>NW_023416357.1:105526389-107926389 GCF_014108235.1 Myotis myotis | reverse complement strand
ATCAAAATCCACTTCCAGAAGCTGGATTTCCCCGCAGTCACCATCTGCAACATCAACCCTTACAAGTAAGAGGCAGGGCAGGGTCTGGTGGGGCAGGCCCTCCTAGAGGGGGCCCTCCAGCCTGCAGACGTGCTCTGTGGAAACTTGAACTCGTTGCCAACGTTGGCAAATTGCCCTCTCCCAGCCTCTAATCTGCACCAGGTTTTCCCTCCATCAGCTGCTTCTGAGGATGGGCTGGCTCAGGGAACGCCGGGGGAGGCTGCAAGGATCAGTTTTGCTTGGGGGCTGGATCTGGGATGAGCTATCCCACACACACATGCACGCACATGCGCGCACACACACGCACATGCACACCTGCACGCACATGCACACCTGCACGCACACAGCTCAGCTTAGCCATGTCCCCTGAGCTCTCCGAGCTCACGCCCTCACTCTCCCCAGATGTGAGCTCATGGCTGACTCAGAAGTTGCACCCTGGTGACTTCCGGAGCATCTCAGCTGCCCCAAATTCTCACCTGAGTGAACCCAGCCCACTGTTTGAGGTCACTGGGCTCTGGGCAGAATCAGGCCTCGGTACTGCTCCGTCGGTACTGCTCCGTCGTCTGCCACGGGACCTGTTTTAAATGGGTCACCGGTGTCCTTCTTGGGATTCTTGAAAACTGATCTGTGAGGCAGATCAGAATCCGGCAGAATTTGTCCGAGCAGGTGAGGGGTGGGGAGAAGGGGAGCAAGGCAGGAAGGTTCTCAAAGGGAGCTACCTGGGCCAGGGTCATCTATGAGTAGATAGATGGCAAAGGTCAAACCAGCATCGGGTCTAAGACTCATGCTCCACCTCAAAGTCTTCTTTTCTTTCTCCACCCCCTTTCTTACTTTTTTTCCTGCTTCCCTCCCTCCCTTCTTTCTTCCTTCTGTTCATTATTTGTTCCCTAATCTTCTACAAATTGTAGTAGGATGTGGGGCATAGAACTGAGCAACCCAAACACAGTCTTTGTCCGAATGGAACTGATATTGTATTAGAAGAGTGAAAAGCTAACAAGTACAATTAACACCAATACAGCTAAGAATAGTGACCATTTCGTTAAATAGGCATAATACACTCATGGACTCTGCCTACTAACGCCGTGTTAGAGTTGGGGAAATGAGACATGGAAAGGCTGAGGGACTTGTCCAAGCTGACACATCCAGAACCAGGGCAGGGAACTGGAACCCAGGTGACTGGCTCCATTACTATGCACAGAACGAGGAGGAGGGGTGGGGGAGGAGGCCAGGATCATTTGGTGCTGTGAAGGGTGGTGTCATGTTTCAGTCACTTGAGTCCTGTATCATTCTTCTGTGTTCTTGGGCTGTCAAGGCAACAGTTACACCTCTTCCTTCCCAGCACTGACTCGAGGAGAATCAGAGGGCAAGGGCAAGGCCAAGTGTGCCAGGTGGAGATGGAGCCTGCCCCCTGGGTACACCCCCACTTATCTGTGGCTGGTTTATGGGAGGCACCTACAGTCACCACTCCAGAAATGCTGGTTGAGGCAAACTCATCAACACACCCCGAGAGCAAGCAGACAGTGGTGGCAGAGGTGAAGCCACCGGAAGCCACACAAGGGTCCACAGAGCTGTCCCCACTCACTCAGGCCAGTGGTCACTTGGGACGGGCCCCGTAAAAAGCCTGGGCTCCTTGGCCAATGGTCAGGAGCAGTGGGCACAAGGCTGGCACATGTGGTTGGAAAGCAGCATGGGAAGTGCCAGCCTTGTGCCGGAGGGGCTTTGGCTCTCTCTGACTCCCTCTCTCCACCTTGGCAGGTACAGCGCCGTGAAGCCCCTTCTAGCCGACTTGGAACAGGAGACCAAAGCGGCCTTGAAGACCCTGTACGGCTTCTCAGAGATCAAGTCTCGGAAACGCCGGGAGGCCGAGCCCTGCAGTTCGGCGTGGGAGGGCCCCCAGCCCAAGTTCCTCCACCTGATCCCACTGATGGTCTTCGATGAGGGTGAGACCAGCAAGGCCACCGACTTCCTCACGGGGCAGAAGCGTAAAGTCAGTGGGAGCATCATTCATAAGGCAGCGGACGTCATGCACGTCCAAGAGTCCAAGGAGGTGGTGGGATTCCAGCTGGTGAGTACACGCTCCTGGTTTGGAGCAGGGGGTGGGCTGCAGGCAGTGGTCCAGGGCGGTGTCTCCTTTGCCTTTAGCCCCACGGCCCCACTGGAGGAAGCGCACCCAGTGAGGGTGAACGGGCTACAGACAACTAAAATGGATGCAGAAAGCAAATGTCTTAGGTGACCAGTAGTTTGCCTAAGGACAGAAATTAGGGAAGATCCAGGGCTCTTGGTGACAAGAAATGATGGAACGTCATGTCAGATACTGCTGCTGGGTTACATAAGCTTCAAGTAGTTTTAGTCTTCGTCATTCATCCATGAAGATGGTGTCCCAGCCCATCTTGGGATAGCTGATTGGCCAAGCTTGGATCACCTGCTGGCTCACAGAGGGCGGGGACCTTGATGGACAGCCTCACGAGACTGTATCCCCAGGGGGAACGGAAACTCCGCCACAGCAAAATCGGGGCACAGACACCAGAAAGAAGAAGATAAACAGCAGAAACACCCACTGTCCCCTGCATTGCTTGCCTTTGCGGGGGGCACGCACCTGATCTCTCCTTCTTAGTCCCATTTGAGGGGCTCAGAAAAAGTAGCCCTTCACCAAAAATGAGATTCATCACCTACCTTCCTGGGCAAACTCAATCACCACCGTCCTCTGCATGCCCCAGCCACTGCCACAGGCTGAGAGCTACTTCTATACCTTCTAGCCTTGAGTGCTGATTGTGAGACCTCCTGACTCCAGTCCCAGGCCCTGAAAGTAGCCTTCTCTCTTAATCACCGAGACTTTTCAAGTCTTCCTGGGTCTTTCATAAGATGCCCATGAGGCTCTCCTTGATGTCCAAATCAACCCTTTGGTGTCTGTCTTTTAGGAGCGTGTTTAAGCCCTGCATGATGAGAGCATCTGGGTTGTACCACAACTTCCCTATAAAGCTCTCATTATTGTATTTTTTAATACATATGTTTATTGATTTCAGAGAGGAAGAGAGAGAGAGAGAGAGATAGAAACATCAATGATAAGAGAGAATCATTGATTGGCTGCCTCCTGCATGCCTCCCCACTGGGGATCGAGCCCATAACTTGGGCATGTGCCCTGACCAGGAATTGAACCGTGACTTCCTGGTTCATAGGTTGACACTCAACCACTGAGCCATATCGACTGGGCTTATTGTATATTTTAAATGCTGCTCTTCCCAATGACCATGTGAGGTGGGGAAGGATGGTATTTTTGTCAGCATTTTGTAGTGAAGTAATGGGTGTATAGCTTGGATGAGTATACACAGAACGTTCTGAGTATAATAGGTGTATAGCTTGCCCAAGGTCCTACAGAGAAGCAGTGTCAGAATCTGGGCTACAATTCAGAGATTTAGACTGTGGAGCCAATAGGAACTCAGTAGCGATAATGGGCCAAAGCCCTGATGTGTGGGGGCCCTGAAGAAGCTAGTTCTGCTTTTCACCGGGCAGGGAGGCAATCCTTCCTCACTGACCCCTTCTTGGTCCTTGAGGCTCCAGGATGATGTCCCTCAGCCCCCAGGTGTGAGCAGAAGCCCATCCTTGCCCGGCACCCCCTCCTGTTCCCCTGGCATCTGGTCTGGAGTCTCAGCTTCTCACCCTTCCAGGCCTGCTGTGGGCCAGTGCTGGGGCTGACGGCTTCAGGCTCATGTCTCCTCTTATTTGCAGTGTTCGAACGGCACGTCCCACTGTGCCACGTACACCTTCAGCTCGGGCGTCAATGCCATCCAGGAGTGGTACAAGCTGCACTACATGAACATCATGGCGCAGGTGCCTCTGGAGAAGAAGATCAACATGAGCTACTCGGCCGAGGAGCTGCTGGTCACCTGCTTCTTTGACGGGGTGTCCTGTGATGCCAGGTGAGGAGGGGAAGGCTGCTCTCTCAGCCCCGGGCCCCTCGCATGCGCCTGCAGCTCAGCTGTAGGCCTGGGAAGGGAATGGCGGTCTTCTCACTGGCCCGCCCTTTGGAGAACAGCTTACACAGGAGCTAGGCTCCAGGCAAGAATGTCAGACTCCCAGGCTAACACGGGCCAAATAAGCAAGGTTGAAGTGTATGTGACCGCAAAAGCTTCAATTTTCACAGAAATGTAGGTTTATTTCAGTAGAGACATGCTGAATACAAAGGGCTGAAATAAATGAATCATCATTAATATAAAATAATAGATCATTTTAATAAAAATTAATATTTTTTCTTGAACATTAACTTACCAGACACTGAATAACTGCACAAATTAATAAGCATAACACAAATAAACCTATTTTTCTTGTGCTCCAAAAGCAAAATATTTCCTGTTGCGCACACCAAACAGGTCAGTCCAAGACTAATGACGTGGCAATCAGCTGGTAAATATTCGCTGCTGGTGTTAGTGAAGAGAAATGGTGCGCCTGCATGTAAGGCGACGTAAGGGAAATGAATGTAACACGATTGTAATAATCAGTCATTAGCGAACATTGTAGTTCATTATTAATAATTATGTATAACAGGATATTGTAAAAATTATGTTATGAAATTTTTATTTAAATGTTTCTTACGTACCTTATATTGGTTGGGCCGCAAAAATACTCATTGTGGGTCATATGCGGCCGGTGGGCTGCAAGTTTGACATGCTTGCTCTAGAGTCAGTGAGGAAGGTGGAGATGGTGCAGAGTCAAAATATCCTTAATCTCATTAAAGTGCTCATAGAAACAGACACAGATGGTGGACACACAGCCTTGTCTATTACCATCATGCATACCAATGATCAAGAGCCACTGATTTAGCATAGAGGAAGGGAAGGAGGAAGGAGGGAAGAAGAGAGAGAGGAAAGAGGGAAGGAGGGAGGGAGAGAGGGAGGGAGAGAGAGAGGGAGGGAGGTCTGTGATGTGACCCTTCTCTGAGGATCATGTCCTTGGACTGGGGATTGGGATAGAAAAATGTCAAGAGGCTGAGAACTTCAAGAACAAAGGGATTTGGGGCAGACATATGGCATAAGAAATACCAAGTCAGGATGGAGACGGAGGCGAGAAGATTGAGAGGGGGAACAGGAAGCAGGGAGCAGTTCTACATCAGCATGTGTCGACCTGAGGAGAGGCCTGCTTGTCATTTCCAAGAGGAAAGTTGGGGAAAGTGAGTCCTGTGTACCCTCCATTGTTCACAAGAGCATGGGGGACGCTAGCACTGCCCCTTCTGACCCATATTCTTCCTCCACAGGAACTTCACACTTTTCCACCATCCAATGTATGGGAATTGCTACACGTTCAACAATAAGGAAAATGAGACCCACAGCACCTCCATGGGGGGCAGTGAGTACGGTAAGACCTGCGCCAGGCGGTCCTGGCGGCAGCCAGCCGGGGAGGGGGGGGGGGGGGGCTTGATCTCCCAGAAGTGCAGGAACTCCCACGGCCAGAAACCAGGGGCACTTTCCCTGTGGCAGTGGGTCCATCGGCATCGCCCTGGGTCCCTTCTTTCCTGGTATCTCCCCCCTTTGTGACATCTCCTCTTTACCTTTGAGAGAGCAGTAGCAACATGGCTGGGGTTTCTTCTCTGGGACTCCACTCTGGTTTAAGCTCGGAGCTGGAGTGAGTAACGCTAGGCAGGCAGCTTCCAGATGGACTTACACCCAGATGTACTGAGCAGGAGATTAGGGAGGCAAACACTTACCTTGATCTTGGCTAAGATGACAGATTCCGGAGCCAAAAGTCAGCTCTGCCACTCACTGTGTAAGCCTGTAAAGTGACTGCACTCGTCCCAAACGGGGACAATGGTGACAGCTCCAAGGGAAGGTCAGTGAGCAGACAGGCTGTGTGAAGCGCTTAGAACAACACTTGGCACAGCTGGGTCAGTGGGCCGGGCTGCCATGACAAAAGATCACGCCCAGGGGCCTTGAGCAGCTGACATTTTTCCTGACAGTTCTGGGGGCTGGAGGTCCATGGTCAAGGTGCTGGCAGATTTGGTCTGGGGAGGCTTCTCTTCCTGGCTTGCAGTTCGGCCACCTTCACGTGGCCTTTGCTGTGCACGCAGAGAGCTTGCAGGTGTCTCCTCCTCTTCTGTGCCGACACCAGTCCTGTGGGATCAGGGCCCCACCTTTATGGCTTCATTTAACTTGAATTACCTTCCCATCTCCAGGCAGTCACACTGGGGTCAGGGTTTCCCCATGTGAATTTGGGGAGGGGTCACAATTCAGTCTACAGCACACACAAAGCGCCCAGTACGTTTAGCTGTGCTTGTCATCGCCGATCTAACTGCATGGCGAGCGTGGTGCTGTTCTACCAAAGCCGGCGCCAGCGGCACCAGTGTGGTCGCTGCTACCCCCAGGGCTGCTGTCTGCTGCTCTCCAGCGAGGTCTGGAGGGAGGCAGGGCTCAGCACGCTGGCCGGCTTCCCCACAAAGAGGAGCCTGGAAAGGTCCTAAGCAAACTGAGCAGGACTGAGGCACAGTGCGCTCCGAAGGGAGGGCCAGGGCGGCTCACGGAGGCACATACCCCTCGGGTTCCCAGCCTTTGCTGCTGTGCAGTCAGGGTCCTCACCGAGTGCAGGGAACCGTGGCAGGGCGCCGCTGCAGGGGGAGACACAGTCTGGGAACTGGGCAAAGGCTCGCACAGGCCTGGCTCCGCCCCTGTGGGCTGGGTGAAGCCTAGCAAATTGCTTCCCCAGGCTGGGCTTAGGTTCCTGTACGAAAGGAAAAGGTCGAAAGGAAAAGGTCCGAACAACTCCCCACCTTCTCCTCTCCCAACCCGTGGAGGCCCTGCTCATGCGCTCACTCCTTTACCAAACGTGTATTGAGTATCGCTGTATGCCAGGCGCCAGGAACGCAGTGTTGCACAGGAGAGACGCCTGCCGGCTTCCAGGGAACTGGCATTTCAGTGAAAAGACAGATAACAAATGAGCAGACAAGCAGAGACGTCTCCCGTTACAAATCCCGGTGCTGTGCCGGGACACGCACCAAGGGGAGGAGGGAGGTGCTGGGCCAGGATGCAGTTTGGTTTCAACGAAGTGTGTCCCGAAAGGCGGGCTGGGCTGTCTCTGAGTGTCCTGGGCACTTGCAGTGCAGACCTGAGCAGGAAAGGACTTGATGTTCGCTAAAAACTGAAAGGCCAGTGGGCTTGGAGCTTCTTGGGGGAGAGGAGAGCAGGCTGAGGAAGGGGGTTGGGGGGCTGCGACACCAAACCCCTGCCAGCCCCAGAATGTTCTGTGGCATTCTGTCCGGTGAGGGGCCACCAAGGGGTTTCAGACACTGATCTTCCCTGATTTCTGTGTTTTGGGTTTTTTTTTAGAAAGAGTGGAGGGGAGGGAGGAGGGGGAGAGAGAGACATCAATTGGTTGCATCCCACACGTGTGCCCTGACCAGGGCCAGGGATTGAGCCTGCACCGACATACATGCCCGTGACACGTGACCCTTCAGTCCCCAGGCCGACGCCCTAAACACTGAGCCAGACCAGCCGAGCAAACTGATTTCTGGTTTTAAAAGGAAGGTCCCTCCCGCTGCTGGTGCGGAGTAGACAGCGGGGCAGGTAGCTAGGCCAGCGGCCAGTCCTCCGCCGGCGCCCAGCGCTCCCCGGGCCCCGCAGCCCCGGGCTCAGCAGAGCTCCCAGCGGAGGGACCACGTGGCGGGCATGTCTCGGCAGCAGAATTTTGAGCCCCTGCTTGGAGGCACAACCCCGCCCCTTGCAGAGCTTCCAGAGGAGCCCTGTCCACCTCCCACTTGCTGGGAATGCCCGGGCCTCGTTGTGAGGCTCCCAAAGCAGAGAGAGGCAGGCTGCCCCGGGCAAGCTCTCCCAGCCTTTGACCACAATGAGCTGCCTTATCCTCCCAGGGCTGCAGGTCATCTTGTACATAAACGAAGAGGAATATAACCCCTTCCTGGTGTCCTCCACCGGGGCTAAGGTGATTGTCCACCGGCAGGATGAATACCCCTTCATCGAGGACGTGGGCACGGAGATTGAGACGGCGATGGCCACCTCCATAGGGATGCACCTGGTAAGAGGACAGTCTGATTTCTGTAGACTTAGCGAGAAGCACAGATTTTTCCCCGGAAACCAGTGAGGTGCAGCTTATGGGAGGGTGTCGGTTTCAAAAGGCAGCGTGGCCCTGTGTTCTCCAGTGGCCACCTCCTGGCTGTCCGGTGGTTACTACAGCCTGCCTTTGCATCTTCTGTACGAGTGAACCGGACAGGGTGCTGTTTGGGGGAGAATGGAAGGAACCTGCCTTGTCCCAAAGACAGACACCGGCAATTATGGACCCTGTGATGGATGCAAGGCATCAGACACTAACTCCATACCTGCCAGTAATGTAAATAGAGCAGGTTACGCCTTCCTTCCTGGGCCATCTAGAGGCCGATGAGGCATGCGAACCCCTAGTTAAAGGTTAATGGAAAGTCACTGGTCAGACGAACGTCTATTTAGCCCATCACACTTCTATCAGTTCCACTTCACTTACCAAGAACCCCTTCTCTCTCGAGTCTTTGACCTTCTCTGACCTCATTGGGTGCTGAGAACCCTCACACCTGTCAACAGAAGCGCATCTGAGCTGCAAACTCCCACCCTGAGTAGGTCGCGCTCAATGGGAGCAGAGGGCAGTGTGAGAAGTGCGCTTCTTCTTTGCAGGCCTGCGTCTTTTATGCCAGTGCACTTCTCTCTCTCCCCTCTCTCCCCCTCCGCCCCCCTCTTTCTAGTAGAATGACCCTTTAAAAAGATCATTTTTTATTACTGTTTACATTCAACATTATTTCCTATTAGTTTCAGGTATACAGCACTGTGGCCAGACAATGTAGAATGACCCTTAAGAACTTATTTAAAGGGAGTGTATACCCAAAGACAGATACCCACCCCATAGCCAGGAACACCCCACGCATCTCCCTCCCATGCCTGACCTCCAGCCCTGCTTCCTCTCACTGCTGCTTCTGAGTCCCAGCAGGGATGTCATCGTCGTCTTCAAGTATGTGCACCAGGCAAAGCATTTCTCCTTTTATGTAAATACAGAATACTGTTATGCCCCATTTTCCACTTGACCCTATAGCTTGGCAATGGTTCCTTATCAACACACAGACCTGCCGCATCCTTCCTAAGGACCCAGCCATTCCACTGTGGGGAGAAGTTATTGAGCAGCTCCCTCTCGATAGACATTAGGTCCTTTCCAGGCACAACTACAAGCAATGGTGTGGTATGGTGTGATGTGATGAGTATTTATCTGATAACTTCCTAGAAGTATGTCAAAGAGCATGTGTCTATGAAACTATCTACATGCTCACCAGCAATGTGTCAGAGTAGCTGGTTTTCCACACTTTCACCAACATGGGTATTAACCAACTTTTCTTTTTTTTTTTTAATTAATTTTGTTTTATTGCTTAAAGTATTACAAAGAGTATTACATATGTCTCCTTTTTCCCCCCCTTGATCTTCTCCCAGCCTCCCCTACCCCCCAGTGTCTTGTGACCATTGGTTATGCTTATATGCATGCATACAAGTCCTTCGGTTGATCTCTTACCGCCCCCCCCCAGGCCCCCCCCCCCCCGCCCCTGCCAACCCTTCTCGGGCTTCCCGCTGTAGTTTGTAGTTTGACAGTCTGTTCGATGCTGCTCTGCCTCTGTATCTATTTTTGTTCATCAGTTTATAATGGTCTTTATTATCCATAAATGAGTGAGATCATGTGGTATTTTTCTTTCATTGACTGGCTTATTTCACTTAGCATAATGCTCTCCAGTTCCATCCATGCTGTTGCAAATGGTCTTCTTCTGCTTAGAGAATACCCTTCAGCATTTCATATAATACTGGTTTGGTGGTGATGAACTCCTTTAGCTTTTTCTTGTCTGTGAACTTCTTTATCTGACCTTCAATTCTGAGTGATAGCTTTGCTGGGTAAAGTAATCTTGGTTGTAGGTTCATGCTATTCATCACTTTGAATATTTCTTGGCACTCTTCTGGCCTGCATAGTTTCTGTTGAGAAATCAGCTGACAATCGTATGGGTACTCCCTTGTAGGTAACTGACTTTTTTTCTCTTGCTGCTTTTAAGATTCTCTCTTTGTCTTTTGCTCTTGGCATTTTAATTATGATGTGTCTTCGTGTGGTATTCTTTGGATTCCTTTTGTTTGGGGTTCTCTGCACTTCTTGGACTTGTAAGTCTATTTCTTTCACCAGGCAGGGGAAGTTTTCTGTCATTATTTCTTCAAATAGGTTTTCAATATCTTGCTCTCTCTCTTCTTCTGGCACCCCCATAATTCAGATGTTGGTACGCTTGAAGTTGTCCCAGAGGCTCCTTACACTATCTTCGTATTTTTAGATTCTTTTTTCTTTTTGCTTTTCTGGTTGGGTGTTTTTTGCTTCTTCGTATTTCAAATCTTTGACTTGATTCTTGCGATCCTCTTGTCTGCTGTTGGATCTCTGTATGATATTCTTTATTTCAGTCAGTGGATGCTTAATTTCTAGTTGGTCCTTTTTCATATCCTTGAGAGTCTCACTAGATTTATTGAGGCTCTCACTAAATCTATTGGCAGTTTCTAGAAAATTCTTGAAAAACCTTATAACTGTGGTTTTGAACTCTATATCCAGTAGTTTGCTTTCCTCCATTTCTGTCATTTGTGACCTGTTTCTTTGTCTCTGCATTTTGGCTGCTTCCCTGTGTTGATAGAGTGGCTTTCTGTGCTAGGTGTCCTATAGGGCCCAGTGGCTCAGCCTCCCCAATTACCTGAGGTGGACACTCTTGGTGCACCCCTTTGTGAGCTGTGTGCACAGTCTTGTTGTAGTTAAGCCTTGATTGTTGTAGTTATCACTGGGAGGAATTGACCTCCAGGCCAATTGGCTGTGAGAATCATTGTGCCTGCAGTGGGAGAACTTCTGTGCTGGAGACACCCTTCTGGGGCAAGACTTGCTTCAGTGGGGCTTTGGTGCTCACAGAGTCTGCCCCCTGAGTGTGTCCCTTATGGATCTGAGGAGTTGTAGTCTGGATGGTCCCACTCTGACCACTGGGTACACTGGCTCTTGGATCTCTAAGGAGGTGCTAATTTAGCCTCTGCCTGAGGCTACTCAGCAGGAGCTATGGAGAGATCTGCAGATTCCTCTTCTTTGTTTGGGGTTTGGAGGTGCCTAGATGAGGCCCAGCTGTGAAGCAATGCAAGCTGCTGTGGGGCCTTTGGCCTTCTTTTGGATGTTCTGCATCTCTCTGACCCAGTTGCAGTTTGTTAGGTAATTTTAGATTGCAAAGGGCCAGGCTATTCATATGCAAAAGCCTCTGCGCACAGCTTGGGTGGGGCAGGGTCTCAGGAAATCAACAGGGCGGAGCAAACAGCTATGGCTGATCCTCAGCCCTGCCCTAAGAGGCCTTGGGTCTCAGTGTCCCGTGGTAATCGCTGCAAGCACCTCTGAGAGAAAGCCTCCCTTGAGTTCTGCCCGATGCCAGACAGTCCAGTTTCTCCCCATATGAGTCTGAGTCCCCAGAGACTCGCCTGGAACTGGAGTTCAGAGCAGTCAGGAGCTTGTGTCTCCCTCCCCATTGAAAAAGACAACCACATCCTCAGTTGCCAGCCCTTTCCTCGCAAGCCTCTGTACCTCTGCACTTTACTTCCGCACCTCCTCTGAGTCTCAGTGTCCTTTTCTCTTTCCTTCTAGTTGTAGAATTTCCACTCAGCCAGCCTTCCTGTGGTTCTGGATGATGTGCGTTTTGTCTTTTCGTTGTATTTTTGAAGTGGTTGTGCGAGGCAGCAATTTCAGGTATTTACCTATGCCACCAACTTGGTTTCTCCTAACCAACTTTTCATCTGTGCTAATCTGTCAAGACAAAAATGGTATCTATTATAATGATCATTGTAATTGACAATCCTTAGTGGCATTTTTTATACCTTTGCTTATATCCAACCTTAATGTCCCAATTAAACTCCTTAGCTTTCATGCCTCACGAATTTGTCCTCCAGAGCAGGGATTTCCAAACCTGGTTGATCATCAGCCTCAGATCTACTGAGTCAGAGACTCTGAGAGATGAGCCCAAGGACATGTATTTTCCCAAACCCCAGTGGTTATTCCCAGAGGCAGCCAGCGAGGAACCTCGGTGTTAGGAACCTGAGTAGCTCCACGAGAAAGGAGAAGCAAAGTGTGTCTCCCCAAACACAAGTAAAGCTAGGATGCCACAAAAGGCTGAGCGCAGCCATCCCTGATGGCTTTATGTTGGGTTAGAAAGCGACATGGTGGCCATTGGGCTGATCTACCCGCTCATTGCTTATCCACTCAACAAGCATTTCTGAGCCCTCCTATGTGCTAGACATTGGGAGCACATCAGTGCGGAAGACACTGTGCCTGTCCTGTTGGAACGTAGGGTCCAGCAGAGAGGACCAATAACAAACAAAAGATTACACAGGTGGTTCATTGTAATCATCACTAGAGGCCCGATGCACAAAATTCGTGCAAGGGCCTTGGCCCCGGCCTCGCCCACCACTGCCGCCACCGTGGGTGGGGGCCTCTGCAGTCTCTGCTGCGGCCCCCGCCCACTGCAGCTCTTTGTCCGGAAAGAAGGACATCCGGAAGGACATCCAGTCTAATTATCATATTACCCTTTTATTATTACAGATAAGTGCTAAGAAGGACAAAGGCAGGACCCTTGGGCGCAGATCATGGGGATGCCTGACCGAGGGCCTTTTTTAATGGGGGGATTTAGGGAGTTCAAGGACTGCTTTCCTGAGGAAGTGATGTTGAAGGTAGACAACAAAGACCATGAGCTGGAATGGTGATATTCCAGAGGACAGTTGTGGGGTCGCTGCCTCATGGTGTCCCACCAAAAGGCAGCCCGGGACAAGAGATGCCATCGGATGGTGGCCTGGGACTCCTGCTGCTCTGAGGAGGCGAGTTGTTCAGGGGCTGTGTTCCATCCACTGTGGGAAGTTTGTTCTGACGTGAGGAGTATCGCATACCAACTTGGCTGTGTGAGGGCTGATTGCCCAAGAAACAGATCTTGAACTGTGGCTTGAAAAGGCTGTGGCACCACTCAAGGAGCTGAGTCACTGATTCCTGTTCACCAGCAAGTCACCAGCCTCCCAGATCAGCACAGTGAACATGTTGAGTCCACCCCTCCCTGCAGTTTTATCTGCCTGCTGACAAGGACCTGGCATTTGCAGTGCACCCTTACCTTCACCGCCCTCTCCTTGCCTTCTGCCTCTCACAGGATCTGCAGACTGGGGAGTTACAAGAACCAAGGAATTCTGCCCTCTGGTTTTTTTCTGCTCCGAGCTTAGAAATACCCACTACATTGTTAAGCAAATATTCTCTTTACCAGTGGTGGGTAAACAAGGACATGGGTGGGTTTACTGCTACGCCTAATTTGAGATGTACAGAATCAAAGCCACAGAGCAGGGTCAGTCAGCTCTAGTTCTGATTTATGAGCATTTACAACAACAACAACAACAAAAACAGGGATTAGAAAGAGGTCAGTAGGGAGTCACTAAGAATAAGTCCAAACAAACCAGATTTCCTTCCTTTCTTATTTATGGGCATGTTTGTTTGATGGGCATGTTAAGCTGGTAGATTCAGTAGCTGCTTACGCGGTGAGTTAACAAAATCTCCTTCATTCACTGAGGGACTGTGTGTCCAAAGTACGGGATTTTCAGAGATGAACACATCAGAACACCTGCCTCAAAGATCTGACTTCATGAGGCGAAGACAGCACACCTTCGCAATGCAGCCCTTAGCTCTATTGGGCAGGGACCTTCTCTGCCTTATTCCCAGGTTCAGGTCTTCGAAGATAGTAGGTCCCAAGTAAATATTATGGATGGATGGATGGATGGATGGATGGATGGACGAATGGGTAGATGGATGAATGGGTAGATGGAAGCGCAAACAGAAGCTGTTGGTGAAGGTTTTCTAGATGATGGCGTCTTGAAGGACAAGTGTGGGTCAAACATGGTCAGGGAAGGGTAGTCTAGACAAAGGGCAGAGCAGTTACAACATGGTCACAGAGAGGATTGCAAGCCAGGCAGTGAAGCCTTTTGAAAAAGCACCTTGGCTGAGTGTAATCAGGAGCCTGGCGGCAGCACATTTACCATAATTACAGAAGGAAATGATGAGCGTCTTAGCTAAGGCAACGGCTGTGGGGATGAGCAGAAGTGAATGGGTTTGAGAGCAACTACGGAGCTTGCCAACCACCGTCAGCCAGGAAGAGCCAGGCAAGTTAGATTGGTGTGTAGGTTCTGGCTTGGCAGCGGGGTGGATGGCGGTGCCAGGCTCAGAGTTAGGGACTACAAGAGGAGGGCTGAGTTGGGGGAGAAGATAACCACATCCCTCGGGACATACCCATGCTCTGTGCCTTTGGGAAATTAGGTGGAAATGTCCCATAAGTAATGCTCTGAGCCTGGAGCTTCGCGGGGGCCAGGGAAGCTGGGTGATGCAGTGTCATTCTAGACGTGGAAGTAAATGCATCACCCGGGGCCTGAGGCGGAATGCAGCTGTTGAAGGTCTGAGCAGAAAGAAAATGGGGGATAGAGGCAGAGAAGTAGGAGCAGAAGCCAGAAAGGGTTGGTATTAGAGAAATCAAGGGACAGCATTTCACGGAAGGTGTGAGCCAAGGGCCACATGCAGTAGAGAGTCAAGCAAGGTACAGGCCACAAGCTGGTCTTCTCTGGGTTTGGCAACGAAGAGGTCACCTGTGTTCTTCGCCAGAGACATTTTGAGAGGCAGGAGCGGAACAGAAACCTGAGCACAAAAGGTTGAATCATGAGTGGGAGACGAGGAAGCAGGCGAGGGTGGACTACTCCCCTGGGGCTGCGGGGCCAGCCCTGGGGTGGGGGTGGGGGGCGGGCATTTCACCGTCATTGTAAGCCTACTCTATGTTTTCATCTTCTTTTCACAAGTGGGTGTACAATAGGGATTCAGTGCTCAGACTCCAGAGCCAGGCAGCAGGGGTTCACACAACCCCAGCTTCCCACTTTGGTTGTGTAATCTCTGTGTCTCAGTTACTTTACCTGTAAAATGGGGATGAAATAGTAATGCGACTTCATAGGCTGGTGAGAATCCAGTGAGCTGATTTGTGTGAAGCACTTAGAACAGTGCTTGGATGTAGTAAGTGCTCCTTAAATACCGACTATTACTCTGCAGGGATGTGAAGAGAACAGTAAGGAAAAAGAGGAGTTGGGGAAGCTTTTTCTTGTCCTTTGTGACACCCGCTTCCTTTGTGCGTTAGACATTGATCTCTTTCATGTATAGAGAGGCTCTCATTATGTGCAAATATCCGTGTGTTGCGAATATCTCCCCTCGTCTGTGTTTCCTGTTAGTCTTCTCCAGGCTGCTCCTTCACACACACAAACACCAGATGTTTCCATACTCAAATCTTTGTGTTAGTTGTCATGTTTGTTGAGGATTTTCCCTCCTCGAGACCAGATCCTGAGCTGAGTTTCCTTCCAGTTATTTTATTATTTCATTTCATACTTCAACCCACTAGAATTGTTTTCTGCAGGCGGTGAAGTGGAGATAGAATTTACTTCCTCCAAATAGTTAATTGTCCTCATCTCATATATTGACTAATTCTTTTCTTCTCCATTGTAAGTTTTATCAGACACAAGTAACTTTTATCATTTATTGCAATATAAAAGCAAGACAAAAGGAAAAAGTTAAACAACCGTCATTCCATCTTGGGCATCCTGCTGCCCCCGGGCTGGTCCCTGGCACCACACGTACCTTTAACGGCGTGAGGTAAGGGTTCCATGCAACTGCCGTCCTCCCCAGGATTCCAGAAGGAAGCAGCTAGGACCTGGTTTGATAAAGACGGTCCTATTTTTACACACACACACACACACACACACACACACACACATGCATGTGCGCGCACACACTTAACACACCTACACATACCTGTGTATGCACACACACATGCTCATACCCATACACGTGTGTACACAGACATGTGTGCATACTCACACATACATGCACATACCTTGCACACATTCACACACACATATGCCCAGTCTCATTTGTGTGTCTCCCTAGGACACAACCACAATGTCTCCCCGCCCTGCACAGATCAGCAGGTCTGTAAAGCGGACAGTGGGGTGTGGGGAAAGGGAAAGTGAGAGCAGGGAGGGCCCAGTTCTCCCATCCAGCCTTTGAGAAGCTGAGCGCTCTGTGCCTCTCTAGAGTCCACCTGCCCTTGTTGCTTTGGAAGCAGGCTGACCAACCCAGGCCCTGCGTGTAGTCAGCGTCATTGCAGTGAAGGACCATCGAGCACTCGGAAAGCATACAGATCGCAAGATGGTATCTCACATCGGTTCCTGGAAAGGGCCGTGGGCTGGTTCTCCACGTGCGAGGAGCCCAGCTCCGTGCTGTTTGCGCATGGCTGACCTGAGTGGACAGACCCCTCACCTCAGTGCTCGGCCGTGTGCCAGCCCCCAGGCTGGTAGAGCTCAGACATGTCGCTCTAGGCTCTCGGACAGGACAGCTGACACGTCCTCAGGACTGGGGGGCTCCAAGGACATGTGCCCAAGGAGCCTGCTGCTGGGAGAAGCTTAGAGGGGGGCCGTGAATGCAGGTGACCTCCGGGGAAGCACTGCTGGCACCTCCGTCCGCAGTGCCCAGCCCCGCCCTGGCCTGTGCTGGGGGCCCACGTCTGTTTGCTCCCCAGAGAGTAGAGGAATGAAGTCCGCTTCCTACGGACCGGACCGGAAAGACCCACCCTTTATTGTTAGTGAGAAGGGGGATTGCAGGGCACAGGGAAGCGTGGATGCACGTCTGCCTGGCTAGCCACCTCACAATTTGTATTCCATCACTGCTCCCTCCTGGGAGACAGTATCCTCTCTTCCCTGGTTGGCTTGCCTGGACTGTTGATTGAGATCAGGGGCTGATCTGTTGGAGAGAGTCCCCAGGCAAGAGGGAAGATAGAGGGCCACTTTGCCCTTTGTTTGCTTCTGCTGTTGAACGTTTTAAAAGGAACACTGTAGGTTGCCCTTGAGGTACTTGCCACTAATTGAGGGAGACATCAGGGATCAGGCGAGCAGATGAATTACAATACAAACAGAAAGAAATTCTAGCCTCAAACGTTTTAATTCCTTCCCCACTCCCCACCCCCAATTATCTTTCTCTCTATCCAGGCTCTCTTCAAAGAAAAAAGAATGTTCTGCCCTCCCACAAATCTGTCATCCCCTTTCCCTTCGTCCCCATTCTCAGAAGAAGGGAAAAAAACCTCTCTCTCTCTCTCTCTCTCTCTCTCCCCCTCCCTCCCTCCCTGGTCCCTGGCTATCAGGGAGTCACAATGTGTATTCCATCACTGCTCCCTCCTGGGAGACAGTGTCCTCTCTTCCCTGGTTGGCTTGCCCGGATTGTTTATTTGCAGTGACAAATAGTAAGCTGAGCCAAACTGAGGAAACCACGATAAACCGATAAACCGCGGCCCGTGAGCAGCAGCGGCCTGTGAGCAGCAGCGCTCTGCCCCTCTGACCGGGCCTCACCCCTCTGCCGCTGCCCCTGGGCTCTGTCTAGGAAAGTCCATTTCGGGGCTAGAAGACACGAGGGTGGGACGTGGGCCCTTCTCTGGGACGAGTGCATGCAGCTGTCCTGCTCCTTCTCGTTGCCCTGCTGCCGGGACGCTCCAGTGCTGGCTGCCACTCTGAGAGCCACCGTGTTCCTCTCTGACTGCACCGAGCGCTTCGCCCGGCTGCCGGCAGCCACCCTGGCCCCTCGCCCCGCTGCGCCCTCTGCCTAATCTTCTTCCTCCCTTTCTTGGCACTTCTAGCTCTTTCTTCCATTCCATGTGGAGCCAACATGTCTCTTTCTCAAAGGCATCTCCCCTGATTCCCCCAACCCCTCCAGCCTCTTGACCCGTCTCATCGATCACTACCCAAATGATCTTATTTATTGTCTTTTTTTTTACCATCTGTCTACCCCACTGGAATGTACGCTCCATGAGAACAGGGAATTGTTCACCCACAGTGCCTAGAGTAGCAACCGGTGCTTAGTAGGTGCTCAATAAATAGTTGTTAAATGAAGGACCAAGAGCCTTTGCCGCTCCCAGGGGCTGTTAGCAGCTCCCCACCACCCCACCCCCCTCCCGCCCGCTCTGGGTCCGAGGAGCAGGGCTGACTGTGGGTCTGTGATTGTAGACGGAGTCCTTCAAGCTGGGCGAGCCGTACAGCCAGTGCACGGAGGATGGCAGCGACGTGCCCATCGACAACATCTACAATGCTGCCTACTCGCTCCAGGTACGCGCCACTCTGCGCCTGGACCCAGGCCGGCAAAGTTATGTATAGGCTGGAGCGTGTCTGGGACCAGGAACTCTGGTGAGAGTCCTTGGGGTTCATCCAGACACCTCAGGAACAACCGATGCTGGCTGGTTCCGGTCCCCTCAATCCGCCTGTAACCAGAGCTTAACTGATTCATTGGGGTTTCCATGGAACACGGTGTACAGCCGAGCCAGGCCCACTTCCTAAACGGCCTGTGCAGGAGGCACAGGAGCGAAGCTGTCTGGGCGGCACTGGCTGAGGGCCCCCAGCTTGGCTTCCCCACCGGGCCCCTCACTGGCCGGTGGTCTTGGGCAAGTGTGTCATGCTCAACAAGCAGAGGAGAGGTCGGATTGGATCCGGGGCTGCTAATGGGCAGCCCCCAGACGCCTGCCAGGCTGCACACCTGGTTTTTCTAGCCTGGATGGCGTTTAAAGGTCAGGGAATTTTACAAGAAAACCAAAATCCCCAGCTTCTCCTGAAAGACAAGATCGGGCCTGTCCCTGCAGGATGAACAGTGGGTGGGATTGCCCACTAAGTGAGGCCTGTGTTCTGTGGCTCCCCACGTCCCCACCAGCCCCTGGTGTCCGACCCCCATGACAGGCCCCAGCGGTGTTTGGGTTTTCGGCCCTCGAGTGCGATCATCTGTTACTCCTTGTCCCACATTCTCGGAGTCCGCAGGCCACCGCCCACGGGGCCCAGAGAGGCGATGGCATTCACGCCGACGGGATGGGAGGACGGGCGCCCTCCGCACTGTCCTGCTCCCTCAGAGCTGAGCTGAGAGCGGGTGGGGCTCTAAGTGAAGGAGACTGATAGTCAGAGAATGTCTGCCTGTGAGAAACAGAAGTGCAATCGAACTGACTTCAATACCAAAAACGAAAAAGGCTCCTGGAACGACCCCCTGGGTAATATCCAGCGAGAGGCCGCCATGTACAAACACTTTCATGTATCAGGTCACTCCACGCTCGCGGTGAAGAAGCCAGCGCCCCAGAGAGGTTAAGTCACTGGCCTGTGGTCCCACAGCGGGGAAGTGGCGAGCGTGGTCTTGAACTCCAGCAGCCTGCCTCCGAGCCCCGCCATTAGCTTTTATGTTATAAGTTTCATGGGTATTGCGGTGGCTTAGGACCCCAGGGATGCAGTGTGGTGGCCTGGACCTGAGATGGGAAAGGTGGGGACGGTGTGCCGCTCTGTCTCTTGGCATCTGCTCCAATTTTCCCACTTACCTGTGGGGCGGCGCTCACATATGGGAAACGGCCACCCCGAGCCCGCTCCAGCTCAGCCCGCTCTCCACCTCTCTGCTAGTCTACGTTCTCAACACTTTTCCTAGTTTTGTCTCTGGAGTCAGGGACCACCCGGCCCAATTGGCTGTGGTCTCCCAAGGCCATGGGAGGCTAACCCTAGATGAGGCATGTGCGGGGGCGGGGGGGGGGGGGCCCGGATGGGAAAAGAGAAGAAGGGGGAGCTCCCGGGGCTGGGGGGCTCCCTGGCCTCTGCGTGCGGAGAGGTTAAGGGAATCGCTGGGTCTCCTCTTTCAGATCTGCCTCCACTCGTGCTTCCAGACTAAGATGGTGGAGAGGTGTGGGTGTGCCCAGTACAGCCAGCCTCTGCCTCCCGCAGCCAACTACTGCAACTACCAGCAGCACCCCAACTGGAGTGAGTGAGCCCGCCCGCCCTGCAGCCCCAGAGCTGCGTCAGCCCCCCACACCAGCTCGTGCTCGGGTGCCCCCGGGCCCCTGCCCTGGCGGCCTTTTTCTGAGGGAGATATTGGTAGAGAGATGTTAACCAGAGTTTTACTCCTGCCATCCAGCCTGGCTTAACGGATACTTTCCAACTAAGGACCAAATGCTACAGCCCAGTCTGTGCTGAGAGCTTGGCACCTGTGTCAACTCCAGGAGGCAAGAACTATTGATAGTACCTGTCATAGAACAGGAAACTGAGGCTCAGAAAGGTTAAGAAACTTGCCCAAGGTCACACAGCTAGGGAGTAACAGAACCCATCAAGGGCTGCCGACCGCCACCCCACCCCCAGCACGTGTCCCTAACATCACAAAGCAGCATCTGCTTCCGGGGAAGCTGGGTTTGTAGGGAATAGCAGGAGAAATTACAAGGAGACCATGAGGGCGCCCCTGGAAACCCCCAGGAAGAGCCCTGTGGCCCTGATGCTCATGCTGCCCTCTGCTTGCCCCTCAGTGTACTGCTACTATGAACTGCACCAGGCCTTTGTCCAGGAAAAGCTGGGCTGCCAGTCCGTATGCCGGGAAGCCTGCAGGTGAGTGTACCTAGGGTGGGCCAGCAGGGGAGGGGCCGGCAGGGGGGAGTAGTGGGGGGGGGGGCTGGCCAGGCCAGCCACACTCACTCTGTGCCTTCCTCCCTTAGCTTCAAGGAGTGGACACTGACCACCAGCCTGGCGCAATGGCCGTCTGTGGTTTCTGAGGTCAGTTCTTCCACCCCCTCTTCCTCCTTGAGCTCCTCAGCCTGGAGCCTGATGCCTGGCTGTGTCCTCTGGCCTCAGGGGTGACCAGGGGGGCCCGGCCGGGGGCTGGGGCCGAGTGCGGAGGGCAGAGGGGCTGGCCGGCACTTTCTTTCATTGCCCAGGCCACACCTTCTTTCTCCATCACAGAAATGGTTGCTGCGCGTTCTCACTTGGGACCAAGGCCAACAAATAAAGAAAAAGCTGAACAAGTAAGTTGACCTCCTCCCTGTTTCCTCTGCCCTGGACCCGGCCTCCGCACTTGCTTCCTCGTTGACAAACCTTCTCCTTTTCATTCACTCACTCCTTTATTTGACAAATACTTATTGGCTTGGGCCATGAGCCAGGCCCTGCTCTAGGCCTGGGGCTCTTGAATACTTTGCCCACAACACACAGTAAAAAATACTTTTCCACTATGGCCCATTGACTACACAACCCAAATCTCAGCTCATAGATAGCATGCCTTCTGCACATGCACTCGGACAGCTCTCAGAGGGCACATGCTCACGAACCGAGCCAGCCCTTAACGCCCATTCCGATGGCCCGGAGCAGTTCTGAGCGATTAGTGCTCGTATCAATTGATAAAAATTGTGACTATCTCTATGGATGCAATCCGACACTTTCTATTTCATTTCACTTGGCGAAAGGCACTGGTCCTGACCCAGTACATTTATCTCATGGTTCCTGACATATCATGATCTAGTTGCCTTGCACTTCTAATCCCATTGAATTTTCCACATGGAAGTTCATTTCCAAGGTTCCTTTAGCAAAACTCAGCCCAGGGACCTCAGCAGATGGAGAGGAGCGGGGGCAGCGTGGGGGCTGCATGGGGACTGACAGCTCTGGGCTCTCCCGTCCGCAGTGCCCAGCACCAGCCAGGAGCCAGGCTGACCCCAACACATCCTAAATGTTTTGTGCCAGATGCTTTGTGAGTGCTGGGGTACCAGGACGACTGAGCAGACATGACCCCTGCCCCCAGGATGCTTCCAATCTAGTGATAAAGATAGACTTGGGCCCAGCGAGTGCACACTGTGAAGCCAGCATTGCAAATCGCTGACTCCCAAGGCTACATTAGCTCCACAAAACCCACTGTTGCCAGCTTTTCCTGAAAAGTCAAAAGTTCTGGCAACAGAAAACCTCCATTCCTGCGTAGCTCCAAAGAGCTTAGTAATAGCTGCCCTTTTGAAATAAGTGTGAACTCTCCAGCTTGTGTAGGCTCTAGCAGGAGGCAACTCAGCACAGCCATTAAGCGTGTGGCCTTTGAAGTCAGCTCTCTAGTGTGAACGTCGGCTCTGCCAATTATGAGCTGTGTTGTCTTGGGCAAGTTGCTTACCAATTCATTCTTAATTTCCACATCTGTAAAAGGGGGATGATTAAAACATCCTACTTCATAGGGTTGTAAGAATTAAATGAGTTAATTCATACAAGGTTCTTGTAACAGTGCTTGGCAACACAGGAAGTATCTGATAAATATTAGCTGCTATAATGGTTATTGTCATAACGACCTTATACGCAGCTTACCTCACTCATTTACATTACCTGCCTGTCTCCCGAGATTGCAATCAAATAATCACAATGTCCAAGGCCTACTGAAGAGCAGGGTGCTCTGGGCGTACAGCTGGGTGGCTGACTTAGGAGGTTGGAAAATGGTCTTGAGTGACAGACGAGCTGAGCAGCCAGGCCCTGGCTGGATGTGCTCTGGGTGCAGAAGGAGCGCTGTGGGCGTGGCCCTGAGATCCTGTGGCGCTCAGAGCCTGGGCCGTGCTGGGGGCTGGGCAGCAGGGACACAGCCGTGCCGAAGAGCTGGTCACCTGGTAGAATGCAAAGGTACCCAACTCACCTGTTGGAATTTCTGCAGGACAGACTTGGCCAAACTCTTGATATTCTACAAAGACCTGAACCAGAGATCCATCATGGAAAGCCCTGCCAACAGTGTGAGTAGCTCCCTTCTGGGACCCGTCCTGGGTCTGCGAATGTGCCCATCTGCCTGGCCTTGAGGAACCGAGTCAGATCATGGGGTTCTAGCCTGGGGTAGTGGGGACACCACAGGCCAGCCAGGCGGGCAGAGGAAGTGGGGACAGGAAGCCTGCCCACTTCTTCCTCCAACCTGTTCAGGGTCAAGGCTAGCCAGTGGCTCTCGCAGGGATCAGGGTCCCTGCATGTGGCCAACTCAGGTGGGCTCTGTCTTGATGTTGTGGCTCGGCCTCTCCTGCAGGTGGAGATGCTTCTGTCCAACTTCGGTGGCCAGCTGGGCCTGTGGATGAGCTGCTCCATAGTCTGCATCATTGAGATTATCGAGGTCTTCTTCATCGACTCTCTCTCCATCATTGCCCGCCAACAGTGGCAGAGAGCCAAGAAGTGGTGGTCCCAGAGGCAGGCACCCGCCTGTCCTGAGGCTCCCCCGAGCCTTCGGGGCCAGGACAACCCGGTCCTGGATATAGACGATGACCTGCCCACTTTCACCTCTGCGTTGCGCTTGCCTCCAGCCCCAGGGGCTCAGGTGCCTGGCACACCACCTCCCAGATACAATACCTTGCGCTTGGAAAGGGCCTTCTCCAACCAACTCACTGATACCCAGGTGCCAGCTGAGTCCTGAGGCCGAGCGAGAAAGAGAGACCTAGCCAGGACCGCCAGCCGTGGTCTGAGAACTTGGGCCCTATCTCCTGCACACAGAGGGGCCCTCTGCACCCACTCAGGGCTTTTCAGAGACTTTGACTGGAAGTCTGCCTTGAATAACAAGATGGGGCCTGGGCGTGTGCAGAAAGCTGTGGGCCCTGCCCAGCAGCACTCAGAGCCATCCCACCGAGACAGGCCCTACAGCGCAAACCCTCCGCACGCACGCACGGATGCCCCCGCGGGGACGGGGCCCAGGAAGTCGTGTCTGGCAGAGTTCTTTGCCAGAACTTGAGAAACACTCCCCAGCTTCCAGCCAGGTGGGGGCCCAAGAATGTGAGCTTAGGTCTGGGGGCCTGATGATGCCAGCTGTGCCCACAACAGGAGGAAGCTCCAGCCGGGCCTGGAGCTGTTTGTGAATGAACTGTTTTAGTCACTGACATGGGGGCAACGGCTCCTGAGCCCTCAGGCAGGGTCCTAGAATGTGTAGGAGGGAGAGGGTGCAGGGGGGAGGCCTGGGGATGTCAGAGGAGGCCTCTGGGAGCGGGGTGGGGGAGGGGCATGCTCTGGGCAGCTAAGCCAGTGCCCCGGGCCCCTTTCCCAAGCAGAGAGGAGCCAGTTAAAGGGCACTGCTGGACATGCCTGTCCAGTGGTAGCCCGAGGCATAAAGGGTTGTATCCTGATAGACTGCGCCCCCTCCAGCCAGACCCCGCACCACTCCCTCCCGCAGCCACACTCCAACGTGACCCAGCTCATGTATTAAGCACAGAGTGGGTCGCTATCAGCACCAGAACAGTGTGCTGTGTCCGTTCTGGCTCTTACAGAGTTCAGTGTCTGGCTGCAACCTGTGACCCTCAGGCCAAACCCTGGTTTTGCCTGTGACCTAAGATTGGGTGTTTTATCCTCCACTTCTCTTAAAAAATATCAAAAGAAGAATATTTTGTGATTCATGCAAATCCTACGAGCTTCCGATTCCAGTCCATGAATAAAATGTCATTGGAACACAGCCAGGCCTCTTCGCTTACGGACTCCGCAGCTGTGTCTGAGCTAAAAGCACAGCTGAGTGCAGTCATAGCTCTGAGGGCTCCCTGGCCCTGGACAGAAAAAATCTCCCGGCCCTGGGTTAGCAATAAGGTAAGTATGACGATCCCATTTTATGGGTGAAGAAACAGGGGCAGAGAAAGGCTGTTACTCAAGGTGACACTGCCGGAAGTTGCAGAGCTGGGGCTAACTCCAGGCAGTGTGACCCCAAAGCCTGGCATGTGATCACATCATCATTTTGCATCCAATCAGTGTCTGTGCCTTTTGAGGGTGGAGCTCGAGTCAGTTCCGGTGGGAGGAGGGGAAGGCTGGACACGGCGCTATGGGGCAGAAGGAACTCCTGCAGCCACAGCCTGCATGTCAGGACTGCTTCCCAAGCAAGGTTGACGCTAATGGAGGCAGGAGTGTTAGTGAAAGAGCCGGGGCTGTGGACACCTGGTCCAACCTGATCCCAGGCCTGTGGCGGCTACAGCCATCCTGTTCCATGCGGTGGTTCACTGGACCTCGGGGGGCAGGGCGCGGCAAGGAGGCCTGGCAGCCCGCGGGGAAGAGGTCACGGCGACCCCAGGCTGTCTGAAGCGCCTTGAGGAGTGGGCTCAGAAGCCAGGGCTGATGCAGGCGAGCGTCAGGTTACAGAGGGCGCCAGCCTGGCTGCCAGCCATGCCAGGCTGGGTGGCTGCAGCCAGTGCAGACCGGGAACTTGCCGCGGATGCCTGCCTGGACACTGCCCGGAGGGAGCTTCCTCCTTCTCCCCACCGCACAGTCACGGCATCAGCATGATGCCGCCTGTAGGAATGTTGCCAGCGAGGAGGGGTTGCTGCTGGCTCTGTCCAAGGTGAGGCCATGGGCACTTGGAGCCAGCAGCTGCCATTTGTCCCCCAGGACATGTGCAATCAGACCCCATGCTCCAGCCACTCCTTCCTGCCTGGCATCGAGCTCGGGGCTTATGCTCCTGGGAGGCCAAGTGCGGCCCGCTCCCCCTCTGGCCACGCCTCCAGGCCAGGTACAGATGCCACCATCACTGTAACGTCCCCACACACCTCTGCTGCCCCGAGGAGCTGGGCCCCTCCATTACGGCCTTTCCACCCCCTGATAGATTCTGTGTCCCTTTGTCTGTCCTGCACTAAATGGTGGATCTTGGAGAGCAGGAATGGTCTTCTCTCTTTGTCCCCAGACTGGGGCAGGTCTGAGAAGGTGATGGCGTTTAGGGACAGTTTATGGAGCTAATAAAAATAACAATGGCTGCGACTTGTCACGCTCTCCCTGTTTGCGGCTCCTGCTGAGCACCTCGCACACATCAGCTCGTGGGCTGTCACGCACAGGTCTTCTCGCAAATAAGGAAACTGAGGCCCAGAGCGTTCTGAGGGCCCCACCACTCGGGTGCGAACCACGGCGCAGAGCCGACGGAAGCTCTCCCGAGAGGCCGAGCCCACCGGCCCCAAGGAAGTGCCCTCGGTCCTCTGCGGCCTGGGGTCCAGCCTGCCCCGCTGAAAGGCCTCTTGTGCCAAGATGGGCAGGCGCAGGGGCAGGGAGAAGCTTTCATTCCCAGACCCCTGGACAAGCAGCCCCCGTGGCCCGGAGTTACTGTCTCCAAGGGACAATGGCGCCATTTGTAGGTCAGGGTTACGTTTGTTCTCAGACTCTCTGCACCTTTGTCCTCCCTGCTCCTCTGACTCCCTTCCCGGGCCCCTGAGTCCCAGACCCAGTGTCCCCACAGCCCCCACGACATGCCCCGGTAACAGAGACACCTCAGACTCAACCCGGCCCCTGTGAGCTGCACCCAGGGGAGGAGAGAGCTGGCAAAGACGCCGACCGCTCCTGGGCCTGAACCGCCAGCGGGAGCTCTGGGCTGGACAGAGCCCGCGCATCGGCGGGTGTGGATGAGGCCACCGGAGGCCAAGCAGGCGAAGAGGAGGAGAGAGGATGGGGCCCCGGGACCGCTGTGCTCACGTAGCAGCTGGAGCAGGAGCAGGAGCCTGGACAGGAGGCTCCCCTCCTCCCTGCCCCGCTCTGACCCTCCTGTCCCTGTGCAAAGCCATTATGCTGCACGATAGAGACACAGATTGCACGATTCCACTGATAGGAATACTCCCAGTGAGTCAGTCCATAAACACAAAAGGTAGATTAGCAGTTGCCAGGGGTGAGAGAGAGGGGAGGAGGCGGGGCGGCTGCTCAGTGGGCACGGGGTCTTGTCCGGGATGAAGACGCTTTGGGACTAGAGGGAGGAGAGTGTAGGAAATGGCACTCAACTGGGCACTTTAAATGGCTAATTTTATGTTGCGTGAATTTTACCTCAATAAAAAAAGTAAAAAAAAATTAATTTGTTTAAATAAAAAGAGTGAGTTAACAAAAATGAGAAATGAAACTAAAAAGACGAGCAAGATGCACTCGTGGTGGAGATCACTGGGAGCTGGGGGAGGGGCGGGGCGGGGAGGGGCGGGGGGTGAGGCTGCTCGGAGGCCGCAGCCAGAGCTGGTGGCAAGTCAGCCCCCACCTCAGGGGGCGCACGGGGCTTGCTTTCCTGTTTTGAGCCGCACTTATGCGTTTCTGCACTCCTCTGAAGAGCACGGTTTTGCACAATTTGAAAAATCTCAGAAAAGAAAGAAAATGGTGAGTAGTGGTCACATAAGGATCTGGGGATATAAACAGTACCCTGAAAGCAACGTGGTGTTCCTGGAAACGCACGAGGGACAAATGTCCCCCCCCCCCATTGGCGGAGGCAGCCGAGACCTCCCCAGCCGCGCTGAGGGACAGGGCCAGCCGGGCGGACAGGGCCGGGCAGCAGGATTCCTGGGACGCGGTTTTAATGGCCGGCTGCAGGCTGCAGGCTGAGCGCCTCACTGTGCCGGCTGGAAGCTGGAGGAGCCGGAGGTGACAGGAGCTGACTGTCAGCCTCCTTCGGCCTCTCCGCCCCGCCCACCCACAAGCGCAGGCGGCGACAGACTCTGATGTGACAGCTGTTTGTGGCTGACTGCGTGCACTCAGAAATCTGACAGTTGCCTTTTGTTCGTTTTAGCTAACACTACCAGAAACGCACATTGGTTTTCATACAAAAGTAATAAATGTTGTGTTAGGTCTCTTGTCTGCAAATGCCAAAAACCTCACTCACCTTGGAAGCCCCAGACGCGTGTCCCATCTCTTCCCACCCCTCAAGAAAGCAGGCTTCTCTCTCTCACGATTCCCAAAACCAACGTGACCCCATGGGCTTGCGTGGACACACTTGGCCACAGGTCTTGACCGCACCACAGACGCTGGGCCATGAAACACCGCGGTTGCCAGGCCTGCCGTGTGCGCTTCTGTGGGCACTGGGCAGGCATCTCACCTGCGAGCCGCCTACAGTGCGGGAGAGGCCGGAGGTGGTCGCCAAAGAGCCGCTGTCCTGCTGCTGCCATAGAAAGAGGGGCTGGGCTGGTCCGGCACGAGGCCGAAACCTGCTGCGGGAATTCAGAAAGCGCGGAGGAAAAACAGAGCAGCACCTCCCATCATGGCAGGCTTTCTTCCCGGCGCCACCGCGTCACCTTTCCATCCCTGGGGGGCTCGCTCACGCTCAGAGGATGCCCAGGCAGCACCGAGACAGCGATTGAGGAAGAACATGAGGAAGAAGAGAAGCAGAGGGAGCTTGGTGCCACAGTGAGGCTGGCTCTCCCTGGTTCCCCGCCCCCTCCTGTGGCCAGCCCATCGCTGGTCCCCACCGGCCCCAGGACACACTGCTGCCTCCTCCAATGCCCCCAGCCACCCAGCCACCCACCGGCAATGTGTCTGCCCACTCATGTGGCCGTTCACAAACCCATTCACAAACCCATCCACCGTCTTTGCACCGCCCATCCAATAATCATCTTCTAAACTCTGAAGTCAGCCCTAACCGGTTTGCTCAGTGGATAGAGCATCAGCCTGTGGAATGAAGGGTACCGAGTTTGATTCCAGCCAAGGGCACATGCCTGGGTTGCAGGCTTGATCCCTGGGGGACAGGAGTGGGTGTATGCAGGAGGCAGCCAATCAATGACTCTCTCTCTCATCATGGATGTTTCTGTCTCCCTCGCCCTTCCTCTCTGAAATCAATAAAAATATATTTAAAAAACAAACAAATGAACAAAACTCTGAAGCCAGACTACCTGGTCCTAGGACCTGGTTTAAACCAAGTCCCAACACTTTCAGTTGTTTGGCTTTGGTCAAGCTACTTAGCCAATCTGTACCTCAGTTTCCTCATCTGTAAAGGGGGTTAATAACAATTTCCACTGCCGAAGGTTGGTTCTGAGGATAAAATGAAATAAGGCAAATACTAAAAGCTTAGCTAACGGTCTGATTCACAAAGAGCCTCGGTAAAGTGTTCTGGCATTAGGCTTTTGTTGTTTTTATAACACTTAGTGTTTTTATTATCAGACAGTTGCCAGGTAACTGAATGGCCTAAGATTGGGCCAGCACAGCAACTTTTCCCTCTTTGCTGCCCTTGAGGCAAATTATGGCTACAAAGAACTGTGAGGAATCAAGGAAATGTCCTCCAGGACTTACTGATAAAAACAAACAAACAAAAAACTACTGTATCTTCATTTTCTAAAAAGGCAGCTCAGACTTTGCAACTCCTAAAAGTCCACAAGGTCTGGCCCTGAGATCTGCTGTTGCTGATTAAACTTCCTGGCTGAGGGCTGGGTAAACTGGACCACTGGGGGCCCCCATTTTAATGTGGGGGGGGGGACGGACAGGCACCAGCCCTCCCCTCACATCCTTGATGGGTTGTTATGGAAACGGACAGGCTTACAGAAAACCTCCTCATCACGCCTCCCTCCTGGGCAGAGACATCAGGGAAGGGAAGGGACACTGGATTTAGGTCTCTGAACCAAGGCTCGAGATCTGGAAATAATGTTCCAGGCCCCCCCCAATGATGACGCAGTTCATGAAATAAGGGGAGGCTATTGTGGACGAAGAGCGGTTCTTCGAAAGTCACCTCACAGGTGATCTGATCATAAATTCCTAACTGGGCAGGTCATGGTGGGCAGCCACACCCCTGACACACAACTTCTTTAGTGACAGGTTTATCTTTACCGTGACCAAGCCCTGTCCACTGCTCTTGTACATCAGCTTTGGAACCCAGAGTGATCCTCCTTTCCAGGTCCCTGGGAGGAGTAGCCACCCTCGGGAGAGCACATATTCTTGCTAACTATTCTGTAATCCCCACCTTGCCTTCTCCCACCTCCATGCAATCTTCCTTAGTTCCCCCCTAATTCCAGACGCACAAAAGCACCTGCAAACTCTCACTCTGGGAAGCATTTTTCTCAGCCTGTGGAGATCTTGCTTCCTGGCATAGCCTCTGTTTCTCAAATAAATTCTCATGAAACCTCTCTGCAGTTGTGGGCCTTCTTATGCTGACGCCGCGGCTGCCCTGAGCAGGCCAGCTGGCTCCAGAGGCTCTGCGCTGAGTCTGAACAGAGAAAAAAGAACAGGATCAGGGTTTGGCACGAGACCTAAATCAAGGGTCAGTCTCTGGCCAGAGGAGGGCCCAGCCCATAGGCAGGGTCAGGGGTCAATCTGTGGTCAGAATCAAGGTTCAACCCAGGGCGCAGTCCCTGAGCAGGTCCCTGGTCCTGATAACCCTGCTTGTTATTGGTGGGGGCTGCTCCTCGCCCACAGGTGTTTCTCAGGGTGGACGTGACTCTCCTGCACTTGACCTTTTCTGTCACTTCCGTGTCATTTCTTTCACTTTTCCTTCGAAGCTCCTGGCACAGGTCAATCCAGCCCTGTTCATTCTTGCCCACCTCACCCACTGTCGCCCTGGAAGACTTCAGCCCCGATGGCCTGTTTTGTTCTTGCATTTGTGCTTTTTTCATTGTGGCAGCTACCCCAGCTCAGGCTGGCTCTGGCGAAGGAGAGGGAGGGAGAATATTTTGACTCTCTGAAATGAAATGATGAGATGCATCCAGCTTTAGGCATGGACGGACCTAGGTGTGCAGTCAGCTGTTGGGGCTCCATCCATCCTTCTCCCCAGTTCCACGGTCTCCTCGCCTTTATGCTTAGACCACTTCTCTTATACAGTGGGAAGATGGTCTTCCCCCAGAGACCCTTCTTCCCCCAGCTTTCATAAGTCAAACTCACCAGAGGAATCTGATTGGTCCTGCTTGGGTCACATGCCCAACTCTGAACCAACCACTGTGGCTGGAGGATGGAGTATTCTTGTTGGCCGTTTTTGCATCACATACCCATCCCTGCAAAGGGTGAATTCTGCCCAAATCACACAAATCCCCAAAGAATGGTGGCTGAGCAAGCAAGCATAGGTCCTAACCTTGAGGTGCTAAATTGAACTTGAACTGGGCATGACCCACTCAGTCAGGAGACCTCACAATTCCCTGAGTTCCTCCATTCCAATCGCTTTCATCTCCATTCCTCTGTAGCCACCCACTCCCAGGGCTACCTTTTGGATATAGACATACCTCCCGTCCCTCCACCTTTCCTACTCTGTCCTCCCTCCACCCCTGCTTCTTAACCCAATCTGAATCTCAGGACCCGCAGTCTTCCCTAGATTTCCAACTAATCAGCCCTGGCCAGTCCAAGTGGGTTTTCTCTCTTCCTGCCAGTGGGCTCCCCAGTGGGGACAGTCACGGTTTTGCGCCATTGTACACATTTATGGTAATGTCGGTGACATCGAATAACACTTCTCAAACTTTAATATGCACCTGACTCATTTGGGGGTCAAATTTAAAATGCAGATGCTGACTTCTTAGGTCGGGAGTGAGGTGTGAGGGTCTAAGAGTTCCCAAGTGAGGCGGAAGCTGCTGACCAGCCAGGTTTCAGCAATCCTCCACTTCAGTGTCGCCCCAACGTCCCTGCCGGGGAGAACCAGGGGGCACTTGCTAAATATAAAGGTGACCAAGCTCTTCCAGGGATTTCTCATTGACTAGGTATCGGCCAGAGACCTAGGCACTCCGTGCTTTTAACACGTTCCGAGTGGCTTTAGCTCCCGGGAAAACTGGGAAATACTTCTGCCTCATGGTGATTTGGTTGGATGACTCATTCTGGCTTCCAGGTCTTCTCTGTCATCCACCAGTCCCACATCTGGTCTCCCAGAGAAAACCCAGCTGGGCTGGTGTGAACGCTCCTGTCAGGCAGCTCCAGCTGTGCCTCCTCTTGTCTTTGTTCTTTTCCATCGGGTCTTGGAGAAAGAGGCACGTCTTCACCTTGGCCCATCCCACCGCCTTCCTCAGACGCCTGGTTCAGCGCCAGCTCCCCTCATACCGCCCTCGCCTCTGCCCTTACATGTGGGGCAGCCTTCAAAGAAAGTGGCTCCCATGCCTTAAACCGGAGCCTTGGCTGAGACATCTTCCTCGGGCTCCCTCACACCGTGGCTGCACTGCTCTCCACGTGGTCCCCTGTCGCTCTTTCATCTGTTGTTTCCATGACACGCAGCAGCTCCTTTTGTCTTAGGGGAGTTACTGTGATTAGAAGTTCTTGAAAGTCGTGATGTTTTACGTGAGTAATGGCAGCTCAGGGCCTCATGTGCGGATGCAGCCATGGGAGGTTTGGGACAGCACAGGCCCAGGAAAGGCCCTTCCGTTGCTGTTGGCTCTGAGAGATGCTGAAGAAAACCTCCAAACTGGGGCCAGGGTTCATCCTAATCCACACTGAGGACAGTCTTACTGCATTCCAGACACGCGGCTGACGTGCTGCACACGCGAGCTCATCTAGTCCCCGCCATGGCCTATGGCACGAGTACTGTGGGCCCCTCATCTGTGATTGCGCTTCCTGTGGTTTCAGTTATCCAGGGTCATCCTCAGTCTAAAACATTAAATGGAAAATTCTAGAAGTAAAAAATGTGTAAGGTTTAAATTGTGTCATTCTGAGTGATGAAATCTCTTGCCATCCCACGCCTGGGACATGCATCTATATGTCTTTGCCCAGTGCATTGACTGTGTCATTGTTATGATTGCTCTGGTTTATTATTAGTTATTGTTAATCTCTTACTGTGCCTAATCTATAAATTAAACTTATCACAAGTATATATGTGTGGGAGAAGCATGGTACACAGTGGGGTACTGTCTGGGGTTAGGCATCTCCTGGGGCTCTTGGAACCTAGCCCTCTGTTGATAGGAGGGACTAGAGTGCTAGTCTTATCCCTGTTAGGGTCACCGAAGGAAGAACGCACGAGGCCAAAGCGGTGAGGGATTATGAATTTATTAGGTCATCTGGATACCAGATGGGCTGAGCCCCAAAATGGTGCCAGCCCCCAGGGACAGGGAGTCAGAGGTTTTTAAGGGCTCTAGGTGGGCTTTTTCTGGGCGGAGAACTCTCTGGGCAGGTCTGGATCCTGGGAAGGTCCGGAGGGGAAGGATAATGGTCTTGGCAAGTGGGATGTGGTCTAAGGGAAAGGCAATGTCCATTGTGAAGTGGCCTAAAGGTCAGTTCCCAGGGGAGGGGTCTCGATTCAGTTACTTGATTAAACCTAACATCCCCATTTACACAAAAGGAAACTGAGGCTCCGAGAACTGAAGTAACTTTTTTTTTTAATGCAAGATACAGGGTGTGCCCACTTCACTACACTCCAGCACAGGGGCTCACCGAGGCCCTGGGGAACTCGGCCACAGACACGCCAGGGTGGTTAGTGTGGCGTCAGAGGGCTGCCCAATGGCCCGCCCTGGCTCACTGCTTGCCTGAGCCCTGAGAACAAGTTCCGGATGCCCACTGGCAGGCTGTCCCCACACAGGCAACCTCAGGACACCTGCCCGGGTTAGGAGAGCTTGGCTCCCTCTCCCCTAAGCCTGTCTTGTTCCCTGGATCTTTTCTGATCACCGGCCACCATCTGGGCCCGAGACAAAAACAGTGTGTTGCCCTAGCCCAGGGGTGGGCAAACTTTTTGACTCGAGGGCCACACTGGGTTCTTAAACTGGACCGGAGGGCCGGAACAAAAGCGTGGATGGAGTGTTTGTGTGAACTAATATAAATTCAAAGTAAACATCATTACATAAAAGGGTACGGTCTTTTTTTTTTTTTAGTCTTATTCATTTCAAACGGGCCGGATCCGGCCCGCGGGCCATAGTTTGCCCACGGCTGCCCTAGCCAGTTTGGCTCAATGGATGGAGCGTTGGCCTGCAGACTGAAGGGTCCCGGGTCGATTCCAGTCAAGGCCACATGCCTGGGTTGCAGGCTCAATCCCCAGTAGAGGGTGTGCAGGAGGCAGCTGATCAATGATTCTCTCTCATCATTGATGTTTCTCTCTCTCTCTTTCCCTCTCCCTTCTTCTCTGAAATCAATAAAAATTAAAGAACCAAAAACCCAGTGCCGAGCTCTGAGTCTCACATGTATACTTGGCCCTCCATAAATACCTTCTGAGTGGCTGACAGGCACTGCCCTGCTCTGCAGGCCAGAGGAGGACAGAGCAGCAAACAGTTAGCGCCCAGGCGGTGAGTTCTCTGATGGGCACAGCACAAGGCTTTCTAAGAACACAACACAGGGTGTCTGCTCAGGGAGGCGTCCGGGAACGCTTCCTGGAGGAAGTGCGGTTTCTGCTGAGGCCTGAGGCAGGCTCGGTGAGCCGAGTGAAGGAGGATGAGGCAGAGGGAGAATGAGGCTCATCATAAGAGGAAAAGCCTCACCCCACGGGCGGACAACAGGGAAGGGTGCCACTACAGCAGGCCAGACACATCCAGGAGGTTCCTCAAGATGCACTGAGCTTAAGCAGATGGAAGGGAGGGATGGCCAAGCCATGATTCATTCCAGGTCGAGAGAGAAGCCCATTTAGGGAGGAGATGGAAGGGACCAAAAGATTCCCGTGACCCCTGCCAACCCAAAGGACAGCAGCTGGGGACAGCAGTGGTGCAGGGGGTGGGGATGAGCAGGAACAAAACTCGATTCTGCTGAAGCGTCCACCAGGGTCTGCCCATCCCAAGAGATGCGTTGGGTCCAACAGGTGGTTCCTGAGCATGGCCCCAGTGCGACCGGCTGGGCTTGTTAAGTCTGCGGCTACCACAAATCTGACATGAAATGAGGCCATTGGCACCAAAGTGAAACCCACTAGATCAGCGGTTCTCAACCTGTGGGCCGCGACCCCTTCGGGGGCCGAATGACCCTTTCACGGGGGTCGCCTAAGACCATCGGAAAACACATATATAATTACATATTGTTTTGTGATTAAGCACTATGCTTTCATTATGTTCAATCTGTAACAATGAAATTGGGGGTCACCACAACATGAGGAGCTGTATTTAAAGGGCCAGAAGGTTGGGAACCACCGCACTGGAGCATCTGCTTGAGGCGGAGGCCCCTCCCTGTCGCCACAGGCTGCTGACTCTTAAACGGGGCAAAGTGAAGGTACAGTAAACACCCGCTGTTCCCGCCTCTTTGTCGGGCCAAAGTGTTTAAACAGCCTGTGTAACCCATCTTAACACCCAGGGTTGAACAAACACAGGCCTCCTCCTCTACGAATGAGCAAATAGAGGGCAATGACGGCATCGGCATCCGCGGAGAGTGCAGGTTGGAAGCACCGGGACCGGAGGAAGGAGAGCAAACGTCCCCGCGCAGGTCACACTCAGCCCTGGGGCCAACGTGAAGGGCAAAGATCTGCTGATTTGTAATCTTGGTATTTAGAGGCTATTAATCTCGCAAACCATTTTTTAAAATATTTTTATTGATTTCAGAGATGAAGGGAGAGGGAGAGAGAGATTGAAACATCAATGAGAATCATTGATCGGCTGCCTCCTGCATGCCCTCCACTGGGGATGGAGCCTGCAACCCAGGCATGTGCCCTTGACTGGAATCGAACCCGGGACCCTTCAGTCCCCAGGCCAAAGCTCTATCCACTGAGCCAAACCAGGAAGGGCTCTCAAACAATTCTTAAAAAGAAAATATCCCTAGAACATAAACCTATTCAGGAGATAAAAAATGTATTTACTGAGATTGAATAGACCATAAAGGCAGTTAACAAGAGATTAGATGTCTCCCAAAGGTGCTAAAGCTCAGAGAGAAATGATAAAGAAAAACGATAAGCAGCTTGTGACAAAGATGGTGGGACATCTCAGCCTCCATGATCACATGAGCCAATGTTTTATAATAAATCCCTTTACGTACTTCTATTTCCTTATTATTTCTGTCTCTCTAGAGAACTGTGACTGACGCAATAGCACCATGACTATTTTATGTGTCAAGAGTGTTAAGGTGTCAAGGGACAGGAACCCTGTTCAACTCAGCATGACCTAAAGGGGATTCACTGTTTTATGTAACTGAAACATTCAGTCACATCATCCAGGCTTCACACACGCCCTCATCCGGAGGCTCAGATGATCTCGCTGGGTTGTTTCTCTCCCTCAGTCCTCAGAAAGGCTCTCTCCATTCTGGTGGACACAATGGACTCAAGCAATCCAGGAGGTGTATCTTAAAGCTTAGCAACCCCAGGACAAAGAGGGAATCTCTCATCCCACGTGCGGGGGAAGATCTGATTGGCCTAGGTCAGGGGTGGGCAAACTTTTTGACTCGAGGGCCACAATGGGTTCTTAAACTGGACCGGAGGGCCGGAACAAAAGCATGAATGGAGTGTTTGTGTGAACTAATATAAATTCAAAGTAAACATCATTACATAAAAGGGTATGGTTTTTTTGTTTTTTTTTAGTTTTATTCATTTCAAACGGGCCGGATCCGGCCTGCCGGCCGTAGTTTGCCCACGGCTGGCCTAGGTTGTGTCACATTGATCCCTGAAGCAATCAAGGTAGGAAGATCTGATTGGCTGAGTCTATATGTTTACACCCAGGTATCATTTTAAATTACATAAATGCTGCCGAAACCGGTTTGGCTCAGTGGATAGAGCGTCGGCCTGCAGACTGAGGGGTCCCAGGTTTGATTCCGGTCAGGGGCATGTACCTGGGTTGCGGGCACATCCCCAGTAGGAGATGTGCAGGAGGCGGCTGATCGATGTTTCTCTCTCATCAATGTTTCTAACTCTCTCTATCTCTCTCCCTTCCTCTCTGTAAGAAATCAATAAAATATATTTTAAAAAAATTACATAAATGCTATCAAACCATACAGATACCAGTGTTTAAATGGACTACAAAATTGCAGTAGGGAGAGTGCAGGAGGCAGCCAATCAATGATTCCTTCTCATCATTGATGTGTCTATCTCTCTCTCCCTCTTCCTTCCCCTCTGAAATCAATAAAAATATTCTTTTAAAAAGTTGATCACAAATTTTTTGACATTTCTTCCTTTGAAACATGGAGACTAATTTGTGTTCCCTTAAATGTAGGCCAAACTTAGTGACTTCTTTCTAATGAATAGAATAAGGCAGACGTGATGGTGTGGCTTCCAGAAACAACCATAGGAGACATGGCCGCGCCCTCCTCCCGCCCTCTTGTATTGCTCTCTCAGGGGGCAGTCAAGCTGCCATGTTGCAAGGACGCACAAGCAGCCCATGGAGAGGTCCGCCTGGGGAGCAATCAGCACACACTTGGCAGCCGGAGGGAGGCACCCGAGGAGCGATTCTCCAGCCCCAGGCGTCCTTGGGTGACCTCAGCCTCAGCTGGCATCTCGATCTTCACTCTGTGAGCCAGAGCCTCCCTGCTAAGCTACACTTACTTCCATGACTCACATAAACTACGAAGATAATAAATGTTTGCCCTTGCTTAACACTATTAAGGTTGGGGATAGCCCTGGCTGGCATGGCTCAGTAGTTAGAGTGTTAGCCCATGTGCCGAAGGGTCACAGGGTCAATCCCAGTCAAGGGCACATACCTGGGTTGCAGGTTCAATCCCTGGCCCTCGTTGGGGCACATGTCAGAGGCAACCAATCAATGTCTCTTTCACATCCATGTTGTTCTCTCTCTCTCTCTCTCTCTCTCTCTCTCTCTCTCTCTTTCTCTCTCTCTCTCTCCATCTCGCCTCCACTTTCTCTAAAAATCAATGGAAAAATCTCCTTCGGTGAGAATTAACCAAAAAAAGTTTAGGGATAATCTGATATTTCACAATAGAGAGCCAATACACATATCATTCTGCATCATGAAAAATCACTTAATATTGTGTTTTGTGGCGCTAGCCATATGGATACATGTAGACCAGGTTATTTTGACAGTCAGGACCACATTTTACTCAGCCATGCCATTATTTCTAGGCATCTAGATTGTTTCCAGTTTTCTGCCATTACAAACCGCGCCACCACAAACAACTTGTACACGCTTCCTTAGCATGTGGAAGAGCTTTGTAGACAACACACACCACATTCTCCTGGAGAGCGCCAACGTGCTCTCTACGGCCAACATCTGAAGAGCACCTTGACACCACCAGTGTCGGCGGTGCCCTCCCCCTCCGTGAGAGCCTGGTATGTCGAACTTTGTGCCACTCTGAAGAGTGAAAAGCATCTCGTTGGTCTCATTTGGATTCCCCAGACCCGTGAGCAGGCCGGCTCGGAGCCTCGCACTGCCTGGCCGTGCTGCCCCAGGCTCCGGAAGCATCCTTGGGCCAAAGTCTTCAGCAACACTGGACAGGAACCTCGTCAGATGCCTCCCAGGGACTTGCATCTCCCAAGGGATTTCCCATGACCTTCCACTCCCTGGGCAAATTCTGCTCTTAGTAACGGGCCTGGTGGAATACCTAGAAACTCAACTGGCAGCCACTTCCAGGAAGGAGTGGCTTCAGGCTGAGGTCTGGACTCGGTTCCAGTCCTGGAGCAGCTCCGCCCCTCCCTTCCCTCAGGAAGTGTGGCAGCCTCGGGCTAAGGGCAGCAGCCAGCCAGGCGCTGAGCCAGAGTTCAGAGTCTTCCCTAAAAAGGGCCCAAGAACTCTGCCCTCTGGAGGGTGACCCAATGGGGCAAAGGGGATGGGGAAGCAGGAGGCATCAGCAAGCTCCCCGGCATGAGCTGCAGGCACCTGCCTGGGCCCACATGCCACTGCTATGCCCTGAGGACCTGCCTCAGGTCTCCCTCAGAACTGGCCCCTCGCTAAACCTGGCCCACTGGCGTGTTTTGATTGGCCCATTTCATTGGAAAGACTTGCCAAAATGTGAAAACTGAAAGAAAAGTTTCCTAGAGCACTCTGGATTTCTGGCTTTAAAAAAATATTTTTTTTAATTGATTTTTAGACAGAAAAGAAGAGAGAGGGAGAGAGACGGAGAGAGAAACATTGATGTGAGCACCAGACATTGATTGGCCGCTTTCTGCACGCACCCACCAGGTGATCGAGCCCACAACCGGCATGGGCCCTGACTGGGAATTGAACAGGCAACCCCTCAGTGCACAGCGGAAGCCCAGCCAACTGAGCCCCACCAGCCAGGGCTGGACTTCTAGCTTAAAAAAAAAACCAAAATGGGAAAATCTGACTTCATCAGCCCGCATTCCCGAGTGGCATTCGGCAGTTGGAGCTACTGTGACGGCCCCTTTAGAAGCCGGCTCACACCGTCCCCACCACTTCCTGGAGAGCCGGCCATCACGCCTTTATGTCCCCCACCTGCCCCTGTTGGCATCGACTGTGGGACCCCAGGGGTAAACAGAAATTGTTGAGTCACTGCCGTGTACGTCTGTTCTTTCCCGTGAACTAGGAGGCAGGTTGGGGAGTGGGAGCAGGGGCGAGGGGTCACTCCTGCCCACACCCGAGGGACAGGTTTATCTGAAGGCCAGTTTGGGGCAGAGGGGAGGAGGGGCCTCTTCCCCTAATCTCATACTGGGGGTGGCTGGCGCTTTTTCAAATTTTTCATTTTCTTCATTGACGTGTAGCCTGCATGCAGAAGAGCGTACGTAGCATAAATATACAGAGCACAGCTGTGTGCCCAGCACCCAGACCCAGAAAGAGAACATCGCGCAGCCGGTGTGGCTCCGTGGTTGAGCCCGTCCTATGATCCAGGAGGTCAGTTTGATTCCCGGTCAGGGCACATGCCGGGTTGCCAGTGGGGGCCATGCAGGAGGCAGCCAATCAATGAATGATTCTCTCTCATCATTGATGTTTCTACCTCTCTCTCTCTCCCTCTCCCGCTCCTTTCTTCTCTGAAATCAATTTAAAAAAATAACAATAATAAAGTAAATAACCAGCACCCCCAGACGTCCCCCTCATGCCCCCTTTCAGTCACGAACAACTCCTTCCCATTGCTGCCCTTTCCTCACCAATATAGCCCCTATCCTATCAGATTATACACTATAACATGTAGGAGGTATATAGGTTAGGTGTACGATTCGTATATGTTGCTGCATGTGCTTGTAGGGGCTCATGCTCACTGTTGACAGGTTGTATGTATGAATACACCATACCTGACTCATCCGCTCTGCATTAATGGGCTTCTCGTAGCTTTGGTTTGGGGTTGTTACACATACTGCGGCTGCGAATGTTCTAGCCCACGACTCTTGCTACATAAATAAGCACACACATGTATATTTACATGCACATGCTTTTCTTTGCTGGGTATTTGTATGGAAAACAAACTTGCTGGGTCAGAGCACGCGTGAGTTCAGCTAAAGGGATCTGCAAAGCGTCCGCACAAGTTTCCCCTCCAGCCAGCAGAGCGGAGAGTCCCAGCGGCTCCACGTCCTCGTCAGCACTGTGTATTCCCCACCATCACGGGAGCCACCCAGCGGGTGTATATCTAATGGTAACTGGTGGTTTTAAGTGGGTATTTCTCTAATAGCTGATGGTGGTGAGTGCATTTTCCAATGTTTATCAGCCATCTGGATGCTGTCTTTTGTGAAAGGACTGAAGATAGGTAGATTGGCAGGCAAACAGATAGGTATCTTTTTTTCCTATTGGGTTGTCAGCCTTTTTCTTACTGAGGTGTAGCCCTTTGTACAGTCTGCATCTTTTTTTTTTTTTTTCTTTTTTGGTTAATCCTCATCCGAGGATATTTTTCCATTGATTTTTAGCGAGAGTGGAAGAGAGAGGGAAAGTCAGAGAGAAACATCGATGTGAGAGAAACACACCGATCGGTTGCCTCCTGCACAAGCCCTGACTAGGGCCTGGGCTGGGGAGGAGCCTGCAATCAAGGTACGTGCCCCTGACCAGAATCGAACCCAGGACACTTTGGTCTACAGGCCGACACTCTATCTACTGAGCCAAACCGCCTAGGGCTGTCAGCATCTTTTTCCCCCAGTGCTATTTGCCTGTTCACTCTCTTTATGGAGTTATTTTAAGAACAAACAGTTCTTACTTTTCATAGTCTGTTTATTTATTTATCTACTTACTGTTGCGGTGGTGGTGGAACTTTCTGTGTTCTGCCTGACACTTTAAGTTGTCTACAAATATGCATTTCCCCCTTTTCCCTTGAAAAGTGCGCAGCTAAATAACTTGCCTTCCCAGCCTCCTTTGCAGAGAGGGTGGCCAGGTGACCCAGCCCTGGCTGAGGAGAGAGCAGCAGAAGCCTGCTGGGTGGGGCCAGCTCTGGGAGTTCTCCTAAGAAAAGCAGCCGGCTGTGGCTGCACCTCCTCTGCCCTCCAGCCTCCCTCCCAATAAAGTTGCAATTTTAAAATGTTCGTAATATGCTGACTACCACCCCCATCATTCCCCGATAGCCGAAAGTGTAGTTTCTACCCCTGCTCTTGGCTCTGAAAGGAACGCTTAGAAGTTCATTCCTGCATCCCCTGCCACGTCCGCCAGCTGGCCTTGCTCTGACTTGTGGCTGCTCAGGACTTGGCGCGCATCTGGACCATTCTGATCACTCAGGCCCAGCCCAGCCCCACATAGGATGCCCTGTCCTCTCCCCAGAATAGAAGACAGCCCCTTTCCTGGAACGCACAGTTCTGCAAACGTTTGCATTTTTACAACAATGACATTCTGCTTTATAATCAGAAACCTATATACACACAGGATAAAACTTACGTAAGAAAAAAAACTAGCCAGGAATTAGAGGTGGACCCACTAATAAATGTAGTCACGATTCAGGTGGCCAGAACAGGTAGTCCAGGCCAGGGGCACCCCTCCTAGAGAACACCTTGTCACTGCGGGTGTGCCACCTGTTACAGGCACAAAATCAATGTTTGTTGAATGAATAAATTAATGTTAACTGCCCCCCATCCTCTTATCAGATAAAGTCCAAACTCATTTGAATGGATTCCAAGTCTTCACATCCTGGCTGTAAGCCCTGGGCATTTTACCATGTCCTGCTTCGGTATTCACCAGCTTGGTGCGACCTCTTAGCCTTCCTCCAAGGGGGACTGAGTCTCACTCCTGCCCGTGAGGTCTGAGCCGCCTCTGACATGTCCTTATTGACCCCTCCTCCCTAGAGCCTTAGACCTTCTTATTCTTTTTTTAAAAAAATATATTTTTATTGATTTCAGAGAGGAAGGGAGAGGGAGAGAGAGATAGAAACATCAATGATGAGCGGGAATCATTGATTGACTGCCTCCTGCACGCCCCCTACTGGGCATTAAGCCCACAACCTGAGCATGTGCCCTTGACCAGAATCGAACCCAGGATCCTTCAGTCTGCAGGCGATGCTCTATCCACTGAGCCACACCGGCCAGGGCGACCTTCTTATTCTTCCACTGTCTCCATTAGTTCTTTCTACACAGGTGAATCTTGTCTCCTTAGGAAGACTCAGCCCAGACGGGGTCGATTCAGCTTGGGTTTCCTCCCTGCAGCCGGGACCAATGAGCAGCTTCTGGTTTCTGAATTCACTGCTCTTCTCTTCGCTGGGTCTCCCAGAAGCAGGACTGGGGTCTAAGCCCAGGATTCGTGTGGATGTGGTTAATTACGAGGTGCTCCCAGGCCGGGGGCGAGGGGAGGGAGTGGGCAGGGTGTGGGGCGGGAGGCCCAGTGGGAGTGTGTGACCACGCCGAGTCACACAGAGGGTAATGGGGGCCCAGCCCTCCAGGGAGCTCAGGACAGTCATACTGGAGGTGTCCCATAGGAAGGAGGGGAGTCCCTCCCCGCACCTGCTAGTCATTGATTAAAGGACCCCTGAGCATGGAGACGTGCAGGCATCGCAGGCTCTCCTGAGCACGCAGGAAAAGCGGGTCTGGCAGCCTGGAGGCAGCCTTCACCAAAGAGAAGGTGCTGGCTGTGGGGCTGCAAAGGGATGAGCCTATAGCGCGATATGGTGCCGTGCTCAGCAGGGCCCAGGCCACAGGCCGTCCGACCAGGAGGCCTCAGGGCTGCGGCCAGGAGCAGGGAGGAGGGAGGAGGGAGGAGCTCCGACCTGACATGACCTAGAGCTTGGAGAATGAGTAAGGGGGCGAGGGTATTCCAGGCAAACAGAACAGCGTGTCCAGAGGCCGAGAAGCACAAGTCCACGTTTGTTTGGAAACGGGGAGTAGATTGCTGGGCTGGGACACAGGGTGTGGGGCGGCCGGACTCAGGCTGTAAAGACATGTGAGGTGGGAGAGCTTGCCTGTCCTGCTCAGGAGGCAGGAAAACTTCCAGGTGAGTCCGGCCACGATTCAGACATTTCGGAGGAGGGCAGCCATGTGAGCCCTGAACTGGACACAGGGGTTCCGCGGCCAGCGCCACAGCCCCACCCACAGCGACTGGTCCTGAAAGGCCGCGGCCAGGCAGACGCCGGGGGTGTGGACGGAAGGCCTGGGCAGCGGAGGCTGCACACAGGAGTCAGGAGATGGAGCCAGAGGAGGCTTTCTGAGCACATAGGCACCCGAGGACCCACAGTCCCTCTGGGTGTGAATGTTGATTAATTTCAGTAAATTTCCCTCTTTCTGGTTTAAGCCAGTTTGAGTCAGGTTTGTGTTGCATTGAGTCTCTACTAATACAGAATATATGATTCAAAACTGAAATACAAACAAAACTTCTTCCCAGTACCCAACAAAAAGAACTGTTAATAGAGGAAATAACTACCATCTCAGTTGAACTTGAAACAGGCCTCAACATCATAACACAAAACTCAAAAATATTGGACAGCTTGGACCAAACTGAAAGGAACACCAGGCACAACCACAGGCCCGGCTCCTGAGCACCGTGTCACCGGAAGTCGTCCCCAGGGACCAGGCCACTTCCTGTGCCTGCTGGGAACACGGTGGACACACGGACGGGCTTTGGGAAGGACAGGGAACGTACCCAGTGGTCTCTGCTCCTTGTGACACTCAGCAGAGCGGGTGCACCACTAGAGGATGCTGCAGTAAAGCAGTTCCAGATCCCCTCCCCACACCTCCCTTGAGGGGGCAGCCCGCCCACTAGGGACTGCAGTTGCCCCAGAATTCGTGTGAGTGGCACCGATGATTTTCTACGTAAGGGGACTTTGCCCATGAAGCCATCAACAGCTTTGGAGAATGCTGCCAAGCTGGTGTTTGGAAGAAAACGCCCAGCCCTCGATGTTTTTATTAATAAACTAGAGGCCCGGTGCATGAAATTTGCACATGGGTAGGGTCCCTAGGCCTGGCCGGCGATCAGGGCTGATCTGTGGGGAAACCAGCAGGGCGATCAGGGGGGCCCCACTAGCACCTGCCTTGGTCGGCCTGAGGCCTGGGGGCGGAGAGCTCCTGCATTGAGCATCTGCCTCCTGGTGGTCAGTGCTTGTCATAGCGACCAGTTGTTCTGCTGGTCGTTCTGCTGTTCAATTTGCATATTAGGCTTTTATTATATAGGATAATCGAGTCCCAAAGGAATGACCAGTGCATTTGACTCAAGAAATTAGGAAAAGTAGAACAAAATATATCAAAAGAAAGCAGAAGGAGAAAATGGACCCGATGACAGATGTTGGGGAAGGGAAAGGGAAAAATAGGTCGAGTTGGTAAAACCAAGAGCTGTCTATTGGAAAGAACCAGTCAATAAATTGTGTGTGTGTGTGTGATTATGTTCACAAACTCCCTCTTTTCTTATTAAAAGCCTGTATTTATGTCTTTTCCATCTAACTTCTTCTCCCATTATAGACATTATACTAATATGGTAGTTTATATAATGTTTATAACCAACCCAATAATGACCTGCTGAGAGAAAGAAAGGGGTGAGGCTGGGGTGACAGCCTGTGGGACAGGAGTGGCTGAGTCTGGAAGGGCCGTTGGAGCCACTGGAGTGGGTGATGGCCCCAGGACCGTGCCGCTTGGTCAAACCCCCTTCCTGCCTCCTCAGGAGGCCTCACAAGGTCGGAGGGAGAGAGGCATGGTCTTTACGTGAGGCCAAGGCCACCACGTAGCCTCGGGAGTCTTAGGCCACAGCGCAGACCAGCTGAAAAGAGGGGAGGCAGGGATGTGAGCAGTGAGAGGGAGGAGATTAACAACAACAATTTTCATCACTTAGTTTATGACGTTACTATGAAAATGTTGATGGAAAATATTACAATCAATTAAATCTACAAAATATCTCAATTAAGTTGGAAAGAATAGACATCTTTCCATATTGAGTGTTCACCTCCAGGCACATGTCTTATCACCACATGCAAGTCTCTCTGTGGAAAACAAAGAGATAGGGAGCAACACTGATGGGCAATATTGCAACCTACCAACCATTTATCAAAGTCCACTGTGAGGCGCATGGAACAGACTGACAAATCTCAGAGGGAAGGCGGGGGTGGGGGTGGGGGTGGGAGGGGAGATAAACCAGGGAACTTACATGCACCTATGCCTAACCCATGGACACAGACAATAGGGTGGTGAAGGCCTGGGAGGGGTGGGTACAGGGTGGAGCGGAGGGCAATGGGGGCAAAAACACACAAAGGAGACATCCGCAATACTTTCAACATAAAGATAAATTTTTTTTTAAAGAACTTTAAAAATCCACTATAAACCTACTGTCCTTAAAACTGTGGGATGGCAGCTGTGTGGGGGACAGTCCCCCAGTGCCACAGACACAGAGATAAGGGGGAGCACACTGTGGACACCCACAGCTTAGATGAGTCTCGGGGACAGTGTGCTGAGTGACTGAAGCCATCTCACAAGGCCACTAGGCGTGTGGCTCCACTGGGACGTTCTGGAACAGACAAGACTGTGCTGATGGAGAACAGACCAGCTGTCACCTAACAGGTGTGTGTGTGGGGGGGGGGGGGTGACAGTGATGGGTGGCAGGCGGAGGTGAGTCTTTCAGGTGACGAAGTGCTTCCTATCCCAGTGATGGTGATGATTACACACATACATACAGATGTTAAAGTTCATAGAACTGTAAACCCAAAACAGGGCAGTTTTACTGTATAATAATCTTTAAAATAAAACAAGCAAAGCAGCATAGTATAACTCTAAACAGAGAGATGAATGGCAGTGTAGATAGTAAGGCCATCTATAATAATAAAAGCCTAGTATGCTAATTAGACCGGATGTCCTTCCAGACGACCTTCCGGACGAAGCCGGGGCTGCGAGGGAGGCCCAGGTCCCGGGTGCCGGAGGGAAGCTGGTGCCAGCAGCCGGGGGAAGGCAGGCCGGCTCTTGCACAGATTCCGTGCATCGGGCCTCTGGTTAGAATATAACAGTGGCTTTCGGGAGGTTGGCTGCACAGCACTGTGAATGCCTTTAGCACTACTGAACGGTACACTTAACAATGGTTAAGACAGTCGGTTTCATGGTATGTGTATTTTACAACATTGTTTTAATTGGCCGTGTTTTTGTACATTCTTTTTTTTTTTACATTGATCAGTATTTCAGTTGGGAGATAGGTATTTAGGGGATCATCACACTATTATACTATTTTTGTATAATTTGACATTTCCCATAATAAAAATTATTGCTCTTTAAGCTTCTAATTTGAGAGAGAGGAGAATTCAGGGTAAGCAGAGATGAAAACCCAGATGGAGCACATAGACAGCAGAGAGAGACCCTCCGCTGCCTGCTGGCAGGCATGGACCCGAAGGACTAAATGCGTGCCCTGGGCTCTCCCACGCAACCTCCCTGAGCCTCGATTTCTCCATCTGTCAATGGGCTTTATCATGGAAACTCCACATGACAGAGCTTGGCTGCGTGCCGGGCAACCCAGGAAAAACGAAAGAAAAGGTAGTCATTCCTTATGATGGGTGACAGGCCTGCACATGCTGCTGGTGGTCGGGGTGGGAGACTGTGGTCTTCTGTGTAGATGTCTGTGTTTCCCATGAGATAGAAAATGATTAGACATTATTTTCTTGATTATAATAATAATGCCTAATCATTTTCTGTTTTGTTTTGTGTGTTTTTTTGGGTTTTTTTTTAGAGGTGACTCAAAGGTTTAACTCTCAGGAGGAGAGATCAAAGAAGGAAAAACTAGGATGCTTGGACTAGTCATTAATCTTTGGGATTGATGTTTCCTCCCCAAATTTGTTATCCCAAGAGTTTGCAAGGATGGCTAAGACACCAGCCTCCCCTGTGAGTGGATCTACATGGTACTGGAGACGGCAGGAAGCTTGAGATGGCCCAGGTAATCCACGTTGGGGTGCAGGTGAGCACAGCACGCTACTGTGGGCCCTAGTTTCTACCTGAGTGGCTCGAGAAAGTCTCCCAGAGGTGACACAGGAGCTGAATCTTGGGGTGTCACCAAGTGTAGAGGTGAGTCCTGGAAGAGGGAACAGCATAGGAAAACGCACAGCACAGAAGGGCACAGCCAAGCTGGGGTAAAGCAAGACATCCAAGTGGACTCTCCCGCAGTGGGGACCGATGAGGCTGGAACATGGGCTGAGGATGCTGAGGGTCTGGAAGGAGCTTTGACTCATCCTGTAGCCCAAGGGAGACCGTTAAAGGCACATGAGCAGAGAGGCGACGAGACCAGGTCCTTGCCCAGTCTGTGTGGCTCCGTGGTTGAGCGTCGACCTGTGAACCAGGAGGTCACAGTTGGATTCCCTGTCAGGGAACCTGCCCAGGTTGCAGGCTTCATCCTTAGCAGAAGGCAGCCAATCAATGATTCTCTCTCATCATTGATGTTTGTTTGTTTTAAATATTTTTTATTTATTTCACAGAAGAGAGAGAAACATTGATGATGAGAGAGAATCATTGACCAGCTGCCTCCTGCATGCCCCACACCGGGGATCGAGCTGCAACCCCAGCATGTGCCCTGACTTGGCATTGAACCATGACCTTCTGGTTCACAGGTCAACGCTCAACCACTGAGCCACGCCAGCCAGGCTCATCATTGATGTTTCTATATCTCCCTCTCTCTTTCTCTCTAAAATCAATTTAAAAATATTTTTAAAAAGAGGAGATGAGATCCTTATTTTAGAAATGAGTTCCACCAGAGCATCTAGAATAATGTCTCTATATCGAGGTCCACTGATTAGAACATTTAATTTCATCACCTTCACCATGTGAGTCACACAGTCACAGGTCCTGGGGTTAGGGTGTGGGCACCTCTGGGCCATTATTCTGCCTCCCACACCCTCTCCATTCCAGGCACGTGGTAGGTGCTGGGGCCACAACCGGACGGCCCTGACCTCAGGAGCTTGTTTTGAGAGCCGATAGGAAGGCGCCAGCTCTGCGAGATCCAGCGGGACTGTTTGGCAGTGGGGACAGCAGGCGCAGGCCTTGAGGCATCAGAGGGCCGTCAGCAGCCCAGGGGCAGGCACAGGCCTTGAGGCATCTGAGGGCTGTCAGCAGCCCAGGGGCAGGCGCAGGCCTTGAGGCATCAGAGGGCCGTCAGCAGCCCAGGGGCAGGCGCAGGCCTTGAGGCATCAGAGGGCCGTCAGCAGCCCAGGGGCAGGTGCAGGCCTTGAGGCATCAGAGGGCCGTCAGCAGCCCAGGGGCAGGCACAGGCCTTGAGGCATCAGAGGGCCGTCAGCAGCCCAGGGGTGAGAGGGCCGTCAGCAGCCCAGGGGCAGGTGCAGCGCCACAGTCGCCTGGAAGCAGAGCCCAGGACTCAGCGCTGATGAAGGTGCCGGGGAGGTGCGGAGTAGCCTGTGAGTGACCCCAAACCACAGAGGCTTTTATTACCTGAAAGTTTCCGAGGGTCGGCACCCAGGAGCCGTTGGGGGGAGCAGCTTGGCCGGCAGCTCCGGCGCAGGGCTCCCTCGAGGCTGCGGTCAGGTCGTGGGCGGGTCACAGTCCCCGAAGCCTGGGGCCTCTCGTGGGGCCGTGGGAAGTGTGGCTCTCGCGGAACACGTGCTGGGAGCGAGGGGAAGGGAGGAGAGTCGGATGAAACGGCACCGACTTATCCCCGTAGCGTCCTGGAGGGCAGCGTCCCAACGGTCTCGGGCGGTAACCATGGTGTCATGGGGCTGCGTTCCCTCTGGAAACCCTCGGGTCTCCTTGCCTTTCCGCTTCCGAGGCTGCGTGCGCCTGGCCAGAGCCCTCCATCCTTGGCCAGCAATGCCTGGGCTGGTGGCTCTATTGGAGCCGGGCCCTGGTTCTGGCTCTTCTGCCTCCCTCTTCCCCTTTAAGGACACTTGTTATTGATCGGGAAGCCCAGGATGGTCCCCATCTCCGGGTCAGTGGATCAGCAACCTTCATTCCGCCTGCAGCCTCGGTTCCCCGGCACTGGGACGCGGGCATCTGTGAAGCCACTGTCCTGCCCACCACCACATCCACAGGGCACAGTGTGGCTGACTGTGCCATCTCCTGCAGCCCGGTGGCCGCTGGCCTTCACCACCAGCTGAGCTCCGTGGCTGTGGATGAGATGGGCAGCACTACAACCTGGCTCAGACACCAATGGAAAGTAAAGCACAATTTGGTTCTTTAGTCACTTCTGTGGTCGGGCCACAGGACTCTGTCCCCGTCTGCTGGTTCACCAACCGCGCCGCGGTCTCCTCCTGGGGAGGGGGGGCAGTGGAGCCTCCCGGGGGGGGGGGGGCAGCGAGGGGAGCCAGGCTCCATCAGGCCGGGCCACCACCCTCCAAGCTTCCTCTCACCCCTGGCGCTGAAACCCAGGCAACGGGAGTCCTAGAATGGCATTGCTCTGCCCATCTTAACGCTTCCCGACAGAACAGCGCGCCCACCCTTTGTTCCGAGCAGCGGGCAAAACACAGCATGACGCAGAAGCAGGTGGGAATTTAAGGAACACCCCATGTTTGGGGCAACTAAGGTGTGAGGGCTCAGGGCGCCTGTTCAAGGCGGCAGGTGTGGGTCTCTGATTTCTCAGCCACAGTGGGCCTGTGCCCTCGCGCCGAGAGGCCCAGAGTGGGGGGGGGGGGGGCGGGGGGGGCAGGTGGAAGGGGGGGTTCCCACAGCCCTGCTGCGCACACTGCACCGGCAGCTGTATTTTCAACAGGAGGCTTCTGGTTATGCAATAAGCATCTCGGGACGTGGAAACAGGCCAGGCAGCAGCAAGGTCATCTGAAGGTCATTTTCATGATGAAACTGGTACAGGCAACTTCTAGACTGATCCACACTGGGGCCCCAACTACCCACAAAATATACTTTAGAAAGTATTACTATAAATCTAAGGATCCTGGAGTGTGGCTGGCTTCAGTGCCGTCCTGTGCCCCATTGCCAATACCCCAGGTCGATAGCTGAGGCCTTGGTGTCCCGAATGGCCCGACAGTCTGTTTCCTCTCCGTCCTCACTGTCCCACTCTGCTCCCAACACCCATCTGCCTCCTGGGCTCCAGCAACATCTCCCAGTCAGTGGCTCCACTTGTCTCTGCCCCTTCCCAATACATGGTCTTCACTACAGCCTGAAGGTCTTCTGAAAACACAAGTCCGTCGTCACTGCCCCGTAATACTTTCCACGGTTCTGATAAGGACCTCGTCCTCACAGGGCCTGCGGGTGCCTCCTGCCGAGCCCCTCTCCTCGCTCTGTGCGCCATTGGCAGAGGCCGGGGCAGGTGTGCTGCACCCTCAGCCTGCCCCTCACCGTGTCTGCCCGCCTCCCACCGCCAGCCCTTGCTCTGCTTTCCCCAAGGGCCTCCTCTGAGCTCAAACTGCCTGCCCACCTGCAGCCCGCAGGGAAGGGCTGGTGAGAGCTGGGTGCGGACACCCAGGGTCCCCGGGTGGATCGTGCTGCTGTGCTCCGCACGCCTTCCCGGGGCCCACAGGGTTCAGCCATTGCCCACAGTGTCACCAGCTCGAGCACTGTGATAGGTGATTCATGTGTGCCCCTGGTTACGCGACAGTAACCAGTTACTCCAGCAACACTCTGCTCCTGGGGGAGGGTGTACGTGCACTGAGGTCCGGTTAAGCGGCTGTGAAGGTATGTGGTTAGCATCTGCCATCGGTTGACTCTCAGCAAGGGAGACCACTCTCGATAATGTGAATGGGCTACAGGCCGTTCGAAGCCCAAAACGGGCTTCTTCTCTGAGGTTTCCCAAAGGAGAAATTCTGCCTCAAGACTGCATCGACTCCTGCCTGATCCCCCCACACCCCCACTGGCTCCCCTCCCCATCCCCCCCCCCACTGGCTCTGGCCATGAGGCCTCTGCCTGGTCCCCCCCCACCGCCCCCTGCCCACTCCTGCTGGCTCCAGCGGTGAGGCCTCTGCCTGGTCCCCTCTCCCCTCCACCCACTCCCCTACTGGCTCCGGCTGCGCGGCCTCTGTCTGGGCCCCTCCCTCCTCTGGCTGATTCCCACTCCTCACCCTTTCTGATCTCACTCCTCCAGGAGACCTCATGCTAAGTCAAACTTCTTCACGGAGCCCCTGCCGGTACCGTTTCACACCGACGGGCCAAAGCCTTATCCAGGTCCCGCTCGTGCGCCTCTGGCGGGCGTGTACGCCCCCGCGGGGAAGCTTGCTCCAGGCTCTCAGAGGAGGTGGTCAGGCAGGTGTGGCTGCAGCAGGTGCTCTATCCCGGGGCCTTGAACAGGAGGTGCTCCGTGGTGCAGTCACGGGAGCCTCAGCACGGCCAGGAGGAGGGGGCGCAGCCAGCGGGCGCCTGGCCCGATGAGCCCGTGTGAGTGATTTCAGCAGCTCTTAGCGACAGGGTGGTCTCCAGGTCTCTGGTCCTGGCAGGATTAAGGCTTCTGGGGTGCGGGGGGCCAGAGAGCAGACACCTCCGGTTGGTGGATTTGCATATCGAAGGCCTCTAAGAAGGAGCTAGCTCCAGGAGGGCTGTCTCCCCCAGCCAGAAGCATTTTACGATGTTATGGCATCACAATATACAGAAAATAAAAATATAAACAAATAAAAAGATAGACAATACAGCGCTGCTTTGAGACTGACTCTCCATCGACTCCTGGCCCAGCGGAGGTGTGTCCAAAGAACGGACGGATGAATGAGTTCCGCTCCGTACAGGTCTGCCCGCGTGCTTCCTTCCCGGGCTGCCCCCCGCGGGTGCTCACGACCTGGGCAGAGAGATGGACGCAGAAGTGAAAACAGGAAAGACTTCAGGAGCCAAAGGGAATGAATGACTTCCGACAACGCTAAAGGAGGAGTTGATTTTCCCAAAATCTTCTGTTGTTATACAGGCAGTATGTTCAGATAGGCAAAGAGAGAAAATAAAAGTTGTGTTTAAAAAAAAGACAGCAGGCCAGAATGGAGTCACTTGTGCTAAACCCCGTGTCTCCAAACCAAGACTTAAGCTAAGCTCAGCGCAGGGACAGCCCCCCGCAGTCTGGGGTGCCTGGTCGGCACTGAGGCAATCTGCCCACAGCCCCCACCGGCCCCTAAAGGTAGGTGGCCTAGACCTGGGACACCCCCCTTTTCCTCCTTCTGTCTATAAAAGACTTCCATTCTGTACAGCCCCTGGGAGCACCGTTCTCCTTGCTACATGGGGTGCTGCCCGATCCATTAATTGCTCAATAAAGCCAATTAGATCTTTAAAGTTTACTTGGTTGAATTTTTTTATCTAATGCCTGTGATGTAAAATCTGATGAAATTTAAAGAATGCCTGTCTCTGGTTAACAGCATTGTAATAAATAGTATGCAAGACACTGAAACCAAGGGTCCTCATGGCTTTAGTTTTAAATCCTCGCTCCAGAAATCATATCTCTCCTGCCGCCCCGTCCCCCTCAGGGACCTGGCCTTTTCCCTGGTAATCAGCAGCCCCCGCGGCAGCAGAAGACAGGAGCCTGGGCCTGACCAATGGCATCGGTCTGGGCCACCAGCAGGAGAAACAGTAAGACCTTAACCCAGCGGTTCTCAACCTGTGGGTCGCGACCCCTTTGGCGGTCGAACGACCCTTTCACAGGGGTCGCCTAAGACCATCCTGCATATCAGATACTTACATGACGATTCATAACAGTAGCAACATTACAGGTATGAAGTAGCAACGAAAATAATTTAATGGTTGGGTCACAACATGAGGAACTGTATTTAAAGGGCCAGAAGGTTGAGAACCGCTGCCCTAACCCAAGCTCTGTTTCCGTTCCTGAGCCCTTCGCTGGAATGACCCCCTGCCTGCTCTCCCACGACCCGACAGAGGGACCCGCAAAGACCTCAGAACTGTCCGCAAGCCCTGAAGAAATACCCACGACCTCACCTCCCGCCAGGCAGCCCGTCAGCTCCCACATAGCCCCTCACGCAGAGCGTCCGGCGAATGTGCCCTGTGTAACCTGTAATCCGTACTACGGGGAGGCAGGTCCTTAGTTCCTAAGCCCCCAGCTCTGCACCGGCCTCTCCACACTAAACCCTTTTCCCTGGCTCTCTCCGGAGCGCCACGCCTCCCCACCTCCTTACCCACGCGTGTTTTCCCGCCCCTCTCTCTCCACAGCTGCCTCTGTAACCTGCTTCCGGCGCCCATCTCTCCTACAGCTCCCTTCTGCTTCTGTGACTTTCTAAACAAACTTTCTCTTATAGTTTGAAAAAAAACAATAAACTATGTTTCTTTCTATCCTGCAGACTCCTTCTTGTGCACTCCCTTGTGCCAGTGCGGCAGGCAGGCCCCCGGGAAAACACAGGCTCTGGGAACAACCTTGTCACAGGGTCTCTCTGTGCTACTTTTGCAGTTTCTTGTGGCCCTTAAACTATTTCCAAATAAGACATTTCAATTAAAAATTGCTTATAGTCAGACCGCTCTCATCGGAATAACCTGGTTATTGATTAATAACTGGGAAGGAGCCCGGGAAGCTGCAGTTTACGTGCATGCCCGGTAAGACCTGGGTGACATGGGACGGTGTTTGCCTGTCCGTCAGACCTGGGGACAGGCCCGCGACTATGGCAGGTGTGGAGGCGTGGCCACTGCAAGGGCGGGGAGACTTGATACTTCAACTCCTGGACAAAGGGCGTCCCCTCTCCTGGCTCTTGGTCCTCTTGCGATCCTGGCTCCTTTATTGCAGGGGGCGCGCTCCCTGCTCCCTGCTCCCTGCATTCGCCCACGTGGCCCACAGCCAGGTGGACTCCACACAGTGACTCACGGCCTTTACGAGCCTGATGCTGCACCAGCTCCTCCGCTGCAGAACGGACAGTCGGCACTGGCTCCACTTCTAGCTCTGCAAAGGCCCGCTGACCCCTCCCAGGCCCGGATTAAGGGAAACGGGGCTTTGCCAACCGAGGGATGTAATTTCCGCAAATAGAAACCACCCATGCTCCCGGGCAGGCCTCGGAGAATTCTTTCTCAAGTTATCGTAAGGACCCCATCCCACTAACAATGGCGGCCCTTCGCCCCGGCAACCCCCCAATCACAGTGCCACCCACGGTTAGCGTTTGGCCATTTTCCCGCCCAGACTCGTTAGGTGCATATATATTTGTGTTCTGCAAATTACACCATACATGCTGTTTTGAAATCAGCCTCCTTCAACACCCCCCCACACCAGTTTTTCACAGTGATCCTTACCTCTGGCTGCTTCATCGCCCGATAAGCCTTAAAAAGGCACCAGTGACTTCCAGAAAGACAGATAGAGTCCCTTTCTCTGTTCCTCCCACTAAGTACAATTCAGAACTGAACATTATATAGAACACCAATGACAGAGGCTGCCAGGCGGAGAGAAGAAGCAGACAGGCTGGGGACGTAGGGCCCAGGGCACTCACAGTGTGAGGTCCTCAGCTCCCCCTTGGCCTCACATACCCCAGGCCTGGAGCTCAGGGGCCTGGATTCTGGACAAGCACAAAGCCAGCCGTGTGCCGTCTTTAAATCAACCTTTAAATCAACCTCTCCCTCCCCACTCCCTTCTCTGCCCCTCTCCCCAACATCACCTCTGCTTCTCTGGTTCTCATCCTCCTGCCTCCCCTTACAGGAAAGGACTCTTGTGATGACATTGGGGCCACCAGGTAACCCAGGGTAACCTCCGCTTCTCACGGTTAACGGAGTCTCAGCTTCAAGCTCTCTTTGCCAGGCAAGGGCCCCATGCTCACAGCCCGGACTAGCGTGTGGCTGTCTTTGCGGGCAGCCTTTATGCCTCCTAATTAGGTACAAGGAGTAAAGGATAACCCCTCCCCAAAGCTCCTTTATCTTTTACTTTTTCACAAATGGCTGCACACAGTACACCCTGTTTGCTGACTTGTTTTGCTAACCACACATCCTGGCGATCGCTGTGTCCCCCAGGATCGCTGTGTGCCTCGGAGCTGTGTCATCAGGGAGCCCCAGCTACCGGACTGGCTCAAAGGCAGGTCCTGGGTTAGGAGAGGACTGGGTAGAGGCAGGAGGAATCCCAGACCTGGGCAAGTGATCAAAATCGACACTCAGGAACAGAACATTAGCAACCACAGCGCAACTGCACAAAGACTTATTTAGTGGCTGCGACCAGCAGGTGCCAACCTGACGCTGGTTTACCCCAGGTGAGACAGGCATGACCCACCTGACCTCGCACAGCCGCGTGGTCTGGTGAAGAGACGGTCCCGTGCTGCGATGGGAGGTAAAGGACTCTTTGGGAGAATGGGGGTGGGAGAGGGAATTCATCTATCAAGGGTAGGTTCGCTGCTATAACAAAACGCCAAGTCTCAGCGATTTGATAAAATAAAGAATTTCTCACATTACAGATGCTGGCTGGGGAAAGGGCAGGGGGCTCTGCTGCACACAGTCATCCAGGGACCCAGGCTCCTCCTAATGGTTCCATTGCCCCCTCCTAGGGAGTCAGAGCTCTCCATGGGGTCCCGTGCGTCCTGGCAGAGGAAGAAAAGAGAGACGATGGAGGATGACCTGGGAGGTTTTCATTGGTTAGGCCTTGAATAGATGGTCATCATTCTGTCCACTCTCCATTGCTAGAACTCAGTCACATGGCCCCACCATCTGCATGGGAGCCTGGGAAATGTAGTCCAGCTCTGAGCCCAAAAAGAAAAAGAGCCAGAGTTTGATGGATACATAGCAGTCTGTGCTGCACCAGACTTGGGGAGTGGGAAAAACTTCCTGGAGGGGAGGTTTCTAAGCTGATACCCGAGGGATACCCAAGAGTTACCTGATGGAGGGCGGCAGAGGCGAGCGGGAAGGGGCGGGCTGCAGACCAGCATATGTAAGCAAGAACAAGGACACTGGAAATCGTGGTCTGTTGAAGAGAAGAAAGAAATTCTGCATGTCTTACGAGGTTGAAGACTTGATCCCCAGGGTAACCAGAGCCACGGAAGGTTTATCAATTGAGGATCGAATTCGTTCTAGAAAATTTTTCTCTGGCTTCTGTGTGGAGAACAGATTGGAAGGGGGCCAGAGAAGGCACCGGAAGCCCAGCTGTCTGCTAAGAGATGACAACCTGAAGTACAGGAGTGGCTGCAGAGAGAAGTAGCTCCATGTGTGTTGCTTAGGACTGTGGTGGGTCAGACGTGCAACCAAGCAAGAGATGAATCGAGAACCAGGGCTGGGTTTCCATACTGGACAGCTGAATGGCTGGTGACTCCATTTGCCAAGAAGGACACCCCTGCTGCTTTACTGGGATTGGTTTCACTGTGGACTTGCTGCGTGTGTGGTGCTCGTGGGCCATTTAGAGAGAGATGGCGTGCAGTCCATGACAAATGCAGCTAAGGATTAAGGAAAGAATTTAGGCCGAGGAGGCAGCCATGAGAGTTGATGAGCCCATTCGGGGAGAGGAGGAAGGAGAGAAGCGGAGAGGGCTGGGGGAAAACCCTGTGGAATGCCCACATGAAAGGGTGCAGAGGAAGTGGGGCTCGTGCAGGCATCTGACAGGAAACGGCCAGGCACACAGGAGGAAGATGAGCTGGGGCACCGTGAGGAACGGGCAGAAACAATTTCATGCCGGCATGATGACCAACAGAATGACACTCGCACAGAGCCGGAGGACAGTAAGGGCTGAAACCCATCAATCGATGTTCCCGAAATAGCACTCGCACAGAGGCCCGAGGCAGCACAGAGATGGGCGTGTGTGCTGAGAGCAAAGTTGCCAGCCCAGGTGGCCAGAAAGCACGGGGCCAGGGGGTGGCGGCACAGGTGACATGTGGGGAGTGACAGGACACCCAGAACCTTCTGGGACACTTTGAGGGCTTTATCTTTGACTGAATGCGACGGGGACGTGGCGCTGGAGAACTTTGATCAGAGAAGGGACAGGAGGTAGCGTAGGCGTTACACCCGTGGAGAAAAGATTGGAGCAGGAACGGGGACTGGGGGTCTGCAGGACAGAAGTAAAGAAAGGCAAGAACCCAGGTGCGAGGCGGTGGCAGATGGGCCGCAGGTGCAGCAGTGCGGACGGTGAGAAGCGAGCCATTCTGGAAATACTTTGAGGGACAGCCCGCTGGACGAGCTGGCTGGTTGGCTGTGGCGTGTAAGAGGCGGCACCACGAATGTCGCTGGAGTCGTATTTGGCAATAAAAAGGGATGAAGAACTGATCCATGCTGCAGCCTGCATGAGCCTGGAAAGCACCTTGCTGAGTGAAGAGGCCAGGCCCAAAGGCCGCCTATTGCCCGATCCCATCCATCTGAGCTACTCAGGACAGGGAAAGCCACAGAAGCAGAACGTGGGTTCATGGTCACCAGGGTGTGGGGGTGGGGAGCGGAGTGACTGCTTAATGGGAGCAGTGCTTCCTTTTGGGGAGATGAAAATGTTTTGAAATTAGATAGAGGTGGTGGTTGCGTGACATTGGGAAGGTACTAAATGCCACTGAATTGTTCGCTTTAAAATGGTTAATTTATGTGCGTTTCACCTCAGTAGAAAAGGTTTGTTTTTAAATGACCCCAATGCCTTTGGTCTGCCAACTGGAAGAACGGGTTGCCTGCATCTGCTGGGGTAGAGGAGGCTCCAGGAGGCGCAGGGCTGGGAGGGAAGCCCCAGGTTCAGTCCTGGCAGCCTCCGAATTGGAGACGCCTGTGAACACCCAAGCGAGACTGTCACGCGCACAGACAGATGGGCGTGTGCCTGGGCGGCTTCGGGGAGGATGCAGGGCCTGGGAATCTTCAGCAGGCGGTTCCTTCTCAGACCTGGCCTTGGCGGGTGTTAACCTTCTGCTCTCCGGAAGAAGAGGTCAGAGACAGAAGTCACATTGTCACAGAAAAGTAAACAATTCTATGTGTCACACATCCACGTTTGTGGGATGAAATCCATACCTTTTGCAGGAGATTCTCGTCGCAGCTCTTTAAAGGCACCCAGTCAGGGCTGATCTGGAGCCAGGCAGGCCGGGTGGGGCCGGAGGGCGGGGCAGGCGGCAGGCTCCAGGCTCTGCAGAGCGCCCCGGCAGACCTGGAGAACAGCCGCCAACGTGCGTCTCCCACGGACATGTGTCTGTTGTGCCTATTAGCATGGTCTCCGTCCTGCTGAGACTTGTCCGGTGAAGAGCCAGAGGAACACATCTGGTTTGATAGACCAGCAAAACTTTGTCAAAGGAGTGCAGTGTGCAGAGGAATTGTTGGTGACGGTAATAATTAAGCCTTTCTGTGTGCCCAGCACACTCTCTCAGAGCTTTGCATCCGTCATCTCATTCTGCTGTAGCATCAGCCTGTGAGATCGGCATGATGATTGGCCCAGGTTTACATGTCTAAACAAGCACAGAGGGGTTAGTGATCTGCCTGCGGTCACACAGCAAGTAAACAAATGAAGAAACAGGAGGCAAACTCAAGTATGTCTGACTGTGAAGCGCTGTGCTTGGGAGGAATAGAAACAGAAATGTCAGAAGCTTCCCTCCCGCCACTCGGCACTCCGTAGCTAGAGAAGGCGGGCAGGTCTGGCTCCCCCAAACCTCTATGAGTCTCCTCACTAGCCCTTAGCAGCGATTGGCACATAATTGGCGTCAGGAGCTTGCTGAATTGATTGATTGACTGAACAAGCACCCACAGAATGATTAACCTGTATGGCATTGCACTGTGAATGGTAAATGAATGAGCCTGTCTCTCCAGCTAGGCTGCCAGCTACTCAGGGTGAGACCCTTTCTGACATGACAATGGGCCCGGCGCATTGAGGAAGTTTATGAGCAGGTTAAAGGGCCTGGGCGGCAGGCAGTGCGCTCAGGTTCAGACCCTGCCCCTGCTTCTGTAATAGTTGTGAAAACTTGAGCAAGTTACACAACCTCTGTGTGCTCTGATTTCCTTATCCGGAACATGGGGAGAATATTATCTGCACCTGAAAGATATTTGTCAAGATTAGTAAGTTAAGATGTTGGCAATAGTAGGTGCTCAGTAAACACTGTCTCTGTGTCCATGAAACTACAGAAAAAGAGTCCCTAGCTGTCCCCTGGTGGGGTCAGGCACAGTTTGTACCCTGTAGCCTGAATACGAATAGGTTGCATTTTTGAACATTGATTAGGTCCCAGGGACTGAGCTAAGCACTATATATGTATATATATATACATATCCATGCTGCAGCCTGGATATATATATATACCATTATTCTCCTGCTTTCTCAGGCTGAGGCTAAGGAGGAATAAGTAACTCGCCCAGAGTCACAAAGCAAACAAATGCAGCATGTGCTCCACCAGGTCAGGGGCAGGGCTGTCGCATCAGAAAAACAGAAACTGTTCTAGGTCTTTCCAACAGAGGGGACTCTACAAGCAACTGATTGCACAAAGGCGCCAACAGCTGAGAAGTCAGATAAGCATGACGAAGCAGCCTGGGCTTAGCCACAGTGGAAGCTGCTGTCGCTGCTGGGACCAGGGGGCAGGGGGGGCCTCCCTGGGGCATCAGGGAAGAGCTAGAAGCACAGCAGGGGCTCCCAGCCAGGAGCCAGCACCTACCCCCGGAATGCTTGGCACCAAGAAGGTACTTCACAAGCAGGAAGGGAAGCAGGGAGGGAGAAGGGCAGGCAAACACCAAAGCTTGTTTCTCACCCAGAGGGACCGACCTCAGTGCCTGCAGAAACCAGGCAGCTTAGGTAAAGGCATGGCGCTAACCGGTTATATGAGGACCAAACCGGAGAGTGCACCCCCTGTCTAAAGGGACAGCCATCCTAAGCTGCAGCCAACTTCTGCCAGACAGAAAGGCGGGCTCAGTGTTGCCTGACTTGCTGACTTTTCAGGAAAAACAGACAATCCTGGCCTTTGAGTTAAGTCTACTGCTTCTTACATGTTGGCAAAGAAGTCAAATGCAGATGCCTTTGAGACGTCTTCTTGGGCAGAAAGAAGCTCATTAGAGACTACGTGGGGTCATGGTCATGTCAAGGGAACACGGGGCAGCCTTCCAGCTCCCCTCGCTTAACCTCCGTCACTTGTTTCTCTTCCTGGCCCCTTTGGTTAAGTTCGGTCGTTTTTAAGCATCAAAATGAAAGAATGGATGAGTGAGGGATGGATCTTGGAACAGAAAAAGGACATCAGTGGAAAACTAGTAAAATCTAAGTAAACTGTGGAGTTTAGTTCATAGTAGTGTACCAATGTTGGTTTCTCATTTGTCGAAGGGGTCGTGATAATGTAAGATGCTGTCAATAGGGTAACCGGATAAGGGCATATGGGAACTCTCTGTACTATCTTGCAACTTTTCTATAAATCTAAAATTATTCCTAAATAAATGTTTATTTTAGAAATAATGGAGGCAGCCCAGCCAGCGTGGCTCAGTGGTTGAGCATTGACCTATGACCAGGAGGTCACAGTTCGATTCCCAGTCAGGGCACATGCCCGGGTTGCAGGCTCAATCCCCAGTCTGAGGCATGCAGGAGGCATCAGATCAGTGATTTTTTTTTTTAGATCAGTGATTTTTATCATTGATGTTTCTAGCTCTCTCTCCCTCTCCTTCTCTGAAATCAATAAAAATATATTTTTTAAATGAATAAATAAAAAATAATGAATGCAGTTGAATGAAACTCTCTAACTCTACTTTAAAATTAATGAGTTCATAATAATACTCAAAAAAAAAAAAAAAGAACTAGTCTGTCACCTTTGGAAGAAGCTATTCCATCAAATCTTTACTCTAAAAATGTAGTAACTAAAGGGAAATAACCTATTCTGACCTCGTCAATAGGGGAAAGAAATTCTTCTGTACAGAAGAACGCCAGGTCATAAATGTTGAAGGCAGGATAATATTAGAGTTTTGCAACCTCGAATGAAAGGGTCGACTCAGGCAATGATCATCAATGGATGCTGAAACCACTGGGTGAAAGGTTCAAGGAAGACTGGGTGCTCACATGTGCCAAATCATCAGCCCATAGCGAACTCTCTGGTTCTAAGAGAAGAGATGACTTTACAATGGAGGAGTCAGGCTGTCACCACTGATGAATTGTCACCTCTGTTGAGCCCAGCCTGGCTTAGCACAGACAAGAAGCAACCAATGAATGCATAAACAAGTAGAACAACAAATTGATGTTTTCTCTCTCTCTCTCCCTCCCTCTCTCTAAAATCAATACATTTAAAAAATTTTTTAAAATGTTTAGCCCTAACCGGTTTGGCTCAGTGGATAGAGCGTCAGCCTGCGGACTCAAGGGTCCCAGGTTCGATTCCGGTCAAGGGCATGTGCCTTGGTTGCGGGCACATCCCCAGTAGGGAGTGTGCAGGAGGCAGCTGATCGATGTTTCTAACTCTCTATCCCTCTCCCTTCCTCTCCGTAAAAAATCAATAAAATATATATATAAAAAAAGAATAAAATGTTTAGAGCTACAGCTGGCACTGCAAGTGCCTCAGAAGTGTAAGTGGCTGCTGCAGCTATTCTATTGTTGTTGAGATGATTATCGTTGCTCACGTGATTGAACTCATTTATAAGGCCACATAATTGCTGACTTCTGTAAGACTGCCTGGCCCATCGTCGGCCGTGGGCCCACACTAACTAAAAGTTTTCTCTTTCACTAGACTGAGCCAAATAAGGCCTCCTATTTGCCTTCCCAGCATGTACCAGTGGCTTCGGGGCACTTTGGCAGCAATTTTTTTTAAAGCTTACACATACTTTACTTGATTGAAAGCTTCTCAGGGTGCATATGCTGTTTAGGTAGTTGATCTTGACTCTGTTCACACTGACTTCAATGAGTTGTATTTGGGTCTCCACGCTGATAGCAATCACATAGCTTCAAATGTGAGCCTGACTCACTAGCCATCCAATTGTCTAGAAGGACTTGGTCCTAAATTAAATCATATCCCTCCTATTCTTATTTAAAAGTGGAAACATTCTTTATTAGAGTTTTCAAGTTTCTAATTACATTAAAAATATGTTAATATACTCTTTTTTTAAAAAAAATTCAGCTAAGGATAAAATTCTCCTAGACTACCTCCTATTTCTGTTTCCTCTATTTTATTCTAGAAGAAGCCACGGTTGTACATCCTTCTTGAACGATGTCTCTGCATTTATATAAACTTATGTACTCGATCAAATATATGCTATAGTTTTATATGGTTTTCATGTAAATAAGGTTATATTGCAGGCATGGTTTTACAGTTTGTTTATATAGATTCGCAAGGAAATAGGACTGACTAAATACCAATTGTACGGGAAGACTTGGTCCTAAACTCTCTCACACCCCACATCTGATTGCTCAGCAAATGATGTCAGCTTTCCCTGAGGAACATTTACACACTCTAAGCACTGCTCACCACCACCAGGTCACCTACCCTAGTTCCTGCTTCAGTTCTTGCCAACCTGTGGTCTATTTTCAACAATTATTGTGAGTGAGTCTTTTCAACTTACAGTCAGATACAACTAAAAGCACTGAGGTGGGCGCTTTTCAGTAGCCTGAAACCTACCTGCAGCTTGGCAGGCACAAAGGTGGGGCTCAGGCATACGTTTGTCTGCCATTGATCTGACTGCCTGTTCACAACGGAAGCCTGTCCTAGTTGCAGTGGCAAAGAGGTCACTGTGCTCTGAGCCAGGCTTGTAAATCTGTCCCACCTGAAGTGCCAAGTCTGTGAGTCCGTCCTTCATCAAGAACAATTCAGAGTAGAGTCACTGAGGAAAACGTAGCCCCCAATCCCTGCACGCCATCCACCACCTTACTGGACAGAGGCAAGGAAGTGAGAGCATTGCCTCTGTAGACTCCAGAGAGACAAGGACACCACCGCCTCAGCCACTGCCTCTGCCGTTTTCACCTGCAGCACTTCCCACACCTGTACAACAGTTCGCATGATGTGGTCAGGGTTGGGTCTCACAGCAGTTCTATCTAATACATAGAAATAAAGACAAAAAGGGAACTAAAATGGGAAGACAAAGAAACAACCCCAAATGAAAGAAAAGGCAGATTGCCAGGAAAAGAGCTAAATGAGACAGAGGTAAGCAATATACCAGACATAGAGTTCAGAGTAATGATTATAAGAATGTTCATGGAAGTTGTGAGAGCTACAAGGAACTAAGTGGGAACTACATCAGCGTTAAGAAAAAGAAAAAAAAAGGACATAGAGGCCATGAATAAGAACCAGTTGGAAATGAAGAATACTATATCTGACATCAAGAATACACTGAAAGGCCATGGCTGGTGTTAATCAATGGTTAGAAGGCGAATCTGTGCACTGAAGTGTCCCAGGTTCGATTCCTAGTCAAGAGCACAAACCTGAGTTGCAGGTTAGATCCCTGGACCCAGTAGGGGACCATGTGAGAGGCAACCAATCAATGTGTCTCTCTCGCATCAATGTTTCTTTCTCTCTTTCTCTCTATCTTTTTCTCTCTCTATCTCTCCCTCCCTTACACTCTCTCTAAATACCAATAGAAAAAAAATCTCTTCAAGTGAGAATTAACAACAACAACAGCAAAAAGAACACACAGGAAGAAATTAAAAGCAGGCTTGGTTAAGAAAAATGGTGGCAGATAAAGTGGATGCCACACAGACACACTTTCAGGACCAAACTGGAGTTAGAACTAAAATATAAAAAATATCCTGAATATCAACTGAAGACTACCTGGAGAGAACCTTGATAACCAAGGACAGAAAGTAGAGACCACATAGAGATTGGTAAGAAGGGCAAAGGTGTGAAAGGGCTGGATGGACCCCCACAGTCAGCAGCTGAGGTTCTGGAGAGATATCTCAGCTGTGGGGGGTTGCCACTGATAACTCTGGTGTCTGTGTCATGCCGGCACAGCCAAGGGTTCGGTGAGCCTGAGGAGGGGTGGTGAAGGATTAAAGAAAAGACAGACAAAGAGAATATAGCTGGGGCTCAGTGGATCTCCTGTGCCTGCATGAGGCCACAGAGAAGGATCCAGCCAGCAAGCTGAGGCTTTATTTTATAGTCAGAGAAAAACAAGGTAGTGGTCAACATGCTTACAATGTTCTTGTGAGTTTCACTTTTTTTGGCAGCACTTGCTGCACCTACCACAGCCCATTAGTTACCCAGGAAGGGTCTAGGGGGTGGCCATAAGGTCAAGCTTAATTATGCTAAGAGGGCTCTGCCCTCTAAGCTGGGACTTGTTTGTGGCTCTGCCATAGGTCAATCCAAGGCTTAACTCCAGAGCCACTCCCTACAGGTGTCTAATCCCCAAACTTGGCTCCCAGAAGAGAGCACCATAACTGAGAAAGGTGCCCACATAACATCTTGCTGTCTGCAAGAGAAAGGTGGCTGGAAATGGAGTCGCCCTCTTAAAGAGCCAATGCACAGAAGTCTGTGTGCAGCCATTCACCTTGTGCTCCAGCAGAAGGAGGGCAGAGTAGACTAGAGATGTGTAAGCAGAAGCCAGGGTTGGGGGTCCTGGGGTTAGAGTTCAGAAGGCAGACACCCCAGTTTTCTGTGCTGAGTTATTCCCTCATGCTGCAGAGGTCATCTTTCTCACTCAGACATTTGCTATCCAGGTGGCTTTGTCTGGGGGGAAAACAGTTGATCTACCCTATTGGAAAACACATTGCCCCATGGTGTGCAATTTCTGAGGACCATTAAGAGACTGAGAATAATAATTAGCCTCCAGGCAGAAGCAATTTCCCCACCCTGTTGAAAAAACTCATGCCACACCTATGGATGATTGCTTGAGGGCTACTCAAGACTGAATCTAGTCAGTCTGCTGGCACAGGCTGTCTCTGGAGGCATTGAGTCTTTGCCTGATCTAATTGGTCAGAAACAGCATTTGACACTGTCCTGCACTCGAGATTGAGAGGCATAACAGATCTACCTGATATATACTCACAAAAACAAACAGGCAGCTAAAATTATGAGACTAAATGAATTAAATTAAAGAAAAGAACAAGAGAATTCTCCAGAAGCAGAATAAATGAAATGGAGATAAGAAATTTACCTGATATAGAGTTTAAAATAATGATGGTAATGATGCTCAACAGCATGAGAGAAGATACAGTAATTATGAAAATGGAAATAAAGAATGACATAGCACAAATAAAGAATACATTAGAACTACACAGCAGAGTAGGGGAAGCTGAGGATTGAATCAGTGAATTAGAAGACAGATTTTTAAAAATCACTCAGAGAACCAAAAAGAAAAAAAAAAACAATTTAAAAATAGGAGGACAGCTTAAGGGAGCTGTGGGACAATGTGAAACATAACAATATTTGAATAGCAGGTGTGCCAGAAGAGGCAGAAAGGGAGAAAGGGAAAGAGAACATGTTTGAAGAAAATGGCAGAAAACTTCCCTAACCTGGTGAAGGAAAAAAATCACACAAGTTCAGGAGGCACAGAGAACCCCAAGCAAGAAGAACCCAATAGGCCCATGCCCAGACACATCTTAATTAAAATGCTAAAATTAAAGACAAAAAGAGAATCTTAAAGGCAGCAAGAGAAAAGCAAACTGTTACCTACAAAGGAGCTCCCATATAGTGTCATCTGATTTCTCATCAGAAACTCTATAGGCCAGAAGGAAATAGCATGAAGTACTCAAAATAATGGAAAGCAAGGATCTGAAACCAAGATTACTATATCCAGAAAGCCTACCATTCAAAATAGATGGCCAAATAAGGAGCTTCCCAGACAAAGAAAAAAAAAAAAAAAAAAAAACTAAAGGAAAACATCACCACAAAGCCAGCATTACAAAAAATGCTAAAGGGATTGCTGTAATGAGAAGAAGAAAGACAGAGAAACTAGACATACAGAATTTAAGTGGCAATAAATAAGTACCTATCAATAATAACGTTAAATGTAAATGGATTAAATGCTCCAATCAAAAGGCATAAGGGAACTGAATGGATACAAAAACATGACCCAATTATGTGCTGTCTACAAGAGAAACACCTCATAACAAAAGACACACATAGGATGAAAGTGAATGGTTGGAAAAAGATTTTCCCATGCAAATATAAAAGAAAAAAAAGTGGGGGTAGCAATACTCATATCTAACAAAATAGACTTCAAAATGAAGGCCATCACAAGAGACAACAAAGGTCACTACATAATATTAAAAGGATCAATCCAACAAGAGGATATAACCCTGGTAAACATATATGCACCCCATATAGGAGCACCTAAATATATAAAAAAAAAATTCTTCTAGAAGACTTTAAAGGCGAGATTGACAATACAATCACAGTAGAGGACTTCAATACCCTGCTTATTTCACTGGATAGATCTTCCAGACAAAAAAATTAACAAGGAAACAGTGATTCTAAAGGACACACTGGATCAGATGGATTTAATTGACATTTATAGACCATTTCACCCCAAAGCGGCAGAATATACATTCTTCTCAATTGCATATGGAACATTCTCAATGATAGACCACATGTTAGGACACAAAACAAATCTCTACAAGTTCAAGAAGACTGAAATCATATCAAGCATCTCCTCAGATCACAGTGGAATGAAATTAAAAATCAACTACAGTAAAAACACCTAAAAACATTCAAACACATGAAGGCTAAAGAGCATGTTATTAAACAATGAATGGGTTATCAATGAGATTAAGAAAGAAATAAAAAAACTTCCTGGAAACAAATAAAAATGAACACAAAACAACCAAAAATCTCTGGGACATAGCAAAAGCAGTCCTGAGCATGAAATTCATAGCACTACAGGCCTACCTCGTGGGGGGAGAGGGAGAGAAACAACAAGAAAAATTAATAATAGACTATTTAACCCTGCAACTTAAAGAATTAGAAAGAGAACAACAAGAAAACCCAGAGTAAGTAGAAGGAAGTAAATAAGAAAGATTAGAGCAAAAAGAAATGACATAGAAACTAAAAAGAAATAAATGCAAAAAAAATCAATGAAACCAAGAGTCAGTTCTTTGAAAGGATAAACAAGGTTGACAAACCATTAGCCACACTCATCAAGAAACAAAAAGAGATGACCCAAATAAATAAAATCAGAAATGAAAGAGAAGTAACCACTAACACCACACAAATACAAAGGATTGTAAGAAAATATTATGAATAACTATATGACAACAAGCTGGACAATGTGGATGAAATGGGAAAATTCCTAGAAAAATACAATCTCACAAAACTGAATCAGGAAGAATCAAAAAACCTGAATGGGCCAATAACAACTAATGAAATAGAAGCAGTAATCAAAAAAACTTCCAGCAAACAAAAGCCCAGGTCAGAATGGCTTACGAGGGAAGTTTTACCAAACATTCAAAGAACTAACACCTATACTCCTCAATCTATTCCAAAAAATCCAAGAGGAAGGAACACTTCCAAGCTCTTTTTATGAAGCTAGCATTATCCTAATTCCAAAACCAGATCAAGACACCACAAAGAAAGAGAATTACAGGCTAATATCCCTGATGAACATAGATGCTAAAATCCTCAACAAAATATTAGCAAATTGGATCCAGCAAGATTTCAAAAAGATCACACATCATGACCAAGTGGGATTTATTCCAGGGATGCAAGGCTGGTACAATATTCGCAAATCAACAAACGTGATACATCGCATAAACAAACTGAAAGACAAAAATCACGTGATCATATCAATAGATGCAGAAAAAGCATTCGACAAAATACAACACCCATTTTTCATAAAAACACTCAGCAAAGTGGGAATAGAGGGAGCATATCTCAACATGATAAAGGCCATATATGACAAACCTACAGCGAACATCATACTCAATGGCTGAAAACTAAAATCAGTTCCCCTAAGAACAGGAACAAGACAGGGATGTCCGCTTTTATTCAACATAGAACTGGAAGTCTTAGCCACAGCAATAAGACAAGAAGAAGAAATAAAAAGCATCCAAATTGGAAAGGAGGAAGTAAAACTCTCATTATTCACAGATAACAAGATATTGTACATAGAAAACCTAAAGACTCCACCAAAAAAAAAAACTACTGGATTTAACAAATGAATTTGGCAATGTAGCAGGATATAAAATCAATACCAAAAATCGGGGACATCATCCAGAACCACAGGAAGGCTGGCTGAGTGGAAATTCTACAACTAGGAGGAAAGAGAATATCATACCCAGGCTCAGAGGAGGCGCAGTGCTGAAGTGAAATACTCAGGTGCGGAGTGCGCGCAGAGCGGGCTGGTGGCAGAGGGCACAGTTGTTGTTTTCAATTGGGAGGGAGTTTCAGACTCTGAGCTCCAGATCCGGGTGAGTCTCTAGGGACCCAGACTCAAACGGGAGAAGCGGGACTGTCTGGCTTTGGTCGGAACTCGAAGGCAGCTTTCTCTCCGAGGTTTGCAGCGGATTCTGGGACTCTGTGAGGCAGAGCCCCTAGGGACGGAACTGAGAGCAGCCATAACTGCTCGCTCTGGCCCGCCCTGTAGATCATCGGGGACCCTCCCCGCCCAAGCCCTGAGCAGAGCCATTTGCCGGATAGCCTCAGGCAAACGCTAGATTAGCACCGCCTTAGAGATCCAGCACAGAAGCTCTCCCACTGCAGACACAGCAGACTCTCATAGCCAGTTAGCCTGGAGGTCAAATCACCCCCGGTATTGCCGACAACAATCAAGGCTTTACTACAACAAGACTGCGCACAAAGACCACTAGGGAGTGCACCAAGAAAGCATAAAAAATGCAGAGACAAAGAAACAGGACAAAACTGTCAATGGAGGATATTGAGTTCAGAACCACACTTTTAAGGCTCTTAAGAACTGTCTAGAAGCCGTCGATAAATGTAGTGAGATCCTCAAGAAATCTAACGAGACCCTCGATGTTATGATAAAGAACCAACTAGAAATTAAGCATACACGGACTGAAATAACGAATACTATACAGACTCCCAACAGCAGACCAGAGGAGCGCAAGAATCAAGGAAAAGATTTGAAATGCGAAGAAGCAAAAAACGCCAAAAATCGATGGCTTTAAAAAATATATATTTTTTGGAGAAACCAAGATGGCGGCATAGGTAAACACTGAAATTGCTGCCTCCTACAACAACTTCACAAATACAACAAAAAGACAAAACCGACATCATCCAGAACTACAGGAAGGCTGGCAGAGTGGAAATTCTACAACTAGAAGGAAAGAGAAAAGCACACTGAGTCAGGAGCTGCGGAAGTAAAGTGCAGAGGTACCAAGGCTCGAGTGTGCGCGGAAAGGGGCTGGTACCTGAGGACGCGGCTGTCTTTTTGAATCGGGAGGGAGTCACAAGCTCCCAACTGCTCTGAACTCCAGTTCCGGGAAGTCTCTGGGGAACCAGGACTCATACGGGGAGAAACTGGACTGTCTGGCAGCGGGCAGAACTCAGAACTCGAGGGCAGCTTTCCCTCAGAGGTGCTTGCAGCAATTAAATTACCGGGACACTGAGACGCGCAGCCCCTTAGGGCAGGGCTGAGAATCAGCCATAGCTGCTTGCTCCGACCTGTTGATTCCTTGAGACCCCGCCCCACCCAAGCTGTGTGCAGAGGCTTTTGCATATGAATGCCCTGGCCCTTTGCAACCTGAAAATTACCTAACAAATTACAGCTGGGCCAGACAGACCCAGAACTTCCAAGAGAAGGCCCAAGGCCCCACAGCAGCTTGCATTGCTTCACAGCTGGGCCTCATCTGGGCACCTCCAAACTACAAAAAAAAGGAAGGGGAATCTGCAGATCTTTTCGTAGCTCCTGCTGGGTAACCTCAGGCAGCGACTAAATTAGCACCTCCTTAGATCCAAGGGCCAGTGTACCAAGTGGTCAGAGTGGGACCATCCAGACTACAACTCCTCAGATCCATAAGGGACACACTCAGGGGGCAGACTCTGTGAGCACCAAAGCCCCACTGAAGCAAGTCTTGCCCCAGAAGGGTGTCTTCAGCACAGAAGTTCTCCCACTGCAGACACAGCTGATTCTCACTGCCAATTGGCCTGGAAGTCAATTCCACCCAGTGATACCTACAACAATCAAGGCATAACTACAACAAGACTGTGCACAAAGCCCACAAGGGGGTTCACCAAGAGTGTCCACCTCAGGTAACTGGGGAGGCTGAGCCACTGGGCCCTATAGGACACCTAGCACACAAAACCACTCTACCAACACAGGGAAGCATAAAAAATGCAGAGACAAAGAAACAGGTCACAAATGACAGAAATGGAGGAAAGCAAACGACTGGATATAGAGTTCAAAACCACGTTTATAAGGTTTTTCAAGAATTTTATGGAAACCGCTGATAAATTTAGTGAGACCCTGGAGGATATGAAAAAAGACCAACTAGAAATTAAGCATACACTGACTGAAATAAAGAATAATATGCAGAGATCCAACAGCAGACAAGAGGATCCCAAGAATCAAGTCAAAGATTTGAAATACAAAGAAACAAAAAATACCCAACTGAAGAAGCAAAAAGAAAAAAGAATCCAAAAATATGAAGATAGTGTAAGGAGCCTCTGGGACAACTTCAAGTGTACCAACATCAGAATTATAGGGGTGCCAGAAGATGAGAGAGACCAAGATATTGAAAACCTATTTGAAGAAATAATGACAGAAAACTTCTCCTACCTTGTGAAAGAAATAGACTTACAAGTCCAGGAAGCACAGAGAACCCCAAGCAAAAGGAATCCAAAGAAGACCACACCAAGACACATCACAATGAAAATGCCAAGAGTAAAAGACAAAGAGAGAATCTTAAAAGCAGCAAGAGAAAAAAAGTCAGTTACCTACAAGGGAGTACCCATACGATTGTCAGCTGATTTCTCAACAGAAACCATGCAGGCCAGAAGAGAGTGGCAAGAAATATTCAAAGTGATGAATAGCAAGAACCTACAACCAAGATTACTTTATCCAGCAAAGCTATCACTCAGAATTGAAGGTCAGATAAAGAGCTTCACAGATAAGAAAAAGCTAAAGGAGTTCATCACCACCAAACCAGCATTATATGAAATGCTGAAAGGTATTCTTTAAGAAGAGGAAGAAGAAAAAGGAACTCTACCATTTGCCACAGCATGGATGGAACTGGAGAGCATTATGCTAAGTGAAATAAGTCAGTCAGAGAAGGATAAATACCACATGATCTCACTCATTTGTGGAATATAATGAACAACATAAACTGATGAACAAGGACTGATCCAGAGACGGAGAGGCATTGATTGGACTGTCGGGCCTTGGAGGGAAGGTAGGGGAGGGTGGAGGTAAGGGGGAAAGATCAACCAAAGGACTTATATGCAAGCCTATAGGCCTAACCAATGGACACGGACAACAGGGGGGGTGAGGGCATGAGCAGGGGTTGGGGGGGTAGGGGGTAACGTGGGGATAAGGACAGATGTAATATCGTAATCAATAAAATATATTAAAAAAATAAATAAATAAATAAAATGGTGGTTAAAAAAATATATTTTTTTTTATTGATTTCAGAGAGAAAGGGAGATGTAGAGAGACATAGAAACATCAAAGATGAGAGACACTTATTCATTAGCTGCCTTCCACATGCCCAATGCTGGGGTTGAAGCCCACATGACCCATATGTCCATAGCAGCACAATTTACAATAGCTAAGATCTGGAAACAGCCCAAGTGCCCATCAGTAAACGAGTGGATAAGAAAGCTGTGGTACATTTATACCATGGAATACTCTACAGCAGTAAAAAAGAAGGATCTCTTACCCTTTGAGACAGCACGGAGGGACCTGGAAAGTAACATGCTAAGTGAGATAACTCAGTCAGAGAAAGAAAAGTATCACATGATCTCACTCCTATGTGGAATTTAATTAACAAAATAAAATGATGAATGGAGTGTGATCCAGAGGCATGGAAGCATGGAACAGAGTGCAGAATCTTAGAGGGAAGGCAGGGAGGGTGGGCGGGTGGGAGGTAATCAACCAAAGACCTTGTGTACATATATGCGTAACCCATGGACACAGACAATAGGGTGGTGAAGGCCTGGGCAGGGGAGGGTGGAGGTGGGCTGGAGTGGGTCAATGGGGGGAAAGGGGGGGACATATGTAATACTTTCAACAATAAAGATTTTTTAAAATGACAGCCAATAACACTACAAATAAATAAAAATAAAATAAAAGCAGGCTTGATGAAGCAGAGGGTCAAATCTGACAAGGTAGGAATAAAACTCAATTAGAGCAACAAAAAGAAAAAAACACTTAAAAAGCCTGAGAAGAGTTTAAGGGAACTTTGAGACAACATGAAATGAAACAACATCTGCATCATAGGAATGCCAGAGGGAGAAAAAAGTGACCAAGGGATAGAGAACCTGTTTGAAGAAATTATGACAGAAAACTTCCCTAACCTGGTGAAGGAAACACAGAGAATTCCAATCAAGATGGACATAAAACTGACCGTTATGACTCAGTGGTTGAGCATTGACCTATGAACCAGAAGGTCATGGTTTGATTCCTGGTAGGGCACATGCCCAGGCTGTGGGCTCGATACCCAGTGTGGGGTGTGCAGGAAGCAGACAATCAATGATTCTCTCTCCTCATTTATGTATCTATCTATCTCTCCCTCTCCCTTCCTCTCTGAAATCAATAAAAACATATTTTTTTTTAAAAAGATGAACAGAAAGAGAACCATATCAAGACACATCATATTTTAAATAAGTTTTAAAGACAAAAAGAATTTTAAAGGCAGCAAGAGAGAGACAGTCACTTACCTACAAGGGAGCTCCCATAAGGCTGTCAGCTGGTTTCTCAACAGAAACACTACAGATCAGAAGTGACTGGCATGAAGTATGCAAAGTAATAAAAAACAAAGATCTGAAACCAAGACTACTCTATCCAGCAAGGCTATAATTCAAAATTGAAGTGAAATAAACAGCTTCTTAGATGAGGAGGAGGAGGAGGAGGAGAAGGAGGAGGAGGAGGAGGAGGAGGAGGAGGAGGAGGAGGAAGAGGAGGAGAGAGTAGGGGGGGATATAGGCATAAAAAATAAAAATGGAAATATATTAGTACCTATCAATAATAGCCTTATATGTAAATGGATTAAATGTTCCAATTAAAAGACATAAGGCAGCTGAATGGATAAGAAAACATAACTCATATATATTCTGTCTACAAGAGACCCACCTTTGAACAACAGCCTCACACAGGATGAAAGTGAAGGGAAAAAATTCCCATGCAAATGGAAATTTTAAAAAAGCAGGAATAGCAATACTTATATCTAACAAAATAGACTTCAAAAACAGGGGCCATAAAAGAGACAAAGAAGGTCACTACATAATACTAAAGGGATCAATTCAACAAGAGGATATAACCCTGGTAAACATATATGCACCCAATATAGGAGCACCTAAATATATTTTAAAACTCCTGGAGGACTTTAAGTGAGAGATAGACAGCAATGCAGTCATAGTAGGGGACTTTAACCACCTCCTGACATCAGTGGATAAATCTTCTGCACAAAAAAATCAACAAGGAAGCAGCAGTCTTAAATGACACACAAGATCAGATGGATTTAATTCACATTTATAGAACATTTCATCCCAACACTGGAGAATATATGTACTTCTCAAGTGCACATGGAACATTCTCAAAGATAGACCACATCTTAGAACACAAAATAAGTCTTTACAAGTTCAAGAAGATTAAAATCATATCAAGCATCTTCTTGGATCACAATGGCATGAAACTAGAAATTACAATAAAAAAATCAAAAACAGTCAAGCACATGGAGGGTAAATAGCATGTTATTAAACAATAAATGGGTTACCAATAGGATTAAGAAAGAAATAAAAAAAACTTCCTGGAAATAAAACAACCCAAAATCTATAGGACACAGAAAAAGCAGTCCTGAGAGGAAAGTTCATAGCACTAAAGGCCTACCTCAAGAAACAAGAAAAAGTTCTAATAAACTATCTAACCCTACAACTAAAAGAATTAGAAAGAGAACAGGGGGGGGGAAGCCCAGAGGAAGTAGAAGGAAGGAAATAATAAAAATCAGAGTGGAAATAAATGACATAGAGTCTAAAAGAAAACACTCTATCCCAGCTGGCATAGCTCAGCGGTTGAGCATAGACCTATAAACCAGGAAGTCACGGTTCCATTCTTGATCAGGACATATGCCCAGGTTGCAGGTTCAATCCCCAGTGTGGGGCTTGCAGGAGGCAGCCAATCAATGATTCTCTCTCATCATTGATGTTTCTATCTCTCTCTCCCTCTCCTTTCTATTTGGAAATAAAAAATAATAAGAAAATTTAATACAAAAGAACAATGAAACCAAGAACTAGTTCTTTGAAAGAAAAACAAGATTGGTAAACTTTAGCCAGACTCATCAAGAAACAAAGAGAGAGGACCCAAATAAATTAAATCAGAAATGAAAGAGGCAAAGTAATAATTGATATCAAAGAAATACAAAGGGTTCTGACAAAATACTAAGAACATCTCTATGCCAACAAACAAGACAACCTGGGCAAAATGGACAAGTTCGTGGGAACATATAATCTTCCAAAACTCAATCAGGAGGAATCAGAAAACCTGAATAGGCTGATAACAACAAATGAAATTGAAGCAGTAATAAAAATAAAAACTCACAACAAACAAAAACCCTGCAGTGGATGGCTTCATGGGCGAGTTTTTAGCAAACATTCAAAGAACGAATCCTATCTTCAAACTACTCCAAAAAATTCAAGAGGGTAGACTTCCAAGCCCTTTTTATGAGGCCAGCATTATCCTAATTCCAAAACCAGATAAAGACACTACAAAGAAAGACAATTACAGGCCAATATTCCTAATGAACATAGATGCTAAAATCCTCAACAAAATATTAGCAAATCAAATCCAGCAAAACATTAAAAAGATCATGCACCATGACCAAGTGGGATTTATTCTGGGATTGCAGGGCTGGTAAAATATTTGCAAATCAATAAATGTGGTACATCACATAAACAAAATGAAGGATAAAAATCACATGATCATATCAATAGACACAGAAAAAGCATTCAACAAAATCCAGCACCCATTTTTGATAAAAACTCTCAGCAAAGTGGGAACAGAGGGAGCATACCTCAACATAATGAAGTCCACATATGACAAACCTACAGCCAATATTATATTCAATGGGCAAAAACTAAAACGTTTCCATTAAGAACAGGACGAGACAGAGTTATCCGCTTTCACCACTCATATTCAACATAGTACTGGAAGTCCTAGCCACAGCAATCAGTGAAGAAGCAAAAATAAAAGGCATCTAAATTGGAAAAGATGAAGTAAAACTGTCATTATTCGCAGATGACATGATATTTTACTGAAGACACCACCAAAAAACTACTAGATTTAATAAATGTATTCGGCAAAGTAGCAGATAAAATTAACATCCAGAAATCCGTGGCATTTTTATACATCAATAATGAACTCTCAGAAATAAGAACTTTAAAAAAAATCCATTTACCATTGCAACAAGAAAAATAAGATACCTAAGAATAAACTTAACCACGGAGGTAAGAGACCTGTACTTGGAAAACTATAGGACATTGAAAAAAGAAACAGAGGAAGACACAAAGAAGTGGAAGCATATACCATGTTCATGGATTGGAAGAATTAATGTCATTAAAATGTCCATACTACCCAAAGCAATAAATAGATTTAGTGCACTCCCTATTAAAATGCCAAAGGCATATTTCACAGAACTAGAACAAATCTTCCAAAAATTTATGCATAACCAAAAAAGATCCTGCATAGCCTCAGTGACCTTGAGAAAAAAAGAACAAAGTTGGAGGAATCACAATACCGGATGTCAAATTATACTACAAAGCCATTGTAATCCAAACAGCCTGGTACTGGCACAAGAGCAGGCATATAGATCAATGGAACAGAACAGAGAGCCCAGAAATAGATCCATGCCTTTATGGTCAATTCATATTTGACAAATGAGCCAGCAGCATACAATGAAGTAAAGATAGTCACTCCAATAAATGGTGTTGGGAAAATTGGACAGGTACTTGCCAAAAATGAAACTGGACCACTAACTTAGACCATGCACAAGAATAATCTCTTATTCTTAATGAAGACTTAAATGTAAGTCACAAAACCATAAAAATCCTAGAAGTAAACAGGCAGTAAAATCTCAGACATCTTACGTAGCAGGATTTTTACTGATACATCTCCTAGGGCAAGAGGAACACAAGAAAAAATAAACAAATGGGACTACATCAAGTTAAAAAGCTTCTGCACAGAAAAAAAAAAAAAAAAAGATCCTCAAAATGCAAAGGGAATCCACTCAATGAAAGAACATATTTGCCAATGATGCGTCTGATAAGGGGTTAATTTCCAAAATATATAAAGAACTCATATACAGAATTAAAAAAAAAAAAAAAAAGCTCATACAAGTCAACAAAAGGAAGACAAATAATCCAATTTAAAAAAACGGTTTGGCTAAGGGGTTAGAGTGTCGGTCCTTGGACTGAAGGATCTCAGTTCAATTCCGGTCAAGGACACATACCTTGGTTGCAGACTCAATACCTGGAGCCAGTTGGGGCACGTGCAGGAGGAAACCAGTCAATGTGTCTCTCTCACATCAATGTTTCCCTCTCTCTCTCGTTCTCGCTCTCTCTCGCTCTCTCTCTTCTCCCTCACTTCCACTCTCTCTCTAAAGATAAATGGAAAAGCCCTAGCTGGTTTGGCTCAGTGAATAGATCGTTGGCCTGAGAACTGAAGGGTCCCAGGTTCAATTCCAGTCAAGGGCACATGCTCAGGTTGTGGGCTTGATCCCCAGTAGGGGGCATGCAGGAGGCAGCCAATCAATGATTCCTTCTCATCATTAATGTTTCTATCTCTCTCTCCCTCTCCCTTCCTATCTAAAATCAATAAAAATATATTTAAACTATAAAAAAATAAAATCAAATAAAGATCAATGGAAAAAAATATCCTCAGGTGAGGATTAAAGAAAAAAATGGGCAAATGACCTGAATAGACACTTCTCCACACAGATAGCCAACAGATGTATGAAAAAATGCTCAACGTCACTAATCATCAGAGAGACGCAGATTGAAACTACAATGAGATATCACCTCATGCCTGTCAGAATGGCTGTCATCAATAAATCAACTACGACAAGTGCTGGTGAGGATGTGGAGAAAAAAGAACCCTAGTTCACTGCTGGTGGGAATGCAAACTGCTACGGCCACTGTGGAAAACGGTATGAAATTTCCTCAAAAAATTAAAAATGGAACTGCTGTCCAGCCGGTGTGGCTCGGTGGTTGAGCGTTGACCTAGGAACCAGGAGGTCAAGTTTCGACTTCTGTTCAGGGCATGCGCCCAGGCTTCAGGCTCATTCCCCATTGTGGGGCATGCAGGAGGCAGCTGATTAATGATTCCCTTTCATCATTGATGTTTCTATCTCTCTCTCCCTCTCTCTTCCTCTCTGAAATGAAAAAACAACAACAATACAACAATTTTAAAAAAATAAATAAATAAAATGGAACTGCTGTTTGACCCAGCAATCTCACTTCTAGGAATATATCCTAAGAATCCCGAAACACCCATCAGAAGGAATGTATGCATCCCTGTGTTCATAGCAGTGTTATTTACAGCAGCTAAGATCTGGAAACAGCCCAAGTGCCCATCAGTAGATGCACAGTGGATAAAAAGCTGTGGGACATTACACCACTCCTTGTTCACTTTTGCTCCTTACTGTTCCTCAAACATGCCAGGCACTCTCCCTGCCTCAGGACTGCGCTTGCTATTCCACCACCCAGATACCTACAGGGCTACCTTCCTCACTTCCTCTAGAATGACTAGCCTATTGAAAATTCAACCTTTAATCCTTCTTCTTTGGCTAAAATTCTTTTTCCTCTGTAGAAGCTATTACCACCTAAAAGATTATTTTATTTGTTTACTGTCTGTCTTTTCTCACTAGAATGTAAGAATGTTCAAGTGTTTTAAAGTCTCTGAGCCATAACCTGTCCTTTCTCAGGGTTCCCGGAAGTAACTGAATAACTCAATAGCAAAGTTGCAACGTTTGTTCCCAGGTCTTCTTCCCCTGGTCCAGTCCCAGGAACTGATTACATTTCCCGCCGGTACCAGTAAGGAGATATCATTGGAAAGGTATGTGCTCTGAGTGACCAGGTGAGCTCTGAGCGCCAGCCTGGCTACGCCCTGTGTGATCTGGGCTCTGTGGTTGGATTTCTGGGAACAAAGTAAAAACTACCAGGGCTTGGCAGGGGCCAGAGGCCTTTGTGGCAGGCCGGCCGGGTGGAGGGAAAGCCGAGAGAAGGTGGCGGTGCCCTGGCGGCAGAGCCCACACTCCAATGCCCGTGGGGTGGAAGCCCGCTGGCAGGCTGGGTGTGCCCACACTGGGTACCTGGGAGTGGGGATCAAGGGGAACCAGAGATCCAGGCCAAGCAGGAACGGAGGCCCTGTGTGTCACACCTCCTGACTACTCATTTTCCAGGGCATCGGGACGTTGGCTTTCAGGCACTATTTCCTCATTTTTAAACATTGGTTCAAAATTGTTAAGAATACCATGTGATCTGACACATACACACAAAAAAATTCAAAAACTATGTCTCCCACACCCCCCCATACCCCCACTCCAGGACAACCCGTTTACAGCTCTGCTATTTAGCAAGGATTTTAAGCACACAGACCCTGGTTTCAAGGAGACCTGGCTTTGCCACAGGTTGGCCCAGTTCCTTGACATCTGCAAAATGGGAACAAAAATAGAACGTACCTTATAAGATCACTTTGGAGGAGAGTTAGCAGGTGCCTGACAAATAGTATCTATTGTAGTAATAAGAGGAGGAAAGGAGGAGCAAAGGGCCTGGGGAAGACTGAGGAAAGAGGAATAACAAAAGGACACATATGGCCTCAGCCGTATGCTGTGGCAGGGGAGCACCTAAGCTTGCTGTGGCCTGGGGTGCTCAGACTGAAAATCCAGGACCCACTTTTGCTCACTGGGCCCAGGTAAGGATTCTGCCAACAAGCCAGCGACCCAGTGCCCCGGGGCCTCCAGACCCACAGGTGGTGCTGCATTCCTTCGAGGCTCCCTGTCTGGGGGGCGGGGGGGGGGGGGTCGGCACAGGTCCCAGCAGTGGCTGGGCTGAGCCTAACTGCAGGACTTCACATCTGTGCTTGTAGCACTCAGTCTTATTAATTTGGAGCCTGACATTCCAGCCTGTCAGGATCTGATAGTTTGGATAACCTTTTCACCAGAACCAGTTAGGAGTCTTTTGGTTGCAAGCAACAGAAACCCCAACCCAAGATGGCTTAGCAAAAAGGAAATTTATAATCTCACGCACTTCAAATGTCCAGGGGTTGGGCTGGTCTCAGGTATGTCTTGATGTGGGTCAAAATGGTGAAACCAGGACCTGGTTTCTCTGTCATCTTTCTGGATGGCATCCATCCCTATCCAGCCGCTTCCCAGCTGCAGTCCACGCCCAACAACTCCAAAGCAGGCGGGACTCCCTAGGACCTCAAAGAAAACATCCCAAGAAAACGCCCTGGCAGAGTTTCACTGGTGATGGTTAACCTGACTTGGGTCACGCCCCCTCCCTTGAACCAAATCCTAAGAGAATATAATGTGCTGATTTCTAGGTATCAGCCCCGAACAGGTGGTGATAATGAAATCAACATCCCAGGATCCAAGTATGGACGGGATGCAAGGAAGGGGCGGGGACCCCGGAGCCAAATCAGGTGCAGTTGCCTGAAATAGGATGAAGGGGTGTTCAGTGCCCCCCACCCCCGCTTATGAAAAAAAAGAAAGAAGAATCACCTCTTTTATGCACAGTACTATTGAGATAGTGGCTCTGAAGGGCAGCCTCTGGCACCTGATCGCAGGGGCTGGCTTGGCTCCCTCTTGGCTCTTGGATCACCTTCCCTGTCTCATAACCCTCTAGGCCTGCCTGATTAAGGAAGCAAGGATCGTCCTGCGTGGTCCCAGGAGAGCTTCTCTGTGGCACTTGGAGGCCTCCCAAACCAGGCATGCATCTACCCAGACACGAATTGGTCTGACTGAGCGTAATTCAGCCCCTGTGTCTTCATCTAGAAAAAGTGTGGTGTGTTTTTAATTTGACCAGATGTTCCAAACACCTCGCCAGAGGTCCACACGGACTCTCGCTGATGTCCTTCAGACCAGAGTCCAGACAGTTTCTGTCCAGTCAAAGGACAGAAAGAAGCGAGTTCGACCTGTCAGAAGCCAAGCCAACCCTGAGACAACACCCCTCTCCTGTTCCCAATTACTTAAGACACATACCTTAACCTGTCTCGGCCCCGCATGGGCCGGCCCGTATCCCTACACATCCCCAGCACCCCCGCTCCTCCACCTCGGAAATCAGGGCACAACCAACGGCCTGTCATTTGTACACGCTGCTCACACCAACACAGCCCCGGGGAGATGCACCCCAATATTGTCCGGCAGGAGCAGCTGTCCGGCAGAGCACGAACACAAGGAAAACCTCCAGGATCGCGTGCAGTGGGGGAACCATATGAAATTGCCACGTTTGTAGGTAAGTGACAGTCTAATGTCAACAACTTCACATGGTCATGCGGGATCTACCAGGGCAGTGGTCTTCAAAGTGTGGCCCGCAGACTCCTGTGGGGGAGGAGGAATGGCTCCCAAAGGCCCTTTCAAGAACACGAGCGCACTAGCCGGTTTGGCTCAGTGGATGATGTCGGCCTGTGGACCAAAGGGTCCCGGGTTCCATTCCAGTCAAGGGCACATATCTTGGTTGCAGGCTCCTCCCTGCCCGGGAGCCTGGTCAGGGCGCGTGCAGGAGGCAACGAATCGATGTGTTTCTCTCACATGCATGTTTCTCTCTGTCTTTCCCTCTCTCTCCTACTCTCTCTGAAAATCAATGGAAACATATCCTCGGGTGAGGAGGAAGAAGAAGGAGGAGGAGGAGGAGGAGGAGGAGGAGGAGGAGGAGGAGGAGGGGGAGGAGGAGGAGGAGGGGAAGAAAAACACAAGGTCAAATTATTTTCCTAGTAATACTAAGGTGCGCATTGCCTCTGCGCCATGTTAACCTCCGCACTGACGGAAGCACTGGTGTGCTGGTAGGTAGAATTGCACAGGCTGGCTTTCCCTTATTTATTCCCACTAAACAACGTGCCTGCCTCTTATGAGGCCAGACATTATGCGAAAACGCTGAACAATGGCATTCTTCCCACTAATTTCTTTTCGTTTGGAACATATTGTCCATAAAGGCATTTTGTTTGTGTTACTATGGAAAGTAATATTTAAATTTCTGATACGCATCAGTCGATGTAACCCACATAAACAAAAACTCTCTGGGGTCTTCAATCCTTTTGTAAAGTGCCAAGGATTCCTAAGCCCAAGAACTTGGAAAACTCGTACATTAGGACAGTCTTCAGAGAAACATACATGGAGTGGAGACAATGGGAGCCATAAGAGCGTATAAAAGTGTGGCGACAACACTGAGTTCAGAGACCACGGCATTTTTCAGAGTTCAATTTTTTAAATACAAAAAAATAATGAAACAATAATCACTCAGAGCCTCACAACCCATAACAAAATGTTAGCATTTTGTAATATTTGCTTTTAGTCTTTTTACAAATTAATGAATTAACTAAACTTTCCAGCTAACATTAGAATCCCTTTGGTCTCCATTCCATTTCCAAACTCTCGGGTCACTATTGTGAATTTCAGTGGTTTTCTTCCTGTATATTTAATTATAATCTTTTTATAGTATATATAATTGTTTTATGTTCTTTACATTTTTACGTGAAATAATTCAGTCTGTACAAATTCATCAGCTGTGTGTGAGGCTCTGGCTGAAGACTGCCGCCAGGGTTCAAATCCCGACTCTGATGCTTCCTAGTTGTGTGACCTTGAGCAAGTTACTCAACCTCTCTGGGCCCCAGTTTCCTCACCAATAAAATAGGGGTGGTCCTGGAACCTACCCCATAGGTTATTCTGAGTTTTAATATAAAGGCCTACAACAGCATTTCAGAGTAAGCACTATAAAAGTTTTCGTTCTCATTATTATTCCAACCTCTTGCTTTTTTCCCTCGTGATTTTGAAGTTTATGAACATCCATATACATAGATGGGGTATGTTTCTTGTTCGGTGCTGCATAGTATTTCACTGAATAACCATTTCACATTTTATTATCCTATATAATAAAAGCCTAATATGCAAATTGCCCCCTCAACCGGGAGTTTTGCAGGGAGTTCGACCACTTGCTATGACGTGCACTGACCACCAGGGGGTGGCACAGAACATGGCGGGTGTTGGTGACATGGCACTGGCAGCGGGCAGCAATGGAAATGCTGCAGGCCCCGATGGGCCTCAATGAGAGCGGGACCGGGGCAGGACGGTGGAGCAGGTGAGTGGGTGGTGCCAGGCCAAGGCGGGTGCAAGCCACTGGTCACCGGGCAGGGGCTGGTTGCCCTGCCGATCCAATCACCCCACCGCCCCCTGGCTCCCAGGCACTGAGGGAGCCAGGCGGGGGCCCGATGCCCTGCCAATTCAATCACAGGGCAACCAGCAGCAGCGGTGGGGGGCAGGGCAATCAGTGGGGCGATACGTCCCTGCAGGTGGCAACCAGTGGCAGCAGTGGCAGGCAGGCAGCCAGGGGAAGGGAGGGAGTACCTGCCAGCAGCCAGCAGCTGCTAAGGAACCTACCAATGCACGAATTTCATGCACTGGGCCTCTAGTTCTCTACTAAAAATAATGACAATTATTACTTGTAGAGGTTTATACATTTACTAGAGACCCGGTACATGAATTTGTGCACAGGTGGGATCCCTCTGGATGGCCTGCAGGGATTGGGCCAAAACCTGCAGTCCAACACCACCTGCAGCTCCTACCTACCACTCCTGCTCATCCTGGCCCCACTGTGCCTGCCACAGGCTCGCGCTCAATCCCAATTGGGAGAGGCTCATGCTGCCACAGCAGCACTCGCCAGCCATGAGCCCTGTGTCTGGCGCCCTCCTGAGGGGAGTGGCCTGCAGGATCAGGCCAAAACTGGTTCTCTGACATCCCCCAAGGGGTCCAGATTGTGAGAGGGCTCAGGCTAGGCTGAGGGACCCCACCGGTGCAAGATTGGGGCCAGGGCGGGACTGTGGGAGGACTCCAGGGCATGTCCAGCCCCGTCTCGCCCAGTCCTGATTGGCCGGACCCCAGCAGCAAGCTAACCTACCGGTCAGAGCATCTGCCCCCCAGTGGTCAATGGTCATCATAGCAATTGGTTGACTAGTCAACTGTCTGCCCCCTGGTGATCAGTGCATGTCATAGGGAGAGGTTGAGCAACCTTAGCATATCATTAGCATATTACGCTTTGATTGGTTGAACAGTTGACTGGTCACCAGATGATCGGAAACTTAGCATATTAGGCTTTTATTATAGACTAGAGGCCCAGCGGGTAGGGTCCCCAGGCCTAGCCTGCGATCAGGGCCTGCTCCTGCCTGCTCGCCAGTCCCCAGTCCCGCCCTGCTGCCACCCACCCCAGTTCCCCGTGGTTCCCTGTTCACCATCGGTGATCGGAGCCTGCGGGCCCGTGGGGAGGGACCGAGAGGTGGTCAATGCATTTCACAGTGGTCAAGCGATCATTATGACATTATGATCGCTGGGCTTTTATTATATAGGATGATGATAGTGTCAAATAGTGACTGATGTTCTCCAGCAGGGCCCAGCCTCCCGCAGGCTCAGTGTCTGTGTGGTAGGCAGAAGAATGACACCCCCAATGCCAGGCCTGTGGACACATTAAGGGGAACTAAGATTGCAGGTGGAAGTCAGGTTGGTTATCCCTTAACCTAGACATGGAGAGGTGATCTGGGTGATCTGGGTAAGCCAAACGCAATCAGAGGGTCTTTATAAGTGGAAGAGGGAGGCAGAAGAGAGAGGAGCAGAGAGAGAGAAGCAGAGAGGTGGCAGGTGAGAAGGACTTGACCGGACATTGCTTGCTCTTACGAAGGGGCCACAAGCCAGGGAGTGCAGGCAGGATCCCACAGCTGGGAGGGCGAGGAGCAGGGCCTCGGGAGGAGGGAGGAGCCGGTGCTTCCTCCTACTTCTTGGTTCTGGGGTGTCCGCCTTCTGGTCTCCCGAACAGGAGATAGTAAATGTGGGTGAAGCCAGTACGTTGTGGTCGTTTGTTACAGCAACAGTGAGAAGGAGTGTCTCAGTGGCAGGATGGAGAAGGCTGACAGCTGGGGTTTTTCGTGCACAAGGGACATGAAAACCCACGTGTGACAGATATTGGCAAGAAAGTGGCTGAAAGGACCGTTGGGACCTTGAGCTGATGAAGCGAAGAGAGGGAAGGGAGCCGTGAGACAGAGGGGAGGGGGCCGGCAGCAGGGGCTAAGGTGGGGCTCTGGAGGGCCCGGGCTGAGTTCCTAACACAGAGGTGGGGCTTTGGGGATGACGAGGTCTGAGGGTGACTTGGAGGGGCGGCCGAGGCAGAGGGAAGGAGGTCATGGGAAAGCAGAGGTGAGCCAACTCAGGGGTGCGGGGAGACACAGGGACACTTCTGGGGAGTCAGCTGCAGGCGCCGGTTCCCGAGGCACCAGGCAGTGTGACGGCGCGCGGTCGCACAGGGGTGCGCCTCCCGGCACGCTGGGGGTTGGAGCGCCGCAGGCGGCTGTGATGAGCCTCAGGGGACTGTGGGACCGGGTCTCTGGGGACGCGCGGGGGAGGGACTCTGTGTGCATCGCTGTGGCACGCGTGGGTGTCCGGCTGCGGAGGCAGAATGGATGTGTGCGCTGCGCGTACGGGGCGGGTGTGGGGTGTGCGTGGATGTGGACGGAGCTTCGTGGGAGGGAGGGAGGGAGGGGGAAAGAGGGCCCGCGGGAGGCGGCCGGGAGGCGGGCCGGTGCGGGTGGCCGGGCCTGGGCGCCGCCAAGCTCCGCCCGCGGGCGCTCCCGGCTTCCCCGCCCCGCGCCTGCCCTGCGCCGGTCCCGGCGCTCCAGCCCCACTCCGCCGCCGCCAGCCGCCACGAGGCCGACAGGTAGGACAGCGCCCCCCCCCCCCCCATCCTCCCCGCGCCCTCCGCGCTCCCGGCGGAAGTTTCTCAGCCCGGGCGCCGGGGCACTGGGGACCCCGCCTCGGGGCAGGGGACCCTGCGGGCTGAGACGAGCCCCGCGAGTGCGCGGCGCGGGGCGCGTGGTTCAGGAGAGTGACCAGGCGACACCGGGGCACGGACCGGCGCGGCAGAGCGCGGATGTGTGGGGTGACGCGCGGATGTGTGGGGGTGAGCGGCTCGCCTTCTTGGCCGCGGTCCCGGGGAGCGCTGCGCGGCGGAGGGCGGAGGGCAGGGCGGGGGCGGAGGGGGAGACCCGCGGGACCCCACTGCCCAGCTTTGAACCTGGAAACCCCCGAGCCCGCCAGCGAGCGGCTGGGAGCGGGTGTGCTCTCCCGGTGCCGGGAGGGCTGGACGGAGGCGGGGTCTGTCCAGAGCGCCACATCGCTGTGACTTGGGGGCCGGGGAGAAGTTGGGAACAGAGGGTACGCAGGTGGAGCGGGGACCTTCCCCTGTGGCGCAGCGGGAAACTGAGGCACGGAGAAGTGCAGGGAAGACGCAGAACTTCTGCCGTCGGTAGGAAGCTTCGCAGCACCCCACTCCATCCCTGCCAAGGAGCCCTCAGGCGGGGGACTGCGTGAAGGCGCCCCCAGATCTAGGCATCCTGTGTCCCAGCCTTCCAACCGACTGTGTCCACTAGGAATGCCTGGCTCCAGCCTCCTCCTTTATCTGTAACCTGCCACCCCCTGCCCCCTTTGCCACCCCTGCCACCCCCTGCCCCCCTTTGCCACCCCTCCCCCCTGCCCCCGCCCCCTCCCCCCTGCCCCCGAGGGGAGCAGCTCCAGGACTTGGTGTGTGAGCTGCGCGGTGTGTGGGCGGCCGTGCGATCACCCACAGCACTTGGCGACTGTGCTTCCCCGTCTTCCCTGTAATCGCTGCTGCGCCGATCTGGCTTATTTATCTCAACCTGCAGAGGCTTCCACCTGCTCTGCGTCCTGGTGGGCGTTTAGGTCACAAAAATGGAGGGACTGGTTTTTATTTTATTTTTATTTCAGCCTTTTGTATAAATGATACCTCTGGGTTGAATCAGAGTTCTTTGCTCTTTGTCCTAAACTAACTTCACAGGATCTGAATTTGGGGTTCAAAGTCTCCTCATCTCATTGCACACACACATGATTGCACACATGCATGTGTGCGCACCTGGCCTACACACATACGCATGCACATGTTCATACATGTGTGCACTGCACATGCACAGGTGCACATATGTACACCTGTCTAGCTGTGGACAAGGACACCCCTCCCGCTGTGGCCCCTGCTGAGCCCGAAGACCTGAGACAGCCAGGCCACAAGCTCTGCCTGTCCGGGCCCCAGTGGGCAGTCCCCATAGGGGTGGGTCCAGGGCTTCTCCTTAGATGCTCCCGTGTCGCCCCCACTCTCCAATGGCAGACAGAGGAGTTCGGCACGGTGGCCACAGACAGGCGTGTCCAGGTCCTGCTGGTGTACCACAGACCTGCCGGTCCAGGCTGTGAGGAGGGCCTGATGCCCTGGAGTGGGTGCACCAGACATGGGCTGGCATGACAGCCGGAGAGAAAAGCTGCAATCAGAGATGCTTGGATCACAATCCCAGCCCTGCCCCGCCCCTCCCCAGGTGGGGCAATTCCCTTCCCTGCCTCAGCCCCAGCTGTCTCATCTGTGACGCGGGTGGCGACACGGGAACTGTGGCGGGGTCTACGGGAGGAAGAAGCACAGTGTGCAGAGCACTGTGGGCGCTCGGCGAGCAGGAAACCTCGGCCTGGGCAGGGCCGGCCCAGAGATGGCCCCGGGGTGGTGACGCGCAGAGCCAGTATGTGGGGCCTCGTCCACACGGGGCAGGCAGGGAATCCTGAGAGCTGAGTGGCCCTGAGGGTGAGGTTTGGCTTGTGGAGAGCCCAGCCTGGCTCCGTGCAGTCCAGAAGCGTCAGGGCACCTACCATAGGTCCGCGCTGAGCGAGGCTGCAGAGACACAGCCGGGGTCCTGCCTGTGAGATGCAGGAAATGGTAGACGTCTCAAAGGAGACCTGTGGGGAGCTTTTATGAGGCCTATGTTCCTTTAAAAACTTTTGCTTACTCCCAAGATTTTAAAAAGTGGGAGATGTCACATAAAACTCCGTGTTTCTGGATCCTCTTGAGAAAAGAGAATCAGAAAAGCTGACAACTCCAGGCCCCACATGTGGCTTCCCCTTTGGATGGGCAGGCGCCCTCCAGGGTGCCCTCGTCCCCAGGGGCCCGCCCCTCATTCTTAAAGAGCAGCACAGTGTGAAAGTCAGCACCCTGACCACCGCCAGCTCTGCACCCCAGCTCTGGCACACAGTTGTGTGGTCTCAGGCAAATTACTCAGCATTTTTGTGACTCCGTTTCCTTGTATGTAAAATATGGGTAATAAGGAGCATGTCTCAAGGGCTTATTCTAGGCATTATGTCAGTCAGCAACCCAGCCCTCTGAGAGGGTGCCCGGTGCATGGGCCGCGCTCAGTGCGGGCCTGGTGTAAGAATGGTAGTGCTGGCTGCCTGATCATGTGTTCTCCGAATTGTGCTCCACATAAAATGCTGTGGAAACACAAGTAAAGGAAGAAAGAGGGGAGGGAGGGAAAGTAACACTTTGAGCTCCTTCTTCAAATCGGAGGCTGCAATCCTCGATCTTTTTCTGCCCAAGGACAGGAAGAGGACATTTCAAGGAAAGCTACAAAGAGGAGGGACTTCTAAAGTGGGTTTTGAAGGGTGAATATGAGTTTCTGTGGAGCAGTAGAATGAAAATGGCATTTGCACCCAGAAATAACCTTTACAAAGGCCTGGAGGCATGGCCAGGACACGCATGTTTAGGGGTGCCAAGCAGCCCAGTGCAGCGGTGAGGTGAAGTACCCAGTGTGTAGGGAGAGGCAGGAAGACGCGTCTGGGCAGACAGAGAGGGGCTGAAATCATGATGGGCTTCTGGCAGGAAAAGGGATGCACAGCCGGCCGACGACGCACAGCGGTTGAGCATTGACCTATGAATCAGGACACGGTTGGATTCCGGTCAAGGGCACATGCCTGGGTTTTGGGCTCAATTCCCAGTGTGAAGCGTGCAGGAGGCAGCCGATGGATGATTCTCATCATTGATGCTTCTCTCTCCCTCGCCCTCGCCCTTCCTCTCTGAAATAAAAAGGGGGTGCACATTCTTGTGCACTTCTTGTGTGCAGGCGCTCATATCACCACCCCTGCGACCTCAGATGCCCCTGGAATCGGGTTTTGTGATCCCCAATTTCGAGTTAGACGAAGGCTCAGGGAGGGTGAGTTGCTTGCCCAAGAGCCCACACAGTGGGTCAGTGGCAGAGCTGGGGTCAGACCCCAGACCTGTGTGATTCTAAAGGCTGGGCCCCCTCTCTGAACCTCCGTTTTCTCAGTGTAAAGTGGAGACAGGGCCAGTGGAACCGCCTGAGAGGTGGGCTGTGAGCACCAGATGCGTGAATGAAGCGCACAGCCCCTGGCACGTAGTGGTTGCTGTGGTGATTTTGATTGGAATGAGGCCCCTCAGCCTCTCACACCTCTGCCCAGCCTCAGACGGGGGAGGGGCAGGGGTCTCTGAAGGTGGCCCCTGGGTCAGCAGCCTCAGCGTCCATCACCTGTCACCCTGAGCTTGTTAGAAATGCAGGTCTCAGACACGCAGAGGCGTGGGGATGGGCCCAGCAACCTGCCCTGGGACCTGCCCTCCAGGTGGGTCTCGTGCTCCCTGACATTGCAGTCACTGGCCTAGAGGAGGACTTCACTTGCGATCTCCGGCCCGCATCCACCGCCCTAGAAGGGTGAGTGGATGGGAGAATTCTGTGCTCAGCCAAGCCCCCTGCTCCGGAGGCTGCACGGGACCGTTTCGTACAGACGGAAGGTCGCGGGCCGCGGGGTCCGGTGGTCATCCTTTAGGAGTTGCTCTCCTTCCTACTCCTGCAGCCCCAGTTCGCCCATCTTGAGATTTCTGAGGACTCATCGCCCTGCGAAAAGCTTGTTATTGGGGCTGTCCGGCTGGGGCTTTGGGGCGGCCTCTTCTCCCCTGACTCCCATGGGGATGCGTGTCCAGGCCAGTCCTGGGCAGGGGGTGCGCCCGTGGCTCTGTACTGAGGACACTGAGGAGGTCCCGGGTCAAGTGCGAGGAGGCGCGTCCGGCTGGGACAGTCGCAGCTGCCAGAGGACCTCCAGGGAGAAGCAGGCCGCTCAGAGCTGTCGGGAGCGAGGAGCTGCACAGCCCCACGGGGAGGTGCACGGTCAAAGTCGCTAGTCTGCCAACATGAAAGTGAATGTTTTCTGCACAACCAAAACCAAAAGCACCCATAAACCCAGGCACATCAAAGGAATCCAAATATTTGCCACCTTTACGACAAAGAGTTAATGCCATGGGTAAAGACCAGCCACCCCATCCGAAAGAGAAGAAGAGAGTAATGGAAAGGATTTGGCTGTTCACTTAGAAAGAAGACAAACTGAATACAAACGGATGAAAACAAGCTCGGACCACATGGAACTGTCTCCCGCCGCCAGGGCACAGGCGGCCGTGCGGGGAAGCCAGGCTCCAGCCCTGCGGCGGGAGCACCAACCGGGCAACCTCGGGGCGTCCTCGGGGCACTGCCCTTCCACCTCCAGGGCTGAGCACAGCGCGCCAGGACCAGGTGGCACGTACATAAGAGCAAGCAATGACACGCTGACCACACGTCCACCAGAAGGACCGGCACTGTGGGCACAGCCGCGCCGGAGAAGGCGACGCGGCCCCTTGCAGGAGAGCAGCGGCTCTGAAGAACAGATGTGAAATCCTCTCCCAGCTGTGCTGTCTGCCGTGTGTGTGTGTGTGTGTGTGTGTGTGTGTGTGTGTGGAAAAGGGCCTCCACAGGCATGTATAATGTATACATTTATGTGTGCACATTAGAAGCTGGGGGACAGCCTGGAAGCTGCTGAGAGTGGTTGACTTTGGGGAGGGAAGTTAATGACCTTAAGTGAAAAGGAGGGTTGCTTTTCACTGCATGCAGCTGGGTGCTCTTTCGGTATTTTTCATCCACATGTTTATTATGTTACAGTTACATCTTCTAGCCACACACGTCTTCTTTCGCTTTATTCAAGACAATCATAAAGTTAGAGGTAAGATCACCACCCAAGTTACATATTATGTTTTCAAATATAAAAATGAACTAGATTTTTTAAAAGGAAGGCACAAAAGAACAAATATTTTGTGATGCCACTTACATGAGGGACCTAGACGAGGCAGATTCAGAGAAACGGTGGAATAGAGGTGACCAGGGGCCGGCGAAGGGGGCATCGGGGGCTCGTGTTTAATGGGTGCGGCGTTTCATTGTGTCGGGGAAGGTGAAGTTCTGGAGATGGGTGGCGGTGATGGTTGCACAACAATGTGAATGCACTTAATACCACTGAAAAGTACACTTAAAAATGGTTTAAGTGGTAAATGTTTTGTTGTATATTTTGCCACAATGGAAACATTTAGGGATGATAAAACAAAAAAGTAGGGGCTGTGATACAGATTGTCTGGTCTGGTCCTGGGCCCTGCCACTTCCCAGCTGTGTGTGCTTTTGAGCAAGTGTGCGCCGTTCTCTAAGCCTGTCTTCCCCCTGCAGGTGGGGCTGGGAGAGACGCCTGGCTCACGGCATCCTGCGAGGGTTCCGCAGCTTGGTCCATGCGAAGCCCTTGCTCTGCGTCCTGGGACTGTTCTAAGAGTCGGGATTAGGGGAGGGGGGAGGCTGGAATAGCCGCAGGACCAAATGTTAAGACCAGCAGATTCAGGTGGGGCAGGTGTCAAGGGAGTTTGTAAATGCATCATCTGTATTTTTATATCACTTTGTATCTGCAAAATTAAAACACTGTGTGTTTCCATAATGTAAATTACAAAATGTAGTGTCAGACAAAAATTTCTTGGCTGTTGGGAATACACAAAAGGTGTGGCAATTCTTAACCTGGAGCCTGCTATCCTACAGGGCGATTGAATCCTGGCGGTCGCTTAGCTCTGTGACCGCAGGCAAATTACTTAACCTCTCCGTGCTTGTTGTTTCTTTCATCTGTAAACTCGAGATGATACGAATTCTCACCTCATTAGGGGTGTTATAAAATGTGTCAAGTGCTTAGAACAGTGCCTGGCACACAGTAAGTCCTGAATAAATGTTTGTTAAATTAACTTGAAATAAGCCTGAAAGTCTTAACAATTTTGTTTTTTAAAAAGGAATTTCTTTCTTACCGTAAGGAAAACAAGACATAGTCATGGGGCCGAGCTGAACCTGGAGGCGTTCCCTGGGGAGGTGGTTTGGGGAGGCTGAAGTAAGGTAAGGGGCGCCCTGGTGATAGGGGCACTAAGAGATGGAGGCTCTGAGGGGTTCATGGGCTTGTGAGTCATATTGTGATAACTCACACAGTTATAACAATAGAATGTGAATTCAGCCCCCACTTCCTCCACCCCCGTGCCTCCCTAACTGAGGGTTTGGAGGCTGGGGCCTTGGGGGCCCTGAATTGCAGACCCCCCAGGACATCAGGCAGCCCCCTTGCTCCTGATGGTCAGGGACTCACTCCCAGCCGAGGTCTGGAAGGAGGGCTACGGTCCAGGCCGTCAGCGGCACCCTCCTCCAAGAGCTGTCTGATCTGGCTCCATCAGGGTCTGAGCAGGGGCTGGGCTGCAACCGCCCCAAACAAGCTCCTCTCGCCCCAAGTTGATTCCTGAAATTCTGCTGTGGCTCTCCCACCTCTGGCCGAGGACTTTGTTGATTTTCCTGGTTGAGAGCGCCACCCCCGGCTTAGGAGGGATCACCTTTCTCCGAAGTTTGCCTGGGAGTGAGAATTTGGATGGACGTTTCGGGGAAGCTGGTCAGTGAAAGAGGCCCCAGGAACCTTCAGGGCCTGAGGCTGTGCACCTGAAGTTCCCTTGAAGGACTGTTTTGACATTGGGGGGTGGGGGGTGGGGGGGTGAAATGTTTAGAAGTGTGCCTGGCACAGGGCCTGTGCTCCTTAATGGAAGAAGGGGCCATTTATTGGGCCAGGGGGTCTCTGGGGAAACAATTCTGGTCCCCAAAGAACTACTGCCAAGGTGAGGGGTTTTATTAGTAATCCCGATTCCATAATTTTCCTCGACAGGTGATTTGCGTTAACAATTAAGAGTTTGGGAGTCAGACAGGTTGGAGTTGGAGCTCAGCTCTGTGTGACTGACAGGGACGCTGAACCTCTGAGCCCCAACTGTGGACTGGGGACAGTGCCAGTGCCTCCCTCGGGGGCCTGGTGAGGTATCAGCAAGCTCAGGGCACAGCAACTCATGGCCGGCAGGTAACTCACCCCCAGTCCCTGGCCCCCCTCCTCACTGCTCTGATTAACTGCGGAATGTTCTTGCCTGCTGGGGGAAAGGATGAGGATGGGGCGTGGGAGGGAGCCCGGGCTGGAAAGACACCATCACCTCCACCTGTAGAGTTCAGGGCAAGTTGGAAAATCGCAGTCAGGGCCTGGCGCGTGTCCAGGGCGGTGATGGTCAGGCAAGTGGAGAGCGCACTGGTTTGCACCTTGCTGCCTGTTGGAGCAGAAGCCCGCCCAACCCCTCCAACACCAGATGACAGATGATACCCTGGCCAGGGGATGACGGGCATTAAGCACAGAAGGCAAAACCTGGGGGGGCCTGGGCACACTCCCCAGCAGTAGGGTTACTTAGGGAGTTTCCCAGAGGCTGCGGCTCCAGTTCCCAGGAAGGGAAACTGCTAGAGGCGGACTCTTCTGCTGCGCTCACTGCTTCACTCTGCAGCCCCACCACCTCCCAGCAACGCTGAGCGAATCTTTGTTGTATGAGTGAGTGAGTGAGTGAGTGAGTGAGTGAGTGAATGAATGATGGATGGATGGATGAGTGCCAGAAGAGGGCTGGGCGCTGAGACACAGTGGTGAGCCAGCCACAGCGCTCAGCGCCGACCCTGAGACCCACTCTCCACCCCCGTTCCACTCCTGAATGCCCACTGGGCCCCCAGGGGTCCTGGCCTGAGGTGGGGAGCTGTGTCCTGTTGAACCTTAGGGTCAGTTGGCTACACTGAAGGCCTCTCGCTGCCACAGCGCGTTCCTTCGAGGAGGTGTGGCTACTGCCTGCTGCTTTGTTTGCTCACACACAGCGATGCGTGTCCTCGGTTTCTCTCAGCAAATAAATGCTGACGGGCCGCGGCTTTCTCCTTCGCAGTAATAATAACAACAATAACCATCAGCGGCCTGGCAGGCAGATGTGCTATTGCATGGGATTCTTCCTGCAATCCTGAAGGCTGGCTACAAACACTCTCCCCAGCTCACAGCGGAGAAAGCGCGCGCTCCCCGAGGTCTGTCTCCCTCCCACAGTCCCGTGGAACAGCTGTGCATTGTCTGCATTTTGCGGATGAGAGCCGGGCTCAGCGGGGGTAAGCAGCTTGCCCCGGGCACACGTTCTAACCCACGCAGTCCGACCCGAGCCCACTCTGCTCCCGCCACTCCCTGCGGGGGTCATCTGAAAGGGGCCGAGAGAGGAGTGGGGAGTTTCGCTCCGTGACAGGGCTCTCGGAGGCCTGGGCTCCCCTGTAAGGTGCCAGCCGGTCACTCCCTCCGATGTGAAGACCCTAATCGTACAGGATAGGACAGGGCCCAGCTTGCATGTGGCTGTGGGCAGAGCCTTTCACCTTCTGAGACCAGATTCCCAGCCTCCACATCTCCCTGAGGCTGGGAGCAGGCCATCCACAGAGCCTGGGCCCGTGGCTGCGGTCCAAGGCTGGGGCCGAGGCTGGGTCCAAAGCTGGCAGGAAATGGAGACTTAGCCGAAAGCAGGAGGAGTCAAAGGAGAAAAACACCATCCTTTCCCTTCCTTGTCTCTGATCCACACTTTCACTCCGTGTTTAAACAGGAAGGTTTATTTAACAAACTCCAAGGCAGTGGAACCCCCTCTGGAGGTCTAGGGCACGGGGAGCCCAGCTGAGCCAACCCTAATGGAGTCCTTACTATAGAGCAGGCATGGTGAGCAATGCTTTGCCTGAGTAATCTCATTTAATCTGCACAATAACCCTGTCAAGTAGGTACATGACCGGCATCATTACCATCATTATCACCATCACCATCATCACTGCCATCCCACCACCCCCATCATCCCCAGCAGCAATATCATGGACACCCACGTGACTTCCCAGACCCAAGGTCCAACCAGCAGATGGAAAAACAGACCCAGAAAACATGGCACCGCCATCTGCTAAGGGTTTGGGCTCTAAAGTCTGAAAGACCCAAATTTGATTCTCAGTTCTGGCACTTTCTAGCTGTGTGACTTTGGGCGAGTGGCATAACTTCTCTGACCCTCAGAGCCCTTGTCTGTAAAATGGGGCTGATCACAGTTCCTGCCTCAGAGGGTGACGATGAGGGTCACGTGAGCAGGTGCATATAAAGCCCTGGGCCTGGCTCAAATCGTAAAAGCAGAACAAACACAAGGGAGCAGTCTGGCAAGGGGAGCGGCAGTGAAGGGGGGCGCTCGGGGCATTTGGTTGGGCGCTGCCGGCAGCTCTGAATGTCGAGGGGCAGGTACAGAACAGCACTGAGGGCCGGCACAGAGCGCCTGGCAGCAGGACTGGGGAGACCACTCAAGGGCCCTTCTTCCTTCCTAAGAGGCCAGGGTGCGGAGGGATGAGAAGGGCGCTCTCGCCGGAACAGGGCTGAGAACTCAGAGCCGGAGCTGTGATCCGTCCGGTCTGGAGAGGCCAGGGAGCAGGGTCCTTTTCCGCTGGACGGAGGAGGTTCCAGCAAGAGCCAGCCGCTCCCTGGTCCTGACCCAAAGGGCCCCGGAAGCTCCATCACTTGATATTAGCTATGGCTGCTTTTGAACGGTTGTGGCAGCATGCAGCTGCCACCAAGACCATGAGGCCCACAGCCTAAACCGTCCCTGCTCGGCCCTTCACTGAAAGGTTTGCTGACCTGCTCCAGCACGTGGCGCCAGGCCCGGCTGCATGGAGGACCGGGGGCTTTTGAGAGCTTGATGCTCAGGTGATGCCCAGACCAAGTCAGTCAGGCTGTCTGGGGTGGAGCCAGGGCCACTGTGCCGCTGAGTTTGGGAACCCCTGTCCCTGTCCCTACTGTGCGCCTCCTGCCACACCTGGGAGGGCTGTCCCACACTCAGCAAGCTTGCCAGAGTTTAGGCGCCTTTTCTGCCCCGGCCTGTGGGCAGGGTTGCCAGCTGGCCCCCATGGACCTTATTTCCAAGTGGCAGTGGCCGCTGGATCTGCCGTGGCTTCATTCTTTAGCATCACCTGCTAAAAGCCCTGAAAGCATTCGAGTTTGAGGGTCCTGACTTCATGGTAAGGAAGTCTAGCCCAGCACATCTCAAACTCGAACACGCACACGCGTTGGTTCCGACTGAGGAGGTCGAGCTGCTAGACAAGGTGAGCTGGTGCCTGGTAGTGAGACTGTTGGCCTGGATTCTCAAACTTCTGTGTGGCCCAGAGTCTCCGGGGGCTGTGAAAACGCAGTTTCTGATTCCGGAGGCCTGGGGGGAACTAGGACTAGCCCTTCAGCAAGCCCCCCGGTGCCACCACTGCAGCGGCGCTGAGAAGCTCGGCTCGAGGCTGGCAGCCTGCGCTTCACCCTCCGCCTCACACCTGGGGTGGGGACGGCGAGGGCCCCCACAGCGGGTCTTCATTCCCTCGGGCCTCAGACGCCCAGCCAGCTGTTGCCGAGGGATCAGGGCTTTCTTGGCTTCTTGGTGTCAACTGTCTCTGTCCAGGTCCAAGCAGCTTCCCCACGCTCAGAGCCACAGTTTACAGACAAGCGCAGCTGTCAGGCGTCGCATAGCTCTGCCCGCTCCGGCAGGTTCTGATCCCCGCGCCCTCCCACAGAGGCGTCCTGTCCTCCGGGGAGGGCTCCCCTTAGATACCACAGGCCCGGCTCCAGCAGATCTGAGCCAGACTTGGGGTGCTGGTGGACCCAGGCCGGCAGCCACAGCCTGGAGGGGAGAGGGCGCCCCCTGAAGGAAGAGAGCTGCGCGCTGGGCTGCGGGAACTCCGGCGGGGCCTCGTGAGGTCAGCTGGGCCCAGCGCCATCCGCCACAACTGCCTAGAACCAGAATGACCTCCCAGGCCAGGACCGGTTCCCTGGAGTCCTTGAACCTGAGAAGGCTGGCGGCTGGGTCTGGATGGGTGAACTTGCGTTGATCAGAGATTGTGGATTACTTCATTCTCTTCCTGGGCCTTCGGGGCAAGGACTGGCTGCCTCGCAGGCCTCTTCCTTGGCTCAGAAGCCCCTGCCACTGTCCGTCCCAGGCAGCCCCATGTGGCAGACTGGGTGGGCAGGCGTATGGGGAGGCCTGGCAGCCTTTGGCAGGCCCTGCCATGGTGACCTTGGGCAGCGGCAGCGCTGGTGGGGCCGTGCAGGACTGACGAGGGTTAGGCGAGAGGGTGCGAGGGAAGCGCGGAGGCAGGCACAGGCGGGCGCCCAGCAAGCCGCTCTCCTGGCAGCACAGAGCAGACGTTAGTTACGATTCCTTAGTGATGTGAACTGCTGTGCCGCAGACTCCCCCCTTCTCCTGCAGCCTGGCAGACGGAACCGTACCTATTTGGCAGCCACGGTATTCACTCTGATATTCAACTCCTATTTAACTGCCTACTGTGTACCGGCCGTGGTTCTAGGCCAGTGCCATTCAATATAAATATAACACAAGCCCCAAGTCTCACCCACATAAGCAGCTTTAAATTTTTAAAAAGGGAAAGGAGCCCTAGCCGGTGTGGCTCAGTGGATAGCGCGTCGGCCTGCGGACTGAAGGGGCCCGGGTTTAATTCCGGCCCAGGGCACAGGCCCGGGTTGCGGGCTCAATCCCAGTAGGGGGCGTGCAGGAGGCAGCCGATCAATGATTCTCTCTCATCATTGAAGTTTCTCTCTCTCTCTCCCTCTCCCTTCCTCTCTCAGAGAAAGGGGGGGTCGGGGGGGGGGGGGAAGAGGAGAAAAAAGAAACAGGTGAAATTAATTTTGGTAATATATTTTCTGGAACCCCTATATTCAAATATCATTACTCGAGCATGTCATCAATATTAAAAGTTATTGAGATTTTTTTACTCCTCACCCGGGGACTTTTTTCCACTGATTTTTTTAGGGAGAGGGGACGGGAGGGAGAGGAGGGGAGAGGGGAGAGAGAGAGAGAGAGAAACGTCGTCATGAGAGAGACACACCATTGGTTCCCTCCCACACGTGCCCAAGAGGGGCCGGACGAACCTGCAACCGAGGCACACGCCCTTGGCAGGGAATCGGACCCCAGGCCCCTTAGTCCGCAGGCTGGTGCTCTGTCCAGCCAGATTTTTTATGGCCGGCACATCCTTTTAAATTTCTTAGTTGTGGTAAACACAGTTTAAAAGACAGAACAGAATTTACCCTCCGAACCATTTCTAAGTGCACAGTTCAGTGGCACTGGCACACTCACAGCCTTGCCGCCGGCAGCACCGTCCCTCCCCGAGCTCACCATATCTCCCGTCTCTTCCACCACTTCTCTGAGGTCTGACACGGAGGACACAGCTCGGCCCCGAGCGGCGGGGCCAGCACTGACGGTGGACACATGTGGGCAGTGGCTCCGGTGCTGGACAGAGAGGGTCTGCTGCTGGGGTCCCCTGGGTGCCCTGGGTGCTCTGGGTGCTTGGGTCCCCTGGGTGCTCTGGGTGCCCTGGGTCCCCTGGCTGCCCTGGGTCCCCTGGGTGCTCTGGGTGCCCTAGGTCCTCTGGGTGCCCTGGGTCCCCTGTGTCCCCTGGGTCCTCTGGGTGCACTGGGTCCCCTGGGTCCTCTGGGTGTCCTGGATCCCCTGGGTGCTCTGGGTCCTCTGGGTGCCCTGGGTCCCCTGGGTGCTCTTGGTGCCCTGGGTCCCCTGGATGCTCTGTGTGCCCTGGGTCCCCTGGGTCCTCTGGGTGCCCTGGGTCCCCTGGGTGCTCTGGGTCCTCTGGGTGCTCTGGGTGCCCTGAGTCGCCTGGGTGCACTGGGTGCCCTGGGTCCTCTGGGTGCCCTGGGTCCTCTGGGTGCCCTGGGTCCCCTGGGTCTCCTGGGTCCTCTGGGTGCTCTGGGTGCCCTGGGTCCCCTGGGTGCTCTGGGTGCCCTGGGTCGCCTGGGTGCCCTGGGTCCTCTGGGTGCCCTGGGCCCCCTGGGTCCTCTGGGTGCCCTGGGTCCTCTGGGTGCCCGGGGTCCCCTGGGTGCTCTGGGTGCCCTGGGTGCTCTGGGTCCCCTGGGTGCCCTGGGTGCTCTGGGTCCCCTGGGTGCCCTGGGTCCTCTGGATTTTGCTGGGGTGCTCTGGGGTACTGCTGGGGTGCTATAGTGCTGTCGGATTGCTCCTGGATGCTGCTGAGGTGCTCTGGTGTGCTGTGGGACTTGGGGTGCTGCTGGGACTAGAAGCCAGCACACACCATGGGGAGTTTAAAGTCTGGTGGAGGGGACAGACAGGAAACATGAATAGATCAGATGGTCTCTGATGGAGTTAGGTCTCCAGAGAAAATAAATAGGGCCATGGGCTAGGGGGCTCTGGGGACTGGGGGTCAGGGTGGGCCCCTCAGAGAGATGGCCCTGGAGCTGGGGCTGAAAGAAGCAGCAGCTCCACGAAGACCCACGGTGCTGCGCCTCAGTGCTGCCCATGCTCCAGACTCTGTGCTGAAGTTTAAAAATATACACACAGCCCGGCCAGCGGGGCTCAGGGGCTGAGCGTAGACCTATGAGCCAGGAGTTCAGGGTTCAATTCCCAGTCAGGGCACATGCTCTGGTTTCGGGCTCATCCCCAGTAGGGGGCGTGCAGGAGGCAGCTGGTCAAATATTCTTTCTCATCATTGATGTTTCTATCTCTCTCTCCCCCCTTCCTCTTTGAAATCAATAATCACTTTTTAAAAAGATCTCTAGTTTAAAATATATAGAGAGAGACACCTAACCCAACTCAACCTGCAGAGTCAGAGCAGCTGTGTGCGAGGCCCAATGTGTGCACGCACGCATGCGTCCATGTGTGCATGAGTGTGTGTGTGTGTGTGTGTGTGTGTGTGTGCGCGCGCGCGCATGTGTGATCCTGGGGCACAGCCTGGAGCTGTGGCAGGGGCTGGGGATCAGCGGTCCAGGGGCCACTGCTCTACGCGGGTACAGCAAGAAACAATCTTGGAAACTGGGGGAGCAGAGGGGAGGGCAGAGCAGGAGGGGGCAGCCAGACCCTCCAGGCAATGGGAAGGAGTTTGGGTTTTACTCCAAGTGGGTTGGGAAGCTGTTGTTGGACTCGTTGCAGGAAAATGCAAGGTCTTCTGGACAAAAAAATTTGGACTCTCTTTGTCTAAGGCAAATCCTATATAATAAAAGCCCAGCGACTGAAATAGTGGAATGACCAGAATGACCAGACACCGGAACACCACCACCCCTTGCCTCGGCTGGCCCCACGCCCCAAGGAGCAGTTAGGGGTGATTAGGCAGGCAGGCCAGTGGTTGGAGCGATGAGGCAGGCAGAGGCAGTTAGGGGCGATCAGGCAGGTGAGTGGTTAGGGGTATTCAGGCAGGCAGGTAGGGGCAGTTAGGGGCAATCAGGCAGGCAGGCAGAGGCAGTTAAGGGCAATCAGGCAGGCAGGCGAGTGGTTGGGGGTGATCAGGCAGGCAGGCAGAGGCAGTTAAGGGCGATCAGGCAGGCAGGCGAGTGGTTGGGGGCGATCAGGCAGGCAGGCGAGTTGTTGGGGGTGATCAGGCAGGCAGGCGAGTGGTTGGGGCGATCAGGCAGGCAGGCAGAGGCAGTTAAGGGCAATCAGGCAGGCAGGTGAGTGGTTGGGGTGATGAGGCAGGCAGGTGAGTGGTTGGGGCGATGAGGCAGGCAGGTGAGTGGTTGGGGCGATGAGGCAGGCAGGCAGAGGGGTTAGGGGTGATCGGGCAGGCAGGCAGAGCAGTTAGGGGCAATCAGGCAGGTAGGTGAGTGGTTAGGGGTGATCAGGCAGGCAGGCAGGCAGAGGCAGTTAGGGGCAGTCAGGCAGGTAGGTGAGTGGTTAGGGGCGATCAGGCAGGCAGCAAGCAGTGAGTAGCCAGCAGTCCTGGATTGAGAGAGGGATGTCCAACTGCCGGTTTAGGCATCAGGCCTAAACCGGCAGTTGGACATCCCTGAAAGGTCCTGGTTTGCGAGAGGGTGCAGGCCAGACTGAGGGACCCCCCACCCTGCACAAATTGCATGCACTGAGCCTCTAGTAATAATAATAATAATAATAATAATAATAATAATAATAGGTTTAAAATGCCATGTATTATTGCCTTTAATCTGGTAATGGGGAAGGACTTGCAGGGCGGGTGGTTAAATATGGATGTGTCTCCACAGAAGGGCATGGAATCCGTTGGTCGGGAGGGAAGAGCAGACTCACCCCTGAGCAGAAGTCATTCTGCGGGGTCTGGGGGCTTCCTGACCTGCCTGGCCTCGCAACTGGTCGTGGGAGGGAGCCCCAGCCTCCGCTCTCCTCACCGCCGGCTCCGCCTCAGCCTCCTGGTTCCTTCTGTCATTACAGCTTTCGTTAGTCCATCAGGCTGCTGTGATACCCCTGCTTAAGCAACAAAAACTTCTCTCACAGTCTGGGGCTGAAAGTCCAAGGTCCAGGCACCTCCTGAGGCCTCTGTGCTGCAGCTGCCGCCTCTGGTTGTGTCCTCACAAGGTCTCTCCTCCGAGAGGGCACCCCAGGTGTCTCTTTGGGTGTCCAAATGTCCTCTCTTCTGAGGAGGCCGGTCAGGTTGGATTAGGGCCATCCCGTTGGCCCATTTAACGTTAGCATCTCTTTAAAGACCCCAACGTGCAGTCATTTCTGAGGTCCTGTGGGTTAGGGCTTCAACATATGAATTTGGGGGACACAGTTGAGCTCCAAGTGGCAGGTGGATGGAAGGAGAGCAGGTGCCCCCACCCCTACACACAGAGCAGTGATCATATTTGGAAGGTTTACGTAAAAGGCCCTTCCACCAGGAAAGGTTTCCAGACATAATCAACCCTCGAAACCACACCTCGGATACCAGCTGAATGGCAACCCTGCCCCACCCAGCCCTGAAGGCCAGGCGTACTTACTGAACACCTACTGTGTGCAAGTTCCAAACTCAAGCATTGGGAAATCTAGGGACCTCCCCACCCAGTAGCACGGATTAGAGAGGGATATAAATAGCCATGATCTGTGACAGAGGGAAGCAAATAAAACAGAAGGAGTTGGTCCACAGGGCGAGGGCGGGGGGAGGAGGAGGACGACCAGGTGACTTCCATTCGGGGGGGACTGGAAATGAAGTAGGTACTGTTTTCCCCTAGCTTGACAGATGGGGAAACCAGGGCACAGAGAGGGTAAGTGGATTCCACAGTCACACCGTGAGTGACAGCTGGGATTTAAACCCACGCCCTTAAGCACTACCCTGTTTTAAAGGGGAATGAGAGGGATAAAAGGAGACACGCAGGTGGGGGCACACTGAACGGCGTCTTGAAAGCCGGCTAAGGGCTTCTCCTTTACTCTGCAGACACAGGGGTGCCCTTGAAAGTTCCTGACAGAAGTGTGACCCCGGCCGCTGGGCCTCGGGGAACGCAGTGCAGGGCTCGAAGCTTTCATCTGTGAGCTGGGAAACTTCCCTGCCAGCACCGTCCTCTCTGAGGCCGCCTCGCAGGTGAGTGTGCACGCCCAGCGGCCACCTGCACTGTCCCACCCCTTTCCCCAGCAAGGACAACAGCCAGCACCGACGCCACGCCATGCCCAGCGCTTTGCGGGCATCATCCCCTTTCAGCCGTCCTGAAAATGCAGGCCCGGGGGCGGGGGGGGGGGGGCGCTTTACAGATGAGCCGGTGTGATGGTCTGAGACTCCACTCACCTCTGACTCTAAAGCTCACATTTTGAATAATAACAGAATAATTCGTGTTTCCTGATGGAAAATAGAGACGCTATAGAGCTGGAACTATTGTGTGAGCCTCACCATTTTACCAGGTTGAGCTTATTTTTCTGACTCTCATCAGGACACAGCCTTTTCTTCCCAGTGGAGTAACCATCTCCATCCTCCACCCCTTCTCCCCGCCCACTGAGGCTTGGCAGACACTTTCTCCTTCAGGTTGCCTCCAGCCTTAGCAGGAGGGAGGGCGGGAGGGAGCACATGAAACTGGCCGCATTCCGCCCCACCAGCTGTCAACACACACCACCCACCCTGGGCAAGTGGCCGCTTGCATGGCCGGGGAGGGGAGGGCCGTGGGCTCGTGTGCTCGCCGTTGGCACCCCCAAGTCGTCTGCCCATTAGGATGCGATGGCATGGCGCCTGGCATGGGGCCAGGGGGGCGAGCTGTCTCCCCACATAAACGTAATCGTACAGCACATAGCCCAGTGCAGCCGCGTCCCGGCAACAAGGAAGCAAACGGCTTCAAGGCTCTGTCAACAAGGGTTTGGAGACAGGAGCCACCCAGGAAATGCGCGTTCCGAGGCCTCCACAGGAAGCCACCTCGGGCTCACCCTGTGCCCAGGAACAACGGAAGGGCCCACCTGCCTCCATGGGGAGCACAGTCCAGCTGCAAGGGGCCCAGGCCGAGTTTCCTAGCTGACTTGGCGCCCCCCGCCCCCCCGCCCTTTGAGGCTTTTAAACATTTTATAAAAGTAACGAGTTTTTGGAAAACTGTCGCAAATACTAGAACCCAGGTTGAAGAGTAAGTCTAATCTGAACTTCTCCGGAAGCCCCTGTAGACACTTGATCCCAACCCATCCAGCATCGCCCCGCCCCTTCCCCTAAAGTCGCAGCTCAATGCTAAGATCCCTACACTTATTTTTTTAACTGAATTAATTGGGGTGATGTTGGTTAATACAATTATATCGGTTTCAGGTGCCTAACAACCACCTTTCTTGACAACCCATTTTCCCATAAAGCTATAAGCTCACTTTTTTCCGTGTTGATATAAAAAATAACTTTCTCCTTTATTACTTTTTAATCATACAAGCAGTGTCTGTTCGTTGTAGGAAATTGCAAACGACAGATAAACTAAAAGCATTTTTTAAATAGCCACAGAGCCTTCCACACCAAGATAAGCCGTAAGACCCTCTGTTTAACCCCGTGCACACTGTTCTTCGCCTGCACACAAATCCAGTTTTTTAAACAGAAACAGTTAACCGCCCTTCTCGGGCCCCGGGCGTGCACGTGCCCGCGCACAGTTGGCCGCATCCTGCCGCCCTGTCGCCACGGCGTTGGTGTCCACCCAGAGAAGACAGCGATGAGGGTTTCATCGGCACGAGGTGTGTTCATCTTCCAACCTGCGTGTGGCGCTTGGCCACCAGTCGAACAAGGAAGTGACGAGCAGGAGCCCGCTGGCCTCCTGTCAGGACGGCTCCTCCGAGGCGTGGCCTGCTGGCCAGAGGCCAGACGGGTGCTGCTGCCCCGTGAAGAGGCCATGCCAACGCAAGGGGTTTTCCGGCAGCTCTGGCCACACCTGACGTCCTGGGGTTCAGGGGCTGTGGGCTGGGCGGCAGGTCATGTGTCAGACTCCTCCTGGGATGGAGGCTGATGTAATCTTGGGCCGGTAGTAGAAAAACCGACAGAACGGGTTCTGTCAGCGCACAGCCTGGCACAGCACTGGGGGCGAGGGGTCCACGCCGCGGTGGCCCTGGAGCGCGGGTGCGAGGTGTTTGTCTAACCTGGTGCGTCCAGGAGGCGGGAGGACCTCGGCTGACTCTGTCTCCCCGTGCAGCGCGGCGGGCGGGCGGAGAGGGTGCGCTGACAAGCGCCTTTCATCTCACTAGTAATTGCCCGTATTAGAAAACATACGTAATTAGGAACCCGGGCCCTGTGATTTGCGGACGTTGTTGCTTAGGACAGAGCTCAAGCAGGTCTTTAGGTAAAAACAGTAGTGAGCCAACAGAAAGGACGATGTTGAGTCCAGGAGCGTGTCACTGGCGCCCAGCTGCAGCCCAGACCAAGCAGGCAGCCAAGCGTTAGCCCCTAAGAGCACAAGCCTTGACCTGCCCTCGAGGCCAGAGGCCCTTCAGCGGCAGCTCCGTGGCCTTCGCCCTGCGGTGGGAGCTGGCCAAGGGTCCCGAGGGAACGGGAAACAAGCGGCCACCGCGGGTGTGTGATCGGAGTTCCCAGAACCGGGACGCTGGGCCAGGCCGCCACGCCTGCAGCCTTGTGGCAACCGCCTCCGAACTGTGGGCCTCGGTTCACCGCCTTCACCATAACTTAAGCATTGATGTTTGAAGTGAGACTTTTTGTAATTGATTTTTTTAGAGAGAGGGAAAGGGGAGAGAGAGAATCATCGATGTGAAAGCAAAACAGCCATCGGCTGCCCCCGTACATCCCACAGGGACGGAGCCCGCAACCGGGAGTGAGGCCTGGTCCCAGCAGCAGCACCAGTCCTCCGAGAAGTGTCGGCTGAGCGGTCCCTCCAAGTGCCTGTCTCGTGGGGACCCTGCGGCCCGCTTTTCGCATGGTGCCGAGGGGCGAGGGTGTGCGGTGCCCGAGGGGCGAGGGTGTGCGGTGCCCGAGGGGCGAGCGTGTGTGGTGCGCTGAGCTCCCGGCTGAGCCTACTGTGGGGGGCGGGCAGGGCAGGTCACACCCAGAGAGCAGACCGGCTCCCCAGGCCCTGGCGCCTGCTCCCACTCCCCGCAGGGCTTGGCCAGTGCTGCCCCAGCAGCAGCTCTGAGCACTTCCCTGACACCATCCCTCATCTTCCATCGGACCAGCCAGAGGGGCACTGGCAGGATGGAGGCTGTCAGGTCGGGGTGGAGATGGGGGCAGCCCCGCCTGCTCACTTTGCCCCCTGCCGGCTCCTGTCGTGGCCACTGAGTTCTCAGCTCTCCTTGGCCGTACTCCGTGCCTGCAATTGGCCTAACGGGCTCCCTTCCTCTCCCAACACCCCTGTTGCAAAGCTCAGCCGTAAGGGCTCTCAGGGAAGATGGGGACAAAGGGCGTGTGATGGCACCGGAGCAATGACCACATACGACGGGCTTTAGAGAAGGTAACAGGAGGAGAGAGAGGGGTGGGCCCTGCCCTTCTGATGCAGCGCCTTCAGCAGGAGCCCCCACTCCTCTCCCAGGAGCTGAGCATTAGCCCAGGAGGAAGGGCTGGATCGGGGCCAGCGCTGCTGCTCCGTGAGGCGTGGGCCACAGAAAGGGCTCCACAGGTCGGCCAGCAGCTCAGCACTTCGCTCTCCCAGCCTCGCACCTGGCGGAGATGCGCAGGGCCAGGCGCCTGCTGCGGGGAGTGAGGCTCCGTTCCACCCCTCACCGGTCTCCCTTCCGCTGGGACAAGTGTAGGAAGTGCTCTTTCAGAGGCCAGCACCCATGGGCCGCATCCACGGCTGCTGGTGCCGGGAGCCGGGTGTAGGGATAGCTGTTCACAGGAGTGGTCTGGGAAAGCCAGTTGCCAGCCATGGGGGCCTTGGGGGCCACTGGAGACATTGGGGACCATGGGATTTGCTTGCCAGGGAAGGACCAGCCCCACAAGGGGCAGAGCCTGGGAGGCACGTCTCCCGCTGGCCATCTCCCCTGAGTGACAGCCCTAACGACCCAGGGTGAAGAAGGGGCCATTGAAGGACTCTGCTGCTTGCATGACATAATAGCAGTAATAGCAGCTACTGCTGGCCCAGGCCCTGTGCAAAGCGCTTCCCAAGTGTTACCTCATTGAAGCCTGGGGTTCACATCTTTTTTTTTTAATGTTTTTATTGATTTTAAGAGCAAGTGAGAGAGGGATAGAAAAAATAGAAACGTCGACGAGGGAGAAGCATCATCAGTCGGCTGCCTCCGGCACACCCCCTTCTGGGGATGGAGCCCACAACCCGGGCATGTGCTCTGACCCGGAATCAAACTGTGACCTCTTGGTTCCTGGGTCGACACTCTACCACTGAGCCACACTGGCCGGCCAGGGGTTCATGTCTTTACTGTGTGTCGATGGATGCTTGGTGCCTACAACGGTGCTGAGCACACAGTCAGTGCTTAACAGTGACTGATTGAATAAATGAACAGATTAAACCTTGATTTGTATTAACCAATGTTACACCAATAAATCGAATTTTTAAAAAACATTGATATGGTCCAAAATGCAAAAGGTGCATAAGGAGTAACTTGCTTTCAAGTCTCCTCCCTGCCTGTCCCCCAGCCGCTCCTATGACCACTTTCTGGTGTCTCCCCTGAGAGGTAAAGCTCTCTCTTGTCTACACAAATGCATATGCTGATCTGCCCTTTCTTTTCTTCCACTTAACCACACACCCTGGCCGAATCCTCCTTCTCTCATCTGCTCTAATAAGATCCCTGGTCCCCCGCCTGGGGCCTTGGAGGAAGCCACTTTCCTGTCGCCTCCCCCAGTCCCACGGGGTTTGGGTTTATGGTGAGCGCTGCCCTGGGTGAGCGCAGGCGGAGACGGCGGCTCTATTGCTACACCGCAGACTTCCCCGACACCCACCAGAGCGCGTGCAAGAGGTCGGGTGTCTCACCTCAAGGCGTGGCCAGGAGCCAGGGGACCTGCTGGCTATTTCCACCTCCACCTGTGACTCACTGAGTCGTGGGTAAGTCCCACTCTGTGAAATGGGCATAACTAGGCCGCCCCGGATGCAGAGAAGGGCAGGGAGACGTAGGCGGACACGCTGGGCAGAGATGGCATGTCTCTGGGCAGCGCACGTGTCAGCCAGGTGGAAAGTAATCAGCAGAGAATTTCCTGAAGGGCGAGAGCAAGGTGACTTTCGTGCTGCACAGAAGAGCCCTTTTCAAATAGCGAAACTATTTCATGTGCGTTACAAAACGTGGTTTAGCGTAGCAAGCCTACTTCACAGGCACAGCGCTGCTCCGCATTCCGGGTGTTCCTCAGGACAAGGCTGAATATTTTAAAGCAGAAAAGGGAGTTGAGGCGATGTTTTCTGTTAAGTAAATAACGATACCAGTGCTGTAGGGATTCAGCAAAAACAGGGAAGGTGGCAGGCAAACCGCTGATGTTCGGAAACGCTGCATTAGCAGGCACTGGGCGGGAAGCGACAGACGCATACAGAGCCTGAGGTGAAGCCCCATTTTAAAGATTTCTCTCTATTTACTGCAAATCCGCCGGCACAGCAGGTCAGGTGCCGGCACGCGAGCCTGTGGAGGGCCAGGAGCTTAGTGTCGGCTTTGCGGGCCTCAGGCGCCTCTGTCACACTCGGTCCTCCCTTTACACCCCTTCACAGAGGGGATCAAAGGAGATGGGGAAAATAAAAGAAAATAATTTTTTTAAATAAAAGAAAAATCAATAAAAACCATTCTTAGCTCAAGGGCTGTACAGAAATAGGCCTCGGGCTGCGTTTCGAGCTGAACGTTGGAGCCCTTGCAGTAAGGGAAGCCGTTTACTGAGCCTAATAGCTGCTCGTGCCCCAAATACAGGAACAGCAGCCTGAATGGGACCCGTTTGTTAATGACATTTATTGATCAGTAACATTCATGTTTTCCTTTCTCAGTATTATTCTGAGCTCACAGACTTTTTATGCATGTAATGTTGCGGTTCATTGCAGGTTTTTGTAAAGATGCTCAAATTGTCCCGCCTTTGGCACGAAGAGCCCCTTCAAGGGGTCCTTCGAGTGGCCCCAGGAGCGCTGGGTGCCTCCTCTGCTTTCTACTAAGATGAAGTCATGCAGGTTCCTCCTGCGCATTTCCTGCACGAAAAGAGGCATAAGCCATTCCTCCAAGGAGCCCTGCGTTTTTTCGGTCAGGAATGGCATACAGAGACCAGAATCTGGGTGCCTACAATGCACATATTTGCCTTTATCCATGGAAATGACGAGAGATCCCAGCCCCTCTCCTGACATTGTCCTGCAGTCGGAACAGAGAGCGCCATCTGGGCTCCAACCTTCCTGTTCTAGAGCTGCCCTGGCAGACGCAGAAACATGAACGACTTCTTAATAACCAGAGTCACATCCGTTTTCCAGCGAACCTTCAATTAACTACAAAAATCCAGCTACCACACACTTATTCCCTGATAACCTTGGATAATTGAGGGTTTAGTGCAACAGTAAGTACAGGGGGTTTTAATGAAAGCGTCTAACCTGTGATTGACAGGGGCCGCTAGGTCACATGTCCCTACACACCAACACGGGACAGAAAACGAGCAGAGTGGGCTGCGTGTAAGAAGACGGGGAACGCGAGATGTGGGGTGATGGGCGCACAGGCTCCGAATCGGGGCAGCTGCTGCGCAGCCCCAGCAGGACATTGCCACATCGGACAGTCGTCAAGTCATTCTGATTTTTCAAAAGTGGAAGAAAATCTAGATTTCATTTTAAAATGTGAAATCTCAATTTCAAAATGGCAATGGATTTAAGTATTTGGTTAAAACCTTGTTCATATATAATTTATGTACAGTAAAATACCTCCATTCTAAGTACAGTGTTTGATGAGTTTTTACAAATATTTCACCCAATTGAACATCTCACTCAATATGTAGAATATTTTCATCACCTCCAAAAGCTTCCTTTATGCATCTTTCTAGTCAACCCACTGCTCAGCCAGGCCCAGGGACTCACTGGCCTGTCTCCTGTCCCTGTAGATGAGTCTGTCTTTTCCAGGGCTTCGTAGAAATGGAATCATAGAGCAGGAATTCTTTTGTGCCCAGCTTCGGTTACTCAGCAATGATTTGTTAATGCCCATCCACATTGTGTATGTGCCAATATTCGGTTCCTTTTCATCGCTAAAGAGTTCTCTATGGTCTGGATATGCCCAGTTTGTTTATTTATTCACTCATTGGTCGGCATTTGGCTTGTTTTTAGCTTGGGATTATTAATGCATAAGGCTGCTATCAGTGTATATATAGAAGTCTTTGTTGAGCATATTTTTAGTTCTCTGGGGTAAATAAAAGTGGAATTGCTAGGTCATATGATAAGCGTCCTTTTAACTTTATGAGTAACTGCCAAACTGTTTTCCAAAGTGACTGTACCATTTTTCGTTCCTGCCAGTCATGTCGGAGAGTTCCGATTGCTCCACACACTCGCCGGCCCTGGTGCCGTCACACCTTGTGGGTGGGAGGTGGCCCCTCCGTGTGCTTCGGATTTGCATGTCCCAGTGAGTAATGAGGTGAAGCATCTTCTCATGTGCTTAGGGGCCATTCACATGTCATCTTCTGCCTGTATTTTCAAATCTTTTGTCCATTTTTGTTGGGCCTCTTGCTTTCTTATTGAGTTCTCAGGACTATTTATGTATTCTTCACACAGATTCTTTGTTAGACATGTTATTACAAATATTTTCTCCCAGTGGTTTTCTCTTTCATGTTCTTAACAGTGTCTTTTGAAGGTAAGATTTTATTTTAACTAAGTACACCTTATAGGTTTTTTTTCTTTTCTTTTTTCTGTTCATCAGATTTTTTTATTTTTTATTTTATTTTTTTAAATTTTGTTTTATTGCTTAAAGTATTACTAAGAGTATTACACATGTCTCCCTTTTTCCTCCCCTTGACATTCCCCCGGCCTCCCCTACCCCCCAGTTTCTTGTGTCCATTGGTTATGCTTATATGCATGCATACAAGTCCTTCGGTTGATCTCTTACTACACCCCTCTTGCCCCCCAACCCTCCCCAGCCTTCCCGCTGCAGTTTGACAGTCTGTTCGAGGCAGCTCTGCCTCTGTATCTATTTTTGTTCATCAGTTTATAATGGTCTTTATTATCCATAAATGAGTGAGGTCATTGGTATTTTTCTTTCATTGACTGGCTTATTTCACTTAGCATAATGCTCTCCAGTTCCATCCATGCTGTTGCAAATGGTAAGAATTACTTCTTTTTTTACAGCAGCATAGTATTCCATAGTGTAGATATACCACAGTTTTCTAATCCATTCATCTGCTGATGGGCACTTAGGCTGTTTCCAGATCTTAGCAATGGTAAATTGTGCTGCTATGAACATAGGGGTGCATATATCCTTTCTGATTGGTGTTTCTGGTTTCTTGGGATATATTCCTAGAAGTGGGATCACTGGGTCAAATGGGAGTTCCATTTTTAACTTTTTGAGGAAACTCCATACTGTCTTCCATAGTGGCTGCACCAGACTGCATTCCCACCAGCAGTGTATGAGTGTTCCTTTTTCTCCACATCCTCTCCAGCACTTGTCGTTTGTGGATTTGTTGATGATAGCCAGTCTGACAGGTGTGAGATGGTACCTCATTGTTGTTTTGATTTGCATCTCTCGGATGATTAGTGACTTGGAGCATGTTTGCATATGTCTCTTGGCTTTCTGAATGTCCTCTTTTGAAAAGTGTCTATTTAGGTCCTTTGCCCATTTTTTGATTGGATTGTTTATCTTTCTTTTGTTAAGTTGTATGAGTTTCCTATAAATGTTGGAGATTAACCCTTATCGGTGATAACATTGGCGAATATGTTCTCCCATGCCGTGGGCTTTCTTGTTGTTTTGTTGATGGTTTCTTTTGCTGTGCAGAAGCTTTTTATTTTGATGTAGTCCCATTTGTTTATTTTCTCTTTAGTTTCCAATGTCCTAGGAAATGTATGGGTGAAGAAATTGCTTCGGCATATGTCTGAGATTTTGTTGCCTTTGGATTCCTCTAGTATTTTTTGTTCATCAGATTTTTTATTCACTTGATTTTTAGATTCACTTGTTGATAGATATGTATTTATTGCTCATAATTTTTATCTTTACCTTTTTCTTCTTCCTCTTCTTAAAGAATACCTTTCAGCATCTACACTAATAAAAGACAAACATGCAAATTGACTATACCTTTGCTATGCCTTAAGCCAAGCCCACCAGCCAATCAGAGCGACTATATGCAAATTAACCCAACCAAGATGGCGTCCGGCAGCCATGTAGCTGGAGCAAACAGGAGGCTTGGTTGCCCCAATGATGGAGGAAGCCAAGCTTCCCACCTGCCGTGGCCGGCTCTGAGTTCCACTCAAAACAACAAAGTTTCAATTATAGAAGGTAAATAAAACCCCAGATACCTGCTTTCAGCCGGCCGTGGCCATGGAGCTGGAATGAGCAGGAATCCAAGCTTCCCTACCATCCGCCCTGGCTGGCTCTGAGCTCCTCTCAAGGCTAAAGTTTTAATTATAGAAGGTAAATAAATCCCAGAATAAAAAAGAAAAGTCAAAAAGGAGAGGCTGGGAGATTCTGTCGCAGGGGGGCTTGGCCAGCCTGAAAATGGCCCTCAGCCCCTCACCCAGACTGGCCAGGCACCCCAGTGGGGACCCCCACCCTAAAGGGGGTGTGGCCAGCCTGAAAACAGCCATCATCCCCTCACCCAGGCTGGCCAAACCTCCATGGGGTGAGGGTCCCCACTTGGGGGGGGCTTGACCAGCCTGAAAACAGCCATCAGCCCTCACCCAGGCTGGCCAGGCACCCTAGTGGGACCCCCACCCTGATCTGGGACACCCTTCAGGGCAAACCAGCTGGCCCCCACCCATGCACCAGGCCTCTATCCTATATAATAAGAGGGTAATATGCAAACTGACCCTAACAGCAGAACAACTGGGAATGACTGGTCACTATGACACACACTGACCACCAGGGGGCAGACACTCAATGCAGGAGCTGCCCCCTGGTGGTCAGTGCACTCCCATAGGGGGAGCTCTGCTCAGCCACAAGCCAGGCTGACGGCAGCCAGTACGGCGGTGGTGGTGGGAGCCTCTCCCGCCTCCTCAGCAGCGCTAAGGATGTCCGACTGCAGGTTAGGCCTGCTCCCGCTGGCAAGTGGACATCCCCCAAGGGCTCTGGGGCTGCCAGAGGGATGTCTGACTGCCAGCTTAGGCCCAATCCCCCAAGAAGCGGGCCTAAGCCAGCAGGTGGTCATCCCCTGGGGGTCCCAGACTGAGAGAGGGCACAGGCCGGGCTGAGGGACCCCCCTGAGTGCAGGCACACCAGGCCTCTAGTTTCATATAATACTGGTTTGGTGGTGATGAACTCCTTTAGCTTTTTCTTATCAGTGAAGCTCTTTATCTGACCTTCAATTCTGAATGATAGCTTTGCAGGGTAAAGTAATCTTGGTTGTAGGTTCTTGCTATTAATCACTTTGAATATTTCTTGCCACTCCCTTCTGACCTGCATAGTTTCTGTTGAGAAATCAGCTGACAATTGTATGGGTACTTCCTTGTAGGTAACTGACTGTCTTTCTCTTGCTGCTTTTAAGATTCTCTCTTTGTCTTTTGCCCTTGGCATTTTAATTATGATGTGTCTAGGTGTGGTCCTCTTTGGATTCCTTTTGTTTGAGTTCTCTGCGCTTCCTGGACTTGTAAGTCTATTTCTTTTACCAGGTAGGGGAAGTTTTCTGTCATTATTTCTTCAAATAGGTTTTCAATATCTTGGTCTCTCTCATCTTCTGGCACCCCTGTATGATATTTTTTATTTCAGTCAGTGTATGCTTAATTTCTAATTGGTCCTTTTTCACATCCTCGAGGGTCTCACTAAATTTATCGGCAGTTTCTAGAAAATTCTTGAAAAACTTTATAACCTTGGTTTTGAACTCTATATCCAGTAGTTTGCTTTCCTCCATTTCTGTCATTTGTGATTTGTTTCTTTGTCTACACATTTTGGCTGCTTCCCTGTGTTGGTAGAGTGGTTTTATGTGCTAGGTGTCCTATAGGGCCCAGTGGCTCAGCCTCCCCAATTACCTGAGGTGGACACTCTTGGTGCACCCCTTTGTGGGCTGTGTGCACAGTCTTTTGTAGTTAACCCTTGATTGTTGTTGATATCACTGGGAGGAATTGACCTCCAGGCCTATTGGCTGTAGGAATCAGCTGTGTCTACAGTGGGAGAACTTCTGTGCTGGAGACACCCTTCTGGGGCAAGACTTGCTTCAGTGGGGCTTTGGTGCTCACTGAGTCTGCCCCCTGAGTGTGTCCCTTATGGATCTGAGGAGTTGTAGTCTGGATCATACCAATCTGACCACTGGGTACACTGGCTCTTGGATCTCTAAGGAGGTGCTAATTTAGCCTCTGCCTGAGGCTACCCAGCAGGAGTTATGGAGAGATTTGCAGATTCCTCTTCTTTGTTTGGGGTTTGGAGGTGCCCAGATGAGGCCCAGCTGTGAAGCAATGCAAGCTGCTGTGGGGCCTTGATCCTTCTTTTGGATGTTCTGGGTCTCTCTGACCCAGCTGCAGTTTGTTAGGTAATTTTCAGATTGCAAAGGGCCAGCCCATTCATATGCAAAAGCCTCTGCTAGCAGCTTGGGTGGGGCAGGGTCTCAGGAAATCAACAGGGCAGAGCAAACAGCTATGGCTGATCCTCAGCCCTGCCCTAAGAGGCCCCCAGGTCTCAGTGTCCCATCTCAGTGTCCCTCAGTAATCACTGCAAGCACCTCTGAGAGAAAGCTGCCCTCGAGTTCTGCCCACTGCCAGACAGTCCAGTTTCTCCCCGTATGGGTCTGGGTCCCCAGAGACTCATCCAGAACTGGAGTTCAGAGCCATCAGGAGCTTGTGACTCCCTCCCGATTGAAAAAGACACCAGTGTCCTCCGTTTCCAGCCCTTTCCGCATGCGCCTCCATACCTCTGCACTTTACTTCCACACCTCCTCTGTGTCTCGGTGTGCTTTTCTCTTTCCTTCTAGTTGTAGAATTTCCACTCAGCCAGCCTGCCTGTGGTTCTGGATGATGTCCGTTTTGTCTTTTAGTTGTATTTTTGAAGTCCCTTTTCTGATTCATGATTTGGTGACCTGTCTTCAACAGCGCTGCCCACCCCAACATGCACAGATTTCCCCTGTACTCCTTCGGGGTAGCCCACAGTTTAAGCTCTTGTGTTTCAGTCTCTGATCCATTTTAAGTTAATGTTTGTATATAGTGTGAGGTAGGGGTTGAAATTCACCTTTTCTTCTATGGCATCCATTTGTTTCAGCATCTTGTTGAAAAGACTGTCCTTCCTACATTAAATTACCTTGGCACCTCATTCTGGACCCTGTTTCCTATTCCATTGACCAATAGGTCTATCATTACACCAATATCACACGCTCTGATTATTACACCTTATAGTAAGTCTTGATTCGGATGGTATATGTCTTTCAACTTTGTTCTTCTTTTCCAAAGTGTTTTTTTTTCTATTTTAGTTATTTTGCTTTTCCATATGAATTTTAGAATCAGCTTATTGATTTCTGCAAAAAGTCTGCTGGGATTTTGATTAAGATTCATTAATTTGGGGTTAATTGACATGTTAACAATATTGAGGCTGCTGACCCATGAATGTGGTGTATCTTGCCATTTATTTAGGTTTTCTTTAATATACATAATTTTAAAAAATAACCACTAAGGGTGCCAAGACAATTATGTGGGGGAAGAATAGTCTTGGTGTTAGGACAAGTGGATATCCACAAGCAAAATACTGAAGTTGAACCCCTACCTCACACCACATACAAAAATTAATTCGGACTGGACCAAAGACCTAAATATAAGAGCTAAAATCTTAAAACTCTTAGATTAGATAGGAATAAGTCTTTATGACCTTGGATTAGGCAATCGATTCTTAAAACAGTATCAAAGCACAAGCAACAAAAGAAACATAGACAAATTGATTTTCATCAAATAGAAAAAGTTTTGTGCTTCAAAGGACACCGTCAAAAAAGTGAAAAGATAACCCACAGAATAGAGCATTTTTGCAAATCCTACATCTGATAAGGAACTTCTGTGGAAGATATAAATAACTCTTAGAATGAAGCAATAAAAAAGACAAAGAGACCAATTAAAGTACATGAGCAAAGGATCAGAATACATATTTCTCCAAAGATTTATTGGCCCTTTAATGACTATATTGGCCAATAACACATGAAAAGATGGTCAACAACATGAGTCATCAGAAAAATGCAAATAAAAAACAGAACAAGCACCACTTCACACCCACGGGATGGCTGTAGTAACTTTTTTAATGGCCAGTGGCAAAGCTGGACGAAGAGGTGGAGGAATTGGAACCTCGTGCACTTGTGGGAGCTCTGCGAAAGGTTAGGCAGAGAGAGACAACCATCTGATCCAGGGGGCATGTCCACTCCGGGATATAGACCCAAGAGAAATGAAAACATGTCCACACCAAAACGTGCACACATATGTTTACAGTAGCATAATAGCCAACTGTCCACTTCTTGATGAATGGATAAATAAAATGTGACCTATCCATAATAGGGAATATTATTTGACAATTAAAAAACGCTGCTACAGGCTACAACCTGGGTGAGCCTTGAAAACATTATGAGAAGTGGAAGAAACCAGTCACAAAGGGCTACAGAATATATGGTTGCATTCATATGAAATGTCCAGAATAGGTGAATCCACAGAAACAGTGGTTGCCTGGGGTTGGGGTGGGTGGAGGGAGGGGCAGGGAGGGAGGGATAGAGTTTCTTTTGGGGGAAGACAAAAATGGTTTAAAACTTATTGTGGTGATTGATGGTTGAACAATTCTGTGGATATACTAAAATCCGCTGAATTCTACGCTTTAAATGGATGAATTCTATGATATGTGAATTACATTTTAATAAAGCTGTTATTTTAAAAAGGGATTTTTTAAAAATCCTCATCCAAGGATATGTTTTTATTGTTTTTAGAGAGAGGAAGGCGGAGGAAGAAACATTGCTGTGAGAGAGGAACATTGATCGGTTGCCTCTCGTAGATGCCCCAGCGGGGAATGGGACCCTCAGCCTTTTTGGTGCACAGGACACGCTCCAACGAACTGAGCCACCAGCCAGGGCAAAAGGGGATTTTTTAATAAGGGGCGGGGGGGGGGGGGGTGGCTTTTGCAAACCCAGTACAGCTCCTGGCCGTCCACATGCAACCTGTCCTCCGGAGGCTCAGAACTGACCTAATGAATAGCACTCAGGTGCGTGTGGTCAGAATAGTCGCTTCCCAGCTCCCTTCCACCAGGGGCTGAGTCCAGTCTCAGGGACCTTTGTCTCTGACAGTGAGTGGACGTTTTCTCTTAGAAGAAAATGGAAATGGGCGCACACGCCATTCATCGTTTCTGAACTTGCTGCCAGGGGTGTAGGCAGCCCTCTGGGACGGCTCGGGGCACGCGGCCTCCGCTCTCCCTGCCTCAGGTTAGGGACTCCGTCTCCACTGAGCTGCTTTGGGTCAGTTTAAGCCGTAAACAGATTTAAGCACCTCTCTGCACAAGCTGTGTAGACACTCCAAACACAGACCATCTACCACCTTGGAGATGAAAGCTGGCCTTGTAGCATTTATTGATTCTTAGCTACTCTCCCAGGGGCCAAACCAGTAGGAGACCAGCCCGGCCGCTACCAGCTTCTGTGTGCCTGTCGTCGTCGCCATCTTTGCTGTCTGCTCTGCTATTGGTTGCTGAATAGTGTGCTTGTTTTTTACGTAAGTGTATCTTGTCATAAGCAGAAGATCCACTAAAAATAGACCCAAGGAAAAGAGCATGGTGTTCCTTCTAACCAGATGCCGTCGCCTGGTGAGCCGTGAGCCTGAGGCTCCTGGTTAAGCGGGGCCATCGGCAGGGCTTAGGGGTGCGGAGGGCCTGACAGCGTGGCTTCGTGAACGCGGAGGAGTGGGCATCAGAGGAGCCTCAGGGGCAGAAGCTGTCACAGGGGCGAAAGGGGAATTTCTTTTTCCTTAAGATCCTAATAGTTGCAAATGACAGACACCCAATTTGGATCAGCAAAGGCAAGAGAGAAAATGTATTGGTTCCCATATCTGATGGGACGGCTGGATCCAGGTGTTTAAATGGTGTCAGGACTCTCTCTCCATCCTGTGGCTCCTGTGTGTCCGCTTTACTCTAGGGTCGTCTCCCCACTGGCGGTGCCAAGTACCACCGACATAGTCATCTGAGCTGGAAGGGAGTCCCTTCCGCAGTTATTCCAGCATAAAGTCACGGAAGTGAGTCCCAGGGGTCCAAGCTGGGGTGGACGTCAATCTGGCCACTCACCCCAGCTTTGGCTGGGGGAGGGGCAGTTCACGTGCGGGGACGCCAGAGCAAGGGGAGAGATGCTGGAGCAGGCACCTGGCTGCCCACCGCCATGCCCGACCTCAGAGGCTCTCGGAGGAGGGCGAGGGGCATTTCAGCCAGGGAGTGGACGGCTTCATGAAGGAGGCGGCCTGCAGCCAGCTGGGCCCTGGGCCCGGGGGCTCCTGCCGCTGCCCCGATACCGGGGAGGAGGAGGAGGAGGACACAAGCTCCCCCTGCCCGCTCCAGGTCTTGGTTAATCTTCCTAAGAAGCCTGCCTCCCCACGCAGCTGGGAAACAATCAGAAAGGTCAGGCAGTCCGCAGCCGCCCGTGCCCGCCCCCTGCTCGGACCCGCCCCCTTCCACCCGGGTCCGCAGGCAGCCCAGCGCGCTTTTCAGACGGCAGATTTGAGGGCATCACGCCTCCAAAGGTTCAATGCTCTTGGGCTTGAAACCCAAATCTTTAGATGGCCCACAGGGCCCTGCTCCCCTTCCAGGCTCCTTTGCTCCCGCTGTCCCTCCCCCCCCCCCCCCCCCCCCGCCCCAGTCTGCTTTCCCCAGGGAACCCTGCTGTGACCTCCTCCAGGTCCCCTCAGCCTGGGGTGTGTGAGCAGCTGTAATAACAGCAGCTGACAGGAGCCAGACAGTGATCCACATTCCATATTTCATTGTCTTCACAACAAGCCTCTGAGGTAGAGGATATTATTGTTCCCATTGTACAGATGAGACAACTGAGGCACTGAGCAATGATTTGCTCAAAGTCACAGCTGGAAAGTGGCAGAGCCAAATTCAAAGCCAGACATTTCAGCTCTAGAGTCTTCTTTCTTGTAATCCTCACTTGAGGATTCCCCCCCCTCCCCCCCCACTGATTTTTGGAGAGAGTGGAAGAGGGAGGAGAGGAAGAGAGAGAGAGAGACAGAGAGAGACAGAGAGAGACAGAGAGAGAGACAGAGATTCATTGCCTCCCACACAAGCCCCGACTGGGGACAGGGATCAAACCTGCAACCAAGGAATTGAACCTGCAACCCTTTGGTCGGCCCCAGCCACTGAACTGAACGGGCCAGGGCCAGAGTCCTGGTTCTTAACCACCACCCTTCCTGCCTCTGGGAGCTCAGAGCTCAGGCTCTGCATCCCGATCGCATCCTATAACCAGGCATTTCTGATGGACTATTTCCTCAACGTTTGCCCCACTTGCTAACAGCTTGTCATGATGGTAGCTAACCACACGGAGCACTTAGCCTGCGCCAGGCCCCGAGCTGAGCACTTTCATGGATCCCCTCCGTCACCCTCTCGGCAGGCCTCTCAACTAGGCTCCGCCATCCCCCTTTTACAGACAGTGAACCCGAGGCTGCGGGTTTAAGTGACTTGGCTGCTAGGCTGGAAACTCCCGGAGGGCAGAAACGTGTTCGTTTGCTCGGTAGTGAGTCCAGAGGGACTAATCCAGTGCCTGGCATACAGTAGGCACTCAATAAATGCTTTTTGGTTGGATGGAGGAGTGGATGGGTGATGAGAGATGGCAAAAAGGAAGGAAAAGGGGAGGGAGGGAGGGAGGGAGGGAGGGCATATGCAACCTGGGCTGCCCGTCTCCCGTGGGTGCTGTGGCCAAGCAGGGACATCCTCGGCGCGAGGTGGATGTCCTAGCTGCACGGCATGCCCGTCTCTGCAGGTGCCACGATGCAGGTGAAGAAGTACCTGGTCAAGTGCCTGCACCGGCTGCAGAAGGGCCCCGGCTACACCTACAAGGAGCTGCTGGTGTGGTACTGCGACAACACCAACACCCACGGCCCCAAGCGCATCATCTGCGAGGGGCCCAAGAAGAAAGCCATGTGGTTCGTGCTCACGCTGCTCTTCGCCTCCATCGTCTTCTGGCAGTGGGGCGTCTTCATCAGGACCTACCTGAGCTGGGAGGTCAGCGTCTCGCTCTCCGTGGGCTTCAAGACCATGGACTTCCCCGCGGTCACCATCTGCAACGCCAGCCCCTTCCAGTAGGTGGTCCCTGGAGCGCTAGGCTGTCTCCCGGTGCCTTTTCCCCCCTCTCCTTCCCGCTTCCCCCCAACTTTCCTTTCCTCCCTTCCCGTTTCTTTCCCTTTCTCTCTCTTTTTCTTACCCCCTTTCCCCTCCTTTATCTCCCTTTCCTTTCCTTCCCTTCTTTCTTTCTTTCCCTATTTGCTTTCATCCCTTTGCAGCAAGTAAGAGTCACTATTCATAAACATCCTAGGCTTAAAGAGAGCCTGGAAAGTAGCTAGCGGCCCCTGTCTTCAGGCTTCAGTATGTGTGTTTAGTGCACCTTCTATGTGCCAGGCCCTGCCATGGACACTGGGAATAAATCAGTGATTAGAAGTCCCTGCCCTCTTCACAGCCTACCAAAGAAAAGAGGCATTAATCACTTTTTTCCTGAAATATTAAATTAATCATAATAGTTCAATAATTATAAAGTGATGATAAAAATATGTGTGTACAGCAGCTATGCATCGAGGGCTTGTGAAATGCCAGGCAGTGTGGTGAGTGTTCGTGGGTAATTCATGTAATTCTAACCCACACGACTACGAGGGTCACTCCTGTCAGAGCCCCAAGTTACGGGCCAGGAAATGGGGATTCAGAGAGGTCAAGGGACCTGCCCAGAGACACACAGTGGGCAACTGTGGCATTTGAACTCGGGCCTGATCTGATCCAGAGCTGCCACCGTTTAAGCACTTGATGGCAAGGCCCATGAGAGGGACACAAGGAGACCCACCCTAGCCAGGGTTGAGGAGAGGCGGCGGGTCAGTCAGAGGAAATGCCCTGAGGAATGAGCACAGTTAGCCAACCTGGTCGGACGCGGAGGGCACTCCGAGCGGAGGGCACAAGCATGTGCCAGGGGCCGGGGGGACGGAGTTTGGTGCATTCAAAGAACTGAAAGAAGGGCCAGCGCGGCTGGGCCACGGAGAACACTTCCTCCACAAGAAGGTCCTCGAAGGGGATGCACACGCCGACTGCACCTGCAGCTACAGGAACCCCTCTGCAGTCATAGGGCCCCTGCATGTGTGGGCGGGCCCTTCAGCAAGGGCTCAAGAGGACCCTGGGTGATGACAGTAAAACAGCCCTCCGTCCAGGCTCCGTCCCGAGTGCTTCATGAGCCTCACCTCCCTGCTCCTCCCAGCAGCCCTCTGTGATTAATATTGTTTCCCTGAGTTTGTAGATGAGAGAACAGCGCCTCAGAGAGGTTCATTTGCCCAAGGCCACCCAGATAGTAAGTGGATTTGAACCACAGTCCAGGCCGTGACCCCCCAAGCTCGACAGCAGCCCTCGCCGCCAAGCGCACCTTCCACCTTCCGGAGCCCCTCCTGCGTGCCCCAGGGGCCAGTTCACGGCCAGGGGCAGGCAGCGTCCGTGTCCAAGGCGATGGCAGCACTGGCTGCCCTATACCTTTGTGCCCAACTGGGGCCTGTGTGCAGGTTTAATGCCTCTCCTGCAGGAAGTCCTCCCGCCCCCGCTGACACACTGGTGACCACACCGGGGTTGGGTCTTGAATCTGCTGGGTGTGGGGTGCCCGGGGCACAGGGACTGGGGGGCACTCCCTGGTATGGGGACATTTCTACCACACGAACTGCTCACCGGTTCCAATGCGGGAGCCTCCAGGGGCTGAGACCAAGTACTGGAGCCCAGCCCACATCCCATCCACCTTCTCCCTTCTGCCACTGGCTCCTGTTCCCCAAATCACTGCCGGGAAAGGGGGACCTCGGGATCACAGACCTGCCCCTCTGCCCCTTCCCCTCCTGGGAGGGGGACAGCAGACACCCCGCCACCCGTGTACAAACAGCATGCCCGCTGCAGCCCACACACCCAGGGCCCAGGCTCAGCTCTGCCCTCATCAGTGGGTGATCTGGGGGAGTCACAGCAACTCCCACAGCCTCAGTTCTGCGTTGCCCTCTGCACCTTCACAGTGCCTGGCGCACAGTAGGTGCTCACTAAATACTCGGTGCACGCATACAGGAGTGAGTGGGCACACACATGGGCAGGTGGGTAGAGAAGTACGTGCTTGGGCAGGGCGTTCTCGCACACGGTGGCAGCTGTGCTGGAGCATGAGGGGGTCCCGGGCTACAGTGGCTGTTCCTGCTGCCCCGCCCCCTGACCAGCCCTCTCCCCACCCAGGTATTCTAAAGTCAAGCATTTGCTGAAGGACCTGGATCAGCTGATGGAAGCCGTCCTGGAGAGGATCGTGGCTCCAGAGCTACCCCGTGCCAACGCCACCAGAGCCCTCAACTTCACCCTCTGGAACCATACGCCCCTGGTCCTTATTGACGAGCGGAACCCCCACCACCCTGTGGTCCTCGACCTCTTTGCAGACAATCACAATGTCTCGGCAAGCGGCAGCCCAGCACCCGGAAGGGCCTGCAATGCCCAGCAGTGCAAAGTAGCCATGAGGCTGGTAAGTGGGCCCAGGCCCATGTCCACCAAGGGCCCTACCCAGTGAGGTTGGTGGGCATTGCTTTCCTTTAATAGCCGGGGCCTTGCTGGGGAGAGGCAGCGCCTGTTCTGTTTGCCAAGCTGTTTTAAACATAGAAATAGCTGCTATGTCAGTCAAGACATTGTGGATGCAAGTGGCCCAGCTCAAACTAGCTTAAGCAAAACGGAATTCACCGGCTCACATACTAGGAAGCCCACAGGTGCGTTGGGTTCGGGGTGGCTGGATCCAGGTGTTCAGATGCTGTCGCCAGGACTCTGTCTTGGCTCACCATGTTTTGTTGAATTTATTGGGGTGACATTGGTTAATAAAAGGACATAGGTTTCAGGTGTACACCCGATAGCAGCCATCTGCACTGTTCTCAGCTGACGTCACTCTCTAGTCGGCTCTCTCCACTCGGAGGGCCGAGACCAGGCCAGACACACCCCCCAGCTCAGCACTCTCCCCAGAGTGCCCCTCCTTCCCAGTGACCACAGCAAAAGTCCTGGGCCGGATCATCAGGTCACATGCTCAGCCCCAAACCAATCACGCGGGCTGGAGGTGGGCGCTCCTGGTCAGACCGCATGCGTCAGGAGCAAGAGGGGCGGGGTGGCTCCCTGAAGGGCGAATTCAGTCTTATTATCAAAAGACAGGGGTACAGCCCTAGCTGGTTTGGCTCAGTGGATAGAGCATCAGCCCTCGGACTGAAGGGTCCCAGGTTCGATTCTGGTCAAGGGCACACACCTTGGTTGCAGGCTCAATTCCCAGCCCTGGCCAGGGCGCATGCAGGAGGCAGCCAATCGATGTGTCTCTCTCACATCAATGTTTCTCTCTCTCTGTCTCTCCCCCTCCCTTCCACTCTAAAAATCAACGGGAAAATATCTGTGGGTAAGGATTAACAACAACAAAGAGACAGGGACATAGACATCAGGCAGGTGTGAGACCGCAGCCGTGCATACGGCGGACGCGGGAGCACCGCTGCACGGGGAGGCGCCTGCGCTGCCTGGAGCTGCCCAGGGCCTGTGCCGTGCGACCCCGGGCCCCGCTCTGCAGAATCCTAGTGGTTGCTCTGCGCCAGAGAGCGGGAGTCATATGTCAACAAGCTCCCTGGTGGTTCTGATAGCACCCCTGCTGCCTGGGGACCCAGGCCGGGGCGCACTCTCCCCAGAGCGAGGCCACTGCCTCCTGTGCCTCCACGTGGCCAGGGCTCGCCCACATCGCCACACAAACCGGCACCTAGCACGGGGCTCGCAGGGCCGCTGCCAGCTTGGACACGGTGCCCAGCGGCTTTCGGTCGGTGGCCTGGCTGCCCGTGTCCATGTCCTCATCGGCGAGGCAGGCGTGTCCCTGGTGGCCATACCAGCGTGTGTGTGTGTGTGTGTGTGTGTGTGCTGCATGTGTGCGCACAGACAGTGCAGGCGAGGTCTGCTGCTGTCACACCTTATTAACCTCCCTGGGCCGCGGGTTCTTCATGGTGGTGGGGTTGCTGTGAAAACTGAATGGGATCATAAAGTAAAGCCTGAGACGGTGCCTGGCCTGAGTGAGTGGGAGGATTACTCCCCAGGGGGGCTCAGAGGCCTCCAGCAGCTGCTGAGGCCACACCCAGCCGGCCTGAAGGGCTGGCCCCGCATGGAAGGCCCTCCGGTCAGTCGGGGTCAGGAGGAGGGCGGCCATGGGATGAGGCGAGCGGAAGCAGAGAGGTGTCTGCGTGCTGAGCTGGGCCTGGGGGAGGGGGCAGCTGCAGCGAGCAGAGGGCCGCACCGGGCTCAGGCTGAGAGGCCAGCCCAGGGGTGGGCAAACTTTTTGACTCGAGGGCCACAGTGGGTTCTTAAACTGGACCGGAGGGCCGGAACAAAAGCATGGATGGAGTGTTTGTGTGAACTAATATAAATTCAAAGTAAACATCATTACATAAAAGGGTACGGTCTTTTTTTTTTTTAGTTTTATTCATTTCAAACGGGCTGGATCCGGCCCTCGGGCCATAGTTTGCCCACAGCTGGGCCAGCCCCTCCCAACCCAGGGGCAGCCCAGGGTCTTCATGGGCCCGGCTCCGCAGCCGTCTCTGGCAGCCCAGGCTGGGCTGGGAAAGGAGCCAGGGGGTCAGAGGGCTTGAGTGTCTGTCCGCACAGGGACTCGCGTACGTGAGCGGGGTAGCAGGGATATGTGTGTGCATAGTTGTGACCATGGCATCATGTGGCTGGAATGTCAGAAAGTGGCACCTATCTCGGTGTGTGGGTGTGTGTGCCTGTGTGTGCATGTGTGTGCCTGTAAGGGTGTGGGGGTGTGTGTGGTCACTCGAGCTGAAGACGCCCTGCGGGTGGAGGCTGTGTAAGTCCCTGTGGCCGGGCAGCTGTGGATGAGGGGCAGCCCGGGGCCCAGGGTGCGGCCCGGGCAGGGACAGCCAGCGGGGCACTCTCGGCCCACGCCCTTGGGGCAGGCGATGGGCCGGCCCGCAGCCCTGCACCCACAGGAACCCTCGGTCTCCGCAGTGCTGCCTCAACGGGACCGTGTGCACCTTCCGAAACTTCACCAGCGCCACCCAGGCCGTGACAGAATGGTACATCCTGCAGGCCACCAACATCTTCTCCCAGGTGCCAACCCAGGAGCTGGTGAAGATGGGCTACTCGGGCGAGCAGCTGATCCTGGCCTGCCTGTTCGGGGCCGAGCCCTGCAGCTACAGGTGAGCGAGGCGCCGGCCCCCGCAACCCCCAGCTGCCGCACCCAGGGCCTGCGCTCGGCGTCTCAGGCCACGCGTCCTGGCGGCACCTGGGAAGAATTAGCCAAGCATCTCAGGTCACCTGTTCGTTGCGGAATCGTTTGGATTCATAGAAGAGTTGCCAAGGTCGTAGACAGAGTCAGTTCCCCTCCTCACCCGCTTCCTCCACCGCTGCCGCCATCTGACAGCATGGTCATTTGTCACAACCGGAAGCCGACATCGGCGCGGTGCCACTAGCTAAACACAATGCTTTGTTCTGATTTCGCTGGGTTATCCTGGTGCCCTTTTTCTGTTCCCGAATTCCACCCGGAGGCCACACTGCGCTCCGTCAGCGTCAGCGCTCTCTGGCTGCGGGCGGCTTCTCCGCCGTCCTGGTGGAGGACCGTGACCCAGCGCCAGGCGGTCACAGCGCTCCCCTGCGTCTGTGAGGTGAGGGGTTGGGGAAGAAGACACCAGGCGAGGCGCCCTCAGGTCCGGTCCGTGCTGAGTGCCAGGCTGCCCCCCGGCCCACTGCGTGCGGTGGAGGCGAGTCACAGGCCGCCCTGGGGGGGGGGGGGGGGGGGGGGGGGGCGGGACCTATGCTCCCCGGAGGCAGGTTGGCCTGTTCTCCGTGTGCGCCTGTGGGTCGCGTATTCCCCCAGTGGGTCGCGTGTGCATTTGGGCCAAGTTATTCATCCTCCGCTCGGGTTCGTCCAGCTTTGGTCACTGGGCGTGTCCATGTAAGAACGTCCAAACCCGAAGAGAATGTTTATGTTTGAGCCAAACTGCCCGCAGTGCCGGGCAGAGCTCAGATGATCTGCTCAGGGGCAGCGGCAGCTTCTCCGATGCATTTGGAATGAAGGCGGGAGCGTGAGGACGATGGCATGGAGGGGGCGGGAGGAAGGCAGGATGGTCAACGAGACGGTGTGGCTCCTCTGAGGGTCTGTCACAGGTGTGCTCCTGGGTGCGTGGGAGCCGTGGGCAGGGCTTACTTCAGGCAAAGCAGACCTTCCACTAAAGCCATGTGTCGGGGCGTGCCCACCGCCAGGACCGCCCAGCTGGGCACGTATGGTCAGACCACCTGTGAGGTGGCTGCATCACTGGACTTGTCAGTTTCATTACAGACCCTTTGTGCCCACAGAAACTCTCCCCGCCCTTCGACATGCCTCCGTCCAGTGTTCATGTGTTTACTCACTGTTTATGCTCCTTACTGTCTGCCCTACGAGGTGCCCGGGCCCGGAACCAGCATGGCTCTCAGGACCCTGTTCCTTTCACTGGAGGGGGACCTGGCCTAGATGGTCATTGTCACCATCATTAGTCTGCTGTTATCCTACCGCCGCTGCAACACCAGGGATCGGCCAGCTAGCTTCCGTCCTGGGAAGCCTGCCCTGACCCCGCCCCCCGGCTCGGGGCCGTTTTACTGCTTCCTGCCAGGAGTCTCTATCCCCTGGTGCCCTGGAGGCCTGCGGTCTCTGGGTCTCTGTCTGCACGGCTGGCCTGGCCCAGGACAGGCTCGGAAAGAGCCGCTGTGTCTGCGGCGGGAAGTGGCCAGCACTGGGAGCCGCCTCTCCGGGAAGGGAGCCTATCAACCAGCAAATGGTCGGCAAGCAGGTGCGGGGAGACCAGGAGCGCAGCCGGGCGGAGAGGACCAGCTGCGGATGTCCGAGACGCTGTGCTGGGAACAGTGTGTGCCCGCGCCCCTGGGCGGGGCTGGCCCTCCGGAGCAGTGCCCGCTGTAGCACCGCCATTCCTCTCCGGTGGCACAGCCCTGAGCCCACACAGGATGCGGACTGCACAGTGCCCGCCCAAAGCTATGTGTGCCCTCCAGGCCTTCGCCTTGCTGGGCTCCCTGCCGGGCACCCTTTCCACGCCCAGGTTGAGCCTCCCATCTCGGGCCTCACCTTCCCTGACGACCCCCGGCCCCTCCCAGGGCGTTAGGTGGCGACCCTTCCTGCTTATCTCTGTGGGTGCCCTGTCACGTGTGCCAGTTTCTAATGCTAACAAATATTTACCGAGTGTCTGACCGTCGTCGGCAGTATGCTCGGCATCCGGCCTCGCCTCGGTCCTGGGGTGGGTGCTGCTACCCCGGCTGCGGTGAGCGCGGGCACAGAGGCAAGGCGCCTTCCCCATGCTCCCAGCCAGGCGGGGGCAGAGCGAGCATGAATTCAGGCAGGCTGGCTCCTGGCGGGCTCTCAGCCTCCAGGTTCTTTCTTTGCCCAGACAGACACCACACTGTCCTCACGACACATGTGCAGCGAGAGGCAGCTGCAGCAAGCAGGTCCGCGGTGGACGGTGGTTTGGGACTTGGGTGCCCGCTGTGAGGAGGCAGGCGGTGGGGGTGTCTGTGTGGAACAGAACATGGGACCATGCACTTCAGGTGACCCTCTGGGCATCGAATGCCCCGAGCCTAGCCCCTCCTGCTTTGAATAAAATAAGAAAGAACTATGAGAGCATCCGAAGGCCTTTGTAAAGCTATTTCTACCCTCTGTGGAGACGGAGGAGGTGCAGGAGGATGGGAGGAGTATGGGAGTTCGCCTGGCCGCGGCCCGGACCCCCGTGAGCCCAGCCCGCCCGCCCCCTGAACGCCGCAGCCTGCGTCTAGCCTTCAGGGTGGCTCTGTAACCGAACCACAACGCCATTGTCCCACCCGGAAGCAAGTCGTCAATAATTCCTCAATACCGTCGACTGTCAGTGGTGCTCACCTCGCGAACACCATGCCTCTTTCTTTGTTTGCTGCTGAGTCAGGCTCCCGCTGCCGCCCCACCTGGGCTGTAACCGCCTCTTCCCAGTTTCCCTCACGGCGGCCGCTCCCTCTCCTTCTCTCACCCCTGATTTGTTGGAGAAACTGGGTTATTTCCTCGCTGAGTCCCCACAGTCTGGGTTTTGTAGGTTGACGTCTGTCTGTGGCCAGTGGTACAGATACTCGGTCCTGCTCAGTGGGGCTGGGCAAAGCCTGGCTTTCAGCCTGTGCCCGGCCGGGCCCACCAGGCCCTCGGCACAGCTGTATCGCAAGGCAAGGTTAGGAGACACTTACAGGCCGTGGCGGTGGCTCAGGTCGCTGCACCGAAAGATCACGGTTCGGTTCCGGTCGGGCACGTGCCCGGTTGGGGTTTGATGGATGTTTTTCTTTCTCCCTCTTCCTTCCTCTCTCTCTAAGGTCAATTAACATATATGTGTGTGTGGATTTTTTTTTTCAAAGAGAGAGCCACGTTAACATCATGTGGATCCCAATTTAAATAAACTGAGAAACAAAATGTATGAGACATTTATGAGACAACTGGGGCTTTGAACTGAATATTTCGTAATGTGAAGGAATTTTAGTTGTTTTTAACATGAACGTAGCATTGGCTTTTAGTTCTTTCTTTTAGAGATGCATGTGAAGTGCTTGCAGATAGCAGTGTGATGTCTGAGGCCCGCTGCAGGGGCGCGTGGAGGGGGAGGGGCGGGCAGGCGGGGGCGGGCTGCGTCTCTGTACTCTCTTACGTTTGAGATGTCCCGTAGCAAAGACGGGGCTCACCAAGCCCTTCGGAACGCGTGACGCTGCCTCTACTCCGTGAGCACCTTTACGGGAGCATTTCTTGTTGGATTATTTCCGTAGGAAGCTCTCTGACCTGACACAGGACCGTGGAGGGTCCTGTCTCCTTGTGCGGGGCTCTTTCCTTCCACAGCCCCCCGTGGACCCTGCTGACCCACAGCCCCGCGTGGACCCTGCTGGCCCACAGCCCGCCTGGCCCCTGCTGGCCCACAGCCCCACGTGGACCCTGCTGAGACATAGTCCTGTGTGGACCCCTGCTGGCCCACAGCCGCCTGGCCCCCGGCTCTGCCCACTTCCCTCTTTATCCGAATGGCCCAGGTGTCCAGTCCACCTCTCTGGAGAGTGACTTAAACGACAGAATTTATTTCTTCGGGGGGAGGCCAGAGGCCCGAAATCAAGGTGTCGCAGGGCCGGCTCCCCCCCAGAGGCCCTGGGGAGGGTCCTTCCCGCCTCTGCCAGCTTCTGGGGGCCCCGGGCTTCCTGGGCTTGTGGCTGTGTCACCCCCACCGCTGCCTCATCTTCCCGTGGTCTCTCTGCTGGGACTCTCCTCGGGCCCTGCTAAGGCGGCTGGGTCCCACCCGTGCCCCGGGCTGCCCTCCCCTAGGCCCCTTAGTCACACCTGCAAAGAGGTTCTCCAAACGAGGTCACTTCACAGCCCTGGCTGAGCGGGACCTGCAGAGGCGAGAGGTGAACGCGTGAAGGACGCTCCTCGCTCCTGGCTAAGCCTGAGCCCACCCGAGACTCCCCTCTCCCCTCTCCCCGAGGGCGTCCGGGCTGAGGGGCTGCGCGAAGGCCTGCCGCTCGCTCCCGGCCTGGGCCCTGGGCCCCCAGCCTGCACAGCAGCCGGGCGGGCACCGGGCACCGGGCACCGGGCACCGGGCGGGCGCACTCCAGCTGCTGCTGTTTCTCTCAGGAACTTCACCGCCCTCTTCCACCCTGACTACGGCAACTGCTACATCTTCAACTGGGGCACGGCCGAGCGGGCGCTCCCCTCCTCCAACCCCGGAGTGGAGTTCGGTAAGGCTCCGCTCCCCAGCCCGGCCCATGAGGCTTTTCCCCCCACCGTGCGGGGCCCAAAGACCAGGGGGCCATCAAGCGTTGAAGGGCAGGATCTGGGCAGGCAGCTGGGGCCTGAGGGAGAGTGGCCGCCTCAGTGGGGCGGGGGGGACCCCTGGGGCAGCCACACCACTTCCATTTTGCTAATGAGCAGAATAAGGGCTGAGTGGGAAGCGCTCGGCCCTGCCCCGTGGGATCCCAGGTTCCCATGCGGGCTGGAGGAAGTGACCTGGGCTGAGACCTGCAGGGAGAGCGGGTCTTCTGGGAGTGGGGGGCGGGGGGGGAGCACAGCATTCCGAAGGCCTGGCACCAGGAAGGAGCACGGGGCTGAGACGGCTGACTGTGAGGCGAGGTGGGGCCGCCATGCGGTGGGGGAGCAAGAGGAGCCCGGGAGGAGAGACCGGTGGCGGGGACTAGGACGGGCCTAGAGAAGACAGGGGCTGGCCTTTCACAAAGCGGAGCCGGCCTCCTGGGCAGGCCGGGGGGCCCCCTGCTGGGGGCATGGACATGTGGGTGGCGGGCTCCCTGCAGCAGCCCTCGCCCCCCCCCCCCCCCACAGGCCTGAAGCTGATCCTGGACCTGGGCCAGGAGGACTATGTGCCCTTCCTCACGTCCACGGCCGGCGCCCGGCTGCTGCTCCACGAGCAGAGGTCGTACCCCTTCGTCAAGGAGGAGGGCATCTATGCCATGTCGGGGACGGAGACATCCATCGGGGTGCTGGTGGTACGCCGCAGCCCCAGGGGCGCCTGAGGGGTGAGGGTGGCAGCCCGCCCGCCTAGCCCCCACTCCCGGGGCCTCTTCCAGCCCGGCCTTCCCTCGCGGTCCCCCCGGCAGCTGCTGGGCCACTGCTCTCCATCCCCTTGCAGGGCCTTAGAGCCACCTGCTGAGTGGCAGGCGGGGCACAGGGGCCTCCTGGGCTGACCAGGGTCCCCACGAACAACCTCTCTGACGCAGGACAAGCTGGAGCGAAAGGGCAAGCCCTACAGCCAGTGCACCGTGAACGGCTCCGACGTCCCCATCCACAACCTCTACAGTGACTACAACACCACCTACTCCATCCAGGTAGCGGCGGCACTGCCCCCTGGCCCTGGGCCGTCTGGTCGCCCGGCCTAGGCCTAAGGCTCTGGGACCGCTGGGCTGGCAGGGCTGGCTGTGCTGGGCTTTGGGGGCACGTTGGGGTGGTTCCGTGGATGTAGTGATACTTGGGGCTGTAGAGCCAGTCCAGTCCCCGGGTTCTCACCAGGGCCCGGGTTGCCCGCCTGCCATCCCCCTCAGCAGGCAGGGTGCCCTTGGGGATGCCCTGGGTTGTCAGGGTCTCACTCTGGGGCCCTACGCAGAACCCGTGTGTGTATGAACTAAGGTTTTGCATGTGTTACATCATCATTTGATCCTTTCAACACCCCACGAGGGAATAATATACTAACAGCAGTTGTTAATTATTATATATGCTATTTAGTTATTATCAGTGTGAATTAAGTGCTAATAGCAGGCTGACCGTGTGCTAGGCAACACTCTGCCAAGTACTTCCCATGTTCGATCACTTAATCCACCCAACAACCCCAGTGCAGCGGCGATTATTAAGAGCCTCAGGCTGGAGTGAGTCCATGTCTCGTCAGTTTACCGGGCGAGCCCCTCTCTGCCTCTGGCCTAAACCCCTTTGCTGCAGCCCAGGAGGCCGGCCCCAGCCCGTCCCAGTGAAGGGGACAGACTCAATCTTTGCAAAGGTGACAAAAGTAACCACTAGCTGACACTTCCTCCCCCTGCCCATCTGCCCTGGCAGGTAAGGAAACTGAGGCACAGCAAGGGGAAGCCCTGGGCCGCCTCCATGTCTGAGCGCTCCAAGCAGGGGTGGTCTTCCCTTTGACCTCCTGCGTGGCCGCCCGCCCTTGCAGCTGGCCCCTCCACCCCGCACTCCGCCCAGCAGACACGGTCCCCTCAGCAGGGGCAGCCCCCCGGGAGACAGGGAGAGTGTAGGCGCCCCGGAGGCATTAGCTCCACCCACGAGACCTCTTTCCAGGAAATCTCTTGCTCCTTTCAATGCACTAGCACCTCTGGCCAGAGACCTTGGCAAAGACCCCGGGCACCTGTGCCAACCCCAGCCTCCGTCATGGGGCTGGAGACACCACCTGCTTCCCAAAGCCAGAGCCCCTTGTCTCCCCGCCCCTCCCCCAGGCTGCTCACCGCTTGCCCCCCATTTCCTGGTCCAGACCAGGGACTAGGCCAGGCCCGGCCCTCCCCCTCAGCCCACAGGTGACTGCCACCCTGCTTCACCCACGAGTAAACCGAGGCTCCGAGGGAGGGAATCGCTGCTGCAGACACAGAGCGGGTCTCAGGGGATGCCAGTGGGTGGAATGCGCCGACCCCGGAGAGTCTTCACATTCCGCCTGGCGCCTGGCGTGGCAGCCCAGGCTCCCCGCCCTCCCAGCTGGCAGCCCCTGAGCGGTCCCCCAGGAGGTGGCGCGGGAGGCAGCCGGCTGTCCCCTCAGAGCTGCTCCTGCTCCTGGGCCGCCTGGGTAAAGGGCTCGGAAGGCCGCTGGGCCTGTAACAAGAGCTGCAGCCAAGTGTCAGCGTCTGCGTTTGGAGCAGCCGCCTTTCCCCTGTGCTCAGGGCCCAGCACCTCAGGGAGCAGCCCCATCCCTCTGCAGCTCGGCCACCTCAGCACCACTTCGCAGGGGGGACGCCTCCCCTGACTCCCAGCTCCCTGGGCCCGTCCCACGGGCTCCGGTGGGGACGCCACTGGTCATCGCAGCCTCCTGTCCCCTCCCCAGGCCTGTATTCGCTCATGCTTCCAAGACCACATGATCCAGAACTGCAGCTGCGGCCACTACCTGTACCCCCTGCCCCGAGGGCAGAAGTACTGCAACAACCAGGAGTTCCCAGACTGGGGTGAGTGGGCCCAGCCATGGGCACCGAGCCCACCGGGCCCTGTCCACAAAGGCTCTGATGCCAGGGAGGTGCAGTTCCATGCCCTCAGCAGGACCCGGTGTGCCCGGCTTGCTCAGCCCCTGCCCAGCACCCCTCCCGGGCCACCGCTCCCCTCCGCACCTCGCCCACGGCTCCTACACTTGACTGTGTTGGGAGCGACGCTGTCTGTGCGCTGTCTGTGCCTGCTCCTGCTCCCTGAGGAGAAGCCCCCCCAGTCACAGACCTTAGGCCCAGGGCCCGGAGGGTAGAGGGCAGCCCGGGGCTCCCAGGGGAGAGGAGAGCAGCGGGAAGGCCGCTCAGAGTCTGCCCTCTCCCTGCTCAGTCTACTGCTACTCGCAGCTGCGCCAGAGCCTGGGCCAGAGGGAGGCCTGCATCCGGATGTGCAAGGAGTCCTGCAAGTGAGTGCGGTGCAGGCCTGTCCGCGGCGGGCAGGGCAGGGCGGGTACTGCGGGGCAGGACAGCCACGGGGATGCCTTCTCTCTTCCAGTGACACCCAGTACAAGATGACCATCTCCATGGCCGACTGGCCTTCTGAGGCCTCTGAGGTGAGGGGGTGGGGACTGCAAGCTGCTTGGAGATTTGGAGAGGGAGCCTCTACCCTCCCCCTCCCCCCCCCCCCCCCCCCCCCCCCCGCTTTCCTCCACTCCCAGCGGCTATGCAGTGAGCCACGACAGAGTCCTGTGTCCTTGCAGTGCTTGCATTCTGGCCAGAGGGTCAGCCCACAGAAATAAGACCATGCAGAGTAGGGTGATGATTGTAGCCAGGAAGCCGGATGATGAGAGAGAGATGGGGAAAGCCTCCTTAGATGGCGGCCAGGGAAGGGCTCCCTAAAAAGGTGATGGAGCAGAGGATGGAGCTGAGCCAGCGTGGGCAGGGCCGGGGAGCAGGACCGGCAGAGGGGCAGCAAGTGCCGGGGCCAGAGGTGGGCAAGGCCGGCAGAGGATGGCTGAGCCTCTGGGGGAAAGAGTCTGGAGACCTGAGTGCCTCCTCCCCATAACAGCAGCCACATCGCGCACTATTCCCTCCCTGCCTGCTCTCCCCGACCCAACACACATCCCCAAAGAGATGGCCCACCCCCCACAGGAAGCAGGGCCCCTCCTTGGGAGGGAGTGCTGCAGGCCCCATTGTTTTCAGCTGCTTCCTTGGGTTGCAGGACTGGATTTTCCATGTCTTGTCTCAGGAGCGGGACCAAAGCACCAATATCACCTTGAGCAGGTAAGCCTGGCGTGTGGGCAGGGCTGGGAGGCAGGAAAGGGCTCAGGAGAGGAGTCTGGACACAGGGCAGCTCCTCAGACCCCTTCTCACACTGCTCAGACCTGGGAGTAAGCCTGGAGGAGGCAGCATTGGGAGTGAGAGAGCCACCCAAGGGGACTCAGAGTGGACCACTCCCAAAGGAGAGCCTGTTCCTCCTCCTGCCACCTGTTCATACACCCATCCACGCATCCATCCATCCATCCACTCTCCATCCTTCCAGTCTTCTACCCATCCATCCATCCTTCCATCCATCCATCCATCCACCCATCTATCCATCCATCCTTCCATCCATCCATCCTTCCATCCATCCATCCTTCCATCCATCCACCCACCCATCCTTCCATCCATCCATCCATCCTTCCATCCATCCATCCATCCATCCATCCATCCATCCATCCATCGATCCATCCTTCCATCCATCCATCCTTCCATCCATCCATCCTTCCATCCATCCATCCATCCATCCATCCACCCTTCTACCCACCCATCCACCCATCCTCCATCCTTCCAGTCTTCTACCCACCCACCCACCTATCCATCCATCCATCCTCCCATCCATCCATCCATCCATCCATCCTCCATCTATCCATCCATCCATCCATCCATCATCCATCATCCATCCTTCCATTATTCCACTCACCCATCCCCCAGCCATCCATCATACAACACAAACATGCACTGAGCACAGAAAAGACACGAGGTGCATATATCAGGAAACCTGAATCTAGAGGACAGACTGATGTGAGCAGAGCTTCTCCCTGTGGGAGCACAGTGGGAAAAAGCCAGGAGAGATAAGGGAGGTCTGTATAGGGGGGTGGTGCTGGAGCTAACCCTCCAAGGAGGAGTAAGAATTATTCAGAAAAGTAAGGCCTGGACGTGAGCAAGCTCAGCCTTTCCGAGGGCCACCGGGTGTAAGGGCCTAGCCCACTTGGCCACCCTTCTCTGCCCCAGGTTTCCTAACAGTGGCAAGGGTTAGGGTGGACTCTCTGCAGCATCTCCTGTATGTGGGCTGGGCTGCCCTGGGGGTGGGAGAGGGGAGCTCTCAGGGGCTATCTTGGGCCAGAGTATCCCTTAGGAAGCTGGTTCAGAAATGGGCCCACAGGATGGGCGCTGGGCAGAGATGCCTTTTGTGACTCAGGCTCAGAGGGGCCACTCATGGGACTGGCCTGTGCCAAGCTCAAGCAGAGGAGGGCTGGGCAGGTGTGTGTGCGTGTGTGTGTGTGTGTGTGTGTGTGTGTGTGTGTCCGGGAAAGGGCACCAGTCCCTGTTGCCTCCTGCAGGAAGGGAATTGTCAAACTCAACATCTACTTCCAAGAATTCAACTATCGTACCATTGAGGAGTCAGCAGCTAATAACGTGAGTTTGGGCTCCTGACCCCTCTGCCCTGCACCCTGCGGGTCAGGAGGGTCCCCTGCTCACAGAGGCGTTAGGAAGGAAGGTCTCTAAGCACTTGTTTCCGTGGGCTGAGATGGTCCCCCTGCCCCTTCCCAGTCAGCCGCCCAGCTCACAGGACCCAGGAGGCTGGGGTCCAGGCAGGGCCTGTGGCCTGCCCACCTCCGCCAGGCTCTCAGCTCCCTGCCCCCCACAGATCGTCTGGCTGCTCTCGAATCTGGGCGGCCAGTTTGGCTTCTGGATGGGGGGCTCGGTGCTGTGTCTCATCGAGTTCGCGGAGATCGTCATCGACTTCCTGTGGATCACCGTCATCAGGCTGGTGGCCTTCTCCAAGAGCCTGCGGCAGAGGCGGGCCCAGGCGCGCTACGCTGGCCCCCCACCCACCGTGGCCGAGCTGGTGGAGGCTCACACCAACTTTGCCTTCCAGCCTGACACGGCCAACCCTGGGGCCTACCCCGATGAGCAGACCCTGCCCATCCCGGGCACCCCGCCCCCCAACTATGACTCTCTGCGTCTGCAGCCATTGGACGTCATTGAGTCTGACAGTGAAGGTGATGCTATCTAGGCCTTGCCCCTGCCCCTGCCCCTGCCCCTGGCCCTGCCCAACCTGGGCAGTCCAAGAACTCGGACCTGAGGAGCCGAGACCAGGGCCCAAGGCCTCATTCCATCGTGCCCTCTCCAAAGGGCCAACAGGTGTCCGGTCGAGTCTGTCTCTTGCAGAGAGGCCAGCAGTCCCAGCCCCAGGCCGAGGGCGCCGTAGGCTCGCGGTGCTGTCGGGAGTGGGGAATTGTGTGCTCAGTTGGTTTCTACCCACCCTAACCTTGAGCCAGGCTCCAGAGACCCGAGGACACCTTCCCCGGGGGCCGGCCGCTTCCCTCCAGCCAGTCGGCGTCCGCTCCAGAGCCGGGCCACCCCCAGAACCTGCGGCCTTTCCTTCCTGGTGGCTGGCCTCCGGGGTGGGATCGGTGAGGGCAGTGGCTGTGCAGAGCAGGAGAGCATCAGGCGGGCCGGGGCTGGCTGCCAGGTGGCACGTGTTTTATTCTAGAAAATAAAAGTAGAAAACACCGCGTGGAGCCATGTTCTTCGTCGGAGGGGGCAGTGGAAGCGTCGGACACGTCTCGGGGGCGGAAGGACTTCCTGCGGCCGGAGAGCAGGGCCTGGCCAAGGAGAAGCCCCAAGCGGTGGCCTTTGAAGTCCCTTTCCAGCTGTCCCCGAAGCAGCGGACTGGGGCTTCTTTAATGCCGCCCAAGTCATCGCGTGGGTTATAAGGACAGAGCCGGGGAGGGGACCACGCGGCTGGCTCAGGCTCAGGCTCCAGCAGCTCCAGGGACTGCCCTGCCTCTGCTTTCCGGGGCTGTGCTCACAGTGCCGCCCACAGGCCACGCCAAGGGCGCCAGCAGCTGGGAGAGCGCCTTCTCCCCAGCGGCCACCGCTCCAGGCTGCCTCTCACTGGCCGCTGCTGGTCACATGCCTGCCTTTGGCCACGGGTGCGGCCAGCTGCAGCGGCTGCTTGAATCGCTCGGACCCGACCACACCTGAGGCCCGCTGGCCCCAGGGAGTCACGGGTGCGGATAAAATACAGGCAGCCAAGCAAAATACGAATGTCAGATAAACCACGAGTTCATTTTTTAGTATAAATATGTCTATATAATATTTGGGATATATTATACTAAAAACTCACTGGTTTTCCTGAAATTCAAATTTAACTGCTCACATCCTGTAGTTTTGATTGCTCAATATGGCGACCTTTGCGGCTCCCCACGCAGAGGTCAGGGAGCTATTACGGAAGGAGAGTGGGTCTGGCAGGAGCGACGGCTGGCGCTGCCGCGGGGAGGAGCGCTGGCTACAGCCTGGCACCCAGGGCCCGGCCCAGCTGCTGGCCTAACACCTGGGGCCTTGGCCTCCGATTCAGGATCCCAGGGGGCACCTTGGAGCCTCTCTGGCCAGGCAGCACTGCCGGGGCTGGCGGAGGGAGGGCCTGGGGAAAGCCTGGCGTCTGCAGGCTGGAGTCGCAGCTCTTAGTAATTGCCATGTTTGTTGCTATGACTGCTTTTACTATTGGCATAGGGGTTGCTGTCACCACACTCGCTATTATCATTCGCTATCAAGCAGTGGTTATATTGTATCAAGCTCTTACCACATGCCAGGCTCCAGGCCAAGTACTTTAGAAGTCTTATTTCATTTAATTCTCATCTTCCAGGTAAATAAATTGAGACTCAGAGGGGTAAAGTAAGGTACCCAAGATCGCTATTATTCTAGTAAGCGATGAAGGAAGACCCCAGCCTCATCCTCTTGCTGCCAGTGGGCATGGCAGGGCCTGAGGGCTTTCATGCTTATTGTCTCATCTGTTGCTATGGGGCACGTAGAGCAACACATATCTAGCTCCTTTGGCCACAAGGTAATCTGAACTGATTTAACGCATGGGCCATAGCCAGTGTGGATCAGTGGTTGGAGCATCGGCCCACAGACTGAAGGTTCCCAGGTTTGATTCCAGTCAAAGGCACGTATCTTGGTTGCAGGCTTGATCCCCAACCCGCCGGGGCACGTGCGTGAGGCAGCCAATCGATGTGTCTCTCTCACATCGATGTTTCTCTCTCTCTCCCCTCCCTCCCACTCTCTCTAAAACTCAATGGAACAAATACCCTCGGTGAGGATTAACAAAGAAAAGGGGAGAGGGGCACATGGGCTCTTGTAATGAAAGCCCAGGGGCTCACCTAGATCTGGTGGCTTCTCCAGCTGCTGGCTCTACGTCCTTCTGTGTGGGCGTCCCTCTCACACAGGCTCTCTCCACCGGCCTCTCTCCCCGCCGTCCAACTCCATCCCTCAGCTCAGCAGCCACAGCCGGAAACCCCTTTTTTTATTTTATTGATTTTAGAGAGGAAAGGAGAGGGAGAGAGAGGAAGAGCACCGATGAGAGAGAACCCTTGATCGACTGCCTCCTGCATGCCCAAGCCTGGGCATCGAGCCCTGACCAGGAATCAAACAGAACCTCCTGGCTCATAGGTCGGTGCTCAGCCACTGGCCACACCTGCGTGGAAGCTCCTCCTCCACAGCGTCCCAGCAAAAGCCCTGAGAATGCAGCTCTTCTGAACCGATCGCTGGGGAGAGGACCCTGCCAGCCCTGGGCGAACCCAGGGGGAGCCCCTTTCCACACCCTGACAGGCTCTGCTCAGACATCATGAAGCAGGAGTGGAGGGGCCGCTTCCTGCCCCCGAGGTGCCTGTAGATGTGAGGCGGCGGCTGGCGGGCCACCTGCTGCCCTTCTCCCAGGAAGCACTGAGGGCCCCGGCCTGGAGCAGTCAGTGCCAGGCGCTCGGGGCCGGCAGACGGCACTCCTCTCCCTCCAGATGGGGACACGCACTGTCCTGTTCCTACCCCGGGGCCCCGCCAGAGCCTCTCAGGGCTGGAAATTAGGCTGCCAGGGCCCAGACTGCCCAGGACATGCCTTCTGTGGCTCCCCCCCACTCCACAGGGCAGGTCGGCTGCCTGTGCCACGGCCGCTGCCCCCACCGAACCTCAGGGTCCCGAGGCAGGGACCACTGGGCCTGCTTCTCAGATTAGCAAGGAGGCTCGGTGAGCTGCCTTTCCCCAGGTCGCAGCTGGGAGGTGGCGAGGCTGGGACTGGAAGCCCAGCGGCACTCATGGCGGACACTGGCACGGACACTGGCACAGACATCTCCACTTAGGGCAGCCCGCCGCTCCGCCCAGGTTTCTGGCCTCCCTCCTTCCGGGCAGGAGCCAGGCTCCACCTTGCCAGCCCCACGTGGGACCCACAGCAGAAGCCAGAGTGCTGTCCTCGGTGCAGCGTCACAGCGTGGTTTCCGGGCCAGCAAAACTGGTGCCAGGGCGAACGACAGATGTGCCAGAACCCCCGGGCGACCCAGCGAGGCAGATCCTGGCGGCCTGGGGCGGGTCCGACCAGGTGGGACCGGTGGTGCTGCCTGCCTCGCCCTGTGGTCAGGAGCAGGGGGTGCCGGTCACAGGCTCGCGCTCAGCCTGGCCCTGCCCCTGGTAGCTGAGGGACTCCGGGCGAGCCCCCTGAGCGTCTCGAAACCTCAGTTTCTGTGTGTGTAGCACAGGCAGGCTGCTGGGAGGCGGAGGGGAGGAACGGTTCCGTCCAGAGAGCACAGCACCCATCCAGTCCCCACAGGGGACCCTGCGAGACACTGGCCCTCTCCTCCCCCTGCTAACAAAGCCCAGTCTGTTCAGGGCTGTGATGGCCCAGCCCAGGCGATACATCCTGAGTGGGCTGAGCGGGTTTCTCTGCTGGAGGCGAGGTCCTGGGGCAAGGTCTGCAGGCACGCTGGCTGTCGCACTAGGGGAGCACCTCAGCCTGGCCCGGGGGAGGCTGGGATGCTGCTCTGCATCTCAAGGTGCACAGGGCAGGCCCAATGTCGCTCGCGCCAGGACTGGCAAACCCTGGTACAGCCAGTCCTGTCCCAGCCTTCCCAGCCTCCTTTGCAATTGGGGAGGTACCTGGTGACCAAGAAAATGACCAATGAGGCCTGGGAGGAAGCGGGTGGGGCTCTGCCTCCCCAGGAGAGGGACAGACTTGCTCAGCGCCTCTGCTTCCTGCCCCACCCCCTCGTGGTTGCAGGAGCTGCCCTGCCAGGATGAGGACCAGGTAAGGGTCGGGTCAGAGGCTAGGCCTGCTCATCCACACTGGATCGGTGCCCGAGGCCCACCATCTGACACCTGTTACTGAGAAAAATCAACTCCTATTTGTGTGAGTCACTCAGATTACATTATTCTGTCACCTGTAGACAAGTACACTCATAACAGATACAAAGCTACCGGCAAAAAAACAGAATCCACACCATCTGCACGTTTTAAAAAGGAAAAGCTGGTCCTCATCAGAGGTCCGAGGCCGTCGCCCAGCCGCCTCCAGCCTCCTTCACGCCCTGCCGGTGGCCGGGTCGGCGCTGTGCCCGCTCTTTGCCAGGTCTTGTCCTTTGGGTCTCAGAGTTGCCCCCCCATCTCACCTGGCTGCCTTCCGCCCAATGCCCTCCTGCTCCCTAGTATCTGAAAGTATCTTCTCTGCTGCTCACCTGCCGACCCCGCCCTCCCTTTCTCACGGACGTCCCCAACGCGCAGAACCAGCCATCCGCTGGAGAGAAAGGGAAGAACGTTCTTGTGTTTCACTGTATTTATTAATTCCACTTTCCAGATTGGGTCATTTTAAAAAATCATCTGAAAATACCGCTCTAATAAATAAACCTCTGATTTACAATGTTTGGGGGTGTTTTCTTTTAATCACAAATGAAAGCCTTTTTAAAGCCAATTCTGCCCAATCCGGGCAGTTATAGAGCAAAACCTCCCTGGAGAGCTGCCTGGCCCGGGCCGCAGCCCCGCCCTCCTCTGGGCCGCGCGAGGGTCAGTAGTCCACGCTCCGCATGGCGGCCACCGTGGCGGCGAGGCGCCGGGGCAGGCCTTTGCTGACCTGCCGGTAGTCCTCGGGCTTGGTTTTCAGCAGCGTCCCGACGTGCTGCAGGGTGCGGGAGGGCTGCAGGCCCAGGGCGTCCATCACGTTGACCAGGTAGTCTGTGGGGTGGGGACAGACAGACTCAGCACAGGCAGGACAGGCCCACAGGCCTCCCGGGGTCCCCTCGGGTAATAAATGGACCCTGCCCACTCTCCAAATGCTGGGGTCCGCTCTGCCCTCAGCAAGAGGCCTGGACTCTGAGGGTGTTCCTGACTGAGCTGGGCCCGTCCCGCTCCCAGCTGCTGCCCAGCTGCTGCCCATTGGGCTGCACCTAAGAGGACGGAATGGGGACACAGGCCCGGAGCAGCCTGACGTACTGTGGTGACGGTGATGGGTGCTGCCTTTCCTCCTCCTTCCTGGTGGGGACAGACCTCTGGGAGCCTTTCCTGTCGGGAGGGCTGGAGGCAGCGCCGCCCAGGCCCTTCCTTCTCCCTGACAGCGGGAGCGCCAGGCAGGTCTGCCTCTTCCCGTGTCTCCTGAGGCCCTACTCAGCCCCGGCTGCTGGCTGAGGTCCGGCTCAGGGGGAGCTGCTTCCCAGGAGGCGGCCTCCACCAGTCAGGCACCTGCCTCCTGCACAGCTTGTCCCCACAGCTGAGCTCCACTCGCCGGAGCCAGGGGCTGCGAAGTGAAGCCCAGGCCCACCACGACCTTCTCTGTTTGGCCAGCGGATGGTTTGAGGCTTGTTTCTGTTAACACGGAACCTGAACGTCTTTAAGGGGCCGTGCGCTGCCACAGACCTCACCCATCCCTATCGTGCCACAGCTTGAGTGTCACACCTCGGCGGCCTCCTCCCGGCCCCAGCACACGCCCCAGAACCAGCGCCAGGGCACAGGCACTGCCCACAGCCCACCTCCTAGCACTCGGGCCAGCACGGACAGTACTCCACCCACACGGAAGGAGGATCACCAGGAGGGGAGCGTAACAGGGCGGGGAAATAACGTGAACTGAAATCCAGGGCAACCCCAAGCTCAGCTCACTCTCTATCCGCTGGTTCTCTGCTTGTGCCCCTGCTGCACTGACGGGGCACCAAGGAGGCGCACGCGCCCGTGACACGGCAAGGCGCTGCCTCCCGCGGCGACTGCTGAGCTCACTGCCAAGGGCGCAGCTCAGGGCCCAGGAGTCTGGGCTCCAGGCCGGGCTCCCCACTGGCTGCTCTGGGCCCAGGAGGAAGGCGTCACTTGTAGCTCTCCTTCAGCAAAACCAGAGGCTGACTGGGCCCTGTGCTCCTCAGGTCAGAGCCCTGCTGGGCCCCTGCCACCCTGGCCCTGAGCACCCCGGGCCGCCCCAGGCAAGCAGTGGAATGACACCAGGAGACTGGGGACACTCGCGTCGCCTGCCCACAGCACAAACCTCAGCACCACCTGCAAGACGGGCGCCAGCAGGAGCAGGTGGGCACATGCCTCTCTGCCCGGAGGCGGGCAGGGACTCTGGGACTCCAGGTGTCTCCATTACACAACTACCCTGAGCCTCCATTTCCCTATCAGCATGATGGGGGCGAGAGGGCCTCGAAGGGGAGTTTGAAGATTGCGTAAGGCAACGGGCGTGAGGGCTTGGCGCGGCACCTGGCAGCCTGGTGTGTAGTAAGAGCTTAACCAGTGCTAGTTTGAGGGAGTTCTATAAATGGGACAGAAGGCCGGGTGGGCGAGGCAGCAGCTCGCGGAAGCTGCCCTGGTGCCTCAGCCTCAGCCGCCTGTCAGAATCCCTCCCACACTCCCAAGTGCAGATGTCTGGGCTCCACCCAGGCTAAGTCAGAAGCCCTGGGGACGGGGCCTGGAGAAGCCACTGCATTTTTGAAAGCTTCAGGGCCACATCGGAAGCGATGTCATGAGGAGACCTGGGAGGAGACGCCTGGAGGCTGGGGGCTGACCATTGCCGTGGGCCAGGGCTGTCCCTTCTCCCGCCCAGCTGGAGGACCCACCAATGTCAGTGGCCAGCTGCTTGGTGGAGTGCGGGGTGAGCTCGGGGATCTGGAGGATCACGTCACAGTAGGTCTGCATCGTGGCTCTGGCGATCGAGCCCAGCCAGTTGTCAGCCATGTTGTCCAGCTCGGGCAATTCATCCCCTGGAAAGGGAGAGAGAGAGTCACCAAACTCACTGAGCCTGCTCAGGAAAGACCCTCTGCAGCAGCTGTTACACCCACAACCGTGGCGCCTTCGGGCAATGGAGCCACAGGCAGGGCGAGTGTGGGCACTCCGCTTGCCACATGCACACCAGGAGGAGCAGCGAGCAGAGCACAGACGTGTGCTAAGCAGTGCCACCCACAGGGCACATGTGAGAGGGCCTGCCGGAAGCCAGTCCATCCTTGCTGCTTGACACAGTCGCTGCAGGGAAGAAACATCTGCACAGCATATGTTTCAAGGGACCTGGCGTATATGGCATACTGTTCTTAATATGTTTGCTCACCTTCTTGGCGCTATGTGTTTTAACCAAGGTCACCTCTCCGAGAGAGGTTGTTTCCCCAGGTAGGGATTTTTCCCTGAAGTTAGGGAGGGTAGTTAATCACTTTAACTACGAACAATCACCCTTAAGCTACATAATCTTTACTCCCTGGAATGGAGATAAGAAACGCCCTAACCTTTGGAATAGAAATTGACAGGATTAAAATCAACTGGTATAAATACAGATGTAACAAGACAATAAAACACAGAACTTGGCTGGAGATGCTGGCTACAGAACCTGGCTGGAGAACCTAGCAAGAGAACATGGCTGGAGATCCTGGATAGAACCAGGCAAGAGAACCCAACCATGCTGATCAACCGAACGCTGCCTCCGAGTCTTTCCTTCTTCGCCGACTCTGTCCACACCTTTGGGGACCCCTAGACCTGCTGGGGTTGGACCCCAACAAGGGCCCTGCTCACGAAGAAGCATGTGAACATGGAGATACAGACAGGCAGGGAAGGGCAGTGGGTTTCATCACCCCATCCCCATCACGTGCATGTGTGTGTGTGCGGGTGTCTGTGTGAAAATTTCTATGAAAAAATGTTCTCTAAATTTTTTAAACTTATAAGACATTTCAGATAACACAGAAGTAGAGTAAAAAGCAAGCAGCTCCCCGCCCACTCCCCACTGACCCAGCACACACCCTGAGACCTGTTCCCACGGTTTCACATGCCTGTGTTTTCACATGCCTGTGCACGTATGCAAAAACACAGGGTTGGTTTTTTCAAAACACAAGTGAAAGTCACTGTTATTTTGCATACCCCAATCTTTCTCAGTCACTGTTTGATCCTCAGAAACCATTTCAGCGGGACTGGGAGAGCTGTGTGGGATGCGGCCAGGGTGCCGAGTGGGCGTGTCCCCACACCCCAGGCCGCGCCCTCCCTGCAGGTGCCTCACCTTGCTCGGGAGGAAACGGCAGCTTTCCCGCGTGCAGCGCCAGCTCCAAGGCAGAGTCCTCCTGAGTCACAAATGGCTCCAGGTTCAGGGGAAGGGACATGATATACTGCCCGATCTGAAACAGAAGCACACAGGTGACTTCAGGAGGCACACCTGTGTGAAGACACATGACGGACAGACACACTGCTAGCCCTGGGCAGCCCAAGGCCAGTCCCCATGTGTGCTAACACTGCGCATGGCCACGCCAGGGCGGTGTGCATGCAGGGCCGACTGTCCTTCTCCCTGGGGGCTCAGTATTTCTGGAACACTCAGCACAAGCTCCCCTCCAATGAGGTAACGGGCACCGAAGCACTTTGGACAACTTATAGCACTTGTGTCAACACCAGTAATAACTGCTCGCAGGTGAAAAGCCAGAAGGCACTACCTCCATAGCAATGGCCAGCAAACCCTGCCCCAGATCTGGACCACAGTCTCTGCCTTCTAGGCGATTTAAACAGGGGAAGGAAGTAATTTTTTCGGGGGGCGGGGGGGGGGGGAAGCCATTTATGATTATAAATTAATTTGAAGGGAAAACTATATTGTCTTCATAATACAAACTCTAGGAAATAAAGAAAAAGCCTTATTGGCCGGTGGGGAACTGGAAAAGGTCAGGCTCTAAGACCTTCGGGACAAGCCGTAAGAAACACAGTGCCTGTCCGGTGTTCGTCAGGTCCACGTGGCTGTCACCGTGAATATACTCTAGACTAGACACCTGTTTCCATCACTACTCGGAACTGGTTTGTGTGTTAAGTATAACGTAAGGTTGATTCCCAGGTTATGACAATATAATATTATATTTTAACATGGTCTGTGAGCCTATTGTTGCTTTTTTTGGCTCCATATTCATTCCAGACACTCGTCTCCACTGAGCGTTAACAGGAACTCTGAAAGCTAAGGTCTGAGGGCTCTGCACCTGGCCTCACACGCACCTACCCAGTGGCAGGTCCTCCTGAGGGCACGGCCTCCGGAAGTGAGCAGACTGCAAAATGTACCCGCCCAGGGACCACGTGCCGACTACACCGTCACCCCGACACCGCCCGTGGCTGGCTGCAGTGAGTCTGCGCGTCCCATGGTCCATCCAGCTAACAAAATCCCGACAGGCTGGCCTCCCTCTAAAGAGGCCGCAATGTTTTCCCCGTTCACTTACTGAGTGTGGTTTTTCACAGGAACCGGACAAGTGGTCCCTTCACTCACTAAAAACAACCACTGTCATTTCTGCTTGAAAACCATAGCAGATCCCTTACTTTCTGCAAGGTCGCAGGGAGAGAAGGGTGCTGATTTCCAGGGCTCCGATTTCTCCCCTCAGCAAGCACTTAATTCCACTCAGCAAGCGCTTCCTGCACACCTACTGTGTGCACAGACCTCAGGTATATTCTGTACTTGGTACACCCTTCATTGGTAGCCACACCTTTGGCTAAATTCAGACCCAGTTTTGTTCACAATAAAACAGCACATTGTACCTTGCACCAGTGTCACCTTTAAGCTTTTCACAGCGTTTTCTCCTGATTCACCCCTTTGGAATGCTCCCACAGTTCTGCATAGGTGAGGGCATTCACCAACGAGGCAGGTCCTTTGTTATAAAATGTCAATAATCTGGCATCTCAAACATTCATCCCTCGGCCGTGGGCTTGCTGTGGTTCTGAGACTCCCGAGTGCAGATTCCTCACAGGAGCTCTGTCCGCATTACCCCCGGAAACCCCTGTGGACAGGGAAGCTACCGCGGCACGAACTCGCAAGCGCCGCTGATGCCTGTGAGGGTAGCTCAGCGCTCCGGGAGAACGATGGCCGGGCAGCTGGCTCTGCCAGGGCCCTGGCTCCTTCACTTCTGGGACGAGGAGCTCACACTCACTGCGACGGCCGTGGCGAGGATGAAACTAACACTGTGCGATACACGCACGAAGCACCTGGCGTCCTAACCCAGCTGCGTGGAGAAATGGCCTCCCGCCCCACTCCCGCCCGAGCCCCGCGCTGGCCGGACACGGCTGCCGCCGGCTGGCTGTGCACCCCCTCAAGCACCAATCCGCACCGAGCTGCACAGTGCCTGCCTGAGGAGTGCTCCTTCCACCCCGGGCCCAGCAGGAGGGCAAGGCCGGGCCTAGAAACGCATCCCAGCCTCCTTACTCCTCTACACCTTTGAGGTCAATTCCATAACCTCTAAAGTTGCTTTTAGCAACATGGTGCCCCGTATTAATTTTTACTGTAATGCGTATGTCTTGATTCTAAAAATGAGATCGCTCCCACTGGTGTCACAGAGCAGGAAATCGGGTAACACCCTGGAAAACAGGAGGACAATGGCTGCCACCCGGGACTCACCACTCCCAGTGGACAGAGAGTGGGATGCCATCCTCCCGCCAGTGGCGTCACCCACTCCGAAGGCACAACCTCTACTTCAGCCTCTACTTTAAAGTCCAGTGTGTCTATTACAACAGTCATAGCTTATGTGGGGGAGGGATCTAAAGTGAGAGCGTGGGGCTTCCCAAATCCAACCTTCCCACTGGACTCACTCTGCTGCCGCAGGTACTGACTTGCCTCCCATTAGGGAGGGGGGAGGGGAGGCAGCGTGCCAGGTTCGGAAAGCAGCATGTTTCCCAGCTGATTTCCTGAAAGTCCTGGACAGGAATGGCCTAGAGAGAATGACAACCCAAGGGGAGGCCTGAAAGGCTGTGACCACCGCTGGGCGAAGCACAGGCAGCTCTTACGTTGCTGATGTACTCCAGGGGGGTGAGGCTGAAGGTGGGCAGGGCGTCCGTCAGGGTCTCTCCAATGCCCGCGGTGCTCCAGCTCTGGGGGGAGAGGAGGGTCAGTGTCAGCACAGGCAGCACCTGAGAGGGAGCGGGCCCCAGCGGGAAGGGCGCACTCCCACAGGCCTCACCTGCTCGGAGCTGGCAGACCAGGGGCTTCCCTTCTTTAAACCATGACCCTGAAGCCCGCACAGGCCTTCAGAGCTCATGCCTGCGGAGCCACGCAAGAGGGCTCCCACCTCCTCCGCTGGGTTATCCCGTGGGAGCCACGGCCTTACTTCTCCCTCCGAACGAGAAATGAGTTGGCTGCTTCTGCTCTGAGTTTTTTCTCTACTGGGTGGGGGCAATAGGCACAAGTCGTGGGGCACAGGCAGCCTCACTCACTCCTGGGTCTCCAGCGCTCTGAAAAGGCTAGGACACCCCAAATCTACCTCAGCACCCACAATTGGGGACGGAGGCTTGGGAAGCCCTTTCTGGCTGCAGGAATACCCACACCACACTGCTAAGTTGGAGCTACTGCTCTCATTGCCACCCGCCTTCTGGACCCAGTCCTCACCTGGCTCAGAACTCAGAGGGGAGGGGAGGCAAGCAGTCCCAATCCCCAGCTGCCATCCTCTACGTGAGCCCTGACTGGGCCGACCTCGGCACCAGCACGTCCTCCTTCATCACTTAAAGTGGGGGTGTCTACAGTGTTACTGCGTGAGCCCCTCGCGTTTTCCATAGTTAGGCAAATCGCCGGCACACACATGGTTACAGAGCTCAGCTTGGCACACCCTCACACGTAAATCTCATTCCACCTGAGTCACCCTAAAGCCGGCCTGGAAAACAAGGCCGCTCTGGCTGACTCCTGGAGTGGCTCCCGAGGTCACGCTGCGGTTCTCCTGCCACATGATGCCGATCCGGTGGCCTGATCCTTTAAGTAGCGTTCTGGGAAGGCAGTGACCACATCCACCCTGGCTTCCGCCCAAGCTCAGCCGCCGTCCTCCTGCGCTCTCCAGCACAGGGCCTGCCTAACTTTCTTCACTCCAGACAAGTTCTCTTCCTCGCCCTGCCCTACCATTCTCTAAACTCTGTGTTCTTGCTTGAGAACCCTCACTTTTCTTTCCAAATGTCCTCCTTCTTTTCAGTTAACTCCCACCCCACTGAGAAGGAACACCCGATCACCCACAAGGACCAAGGCCTGTGACGTGCTAGGCTTTGCAGAGAGCAAAGAAATCGCCCCACACGCATCCACTCGGGCTCCCTCTTCAGGAGGTCTCAGTGGCAGGTGCAATAAATGTTCAGAGCAGCAAGAGCTCAGAGCGACTGGAGAAGGGGCTGGCCACAGGATGCATGAGGTGATGAGAGACGGCTAGCAGGAGAACGCCAGGCTAAGAGAAGGCTTTACCTTCGAGAAATACCTTGCAAAGGGAGGGGGGAGAGAAACAGAGAAAAATGGAGCTGGTAGATATGGAAGGGAACGCACCGAGCGGAAGAGGCGTGCCTGAGGTGGGGCGATGGAACGGGTGGCCAGGAGTTGGCCATGGTGAAGCAGGTGCTGAGGACATGGAGCTCACTGTCCTCTTCTCTATCTTTGCATATGTGTCAAAATTTCCATAATGAGCAAGTTTTTCAATAGACTATGATCCTGGCCCAAGTGTGCTCAGGAAGAGTTTTGGGCGGCGAGAGACCAAATTAGAGCAAAGCTTTATGAAAACTAATGCAGCAACGCTGAGGAGGACTGCGGGTGGGAGGCAGAGAGAAAGCTCAAGAAACAGCTTGAGGCGATGAGAGCCTGGACCAGGGCAGTGGCCCTGGGAACAGATGGGAACCACACTTAAACAGAAGGACGACCCCGGCCAGTGTGCTCAGTGGTTAGAATGCAGGCCTGTGCACCAAAGGATCAGAGTTCAATACCAGTCAAGGGCACATACCTGGGTTGCAGGTTTGTGCCCAGACCACTGTCAGGGTACCTGCGGCAGGCAACCAATCGGTGGGTCTTCTCACATCGATGTTTCTCTCTCTCTCTCTCTCTTACTCCTTCCCTCCCTTCCACTGTCTCTAAAAAAGCAGGCAGAGAAGGTGGGCTTGAAGAGGGCAACTGGGAAATGCTAGAAATTAGTTTTCAATTGTTCAAAATTTATTTAAAATTAGAGTCCCAGTGTACAAAATTTGTACAGGGGGGGCAGAGGGGGAGGTGGAGGGGTGTCCCTCAGCCCGCCCTGCACCCTCTCGCAATCCAGAATCCCTCTCACAATCCGGGACCACTGGCTCCTAACTGCTCACCTGCCTGTCTGTCTCATCGCCCCTAACCCCTCTGCCTGCCTGCCTCATCGCCCCTAGCCACTCTGCCTGCCTGCCTCATCGCCCCTAACCCCTCTGCCTGCCTGCCTCATCACCCCTAGCCTCTCTGCCTGCCTGCCTCATCGCCCCTAGCCCCTCTGCCTGCCTGCCTCATCACCCCTAGCCCCTCTGCCTGCCTGCCTCATCGCCCCTAACCCCTCTGCCTGCCTGCCTCATCGCCCCTAGCCCCTCTGCCTGCCTGCCTCATCGTCCCTAGCCTCTCTGCCTGCCTGCCTCATCGCCCCTAACCCCTCTGCCTGCCTGCCTCATCGCCCCTAGCCTCTCTGCCTGCCTGCCTCATCGCCCCTAACCCCTCTGCCTGCCTGCCTCATCGCCCCTAGCCCCTCTGCCTGCCTGCCTCATCACCCCTAGCCCCTCTGCCTGCCTGCCTCATTGCCTCTAACCACTCTGCTTGCCGGCCTCATTGCCCCTAACTACTCGCCTGCCTGCCTGATCGCCCCTAACCACCTCTGCCTCAGCCCCTGCCTCGGTAGCTTCGTCTGGAAGGACGTCAGGAATGACACCCGGAAGGTCATTCAGCTGTCTGGTCTAATTAACATATTACACTTTTATTATTATAGATTTCCTTCAAATGGGTTTTTCTATCCATCTGTTACCAGGTAACACAGCTAAACCTCAACAATCTATTTTGAAATGGAATAGAGTGTGGGTTTATATTCCTGTCATATGAAAGGGTGGTACAACTGACCAAACATTAAAAACAAACATTCAATGACCAGGGTTTAATTTTCAAATCCTTAAAACCAGAGTGTTTGCCTCTGTGCTGTGCTTCCGTGCTGGCAAAGGCGGAGAGGCCTGCCCCACGCCCACGCCCACGCCAGGGGCGCTGTGCTGAGGCCCAGCCAAAGGCCAGAGCCCAGCAGCCCAGAAGCATCCCCACAACGAGTTCGGGATGCAGGGGGAGGCGTGTGGGGATCCACACCCGCCCGTGGAGAGCTGGGACGGAGAATGAGGATTTCAGAGCAGAGGTCAAGGTTTTTCAGCTGCAACCCAATAAAAATAACAACAGGAACCAAGCCTGGAGTAGGGGAGGGAGACAGGAGCTGTGAGGATGCTGACTCCTCGCCTCTCAGGGCAGGTGAACCTGTGTCAACCTCTGTCTAAACTGAAGTGTGAGCTCTGGCCAATGTGGCTCAGTTGGTTGGGCGTCACCCTGGGCCTCGAGAGGCTCCAGTTCGGTTCCTGGTCAGGGCACATGCCCAGGGTGTGCACTCATCTCCCGTCAGGGTGTGCATGGGAGGCAACTGATGGATAACTGATGGATGTTTCTCCCTCTCTCCCTCTCCCTTCTTCTCTCTCAAATCAATAAAAACACAGAATTAAATTAAATTAAATGGCAGCGTGATCAGCAAAGACAATGACTTCGATCTCTAATAGTTTCCATAATTTTTTTTTCCTTAACCTTGGAGAGATCTGGGAACTAATTTCTTTCTTTTTTTTTTTTTTGGTTAATCCTCACCCAAGGATGTTTTTTCCCATTGATTTTTAGAGGGGGTGAAAGGAGGGAGGAGGAGAGAGAGACATCAATGTGAGAGAGACATAGCAAATGGTTGTCTCCTGCATGTGCCCCTACGGTGTCTGGGGATGAACCCCACAACCCAAGTATGTGCCCTTGACCAGGACTCGAATCTGTGACCCTTCAGTGTACAGGCCGACCCTCTAACTACTGAGGATACCGGCCAGGGCTTGGAACTACTTTCTTTTGCAATGAAAAAACTAGCAACTCAAGTTTAAACATTCCTTTGGTTTCCTTTGTCTTCTTTTTCTAGTTAAATTCAAATAAAATGTATATGGTGTATGTTTTATTTTTAACAACAGCCTGGCTGTCCAATTGCACTTCCTCCTGTAGTGCCGTGTAGCCTTCGACATGTGGGCAGACATGGAAAGAAGTCTGGGTGGACGAACAAATGTTCACACTGCTTATTTCTAGGTGTTGGGATTCTGCAGAGGTTTGCTTGTTCCTTCACACCTTCCTTTACTGCTTAATTTCTAAAAATAAATGTAGATATTTTTTTATTTTTTAAATTCTCATTCCTCTTAAAAAATGAGAAGCACAGAAAGAAAGAAAACCACCCCTTGTGAAGCATCTACTCATTTCGCGGCCATTGTGCTCAATTCCATCATATACAAAATTTCCCTTAATCCTCACTCATCTGCATGGTGAGAATGAATGGGTGTCCCCATTTACAGATGAGATGAGGTCACAGAGGAAGTAACAGCCTCGGCCCCATGATCCAAAGCCATGCATGGCACTGGTCACCGACATCACTCCCACTGCACTGTGACGGCATGGCTGTCTTCCACTCTCACCCTCGCCCCAACCATGCAAGAAATGTACAGTCTGGCTAGAGTAGATCTCATGGCATTGCATAGACGAATCATTAAAAGAATCACAGAATTCCAGGGGAGGAAAGAACCCTGAAATCGTGTAGTTAAACCAGGTCGTTGTATAGATGGAGACTCTGAGATGCCGCGAGGGGCTGAGACTTGCCAAGGGCACAGTGAACGCTTGCTGCCCGGCCTGTATGATTTCAGGGAGGCAGCAGGAAGCCAAGAACTTGTAATTATGTCAAACTCATTCTTGTTGCTTCCTAAAAGGAGCCCCTCGTTATTAAATCCCCATAATTGGATCTTTCCCAAAAAACTATTTAAAAAAAAAAAAGCCAAATCCTAACAGAACTGAGGAGGCGGTGAGAGATGAACCAGGGGATGGTCCCAGGAATCCAAAAGGAAAGCGATGAGATCAGGACCGGAGACTGAGCCAGCAGAGAAAGAATGGCTGGTGGGCAATTCCTTGAGAAGGAATCAGGACAACCAGGAGAGAGAAGTGGGGGAGGGAGGACGGCCAAGGAGGAACGGCCTCCAGGGCAGGGCAGAGCCCTCCAGCCCCTCCAGCCTCCAGGTCGAATCTGGGGAGCAGTCTCCCGAGTGAAGTCCCAGAACCAACTCTCCCGAAAGGCCTGTGGCATGACGAAAACATCACAGGACACTCAGCTCCTCGACCTGCCCAGCCCAGCCAGCGCCTAGGCTCCCTACTCCCCTGGGAGGGCACAGCCACGCTCCTGATGGCTGAAGCTAATCGAGCAAGAGCAATCATCCCAAGAAACGCCTGGAAATACAGCACCACAGTAACCGCAATTAAGATAAGGAATTCTTGGCAAGCAGTGAGCTGCCTCTGAGCGGGGGACTCCTTGCTCTGGGAGTCCACGCAGGCCCGTCCTGAAGCTTTGGGGGAGCAGGGAGAATGTTCCTGGGAAGGAGGCAGGGCGGTGGGAGACTCACTTCCATCTTGGGAATGAGCAGCAGCTGCTGTTTGATGCGCAGGAAAACTGAGTCGAAGGCCAGCTGGTGGGCCTGCTGGTTGAGCCGAGTCAGGGCCGCTCGGGAGGCAGACAGCAGGTTGTGGTTGCCGGACCCTTTCTCCTAAGATAAGAACATGCAAAAGGCACTTGTTAGGCCGAGTCCAGCCCAGGCATTGGCTAGCTGGACATTCTGAAAAGCCACTGAGAGGAAAACAGTGAGGGGTGCTAGACAACAGGGGCTCCCAAAGCAGGACCCGGGGGCACAGGCCCATTGGAAGACACGGCTCCCCCCCAGAACTGCTGACTTGGAGCCAGCAGCCTGCAGGAGCCCAGCAATCATTTTTAAAATCCCTTTTCCAGGCGATTCTGATGCAGCTGAGCTAACCCAGGTTCGTGGGTTGGCAGCTTAGGAGAAACTGGCCTGACTGTCCCTCGGGGATAAAGGAACAGGGAAAACCCGACCGGAAGTGTCATGTATAGACCAGAGTGATGGACAAAGCCCTGACCCCCGCGAGGTCAGGTCAAGTACACTGGGCTGTAGGCCAGAGCGTGCACAGCCTGCGCAAGCCCCAGGAATTCCATCAGCCTGAGAGTGCAGAGATGGAAAATGGAACCTGAGTTTTGCTATTATAAATGAACTGATTACAAGAAACAGAAATAAATCAGATCAGCAATAAAGATAAGTGGAGCTGCTGTACCCTAACCGCAGAAGCACAGATGACTGACTTGCAGAACCGCTTGAACAAGGGTTTGTCACGCTCCAGTGCAGCCAGCCTGTGGGCCAGGGTGCAGGGTCCGGGAGCGGGGCGGGGAGGGCAACGGAAGCACCTGCAGTCTCCCCAGAGCCTGAGGCCCGTCAGGATATTCCAGATTGTGCTCGGTGCTACGCGAGCAATGTCTCCTCTGCCTCTTACCGAGAGATGAGCTTCAAACCAGACAGCGGATGCGGGGGGCAGGGGGGGGAGGGGGAGATGACGCTGGGAAGGATGCCTGTGGCCTTTTGGGAACTGGGGCTCATTCGCAGGAAGCTGTGCGACTCATTCCCTTTATTGGGAGGTCCTTCTATCCCTAAACCCAAGGGTTTAAGCTCAAAGTCAAGGGCAGCTTTGTGGTAGACACACTAAGACTCTGAAGGACCAGTGAGCAGGGCACTGCCCCAAGTCCTCATTTGCCTCCGCAGGAACTTGCACCAAAAGAGCGAGAGGCCTGGTCCTCTCCACCCTCGCTCCTCTCTGGGCTGGGGTCCACCTTTCCGGGTCTGCCCGCCGGCAGGCAGTACACATTGTGGCCCCCCCTCTGCCACTCAGTAAAAGGGGACCAGGAGCTGCTGAAGGTTTAACACTGGAGGGAAGTACAGCAAGCTCATTTGGCCACAGATCGAAGCCACACTCTCCAGCCTACCTCTGTCAGTAGTAATGCTCCAGCCACTGACTCCTACATCTTTGTTGTAATTGGTTCAAACCCAGTCTAGTGCTTAGCCCCTCAAAGCCACGACATTAATGAGACAGAGAGGTGGCAGCAGGACATGCCACGGCTCCACGCCCACACGGGGCCAGAAAGCCAGGATCAGGGAAAGGTGAGTGACAATGGAACGCTTTCATGGGCAAGAATGCCATCGATCTGGTCTCATACCTTGAGGTTATATAGCATTTCCATTAAGCTGGTGTATTCGGCGGGGCTGTCCTTCTGGAGGTAATTATATTCCTGCCACGGGTTCTTGGCAGAGCTCTTCCTGTCCGTCAGGATGCTGTCGTGAACCGCGCTCAGGCTCCGGGGGCTGTAGGCGTCAGACAGGTACTTCCCGGCTGTGGACAGAATCCTGCAAGGGCAGTGGGGAGCATGACACCCAGGGCTTTGTCTGGAAGTGCCTTCTTGAAGCATTCATGCTGCTCCTTACTCCATCCCAGGAAACCCAAGGCAGGTGGACTTAGGGTCCATTTTATAAGAAAATGAAGGCGTCCGTCCCCAGGGAGGAGTGAGCTGGTTGCAGGTGCACAATAGACACCAGGTAATGCTCTTAGCTGATGAGCACTCACTCCTCCAGAAGATGCTGTCTTCCTAACAGGACAGGCAGCTACAGGGCCCGTCCCTCACTGCAATGGGGAACCCGCACTTTCTGTGTGGGCCTTCCTTCCACATGCCCATCACTGGGTGGGCTAGTCAGAGCCCTGGGAGCAGCCAGCACCTCAGTTCCAGGGACACCGGGCAGGGCAGTGGGACAGCTGGTCCCAGAGAGCTGAAAACAGACTGCACGCCCCCCATGCAGGACTAGCCGTCACTCAGTGTCAATGTCACTGCAGTCTGCCTTTATGGTTAGATGCTAGGGGGTCTCCTTGGAGGAGCTGGCCCTCCCCAACTTCTCGAAGAAAGGAAAGTGCCTCCAGGAGACTCTTGATGACCAACCCCAGTGCTGCGGGGAAGCTGGAGTTCTGTCTCCAACAGGATGACCTGCCCCGGGGATGCTGAAAAGCCTCCCCTTCGTTTTTCCTCAGCCCCTTTATCCTCCAGCCTACACACCTCAGTGGGTACTGAATGGTACAAACAAACGTAACCAGCGGAGCAAACGTCGCCAGACAGCCCCAACGTGGCTACTTCCCCGGCCCTCCCTGTCATTTCGTACGAAAAACACCGCTTTGGACCTGCCGCTTTCAGGTTGCACTCAGCACTTTTTCCCCAAAAAATAAATCCCGTGAGTTGCCAAGAAACAAGCGCCCGTACCTGCACACAAATGCTGGGACAGGCCCTCCTGAGGAGCCGCTGCCACGGAGGGCGGCCACCGGCCCTGCGGCTTAGGCTCACGGGTCCTCTATCTGCCAAGCTGTGGCCGTCCCTGCCGCTGCCCCACTCCCAAGTCGTCACTACTCCTCGCCTGAACCTCGGCAGCCTCCCTGCCTCCAGTCCTTCCACACGCCACTTGCTCTGTCCTCCTGTGGGTTAACAGCATGAGCTTTCCAAAAGCCAGGCCTGGGCAGCCCTCAGTGCCCAGGACACACCTAAACATGCCGAGGCAGGGCACCCAGGCCCTCCATGGCCAGAGCCCTGGCAGCCCCTCGTCGTGCCACTCCAACCCCAACCCACCCCATGCTTCCCACACACATGCTGTGCTCACCCTCACCCCAAAACGCTGCCCTGCCCTGTGCACCTGGGGAACCCACTCCTCCTGCACACGCTGGTCCAGGGCATTCTCTCTGCCACGTCTTTCCTGACACGCCTCCCAAGCCATTCAGCCTTCTGCTACCTCAGCCCCTCGCCTCTCTCGTGGCATTTGTCATCTTGTCTCGTTTCTATCCCACTAGAAGGTGAGGCTGTGCTTCGGCTCAGAGTCCCTAGCACCTCGCATGGTCCCTGCACAGGCAGGTGCTCAGTAATTATCTCCTGAATGCCAGGTGGTGACAGGAGGTGGGGGCTGCATGCCTTGCCCTCCACAGGACTGGCAGCGGGGAGCTGGCCTCGCCTGCCACCAGGGTGAAGAGCAGCAGACGCGGTGGGAATGTTTCCAGGACTAGAGGTTACAGCTTAAAATGTCAGAATAGTGTGCTTTACAATAAAAACCAAGCCTAGTATTAAAAATGCTCAAATAATATCGCTCTAAGCCCCAGGAACTAAGGGCCCCCTGCCTGGCCTCTTCGTCCCCAGACACTAGGCAATTTCCATTAGGCCATGGTCCCCTGGCCTGGGTATTTACTAGCACTGTGAGCTCAACCACATGAAATGACACTGGACTTCCTCACTCATCAGAGAAAAGCTCTCTCCTAACGGCAGTGCCTCTGAGACACGTCCTGGGACTATGACTGAACACAGTCATTGCCCCTAAGCTCAGAGCTTAACGGGGGAGGCAAGCATGGGCCCATGTAGGACTCACATTTCAGTTCCATCTACTTCCTCGGTTTGCTTCCTTTTCATGAAAATTTGTTTCCCATCCCTCAGTCACGGCAACTTGGAAGTTTAGATTAGATTCCCCAAACCCTATTGTCCCACGGAACTACCCCACTAAAACCTGCCCCTGGTGAAAACACCACTGCTCAAAAGAAGCGGTGGGCACCATGAAGGGGCAGGTGGGCCTGGGCTGCCCTGCGTCAGAGAAACCCTCAGAGGATATGGAAGCCACCCAAGTGCCCACCAAGAGACGAGCAGATAAAAAAAACTGTGGTACATGTATCCAATGAAATATTACTCAGCCATTAAAAAGATGCAATCTTACCATCTGCAACATGGATGGACCTAGAAGGCATTACGCTAAGTGAAATCAGTCACAGAGACAGACAAATACCATAGATTTCACTCATACGTGGAATCTAAAGAAAATAAACGAAACAGAAACAGGCTCACAGATACAGTGAGCAAACTCACAAAGGGAGAGGATTTGGGGGCTGGGTGATAGAGGTGAAGGGACTAAGAAGTATAGATCGGTAGTTACAGATCAGTCATGGGATGTGAAGCACCCGATAGGAAATATAGTCAATAGTATTGTCATCACTATGCATGGTGCCCGTGGGGACTGGAAGTATCAGGGGGAAGACTTTGTAAAGTATGTGATTGTCTAGACCAGCCGTGGGCAAACTACGGACCGCGGGCCAGATCCGGCCCGTTTGAAATGAATAAAACTATTGAAAAAAAAGACCATACCCTTTTATGTAATGATGTTTACTTTGAATTTATATTAGTTCACACAAACACTCCATCCATGCTTTTGTTCCGGCCCTCCGGTCCAGTTTAAGAACCCATTGTGGCCCTCGAGTCAAAAAGTTTGCCCACCCCTGGTCTAACCACTACGCTATATACCTGAAACCAATACAAAGCAATACTGACTATAAACTGGAGTTGAAAAATAAAATATTTTGAGAGGGAAATCCCTCACTTGACACCCAACTTGGTCCTGCTGTCCCAACCCATAAATCACAAAAAGACCCCCTCCTGCAAGGAAGTGGCCTCTAGGCAGAGAGCAACAGCCATTCCTCCCCTGGCGTAACCAGGGTGCTTCCAGCGCCTACCGCTGCCACCCAGGGGAGGGTCCTTGCTCCGAGTCTGAGTTCTTCGGGTGAGACTGGCGGGGAGGGAAGGTAAGCTGTGTGGGCGCTGCCCCACGCACGGCCTCCCTGACGGGAGCACAGATGGTGACTCGCTCTCTTCCCTTTCCAGGCTCCGTGCTTCCAAAATGATGCCAGCTCTTATAGAGGCCCCCTGGGCACACCCAGTCTGTTCTCCGCTCTCTCACACCAAAGCTCGAGCCAGGCTTTCAAGCCCTCAGGCTCATCCTTTATCTATCATGGCCCCATCATCTTCCTAATCAGAGCCTTCCCTACCCTTTAGAATGTTCTATTCACCTTCATTAAAAAATTGAGGAGCCTGGCTGAGTGGCTCAGTTGGTTGGAGCATCTTCCCGTACACCAAGAGGTTGTGGATTCTATTCCTAGTAGGGGGCGTGCAGGAGGCAGCCATCAGTGATTCTCTCTCATCATTGATGTTTCTATCATTCTCTCCCTTGGGCAATAAAAACATATTTAAATATACATGCATACATATAATCTCCTCAGATGAGGATTAAAAAAGATTAAGGAAAGTGCGTGTTCTGATGTGGAGAGAGGAGTCCAAGGGCAGACACGAGTCCGTGAGAACAGGCAGCGCAAGAGTGACCGTCGGTCACGCACTCTGGATGGCTCAGCTGACGTCCAATTCAAACCACTGCCTCACAGTTGTATCACCTCAGACACAGTATTTCTGTAAGTAACTTCTTTTACCTACAAAGTTATTACCTGTGCCAAATTCTATGGAGCACGTGTGGGGAGAATCAGCCTGAACAGTACACTAGGGCGACATAAGGCCCTGGCAAGTGTCAGAACAGAGAGAGGGCAAAGGGACTTCTCCTAGGCCAACCCCAGAAACCCTCCATGGAGATGCACCCCCTTGGGCAGCACAGAATCCTGCTGCAGCACCCAGAGACAGGCTGGCTGGCTGAATTCTGATTTGGTAGGCTGACCCGGGGGCTCACCACCACCTATAAACACCATTTCTATGGGTAAATTCATGGTCAGTCCCAATAACTGACTTACAAACAAGCAGTGGAACCCAGCCCACTCCTCATATATGCTGAGACTTCCAAATTAAATCAAAATTATGCGACCACTGCCAAGAAGGTCAGAGCCTTGGCCTTTCTGGGTGCTCAATAAATGTTTCATGATGACAACAATGACACCTTGTATCTGGGTACACACAGTCCTTGAACTCTGTGGCTTCAGATCTGACCATAAGCTGTCGCTGCTGTGTACTGTGTGCTGTGTGCTGTGCCAAGCTCTTCCCAGAAAGAACCCAGGGTCTCACCCCAGCTCTCGCCTACCTGTTTGCCAGCTGCTGCTCGAAGTCCCCGCACTGCCTCAAGAGCTCTCCGCAGGTGGCTATTATCCTACACAAAACAGAGAGCACTTGAAGTTCAAGTATCTGGAATGCCAACATTTACAGCACAAACACTGTCTCATTCATAACAATCCTAACTATTCACTCCTTTGGTGGAATGCTGGGTTCTGGGAAAGCAAGTTAACCATTTGACAGCCTACCCGAAAGCTGCATTAGTTGGTGGTTAACACAAAAGGTAAATGACAGCCTCTTCTAATGTCCTCACGTCACAGGCCTCTCTACTAAGAGTCACAGTTCTATCCAATATGATCCCAAATAACTTTACATTTTCAACTACTCAGGGGCTTTTGGGCTTTGTCCTTGAGAAAATGGACTGAAAATACTCCGTATCTAAAATTTAAAATCCACAGTTCGTTATTTAATGTTTGTTAGATGCCTGCCATTTGTCAGGCATAGAAAACTGTCTTGATACTAGAAAATTCTCTCTGATCACATGAAAGGCAGATGGAAAGTAATCCACTTGTTTCTCAGAGATAAGCCCAAATGATCATCAGATCTGTACTTAACAATCTTAATTTGCAAGTAATTTTATGCTAGGCTCCTGGGTCCTTCAACACCAAACTATAATGCAGGACAAATCCAAGGATTAAAAACATCTTAAGTCTAGTTAACTTTTAACTTTCTCTAAAAGTGCCTGTCATCACCAGGCTATCTAGGCATTCCATCATAAGAAGGGTTTCTGAGAAAGTGAACGACTCCACTTGCCTCAGGTACAACCTGTACACAACACTTTCTGGCATTCCCGGCCACACAGGTGACAGGTGTACAGGAGCATCTAGGGCACTAAATCTCATAAAAAACGTCAAGTCTAGTCGGAGCCCATGAGGGGATAATCCAAGCGGTGCTGGGAGGTCCTGTATCCAGTGACGGAGGGAGGCCTGGAGCTGCTCAGTGGGCGACTGCACGAGACCACGTGCCCCGGCACCCTGCACCCTGCACACACCACCTCGGCCACAGGTCAGGCAAGAAATGCAAGTGGGGAAAGAGCAGCTTCTCTTTTCAGAATGTATATCCCAGAAGAATGATTTTAAGGCAAAGCAATTTCTAGATTGCTTTTTATCTCAGCCTAACAGTATAGCTAGCAAGCCCCTGGCAATGGCAGAACCACAGCACAGCAGAGAACGCACGGCCGGTCTCACGGGGACTGCAGCTGACAACCCCCATGGGTCCTGTCTTGGGACAATGTGGGCCTGGTGTTTCCAGAGGTTCCAATTTCTAAGTGCTGTGAGAAATCTAGGTTATGTTCAATCAGGTTTTTCATTCAAATGTTAGCAACTAATCCAATACATTCTGTAATGCTGTGAACAAACCAAACATGTCCACAGGTCAGATCTGGCCACAGGCCAGCCATCTGCACTCTCTGGCTGGATGTATCAATGGCCAAACTGAGCAGGCCGCTGGGGCAACAGGTGTCTACCCACTGCCCCACAGGCCACACCGGCTGTCTCAGGAGCTGGCTGCCACGACCGCTTGGGAGGGCCCGCTCAGGGCCAACGCAACCAGGCAGCACTGCCCGTCATCTGGCACCATGGCGCCCAGACCCAGCAACAGGAGCCGGCTGCGAGGCCTCTGCCACAGCGTAAGCTCTAAGCTCTTTCAGGTCTGTAAGAACTATAGGCTAAGGGGGAGAAAATCTTAAACCAAATGTACACATGTAAGTCATCATAAGAGATGAGGAGTTTATAAAGAACTTATAAAAGTATTTTTAAAGCAAGAGGAGTCTTTTTGGTGTTTGTCTCGTTGGGTTGGGTTTTTATTCATGGACTTGTTTTTAGAGTCTAGAGTATTTGCTTTAAAAGAAATGCAGAAAAGAACGATCCCTTACGAACACACTTGTCATTGTATATATTAGACTGCGCATGTCGGTGCAGCCCACATGAGGCACGTGCTCCAACTGCAACCCCACGTCACCTGATGGAGTTCTGAAAGGCCGTCCAATCTTCTTGGAAAAGGGAGCTGGGAGGAATGTCATCCAGCTTGCACTTCTTGCGGATCGAGTGGAGAGTGCTGGTGAAGTCAGACACATACCTGTGGGGAAAGGAAAAGGGTACAGGGCTGTGGTCATAAACTCCTCAGACCTACAGACTCCTGGATCATAGTCTGGACCAGTGCTAATGACCGTGAGAGCGCCTTCAGAGGCTCCTTCCCAAGGCGAGACAGCTCATAACCCTGACACCCAGAGGTCTTCTCACCTGGCAGCAGCTTTAACAGCTGCTCAGTGAGGGGAAGGGACAGCCCTGAAGACCACGACTCTGGAGACCCGCCAGGTAAAAAACAATGCAGGCAAATTACTCCCTTGTCCTAACAGACGCATTCTTTGGAAACTGGCTCAAAGAACTGTTTTAAACCTCATGGACCCACTACAACACCTGACTGTTACCTGGGATGCTATAAGGCAGTTCCCTGATGCCCAGGGTACTTTTGCTGCATTCTAACCTCCCAAATTTGGACTAAACGGCCATCTCCAAGACAGGAAGAGCCCGACTTCAATGGCACAAATTACACCGGATTCAAAGTTGAAATCCCCTTCCTCAGAGACGGTGCTGCCTGCTCCCACTGCACACCGCATACTTCCTTCCCAGCACCTAAGTAAAACCCAGCCGCTTATTTAAACTCTGTGCTCCATGTCTCTTGTTGTTAGACTAGAAGCTCTAAGAGAACAGGGACTGTCCCACTGTAGCTCATAATCGTATCCCCAGGAATAGCACAGAGCTGGCACAAAGGAGACGCCAGCCCGGCCAGCGTGGCTCAGTGGTTGAGCGTCGACCTATGAACCAGGAGGTAATGGTTCGATTCCCGTCAGGGCACATGCCTGGGTTGTGGGCTCTATCCTCAGAGGAGGATGTGCAGGAGGGAACCAATCAATGATTCTCTCTCATCATTGATGTTTTTCTCTCCCCTTCTTCCTTCCTCTCTGAAATCAATAAAAATATATTTTAAAAAATAAAATAAAGGAGACACCAGAAAGAAGCCCTGAATGAAGACTTGACTATAGACCTGGGCAAGTACCTACATGTTTCTGAACCTGTTTCAAACAGACTTACTCCTCACCCACAGAGACCCTAGGACCTCTGCCGACGGGCCGTCTGCTCTGGCCATCTCATTTGTCAGGGCCACAGCAGCTTCATGACGGCCCCAGACCTTTAGCCTTCCCAAACCTGGGCCTCGCGTTACAGTATCTGCTGTTCTCCATTATGTCGTCTAAGGCTGCTATCACAAAGTACCCCCTCCCAAAATAAATACAGATTTAGAGAACTTTATTCTAAACAATAATTAAGTTAAAAGAACTAAAAGTAAACTGGTAGTATTAAGGTCATAAAATATTTTAAAGAAATTTCATGATAGCTTAATTTCCTCATGCTTTTATAGTTCCAAAATACACCTGACGAGAAAGCAAACTACTAAAACTTAATTACTGACTGAATGAAGTTACTTCAATGGCAAATATATGGTGACAGAGCGAGACTTGACAGTGTGAACACACCATGCAATATACAGATGATGTGTCACAGAAATGTACACTTGAAACCTATGTAACCTTATTAACCAATGTCACCCCAATCAATTCATAAATTTTTTTAAAAATTTCAAAATTTACGGCAAAGTGTTTTGTTGGAAGTTTTTAAAAATGGACTTAGTGACGCCTTCTGGATTGCCTTGGAGTTGTCATGATGCTAAAATAAATGAATCAACACGCACAGGTGTTTTCTGACAAGTATGGCAGGCACGCTGTGGGGTGTCGATTCTAAGGGAAAGGTGTTAGCACATGCACAGGTGAGTGCACAGCCTCGGGAGTGTGCTGAGCACACAGCTGGGGGTCGTGCTCTCTGGGAGCCAAGAGGCTCCCTGAAAACCTATGCCACCTGTGGCATCATAGGAAATCGTGCCTCTCTTGCTTCCCAGACCGCAGGCTGCACTCTTGCAGTGAGGAGAGTGGAGGCAATGCCCGGCCCAGCCCGAGGAGCACATCCATGTGCTGGGAAGAAAGGCCATTCCAGGAACCCAGCAGCAGAAACCACTTCCACCAGCCCGCCCGCAGCGGCCACGGCTGCTCCTGTCCATTACCGTGAAGAGCCCCGAAACCCTGATCTTGACAGCACCTTCCCTTACCACCAAGACGGTGACAGCTTTCTTGGGAAAGCAGCCCCTGGAAGGGGAAGGCCTCCAGGACAACATGGCCAAGGACTGCTGATGAACTGGGCTTCAGCTGTAGGAGGCAGACAACTGTGTCACCACCCTGCGGCTGACAAACGCGTCGAAGAATACACATCCAACAGGCGTGCTCTGCAGACCCTCGGAGGACAGAGTCCTGGGGGTGGTGAGCAGACCAGTGTGCATCACCTCTGTCCCCACCCTCTCACGCTCTCACAATCAGCATTTCCTCTGCCATGTGAGAGACTGCTTAGGGGTCCAATGACACACTTTCCTTAACAGCCACAACTAGAAAAGGGGATGTTATCACCCCCACAGAGGAGACACCCAGACTCCCAGAGGTGCGCTTACCCACCCCAAGGTCCCGACCAGTAAGTGTCAGAGCCAGGATCTGAGCCCAGGGGACCCCAACTCCAGAGCCCACGCTTCCATCACAGCTGTAAACCCCGAATTCTCTGACACCGTACCAGCTGCTAAATTCTGCAGCATCACCCTGGTTCAAATTAGGCCAATCTCCTCCTGCGCCCCTTCGTGCTCCACCCTCCATACCCTGCCCTCTACTGAACATTGTCCCCCTTGAACCCTGCACAAGTCAGCATCACCCTGTGCCTCGACTTTATAACATCAGCTGTCTTAGCAGCTTCATAATCTCTCCTTCTAAGAGCAAGTGACCGGTTTCCATTTGAAGCTCTAATACAGATGTGTGTTATTATTTTTAAATAAAGTAGTCAAAATAACCAATAATAGAACTAAAAGTAAAAATGTTGAACAAAAACAGATCCAGAGACAGAGGAGCATCGATCAGACCATCAAACCTCAGAGGGAAGGTAGGGGAGGGTGTGGGTAAGGGGGCGAGATTAACCAAAGGACTTGTATGCATGCATATAAACCTAACCAATGGACACAGACAACGGGTTGGGGGAGGTGAGGGCATGAGTGGGGAATGGGAGGCAATGGGGGAATAAGGACACATATGTAATACCTTAATCAATAAAGAAAAAAAAAACCCAAGTAATATGTGAAATTACTTATCCTAAAAAAAAAAGTAAAACTGGCCCTAGCCGGTTTGGCTCAATGGATAGAGCGTCAGCCTGCAGACTCAAGAGTCCCGGGTTCGATTCCAGTCAAGGGCATGTGCCTGGGTTGTGGGCACGTACCCAGTGGGGAGTGTGCAGGAGGCAGCTGATCGATGCTTCTCTCTCATCTATGTTTCTAACTCTCTATCCCTCTCTCTTCCTCTCTGTAAAAAATCAATAAAATATATTAAAAAAAAAAAAAAAAAGTAAAACTGTCCCTGACAAGAGCCGGGAGAAGCAGGGCACGAAGGAGGACTGGCCTGAATCAGCTCAGCGCCTCGTCATTCACGGCTGAGAAGCAAAACACATTGAAAGTCTGAAGGGAAAAGACGACGAAGAGCGAAAGGTCCATAGCTCATCAGTCCTAACGAGAAGGCCTGAGAGTCAGCAGAAAGGAAAAAAGGAAGGCTTTCCATTTTTATACCTTTTCTTTTTTTAAAATTATTTTAAAGGCGTTGCTTTTGTTTTACAATAAAATTTCAAGATCTCAAATTCTTTCCATCCACCAAACCCCAGTTGGTGGCAGAGAAGAGGTCAAATTCTACTTGGTTAAGCTTGTCGCCAACGCTTCTCTTCCCACAGGAGCGCCCTGGGCCCCTCTGGCCGCATGTCCGTCTGTGGGCAGCACACGTCCCTGGCAGGACAGAGGCCGATGCTGTGAGCTGCCCTGGGAGTGCTGACTGCCCGGGCTGACAGGGAGCACAGGGCCCAAGGACCTTCAGAGCTCCCGGGGCATGCTCAGTATTTCTGGAATGACAAGAGCTCCCTAAACTTTCAACATCAAACACCATTCAGTCCAATAAAAGGAATTACTTGAGACTGAAGGCGACTGGATTCCAGAGCAGGCCTCGGAGGCAGGCCTCCTGGAGAGCCCAAGAATGCACTTGTCTCCAAGCCAGAGGCTGCCTTCTACCGAGGGCCCTCCCTCAGGGAATGGCAGAGAATCCAACCTGACCCTGCTTTCTTCCCTTTCTTCTTTCTAACTTGGCTTGATTTTAGATTCCCCTTCTTTCTTCCCTTCCACAGCTTTATTGTGATATGAGTCATACTGTGGTAAGACTCACCTACTGCACATACACCCACTTACAGAGCACAATTCACCGGTTTTTAGTGCAGCCATCACCACAATCAACTTCAGAACATGTTCACTGCCCCAAAGACACCCCTTACCCTTTAGCAATCATCCCCATCTCCCCCAATGGTCCTCCCCCAGCCCGAGGCACCCGCTGGTCTTTCTGTCTCTCTAGGTTGGCCTGTTTGGACATTTCATGTGGATGGAGTCGTGTAACGTGGCCTTTGTGGCTGGCTTCTCTCACTCAGCATAATGCTTACACATTTTCTATTATTTATTTTTAATTACCTAAGAAATATGCGAATGCATGTATGCTCCTTCTTAAAAAACAGAAACTAAGAAATAAAACTAAATCCAGTACGGCCACCACCCTAGTCCTTCCCCCTCTCTCCAAAGACAACCAGTCTTTTGAGTGTGTTGTCTAACCTTCCACACCAGGGCTCAGCAAACTCTCTGTTAAGGTCCAGATCTTTTAGGGTTTGAGAGTCACAAGTCTATCCTAACTACTCAACTCTACCTTCACAGTAGGAAGCAGTCACAGACCATAGGTAAGTGAAAGAGATGGTTGTGTCCCATAAAGCTTTATTTACAAAAACAGATGGCAGGCCACATTTGGCTCATGAGCTGGAGTTTGCCAACCCCAACTTTACAGAAACATAAAAAAGCATTTTAAAGTATTTAAAAAAGATCCAGCCCTGGCTGGTTTGGCTCAGTGGGTAGAGCATCGACCTGCAGACTGACTGGTCCCAGGTTCAATTCTGGTCAAGGGCACATGCCCAGGTTGCGGGCTTGATCCCCAATGTGGGGCGTGCAGGAGGCAGTCAATCGATGATTCTCTCATCATTGATGTTTCTTTCTCTCCCTCTCCCTTCCTCTCTGAAATCAATAAAAATGCATATTTTTTTAAAAAAAGATGCAGAACAGAGGATGACACTGTGGTTTTTGCACATGAAGCTGTAGGATACAGCTACACCCATTCGTTGATGTATCATCTACCTCTGCTCCCAGGATAGTAAGGCAGGTGCCACAAAGGTCTCCATTGACAGGAAGGCCCAAAAGCCAAAAATTCTTACCACCTGGCCTTTGGCAGAAAAGGTTTTCCAAATCCCAATACAGAAAATACACCCTAGATCAGCGGTTCTCAACCTGTGGGTCATGACCCCTTTGGGGGTCGAACGACCCTTTCACAGGGGTCGCCTAAGACCATTGGAAAACACATACATAATTACATATTGTTTTTGTGATTAATCACTATGCTTTAATTATGTTCAATTTGTAACAATGAAATTGGGGGTCACCACAACATGAGGAGCTGTATTAAAGGGTCGCGGCATCAGGAAGGTTGAGAACCACTGCCCTAGATTGTGTATGTTCCTTTTACGTAAAGTAAGAGACTTTATATATTATTCTACAACTGGTTTTTATTCCAACAATCTTTTTGAGCTCTGTCCATGTTGGTGCGTGTAGACAGAATTCATACCTTAAGTGCTGCATAGAGGTCCCTGTGTGAATACACCATATCTCATGGAGCCGCTGCCCAACTTAAAGGACATTCAGGCTGCTGGAATGTCTCTCTACAAAAATCCTTAGGAGCACCCCTTGCGCTCTGGGTGCGTGCTCCCCCAGGGTTCAAAGCAGGCGTATGGGACACACGCATTTACTGGGGCGGACGCTGCCCTCCCACGTGGCGGCCCTGCCCCCTCTGCCCAGCCTTACTTGGCAAAGAGGGATTTCAGGGCTGTCAGCAGGCCGCAGGTCCCCAGGCCGTTGGTGAATCGGACACATCTGTCAACAGCCGCGGACGCCAGGCCAAAGAGTTTGCTCACAGAGTGGCTCAGCTCCTGCACGCAGTCAATGACTTCCCCGTGCTCCTGCTCAGCAAATACGGACAAACACAGCCGCCTCAGACTTGGGAACAAGTAAACAGACAACACTGAGACGGGTGCCTTTCAAGCCTCCTCATCCACAGTGACATCACTCAGCAGGGACATCACAAATGCAGTCCCCGCCGTGGCCGGTGGTGCTCAGTGGATAGAGCATCAGCCTGCGGACTGAAGGGTCCTGGGTTCGATTCCGATCAAGGGCATGTACCTCAGCTGCAGGCCCTGGGCCCTGGTCTGGGCTCGTGCAAGAGGCAACCAATCGATGTATTTCTCTCACATCAATATTTATCTCTGTCTTTCCCTCTCTCTAAAAATCAATGAAAAAAATATCCTCAAATAAGAATTAAAAAATAAATAAAAATGCAGTCCCCAACCGGGATAGCTCTTCACCAGCCTGACGTGGAGGAGAGCAGTTTAAGTGGCCAGAGAGATCACAGAAATTAACTCCTGGCAGAAAGGTGTAATCAAATCCTGACATGCATCCTTACATTTTCATCCCTTCCCTCTTTTCACGTGATTAACATGGCATCTTTCTCTCCTGTTCTCAAGCTAGGACTCAAATTCTCTGTATCAGATTTTCCAAAAGAATGCAGGGAAAAGCGAACGCCTCCTTCATGGGCCAGCATGTCACTGAAGCAGAACACTCTCCCGGTACATCCCCGGAAAGTGGAACAGCGGTGAGGAGGCAAATTTAACTATCATGAGATCTGTTCCTAAATGTCAACTCACCTCACACCAACCTTAACACCTGCCCGAGACATGACCTTCCTTCCCCTCCAGTGCCCCTAGAGCCCTGTGTGTAAGTGCCCGCTGATGCGCCCCTTGCTCATCTGCCTCAAACAAAAGATGGCCAAAAATTAAATCAACCCATGAACCAGGAGGCAATGATTCTATTCCCGGTCAGGGCACATGCCCAGGTTGCGGACTCAATCCCCAGTAGGGGGCGTGCAGGAGGCAGTCAATGATTCTCTCTCATCATTGATGTTTCTCTCTCTCTCTCCCTCCCTTCCTCTCTCTGAAATAAAAACTTTTTTTAAATTATTAAAGCCCTAGCCAGTTTGTTCAGTGGTTACAGTGTCAGCCCTCAGACTGGAGGGTCTCGGGTTTGATCCTGGTCAAGGGCACGAACTTCAGTTGCAGGCTTGATCCCTAGCCCAGTCAGGGTGTGTGTGGGAGGCAACCAATCGATGTGTCTTTCATATCAATGTTTCTAGCTCTTTGTCTCTCCCCCTCCCTTCCACTCTCTCTAAAAATCAGTGGAAAAAATAACCTCAGGGGAGGATCAACAACAACAACAACAAGGAATTATTAAAAAAATGTTAACGAGGAAACAATCAGCTTATCCCCAGCAGATGGAAGCTTCCCATTTGGCTAAACCGTTGCTGGAGATGTGAAGTAGAAAACTGGGAGTGCACATCTGTGGTCTCATCTGACATTTGGTTCCCAAGAGCCCACATGGCCCTTCAGGCCGGTCTTCGCACACCCGTTCCACCTCCGTGCACACCTTCCCCAGGGCATGCCACCCCCAACCCCCGCCTGGCAAGCAGGATGAGCCAAGCGGCCAGAGAGGTGGGGGCATTACCAGGGGCACCGCGCTGATCTGGATGAGGAGGTTCTGGGCTTCCATCTCGCCGTACCTGAGCTGGTAGGGTTTGTACGGGCCGTAAACAGCGCCCACCAGCTCCATGGCTTTCACCGGGTTGTGCTCGTCTTCAGGGAGTAAGAAGGGAGAGGCAATCGTGAGCACAGTCAGAAATCAGTCCTGGGAAACGACAGGGACAGGGACAGGGACTCCTGTTTCCTCTCAGGGTAGCTACCGTCACCGCCTGTACTGTCCCTGCGAGCTGCAGCATTCACAAGTATCTGGATACATTTGAACTCTGTGCATTGTTTGTCTAAAGCACTATTAAAGCTCTCACCCCCTAACTCCAACAACCCATTGTGGTTAAGAACCCCTTCATATTGTAACTGAAAACAAAAAATTCTTTAAAGTCAAAAAGAAAAGAAAAAGAACACCTTCAAATGATGCAAGGCCCTGCAGGGGAGCCCTCTCCGGGCTTTGCAGAACAGGTGCTCACACGGGGATTCCCGAAATGCCCATCTTCAACACATAAAAATGTAAAACTTCTGTATCAAAAATTTAAATGACAGCAATTCAACTTCTAAAATGACCATTTGCCCAGTGGCTTTGGCATCCATTGATAATCTTTGCCTGAATAGACTTTATCATTACTGACCATAAATGGATTTTTCCTTTCTCTTTTTTTTACTTAAATCCTCACCGAGGATATGTTTTTATTGATTTTTAAGGAGGGGGAGAAAGAGGGGGCGGGGAGGGAGAGGGGAGAGGGGAAAGAGGAAGAGAGGGGAAGAGGAAGAGAGGGGGAGAGGGGGAGAGGGGGAGAGGGAGAGAGGGAGAGAGGGAGAGAGGGAGAGAGGGAGAGGGGAGAGAGGGAACATCACTGTAGAGAGAAACATCTTTCGGTTGCCTCCCACATGCACCCTGACTGGGAACTGAACTGCAACCTAGGTGTGTGCCCGGCCGGGAATTGCACCGACAGCCTTTCGGTGCCTGGCACAGCCACCCAGCCAGGCCTCTTTCTCACTCTTTAATATCACTATGAACTCATGAATCCTTTCTTATTCATTGTGTTTTCAGCCACTATTGTCATTATTCATTTTAATGTTCAAATTATTTCAACTATGGCCAGTGGCTGCTCCTTCAGGTTGGCGCCTGTACCTTTTTGATGTGTCCCTATCAGTCTTTAAGTGCTTTCTTGCTTTTTGACACAAACTGTTCCAAGAATGAATAAAAAGTTATAGTAACTCATAGTTATAAAGTGGCCATTAAACATTTAATGACATAAGAAAATGCTCCTTACATTATCTTAAGCAAAAAAAGAGAATATAAGATTGCATACAACAAATATTTTAAAATGTATACACATATGCATGTGTGTGCATATAAAGTATTTACATGTATTTATGAAAAATGTGTATTTGAATTACTGGGATGCAATACAGAATGTTGTAGGCTCTCTCCGAGCAATAAGGTTACAGCTCATTTTAGCCTCTTTATTTTTGTGTTTCCAAAGGACTTTTACATTTTAAAAAATACCTTTTAAAACTCGCTTTAGGAACCATTAGAGATCTCACCCACTATGGCTGACTACCGAAGCACTTCTCTCCTCATTCCTCTCTCCACACTGCCCACGGCCCCTCGCTCCAGCAGGACGCATGGTCCCCACACCCTCTCCGGCCACTTGGAAGGGCACCCTGGTCCTCTGGAAGCTGCACAGCCACCGTGCCTCTCCCACAACCAAGACCTGACCAGTGAGTGTGCCAATAACACCTATGAGTCACCAGGAGCCTGAACAATAAACATACTCCCTGGAATGTCCAAGGCAATTATATGCCAGCGTAATTATAGAGAATAACTATTAAATAAGCTGAGCTGGTGACACAGTAGCCACACAGCACAGCAGCCCTTCCTGGAGCTACTTCCTGATCTGACAGCAGCATGCGTCTCGATGTCTGTGGTACCTAAAAGCTGATGGTGCTTTAGGAGCAGATGGAAACAGCTGGGGCTGCGTGGCACCCTCAGCATCACGTGCCTGAATGAAGACAGGAAGTGCTCTGCTCTCAGGGGCAGCGGGGGATGCCCATTCTCTCTGCGGCCACCTCAGTCCTGACACAGCATCCCTGCTCAAAGTTTGTCACAGCAAAAAACTCCTCCGAAACCTAACTTTTAGGCTGAACTGCCTGAGGTGATATGATGATTTAAGAGGAAGAGGACACTGCCCCGGCCTGGTGGCTCAGTTGGTTGGGCGTCATCCGTACACCAAGGGGGCTGAGGGCTTGATTCCCAGTCAGGGCGCATTCCTGGGTTGCAGGTTCAATCCCAGGGGAGGCACGTGTGGGAAGCAACAGATCGATGTTCCTCTCTCATGTCAATGTTTCTCTTTCTCTCTCCCTCCTCCTTCCTCTCCCTCTTCCTTCTTCTCTAAAAATCAATGAGCATGTCCTTGGGTGAGGACTGAGAAAAAGAAGCTTTAAATAAAGGAAGAGGACGCTACCTTCCCAAAGGAACCTCTGCCAACTGGTGGCCACGTCTACCTGCCTCTTTCGCCGCCTAAGACCCTCAGAAAGGCCCATCGCTCCGAGCGTGCCGAGCGCCGGCAGCACTGCTGCTGGGTAAGTGCATGAAGCAGCAACTATTCCCTAATGGCACTGCTTTTGTGGAAAAGGGTTTCGTATCTGTTGAGGAGGAAAACAGTGACTCCTCCCACTGCTGTAAAATCAGTCGCCTAAAAAGGCAAACCAACCCAGGCCTCAGAAGCGTGAACAAAAGTGAGTAAAGACAAGCCAGAGCCTGGGAGAGGGTGTTTACCTGAGTGGGGCTGCAGTGCCATCTCCAGCCCCTTGGCAAAGTGGGCAGTGGCAGCGTACAGCTCCAGCAGCTTGGGGAGCTCCAGCTCGGGCCCCGCCTGCTCCACACTGGAGCCCAGGCACATGGGCAGAGAGGGTGCCAAGTCGCCCAGGGTCTGAATCAGCAGCACAGTCACCACCTCGTAGGGGTTCTTGAAAACCTGCAGTGGGAGAGGGCGCATGCGTTAGCACGCGTGATCAAATGGGTGCGTGCCTCCTAAGGAAGCCATCTCCTGGACCGCTCCCAGGGTCGAATCAAGAGCTATGAGCCTCTACTGAAGTGGGTCAGGGATGGAAACAGCCAAGACTGAGCATCAGAAGACCTTCTAGTCCACCTGACACATGATCTCTCTAGTTCGGAGAAGCAAACGCATAAAGTAATTTAAAACAATGAGTGTGAGAGTGTGAGTGTGTGTGCGTGTGTATTTGTTTGTAAAGGTGACAGTGGATAACTGAGAACTTGCTGATGGATGAATGCGACGGGGTGGGAAGGTGGGGGACATATGTGTTGGAAAGGCTGATCAGTTCTGAGCAATGATGAAAAGGTTTGACTACTGACCTTCGTAATTATGAAGGTTTCTACACTTGACCTGAGCTCAGAAAAAAAAAAAAAAAAAAAAAAAAGAGCTATGAGCCCCAAGCTTTCTTCACAGCAGATGTGAACATGCTCAGAACCAAGAGAACTGGCAGGACCTGCAACTTGTCCAGAACAACTGGCTACTTCATGCCCATCACAGGCCCCAAGTGCTGAACTATTTCAAATCTACGAAATGGGGAGAAGCAACTAAGATGGCGGCATAGGTAAACACCGGGAAATTGTCGCCTCACACAACAATTGAAAATTACCGCAAAGGACTGAGCAAACATCATCCAGAACAACAGGAAGGCTGGCTGAGTGTAAATTCTACAACTAGAAGGAAAGAAAAGCACGCTGAGAGCCAGAGGCGCTGCGGAGGTGAAGTGCAGAGGTACGGCGGCTTGCGCGCGCGAGGAAAGGGGGTGGCGCCTGAGGACGCGGCTGTCTTTTTGAATCACAAACTCCCGACTGCTCTGAACTCCGGTTCCGGGAAGTCTCTGGGGACCCAGGTCTCATACGGGGAGAAGCTGGTCTGTCCGGCAGCGAGCGAACTTGAGGGCGGCTTTCCCTCAGAGGTGCTTGCAGCCGTTACCGGGACACTGAGACGCGCAACTCCGGGCGGAGAATCGGCCATAGCTGCTTTCTCCGCCCTCTGACTCCCTGAGACCCCGCCCCACCCAGGCTGCGGCAGAGGCTTTTGCATGTGAATGTACCTAACTGCAGCCGAACCAGGCAGACCCTGAACTTCCAAGAGAAGGCCCAAGGCCCCGCAGAGGCTTGCATTGCTTCACAGCTGAGCCTCTTCATGGCTCCTGCTGTGTGGCCTCAGGCAGAGGCTGAATTAGCACCTCCTTAGATCCAGGAGCCACTGTACCCAGTGGTCAGAGGGGGTCCATCCAGACTGCAACTCCTCAGATCCATAAGGGACACACTCAGGGAGCAGACTCAGTGAGCACCAAAGCCCCACTGAAGCAAGTCTTGCCCCAGAAGGGTGTCTTCAGCACAGAAGTTCTCCCACTTTAGACACAGCTGATTCTCACAGCCAATTGGCCTGGAGGTCAATTCCTCCCAGTGATTCTACAACAACCAAGGCACCAAGAGTGCACCAAGAGTGTCCACCCCAGGTAACTGGGGAGGCTGAGCTACTGGGCCCTACAGGACACCTGGCGCACAGGGCCACTCTATCAACACAGGGAAGCTGCCAAAATGCGGAGACAAAGAAACAGGTCACAAATGGCAGAAATGGAGGAAAGCAAACGATTGGATATAGAGTTCAAGGCCACGTTTATAAGGTTTTTCAAGAATGTTATGGAAACCGCCGATAAATTTAATGAATCCCTCAATAAGTATAGTGAGACCATGGAGGACATGAAAAAGGACCAACTAGAAATTAAGCATACACTGACTGAAATAAAGAATAATTTACAGAGATCCAGCAGCAGACAAGAGGATCCCAAGAATCAAGTCAAAGATTTGAAATACAAAGAAACAAAAAATACCCAACCGAAAAAGAAAAAAGAAAAGAGATTCCAAAAATATGAAGATAGTGTAAGGAACCTCTGGGACAACTTCAAGCGTACCAACATCAGAATTATAGGGGTACCAGAAGGAGAGAGAGGGCAAGATATTGAAAACCTTTTTGAAGAAATAATGACAGAAAACTTCCCCTACCTGGTGAAAGAAATGGACTTACAAGTCCAGGAAGCGCAGAGAACCCCAAACAAAAGGAATCCAAGGAGGACCACACCAAGACACATCATAATTAAAATGCCAAGAGCAAAAGATAAAGAGAGAATCTTAAAAGCAGCAAGAGAAAGACAGTCAGTTACCTACAAGGGAGTACCCATACGACTGTCAGCTGATTTCTCAACAGAAACCATGCAGGCCAGAAGAGACTGGCAAGAAATATTCAAAGTGATGAATAGCAAGAACCTGCAACCAAGATTACTTTATCCAGCAAAGCTATCATTCAGAATAGAAGGTCAGATAAAGAGCTTCACGGATAAGAAAAAGCTAAAGGAGTTCATCACCACCAAACCAGCATTATATGAAATGCTGAAAGGTATTCTTTAAGAAGAGGAAGAAGAAAAAGGAACTCTTACCATTTGCCACAGCATGGATGGAACTGGAGAGCGGATAAATACCACATGATCTCACTCATTTGTGGAATATAATGAACAACATAAGCTGATGAACAAGGACTGATCCAGAGACGGAGAGGCATTGATTGGACTGTCGGGACTTGGAGGGAAGGTAGGGGATGGTGGGGGGAAGGGGGAAAGATCAACCAAAGGACTTATATGCAAGCATATAGGCCTAATCAATGGACATGGACAACGGGGGGGTGAGGGCATGAGCGGGAGTGGGGGGGTGGGGGGTAGAGGGTAACGTGGGGACAAGGACACATATGTAATATCTTAATCAATAAAAAATATATTAAAAAAAAAAAATCTACGAAATGGGGTATTCAGATGGTCACCAAAAACTGGCGAGAGAGGGCTGTGAAGATGACAATGCAGAAATTGGGAGGGTTTAGAAGAGGGAACAAAATTGAATTAAAGAGCAATTCACCGAAAAGAAGCTGGAGGACCTTCCAGCTCGCAGCCACCTCTCCTCTTGACACAGATCTTCAGTAAAGGGAAGGACCACCAGGAATAGTGTATCCAGAGCCTTTCAGATTATAGATTCATCTATTCATTGAAGCTTTACCCCATTCTGTGAACGACAGGTACCTTGGACTAAACTAATCACATACACAGTGAATTTAGAGGGGGATGCTTTCAGACCACCTCTGCTGATTAAATGCTTTTTTATCATCACACTAGAGGCCCCGTGCACGAATCCGGGATCCCTCGGCCTGGCCTGTGGGAATCAGGCCAAAACCGGCTCTCCGACATCCCTGGAAGGGTCCCTCATTGCGAGAGGGTGGTTCTCGGATGACGCACCCCGGAATTGGGCTCCCTCCTCTCTGGTTCTGGGTGAGTCACCCGAGAACCGCAGCTGCCAAATCACCACAGCTCAGCAGCTCCTGCATTGAGTGTCTGCCCCCGGTAGTTAGTGTACATCATAGCTACCGGGCGGATGGTAGAACGATCGGCTGGTCGCTTAGGCTTTTACATATATACAAATAACTAAATATGCACAAACATGAAGCGAGATATATGACTGTTCTTATGCAGCCCTAGGCCAAGTAAGGTATGAGTTTAATAACTACAAAATCAATAAATTAAAATTTTTATTAGAAAATACCTTGAGATAAATGAAAATGAAAACACTAAATAGCAAAACTTAGGGGATAAGCATAAGCAGTGCTAAGAGGGAAATTTATAGCTGTAGATACAGACATTAAAAAAGAAATGTCTCAAATCGGTAGCCTAACTGTACACATTAAGAAACTAGAAAAAAGAAACTAACCTCAACAATAGCAAAAGAACAAAAATAATAAAGATTAGAACAGAAATATATGTAAGAATAGAAAAATCAATTTAAAAATCAATAAGACTAGAAGTCGGTTCTTAGAAAAAATTTAAATGGACAAATCTTTATCTAGATTGATGAAGAAAAGAGAGGGATGACTCAAATTAATAAAATTAAACATGGAAGTGAGGACATTACTACCAATTTTATAGAAATAAAAAGGATTATAAGAGATTATCATGAATAATTGTATGCCAACAAATTAACTTAGATGAAATGGACAAATTAAAAAATAAAATTTATCAAAACTGACTCAGAAGAAATAGAAAATCTGAACAGACCTATAACTAGTAAGGAGATTGAATCAATAATCAAAAACCTCCCAACAAAGAAAAACCCAGAACAGATGGCTTCACTGATGAATTTCTACCAAACAATTAAGGAAGAATTAACATGAATCCTTCTCAAACTCTTCCAAAAACTGAAGAGGAAGAGACGTGCTGTGGTCTGAATTGTGTCCACGCCCGCCCCCACCCCCCCAAAAAAAATTCATACGTGGAAATCCAAACCCCTTCTAGTACCTCAGAATGTACCGCATTTGGAGAGAGAGACTTTAAAGAGGCAACTAAGGCCCTATCCAGTTTGGCTCGGTGGATAGAGCATCAGCCTGCAGATAGAAGGGTCTCGGGTTCGATTCTGGTCAAGGGCAAATATCTCAGTTGCAGGCTCCTCCCCAGCCCAGGGCCTGGTCAGGGCTCGTGCAGGAGGCAACCAATCGCTGTGTTTCTCTCACATCAGTATTTCGCTCTGTCTTTCCCTCTCTCTTCCACTCTAAAATTCAATGGAAAAATATACTTGAGTGAGGGGTTTTTTTAAATAAATAAATAAGTCAATAAAGAGGCAACTAAGGTAAAATAAGGTCATCTGGGTGGGCCCTAATCCTTATGAGAGCAGATTGGGACACAGGCACACTGAGGGACGACCATGTGAGGACACTGGGAGAACCAGCCATCTGCAAGACAAGGAGAGGCCTCAGTAGAAACCAACCCAGCTCCCTTTGAGACAGCATGGAGGGACCTGGAGAGCATTATGCTAAGCGAAATAGACCAGCCAGAGAAAGACAAGTATTGCATGATCTCACTCATATGTGGAATCTAATGAACAAAATAAACTGCTGAATAAAACAGATCCAGGGACTTAGAAGCATGGAACAGACTGTTGAATCTCAAAGAGAAGGCAGGGGTTGGGGGGTGAAGGGTAGGGGGTGGGGGTGGGAAGAGACCAACCAAACAACTTGTAGGCATATATGCATAACCCATGGACACAGACAATAGGATGGTGATGGCCTGGGGTGGGGCTAGAAAGGGTCAATGGGGGGGAAAACGGGTACCTACGGAATACTTTCAACAATAAAGATTTTTAAAAGGAATAAAGAAACCAACCCTGCTGAGATCTTCATCTTAAACTTCTAGCCTCCAAAACTGTAAGAAGATGAATTCCTGCTGTTTAAACCTAAACCACCTGATCTGTGGTGCTTTGTTATAGGAGCCCTAGCAAACTAATACAGAACACTTTTAAACTCATTCTAAGAGGCCAGCATCGCCCTGATACCAAAGTCAGACAGAGACTAAAAGAAAAGGAAATTATATACTAATATCCCTTATGAATACAAAAATCCTAAACAAGATACATGTAAACCAAATTCAGCAGCACATTAAAAAGATTATACACCACGACCAAGTGAAACTCATCTCCAGAATGCAAGGATGGTTCAATATACACAAATGTAATATACACGATGTAATGTCGCACATTTACAGAATAAAGGGAAAAATACATGATCATCTCAATTTATGCAAGAAAAGCATAATAAAAATTCAATAAACTAGTAATAGAAAGAAACTTCCATAACATGATAAAGACAATTTATGAAAACACCCCAGCTAACATCATACTCAAAAATTAAAAAAAATATTTTAATTTAAAAAAAATCCGTTGTTTCTATACACTAACAGTGAACAATCTGAAAAAATTAAGAAAACAATTCCATTTACAATAGCATCAAGAAGAATAAAATATTTAAAAATAAACACAATCAAGGAGCTGAAAGACTTGTACACCGAAAACAACAAAACACTGCTGAAAGAAATTAAAGAACACACAAACAAAATGGCAAACATTCCATGTTCATAAATTGGAAGGCTTAATATTGTTAAGATGGTAATAACTACCAAAGCGATCTACAGATTCAATGCAACTCCTTCAAAATCCCAATGATATTTTATGGAGAAAAGGAAAAGCCGATCCTAAAATTCATATGGAATTTCAGGGGGTGCCAAACAGCCAAAACAATCTTGAAAAAGAACGTTAGCCGTCTCCTACTTTCCAATTTCAAAACTTACTACAAAGCTCCAATAATCAAAACAGTGTGGTGCTGGCTTAAGAAAAAACATATAGAGACACAGCGGACTCTGATAGCCAGTTGGCCTGGAGGTCAAATCCCCCCAGTATTGCCGACAACAATCAAGGCTTAACTACAACAAGACTGCGCACAAAGACCACTAGGGGTGCACCAAGAAAGCATAAAAAATGCGGAGACGAAGAAACAGGACAAAACTGTCAATGGAGGATATTGAGTTCAGAACCACACTTTTAAGGTCTCTTAAGAACTGTCTAGAAGCAGCTGATAAATGTAGTGAGATCCTCAAGAAATCTAATGAGACCCTCGATGTTATGATAAAGAACCAACTAGAAATTAAGCATACACGGACTGAAATAACGAATACTATACAGACTCCCAACAGCAGACCAGAGGAGTGCAAGAATCAAGGCAAAGATTTGAAATGCGAAGAAGCAAAAAACACCCAACCGGAAAAGCAAAATGAAAAAAGAATCCGAAAATACGAAGATAGTGCAAGGAGCCTCTGGGACAACTTCAAGCGTACCAACATCAGAATTATAGGGGTGCCAGAAGATGAGAGAGACCAAGATATTGAAAACCTATTTGAAGAAATAATGACAGAAAACTTCCCCCACCTGGTGAAAGAAATAGACTTACAGGTCCAGGAAGCACAGAGAACCCCAAACAAAAGGAATCCAAAGAGGACCACACCAAGACACATCATAATTAAAATGCCAAGAGCAAAAGACAAAGAGAGAATCTTAAAAGCAGCAAGAGAAAGAAACTCAGTTACCTACAAGGGAATACCCATACGACTGTCAGCTGATTTCTCAACAGAAACTTTGCAGGCCAGAAGGGAATGGCAAGAAATACTCAAAGTGATGAATAGCAAGAACCTACAACCAAGATTACTTTATCCAGAAAAGCTATCATTCAGAACTGAAGGTCAGATAAAGAGCTTCACGGATAAGGAAAAGCTAAAGGAGTTCATCACCACCAAACCAGGATTATATGAAATGCTGAAAGGTATCCTTTAAGAAGAGGAAGAAGAAGAAAAAGGTAAAGATACAAATTATGAACAACAAACATGCATCTATCAACAAGTGAAGCTAAGAATCAAGTGAATAAATAATCTGGTGATCATAATAGAATCAGGGACATAGAAAGGGAATGGACTGACTATTCTTGGGGGAGAAAGGGGTGTGGGAGATGCGGGAAGAGACTGGACAAAAATCGTGCACCTATGGATGAGGACAGTGGGTGGGGAGTGAGGGCGGAGGGTGGGGCAGGAACTGGGAGGAGGGGAGTTATGGGGGGAAAAAAGAGGAACAAATGTAATAATCTGAACAATAAAGATTTAATTAAAAATAAATAAATAAATAAATTTTTGCTACTTATCTCCATTTATCTAAGTAATACACTTACACTGCAAAAAAAAAAAAGAAAGAAAGAAAAGAAAAAACATATAAACCAATAGAGAGAATAGAGAGCCCAGAAATAAACTTTCATATAAGTGGTCAAATTATGTTTAACATACTAGTAGGTGCCAAAACCATTCAATAGGGGAAAGGACAAGCATATCAACAAATGGTGCTCAGCCCGAGCTGGTTTTGCTCAGTGGATAGAGCGTCAGCTTGCGGACTAAAGGATTCCATGTTTGATTCTGGCCAAGGGCACATGCCCAGGTTATGGGCTCAATCCCCCCTTATGGGGGGCGTGCAGGAGGCAGCCGATCAATGATTCTCTCTCATCATTGATGTTTCTATCTCTCTATCTCTCTCCTTTCCTCTCTGAAATCAATAAAATAAATAAATAAAAATGGTGCTCAGAAAACTGTATATACACATGCAAATGAAAGATTTTGGATTCTTATCTAACACTGTAAAAAAAATTAACTCATAACATTGAGCAGAACTATAAAAGAAAACATAGAAAAAAATTCTTATGTCCTTGGATTTAGCAATAGTTTATTAAATATGACATCAAAAGCATAGATAACAAAAGAAAAAATAAATTGTACAAAATCAAAATTTTAAAAATTTTGTGCATCAAAAGACACTATCAAGTCCTGGCCAGGTTGCTCAGTTGGTTGGAGTGTCTTCCCGATATGCCAAGGCTGTGGGTTTGATCCCTGGTCAGGGCACATACAAGAATCAACCAGTGAATACGTAAGTGGGTGGAACAACAAATCAATGTTTCTCTTTCTCTCTCTCTATCTTCTGTCCATTTTCCTCTCTCTCTAAAAAAAATTTTAAAAAAGATACTATCAAAGAATAAAATGACAACCCATAGAATGGGGAAAAAATATTTTCAAATCATGTATCTGATAAGGGGTGTATATAAGGAACTCCTACAATTCAGTAACATTCAAACAAACAACCCAACTCAAAAATGGGCAAAATACTTTAAATAACATATCTCCAGCCCGGCTGGCATGGCTCAGTGATTGAGTGTCAACCTATGAACCAGAAGGTCACAGTTCTTCTATTCCCGGTCAGGGCACATACCGGGATTGCAGGCTCAATCGTCAGTGTGGGGCATGCAGAAGGCAGCTATCAGTGATACTCTGTCATCATTGATGTTTCTATCTCTCTCTCTCCCCCCCTTTCTCTCTAAAATCAATAAAAATATTTTTTTAAAAAAAGACACATCTCCAAATAAGCTAATACAAATAACATACCACATTACCCACTAGGATGGCTATCATAAAATTTTTTTAAAAAGACAAGTAATGGCAAGGATGTAGAGAAATTAGAACTCTTGTGCATTGCTGGTAGGAATATAAAAAAGGTACTCAGTTGGCAGCTCCCCAAATGTAAAAAAATTACAGTATGACCCCACAATTCCAGTCCTAGGTATACACCCAAAAGAACTGAGAACAGGGACACAGCCCTAGCGGGTTTGGCGCAGTGAACAGAGCGGCCTGTGGACTGAGGGTCCCAGGTTCAATTCCAGTCAGGGGCACATACCTCAGTTGCAGGCTCAATCCCCGGCCCTGGTCGGGGCACATGCGGGAGGCACTAGTTGGTATGTCTCTCTCACATCAATGTTTCTCTCTGTGTCTCTCCTGCTCCCTTCCACTCTCTCTAAAAATCAATGGGAAAATATCCTCAGGTAAGGATTAACAACAAGAACAACAACAAAAAATACTTTAAAAAAAAAAAAAGCAGCCAGGTCCCTTGAAACAGCAAGCATGGACCGGCTCCCGGCAGAAACTGGCCACAGAACCTAGAGACAGAACCTAGCGAGAGAACCTGGCTGAAGAACCTAGAGACAGAACCTGGCTACAGAACCTGGATAGAACATGGCAAGAGAACCTGACTAGAACCTGGTGACTGAACCTGGCTGGAGAACCTGAACAGAACCTGGCTGGAGAACCTGGACAGAACCTGGACACAGAACCTGGCTGGAGAACCTGGAGAACCTGGCTGGAGAACCTAGCAAGAGAACATGGACACAGAACCTGGCTAGAGATCCTCGCCAGAACTTCACTGGAGATCCTGACCAGAACTTGGCTAGAGATCCTTTCTAGGCTGCTGATCAACTGAACGCTGTCTCCGTGCCATTCCTTCTTCGCTGACTCCGTCCACACCTTTGGGGACCCCTGGACCTGCTGGGGTTGGACCCCAGCAAATTGTGTTGGGAAAAATAAAATAAATAAAATTAAACTGAAAAAATAAAAAAAAAAAGCAGAAACACAAATAGGTATTTGTACACCAATGTTCATAGAGGCATTGTTTACAATAGCCAACAGGTAGAAGCAATTCAAGTGTCTCTCATCAGATAGATGGATAAACAAAATGTGTTACATATGTATATACAATGGAATATTATTCAGTCATAAAAAGGATGACATTCTGACACATGTTACAAAATGGATGATGCCTGAAAATATGCTAAGTGAAATAAGGCAGACAAAGGAACAAATATTGCATGATTCCATTGACATGAGGTATGTACAATAGGAAAATTTACAGAAATAGTAGACTAGTAGTTACCAGATGATGGGGGAGGGAGGAATGGACAGTTATTGCTTAATGAGTACACTGTTCCCATTTGAGATGATAAAAAAAGTTCTGGAAATAATGGTGATAGTAAACATTGTGAATATACTTAAAACCACTTAACTGTACACTTAAAAATGGTTAAAGTGGTGCCCTAGCTGGTTTGGCCCAGTGGATAGAGCGTTGGCCTGCAGACTGAAGGATCCCGGGTTCAATTCCAGTCAAAGGAATATGCTGAGTGGCGGGGTCGATCCCCACTAGGGAGTGTGCAGGAGGCAGCCAATCAATGATTCTCCATTATTGATGTTTCTATCTCTCTCTCCCTCTCTCCCTTCCTCTCTGAAATCAATAAAAATATATATATATTTTAAAAGGAACAAACTACTAATACACACAACCACATAAATAAATCTCAAAAACCGCACTGAAAGAAGCCTTACGAAAAGACACACTGCAAGGCTTCCTTCGTATCAAATTCTAAAACAAGCAAACTGATTTATGATTGAAGCCATTGGAAGAGTGGATGCCTTCCCAGGTGTGGTGCAGACTGACGAGGACGGAGCATGAGGGAACTTTCTAGGTGATGGTCTCATGTTCTGTATCTTAATAGGGATGAGGCTGCACAGATAGCTGCATTTGTCAAAACCATTCGAATGGCATATTTAAGATTATTGCATTTCCCAATTTTATAAAAAAAAATACACAAATGTTAAACTCTAGTTAAAAATATGAGTGTTGTTTGTATGCATATATTCATAACCCATGGTTAAAAATATGAATGTTGTTTGTATGCATATATTCATAACCCATGGACACTGACAAGAAGATGGCGAAGGCCTGGGGCGAGGGTGAGCTAAATAAGAGGGGTCAATGGGGGAAAAAAGGAGACTGCCCTGGCTGGTCTGGCTCAGTGGATGCAGTAGTGGCCTGAAGACTGAAGGGTTCTGGGTTCAATTCTGGTCAGGGGCACATGCCCGGGTTACGGGCTCGATCCCCAGTGGGGGGCGTGTGGGAGGCATCCAATCAGTAGTTCTCTCTCATCACTGATGCTTCGATACTCTCTCCCTCTCCCTTCCTTTCTGAAATCAATAAAAATATTTTTAAGAAAAAAGGGGAATATGAAATACTTTCAGTAATAAAGATGTAAAGAAAAAAATGTATGTTCTGAAGTGAATGATGTTTGCAACTTACTTTGAAATCAATAAAAAATATAAGACGGGTCAATGACAGGACAGACACATGGACAGATGCCTAGACCTGTGATAAAGCTAATACAATAAGATGTTCACTGTGGGGCCTGGGAGGTGGGTACACGGGTGCTCACTGTACAATGATTTCCAGTTGTTATATGTTGGAAGTTTTCATAGTAAAATACGAGGGAAAATATCTGAAGGAGATGCTGTCACCCCAGCACCCTTGGTGCCTTTTGCACTAGACTGAACTTCAGAAGAGGACAACCACCTCCCATGCTTATATCCTGAAAGGAAAATGGGTCACAGGCCCAAAGTACGACCTAGCATAAACGCTTTTTTTAATTTTTTTAAGTATTTTTTGTTGTTATTCTTGTTGTTAATCCTTACTGAGGATATAAAATTGTGGATGAGGCCTGAACACAGTCTGGGGAGTCTAGATCCTTGTTCTTAGATGGTGAAGAGCATCTGTACACATGGACAAGGCCTGTCTCCATCCCGTGCTATCAGCAGAAGAGGCAAGGGCACGGTGGACAGGGCCAGTGAGAACTAAGGGCTCACAAACACTGAAACTGCTGCAGGACGCTGTTTTCCAGTTTTCTTTGTGAGTCTGACTTGGGCTGATCAGAGGAGGAAGAAGAGAGGATGGAGAAGAGTGGCCTCCCCACCTTGCACGTCGCCCTGCATGTCCGACTGCAGCTGAATTCGCCCAGCAAATGACTGACAGACATCTGAAGAGGGTTCACAGCTTGTTTGTAAAAACATGTAAGTCCCACCATAAACAGACCAGCCAGTCGCCACTCCGAAGTCAGGCAGCCTTTTCCCTTCTAAAGGAGGACCCGGGGGCCTCCTGGCATTGAGACGAGGTAGCTCAGTTCGTTAGAGCATCATCCCGATGGGCCAACATTGTGGTTCCATCCCAGGGCGGGGAACATACAAGAATCAACCAATGACTGCATCACTAAGTGGAACAGCAAATCAATCTCTCTCTCCCTTCTTTCCTCTCTAAAATAAATAAATAAAATCCACCAATCAATAAAAAGACAAGGGGACAATAATTCACACCCTTTACGGCTAGAAATTTTTGGAAAGAAATGATGAAAAGGTTCCGCTTCACATAAGTTGCCCAGCCTCGCCGCTGACCCAAGTCAGAGGGTGCCTGTGAAACCACATTCTTCTGCTAACTCGCAAGGTATTGTGAGAACAAGAGAAACTAACTATAGCCCAGGAAAATTTTATCCAAAGTTAAGATAAAAATGATCTTGATCTTGTTCTCACAAACAGCACCTGACCAAGAGCCGCCTGCTTTCTGATCAGAGATAATGGCCCCAGGAATTCCAGGCTCCCCTGTGAACTACAACCAGCACTGCCACATTAGATTCTACTTAAGATACAGACAAGAACGATGATAAGAGCTTTCACAGATCGGGAGGTTTTACTGCCTTGGGATTGGAAGCTTATCTTTAACCCCTTCCCTGCCGGCAGCAAGCAGGGAGGCTCTTCAGGGGTGCGCTGCAGTTGAGAGGCCGCTCCCAGAGCAGACGCCTGTCTCCTGTCACCAAGGCTTTGTTCTCCCCAGAGCCCCAGTGAGCTGTTACCTGCGTAGCCCACTGGGTTTGCGTGTGCCAAGCTCCGAGTAAGACGTCGTAGAGTCCGGTGAGCTGCCGCTCCAGGGGGAGGTCGCTCTGGCACAGCTCTTGCCAAGCTGCTCCAAGCTGCGCCTGCACAGGCAGAACAAAGGGGCCCCGCTGGGTACACCAGCACATGCTGCCCCTAAGCCGCCCTGTCCCCGCCATGGCAAGCAATGCACTGCTGCCTCCTCTCCTGAGCACGGCCCCACGGACGGCCGTGCACCTCCAAAGACAGGAAAAGCCCCTTAGCGTTACCTGCTCTGATCATCAATCCAAACCGAATCTGTGCCCTCTAAGTGATCCCTTCTCCTTTTATCTTGCTCCAAAAGCAGGCCAATGTACTTCCCTCAGCAGGCCTCCACCCTTCTGAAGGGACCTCAGAAGAGGGGGCGGTGGGGGGGGGTTTAGCTTCAAGTTCTAACACTACTGCTTAAATGACACATGAGCATCGGACCTGAAAGAAATCAGGTTAGCCCAGGACACTGTCAAGTTTTTCAGGAACCTGACCTCAACCACCCTAAGGAAATCTATGAAATTCTCATAGCTGGCTGAGGGCATAATAAAGCTTAATCTCTCTTAGAGGAAAAAAAAAACAACTTTTCAGCCTATAAATGAAATCCAGCTGTAAATAAATATGGGACCAAAACTGATGATTCATTTTCCAACTGGCAATTGACTGAATCCCCAGGCTGGACCCAGAGCACCCCCTGCTGGCTAATGAAAGGACAAAGGTCAGAGCAGGAGGCAATTTTTACCTGTGAGCAGGAAAACTAGGATTCCACAAGCATGGCCCGCACAGCTCCTCACCTTGTGACACTTGTAGTAGTATGCAAGGAGTTGGGGCATCCGGTCAATTTCAGTAAACACCTTCACAAACACTTTGGATTGCTCTAAAGGAGAACATAAAACGTGCAAATGCTGTTATCAGGTTTTCTGTTGCAGCCAGAGAAAGAATTTACGAAAATAAATGTGGATGGACACATGAGCTAGTATTCAGAAATTCCTACCTAGGCAATGGCGTAACTCACGCGTGGAGATCATAAATGTGACACATAAGCAAAGTTAGGGGCAGACCATGTCTCAGTGGGACATGCCTGTTCAGAATAATGCATCAATAAGCACCATTAATACAGCTAAGACTATACATCGGCCAAGTAATCGTTACATGGGACTAGAAAAAAGAATTAGGATCACGGGTGGGGCTTAGGCTGTAACACTGAAGGAACTGCCGCTCAGAGTTGTGCGAGGAAGGGTGAGAGCCCCCAACAATTCTGTGCTTTAAGCAACTCGCCTGCCTGGCTCCGAGGCTGAATCATAACATATCAGCCTCAACGGGATCTGAAACAACCGTCAACCAACCCCGTGCCCGGCGAACACTGCAGCCCAAAGAGCGTCAGCAGCTGGCAAGTCAACTGCTAGCCCACGTGAGCACCCTCCTCCAGCCCCGACCTACACGGCCCCATCTAATACTCACATGACACGGGCAGACCCGGCCTTCACACTTCCTAAGTCGGAGGACCCTCTGGCTCCCTGTGTGGCCTGCGCCTCATCAGAAGGGCCTTTCCCAATCAGCCGACCTAGGCTGGATTATTGCTGCGACTCCCTATCACATCTTCCCCTCCATAAAACTAATCACAATCTATGTTATTCTATTTAGTTACTTGTATAATAGTTTATGGTCTTTCCTGGAAATATACGCTCCAGCCCTAGCCAGTTTGGCTCAATGGATAGAGCGTTGGCCTGCAGACTGAAGGTCCTGGGTTCGATTCCGGTGAAGAGCACATACCTCGGTTGCAGGCTCCTCCCTGACTGGTCAGGGTTTGTGCAGGAGGCAACCAATTGATGCGCTTCTCTTACATCGATATTTCTCTCTGTCTTTCCCTCTCTTTTCCACTCTCTCTAAAAATCAATGGAAAAATATCCTCGGGTGATGGATTTAAAAAAAGAAAGAAATATAAGCTCCACAGGACCGGGGCCTCCCTGTCTTATTTCACTGTTTCTAGGGGCTCACACAGTCCATGGTAGGCAGTACTAGTAAACGCGCTGCCTTTGAGCCGCACTGCACAGCGGCGCTGGGGTCAGGCTGCAGCACCAGAGCCCGTGCTTGCGAATAACTGCTTCCTCCCAGGTCTTCGGGCCAAATGCAGCACTGAGCTGCCGGGGCAGGTTTTTGGAGGGGTTGTTGTGGGGGGAGAGTTGGAGGGGTTGTGACGACCCAGTCCTTAAGCTAAGGCTGACCTGCCAGGGAGAAGCCGGGGACCTTGCAGGCTCTGCTAGTGCCCCGCGCATTTCCTGTGCCTGCCCTTCAAGTTCCAGCTCTCCTCTTTCCTTAGTGGTCAGTGAGATGCAGGTTGTTAGTCGTGGTGTGGATGGTGGTAGAAAAGGGACAGAGAAATGGGCTATGGCCTTTAAGGGTGTAAGGGCTTCGGTCTTGAGTTGTGGGAACGTAACTCATGTGGCTAAAGTGTAGACGTAACCTTTTTACAGAAACTACCATTTAGGGCCAACTGCTCATTTGCATACGTGCCAAGCATGAGGTAAAGCTGTGTGTCCCAGTTAGCCTAAACAGTTTACAACAGGGTTGTTGTGAAGGTTAGATGTTAGGCATCACCAGGCACAGCATCGGCACCTAAAAAAATAGCACCATCAGTCCTCTGTCACCCAGATTCCTGTCACCAGATTTGAAGTGCATCACTTCTGAGTACAGGGAAGCACAACTGCCGAGTGAACAGCGTTGGCAACTGGAAGGGGCCCCAAGGAACAGGCCCTTAGGCGATACAGCTCAGGACTGGCTTGAGGACAGCACCTAGCTTACGTCAGCAGTATTACAGCATATTGGAAACAGAAAACAGAAGAAGAAAAAACTGCCTATAATCCTATCACACTCTGTTAAACACTGGCAACATTTTGGTGTATATTCACAGAATGTTTTCAGAAAAAAACTTCTAGTGTTTACTAGTCTAAATATAATCACAACTTTACAATCTCTACCCAACGCAGCAGAATTTATTATTTCTTAAAACTAGTAATAAAGCAAAATTGGGCTATATAACAAACCCATTTAGTAAACCACTGTGAAACTTAAAAGTAATAATACATGGATCTTCAGCCCTTACAGAGGAATTCAAGTTTTTCAAGACTAGTGCATTTAAATTAAACAGACACATTAGTGAAACTGGGGGAAGTTCCTGTTCAAACAACAGAAATAGGAAACAAACACTGGCGATTATAAGGACTCTAGGCTCCTGCAAATGCCTCTAATTCAATTCAGAATAACTGCTGGGCACCTGCTGGTGCAGAGCCACCTGCTGGTACTGTGGGGTCTTAAAGTGAACTTATTTTTGCAGCCCCGCCTCTACTGCCTCTACTGCCCCTTTTCTGCTAAAAGAACTCAGGTTCTTCTCTGAGGAACCATGCATCTGCCTCTCATTCTCCCATTTTCCGTTTAAATGTTCCTAGTGAAGCTGACTCTATAAAGGGCACAGGGTCTGGCCAGCCAGGGCGTCAAATCCTCCTGATTAAAGTAATTGATCAGAGGTGCAAAAGACTGTCCATGAAATGCCATCAAGATTCATTGTGGGCCCTGGCCAGTGCAGCTCAGTTGGTTGAGCCTCTTCCCATGCACCAAGAGGTCGCCAGTTCAATTCCCAGCCAGGGCACAAGCCCGAGCTGTAGGCTTGATCCCCAGTAGGGGACATGCAGGAGGCAGCCGATCAGTGATTCTCTCTCATCATTGATCTTTCTACTTCTCTCTCCCTTTCCCTTCCTTTCTGAAATCAATAAAAATATATTTTTAAAAAATAAGAGTCCCCCAAATTTATTTATGCTGCTTTCACATATGATTTCACATTCTATTTCAACGTAAGTGCTTCTCAGAGTGCCCCACATGCAGGAGAGATGTCAGAATTACCTGTTAAATGAAATAAATATACAGAAAAAAATGCCCTGAAACCGCTCCCTAAAGTACTTCCTCCACTGTATCAGTCTGCACGTCACCCTGTTTGCTCCCAGCTACAGCCCGCAGGAACCGGTCCGAAGCATGTGCCTGAGAGAACCGCCCTTCACCCTTCCCTGCTCGCTGCTCCTCTGCCCTGGACAAACAGAGCGTGTGCTTGAGTGTGTGAGTAAATATAAAGAGAAGTGAGGATAATGTCCAAGACAGCTCTGCGGAGTAGGTCACAGGAACAGAAACTCGCTGTGGACAAGCTACCAGGCCCACTTGTACACTCACAGGACTTCTTCCAAAGCTTTCCCTTTACATAACCTCACTAACTTCATGCAACCCTCGAGTCAAGAAGGTGGAGAAACTGCCAACAGAATAAATAAGCTAGTCAAGATCACACAACCAGAAGGGCCAAGGTTCCTGAGACATCCTCTAACACCTATGACTTGTCCATAATGACAACTGACAGGCACAAGATTTTAATCTCAGACCTACCAAAGAATTCCAGGAGCTGTGCTGGTCCAGACCAGCGAAGAGAGAGCTCCAGAAGGGAAGTCTCTGGGACAAGGGGAAACTCAGAAGAATGCCTTACTCCCAAGATACAGTGTTTGGAAAAAATTAAGAACTATGGATGGTAAGAAGGAAGAGAAAGAATAAAAAGGCAATCAGACACTTCAGGATAAACATGAAGCTGAACAGAAAAGGAGTTAAAAATAAAGGAACTATTTATAAAATTGATAATATAAATACTATTCAATTCGATTTAAAATGATGGTATAGCCCCACTGGCGTGGCTCAGCGGTTGAGCATTGATCTATGAATCAGGAGGTCACGGTTCGATCCCTGGTCAGGGCTCGATCCCCAGAATGGGGCGTACAAAAATTTCAGAGAGGAAGGGAGAGGGAGAGAGAGAGATACAAATATCAACAATGAGAGAGAATCATTGATGGGCTGCCTCCTGCACGCCCCCTACTGGGGATTAAGCCCACAACCCGGGCATGTGCCCTGACCTGGAATCTAACCTGGGACCCTTCAGTCTGCAGGCTGACGCTCTATCCACTGAGCCAAACCAGCCAGGGCAATAAAAATATTTTTTTAATTAAATAAATAAATAAAATGATGATATAGGAGGAGAATGGGTAAGGGGGGGAGGAAAGCTATGAGAGCTAAATCCTTAGCTATAACAATGGGGTCAACAGATCTTATATGAAGAAATAAAGTAATACATTTATTATGCAGAAATGCAAAGAGAAATACCAGAAAACTAGAGCTCTAGAAATCAAAAGTGGTGGTCTCCTGGGATTGGAAGTGGGACATGAGGAGCTATTTTCCCCCTATAAGACCTTCAGTATGATTTGACTTTTCCAACATTGTAGCTGACAGGGGGCCGGGGGCGGGGGGTGGGGGGATTTAGCTGAACTCAAGAAAAAGCAAAGCCAATTAACTCATTTGTGGGTCTGCACTTCCAATCTGTAGTTTAGCTAAATCTGCTGAGCTGCAGGCCTTTTAGGACTGCTGCAGCTCTCATTCAAGCAGAATCTCCAAGCGTTCCTCACTAGCCTCGTAGAAACTGTCCCCTTTGGGCCACTCTCAGAGCCCCAGTCTCCAAACAGGAGGTCCCAGAGGAATGAATGATCCCTGAGTGTCTCCCCTGGGCAGCTCCTGCTGTCTCCCTTAATCCTCCCAGTTGTATTCCACTCGTGTGACTGAGGGAACTGTGGTCTCACTGTTCATATGCAGCGGCCAGAGAGTTAAAGCTAGGTCTGTCCAATCTCCAATCAGCACTGCTTCCTCTCAGCCAGACTCCTCGGGAGACTTACTAATACACTGCTAACAGCGATGAATAGTCCCCGAACAGAAGCTCCTTCATCTGCTCAAGCAAAACATGCTGTCCCAACCTTCCTTTCCAGCCTCATCAATGACCACTTCCCAACAGTCACTCCACAAAAATCGGTTTATTATTCCCCAAAACAGACCGTTTTCCTACTTCTGTACCATTCAAACATGTTCCCTCTGCCAAATGCTTCTCCTCACCTATCAAAATCTTACGCCCAGGAGAAAATACTCATACTATAATGCTAACTGGAGGCAAAAAAAATTAAAAATGTATATACTCAATATATATACATTCCTTGAAAGATATATGTATACAAAGGGGGGAAACTGGAAGAAAACACTAACAGTCATCTCTATGGGGAGTTTACTGCTCAATCTTCTTTTCTCTATTTTTCAAATTTCCAATAACCTCTATACGCATGACATTTATAATAAGAAGTATTTTCAGATGTTTTTAAATCCATCTCTTTCAAGGTTCTGCACAGATTCTAGCTCCTGCATAAAAGCGTCCTCCGTTTTCCTTCGTCCTCTCCTTGGTCCTGGCCTCGGTGGCTTTCACATTCCGTCTTGTAACTATCTGTGCACTCTCTCCGGGCCTCACCCTCGCCCAAGCTGTCCTGACGGGCAGAAACCTTACCTGACTCATCTGGATATTCCCTGTTCCTCACATTATTAATAGGTTGAAGTAAGAGTTACCAGTTAGTTAGCTCTTTGAAAATTCTCACTGTGATACCACATGGGAACCATAAAAAAAATGCAAACTCAACCCCCAGATTTGGTGGCTTAAGGAGTAAGTAAATAGCGTGGTAAACATCAGCATTCCACACGTAGCAAAGGGCTCTAAGAGTCAAGTTATGGGTCTAATGTCAAGTAATTTCTGACATGCTTCCTAGAGAGGAAATGACTACACAAAGCCCTTGCTTCCAGGATGACAGCAGGAAAGCGGAAGGCTGGTCCCTGCTGGCCCTCAATGTGCAGCAACACTGCCCCCTTCTGGCCAAAGCATAGATGCCACAGTCTTAGGATTCAATTAAAAAGAAGAAAAAAACCTGAGCTGACCCACCTTTTACATCTGCTTTGCTCCCCTTCATCTCTAGGAAGCCCAATAAACTGCTAAGAAGGAAAATCTGTAATGGCAACCACTGCAGAGACAATCCAGCTAAACTCTGGAAACCTGCCAATACTGTAGACACTGCTTTAATGAGTAGGAATCCATGGGTGAGGAAATTACTATTTGCCTTTAAATGCTTATTCTTTTCATAAGATGGCATAAATAAATGCATCTTTCTATTACATGTAAAATTATGCCACAGAAAGTTGATTCAACTTATCAACTGGTTGTATAAAACAAAGTAGGCATGTCTATTACAGAGATTGTCACTCTGGGAGACAAACAGAAAAGGGTATGTGTTGGGGATGTACAAATTTATTAGAGCTCTCCCTTTAAGAACTGCTAGGTAAAGAAGCACTTTACCCGGCTGGTATGGTTGAGCATCGACCTGTGAACCAAAATGTCATGGCTGGATTCCTGGTCAGGGCACATGCCTGGGTTGTGGGCTTGATCCCCAGTAGGGAATGTGCAGGAGGCGACCAGACAATCAATGATTCTCTCTCATCACTGATGTCTCTCTCTCTCCTTATCCCTTCCTCTCTGAAATCAATAAAAACGTTAAGAAGAAAAAAAAGAAGAGAAAAAGCAGCAGCACCTTGGCCTCCAGGAAAGATGACTGATTAAAGGGCACATTACTTTTTTCTTCTTTTTTTTGGGGGGGGGGGGGTTTCCTGAGAGCAGAATTAACCACCAAAAGAAACACAACACCATTTCATCTACGTTAAAGCCAGGAAAATACCTGTACTACAAACTTCAAAGAATGCAATGCAATCATTTTGGTTCAAGAGGAGTGGAACTGCTGGGAGAGCTCTGAACATAAGCACGAAGCAGCACGCTGGAAAGGAGTGGAGACAGGGAGTGGAGGGAGGTCACGGCAAGGTGTGGGAAGAAGACCTGTGCCGCGCGGTATCACTGGGTACCCCAGTGCTCATCCACACTGGTGATCTCACACTTCATTTCAAAACTAACCGCCCTGGCCCCTGTGGCTCAGCTGGCTGGAGCACTGTCCAATACACCAAAAGGTGGCGGGTTCAATTCCCAGTCAGGGCACATGCCCAGGTTTTGGGTTTGATTTCTGGTTGGGACATGTGCAGGGGGCAACTGATCAACGTTTCTCTCTCACATTGATGTTTCTCTATTTCTCCTTCCCTTCCTCTCTAAAATAAAATAAAAATAAACTTACTACAAAGCCACAATAATCAAAACAGTGTGGTGCTGGCATAAGAATAGACAGAAGGCATAATATTCATATGCAAGTGGAACTGCAGACAAAAAGTACTCAAGGGGTCATAACAATATTGATAAAAATACTACTTAAATCCTAAAAGAGAAGTGGAAAGAACAATGGCCTGCAGACTGAAGGGTCCCAGGTTCGATTCCTGTCAAGAGCATGTACCTCGGTTGCAGGTTCGACCCAGCCTTGGTCAGGGTGTGTGCAGGAGGCAACCAATGAATGTGTCTCTCTCACATCGAAGTTTCTCTCTCTCTGCCTCTCCCCCTTCCTTCTACTCTCTCTTAAAAAAAAAAAATCAATGGAAAAATATTCTCAAATGAGGATTAAAAAGAAAAAGAAGAAAGAAGAAAAGCTTCCCAATGTTTTCCATGAGGCCAACAGAATCAGAATCATGGTACTACAACCTGACAAAATATTCACTTATGTGATCTCAACAAAAAAATTCTAAGTAAAATGTCAGCAAACATCCAGTAGGACATGAACACACACATGCACACACCCACCATGGGCAAGTGGAGCTTGTTGAATTGCAGAATAATGCAACAATGAGAAATGCGATTAATGTGATTTGCCATTTTAGTAGGTCAGAGAAAATAAAAATAATACATTCAATCTTTTATTAAAAGCATCTATTAAAAAGGCATTTATAAAATGTTACAATAATTTTTGTGACTAGCTAGCACAGTAGTATTGAGGGCTGACTGTGAGTTCCATTTAGGTGTGGCTTCCCCACCAGGGCAGGGAGGCCAGGCCTTTGCAGGTCTGACTACCAGGGGGACTGAACTGCGAAGCTCCCCGTTAGCAAATCTTCAGAGGGAGGACAGCATAGTTGTTTGGCACAGAGAGGTTATTAAGCTGCTCTCACCCACACGGATAACTCAACTAGCCACAGGATCATTCTCAAGGGTTCTATATGGGAACAGGGGTGACAGTTCACAACTGCTGTCCCAGCTTCATGATTGAAAGCACTCCCTTTTCCTCTAAAAGGGTCCTAGTTTAATAATAAAGTATATGGTCAAACTCAGTACAATAAAATTTTATAATGTTTATATGTATGATAAGAGTTTATATATACACAGGTCTGCATATTCATATTAACTAGCTAGCTATAGATTTCCAAAAAAATAACTAATGAAGCCTGGTCTCATCACATGCAACCATCCTAAAACAAATTTAAGACAGCATACAGAACCCAAGATAGCATCTTCTCATGACTTAATTTAAATCACTGGAAATGTACCATCATATAAACAAAATCAATACTACCTCTCAGGAGCCAGGGAGGGAAGCGTTTCAGAAAGAAGGGAGCAAAAAATATTAACACTTGTTGACAATGAGAAACAGTGAAGTATAAATGGATGAGGCCTCCAAGTTTGCTGGTGACAGTTGTTGGAGAGTTCAATGCAACAGGATGAGAAGAACATTAAACCCAGAGCAGAAGGGCTTGTGAGTGAAGGAAGCAGGAGCAGTGGACAGATTATGTTTTGTGCAAAACAAACAACTGTGAAAAAAAACAACAACAAAAAATAGCTGTAGCCGAAACCAGTTTGGCTCAGTGGATAGAGCGTCGGCCTGCGGACTGACAGGTCCCAGGTTCGATTCCGGTCAAGGGCATGTACCTTGGTTGCAGGCACATCCCCAGTAGGAGATGTGCAGGAGGCAGCTGATCGACGTTTCTCTCTCATCGATGTTTCTAACTCTCTATCTCCCTTCCTCTCTGTAAAACATCAATAAAATATATTAAAAAAAAAAAAAAAAAAAAACAAATAGCTGTAAAGGTAAGAAAACCGTTTTGCTGCTGTTTCTTCCTGGTTTACCAAACATTTTGGGGGGCAAAGGGAAAGGGAGAGTCAGATAAACATATGTGTTGAAATAACACTGGAAAGTAACATACCCACATAATGTTCTTTGACAAGGGTCACAACTTATCAAGTGGTACACTTAAGATCTGTTCATTTCTCTACATGTAAATTTTACCCAATAAGAAAAAAATCACAAACCAATACTAAACTCAAGTTATTAACATGAATCTGAAGTGTTTAGGAGTGAAGCTTACTGATGTCTGCAACTTACTTTGAAATGCATCAAAGATGATGAGTAGAAAGGTGGTCAAATGGGTAGACATGTGACAAAGCAAATATGGCAAAATGCCAATGCTAGGATCCTGATGGTGTGTTTATTGTAGACTTATTTCAACTTTTCTGAACTTTGAAATTTTTCATATACAATGTTGAAAAAAAGGCAACTGCCATAAAGTCACAATTTACTTTCAATCTACATAATTTAATCAACACAGGCACTACAAAGACTGAACACTCAAAAAACCTTATATCTGTAAAGAGGGGTACACAGAGGTGAGAAATAGCCAGCACTCACCTACAGACTGCGAGGTGAACGCTGCAACGATCTGGGGACTGGCCAAGGCCTCCAGCCTGTTCTTCAAGGCCTCCAAGTGCACACACTTTTCTGAGTAGTCCGGTGTGTCAACGAGCATCATTAAGCTGTTTTGCATACCTGTTAGCTTGGAGGAAATCACGGCTATGTCCTATAAGAAGACCAACACAAAGGATACTTATTTTGAAACACCCCTGCTACTTCAGTTAATAATGGACAAAATGCATGAAAAAGCAAAAGAAAACGGCCAATAAACATGTTGACTATTATTAGTACTCAAATACATATTAAAATTAGAAAGTGCCATCTTCCTAACCAATTGGAAAAACTTTTTAAAAATATATTTCTTTTATTAATTTCAGAGAGGAAGGGAGAGGAAGAGAGAGATAGAAATATCAATGCTGAGAGAATCATTGATTGGCTGCCTCCTGCACACCCCCACTGGGGATCGAGCCCACAACCCGGACATGTGCCCTTGGCTGGGATCAAACCCAGACCCTTCAGTCTGCAGGCCAACGCTCTATTCACTGAGTCAAACCAGCCAGGGCTGGAAAAACTTTTAAAAAATTATAATAGCTACTGTTTGTGAGGATACAAAAAAAGTCTGTCTGGTACCATAAATTCATATGTCTTTCTAGAAGGCAATTCAGTACCATGCATCAAGAGACTTAAAAACATTCACATCTTTGATCTGGTATTCCCTCTTCTAGAAATTTGTCTAAGGAACTTATCAGAGGACACAAAGATATTAATATGTTATAATTAACTAGAGGCCCAGTGCACAAATTTGTGCACCAGTGGGGTCCCTCAGCCTGGCCTATGGGATCGACCCAAAACCAGCTCTCTGACATCCCCTGAGGGGTCCCGGATTGAGAGAGGGTGCAGGCGCCAGGCCGAGGGACCCCACCAGTCCACAATCGGGGCCAGGGAGGGACACGGGAGGTTGGCCAGCAGGGGAGAGACCATGGGAGGGCTCCAGGGTGTGTCCGGCTTGTCTCGCCCAGTCCCAATCGGCTGGACCCCAGCAGCAAGGTAACCTACTGGTTGGAGCGTCTGCCCCTTGGTGATAAGTGCACATCATAGCAACTGGTCGACTAGTCGACTGTCTGCCTTCTGGTGGCCAGTGCACGTCATAGCAAGCGGTTGAGCGGCCTTAGCATATCATTAGCATAGTACATTTTGATTGAATGGATGACCGGACACTTAGGCTTTTATTATATAGAATTAGTATGATTTTAGTGTTGTAATAACAAAAACCTGAAAGCAACCTAAATCTTCCATAATACTAAATAAAATGTAAATTATGGGTCATTCAAATAGCAGGTGGAATATTGTACAACCACAAAAATTATGTTTTTGCAAAGTATTAATTACACAGCAAAATACTTACCACTAACTACTAAGTGAAATAAACAGGATAAAAAAAACCACAGAACCCTGGCCAGGTGGCCCAGCTGGTTGGAGCATCATCCCATGCACCAAAAAGGTTGCAAGCTCAATTCCTGGTCAGGGCACATGCCAGGTTGCAAGTCAATCGCCAGTAGGGGGTATACAGAAGGCAGCCAATAGATGTTTCTCTTTCCTTCTCTCTCTCTCTCCCTCCCTCCCTTCCTTTCTCTCTAAAATCAATGAACATATCCTTGGGTGAGGATTAAATTAAAAAATAAAAATAAAAAGCATATAGATATTAGAATACAGTGGGACCTCAGTTCTCTAACTTAATTCATTCCAGAAGGCTGTTCAAGAAGGAGTTTGTTCAAAAACTGAATCATTTCCTCCCCACCTCGAAATAATGTAAATTGGCCTGGCTGACGTTGCTCAGTGGTTAGGCATAAACCTATAAACCAGGAGGTCAAGGTTCAATTTCCAGTCTGGGCACATGCCTGGGTTGAGGGCTGGATTCCCAGTGGGAGGCGTCCAGGAGGCAATCGATCAATGATTCTCTCTCATATCTCTCCCTCTCCCTTCCTCTCTGAAATCAATAAAAATATATTTTTTAAAAAGAATAGAAACTGAAGTTATTCTAGACCCCCAAATGATTCCCTCCTTTAACCTTTCTTATATACCGGACATGACTAAGGTACTGTTTAATCTATAAACAAACTACCCGCTATTAGCCTTAAACGAATCACATGCAGCACCCTTCCAGGCTGGCTTTCGGGTCAGCATGCAGCATCATCACTTTCTCACATATCACTGCCTCCGAAATGCTGCCACAGGCTAACTGCTTTTCACTTATCCACATCAACAACAGGCTTTCTACCCTGCCAAGTGCCTGTGATGAGCACACCGTTAGCAACATCAACACTTTTTTTTATTTCTTTGTTAATCCTCACCCAAGGATATTTTTTCCATTTATTTTTAATTTTATTTTTAAAGTAAGCTCTTCTTTTGAAAAATAATATGTATTTTTTATTGATTTCAGAGAGGAAGGAAGAGGGAGAGAGAAACAGCAATGAGAGAGAACCATTGATCAGCTGCTTCTTGCACGCCCCATACTGGGGATCAAGCCCGCAACCCGGGCAGGTGCCCCGACAGGGAATCAAATCGTGACTTCCTGGTTCATAGGTGGACGAGCAACCACTGAGCCATGTGGGACGGGCTCCATTGATTTTTAGAGAGATTGGAAGGCCGGGAGGGAGGGCAAAAAGGAAGGAGGGAGAAAGAGACAAAGAGAGACAAAGAGAGTGAGCCTGACTTGATGTGAGAGAGACACATCAATTGGTTGCCTCCCACACAAGCCCCAACTGGGGCCCAGGGATCAAAGCTGCAACACAGGTACTTGCCCTTGACCATGAATCGAACCCAAGATTCTTTGATGAGTGGGCCAATGCTCTAACCACTGATCCATAGCAGCCAGGGCAACATCAGCACTCTCGATGGCCTCTTTATGTTTTAAAATTGTGCTAACCATCCATTTCACCAGCAACAAAAGCAAAAACACACACAAAAATATTCACAGCACAATTTTCTGAGATGTTAAGAAGGTGAGGTTTAACAGTAACCTCACACCTTGTGCATTCTCTCCTTTGTGGCCTGAGAAATACAAAGGATTGTCAGGTCGAGAACCGAAATTTGTTTGACAAGCATTTTTTCCATGAACAACTTGGTCAAGAACCAAATTGTTTGAGATGGCAGATGTTCAAGAACTGAGGTTTGAATGTATATACAGATTTATGTCACCTATAATGTATGCATAAATATAAAAATATATAAGTACAAATATGCACAAATACTTAAAAAAAAATACCTAATAAGACATAAAAAACATATTACTAGGGAATATGAATGGGGATCATTTTATTTCCTTCCATGTATTTTTCTGAATTTTCCAATTCTCCTAAGACACATATATTATGTTTATAATGAGAAAAGTAAATGCTATTTTTGTAGAATTAAGGGTGTAATAACTAACTGCATTCCACCTCAGCATTCCACGCGTCTATGGTTTGTCAGACAATGTATTAGGGGTGTGAGACACAAAGATGAGGGAGGTCACGGTGCTGGCCTGGAGTTCACAGAGTACTGGGACAGGAGATTGCGATACAGGTTAAGACGTACAGGAGCACAGGTGAGGGAGCACTTCACGCTGCCTGTGCGAGGCGAGGGCTAGCAGAGAGTAAGAAAGGAGGTGCTACTACAGCGGGGCCTTGACGGACGAGTGGCGGTCTCCTGCCTGTAAGAAAAGGAAAGGAAGGACCTTTCGGGCAAAGCAGGAAGACACGAAGGGATGGTGTTAACAGTCCACAGCAGCCACGATGTGGAATTCATACGGAGCGGGCGGCCACAGGGAAAACCACACACCCTGCTGTGAAAGACAGGCTATGTCCTGTGAGTGTGCATAAGATTTATCTGGTAGAAGATGGGGGATCGAGCCCTAGTTGGTTTGGCTCGGTGGATAGAGCCTGCGGACTGAAGGGTCTCGGGTTCAATTTCAGTCAAGGTCATGTATCTTGGTTGCAGGCTCCCAGCCCTGGTTGGGGGCATGCGGGAGGCAACCAATCAATGTGTCTCTCTCACATCAATGTTTCTCTCTGTCTCTCCCTCTCCCTTCCACTCTCTCTAAAAATCAGTGAAAAAAATATCCTCAGATGAGGATTAAATGAAAAAAAAAAAAAAAAAAAAGAAAGAAAAGGAAAATGGGGGATGGAGGCCAACCAGCGTGACTCAGAAGTTGAGCATCGACCTATGAACCAGGAGGTCCCGGTCTGATTCCTGATCAGGGCACATGCCCAGGTTGTGGGCTCAATCATTCTCTCTCATCACTGATGTTTCTATCTCTCTCTCCCTCTCCCTTCCTCTCTGAAATAAAAAAATAAAAAAACTTTTTTTTTTTTAAATGGGAAGGCAAGGGACAGGAAAATGACCAGTGCCAATCTATGCTTTAGAACAGCGGTTCTCAACCTGGGGGTCGAACGACCCTTTCACAGGGGTCGCCTAAGACCATCGGAAAACACAGATATAATTACATATTGTTTTTGTGATTAATCACTATGCTTTAATTATGTTCAATTTGTAACAATGAAATTGGGGGTCACCACAACATGAGGAGCTGTATTAAAGGGTCGCAGCATTAGGAAGGTTGAGAACCGCTGCTTTAGAATCTCTCCCTGGTCCCTTGTGGAGGATACACTGGAACATGGGAGGGACCTGGCAGCAAGACCCATGAGGGTTGCTGCAATGGTCTAGCACAGCGGTCGCCAACCTTTCAGACCTCACGGACCATCAGTGGTCCACGGACCACCGGTTGCCGACTGCTGGTTTAGCAAGAAAACGACTGGGAAGCATGACTAGAGTGGTGGCAGAGGAACGAAAAGGACAGATAACTGAGGAGAAATAAGAGAGGGATGGAGAAGGAGCAAGTAAGGACTGCTGAGGTTGCATCCTGGATACTGGCGTGGAAATGATGCCGTTAACCAAGGCAGGAAGCTGAAAGAAAGCAAGAGGAGGGTAGCCCAGGACAGAAACAATGACTTCAGGTTCTAAGTGCCTTGGGGGAGTGCGGCTGGATGCATGTGGGAATGTGCGCAGGCAGTTCTGGATAACAGGACAGTGGGAAGGAGAAAAGCAATTAGCATTAGTAGTTCGCTAGGGTTAAACTCAGAGACTATACTTAAATCCATTCTCTCTCAAACACACGCCAAGAATTCGTAAGATTTGCAACCTACATCTATAAAGCCAGATCAACTGGACTTGTCTGCACCCTGTAAGGCTCTGAAATAGAAGGGGAGGGAGTATGGTTCTGTTGTACATAAAGGCAATGATAACTGGCCCTGGCTGGTATGGCTCAGTTGGTTGGGTGCCATCCTGTGCACCAGGAGGTTGCCAGCTCGATTCCCAGTCAGGGCACATGCCTGGGTTGCAGGCTCGATCCCTGGTGGGGCCCGTGCAGGAGGCAGCCGATAGATGTGCTCTCACATCAGTGTTTCCCTCTTCCTCCCTCTTCCGCTCTTTCTAAAAAAAATACAAGGTGCAAAGCAGTGCTCACACTTGTGGGGGGAAGGGCGGGGAACAGGTGTGTGTGTCTGGAAGGACGGGCATAAAGATGGTAACAGAGTTTGTATGGGAAGTAGGGGGTCAGGGTTACGAGAAAGACTTTCTGTTGTTGTTTATTCCTCTTTACTAAAGTTTTTCCCACATACACTTACCACATTTTTAAGTTTTTTAAAAATAACAAGAGATGATAAATAATCCATTTTGCTTTACAAGTAAAAGACTTTTCCATAAGACCTCATCTCACTTCATCCTGATACGCAACTTTCACTACTTTCCACATCTGGCAGCCCGGGAGGGGCTCACTCCCCGCGTCCTGCAGTGTGTGAGGCCCCTCTGCCCACAGTCCACGCTCTCAATCACTCTGTTCTCTCTGCCTTTTTATAGGGGCTTCTCCTGAATTCGCTCTCTGGGACTAAGAGGGTGCGAAGTAAAGACGGTGGGAATGCTCAGAGCACCCTCAGGCTGTCCCTTCCCCGTGTCTGAATGCTTCTGTCCGTGGCCATTTCCTACCTATGGCTGTGAGTGAATGGTATCTCATTCGTTTCCCCAAACCTCCAGTTCCCTGAACAGATTGCACAACATCCCCTGAACAAGACACCTACCTGAGTCTTGAATGTCTCCTCAATGTCAGCACTCAACGTGCTCCACTTGTCTGCTTCCTGCAGGGACTCGGCGGCAAGCTGCATCCTGGACTTCACCTGGTCGATTTCTACCAACACCTGAAAGGGAAGGGGTCAGAAGCCAGGGAAGCAGCTGTTCCATTCTCTCTGCCTCCCATCAGGGACTCGAGACCTGAGCATGTGCCACGCTCCTATCTCAGGGAGCTCCTGTGCCCCTCACACCAATCACATGGCTACATGTCCAGCGGGTGCTGCACAGATGAATACACTGAAAGAACGCAGCACGAGAGCAGTCTGAGTGCTTGGTAGAATTCTGAGCTAACGCTGGCCTCCACTCTGAGAGTGAACATCTTCCGAAACCACGAGTCAGCGTTCGGACGGGAGCCAAAATACCTGCATTGACTGCGATGTGTCCTGTTCAAACTTTTTAATGTCCTCCTTGACAAGAATCATTTGTTCTTTCAGAAAAGACGCCTCCTGTTTAAGGGCTTCGACATCACGGAGCACTTTGGGCATGTTCTGAAGGGCCTGGTGACTCGTTTCTGTAGCAAAAACCCAAGAACAGAAAGAGGAACCAAAGGTGAAAATCAGACCAGTCACCAATGAACAATAAAAATCAGGCAGGACGGGAGCTGTCTATTAACCACACCATTTATTGACCCTGAGAAAAATGGGAGTTGGAGGGAGCCATGGCAGTGTTTCTCAGTAGTTAGAGCATTGGCCTGTTCACCGAAGAGTCTCGGGTTCAATTAACAGTCAAGGGGCCCGAGCTGGTTTGGCTCAGTGGATAGAGTGTCAGCCTGCGGACTGAAAGGTCCCAGGTTCGATTCCGGTCAAGGGCACATGCCCAGGTTGCAGGCTCGATCCCCAGTAGGCGGCGTGCAGGAGGCAGCCAATCAATGACTCCCTGTCATCATTGATGTTTCTATCTCTCTCTCCCTCTCCCTTCCTCTCTGATATCAATAAAAATATATATATATTTTTTAAAAATATATTTTATTGATTTTTTACAGAGCGGAAGGGAGAGAGATAGAGAGTTAGAAACATCGATGAGAGAGAAACATCGATCAGCTGCCTCCTGCACATCCCCTACTGGGGATGTGCCCGCAACCCATGTACATGCCCTTGACCGAAATCGAACCTGGGACCCTTCAGTCCGCAGGCCGACGCTCTATCCACTGAGCAAAACTGGTTTCGGCAATAAAAATGTATTTTTTTTTAAAAAAAGAAAAGAAACCAGTCAAGGGCACATATGTACCTGGGTGCAGGTTTGATCCCTGGCCCAATAGAGGCACGTGCAAGAGGCAACCAATTGATGTGTCTCTCTCACATAGGTGTTTCTCTCTCTCTCTCTGCCCTCCTCCTTCCTTCCTTCACTCTGTATGAAAATCAATGGGGAAAATTTCCTCTGGTGAGGATTTTGAAAGGCAAGGCTGCAAAGGAAGGAAAGGAGGAAAGCGGGGGGGAGGGGGGAGGGGGGGAGGGCGGGAAGGAGGAGGGAGGGGGGAAGGAGGGAGGGAGGGGGAGGGAGGGAGGGACGGAGGGAGGGAGGGAAGGGGGAGGGAGGGGGAAGGAGGGAGGGAGGGGAGGGAGGGAGGGAGGGAAGGAGGAGGGAGGGGGGAAGGAGGAAAGGAGGGAGGGAAGGAGGGAGGGAGGGAGGGAGGGAGGGAGGGGAGGGGGGAAGGAGGAAAGGAGGGAGGGAAGGAGATGGGGCTGAAAGGAGAGCTGGCCTCTGCCAGGACTATATCCTCCAGACTGATGGGCGAGAACCATATGATTGAACACAACGCGCACCATCGACCTGACCCACTTTCAATTGTTTTCCACCATCAACTGAGTTCAGTTTTAACACCCTCTCCAAGGAGAGTGAACGAAGGACTGACATTAGGGGAATGCCAGCTATGAGGCAGGTGCTTCACATACATTCTATCACTTACTGCCCATGCCAGTCATTGACAGCCACCTCTTACAAATAAGAAAACGGAGGCGCAGAGAGGGCAGGTAACTTGCCCACGATTTCACAGAGCTGAAACCAAGCTTTACAGCTCTGCAGACCGACCACCAGCACCTGCTGCGGGGACGTTAACACGCAGGTCCCTAGGCCACCATCCAGAGTTCCTATGTAGTAGATCTGGTAGGAGACCAAGTGAAATTGAGACCAAGGGACCCGAATTTTTTAATGTCTCGAGTTTGAACACCTCTGCAGACCAGGATGTGTAATGGGGTGGGGGGCGGGGGGGTGGTTAACAGCAGACCCTTTGGCCCTTTAATGAGATGTTCACTGGGAATCAACCATAGAAGCCCGGTCTCTGTGCCACCAGGGGCTGGAGACTTCCACGTGGTGAAGACGCCCTTCGGGAGCCTGTTCACCCAGCTCTGCCTTCGACAACACCCAGTGTCCAGCACGGACCCCACGTCAGATGCGCAGACTGAGAAAACAAGGCCAGAACACAAAGGTTTCCTCAGCGCACTTTTTCAGTGCTACGTGCTAGGCCTCAGAGTCACTGTTCAGGCCTGGCTGGTGCCCTGGGTACCTTTCTCCCTCCCTACAGCCCCCCAAAATGTAGTTCCCTCTTACACCCAATTTAAAACTATCACTTTTAGGAGTTGCCTCTGGGAGGGTAAGGGTTAGACCTCACTGCAAAGAGGTATGGGGGCACTGTTTTGTGATGGTAACATTCTCTGTCTTATGGAGGTCTGAGGTATCCTGGTTACATACTTGTGAAAACTCATCAACTCATCAGATAACATCCATGCATTTCATCTTACGTCATTTTATCTAATGAAAAAATCTGTGCCCTGGCCGGTGGCTCAGTTGGTTGGAGTGTCATCCATGCACCAAAAGATTGTGGGTTCAATTCCCAAACAGAGCACATGCCTAAGGTGTGGGTTTGATACCCGGTTGGAGGGTGTACGGAGGCAACCAATTGATGCTTCTCTCTCACATTGATGTTTCTCTCTCTCCTTTCCTCTCTCTCTAAAAATCAATAAAAACATATCCTCGGGTGAGGATTAAAGGGAAAAAATAAAATAAAAAAACTGTAAAGAAATACTGAATTATAATTATAATGATTAGGGTTCTAATGGAAATATTTAGGGATGAAGTGTACTGTGTCTGCAACTTACTTTAAAATCTGCATCAAGTCCTGGCCGGTGTGGTTCAGTTGGCCTGGGCACCAAAGGGTCATGGGTTCGATTCCCAGTCAAGGGCACATACCTCAGGTGCAGGCTCTATCCCTGGCCCTGTCAGGCCGCAAGCAGGAGGCAACCAATCAATGTGTCTCTCTCACATCTATGTTTCTCTCTCCTGCCCCCACCCCACCCTGGTCCTTCCTCCCCTCCACTCTCTCTAAAAAAAAATCCATAGAAAAAAATATCTTCGGGTGAAGATTTAAAAATAAATAAAAATGTACATCAAAAATATAAGATGGATTAAGGATTACATGGATAGATTTGTAGCATCTGGACAGTGGATAAATGCAGGTTCACTATAAATTCTCTCGATGTTACTGTATTTAGTTCAAGAATCTGCCCTCATTCTTTTTCTCCCCGTCAGCCTCATTCAAACCCATCAGCAGAGCTCCCCTTTTTCCTCCTAAAAACGTCTTGCCCTTTCTCACCATCTCCACTGCCATAACCCCAGAGGAAGCAACATCATCTGAACTCAGCAACAGCCTCCAGATGGGGACACAATCAAACCATGTCACTCCTCTGCTTAAAAATCCTCCACTGCCTTCACATTACATTCATTTTAAGTAAAATCCAAATTCTTTCTAAAATTGATTTTCAAAGAAAGAGGAAGGAAGAGAGAGAGAGAAACATCAATGACGAAAGAGCATCACTGATTGGCTGCCTCCTACACGCTCCACACTGGGAATGGAGCCCACAACCCAGGCATGTGCCCTGACCAGGAATCGAACCTGCAACCTTTCTGTGCACAGGACAGGTTGCCTCCTGCACGCGCCTGACTGATGCACACTGGCCGGGGCCTGAACTCTTTAATGTGACATTAAAACCCCTGAGTGATCTAGCCCTGCCTACCTCTCCAACCTAAGACGGGGTCTGTTCAACAGTGTGACTCTAGACCCGGGAAGAGTTTGTGCCCAAAAAATATTTGCTGACAGTGAATGAGCACATCCATCCTCCAGTGAGGGCCTCGCCATCTCCTGCCAGCACCTCTGAGTAACTAACTGCTCTTCACTGCAGACTTGGGCCTTCTCTCATCTCCCATAAACATCCACCTCCGAAAGCTTCTCACTGCCCATGGGATGAAACCCAAACCCTAGGACAGCCAAAAAGGCCTTCACAGCCCTGACCGGTTTGGCTCAGGCACATCCCCAGTAGGAGGTGTGCAGGAGGCAGCTGATCGATGTTTCTCTCTCATCGATGTTTCTAACTCTCTATCCCTCTCCCTTCCTCTCTGTAAAAAATCAATAAAATATATTTTTTTTAAAAAAGGCCTTCACAGTTTGATCCCAATCTACTCTCCAGCCTTATCTCCAGCAGAAGTTTCCCCCATGAAAGCATGATCCTCTAATAATAATAATGATGATGATTTTATTGATGGAGCTCTGTTTGAACTCTCACCTTTCTCTGGACTGACTAGGACTTTTCATGGCCACAAACAAGCCTCTCCCTTTAATACAGAGAGGCTGCAAAGTACATACATTGGATAAGAGCCTGGGCTCTGCAACCCGTTGTCTGGGTTCAAACCCAGACTCTCCCATTCATTAGCAACATGATGCAGGACAAGTTACTTCTCTCAGCCCCAGTTTCTCCAGCCACAGAGTGGGAGTAATAGCTGTACCTACTTCTCAGGACTATTGTCCGGCTTAAACTAGGTAATCATGCCAATGAGAGGGCACTGCTAACCTTTCGGCAGGGACATTTCGTCATTGTGCAGCCCTTCACTGTGGAACATTAGGCATCACTGTCAATCCTGGTGACATTCTCCACCACTTCAACTAAAAAAATTCCCTGCCCTGATCGGTTTGGCTCAGTGGATAGAGCGTCAGCCTGCGGACTCGAGGGTCCCAGGTTCGATTCCGGTCAAGGGCATGTACCTTGGTTGTGGGCACATACCCAGTAGGGAGTGTGCAGGAGGCAGCTGATGGATGTTTCTCTCTCATTAATGTTTCTAACTCTCTATCCCTGTCCCTTTCTCTCTGTAAAAAAATCAATAAAAATATATTTAAAAAACAAACAAAAAAACAAAACATTTATTAAAATAATTCCCAATTTCCAAATATCCCAGGGAAAGGGCAGGCATTACCACCCTTGGTTGAGAACCACTTGGTTAATGCATGTACAGCACTTAAACAGTGACTGACACACCAAGGACTCAAATATTTGCTATTCTTAATGTCCTCCCCCTCTGTGCCTTGTGACGCCTTCCTTGACCGGAGGTACCTGCACCCGCTTCCAGCTTTCCCAGCTCAGGTTCTAGTCTCAGTAAAGCCACCTCATTGTTAGCAGGTTGCTTCCACATCGTCCCCAGGACAAACTCCAGAAGGGACACTTTCCATCCTCAGTGCCCGTTTCGTGACACACACACAGTAGAAGCTCAATAATTAGTAAAAGACGCAAAGTACAATAAAGAATCTGAAGTGAGCCCTAACCAGTTTGGCTCAGTGGATAGAGCGTTGGCCTGCAGACTGAAGGGTCCCAGGTTCGATTCCAGTCAAGGGCATGTGCCTTGGTTGCGGGCACATCCCCAGGGGGGGCGTGCAGGAGGCAGCTAATCAGTGTTTCTCTCTCATCGATGTTTCTAACTCTCTATCCCTCTCCCTTCCTCTCTGTAAAAAAATCAATAAAGTATATTTTAAAAATTAAAAAAAAAAGAATCTGAAGTGAAATCAGCGTCCTTTTCCATAACCTTTGTTAAAAGGTCTATTTACTGGGCCCTAAGCTTCCAGGGTCCTAAGCCTGCTGACCTCGTCTTTCCCAGAGCTCAGCAGGGAGACGGGCACAGTCCATACCGAATAAACAGACAGTGGGTTAGTCACGTGCAGGACTTCCCAAGATGGCTGCTGGTGTGTGTTATTTTTTAAAACTAACTACCCTTAAAGAACCGTTGCAGCCTCTATTCTGACCAGCCTGGCTTCCTCGCTGCAAGGAATTTGCAGGAACACAACGCCGCCCAGGTGTGTCTTTCCCATACGCCTCTGACATGTGTTTACCAAATGTAAGGATCAGGTGATTACTACTTAACTAGAGGCCCAGTGCACGAAATTCATGCACAGGGGAGGGGGAGGTCCCTCAGCCTGGCCTGTGCCCTCTCGCAATCCGGGACCCCTCAGGGGATGTCGGGGCTAAACCGGCAGTCGGACATCCCTCTCGCAGTCCTGGACGCTGCATGCACCAGTGACCATACTTTTTCATACAGGTGAAAGGCACCTTGCTGTTGAATAGGCAGCTACATTTTTTTGCGCTGATTATGAAAAGGAGTACATAACATGATCCTTCTGAGGCAGTGGTACCATTTTCCCCATCTTACGGGTGGAAAAACTGAAGCAGAGAGAAGTTAAGTAATTGGCTTTGTCACACAGTTATAAGTGTCAGAATCAGGGCTGACCACAGAATGTGCAAGCCAGAGTCCATGCATGTCTTCGCTGCATCATCCTGTTTTTTCAGTGTTAGAGTAGCCTTGCCAGGTTTTAATTTTTAAATCTAAGACACTTCCCAATAGATAGGGTAGGGTTCCTAGGCCTGGACCGCGATCAGGGTGATCTGTGGGGCCACCAGCTGGGCAATCGCCTGCTGGCACCCTGGGCTGGCTGGCCTGGCCCCGCCCACTCGCCGGCCCCGCCCCCTGGTCGTTCCAACCATAGGTCAATTTGCATATTAGGGTTTTACATAGATATACTTTTATAGTAGATATCCTTAAAATTAACTCTTTTAGCTTGCGTTTTGTAAGGAAACCACAGCACCACCCGAGGTGGAAAGAGCAAGTGTGGGCCCGCGCGGGTGGACGAAGCCCGGCTCGCCCCTCACCGCCGGAAGCGCCCACGTCCGCCGCCCGGCCGGCCGCTCACCCTCCACGGCGTGGTTCACCTCCTGGATGAAGAGCTGCAGCTTCATCACCAGCGTGGCCGCGTGCCCGTCCGCCTTCCCCGCCGCCGCCTCCTTGGGGCCGGCCCTGAAGGCCGCGTTGATCCACTCCTTCACGTCGAAGTCCTCGGCCAGGAACCTGGAGTAGTCCATGGCCGCGGCCGCGTCAGCCAGCCGGCCAGCGGCCCGGAAGGGCCCTCGTCGCGCGCCGTACTTCTCCCGGAAGTGGGGGCCGTTGCCATAGAGAGCTCGGGCGCGCGGGGCGGCCGGGAGCTGGGGGAGCGCCGGTCCCCGTGCGGAGCACGTTCCTCCGCTGCGCAGAGGAGCCGAGGCGCTGCCGGTCCGGGAGCTGGACGGGCCCTGCGGGGTGTGAGCTCAGGCAGCCTGCACCCCGGCGCCCTTTGGGGGACAGAGGGGCGTGGCCGGCTTCTGCCCACCGCCCTTCCCTTCCGGCCCAGCGCTCTGGCCGCACTCACCTGTCGCCCCTGAAATACCCAGTCCGCAGTCGCTGCTTCCTGCAGTGGAAAACGAACAAGGTGGGCACCTCAGAAAGGAGACCTGGGAGGCCAGGAGAATCCTGTCACAGGAAACAAAACAAAAAGCAAGCAGCCGGCGGGGCTCAGTGACGGAGCGTGGACCCGGGACTCCGGTTGGATTCCCCTCAGGGCACATGCCCCTTGGGGGCTCGGTCCCCAGCCCACGGATGATTCTCATCATTGATGTTTCTCTCCCTCCCTCTCCCTGAAATCAATTTTTTAAAAAAACCACAAAAGGAGAAAACACCCTAGTGTGCAGTTGTAACTAACTTTTCCGCTTACCATTCCCACGGGCAGCCTCTGGGAGTGCGTATGGTAACTCCTGAAGACCTGCATCCAGCGTTAGGAAGGCTGCTGCACTCGCCCCTGGGAGCAAGGGATCAAGCCCCACGTCTGCTCAGAAGCCTGGGATGCCTCCAGGTGCCCCTTCCCTCCCCAACAGCGGACACTTTAAAAACAGCTTTACTGAGTTATACATTTACAGGACATAAGTCCACCCATTCATTGTAAGTGTACAGTTAAATGACCTTCAGTAAATGTAGAGAGTTGTGCTGTCTCCACCAGAACATTTCCATCGGCCAAAACACTCCTGGCTGCCCACATGCACGTCATCTCTGCCCCCATCCCCAGTCCTAAGAAACCACTAATGTGCTTTCTACACATTTACCTTCTGGGCGTTTCAGATACATCATCTACTATGTGATCCGCATTTGCTTCTTTCACTGAGCATGGTGTTGGGTCCATGTTGTAGCATGTATCAGTAGTTTGTTCCTTTATGCTGCCAAACAGTATTCCACTGTGTGGCTATGACATATTTTATCCATTTCACCAGTTGATGGACATTGAGGCTTTATTGGACACGTTTTCATTACTTTTGGATTCCTAGGAATATAAGTGCTAAATTTCAGATAAATTTAAGAAACTGCCACCTGGCCGGTATGGCTCGGTTGGGCGTCGTCTCCTGTCCTGAAAGACTGCCAGGATTTGATTCTCAGTTGGGGCACATACCTAGGTTTCAGGTTCAATTGCTGGTTGGAGTATGTATGGGAGGCAGCCAATCGATGTTTCTCTCTCCTCCCTTCCCCTCTCTAAAAATCAATGAAAATATTTCTTTTAAAGAGATATGGTTTGCAAATATTTTTTCCTAATTTGTAACTTGTTTTTTCCCTTTTTTTATTTTGTATAATCCTCACCCAAGGGCATTATTTTTAGAGGGGAGGGGGAGGAGAGAGATGTCATTGGCTGCCTCCCAAATGGACCGACTGGAGATAAAAACCCGCAACCTAGGTATGTGCCCTGACCAGGAACTGAACCCACAACCTTTTTTTGTACAGGATGACACTCCACACCGGCCAGGGCCACTTTTTTTGGGTATTTATTGGTTTATTTGAGAGGGAAAGAGAAACATCGATTTGTTGTTCCACTTATTTTTGCATTCATTGGTTCCTTTTTAAAAATAATTTTTATTGATCTTTGAGAGAAAGAAACATCCATGTGAGAGCATAACATCAATCAGTTGCCTTTTGCAGGTCCCCTACCAGACATGTGCCCTGGCCAGGAATCAAACCGACAACCTTTCTGTTGCTTGGACGATGCCCACCTGAGCCACACTGGCCAGGGCCATTGGTTGCTTCTTGTAAGTGCTCTGACTAGGGATCAAATCAGTAACCATGGCATATCCGGATGATTCTCTAACCAACTGAGCTACTGGGCCAGGGCCTCTTTTCACCTTTTTAATGGTGTCTTTTGAGATGCAAGTTTATTTTGATAAGGTCCATTATCACTTTTTTCCTTATATGGGTCATACTATTTGTTGTTGTATCTAAGGGGAGGTGGGGAGATGGGTGAAAAAGGTGAAGTACAAATGGGTAATTACAAAATAGTCATGGGCATGTAAAGCATAGGGAATATAGTCAATAATATTGTAGTAACTGCATGATGTCAGATGGGTACTAGATTTTTCAGGGTGTAAGTTATATAAATGTCTAATCATGTTGTATACCTGAAAATAGTATTGTATGTCAACTGGAACTTTAAAAAATAAAAACTTACTTAAAAACAGATATTCACTCTGGCTGGGTAGCTCAGTTGGTTAGAGCGGCATCCTGATATGCCAAGGTTGTGGGTTTGATCCTCAGTTATGACACGTAACTTTTTAAAAATGATATTTAAGAAGCAGAAAAAAATATTTACCTAACTCAAAATCAAGAATTTCTCCTAAATTTTCTTCTAGAAGTCTTAAAGTTTTAGCTTTTACATTTAGGTCTGTGGTCTGGATTGAGTTCATTTTTTTTGTGTGTATGGTGTGAGGGAAAGGTCTGAGTTCATTTATGTGTGTGCATGCAGACATACAATTAACCTGGGACCCTTTGTTGAAAACACTTTCCTTTCTCCACTAAAATGCATTTAAGATTTTTATCAAAAATCAAATAACAAATGTTAGGGTTTCTGGACTCATTTCTGTTCTATTATCTGTCCCTATAATACTACTAAGCTATTTTGATTATTGTCATCTATAGTAATTTTTGAAATCCGGTAGTGTAAGTCCTCCCACTTTATTTTTTTTTTTTTTTAATATATTTCTTTATTGCCGAAACCGGTTTGGCTCAGTGGATAGAGCGTCGGCCTGCAGACTGAAAGGTCCCAGGTTCGATTCCGGTCAAGGGCATGTACCTGGGTTGCGGGCATATCCCCAGTGGGAGATGTGCAGGAGGCAGCTGATCGATGTTTCTCTCTCATCGATGTTTCTAACTATCTCTCTCCCTTCCTCTCTGTAAAAAATCAATAAAATATATTTAAATTAAAAAATATATATATTTCTTTATTGATTTCAGAGAGGAAGGAAGAGGGAGAGATAGAAACATCAATGAAGAGAGAGAATCATTGATCGGCTGCCTCCTGCACGCCCCCTACTGGGGATTGAGCCTGCAACCCAGCTATGTGCCCTTGGCCGGAATGGAACCTGGGACCCTTCAGTCTGCAGGCCGATGCTCTATCCACTGAGCCAAACTGGCTAGGGCCTCCCACTTTTTTTAAAAAATTATTTTGCTACTTGAAACCCTTTGAATTTCCACATACATCGTGTGACCAGCTTATCAATTTCTACAAAAACTGCTGCTGGAATAGGGATTATATTGAATCTATATATCGCTTTGCAAATCGTCATCTTGACAATATTGTCTTCCAGTCCGTGATGCCTCTCCACTTATTAAGATCAGGATTTTCAACCTTGGTGCTATTGACATCTGGGGCCAGATAATTCTTTGTTGTGGGGGCTGTCCTATGCATTTTACGATGTTTAGCCACATCCCTGGCCTAACCCTCTCCTAAACTGTGACAATCAAAGATGTCTCCACACATTGCCGAGTGTCCCTAGCGAGCAGTTCCCCAAGGACCTCTAGTTTAGATTTTCTTTCTCTCAGCAATATCTTGTAGTTGCACGTTGTAAATGTCTTGTATCTTTGCTAAATTTCTTCCAGTGTTATATTCATTTTAATGCTCTTAAAATGATTTAACTTTGTTATATAAATACAATTTTATACATTTACACTATACCTTTGGCATTTACTGTGTCTCAGTATTAATTTGCACCTCACCAAACTTTTATAAGGTGAACTTTAAATAACTATGGGCAAGGCAAGTCTGCTCCTCTACTGGAAGCCAGTTGGACAGGCTAAGAGCAAATCGCTAGGTGCCATGTGGTGTTATAGTCACTTTACATATATTAACTCATTTAATTTTCAAAATATAAACAATCCTACTATCCACTTTACAGGGGAGGACTCTGAAAAGGATAAGCTATTTTCCCTATGTCACATGGTCACTTAGAGGCAGTAGTGACGGTAAACAGAATTACAACTAAGGTTTGATTTCATTATTTCAAACTGTTAGGGCTTTCGACCTCCAGCTTTTTTTTTTTTAAATATGGAACACTTCATGAATTTGCATGTCATCCTTGCGCAGGGGCCACGCTAACCTTCTCTGTATCGTTCCAATTTTGGTATATGTGCTGCCGAAGCGGGAACAAGGCCTGTCTTTAAAAGCAGATGCACCGAAGTGTTTCTTCAGCTTTAAAAACTACCTCTGAAAACTACTTTTTAAGTGCAAGTTTTCTTTGAGTGAACATGGTAGACTTGGGATTGCATTGGACGAGGGTACAAAAGGCTGAGTTAACTTCATTCTGGGTGACATTGAGTGTGCCTTGCCCTAGCTGGCTTGGCTCAGAGGATAGATCCGGGTTCGATTCTGGTCAAGGGCACATACCTCAGTTAGAGGCTCCTCCCCGGCCCAGGCTGGTTAGGGCTTCTGCGGAGGCAACCAATCAAAGTGTTTCCTTCACATTGAAGTTTCTGTCTTCCCCTCTCTCCTCACTCTAAAAATCAATGGAAAAATATTCTTGGGTGAGGATTAAAAAATAAATAAAATTTAAAAAAAATAAGTGTGCCTTAACTGTATAATCTTATCTGAGGACACTCCCTGCTTTGTCCTTGTTTGGCTCCAACTCTTTCCAGATGGGAGTGTCAAACCGCACCTTTAAAAACAACAAAAAACCATAGCTAGTATTCCAGGGCACATTGCTACTATTTTCTTAGTTAACCTAGTTGACAGATTTTTATGGTTTGGGGCTGGTGTCTTCTATAGTGGAATGTACTGAAAGAATGTGTAACTCGTAAACACTGTAGTAGTCCAGCACTGTGCATTTTAGAATATCGCTTTCTCCCTTGTATATTCTCGCTCTACATTCTTTTTAATGGTAATACTCATGTTCTTTTGGTTCTTAAGTCTTTTATCCTTTCACCACCTACGATCTCCATAGCCCTGATGCTCAGTGACGCAGGTAAAGCGGCATTTTCCACTCATTGAAGAGATGAGGGGAGGAGCTATCTGCAGGGGCCAGAGAGACAGGAGAAAACATCAAAACCTGACAAACTACCTGTGGCTGTGGGAAGTCTGTTCTGTTTTTGGCAGATGCCAGTGAGCAGGGCACACAGTGGCGGGGGGCACTGAATGCTAGTGTAAGCAACTTGAATTTGATTGCATAGGCTTTTCAGGCATTAAGAACCACTCGGAATTTTCCAGAAAGGGATCAAGTACCCAGATTTGTTAGAAAATTCTGGTGGTAGCAAGTACCATGGCTCAGAGAAGTGAGAGGCAGGCAACTAGTGTGATGCAGGGAGAGCAAGATGTGGTGGTATTTAGAAATAAAGACTCGAGACAAGGGTACCAAGTGGAATGGATGGAGCAGGAATGAAGGGTCCATGAGGCTCAGATAGGTGCTTTCAAATAGAAAATTTAGTCCTGGCCAGTGGGTCTCAGTGGTTAGCGTCAGCCCACTCACCAAGGGTCACAGTTCCATTCCTGGTCAAGGGCTCATACATGGGTTGCAGGTTCATTCCCCAGTCCCATTTGGGGTGCGTGGGAGAGGCAACCAACTGATGTGTCTCTCTCACACTGATGTTTCTCTCGCCCCCGCCCCTTTCACTCTATCTAAAAACAATGGAAAAATATCTTCCAGTAAGGATTTAAAAACAAATAGTAAAAAGAAAATATAGGTGGAAACAGGGAGGAGGTTGGATTCCATTCAAAACATTTGGAGTTTGAGGCAATAGTGGAACCTCCAGGTAGAGAGATCCACTGCTGGCTTGAAACATGGGTCTGATGTCAGCAAGAAGGTGGAAGTTTGAGACAGAGGTCTAGGACCCTCTAGAGGTGAACTGCCCACAGTGCTTAGAAAAGAACTGAGGACTGAACCCTGGGGAAACACCACTTCAGGGACAGAATAGAACAGTCAGAGGTAGGTCAACAACTGGAGTGAGCAGGATCCCGGAGTTCAGGACAGGGAAAGTACTGGCCCCTCCACCAGGGAATATGGGCTTTTCTCCCCCCACTAGAACAGAAGATGCAGAAGGGTAGGGACTCTGATGCTGCCGTATCTGCAGGGCCTACAACAGTGTCTGCCTCATAGTAGCTGGTCAAATACTTGAGTGAATAAGAGGATAAGGATTGAGCTTTAAGTGGTCACTAAACTTGGTTAACTAGAAGGCACTGATAACATAAATCAGGGCCATAGTCAGGACCGCCAACACCCCCCACCCCTTATTCTGTCCACCACCACCTAAGCAGATCACCACTGCAGAAGACAGAGAAGGTCAGACACACAAGTTCAACTCAGAACGATGTAAGTCTCATTCACACATTTTGGTGGCAGTTCTTCCTAGGCTGACATTATCACTATAAACTGTGAAATAGCTAGAGTCTATAAAAGCTATACCGAGCATGTGAGCATGAAGTAACGTTAGATTAAAATGAACCTTATGTGCATTATGCCAAATAAAGAAATCACCCAATCATTTATGTTTTATGAGTTTTCTCATATGTTTAAAAATTAGCATGCCTTGATCTTTTATAGCACTTTTCCCCACCAATCAGTGTTGGCAGATTTCCAACTAGATGTAGACGGTGAAAGATCAGGCTGTGGAGTGCCGCATTTTGTGATAAAAAGCCCCAAACAGAGCCTTGCAGTTTCTGAGGTAGAATCCTGCCCACACCGGTGAGCTGCTGGGACTTCAGTCCTTCTTCAGGCCATCAGCCGGGTCAGCTTTCTTCACCCACCAACCAGACCACGCAGGACTTGTAAATCAAGCACAGAGTGGGTGCTCAGTATTCATTGTACACCTGGATTTTCCTTTGAACTGTGACTGTAACAAAAATCCACATCTCTTTCCAGCACAGTTCAGACCCAGGGGCTTGTGTCTTCACTGAACGACTGAGGTCCTGATCCCTCATGAAGTCTTCCTTCCGTCCTCAATAGAGGCCAGTTCCCTTTGGGCCGATCTTCTCTGAATGCAATGGGCTTTGCACCTCCTACTTACTCAAAACTCCACAAAGTATATTTGCTACACAGGTATTTATTCAATGACTTTCTGTATTTAGTCACCACTTAAATCACTGCTAAGCTCTTTTCATATCTATTTGCTCACAGTTCATCTTGGGTTGTGAAGGCAACAGACGAGGGGAGCCTGCTAGCTACAACTGACAATGACTGGCACTGTGTCACACAGGGTTCTGAGTACACGCCTGTGAAGACAGAGGATGGAGATGAGGGTCCTGAGTAAGGGCCGACAGGCTGCACAACCCATGGAACCTACGGCCGGAATAAGGCCTGGGTTCTGCGTTCCCCTCTGCCGTGAGGCCCAGCTGTGGGTGATTCTAAGGCACAATGGTGAAGAACATGATTGGCCCACCAGTGTGGTCCTCTGGTCAGTGCAGCCTCTTGCCTGGAAAACAATGTGACAAGCATTCCATTTAGAAGATCTTCCGGAACACGTGCCAGCAGCATTCTCTAGTGGAAATGGAGGCAGGTCTCTCTTGAAAGAGTGCCCCAGAAGACACTCTCTGCCCCAAGACCCACTAGGTCCCTTTTAAAGTCCCAGAGAGCAGCAACCTGGGAGCAACAAGACTTTCAAAGGCTGACAAGGCACAGAGTGGATGAGTGAAAAGGTAATTCATGAGAACAATAGCTTTGGCTATAAAACATCCCACCTGAGGCTGGGAGATCAGTGTCCAAACACAGAAACAGATATGCTCGTAGCAGGTGTGAATGTAACAAAAATCCACACATACCCACACACACACACACTACAAAACAAGCCAGAAACTGGCATGTGGAGCCTGCATCAGGGCAGCACTCCTGGCACTCTGCACTCAGTCACTGTGATCAGTCCCATCCAGACAGCACGAGGAACACTGCCTACACTTGAATGGCAGGGTGTGTCTTGAGAAAAGTTAGGCTGCACCCAAGACTGCCAGGTCTGGAAAGTCTTTCACTTCTCCAACTTCGCTGAAAGGCTGTCCGCCCTGGTTGAATGTCAGCTTATACCGTAACCGGATTGGCTCCTGGGCAAAGATAGAAGATAAATGAGTGAGGAGCAGCAGAGAGAACAGCACGAAGTAAAAGCCTTTCCCATGCAGTAGTCACCAAGCAACAGGGCATGCCTGTTAACTCGGCCACGTGAGGCTTCACACCGTGACAGCAACACCCTGGCCTAGACCCCTGGGGACTACAAACGAGGGGAGCCAGGTCCACAGCCTGGGATTCAAGTCCTTCGTCCCACACTTGTGCATTCCTGAGCTGAACCACTGCTGAGAGACCAGCTGAGGACGACAGACAGGTCTCACCCTTTCAGAGGACTCCCTGTAATAGGAGAGTTTGTCACTCCCTCGGTTCCCAGCCATGACAATCTGGTCACGGGGCTTCTTTCAGTAAGCCCCAAAGGAAAACACACTCTAGCAGGGACAGCCCGCCACCACTGCCCACCACCCAGAGGCCTCTCTCCACCCACCACGCTGCCACCCTACTGTTCAGGGCCCACCTCCCTGCTGTTAAGGACACCGGAGCATACTTTGTGTGGATTGTCAAGCAGCAGCATCTGAGAGATCACGGCTGGAGGCATCAGAGGACTGAACGCTGGGAGCTGGGAGCTGGATGCCGGCTGCAGTTTCACTCTCATTGACTATGAGGATGGGGGAGAGCCAACATGCAACTCATTTCTAGTAAATGACAGCTTTAATAAGGCGATCGGGTGAACAGGAGAGCCTGACCTGCACCCCACCAACTAATGACAGGATTCAAAAGACGGTTCCTCCCACACACAGAATGTGTCTGACGTGTGTGTCAGTCCTTGGCTTCTGAGAGGCACATGCAGAGCCAGGGCACATCTGGAGTTGAACTCCAACTCCGGCTCTCACTAGCTCTATCACCTTGGGTAAATATTTAACCTTAGAATGATAATTTATAAAACAGAAGTAACAATAACACGTGCCCCACATGATCACCATGAGGATTAGAAAGTGGATCTTGGGCTCTAGCTGGTTTGACTCAGTGGACAGAGCATCGACCTGTGGACTGAAGGCTCCTGGGTTTGATTCCAGTCAAGGGCATGTACCTTGGTTGCAGGCTCGATCCCCAGCTCTGGTGGGGGCCTCTGCAGGAGGCAACCTATCGATGTGTCTCTCACATCGATGTTTTTCTTTCTCCTTTCCTCCCCCCGCCGCCCCCTCCATTCCATTCTCTGTAAAAATCAATGGAAAAATATCCTCTGGTGAGGACAGACCAAATAAATAAATAAATAAATAAATAAATAAATAAATAAATAAATAAATAAATACATACATAAATAAATGTTCCGATTACAGTTCACATTCAATATTGTTTTGTGTTAGTGTCAGGTGCACAGCATAGGAGAGTGTCTTTCTGAGATACAGGAGATAAGGACCAGGTGATTCTGGAGCTGCTGGCACCATTCTCCTGCTTCATGGGGAGTCTGTCTGAGAACAGGCTCCAAAGAGGAAAGCAGTCAGGACAGGGAAGAGGCAGGTTCTTAAGGAATCCTCTAAGCACCTACCTGCACCCAGACATCAGGAATCACCAGTAGAATGAGCCAATAAAGCCCCCATTTTACCTTCAACTACTTTTTTAAAAAAATATATTTTTATTGATTTCAATGATGAGAGAATCACTGATCAGCTGCCTCCTGCACACCCAACACTGGGGATTGAGCCTGCAACCTGGGCATGTGCCCTGACCAGGAATTGAACCGTGACCTCCTGGTTCCTAGGTCAATGCTCAACCACCGAGCCACGCTGGCCGGGTACCTTCAACTACTCTGAGTGAAGATTCTATCCTTCCACCCAACTGACAGGTAATGGATCTGGTGCTCAGAAATGATAAATTCAAAGGATCTGCCCAGTGAATGGCTCACCTTCGGCACGGCCACCTGAAACATGATGTCCCAGACAGGCTGGGTGGCAGTGCTCATCATGGTCAACAGGAGCACCTGCACCTCAGGGTGGCCAGGGGCCCCCGTCTGGGAAAAGTGGAGCAGAATTCGGAATCCGTTCCGGTCGTACACAATGATCGGAGGCAGGCTGCCTGGTAGAGAAGGGCCCGACCGAGAAATGTTAGTGCTGCTGTAATATCCAGACAGCCAAGCCTGGAGGAGACGTGCACATTCCCACTGAATACTGGTGCTCCTCCAGTGAGAGCAGCTCTGGAATTAGCCTCGGCACTGCCGAAAGCCAAGTCCTATGGCTTCTAGTTGGATGCCTATGACCATCCAACCGACCTAAGCACATTACCAGGTGTTTTTTAAAAATAAGAACTTTTTAAAAGGGAGATATGATTATGATTAAAATAATGTATGAACATGGAAAATACAGGATATCAAAGAGCGTTTTTTTAAAAAACACCCTTAGATGGAAAAAATAAAATAAACATCCCAATTCTACCCAGAAATAAGCACTGCTAACATCAGGACCTGTTTTCTTCTGGTCTCTTATATATGACTACACCCCCGCCCCCCATATTTAACTTGGAAAAATTATACAGATAGCAAATCTCTTCCAATTAACAGGTTTAATGGCATTCCAACAGAAATCCTAAAAGGAATGTTTTAATATCCCTAGGAAATGATTCTACATCTCATTTGGAGGAAAAACAAAAACATGAGACTAACCATAGGAAAACAAAAAGAGAGAGGGAGGTATAGCTACTTGCATTAACAAATACTCAGATAGTACAAACTAGTATTTAATAATGAAACTGCCAAAGATTCAAAAGAATGAGAATACCTATAAGGGATTGTGGTTGATATGGAGTTAAGGCAACCTTTCTAGAAGTGAGCTTTGGCAATGCAGATTAAAAATGTTTAAATATCTACACCCAGGTTTCTACATTTATTTATTCATTCATTCATTTATTTATTTATTTATCAATCCTCACCCAAGGATATTTTTCCATTGATTTTTAGGGAGAGAGGGAGACAGAAAGACAGAGAGAAACATTGATGTGAAAGAGACACATGGATTGGATGCCTCCTACATGAGACCAACCAGGGCCTGGGCTGGGGAGGAGCCTGCAACCAAGGTATGTGCCCTTGACCAGGACCCATTGAGCCAAACCAGCTAGGGCCAGCATTTCTACTTTTAAGAATATATCCAGCATGGAGGGACCTGGAGAATATTATGCTAAGTCAGTCAGAGAAAGACAAGTACCACATGATCTCACTCACATGTGGAATCTAATTAACAAAATAAACTGATGAACAGAGAGGATCCAGAGACATGGAAGCATAGAACAGAGTGTGGAATCTCAGAGGAAAGATGGGAGGGTGGGTGGATGGGAGGTCATCAACCAAAGACCTGGTAGGTATATACAGCCTGGGGCAGGGGAAGAGGGGCAGTGGCGGGCTGTAGGGGGTAATTGGGGGGAAAAGGGGGACATATGCAATACTTTGAAAAATGAAGATTTAAAAAATAATAAATAAAAATAAAAAAATAAATGCAATGAAATTTAAAATAAATAAAAACACACACAAATAAAAAAATTTTTTTTAAAAAAGAATATATCCAATTGAGCCCTAGCCAGTATTCTCAGTTGTTAGAGTATCAGCTCACACACCCAAGGGTGGTGGATTTGAGTACCAGTCAAGAGCATGAACCTAGTTGGGGTGCATATGGGAGGCAACCAATTGATGTTTCTCACATCAATGTTTCTCTCTCTCTCCTTCCCACTCTCAAAAAATAAAAAATAAAAATCAATGGAAAAAACATGCTGAGGTAAGGATTAACAACAAAAAAGAATATATCCAATTGAAATAACCAGGGAAGTTTTTTAAAAAAATAGGTGCCCAGGCTCCTAGGCACTGGCCAGGTAGCTCAGTTGGTTAGAGCATCATCTCAATATGCCAAGGTCAGGGCACATCCAAGAATCAACCAATGAATGCATAAATAAGTGGACAGTAAGTTGATGTCTCTCCCTCTCTCTCAAGTCAATTAATTTTTTAAAAATTTAAAAAATAAAATTATGCCCTGACCGGTTTGGCTCAGTGGATAGAGCGTGAGCCTGCGGACTCAAGGATCCCAGGTTCGATTCCGGTCAAGGGCATGTACCTTGGTTGCAGGCATATCCCCAGTGGGGGTTGTGCAGGAGGCAGCTGATCAATGTTTCTCTCTTATCGATGTTTCTGACTCTCTATCCCTCTCCCTTCCTCTCTGTAAAAAAAATCAATAAAATATATTTAAAAATAAAAATAAATAAAATTGTAACATAGGTGTCCAAAGATGTTCACTCTAGCACTGTTTTAAACTGGAAACACATTATCCTTTAGAAAGGAATAGAATAGGCCCAGCCTATGTGGTTTAGCATCCACCTATGAGTCAGGAGGTTATGGCTCAATCCCCAGTCAGGGCACACACCCGAGTTGCAGGCTTGAGCCCCAGCAGGCAGCGCGCAAGGAGGCAGCCTAGTGATGAATCTCTCTCATCACTGATGCTTGTATCTCCTCTCCCTTTCCCTTCTTCTCTAAAATCAATAAAATATTTTTTTAAAAAGGAATTAAATAAATGAGTTATGGTACATCTGTGTAGTGATATTATGTATGAATTCATTTTTAAAAAGCCAGGTTCTGGAGAACAATTAAGGGCATGAAAAAAAATGCTATTGCTTATAATAATAAATAAAGCAGGATTAAAACACTATATATATTATGGTGCTAATTTAAAAAAAAAAATATATATATATATATATATACACACACACACACACATACATACATACATACATACATACATGGATAAAACAAGAAAATACATTAAGATCTTAACAAAACTTCCATTTCTGGGTGATAATGGTACAAATGATTTTAATTTTCTGATTTATTCTATCTTTTCTAAAACTTCTATATTGAAAATATATGTTTTTGCTTTTAATTTTATTATTTTTTTTGTAATAATTTGAGTTTTTTAATGGAGTTTTTTAGAGAGGGAGGGAGAGGGAGAGAAGGGGAGAAAGAAAGAAACATCGCTTTTTTGTTTCACTTATTTATGCATTCAGTGGTTGATTCTTGTACCTGCCCTGACTGGTGGTTCGAACCCACAACCTTGGCAGATCAGGACTATGTTCTAACCAACTGAGCTACCTGGTCAGGACATAATAATTTCAGATTTATAAAAAGTGGTAAAGCTAACTAAAATTTCCCATATACCTTTCACTCAGCTTGCTCAAATGTTAACGTTTTATAAAACCATAGTACAATTATCAAAACCAGGCAACTAACATTGAAGATAGATTGTTTTTAAATCAAAATTTAACAAAGTAACTGTGCAAAGGGCCCCCACTGCTCACTGACTGTTTAACTCCTCTGCCTGGTTCCAGGGCTCTCTGCAGTCTGACCTCGCCACAGCCACAGCAGGGCCTACGCCAGAGAAGAGGGCCAGGCCTCAGATCTAAAGCTCAGCGGTTTCCTGCTCACATACTAGTGCTGCCCACAGGCAGTCACCTTACTTAGTGGGCCTGCAGTTTCCTTTGTAAGTGGGTAAAGATATTAATCTACTTCCCTGCCTTATAGAGCAGCGGTTGCCAACCTTTCGGACCTCACCGGTTGGCGACCGCTGTTAGAGGATCCCTAGAGGAAGAAAATCACCAACCAATTCCTTCATTTCCTTCTCATTCCAACTCTTCCGAATTATTTCAAGCCACAGTGAACATTCCCTTCTTGATTCCAAATGAATGAACATCAAGTCCCTAAGCAGACTCAATCCCCCTAGTTTTGTTTTTTTTTTTCAATCCCCCTAGTTTTTAAATTCCACCTGCCAATCCACCCCAAGACAGAGAAATCATTAAGGAAAATATTAGCTAAGAGATGTGAAACCACCTCCTTATCCACCTCCTCTGCCCTGAGGCAAAACCTCTACCACTCACTTCTCAGGGAATAAAGCTGGGCATCTAATAGAAGGAAAAAAAGAAGAAAAAAGGTGAAACTGCACTTACTGGGCTTAACAGACTCCAAAGGGACAAACACTTGAGCCAGAGGTGTATTCTGAGAAGAGGAAGACGAAGCCAATGGGCCAGCCTCCCAGGACCAACCTGGAGAGGACTTAGTCCCTGGTGGAACTTCCTTGGGGATATTTTTCTGTGGAATATAATTCCTGCAAAGAAATAAAAAAAAAATATATCAAGGACAAGCAAGAATTCCAGGAATCTGTGGTTAGGCTTTCTGAAGAACAAGATAAGAGAGGGGAAAAAAGAAAAAAAATACATGTATGTATATGTGAGCATGTGTGTGTGTTTTAGAGGTATGTGACTATTTTTTTACACTTTATTGATTTCAGAGAGGAATAAAGAGGGAGAGATAGCAACATCAATGATGAGAGAGAATCATGGATTGGCTGCCTCCTGCATACCCCCTACTGGGGATCGCAACCCCGGACATGTGCCCTGACCAGGAATCCAACAGTGACCTCCTGGTTCATAGGTGGATGCTCAACCTCTGAGCCACACCAGCTGGGGCAGAGGTATGTGACTTTAGATAAGTAAGTTAACCTAGGCCTCAGTTCTCTGAGGGTGGTTAAAATTAAATGAGCAAATGTCTGAAGAGCACTCAGTGGAATGTGTGACATAATGAGGATCCAATAAACTATTAATAAAGTAACCAATGTGGCTCTCAGGCAGCCTGACCACAGGCAGCTCAGCCAGGCTGTTTCCCATATGTGATACCCAGCGGGACGGAAGCCAGGAAGATGGTCACAGATTCAGGCACCACTTCATTCACACTTCTTTAGGATTTTGTCCATTTGCAACACAAACTGAAAACATTTTTGGAAAACTGAAGCCTGTTGGAGACCAGGTATAAGCTGACACGGTCCTTGTACCTGAAGGGGCTAGCAAGGCTGGGACCCTTACCCACAGTTTTCCCAGACTTGTTTGGATGGTGGTTATCAGTAGAATGAGAGCAACCTTTGTAGAATGAGAACAGCCTTTCATGGCTTACCAAGAAGTCTGTCACTATTTACTGAGATTTGCTGTACCGAGAATTTGTCCTTCTGCTCTATCTCTCCCTTAGAAATTAAGAGGAACAAAGAATACATTCCTCTTGACAGACCTCCTATTCAGTGTCTTGTGTATAAAAAGTATTGTGTGGTTAATAAACTTGCTGCATTTCCTTGATTGAGCTGTAGTCCTCCTGATCCCACTCTCCTGTCTTTCTTTCTTTTCTCAATTCCCACCTCCCTACCTCAGCCCGGTTCAACCTGTCAGGCTGACCCTGACAGAAGCCCAGACAGAAGTAACCTATCAAAATAAGAATGACTGGCCCCTGTGGAGTGATGAGAGAACTGGAAAGAAGCCCCGCCACACATCCCTGCCACCAGAGCCCAATGGTCTCTCTCCACCAGGGTCATGGCACTCAGGCTGCTGAGAGAAGGCAAACTGCTAATATTTCCAGAGGCAAAGGGGCAGGATCTCAGGAAATGTGTTCACATTCATAGCTCGGAGCGCCTCTGCTTGAGGAAACATGGACTATAACCACTGCCCCAAGTGCCTCCAAACTGGAAGCAATGGAAAGATCCACAAGAGGGAAATTATTAAATGCACGTATATGAGCATATATGAATCATATAACTATTTATATAAACTGACATGCACTCATATCAAAGATATGTGATATGGCCCTGACCGGTTTGGCTCAGTAGATAGAGCGTCGGCCTGCGGACTGAAAGGTCCCAGGTTCGATTCCGGTCAAGGGCATGTACCTGGGTTGCGGGCACATCCCCAGTAGGGAATGTGCAGGAGGCAGCTGATCGATGTTTCTCTCTCATCGATGTTTCTAACTCTCTATCCCTCTCCCTTCCTCTCTGTAAAAAATCAATAAAATATATTTTAAAAAAAAAAAGATATGTGATATGAAAAAATCCACATTGGAGTACAGTTTATAAATTATGATCCCATTTGTGTAAAAATAAGTGACAAGAACACATTACTGCATGTATAGAAAGAAAGCAAAGAAGGAGCATTCAACATTGTCTTTAGGAGTTGACATTTGGGACTTTCTATATTAACTATTTCTCTAGTGATCAAATTTTACTTAACTTCAAATCTATAATAATAAAAGCATAATATGTAATTAGACTGGACATCCTTCCGGATGACCTTCCAGACAAAGCTGGGGCTGTGAGGGAAGCCTGGGTCCGGGGTACCTGCTGGCAGCCAGAGGGAAGCCCAGGTCGCGGTGCAGAGGGAAGCCAGTGTTGGCAGCCGGGGGAAGGAAGGCCTACTCTTGCACAAATTTCATGCATCAGGCCTCTAGTTGAATAATAATCAGAAAAAAACAACCCTCAACCTACACACAACAAAAACATTGTTAACACTGCTGTTGCTGCTTAAACAAACCCTCTCCAGAGGCCTTGGCCAAGGGTGTCCCCTCCTCACTTGGGATGGAGTAAAAGGAGGAGGAGGGAAGCAAAGAAGCCTCCGCAGAGCGATGTCTCTGCCTGTCTTCAAGGGTCACCCCAGCCCTCATGCAAGGAGCCCTCGTCTCCCTCCCCTGCCCACACGACTCACAGGGCGCCCGAAGGTGGCTGTGGGGAGAGGAGGTCCAGCACACTCCTCTCTGCTGATGGGCTCTGAACACCGCCACCCGGCAGTGTGCCTGCAGGATTCCTCTTTTCCTTACAGCAACTCTGCCCGGCAACCTGCCAAACCAGGAAGAGCTAAGATGAGGCCAGGGTAGGAATGACCACTAGCCACGGTGACACGCGGCACAGCTCTCCTGAACCACCAAAGCTAGTGCGCACCGGGCTGATTATACTGCCTGAGGCAGGAGGGCAAGAGCAGAGCCCAGGCACTACCGAAGAGGATCAGCATGAGGAGACGAGGACGTGTGCCCTGTGGGGCTGCCAAATACAGCAGACCGAGGAAGAGGCTTTGGCCTCCAAGTCTACAGCACCCCAAGCTACAGTAGCCCCTCCCCTAAGCAGCTTTGTCCCTCCACTCCCCTGCGGGCCCTGGGAAGAGCTTCCTTACCTTGCTGGTAACTGGAGCATCACTGATTCCTACAAGAGAGGAACAGAGGGAGATGCACACCATCACTCACCCCGACAGGAGGGAGAGCGGCACCATGTCCACCCTTTCCAGGGCACTTAGCAAGCCCAAAGCAAAGAACCCACAGGCATTCACCGCACCCACGGTGAACCTGAGACTAAGTGCCAAGAGGACCGCTCTGAGCTTCCCAGTATACCCACTTCCCTCTAAAAACAGGCACATTCCCCCCAAGGGGACCCAGCCTACTCACTCCCTAGGGAGCCGGGACCATTCTTGCCTGCTCCCCAAACCACCCCCTCACCTAAGGCTGCCAGGTCCTGATGAAGCAGAGACGGTGCCCCAGGCCCAGCCTGCTCAGACTCACTGTCCAGCTCCAAGTCGATCAGGCAGCTCCTCGGGCAGGCTGCTGGACTCTGCAAGACTAGAGAACGGATTGAGAGGCTCTTCAGTCAGAGCGAGAGCAAGGTCTCCACTTAAAGCCACCAGCTTCCCTCGGGCCTCCTCCCAGTCAAGACATCACAGCATCCCACCCTCAATACCCCCAGCACCTTCCACCTCAAGTGGAGGGCTTGGCAGAGAGCCTGCGTGGGGCCTGGAATGAGGAGCCAGAGGACTGCCTTCCCGCCAGCAGCCAGTCCTCCTCTGGTGGTCCATTCAGCTTGGACACAGCCAGCAGGCTTCGCCAGCTCAGAACCCCTCCGAGGTGCCTGACCACAGCCAACCAGAAACACCTGCAGGGCTTGATAAACATGCACACCCCTCGCCTAGCCCTAAGCAACCCTGACTCAGAAAGCCAAGGCCAGGGACCTAAGAATTTGCATTTTAACCAGAGTCCAGATGACTCTGATGCAGCGAGCTGGCATTGGGAACCACTCAAGATCATTTTTTGGTCTCCAGTTCCCATAAGCAAGCACACATGAGAAAAGGAGTCTACACCTGGGCGCAATCAGCCATCTGCTTCTGTGTCTAGCCAAAGCTGGGGTCCAGCCTGCCAGCCAGTCCATCACGGCACATGCGACAGTTCTCATAGGAAAGGGAGAGGGAGAGTTTTCTCATTTCCACATCATAGCCCAGGATATTCTGAGGATCATCTCTTTCCGGGGATTTGAGGCTGCTCCAAGCAGCAGGTACAGAGAGGCTCTCTGCACATTACCTCTGGAGTCAGGTGTGTCTCCTGCTGTGCTGGTCACTGTGTTCCCAAAGATGACACGGCCCTCCATCACCTGTTTGTACAGCAGAACCCCCTGGGTGAGGAGGTCATTTGCCTGGAGAATCTCCGCTGGAGAATGAGAGAAAAATCAGAGTCTCCAGGTTTGGCTACCAATAACCACAGTCTTTTTTTCCCCAAAATATATTTCTTTATTGATTACAGAGACAAAGAGGAGAGGGAGAGAGAGATAGCCATATCAGTGATGAGCCTAGCCAGTTTGACTCAATGGGTACAGCATTGGCCTATGAACTGAAGGGTTCCAAGTTCAATTCTGGTCAAGGGCACATGCCCAGGTTGCAGGCTCCATCCCCAGGAGGGGGCGTGCAGGAGGCAGCTGATCAATGATTCTCTTTCATCATTGATGTTTCAATCTCTCTTCCTCCCTGAAATCAATCCTATATAATAAAAGGCTACTATGCAAATCAAATGAACGGTGGAATGACCGGCCACTATGACATGCACTGACGGCCAGGGGCAGACACTCAACACAGGAGCTGCCCCCTGGTGGTTAGTGTGCTCCCCTAGGGGAGCGCTGCTCAGCCAGAAGCCCTGAGCCGGGCTCAAGGCTGGCGAGCGTAGCAGTGTGGCGGGAGCCTCTCCTAAGGATGTCTCCGTGGGGAGCAGGCCTAAGCCGGCAGTTGGACATCCCCCAAGGGCTCCCGGACTGCGAGAGGGCACAGGCTGGGCTGAGGGGACCCTGCCCCCGCCAATGCACAAATTTCGTGCACCGGGCCTCTAGTAAAAATATATAGTTTTTTAAAAAAGAAACATCAGTGATGAGAGAGAATCATTGATCAGCTGCCTCCTGCACACCCCACACTGAGGATGTGTAGGATCAAGCCTGCAACCCAGGCATGTGCCCTAACCAGGAATCAAACCGTGATCTCCTGGTTCATAGGTCCACACTCAACCACTGAGCTATGCCGGCCAGGCTGTAGTCCTTTTTAAGACATTCGACAAGGCAGATGTCCCATGGCTCTGCCAGATGGGGTGTTATCCCTGTCTCTCCTGATCATGTGACCAGGCCCCTCTATCAGATCCAGTCACTTAATCCCTGAACCCCTACATTTCCATTCTCATGACAGAGGAGGAACCAAATTTTTTCACTTTTCTATGCCTGTTCTGTCCAACATGATAGCCAACTGCTGAAATATGACTCCATCAACTAAGGAACTAAAACTTTATTTTAATTAATCTAAAATTAAAACAGAAAGCTGTTTTATCAATGTGAATGCGAATACTAAAAGAATTTTTTGGTACTTTATTCAGTTAGCAAAAAGCTTTTAGGTATGTAGGGAACCAACTGTTACATGAATCTCCCCTTTTAAATCTAAATATAGATCAAGCATTCCTGATGAAAACTTAATGTCCAAATTAAAATGTCCTGAAAGTGTAAAATACACCCAGATTTCAAAAACTACATGAGCCTCTCATGGTCTGGTTTACGTGTAAAAAATCGCTCCCAGGAGAGACAGACAGGAGAGCACAGGGCAAGGGGCCATGGAGGCTAAAGTGCCAGAAGGTTACCTCCCAGAAGGGACCCCCCATTGCTTCCTGCCAACAACCAGACACTGCGGGCCTCTTGAACACCACCTATGAAGTATTCTTGCTCCCCCTGGCCCGACCCAATTGAACCTCAATCTGATGAAACCCCCTGATCCCACTGATAAGGCATCTTAGGAATAGAGACTCATGCTAAACACCAGGAGGGATGCCATCAGAAAACTGAGACCAAAAGAAATTCTGCAAATCAAAGGACAAATTTTTCACGCAAAAAAATAAGGACAGCCCTACTGGTTTGGCTCAGTGGATAGAGCACTGGCCTGCAGAAGACTGAAGGGTCCCGGGTTTGATTCCGGTCAAGGCCACATGCCTGGGTTGTGGGCTCGATCGTCAGTAGGGGTCCAATCAATGATTCTCTCTCATCACTGATGTTTCTATCTCTCTCTCCCTCTCCCTTGATCTCTGAAATCAATAAAAAAAAAAAAATATTTTTAAAAAGGACAGAATGGAGGCTATCCATTAAAAGACAAGAAATATCAACTACCCAGCCAGTGGGGCTCAGTAGACTGAGTGTCATTCCATGCACCAAGAGTCGCCGGATCAATTCCAGGTTGCAGGCTTGATCCCCAGTAGGGAATGTGCAGGAGGCAGCCAACCCATGCTTCTCTCTCACCAATGTCTTTATCTCTTTCTCCCTCTCCCTTCCTCTCTCTCTGAAAACAACATATTTAAAATATATATGTATATATATAGCCCTAACCCAGTGGTTCTCAATCTTCTGGCCCTTTAAATACAGTTCCTCGTGTTGTGACCCAACCATAAAATTATTTTTGTTGCTACTTCATAACTGTAATGTTGCTACTGTTATGAATCGTAATGTAAATATCTGATATGCAGGATGGTCTTAGGCAACCCCTGTGAAAGGGTCGTTCGACCGCCAAAGGGGTCGCGACCCACAGATTGAGAACCGCTGCCCTAACCGGTTTGGCTCGGTGGATAGAGCATCGGCCTGCGGACTGAAAGGTCCCAGGTTTGATTCCGGTCAAGGGCATGTACCTTGGTTGTGGGCACATCCCCAGTTGGGAGTGTGCAGAAGGCAGCTGATCGATGTTTCTCTCTAATTGATGTTTCTGTCTATCCCTCTCCCTTCCTCTCTGTAAAAAATCAATAAAATATATTTTTTAAAAGTAATATATATATATATCTCAACCAATTTCAAAGTATGGTTTTTCTTTTGAGTCTGGTTTAGAACAAACTATTCAAGTACTTAAAGAGGGAAACACTAGAGAACTCTGAACACTGACTGGATATTTAATTACTCTGAAATGTTTGGAATTTGCTTCAAAATAGAATGGGGGGTGAAGAGAAAGAGTGCTACAGAAGAAACAAAATGGAAAGACTGGTCACAAGTTGGTCATTGTCAGTAGAAGAGTACATAGGATTTATTCTACTATTCCCCTTTCTGATGTGTTTGGAGAGTTTCAATAAAAAAAAAAAATTTAAATATGGGTTTGTTTTTTTTATTGATTTTAGAGAGGAAGGGAGTCAGGGATAGAAACATTAATGATGAGAGAAAATCATTGACTGGCTGCCTCCTGCATGCCTCCTACTGAGGACTGAGTCCACAACCCAGACATGTGCTCTTGACCGGAATCTAACCCAGGACCTTTCAGTCTGTAGGCCAATGCTCTATCCACTGAGCCAAACCAGCCAGGGCTAAAATGTTTTGGATTTTTTATTGATTTCAGAGAGGAAGGGAGAGGGAGAGAGAGATAGAAACATCAATGATAAGAGAAAATCACTGATCAGCTACCTCCTACGCACACACCCCCTCCCCCCATGGGATCAAGCCTGCAACCTGGACATGTGCCCTGACCAGGAATCGAACCGTGACCTCCTGGTTCATGAATCGACACTCAAACACTGAGCCACACTGGCAGGGCAAACAAAATGTTGTGGGTTTTTTTTTATTTTCCAGAATGGATTGATTTTTTTTCTTTCTTTCTTTATTCATTAAGGTATTATATATGTGTCCTTATCCCCCTATTGCCCCGCCCCCCCAAAATGTTTTAATACCCATGTTCAGGTACTAAAATTCTCCATTCTCCTGCCCTAGCCCATGTGGCTCAGTTGTTCGGAGCACCATCCTGTACATCAAAAGGTTGCACAGTTCAATTCCTGGTCAGAGCACATACCTAGGTTGCAGGTCCGATCCCCAGTCGGGGGGAGTACATGTAGGAAGGCAATGGAGTGATGTTTCTCACTCATATTGATGTTTCTCCCCCCGCCCCAACACACACACACACTTTCCCTCTCTCTAAAATCAATAAGCATGTCCTTGGGTGAGGATTAAAAAAATTGCTCCACTCTCCCTACAACTAACTCCTTAGATTACCTGTCCAGCCCCTGAAGGCACCCAGTTTGGGGGAACCTCCAACATGACCACTGGCAGCCACTGCTGGGCCTCTGTGGGACGTCCAGTCTTTCTTCAGGCCACCAGCACTATCTACTCTTTCTTCTCTCACCCTCACACCCAATCTACATGGTAAATTTCCTCTTTCCATGCTTTCAGACCAGATGCTGATTTCTTGCTCAAGACTAGATTCTTCTAGAAATCAGTTCTAAGTCAAAACAGGTCATGCCCTTCCTGAGCCCATCACCATAAACCCGAAAGTCCGTTCTGCCTGTTCCTGGCACCCCAGAGGCACAACAGGAGGGCGCACGCCTGCCTGCACCTGGGCTGCTGCCTGTGCCGAGAGAAAGAGAGCCGTTACCTAGTGCGTCGTCATCGTCCACAGTGTCACTCGCCAGCCGGAACAGGGTGGGCCGCAGCTTCTCACACCTCTCATACACAACCTGGGGAACAGAGCTCCACTCACCACACACCCAGGACCCACAGGAAGGCCGGGGTGTGCGTAAGCATGTGCAGAGCCGGGCCCCAGGAGCTCTCCTCCATCAGCCCCAAATTCATGACTGCAGGTTTGAAGTGACAGGGCAGTTAGAGTTTCAGAAACAATCTGAACTACAATTGTATAAGAATTTTTTTAAATAATAATTAAAAAGGTGATAAGACCTTAGGTCAACCCTGGCCGGGCAGCTCAGTTGGTTAGTGTCATCCGAATACACCAAGGTTGCAGGTTCACCACCACCGGTCAGGACACATACAAGAATCAACCAGTGAATATGTAAATAAGTGGAATAACAAATCGGTGTTTCTCACTCTCTCCTCCTTCCTCTCTCCCAAATCCATCAATAATGTTTTTTTAAAGACTTTAGCTCAGAAAGAAACTACAATGTCAGTGTACAACATACTCTTCTTTAAGCTCCCTTCCCCTGCTCCCCCAAGAACAGCTTGCAATGAATGACCCTCCATGGAAGCCCGTGGAGACTTCCCATCCAACTGCTGTCGGGGCCAGTATTCTCTTTAGAGCAACATTCCCATGATTCCCACCACAGGTTCTCCAGAACTAAACCTCACCCCCTCACCCTACACCCAACACCATGTGGGAAAGCTCACCTCCGTCATCGCAGGGAGAGTGCTCCAGACCAGCGGTCGCCAACCTTTTGTACCTCATGGACCACCAGTTGGCAACCGCTGCTCCAGACCACTTCACCGTCCACACACTGCTGAGGAGCACACAGCTTCTGCACACCTCAAGCTCCCTCCCTGCACGGGAGCTCCACTAACACTCCAGCCCTCTCTGGGCGCTGAGGAAATAGCCCATCCAACAGGCGAGTCCGGAAGAGGAAGCAGAAGGAGCCCTTCCTTCAGCTGTGCTCTGGAGTGTGACCTGCCTCCATGGAAGCCCACAATTGCATCTGCTCCTACCTGCTCTAAGTGTTACAGAAGGAACCCCCGGTGGGAAGCACAGTGGTGTGCCAGCAACATCTTAGGTGGCAGGTAAACCTGCCTGGTTCTAGGGTTCAGTATCAGCAAGCCACTGGCCAGTACTTACTTGCTACATTTTCCAACATCAGCTTTATCCATTATCAAGATGAACTTTTGTTTCCAGCTGCGTTTCTCCTACCCCGTAGCTGGTTATTATCTTGGCTGGGGGGAAATTGCGCTATTTTTTTAAAGCATTTTTTAAAAGTATGTTTTTATTGATTTGAGAGCAAGAGGGGAAGGAAGAGGGAGAAATAGAGAAACATCAATTTGGCTGATACCTGCACACCCCAACTGGGGATCGAACCCAAAACCCGGGCATGTGCCTGACGGGGAATAAAATCTCTGACCTTTTGGTACATGGGATGATGGACATCCCACCAAGCCACACCAGCCAGGGCAAAACTGTTCTACTTCAAAGCCCAACATGCCAACCCTCCTGGGGGATTCTGGTACAGCTGAGGCAGGTTAGTAAATACTAGGAAAATTCCCTGGCGTGCGATGAGGAAACTGAGACAAATGGCTGAACAAACGGCCAGCGGGACTGCACAATTAACAGCCAGCTGATAAATGACAAAACCCTGTCCTCCCACACAGAGCCCTAAGAGCAGGTGGTTTAAATCACCACAGTCAGGGATCCAGTTAGATCCAGACTAAAGCAAGATGGAGGAAAAATGGACCAGGAAAGTGGCCCCAGACTCCATGATACGCTCATTTTAATACATCAGCATACTAACTGTCACACCTGGAAATCCAATGACCATTCTGTTGGCCCTCTCCTGGGCCCTCCCCTGTAACTCCCACCTGTAGAAAACAGACACAACCTCCAGACAAAGAACACCAGCTTGCGCTCTTGTTTGAGCACCCCCACACCTCCTTCCTCAGGCACCTCTTTCCTTAGGCGTGTGCTTCTGCTTTCTTTATCCTAAGATCTAAGGGTCCCCACAAGACTTGCAACCAGGAAGCAGTGGGCAGCAGCAGCTCATCCCAGGCTAATCCCTGAACCTGTCTCTAAGGGCCCTTCCTTTGCCTCACTGTCCTAATCTTTAATAAACTTTTGCTTCACCTGCACAAGTCAAGAACCTGGAGGTCGCCTGACACGTGAAAGGGACAGGGCCAGCTCCAGTCACACAACCTCACCATGGGAGATCGGCTTTGGAGTGTCTGCCTGGCTCAAGCCCCCAACCCTTCTGAGTCCAGTCCCCTCCCGCCACAGCCTAAGACCAGCACATTTTCCTCTATAACTCTGCCCAATCCCAGTCACAGCTGATTGACCCAGGCAGAAACATGAGCCACACTGGCCAAGTAGATTTTTCTCTCAGGAATTTGGTGTTGGGAAAGACTAGTTTGCTTCTGCTAGCTTTGTGAAATGGAAGGGCGGGTAGACTATGTGAAGGGTCTGCCCTATGCAGAGAAGTATAAAAAGCCAGAATGCAGAAAGTGATGGAGGGAGCCTGTGAGGGAAGCAGAAAGCAGTGCTCCAGAGAGATTGAGAATGGCTGACTCAGACATTCCCACCATCCCCTGCCTGGCTACACCAAGTGGTGGTGTGTCTTAGGTATGACACCAGAGCATCATCAACAAAAGAAAAACAGAGACAAACTGAACTTCCAAATTAAAAGCTTTTGCCCTGGCCAGCGTGGCTCCGTTGGTTGGGTGTTGTCCTGTGCACTGAAAGGTTGCTGACAGTTCGATTCCCGGTCAGGGCACATGTCTGGGTTGTGGGCTCCATCCCTGATAGGAGGCGTGCAGGAGGCAGTCGATCAATGTCTCACTCTCATATTGATCAATGTTTCTCTTTCCCTTCCTCTCTCTAAAAAGCAGTTTTTTTAAATCTTTAAAAAAAAATTAAAAACTTTTTGCTTCAAACGACAGTCAAGACAGTTAAAAGACAACCCGCAGAGTATATCCAGAATCTATAAAGAATTCTTCATTGTGCCCTAGCTGGGTGGCTCAAGTAGTTGGAGTGTTGCCCTATGTATCAAACGGTTGTGGGTTCGATTCCCAGTCAGGGCACAAGCCTAGTTTATGGGTTTGATCCCTGGTAAGGGTGCGTGCAGGAGGCAATCGACTGATGTTTCTCTCTCTCTAAAAAAATCAATAAAAACATATCCTCTGGTGAGAATAAAATAAAAAAGAATTGTTGATCTTAACGATGGCTGCACAGATGGACACATCAACACTCAGCAAATACACTGTAAAGAGGTGCAATTTCTAGTATGTCAGTTACATTTAGCTACTCCTGAACTGTTCCCTTCCTTTATTTCTTTGCGATCAGAGAAGAGTACCTGCAGGGCCTCCTGGTCTGGCGGAGCCTGTCCCGGCCTGCGATACCTGCTCAGCATTTCCTGCAGCACCTTCACGTGGCTCCGCACTTCCTCCACGGCACTGACTCTCTTGGACACCTTCTCTGACTTCTCTTGCTCCTGTGGGAGAGGGGATGGCAGTGAGGAAGCAGAAGGCCTGGATAAAGCCTGAACAGGGGTGGGAAGGGGCAGTGCACGGGGGAGAGCTCAGGCAAGTCCTGAAATGGACAAAGGGAGTGCTTGCTCGGCGGTGAGGAAAGGCCTCCAAGCCCAGGATTCCTGGGGAAGACAATGCAGCGGGGGCCTGGCGAGCCACTACTTTGTACCACCAGCCTTAACTCTCTGAAAAACAGATTCCCAAACTGGATCTTTCCACACAATACCTGCCACTGGGACAAAACTGGTGTCTGTGAAACACTTTGCGCTCCTGGACAGAAGTAATTAGAAAGCATATAGCATGACCCCTGCTTCCAGTCACCACCTGCAACCTCAGGGAGCCCATGGCTGTTCCCCAGCTCAGAGTAGGGTAATCCCTGCCCCAGAGAGCTGCGCACACACACACACTGTGCAGCCCTGTCCAAGGCTGGTTCTGCAGAATGCGGTAGGAAAACGCCTACCTCCTTGACCAAACTCTTGATCAGCCGATTCGCAGCCTGCAGATCCTCAGGGTGGCTGCTCTTCAGAAGCCTTGTCAGAAGCTGCAGGTGAACAAGAAGCGTAGGCTGAACTACTCCCCGTGGTGTCAAATGGCCAGTGTGTGGCATCAGCAATAGAAGAGCTAACACTGATAGGAGCTTTACATTTCACATGCATTATCTGAGCAAATCTGCGCGATCATGCAGCCATGTAAGTACTACCTCTATCTCCACAGACCACTGGTTTCAGGGCGGTAGGGTGGAGGATGCTAGCCCCCAGAAGACACTTGGCAAAGTCGGGAGACACGCTGGTTGTCACAATTGGGGATGCTACTGGATCTAGTGGGGGAGGCCAGGGATGCTGTAAACATCCTACAGTGCACAGGCAGCCCCAACAAGAAAACTAGCTTGCCCAAAGGTCAATAGTGTCGAGTTGTCCTGGACCATGGACTCTACGATGCGGCAGCCCTTGGCGATCTTGTTTGCTTTATTCCCAATGCCCAGCAGAACACCTGGCACACAGGAGTCACTCAATCTTTGGTGGATGGAGGGCAGAAATGATGAGGCTACTGAGCCCAGAGAGTGTAAGCAGCTCTCTCGGGTTTCTTTCTCAGAAGTCCAAGCCCTAACTCCTCCCTTGCTCCTTCCCCGCTCTGCAGTGTTAGACACCAGCAGAGAGGAGCCAGGGAGCACAGAGCAGCCCTGCTCGTCTGCCTCCAGGATGCCATGCCCCTGAGGATCTGGTCCAGGGAAGGAAGGCACAGCTGGAAGGCCATGGGTACCAGAGAGACACACATATGGCCTGGCGCTCTCCTGGTACTGCACTTACGGGCCTGTGAGGGACCAAGACCAGGAACGACCCAAAGCACCAACACCACTGATGCGCTGGGCAGTGGTTCCCAACCTTCTTTTGGCCACACCCCACCTAAGCATCCCTTAAATCCTGATACTCCCCCGTGGTATATAATTCTAAGTGCACTCCTATTCACGTGGAGGAAGCCTAAACGGCCATTATCTTGGTCTAAACAAGCTTCCAAAGAACATGGCACCCAAGAAAGAGAAAAATAAAAGAACGAAAGGACAGTTGAAATACTGAGGAAGAGATCACTAAGAAATTGTTTAAAAAAAAATGAAGTAATATGAAAAAATAGCAAATAAAGTTTCAAAACATGTAATAGAGAACTGATGCATAAATGTCACAATATGTATTTATATACTGCATATGAGGACCCTAGAACCATAAGAAGTGCACAATTTCACTGTTAATAACTCATTCTCGAATTGCCCCCTTAAAAATCAAATTACCCCCCTGTGCGGCATGTGCCACCACTGGGAACCACTGCTCTAGGGTAACCCAGGGTCCTGGCCTGGGTTTTGACCACCTCCTTCCCCTTACTGATGTCTGAAGATTCTTGGAGGCAGTAGAAGGAAAATGGGTAGGTCTTTTGCGTCTTGGCCACCGACATGCCATCCAGACTGAAGAAGACCCGGAAACTTCGGGGCCACATGAGCCACGGCCACGGCCGCATTGGCAAGCACAGGAAGCACAGGGGGGCCGAGGTAATGCTGGCAGCTTGCATCGTCACAGGATCAACTTCGACAAATATCACCCAGGCTACTTTGGGAAAGTGGGTATGAGACATTACAACTTAAAGGGGAACCAGAGCTTCTGCCCAACTGTCAGCCTCGATAAACTGTGGGCCCTGGTCAGTGAGCAGACACAGGGAAATGCTGTCAAGAGCAAGACTGGAGCTGCTCCTTCACTGATGTGGTGCGATCGGCTACTACAAAGTTCTGGGGAAGGGAAAGCTCCAAAGCAGCCTGTCATCGTGAAGGCCCAGTTCTTCAGCAGAAGAGCTGAGGAGAAGATGAAGGGTGTTGGTGGGGCCTGTGTCCTGGTGGCTTGAAGCTACATGGAAGGAAGTTCATTAAAATGTCCACAAGTTTAAAAAAAAGGGGGGGGGGGGCAGGGGAGGAAAATGGCAGGCTTACTGGCACTAAAAAGACCTAAGTCAACATACGACGGGTTATTTCCATATGACTGACCATCTGCACCACAGAAAACACCCAACCCTTATGCTACCTCACTCGTAAAAACCTGCTCCAGAGAGAACTCACATCAGGGCCGACCAAGTCAGAGCAGAACCTTGCCATGTTCTCCCACACTTTGGTTCAGGGCTCAGAAGACATTTCAGGGGACATTTGAAGGGAGCCACTACAAGAAGGGGTCTAATCAGATTCCAGGTAGGCCACCAAGGTCAGAGAAGAGCTCCTTACCTTTGACTTTTCTTCATCAGCATCAAAGATGGAGCTCCTGGGCCAGGGAGAAGGTGGGGGCAAGATTTTATCCACTGGTAGTTTAGGGTCTTGCTTTATGATTCCTGAAACATGCAATTCATGAAGTGAAGATACTGATACGGGTACCCACTGACTTCATCAGGATCCCATATAAACCCCGGTTCCTGATGCCCAGACAGGCAACATCGTCAACGGCCTTCAAAGATACATCCAGGGTATAATCTGCATCCTCCCTCCAGAGAACCGAAGGAACCAGCACCAAGACATCAGGGCCAACCAAGTCAGAGCAGAACCAGAGCCTATGGTTAGCAGCTTACAGAGTCTATGCTATAAAAATACTGATCATTTTATTCAGGTACATACCTCCCAGGGCCCAAAAGCTACAGCAGGATCCCTGACACTCCTAAAGTCATTGAGTGCATGTGACGGGAAAATAGTCCATCCCAAACCCAGGTCCTTCCTCTGCAGAGCCCAGGGTACGGGAGGATGGATTCCCAGTGCCACACAGGACACAGCATACAAACTCACAGAGAATACAGAAGCTCGGGGTAACAGGCTGTCCTCCTCCCCGGGTGTCAGTGTCGGGGTCTCTATCTCCGAGACCAGGGACACAATGCCTGTCTCAGACTGAGGCCTAGTCAGAGCAGAGATGACGACACTAACAAGCAACAATGGTCTACCTCCTGCCAGGAAAGGCAAGGGCGCAAGACCGTCTCTGAGGCACTGAGGACGACCTCAGCTAAGAGCAGCAGACACTGAGAAAAGCTCTAGCAAACCAGCCCATACCCTCACCACAAGCTAACCCTGGAGGAAGCTGAAGTCTGCTACAGTGAGGACAACCCCAGCAACAACAATCTCAAACCAGCTAGCTCCTGCCACCAGCAGGAGAGGTTTGCCCACTGCTAGACAGTGAAAATTACTGGTCTCGGTTTCCACTGTCCAGCTTTCACCCACAAAGCACAAAGCACTCAAAACAGCAAAAAGGAACAAGTGCTGTGAAAAAGGGAACACAGCGCAAATAATGGAAATCAGACCTTGTTTCTTCAGCATCTGATAAGCATCTCGGATCTTAATGTCTTCTGGAAACCAGACTGTCCAGCTGAAGAGGATTTCAATGACTCTTCCTTTAACCTTTTCTGTGGTCCAGGACCCTAGGTACTGAAAGCAATCAGGAAGGAGAATTACAGAGCTGGCGGAGATGCTGCTAATGCCGGAGCAGATAACTGCCCCAGGTTGAGAGCTGAAGCTCAGCCAGAAGTCAAATCACCTGGGACAAGGAGCTAAAATTAAAACCCACCATATATTGGCCTGGGTTAGAGCCACTGGAGACACGCATTGTTTGACTGGGGCAGGTGAGGAATAATAAAGAATATGTTTGGTCTTTGTCTCCAGTTCTGGCACAGAGTTTCAAAAACCCTTGGAAGTTTTTGAGTGATAGGAATCTTTGTTACTCACAACGAGCCCCCTTGGACCAGACCTGAGTTTACGCTAACCTCAGGGTGGGAATTCATTTCAAGGGAGGGGCTGACTATGCCACAAGGCCAACCATGTGACCAGAGGGTTGGAACTTTCAGCCTCATTTGACCCCAAGAGGGGAGAGGGGCTGGAGAGTGAGTCCAATCACCCAGCCAATAATTTAATCCATTGTGCCTTCATACGAGAACTCTGGGTAAAGCTGAAACAAGGCCCACCAAGCTCCCTGACTGAACACATTGATGTGCTGAAGGGTGGTGGGCTGGGCGCCATAAGAAAAGGCACACAAGCTCTTGCTCCTCCCCCCCCCAAGACCCTGGCCATGTATCCCCTCCATTTGTCTCCTTTATAACCACAGTAAGTACAGTGCTTTCCTGTAGTGAATATGGAACCTTGTGGAGGTGGTCTGGGAAGTCCAACTCTGTAGTTGGTCAGGCAGAAGAACAGACTCATGGCTGGTGTCTAAATTAGGCATCATCTAAGTATCATGAAGTCCTGATCACGTAGGTTCTGCACTAACTCTGGGTAGTGTCAGAACTGAACTGAATTAAACTGCAGGACACACAGTTGGTATCAGAGAAGTGTTGCTGGAAAGCAGCAAAGAAAGGCTCCATCTGTGTCAGTTACCTGAGAATGCAGAGCTGAGACAGGTGCCAGGGGGAAAGGTGCAGAGGACAAGGCAAGAAGTGGTATGAAACTTAAAGCCACATCTAGCATCCCTTGCTGTCTACCAGGAAACCTGTGCTCCCCATCTAGGCCACCCATCCACAAGGCCATTGGGCAACACACACACACACACACACACACACACACACACACACTCTCTCTAGAGGCCCAGTGCATGAAATTTATGCACTTGGGGGGGGTACAGTCTGGGAGCCCACGGGGAGCGGGCCTAAGCTGGTAGTCAGACATTGTCAGCGCTGCCGCAGAGGCGCGAGAGGCTCCCACCACCGCAGCTGCGCTCGCCAGCCATGAGCCCAGCTTCTGGCTGAGTGGTGCTCCCCCTGTGGGAGTGAATTGACCACCAGGGAGGCAGTTCCTGCGTTAAGCGTCTGCCCCCTGGTGGTCAGTGTGCATCATAGCGACCGGTCGTTCCGCTGTTCGGCTGATTTGCATATTAGCCTTTTATTACATAGGATTTTTATTGATTTTAGAAAGAGAAGAAGGAAGAGGAAGAGAGAGAAACATTAATTGGTTGCCTTCCCCAATCTAGACCAAACCTGCAACCTATGTGTCCTGACCAAGAATCAGACTGGCAACCTTTCAGTGCACATGATAACACTCAACCAACTGAGCCCCTCAGGCTGGGCCAAAAGGCCATTTTTAAAGGGAGAATAATTTAAAGATGCTAACAATGGAGGGCAGGGATCAGCAAAGTCATCCTAGTCCTTGGAGAAGAGAGCTTTGCCATCTAGGGCCTCCTCTCTCAGCTCCTTCACAAACCTGAGACAGGCCGTACACAGGAGGGGGCAAGAGTTTGAAGGCTGGGCCAGGTGCAGTACAGTAAGCAGGGCCAAGACCATGGCACTCACCTTTGGGGACAGCACTTTGATCAGCTCATTCAGGAAGCGGAACTTGGCCACCTCGTTGTGGAACTTCTCTCCACAGTGGTTCACACACGTCTCCAGCACCTGCACAGACACGGGATTCCCATGAGAATGGGAAAACCTCTGGCTCCAGGCTCGCCTGAAATCTGATGAGCACTTGCTGGAACCAGAGCTAGTTTTAACTCGGGACAATGAGGACACTGAAGTTTGGGGGAAAGGGTAACATTTTCAAATTTTTTTAAAAAAGCACCTATTTGATCTTGCTATATCTAACATGTTTGTGCCCAGAAAACAGCTCAGTGGTGTGTGTACTCTGAAGTCACCCCACCTTTAAGGAGATCCTTTGGGCAGGTGACTCCCTCCAGCTCAGAGGCCACATCCAGTATGTAAGGCCCATGAATTGCTGAGCCACATGTCCCCTGCTGGCATGCAAGTGGGGCCTACACACATTTTCTTTGGTCCACACTACAGTTAAACATGTCAGGTTAGTCACCAACATAAAAAAAATTCAGAGAATTCACGCCTGGCTGGCATAGCTCAGCAGTTGAACATCAAACCAGGAACCAAGAGGCCACCAGTCAGGGCACATGCCCAGGCTCAATCCCCACAGGTGTGCAGGCGGCAGCTGACTGATGATGTTTCTCTCATCAATGATTCTATCTCTATCCCTCTCCCTTCCTCTCTCTCTAAAAAAATCAATGAAATATATATTTTTTAATTCAGAGAATTCATACAAAAATCTGGACTTCCGGTTTCTCTTTAAAGACAAGAAATTCTAACAACAACGGGCCCAAACTCATGGCTGGCAATACCAGCTGGTGCCACACTGCAGCCATCCTTCCCTGGCTGGACAAGCGCTCTCCAGGATTTTGGTCCTCACCCAGTGGCTCACTCACTACGTCACCAGTCTGGCCCTGTGGGCACTTAACTTACCAGCCCTGGTCTATGAAGAGCTAAGGAAATAAAACCTTTCTTTCCTTCTCCCAAAGCAAGCTCGGCGCTGCTCTCTAGAAGCAGACGTAGGACGGGCGACCAGAGCCCAGCCTCCGTGGCCAGCGAAGGTGAACCTCTCAGGCTCCCCACCACTCCAAAATGGGGCTGGGGCCCAGCTCCCTCTGGCTCAGGACAGGAGAACGGAGGCTAAGGGCCAAGCTTACCGTTAAGGCATAAAGAGCTTCTTTCTCTTGTGGAGACTGGATCTTATGAGCCAGCAGCCAGGGCGCATGGGTTGGGCTACGGGAAAACAAAGACACCTGGGCTCTGGGCGGACAGTCTGGCAAGTGCGCTCCATGAAGTCTCCTCCCTCCAGGAGTTTGGTCCCACAACAGAGGTGGAATGTGACTGGCACACGGCCCATGCACAAGCCTCTGAAGGAGGCCAACCCCACCTTCCCTTCCCACAACTACTGCTGTCCAGACACACCACCCTCCCCAACTCATGCACCCCAAAGCTCCGAGCAGAGCAGTCAGGACCAGGCCTACGGGTAGCCAGGTCATGAGCAACATAGACCCTGTTTGTTGTCTGATAAACACTAGAGTAGACATTGCGATCAAACTTTTAGCCCATTTCCAAATTCTGCATAGTCAGCAATATGCAGAATAAACATCTGATTCTTCAGTTCCTGTCCAGATGCTTTGGAAAAAAAATTCAACACAATCTTGCCCTTTTCTTGCCTCTTCTAAAGAAAGGTTACATTTAAATTATGGAGAGCACATGAGCTCTTTCACGCTGCTACCTTCTACCCGTATGTAGCATCCAGTTCTCCTGAGTATGACTACTTCATAATGCTATTTTAAAAATAATTGCCAGTTACAAACTGACTATTCGTTTGTTTGTTTTTAAAAAACCACATGAATTTGCTATCTCTAAAAAAAAATGATGTTCTCAGTAGACTGTGGAGGGGAAAAAGAAAGAAAGGCTATTAAAATAGCCCCAAGACCAACGGCATGCACTTAATCCAAGGACCCCGTGGTCCAGCGTGAAGGTCACCTTACCCATTGGGATCAGTGTTCACCTGGTCACAGAAGTTCTGGATAGCTGACCAATCCTGTTCTGGCATGCTGGGGTCTGTGGCTTTATCTGTCAAGTAAATAAAAGATAAAATTACAGAAAGCATAATAAAAAGAAACGTACACCTCTTCCCCTAAAATAAATATGACAGCCAAGAGCTATGACATCACACCTCTAGGGGATCAGACCTCTAGGCGACAGCCGAGACAGGCCCATCCCTGTGCTGTCCCCACCACAAGCAGTGGCTGGCACATGACACGGCCTCAGTGAACATTTGCTGACTGAATGAACAAGCACATTAGTTGTCAAGCTATAGCCCTGAAAGGGGCTCCATTGCCAGTGCAGGGAGCAGGACTCCCTTGCCATGAGGGTGGCAGGGGCCAGCACCTGGAGGCTATTTGTAAGTTTCTTAGCTTTGTGACAGGAGGACAGAATACACTGAGGCTCTAGGTGGCTCCACTTGGTCATCTCACCATCTCCTCAAAAGCTAAGCCTCGGCTTATTGAAGTCCTCCCTGACCATCCTATGTAAGAAGCTTCTCCGTGTGTTGGCAGCTTGTCAATCTGACCTGAAGATATCTCCTCGCCTTCCCTCCTCATAATGCTGTCCCTTTTCACTATCACACACATTCCCAGGGACCCAGATCCAATCATACCAGGGTTCCCCACCTGAATACTCATACTTGGGTGAAATCTGAGGACACTGAACAGTGAAGGCATCAGGGCAGAGCCAGAGGCAGGAGCTACGTGGAGCGGGGCATTATCAGAAGCCTGACATGAGACCACAGTCCACTGAGGGAGGGGTAATTCCCGACCTCCCTGGAACACCCGTTTGTATGCATCCTTCCTGGTGCTGATGGTAGCAGCTTCTTCCTCTCCTCCCTCGAGAAAACCTGTGCTGCAGCCCAAGGACACCCACCCACGTGTCCCCATCCCCAGACTGAGCCAGGTCACATTCTCTCACAAAAGGAGTCGCTGAGACTAGCTTCCCAACACCCCCCTCTCCCCACTGTCTGGCCCATCAAGGCCAACCAGCCTCTCCAATGCATAGCTTACTGGTCCTGACAGAGAAGCTCTTTCAAACCCTGCAAACAGACTAATTCTCAGGGTCAGATTTCTGATGTATTCGGATGTTCTAAAACCATCTGAATTTCCATCTCCTCCCTGAAACCTCCTCCCCTACTATTCCAGCCCCTACTAATTCTCCTCCCTCCTGATTACTCAAGACTCAGCGGCTGACTAGAGTTTACCTCTGCCTGACTGCAGGCACATTCATGTCATGTGGAAGTCATGTGTCTACCCAGCTCAACGGTGAGACTCAAAGGACAGGTAATCACCTATCTTCCCACCCACGGCTTCCACTCTAAGTGAAAAAGGTGACCAAGGAAAGCGAAGGAATCGATTACCAATATCCATATACTCCTCACCTTTTTCCTCGTCAAAGCTCTGAGGTTCCACCTCTCAAAATCCTATCCACTTTTCTGGTCCCAATTCAAATGCCCCTTCTTCATAAACATGCCCTTGATCTATATGAAAGCCCAGCCGGTGTGGCTGAATGGTTGAGTGTTGACTATGAACCAGGTCACAGTTCAACTCCCGGCAAGGACACATGCCTGGGTTGCGGACTCAATCCCTAGCAGGGGGCATGCAGGAGGCAGCCTATCAATGATTCTCTCTCATCATGGATGTTTCTGTCTCTCTCTTACTCTCCCTTCCTCTCTGAAATCAATAAAAAAAATATTTAAAAATTTTAAAAGATGCCCTTGATCTTTTACTCCCACCACAGAAAACAGAAACTGTCTCTTCCTCTCTGAAGGTCCACATTCCACTGCCCCGTTAACTCCATCCCTTATTACATACATGTCCTTGGGCTCTCTGGGAAGTTAGAAAAATAGTACCTTTCTCACGGGATAGTCATGGAATTTAAAGAAAATAGTATCTAGCCCTAGCTGGTTTGGCTCAGTGGATAGAGTGTTGGCCTGCAGACCAGGTCAAGGGCATGTACCTCAGTTGCAGGCTCGAACACTGGCCCTGGTTTGGGCTCATGTGGGAGGCAACCAATTAATGTCTCTCTCACACATCAATGTTTCTCTCTGTGTGTTTCTCCCTCTCCCTTCCACTCTCTATAAAAATCAATGGAAAAATATTCTCAGGTGAGGATTAATAAAAAATAAAAATAAGATAGTGTCTGAAGTGATCAGTGCAGTAGCAAATATTAAGTAATCAATAAAGAATAGCTAATCTTATCATTATTGTAATACACAGCCTCAGCCTTTCCTCTTAAAAATATGTACAACTGCCTTATTACACCTATAGGGAATAAAATTCTTAAAACCAGAAGCCATATATTCCCCACAGAGCTTAGCACAATGCCTTAGCCATAAGTACAAAATAAATTACTCATGAAACAAATTATTTAAAGCAGTTGAGAGGGTTAAGTTGAAACGCAGGCGGATAGGGCAGGGTCCAGGGGAAAACAAAGGCAGGTGGAACATAGGCAGAGGCAGACATGGCAGTTTGAGCAGGCTAATCATAGGAACCAACCAAGCAGAAATAATAAAATGTTTCTGGACTCAAAGTGGGAGGCATGGGAAACCAAGGGAGGGCCTGCATCAAGGTGTACAAACCGGAGAAAGTACAGCATAGGAACAGAGAAAGAACACACAGACACAGGGAGAGTCCAGCACAGGGACAGAGAGGGAACAGAGACACAGGGACAGTCCAGCACAGGGACAGAGAGGGAACAGAGACACAGGGACAGTCCAGCACAGGGACAGAGAGCACATAGACACAGGGACAGTTCAGGTCTGTTGCTGGGCTAGAAGAATTGAGGAATCAATCAGGTGACAACACAGATAGACTAGAGCAGGCTTTTAACAAATATACTAGTGTACCCCTGGACTACAAGGCTTTAGGGGGGAAGCCCATTATTGAGACCCCTCCCTTTCGAGGAGTCTGAATCTGCTTGTAATAAATTTTCCACACTTTAGCTTAAATCTTCTGGTCCATGGAAGACAACCCCAGGAAAAACACCTCAGCTCACCTTTCCAGTCATCACAGTGATTCTCAGAAAACCTGATTAAGGGGGTGTGAAGCATCTAACAAAACCCTACACCATTTAAGCTTCCTGAGGTTTCGGTTCACTACAAGGTCAAGGCTGACACCTCAAAGGCATTCGGCACTCAACACATGAGAACAGCAGGCAGGCCCCAGCCCCTCACTGGCCTCCCAGAGGAGGTCAAAGGACAAGACAGGCACCAGCTTTTCCAGAGAAAGGAGAAGCTTCTGTGAGGCTAAGTCACGTTCCAAACCCTTTCCCAAGGCCAGGCAGCGGGAAGACCTATGAAGTGTGAGTGTTTCTTATTTTATCATGAGATCTCACTCAAGGTTCGTTATAGCCCCAGTAACTGCAACAACAGTCACAGCTGCCGCTTAAAGAGCTGCCTGTGGCCCGGACACCATGCTGAGTGTTTTCCAATCAGGCCTTCCTGCCCTTGTAGCCTCAGAACAGGTGAAATTGGTCCTATTATCTCGCCATTTTAAAGGGTGTCCCAAAATTCACGCAAGAAGTAATTTTGATAGAAAACACAGGTTTATAATTAAAAATTGTAAATGTTTTATTGATTCATAAAGTATACAGTATAGGGTTATGTACGGAATAGCATATCGGGTAAATGGCCTCCACGGCTTTGCTGGCACATACGCACTCTTTTGTTGAAATTTTCCATGACCGTTTTGCATAAACGTGGCTGAATTTCGATGAGGCTCATTTTCATCTTGATGGCTTGGTTAGTTGACAAAATTGTCGCATTTGGGGTTCAGAAAATCCACAAGTGATTGTTGAGAAACAAATGCATCCACAGCGTGTCACTGTTTGGTGTGGATTTTGGGCTGGAGGCATCATCGGACCATTCTTCTTCGAAAATGCGGCTACTGAGGCAATAACAAGAGTGCGTATGTGCCAGCACAGCCGTGGAGGCCATTTACCCGATATGCTATTCCATACATACTGTATACTTTATGAAATATAAAAAATTTACAATTTTTAATTATAAACCTGTGTTTTCTACCAAAATTACTTCTTGCGTGAATTTTGGGACACCCTTTACTAGTGGAGAGGCCCGCCCGTCCACAAAGCTATGAGAGGAGAGACAATAACTGTCCCAGGTCGGCCTGACTCCTGGCACGTTCTTCACAGTAAAGGCTTCAGTTCCTGGATAAAGGCAGGACATCTCTGAGAACTCGTTTCCTTGCCTTTCTTGCCACTAAGTCACCAGCTCCCTAGGCAAGAAGGTCCACATCATTCACCTTCCAGCACTAAAACAGTCACTGGCACAGGTATTTACTACGCGAATGAATGAGTCATCTTTTGCTATGCAGTTTGGCCAGGTGGCTGGACAGACTGCTGACTCCAGGAGACGGCTATTCCAGTTCTGAAATAACTGCGTCTCCCAACACATAACCCCAGCTATTTCAGAAGCCTAGAGCAGCTCCAAAGAACATGACCCCCACAGCACAGAAACTGGGTCCAACTGGGCCAAAGCAACTGCCCAGACCTGCTGATGCCAATCCCCTAATGAGTGGCTCGCTGACGCCAATCCCCGAGAGGGCATAGCTAGTGAGAAACTCACAGAACCCCTTTCCTGTGTCTCAGGACCATCACTGCCCCATCAGGGCACTGAGAACGGCTACCCCTGGCACCAAGGCGGTTTATTTAACTGGCACTTGGGCGGACAAATAATACTACTGTCACAGATTAGCTTAATAAAAGCAAGGTGTGTAGGCATTTCAAGTAGACTACTTGGTAAGAGATATTAAGAAAACTGTTGAGCCCTAGCCAGTTTTGCTCAGTGGATAGAGCGAAGGCCTACGGACTGAAGGGTCCCAGATTCGATTCCGGTCAAGGGCACATGCCTGGGTTGCACACTCGATCGATCGTTAGGGGCATGCAGGAGGCAGCCAATCAAGGATTCTCTCTCATCATTGATGTTTCTCTCTCTCTCTCCCACTCCCTTGCTCTCTGAAATCAATAAAAATATTTTTTAAAAAAAGAAAGAAAGAAAACTGTTGAGGCCTGGCTTGGTGAGGCTCAGTTGGATGAGCATCATCCTGTGTAGTGGGGGCCTCCAGTTTGGCTCCTGGCCAGGGTGCGTGCAGGGATTGGCTGATTAGTATTTCTCTCTCACATCGATGTTTTTCTCTCTCCCCTCCTCTCCCTTCCTCTCTCTCTAAAATAAAAAAAAATAAAAAAGTTAAAATAAAAGAGGAAAGAAAACTGCTTACACTTCTGATTGTGAGTGAAATGACTCATCCTAGAGTGACTAATCCAGAAGAAATACCACCTCCCACCCCCTGCACCCAAACGCCAGGGACATGTCTCTGGCCCTCTGGCCGGCTGGAGCAGCCTGTGTTATACGATAGGGGAGCCCTAAGGAGCATCGGATTCAACCCATCCACAGCAGACACTGCACTGCAAGGGGAGCCATCTGCAGGAGGTGCACTGGCTGCTCCGGCCCAGCAGCCATTCAACAAGCATATGCTAAAGGGTATCCTGTGCTGGGCTCCTCGATAGAGATTGAACTCAGCCCTGGAGAAGCTCCGAGACATAAATAGATTGTAACCCAGACACTCCTAATCCCAAGGGAGGCATACAAGTAGGGCTGGAAAAGACAGGACACACCCCCTGGGAGGAGGTCCAGCTGGAAGGGGCTCACTGAGCACCCGGCTTTAAGCTACTGCCTGCTGGCGGCACGACCAGCTACACGAATCCCAGAGACCCAGAGGGCCTGGTCTGCTTTCAATAGCAGGAGACTGGCAACCACCTAAGATGTCCGCTACTGGGGACTGGTTAGCCAAGCCACAGTACACCCATACATCGGGGTGTCTGGGGCTTTCATTAACAGGAATCCAGAAGTTACACAGTCATGTGAAACACTGACCAAAATCATCCACGCGGGGAAACTCCTGCATGACACAAGTTGCTGTGTGTATTTTTAAAGTGTGAAACTTCTGGTAACAGCTTCCTGATGACCCTTTGGGGAACTACTCCTTCCCTATTCTAGGTGTAATGGTTTGCCTTTCTCCTGTTTTTGGGAATCCTATATGAGCTAGTTTTCTGTCACTCACAACTAGAAAGACTAATGATAACAGTAGCTAACATTGCTATGTGCCAGGCACTACTCCAAGTGTTCACAGGTATTGATTCCTTTGATGCCTATGACCCTAAAAGGCACCTGTTTTGACTCTAGTCCCCTCTTGGAAACTCAGCTGCCCTGCTTGATGAGGAAGGTCTGTCAATGAGCCGAGCTCAGCAGTCCTCAGCAACCTAAGTGACTTCCTTCTCCGTCCAGCCTGCTGCCCTGGCCTTTGCAACCTCCCCACCCTCATCCTCCCACTGCACCCCCTCAGTGCCCCAGCCCAGCCTCCCACAACTCTGGTTTAACTCTAGTTCACCTTCTCTGCTCCTACTGGGTGGAGGTCGGGAGGCAACAGGTGATCCTGCCTCTCCCCGCCAAGGGACATCGGGCAATGTCTGGAGACATTTTTGATCAACTGGGAAAAGGGTGTGTGCTATTGGTATCTAGTGGGTAGAGGCCAGGGATTCCACTAACCAGCTATATGCACAGGACAGGACCGCACAACACAGAATTATAAGGTCCAAAATGTCAACAGCACTGAAATTGAGAAACCGTGTCCCCAAGTGTCCAGGTGGGCTCCCTTCTGTTTCTCTTACCAGCCATTCCCAGACATCCCCACCTTCCTCACACCCCATCAGCGCCTAACACTTTTTTGGGGGGGTGGGAGTGTGGGTTACGGGGTGTTACTGACAAACTTACTTGCATGTGCAATCATCTTTATCTCCTTCCCAGACATTCAGAAAAACAAAAGGTGCCCGTGCTCTGTGTCCCCCTTTCTGCTCTAGCTCTGACCTTTAGCACCTTTAAGCCCCTCTGCAATGGCTTGAATGTGGGACCTTGAATTCAGGAGGGAGAGTTCCCCCAAAGCAGCATCAAGTAGAGAGGGGCTCAGTGATGCCCACCTCCTTTTCAGACCTCCTTTACATCCGAATTCCCTCTGGCTACTGTCTCTCCTCCATTTCACATTCAAACACCATTTAGCCCGGCTGGGTATGGCTCAGTGGTTGAGCGTCCATCCAGGAACCAAAAGGTCACTGGTTTGATTCCCAGTCAGGGCACATACCCGGGGTTATGGGCTTGATCCCCAGAAGGGGGTGTGCAGGAGGCAGCCTATTAATGATGTTTCTCTCACATGATTGATGTTTCTATCTCTCTGCCTCTCCCTTCCTCTCTCTCTAAAAATCAATAAAAACATTTTTTAAAGGGGGGCGGGGGGTGCTGATAGCCAGAGACTACATCTCCCCACAGATTAATTCTGCCTGGCCTGGACTAGATGAACTTCATTTTCGAAGTAGTTGTCAGCTTTTACTATTTATTTATTTAATGTTTTAGTTATTGACTTGAGAGGAAGGGAGGGAGAGGGAGGGTAGGAAAGTGAGAGAGTGCGCAAGGAAGAAAGGAAGAGAGGGAGCGATGGAGAGAAACACTGACTTGTTCCACTTATTTATTCATTCATTGTTGATTCTTATATGTGCCCTGACCAGGGATAAAACCCACAACTTTGGCACAATCGGACGAGGTTCCAACCAACTTAGCAACCTGGCCAGGGTATAGTTATCGGCTTTTAAAAACTCAAAAGATTTCACGTAAAAATGCAGGTTCCAGCCCTATGTGAAAAACTGAAAGCTCTACAACTCTGGGACTAGTCTGCCTAAAACAGCTGGAGCTGAGGAACCACCTTGGGCACTTTCCCTCTCATCTCTTCCACCTGGTCATCGAGATGGTCAACGGGTCCGGTCAGTGGGCCAGCACTTGCTGTCCTCTCACCCAGCCCACTCGAGCTTTCTGCAACTCCAGCCTAAGTCTACTGTTCACCTTTTACTTCCCAGCTCCCACCTGCCCACCCTATGTCTGCTTCTCCTTCTGTCTTCAGGCAGCTTTTCCTATCTGCTTCTCTTTTTTTTCTTTCTTTCTTTTTAGAATATATTTTTATTGATTTCAGAGAGGAAGGGAGAGATAGAAACATCGATGATTAGAGAGAATCACTGACGGGCTGCCTCCTGCACGCCCCGCACTGGGGATGGAGCCTGCATCCCAAGCATGTGCCCTGACTGGGAATTGAACCATGACCTCCTGGTTCATAGGTCAACGCTCAACCACTGAGCCACACTGGCCGGGTCCTATCTGCTTCTTAAATGTTGAGGTTCCCCATGCTCCCTCTGCAAGTCTCTGCCCTTCTTCATGTTCACAGCCTCCCTGGACAAGCTCATGCCAATGAACTGAAGAGTCCCAAGCTGACCTGCAGCTCTGACCTGACCTGGGGCGGACCAACTAACCTAGAGAGGAACTCTCTCACTGCGCCAACATCACAACCCACTGTCTCCTCCTTCCTACACCAGCTCCTCCCGACAGGTGACGGTCTGGAACCAACCAGCTACGGATCCAGAAACCTGGGACCCAGCCCGGATTCCTCCCCGTCTCTGGCCTCCACTCGAATGCCTCCAGGCTGGTTTGTGCCTGCTAACTGTTTCCACTCGAATGCCTCCAGGCTGGTTTGTGCCTGCTAACTGTTTCTACTCTCCGTCCTAAAGCCTCTGTCCCACCTGAGCCCCAAAACACCACCAAAAGAGCCTTAAACACCTCCCCCCCCCCCCCCCAAGTCTCAGGCCATATGGCGGCAGGTGATACTTTGAAGAGGTGTCCTTGATCTCAAACCCTCTGGCCGAAGTCCAACGTCTGCCCCTCAACCCCACATCTCGGGATACATGATAAACTCCCTTCTGCAGCAACAAGCCCCTGGGACAGCTTGTCCCAACGCCCTGCAGCCTGGGCCTCTGGCCGTGCACCCGGCAGTGCCCAGAATGCTCCGGCCGCCTCCTGCCCCAGCTGTGCACTTGTGGTTCCGTCTGAAATGTCGCCTCCATTACCCACTCAAATGCTATATCCACGGAAACAGTCCCGGGGGGGGGGGGAAACAAAAATTCCTACTACCGCACGTCAAACCAACGCGTCCCTCTGCCCATTATAAACAAGGTGATGTTAGAGGCTTGGATCAACCGAAAACTGTCTTTGTGAGCGAGGACCGGTGCGAGGCATCCGTGCGCCGCCCCTAAGAGCCCGATCCCGGCGCACACTCTCCCGGGGGGACGGTCACCCCGGCCCACCCTGGGGTCAAGCTCACGGGAGGCGACACTACCCGCCCGCCGTCCGGCCCCTGCGAACCCCACGCACAGGAGGAGGACCTGGTGACAGGAGAGACGGCAGCAGGACCCCCCTCCCCCAGCCCCCGAAGCGCAGGGGGCCGCGCAGGGGCACGTCCCCGCCTCCAAACGGGGTGAGCGAGGGAGCCGCCGCTCGGGAACCCCCTGCGGGTTCACCACGGCTGAAACCGGCTTCCGTGTCGGCACGGAAGACAGGCCGGACGTCAGGGGCCCGCGAAGGCCTGCCCGGGGCTGGAGACGGGGCTCCGCCCGCAGCCCCGCGGACCCCGCCCGGCAGGCCCCGGAGGAAAGGCCGGGGAGCGGGAGCCAGGCCTCACGTGCGGCGCTGGGCCGCGTCCAGGGCGCCGGCTACTCACTGAGCCACAGCTCCAGCGCCGCCGCCGGCCCCGGGGGCCCCTCGGCCGCCTGGGCGCCCGCCGTCCCCGCCGTCCCCGCCGCCGCCGCCGCCGCCGCCGCCGCCATGGGCCCCGCACCGCGGCTGCGCCCGCGGCCACCCCGCGTCCGGCCGCCGCCGCCTGGCTGGCTGCTCACCCCGACGGGCAGGCGCGGGCCTTACGTCACGGGGCGGGGCGGGGCCTGGGCGGACACGCCCACCGCGGGCCCCGCCTGGCGCGGCCTCGCCGAGGCCCCCACCGCTGGCCCGGGTGGCCCGTCCAGCCCGCCCTGCCGGCCGGCGCCCTCGCATCCCTCAGAGGCTGTCCGGCCAGGCCAGCCCGGACGCACCCGGCACCTCTGGAGGGCAGATAAGGAGTCACTGGCAGCACTTTTATCCAGGAGGGCTTCCCGGAGCGCCTTCTCCAGAGCGGCATGCCCGTTCCCCTCCTTGTTCTGCTTTATTTCCTCCATAACATCTTACCCTAGCAACGTGCTAGTTGTTTACTTGCTTATTTTGTTAAAGGATAACTACCGCCCCCCCAGAAAAGTCATGGTTCTTATACATTAGGACATGAGCACATGTTAAATATTTTTTTAACTTTAATGAACTGCAGGAACCAAGATGTTATAATCCATTCAAAAGAGAAGTCAGACAAAGGGGCAGATTTTTTAAAAAATATGTTTTATTGATTTTTACAGAGAGGAAGGGAGAGAGATAGAGAGTTAGAAACACCGATCATTTGCCTCCAGCACAACCCCCACTGGGGACTGGTCCCGCAACCAAGGTACATGCCCTTGACCGGAATTGAACCCAGGATCCTTCAGTCCGCAGGCCAACACTCTATCCACTGAGCCACCCGGTTAGGGCCAAAGGGGCAGATTTATACTGAGGAAAGGAATGCTGCACCAGATGCTCAGGTGGGCACAAAACAGCTTTTCTACCAGCTGTGAGAGTTGTTCATCCTGCAGACAGAATTAATTTGTGTGTCTCTAGGCAAGAATTGTTTGCCTGGTTGACAGTTACTACAACTGAGAAGTTGTAGGACATCTCTCTGAGGTGGGGAAAGGTGGGGAGTGGAATGGCATGCTGTCTAGACCAGGGATGGCAAACCTAAGACACGCGTGTCAGAGGTGACACTCGAACTCATTTTGGGTGACACGCATCGACAGAGACAAAAAATTGCGTAATTCAAATATTTGTCTCTCGCAAAGGCCAGAATTGGGCATCACTCAAGTAATATTATTACTCACGTTACTCATGATCAATAATGCAATTCTAAAACCGGATGTAAACATGTACAGCGGTGTTGCGTAGCAAAGATACATAGTGAAAACACCCAAGATACATTGTTCCAATATTGACATTAATATAAAAAAGTTAAGAATTGCACTATAAAGAGATTAATCTTTACTCATGACATTTTATTTTTACTCGAGTGACAAAATGCCCAGTTCTGGAAATGGCCTCGTTATTGTCAACATGTGCCTCAGGTGAGCTTCCCGTGCGTTCGGGTGCACTCGGCAAACGGACGCACTTGATCGCCATGTTCGTTAGGAGACAGGAGTGGGAGGGTTAGAAGAAAAAGATATACAGTGCAACAGGGCTCGACGAGACATTCTGCGTGTGGGATAATTGATTGCAGCACCATATATTTGTTGGTTATACATACTACCTTTGAATTGTTTTGCACCAGGAGTCAGTGCAACAACACTGCAAAAAGTTAATAGGTAAGAAACCTATCAACCTTTTATAAAAAACGCCGTGATTTATATTTATTTATTTTTGCAGGCTTGTGTTGGAGAATCAAAAAAATAAAAAAGCAAGATTGAATGATAAAGGAAGTGGAAGTAGCAGTAGCCGACCCTTTCAAGACATATGGACCGAGATGTACAGGATTGTCGACAAAAACAACAGATCATTGTGCATACTGTGTAATGAAACGGCAGTAAGCAGAACATGGAATGTAAAGACACATTTTGAAACTAATCACTGTCAGCTCTTGAAAAAAAGTATCGATGAAAGGAAGGAATATATTTCCAGGCAGCTACACCTCTATAAAAGTCAATCAAATTACATCATTAAATTTGTAAGATGCTCTACAAATTTAACATCAGCAAGTTACTGTATTGCTCACTCCATAGCTCAGCATGGAAAAGCCCTCAGTGACGGAGAATTTATTAAGGAAACATTTCTAAGATGTGCACCAGCTCTATTTCACAATATGAAAAATAAAGATGATATTATTAAAAGAATTTCTGAGTTACCACTCAGTAGAAATACTATCAAAGACAGAATAATAGATCTTAACAAAAACGTACAACATCAATTTAAAAAAGACTTAAATAGTTGTAAATATTTTTCGATTTCTCTTGATGAAACTACTGATGTCACATCAAATGCTCGGTTGGCCATTATTGCTAGATATTCTGATGGTCTCACAAGGAGAGAAGAGTTGATAAAGTTAGAATCAGTGCCAATAAGTACATCAGAAAACGAAATATGTAAGGTTGTTATAAAAACATTCAGTGACCTAAACATTGATATCTCTAAAATTGTGTCAGTCACGACAGATGGGGCACCAAATATGGTGGGAAAAAATGTGGGATTCCTGAAGTTGTTTATGGAAGCTATTAGACATCCACTTGTACCTTTTCATTGCATTACCCATCAGGAGGTGTTGTGTGCCAAATCGGGATTCTCAGGATTGAATGATTTCATGTCAGTTGTAACAAAAATTGTGAATTTTATAGCTTCTCGACCCCTTCACAAGCGAGAATTTTCTGCACTTTTACAGGAAGTTGATTCAACCTCCAGTGGACTTCTGATGTTCAATAATGTGAGATGGCTGAGTCGAGGTAAAGTACTTGAGTGATTTGCGGAGTGCTTTGAAGAAATTACGGTATTTATTGAGAAGAAGGATCTGGCAAACGTTCCTCAGATCAATGATCATAAGTGGGTCAGCAATTTGATGTTTTTTACAGATCACTCTGTTCATATGAATGAAATGAACTTAAAATTACAAGGTTTTGGCAAAAGTATTGATGTTATATTTGGATACATCAAATCTTTTGAAAGTAAACTTAAAATTTTCAAGCGAGATATTGAAACTAAAACTTATAAGTATTTTCCTCAGATAAAAAAGTATTTTGAGAAGGCCACTACAACAAGTGTAATGGAGTCCGTACTTATGTACCAGAATATAGTAAACTCGTTATTTGAACAGTTCAGCGAAAGATTTGACCAATTTAGAAGCCTAGAACATACCATTAAAATAATTAAGTATCCGGATGTAGTTGTTTACAGTACTTTGGAATTAAAGCATTTCCAATGGATGCAAATTGATGATGTAGATATGCAACTTGCAGATTTTCAAGGTAGCATTTGGACTCATGTGTTTGTCGACTTAAGGTCGAAAAAGGTCGAAACTTGAAAATCTGGAATGAAATCGTTTGAATAATGAAGAAGAGTGCAACTACGAACAAGAAATTTGAGTGCTTGGAACAGAGTACCTGACACTTTTAGCGACATAAAAAATCTAGCGATGGCTTTGCTAACAATTTTTTCATCAACATATTTTTGTGAGACTTTGTTCTCAGCATTAAATAATATTAAAACGAACAAAAGAAACCGGCTAACAGATGAAGTTAGTGGCGCTTGCTTGGCCTTGAAGTGCACCAAGTATAAACCTCCATCGAAGAATTAGCAGACAAACTTCAGCACCAAAAAAGTCACTAATTTCTAGTTTTCATACCATTTGATGATCATTGTTTTTATTATTTTTTTCCTAAATGTACATTGTTTTTCTGTTTTTGTTCATTTTATACATATTTTTTGGTTGATTTTTCTTTGTTAAATGGCATTTAAATATATAAAATAAATATCAAAAATATAAATCTTTTTTTACTATGGTTGCAAATATCAAAAAAAAATTATGAATATTTCTATATGTGACACGGCACCAGAGTTAAGTTAGGGTTTTTCAAAATTTTGACATGCTGAGCTCAAAAGGTTCGCCATCACTGCTCTAGTCACATCTAACTAGATGTGTGTCTGTTCTGCCACCCCGGACTTACTGAGCACCTATTATGTGAACCACCGCCATTCTCAGCACTGGGGACACAGCGGTGACCAAGACAGAGGAGGTCCCTGCTCTTGTGGATTTTACAATCTGATATTAATGAGAAACTGCAGAACTAATTACTAACACAATTATTTACACAATCTATTCCAATTGTGTGCTAGGGAAAAGCGTAGGGGGCTGGTGATTAATGACAGTAAGGAGACCTTCTGGGGAGGTGGCGGTGGAGCTGAGATCTAAAGGCTGAGAAGGAGGTGACCAGGAAGGGGAGAAGAGCAGGTGGACTAGAGTATTCCAGGCAGGATGGCAGCATAAAGGCAGGAGCCTAAGGAAGGCTTATGGGGCTGGAGGCCAGTGTAGCGGGCTTGTGCGCGGCAAGAATGGGTGAGTGCAGCTGGAAGACAGACCCGGTCGGGCTGTGCTGAGGAAACATGGCTTCCCCAGGACGACAGCCCTCCTCCCGGCGCATTTCCAGCCCTCTCCTGCCAGGGCTCCTGCTTCTGGGCTGACCCTGCTGAAATCTTTCTGGCATAGCTGCCAGGATGACCCTGCTTACACTTATGTCTTCAGTGATGGAACCACACTTTGTTCAGGTATCCACAGCTTCCCAAACTGGCTGTGTACCCAGCCTGGGTCTGACTGATCTGCGGGGGGCCCTCCCACCTCCCCATCAGTGATAGGTTCAAGAATGGGGAAGTCAAGTGGCAGAGGGTGTTTGGGAAAACGTCTTGCTTAGGGGGAAAGCTGCAGGAAGGCACTCAGCTCTGACCAGCCACGAAGGAGGTGCAGAGAGGCGCGGAGCACTTCAGCAGCATGTGAGCAGAGCGGACCCTGCAAGGCCCTTGCTGATGCTGGGCCAGGTGAGCAGAGATGGATAGGCCCTGGCTCCACAATGAATGCTCAGATAACCAACCCTAGGGCCTGCCTGAGCTGAACTTCCTGTCATGTGGGTACTAAATCTTGTTTAAGCTGGCTTGAATCTGGGTCTTGTTGTTTGCATCAGCTGGCTCCTTGATACCTTTAAGGACTGCAAAGAAGGACTGTTTGGATTGCTCCTCTGCCTGGTTTCTCAGCCACTTTCTCTACCACTCCTTCAGCTCCTACCATGGCTCCAATCATGTCTGACTTTGTGAAGTTCTCTTTTTAATCTCTTTGCTTGGAATACCCTGCCAACCCCAATAGAATTGGGAAACTCCTACTCATCCCCCAGAACCCATTTCAAGGGTCACTTCATCTGTAAAGCCCTCTGACACCCCTGAACAGATTAAAAGCTTCCCTCTCTGGATGTGGCTATCACCCGGAGGGTCCTCATTTTCTGAGTATTTACAGTCAAACCTCAGTTCGCAAACATATCCATCTTGAACATTTTGGTTCTTGACCAAGTTGTTCACAGGAAAAAATGTCTCTGTTGGGGAACAGAACTTCAGTTCTCAACCCAACAACCCTTTTATGCTGATACCTGTATGACTAGTCACTCATCCCTCAGGCAACAAAGGAGAGAATGCGTGAGTATGAGTCAATTTACACTAAACCTCAAGTTGTTAACATCTCAGGAAATTGTGCTGTGAATATTTTCATGGTTTTTTTTGCTTTTTTTGCTGCTTATTATTATTAAACTAGAGGCCCAGTGCACAGATTCGTGCACTGGTGGGTCCCTCAGCCTGGCCTTCTCCCTCTCGCAATCCCGAACCCCTCAATGGATGTTGGAAAGCTGGTTTTGGCCTGATCCCCGCAGGGCAGGCTGAGGGACCCCACCAGTGCACAAACCCATGCACCGGGCCACTAGCATGCATATAAGATCTTTGGTTAATCTCTTCCTGTCCTCCCCCCACCTCCTTCCCTCTGAGATTCATCAGTCTGTTGCATGTTTCCATGCCTGTGCATTGAGCGCCTGCCCCCTGGTGGTTATTGCGTGTCATAGCTACTGGCTGGTCAGCTGGTTGGCTGGTTGGCTGGTTGGCTGGTTGGCCGGTTGCTTAGGTTTTTATATTGAGAGATATGTATAGTAAGTCACCATGGGTCCTGAGAAGGTTAGTGATAGCAGCAAAGTGGAAAGTTGTGAGAACAATGATTGAGCTTTAAAAAGAAATAATTGAGGCCCTAACCAGTTTGGCTCAGCGGGTAGAGCATCAGCCTACAGACTGAAGGGTCCTGGGTTTGATTCTGATCAAGGTCACATGCCCAGGTTGCAGGCTCGATCCCCAGTGGAGGTTGTGCAGGAGGCAGCCAATCAATGATTCTCTCTCATTATGGATGTTTCTATCTCTGTCTCCCTCTCCCTTCCTCTCTGAAATCAATAAAAATATATTTTTTAAAAAAGAAAGAATTGCAAAGTATGATAGAGGTGTTCTCGTGTCTGATCTGACTACTGAGTATGGCATGACAAAAATCAATGATGAGCACAATTTTAAAACACAAATAGGCCATCAAGAGGGCTGATGTTGCTCGGCCAGCATGGCTCAGTGGTTGAGCGTTGACCTATGAACCAGGAGGTCACAGTTCCATTCCTGGTCAGGGCATATGTCTGGTTGCAGGCTCAGTCCCCAGTAGGGGGCGTGCAGAAGGCAGTCAATCCATGATTCTATCTCATCATTGGTGTTTCTATCTCTCTCTCCCTCTCCCTTCCTCTCTGAAATCAATAAAAATATATTTTTTTAAAAAGTGCTGATGTTGCTAAGGGTGTGAAGTGCTCACAAAACAACCATCATAGGCAACTGAAGAGGTAAGAAAAATTGTTGACTTGGCTAAACAAAAGGCATTCAGCCAGTGATAGCATTTTGGGGGCAATGATATGTGAAAAAGGGAACGTGCTGCACACTGACCTCCGGAGAGACCCTGGCCTGAGGGTGAGAGTGGCGCGTTCAGGCCGAGGGGCCGGTTGGATACATTAGGGAAGTGGCCTCCTGGTGTGGGGGCCATGGGAGGCCGTGGTATCCGCGAAGGAGCTGTGAGGATTCCGTGACCGAATGTCAAGAATATCTCGAGGCCGAGGGTCTGCTCCCCACAGCGTTCGGTTGTGATGAGACAGGCCCCTCCTGGGGGACAGGCCCAAGAGGACCCCCTCCCAGGAGAAGGCCTTGCCCGGCCACAAGGCAGGGAATGTGGGTGGGGACTTTAAATGGAAGCCTCTACTCGGCCACTCTGAAAACCCATGAGTTTAAAAATAATAATAATGTCATGAAAACAAGGGAATGTGACGTGGAGGGCTAACAGCAAAGCTTGGGGAACTGGCAATTTTCAATTGAATGGATTCATGAAGTGTTTGCCCCAAGTGTGAAGAAATACCTCCGGGAAACGCAACTGCCACTCAGGGCACTTCTTGTCCTGGCAAGGCTCCTGCCCGCCCTCCAGGCTTGGAGCGGAGCTGGCGGAGCACGCCACTGCCCGGTCCTCGGCACCCAACAACTCCACCCAGCCATGCGCCGGCAGGTCATTTCTAACTTTAAGGAGCTCTACACCAAGGCCCTGTTTCAGAGGTGCTTTGAGGTGACCTCTGACACAGACTTAACCCTCAGGGGGTTCTGGAGGGAACATTTTAATATCCTCACTCGCTCGAGGCTCACAGACAGCATGGGGGAGTGTGTTCCAGGACCCGCAACCAGCCTGGGAGACACTGTGGCCCGTCTGTTGCTGACAGAGCCTGTGAGGGCTGAGAGGGGAGCCTGTGTCTCTGGGCAAGTCCATGGCTTGGAGGTGGATGGTGATGGGGAGGACTTGGTGAGGACACAGCACCGAGCTGACCTCCCAGGAGCTCCGGGACCTTCAGAGGAGCAGCTGCGGGGTCTCTGCAGAGGAGGAGGGGAGGGAGGGTGTTCGTACTCCACTCATCGGGAAATGCTGGGGAACCGGAGAAGCGCAGTTTTATCACCCCGACAAAGAAGCAGCAAACTGGGCGGTAGATAAACTTGTTCGATGACAATGGAGCGCTTCACTTCAGGCAAGTGTTAAAATGAGCATCACTGGACAGGTTTTCCGTGGGACAGAGGCCCACTGAGCCTGAAGCAAGTTGTCGAGGAGCAAAGAGAGGGAGAGGAGAAAGAACCCCAGGGAAACAGCCACCTGCGGTCTCCATGGAAGGAGACTGCCCTCCCAAACAATGACATCCTCCCTCCTTCCTATCATCAGTCATCAGCATTAAAGGGGAGTGCTACTGTGTACGTAAAATGTCATTTTTTATGCATGTTTCATTTCCTTTTTGTTTAATATTAATTTACATTTCATGTCCTTCTTAAAGTATTTATAGATTAAACAGTAAATTAGACGTGTACTGTATGCAAGAAAGGTTAAAACATGAATTTGGGGGTCTGGAATAGATTAGTTCAATTTACATTCTTTCTAGTGGAAACAAAAGATTCGGATTTTGAACAAATCACTTCTTGAACAGCCTTCCAGAACAAATTAAGTTCGAGAATTGAGATTCCACTGTACTATCATGGTCCCTGGGAAGACAGGAATTTTATCATAGACAATAATATTAGCTATTGAATACTGGTAGACTTCTAATTTTAGTCCCCACTAACCATGCCTCCATATTGAACCATTCCGTTTCTCCCCATCCTTCACTTCAAAGTCGTGGCTTCAATGTCTATGACAGGCAACGGACCAGACTGCTAACTACAATCGCAAACCTTGCAACAGACGCAGTATTTCCCAGTCAGCAAAAGACACTGGGAAGCGGCTGGAATCTGGTAGAGTTGGACCCCTGCTCATCATGAGATTTTTTTTAAAAAATATATTTTATTGATTTTTTACAGAGAGGAAGGGAGAGGGATAGAGAGTTAGAAACATCGATGAGAGAGAAACATCGATCAGCTGCCTCCTGCACACTCCCCACTGGGGATGTGCCTGCAACCAAGGTACATGCCCTTGACCGGAATCGAACCCGGGACCCTTGAGTCCGCAGGCCGATGCTCTATCCCAGCCGTGGGCAAACTACGCCCGCGGGCCGGATCCGGCCCGTTTGAAATGAATAAAACTAAAAAAAAAAAAAAGACCGTACCCTTTTATGTAATGATGTTTACTTTGAATTTATATTAGTTCACACAAACACTCCATCCATGCTTTTGTTCCGGCCCTCCGGTCCAGTTTAAGAACCCATTGTGGCCCTCGAGTCAAAAAGTTTTCCCACCCCTGGTCTATCCACTGAGCCAAACCGGTTATGGCGAGGGTTTTTTTTTGTTTGTTTGTTTTTATCTTCACCTGAGGATATGTGTTTTTGTTGATTTTAGAGAGGAAGGGAGAGGGAGAGGGAGAAAGAGAAACACTGACATGAGAAACATGAATCAGTTGCCTACAGAACCCGTGACCCTTTGTCGTATGCTCCAACAGAGCCACACTGGCCAGGCCGTCATGAGATTTTTGACTCTGCTATGTGTGAAGGTCAAGTGTTAGGTGCCAGGGTGCAAACCAAGACTAGGAAAACTTTCCTGCCAGTCTTAACCTTAGTCTTTAGAGTACGATAGACAAGTGTACAAACACACTATATAATTCATATAGTAATGAGTACCAGGAAGAACACAATAAAGTAGTAAAAGGCACTATGAGTGAGATTCCAAATTTGGATATAGAACAGTGACCATCTTCTGGGAAGGGTACTTTCTGGGAGAGAATACAGGACACCCTTGATTTTGTGGACCTTGATTTAATGTGTTTCACATTTAATGGACAAAAGCTCAGGTCCGTATGTCATATGTGAAAATAAAAACCCTGTTAATTTAAAAACGCTTTTAACCAAGATTTGCTTATAATTAAATTAAAAGGTTATTTTTGTGTTATTACTTCAGTGTTTGGGTTTTTTTGGTTAATCCTCACCTGAGGTTTAATCTTTCCATTGATTTTTAGAGTAGAAGGGAGAGGGAGAAACAGAGAGAGAGAGAGATATCAATATGAGAGAGACATGATTGATTGGTTGCCTCCCACACGCAGGGATGGAGCCTGCAACTGAGGCATGTCCCCTTGAACGGAATCAAACCCAGAACCCTCAGTCTGCGGGCTGACACTAACCACTGAGAAAACCGGCTAGCGTTCACTGTTACTTTTTTTGTTTTGTTTCTCCTTTGGGGCTGGCAGCACATGCCAACCATTACTGTTACTTTTAACAAATTTTATTTTATTTTATTTATTTTTTTAAATATATTTTATTGATTTTTTACAGAGAGGAAGGGAGATAGAGAGTTAGAAACATCACTGAGAGAGAAACATCGATCAGCTGCCTCCTGCACACCGCCTACTGGGGATGAGTCCGCAACCCAGGTACATGCCCTTGACTGGAATTGAACCTGGGACCCTTCAGTCCGCAGGCCGACGCTCTATCCACTGAGCCAAACCGGTTAGGGCTACTTTTAACAAATTTTAGCGAATAGGCCACATGTTGGAAAAAACACTATCGTAATTTCACTGACATAAATATTACATATCTACAACTATGGTCTACATATTTAAACCCAAAAGTCACCTCCTGTAAACAATGTTCAGTGAATGATTAGCATGTGACCACACTGCATCACTAGCCCCATGGAAAAAACCTCCCACCGACAAGCTCCTCCGTCTGAACAGAGAGGTTCGACCTGAGGCCCTAAAGAAGAACTGCACGATCGGAAATTGTAACCCCGTCCTCCTCATGCCTCTCACCTGGTGGACTGACCAATGGGAAGGGGGAAAGACGTGGGGACTAAGACTCTATGTAAGCGGCCGAGACCCTGGCCAGCTCTTCACCATTCAACGCCGAACTCTTCCCCGGTGGTTCAACCCGATTGGCCCCTTGCGTCCCCTAGACAAGCCAGAGAGGCCGAGCCAGCCACAGCACCCAGCCCCAGCTAAACCTCCTGGTTCCCCTGGGTCACAAAGCTCTGGGAGCCCCAGCCCTACTCCACCTGCAGCCATGACCTCGCCAGCCCTTGGGGACCGACAACAGCTTTTGGCTACGGGCGCAGGAAATCCAAACCGGAAGCTGCTGGGAACCTTGGACTTAATGTTTTCTTTCCTAAATCCCACCTCCCCAAACCTGACTGCGGATTGCTGGCTGTGCCTCAACCCTGAACCCCCTTATTATGTTGGGATAGGGGCAGGGGCCCAGCTCGGGAAGGACGCTTCTGCCATCAGGAACCTTTCGGCAGAAAGTCTGCCAGACGGACTGTGTATGTGGGGACACAAACACCAAGGACTTACTCTTGGGGACATCTTAAACCCCGGGACTTGTGTGTACCCTATGAACTACCCCCTTAGCAGTTCCACCTATACAGATCTATGTAATTCATCTATCATACTTCCAAAGAATTACACAGGAGAGACCCCCACCTACTTAGTAGCTCCGAAAGGGACTTGGTGGGCATGTACAACTGGTGTAACCCCTGCATCTTCTCTCCAGTCCTCCAGCATCCGACGGACCCTGGACTATGCATTCTAACTCATATCCTCCCACAGGTATATTACTATTCGGCAGAAGGGGGCCGAGAACATTTAAACCTCGAACCTAGAAGCCCCCATCCTAGTCCCCCTCCTTATGGGAATAGGACCTGCAGGGTCCACGGCCGTCAGAACAGCCGCCCTAGCAACCGGCCACCAGAATTATAAAGAGTTAAGTAGGCAGATATCAAGATTTAAGCTCTCTCGAAAATCTGTTAGCCAACTGGAGGACTCCCTTGGTTCACTCGCAGAGGTAGTATTACAAAACAGACGAGGCCTAGATCTGCTTTTCCTGAAGCAGGGAGGCCTCTGTCTGGCTCTAGGGGAGTCTTGCTGTTTCTACACCAACCACTCGGGGGTGATCAGGGAAAGCCTTAGCCAGCTGCGAAAACGGCTGGCTGACCGAGAAGAGGCTAGAAGGGCTGAAGGCAATTGGTACGAGAATTTATTTTCCTGGTCCCCCTGGCTAACTACCCTGCTCTCCTCCTTGGCAGGACCAGTCGTTCTGCTCCTCCTAGGGCTCATATTTGGCCCCTGCATTGCCAGATGCCTCCTCAATTTCATACAAAATCAAATACAGGCTGTAAAGTTAATGGTTTTATACACCCAATACTCCAGAATCTTAGAGGAGGACGCTGAATCAAAGATTTGATTCCCACTAAGACCAGTAGGGAATGTACTGGGCTGCATATCGGAGCGTACTGTACTGTCTGTTCCTGGAACAGACAGATAGGAAGGTACTGACATCAGGTCAGGCCTTGAGATATGGGTCTCATGGTCCCTCCTCAATATACTGTGCTCTCTGTTCCCGGAAAACTTAGATAGGAAGGTGATAATGCTATACTGTGTCAGGAACAAATTGTGTAAACAAGGCTTTGTAACTTTGTAGTTTTTGCAAATAAATATGCTGTAACTCTTGCAGTCAGGGCTGCAGTTCAGCCTTTGCTTTGGCGGGGTGCTGGGACTGCAGACAGCTGGCCAGCTTAATAAAGGTTCCTAAATTTAAATTCTGAGTCGGTGGTCTATCTCGCTGAGTCAACCGATAACAGTACCATTGTTATTCCCACTTACAGGTGAGGAAACTGAGGCACAGAAGTCACAGTGAATAATTGGTAGGACTGGGCTTTTTTATAAAAACAGATCTTTTTTAAAAAGATGATTCATTTTTAGAGAGGAAGGGAGAGAAACATCAACGTGAGAGTGAAACATCCATCAGCTGCCTCCCGCTTGCCCCCTACAGGGGATCAAACCCACAACCCAGGCATGTGACCTGACTTGGAATCAAACCAGCAACCTTTTGGTGAACAGGATGACACTGGCCTGGCCAGGACTTTGTCCAGGTGTTTGTCTAGGCAGTGGGCCTCCAGGGCCCTCGCTGTTTTACTACACTCTAAAAACACTGAGGTTATTTTAAACATGTGAAGTCCCACTGGTCCTGAGCAAAACCCTTCGTCCAAAAGGCATATGCTGCTTTACACAACTCACGCCAGCTGGGAAACTGGCAGCACTTTACCAGCTCGGCGTTTTCATCATTCCCTGTGTCAGACATTCGCACCCCAGGACCACGAGCCAGGGCATGAGGCAGCTCCTCCTAATTGCCCTTCACGTCCGAGAAGCAGAGACTCTGATGATGCCCAGTAGTTAAGAGCTGAGCTCAGACTCGGGGTTGTCATAAGCTTGAGCTTAAATCCTCACTTTGCCTCAGAAGAGTTAATTACCTTTCCCTGACTTAGTTCCCCTATTACCGAAATAAAAATGCCTCTCGTGGGATTGTGAAGACTGGATGAAATAATGGACTGAAGCATTTCAGCAAATGCTGAAACGCACACACGGTTGCACCTCAGGCAAGTGCACAACAAATCACATTTTGTTACTGTGTCCCTTTTGGAAAAACACTTTCCCTTGGGAACAGCTTTTTACCGCCCACTGGACACATCCCGCAGGGACACCTCTTCCCAGCTAAGGAACAGCAACTCTCTTCCCAGCATCCGAACCTTTCGCTGCCTCATCCAAAACTGAAGGGGAAAATGCAAACAGAGACAAACCACAGAGTTGCAGTCCCCACATCCCCACTGCAGCGAGCCTGGCGTGGCGCCTGCTCCTACACAGCCAGACCCGGTCTCTGGCTTTCCCACAGACTGCGACTCTCCCACAACCGAAACCCCATGCACGCAGTCGCCAATAAAGCTGTTAGGCGGATCTGGTGGCCATTGCTTGCACAGAGCTTCATGATCTACTTTCCAAGAAAAGACTAGGTCTCTGTGAAGCTCAACAAATTCGTTTTTTTTTTTAAAAATATATTAATTTTTTACAGAGAGGGATAGTTAGAAACATCGATGAGAAACATCGATCAGCTGCCTCCTGCACACCCCCTAGTGGGGATGTGCCTGCAACCAAGGTACATGCCCTTGACCGAAATCGAAGCCGGGACCCCTTAGTCCGCAGGCCGACGCTCTATCCACTGAGCCACGCTGGTTAGGGCCCAATTCGTTTTTTAAAAACCTATTTTTATTGATTTCAGAGAGGGAGAGGGAGAGACAGAAACATCAACGATGAGAGAATCGATTGGCTGCCTCCTGCACGACCCCTACCAAGAATGGAGCCCGCAACCCAGGCATGTGCCCTGACTGGGAATGAACCGTGACCTCCTGGTTCTTAGGTCGATGCTTAGCCACTGAGCCACACCAGCCAGGCTCACCAAACTCTTTATCCCCTTTCCCTTTTCCCGTGGACAAGGAGAGGGTAAGAGGTAATACTTGCTGGGCAACAAATTATCCCAAAACCTAGTAGCTTTATTATTGACTTATTTCAGAGGGAGAAGGAGAGGGAGAGAAACATCAATGTGTTACTCCACCCACGCACCCACTGTTGCTCCCTGCATGTGTCCTGACCAGAGACTGAACCTGCAGCCTCGGTGCATCAGGATGGTGCTCCGATCAACCGGGCCACCCGGCAGGGCAAAACCCAGTGGCTGTAGACAATGAACGCCGATTATCTCGTTATTTCTGTGTCTGGAATCTGAGAGCAGCCGTGCTTCGTGGTCGTGGCTAAGGCTCTTTCGTGAAGGTTGCAGTCGAGACGTCAGTCAGAACGTGGTCACCCGAAGGCGTGGCTGGGGCTGGAAGACCGACCTCCGAGATGGGCACGCACCTGGCTGCGGGCGGGCGGCCTCGGTTCCTGCCACATGAGCCTCGCCACAGGGCTGCTGGGAGCCTTCCCGTGGAAGTGGTTTCCCGCAGAGTAAGGGATCCAAGAGAACAAGGAAGCCATGATGCATCTCAACTCAGCCCTATTCGGGGTGAACACCAAGAGGGAGCAATGACTGGGGCCTCTCAGAGGCTGGCTGCCACCAGACACCTAGAAGCCCTGTGGGTCTCTGTTCCCAGCCACTGTCTTCCTTCTATTTAACTATTTCTCTTCACCCCAAGAACATCTCACTTCAGACAGTCATGGATATAAGGAGGCAGATGTGAATGAGATGCGGATAGGCAGGGTGAAGGCCTCAGTTCAAGGTCCAGGTCTGAAGAACTGGGAGAGCAGCAGACAGCCTGTAGGGAAGGGAGGCAGGCTGCCCCAAGTGCAGGACAAAAACAAGTGTAAGACATAAGTGCTCCCTCAGCCCACCCTGACAGATGAGTCTTGTCCCCTGATGAGCCCCAGAGAAAGTGACTTTCAGCTCAGCCCTGCCACTCAGAGTCCAAGCTGGGCAGAGAAGTGAGTCCAGGCTGCTGCCAAGCTGTCATGCACTGAACTGTGTTCCCCTCAAAAGTCGTACGCTGAAGCCCTAACACCGAGACCTCAGCATGTAACTGTATGTGCAGCCTTTAAAGAAGTGATTAAGGTAAAACCGGGCCATCAGGGTGGGTGCTAATCCCGTCTGACTGGTGTCCTAAGAAGATGACATTTGGACACCCAGAGACACCACGGGCACACCCAGGGCGATGACCAGTACGGACAGCAGAAAGCAGGCATCAGCAAGCCAAGGAGCAAAGAAACCTGCCAACACCTGCCTTTTAGACTTCCAGCCTCCTGAACAGGGAGATAGTGACTGTCCTTGTTTAAGCCCCAACTCTGTGGCTTTTTGTCACGCAGCTCGGGCGGCCTCAACACGAGCCCTCTGGACTGTTCTAGGAACCAGCTTGAAACCTCTGCCATGCAGTGTGGTATCGGAGCCAGACATGAGCCTTCCTTTCCAGACTCAGGGAGCTGAGAAGATGCTGGGCTTCCCCGCCAGCGGGCGAGGACGGGGCTGTGTGGAGCCATGTGTACACTGTGTGCACCCAGACTCTGGTTCCTGCTACAAGTTCCCGATGGGTCCCAGGACCCACTCCTCCTCTGAAGGCCGTCTCCACACGCACAGGTTCCTAGCCACCTGCACTGCCAGGCACATCTCCCGTCAGCTGGACAGCACCTTCTGTATGCGTTCCCGCACTTCTTTTGGTCCCAAGGACACCATCATCTCAGCTACAGGCGGTCCTTGCTGAGGACAGAAAGAGAAAACATCGCCTATGAGCCCAGCCTTGGTCTGCAGAGTCATACCCCAGCCAACCCCACACCGCTGCCTGTACCCCAGGGCAGAGACTGCACTTCACTGTCTTTGATTTCTGAGGCCGAGGCTGCATCCCCGGAGCCTCTTCTTCCTGTATTGACATGTCTGTTACCTCCAATCAACTGCCAGCTCTATGAAGGATGACGGGAGGGAGTGTGCGTGTTTGATTCACTACTGTATCCTCTTTACATAGCGGCACTGGCACAGTAGGCACTCAACAGGTGCTGTTGAATGAATGGGTGAGGGGAGTGCTCATGTTTCACTCATCGTTGTATGAAAGATGAGCTCAGTGCTGCTGGTGAATGTTAGCTGAATGCGAGAATAGTCCAGCCCATCTGCCCGCCTCACCGGCTGTCCACTGAGGGCCACTCGGAGGAGTTTCATCACGTTACTGTGCTTGGTGCCGGGCAGACCTTCGGACAGCTTCTTCAGTTCTGCGTTCAGCACGTCCTGAGTTAAGCTGGCGCCAGGTCCTTCTAAAAGCCTAGAAGTGGGCCAGTCTATGAGGGGCCCACAGGGGCCAATGCAAGTGAGCGGGAGGGAGGACTTCGGAAGACTATCAATTAGTGACAATATAAAGGGTACAATATTCAGGCCAGCCTGGGGGGGGGGGGGTTTCAGTGCCCACATGCGACCCACCCAAGCTGGGGAAGAAAAAACCACCAGGGTACCGCATAGCAGAGTCCCAGCATGTGGGCATCACATAGGGAAACAAAGCGGGTACCAAAATAAGAGGATTTACTAACTGCTGTAACTGCTGCCTCTGTGCAGTCATCTCTATGCCTCGTTTTCTCACCTGTGGGTCTGCACCTCACAGAACTATGCTGTGCCTACATTAAAACAAGCAAAGCACTAAGTACATTGCTTGAATGGGAAGTACTCAAAAGTATTAGGTCTCATCCTCCTATCTAATAAAAGAGAAACATGGTAATTGGCGTACGACCGCTACCCTTCCTGTTGGCGAATCAGGGCAATATGCAAATTAACTGTCAGCCAAGATGGCAGCCGGCAGCCAGGCAGCTTGAAACTAACATGAGGTTTGCTTGCTTCAGTGACGGAGGACTCCAACGTTCCCCACCTGCAGCTGCAGGCCTCTGAGCTGCAAGCAACTATGTAACAAACATAGAAGCTAAACAAAACCCCAGAAACCTGCCAGGCTTCAGCCAGCAGGATCGCAACATTGTAAGCAAAGGCCAGAAACCTACTTTCAGCAGCAGAGGCCTAAGAGCTGGAGCCAAGCCTCAAAGCTAAAGCTGGCCCAGAATGAAAAAAGAAAAAGAAAAAAAGGAGCGGTTGGGAGCTTCAGTCACCCCCAGCCTGAAAACAGCCCTCAGCCCCTCACCCAGACTGGCCAGGCACCCCAGTGGGGACCCCCACCCTGAAGGGTGTGTGACCAGCTGCAAACAGCCATCATCCCCTCACCCAGGCTGGCCAGGCACCCCAGTGGGGACCCCCACCCTGATCCAGGACACCCTTCAGGGCAAACCAGCTGGCACCCACCCATGCACCAGGCCTCTACCCTATATAGTAAAAGGGTAATATGCCTCCCAGCACCGGGATCAGCGGAGCCATGAGGCCTCCCAGCACAGGGATCAGCGTGACAGGGGGCAGCGCCCAAACCCCCCGATCGCCCTGCGGCTCTGTGTGTGACAGGGTGCGGCGCCCCAACCTCCCCCCCCCCCCCCACGGGCCCTGCTCTGTGTGTGACGGGGTAGAGCCATAATCTCCCCATCAGCCCTGCCCTGAGTGTGAGAGTGGCGGCACCCCAACCCCCTGATCGGCCCTGCTCTGTGGGTGATAGAGGGCGGCGCCCCAACCCCCTGATTGGCCCTGCTCTGTGAATGACAGGGTACAGAGCCCCAACCCCCCTGATGGGCCCTGCTCTGTGAGTGACAGGGGGCAGTATCCCAACCCCCTGATTGGCCCTGCTCTGAGCCCGACCAGGGGCTGCACCTAGGGATTGGGCCTGCCCTCTGCCACCCGGGAGCAGGCCTAAGCCAGCAGGTCGTTATCTCCCGAGGGGTCCCAGACTGCGAGAGGGCACAGGCCGGGCTGAGGGACCCTCCTCCCGCCCGAGTGCACAAATTTTTGTGCACCGGGCCTCTAGTTCTATCTAATAATAGAGAAACATGGTAATTAACCATAACTTCGCCACCCTTCCCATTGGCTAATCAGCAAGATGGCGGCCGGCAGTCAGGCAGCTGAAGTGAACAGGAGGCTTGCTTGCACCAGTGATGGAGGAAGCCAAGGTTCCCCACCTGCCACTGCTGGGCTCTGAGCTTGCACTCTAAGAAACAATGTTGCAATTATAGAAGCTAAACAAACCCCAGAAACCTGCTTTCAGCCGCCTCGGAGCTGGAGCTGAAACAGTGTTACAATTATAAAACCCAAACAAACCCAGATCAGCAGCCGAGGTCTCAGAGCTGGAGCCGAGCCTCAGAGCTAAAGCCGGCTCTCAGTTCCAGTGACAGCCATAGAAGGTAAATAAATCCCAGAATAAAAAAAAAAAAAAGAAAAAAAGGAGAGGTTGGGAGCTTCAGTCGCCCGCCAGCCTGAAAACAGCCCTCAGCCCCTCACCCAGACTGGCCAGGCACCCCAGTGGGGACCCCCACCCTGAAGGGGGTGTGACCAGCTGCAAACAGCCATCCCATCCCCTCATCCAGGCTGGCCAGGCACTCCAGTGGAGACCCCCACCCTGAAGGGGGTGTGACCAGCTGCAAACAGCCATCATCCCCTCATCCAGGCTGGCCAGGCATCCAAGCGGGACCCCCACCCTGATCCGGGACACGCTTCAGGGCAAACCGGCCAGCCCCCACCCATGCACCAGGCCTCTATCCTATATAGTAAAAGGGTAATATGCCTCCCAGCACTGGGATCAGCAGAGCCGTGAAGCCTCCTGAACCCAGGATCAGCGGAGCTGCGAGGCCTCACGCCCCGAGATCAGTGGAGCCACGAGACCTCCCGGCCTGGGATCAGTGGAGCCTCCCAGCACCGGGATCAGCGGAGTCGCGAGGCCTCCAGGCACTGGGATCAGTGGAGCCGCGAGGCCTCCCAGCACCGGGATCAGCGGAGCAGCGAGGCCTCCCAGCACCGGGATCAGCTGAGCAGTGAGGCCTCACTGCCCCGGTGTCAAGTGGAGCCGCAAGGCCTCCCAACACTGGGATCAGTGGAGTCGTGAGGCCTCCTGGCCCCTGGAGCAGTGTGACAGGGGGCAGCGCCCAAACCCCCTGATCGCCCTGTGGCTGTGTGACAAGGGGCGGGGCCACAACCCCCTGATCCGCCCTACTCTGTGTGTAACAGGGGGCGGTGCCCCAACTCCCCTATCTGCCCTACTCTGTGCGTGACAGGGGGCAGTGCCCCAACCCCCTGATCGGCCCTGCTCTGTGCATGACGGGGTGGCGCCGCAACCTCCCCATCGACCCTGCCTTAAGTGTGACATGAGGCGGTGCCCTAACCCCCCAATCGGCCCTACCCTGAGCGTGACTGGGGGTGGCATCGCAACCTCCTGATCTGCCCTGCTCTGTGCATGACAGGGGGTGGCGCCCCAACTCCCCAATCGGCCCTGCTCTGAGCCCGACCAGGGGCTGCACCTAGGGATTGGGCCTGCCCTCTGCCACCCGGGAGCAGGCCTAAGCCAGCAGGTCGTTATCTCCCGAGGGGTCCCAGACTATGAGAGGGCACAAGTGGGGCTAAGGGACATCTCCCCCCGCCCCACCAGTGCACAAATTTTTGTGCACCGGGCCTCTAGTCTATAATATATAAAAGCGTAAGCAACTGTTTGACCAGTAGCTATGATGCACACTGACCACTAGGGGGCAGATGCTCAACACACAGGCATGGAAACATGGAACAGACTGATGAATCTCAGAGGGAAGGGGGGCGGGGGGAGGGTGGGAAGAGATTAACCAAAGATCTTATATGCATACTAGAGGCCCAGTGCATGGATTTGTGCACCAGTGGGGTCGCTCGGCCTGGCCTGCGGTGATCGGGCAGAAACTGGCAGTCCGACATCCCCAAGGGGTCCCAGATTGTGAGATCCTGGTGGTCAGTGTGTGTCATAGCTACCGGTGAAAAGGTCACTCAGAGCAAGAGAAAAATCCATGCACCAGGCCTCTAGTATTTCAATAAAAAGCTAGTTATTAGCCAGTATTATTACACCCAAGAGCTCTGAGACTTTGCAAAAGTATCTACAAAGAAACTCAGGACTGGGTTAGATGTAGGCTGGAAGTACGGAGCCCTCTAGGAATGATCTGAAACAGCTCCAAGACCGGGCATGGGGAGACTGTTGGATGTAACACAGAAGAGCAGAGAGGAGGCAATCAGGAGACCACAGCCCCAGCGAGGACCCTGCCACCGACTTGTCACCACCATCCTCTGCCCACAGATGGAAGGATGTAAGCACTTAAGCTCTAGGGACCAGCAATCATTGCCCTTTCCTGGCAGTCCGGCCAAGATCTCCCAAAAGTATGTTTGAGCTCAAGAGGAATTCCCTATTGTTAGAGCTGGACTTGCAAAAACTTCCCCCCAGTCCTGCTTTGAAGTTAGAGCAAGAGACAGAGGCAGGGTGGGGAGTCTGTCCCACACTGAACAGGGACTAAGGCAGATGGTCCACGATGCCCACTCCGACACCACCTGCTCACAACGGGGAACGGACAGCTCTACCCCAGAGGTTGCTCAGTGTGCAGTGCTGCTGGTGCAGGGTACGGGTTCATAAGATATCTGAACAAATAGCCTTTCAGCACAGACATCTCCTACTAACTCCAAAACTTGAGCAACTGAGTTCCAACCGGAGACAGAAGTAATCATTCTTATTGCATCATTAACTGGATTACATGATTGCTGTTATTTATGAAATGGAGGAGACAAAATATTGAAAATATAAAATGTGGGGAAAAATAGACAATCTCCTCAATGTCACTGCAGGGAGCAACCTGCCAAGGAGCAGGTGAAAGGAACAGGTCCTGGGCAGCTCAGGACACGTGAGAGCTGGCTTGCAGCTTGGCGTGGGCACAGGACTTTGAGAGATCTGGCAGCTTCCGATCATTTGTGTATCAGCTTTCCTGACTCAAGTGGGAGCACCAGAGTGCCTCTAAAAACAATGCCTGTGTCAGGATGGGAGTTATGACATTACTTCCAGTGAATAACAACCAATGGCCCCTAGAGTGGAATGCCCAAAATTAAGGGAGCATTATTACTAATAATAGCTCTTGGGAACTTATCTTGGCGCTATACTTGCAAACATGTTAATGGTGTCTAGGTAAGGTTACTCATTGTGGCATTGTTTGTAACAGCAAAATCTGGAAGCAATCAAATGTCCATCAGCAGGAGGGTGTTAAATAAATCGTGGCAAAGTGGTATAGTGATGGGGTAGATGTAGCTGTAGGAAAGAATGAGGATGCTCTCTAAGTACTGGATAGGTCAAAATATATATTAAGTAAAAGGAAAAAAAGACACAGAATGGTGTTCTTGTATTGTACCTTTTGTGTAAAAAAAGGGGAAGATAAGGATTATTTAGACATAATTAAGACTAGTCGTAACATACAGAGGGTTTTGGAACTGGGCTAAGAGGGGACAAGAATTAAAAACAGGACTCCCTAAACACATACCTTATCATTTCTAGGTTTTAAATCCAGGCTTAAGAGGTTTGAATGTATTAATAACCAAAATGTTAAATTTCAAAATTAAAAAATGATAGGACTAGAGTTGTATATACATATCCTTGAATATAGACAACTCACAAAGGAAACTGCTAAGTGTGGCTGCCTTTCTGTTGGGGGCTGGAGTAGGAGGGAAGACTTAATTTTTAGTATATGTGCTGCCGAAGCGAGCACTGACTTAGTTTTTGCTATAAACCCTTTTGTACCATTTGTATTTCTTTTTTTAAAATTTTTACAAAATGTATTGATGTGAGAGATTGACTGATTGATTTAGTTGTTCCACTTATTTTTGCATTCATTGGTTGATTCCTATATATACATTGACCAGGGATGGAACCCTCAACCTTGGGGCACTGGGACGATGAACCAACTGAGCTACCCGGCCAGGGATGTACCATTTGTATTTCTTGTCACATGCTTGTATTCCTTTTGTTGTTGTTAATACTCACCTGAGGATATTTTTCCATTATTTTTTAGAGTGGGAAGGGGAAGAGAGAGAGAAACATTGATGTGAGAGGGACTCATCGATTAGCTGTTTCTTGCCCACAAACAATCAGGACCGGAGAACCTGCAACCCAGGTACGTGCCCCTCACTGGGAACTGAGCCCATGGCCCTTGGTGTGCATGCCGACACTCTAACCACTGAGCACACTGGCCGGGCTAGATGGATCATTTTAGACAAGTTACTTTTTCGCTTTTGTATGCAGTAACAAAATTTTTAGCTAGGCACATGGTTGCCAAGTAAATAAAGTACATTTTCCAGGCTTCCTTAGGCCTGGCATGGCCTTAAGATAGAGTTCCAGCTAGCGGGATAGCTTTTAAGTCCCTAAGGGGGAGAAATGTCCTGTCTGCCTCCTCTTTCCTTTTTCCTTCTCTGGCTGAATCCTGGATGGTCCGTGAGCCACCGTGGCCCACAGGGACAGGAACAAACTCTAGGGATGGCAGGACACTGGAACAGGGAGGAAAGCTGTTCGCCCCTGGACTGTTAGGTGAAGAGAAGTACACTCGGTAGCGGGAGAGAAACCCGTCCTCCATCCACCAGAGCAGCTGGCATGGAGGAGTGTGGGCAGAGTAAAAAAGATAGAGAAATTGGGCTTTGGTGATGTATTTTTGGGCCATGCATTAGCCTCAAGTCAGCCCTTGTTCTGACCACACAATTACACAGACCAGTCCTTCTTCTCCACGGCTGTTTTCCGCCCTTGTCATTGGAAGTGTTCTGGTACTGTTACAGTAAGCAATAGTTTCACCTGCACCTTTCAGATGAGGAAACGATGCTCAAACAGGTGCAGTAACTTGGCGGAAGTGAAGCCATCTGGGCAGGTGAACTAACTGGGTGAGTAACAGGTGGAGCCAGAACGGAACCCAGGTGGATCCAACCCATTAACCTGAATGCATCATCTCTTCCGGGGAGAGCCTGGGCTCCTCCAGGCTCCCCACCTACCAAGAGTGTTGGTGAGTGGTTAGCTCCCCCAAACCTCTCACTGGCCAAGGGTTGTGCTGCGAGCCCAACTGCCCAGCCCTGGGGTAAAGGGGGACCCAGGCAGGGGAGGAGGAAAGAGGGTACAGAACCTTGAGCTTGGCCTGTGCAAACTCACCTCAGCACGCGCTTGGCAATCACATCCACCTGCTCTGAGATGGCACCCAGCTGCGTGCGGCCCACAGCAGGACGAGTCCACAGGAAGGAGTGTGCTGGGGAGACCAAATCCTGCAAGCGGCAAATGTGACCCTGGAGAAAGAGGCAGCCATTCAGTGCACTGGGGACAGGGCTGATGCATTGGAAGGGGAGAAATGGGGGGCTCCGCTCCCTCGGTCTCCCGGAGCTCCCAGCCCCACCTGTCTCAGCAAGATGATCCTCTCCACATAGGCTGGGTCCAGGACAGCCCTGTCTGGCAGCTGGCTCCCAAATGCCTCCTCCACGAGCAGCTGCAGCTTTTCCACCAGCTGGCGCCTCTGGGTCTCATTGCTCACCAGCCGACGAAGGTGCAGCCTGGAGGAAAAGCCAAAGGAGTTCTCTACACTTACAGAAGGAAAGAGACCTGGCCAACGTCTGAAACAGGTAGCCTGAGGGCCCCAAGCCACCCAGATACATGCTGCTTTTAAAATAGTAGCTAACATGCCCTAGCCAGTTTGGCCTGTGGACTGAAGGGTCCCGGGTTTGATTCTGGTCAAGGGCACATACCTTGGTTGCAGGCTCGATCCCCAGCCCTGGTCAGGGTGTGTGTGGGAGGCAATCAATGTGTCTTTCTCTATCTCTCCCCGTCCCTCCCACTCTCCACTCAAAAAAAAAAAAATATCGGAACCAAGATGGCGGCATAGGTTAACGCCGGAGTTTGCTGCTTTGAACAACTACTTCAAAAGTGAAACCAAAAAACGGAAGGGACATCACCCAGAACCACAGGAACACTGGCTGAGTGGAAGTCCTACAACTAGGAGGAAAGAGAAACGCATACGGACACCCAGAGGAGGCGCAGTGCTGAAGTCAAAATCTGAGGTGCGGAGTGCGCAGAGCGGGCTGGCGGCGGAGGGCGCGGTTGGCGTTTTCAATCGCGAGGGAGTCGCAGACTCTGAGCTCCAGATCCGGGCGAGTCTTTAGGGACCCAGACTCAAACCGGAGAAGCGGGACTGTCTGGCTTCGGTCAGAGCGAGTGCAGCTTTCTCTCTTGAGCTTTGCAGCGGGTGCTGGGACTCAGAGAGGCAGAGCCCCTGGGGACAGGACTGAGAGCCGCCATAACTGCTCTCTCCGGCCCACCCTGTTGATCCTGTGCGACCCGCCCCGCCCAAGCCCTGCACAGAGGCTTTTGGCGGATAGCCTCAGGCAAAGGCTAGATTAGCACCTCCCTAGAGGACAGAAGTTCTCTCACTGCTGACACAGCTGATTCGCATAGCCACTTGGCCTGGAGGTCAAACCCTCCCTGGAATTAGCTACAACAATCAAGATTTAACTATAAGACTTCGAACAAAGACCACTAGGGGGTGCACCAAGGAAGCATAACAAAATGCGGAGACAAAGAAACAGGACAAAATTGTCAATGGAAGATAGAGAGTTCAGAACCACACTTTTAAGGTCTCTCAAAAACTGTTTAGAAGCCGCCGATAAACTTAATGAGATCTACAAGAAAACTAATGAGACCCTTGATCTTATATTGGGGAACCAACTAGAAATTAAGCATACACGGACTGAAATAACGAATATTATACAGACTCCCGACAGCAGACCAGAGGAGCGCAAGAATCAAGTCAATGATTTGAAATGCGAGGAAGCAAAAAACACCCAACCGGAAAAGCAAAATGAAAAAAGAATCCAAAAATGCGAGGATAGTGTAAGGAGCCTCTGGGACAGCTTCAAGCGTACCAACATCAGAATTATAGGGGTGCCAGAAGATGAGAGAGAGCAAGATATTGAAAACCTATTTGAAGAAATAATGACAGAAAACTTCCCCCACCTGGTGAAAGAAATGGACTTACAGGTCCAAGAAGCGCGGAGAACCCCAAACAAAAGGAATCCAAAGAGGACCACACCAAGACACATCATAATTAAAATGCCAAGAGCAAAAGATAAAGAGAGAATCTTAAAAACAGCAAGAGAAAGAAACTCAGTTACCTACAAGGGAATACCCATACGACTGTCAGCTGATTTCTCAACAGAAACTTTGCAGGCCAGAAGGGAGTGGCAAGAAATATTCAAAGTGATGAATACCAAGAACCTACAACCAAGATTACTTTATCCAGCAAAGCTATCATTCAGAATTGAAGGTCAGATAAAGAGCTTCACAGATAAGGAAAAGCTAAAGGAGTTCATCACCACCAAACCAGGATTATATGAAATGCTGAAAGGTGTCCTTTAAGAAGAGGAAGAGGAAGAAAAAGGTAAAGATACAAATTATGAACAACAAATATGCATCTATCAACAAGTGAATCTAAGAATCAAGTGAATAAATAATCTGATGAACAGAATGAACTGGTGATTGTAATAGAATCAGGGACATAGAAAGGGAATGGACTGACTATTCTTGGGGGGGAAAGGGGTGTGGGAGATGCGGGAAGAGACTGGACAAAAATCATGCACCTATGGATGAGGACAGTGGGTGGGGAGTGAGGGCGGAGGGTGGGGCGGGAACTGGGAGGAGGGGAGTTATGGGGGGAAAAAAAAGAGGAACAAATGTAATAATCTGAACAATAAAGATTTAATTAAAAAATTAAAAAAAAAATATCAAAGGGAAAATATCCTCGGGTGAGGATCAATAGCAATCTATACATATAAGCTTAAGTGACAGAAGGACTGATAGCTATGACATGCACTGACCACCAGACAGCAGATGCTCAATGCAGGAGCTGCCCCCTGGTGGTCAGTGTGCTCCCACAGCCAACCTCCCGCAGTCCCTACACCTGGCTCGTCGGCCCAATGCGCTTGATCAGGACTGGGTGAGATGGGCCGAGATGGGACCTGATCGGCCCAATTGCAAGCCAGGCCAAGATACCCCACCTGTACACGAATTCGTGCACTAGCCTCTAGTAAAAAAATAATAGCTAACATTTTTAAACTAGAAAGAGATCACACAAAAATAAGATATTTCTGGCCTTGGCTGGTTATAGCTTTATCCCAATACACCAGCCAAGGTTTCAGGTTCAATCTCTGGTCAGGGCACATAAAAGAATCAACCAATGAATGCATAAATAAGTGGAAAAACAAATTGATGTTTCTCTCTCTCCCCCTCTAAAAAAAAAAAATCAATCACTCAATAAAAGAAGAAAAGATTTCTGACTTCTCTTGGCTGCAAAGGGCCCTGGTTCCCCATACCTCAGTTGGACTGAGCAGAGTAGACCCAGTTAACAAAGATTTCCGGTTTGCAGTCCTGGGCACTGACGCAAGGAGGGCACCAAGAGAGCCGGTCCCCCAGTGCTTCAGGGAAGGCGCAAGGAGTTGCTGCAACCGTGACTGCAAAGCTGCCTGCTGTGTGCCACCCAGTCCCTTAGACTGGGACATGTCAGCAGTGATGGGAAGGGTAACTGTGTCTGAAGGTTTCTGAGTGAAGGACCCTTGACACATGGAGGTGGTGACAGGAGACAGTGCTCCTCAGTGTTGGCGGGTGACATGAGAGACAGTGCTCCTCCGTGTTGGCGGGTGACATGAGACAGTGCTCCTCCGTGTTGGCGGGTGACATGAGACAGTGCTCCTCCGTGTTGGCGGGTGAGATGAGAGACAGTGCTCCTCCGTGTTAGCGGGTGACATGAGAGACAGTGCTCCTCAGTGTTAGCGGGTGACATGAGAGACAGTGCTCCTCCGTGTTGGCGGGTGACATGAGACAGTGCTCCTCCGTGTTGGCGGGTGACATGAGAGACAGTGCTCCTCTGTGTTGGCGGGTGACATGAGACAGTGCTCCTCCGTGTTGGCAGGTGACATGACAGACAGTGCTCCTCCGTGTTGGCGGGTGACATGAGACAGTGCTCCTCCATGTTGGCGGGTGACATGAGACAGTGCTCCTCCGTGTTGGCGGTGACATGAGACAGTGCTCCTCCGTGTTGGCGGGTGACATGAGACAGTGCTCCTCAGTGTTGGCGGGTGACATGAGACAGTGCTCCTCCGTGTTGGCGGGTGACATGAGACAGTGCTCCTCTGTGTTGGCGGGTGACATGAGAGACAGTGCTCCTCAGTGTTGGCGGGTGACATGAGAGACAGTGCTCCTCTGTGTTGGCGGGTGACATGAGACAGTGCTCCTCAGTGTTGGCGGGTGACATGAGAGACAGTGCTCCTCCGTGTTGGCGGGTGACATGAGAGACAGTGCTCCTCTGTGTTGGCGGGTGACATGAGACAGTGCTCCTCTGTGTTGGAGGGTGACATGAGACAGTGCTCCTCTGTGTTGGCAGGTGACATGAGAGACAGTGCTCCTCTGTGTTGGCGGGTGACATGAGACAGTGCTCCTCAGTGTTGGCGGGTGACATGAGACAGTGCTCCTCCGTGTTGGCGGTGACATGAGACAGTGCTCCTCTGTGTTGGTGGGTGACATGAGAGACAGTGCTCCTCAGTGTTGGCGGGTGACATGAGAGACAGTGCTCCTCCGTGTTGGCGGGTGACATGAGAGACAGTGCTCCTCTGTGTTGGCGGGTGACATGAGACAGTGCTCCTCTGTGTTGGAGGGTGACATGAGACAGTGCTCCTCTGTGTTGGCAGGTGACATGAGAGACAGTGCTCTGCCGTGTTGGCGGGTGACATGAGACAATGCTCCTCCATGTTGGTGGGTGACATGAGAGACAGTGCTCCTCTGTGTTGGTAGGTGACATGACAGTGCTCCTCCATGTTAGCGGGTGACATGAGACAGTGCTCCTCCATGTTGGTGGGTGACATGACAGTGCTCCTCCGTGTTGGCGGGTGACATGAGACAGTGCTTCTCAGTGTTGGCTGGGGGATCGGGGGTTAGGGGGCAGGGAGATGTTCTAAAATGAAGACGCCACCCAGGCTTTAGTAGTCAACAGAACCCATACAAGGGGTATACAGGAATAATGGTAATGATAAAAGGATACCTACCATTGGTTGAGCACTTTCTATGTGCTGGGGGCTGCGCAGATACTTTGATGCAACGTTGAATTTAACTCTTAAAACAATTGCACAGAGTGGGAACTCTTACTAGCTCCGTTTTAGAGAAGAGGAAACAGGTCTGAAGAGGCGAGGTGACTGCCTGTGGTCACACAGCACTGAACACTTGAGCTCAGTCACAATCAGGTATATGCGACTCCGGAGCCCACAGGACCTGTGGGGGCCCATCGTCAGCAAGAAAGCCCTTTCCAGCAGGGCGCTCTAGTCCCCACTCACCTGTTGAATTCTGGGAGCTTCTCCAGGTCTAGCAGGGCCGAGTGGCAGGTGATCCGGGTCAGGTCAAACTGTGCTACCAGCTCTGGCAAGGTCCTGCCCATCTGGTTCTCTGCAAGTGAGGGAAGCCCAGCGCTCAACTCCCTCCGACGTTCAACTCCAAGGGAGGCTGAGTGAACACTGGGCTCCCCATCCCATTTCCACCAAAGGGACTCAACCTCTAGCTGTTTTTACACCAAGGGCCCAAATGAGCTTTCACTTGCAGAAAGGCTTCTGTCATTAAGGAAAAAAAAAAATGATGTGAAAAATGGTTTAACCACTCCGCCCTCAGAGACATGAGCTGCAGGGACGGCACCCACTGTCTGGCCATCCTGAGTCCCTGACCCCACCGGTCCGGTGGGGTCTGGCACCAGTGCTCTAGGAACTTCCCATGAGTCCAAGCACAGCCAGAGTAGAGCGGGCTGTGCGGGGCTGCTTCTCTGAGCAGCAGCTGTCCCACTGGGCATCGTGGGGACTTCAGCCGACAATAACCTGTCACATCCCCTACTAGCTGGGACACTGGCAAATTCCCTAACCTCTCTGAGACTCCCAATCCTCTTACAAACTGTGGAGACTGTACCTCCCAAGGATATGTTAAGGATTAAGTAAGAGCAGAATAAACAATAAGCAGACTATTATTGCCTCATTATCAGAAATCTCCCCACAAAGAGGTCATCCTAGCCTATTTGGTGCTTCTTTAAGATTTGGGCTCTAAGTCTTGGGCCAAGGATAAAGGCTTAACTTGGAATAAACTATGGTCCCAGTAATACTAGTGATACTGTTAGAGTAGTACTATAATTGTAAAAATCACAGCAGCTGTCATTTTTGCACCTCCTGTGGGAGATACTGTGCTGGGGGCCTTACACTCATGAGCTCAGTGAATCTTAACTTATGCCTATGAGGTAGACACTTAGCCCCGTTTTATAGATGAGGCAACCAACACTGAGATCGCAAGCTCCTTGACGGCAGGGATTATGCCTGTCTTTTCACAGTTGGAGCCCCAGTACTGGACAGTGTCTGATCAGTAAACATTTGTGGAATGAAAGCATGAACCCATGCAAGTTGATGCAGCTGGTAGGTGGCACAGCCGGACTGCAGACCAGGTGGGCCTGCACCCAAGTCCTGGCGCCTCACTGCTGTGGTCCCACCGGGAACTCTCAGGTGAGTGGATACCTGGAAACCCTGAGCCACAGTTAGTGATGATGTCGAGCAAGGCATCTGGTAGGAAGCCGGCAGCAGCAAAACTCTCCAGGAAAATGTCCCCTTGCCTCTTGGACAGCTTACTGCCGTCCCTGTTGAGGAGCAGGGGCAGGTGGGCAAAGCGAGGCGGCGGCCAGCCCAGGGCCTGGTAGAGCAGCAGGTGCTTGGCAGTGGAGACCAGCCACTCCGAGCCACGCAGCACGTGGCTGATGCCCATGTGGTGGTCATCCACCACGCAGGCCAGGTGGTAGGTGGGGAAGCCATCGCTCTTCAGGATGACCGGGTCCCCCTCCACGCTGGCCACTTCATGCCGATTCCAGCCGTATACCAAGTCCTGGAAGGCTGGTGCCTCCTCCTCCAGGCGAAAGCGGATAGCAGGCTTGGGGTCCTTGGCCAACTTCTCAGCTACCTGCCTCTGGCTCAGGTTCCGGCACCGATTGTCATACCTGTTGGGAAGCAGAGCGGCATAGTTGCTAACAACACTGATGATGGGCATGAGCCCTATCTGTGTCTCTGAAGACCATATGATCTTGGGCAAAAAAAAGCCATCTTCTGTGGGTGGGTAAGTACAGTGTTTATAACGAAGAGGCAGTGCTGCAGTGGATGTCGTGAACTTATCCAAACATCCGAGCCCTGGTGCAAACGGTTCACTGAAACTGGAGCTTAAGTTATGAGGCCGCCGCTGATGGGAGTGCAGCTAGTGCGGGGCCACCAGGCAGCACGTCCTGGAAGGTCTCTAACAAAACACACGTGTGCGAAAGGATGCCTGTCAACATCCTTTGTCACAGCTCTTTCTTTTAAAAACACACACACATATTTTTATTGATTTCAGAGAGGAAGGGAGAAGGAGAAAGAGAAACATCAATGATGAGAGAGAATCATTGGCCAGCTGCCTCCTGCATGCCCCACACTGGGGATCGAGCCCACAACCCAGGCATGTGCCCTGACCGGGAATCGAGCCGGGACCTCCTGGTTCATAGGTCGATGATCAACCACTGAGCCACACTGCCAGGCACAGCTCTCTTTTGTTTAACCCTCACTCAAGGATATGTTTTTATTGATTTTCAGAGAGAGAGGGAGAGAGGAAGAGAGAGAAAAACATCAATGTAAGAGAGAAACACTGCTGAACCGGTTTGGCTCAGTGGATAGAGTGTCGGCCTACGGACTGAAGGGTCCCGGGTTCGATTCCGGTCAAGGGCATGTACCTTAGTTGCGGGCACATTCCCAGTGGGGGGCGTGCAGGAGGCAGCTGATCAATCTCTCTCGTCGATGTTTCTAGCTCTCCATCCCTCTCCGTTCTTCTCTGTGGAAAATCAATAAAATATATTAAAAAAAAAGAGAGAGAGAGAGAAACATTGATTGACTGACTGCCTCCCACACTGTCCAGATTGGGATTGAACCCACAACCTAGGTATGTGCCCTGACCAGGAATTGAACCCACAACCTTTTGGTGTATGCAACCAACTGGGCTAGGGCACAGCTCTCTTTTTTTATAACAAATACTACAAATGACATACCAGTAAAGGTTCATTATTAAGGGACTGATTAAGTAAATGATGGTATATCCATACAATGGAATACCATGTAAGCATAAAAAAACTGTGGACTGAAAAAACAAACAAAAAAACTCACAAAACAAAAAGACTGTGGACTGATACAGACTGATCCTTGAGACAAGAAGTCGCACAGTGCTCACTGCGCTGCCATTTGAAGGGGGAAGAGAAAGAACAGGCACGTGTCAGTGCGCGTACTGGTGCCTCTGCAGGACACGAGGAGCAAGTTCTAGCGCCAGCTGCGTCTGGAGAGGGCCTGAGCAGGTAGGGTCAGTGTGGGGAGGGAGCTTTGTGCATCTATCTTCCTGAACATGAGAAAACCCTGCTTAATAACAAGCCAACAAATCACAAATCACTAAAGCTACTTGATGTGTTACTGCCTGGACCGAAGGCGGTTGGCAGCTCAGACCTGGCCCCCGTGACCCCCGCCTGCTGGTTTCTGTCCTGGTGCCATCCCCTTCCTGTGAGTACGGGCTGGACCTGGGGACTGCCTCCTAAGGAAAGTGTACAACCAGTGATGAGCTGTCACTTCCTCGAAAGACTCTGGCCTCTGTCTCACTCGCTTGCTTTCTCCCTGGTCTCTCAGAGGAAAGCCCGGGCTATGCTGTGAGCTGCCGTAGGGAGAGGCCCACGTGGCAAGGAGCAGATGTCTCCAGGCAACAGCCAGGACACTCTGAGGCCTGCCGACAGTCTCGAGGGAAACGGAAGCAGACCCTCCGCGAGCTGAGCCTTGGGAGAGCCTTGGGAGCGACCCTGAGCTAAAGGTCCAGGTGAGCATGCCCAGCGTCCTGACCCATAGAAACTGTGAGACCATAAAAGTTTGGGGGTAACTTGTTCTGCAGCAACAGCTAACAAACACACCCGACTCTGAGGAGGCAGCAAGACAGGCTGGGGCTCTCACCGGGGTATCTGGCGGCTCCTCAGGGCCTCCTTCTTCAGCAGCTCCAGCCGCTGTGAAGAGCAGAAGCAGGGGTAAGCAGCCCCGGTCTTCAGCAGAGCTTCTGTGGCCTGGGCGTACAGCTCGAGCCGCTGGGACTGCAGGTAGGGCCCCCTGGGGCCTCCCCGGTGTGGGCTCTCATCAGGGGGGATGCCTGGAGCATGGAGAGAGCAATCACCAAGTAATAAGATGCACGCGACACTGGCTCTCAGGCACTGCTCTAAGGGCTTGGCCAACAGAGTAAAGCTTTTAGTCCTCCCGACAACATGCGAGTCCAGTACTATCATGACTTCCCTTTCGCAGATGAAAATTCAGGCACAGAGGTCCCATGCTCAAGGCCACGCAGCCTGGTGGATGAGGGGTCGGGCGGAGGCGTGCTGGCTCCACGTCCACACTCCCAACTGCACTTCCTCTCCATCCACCTTTTCCCTGGGGAGGGGAAACCCGCCCAGGCCTGGACCAGCCGACTCAGGAGGAAGAGTGTGGTTCAGGGCACAGCCCATCAGGCCTGGCTGGACTCCGGGCTTCGTCTGTGACAGGGACCCAGGTGCCAGACCACCAGAGTGCTAAGCACCTGCCAGCTGCTTTTCTATTTTGTGATCTTCACTAAGCCTCAGAACCACCACCCCAGGAAGATGTCATTATTCTCCCCATTCACTAACGAGGACACGGAGGCACAGAGGGACTTTGTCAGATAACTTGGCCAAGGATAAGGGGCACAACTGGATTCACACCCAGGTGAACTGGCCCAGAGTCCATGCTCTTAACCACTCCCTGTACTGCCTCTTTGCATTCCCTTTTCTGAAAAGTGCAGCCGACAGCTTACTGTGCAGAGTGACTGAGAACTAAAAGCATCAGTGGGGCCTGGGCGGTATGGCTGATGGTTGGGCATTCCATGCACTGAAAGGTTGCTGGTTCGAGTCCCAGTCAGGGCACTCTTGGGCTGTGGGCTTGATGCCTGGTGGGGTGTGCAGGAGGCAGCAGAGTCAATGTTTCTCTCTCTCCCTCTCCCTTCCTCTCTCTAAAAATCAATAGAAATATTGTTTTAAAAAGCATCAGTGCTCACAAAGCACATAGCCCTCTAGCAGCTGCACTATAAGCCCTGGGAGGAAATGTGGTCTATTTTCAGCCAAACCCCCAGCCCACGGTCCAGGTGCCTCAGGTCAGAGGACGTGCTGAACTGTGCACGCTTCCAGGAGGGGGCAGAGGGGACACAGAAGAGTTGAATGATAGCCATTCTGCCCTCAAAAAGCTTTCAAATGAATCAGGAGCAATCCCGCACCCCCGACGTTCACACAAACTTGGAAGGAGACAGGCCGGGTTCAGACACACTGGCCAGCACTGAGACCCTGGGCGAGTCGCCGTTCAGAGCCTCCGTGTTCTCGTTTGTAAAAGCACACAAATGGTGCCTTCTCCTGAGGCTGTCACGCGGCTTCGTGCGCTGCCTGGTATGTGCCAGGCACTCAGCCAGCTTTGGCGGTGTTAGGATTGCGCAGCTCCCTCTCCCACTGGGCCTCCCTTTCTTCATCTGTCAGAAGAGGAGGCTGGGTTAGGTCCACCGGGGCCCCTTCCTGATCTACCTGAATGTGTTCAGCGTGTGGAACGCCCAGGGCTTCAGAGTAACTCCACTAGAGGAATTGAAAACGTATGTTCACATAAAGACTAGGACATAAATGCTCACAGCAGTGACTCATAATAGCCAAAAAGTGGAAAAAAAGCCAAACGCCCCCCTTCAGGTGAATGGATAAGCAAAATGTGGTATTTCTGCACAATGACCGTCCTAAAGAGGAATGAAGTGCTGACATATGCGACCACACAGATGAACTTACACTAAGTAAAAGCCAGTCATCACAGCCACTTACTGTGTAACTCCTCTTATATGAAATGTCCAGAATAGGCAAACCCAGGGACAGGAGCAGATGGAAGGAAGGAATAGGTCCAGGGAGGAATAGGTCCTGGGTTTCGTGTTGGAGTGATGGAAATGTCTTGGAATTAGAGAGTGGCGATGGCTGCACAACACGGTGACTATATTAAATCACTGAATAGTACATTTTGAAATGGTGAATTTCATATTATGTGAATTACATGTCAACGCTCCCCCCCCCCTCCCAAAAAATACCCCCACACAAACCCAAAAGAGTGACTTCCTGAAGCAAGCAGTTCCAGGTCAGCCACCCTGGGGTGCCTGGGCAGCTGCCCTCTGCCTCACCAAAACGCCAGGGTGGGCGTCGTTCATACATGCGTGCTGCACCAGGGGCTCCGCAAGAGCAGGACCTGTTCGTCAGCACCCCCTCGTGCCCAGTGCAGAGCCATAGGCGGTGAGCGTTCTCTCCTGGCCCGCATGGCATTCCATCTCCCGCACTCCTCATTACTCTGCCCGCTCACTGTGCTCGGGCCACGACGGCTCCTCTAACGCCCCGGGCACTTAGCTTCTGTGGGGCCTTCGCATCTGCTATTCACTCTGCTTCGAACACTCTTCCCCTAGGTAACCTCAGGGCTGGCCCGCCCTCTGTGCAAGTCTCTGCTCCAGTGTTCCCTCCACAGCGAAGACCACCACGTCTAAACGAGCACCCCTCCCCACGGGTTCCCTCCCCTGCACCCTTTCTCCATAGCACTCATCACCACTTAATATCACAGGAAAGACTTAATCTGTTTGCCTGTCTCCCCTACTTAGTGAGCACAGAGTCTCTGCTCACTGCTGGGACACTTCCTGGTCACAGTATGTGATCTTGTTGAATGAATACCCTTTTATTCAGCTAATCTCGACCTAGTATCTGCTACAGCCCTCAATGGCAAAAGACAGAAATGAAATTGGCTTCTGCCCTTTAGGAATCCAGAGTCCAGTTAATTTACCTGAGATTAAAATACACATCTCAAAACAGTCTTGGTATTTTCGTTATTTTTTCTTGGGGAGCTAACTGGTCATACCTCTCCCAGCAGGTCGGCAACTGCTGACCCAGGGAACTCCAGCACACGCCCCCTGATCCTCCCTGAGTTTGGCTGTGCTCAGGATTAACGTTCCCACAAGAAAATCGACTTCAGCGGCCAACACATTTTCTTTCACTCATACAATGTGGTTAAAAGCCCTCAAAAGCCTGAGCTCAGATTCAACTGTGGGAAACAGTCACTGAAAAACAACAAAACCCTGGAGTTGTGGCTCCTCTTGGAAGGCAGAAGATTTGACAAGCTGGGCCGCATCCCCACTGGGGAACTTGGGCTGGAACTTTCTCCCACTGAGCACAGGTCCAGCTCCCCAGGCCCATCCCACACTCGGCCTATGCCTGCCTGCTCTTAGGAGGACTTGAGATTCCGGGATAAGAACAGGAATCTCAAAACAGCCTGGAGCTTTTCTTCAGGGAGCTTAAGTCTCTGTTCAGGTGGCCCTTGCCACCCCAGGTAGCACAAACGCCCCCTCTCTCCAGGAATCCCTGTTCTCCCTCCTGGGAGCGGGGGGAAGACTGCAGTCCTTTCCCAGCCAGCCTCACCTGCCCACTCCAGCATGTGCTCAATGTTGTCCGCTGCCCCGGGCACCAGGCGGGTCTGGTCCGTGTCCTCCAGCCGCAGAATGAAGCTCCCTCCGTGCTTCTTGGCAAAGAGGTAGTTGTACAAGGCAGTGCGGAGGCCACCCAGGTGCAAGAAGCCTGGTAGAAGAGAACAGCTCAGAAGACAGGGAATGTGAGCTGACGAGCCTCAGTCGAGGGGCAAGCAAGGTCTGTTTGTAACAGAATGTCTCAAAGAACATCAAAGCCCAAGAAACCACTACCTCCATCCCATCTCTCCAGCTAGCACCTGGACAGTCAGACTGCACAGAGGACGGGGTGATGACTCAGTTAGCCCCTCTTTCTGGAACAGGGAGACCACCCAAGTTTGGTAGGTCATTTTGTAAAAAGGCTCCAACTCCCTCCAAATGCAACCATCACCCTACTCTGAGATTTGCCTCAAGGCCAAGTTTCACCCAAAGAAGAGGCAGAGGCTGAGCCACTGAAGCCGCTGTCACATGTGCATTTAACTTATGCAAATTCAATGATGCGCTTGGAAAAAATTAATTACAAATTTAAAATGATATCTTACATACACCCTCTACGCACTGTCATGACTATCCTCATTATACATTTTGAATTTTGTTTACTTGAGATTTTTACATTAAGTGCTGGCTTTAAACTCGAACCAAAAGTAACCTTTGATTCCACATTTCTCTTCACCTGAATTTAAACTCCTAAGATTTTTTTTTAATTGATTTTTTTACAGAGAGGAAGGGAGAGGGATAGAGAGAAACATCGATCAGCTGCCTCCTGCACACTCCCTACTGGGTATGTGCCCGCAACCAAGGTACATGCCCTTGACCAGAATCGAACCTGGGACCTTTCAGTCCGCAGGCCAACGCTCTATCCACTGAGCCAAACCGGTTAAGGCAACACTCCTAAGATTTTACTTTTCCATCATTCTTGACTGACAGCTTACAAGGAACAATTTCCCCAGGGCTGTCATTTCCCCTTATCCTACCTGCTTAGGTTTAGCCCACGGCCCTGTTTGCACAATGAGCTCACCTGCACCTCCAAGTACAGGAGACAGCACAGCTCCCTTAGGGTCAGGCAGACCCATTTCAACAGATATGTGTGTGACCTCCAGCTAATTACTGCGAGGCCACCACAAAACCATCGGTCCCCAAGACAGAAGACAGGGGTCTAGCAGTTAAAGGCAAGACCTCCTTTTTTTTTTTTTTTTTTTTTTTACAGAGAGGAAGGGAGAGGGAGGGAGAGTTAGAAACATCGATGAGAGAGAAACATCGATGAGCTGCCTCCTGTACACTCCCTACTGGGGATGTGCCCGCAACCAAGGTACATGCCCTTGACCGGAATCAAACCTGGGACCCTTGAGTCCGCAGGCCGACGCTCTATCCACTGAGCCAAACTGGTTAGGGCAAAAGCAAGACCTCTTACAGGTACACAGACCTGGATTCAAATCCTGCATTCACCATTTACTAGCTGGTACCCCTTCGACTTAATTTGGATGAGATCCATTTCCTCATCTATGAGAGGGATTAAAAACAAAAAATAGACACCTTCCGGATAGGGTTGCTGTGAGGCCTAAATGCTGACCAAAGAACACCCCACCCTTTAGTGAAGTTTAGCTATTGTAATGACCTATGTTGCTTGGTAATCCTTTTATCTGCCTGGAGTCCACAGCCTTTGCCATATGGGCTGCTCCTGCAAATCAGCAAGAAAACACTAATAATAACAATCAAAATAGAGGCTACTGTTTACGAAGTGCTTTCTATAAGTTCCAGACCTTGCTAAGTGCCTCGGCTACATTATCTCAAACCCAGGGGCTGGGTACTATCACTAGCCCTGCCTGACAGATAAACTCAGAGCCTCTGGGTAATTTCTCCAAGTCACACAGCTCGGAAGAAGTGGCAAAGCCACAAATCTCAGGCTTTGGCTCCCAAACCAGTGCTGGTCTGTAAACTGTTGCAAGGAAGCACAGAAATTGAGAGCAAAATGCTGAGAGCAGCAGTTTGACAGGACAATTTCCTTTTTAATTAAACATAAAGTAGGCTCATATTTTGTATGCTTTTTAGGTTTTCATTTTTCTAGCAATCCACTTCTACTAATTTTATAAAAGTACCGATCCATAATCCTGTTGCTCTGTGCAGCTGGGATCTTGCCACACAGGCAGCCCTATATACTGACCCTGGGTTTCAGGAGAGGCAGGTTCATTGTGAAGGCAGAGGCAGCCTCGTGAGAAAAGAATTTTGGGAACTGGTGGGTGAAAGGGTTAATCAAGAAACAGGGCTCTAACTCAGCAGGGGCTAACAAAAGAGAGCTCAGTTCTGGGGACCGGTGGGGAAGCCCTGACACGATCTCCACTGGGGTATACAGTGGGCCCCGAACTCCCGTTGGCTTGCTTAGCTCCAACCCTAGCTACTGGGCCTGTGTACCTGCAATTTCCTCTGCTCAGGTTCCTCCTATACACTGCATTCTTGTCATTGGGTTCCCAGCTCAAATGTCACCTCCTCAAGATGTGCTTGAGCGTCCTACCTAAACTAACCCGTCCCCTCGCCCGCTTCATTTCCCATGTGGCACACGTGACTGCCGCGGCCACCAGAGTAGGGGCCCTACTTTCTAGATGGTCATTGTATCGCAGAGGAACAGTACCTCGCAGTGTGTACTTAGCACACATTTACTGAATACGTGAAAAAAAGACCGAAAGAGAGGTGCAACCCAAGAAACAACGAAATTCCTGGCCGCGGGAACAATTTCCGCTCCTGGACCTGTTTCTGCCCCTGCAAAATGGGGTCGCGCTGCCCTCCCAGGCTAATCCACCGGAAGGGGTTCGTTGGAAACATTCTGGGGGCGGGCACCGGACGATGGGCTTCGGCCTGCAGCGTCACGTCGCCTAAGATTACCTGTAGGGCTGGGGGCGAACCGCACTCGCACCGCAGCCCCAGAACCAGTGCCCAGGCTGGCCTCACGCCGTCCCAGGGAGCGCCCCAAGACTCCCGGGGGCCTCCCTGGCTGCAGCAGCGTCCTCAAGAGCACCGCCATGTGGGTTCGACTCATCCACGTGGGCTTCTCCGAGAACCACTTCCGGGACGCCTCCCAGCCAATCCGCTTCCGCCACACTGGGCCCCACCCCGCCCCTTAAAGGCGCAGGCCACTCAGCCGGCGAGCCCACGCCCCCTGCACGGCTGCGGCCCAGCTCGGCCGCTAGAGGGCAGAGCCCATCGAGCGGGCGATTTCCCGGGCCCTGCCCCCTCGGCCGCGGAAAGTTAAAGCGTGGCAGGGGCCGAGCCCGGGAAGCGGAGGAGGCGGGTCTCCATAGAAACCTCCACCTGTTTCCGGTTAGCCTGGGCGAGATTTTAGGGGCTGCTGCGGGGGCCAATCTCCGCCAGCTCGCCTTTTCCCGGCGGCCCCTGCGGGCGCGGTGGGTGTTGTACACAATCATCATGGCGGCGGCCGGGGCCCCGGATGGTGAGTGTGGCGGGGTGGAGGGCGCCGGGCTGGGCGCGGGTGAAGCGGTCGCTCCTCGGGGACGCGGCCCGGCCCGGGGGCTGGTGGGGGGGAGAGCCCGGACTCGGGAGCCAGGGTGCGGCGGCGCACGCGTGGGTCCGGCCGCAGGCCCAGCCCGCGGCGAGCGCCCACCCCCTGCCCCCCTTGCAGGCATGGAGGAGCCTGGCATGGACACGGAGGCCGAGACCGTGGCGGCCGAGGCGCCCGCGCGGTCCCTCAACTGCGTGGAGGCCGAAGCCGCGGCGGGGGCGGCGGCCGAGGACGCCTGTGCCGCGCGAGGCAGCCTGCAGCCGGCCCCGGCCCAGCCCCCCGGAGACCCCGCGGCGCAGGCCTCGGTCAGCAATGGCGAGGACGCGGGCGGCGGCGGCGCGGCGCGGGAGCTGGTGGACCTGAAGATCATCTGGAACAAGACGAAGCACGACGTGAAGTTCCCCCTGGACAGCACGGGCTCCGAGCTGAAACAGAAGATTCACTCGATTACAGGTAACCCCGCGCGCGGCACGGAGCCCCGCCGCCCTCCCCGCCTCGCCCCGGTTCCCGGAGCGCACGCCGCCTGGGCACCGCGCTGACCGCTCGCCCAGCAGCCGTGCTCACAGCGGCCCTGGGAGTGGGTTCCAGGATGCCCATTACCCAGATGGGCAAGACGAGGCCTGGCATTGCAGAGCACTAAGTGGCCGGCTGAGCTGGGATTGCAGCCCCGCCCGGAGTCCCAGGCCCAAGCCTGTAATTAGTGCTGCCCGGACACCTGATAAAAACCACCTGAAGCACTTGCAAGGTTTAGACTCCAGGCTGCTCCGCCTGAGATTTTGAGTCCGTGGGGCTGGAATGTGGCCTCGGATTTGTTTTTCGCGAATATCAGGTGATTCTCATAAGGGAAGTCTAGGAAACGCTGCTGGTGACCGGCCCGCTGGCCCCTTCCCAGGTGCTCCTGCTACTTAATTTCATCTGGTGGACAGCACTTGGCCACCTGAAATGATTCTTTTCCCCTCTAGGCCAGCGGTTCTCAACCTGTGGGTCGAGACCTCGTTGGGGGTCGAACGACCCTTTCATAGGTGTTGCCTAAGACCATCAGAAAACACAGATATAATTACAGATTGTTTTTGTGATTAATCGCTATGCTTTAATTATGTTCACTTTGTAACAACGAAGTTGGGGGTCACCACAACATGAGGAACTGTATTAAAGGGTCGCGGCATTAGGGAGGTTGAGAACCACTGGTCTAGGCTTTCTCCGTGTAGCTTGTAGGCTCCGTAAAAACAAGAACTTGGTCCTTATGGGTTTTTGTATCCCTGAGGCCTGTGGACTCTCACTTAATATTGGAGTGATTGGAAGATTGAGGGACAACTTGGAATGAATGACAGCTAATTTTTATCGGTTACTGAATTTCCAGGAGCTGCACTAAATACTGTTTGTCCTGTCTTGTGGTCTTTAAGACAGTTCCATACAGAAGGAACGACTGTCGTCACTATTACAAAGTTTGGGAACTGAGGCTGAGGCAGGTGGTGAATTGCCCAAGTGTGCAAAAGTAGTAGGCGGTTGAGCAGCACTCACTTTGGGATCTGTTGTCAAGTACTCTGGTCCAAGTAAGTTTTCCGATTTTCCTTTCACTGTCTGCCTCCTTTTCCCAAGGTCTCCCGCCAGCCATGCAGAAAGTCATGTATAAGGGACTTGTCCCCGAGGATAAGACGTTGAGGGAAATAAAGGTGACCAGCGGAGCCAAGATCATGGTGGTTGGTTCCACGATAAATGATGTTTTAGCAGTAAACACGCCCAAAGACTCTGCGCAGCAGGATGCCAAGGCCGAAGAGAACAAGAAGGAGCCGCTGTGCAGGCAGAAAGTGAGTCCGTCGTGTGACTGCTCGTTCTGGGAAGTGTGAGGCTTCTGGAGCCGCGGTTGGTTATATTCTCCCTAGAATAAGCTCCTTTTTGGACAGGGCCCATGATGGAAATTTATGGCAGCAGTTGGGTGCCGCTGGCTGTTGAGTGGAGGTGACAACTACCTGAGATTTGCAACTTTGTCTCATCTGGCGGGTCAGTGTGTCTCAAGTCTATCTCCTTTAGGATAAGGCCTCTGTAGGGGCAGGCTTCAAATCGGACGTGGGTTTCTCCTGTTCAGTGCCAGAGAACAGTGCATTGCTAGAACTGATTCCCCAGTCAGTGCAAGTGCTTACGTTTGCCTTTTGGTGTGTGGCTTCCCACAAGTCAACAAGCCCATTTCTGGAAAGACATGAGCATCAGTAGCTTTCAGAGGTTCCTCTAAAACTGACACCTCGGGAAGCCGAGTGAAGCACTAGGAAGAGAACTATGCTGATTTCCCCTGCTGGTCCCTGAAATAGGGGCCAGGTTTTTCCTCTTCTGTGGCTCATTTTGGAGGTCAGTGTATTGCAGTGTCAAAGGATGCTAGTGGAAGAACCATCACTTGTGATCTTGTCACCCAGCAAGCCCGCTCTTGGTAGTGTTCCAGGAAAATAGGCGTTCTCATCCTAACCTGTGTCCTGGGGGAGCGTCCAGCTGGCGAACGCTGGCTTTAGTGACCAGGCACCAGGGCACAGGACCAACAGTGGGAAGGACAGTTTTCTGTCACAGTCCATATTCCCTTGTGTGTGCGTTTCCAAACCCCCAAAACGTGCTTTTGTAAATGTGGCAGCAAAACCTGACCAGGATTAACGTGAATAGTCATTTTTTTTTAAAAAATATATTTTATTGATTTTTCACAGAGAGGAAGGGAGAGAGATAGAGTTAGAAACATCGATGAGAGAGAAACATCGATCAGCTGCCTCCTGCACATCCCCTACTGGGGATGTGCCCACAACCCAGGTACATGCCCTTGACCGGAATCGAACCCGGGACCTCTCAGTCCGCAGGCTGACGCTCTATCCACTGAGCCAAACCGGTTTTGGCTGAATAGTCATGTTTTACCATAAAAATTTTAGTGTAGCTGGTGGCAGTGTGCGTCCCCCAACCCTGTGGAGGATATATAACGTATTTTAAAAATATTACAGTGTACGGCCATACCATCCTGAACACGCCCGATCTCGTCTGATCTCGGAAGCTAAGCAGGGTCAGGCCTGGTTAGTACTTGGATGGGAGACCACCTGGGAATACTGGGTGCTGTAGGCTTAAAAAAAAAAAACACCACACACACAAATACCCTAAAACCTTTGGCCTTCATAAAAGTTCAAAACATCTGTTTATGGGGTTTAAAATAAGGAGTTATACACCTATGTTACCATCTAAAAGGTGTTTATTTGGACACGTCCACCCCCAATTGTGGGGTCAAAATGTCTTATAACCAGTTGAGCTTATTTCCGTATTCCCGTCTTGCTCTACCACATGTGTGAGACGTCAGATACGAGAATGCAGATGTGAGAGCATTCCCACTGGCCACACCTGGGAGCATACATGTCTCTTGAATACAGGTTTTGAGTTACAAATGATCGCTTAACAGGCTTAGAATTGTTCCACAGTGCAGGGAAAATTCTTCCAAAGATACTTGTGAGAGATGAGTCAAATTCAGACTGTAATCCATGCTGCAGTGTTTAACGCCAGTTATGAGGCATAACACCGCCTAATGACAGGACCCCATCTTTGTGACTTTATCAGTGGCTCAGAAATCTGGGACTGTTGTATAGGGGATCCTTTGTTAGCAGTCTGGCAGCGGTGGGTCTATTCCCATTGGAGGGTTTCTGCCATGCCAGTGAGCCTTATGGCCACCTGGTGCTTAAATTAGGTTAATTTTTCACCCTCTGCCCACTCATTGCTCTGTAGTTCTAGCTTTGCTAAACAGTGTCTGTGTCTATACAGCCACAAATGGGAGGGAAATCGGGTTCAGGCACGTGGGCCGGTCAGGAGCTGTTTCAGGGGAGCCTTGTTAGAACTCATAAGGATCTGCCTCAAACTGGGGTGGGCTGGGTTAGAGACTTGCTAATAGGGTCAGGCTCTTGAGTAATCAGCATTTGTCTTGGGAAATTCGGTTCTTCAGGCTTTGTGTCTAGCTGGGGTTGAGGGTGGGCAGCAGGAAGACTTCTGCAGCAGACAAGTCCCCGTTTATGGTGGCAGTGCCCCTTCAGGCAGTTGAGCTGCATCCCAGCATCAGGCCAGGTGTCTTTGGGAGTGTAAGTTGGCAGAATTGCTGCCAATTTGAACCTGTCAGGAGCTGTTAGCTTGGTATTGAATCCTTTCAGTGAGGACTGTGGGAGGAAATAGGTTTTCTTTGAACTAGTCTGTAAGGTCCTGCTTTCTAGAACTTTGATGTTAAGTGTGGCAGCCAGGTGTGATTGATTAAAATTCAGTAAAATTGGGGGTGCATTTCCTCAGTCCTAGCCCCATATCGAGCGCTTAGTCGCCAAGCTTCCAGCCACAAGTGTTTGCTGCCCGGGCTGCTCTGTCGTGTCGGAGGCCCTGTCTGTAGGCAGTACAAGCTTTTGAACAGAACATTAGGCTTTCTTCGTCCTGCTTTTCAGAGGTGGGAATGTAACGAAATGCAGTCTACTTTCATTTAATGAGCTCTTTTGACTTGCGTTGCAGCAACACAGGAAAGTGTTGGATAAAGGGAAACCTGAAGACGTGATGCCATCTGTGAAGGGGGCCCAGGTAAGCCATGCTCTGTCGTGCACACTCTCAAAACCAGGCCCATTGGGCTGCCTGGGCTGCCGTCTCGTCCCGTCTGTTCTCCTGTATTTGTCCTCCTTTGATGGTGGTCCCTCCCTCTCACCACAGGAGCGCCTGCCCACAGTCCCCTTGTCTGGCATGTACAATAAGTCCGGAGGAAAAGTGAGACTCACCTTTAAGCTAGAACAAGACCAGCTGTGGATCGGCACGAAAGGTACGTGGCCACTCCCGCGCTGGCCGGCTGGCTGCCTCTGGCTTCCGGGCGCACTTCCTCCCAAGTGCCGGTCTGCTCCTCATTCTCAAATCTCTGCACTGTGCTGTGCGTGTTCCTGGCTTTGGTTTTGCTTTAGATGCTTCTCTTTGGACCCTTTGCCCCCTCATTTTTAGTCTGATCTGAAGACCAATCCATCCAACATTGGCTGTCCAGAGGTCCCAGATGTGTGGCCTGAGGGCCAGGTCTGGCCCTTAGATGAGGGTTTTGTTTGTTTACACACAATCTGTAAAAAAATCTGGAGCTTTCGCTTGATCCGATTTTTGGCTTCATTTGAAAAAAATCACCAGGTTTAGCCAGTCTGGACTTGGATTCTCACGGATAGCCAGCAGCTGGACTGAGTAGTAGTTTCACGTGGCCTGCTACCGTTCTCACTGTCCCATCTAACCTGCCTGTGGCCAGCATCCTTCGTTTATGTCGCCCGCCTGGCCCCTGTACATCGGTTTTCTTAGTGCTGGGGACCAGCCCTCCCGCCCTGGCTGCCCTCTGCCTGCCCCACCGACCCCTGTGCACGGTGGGCCAGGCTTGCTGTTTGCTGGGAGGTAACTCTGACTGCTCTCTCTCTCTTCCCCCGAAGGATCAAAATCTTGTCAGCAGCGCTCCAAAGTCATCTCTTTGCCACTCCACTGTGCTGCTTAAGACTCCTAGCATCTCTACACTTGGTCTTTGAAAGGAGTTAACCTGTTTCCTGCCCATCTCTGATTTCTTCTGCCCAGCCCACCTTCTGGACTGTTTTTTTCCCCCCTCACTGGTTTTTGTGCTCATAAACCTTTGGCTCTTTAAAGCCAACTTTAAATGCTTAACCATAGTGTTCAGTGTTCTCAAGAATGGGACCCCTTTAAATTTTTAAAAAATATATTTTATTGATTTTTTACAGAGAGGAAGGGAGAGGGATAGTTAGAAACATTGATGAGAGAGAAACATCAATCAGCTGCCTCCTGCACGCCCCCCACTGGGGATGTGCCCGCAACCAAGGTACATGCCCTTGACCGGAATCGAACCCGGGACCCTTCAGTCCGCAGGCTGCCACTCCATCCACTGAGCCAAACCGGTTAGGGCCCCTTTAAATTTTTGATTTAGTTTCCTGCCCCGCTTACCTTGTCATACCCTATGTGTCCAGCACTGCTTGCTGAATGTTCCCACGCGCTCCGCACAGCTCCGTGCCTTTGTTCATGCTCTGTCCTTCCCTGCAAGCCTTCTTCCCATCCTTGTGAGTAATAAACTCTTCCAAGGCCCTACTTAAATGTCCTCCTATGAAGCCCTCCTGACACCCACCCCCCCAAATAGAGCACTCATTTATGTCCCCAGAGCACTCATTACTCTCCGACTTGTCTGTCCCCTGTTAGATTCCGGAGGGGACCGAGCATGCCTAAGTCACCTGTTTCTGCCAGCACTGTAGATGGTCAGTGTTCGAGGTAAACGCTAAAGAGAAGACCAGGGGGCCCTATCCTCTGAGGCTGATGAGTTTCAGGGACAGGCCATTAGATGATTCTGCTTCAGATGGGACCAAAATTTCATGGAAAATAATCAGGGCTGGGGTAATGGGGAGTGAGATTTTTATCATCCAAAATACGGAAGTAAGTTTCTTGTTTTCACCCCTATCCTGGTTCTTAAAGTGAACAAAGAATGACATGCCAAAAGCGCTTGAGTTTTCTAACAATTGTTTGGTAACCTGCCATGTCCTTTCTTTCACATTTGATTCTAACTGCATGATCAGAGCAAGTTTTGCAAACTGTTGAAGGGCTCCCGCATTCTTCAAGGGCTTTGGGCCCCTTTAATAGGTCACTGTCTTGTGCAGAGCCGGTCCCGTCACCCCTGTTGTTTCTTCAGTTGTGAGCTGCCCGCCTGTCAGCTCCTCACTTCTCCATGCTCGCAGGTGGTTTGGCGTAGCCCTCCATCAGTGCGCGGTGCGCTAAAGCCCTGCCTCTTCCACTTGGGCAGCCTAAGGAGGCAGTGGCTGAGGCCGCCCAGGAAAGACCAGTGGCCCAGCGGGTAGGTGCAGCCAGGCTGGCCCCTGAGGGAGTACTTGTGCGACAGGAAAGTGTGCAGGGGCTGCCGAGGACCCACGGTGCCTGTGCGGGGCTCCCACTTCCGCTTGTGGGAGCGGCCACCCTTGGGCGCGAAGGAGAGCTCCACAGAACCTGTGGGTGGCAGAGCTGTTGAGCCTCCTGGTCGCCAGCCTTGCTAAGGGGCGTGGCCATGAATTCATGTCCTGGGTTCTCATTCCCTCCCAGAGCCCTGCCTCCTGGCACCCGCCCTCTCACGCGCCCATGAGTGCCGTCCCCTGGGTGTCGCCCACACCCTCAGAGGACAGCGCGTTCCGGGAGTGGGCCCCCAGCACTGGCTTCATCTTCCTGTTGGCCTCCTTCTCCAGGGGACGCTCACGGGCTCCTCATTGTGGCGGGAACTCTGGCTGTGGGAGGCAGGACTCAGCCTCTGGCTAGTGCAGCGAGAACAGGCAGGGAATGAGAAAGGGGAGCACAGGTGAGGCCGTGGGGAGCCTGTGCCCTGTTGGTAGGGCATTCGCACCTGGAATCCAGCTGATGGCCACTTGGAAGTGTGGGCCCAGGATTCTTACATCCGAATTTTCAAAAGAAGCCAGAAATCCATATTTTCCTGTGAAAACTGCTGACGTTTCAAGGTGGTTGGTGTTTTAAGAAGATTCTATCTTGCCCTAGCCGGTTTGGCTCAGTAGATAGAATGTTGGCCTGTGGACCCAGAGACCCGGATTCGCTTCTGATCAAGAGCATGTACCTGGGTTGCAGGCTCCTCCCCAGCCTGGGCCCTGGTCAGGGCTCGTGCAGGAGGCAACAATCGATGTGTTTCTCTCACATCAGTACTTCTCTCTGTCTTTCCCTCTCTCTCCCACTTTCTCTAAGAAATCAGTGGAGAAATATCCTTGGGTGAAGATTAAAAAATAAATAAAAATAAAAAAGAAGTTTCTATCTTAAATACACCAGCTGGTCAGGTCCTGGCTGGGGGCACTGCTTTAGAGCCGCTAAAAGTCCTAGCCTGCGTGACCCTCCGGGTCTCTTCTCCCCACCCCCGGTTTTCACAGGCCGAGGCCCACAGGACAGAAATAAAATGTCTCAGTTCATCCCCTCGACTAGAACCCGGCCTCGAAGTTCCTGCTGTCTTGTCAGTTACCTGTTTTCAGATTTCACCTTTTCCAGATTTTTGTCTACCAAGGCTTTAGTGTGGTTTAATCTTGACTTAACTGCTTAGAGCTGCTCCAGTCCCTGCGGTGTTTGCTGCTTCCGGGGTGGTTTCCTGTCGGCAGACGCCCCACCTCTCCTGCCCCGCCCCCTTCTGCGGCGCTTGCCCTTTCCAGCAGCCACCCCCCCCCCCCCACTGCCTCCTTCACACCTGCTGCCCTTAAACTTGCTGCAGACTGTCTTCTGACCCGTGTGCTCTTGATTATTGATCATAGAGGTAATAAATGTTCTAAGAGGACTTCCGTGTGTGTATATGGGGGTGTGCAGGCCAGGGGAGGGGCTGGGGGGGCAAGTGAGCAGGGTCTTGGGTCAGAGCCTGGTCGTTCACAGCCAACAGTCTCCCTTCCTATCTGTGGGAACCCCGGGGCACGCTGGTGCCTCTGTTCTTGGCTCTCGACTGTCTCAGGCACCAAAGCCCTGAGCCAGTGCTGGGCTTGGGCAGTAAGGGTACAGTGGGATTTCTTGGGTGTTATTCATTGTTAAGAGTTTTGAAAAGAACACCAGGAAAGAGATACTCTGCTGTGGCATTGCCACATCCTGGTCCCCATTCGCTCCTAAGAAGTCCCAGCTCCCACGCAGGGCTCTCGGGCCATTGTCAGAAGGGCTGGTTCCTTACCCCTGGAGGGCAGGAGGATGTGCGCCTCCAGGAGGCTCCAGAGCCACCACCCTGATGAGGGACTGCTGCGTCCCAGGAGTAGAACAGGAGGGCCTGTGAATAACGGCTGTCATTCCTCTCAACTCAGAGCGGACCGAGAAGCTACCCATGGGCTCCATTAAAAACGTGGTCAGCGAACCCATCGAGGGGCACGAGGACTACCACATGATGGTAAGTAGCCCGCGCTGCTCCAGCAGGGACTGCGTGACCGAGGAGACACTCCAGGAGACGCCCGTCTAAGGCCCCGGGCTTTCTTCTAGAACTCGCCCTTGACTTAGTCCTAGTTCTCTCGACTCCCGTCCACCCCCACCCCGGTTTTTCCAGCGGTTTAAGGGGGTATGTTGGGTGTCTTTGCCTCCCTTTTACTATAATGCTTTGTCCTTAGACCAGGAAAATAACTGTAATGAGGAGGGCTTGCGGGCTTTCATCTAACTTTTTTCTTGTGCATAGAATTAAACCTCCCCCTAGTCCTGGTGTTTGGACCCCCAGGCCTCCTCCTGGGGCGCTGTCGCCCTTCCTAGGCTGCAACGGTCACATGGCAAGGGGACCCTGTGGGGAGATGGATCTGTGGACACTGTTCTTGGGGAGGTCTGCTCTGACCGGCAGACTGTGCTCTCCCGAGACAGGATGTGCGCAGGCACTGGCCTGTCTGTGCAGATCAGAGAGAGCTCAGGCAGCGGAGCAGCTCAGGCACGTCCTCATGCTTCCCAGCGCTGTCTGCAGGGGCCACTTTAAAAACGCTGGGACAGGGACCTGCCTGAGCAGTGAAAGGGGAGGGCGGCCGCCTGCCTTTGTCAGAAGAGGCAGTTTTCAGTGTCCGACCAGCAGGGATGTAGCTGGGTTGGCCTGTCCCATGGAGAAGGAACAGTAGTGTGCTGACCATGGGTGTGGCACAACGTCCACAGCAGAGGGACGTGTTGGGAGGTCCCAGCAGAAGGGGAGCTAGCATCCTGGCAGTGCTCTGTAGACAGATGGCAGACCCGGGCTCTGGGAGGGTCTGCCAGCCCTGCCCCTCTCCTGTCCTGTCGGTGTCTGTCAGCCTCTGGCTCCGAGCTCCTGGGTGCCCCTCTGAGAGGTGACCACATCATGGGCCTTGTGGCAGCCCGCCACCTGGTCTCTGGAGTCTTTAAAGGTCTGCACGTGGATTGTTTGCTTACTCAGTTATTTTTTTGCTTTAAAAGTTGGGTTTTATTTTATTATCTTTTATTTACTTTTAAATATTTTTATTAATTTCAGAGAGGGAGAGGGAGAGAGAGATAGAAACATCAATGATGAGATTCATTAATCAGCTGCCTCCCGTACACCCTGCACTGAGGATCAAGCGTGCAACCTGGGCATATGCCCTGACTGGGAATCGAACCATGACCTCCTGGTTCATAGGTTGATGCTCAACCACTGAGCCACGCCGGCTGGGCTCAAATTGGATTTTGGTATTTTCATCCGGCTCCTGCACTGCCCTCTGAAGCGTGTGCCTTCCCAGTTTGGCCCTGTAGTGTGTGCAGTCCTGGTGATTGGCAGCCTGGTGAGAGGGTTTTATACAAGTTGAGGGGACAGCTCCTAAGTGATTGGTGTGGCTGGGCAATGCCTTAGATTTCATTTAAATGCTCATTTTTTCCAGTCATTTCTGGCAGCAGTGGCTCTGATCGCCCCTCTTTACGCACCGTTACTCAGCACCTTCCCTCTGTCCCGATGAAAGGATTTGTTTCCCTCTTTGCAGACGCCATATCACTAGCTTAACATGCCAGAGTTCACGTTAGAAGGGGGTGGCTGTGCTTTGTCGTTTTTAGAGAAACCTTAAAAAATACAGGAAAGGACAGACGATTAAGCAAACCCATATACCCATCACCAAGAAGTGACCATTGCAAATATTTTGTAACTTGTTTTGAATCATTTTCAAATAAAAGATAATTTACCAGCAGTGAGTTCGTCCCCATTGTCTCCCCTCCCCACTGCCCTCTTCACGATCTCCCACTTGGCCTGCCCCGCTCTGCTTCCGTTTTCATGTATGTCCATGAACAGGCTTCAACACTGTGTTTGTGTTTTATCGGTTTTCCTAAGTCATATCGTGGTACGTGTCATTCTGCTGCTTGCTCTTCTGGGTTGACATTAGGATCTGTCTGTACTTACCATAGATCCAGTTCATTCCTTTTAAAGTGACCCAATGTTCACATGACCAGGCCACATCACTTTAGCTGTGCATCCCTCACAGTGGACGGCAGGCGGTTTCCAAGTGCTCGTCTTGCTGGCAGTGCTGCTTCGAGCGCTCACCTGTTTGCTGTGCATGTGTGACTGCTTCTAGGGCAGTGGTTCCCAGCAGGGTCTGGATCAGCAGTGCCACTCACCTGGGAGCTCCTAGGAATTGCAGATGCTCAGGCCCCACCAGCCCTCCAAGTCCCAGACTAAGAGGGGAGCCACCAATCTGCTGTGACACGCCCTCTCTCCAGAGGGCTCTGATGTGCACCCGAGTTGGGGAACCACTGCTTTAGGGTTCGCTCTGCTTGCTTCCTCCTGCTGCTGCTCCTCTTTTGGACAAGACAAGAGAATGCTCCCCTCCCCACATGAGGTCTCCCCCTTCCCCGTTGATGAAGCCACCTCTCAGCCCTCCCCTGTGCGTGCTGTGCTGCCGCTCAGCCTCCCGACCTCTGAAGTGTCGCTTGGTTTTCCTTTTCCCTTCCAGGCGTTTCAGTTGGGCCCCACGGAAGCCTCTTACTACTGGGTGTACTGGGTTCCAACTCAATATGTGGATGCAATCAAAGACACTGTGCTGGGGAAGTGGCAGTATTTTTGAAAGCACTTTCACCTCTGGCCCAGGAGACTGACCCACAGTGAAGGACATTGCTGGGAGAGGCCTGCAGCACCCCCGGATTTCAGAGTTCTGGAACTTTGTTCACACACAATCTATACCCAATCTAAGGTGATGTGGTGACCGAAGCCAGAGGTGATGTTCTTTCACCCTTAGCTTAATCCTAACTTAAATCACCGGTTCCCTTTCTTGCAGTCAGCTTCATACCATTTTTAAAGTCAGTACAGTGGAAACCAATAAATCTGAACTCGGAAAGTGTTGTGTGGAATACTCTTAAGTGTATTTGAGAGTAGATCTGCCAAGGTTTTGTTTAGAAAGGAATGGTCAAAAGCTTTCTGCTTTTTTTAAAAAGTGATTTCAACAAATATTTTCATAAACCTTTGGTTGCAAACATTTGGACTGTGTTTTGATGAGTTGGGGTGTTTTATTTCTTTTTCATAAAAATTTTTATGCAAAGTGGGAGGGTTGGTAAGCCATATTTTTCTGTCCATTGACTCAGACTTAATTCTTTCCCTTTGTATTTTCTCACTTCCTAGATAGGAGTTTTTGTTTTGAAAACCCAAAGATGTCAGTTCCTCCTTTTGTACCTCATCACTGCTTCCTGTCCTGGCCTTCCTCCCGCTGTGCTGCTGCTCGCGAATGCACGTGGGAGGGGGCGCAGCAGGTCTCGGTCAGGAGCTCTCCCGCGTGCTGGTGTCTGGTGAGCAGCAGAGTATCTCAGACTCTTGTCTAAACACCTTGGCCTTGGGGCACCGATCTCTGGGGCGGTCATTGCCTCCTTGATGGTTGCCTGCAGCCCTCACTGATTGGTTCTGACGCCCAGCCTGGCGTGAGTGTGCCTAGCTGTGCTGCTCCAAGATCCACAGTTCCCAGTGGGCACAGGCCTCTTCAGGTGGTGCCGTGGGAGACCGTGTGTGCATCTGTGTAGCCACAGGCCCACTTGGAAAGTTTCAAGAAGCAGCCCAGTGGTCATTTCAGTTGTGCTTCTCCATTTGTCCCTTCGCTCATGCATTGTGTTCAAGTTCTGCCTCCCTCGTTCAAAGATGCTGCCTTTCTCAGCAAGAGGACATCTGACCTCGTGGGTTGGCGATGTGTTGCAACAGCAACTATGGGATAAATTGCTTTTGTGATGAGCTCGCCCTTGTCTGGTTTAGCCCCTACGTTCCTTGTCCATGTGAACCCTGGTGTCCCTTGTGGCTTGGTTGACCGAATGAGGAAAGGCTCCTGTGAGGGGCATCCCTGTGCTGTGCTGATCCCTGCCGCCCTGGCAGTCCTCCCCTCGCTGCTGCAGGCTCTCAGCAGGGCTTGGCTGGAGAGTTTCCAAACCTGCAGTCGATTCCAGGCTGTTCTCCTTGTTCTGTGAAATGTGTTAGCTTGTGTGAGCCAGTGAACGGTGATCTTCTACACTCTTCCCTCCAAACTGTAGTTGAGGAATCCAGCCGGCAAAGACAGGCTCGTGCTTCTCACGGTGTAGTCCCTTCCCAGTTCGCATTTGGGGCAGAAGTACATCGGTGAAGGGTAGTGTCCCAGAAGCTGCTGTTCCATCCCTGGAAACAGGAGCAGTGACTGACTGCAGCCTCTGTCCTGCTGCCTGCATTCCTGCAGGGCCCAGCACGTGGCAGGCGGCCTCGGCTCGGCTTGTTGGCCAGTGCCCCTGTCCTGGAGGCTTGTCGCGGCAGGGCCACACGCCTTCTCTCCTCTGGAAGCAGCGTCCTCCTCCCCAGACTGGCCTCACCCTGCTGCTCTCCAGGGCCTTCCCGCCAGGTCTGCATTTACCCTGTTTGTTTGGCTACGTGCCAGCTGCCCTCCCTTCGTCCCAGGGACAACTTGTCCCATCTCTCCCTGCTCCCCACGAGCCAAACCGCTTTGCACTCAGGCTGGCGTCATTTCCAGACAGGACCGCAGCCTGCGTGAGCCTTTTTATGTTAAGTAAAATGGTGCTTTTCCCCTTACTTTGAAATGCTGTATATTCACAATAATGTACTGACGTCTCTCGTCGGTGTGTTTGATGGGCTCACTGACTGCCGGAACAATCATGGAGATCTTGTGGGAAGCCCTCGGAGAGCAGAGGTGACGGGCCAGAACCCCTGGGGAGGTGTTGGATTTAGGTCCGAGTCTGGGTCCCAGCAGTATTGCAGTCTTGTCACTTGGTCCCGGGAGCAGTCTCTGCATTTGTTTTCTTATGGCCCAGCATGTGCCGAGACGGAGTCTGTCCGCAAGCTGCCTGCTCTCCCTCCAGAGGCCTCACAGTGTTAGTGTTTTGTCAGGATGGTTTCTGTGCAGTTCTTCCCTGTCCGATGGACCAGCTCTTTCTCTGGGGTCCTGACTGCCCCTCACAGTGGCGCAAGGCGTGCGGGGGGACCGAGGAAGAGCTGGCTCCGAGAAGGGCTCCCGGTGTGGGAGCAGGCGGGCATGGCCTGTGGTCCATGCGGCGCGTCCCTCAGCCTCCCGGCTGCTCTCTCCTGGAATTCGTGCTGGACCTCCTCTCCTGCAGGTCCTGGCTCACTGGTGCCACGCCTTTCTTTCCCTCCTGGAGGCCACTTGGCAACCAATGACAGTAATGCCTGCTGGGGGCAGGCCGCTCAGTCAGCCTGAGCAGAGAACTAGACTTGTGAATCCTGAACTCTGATGTTAAGTTTTTGTGCTTTTGTGTGTGTGTGTTTTAATTGCTGATGGGCCTTCTGCAAGTAGTAGTAACGCGTCCTTAATGAGGCTGAACTGAGCTAAGGATGTCCTTTCCTATAACTCGTGGATGCAGGAGGCCAGCGAGGCCTCAGGAGTCTCCTTAGTTGCTGCTTTGCCTTCCCAGAGCCAGAGAGAGGAACTGCCGCGTTCCCAGGGCTCTGGAAACTTGTCGTATTTCAGCCAGGAGGGGCTTGCTCTCCCCTTCCCTCAGTGCCCATGTGCCTGGGAGAGCTCCCGGGCTCGCTCTCTGGCTCCCCCAGTCTTCGCCGGAGCAGGAAGGGACGGGATGGACCCTGTGCCACAGTCTCCTTGCCTCTGTTCTGCCTGTTGCCTTGGGAAAGGTTGGCCCTTTGTTTTAAGGCTTTGTGACAATGTCATCTCTACTTAGGATTGGCACCTGCTTCCTTCTTAGTAGGGCCCAGTGGCTTCTCTGAAGTTAACGGTGGTCAGGGCCTCCGGTGCAGAACATCTGGCCCATCTCCCTGCAGGCCGAGTGGCCTGCTGCTTTCCAAATGTCAAGAACCGCTTTCTTTTTTCTTAACGAGTTCTCCAGAATGAATTGACAATATACGTAAGTACCATGTTTCTTGTGTCTGCTCTGGTCTGGTTTGTTTTTAATCCAATGCCTGTTTGGGAGGAGAGGAACGTATCTAGTCTGTTAGATTTGCGCTGCTGGATTTTTTAAAAAGTGTAACCTTGACTAGCTGTCTTATTGTTTATCCTGTAAGATTAGCCTATCAATTAAAGTTTGATAATTAATTGCGTCTCCTTTTTCCTTCCACTTCTTCATGCGCCTAATCCATACTGGGGATTGACCAATATTTGGAACTGGGCCTGGAGCCTTTTTTTTTTTTTTTAACCAGCTATGGTCAACCATTTTCCTGTCTTCTTCATTTGACTTTGAGTATATCCAAATTTGAGTATATCCAGCAAAAAAGAGTTGATAAAGAGATTTGATTTGATGGACTTCTGTATGAGTCAAAGTCACTGCCAGGCCATGCTCCTGGTGGGACAACCCTCCTCCCGCTCCGGCCTCCAGGTGTTGGAGGCGATGCCACCTCCCTGTCTGTACACCTGGCTTTGCCTCTGTGACTTCACCCAGCCAGGTAGCCTCGGAGGACATGGCTGGTGACACACTGAGGTGGAGCTCCAGTTCCCGCCACAGCCACAAAGACCCAGGAACAAACATGACACCAGCACCACTTCCACTGGACACTCTCGCCTTCCCTCTGCTTTGTAAATGTTCCCAGAGACTCTGGTCCCATGGCCCCTCCTGACTCTCTCCGTTATTTCGGTACCTCATACCCCGAAGCGGTGCTGTCGGGCCGTAGGGTCTGGCACTGCCACAGGCTGCTCACGGCAGTGGGCTCCTCCGGGTTTGATCCCAGTTCTGAATGGTTGCTTCAGGCTCCTTCAGATGATAGGGAGGAGGAGGTAACCTGTCGCCTGAATAGCACATCACACCTGCAGCTTCACAGCTGACACCCCTTTCTCATCTGGGATCCACAAGCCAGACGCCATTAGGGCAAGTAGCAGTGACCTCTTCCTCCTGCGCCCAGAGGCTGTCAGGTCGGGACAGCCGGTGCACATGCAAGTGGGGGTGCTTCTCCCCAGGAGCCCTGGCCTGCACCACGAGGCTGCACTCAGCCGGGCTGACCTTCATAGTTATCAAGGCTGTTCTGTTCGAAGCCTTGCTAGCCTGTCTTACCCTCTTGATACAACTCTTCCTGCTGTCCACCCATGTTGTACCTCCTGGTACAACCCTTCCTGCTGCCCACCCCATGTTATATAACTCCTGGTACAACCCTTCCTGCTGCCCACCCCATATTGTAGCTCCTGGTACAACACTTCCTGCTGTCCACTCCATATTGTAGCTCCTGGTACAACCCTTCCTGCTGTCCACCCCATGTTGTAGCTCCTGGTACAACTTTTCCTACTGTCCACCCCATGTTGTAACTCCTGGTACAACTCTTCCTGCTGTCTATCCCATGTCATGTAACTCCTGGTACAACCCTTCCTGCTGCCCGCCCCATGTTGTAGCTCCTGGTACAACTCTTCCTACTGTCCACCCCATGTTGTAACTCCTGGTACAACTCTTCCTGCTGTCTATCCCATGTTATGTAACTCCTGGTACAACCCTTCCTGCTGCCCGCCCCATGTTGTAGCTCCTGGTACAACTCTTCCTACTGTCCACCCCATGTTGTAACTCCTGGTACAACCCTTCCTGCTGTCCACCCCATGTTATATAACTCCTGGGTGTTTTTGTTTTTTTTAAAATATAGTTTTATTGGTTTCAGAGAGGAAGGGAGAGGGGGAGATAGAAACATCAATGATGAGAATCATTGATAGGCTGCCTCCTGCATGGAGATCTAACCCACAATCCTGGCATGTGCCCTGACCAGGAATCGAACCTTGACCTCCTGGTTCATAGATAGATGCTCAACCACTGTGCCATGCCGGCCGGGCACTCCTGGTTTATAAGTTTTATGTTTTTATTGATTTTGAGAGAGAGGAAGTGAGAGGGATGAGAGAAAAATCGATCGGCTGCCTCCTGCATGCCCTCTACTGGGGATTAAGCCCACAACCTGGGCAAGTGCCCTGACCGGAATTAACTAGCAACCTTTCAGTGCATGGGACTACACTCAACTAATTAAGCCACACTGCCCAGGGCAAAATATGACTTTTATGTGTCATTTATTACACAATACATGGTATTTATAATTTACAAAATACTGAACAAAATAAGCTCTGTGCCTACCATGTCATAATCATTAACATTTCGGTGTGCTTTCCAGAAATGGGGTCATGCTGGTTAAAATCTGTCTGCACTTACCAGTCTTTCCACACGATCGCATAACTTCCTATGTAACCAGTCTCATCGCTGGAGTATCCAGTTGTATGGCGTGTGTACTTTCCGTTGCATGTATCCTGTTGCATTGCCTCCCTTATATGGACAACTTTCAAACAAGTTGAAAGAATAGCATAGTGTGCACGCACATACACGCCTACCTTATACATGCTTACAGCCGCCACCCAGTCACTGGTTACCCTTTTGCTATTTTTTCCTGACCCATTTGGAAGCTAACTGCAGCCCTGATGCTACACCTCTGAGTACTCAGTGCGAACCTCATGAGAAGAGGTTAGTCTGACCACAACAGCACTGTGTTCCTAATGGGCTGTCTCATCCCCAGCACCCAGCCCCACACTCCCCTGAAGTTGATGTCTCTGGTCTCCTTTTATAATAGTTATCTATCCTCCCCCATGACATTGATTTTATAATATATTTTTATTGATTTCAGAGAGGAAGAGGGTGAGAGAAACATCAGTGATGAGAGAGAATCATTAATCAGCTACCTCCTGCATGCCCCCTACTGGGGATTGAGCCTGCAGCCTGGGCATGTGCCCTTGACTGGAATTGAACCTGGGACCCTTCAGTCCACAGGCCAACACTCTCTCCACTGAGCCAAACCAGGTAGGGCTATTTTAGAGCCCTACCTTCTGGATGTTTCCACATGATCAGATTCAGGTTCAACAATTCTAGCAGTGTTTCTTCCTGTTCATGGACCGTGCAGTGCTTGCACTGTTGGTGATCTGAATGCGACATGTCACATGGATGCTAACTGTCCCCCTCCCGGATGGTGAGCTCCCAGGAGTGGAGGCACACAGGACTCACCTGTGCGGGCTCAGCCCAGTGGCAGTGCTGCACGTGGCGGGCATGTGATGTTTGAGTGAGTGCCCTTGCACCACGTCGGCCGGAAACGGGCCTCACAGCCGCTCACAGGGCACTAAGGCAGGCGCACAGGCGCTCGGGGCCGTCAGAGCTGTGCCCACCGTCCCGTCTCTGCACGCTCGCTCACACTCTTCTGGTAGGGTATGTCAATTAGACATTGCCTCATGATAGACCACCCAAAACTCTGACTTAACCCAGTGAGCAGCCCTGGCCGGTTCGGCTCAGGCCTGTGGACGGAAGGGTCCTGGATTTTATTCTAGTCAGGGGCAAGTACCTCAGTTGTAGGCTCCTGGCCCTAGTGGGGTGCATGCAGGAGGGAACCAATTGATGTGTCTCTCCCTCTCACTCTAAAAAATCAATGGAAAAAGTCCTATCCTCGGGTGAGGATTGAAAAATAAATTTAAAAATAAAACGTCTTACTTGGGTATGTATGAGTCAGATGGTGGATCTGTTGCTCTAGGCCAGGCTTCTATGAGCTTCCCTATGTTTGTTTCATAAATTCGTGATCAGCTGGCAGGTCTAGGACAGCCTCAGTGCTTCATTCCTATGTCTGGTGATAAAACTTGTGCATTTCCACCACGTGCCATTGTCCACAGGTCATCGCAGGTTCAAAGGACAGGTCACACATTCCACTACTGAGGAGCTGCACATCGGTCTCGGTGGTCTGTCTTCACTCCTCTAGTTGTGGGACTTCCATTCAGCCAGCTTTCAAGCGGTTCTGAATGATGGTTCTGTGTTTTAGTTGTAATTTTGATGTGGTTGTGGAAGGCAGCGCGTGCAAGCCTTTATGCTGCCGTCTTGGTTCTCTGCTCGCACGCTTATTAAAAATTGACTTTAGAGGGAGGGAAAGAGAAACATCGATTGGTTGCCTTCAGTACGGACCCCAATCTGGGATCGGACCTACAATCTGGGTATGCACCCTGTCTGGGAATCAAACCTGCCACCTTTTGCTGTACCGGACAACGTTCCCACCAACTGAGCCACAGGGCCAGGGCCACCCACACTGGAAAGCCCCATGTGGCCAGTGGCTGCCTACTGAGGGTGGCACACAACATTCCAGTACTTAGAGCAAAGGGCCTTTGCTATTATTTGAACACTCAGACCCTAATTGCCAAGGAATTATCTGTGATTCAGTGAATTTTCCTTCTTGTTCTGGCTCCTGTGGGACGTAGAACAGTTACTGAATGATGCGAACTGGCCCCTCTGTGCAGCAGAGCCATGACTGAGGTGGCAATACCACAGGCCTCATCTCTTAGGGAGAAGCAACCACAGACTTTTGTCAAAATGTGCAGCTGCCACGGGGGTTAGAATACTCAGAACAAATTGCCCCAGGTGTTAAAATTAGGACGTCCCAGGTAAGCATGTTTCATTCTAAGTACACTGCTTGAAAAGTCATGCATTTTTGAGCTGCATGAATACAATGTCAGCAGACAGATCTTTAAAACTATTAAGCACAGTCCTGGCCAGTTTGGCTCAGAGGATAGAGTGTTGGCCTGTGGACTGAAGGGTTTGATTCCGGTCAAGGGCACATATCTCGGTTGCAGGCTTGATCCCTGGCCCTGGTTGGGGCACATGCAGGAGGCACCCAATCGATGTCTCTCTCACACTGGTGTTTTTCTGTCTCTCCCTCTCCCACTCTCTCTAAAAATCAATGGGAAAATATCCTTGGGTGAGGATTAACAACAACAAAAACAAAAAAACCCTATTAAGCATAGTCAATACAAAAATGTACTTTATAGACATCACTGAAAAACTAAAGACTGACAAAAATATTGTTTTATAGATTTATTTTCAAAGGGCACAAAAACTTAGACAATTTAAATACAAGTTTAAACAGAATTGCTCTGTTGATGTCAGCAATGATGCCAAAACTGGTTTTCTCGGCCAGACACTCGCCTCTATCTTCTTGGTGAAGAAAGGGGTCTGGAAAAGACACAGTAAGTGCCACAATAAGTGCAGTATTTCTTCTGGTGTATTGTTACCAACTTTACACGAAGATCTTTGAGGTGTTACATCCAGAGTACCTGAAGTTACAGGCACCAATGCTAGGCGTTATTTAACAAGTCTCACCACTTGATTATCCTAGAGCCCAGATAACAGCTACATTTATTTATTGACTGGCTTCTTTACCATCAAGCTTTGTATTAAATGATTTGCATACACCACTGAATTTTACCTTCACAAAAATCCCAGGTAGGTCCTACCTTTATCCCCATTGGACATATGGGAAACTGGAGGCTCACACAGGCTAGATAGCCTGCATACAACCACCAGACTTCAGAGCGTGACAGAACTGACAACAAACAGGGGTGTGACTCCAGAGCCTGTCTTCTTGCCCATGAGGTCTCTTAACAGCCAACAGCTAAGGCCATCCCAACTTCTGGACAGCTAGGCCCGGCCTAGGCTGCCGTGGGAGGTAGCGGTCTCTGCTTCTTGGTTAATTTGTGTAGTATTTTCTACGAGACCGTGCTAGGAGGGCTTACTGCCCTAGGGAGTCTGTCCAGGAATTAAGTGCTCTCAACCCCCCTCGAGGATAAAGATCAGATCACTAAGGCTGGTGCCTTGCAGTGGCAGATAACCACAGGGCCTGCATTTTATAACCAGTAAAACCTGTCCCGCATTTCCATTCTCCTTTTCTTCCTGAGTCTTACTTTATTGAAGAACCCCACAGAGATTAATCCTATTGGAGAACATCATTCTATGTAAAATTATTTACCTGATACTTTATTCATATACATCCTTCTTATCTGCAATGTAATCTACAATTTCTTGTGGACACATCAATTTCTCCGCATCTATATCAGGAATTTCAAACCCTAAAAGTAAAATGTACAACATGCATGAGAGTAGAAAGAGCAAATCCTTTATTTATTTAATATATTTTTATTGATTTCAGAGAGGGAGAGAGAGAAACACCAATGATGAGAATCATTGATTGGCTGCCTCCTCGAATGCCCCCCACTGGGGATCAAGCCTGCAACCCAGGCATGTGCCCCCACAGGGAATTGAACCGTGACTTCCTGGTTCACAGGCTGACATTCAACCACTGAGCCATGGCTGCTGGGCCAAAAGCAAATCCTTTACACATGAAAGCACCAATACCTCCATAACACCCTCAAGTATATCAAGTTGCCAGCAACCCTGAGTCCATTCAAGTTCTGACTCAGTTATATCTAGACAGTGTTTATATTGTATTGGGTAAAATGGTTGGTTCTTTTTAAAAAGATATAATTCACATAATAGAAAAGTCACCCATTGAAAAGTGTAAAATTCAACGGTTTTTAGCATCGTCACAAGGCTGTGTAACCATCACCATTATCCAATTTTAGAATATGTCATTACCCCCTAAGAAATTCCATCCTACTCTCCCTCAACAGACACCATGCCTCTCGTTAGCAGAATCTGTGAGGAGCCCACTGAGCTCTGCTCTGTGGGAGGCACACAAGTCCTGTGGCTTCTATTCAGGCAGTTCATCCCCCAGATTAGTTGTGGAACCTTGAATGGTCTCATTGCACAACTAACTGTCCCAAACAGAATAACCTGGAGCATGCACAGGCGACATCGCAGGAAACCATGGCACATGCGTGCGTGTGAAGGGGGGCCTACTGTTTCTACTTACGTATCGATTCAAATCCCAATTCAGACTCCTCACATTCTTTCACTTTAACCCACCCAAATCAAGAATCACTCTATGGGCTCTGGTCGGGTGCTCAGTGGTTAAGAGTGTCATCCCGAGCCCTGGCCCGTTTGGCTCAGTGGATAGAGTGTTGGCCTGTGGACTCAAGGGTCCCAGGTTCAATTCTGGTCAAGGGTACATGCCCAGGTTGCGGGCTCGATCCCCAGCAGGGGACGTGAAGGAGGCAGCCAATCAATGATTCTCATCACTGTTTCTCTTCCTCTCCCTCTCTAAAAAATCAGTAAAAATCTAAAAAACAAACAAACAAACAAAACTTTTTAAAAAAGTGTCATTCCGCTACATCAAGGTTTAGGGTTACATCCCGTCAGGGCGCATACTAGAATCAAACAATAAATGAATAAATAAGTGGAACATCAAATTGATGTTTCTCTCCCTCTAAAATCATACACACACGTCACAATATGGAGACCCACGATTCAGCCAGTGAGCGTTACCGAATTCGTCCTCCATGGCCATGATAATCTCCACTTGGTCCAAACTGTCTAAGCCCAGGTCTTTCATGAAATGGGAATTTACTGAGAGCTGCAAGAAGGGGACACCAAACACAAAATTCAGTCTGAGAGCTTATGCTTCACTAGATACCTGAGTGGTACAGTGCTAATCATGACACAGGTTATTTTTAACAGGGAGGAACCATAACTAACATACCTCTGTGTGCCGACATACACTTGGTGTGCTTTACATGTCAACTTTCTCAACCTGTTTTAAATTGGTTAACAATATATAAAAAGCTAATGATGAATTTCACTTTACATATTAAGATCTTTGTTCATTGCTCTGCACGACATTCGAGATTTGGTTTTTCTTGCTGCCTGATGAACAACTAAGACACTACACCTTAGAAGTGACCTTCTAAGATGGTGTGTGTCACCACCTGCCCTTATTCAGACCTCCAGATCACCGGGAGGAGTTCTTCAACACCCACATCCAACCGCTGGCCTGGGTCATGTACAGCGTGGTGACCCGAGGGAGGAGTACTGTCCTGCACATTTGAAAGTTAAGAGACTAGGTCTTAAAAGTCCTCGTCACAAGAAAAAACTTTCTGCAACTGCGTGATGATGAACGTTAACTAGACTTATTGTGGTGATTAATTCATAAAATATATATAACAAATAACTGAAACTAATATGTGTCAGCTGTACCTCAAAAAACAAAAAAACCCTCCAAAACCACACTATCCTCACACAACAGATTCAATCATTAAAGAGGAAATTTCGTGTCGCTATGAGAAAAACTCCAAAGGTTCAGAAAGGTGCATAACCGTGTTTACAGTACACTTACCACTGTGTTCTTTTAAAAGGGTGGGAGATACAGACCACGCAGCACATACAACATACATGTGCGTGTGTTACTGCCCTGCACACACGCTCAGTATCTTTGGGAATCACTGCTGCCTCCCAGAGGTGAACGGGACTGAGCAGGGAGACTTTTTACTGCATGTCCGTCTGGATGCCTGCATTTTGTATCACGTGATTAAGTACGCATGTAAAGAAAAGAACATGTAAACCACACCCATTACCTTTTCTGGGTCAATCTTGTCATAGAGTTTCAAGACATAAAGAACGCGGTCCTTGATCCCCTCTAACGTCAGCGGGGGCGCGTCACTATACTGGCGGCACAGCTGTGTGACTCTGCCTGGCACCTAGGGCAAGGGCAGGAAGGAAACATTGAACCTAAAATGCCTCAAGTGCCCCGCTGGCGTGGCTCAATGGTTGAACGGTGACTTAGGAACCAGGAGGTCACGGTTCAATTCCTGATCAGGGCACAGGCCTGGGTTGCAGGCTCAGTCCCCAATGTGGGGCATGCAGGAAGCAGCCGATGAATGATTCTCTCACAATTGATGTTTCTCTCTCTCTCCTCCTCCCTTCCTCCCTGAAATCAATAAAAGTAGATTACAAAATAAAATGCCTCCCAGAAAACGCACTGGCCTGTACTGGGTATCTTCCACAAAGCACTTAGGGCTCTAGAGAACCCACCCTCTGATTCTAAGTGTGGCCCCCAGGCCGCACTGGGTCCCTGCTGGGTACTCTGATGCCCTGGGCCAGTGGTCGGCAAACTGGGGCTTGCGAGCCACATGCGGCTCTTTGGCCCCTTGAGTGTGGCTCTTCCACAAAGTACCGACTTCTGCGCATGGGCCACGAAGTTTCAATCGCACTGTACGTGCGCGCCCGCACATGGTATTTTGTGGAAGAGCCACACTCAAGGGGCCAAAGAGCCACATGTGGCTCGCGAGCCGCAGTTTGCCAACCACTGCCCTAGGCGGTCAGCAGCAGCAGCAGCAGGCCTACCTTCCCCTCAGAGCCAGGACTGGCTTTGGACATTGGTCCTGTTCAGGGAGGCTGAAATGGTCCAAGGTCTGCAGAAGAGCCCAAGTCTTGTGCATCTACAGCAGCCGCTGCCAGGGAGCCCCTGCACCTCTAATGGGCACACCCGTCACAATAGCCCGCAGGGAAAGGAGCTGCCACGCTGACCGGCGGCCTGGCTCCCAAGCTGACGGAGAGGAAGAGCCTGCCCGTCCTCACAGTCCGGTCTGTGCCCCTGCAGCCCCGCCACGAGCCTTTGTGATCGCTGACAGGGTGGAGGACCACCCCCATCTCTCTGCCGGTCACCTGTTCATGGTCACCTGGGTGCTAGGTCCGGACGGGACTCCTGCGTGTGCGAAGAGCGCCAGCTCCCCCGTCGGCGGGTGTGAGGCTGTGGCAGGCACAGTGCAGAGCAAAACAAAACAGGCGGGTAGTTCTGCTGGCTATGGAAGTCCCTAATCTGAACTGGTTTGTTCACCTTCTAAAACTGATCTTCATACTATGGTTTGGAGTTCTTAGGGCGTTTCCCATAGGAAATAGGTTTTGCTTGTTGGGGCTCAGGTGCCTGCGACAAAGGCCCATGAAAAATTGTGATAAAAAACACCACCAAGTGAACCAAACCAGCACACACTCTGTATGAGCACTTATCAGTCAATCAAACAGAAGAACCCAGGCACTAGAATGAGGTCTAATCGGTGAGCCGTTTTATAAGGATCCTAGAGTACTTCCGGGTGCTGTCGGAGCCCTGCTCTTTTTGTCTGAATCCAGCCTCCCTCCCTTTCCAATGACAGCACGGGTTAAGGAGGTGTCTGATGTGGGAATGTCACTAGGCCTTAACGACGAAAAGAGGTTTCCGCAGCAGAAAGGAGTAAAGAAAGAGGGAGGAGGAATGAGCGAACGGAGGTAATGACAGACAAGACCTTGAGGAAGGACTAGTGGAGGCTTTGTCCGTGCAGATCAAGGCGTGGTGGGAGGTGGGATTACTGCTGAGTTAAGGGACAGAGAAAGGGGTGTTTGTACACAGCTCCCCATGTGGCCCACTAGGGGTCAGCACTGTCCTGACAGCAGGGCAAGTGCCTGCAGAGGCCAGCAGGGCACTATGTGATTAAAGGAAGTTAAAGTGGCCTCATGCCAATGTCAAGTGGGCTCAGCAGAGGCAGGTGGGCAAGAGCTCAGGCCCTGGCATGAGACTGCACTAGCTCGCTCTTACTAACCTTTTTTTTAAAAAATGTTTTTATTGATTTTTTTAGAGAGAAAAAGGAGAGAGAGATGAAAACATCGATGAGAGAGAAACAACATCAATTAGCTGCTTCTTGTATGCCTCCTACTGGGGATTCAGCCTGCAACTCCAGGCATGTGCCCTGACCGGGAATCGAACCAGTGACCTCTTGGTTCATGGGTTGATGTTCAACCACTGAGGCACACTGGCCGGGCATTACTAATCTTTCTATGCCTCAGTTTCCTTACCTGTAAGATGGGATAAACAACATGCCAAGCTCACAGGACTGTTGGGAGGCATCAGTGAGATGATGCCGGGCACGCACACAGGGAGTGTGCTCTGCAGGGCGCCCCACAGGACCGGGTGATGCCGCTGCCCTGCCAGTGTGAGGCTCTGGGTAGTAGCCCTACAGCACCGCTCCTGCTTCCTCCCATGCCTCCCCTTAGGTTATTTCTTATCAGGTCGGACTATAGTGCTGCCACAAGCACTGCCCTCCCTCACATCAATTCTTTTAGTTCTCACACACTAGGAGATACACAGTACTATCACCCACCTCCTGGAGGGCTTACTGCTCCTGCTTGCTGGGTCTCCACTGTTTAAAACAGAAGAGACAGGTGTTGTTTCTGATGTTAACTGTTCTTCCTCAAGATGCACTCCTAACAGTTCTATTTAACAGGAACTTTCTCCCACAGCCATCAGAGAAGGCGCTGTTTGCAGGAATGAGGGACTACCCTCTGGAACAGTAGAAATTATCGAGCCTGGTTAGTTCCCATCAGAACCCATCTTCTCTCCACTGGGGCCCAGCTCTGAGGGAAACTCCAAAGGAGCCGAAGGAGGCGGCTTTGAAGGCCATCTGCCACTGCCCGCACAATTCCGGCCGGCAGCACACATCCCAGAGCCCAGTTCGGAAACGAACTCCTCACCCTCTGTCTGCAAAATGCCTGCTCACAGACCAGACCAGTTCCACTCTTCCCACCGAGCACTGTATTTACTCACTTGGTCACCCCACATGGCTGGCTGGGGGGGTCTCACTCATCCCTGCAACAAACCTTGTTTAATGTTCACTCCCTGACCTAGACAGAGAACATCCACACTCCTCAGGGCCCTACGGCGCCTTCACAACATGCCTGCTGTCTTCCACCTCAGCTGAGGCCTCTCCCTGCACAGGCATCCTGGGGCAGCCTTAAGGGTGCAATAGGCTCTTCCTCAGCCCCACATGCCCTGCATCCTGCCTTGGAGACCATGCTGTGGGGTTTAGTCGTCCTGGCGTCTGCACTGTACACACACCCGTCCTCACATGTGGCAATGCTTTCCCTTTATTTACATGACTCAGCCGCCTGCAAGCTACCTTGTGTGCTGTGTGTGCGCTGTGCTATGGGCTGGAATGACCACGATAAAGACATGACCTCGATTTTCAGAGAAGCATCCACACAGATCTCAGCTGTAATAAAAATGAGACGAGCTCTGGCCGGTGTGGCTCAGTTGGCTGAGTGTCATCCTGTGCACCAAAAAGTTGCTGGTTCGATGCCCGGTCAGGGCACATGCTCAGGTGTGGGTTCCACCCCAGGTCGGGGTTCATGTGGGAGGCGCCGAGTGTTTCTCACATCAATGATTCTCTCTCCCTCTCGAAAAATCAATAAAAAACATTAAAAACAAAGAGACAAGAGCCATAGCAAAGGTACTGATAGGCTGCTTCAGTAACCAAAGTTGTCATTCACTGAGAGGAAGGGAAGGGACTTGGAGTTAAAAGGACAGGAGATTATTCAAGGAGGGAAGGGCAGGCCAAGGAAAGGAAAGGAGGCATGAAAGCGTAGTGTGCCTGTGAGAGGAAGTGGTTCAAACTGCTGGCGACCTAGGGGAGGGGGCAGACCAGCGCAGGCTCTGGTGTGAGGCAGGGGCCAGGGCCGCAGAGCCTCGAGTGAGACAGAATAGGTTTGTCTCACTGGGGGATGAAAATGCGGCCAGACCACAGTCCTGAGCCCATCACTGTCACCCATGTCATGTGGCTCTGGTACTAAGAACGGTCAGGCTGTCCCTGCACCAGGCTTTGTCTTCGTGTGGGTACCGCAGCCCACAGAAGTCCCTGGAAATGCTCTGTGCTCTGGCTGCGAGTGTGGATCCAGAGCCTGCCGGGGTCAAATGTCGGACTTGTGGGCTCCATTTTAGACTACCACCCTTGTTCTCCGACCTTCTACTTCTAAGTCTTATCTTTTTACACCCGGGAAAGCGGCTTTAGCGCCTTTTTTTTTTTTTTTTTTTTTAGGGAAAAAGGATATTGTGAGTAGCTGGTTGCTCTGAGATCAGCAGTGGATGAATTTTGAGGAGGGAAAACCAACAGCAGGGCATGGGTGGAAGGAGCAGCCATCCAGATGGGATGAACACAGAATGGAGGTGGGGACTTGGGGTGACTGGTCATAACAGAACCAAGAGACAGTCCAGGGAGAGCGTGCGGTAAGAGCGCTGGAGTTCACCAACATGTAAGGTTTAGGCGAGGCAGAGTGTCCGCTGGGAGAAGAGAACAGCCTGGGGCGATGGGGAGAGGGATGAGCTGGCAGGTTTACATAGGGCTGCCAAGTATCCAGTGAGGACCTGAACGAATGTCTTTCTTAGGAGCCATCTCACATCCCTGACCGGCTGGCACAGGCCTGCAGGCACACAGCTGTCCCTCAGCACCTTTGCATGAACATGAACCCTTACTTACTCTCCACCTCAACCCACAAAGAATAAGGTGCTTGAATGGGAGCACGTAGTCAAAACCACTTGTACATATAAACAAAACAGTTCCTCTGCGTACATGTAAACCAAGCACAGGTAACCCAGCATCTTAAAGGCCCGGCCGCCGTGCTCAGTGGTTAGAGCACCAGCCTGCGCCTCGGAGGGTCAAGGGTTTGATCCCGGTCAAGGGCACATACATGGGTTGCAGGTTTGATCCCTGGTCCTGGTTGGGGTGCATGTGGGAGGCAACCAATCAACGTGTCCCTCTCACACTGATATTTCTCTGTCTCTCCCTCCTTTCTGCTTCTCAGCCCTTTCCCAGAATCCATATGTAGGCGACCTACACGCACCATCACGCGAGTGTCAGCGCTCTAAGGACAGGGGCAATCGCTTTGCTCTGGGCAGACTGAAGTCAGCTCAGGAACACACTCAGCCCCTCCACATTCCGCTCTCACCCCTTAATTTAACTTCCAGTTCAGGCAACGGGACAATGTCCTGTGAATAATCTGCTAGTGTCAGTAAATCTCAACCCTGGCTGCACAGAATAATCCCTTGCCTCAGGCGCCCAAGCCTATGAATTCGGACTGATTTGGCCCCGGGCAGCCTTAGGTGTTATCCTGACATCTTGGTCAAGGTTGGAAGCACCGTTACGGCGAGGTCCGGAAGCTCGACACGGGGCTTCCAGCCTGACCTTGGGAGTCTATCCACCGTCAGACAATGGTTTTGAACCTTGTGCGCTTCAGGCACCGGGGAGCTCGAGCAAAAACCCGTGCTGGGCCGCCTCCCAAAGGGAAGTCAGACCTGGGGGTGGAGGGCGCGAGGGATCTCACCCTAGAGGTTCCATCACATAAACGCTAGATGCTCCCTGCTCCCCACCCTTGTTTCCAGAGGGGCAATCGGGGAGAACGGCCCTGGGCGGCTGTCGGGCATCGTGGCTCCCCTCCGCTCCCGCGCCTTAGACCCCCCCCCTCCCCCGAGAAGCTGCCGCCAGCGCCGCCCCCGCTCCGCCGGCCGGTCCTCCCTACGCTCAGGCCGCTCCACAGGCAGCGGCGGCGAGGACCCCCGTCCCACGTCCTCCTAAGGGCGGCGACATTCGAACCCAGGGCTGCCACGAGGTCGCACGGCCTCCCGCAGGGTCACCCGAGCACCGTCCGCCAGGGGCGCTGGGAGCAGGGAGCTAGCCAGATGCCCGGCCCCGCTAGGCCAGCGCGGCCCCGCCGCCCGGGCCCCAACCCCACCCCCGCCCCAGGCCCGGTCCCTGACCCCTGCCGAGCCCGGCAAAGTCACCGCGAGTCACCTGCGCGAGCGCCGAGCCCGGAGCCCTGGGCCTCGACTGGGTCTCCGCGGGGCGCAGCGTGGTGCTGAGCGGCCGGGCGGCGGCCAGCGTGGGAAGCCGGGGCAGCGACGCCAAGGCCGCGGGCAGGCGGCGGACACAGGAGGAAAGGACACGAGCCGCCATGGCTACGCCGACCCAGCGTGCACTGCGCTGCGCCCGCGGGTCTAGTTCCCCCTCCGGTTGGGCGCGGGCGACGCACAGAGCGGCGCTGCAGAGCCCCACCCGGCGGTGGCGGCCCCTGGCGGCCCCTGGCGGCACTGCACCCTGGGGCGCCGGCCCAGACATTCCAGCCCGAGGCAGGGCCAGGACTACAACCAGGGTCCCTGAGCACAATCATTGACCCAGGAAGGAACTTACTTCCACCTACTCTCTGGAAGTTCCGAAACACATTTATTTAAAAGTTTTGATGCCGCGATTCTTCCATAGAAATTAAAACTATTTAATATCTCAAAACAGTATAAAATAAGAATGTGAAAATGAGTCGATTTAAATATGTAAGACTAATAAGTGTGGGAATTACAATAAAAATCATATACATGTTAAACAATGGATAAATAATATAGTTCATAAAAGTGGGTTCATGGAGGAAGTTTATGCTAATTTGCTCACATTTCTTAGCAGGGATTTCAAAGATACTGAAATCCAAACATAAAACTCCGAACTGTGGATCCTGCCTGGACGAACAATCTAACAATGCTTTCAATTTTACATGTTTCTTTTATTTGTATTAAATTTAAGTAAAATAGCCTTGGCCAGGGTGGCTCAGTTGGATGGAGTGTGGTCCCAGACACCAGAAAATGGTGGGTTGATTCCCATCAGGGCACATACCAGGGTTTGGGGTTGGATCCCTGGTCAGGGCACCTGTGGGAGGCAACTGATTGATGTTTCTCTCTCTCTCTCTCTCTCTCTCTCTCTCTCTCTCTCTCTCTCTTCCTCTCTCTAAGTATGTCCTTGGCTAAGGATTTAAAAATAAAACCGGGAATCCTGGCCAGGTGGCTCCGTTGGTTGGGAACTGTCCCATGGACCAAATTCCTGTCAGGGCACATGCCCAGGTTGAAGACTCAATCCCTGATAGGGGTGTACAGGAGGCAGCTGATCATTTTTTTAAAATATATGTTTACTGATTATATATAGAGAGAGGAAGCAAGAGGAATAGAGAGAGAGAAACATCAATGACAGAGATACATTGGTCAGCTGCCTCCTGCACATCCCCTACTGGGGGTTAAACCTGAAACCTGGGCATGTGCCCTAACCAGCAATTGAACCAGTGAACTTTTGGTTCATAGGTTGACACTCAATTGCTGAGCTACACTGGCCAGGCTGATCAATGATACACTCCCACATCGATGTTTCTCTCTCTCCCTTCCTCTCTTCCTAAAAATCAGTAAAAATATATTAAAGAATGCATAATATGATCCCACTGTTGTAAAACATTTCTACTTATGTGTTCACTAAAAAACTGAGTAGCTGCGATGTGCTAGTTGTGGAGGTTACAGCACTGAGCAAGCCAGACGGGCAGTCTATTCCCATAGAGTTTACATTCCAGTGGGAAGATGGACAATAAACAAATAACAATACCCCCCCCCCCCGCGCGCAAACAAACAACTCCAGGAAGCTGTGATGAACACAAGGAAGAACAGTAAATGGGGAGGGAATAGTGAGGGCGTACAGGAGGTGTGTGACTTTAGGTAGGGTGGTCCCTGAAGGCCTTTCTTAGGAGGTATATTTGATTTAACCAACCAGGAGGAAAACAACCTCAGGAACCATCATGCTGTTGGTGATGCCAATCAGAGTTCTATGGCAGTGCTAGCAATCGATGCCAGGCTTCTCCTGCGCCCTGACTCAATCACCTCCATCCACTGCTTATTATGCAATTGGAAGAGCAACTGTAACACCCCTTTGGAATGGTCAGTGACTAAATGGCAAGCTCCATTTTGAGTGGCAGCCTCCCATTTCTGCAGAAAACTGATTGGCACCAAAAACCAGAATGGAGACCAAGGACCAGGGCCCATAAGGTCTGTGCAAATCACCAGCGACGCACCAGCCTCGGATCATGCCTTCCAGGCCACACTTTGGGCAGACCCATGGGCCAGACCCGTGATGGTGACGTGTAGCATTAACATGAGGAAAACTCAGGGAGAGCCTGATGGCTTACTCAGTTGAGACCCTCTCTTCCCATGACCCATTTATATTTGTGTTCCATCGAGTCCTTCAGTTAAACAATAAATCACCTCTTATTTAAATGATGTATTTTGGGCCGTAACCGGTTTGGCTCAGTGGATAGAGCATCGGCCTGCGGACCGAAAGGTCCCAGGTTGGATTCCGGTCAAGGGCATGTACCTTGGTTGTGGGCACATCCCCAGTGGGAGGTGTGCAGGAGGCGGCTGACCGATGTTTCTAACTCTCTCTCTCTCTCTCTCCCTTCCTCTCTGTAAAAAATCAATAAAATATATATTTAAAAAAAAGAATGATGTATTTTGGGAGAGCTACTCCCCCTTCAGCAAAGAGAAAATGTCAGCCTACATGATCTGTGGGTAAAAGGTTCAATATTAAGATGGAGATCAAGTCCTTACAGTTGGGAAGATTTAAGAGAGGACACTGGTGCTTCTCGCTGGCGCTCCCATCAGAGGATATATAAGCATAAACTGTCAACTTCCTGCACACGTCACCCACCACCCAGCAGTTATGCCTCCCTCCTTCCAGCCCATTTGCATATTGTCTCAGCCCCTTCTGTTCCCTTGGGACCATGTACCTCAGTTATCTCTTCTCCCTGACATCTTCTTTCTCACTTTCGTTCTTCTCTCCTCTGAGCCCATAAACATGCCAGTTTCTCCTGGCCTAAAAACAAGGCCACAGGTACCACACCAAAGGAGAGTACATTTTAAGCCAATTAGCTGCAGGATGCGCACCTAACAGACCTCACTAAAAACAGGGCATTAGGTAGGGAAAGAAACTTAAAGATCAGCACACTGCCAGCCCAGACTGTAGCGAGCTCTCACAGCCAGACGGGGTGGCCAGTGTGCCCCAACCCCAAAGAAGCAAAGTTTCAAAGTAATACAAAATTTTAAAAGTTTTGTACATAAACTATTCAAGATTTCTCCAGCACTAACTGGTACAAAGCACAATGAGATGGCAGCTTCAGACCCAGAGGAGGGTAATGAGATGAGTTTCATTTGGCTAAATCAGTGGCAAAAACATCATTTTATTTCTTTCAAGGAGGCAGGAGAGCAAGTAACTGGTCACTTCAACATAAGTGGCACATGATCCACTTTGTGAACCACTGGGGAAAGGGCAGAGATGGGACAAGAATTTGGTCTCTGACAGAGAGGTCTCACCATTTTAATTTGGTCACTTCTGATGAAAAAAATGACTTGCCTAAAGATGCCTTAAAAGCTGAAACCTAAACATAACTTTTTTGGGGGGTGGTTAACTCCTCCTGGAATCACCTTTTCAATTTGGCTAGTACTCTGCACAAAGCAATGATTCCCCATAGTGGAGTCGTTCTCTGGGCTCTACGTGGATCCCAGTAAGGCAGGCCATAGATTTTTCCCTCCTTTATGGAGAGGGCAATATGGATTAAGCTGAAAAATTACCTCCTACAAGTGAGAAAGGGATTAGACTGCTGCTTGAGGACTGTGGAATTATTTGGAATGTTCTACAAATGGTTGCCACATCAACAACAAAAAAGGTAATTACAAAATGTGTACATCACAACATGCTTCTAAAGACACTGCACTGTGCTCACATTCCCTTAAATGTCCCCAAAGGTGCTCAGCCTCTAGCCCTATCAAAATCTCTGAGGGGAGGCAGAGACAATGTGGCGAAAAAGACACGGGTGGGGGGTGGGAGGCAGTGAAAGGAGAAAGCAGCCTTCCAGTTAAAGGTCAGCTTCCAGCAGGCTGGCCTCAGGCGGAGGGAGGGTCAGGGTCAGAGGGAGGAGCGGCGGCAGGGTAGGACGGGTGGCTGTACCTCTCATTCAGGTCCCGCAGAGTCAGGTCCAGCCTCCTTTGTGTACAGAGGTGTTCCTCTTTGGTGCATTTCAGTTTATCTTCCGAATCATCAGTTGTCTTTTCCAGCGTGGCCACCGATCTCGCAGCAAACTCAGCACGGGTCTCTGCCTCCTTGAGTTTGTCAGTAAGAATCTTTATCTCTTCCTCATATTTGTCTTCTTTCTGAGGATACTTTTCTTCAGCAGCACTCAGACGCTTCAGGTTCTGGCCCATCAGTCTCTTCTGCTCATCCATCTCTCGGCAACGGGACTCTGTGCATTCCCAGTCTCCCTCAGTAATCACCAGCTTACGAGCCACTTCTTCATACTCTCTATCTGCCTCTTCTGCAATGTGCTGAGCTTCTTTGAGTTGGGTTTCCTGGAGTTCCAGCGTTTCTTCATCTTTTGAAGCTCGGTTTTCAATAACCTTCATACCTCTCTCGCTCTCACTGGCAGCTTTCTCAGCTTCCTCCAGCTTTTGCAGGGCAGTGGCCAGGCGCTCCTGAGCCGGTCCAGCCCCTCCTCAACCACTTCAGCCTCAGCCTGTTCCCGAGCCCGCCTTTCTCCCTCCACTTCCCGCTGGAGGCACTCGGCCCTCTCTTCGGCACCATCGGCTGCGGCTGCGGCTGCGGCACCTGGATCTTGCGTTTCACCGTCTCAATGGTGGAGATCCCAGCCATGGTGCCCACCCAGCTCCTGCTCGTGTTTGGTTTCCTGCCTCCTTCCGTGTGTTAAATTTTTTGAATTACAACGCAGAGAGCTGTACAGCAGCCGAAAGGCATTGGACCTCCAGTGCAATAGGCTCTGCCGGGGTAGCCCGGTGGAAGGATGCACAAACCGGACAAGAGTTTTACCAGATCTAGTAATGATGTGGGGCAGAGGTTGTGTTTGTATCTTTCCAGAAGGAGCAGCGCAGCCAATTTGGGTACCAGAGCATTATGTGTGTCACCACAGTGGACCCAGAGAAGGTCCTTGTCCCTTCGTTCAAAAGACTGAGAGTTGCTCCAATGACAGCAAAGCGGAAAAGAGAAGAAAAGGAAGGCTACACAAGGGACTGAAGTGCCAGCATGGGGTCAGCTGAAGAAGTTAACAACCGAGGCCCAGCAGATGGTAGAAAAGCAAGAAGTGGAAGCTACTCCCTCAGTCATGTGTCTGGCTATGCTAGCATTGGTTAGCTGCCAGTCTTCTGCAAAGTCTTGCGCAGCCAAGTCTGAGGACTCTGAGTAAATCAGCAAAAGAAACTTTCATTTAGTAGAAAATGTTACCGTCGTGTGATTTCTCTCTCATTGCTGTGTTGCATTGGCATTGTTTTGTTCTTGATGTTCAAGTTTTAAAATGTTAACAGGTCTGTTGTTTGGGTTTTGCGTTGGCATTGTTTTGTTATTGTTTTAATAGCCAGAGTTTTGTTCTTGATGTTTAAGTTTTACTTTCATTATGGTAGCTTAAAAATAAAAAAAGGGTGAGATGTAAGAAGTGGCTATAGGGTTAAGCCTAGACTGACCTGCGGGCAGAGCCACAAACAAGTCCCAGCTTGGAGGGCACAGCCATCTGAGCATAATTAGGCTTGACCTTATGACACTCCCTAGATCCTATCTGGGTAGCTAATGGGCTGAGGGAGATGCAGCAAATGCTGCCAGAACAAGTGAAACTCACAAGAACATTGCAACTATGGTGACCAGTACCTTGTTTACCTCTGGCTATAAAATAAAGGCTCAGCTTGCAGTCTGGGTCCCTCTCTGTAGCCTTAGCCAGGCACAGGAGATCCACCTAGACCTGCTTATTCTCTGTCTGTCTTTTCTACATCCTTTGCCGCCCACCCTCAGTCTCACCGAACCCTTGGCTGAGCTGGCCCGGCACAAAAAGTCAAGCCCTTGGAGACAGGTTCAGGGATTAGCCTGGGACTAGCTACTGCTGCCCCGGTTCCCCTGGTTGTAAGTTTCATGGGGACCCTTAGAGCTCAGGGAGAAGAAGCCGCCTGAGAAAGACAAGGGCAAGAAAGGTGTGGGCATGCTCCCGGGAGGGAGAGCATACAAAATAAATATTTATTAACACTTGAAGCTTTATGTACACTTTTAAAAGCAAACGCACAAATGGAGGAATTACAAAAATTAACCTGAAGTCCCTTCCCCCAATGTATAAATGAACATTAAAGATCAGTAGGGCCATCACCATCAGAATAAAATGTCTAAAAGAATACAATTACTTTAAATGCCATTCTGATACTTTCCTTATAGCTATAACTCCAAAGAATACAAGGAGGCCAAATATATCCAGAACACCGTGTTTTTACCTTACCCTAACTTATTAAATATACAAATATGTTTCCGTCTTTTTGTCCAGCAAGCAAATGAGAATCTGTACCTGACCATTTAACGAAAGACCAGTTCTGGTCAGAGATGGGTGGAAGAAGAGCAGTGCAATGACCGAGAAGTAAGTCCCAAATGGCAATTGTTCCAGAAGTCAATACCGCTGCTGCGAAATGATCCTTCACATCACCTTCCAGGAACCTAACATGGAGCAGAAAAGAAACGATTCAAACCGTATTATATACTACAGGCCTGTGCACGAAATTAGTGCATACGGAGAGTCTCTAGGCCTGGCTGGCTATCAGGACCCATCTGTGGGATCTGTGGGGCAACCGGTGGGGCGATCGGGGGACCCCTTCTGGCACCCACCTTGGCCGACCTGGTGCCACCTGCTCACTGGCCCTGTCCCCCGCTGCCTCCCTCTGCGGGGTGACCAGTGGGGTGACCAGGGAGCCCCCACTGGCAACTGCCTTGGCTATCCTAGGGCCTGCGGGCTGGGGGCGGCTCCTGCATTGAGTGTCTGCCCCCTGGTGGTAAGTGTGCATCATAGTAACCCACTGTTCTGTTGTTCGGTCGATTGGCTTTTATTATATAGGATATTTACACATATGTATTTTAAGAGGCCAAAACCATCCTCCCCAAAGCAACAAGAACAAAAATACCTGGAAATGGGAATGCTTCTCTTTGCAGTACGGGACATGAACACCTGTGCAGTCCCCGCCTATCTCTTGATGCATCTTGTGCCCCGTGCACCCTAGCTCACTGTGGCCAAACTCAGTCTCCTCAGTGTCTTCGCACGTGCTATTCTCTCCCCTTGGCAGGCTCTAAACCCAGTCCTTAGCATGACTGAGCTTTTGTTATTACTTAGGCTGCTGCTTCTGCAGAAAGGTCATACCTAATCCCTGTCTATCCACCCACACTGTATCACATGACCTGTTTCTGTCTTCACAGCACTTGTCACAATGTGAGTGTGCCGGAGTCTATTTATTGTCTTCACTAGCTGAGTATGGACAGAGACCCCCAAAAGTTAGTAACCTTGAAGCCCTAGCAAAGGTCAGGGCTGTGTACCACCCAGTTAATCTAGATAATGGTAGCTGAAGCAACCTCCCTACCTTTAATCATGTAAATTGCCTAAGGGTCATGCTATGACCTAGTCTGTGTGTCACTGAAACCTCCTTACCCTAGGGCTACCCCAGACAAACCTCCTTACCCTAGGGCTACCCCAGACCAAATAAAAGGTTGGAGCGAATCAGTGGAAGTCCTTCTGGACTTGCCCGCCTGGTCCCCCAATATTTCAAAATTATCTCGTGTCATTTCTCTCTCATTTGTGTGCGGCCCCTCTTTCAGATACTGAACCTTACTCCACACAGAACGTGGAGGGAGTCTTACACGACATGAGAGCATCCTATTTTCACATTTGGTGGGTATCTTTGCCACAAGACTGTAATCATAAGGCAGAAGTCAGGTTGTCTTTTTAAGATGGGGCTCTAGAGTCAGCTACCTGGCTTTGAATTCTAACAAAGCAAGAGCTGTGCGACTCTGGGCAAATTATTTAACTTCAGCAGTAAAATGGGGACATGGTGATTATTGTGAGGTTTCATGAAACAGCTGATAGCACAGTCCTAACCCCCAGGAAGTGCTTAATGAAAATGTGTGTTGTCTCACTGCCATATCACCAGCACCGTGCAGAGTGCCACCCATAAACAGATCTTCTCAGTCAATAGTTCAATATTGGCCCTGGTCAGTGTGGCTCAGCTGGTTGGGTGTTGTCCATTGCACTGAAAGGTTGCTGGTTTAATTCCTGGTTAGGGCACATGCCTGGGCTATGGGCTTGATCCCCAGTGAGGGGTGTACAGGAGGCAACCGGCTAATGTTTCTCTCCCTCTCCCTTCTCCTCTCTCAAAAAACTCTCCACAAAAAACCTTAAAAAAAACTTAGTTAAATATTTACTAATAGACCAATATTAGCTGCCTACATGGTGGAGGCTCAGGTTTTGAAGTAAAGATGTCTTCCTAAAGTACATTTAAAACTTTTCTTAATGGAAATAACATAAATTATAAGTCTCCTGTAGAGAATATTAATTACTCTGTATTTAAAATGTTTTCATTATGGGATAACACAGGGCTTAAATACACAAAAAATACTTATCCAACGCCATGCTGGTGGGACCAGTATACAGGGAACCTGAGGCTTGACTCAGATCTACTAAACATTCTACTTCATTTTTAAAAACAACTGATTTACAGAGAGAGGAAGGGAGGAGGTGGGGGGTGGGGGAGAGAAACACTGATGTGAGAGAGAAACCTCAATCGGTTGCCTTCTGCATGCGCCCTGACCGGGGAATGAATCCAATACTTGAGCATGTGCCCTGACCGGGAATTGAACCCGCCACCTTTTGGAGTACGGGATGACACTCCAACCAACTGAGCCACTCGGCCAAGGCTGAACACTATTCTTCTTAACATTCTTTATCTTGATCTATATATAGTGTTTCATGTTTCCTTTCATCTAAATGACACAAAAACATCTGGTTTCTGTATGTGCACAGGTGCCTTTCAAAGGTCACACTCACTGCCCAGCAGTCGCACACTTGCCTCCCAGCCTGCCCTTGAGGAAGACAGTAGAGCATCACACCCACGCTCAGGGCCGTCTTGGGGTTGATCGCAATGAGCTGGAACACGGGGCTTCCTGACGGCTCCCTCTCTTTGGCACAAGGATGACTCAGAACAACAAAAAGGAGCCCCTGATTTAGAAGAAAAATTAATAACCAAAGAAATCATTAGGACTATGGTGAGAGAAAGGAAGAACTGGCAGAGACAAAACGAAAGGCTCACAGGAAAGATCAACAGACTCATCAGGCTCCCAGCCATTCCCAGTCTCTGCGCGTGAGTCGGGCGAATGCGCCGCCCTCCACCTTAGATGCGGCTCACACCCCAGGTGCCCATTTGAGGAAACGCCGGCCAGAGAAAGAGGGAAATAAGCACATGACGGGAGGCCTCAAACTAGCAATGCTCATCTGTCAGAACACATTTTCCCATAAAAGCAATCCTAAGTGGCGACTAGAGGTAAGGCCAGCCTATAACAGTTTATTCATTTGTATTTATAGAGTGCGAGTGACCAAAAAATACACCATGACCCATGGTCGTTTCTGTGGGAAAATGTGTCACAAACCTCTCCCAGCTTTAAAATTACATGTTTTTCTTTTTCTTTTAATCCTCACCCAAGGATATGTTTTTACTGATTTGAGAGAGAGGGGAAGGGAGGAAGGGAGGAAGGGAGAGAGGGCGGGAGGGAGGAAGAGAAGCATTGACTGGTGCCTCAAATACACACCCTGACCGGGAATTGAAAGCGCAGCATTTTGGTATATGGATGATGCTCCAATAAACTGAGCCACTGGCCAGGGCAAAAATTACATGTTCTATTAACATCATTGAGTGTGAAGATACTTGTCACACACATATGTATACATGTCTGTATGTATGCTACATGTTGAAAATAATTATCTTTGGGGGTAAAATAGGAAAAATTAATTATTGGGCCATTTTACCCATTTCTACCTTACACATTCCCAGAATGACTACATTAAAAAATTTTTAAGTTGATTTTAAATAGAGGAAGGGAGAGAAAGAGAAACATCAATGTGAGAGAGAAACATCGATCAGTTACCTTCTGTACACTCCCCAACTGGAGATCAAACCTGCAACCTGGTTATGTGCCCTGACCGGGAATCGAACCTGTGACCTTTTAGTGTATGGAATGATGCTCCAGCCAACTGAGCCACCTGGCCAGGGCCAGAGTAACTGAATTTTTATAATGAGAATGCATTACCTTTATAATTAGAAAACAACTGAGAGTTAAAAAAAAATGTTAAATGCCATACACTTAACTAGGGTCAGGCAAACTATGGCCCACAGGTAAAATCTGGCTCAAGGCATGTGGGGAAGTTTTATTGTCCAAAATGTTTTATTGGAATGTAGCCACACCCATTTCTTCTGTCATCTCTGGGTGATTTTATGCGATAGTGGCAGAGCAAGTAGCTACAGCAGAGACCATGTGGCCTGCAAAGTTAAAACATTCACTGTCTGTCCCTTTACAGACATGTTTGCCAATTCCTGCACTCAGGTATAAATTATGATTTCTGGAGGTTGGCTTCATGGGGAACTCTTACTATTTTTTCCATTTCTGTTCTCAATGTTTTAAAATGAAATAGGTATTAATGTTGTAATACCAAAGATAAATGCTTAGTAGATAAATTTAATTCCAGAGACAAATTCAACTCTCTTATTTTAGGATGAATAATAATAAGCCTCAAGACCATGTGACAGATTGCCTAAGACCACAAAACTTTTGCATTCATGTCCACAGATGTTGCTGGGCTAGGGAGAGATGCACCCTTTGCGTTCAGAGCCTCCCCGTGCTGAGGCCCGCAGGGTTGCCCCTGGGGCTGGGCAAGTGAGTCTCCATACAGCACCCAGCTGGCTGCTTCTGTCTCTGCTTATGGCTCAACAGCACACACATGCATGAGCAGTGGCTCCTGACCCTGGGACAACTACCTCCAACCTGTTCAGATGCCAAAACCAGACTGTAAGCCAACTGTATTAACATAATGGCTAAGAGGCTGTGGTTCGTTTTTATACGAGAACACTAAAGTCTAAGAGAAAAGCATGTCTATGACCATTTAATCATCCTTCCTCAGGATATACATTCACATCAGAAATCATTTATGGCAGTGGTTCTCAACCTCGGCTGCACATTAGAATCACCTGGGAATCTTTTTAAAATCCTGATTTCTGGGCCTCATCCTCCGGAAATTCTGTTTCTTTGTTATGGGGTGGGGCCACAAGAGTTCCCCATGAAGCCAACCCCATAACAAAGGATTTTAAAAAGATTCCCAGGTGATTCTAATGTGCAGCCAAGGTTGAAAACCACTGATTTATGGCAATGTGGTTGGGAGCCAATTCTGTTAATAGGATAATATTTCTCAGTATAAATTCACAGCCAGAAATTAATGTTTGCCCTTAAGTCATACAGCCAGAAAATTCACCAAGCAATCATACTGTACCAACACTTATTTTCATCCATTTCAAGAAAGAACAAACACTGCTGTCCAATTTTGAAAAAAACAGGCAACAAGGAGGGCCAGTCAATTACTACTCACTAAGTTATTGCAGTCACTCAGTGATACCAAGAGTAGCACTCAGAACAAACATGGAATGGTCCCGGCTGATTGGCACTTACCATTTCAGAAAAGGCTTTGTGACAGACGGAGGCCTGGTAGGAGTCACCAATGTGCATCTTTTTCAGGAGCTGACCAGTTTTTAAATTCCTTAGACACCAAAAATAGGTAAGCTGATAACACTCTTCCAGGAAACTGGTTTTCACATCAAACTCTCTTATTTATCACAGCATCCGTTAGGAGGGGACCAAGAACAAACTAAGGGACACAGGACCTTTATTTTGTTTAATCACAGCCTGAGCTAAAAACAGAACTACAGTTTAATTTGGTCAATGGTTTTTTGTTTTTGTTTTTGTTAATCCACTGCCACGGATATTTTTTCCATTGATTTTTTAGAGTGGAAGGGAGTGAAGGTGGGAGGGGATGAGAGAGAGAAAACATCAATTGGTTGTCTCCCACACATGTCCAGACCCGGGCCAGGGATCGAACGTGCAACCCAGGTACATGTTCTTGACGGGGAATTGAACCTGTGACCTTTTGGTGTGCAGGCTGTTGTTATAACCACTTCGCCACACCTGCCAGGGATGGCCAATGGTTTAATTTGATAGTTTAGCCCTCTGCTATGCCACTAGGGAGAAATCTCTCCAAATTTAAAGGGAAAGGGTTTCAATGATCTCATTTTACTTGGTATTAAAATTAGGCACATGGTATAGCTCTAATCATTATGATTTTGTCATAATTTTTGTTATACCTAAATTTTCCATGGACAATGGTCAGGAAACCAAATCTGGTTAGGCAAGAGATGACACCTGAAAGAGACATATAATTATGTCTCTATAATATCTGCTTATTCCAGAGCCAGCCCCAGATAACGGAGAAAGAAGGAAAGACTGAGCTGGGGTGAAAAATGGAAAAAAGGGTGAAAGGAGAGAAGAGGCTAAATGTAAAAGAGCCCTAACCAGTTTGGCTCAGTGGATAGAGCATCTGCCTGCGGACTGAAGGGTCCCAGGTTCGATTCCGGTCAAGGGCATATACCTTGGTTGTGGGCACATCCCCAGTAGGAGGTGTGCAGGAGCTGATTGATGTTTCTCTCTCATCCATGTTTCTGACTCTCTATCCCTCTCTCTTCCATTCTGTAAATAATCAATAAAATATATTAAAAAAAATAAATAAATGTAAAAGAAAAAAGTTTGCTGGAACCACTCCTCAGCTTGAGGATTTGTGACATTAACAACTGTTCTATCATGTGACTCTGCCTATGAAACCCTTTCAGTTGGCTCCCATTAGCCACGGATAAAGTCCAAGTAATTTTTCATGGTACTTACAGTCCTCACGAAGCCAGCTCTGGAGCACTGTTACTCACACTGCTCCTGTGCCCGACAGCTCAGTATCTGTTCAACATGTATGCATGTTCCCAGCTCTCTGCCTTTGTTCAAGTTATCCTCCCGAATGCCCTCATTACTGGCCAACCTCCTCCCCGTGTTGACCAACACCCATCCATTTCCTATGGCCCAGATTATGTCCCACCTTCTCCCAGCAGCATGAGCTCAGTTTAGACTCTCTCACTCCTCCCTGTCTGCACCAGTCCACAGAAGTCTCCTCACCTCCAATTCCATATAGTACTGTCCTCATGCCTTATTTTTAATGTAATATATACTGTAATAGGGTAGAATGCAATCATTCAACACATACTTCTGAACTTCTAGGGCCCAGGTAGTGTATACAAAACTAAAGACAGGAAGCTAAATTCTCATGAAGGTATGCCAGGTTTTCCTCATACAAGGGACACCAGAGCAGGTGTATCCCTTACAGAGGTTAGTGCATGTTCTGTAGATAGTAACTGCTCTCTCCCAAATCCCAAAGCTCTATTATTGTGACACTAGGAACTGTGAAGCAATCTTATTTACCTACAAGTTTTTAGGGGCCTTGGGCCCAGGATTCATATTTACATCCCTCACAGAGAAGTAGAGACTCAAATATCTATTAAATAAGTGAAAGATGGTACTCAGTTAATGTAGCTTGACCAAGATTTAATATTTAAGGCTCCAGCAGTAGTTTCAAAACAGGCCACTGAGCCCTGGCTGGTGTGGCTCAGTTGGCTGGGAGCCATCCCCTGCACCAAAAGGTTGCTGGTTTGATTCCTGGCCAGGGCACATGCCTACAGTGTGGGGCCTCATCCCCAGTAGGGGTGTGTTCAGCATGTTTCTCTCTCTCCCTTTCTCCCCCTCTCCTTTCTTCTCTCTCTAAAATCAATAAAAACAGGAAAAATTATTAAAAAAATGCCACTTGAACCTGGAGTATAACATGAATTGCTTTAGGCACCCAACAAATAAGGAGTCCCACAGGAAAGGTGAATAATTACTGTATGTACATGTATAGGGTGTCCCCCAAAAGGTATATGCATACTTTGAATAACTATAAAGGCAGTGTTTATTAAAATACATTTCGTTTTAAAAATTGAGCTATCAGCTGTTAAAGTGTATATATTTTTTAAAAAAAAATGTTTATTGATTTCAGAGAGGAAGGGAGAGGGAGAGAGAAATAGAAACACCAATGATGAGAGAGAATCACCGACCAGCTGCCTCCTGCATGCCTCCCACCAGGGACCAAGCCCACAACCCAGACACGTGCCCCTGATCAGAATTGAACCCGGACCCTTCAGTCCACAGGCCGATGCTCTATCCACTGAGCCAAATCAGCCATGGCAAAGTGTATATACTTTTTTGAGGGACATCTTATAGTTATAGAGAGCCCAAAGGTAAAAGATAGCTTCTGATAGACAGCGTGAGCCATACTTCTTTGAGTAGCTACCCTAAGCAAACAGCTAAGACAGGCACTAAGAACTGATATAGGATGTGGCACTACCTTCAAGGACTTCCATAATACAAAGTAGCACACGCTAAATTAAAATCAGGGCCCAGGCATTCAGACAGGGAAATGCCCATGAGGGCTGAGGTGATATGACAGAACTCAAGGCAACTGTGGGGGAAGGTACCCCTTAACTAGGACTCAAACTTACTCTTAGTACAGAGGTCCCTCCCCAATCCCAAATTCTGTTGTGATCCATTACATATGAGATGCTAAAAGACAACTATTAGCAAAAGGGGGGAAACGAGGGATGGGAAGAAAAAAGGGAGCCAAGTGTACGGAGCGCTGAAGGGAATTTTTGTAGCACAGCCTGGGAAATGGAAGCTGAAGGAAAGCAAACATGGGCCCCACACAAGGTCACCTTTCTGGGGCAGAGAGGAGAGGGCTGGGAGTAAGAGTGTTTATAAAATAACAGCATAGAAGATGATCTGGAGGTTGAATATTGGTTCATGGCAATTACTAGATTAAATTAATAGTCTCGGAGCTACATAATGAAGTCTGGACTATAGAAATAGCAGAAAGAATAGAAAAGAGAACTTTGGTAAAGAACACTGTCCTCCAATAAGACCTGAGAACTGAGGGAAGTGCCCAAGTGGGAGGCTGCTGCTCTAGATGCAGCAATGTGAGAACAGGCCCCTGGCAGGCTAGAACACGGTCCCCTTCCAGGGCTCCCGGGGGAGGAGGGCAAGGCTTCTCTCAGGGGCCATGCTTTCCTACGTTACTCCCAGAAGGTTAGCAATGGGCAGTACAGAAGAGGTAGGTAATAGTGACATTCATATCATAACTTCCTCTTTTCAAGACCCATTCTGGCCCCAAGGAAACAGTTAATGGAAAAGCTTCTGAGAAAAAAAAAATCATTATTCTCCTAATACAAATTAACCCTGCAAGACCGATGGCCAGGCATGGTTCTCCCTGTGGTCAGGAAAGAGAGGTGGCTGGGGACTCCTTGAGTTCAGTTTCCCTATCACAAAGTTACTAATTTGGATCCTGAAATGAACCATTTTTTATGTACCTAGTAATTCTGGATTATATTCTAGGCATCACGGATGACACTTCACATAAACTCTGGATTCTCTTAGGTTTCCCTGAAGAGTATTAATTCTGGCCCCCCTCCCGCCCATCCAGTAACCTGTTAACTTGGCTAACCTCAAATTCCAGTTGCCTTAAAACCTAGTTCAGCCGAGGCCGGTTTGGCTCAGTGGATAGAGCGTCGGCCTGTGGACTGAGGGGTCCCGGGTTCGATTCCAGTCAGGGGCATGTGCCTGGGTTGCGGGCACATCCCCGGTGGGGGGTGTGCAGGAGGCAGCTGATCCATGTTTCTCTCTCATCGATGTTTCTAGCTCTCTGTCTCTCTCCCTTTCTCTCTGTGGAAAAATCAATAAAATATATAAAAACAAAACAAAACAAAACAAAACTAAAACCTAGTTCAGTTCTTTATGCCTTATCCAGGCTTCCCTGAGTCTGCCCCACATACGTGTCATTTAAAAGGTCAGCCAGATATTTAGGCAGAGATTATAGCAAGAGTTAGGGCTCTTCTCTGGCGCTCTGCGTTTGGGATTTCTCTGCCTCACTTTCACACTGAACCAGCAGGACAGCAGGTTTTCTTTTTATTAAATGTATTTGGGAGCCCTGGCTGGTTTTCTCCATGGTTAGAGCGTTGGCCCTCAGACCGAAGGGCTGAGGTTTCGATTCCAGGTCAAGGGCATGTACCTGGATTGCAGAATTTATCCCTGGCCCAGTCGGGGCACGTGCAGGAGGCAACCAATCAATGTGACTCTCAGATTGATGTTTCTCTCTCTCTCCCACCTCCCTTCCTTCCACTCTCTCTTAAAAAAGAAAAATGGAAAAAATATTCTTGGTTTAGGATTAACAACAAAAAGAATGCATTGGGGAGACACTGGTTTACAAAATTATACATGTTTCAGGTATACAATTCTACAACACATCAGAAGGTTTCTATCAAGCTTTTGGCGAATCAGTGGTGGAGTGGAGCCTGCCCTCTACTAAAAGCCATAAGAACCGGAAACTTGTCCAGTGACATTTCCTGTCTCTAAGGGTCGAACCCCCTCTAGTATCTTTATTCTTTTTCTCACTCTCCAGTGTCTTCAGTTAGTTGATTTTCATATTTATTCCAGAGTTTATAGTCACTTGAAGTAGGAGAGTTGGTCTGGTAGAAGCCACTCAAGCACTAACCAGAAGCAGAAACAATCATACATTTTTGCCAATAAAATTTCATTCATTGATAGTCTACTCAGACTGATACTTTTCACAATGTCTGAATTAATATGATGTTCTTATTAAGTATCTAGCATCTGACAGTAAACAAACAAAAACTATCATATTTACGGCCTCTTATTTCATCTTAATGACCCTGTGAAATTAGAGGTATATCCTTATATTACAGAAGAGAAAACTGAGGATCTTGAGAGAAAACTTACCAAATAACAATGTTGTTCATTATAGTGGTACCAAGCAGAGCTTCCTGTGTCCCTTGAACCTCAGCAAAAGTTAGTACCGTCTCTTCGGGAGGCATCAAAAACTGTTTTTCTTCACTTCTGCATTTAAAATAGCATTAAAAACCAGCACTTTGTAGCAAAGCACTTTTTTGGGGGGAGGGGGATGCGGTGAAGAAGGAAACTTTATTCAGTGGAAAAGAGCTCAATTGGGATACAGCACAGCTGTGAAAATAGCGCGGTTGTGAGGCAGTCCTAGGACCAGGTGGGCCTGAGGCCAGGCCCCTATCTGCTCTGCTCCGTGCTGGTCTGCTCTGCTCTGTGCTGGTCTGCCCCACTGTGCTTTGGTCTGTTCTGCCTGTGCTGGTCTCCTCAGCTCTGCTCCAGTGAGGCATCTTCAGTGCTTTAGCTCAGCCAGGCAAACCCACTCGTTCATCTTCAGTGGAAAGGGAAAACGTGTAGCAAAGCACTTTCTAAGCAGACCTTCTACAAATTATTGAACTCTGTACAATAAACTTTAACCCAATACCAGAAAAAAGATCCAATCGGAAAACATGCATATGCTAAACTTTCTACAACATGTATTACTTCTAATCGCAGTATATCTACCTGGATATACTGCGAGCACCACAAACTCATCATATCCAACTAAATTCACCAGCTCTCTCTTTAAACTTCGCGTTTCTTTCTGCATTCCTATCTCAACGAATGGTACCATCACCCAGGTGGCCAGCCCAGAAACCTGGACATTTTCCTTGTCTCCCTCCTTTCTATCTCCTCCATCACCAAGTCCTAATGATTTTATCATCTCACCTGTCCCAAATCTGTCTGCTTCTCCCCATCTCCACTAACACTTTCCTAATTTAAGCAAATAATTGTCTCTTGTCTAGATTACTGCAGCAGTTTATAAAAAGATATGCCGTCTATTACTAGAAAAGACAGATTAGTAATCACAATAAAGTATATAAGGGAGTATACAACAGACACAGAGGACGCTAAGAGCTTTGTTTTCAGCGCGTTGAATCCGAGGGAACCCCAGGTGTCTAGTGAAGAGGCATGCAGGTCTAGAGGTCAAGGAAGAGCTCAGAGCTGGAAATGGATGTTCAGAAGTAGTTAGCAGCTGGACAGTAACTGAAGCCATGAAAACCAAGTGCGTGGAGCAAGAGAAGTGTCTAGAACAGGGGTGGGCAAACTTTTTGACTCGAGGGCCACAATGGGTTCTTAAACTGGACTGGAGGGCCGGAACAAAAGCATGGATGGAGTGTTTGTGTGAGCTAATATAAATTCAAAGTAAACATCATTGCATAAAAGGGTACGGTCTTTTTTTTTTTTTAGTTTTATTCATTTCAAACGGGCCGAATCCGGCCCGTGGGCCGTAGTTTGCCCACGGCTGGTCTAGAATCTTGAGGTACCTGGAATATTTAAGGGGCACACAGAGATTTCAAAGACAAAAGGAACAAACAGCATCTGCTGAGCCTCTCCACTGCACTGGCTTCCTCCCTGCACGCCTGCTTCCACCCTTCTAACTGCTCTACGTCCCAGTGCTGAGCAGAACCTGCGACACCATGCCCACAGCACAGAAAGAAAAGATGCTGGGGATCCAACTTTCTCTGAAACCCGGGGATGAAATCATTCTTTATCTAATGGTTAGATCAGCTGGTGCTTTTCTTACCCTCCTTCTGCAAATGTCATGATCTCTACTTGCTGATCACAGAGGGCCCTGCTGCTGCTGACTAGCCTCCTCTTTGTCAGGCCAAGCACAGCGTGTATATTTCCAGTCCTCAGGAGCACCTGCTTTTCACATCCACCATCAGAGGAACAAAGTAATGCCCTAAGTCAAAGATAAAAAAAATGCAGAGAAGTCAGAAGTCTTTCTTTTTTTTAAAAAAAAATATATTTTATTGATTTTTTACAGAGAGGAAGGGAGAGGGATAGAGAGTTAGAAACATTAATGAGAGAGAAACATCGATCAGCCGTCTCCTGCACACCTCCTACTGGGGATGTGCCCGAAACCAAGGTACATGCCCTTGACCGGAATCGAACTTGGGACCCTTGAGTCAGCAGGCCAACGCTCTATCCACGAGCCAAACCAGTTAGGGCCTTTCTTTTTTTTTTTCTTTTCTTAAATAAGATTTAAAAATTGATTTTACAGAGAGAGGGAGAGGGAGAGAGAGAAACATCCACCGGCTGCTTCCCTTCTGTCCTACGGGTTCAGCGTGAAAGTGAGGCAGAGAAATCCCAAATGTAGAGAGACAAAAAAGAGCCCTAAACTCTTGCTATAATCTCTGCCCAATTATCTGGCTGACCTTTTAAATGACATGCATGTGGGGCAGACTCAGGGAAGCCCAGGTTTTGGATCAAGGCTGAAACCTGGGCACTTACCCTGGCCGAGAATCGAACCTACAGCCTTTCAGTGCCTGGGACGCTCAACCAACTGAGTGACACCGGCCAGGGCAGGAATAAGTCTTTAATAGTAAAGGACTAGGTTCAAATTTTAAAAGGAAACTTAAGTGCGGGATCAAGTGAAAGATAAAGGAAAAGAAAACTTCTGGAGAACTACGCACCTGATTTCTCTGATTTCCAAATTCCCCAAGGCCACACACACAAGGTTACACACATCAGGCATGGGAACTATCTGTAACACTGGAACCTAAATAAAATAAGAGCCAAAATGATGTTTGGTTGTTTCATTTTTAATCAATCTAAATTTTCCAAAATTTGTTGCATCTGCTTTCATTCTTACTATACCAGGATAGTTTCCAACATTTGGAAATGTGAGAAGGTTCGGCAAACACCCTTTTTTTATTAGTCGTAAATCCAAATAAGCTACATGCATAACAGTGTTTACTGCAGCATTTATTCATGCAGCTTATGCTCCTACCAACAGGGGAACAGTTAAGTAAATTCTGGCATCTGAGCCAATACAACCATTAAAATAAATTTATTCACTGAACAAATATTTATTTATTGAGCACAAGCACAGAGCAAGAAGCTGTGGATAGACTAGAGAACAAGAATGAAATCTGCTGAGAGAGGAGATTAAATCTTCAAGGTTCTCACAAAAAGAAAAAAAAGGTAATTATGCAAAGTGATGGATGTTCCACCACTTACCTGTGGGATTCCTTTCCCAATGTATGCACATATCAAATGATCGCTAAGTACACTTTAGACATATTACAAGTTTATTTGTCAATTATACCTGTCAATAAATCTGGAAATATAAATAAAATTCTACATAGATAAGTATGAAGGAGAACTGTTTATATGCTAAGTGAGAAAAGGCAGTTTAAAAATTGTAAGCCTCTAGGAGTGCACCAGGTGGACATGTATGAAGGTGGACAGGACCTGGAAGAAAACACACGCAGAAAAGCAGCAGGAACGATGCTTTCATGAAGGGTAAGATTGGTGGGTGTCAGCACGCTTAGAAGTCAGAACAGATGGAAATGCCAAGCTGCTTCATCAGCTCGAGATAAAGACCCACCTCTGGGTGAACGCGCGGTAAAGCTAATGAAGCACAATGTGAACTGCAGACTAGATGGCAGGGACATGGTGCTCACTGCACCATTTTTCTGTTATGTTTGAAATTCTCCTAATAAAGCTTATCTCTCTGTTCTGTTTTGCAGTCACAGACCCCTGCTCCCCCTTTGGTAAGCTGCCGACCCATTATCATGCAAATAACCGCAAAGATCTCTTTTAGACTTGGACTCACCTCTGCAAAGTGCCAGGAATACTTTTTTTCCCACTGCCCAGTATCCAGAGGTTTCCAAAGAGAAACTGCATATTCACAAGCAGTTATGATGCACGGCTCTTTGACACCAGCTACTTCCCACCACATGGCACTCACATCCACGGAACAGGAACCTGAAGGATTCTAACCAGAATGGCAATAATGTTATGCTAAAGGGATACTTGGGGTCTGTTTTATGAAAAAAATATGAAAAGTGATACATGACAAGGATTAATTAAATACCAAGTAAGTGTAATGAAAGTTTTATACAGGTCAAAATAGAGCATGATGGGTCTCACAGGTAACAAAAAAAACTGCCCATAGACCTTCATCTCATGATGTAATTTAAAAGCATAGCTCCGCCCTGGCTGGGTGGCTCACTTGGCTGAAGCATAGTCCCATACACCTGAAGACTGCAGGCTGGATTCCAGGTCAGGGCACAGTCCTAGGTTACAGGTTCAATCTCCGGTCGGGGCGCATACAGGAGGCAACCAATGGATGTTTCTCTCTCTCTTCCTCTCTCAAAAAAACACACATACAAAAAAACCTAAAAAAATAAAATAGACTACTCCAGAATAGAATACATTCAAATTTAACCACAAAAGATAGCCCATAAGAACAAACCCACTTAGAAATTAAACATCCTGATGAACCACTCATGGGTTGAAATAACACACTATTTCTAAATGAACAACAAGGAGAGCAGTAGGCATCCAAACGTACAGTCTGGTGGTGGGGGGGGGGCCGCGGGGGGGCGGGGAACAAACACGCAGCATGTGGCCAAAGCAAGATTTCCCCAAAAAAGTATAATCAATCATAAATGTATTTATTAAAAAGCAGAAAGGCCCTAACTGGTTTGGCTCAGTGGATAGAGGGTCGGCCTGCGGACTCAAGGGTCCCAGGTTCGATTCCAGTCAAGGGCATGTACCTTGGTTGGGGGCACATCCCCAGTAGGGAGTGTGCAGGAGGCAGCTGATTGATGTTTCTCTCTCATCGATGTTTCTAACTCTCTATCCTTCTCCCTTACTCTCTGTAAAAAATCAATAAAATATATTTTTTAAAAAAGCAGAAAGATAAAGTAAGCAAGCAGCTCAAGAAAGTAAAAGAACAATGAAAGGACCACAATGAAAAACAGTAGGAAGGAGTTATTAAGGGTAAAAACAAAAGTAAATGAAATAGGAAATAAAAACTCCAACTGTCAGTACAACCAAAAACTAATTTTCTACGAGACCAACAGAATGGACAAATCTCTTAAATCTGATGTAGGAAAAAAATATTTTTTAGAAATGGGGGCTTTTACTTGAAGACACAATGAAACAGTTGATTCCTGAAGAAACTAAATTATTAAAATTGATTGAAGAATAGCTTTGAAATGACACAGGTATTACTATGTATCTTTTATTGAAAAGGAATCTGGAGCTCAGAGGCTAAATGATTTGCACAAGGTCACAAAGCCAGTAATTGGCAAACAATTTATGTGGATTTTAAACTCTTTCTTCTGTACCAGTTCTCAACTGGGGGCAATTTTGCAACCCTCCTTGGGGTATACTTGACAATGTCTGCAGACATTTTTGGTTGTTGCAACTAGGGAGGGGGTGCTACTGGCTCTATTTGGTAGAGGCCAAGGCTGCTGCTGAACATCCTACAATGCACAGGCCACCCAATCTCTCACAGCAAAGAATTATCCAGCCCTAATGTCAGCAACGCTGACATTGAGAAACTGTACTCTACACCGTGAATACAAAGGTAACTAAGTCACAGGTCCAGTCTAATTCTCAGGATTTACTAAAATGTCATTAACAGAATATTGTTTTTTTAATGCAATGATCGGTTTAAGAAAACATTTATTGAATTGAGAGAGAGAGAGAGAAGGGAGGAGGGAGGAGAGAGAGAGAGAGAGAGAGAGAGTAATCAACTTTGTTGTTCCACTGATTTTATGGATTCACTGATTGCTTCTTGTGCCCTGACAGGGGACGGAACCTGCCAACTTGGCATATCAGGATGACACTCTAACCAACTGGCCAGGGCTCATTAACAGAATATTGTAATTTATATTTCTTAGAGCCACATACATCACACAGCATATAAAGATTAACCATTCACTACATCACAATCAAGAACTGCTACCCATTTTCTGATATATCACCTTAAGTGGTTCTTCTAGAAACATTAGATGATTTGGGGTAGGAGAGTCACAAATGACTCCTCTTCCTTTCTCTCCCTCTGTTAATGCCTGGTTTTTATTTAAATAAGTTGCGTTACTGAGCTTAAGTTTTCTTGGCAATAGCTTGACATACAAACTTCTCCAGATGATCTCAAAATATAAATATAGGTGAATACTGTGAAAAACAAAGAACTTAAATTTGTTTTTCTGAATCCTTTTTACCAAATTTATTTAATAGTATTAAGTTAAGAATGAAAAGCTATTGCCTGGCCGGCGTGGCTCAGTGGTTGAGTGTGTCTACCTGTGAACCAGGAGGTCATGGTTCGATTCCCAGTCAGGGCACATCACATGCCTGGGTTGTGGACTCCGTTCCTGGTGGGGGGCAGTGGAGGCAGCCAATTAATGATTCTCTCTTATCATTGATGTTTCTCTCTCTCTTCCTCTCTGAAATCAATAAAAACGTATTTTAAAAAATGAAAAGCTATCTAATAAAATTCTCTATTTTCCTATTCATCACATTTTTTTTTACGTGTAAGACAAAGACACATTAGAAGGTAACAGTGTTCTGACCTTTAACTTTGAAACCAACTGTAGGTTGCCTGGGTTTAAGCTGTCACAAGTAGGAACGTCTGCTAATTCAGTCTGTAGAAACAAAAGTCACACCATTAATCTACACTTTACGTATGACATCTGCTGCATCATTCACTCATCAAAATGCCCACTTCTTATGGCAAACTGCTTCACGGATGACAAAGCCAATATTAAACACATTTTTAAATTAACTTTAATTTCCCCAGAATGAATTTCAAGTTTACAGTGATGTCCTATCAAGGAAACATATCAAAACATTCTTAAACACCGAGGAGCCAATGTGTACAGAAGTCACTGAGGTGCGTCATTCCTTCCGAGAAAATGTCACAAAGGAAGCAGATTGTACCTGTTCGATGGAATGTTCCCCTGAGTCAAGGCATTTGCTTCCACAGAGTGGACTTTCTTTGGAAGGGAATGACCCAGTGGGGAAAGGCGTTGCTTGGGGACCAGAATCGTAGGCACCGCCAGGCTGTCCCTTCCTTCCTGTCACACGCAGGCTGCCATCTAATTTTGGTTGGCTGGTGCAACTGTGGCATTGCTCACTGTCACTGGCTTTCCCAGGAGAAAGCTGGGGTGAAGAGCAAGTTAGTTCAACAACCTCAGCAGACACTCTGCCGCAGCGTGTCGGGGAGCCAAGAGCTGGAGTAGTGCCTACGACGGGGAAAGCGGGGGAGCGCACATGTGCTGTCGGCCGGCCATCAGCGTCCGGCGTAACGGTGTTTACAGGAGTGAAGAGGAATGCGGGCGAGGAGAGGCCCTTCTGCCCAGGCTGGCTTTTCAGCGCCGGCACTTCAGGAGGCGCTTTTCCTGGCAGAACAGTCAGTTCCTCCTCCAAGCCCTCCATTTCCGTGTGGATTTGCTTGGGAGTCAGTTCCTCCAAAACAAGGTAATTTCCCTCTTTCAGATGCCTCTCTCCATACACGTTTGATCCGAAAGGCTCAATCAGCTTTTCTGAGCAGAACTTCAGTTTTTCAAGCTTAAGAGAGCCAAAGTCTTCATCAGGTAACTGAAAGTCTGTGGCTTTGAGAAAAGGCGACAGGCGCTTTAAACTTAGCCTTTCATTCTTATGAGGCGGAGCACTGGAAGCATTGCCGCCCGAAGCTAAGCAGGCGTTATTAATGGGAGAAAAGGAGTCCCCTTTTTGGCGGTGACCTTCCTTCCCTAAAACAGAAAGGAACAATAATAACAAATACCCAACAAGAGACACTAACCCCCAACAAAGAGTGCACTTCTGAACTCCAACAGGACGTAACAGTTCATCACTTTCCTCCTCCGTGACCCTGAAACCTCAGTGAACAGTTCAAAAATCAGCCACGGGTTCGTGGTTAACTAGCAGCTCTTCTTGTGCAGTCGCCCAAGCAGGTGCTGACAGCGTTAGTTGGGGGAAGACAGGGGTCTAGTCCCAGCTCAGCCACTGACTTGCTGTGCTACTTTGGGCAAGTCAATGCACTTCATCTTCCCTGGCCCCTCAGAGAGGAAATGGACTAAGAATCTCCAAAGTCCTTTCTGCTCTAAAACTATGATTCCAACAAACTACCAGAATACAGTCTACAAAATGCTGGCTTTTCTCACTGAAGAAAACTTAGACCCCCTTTCAAGCAAAGAGTTATTTACTACTAGAGGCCCGGTGCACGGCATTAATGCACTGGGGCGGGCGGGGAGGGCGGGGGGGCGGTGGGCGTTGTGTGTGTCCCTCAGCGCAGCCTGCATCCTCTTGCAGTCCGGGACCCCTTGGGGGGTGTCTGCCTGCCACAGAGGCAGGAGAAGCTCCCACCACCACCTCTGCGCTTGCCAGCCAGAAGCTGGGCTTGCTCCTCAGCATTGCCTCGGAGGCAGGAGAGGCTCCTGCCACAGCTGCTGTGCTCACCAGCTGTGAGCCCGGCTTCTAGCTAAGCAGCGCTCCCTGGTGGTCAGTGCACGTCATAGCAACCGGTCATTCTGCCACTCAGTCGATTTGCATAATAGGGTTTTATTATATAGGATTCTTAGAGACTGGAATTCTTCTATACCATTCAAAATGCATCTGAATCCATCACCTAATACTGAATAAATAAATGCTAGTATATATACATACAATGGATTATTCAGCCATAAAAAAAGAATGAAGTACTGATACATGCTAGAATATGGATGTATCTTGAAAGCAAGGTGAAAGCAGCCGGACATAAAAGATTGCACATTGTATAATACATTGAGATGAAATAAGTAAACCCATATAGAATAGATTGATGGTTGCCAAGGGCTGGATGAGAAGAAATGAAGATTAAATGCTTAGTGGGTACAGAGTTTCCATGTCAGGTGATAAAAATGTTTTGGAACTAGGTAGGGATCACGGTTGCATGTTGTAAATGTACTCAATGTCACTGAATTATTATTCATATGTGAAGGTCTCCTAAAAATTTTTTTAAATGTAGCTGCAGGTTACTAAAATAGCAGATTATGTCAACATATATAAAAGTTTCTAGTTTATTCTTATATTGCCCTACTTTCTATTCCTTTGTATTCTTATTGACTTAGAAGATGATACATCATAATGGCTCTTATTTTTAACTGGAGGCCCGGTGCACGAATTCAATCGGGGCCGCAGGAGGTTGGCTGTGGGAGCACACTGACCACCAGGGGGCAGCTCCTGTGTTTAGCATCTGACCCCTGGTAGTCAGTGAGCATCATGGCAATGGGTGGTTCAGTCGCTTAGGTTTTTGTATATATAGATTAATTATAGCGCACAGACCAGGGCCTGAGTCCAAGGACATAGAGAAAGCAGGTTTTATTTTTGTAAATAAGAGTTATTGGACATAGCAGCACAATTCACCATAGCTAAGATCTGGAAACAGCCTAAGTGCCCATCTGTAGATGAATGGATTAGAAAACTGTGGTACATCTACACGATGGAATACTATGCTGCTGTAAAAAAGAAGGAACTCCTACCATTTGCAACAGCATGGATGGAACTGGAGAGCATTATGCTAAGTGAAATAAGCCAGTCAATGAAGGAAAAATACCACATGATCTCACTCATTTCTGGATAATAAAGACCATTATAAACTTATGAACAAAAATAGATACATAGGCAGAGCTGCCTCGAACAGACTGTCAAACTACAGCAGGAAGGCTGGGGAGGGTGGGAGGGCAGGAGCGGGGTGGGTAAGAGATCAACCAAAGGACTTGTATGCATGCATATAAGCATAACCAATGGACATAAGACACTGGGGTATAGGGGAGGCCAGGGGAATGTCAAGGGCAGGGGAAAAAAAAAGGAGACATATGTAATACTCTTTGTAATACTTTAAGCAATAAAAAAAAATAAAAATAAATAAAAGGTTCAAACAAACAAAAAAAAGAGTTATTGGAATATGGTCACATTTACATGTTGTCTGTGGCTATTTTTGCACTTTATTTTTTACTTGAGTAGCTCTAATAGAGCACAATTTTCTACATGGCCCTGTATAGAAAGTTTGCTGACCTCTAATATAGAAGCAGAGTGAACTATCCAGTTTTCATACTCAGTTTATCAGATATGACTTCCAAGTAAATGAATAAATATTCACTTGCTAGCTTCCAAAATCTTGTATCCCAGAGAGCTCAGAGAGATTATATTGGCTATTTTACTCAAAAAAGTTGCTCAGATTTGATTGTATTTTATTCCACAATCATTCCTGTGAGAGTCTGACACATATTTCATTTTACTTCAGAAATACTTCCTATATTAGTTATATTTCTACCCTTGAATAAAGACTATGTTGTACCTGAATACTAATTTTAGGTAAACTTTCAATATATTTTCCCTGTGTCAACTTTTCCAACCAGAATAGTGAACTCTAGCATCACATGGCCAGGTCTGAACCCCAGTTCTGTCACTTTAATTAATTAAAGCATTTTAATCTCCTTATGCCTTAGTTTCATCTGTAAGGCGAGGATAAAAACAGATTCTACCTCCTGTGATGATTCAATGAGTTAGTGTCTGTATAACATTTAGAAAGCGCCAGGCACATAATAAGCTTTAGAGGCCATCGTCATCACCATCCTCAACCACACCTTGATTTACCTTGAACTCCCCTCTTACCATGAATGACTGCTTTTTCATTCTGATCTTTGTCCTTGGACCTATTAACACCTGATGCGCCAGAAGTGGGCAAAAGTAGTTCATAGTGATGTAATGTAGGCGCGGGGATTGACTTTCTTTTCCCTCTGTGTCTTCTACCAGATGACTGTGTAACCGAAGTCCTAGAAAAATCATCCGTGGTGTGCCCAGTGGGAGAGCTGACTTCAGTTAATGAGAGAAATCTCTGAAAAGGACTTCTTGAACTTGCTTTTTCTGTGCACCTGTCATACACCCTAAGTTCATCTTGGTTAGTTTCTTCATTGGAAAATTTTAAAATTTTAGTAGCTTCCTTTTTATTATTTTTAATGCCTTTCTTTTTGACACCCAAGTGACTTTGAATTACAGCCTCCAGGGCTGCTTTCCTCTGGCAATTTGACATATGTCGCGTTGTTCTTACATAATATTCTGCAGGAAAAAGGCGGCCTTCGAGCACGGTGCAAGAATGTGCTTGATTTTCTGCAGAAACAGGAGAGATTATTTCTGGGCCAAGACTTTTACACTGACTCAGAACCTCACTTTCCTGAAAATGTTCATTTCTAACATCAAGAGCACTACGGGGAGATTCTGAAGACTTCTCTGTGTGATCTTGTTCTTTTAAGCTTTGGTTTTCATTTGCTGATAAGCTATAAGCGAATTCATTTACAGAATATGCATTATCAGCTTCTAAGTCAAGACTTCTAGGCAGCTGGCCACTTGGACTTACAGTTTTATTTACCTCTGGGTTACCTGTAAAGACAGTCATTTTTTTGTCCTGTGCCTCTAAGTTGACAGGTGAGGTAGGGCTAATGTTTTTTAAGCCGTGAGGAATACGTTCACAGTTCCTTTTAGAAGGCCGATGTTGAAGGGGCTGATCACTACTGCTGTCTGATGGAGTATGCAAAGGAGGTGGGGACACCCTGGGGAGATGATTCCCTCCTGAAAGCGCATCCACACTGCTTTGTGGTTTGGCCTTTGGTGGAATTAAAACACTCCCTCCACTAGTTTCTGTAACTGGTGCTTGAGAATCTGGAAGGTCAGACTGAGGACTTGGAAAGTCAGTTCTTATTTTAGCTACAGGTGTCTCAGGATTTTCTCTATTGATTTCTTCTTGTTCCTTTAGTTTTTTTCTAGACAGGATAAGTGGATCAGGGTCAAAGAAAGATTCCCTCTCTTGTGAAATAAATGTTCTCTTCTGTTGCTTCTTTCTTCTCCCTGGAAACGTACTCTGCCTTTTCTCACCATCAGGGCCACTGACACTGTCGGCAAAATCCTCTTGTATATCATCTGTTCTCTGCATGTGTAATCCTTGCACTGGGCCATGTCCAGCATTGGAGGACTCAGGCTCAATGTCTCCAGTTTCTTCATTGAGACAGGTGTTGATTTGTAATGCATCACAAGAAGATACTTTAGTTTTAGGTTCTAAGGAGAAAAATTTATATAATTAATATTTTCCTTTTAAAGTGAAACCAGAAATTCTACATTTATTTTTAAATATTACATATAAATACTGTATTACTTAAAAATATTATAAATATTTACTTAATAGTTAATGTATTTTACTCAAGCAAAACAAAGTTCAAGTTTTCCATAATCTAATCATAATAATTTTAAATAAATGTAAACAAATAGAATTGTGCTAGAATGTGTTAAACTAAAAGATTATCTATTTTTATTGAAGTCATTTTTAAAAAAATATTTTTTATTAATTTTTTACAGAGAGGAAGGGAGAGGGATAGAGAGTTAGAAACATCGATGAGAGAGAAACATTGACCAGCTGCCTCCTGCACACCCCCTACTAGGGATGAGCCCGCAACCAAGGTACATGCCCTTGACCAGAATCGAACCCTTCAGTCAGAAGGCCAACGCTTTAGTCACTGAGCCAAACCAGCTAGGGGATGGCCATTGTTTTTTAGAGTACTTCCAGCCAGACACACTTCTCTGTACATATGTAGAAATTTAATTTTAAAATCTTTCCAGCCCTACTGGCATGGCTCAGTGGTTGAGCATCGACCTATGAACCAAGAAGTCACGATTCGATTCCCAGTCAGGGCACATGTGCAGGTTATGGGCTCAATCCCCAGTGTGGGGCATGCAGGAGGCAGCCTATCAATGATTCTCTCTTGTCATTCATGTTTCTCTCTTTCTCCCTCTCCCTTCCTCTCTGAAATCAATAAAAATATATTTTAAAAAATCTTTCCAATAACTAAGCAATAAGTATAATTACTAAAAGTTGAGAGGGAAAGAGTACTAAATAAACAATCCAACTGAAAGCATAGTTAATCATTCATAGAATGAGAGAAAATATTTACAAATCATGCATCTAATAAGGGTCGAATAGCTACAGTATGAGGACCCTTACAACCCCAGAATTAAAAAACAAATAACCTAACTAAAATATTGGCAAAGGACTTGAATAGACATTTCTCTAAAGAAGATAGACAAATGGCCTCTAAGCACATGGAAAGATGCTCAACATCATTCGTCATCGAGAAATGCAGATTGAAACCATAATTAGATACCACTTCAAATCCACCAGGATGGTTATAATTTTAAAATAGCAAATTAAAAGTACTGGCGAGGATGTGGAGAAATTTGAATCCTTACCCACATTGTAGTGGGATACAAAATGGTGCAGCTGCTATAGGAAAGTTTGGCAATTACTCAAAAAGTTAAGCATAGCCCTGGCTGCTTAGCTTAGTTGGTTAGAGTGTTGTGCTGATAAGCCAAGATTGCAGGTTGAATCCTCAGTCAGGGCACATACAATAAATCAATCAAAGAATACATAAATGGAACAACAAATCCATGTTTTTCTCTCCTCTCTAAAAGTCAATTTTAAAAAAGTTAAATGTGAGAAAAAATAAAAATAAAAAAAGTTAAATGTGGAATTACCATATGACCCAGCGATTCCATGTCTAGGCACATATCGAAAATAATTGGAAACAAATACCTACACAAATGCTTGCACATGAATGTTCACGGTAACTTAATAGCCCAAATTCATACCAGCCACAAAGCAGAAACAACCCAAATGTCCATCAATTGATGAATGGATATACAAATGATGGTTCATCGCCCTGGCTGGTTTGGCTCAATGGCTAGAGCGTTGGCCCATAGACTAAAGGGTCATGGGATCAATTCTAGTCAAGGGCACTTACCTTGGTTGCAAGCTTGATCCCTGGCCCTAGTGGGGGCACATGTCTCTCTCACATCAATGTTTCTCTCTCCCTGCCTCTCCCCCTCCCTTTTACTCTCTCTAAAAATCAATGGGGAAAAAATAACCTCGGGTGAGGATTAACAAATGATGGTACACCTATACAATGAAACATTACTCACCTGCAAAAGGGAATGAGTAATGATGCATGCCTAGATGTATGTACGTCTGGGTGGATGACCACTGAAAACATTATGCTAAGTAAAAGAAGCCAGTCCCAAAGGCCACATATTGTATGATTGCAGTTATATGAATTGTCCAGAAAAGGTTAAGCCACAGAAATAGAAAGTAGATTCGTGCTCGCCAGGGGTTGGGGGGGGGATGGGTAAGAGGTTTCTTTTTGGGAGTGGTGAAAATGTTCTAGAAATAGTGATGATGGTTGCATGCTCCTGTGAATATATAGAAAGAACCACCCAATTGTACACTTTAAAGAGTCCATTGCATCCTCATGAGGAAAAGAACCACAGCCAAATACCCCTGGAAAATGAATAATACAGCAACATAAGTGAGTGGGCTATCTTTACCTGAGTGGTTCAGCTTCGGTGAAACTTCTGGCTGGAGCAAATAATCTTGTTCTTTCACTGTTTTCTTAATAAAATTCTTAACCTTCTCAGCTCTTTGGGCCCGCTAGAGAAAGCAAAAGCAGCTCAAGGAACAAATTTAAGGGAAAATAATTTTTTTTAAACCTTCAGTATTATGAAGAATTGTTTATAGTTTGTACTACAATACCTCAATTTGAGAGAATGAGATTCACTTACCTGAAGACGGGCCAGAGTCTTGCTATATTCTCTTTTCAAGAATGCTAATTTTTCCTTCAACTGAAAGAAAAACACCGGACAACTCTGAGCAGTGGAAAGAGAAGGGGCACAGAGCCTACCGGACATGCGTGCCGGCTCAGCGGTCCCTCAGCCAGAGGCAGAGGAGGGCACAAACCACATCCCTCTCACTTCTCACAAAGCGCCAAGCCCTCTGTCTCAGAACCTTTGCACAGACTGTTCTCACCGGCAGCATTTCCTCCCCAACTCACTTTGCTGATTCCTACTGATTCCGCAAGCCTCAGCTTAGATTTTTATTTCCCTAGAACAGACTTCTAGGCTCTTTTCAATCCAGGTAGACAGTCCACTTCTCCCCTGTGCTTTCTTTATCATGGTATTTATTACTCTGCTTTCTGTTTACTTCTGTTTCCCCCAGCTCCCATTCTCACTGTGAGATCCTCCGAAGTAGCAAGACCTGTCACCCTCGCCCTGTCTGGTTTGGCTCAGTGGATAGAGCGTCGGCCCTCGGATTGAAGGGTCTCAGGCTCAATTCTGATCAAGGGCACGTACCTCTCAGTTGCAGGCCTGATCCCCGGCCCCACCTGGGGTGCGTACAGGAGGCAACCATTTGATATGTCTCTCTCACATCGATGTTTCTCTCTGTCTTTCCCCTTCCTTCCTACTTGCTCTAAAAATCAAAAAAATATGGAAAAAATATCCTCAGGTGAGGATTAACAATAACAAAAAAGAGCTGTCACCCTCAGTGAAAGCGGAATCTCTTATTTGTCAATTATTGGTCCAGGTATCTCTACCACCTGGAGACAATCGCTGTATCAGTTCCTAAGGGTATCAGCTATTGTTCCAGGTGCTAGACATACAGTGTGGTCAAGCTTACATAAGGTGAATGATAACAAAGAAGAAAACAAATAAACATGATTTCACATGGTGATCAAACTCAGGTAAACAGGGAGGCATGAGAGCTCCTGAGTTACGGGAATGGACTACTTACGGTAGAGAGGGTGGCCAGAGATGTTTCTAAGGACCATTTGAACCTGGACCTGAGTAGGAAGGCGCTGGCAAGGGAAGCTCAGAGGGAAAGCTGACTGTCTAAAATCACACAGTTTAAATGGTATGTAATTCAAACCCATGCAGTCCAGCTCTCCAGTTTGTGCTCTTAAATCTGTGCCAGGCTGCTTCTTACATCGTCCTATTAGTCACCAGGCTTATCAATTATCTGGGAATTATCTTGACTTGTAAATGCCCCTCTCACCCCCACTGGAAAGTAGGCTAGGCCCTGGCTGGTGTGGCTCCATTGGTTGGGGCGTCACCATACACCAAACAGTGACGGGTTCAATTCCCTGTCACCGCACATACCCAAGTTGCAGGTTCCATCCCCGGGTGCGTGTGGGAGGCAACTGATCATTGTTTCTCTGTTTCTCTGTTTCTGTCTCTCTCTCTCTCTTCCTCTCTCTGAAATTAAAAAGAAAGTAGGCCGGGATAACAGGACTGTTGAGTTAATGTGAATGGAGAGTGTAGCACAAAGCTTGGAACAGCCAGCACAAGATACATTCTAGCTAAAATCAGCCTAAGTTCAGAGGGCTGGAGCAACACTGTTACTGTTGCAGACGCAAAAGCAGGAACCGCCTGTCTCAGCAGAGTAACAGCTAAAGATGGCACTTCCATTCTGCACATTACTACACAGAACCTAAAAAAATCGGCTCGATAAACACGTACTAACATGGATGTCAAACATGGAGAAGGAAAGCGGGAGCTGCAGAACCATCCCAAATGTACCTGCATGAACACTCTCCTTTCCAAAAAATAACCCCACTCCTTGGTGGGTAGAGACTACAAGCGCGCCCCTCCGCACCCGCCAGCCTAAGGCTGGGTGGGTGGGCGAAGCTAGGGCTGAGTGTGTGGGGGAAGGGAGGGTGTCGATGGGGACTTTAGCTTTAGCTACAGTTTTACATTTTGTATTTATGCATTCGTGCTGCAAAAAATAAAAAGAGTGTCTTTAAATGCCACCAGGCGAGCACAGCGCTCTTCCACACGTTCACTCCCGGGCAGCGCGAGGCCGAAGAGCGCAGGCTACAGGCCAGCGCGCCGCGTCGCCGGGACTCAGCGGCCGGCAATCCCGGGGAAGGGGGCAGAGTTCCGAGTCGCCCTTCCCGCACCCCCGCACCTTTTCCTTCTCCTCAAAACTGAGGGGCTTCCCAGAAGGTTCTTCCATCGGGCCGGCGAACGAACGGGAAGAGCAGCCGTCGCCGGCCCCGGGGCTGCGGACTAGCGGACTCCTGTGGGCCCCGGCCCCGCCAGCACCCCGGGAAGGAAAGGGGCGCCCGGGGCACCCGCAGCGCGCGACTGGCCAGCTCCCGCGCGCCGTCAACCCGGCCAATGGAGTCCCGCGCTGGGTCGCGCACGCGCAGCCGGGACTGCGGAGCGCCGGGCGGGGCCGCCTCGCGGGAGCGGAGCTGGGGACGAGACCCGAGGCAGCCTGGGAGCGGAAGTGCAGCGCTCGCCGGAAGTTCCGGCATCCCCGGCATCCCCGGCATCCCCGGCGGACTGAGCGGCGGACAGGCTTTGGCTGGAGCCCGAGCTGCTTGGAGGACTTGGTGGCCATGGAGTTGGGCGAGCTGCTCTACAACAAGTCCGAGTACATCGAGACGGTGCGCGGTGTCCGCACATCGGCGCGTCCCTCTCCCGGCCGGGGTCCCATTGGGGCCGGTGCCTCCCTCTTGTCCCTCCCTCTTGTCCCTGCCCCACCCCGGTCCCTGTGGCGTTTGTGGGCGTGTATAGGTCTGGCCTTATTTATTCCGTAAATGGCAAGTTTAGGCTTTTTCATTGAATCCCGGTTTCCTCGTAGAGACAAAATGCTTTATAGAAGGCAGGGCAGGTCTCGTCCATCCTAATATTAATTACAGCTCCAGACTTCGGGCTTTTAAAAAGGAACCTGTCGTAATTGATTACTATGTGCTAAAGACTGTTAAGCTCTTTATAGTCAATATATGATGTGTGTAAGTGGCTCAATCAACGTTACTACTCTTATTTTGTTTTTCATTGAATCTCCCAACTCTATGATACTGGTGAAATCATTACCCTGGGGCTAGGGCTTTAAAATTGGGAGATAGAATTGGGGCTTGAATCCACATCTCTGGTGCCCCTAGGCCAGTGGTTCTCAACCTTCCTAATGCCGCGACCCTTTAATACAGCTCCTCATGTTGTGGTGACCCCCAACCATAACATTATTTTCGTTGCTACTTCGTAACTGTAATTTTGCTACTGTTATGAATCGTAATGTAAATATCTGATATGCAGGATGTATTTTCATTGTTACAAGTTGAACATAATTAAAGCATAGTGATTAATCACAAAAGCAATATGTAATTATATATGTGTTTTCTGATGGTCTTAGGCGACCCCTGTGAAAGGGTCTTTCGACCCTCAAGGGGGTCGCGACCCACAGGTTGAGAACCGCTGCACTAAGCTATAGACAGACCTCCCACATCGAAATTCTGCATCTGTTCTTTGAATCCCTCCTTTCCTAGTCCACCCTCGCTTCATTGAAATTCTGGACTCATTCCTTGTAGAATTTCAAGCCTTTCTCTCCAGTACGAACTTCCTTGACGGAAACCTCTAGCTCAAAACCGACGCAGCTTGCCCCCCCTCATTCCCTGCTGTTTCCTTTTAGGCCTCTGGGAACAAAGTTAGTCGCCAGTCGGTGTTGTGCGGAAGTCAGAACATCGTTCTCAATGGCAAGGTAAGGGACAAAGCCACCCCCTGGATGCATACCTTTGCTTTCTTTTCACAAATTATTACATCAGCAGGGCAGATAAAATGTTGCCACATTTCCCATTTATTGCTGTATATTTAAAAATTCTCTCTTTTAATTCTCCAGATTAGATCTATTAAATACAAAAGAGGTTCAATAAAAGGAGGCAACAAAAAGCCTTTTTCCTTTTATGCTAGGAAATGATACAATGGCACCCACAACTAAAATTATTACCCAAGATTGAACTATTGGACACAAAACATAAATATGTAACAAAATGTTTTAGTGCAGAAACTAAAGTAATACTAATATATTTATCTGTTTGATAATAATTATTGATTCAGTCCTAACTGAAACACTTAGAATTAATGTGAGAATTTGGAAAAATAGTACAATTTAAGACCAGTTTGTAAATGGAATATGAAAGGCTCAAAATCTTCAGTCTGAATAAATCAAAATGGCAGAGAGATAAATAGAAACTTGAAGACAGCACTAGCCAATTTGGTTCAGTGGAAGGGTCCTGGGTTTGCTCTGGTCAAGGGCACGTACCTTGGTTACAGGTTCCTCCCTGACCTGGGCCCTGTCTTTCCCTCTGTTTTCTACTCCCTCGAAAAATTAATGAAAAATATCTTCGGGGGAGGATTAAAATTTTTTAAAAATAAACTTGAAGATAATATTAGAACATTTAAGAACCATAGAAAACATCAAGACGTATTTGCGATTAATAAACATTGAAGTCTGTGTCTCCTGCCATCTGGAATACTAAATATTCCTTGAAATGTTACACCTGTAACCTCCAGAGGGAAAATAGTCTATAACTGTAATCAAGAGATCACAGATATTTTTAGTAAAGATAAAATTTGTATGTCCATTAGCGCATCATATCCATTTGAGATTTAATGGAAAGAAAATATAGTTCAGTAAATAGATATAATTAGTAATTATAGACACACTGGTTAGCACAGAAATAGGAAATTCCATTAACTTCATCTGACTCATTTGGAAATCCTTCAGCTAATTATAAAACATTTTCTGTGCTCAGCTCCCGTAGCTCAGTGATTGAACATCGACTTATGAACCAGGAAGTCATGGTTCCATTCCCAGTCAGGGCACGTGCCTGGGTTTCGGGCTCAATCCCCAGTAGCTGTTCTCAGTTTTTTTGGGTATATATCTAGGACTCGGATTGCTGGGTCATGTGGTAATTCTTTTTTTAAAGATAAACTATTTATTTATTTACTTACTTATTTGAGAGGAAGGGAGCAGGATAGAGAGATAGAAACATCGATAAAAGAGGAACATCATTGATTGGCTGCCTTCTGTACACACCTCTACTGGGGATTGAGCCCACAACCTGGGCATGTGCCCTGACCGGGAATCAAACTGGTAACCTCGCCCTAGCTGGTTTGGCTCAGTGGATAGAGAGCATTGGCCTATGGACTGAAGGGTCCTGGGTTCGATTCCAGTCAAGGGCACATGCCCAAGTTGCAGGCTCGATCCCCAGTAGGGACCGTGCAGGAGGCAGCCGATCAATGATTCTCTCATCATTGATGTTTTTATCTCTCCCTCTCCCTTCCTCTCTGAAATCAATAAAAATATATTTAAAACAAAAACTGGTGACCTCTTGGTTCTTGTATGCTCCCCACCGGAGATCGAGCCGTAACTTGGGCATGTACCCTGACGGGGAATTGAACCAGCAACCCCTTAAGGCATAGTTCAGTGCTCAACCACTGAGTCACACCAGCCGGGCTAAATTCTTTATTTAAAAAAAATGTTTTACCACAAACATATGTATCCCTAAGTAATACAGGGTGTCCCAAAAAATGTATACACATTTTGAATAATTATAAAGGCAGTATTTATTAAAATACATTTTATTTTCAATATGCAATAGAATCAGCTGTTAAAATGTGTATACATTTTTTTGGGAAACCTATATAAATTGTTTAGCATTACTTGGTTTTCTGTGACTTTTTTAACATATAATTATGACAGTAGAAAACATTTAATATGACACTGTTATTTCTAAGATTCATGTGGTTTGTGCATTTTCACTGCTGTGTACAATTCCATTTATTCCCCTCACTTGTTGGTGAATAACTAGTTATTTTGTTTCCAATTTTGCTATTATGAACAGTCCATGTATGTTTCTAGTTCTTGTCCCTTTGCGAACTTTGACACTTTCATTTTTCTGAGCCTTTATATCAGGTGTCACAGCGCCTGCAGGAGTAGACAGGGATAAAATGAGTAAAAAGACTGGGTGTGGCCGGCTCAGTGGTTGAGCATTGACCTATGAACCAGGAGGTCATGGTTCAATTCCTGTCAGGGCACAAGCTCAAGTTGCAGGCTCCATCCCTGGTGGGGGGTGTGCAGGAGGCAGCTGATCAATGATTCTCTCTCATCATTGATGATTCTAGCTCTCCCTCTCCCTTCCTCTCTGAAATAAATCAATACACACACACATATAAAGACTGGGTGTAAACAATAGTGTTGTGGGGCCTGGTGTCCCTGACTTGGGACAATACATGTCCTAGTTAAACCCAAGCTGATTGTTTCAAGTGAGAAAATACGCTTATCTTTCTAGAGCTTCTGATTTTTCCAAAAGAAACTAGAAATCTGGATTTTTAAAAATGCAAAATGTTCCACTTTTCAAATAATAGCAGTTAATTTAAATGATAAAAAATGTTGTCTGGGCGACACAAAACAGGTTTCCAGGTGCTATCCTTGGGCCTCCAACTTCCACCTCTGCCTTTTCCCTTGTTGAGTGCAGTGAACTCTGCTTTAGTACCATTTCTTCCCTGTAAGGGTCTCATAGGCACCTCCTTTCATTTTAGCACACTGTTGCCTCTATTTTGAATCACTTCTCTTCTTCAGTTGCACTCTTTTATATATATATTTTATATATATATATATTTGTTTTACATATTTTATTAATTTTTTAGTGAGAGGAAGGGAGAGGGATAGAGAGTTAGAAACATCGATGAGAGAGAAACATCAATCAGCTGCCTCCTGCACACCCCTTACTGGGGATGTGCCCGCAACCCAGGTACATGCCCTTGACCAGAATTGAACCTGGGACCCTTCAGTCCGCAGGCTGACGCTCTATCCACTGAGCCAAACCGGTTAGGGCTATTATGGAACTTTTAAGACAAAAGTAGAGAGACCATACAATAAATTCACCAGCTTCTACAATTAGTGATATTCTGACATTATCATTTCCCAAACATATTTTGACTGGGATGGGGAGCCGACCTGTAGTATTTTAAAGCATCGTAGTATTTCACCCATAAATACTTTGAATATGTATCACTCATATTTAAAGACTTTAAATAGTAGAGTATCCTTCTTATAATTTTTTTCAAAAACACAGTAATTTCCTAATATCTAATCCTCAGTCCACAATCAGTCTTTCTAATATCTCAAGATGTCTTTTTACATTTGGTTTCTTTAAAACAGAATCCAAACAAGGTCAAGTACACACTGTGTTTGGTTACTATGTCTCTTAAGTTTCTAATTTGTCACAGTTCTTTTTCTCTACCCCCTTCCACCCCCTTCTTTTCCCCATGCCATTTCCCCCCCTCACCTGAGGATATTTTAGAGAGCAGAAGGGAGGGAGAGAGAGGGAGAGGGAGAGAGAGAGAGAGAAAGAAAGAAAGAGAGAAAGAGAAAGAGAAATATCGATGTGAGAGAGACACATCAATTGGTTGACTTCCCAGATGCACCCCAACTGGGCTAGGGATGGAACCTGCAACCTAGGTTTGTGCCCTTGACCAAGAATTGAACCTGTGACTCTTCGGTATGGGGGCTGACACTCTAACCAGGGAGCAACACCGGCCAGGGCTCCCCATGCCATCTTATATTGAGGAAATTGGATCACTCTTCTGTAGAATTTTCAATCTTCTGAATTTGACTGATTGTATTTACATTGCCCCCTCCTCCCTGTAAATTGGTATAACTACCAAATATCAACAGTACAACGATTGAAATTTCTTTTGAGAGCCAAATTTTTTAAACTTAAACTATATAGATAGGTACATTCTTATTCACTTAATTAGGGTACTCCTAAGGCTTAGGAAGAGCCACACTCAAGGGGCCAAAGAGCCGAATGTGGCCCGTGAGCCGCAGTTTGCCGACCATGGATCTAGAGGCTTGGTCAGATTTCTGTACTTCTAATTTATTGCTTTTCCTCGGCCCAGCTATTAACTTAGATAAGGCTCATTATCTCTTTTTACCTTCATCCACTGTAGTCATCTAAGGGTTATTTTCCCTACAGTGAGGAGTGCTCCCTCCTCCATTCAGATTCTAGACTTCTTCAAGAGTAATATTTCTAAAATGAACATTCACTTGTTCCAATCGTCGGCTAATATCTTCATTGATTCCTTATATCCTCTAGGGAAAAAGTCCAAGTTTCTATGCTCAGCATATGTAATTCCTCATGATCTGGTGCCTTGTTCACTTTTCCAGCTGCAATCCCAGCCATATACACTTTTTTTTTACCCCATTCATTTATTTATTCAACAGACATTTCAAGAATACCTACTCTTTACCAAGTATGGGGCATTAGTTCCCCCACATTTCTGGGTTGTGTTATTCAACCCCTCTGGGCAATCTCTGGGGAAGCCTGCAGAGTAGCACTTAATCTGAGTCCAGACATTGGGAGAGCTACCAGAACCACACTGAGTCCCCCTCTGGGAGCATGAAGTTGGAAGTAGTTGTGCTACCAGATAAGGCAAAGTCAGGAGCCGCCAGGACTCTTGTTGAGCAAGCAGCCATGGCGTGGCTGTGAGTAAATCCAAGGAGGTGCATAAACTAGGTCTACTCCACGTGTTCCCAATAAATGTTTGTTCATTCAGGGAGGCCTAGTCAAAGGCTGTTCTGGGGAAAGCTGTGATATAAGGGGAACATCTTCAGCTACAAGCAGTTGTGAGGTTTTTTGCACACATTCAGATATTTATAAAACAATAAAAATTGCATTTTTTTAAGTTCTTTTTTTTTTGTTTATTTTATTGCTTAAAGTATTACAAAGGGTATTACCTATGTGTCCTTTTTATTTTCCCCGCCCTTGACAATCCCCTGGACTCCCCTAACCCCCAGTGTCTTATGTCCATTGGTTATGCTTATATGCATGCATACAAGTCCTTCAGTTGATCAAAAATTGCATTTTGTTATGTATTTATTAAAGACAATCACTTACTGCCCAACTGGCGTGGCTCAGTGGTTGAGTGTCAACCTATGAACCAGGAGATCATAGTTTGATTCCCAATCAGAGCACATGCCCAGGTTGTGGGCTTGATCCCCAGTAGGGGGCGTGCAGGAGCAGCTGATCAATGATTCTCTCTCATCATTGATGTTTCTATTTCTCCCTATCCCTTCCTCTCTCAAATCAATAAAAATATTTTTTTAAATAAAAAAGACAATCACTTATAGTTTATAAAAAATATTGGCCTGATCTACACAAAAATTTCCTGATAATGGTAATTAAAAACTGCTACTCTTACCACCCTTGTTTCCACACCAATATTCATTCTAATCTTGAAGTGTAATACAATAAGACTGAAGACCAAACACTTTAGGTCCCGGTCAAGATAATAAAATACTCTTAAGTCTTTTGGGTCCTTGGATTGATTGACATGAATAAGGGAACCAATATTTTAAAATATATTTTAAAATTTATTTCAGAGAAGAAGGGAGAGGGAGAGAGGGATAGAAACATCAATGATGGGAGAGAGTCATTGATTGGTTGCTTTCTGCACGCCCCCCATGGTGGATTGAACCTGCAACCCAGGCAGGTGCCCTGACCAGGAATCAAACCATGGTCTCCTGGTTCATAGGTTGATGCTCAACCACTGAGCCACGCTGGCTAGGCAGCAAAACCAATTTTTGGTGTGAAAGAATTGTGTTCATCTCCAATAATGAATTCAAGCTCCTGCCAGCCCACTCGGTTGCGGGAGGACACAACATCATTCTCTTTGGTAATTTCACTGTCAGCAATTCTCTTCAGTTCCTCCCTCACACTTTATGTACATAAGCCTCTTTTCTGATCATGACATTTTTGTAATTGCTGTCATTGGCATATCTCAATTTCCCATTGAGCTGAACTTACCCTTGTGACGCACGCATGTAATAATGCAGGTAAAAGTCACTGTCCATGGCTCAAAAAAAGGCCACAGAGACGGAACTTTAATAGCAAACCATGCAGTCAGTGTTATAAGGGCAATTCTCTTACAAGTTTTAAAAAAATTAGTAATTCCCTGATATCATCTAATCCTCAATCCACGTTTAGTCTTTCCTGTATTTCAAGATATTTTTTTGTAATTGGTTTGTTCAATCAGGCTCCAAAGAAGGTCTTAATCTTACAAATTATACCTTTAGGTAGAACATTAGACTCAGTAGATCAAGCATGTCAAACTTGTGGCCAAACTCGTTATTTAAACGCACCATGAGTTTGCCATGCTTGCAGTAGATCACAATTCTCAGTCAGGGTCTTGTTACCTGCTCTTTTTGTTACTATGTTTTCATCTATGTTGATAATTTTTAAGTGTGCTTTGTTTTATAGACCATTGTGATGAATGACTGTATTATCCGAGGGGATCTGGCAAATGTAAGAGTTGGACGTCATTGTGTTGTGAAAAGTCGGAGTGTCATAAGGCCACCATTCAAGAAATTCAGCAAAGGGTATGTAACTTAATTATCTTGTTTCAGTCTTGGGCAAGCTGCTGCTAATGGTGGTCTTCTCCATGTGTTGATTGTGGTGCAAGGAATGGGTCTGTGCTGTTGTTGGAGATGCTGAGTAAGAATTCTGGTGGTGGTCGGCCTAGTCTAGTTGATGGTTGGTCGGTTGGTTGTCAGAAACAGAATCCACTTAATCTGGCAAAAGCAAAGGGGGTTCTTATTAAACAGACACAGGCATATTTGATGGAACCTACGGGTAGAAAAAGGGGCCGAGCCTTATGAGGAACTAGAACCCCAAAGTAGTCACCTTGCCAGAATCAAGACAATATTCTGTATATCTAGTATCTCTGTCTCCAGAATGATACTTTGTATTGATCTGTCCTCTCTGCACTTCTGTTTCCCTCCCCTCTTTCTCGGATTGTCTTTCCCCTTTCCTCCTGGAGCTGACTTTGCTACTGCAGCCCCTCATTTATATCATTTCTCCATTTAGACTTCCAGCAGATACCAACTAGAGATCTTAGGTCTTATTTAAAATTCATGGGAGAGGGGATTGATTGGCTCAGTATGAGTTAACTGTTCACCCTTGGTCTCATAGCTGTGACCTGAGGGCAGGTCAAGTCAGGCCCACTGATCTCACAGTAGGAATAAGGAGTGTCCAAGAAGGACATGGACAGGACAGGAAAACTGGCCACTCTACCCACATGGTGGCATTCTCTTTGTTTCCCTTCTCCTTAGCTAATTTATTCTCCTGGTTCCTACATGTGACATCTCCATTTCATCCAGTAGTTCAGCAAGCATTTATTGAATACTTTCCTTATGCCAGTCACTAAGTTATAAGCAGGGCATATAAAGATGGATAAAATAGCATTCCTGCCTCAAGGTTTTGTGTGTGTGTGTGTGTGTGTGTGTGTGTGTGTGTGTATGTGTATGTTTAGAGAGAGAGAGAGAAACATTGATTTGTTGTTCCATGTAGTTATGTATTCATTGGTTGATTATTGTATATGCCCTGACTAGGGATTGAACCCATAACCTTGGTGTATCAGGATGATACTCTAACCAACTGAGCTACCTGGCAAAGGCCTACCTCAAGGTTCTTCCAGCCTAGTGGTAGAAATCTATATATATAAAAGGTTAAGTGCCCATCCGTCTGACCGGTAGCTATGATATGCACTGATCACCAGGGGGCAGACACTCTACGCAAAAGCTGCCATGACACGCACTAGCCATTTAAAAATACACTGCACCACGGACCTGGCGCTGACAAACCAACACTCGGCTTCCCCCAAGTGGGACACAGGCCCTGCCACCACCCAGGAGCGACACCTCACCAAATCGCAGCCAACACTGCCAAGACCCCATGGTGCAAAATGTGGCCCACAGCCCAGCCTGGAAACAGTCGCTGTGGGCACCGGGTAATGACGTCATGTAGCAACGCCCGGCTTCCTCTCCCTAGGGACTAGCCTCCTTGCAGTTTCTTCAGCCCAGGAACACGACTTGCTTTATAGCCAGGTGCAAACATTTTACACTTTAATCAAATGTCTGTGACGCTTTTTCACATGCCTCATCTCATTTGATCCTCACAGAAGTTCTGGAGCAGGTAGCTAAGAGACTCGGTGGAATCCTATTTTCTTTCCATTAGCCAGAAAACGGAGATTTAGAAAGCTTAGAAACTTGACCCGGCTGAAAAGAAGTAAGAAATGGTGGAACTTGAAAATGACTTCAGGTTTTCTCACTGTGCAGAATATAGTCAAACACTGCTGCAGTTAAATATTTTACCATTTGTTCTCCCTGTGTGGTCTACAATAATGATCTGCTTTGTGTTGATATTTACTGCTGTGTTGCTGACAGTTACCTGAAAGAGAAGTTGGGGTGCTTCACTGGGCTGGAAAAAGTTTAGCTACATCAGAAAGCAGGTCTAATTCAGGAAGTTTATTATATATGTGTGTGTATATATATGTATATGTGTGTGTGTGTATATATATATATATATATATATACATACATATGGCTAAGTTTACTCGCACGTGTGTGATACATATAAAGCTCTCACTGGCACCAATTGCACATGTGTGTTTCGATTTGTCATTGTCGATCATGAATTTGGTTGACACTCCTATTATAGAGAAAGGGCGAACAGCAATATTAAAATATTTCTTCTAATTAATTTTCTCTCAATGTGCATGAATCCGTGCACCGGGACACTAGTATTTACATAAACACATAGCTATTGTATAATGTGATCACTACTATGTGATGTGATAGTCCTGTCACATGGGTCTGAACAAAGTAAGGTGGGAACGGGGAAGAGAGCGGCTAACTCAGACTAACTTTAATTCCTAGGAGTGAATCATGCAGGGATAAACCTGCATCTCCCATAATGATGTTGGGCTCCAGGCTTTCCAAGATATATGGGGATTGGAGTAGGGAGTCACTCTAAAACATTCACAAGAAATTATTTGCTCATTATCTCAGAAGGCTATTGGGGGAAACCAGAAAACCTTGTGGTAGGTACCCTTTTGTGATTTTGTGTAGTGGCCGATACTCTGCTAGAGGTGTTGACTCCAGTTTCTGCTAAAAGCATTATTGGGCTAGATATGGTCCAAGAAAAGCACTGAGAACGAACATTGCATTGCTTATCGTTATCATTGTCATCCCAGCTCCTCACACAGAGTGTGGCATATTGTAGGGTTTGTTGGTGAGTGGAGAGATGTGCAAATAAGAATGGTCCACGTGAGAAATACAGAAATATGAAAGTATAAATAGCAACAATACCTGAATAGGAGGTGATAGGGATTTTGTCCCACACATATGCATGTCCCAGAACCTGATAATGGAATACAGTTTGGAATTTTTAACTTAAGATTAAAGAACTAAAGGTACTGCTGTAGACTATGGTGAGATCAAGGACTTTATTGCCACACAAGGTATACAGACTAAAAATGTGAATTCAGGAAAATTTAAAGAGTATTTAAATTTGCCATCGCTTTCTAAATATATATATATATATGGTTGCCATCTCTGACAAAATGCTCGTGACAGAATAGAACCCAGGGCTGGAAAGAGCCAATGAGCATCCACCTACTTTATGTTCATTCCAGTCCAAATATTTTCCATCCTAAGGTACTGAAATTACTTGTAAATATGACCATAAAACCACTGTCCGTGACACTGTAGGAGACCTGGAGAATGAGAGCAATGGTAGAGCCCTCAGAAAGCCTACTGACACCTACTCCCATCCAAGTCCTGGCCTATATGTGTTACTTTCAATTAAACTTTTACCAAAGCTCCATTCCTTGTTATATTCTCACATGTCATGGTAGTTTTCCTCTGTAGCATTTCCTCAGTTGTAACTAATTACTTGCTGTATAATCACTTATTTAATTTTGTTTCTTCTCTTTATTGTATGTGCCTTGTGGGCAGGGTTGCATTTTTTATCTTTGCCATTATATCCCCAATTCCTAGCATAGAGTCTGGCATATAGTAGGCACTCAACAAAATGAAGGAATATATCCATTTTCAGATTGTTGGGTGCTAGCATTTATATCCCACAAACCTGATGTCAGTCCCTGGCATATTATAAAGCAGACTAGAGGCCTGATGCACAAAATTCATGCAAGGGGCTCAGCCCTCGCAGCCCAGGCTTCATCCGGAAGGTCGTTTGGCTATTCAGTCTAATTAGCATATTAGCTCTTTATTATATAGGATTATTAAAAATGTGATCTGTGAACGTTTTCAAAGGAAGCAGGAATGAGCACACAGGCACTCATTTTTATTTGGTGCCAGTGCCTTTAGCTTAGAATATCTTGCCCCTTCTGCCTTGCTGTTTTCTTGCTCTAATATTTCTGATATTGAGCTAGTAGGAAAATTTATATAGAATATAGTGGTATAAAGTTTGAAATTTAAATTTGCCATCTCTGACAAAATACTGGGGAAATTATAGAATTTCTCTAGCCTGAGGATTCCTTCCTTGCTAGGAACAGTTTTAATAAGACAAGATGATGAACTTGAGATTAGGATCTATAGTTTTATAAGCCTTGACCAGAAATACCTCACCTTGACCTTTGTTCGTCTTTTTTCCCTATAGGGTTGCATTCTTCCCTTTACATATTGGGGACCATGTTTTTATTGAGGAAGATTGTGTGGTCAACGCGGCTCAGATTGGCTCTTACGTTCATGTTGGCAAGAACTGTGTGATTGTGAGTATGGTGACTTGGTGACTAAGCAACCTCACTGCCCTCTGGCTCCTGTCCCTCCCATCAGTGGCCTCTCCTTCTGTGACCAGATAAGGCAGAAGTAGCTTCTGGTCCGCTGGCATTATTACTGCATTTGGAGCTTTTTCCTAGGCATTCATGATCATGGCTGATCTTTATTGAACCTCTTCCCTGTGATGTTAAAGACGTTCCTTTAATTTTTTCATTTACTCCTCACAATCATCCAAGGGTGTTGTAGCTGCTGCTGTTATCCCTGTTTGCAGTAAGACTGAAGCTCTTAGATACTATAGGGTTGATGAGGCTATTAAGTAGAGCTGGGATTTGAATCCAGGTGGTATGAATGGCCATGCTGCTATATGTCCTACCTGTTGCCTTACCTCAGGGATCTTACTGTCTGGTGGGGTGAGGGGTGAGTGAAGGGTGAAGGGTGAAGGGTGAGGTAAAACTGGCTCATAGATGAGAGGAGGATGGGCATTTCGGTTAAGAGGCTGGCATGTGTAAGGCTCAGAGTCACCACAGGACATGACTTCAGGGGAACTGCAGGTAGTTGAGGGTACATGGGAGCACCTTGCTCAGCAGAACCGTAGGATCTGGTCCCAGGAGACTTGGCGTCAGTTTGTTTGGTCTCACTCGGGTTTCTTGGCATTTCACAGATGAGGAGCTTGATTTCAGGCAGGATTTATAAGAACGTTAATGATCAGAGCCAAACTGTTTAGGGAAAATGTTTCCTCCACTTTAAATTTGTACTTCAGACCAGATTCTAGGAAAAGCCAATACTTTTTCATATTTTTAAATGGCTGCTCCTAATAATACAGAGCTGGCTCTCCGGTCTGGATGAGACTCTGATCCTGGAGTATCGGAAAACTCGTAGCAGCTGTGCAGTCAACGTTCCAGGAGCCACAGGCACCGTGCAGGGGAGAAGCCCTTGCTGCGAGGAGCATTCCAACCTGACCTGTTACTCAGAATCAGGGAGGTGGTTGTTTTGCCAGGTATGCTCCTCCAGAGTGCTTAGAGTTAGAGACCTGGCCTGCTGTGGAAGGAAGGGGGGATAGTGAAATCCAGCCTGTCCCACGTCCCGTTGGCAGAAGCTGGCTTTCCAAGCCTCAGCTGGGTTTCCTGGTATGTCCTGTGGCCAAGAAGACCTCAGCGTAGCACCTTAGTCCTTCAGCCTGTCCTTTAGCCCTGCAGCAGACATTTGAAAGGTTCATGGCCAGATGCTAGTCCCAGGCCTGGGGAAGTCTAGTCCCGTTGTCAGGTGCACTGCTTCGCGGGTCACTTTTCAGTGTATCAAGTGACTGTCATTTCACAGTCATTGTTCAGTAGTGGTAGCACTGTCCTCGATGGCTGAATCTTTACAGATTCTCAAGTAATGTGAGAATCTTTTAAAAGAGTCTGGCGTGCCTCCTGACACACAGGTCCTTCCTATAGCATCCACGTGAAGTTTTAGGTATTAATCAGAATTGCCCGGATGCCAGCGGGAAAAGTCCAACAGGCAGTATTAACAGGCACTGTTGTGCTGTGAGTTGTGCATTTACCACTCTGATCCTGACAGCATCCCTGCAGGTTGGTTTTATGTCCTATTTCACAGATGACACAAAGGCTCAGAGATGCTGAATAACTTGCATCAGGAGATACAGGTAGCTTAATGCTAGCAACATGCACTTCTTGACCCCTTCAGGAAAATTCTCCAGGAAAGAAAAAGAAGTAGTTTTAGATGTTAGCCTTCTCCACTATTGCCAATTCATTATGCCTAAGAAGTACCTACATTTTTTTTTTTAATTTTGCTGATAGCTAATTGATCTTTTTACCCAGAAAGCTCTGAAATCAAAATGAACATCATTTCTCTGAGTGGGCTGAATGGTCAACCAGTGGACAAAGCAGGCTGGTGGTACACAGAAGATCCGTGTTCCTCTTGTTTTGTTTTGTTACATCTCTCTCTCTTTTATATATATATAGATTGATTGATTTCAGAGAGTAAGAGAGAGGGAGATAGAAACATCAATGATGAGAGAGAATCATCATTCGGCTGCCTCCTGCACGCCCTTTACTGGGGGTCAAGTCCATACCCGCGCATGTGTCCTTGATCAGAATTGAACCTGGGACCCTTTAGTCCACAGGCCGACGCTCTATCCACCGAGCCAAACTGGCCAGGGCCCTTGTTCTTTGTCAGGGCCCACTGTGCACAGATCTCTGTATGTGAATGTATCGTGCCTAACATAGCACGTTCTCTTGCCTGTTATTCAGGGCTCCATGTGCTTAGTCTGAGTTATTAGGAGCTAAGATAGCATCTTGGAGTCATTTGGAAATTATGAGGGAGCTGGTCACCAGTTGGATTTTGAAATTGCCAATATCAGGGAATTCATGGAAGAGAACTTTGCAAGGAGGATGAATAGCTGCAGTAATGACTTGCTTCTGAACTAATGATGTTGCCAAATATTGCCAAAACTATTGTCCACAAAGCTAGAGACAACGTAGTAGACACTTAAGAAATTCGGACCTTAGAAATATAAGTGCGTTAGAGGTAAAAAAAATTCATTTGGCAATCTATCTGTTAATTCTTGAAAAAGCATCCGATTTGGGTATATTTGGGTACTTAATAATGGGGAAAATTTGGTCACAACTAAATGAAAGTATCTTTCAGATTCTTTGGTAAAATTCTTTGGTAATTCACACAGTGAATTACAGGCCCTGGTGATGTAAATATAAGTTGGTACAGAACAAAACTTATAGCAAGTAGCCTGAGGCGCACCTCTAAACTGTTTTCAGAGCCTCTCCTTACCCTTAACCCATGGAACAGATGGCTCTCCCAGACCTCCGCTCTTACCCTCCGAATGCCATGGGTGATGGCAATGGAAAATTGGTGGCCGTGGATAAAGTCAGACATAAGGCTCAGCCTACACCTTCAAACAGATGAATGGACTAATACGATCATTAGTGTAGAAGTGGATTCTAATTTCCTGCATAAGTGGCTCTAGGACTTCGAGTGAAGAAGTGAGAATCAGCCTCCTTCCCTTTTCTGTTTTTCTGTGCGAGCCTTTCGGGCAGGGTCTTTCCTCATGAAAACAAGATAGCGCTCCTATCCTTTGGAAACTTCCTTTGGAAGTTTCTGTCCCATCCTTTGGAAACTTCGTTGAGAAGAGCTTTTTCCCCCAGTGCTCCCAGCAGAATCCTGATGTTGAGATTCATCAGACTGGTTTTTGGCTCAAATGCCAATTCTCTAGACCAGCGGTTGCCAACCGGTGATCCGTGGACCACTGGTGGTCCGTGAGGTCCGACAGGTTGGCGACCGCTGCTCTAGACCAGTCTCTGTGGCCAGCTTGGGGTTTAGAGTGTGGGATGGAAATGGAAGCACATGGGCTGAGCTGGGCATAGGGGTAGTTCCCAACAGAAATACAGGTTCTGTTACCAGAGGAAAGGGGAACAGAGGTTGAGCAAGCAAAACAGATGTCCACTAAATTAAAAAAAGAAAAAAAAATTAAACAGAACTCTTAGAAGACTGAATGTCATATAGTCTGTCATGCTTAAGATAACCTGGACTGTCCCCAGCATATAACCTCCAGCTGAAATGTGCCCCCTCCCCCCCCCCTCCACACACACACACACACACACACTCACACTCACACTTATATTCCTACCTCCTCTTGCTTGTCAGGTACCATCTGAAGCAGGGAACTGTGGCCAAGCCTCTTGTCACTATCCCTGGCTATTGTAAGATATCACAGAGGAAGAAAATATAAAATAGCCATCCATGTTTATTCATATTTCCTGATCTATTTCCTGTTAATAATATTGTAATTTCAGGGGCGCCGGTGTGTGTTGAAAGATTGCTGCAAAATTCTTGACAACACAGTACTACCCCCAGAAACGGTGGTCCCACCATTCACTGTCTTCTCAGGCTGCCCAGGTAACTGTCAGTACTGATTATGAAAACTCGTTGATTTTTCTTCACAAAGTCATGCAGGCAATTTCTGTCTCTGACAGTATGTTAGTCTAGCTGACTTGAAAATTCTTCTACTACGAAGTACGTGAGAATGCTGTTTACAATATTACAGGTATCCTTTTAAATGCATGGTTGGATAAGGACATTCTCATGGGTCAGAAGTAAAGAGGAAACGGAGTGGACACTGGGAGCACGCTTCAGTTGACGCTGTCTTCAGAAAGGAGTGGCTGAGGGTGGATACTGTGTGGGGAAGAGAGAGAGCCTTGCATCCACACATGGCAGAGGGCCTCTTGGAGGGTTTCCCTCAATAAAAGTTGATGTAGAGCAAGTCTGTCACCAGCACAGGAAGAACATGTGGCCTGGGCGGCTACATGGGAAAAGGAAGTCTCTCCAGAGAATTCTAACTACGGCCTTATGCGCACATTGGTTGGTGATTTGAACTTACGCTTCCTGCCCTGCCCAGGAATGTCCAAATTGAAAAGTGAACATACAGCATGGTCTAATACCAGTGACAACTCTAGACAGCTGAGAGAAGTAACTGTATCCCCTCTCAACCTTGGCTGACAATGCTCGTAGGTAAAAACCCTCTTGAGCTAAGAGTTCCTGATTACACAGCATGTGAGGAAACAAGTAATACATGCTTGTTTTAGAAAAGACCTTTAGAAAGCTCGGAAAACACTGAAATCAAAGGAAAATGGAACCTCATATTTCTCTCACCCTAAGCATTATTTCTTTTTTTAATATATATATATATATATATAATTGATTTTAGAGAGGAAGGAAGAGGGAAAGATAGAAACATCAATGATGAGAGAGAATCATTGATCGGCTGCCTCCTGCATGCCCTGCACTGGGGATCAAGCCCGCAATCCAGACATGTGCCCTTGATGGAATCGAACCCGGGACCTTTCAGTCTGCAGGCTGACACTCTGTCCACTGAGCCAAACTGGACAGGGCAACAGTTATGTCTTATGCATGTTTACATAATTGAAATTCTATGACGTATACACAGGCACATCACAAATTCATAGATGGATATCTGCTACTGGGTGGCTTAATTGTTTTTCCAGTTTAAACAGTCTCATTACTCAGATAACTGAATATGAGTTTCAAAGATGGACAACATCGTTCACCCAGATTCTTTGGGGTGGAAATTGGCCATTCTGTTATTTCATGCGTCTCTGCTTTTGCAGAGGAAGAAGAGACATCTTTAGTAATTCTCCCCATATAGGGTTCCACTGAGAAAAAGTCTCATTGATCTCAGCCAGTGCTAGGTCAGATTGTCAGATAAACATCTCATCTGAGGTGAGAAGTGTATTGCGCCCTGGCCGGGTGGCTCAGTTGGTTGGAGTGTTGTTTCATACACCAAAAGGTTGTGGGTTTGATTCCCAGTCAGGACACATACCTAGGTTGTGGATTCAATCTCCATTCTGGGCGTATACAGGAGGCAACTGATAAGTGTTTGTTTCTCACATTGATGTTTTATTTCCTCATCTCTTCTCTTCTCTTCTCTTCTCTTCTCTTCTCTTCTCTTCTCTTCTCTTCTCTTCTCTTCTCTCTCACCCTGTCTCCTTCCATTCCTCTCTCTTAAAAAGAAAAAAAAAGGAAGTACATTGCTAGAGAAATCTCCTAATGTCTTTTAACTTATTGAAGGTCCTTAAACCAACTTAGGGCTGATGGCAGAAGTCAAGGAGGGCTCCACACCATGAATCTGAGTCATGGAACAAATTGAGAGGCAAATCATACAGAAAGAGTCTGGGTCAGGAACCAAAAACTCAGAAGCCCCCAGGCCAGGCAGATTTTGCAAATAATTGAAGCAATAGCCCATCTTATTGCTGCTCAGCCTTTTGGCTAAGGTCAAGTGTAATAGCCCATCGTAGCTGGTTACGAACACAAGGGCCAGTTTTCCTGAAACCATATGCCTCTTATTAAAGATGGAGATTGCCAACAGAGCATTTAGATGGTTAGCATTTGTTGTGAAACTACATAAAACGAACATGGGAAGTATCTTATCACAATGCATAAAGTACTAAACTCTAAATAGGGCTCAAAGTGCACATCAAGGCTTCCTCACTAACCAGCTCTCACACCTTGAACACCCACCCTCTCTAGGCCTCAGCTTCCTCATTTATACATGACCTCTAAGGCCTAGGCAGCTTGGATCCTTCATCAGAAGCTCCAAACACAGTGTTTCTTTGGATTTGAAGTATTTAGCAGTGCTTCCCTGACTTCTGCTGTCAGCCATAGGTTGGTTCTAAGGACCTTTAATAAGTTAAAAGAGATTAAGAGGTTTTTCTAGCAATGCACTTAAAAAGTGTGTGTGTGTATGTATATATATGTATGTGTATATATATATATATATAAAAGTGCATATGTGTGTTTGTATGTATATGAGTGTATAGGTATATGAGTATATAATATGAATATATGAAACTGTTTATGCATATATAAACAGAATCATACTCTATTCTGTGTGGAAAGTTGCTTTCTTAACAGTACATCTTGGGCATTTTTTCTTGTCAGTATGTAGAGATTCACCTCATTCCTTTTTCTTTTTTAATTGACTTTTAGCGGGAGAGGGAGAGAGGGAAACATCGATAGGCTGCCTCCCGCATGTCCCCCACCAGGGATGGAGCCCACAACCCAGGCATGTGCCCTGACTGGAAATTGAACCAGCAACCTTTCAGTGCATAGGACGACTCCCAACCAACTGAGCCACACTTTTTTTTTTTTTTTTTAATATATTTTTATTGATTTCAGAGAGGAAGGGAGAAAGAGAATCATTGATCAGCTGCCTCCCGCACACCCCACACTGGGGATTGAGCCTGCAACCCAGGCATGTGCCCTTGACCAGAATCGAACCTGGAACCCTTCAGTCTGCAGACCGACACTCTTTGCACTGAGCCAAACTGGCCAGGGCTGAGCCACACTTTGAATACATAAATGTACCACAGCATAATTAGTCTGTGCCCTGTATAAGGTGTCATTAGAAGTTGTACAGTACCTGGGTTTTCATGATTAGAAACCGCTGCATTGATGCATTTATATATATATGTTGTGCAATTGGGCAAGATTATCTGTGGAATAAATACTTGAAGTTGGATTGTCAGATCACAGGGTATGAACTTCTAAAAGTTTTGCTAGCTATTCCTAAATTACGCCTCAAAATGGCCATATGAGTTTACACTTCCACCCATAGTGCAGGGGAATGCCTCTTTCCTGGATATTCTTCAGTCTGAGGCCCATCTTTTATCTCCCTACATATAGCACATTTCTGTCCGACTCTGACCCATATTTTGTCTGGTGCATGTTGGAGTCATTCCATTGTATGACTAGCAGGACAGTTTCCTACCTCGAGAACGCTCACCCTGACTTGCCCAGGAGGTGTCACACCAGAATCCAAGGGACGTACCAGTCCTTGTCTGGAACAGCCTCTGATGTAGTCAGAGTTGCCTTAACTTCAGATCATGCAATAATGTGCTAAGCTCTTTTACTTGGAATAGATTTCTCCATTTTGAGAGCAGTATTATTTATTTCCTCACACATAAACATTCTTATCATCTGGAAGGTGGTCAGTGGAAGTATTCTGTTAGCACCAAAGATTTTGACTAAAGAAAAGGCTCCCTAGGGGTTTAAACTGGACTCAGCTGCAGGCCTTCCTGGCTCTCCATGGTGATCAGGTCTTTCTTTCCCCAGGACTCTTCTCGGGGGAGCTTCCAGAATGTACCCAGGAGCTGATGATTGACGTCACCAAGAGCTACTACCAGAAGTTTTTGCCCTTGACTCAGGTCTAATGTGTCTGTCTCGTGTTGAATTCGCTTGAGCTCTAAGATGAACTTGGGGACAAAGTGAACCAGTCAGCATCTACAAAGAGCTCTTATGTCTTTGACACCTCCTACCCATCCTTTTTTGTTGTTGTTGGGTTTTTTGTTTAATTCTTCTGAATTTCTCAGTCATCCTCGGCTCTGAGCTCTTAAGACTTTAATAATAGACCATCTGGAGGAGTTGTCTCCAAAAGTTCTGCTTAAACCGTACCTGTTAACAGTCACTTCATACCATTATCTGTGGGACACAGACTCATCTGTTCGTAGCACTCCCACTCGGTCCTGTGGATGGCTGGGTACTGCTGAGACAGGCTGCAGAGCAGGCACTCTGTCCAGCATGGCAGTCATGAAGCCAGTGTGCTGCTGTGGCCATGAATTCCCCGCTGTGAGACCCACTCACATGGGTCACTCCCAGCTTTCCTATCACTAACACATTTGGCCAGTTGCTGCAATTGCTCATAATCGTGAAGAAAAAGTGTTTGTGGCTTTTCAGGGCTCTGATTCCTCTTGGCTACTGAAACATGAAAGGAGGGGTTGTTAATATTTCTCTGCTTTCCCAAATGACCGGAACTGTCATTTTTGAAGAAAAAAAAAATTTTTTTTTTAATTGATTTCAGTTAGGAAGGGAAAGGGAGAGAGAGATAGAAACATCAATGATGAGAGATAATCATTGATTGGTTGCCTCCTGCACGCCCCCGACTAGGGATCGAGCCTGCAACTGGGCATGTGCCCTTGACTGGAATTGAACCTGGGACCCTTCAGTCCTCAGGCCGATGCTCTGTCCACTGAGCCAAACCGGCTAGGGCCTGAACTGTCATTTTAACCAAGGGTGACTAAGGAAAGACTTTCTAGCATTCTGTTGTAGGGCCATTGGCTTTCACTAGGAGGATCATCAGCACCCAGATTTGATTTTTGCAAAGTCCCAGGTTTGAGTCTCATGTGGATGGACTGGTCAGGCAGCCATCCTTGCCTCAGGGCATTTGGGGGCAGCAGTATATGCCTTATTTCACTGAAGACATGACATTTGTGACAATTGTTCCCTGGCCTGGAACCATTTGACCCACCCTGTATTTGCTGTAAACCTTACAGTTCAGAACAAAATACCTGTATACACAAGGGCCTCTTAAAGTCTCTCTGTGACAGAGTCCCGAGCAGGCAGGGAAGTCGCCAGTGCCATTCTTATTGTCTCCTGGGTAATAGTGCAACCCTCCCTAGATCTGCTCTGACCTCTTGGTTTAGAAGGAGGATGAGAAGTGAAGGCCTGGGAATGTTGGCCTTGCTTAGTGCTCTGATTCTTCTGTGAGGAGGGTGGAACAGTTCAGCCGTGGAGTTAAGGTTTGCAGGCGCTGTAGTGATTCAATATCCAGCTGTGAGTCGGTAGCTTTATGTAATTATCTCTCCTCATTCAATGTAAAACTGCTTTCTGCTTTGTCTTTTTTTTTATGTTTGTACATTAAAAGATTGACAACCAAACAACTCATTTGAAGATGATCACTCTTGCCCTCCAACGATGGCTACCTCTATTCTTCGAGCACTTTGCTCTCTGCTTGCAGCCTTGCTGCTCACACCGACCCTGTAAAGTGGATGTTCCTCTCACTTTACAGATGAGACTATTAGGTAACTGGGTCCAATACAAGGAGTGGCTGGCCCAGGAGCCACAGCACTGTCTGTCTGGCTCTAGAGCCCAGGCTCTTCAGAAGGGACAAGCTTGCCCTTGGAGCACACCTGCTGTGCCTCCTGTCTGTACCAGCTGCCTGTGATAATTGCACGTTTTTCATCATACCCTGGCCTCTCCTCCAGCTCCCTTCTCCTTTTGTGCCACAAAAAAGGTACATCTTAGAGTTGGCAGAATATAACCTGTTGCTCACTAGGGAAATCTTCCAGGGCATGTCCAACAGATTTCCATCCCGCCTGTGTTTGGATTGTTTACCACTTTATGCAACTAACTGTCCATTTTCTTGTGTAATTTTTTCCAGCTTTATTGAAATATAACAGCCATAATTTTTTGACTTCCATTTTGTTGGGGAACAATGCAAACTAAGAGAAAGTGGGAAGGGGGTTGAGTCTTTTAAAACAAAGACAATTTAAAAATCTTTAACTTAAGTATATGATTCCAGAAGTCCAGTCCAGTTAGGAAAGAAGGGCCATGTAATGAAGTAGGTCTTCTCACTCCAGAATCCCAGAGGCCACCACTCTGGGCAGGCTCTGGTCTCTCCTGGCAGAGGCAGCCTGTATCTGCACAAGCAGGTGTGTATGTGTGCACAAACCGGCCCCTCCATGATCATACAAATGCTGTTCTGCACCTCATTGCTTTGAATCAACAACCTACTTTAGAAATTGCTCCATATTGGCATGTACTAGTGATTAAAATAGCAATTGCTAACACAGAGTGTTTACCACATACCAGGTACTCTACGAGTTCTTTACATTTGTTAATTCCTCTCATCTCCACAGCCACCATGAGGTCGGTGCACTTTTTCTCCCCAAGGAACAGAGGTTAAGTCCAGTGCCCAGATTTATGCAGCTCATGCGACAGTGAACCTGGGCATTCTGTCTCTATAGTCCGTACTTCTAGTTACTGTGCTGGAATCCTTCCCAGTTACACCTTTCATTGCCCCAGATGTGCCATCTGGCTGTACAGAAAGCTGAGAAAACCAGTGTTTCGGTTTTTCAGGCAGGCAAGAGAAGGGGGATTGGGAATGGGTTTGGGGTGAACCATCTAACGATGTCTGCCACAGGCAGGAAGCCTAGTGTCTCCTCTGAGAAGATAGTCTCCTTGCATTGTGCCCTGCTGTCTTGTAGTTACACCTGTGGTCTGAGTAGTTAAATGTGAGCAGGTGTCTTATGAGAATTATCTTGCTTTCAGTCATTAATAGTGTCTGAAAATTCTGTACCATACGGTTGGCACTCCCTAGGAATGTACAACTAGTTGAAATAAAAATCCAATTGGAACCACTTTGTTTTAAGTGACAAATCTAGCTTGAGCCAGTTTAAGCAAAAAAGGGATTTTATTGGCTTACACAACAAATCATGGAAAAAACCTGCTTGGGAGGCAGTGAGATATGAGCCTTGGGGGAGTTACTCAGTCTCTGTCCTGAGCTGTACAATGGGAATCCCAGTGGCACCCCACAGGGTTGGTGCAGATGAAATGAGGTATTATATGTCAACAATAAGGAGAGTTCCTGGCACTTAGAAGGCACTCGGAAGTAATAACATCATCATTGAAGGGACAATGGTATTCTGAGATTTAAGCCCCATCAGGACCGTTTGTTTTTATATCTTTTTCATCTTCACATTAATAAAGGCACAGACTGGGCTGCTATAACAGAAATCAAAATACAGTGGCTCAAACAAGCTAAAAGGTCATTTCTCTCTCACCTAAGAGTGCAGGGATAGGCAGGTGATCCAGGGTAGGTAGGTGGCTGGGCTCTACCATGTCACCAGGCCCCCGAGTTCCTACTATCTTGTCACATGGCAACATTTAGCAATAAGGACGATTGTAAATTTAGTCTCTAGCTGGGCGGCAAACACTGAGGACACTGGGAGACAGAAAGCGAGCTCTCCCAGGCTGTGTCTTGGCTTCCTTTTCTCTCACTGCAAGTGGGCTTTCTCCATGCATTGGGGCAGGCGGCAGCTGACATCTCCAGATTGACATCCTCCCAGCTTGATGACCTTGAAATAAAGGTTTCTTCCCTCTGGTTCTAATTTGGAAAATCCAAGAGAAAGATTCTCAGTGGTTTATTGTGAGTCCCATGCACTCTTTGATCACTCACTGTGGCCAAGGGTGTACAGCACTATAATAAATCTGATGTGGGTCATGGCCTTTCCTTCATCCCTTCATGGTGGAGAATAGCATAACCCACTAACAAAACAAGGTGCTGAAAAGACGGAAACACCAACTACAGCAAAACCAGTCTGCATGGACTGATACTGTTTGAAAGTGTATTGATGGCTGTAAGTGTGTGGACTGGGAAAGGCCAGCTGCACTCTGTCTCCGTGGAGGCTCTCCCCCAGGGACAACCTGTCATCAGACAATTACCTTCACCATCCCAGAGAAGGAAGTATCTTTGTCTTCTCAATCTCCCACTAGAGCGGGCAGATGGGAGAGCCCTTGGTTGGGACTCTTTCCAGTTGGCTTAGGGCAGGGGGAATTAATGGCTCATTAGCTTATAAGGTCAGGATTAGATTGGGTGTCAGGCTGGATCCTAGAACTCACAACAGCATCGTCAGGGACCTGTCTCTCTTCAGCTCTCTATGCTGCTTTCCTTTGAATTGACTTCCTCCTCAGGCTTCATGAGTGACCCCATAGCTCATTATTGGTAGAAAGAGCTCCTCTTCCCTGACAAAACCCTTGGACCTGGCTGTCATTGGTCCCAAACAGGGAGGTATCCAGCCTCAAGGAACCATTGTGGCCAGGAAGATAGAATACACTGATCGGGTAGGCCTGGGGCACATACCCATGTGGACTGAGAGTTGGGGGCTGGTAGTGGTATTGGGGGGGGCGGGGTGATATTACCAGAAGAGGGAAGAATGGGTGCCAAACAGGAAAAACCATCAGATGTCCAGGTCAAGCCTTTTCCTTTTCTCTGGATGTCTTCACTTTTTCTTTCTCCCTGCCTACCCTTACCCCTGCCCAATCTCAGCACCCTTTGTCTTGGGGGTTGGAGGTACCTACTGAGTGGTGCCTGGGCCTAGATTAGGGGGCACAGAGAGGATGTAGCTTGTCCAAAGTAGAATATTCAATGAAGAGTCTTTTGGAGGATGCTCCTGTGCTTGGAACTGCTTCTTTATGGACCTGTAGTATCGATGGCGGGGTCCTTGTCAAGGTCTAGGTAGAATTCTAGTTATGTACCTGTGTTATTGTCTGAGTCCACACTAGCCATGAGCTCCTGAGGTGGCAGTATCCAGCACATACTTAATGGGGCAATTACTGGGATGTGAATCCTTCTCGCTAGCTTCCCCCTAAGCCAGATTAAGTCACATTGCAGGACCCCTGGTGCAGAGAACAAGGTTGACTGGTTGACTTGTGAGCCTTCTGTTGACAGATTCTGTTCTACATGACTGCATGGGGCCCTTGTAGTTGGTTGGGATCTGTGGTGGCTTCTGAATTAATCACTTCTGCATGAGCCATTTCACTCAGAGCCTGAGGCCACAGTTCCTTTCTTAGTCACTCCGAACCCATTTCAGTAATGGCAGACTTGAGATAAATCAGACAAACATTGCTCCTATTTAACACATCCTTGGGAGTTTCTTTGCATAAAGGAGAGATCTTGTTGACAAGGGAGGCCTTTCTTTGCATCTTGATCTGGCTGGTGAGAGCCCACAGGCATCCAGAACACGGAGCCCCAGCCGTGTTCTGACTCGCCCTCAGCTAACCTCCAGGACAGATTGGCATCTCACAGACCTGGATGGTTGCCATGGTGGTCAGATCTAGCTGGCTGATCTGGGATAGCTTCTGTGGAGCTGCAAGTCCCCTGAAATGCACTGGCAGTGTTGGGACAATGTGTCCAGATGCCTCGCTATTTCAAAACAGGTGTTAGCAAAATGTGCTGCCAGCTTGGACCAGCTCCCATAAGTCCCTGATGACTGAAGCACTTCTCGAGCCCCCAGGGAGGGGGGTGCTTTTGTAGAACATACACTTGCTGCTCTTTAGGGCAAGGAAGATGGGCCCAGCATCATGCTTCATCACTCATTTATTACTGAGCCACTGCTGACTTCCAGGCACTGCCCTAGGTCCTGGGGATACAGTGGAGAATAAGATGGAGCCAGGCTCTGCCCATAGGGATCTTACAGCTTAGTGTGGGGGTGGAGGCCGGGGGGGAGCCAAGGAAACAAACTAGAGGTCTGTGATGGAGGCCTGAGGGTCCTTTCTTGAGGGTCATTGCTGGGGTCCAACCCCAGCAGGTCCAGGGGTCCCCAAAGGTGTGGACGGAGTCGGCAAAGAAGGAATGACACGGAGACAGCGTTCAGTTGATCAGCAGCCTAGCCAGGATCTCTAGCCAGGATCTCCAGCCAAGTTCTGGTCTGGATCTCCAGCCAAGTTCTGGTGTTTATTGTCTTGTTACATCTGTATTTATACTAGTTGATTTTAATCCTGTCAATTTCTATTGCAAAGGTTAGGGCGTTTCTTATCTCCATTCCAGGGAGTAAAGATTATGTAGCGTAAGCGGGATTGTTTGTAGTTAAAGTGATTAACTACCCGCCTGGCACTTAGTTAAGGGGTTTTATCCCCTCCCTAACTTCAGGGAAAAATCCCTATCTGGGGAAACAACCTTTCTCTGAGAGGTGACCTTGGTTAAAACACATAGCGCTAAGGGGAGCAAACATATTAAGAACAGTATGCTATATACGCCAGGTCCCTTGAAACATATGCTGTGCAGATGTTTCTTTCCTGCAGCGACTGTGTCAAGCAGCAAGGATGGACCAGCTTCCGGCACATGAGTTTATTTTATTTTTAAAAAATATAGTTTTATTGATTTCAGAGAGGAAGGGAGAAGGAGAGAGCTAGAAACATCAATGATGAGAGAGAACCATTGATCGGCTGCCTCCTGCACACCCCACACTGGGGATTGAGCCTGCAACCCTGGCATGTGCCCTGACCGGGAATCGCATGGCGACCTCCTGGTTCCTAGGTCGACGCTCAGTGCCGGCTGGGCAGTCCATCAGTTTAACTAATATATCATTGTTTTTTGGGGGAAGGAATGAGCGAGTGAACAAATGAGTCTGGGGTTTGGGGCTTGCCAGACAAGGCCCAAGGAGGCAGTGTGCAGAGAGCCAGTGGACAGCAGATGTGCTTTGGAGTCAGCAGGGTCGGGTTGGAATTCAGGCTCTGTCACCTGGTGTCTGTGTGATCCTGGGTGAGTAACTTAATCCAGAAGTCCTCCTTTCCTCATCTTCAAATGGGTATAATAATGCTTCTCTCCTGGGGTCTTGGTGAAGGTTGAACAGGGTCACTTCTGTAAAGCTTCTAGCCCCATGAGTGGCATATAGTAGGTGCTCAGTAAGGGCTCACTGTTACAGTATTTTTACTGACACTATGCAGATAGATTGTATTAACAGGGCATCACTGCACCTATATGAAATTGAAACTCCATGTTGACAGGGATTAGAAGGGAAATGAAAACAGCTGTTAAAGATTGAAAAGGAATTAAAGGAAGTTTCTTCAATGCTTCATTTTTTTTTAGTGTTTCTAAATGGAACAAATAAAACAGGCATGCAGTGGGTGTTCAGTGGCCTTTAAATGTATGAATGAAAAACATTCTAACATATTTTTATCGGTTGAGTACATTGCTTAAAGCTCTGACCTGCCCGGGCACTGTGGCTCAGTGGTTGAGCTTCAACCTATGAACCAGGAGGTCAGGGCACATGTGAAGGATCAGGCTTGATCCCCAGTGTGGGGTGTGTAGGAGGCAGCTGATCAATGATTCTCATCATTGATGTTTCTACCTCTCTCTCCTTTCCTCTCTGAATTCAATTAAAAAAAATATTTAAAAAAAACAAAACAAAAACTGACCTTAGGAGAGTGGATAGCTACCCTTGGGGTTTGTTACTGGACAGGGTCTGTGTAACAGAAGGAGTTAATGTTGCAGGCCTCAAATGGAAGCCCTGTAAATGCTGAATTTTCTGCTAGGGGTTTGAATAAATTTGCCATGAGAAAAAAGGGAAAAAATTTTAAAACATGGTTTTGTATTTTTGTTGCTGTTGTATCTTGATATATGACAAAGTTGATTTGAAATGTTATATGCTTATAATTTCATAAATGCTAGAGGAATCATCCCAATCAAAGAAAGTTGCAATTAAATTAAGAAGGTGGTGGTGGTATACAACTTTCTTGCTTTTTGCCAGCAGCAAGTTAGAATTTAAATTCTTTGGGTATTGAAACCAGAACAAATCTCCATAACTGATGATTGTTGCTATGACTTGGTCTGTTGGCGCCTCTGGAAAGCGGGAGACAACAGGAACAGAGAGGCAATCTCTGGGTGGAAATGCACATTTGGAAACTGAAAACGCAGTTAAATTGATAATGAGCCTTTGCTGAAATCAAATGTCTGACCCAGATTGGCTGATGACTGCCCAGTTTGATGTGCATATTTTTGAGTGGGTCAGTTTGGACTCTAAGACGGACAAGATAAAAAGGAAGCGCCCAGCTGGTTTGGCTCAGTGGTTGAGCATGGACCCATGAACCAAGAGGTTACCAGTTCAATTCCCAGTCAGGGCACATGCCTGGTTGTAGGCTCGATCCCCAGTAGGGGGCATGCCGGAGGCAACCAATAGATGTGTTTCTCATCAATCCCTTCTTCTCTAAAATCAATAAAAAGCATATTTTTTTAAAAAAAAGATAAGAAGGAAGCTGTGCTTGTCACTTGGATTTGGACTACCTGGCACTGCAGCATACCTTTGCTGCTGTTGAAGAAAAGCAGCTGGCTCATTCGGAATCCCAAATTCACTGATCCTGATTGCTGGCACCCGACAAGAAGCTGAAAACTCAGACTGGCTGCTTGTGCCTTTCCAGCCTCAGTGGGAGCTGTGCTGGACTGAAAGCAGTCATAGGCCTTGGGACCACTGGAGACTCAGGATCCCCTCTGTGGAGCTCTGAATTATGAAAATGTGTGTCGCAGATGCTGGCTGGGCAATTTGGATCACATACAAATGCCATAGAAAAGGGCCTGATCTCTGATGGGATCATCTAAAATCAAGCTGCTGATCAGCTCTTTATCTCTGACCAGTGGCTAATTGCATCCTAACTTGTGATCCTGGCCGAAAGCTGCCAGTTGGAGGACACATTACAGGGACTGTGACCCCTCTGTCTGCTTTTGACAGATCAGCTTCTGGGCCTCCTTTGGGGTTATTGCACTGTTCAGCTTTCTGGATTGCTGCAACTTGCCACAATGGGTTGATAGCCTGACTCTGCCTTCCCACTGCCCCCGGCACAGACACCTTAGGAAGGCAGGGTGATGATTCATACATAGCTGTGTCAGAAAGGGATTGATCTTTTCTAGGCTACTCTGTGGATAAAGGGTAGGAGGTTATGTAGACCCATTTTGAAATTTTTGAAAATTCAGAGTTTCATCCTCTATTAATCTGCAAGGGCTGCCATTGAATACCACAGAGAGGGTGGCTTAAACAACAGAGATTTACTTCCTCACAGCTCAGGAAGTTAGAAGTCCAAGATCAAGCTGTTGGCAGGGTTGGTTTCTACTGAGGCCTCTCTACTTGGCTTGCAGAGGGCCACCTTCTTGCTGTATCTTCACATGGTCACCACTCTGTCTTGCCTATGTCCTAATCTCCTATCATAAGGACACCTGTCATATTGGATTAGGGCCCACCCGAATGCCCCCATTTTACCTTGATCACCTCTTTAAGGTCATGTTCTGAGGTGGTGGGGGTCCGGGCTCAGCATAGGAATCTGGGGAAGACAGCTCAGCCTTCACATAGCCTGACCAGCTCCTGAACATGTCTTTCTGGCTAAATGCTTTTATGCCTCTTTTGTACAATCCTTCCAGGTGAAAGGACTGGTTGAGAATAAGGTGATTGAACAAATGTAGCTCCTTGGTTGTGGTCAGACCCTGAGCTGAGAACTCTGAATGGTTTCTCAGGTTCTTTCAGGTCAGTGCGAAGGCCTCGTCGCTGCCTGAGGAACACGAGTGAGTGAGAAGGAATTGGCATGGGGGGAAAAGGTCCGTGTGTCTTTGTTCTCAGCACATGGCTGCACTAGCAAAGAAGGAACCTGTCCAGAATTCCCACAGGACAGGAAAAGGAGGGGACATCTCAACAGGAAAAAGCTCTACAGTGAAAGTGAAGGGATGCCTGAGAATCAAGGGGAGCTGGACAACGAAGAGCCCCTCAATGCTGCAAAGCCAGAAGGAGCTCCTACGCGGGAAGACAAGGAAAAGTTAGGAAATGAGGGAAAGAGAAGAACAAGGGACAGACAAGACAGGAGGAAGTACTAGAGGAGAAGTGAGAGCCAGGGGGAGCCAGAGAGCCAGGAGGAGCCAGGAGGAGCCAGGGAGCTAGGGAGAGCCAGGGGGAGTCAGGGAGAGCCAGGGGGAGTCAGGGAGAGCCAGGGGGAGCCAGGGGGAGCCAGGGGGAGTCAGGGAGAGCCAGAGAGCCAGGGAGCTAGGGAGAGCCAGTCATGAAAAACCAAAAGGAGAACCAGCCATTGAACCAAGGGCTGCAGGAAAGCACCCAACTGGGGATGATGCACCCAACTGGGGATGATGTACCCAGAAAAGCCAAAAGGAAAAGGAACAAGAGGCTGGCTCAGTACCTCAGGGAATACAAAGAGGCCCTACATGGACATGCATTTGAGCCCTGAGGAGCTAAGAGAATTTGAGGGTTTGCTTAGGGTAGAGGATGAGGTGAAGAAAGCCAGACAGAAATTGGGGCGGGGGGTGAGGAGGGAGGTTATGTGGATACAAAAAAGTTTACAGGACCCCTTCCACCCAAGGGAACTCAGGGGTGGCTGTAAGGCCCCACAAAGGAGCTTTGAAGACATTCCTCTCGTGTAGTCCCCTGTCAGGCATTTGCTAAGCACAGGGCTTTAACCTTATGCTTAGACTTTGCTCTAGGTGTCATTCTTGCTATCCAACTGCAGCCCTCTATGTGTCAGTAGCACATTTTCATCTGTTGCATGGAGTAATGTCTGTGTGCATTGTAAAATTAAAAAGAAAAGTTTGAAGAAGCATCAAAAAAAGAAAAGAGCCCGGCCAGCCTGGCTCAGTGGTTGAGCATCGACCTATGAATCTATAGGTCACAGTTTGATTCCAGGTCAGGGCGCATGCAGGAGGCAACCGATCAATATTCTCTCTCTCACTCTCCCTTCCTCTCTGAAATAAAAGTATTTTTTAAAGAAAAGGATATATGTAAAGTTAGGATTGCTGATTGGTGTGGCCTGCTGATTTTGTAACAGTGGAGAAAAAGCAGAAACCTAGCACCCGGGAGCCTTGGGGATGGGAAGAGCATTCTGATCTTTGTTTGTCAGAACTATTACTGGAAGCTTTCTGTCTCCCTGGAAGCTTTCCAGTGCTTCCTCCCAGGCACCGAGTGGGCTCTGCGTTCAGACTGCTGGGTCTGTGGCTGCACCTGGCAGCACTGACTGTGACCACAGAGGAGGCCCCTGCGCTCTCCATCAGAACACCTTCAAGTGCTGTCCACACTCCTGAGGTGGATAAACTGGTACCATGGACATGAAACACGGGAACGGACTCCATCCATGCAGCCTTCAGGCAATCCCCGGAAAACCAAGAACTGAACAAAAAATTTTTAATATGTTTTTAATTGATTTTAAGAAGAGAAGAAGGGATAGGAAGAGAGAAACATTGAAGAGAGACAAACACCAATCAGCTGCCTCATGCACTTCCCCTACTGGGGATCAAGCCCACAGTCAGGGCGCATGACCTCGGTTTATGGGTCGATTCTCAACCACTGAGCCACACTGGCTAGGCTGGACGAATTTTTTTTTTTTAATATATTTTATTGATTTTTTACAGAGAAGAAGGGAGAGGGATAGAGAGTTAGAAATATCCATGAGAGAGATCGATCAGCTGCCTCCTGCACGCCCCCCACTGGGGATGTGCCCGCAACCAGGGTACATGCCCTTGACCGGAATCGAACCCGGGACCCTTGAGTCCGCAGGCCGATGCTCTATCCACTGAGCCAAACCAGTTTGGCTGGACGAATTTTTCATACTGGCCTGGGAACTCTAGGTCAGGAGGTCCCATGGTGGGAGCTACCTACATTGGGGGTGCTATTAACTTCTGATTAATGTCTGTCCTTCTTGGTGTACCCTAACATCATAAACTCACTTTCAGGGGGCCACATGGCCCCTCTGGGGTTGTGCTTTGTGCCCATCACCGCAATGGCTCGGCCCTGGAGGCTTCAGGTGAGCTTGAACTTACAGGCCACAACTGTGCTGTACCTGAGTTGATGCCTTGGGCCAGGTAAAAATGTGCCAGACAGGAACTAAGGAGGAGGCCATTTGGCTTTCTAAGATAGACTTTTCTGGTTACTGGGAGTTATTTTATTTTAACGGCTAAATCCAGGACCCCCTAATAGGTATAGCAGAGGTCGGTCCTGCAGATTGGTCTCCCCTGTGTGGGTCCTACAGATAATAACTTTGCTGCAAAGAAGCCTTGCCCCAGGGCCAAGGATCAACTGTGTAGAAATGAGTTAATAAAGCAGCCCGAGACTGCTCGCCTTGCAAAGGCCTGTTGGCAAGGTTGGCCCTTGACTGGCGACTGGGAACTTGGACTTGAGGAGGCTTCTCATCATTCACTAAACGATGAGTGACTCCCTGTGCCCAAACTGTGTGTACAAACGATGTGCTTTTGCGGAATACCTGCTTTCCCTGTGGGAATCTGGAATTCGGTGTCTGCTAGGCGGAGGGTGCCTATGCAGCCCGCCCCAGTGAAAGTCCTGGCACCGAGTCCCTAACCAGCTCCCATTCTGCTGGTGTGGTCACAGTGCATGGCTGGAGGAACGCGGTGTGTCCTGTGCCCCTTCCCTGGGAGAGGACTCGGGGAAGCTTGCGCCTGGTTTCCTTCCCACTTTGCCTGTGCGCCCTTCCCCCAGCTGGTTCTGCTTCACAGCCTTTCTCTGTTACATCATATGTGGCCATAAGTAGGGCTGTCTTCTGAGTGAGTTTCCTAGTGAATCACTGAACTGGGGGGTGGTCTTGGGGACCCCCTACACAAGACACAAGGGGGATATCTGAGGGATCGGTAGCGTTCTCTCAGTCTGGGTGCTGTTTACATGGGGTGTTTAATTTGTGAAAATTCACTGAGCTGTGTAATTATGATATGTATTCTCTTTCTGTATGTAGAGTTAACTTCAATAAAAAGAAAATAGAAGACTATACACCACAGAGATTAAAAAAAGACTTAATTTAAAAAACAAGCCACTCCCTTTCATTAGCAAACATTTGCCCTCCCTTTTACAGGCATTGCACTGGGAGCTCGGGACATGGGGTAGGAAGGACATCATCGTTGCCGCGCAGTTTTTTGGGAGGCAGGTGAAGAGTCCTTACAATGTGGCTGATTTTTGCTGGGCTCTAGCAGAGACACAGAAGGGTGACAGGGCACAGAGAAAGGGCTTCTAACTTGGCTATTTTGCCACTCCAGGGTTGCCATTCAGATATCTACAGTAGCAAGATAGGCAAATGGTCAAAGGTGGCAGGTGGGGAGCTGGGAACTTTGGCAGAATGGGAAATCGTGCAGGCATAGAGTTGCCAGAGCTGCTAGTTTTGTTTTTGTTTTTCAGGAAAAGCCATGGGTCTGAATTTTGTGAGCGCTCTCTTGATTTTTAAGTGCTTTAAATAAATCCAAATGTTAAAATGGGGAGGGGGGGGCTAAAAAAAAATAAAGTGGGGCCAAACAAAACACCTGCGGGCCAGAGTTGGCATTGGCCTGTCAGTTTGCCAGGCAGTCTGCCAACCAGCCATCCCTCCCTCTGACCGAACACTGAAGGTCTACTCTTTTAGGCACTGGGAAGCACAGCAGTGAGCAGGCCACACGTGCTTGTGCACTGGGGGGCTCTGGTATGGAGCTTCTCAAACTTAAGTATGTGTAGGAATCACCTGGCAGTTGTACTCAGGAGGTCTGCAGCGGGCCTGAAAAGTTGTCTAACAAGCTGCCAGGTGATGGTAATGGTGGTCCCTGGACCGTAGGTTGAGTAGCTTGTTCTGTAAGCCAGGGTCACAGAAACAGCTGTTACTTGGAGAGGAGTAGGGACCTTGACATGAAGATGCAAATTTATGGCAAGCATCCTGTTTTGGATTTTAGTTCATTGGGGGTGGCTCGGAAGAAAATTGATGGCATGGGAGGCAGGTTCTAAGGCTCTCCCACGCTCGCTCTCGGGTCTCTATTCGGAGTTTATATTCTAGAAGACGGGTGGGGGTGGAGGAAGGTTTAAGGAAAGCTTCCTGGAGGAGGTACTTCCCGGGCTTCGGAGAGGGAGAAACCCAGAACTCCTGCTCGGTTATGGCCCAGGCATCCCACGTGCCTACCGTCCCGGACTCCCTGTCAATCAACACACCCTTTCTTCCCCTCCCCGCCCCCCAATTCCCCGCCGCTCGGGCTGTGCTGTTTAAAGGCGGCTGCGGGGCCGAGCGCACCCAGAGTGCCGCGCGGCGGGCGGGTTTGGATTTTAAATCCCCGCGGCCAATCAGCGGCGCGTAGACCTTTGTAACGTTCCCGGCGCCGCGTTTGAATTCGAGGAGGAGCCGAGCGGTGTCAGCCTCTGCCCAGACCCTGCTAGATCGGCTCGGGGAGTCCGGGAGCATGAGTGCGGCGGCGGCTGCAGGGAAGCTGGCGCGGGCACCGGCCGACCCAGGGAGAGCCGGCGGCCCCGGCGTTGCAGCTCCGGGGGCTCCAGCGGCCGCCCCGCCGGGGAAAGAGATCCCGGAGGTCCTAGTGGACCCACGCAGCCGGCGGCGCTATCTGCGGGGCCGCTTTCTGGGGAAGGGCGGCTTTGCCAAGTGCTTCGAGATCTCGGACGCGGACACTAAGGAGGTGTTCGCGGGCAAGATCGTGCCCAAGTCGCTGCTGCTCAAGCCGCACCAGAAGGAGAAGATGTCCATGGAGATATCCATTCACCGCAGCCTCGCCCACCAGCATGTCGTCGGCTTCCACGGCTTCTTCGAGGACAACGACTTCGTGTTCGTGGTGTTGGAGCTCTGCCGCCGGAGAGTGAGTGTCCCTGTTGGGAGGCTGGAGCTGCCCGGGGCCGGGGTGGAGCGCCCGCACCCGGAGCTGCAGGAGAGGCGCTGGGGAGGAGGCGCTGGGAACCTCGAGCTGGCGGTGGAAAAGCTCCTGGGCAGAGCTTGGAGCTACTGGAGGAGGGGGTTCGGTTAAATGGAGCCCGAGTCTTGTTGCTGCCAGAGAAGTTGGCTCCTGGACGCGGGGTGTTGCGGGGGTGGGGGTGGGGGGAGCCCTGGTAATGGACGCTAGGGCTTCCGGAGTTGCTAAGGGTGGAGCCCGGGGGAATGGGTGCCATTGCCCTGGAGCTTCCGGATTGGGCTTGTGTCTGGGAGAGGGCGGTAGGAGGAGGTTCGGGAAAGGGACCTGCTGCTGCGGAAAGACCGGGAAGGGGGTGACTGGGGACTCTGAGACTAGAGAGAGGGGTCCCATCAGGGGCTTGGGAGGGAGCTGGTAGGAGAGGGGGTGCTATGAACGGTGCGGCCAGGTTTACGGGAGAGCCCAGATCCTAGCTGTTCTGGAAAAGAAATGGCGGGGGTGGGGGTGTCCGGGGCTGCCTTTACCTAATGATACCGCCTTCACCTGGACCTCAGTACCGACCCCCCATTCCTCCTCCTCCCTTTCCTCACCCCCCCCCCCCCGCCCCCAGTCTCTCCTGGAACTGCACAAACGGAGGAAAGCACTGACGGAGCCCGAGGCTCGCTACTATCTGCGGCAGGTGGTCCTTGGCTGCCAGTACCTGCACCGAAACCGGGTCATTCACCGGGACCTCAAGCTAGGCAACCTCTTCCTGAACGAGGACCTGGAGGTGAAAATAGGTGAGGTGCTGGGCCTGCAGGGGACAGAGAGGCGCCTGGGAGCGGGGAGGGAGGAGGAAGGTGGGAAGGCTGGGCTGTTGATCACCCCTGTAAGTTTCCGTGTACATCATCTGTATAGTGCAGTGTACTCACCACCCAGAGTCCAGTCTCCTTCATATATCTGACCCCCTTACTCTTCATCCTCCCCCCATTCCTCGTCCCCTCTGGTAACCACCACACTGTTGTCTGTGTCTATGAGTTTGTTTTGCTTGTTTGTTGCTTTCTGTTTTGTATCCCACCTGTGAGTGAAATCATGGTTCTTGTCCTTTTCTGTCCGACTTATTTTACTTAACAAGAGACTCTCAGGATTCATCCATATGGTCTCAGATGACAGTATTCCATCCTTTTTTATGCCTGAGTAGTATTCCATTGTATATATGTACCACATCTTCTTTCAGTTATACATCGAAGGACACTTAAGTTGTTTCCATGTCATGGAAAAATAAGTGGTTTTGCCCCGCCTGTGTGGTGCAGTGGTTTGTGTCAACCTATGAACCAGGAGGTCACGGTTGGATTCCTGGTCAGGACACATGCCTGGGTTGCAGGCTCCATCCCAGTAATGGTCATGCAGGAGACAGCAGATCAATGATTCTCTCTCATTGTTGATGTTTATCTCTCCCCCTCCCTTCCTATCTGAAATCAATAAAAAAATATATATATTTTTAAAGTGCTTTCAAAATTTGGGGGTAGATACCCAGAAGAGGATTTCTGGGCCATCTGGTAGCTCTATTCATTTTTTGAGGAACTTCCAAACTGTTTTCCATAGTGGCTGTACCAAGTTATGTTCCCACCAGCAGTGTATGAGGATTCCCTTTTCTCCATTTCTCTCTAACACTTGTTATTTCTGACAATATTTTTTTAAAAAAGAATTTAAATGATTTTTCCATTTTTAAAATTGGTAGGCTGAACATACAAGTTTTGAATTAGCGCTCCTTTTATTTCATTTATTTATTTTAAAGATTTTAAATTGATTTTTAGAGAGTAAGGGAGAGGAGGAGAAAGAGGGAAGCATCAACATCGATTGTGAGACATCGATTGGCTGTGAGACACCGACCAGGACAGCCCGCAGGTGGGGCATGTGCCCTGGCTGGGAATCAAACCAGTAACCTTTTGGTGCTCAGGATGATGCTCAACCAACTGAGCCACACTGGCCAGCACTGCAGCTCTTTTTAAACAATTGAAAACTCCAGCATTACAAGGACAGCATTCCCTCAGGGCAGCTCTTTGCTGGGCTAAAAAGGAACTGTTCCCTTAAAACTCCCTCTGGTTGGCCACAGTCCCAATCCCTCCCTATTCCTCACAAGCTTGCCTAGTAGCAGTCTTGAAGTTTACTTGCTTGATCCCTTAGTTTCTCTACCCCTGTCAGTTCCTTTTTAGAAGCTTAGCCCTCCTTTCTAAGAGGAGGGGTTAGGAGGGTCATTGAGAGGCCCCCTGCTTGGGCCAGCATGGTGGGGCGATTCCTGGGGAGGCCGTGCTGCATACAAGGAGGAGAGCTTGAGGGCTCAGATGACCCTGGTTCTCGGGGGTCCAACAGGATCCATAAAGGCAGTAGTCTGTGTTGACGGATGACAGGCTAGCATCTGAGGACCGCCCCTTCCTCCCTCTGTCCCAGGGGATTTTGGACTGGCAACCAAGGTCGAATATGACGGGGAAAGGAAGAAGACCCTGTGCGGAACTCCTAATTACATAGCTCCTGAGGTGCTGAGCAAGAAAGGGCACAGTTTCGAGGTGGATGTGTGGTCCATTGGGTGCATTATGTAAGTTGGGGGACCCCCTGGCCTCAGCAGGGGCTCTTTTGGAAATCCCACCTGTGAACGGATCTGCCTATGAAAAGGCTGCTCCCAGGGCAGACTACCCCAAAACAGCCTAATTCCGCATCTCCTCTTGACACTGGTATAGGCTGTAGCATTCCTGCAGCCGGGCCCCTTGCTGCTCAAAGTGTGGCCCACAGACCAGCAACACCATCACTTAGAAACCTGTTCAAAATGGAGAACCCGAATCAGAATCCAGATTTTAACCGAGTCCTTGGCTGATCTCATGCACAAAAGTTTTAGAACCACTGATCTAGAAAGCAGCATTGGGTGCGAGGACGTGGGCCAAGGCCATTGGAGCTGAGTGGTAGGAAAGCACCTTTTCAGGTGTGACTTTGTTGGCCTGGGGACCGGAGTCAGAAATGAGTTGTGGCAATGGCCGCCTTCATACTTTTTTTCAGTGGAGCTATTTCAAATGGAAACTTCAGGCTTTAAGTACAGAACTATTAAACACAGAGCTGCCTCTGCAGGCGCGGCAGCCCCCTTCTTGACTTGTTCTGTATCAGCTGGCGGCCTCTGGTACCCTAGAACACTGCGGACTTTTGCTGAAAAATCTCTGGCCCACAAGAATCCTGTTCTCATCACCTCTAATCTACTGCGGGCTCTCTCTGGTTTCTGGGCTGCTCCGTGGGCGTGGAAACTGTCCTCAGGGACAGAGTGAGTGTCCAGAGGATGCCTGGCCTTCGCTCTGGCCCTGAGCTGATTCCTTCTGCATCTGTTTTGGCTGAGAACTGAGCCAAATTCCACCTTGTGCTTACAGGTATACCTTGCTAGTGGGCAAACCACCTTTTGAGACATCTTGCCTAAAAGAGACCTACCTCCGGATCAAGAAGAATGAGTACAGTATTCCCAAGGTGACTAAAAGCACTTGGAGTTGAACTTGATTATGTTTTGTTACCCCCTCGCCCCCAAAGCTATTTACTGAGCCCGGCTAGAAGCTGGGGACACAGAGAGAGGTCCACTCCACACCTCAGCTAGCCTCAGAGCCTTCGAGGGTCCGTGTCTGAAACTGCATCCAGAACGGAACATCTGTGCACAAAAGCATTTTTTCCAGGGGAAGGGAGTTTGTAGATTTCAGAGGAAAAACAAACACCAAAAAGATGGGAAGGCAGTAGGAGGCAGAAGGAGACGTGCTGCATAAGCTTCGGCAGTGGACTTGATGCGGATGGGCCAGTGGCCTGGCCCTTCTGAACTGTGGCCCTGTCTGAGCGGAGCCGCTGCCTCCGCAGCACCTCGCACGGCGCCCCGCATACAGCAGGTGCTCACAGTCGTGGATCACTGAGTCCACCGTGGTGTGAAAATGCACCTGGCCCATGGCCGCTTTCCTGTTTAGTGTTCTTGCCTTGTGTGCAGCCAAGAGCCCTGTCCCCATGAAGACAGAGTGTCCTAAAGGGTCAGTTAACTGTCAGATGGGCGCAGCATGGAAGGGTTCAGAGTGTGGGTCCTCGAGCTGCTAGACTGCCCCTGTGTGGGTGCTGGCTCTGCCACTTACTGTGTTTTCTTAGCACTTAACCTCTGTGCCTCAGTTTCCTCGTCTGCAAGAGCATGGTGGTCACAGGTCTCCCCCCGCACATGTTCTGTGAAGGTTAACTGGGTGGATAGCAGGGTGTGCTGAGGAGTTTCCTGGCACTCAGTGGGTGTGGAGTTCATGCTAGCTGTCACTGTGCATTTGACCCATGCTGGGTTATCGCCCACGGAACCTTCTCACCGGGGCTCCAGGCTTGGCACCGTGCCCCCATGTTATAGATGAAGATACTCGTCACAGCTGGTGTTGTGGGCAGAACTGGGACTTACACCAGGTCTCTGACCCCAAAGCCTGTGTTCTCGAGTGCTCGTCTAGTGGGGAGAGCTGGAATCATGCAAGAGCAAACTCAGGGACAGATCGACCTCGGCTCCATCTTGAGTTTCGAGAGGAAGGGAGACTAACCATTCTCACGGCTTGTCAACTCAGCAAAGCTGACAGGGGGAACTGGCATTGTTTGTAGCGCTGACGGAGCTGCATGGGGAACAGGCTGCAGGTCCTGGCGCGGTGCTGCACCGGGGCTCCTCACGTGGCTTATGGCTCTCCCTGTCTCTGCTCCAGCACATCAACCCCGTGGCCGCCTCCCTCATTCAGAAGATGCTTCAGAGCGACCCCACCGCCCGCCCCACCATCCACGAGCTGCTCAGCGATGAGTTCTTTACCTCTGGCTACATCCCCGCCCGACTGCCCGTCACCTGCCTCACCGTCCCCCCCAGGTTCTCCATTGCTCCCAGCAGCTTGGACCCCAGCGGCCGGAAGCCTCTCTCAGTCCTCAATAAAGGTAAAACAAGGCCTGGGCAGACAACAGGCCCCTCCTCGCAAAGAACCTAGGCTTCCAGTGTGTGGGTGGGTGGCCCAGAGTGTGGGGTGCAGCAGGACAGGCTCTGGACCTTGCACTGCTGATCACACCTGTCAGGCCCAAAGAGAGCAGAGTGGACTTAGCGGCACACCTGAGAAATTCTTATTCGAAAAATTCTAGCCATCACTCCTGTATGGTTCATTGAGAAAAATATGAGAAACCTCAAATGTCCACATGGAACTCAGGGCAGTGGACTCCTGAGCACCCAGCAGGTTCCTGTCACTAAGAGTGAGCCACGTGTGCTGCATCTCCTGTTTTGTTCCTCTGAAGTCAATAGCAGGCACCGTAGCGTTTTATGCCCTATAAACTTCAGTGTGTCTGTCTTCAAAACGATGGACATCTTGTCAAACCACACGCCACTGATTAGGTGGTTATTGTTTCTAGGTCTCCTCAGAGGACAGAATTAGGAAATACTTAATGTGGGGGAGGGGGGCAGGGCTTGAGTTTATGGTGATATTTCCCATTCACATTTTTTCTTTTTTCTTTTTGTTAATCCTTACCTGAGGATATTTTTCCATTGATTGAAAGAGAGAGGGAAACACAGAGAGAAATATCGATGTGAGAGAAACACATTGATTGGTTGCCTCCTTCACACGCCCTGACCAGGGCGTAGGCCAGGGTATGGAATGGGTCCACAGACACTCTATCCTCTGAGCCAAACCGGCTAGGGGCCCAATTCACATTTTTTCAACATTTTATTTGTTATATTTCAAACTTGGGAAAAGGTGTGAGAAGAGACAAAATCTCCTATATCCACTTTACTCAGACCCACAATTCACATATTTTTTTCACATTTGCTTCATCAGTACTCTTTCTTCCTCCCCTCCCTCTCTTTCTTCTGAACTGTTTGTGAGTTATATACTCTAGTCTTTACAACGTAATACTTCAATGTATATATCCCCAAACAAAGATTCTTTTACAAAACCACAGCACATGGCGCAGTTATCAGGTTCAGGAAATTTAATGTTGATATGATCTTGTTTTATAGCAATCTTTTTCTCTACTGTGAAGTTACTGCTTTTCTTTTGGTAATTTATAAGTGATTCTAAATAATGTTTTAGGGTTTTTACTTCTTTGATTTTATGTTTGTATTTCTTTTCAACTGAAAATCTTCTCTCCCTACTTTAATATACATACATTTTTAAACATATATAAACTAGTTCCTTTTGTTAAATGAATGTTTTATTTTCTTGTAGTTCTATTTGTCCTTGGAATATATTTCACTAAAGATAATATAGTGTGGCCCTAACCGGTTTGGCTTAGTGGATAGAGCGTCGGCCTGCGGACTCAAGGGTCCCAGGTTCGATTCCAGTCAAGGGCATGTACCTTGCTGCAGGCACATCCCCACAAGGGGGCGTGCAGGAGGCAGCCGATCGATGTTTCTCGCTCATCGATGTTTCTAACTCTCTATCCTTTTCCCTTCCTCTCTGTAAAAAATCAATATATTTTTTTAAAAAAAGATAATATAGTGTGAAAAAAAAGATCACTTGAAATACTTTTCTTCTCTGTGTGGATATAGCATCAATTTAATATATGCCAATTTAATGTATAAGTTCATTTGTTTCGGTTATAACCTAATACTGTTATTTTAAGGATTATCTATTTTTCTCTTGGGGTTAATTTTTTGACATTTCTTTTACTGGGGATATCAGTCTTTCTTCTTTTTTTAAAATGTTTTTATTGATTTTTTAGAGAGATAGAAACATTGACCATCTGCCTCCTGCATGCCCCCTACTGGGGACCAAGCTGGCCTCCTGGTTCATGGGTCAACACTCAACCACTGAGCCCCGCAGGCCAGGGCAGATGTCGGTCTTGATCACTTGGTCTTGGTGGGTCTGAAGGGCTTCTCTGCATCAGCACCATTTTCTCTGATGATTAAAACGCGCCTGCCAGGGCTTCCCTGAGACTGTTGCTCCTCAGGCTCCGCCCACTGACGCTAGCACTCCTGGGCGCTCTTGCCTGTGGCAGCTGTTGCCATGGTGTTCTGACCGTGATGGTTCTCTTCTGGCTCCGGCCACATTCATTCATGGGAATCTTCTGTAAGGAGGAGCTGGTGCTTCTCTCCCATGTATTTATTTTTTCAGTTATGTCAGTCTGGACTCATGGGCCTTTATTCTTTGGGCTATCATGTAATAGTGTTATTTTAAGGATTGCTTTTTTTTTTTTAAGTGTATTTTATTGCTTTTTTCACAGAGAGGAAGGGAGAGGAATAGAGAGTTAGAAACATCGATCAGCTGCCTCCTGCACACTCCCCACTGGGGATGTGACCACAACCAAGGCACATGCCCCTGACCAGAATCGAACCTGGGACCCCTCAGTCCGCAGGCCGGCGCTCCACTGAGCCAAACCGGTCAAGGCTAGGGATTGCTTTTTTTATCTTTTGCCTTTAATTTTTGAACACAAAACATTTTGTAAAAACTTGTTATGCTGGAAATTTTCAAACTTACCCACAAGTAGAGAGAACTGGCCCTAGCCGGTTTGGATAGAACATCGGCCTGCGAACTGAAAGGTCCCAGGTTCAATACTGGTCAAGGGCACATGCCCAGGTTGTGGGCTCGATCCCCAGTGGGGGGCTTGCAGGAGGCAGCCTATCAATGATTCTCTCTCATCACTGATGTTTCTCTCTCTCTCTCTCCTTCCTTCCTCTCTGAAATCAATAAATATATATTTTTTAAAAAGTAGAGAGAATTGTATGATGAACCCCCATGTATTACATCATCCATTTTCAAAAGTCAGTTACATTTGCCTATATTTATTCCACATCTTCCTCCTTTTTTTGGCTAGAGTTTTTTTAAAAATATATTTTATTGATTTTTTACAGAGAGGAAGGGAGAGAGATAGGGAGTTAGAAACATCGATGAAAGAGAAACATCGATCAGCTGCTTCCTGCACATCTCCCACTGGGGATGTGCCCGCAACCAAGGCACATGCCCTCGACCGGAATCAAACCTGGGACCTTTCAGTCCACAGGCCGACGCTCCATCCACTGAGCCAAACCGGTTTCGGCTTGGCTAGAGTTTTAAAGGCAAATCTGAAATATTTCACACTTAAGTCTTTACCACAGCATCGTTTTTAAAATGGAAAACTCTGATTTGCAAATATTGTAAAGAAGGGTTTCGTATTTCATGAGGGGAATAAGCATATGGTGGTGGGAAAAGGGTTAAACAGAGAAGCTTAAGACAAAACCATGCTTCCACCACTCAGATGTGACCAATGTCCCGTCTCAGTGTGGGTCTTTCCAGGCTGTTGGGCATAGAAGTAAATAAAGCACATTTTAGGGTGGGCAGTCGCTTACATTTTTGTTAAGTGCCTGCTTAATTCATCCTGCTGGTCTGCCATTTACTGACCCTCCCATTTGCCTGGACGCTGAAGGTACTTGTCATTCTGAGTGTCTGACTCTGTGTGGCTGTGGATCCTTCCTCAAGGGCTTGCCTGGTGCTGGAGGTACTAATGAGCACCAGGTGCCTGTGAGAGCCTGAACTCTAAGAGCCTGACACTGACTAGGTTCACCCAGAGCAATCAATAGCAGCTAAAAGGGATTTTCTCTGGGGAGAGAGTACCAGCTTGGGCACAGGGTCCCGTACCCTCCCAGCCTGCTGCTTGGTGCCAGCTAATGACCACGTCTCATCTCCTAGGTACGGAGAACCCCATGCCTGAGCGGCCCCGAGAGAAAGAGGAGCCCGCGGTCCGGGAGACCAATGAGGCGGTCGACTGCCACCTTGGGGATATGCTGCAGCAGCTGCACAGCGTCAACGCCTCCAAGCCCTCGGAGCGGGGGCTGGTCAGGCAAGGTGGGCACTGCAGCCGCCTGGGGCGAGGCTGCTCCAGGCATCGCGAGAGACCAGGGAGTCTCAGCCCGCAAAGTGTGGGCCTTGGCCAGGCCCCTGTCCTCATAATCTGTCCAGTTCCCTCATTTCCTGTAGATTAAAGTCCTAATGAGTTAGCCTGATGCCCAAGGCCCTCCATGGTCTGGCCCTTCCTTTCTGACTCGTGGGTTCTGCCTCCCATCTCCCAGTACCTCACTGCGGCCTGGGCACCTGTCTGCAGTTTCTTCTGTTCAGTGAATTCCTGGTTGGCCTTAGAGACGGTTGAAATAACAGACCAGGACGTGCTCCAGCCTCAGAGCTTTGTGCACACTGTCACTTCCGGAGCATTCTTCCTGCAGCTCTGCATGGCTCACACACTCGTGTTTCTCAGATGTCTGCTCTGGTGGCCCCTCACAAGCATTTCCTGGCACCACTCCTAGCACTGGGCATCCCTTGTGCCTGCTTTATATGATCTATAGCACCTCTCATCCCGCAGACTCTAAAGTTTTCATATTGAATTTCTGTATTAGAGAAGGGTTATTGCGGTGACTGTGTATAACACTTTGATGTATTTGGAATTGTCTTCTCACAATATTTGAATCACTCAAAACTAGAAAGCTAGAGAATCTGCCAGCCACTGACTCACCATGATGGAAGCAACTTAAACATTCTGTTCACACTTATTTTGGTCCGTCTCTGTCCCTGTGGCTAGAGTGCAAGCTCCTGAGGCTGGGTTTTGCTTGCTGCTCACTGAGGGTAAGAGCCTGGTTCTGACCGATCATCTGTCTGTTTCCGTCCAGAGGAGGCCGAGGATCCCGCCTGCATCCCCATCTTCTGGGTCAGCAAGTGGGTGGACTACTCGGACAAGTACGGCCTTGGTAGGTTTCTTCCAGAATGGGTGGTGGCTCCAGACGGCCTGTGACCCTTTCACCTGTTCCGGCCTCTTGCCTTTTTTGGCTGCTAGGTCCTCTCCCAGCTCTCCTAGCTCCATCCCAGACCTCCAGTGCCAGCTCCCCGTGTCCCCCTGCTCCCTGCTCCCCTTTCTGAGGTCTCCCCCCACTACCCCTAGGATACCAACTGTGTGACAACAGCGTGGGGGTGCTCTTCAATGACTCGACTCGCCTCATCCTCTACAACGACGGAGACAGCCTGCAGTACATAGAGCGTGACGGCACAGAGTCCTACCTCACCGTGAATTCCCATCCCAGCTCCTTGGTCAAGAAGGTGGGTGCTGGCCGGCCCGTGTGGCCCGTGCTGCCGGGAGGGAGATGGGCCGAGATGGGGCTCCAACTCTGGACTTCTGACTCCCCTAGATCACCCTCCTTAAGTATTTCCGGAACTACATGAGCGAGCACTTGCTGAAGGCAGGGGCCAATATTACACCACGGGAAGGTGACGAGCTGGCCCGGCTGCCCTACCTGCGCACCTGGTTTCGCACCCGCAGTGCCATCATCCTGCACCTCAGCAATGGCTGTGTGCAGATCAACTTCTTCCAGGTGAGCCGGGCCGCGGGAGTGGGCGTGGGGGTCTGTGCCTGTCCGGGGGCTTGGGTTGGGCGGGGAGTGGGAGGTGTGGGAACTGCCCTTGGCAGCAGGGAGTGGGGTGAGGGCCCCCAACCAGCTGGGCTGTCTTCCTTCTGCTCCCCCCACATACACAGCTGGACCTTCAATTCACTGGTCACCACCTGTCCCTCTCCTTCCTCCTAGGACCACACCAAGCTCATCCTGTGCCCGCTGATGGCCGCCGTGACTTACATCAACGAGAAGCGGGACTTCCGCACGTACCGCCTGAGCCTCCTGGAGGAGTTTGGCTGCTCCAAGGAGCTGGCCAGCCGGCTCCGATACGCCCGCACCATGGTGGACAAGCTGCTGAGCTCGCGCTCAGCCACCAACCGCCTCAAGGCCTCCTCGTAGGCCCGCCCCCTTGGGACTGGTGCCCCCGTGACCCCCACCAGCACCTTGGCCCGTTCTGGTCAGCTCCCCTGGCCCTGGTTTTTATAGTGTGCCCCAGCCCTGGGCGTGGAGAGCCATTACAGATGGGGCTGCTGTGTAAGTTATTTTTGTACATGTTTGCGTGTGGGTTCTATGGCCCCTCCCTTCCCTCTCACCCGCACTGTATGTACAGAATGTTGCTGTTGGATCCAGGACTGTCCTTTCCCCGCCTTTATACACATTAAACACATGAGAACCTTTTTCTTCTTGTATTCCGAGGGGTGTCTGGCACCTGGGCGCGCGGCACATCTTTGCTCCAACATCTATCCCCAGGCTTCCAAGCCTCTGCAGGAATTTTCCCATGTGAGGCCAGCCTCAGCCCAGGCCTGGCTCCTCAGCCGGCCGGCCTCCGCTCCCAGCAGCTGCTGCGCATGGCTCCCTGGTCCCTGGGGCCGGCGGGTAGTAGGGCAAGAAGAGGCTCTCGGAGGCGCAGCTCCTCATGGCCTGGTGCGTGTGGAGCAGCAGCCGCGGGAAGCGGTCTGTGAAGTACTGGACAAAGCTGTCGGGGACCTGGCCCAGCGCCTGCCGGACCTCACCCGGGAGCTCCCTGTAGTGGTGCTTCTGCAGGGTTAGAGCAGGGCCCTGGCTCAGCGGAAGCGGAGACCAAGCCTTCCCAAGAGCCAGGCCCGCCCGAGCCCAGACGCACCTTGTTCCTCATGGCGCGGAGCAGGTCTCGCACCGAGGTCCCCTTATAGGACCGGAACCTTCGCAGATCTGTGGGCGGGGAAGTTGTGGGCTGAGCGGTCCCATTGGGCTCCCCTTCCAGCCCCCTCGTGCCCGGCCTCTACCTGTCTGCAGCGGCACTGTGATGTGCTTGTGCCAGTTGCCCCGGACCACGGCGGAGCCTCCTGCCTCCAGCGCCATCACCAGGGGCCCCTGTTCGGACTCTTTCTCCAGCCAGTCACTGACGTCCTACGGCCCCATAGAGCTCCTGAGCCTGTGACCAGCTTCCGAGGCCTCAAGGCCAGGAGCCCGCCTCCTGTTGTCCCACCAGGTCGTTAGCAGCCCAGGGGTGGGTGCTGTTCTCCATCTCACAGAGCAAGCCGGCTCGGGGGCAGGGTGCTTTGCTCAGGGTCTTGCTGATGGAATGGGCTACCTGGACACAGGTTCACCACGAGTGGCCACTGCGGCTGAAAGGAGCAGGTGTGCTCGCTCTCACAAGGGGCGGCTTGCGGGGTAGGGGGTGGGAGGAGTTGGGGGCGGTGACGAGTGGACTGGAGCGCCAAGATGGCAACGGTTAGGAGTCTGCTCCGTCTTGGTTTAGGCAAGGAGCCGGGCTGCCCAGTACAGGTAGACAAGTCCCTTTTCTCTTAGCCAATCTGGCCTCCCCTTTCTTGTTGCTCAGGACCCACACTTGGGACTTGCTACCCAGTTCCGTTCCCCCTGACCTGGAAGAACTGGAGCTGCTTGGCTCTGCTCCAGAAGAAGGGGTGGGCCAGCACCTGCTGAGCAGAGGGGCGCGCCTGCGGCCGGGGGCTCAGCATGCCCGCCACCAGGCTCCGGGCAGCCACCTTGTCTGCGGGGGAAGGGGTGGCTTTAGGCCCCCAGCCTCATGCCCTGCTTCCTCCCTTCTTTGCTGGGTCAGGTCCCTCTCACCATGGGCCTCTTCCTCCAGGTGAGCCAGACAGGGAGCGCCTGCAAGGATGTTTGCCTGGCGATAAAGACTCTCTCCAAAGGGGTGGCTGCCGTTGGAAAGCACGTAGTAGAACACGCAGCCTGCAGAGAAGATGTCCACCGCGCTGGTCTGGCCGGAGGAAGGGGCGTAAGGAGGAAGTCCGCCCGGAGTCTGCGGGGCTACCTCTCCCAGGGGTGTCTGGCTCAGAGAACTCAGGGATGCCTCTGAGAGGCAGCCCCTTATCCCTAGGTCCCTCCCCTCTGCACCATTGAAGGCCCATGGTCTTCACCCCAATCTTTGCCCCTACTGAGCTTCTAGCTTGGGTTTCTGGACGCCATTCCCGCACATGTAGCAGGGAGCATCAGGAAGGGAAGCCGCCAGGCGTGTGGCAGGAGGCAGCGGTGAGGACAGATGGGGGGGCCTGTCCACAGCCGCCTGGCACTAAGCTCTGCCGGTTGCACCCAGGGCACTCGGGCGGCACAGCTTTCACTTCCCAAGAGGCTCCAGAGCTCCAGAGGTTTATGTGCAACTTCCCGAAAGTGAAAGCGTTGGCCACTAATTAAAAAGCGAAAGGACCTGACAGGCTCCTAGCCGTGCCTTTGTCCTTGGGCTGCAGGTGGCCCCTTCTAGCTTTCTCTAGACGTCAGGCGTGGGAGCAGCTTTGCCCAGCGACTGTCCTTTTGTGCCGCTGTCATCTATGCCCATGACTGTTGCTTCCACACACACAAACCTGGGGCCCCAAACTCACATGTCTGTAGGGTCAGACACTGCTTCGACTATTCGCTCATCTGATGTTCCCAGCCCTCCACCCAGCGCTTCTCTACGCTGCTGCATGTGAAGACCCTGGCCTTGCCCCAGCGGATCAGGCTGGGGTCACTGGATATGGGGCCTGGCAGCTGACTTTTTTAAGTTGCCCGGTGATTCTGCAGCACAGTGGAGAGGTAAAGCCATTTCAGCTCAGGGTTCTTAACCTCGGCACTATTGACACTCTGGGCCTGATAACTTTTATGGGGCGTGGTCAAAGGATATTTAGCAGCATCCTTGGTCTTTACCCACCAGATGCCAGTAACACCCCCCTACCCACCACGTGTGGTCACCAAAAATATCTCCAGACATTACCCAGGGCCCCCTGGGTGGTGGAATAGTCCCTGGTTGAGAATCACTGCTCTAGGTAGGAAAGGATGAATGAGCCCACTTTACAATGAAGGAGCAAGTTCCAGCTCACACAGTGTGATGTGCAGCCTGGGCAGGAGGCCCTGGGCCAGGTGATGGAGGACTCACCGGGCTGTCGGGGGGCGGGAGCTGCAGGAGCTCAGGTGCCATCCAGCCCTCTGTGCCGGGGACACCTGAGCGCAGGCTGAAGCTACGGCGGCCGGCTGCCAGCTTCTTGCACAGGCCGAAGTCGGAGAGGACCACCCTGCCTCGGCCCTGGCCCTCGGGCCCCGTGATGAGCACGTTGGTTGGCTTCAGGTCCCGGTGCACTGTGAGAGCGGGAGGCAGCTGAGCGCAGGTGGGGAAGGCAGGGTGGGAGATGGGGATCGAGGGGTGGGTGGGTACCTATGTGTAGAGAATGCAGGTGGGCCAGGCCAGACATGAGGTGCTGCAGCGCTGTCTCCGGCTCCAGGCCCCAGCAGTCCAGCTCTGGGTTATCCACGTACTAAGGAGCAGCAAGGGCAAGGTCACTGCAGCCCAGGCCCCTCCGGCCCTCACCCACACCGCCCTGCACTCCAGCCTCACCTCCTGCAAGGAGGCAGGGCAGAGCTCCAGGGCGATGTAGTAGAACTGGGGTCCCCGCTCTGTACAGAAGTAGCGCAGCACGTTGGGGTGCCGGTCTGACTCTTGCAGGAGCTGGACCTCCCGCTGCACCAGGCCAAAGCATTCACGAAGGAGTCGCTTGACAGCCACTGCCCGCCCCTCAAACTGTCCCCTGGTAGGTGGGGGAATGGAGGTTCAGAGAGGGCAAAGGGTAGGACAGCTCTCCAAGGGACGATGTGGGAAGGGCTGTGAGAGCCACGTCTCCAGCCTGGCTCCTGGCTGCCACTCACCGGAAAACGAAAGTCCCGCCTGCCCCGCGGCCCAGCACATCCTTGGGGTTAAAGGAGATCTTCCCCACCACAGTGAGCTGCTCAGCTAGGGGAGAGGAGGGCGGGGTCTCAGGGAGCCACCACTGCCCACCCCAGCCCTGCTCTGCCTTCCCCTTTGTTCCCCCTTCCACGCCCAGCCTGGTGCCAGACTGCGCAGGCCCAGTGCCTGGTGCTGCACGCACTGTGAGTGTGCTTGGACAAGTCACCTCACTGTGTGCCCTTGGTTTTCTCATCTGCAAAGCAGTGCAGACCAGCACCTGCTCTGCAATGTGCACGGTCCGCAGCTCTCCCTGTTCCCTTCCATGCGGCGGCTCTGCTCCTTGGCCGGCTGGCCTACACGTGGGCCTGAGTGTGCAGCCCTCCTTCAGCTTCCAGCCTGCGCACCTGCTTCCCTTCCGCTCTGAACCTCTGCTGGTGCTGTGGGTGCCACCTGGACTCTCCGCCCCACCACCCCGGCTCTCTCGGGGAATTCCATCTTATCCTGGGGCCAGAGCTTAACCATCTCTTTGAGGGCACTCACTCTTCCCCACACCTGCGGCGTGCCCCCTCTGTGCTCACCCAGCCCCCCATGTGTCACACTGCCTGGCAGCTGCCGTCGCTCTAGGCTCTGCCTAGCAGTCATGAGAATGCCAAAGTAAAGAGTTTCTAGGCACTTTAAGCAAGAGAAGTGACAGAATCATTGTTTTCTAAACATATATATTAGAGGAGAATCAGTATCACATACAGACTGTTTCCACTGAGTCATAACAGGCTCCCTCTGGGTGTTTATGTTCTTAGATGCTTGTCCTGAATTACTGCGATCACTTGGATTATTTTTATAGTGGGTAAAAAAATTAGGTGTTTTATAGAACAAGGTGTCCTGGCTGAGCCAGGGCTGGGGTTCCGCATCCTCTCCTCTCCGCCTCCGAGGATGCCTGGTAATACTGATGTGTAAGGACTTGAGAGGACGCCTGGGAGGGGTGAACATCCTGTCAGTGACGGGGCCTAGTGGGCGGTGGTGGTGAGAGCAACTGGAGGACAGTACGGAGGGACGACAGGGCCATTTGATGGGAACCACCTGGGGTGTCTGGGGAAAGACTCTGCTCAGGTCCGAAGGGCCGAGGAGATGAGTGTGTCGGGGTGCGGTGAACCTACCCAGAGCCTGTAAGGTGACAGGAGCTGCAGCTCAGGGCTCAGCGGGGGGACCTCCTAAAAGAGGTGGCCCCTGAGGAAGGGTAGCTGTTCCCTCTCCGCAGAGGAAGCTGAACATGTAGGTATAAGTTGGGAGCAGCACCGAGCATTTAGCCGCGTGGTGGGTGGACTTCAGCCTGAGTATAGGCTCCAAGGCTGTGGTTTGATCCGTGACCAGGAGGTGCCAGTAGCAGTTTATGCAAAGGACCGAAGAACAGCCCAGCCCAGAGCCAAAGAAGAAGCAGCCTGAACTAGATCAATGAAAGCATGGGGGAGGCCCAAGGGGCAGCCCGTGTGCCAGAGGAGGCTTGAAGGGATTGTTCATAGGAGTAAATAGAGAAAAAAAGAATGTTTAGAAAATAAAAAGCTCTAAAGAGCAGAAATGGTATCAAATGGTATCTAGGTAATTTACTGTCACTGTTACCAAACATGACATTGTTTTAGCACACATATTAATACCATCACTTCTGTATAATTGAAATGTTTTTTTAGCCCTAGCTGGTTTGGCTCAGTGGATAGAGCATTGGCCTGTGGACTGAAGGGTTCTGGGTTCGATTCCAGTCAAGGGCACATGCCCAGATTGTGGGATCAATCCCTAGCAGGGGGCCAATCAATGATTCTTTCTCATCATTGATGTTTCTATCTTTCCCTCTCCCTTCCTCTATGAAATCAATAAAAATATATTTTAAAAAACAAAATGTTTGCCCTAACTGGTTTGGCTCAGTGGATAGGGTGTCGGCCTGCGGACTGAAGGGTCCCAGGTTTGATTCCTTGAGGTTCGATTCCGGTCAAGGGCATGTACCTTGGTTGCGGTCACATCCCCAGTGGGGGGTGTGCAGGAGGCAGCTGATCAATGTTTCTCTTTCATCGATGTTTCTGACTCTCTATCCCTCTCCCTTCCTCTCTGTAAAAAATCAATTAAAAAATGGTTTTTTTAAAGAATAGTTTTTTTATTGATTTTTAGAGAGAGAGGAAGGGAGGGGGGGGAGAGAGAGAGAGAGAGAGAGAGAAAGAGAAACATCGATTGGCTGCCTCCTGCATGGCCCTTAACCGGAGATTGAGCCACAACCCCGGCATGTGCCCTGACTGGGAATTGAACGGACAATCTTTTGGTGCACAGGACGATGCTCCAACCAACTGAACCACCTGGCCAGGGCTGAGGATATGTTTTTATTGATTTGAAAGAAGGAGAGATACAGGGGAGAGAGAGAGAGAGAGAGAGAGAGAGAGAGAGAGAGAGAGAGAGAGAGAGAGAGATATCAGCTACCTCCTGTACAAACCCCGCTGGGGATTGAAACCAGAATCTAGTATGTCCCCTGACTGGGAATTGGACCCGCAACCTTTCGGTGCAAGGGACAACACTCTAACCAACTGAGCCACCCGGCCAGGGCACCTCTGTGTGATGTAATAATGATGGTGGTGATCTCTTCCAATGAGGTGATGTAACTAGGTGTTATCATTTCCATGTGACAGATGGTGTTGGCTCCACACCCAGTTCTGTCTGACCCAGAATCTTCGACGATAACAAAAAAGAACGGCAGACCTTTGTAGAGTGCTCAACTACGTAGCAGGCACTATTCAACATATCTCCTTAACTCATTCAGGCTCAGCTACTCCACTAGTGGCTTCTAACAAGCCGACTTTCTTTTCTCTGTCCTTGACCTGCCCTTTCCTGTCACTTAAGCTCACCTTCAGGGTCTTCAAGTGGCTGGGTTTGCTCAGAGGGGCTTTGCAGCCTCTTCTGGTCCTGTGGGGTGGTCCCTGGGAGCTGGGGCAGAGCACCCGGTGAGGTGGGAGGGGGGCCCGCAGGTGCCAGGAGGGCCTGCTGCTGCTTCTCCGCCAGCTGCTGCTGCTGAAACACAGGCCTAGGAGGGCTCAGCCCTGGTTAGGCCCTGTCCGTGGGGGGCCCAGTAGCTGTGCCCGAGACGCCCTGCACCGGACCATGAACATAGACAGCACAGGGGCTTGGGTGCCACTGGGAGGAAGGCAGGGAGCAGAATCGGAGCTGCTGAGTGTCTTGGAAAGGAGGGCAGACGGCTCCCTCGGCTACCCTATGGCAGACCTGAGGTTGGGTGACAGGCTTACCTGCTTCATTAAGAAGAGAATCCACCCTCCCAGGAGGACTGCAGTAAGGCTGGCCACCAGCAGGTCTTGGGGTCCCAGTCCTAGATACAAGTCTGGGGTGTTCTCTTCAGGGTGCAGCTCCAGGTCCCAAAGTTCCTCCCTACTCAGACTCAGGAGCTGGGAACACACGGGCTTTCGCTCAGCACCTGCTCTCACGGGGGAACCCTTCACCCTTCGTCACCAGTACAGGGCTGGGTTTACTTTAAGGGTCAGTGGGCGAGTAGCCCGCCTGCTGGGGGACAGAGCGCTCTCCGTGGTGCTGAAGAGGCAGCGATGAGAGCCCGCATGGTGCGGAGAGGGCGCTCTCCGTGGTGCTGAAGCATCAGGGTGCCCCAGGAGGCTGGGCTTCCAAACCCAGCTGGTGACCAGCATCTCCCGGGGTGTCACTAAAAAATACTTTTTGAGGAAACACAAAAAATGTAGGTATCCATCTCCAGAGATTCTTTTTCTCCCCAGAGATTCTTAATTCATGGGGCTGGAGTGGGCATTCAGTGATTCTAATGAGCAACCAGATTTGAGAATTATTGTTCCAGATCATGGCTGTTCCTTCTTTTAAAATTTTTTTAAAAAATTGATTTCATAGCCCGGCTGGCGTGGCTCAGTGGTTGAGCGTCCACCTATGAACCAAGAGTTCGCTGGTTTGATCCCAGTCAGGGCACATGCCCGAGTTGTGGGCTTGATCCCCAGTGGGGGGAGTGCAAGAGGCAGCCGATCAATGATTCTCATCATTGATGTTTCTCTTTCTCTCTCCCTCTCCCTTCCTCTTTGAAACCAATAAAAAATAAAAATAAAGTGATTTCATAGAGGAAGGGAGAGGGAGAGAGAGAGAGAGAGATAGAAACATCAATGATGAGAGAGAATCATTAATTGGCTGCCTCCTGCAGGCCCCACACTGGAAATCAAGTCCCCAACCCAGACATGTGCCCCGACCAGGAATCGAACCTTGATCTTGTTCATAGGTCGCCACTCAACCACTGAGCCACGCTGGCCGGGCATGGCTGTTCCTTCTAACCTTGAACTACTAGTGATTCTTGTCCAATTCTCTCCTAGGAGAGAATGTTTTTATAGTTTTTCTGTTTTAATTTTCTCACTAGATAACCATTTTGTAACTTTTACACTGAAGAAGAGTAAAGAAAACTGTGACCCATGTTTCACAGTTTAGATGACCAATATCTTTTTGACACATATAAGAGCAAAAATAGTTTTCCTTTTGGGAAATTGTGTGAGGTCTTGGGGTCCCAGTCCTAGATACAAGTCTGGGGTGTTCTCTTCAGGGTGCAGCTCCAGGTCCCAAAGTTCCTCCCTACTCAGACTCAGGAGCTGGGAACACACGGGCTTTCGCTCAGCACCTGCTCTCACGGGGGAACCCTTCACCCTTCATCACCAGTACAGGGCTGGGTTTACTTTAAGGGGCAGTGGGTGAGTAGCCCGCCTGCTGGGGGACAGAGCGCTCCAAATGTTAATCATAGAAGGCCGAGAAAAATGTCCTATAGCTGCCCACTCACCTGCCAGTCTCCCTCCATCCCTCTGCCCTTTCATGTATTTATTTTTTTAGGTTAATCCTCACCCGAGGGTATTTTTCCATTTATTTTTAGGAAGAGTGGAAGGGAGGGGGACAGACAGAGAGAGAAAAACATAGATGTGAGAGAGACACCTTGATTGGTTGCCTCCGGCACATGCCCTGACTGGGGTCTGGGATCAAACCTGCAACCGAGTTACGTGCCCTTGACTGGAATTGAACCTGGGACCCTTCAGTCCGTGGGCTAACGCTCTATCCACTGAGTCAAACCAGCCAGGCTGCCCTCTGCCCTTTTAGCACTGACCTCCAATAAGAGGGCTGGGGCCTGCATGCTCCTAGAAGGTCTAGTTTCAGCAGTTCTACTCCCTGGGGTGGGATGGACTCTCAGCATCGTGGTGTGCAGGACTGGGGGTGGCTCGTGGTGTCCTAAAGGGCAGGGGAAAGTCCAGGGGCTGAAGGTGACCTCTGTCTTCCAGATCAGAAGCCAGGATCACATCCTTATTCGTCATCTATTCCAAATTTGAGCTAGGGAATCTCACCAATGAGCAGCCACTGGCTAGGGAGGGCCACACTGCCGGAGGGGTATCTGACAGCCGTACTAGGTGAGCCCTCTCGCTCTCCTGAGACTTGAAGTGTCACCTCATCTGTGGTGGGGCCATCCATGGAGGCCAGGGTCAGTCCACGAGGCTATGGCAGAAGATGGAGAGTCATGAGTGAGGGGGCTCTCCTGCTCCATCCCCTCTTTCCAGCCCCTCGGAGACCCCTTCTCACCACCAAGGCCACCCCTGTGTGAACCAGTGCTTTGGAAACATAGAAGCCAGCGTCATCCTTCCCTATATACAGCGTCATCCTAGTGGGGGAGAGCAGGAGAGGGATGAGTAGTGGTTGTGGCTGTTTCCGTTGCACCATGTTCTTGTATTGTCCCCTCCCACATCAGTTCTGGTCTTAGCCATGTGACTTGCTTTGGACAATGAGACTATCGCAAATGTGGTACAAGTAGAGGCTTCAGAAGTGCTTGTCTAATGGGGCTTGTCCTCTCGTGTTGCTCTTTGGAACCCCAAGACCACCATGGAGGAAGCCCAGGCTAGCCTGATGAGGTCAGAGAGACCTTATCTGACACCCTCTAGGCAATAGTCCATCAACTATGAGAGGGGGTAGTGAGACCATCCCCGGGCATCCACTCAGCCAAGCCACCAGCTGACCGCACACATGAACTAAACCCTCCCAGACTCGAAAACCAGCCAGCTGACTCACAGAATCTTAAAAAATAAATGTTTGTTGTTTCGAAGCCGCCCCCCCGCCTTTTCCTATTTATCCTTTAGGTTCTATTTAGATGCCCTTTCCTCCAGGACGTGTCCCACCACTCCCTCCTGCCCCCGTCTCAATGTAGGTGCTCTTTCCGTGCATGCCCAAGGCAAACGTATTCTCTTATCCCACCCTTTGGCATCCCACAATTGCCTCTTTACACACCTGTCTCCTCTACTAGACTCTAAGATTTCTGTAGGGAGGAACACTGACAGCATTACTACCCTCCCAGAGCCTAACAAGTGACTGGTACACAGTAAGTGCTCAATTAATATCTGCAGAACAAACTGAATGAGAGGATAATCCTTGATTTTCCCAGCCTGTCTCTTGGCTCCCTAAAATGGGGACTCTAAGGCTCTGAGTGCTTTGAGGCAGGGTGACAGTTAGCCTCAAACAGCCAATAAGGTGCAGCACCTGCCAAGCAGAACAGATGCCCGCTGTGGCACTGGAGTGGAGACCTGAGGCCCCTCCTTGGCCAGATGTGACCCTGTCACTTGCTGAACAGTGGGAGCTCTCTTGGGGGGTCCTGGAACACACAAGGGGTGGTGAGGGCACTAGTTATTTATTAATAGCCAAACTGGCTGGTCAATAGCCAGCTTGAAATATTGTGACCCCTAGTTCAACTGTACTGGTGTGTCATGGCCAGACATCACGCCTGCCCATTGGGCCTGGGCTACAGTCCTTCCAGGGGGTCCTCCCCAGGCCCCAGGCAGGAGCACCTACAGCAGCTGGATGCCCAAGACCGAGAAGGGGGTGGCTATGTTCTGGGGGCGGGAGGCAGGCAGGCGGATGTGGCCCCAGCGGAGGGCTAGGAAGTGCAGGGTGTCCCGCGCCAGGGTGAGATGGGGTAGCTGGTGCAGGCTGTCCTGGTGCCAGGTGTAGATGCCCATCACAGGCACGCCCAAGTCTTGTGTCCACAGCACTGCCCCGCTTCCTGGGTCCACAGTTAGCAGCAGGCCCATCCCACAGGATGCCAGGTGGCTCATGTCTGCCAAGAAAGATGGAGGTGTGACCAGGGAGCTCTGACAGGAGGTACCTCAGAGCATCCTGGGGTGGGGAGCTGCTCTGGGGCTGGGCCATCAGGAGGGTCACTCAGGTGTGGAGCTCAGATGAGATCACCTGGAGGGCTGCAGGACATGGAAGGTCAGTCAGTTCACTGGGGGCACTTTGATCCTTGGGGTCAACTGGGAGCTGTGTAGGATGTAGGGGTCAGTCAAGGTCTTCTGAAGGTGACTCATGTTGCTTGGCAGGGATCACTTAGGATGTGGAGCATCAGTCACTCATGCTCTATGTGATGACCACCTGGGATGAGTATCAGGGTGACCTGGGTATCACTTAGAGTGTGAAGGAGGTCAGCCAGGGCCCTGGGGGTGCCACTTGCGATGTGTCATTGTTATCATCTCTCATGTGAAGTGATGGAGTCAGGGAACCAGGGGATGCCAAGGGGCACCGGTGAGGTAAATCAGGAAGTCTGGTAGGACAGTCATAATATCAAGGAGGTGGTCAGGGTTATCGGGGAAAGGTCACTCAGGGTCGCCTTTCAGGGGTCACTCAACACTGGGGGTCACTCAGGGCGCTTGGGGACTGCTCAGGATGTGTGGGTTGCTTGGAGTCACCCAGGATGTAGGGAGACCTGGTGTGGCTCACGGGGAGCATGGAGGAGTGACGATGTCAGGGCTGCTCAGGTACAGGAGGGTCCTGCTGCATGTTGAGGGGGTCATTCTGTATGTGGGGTCCCTGAAGTTGTCAAATGGGTAAAAATGTGGTGAGCTTGGTCACGGATGCCACTCAGGGATCCCTGAGTTGGGGACACTGCTCCAGAGAAAGGCGGCACTCACATTTCCCAGGGGAGCCGTCCAGGGGGGGCGCTGAGTAGCGGCGGTAGGTGGTGTTCCAGCGCTGGCCGGGGGCCTGGGGGTCCTGCATGGTGACCGTGTACTCTGAGGATGCCCCGAAGCAAGGTTACCAGGCATGCCCACCTGATGCTCCTCCCATGCCCACCTCGGCAGGTCTCATCTTGTGGGGGTGGGGCTTCTGAGCACCCAGCCTGGGGTGGAGGCGGGGGCGTGGGAGGAACATCCTGGTCTATCGTGGTTACTGCTCTATCTCCAGTTCTTTGTTCAATGAAATATTTGTTGACTGACAAATTGACAGACTGGCCCAACTCAACTTGCATAGCAATTGCCAGGCCTGGACAGAGCAAAGGAGGGGGCTGCCCGGGGCTGGGGGAGCAGCTGGGGCCTGACTCACGCGTGCGGCCGATGTAGAGGCGGGGCGTAGAGGTGCCTTCTGTGGTCAGTGTCATCTGTGTCTCCCCTGACTCCGGGTCCACCACAAACCAGGCATCCTGCTTTCGGCCTGTGGAGGTGGAAAGCGTGCCAGCCCTCAAGATGGCCCGGGAGAGGGTGTGCAGCCTGTTCCTCCTGGGCCCAGCTGGCCCGTCAGGACCTAGGTCCCGTCCCTGCGCTGGGCCTGGCCCCACAGGCTGGGGCTGGAGAGGCGCTTACCCGTGTAGAAGACGCCATCGGAGCTGCGGCATGGGGAAGCGTGGACCAGCTCGGGGATGGTGAACGGCAGTTTCTGAGGAGAGGGAAACATTCCAGGGAGGAGTAAGAGCAGAAAAACTCACCCAACCTATCCATGAGGTAGTTGTTATTGTCTCCATTTTCCGGAGAGGCTAAGTAGCTGGGCTATGCCTTTGAGAAGCCGGGGAACGGTTGTAGATTTCAGGACACCGAGAGACGCGACAACCACATGGGCCGGGGACCCTGGGCCAGGAAACAGCGAGGGACACCACTGAGACACTTCACAGAGTCAACATGCGCTGCGAATAGGCAATGCTATGCGCCATGGCTAACCTTCCTGGCTTCAGTCATCTACACGCAGGCTGCGTGGGAAAGAGGCCTTGTTCTCAGAAATACACAACGACGCTTTAGAAGTAAAGGGCATAGTGCCTGCAACTCGCTCTTGAAAGGTTCGGAAAAAGACATTTTATATGAAAAAAAAAGTAATATTCTCAGCATTTTATCTATTAATCTATCATCTACCGAGAGAGAACAATAAAGCAAATGTGATGTTAAAAATCAATGAATCTGGGTGAAGGGAATAAAGAATTTCTTTGTACTATTCTTGCATTTTTCCTATATTTGAAATTATATCAAAATGAAAAGCTACACACACAGAAAGAGCTCAAAACTGCATGTACAGAGCTGTTGCCAGACGTATCCCAGGGACACAGTCCTGAGGGAAGAGAATTGGGGCTCCTGGGGATAGAGGGCCACCGACAAGAGGCCCTCACCACCTGGACGGGTAAGGCCCATGTTCCTGAAAGGAACTGAGGGCACCTATTGTGGATGCGGGAAGTTCATTCATTCATTCACTCATTCATTCATTCACTCACTCACTCATTCATTCATTCATTCATTCAAGCCACATGATGTCAGGCTACGGTAGCCCCTCAAGCCACTTGAGTCTCCAGGATGGTACAATGTGCAGACACCAACTCCCCTAGTAAGCGAGAAAGACAAGAGAGAGGGCACTGTGAGATGAGGCTGGAGAAGTGAGAAGTGAACGTGTGGTGGATGAATTTGGAGAAGTGAGAGGTGAGCGTGTGGTGGATGAATTTGGAGAAGTGAGCCTGTGGTGGATGAGGCTGGAGGAGTGAGAGGCAGGCGTGTGGTGGATGAGGCTGGAGGAGTGAGAGGCGGGCGTGTGCGGGCCAAGGCTGAAGGAGTGAGAGGTGAGCGTGTGGTGGATGAGGCTGGAGGAGTGAGAGGCGGGCGTGTGCGGGCCAAGGCTGAAGGAGTGAGAGGTGAGCGTGTGGTGGATGAGGCTGGAGGAGTGAGAGGCGGGCGTGTGGTGGATGAGGCTGGAGGAGTGAGAGGCGGGCGTGTGTGGGACAAGGCTGGAGGAGTGAGAGGCGGGCGTGTGCGGGATGATGCTGGAGGAGTGAGAGGTGAGCGTGTGCGGGATGAGGCTGGAGGAGTGAGAGGTGAGCGTGTGCGCGATGAGGCTGAGAAGTGAGAGGTGAGCGTGTGCGCGATGAGGCTGGAGGAGTGAGAGGTGAGCGTGTGCGCGATGAGGCTGGAGGAGTGAGAGGTGAGCGTGTGCGGGATGAGGCTGAGGAGTGAGAGGTGAGCGTGTGCGGGATGAGGCTGGAGGAGTGAGAGGTGAGCGTGTGAGGGATGAGGCTGAGAAGTGAGAGGTGAGCGTGTGCGGGATGAGGCTGGAGGAGTGAGAGGTGAGCGTGTGAGGGATGAGGCTGAGAAGTGAGAGGTGAGCGTGTGCGCGATGAGGCTGGAGGAGTGAGAGGTGAGCGTGTGCGGGATGAGGCTGGAGGAGTGAGAGGTGAGCGTGTGAGGGATGAGGCTGAGAAGTGAGAGGTGAGCGTGTGCGGGATGAGGCTGGAGGAGTGAGAGGTGAGCGTGTGAGGGATGAGGCTGAGAAGTGAGAGGTGAGCGTGTGCGCGATGAGGCTGGAGGAGTGAGAGGTGAGCGTGTGCGGGATGAGGCTGGAGGAGTGAGAGGTGAGCGTGTGAGGGATGAGGCTGAGAAGTGAGAGGTGAGCGTGTGCGGGATGAGGCTGGAGGAGTGAGAGGTGAGCGTGTGCGGGATGAGGCTGGAGGAGTGAGAGGTGAGCGTGTGAGGGATGAGGCTGAGAAGTGAGAGGTGAGCGTGTGCGGGATGAGGCTGGAGGAGTGAGAGGTGAGCGTGTGCGGGATGAGGCTGAGAAGTGAGAGGTGAGCGTGTGAGGGATGAGGCTGAGAAGTGAGAGGTGAGCGTGTGCGCGATGAGGCTGGAGGAGTGAGAGGTGAGCGTGTGCGGGATGAGGCTGGAGGAGTGAGAGGTGAGCGTGTGCGGGCCGAGGCTGGAGGAGTGAGAGGTGAGCGTGTGCGGGATGAGGCTGGAGGAGTGAGAGGTGAGCGTGTGCGGGATGAGGCTGAGAAGTGAGAGGTGAGCGTGTGCGCGATGAGGCTGGAGGAGTGAGAGGTGAGCGTGTGCGGGATGAGGCTGGAGGAGTGAGAGGTGAGCGTGTGCGGGATGAGGCTGGAGGAGTGAGAGGTGAGCGTGTGCGCGATGAGGCTGGAGGAGTGAGAGGTGAGCGTGTGCGGGATGAGGCTGAGAAGTGAGAGGTGAGCGTGTGCGGGATGAGGCTGGAGGAGTGAGAGGTGGTGTGTGCACGATGAGGCTGAGAAGTGAGAGGTGAGCGTGTGCGGGATGAGGCTGTACAGCCTCCCCATTACGTGCCGAGCCCTGGCATCCTCTGCAGAACACTCAGATTCTGGCCAGACTGTTCCCCTGCCCCCTCAGTGCTCTGCCTAACAGAAGGCCGGGGCCTCCCACCTCCAAGCACGGAAGGACACACACCATCAATCCCTGTTGTTTCTGGGTCCCCAAGGTGTACAGGCTGCCATCAGAGGGGTCCGAGAGAAAGGCCGTTCTGTGAGCAGAGAGGAATGGGGTGGGGGGGTTGGAGGCACGTGTCCTGGTTTCACAAAGGCGCCCTTTCCCTCCAACTTCGTAGCGAGTAGGAGCCACCCTTGCAGGATGCACCACAGAGCGCTGGGCCCAGTGCTCCCTTATGTCTATCATGCACCCCCACCCCATCCACACCCCCTCCAGACACCAGGGCTCCCCCATATCCCAGGTGCCCCTCCTTAAAAGGCCGCAGGTTCACTTACTCTGTGACGTACGTTGGTCCTTGGATGATGGGATCTGAGGGGAGGCACGGGGAGCGTGAGTTGCCCCCTCGGACTCCCACCAACAATCACAGCTCCTACTCGCTGGGCGCTTACCGAGTGCCAGGCCCCAACCCAAGCACGTGCCCTACGGCTACTGTAATCTCCCCGGGAGCTCTGCGAGGGAGGGCCATTACCCTTGGCTTCATTCTACAGTGAGGACCTTGATGTTCAGAGAGGCAGAGTGACTGCCCCAAGGCCACACAGCTGCTAAGTGGCGAAGCTGCCGGCAGACACTGGCTCGTGGGGTTCTAGACCCCATGTTCTCACCCTCTGTGCCACAGTGACACCACTCTAACCCGGGGTCCAAGGAGGAAGGAGTGACCGCCCCTTGCTCACCATCCCTCAGTGTCCACTTCAAGTCCCCAGTCTGCTTGCTTAGTGCGTGGAGACTTCCATCCAGGGTGGACACGAGCAGGAGGCTCTCCGGCCTGAGGGTCTGGACCTGCAGTGGGAAACAAAGCCACCTCCTCTGAGAGGCCTGGGACCATCCCATGCTCTTGCCCCAGGCAAGGCTGGCTGTGACTCCCTGGTCCCCTGAAGACAGAGAGAGAAGGAAGGACGACTGGGGAAGCTGTTGGCTCCACCCATTGATCTCCTTGACCCTAGAGAGGGACTCATTACAGTGAAGCTGGAGCCGGAGCCACAGCCCAGACCTCCCAGCTCCCACTGTGTCCAAAGTGCCTCCCCTCTGCCCACCCAGTTCCTTCTGGTTTCCCAAAGAAGACTGAAGGCCTTTACATCAAAAGGCACTGCCGCTGGTCTGTAGGCCCTGGGAGACCAGGTTGCTATTCTCACCTTCGTGCAGATGAGGGAGAGGCTCAGGAAGGCAAGGCAATGAGCCACGCAGGCAGCTAATGGCAGGACTGGCACTTGAACCACCATCTCGGAGATCCCAGCACTGATCTCTTTCTCGGCCACACTGCCTCTCTGAGGACGGCCCCTTCCTTCTGCCTCCCCAGGCAGCTCAGGCTTTGGGTGCCAGGCTGCACACCCCCCCACCCAAATGGAGACTAGGGTGCTGGAGGAGGGGGGGGGGCTGGAGCTGCCCTTCCACCTGGCCCCTGCTGGGCCAGCTCACTGCTCTCGCCCCTCCTTGAACAAACAGGGTGAGGCCGAGCTCCGGCAGCAACCCTAACATCCGGGTGGCGGTGGCCGGGCCACCCCTGCAGAGCCACGTCCGCTCCAGGCCCCTGGGTTTGGTGGGGAATCAGGAAGCTGCCAGCCCTCTGGTCTGCCCACCGACGTGGAGACTGCAGGCCCCTGGCTCACAGAGGACTTCTGTTTGATCGTAATCGCATTTGAAATTAGTTTTTAAATTAACTGCCAATGAATATATTGGAAAGATTTTACTTAAAATCCGGATCTCTGGTTTTTCTTATTTTTCTGGAAACATCAGATCTCAGCGCACTGGGCTCGCATTCCCACTTGGCAACCATGGGGTGGACTCAGCCAGCGCTGCGCACGGGGTGCCCTCTGACTGGGATCCGTGACCTGTCGAGGGGGCTCCAGGCCGGACAGCTCAGCCCTGGCGACGCCCGCCCCCCTCTCCGCCACGGGATCTGGGCTGGGCCTTCTGCCTTCGAGGCATTTCTGTGAGCCCCCCCACCCCAGGCCACACCTGGCTCCCCGGTTCTCAGCCCGGCCTTCGGGGCCAGGGAGGCACTTTGTGACCCCGTATTTGGCTGCAACACCGGGCACGTGGGCGCGTTTCTTAGGAGACCTGACGCTGACCATTTCCCCAGGCACCGGGGGCCCCAGGGGTTGGGGGAGGCCCTGCAGTCCGCACCGGAGCTGCGGGAGGCGGGGTGTTGGGTCCCCCCGCGCCCTTCCACCCGGCAACGCCCCCGAACGGAGAGGATTTCACTCTCAGGGACCCACTGGGGTCACCGGGCCGAGAAGGGCGAGGCGCCCTGCTGCCCCGCCGCACCGGCCCCCGCGCCCCCCGCGCCCACGGACCTGACCCGGAGGCGGCGTCGGCCCCTTCTCACCTGCAGCGCCGGCGTCCCCAGCAGCGCCGCCAGCGGGAGCCAGAGCCGGAGCCCGAGCCCGAGCCCCAGCCGCCCGCCCGCCCCGCGGGCCGCGCTCGCCATAGCCGCGCAGCAGCGCCGCCGGCCTCTTGGCGCCTCCGGGCGACAGCGCGGCCGCTCAGCCCCGAGACTCCGCCCCGGGCCGGGCCAGCTGGTGCGCGGAGGCTGGGCGCAGCCCCTTCCACCGCCCTTGGCGCACACCCGCCGGCATCCCGGCCGCTCCGAGGGCCAGCGCGGGCTCCCGGGGAGAGGCAGCCCCTGGCGGGCACGGCCGAGCGCTGCACACGCGGCACCAGCTCATCCGACCCCCGCGGGGCCACCGAGCAAACGCCGGGGCTCAGAGCTGGAGGTCGGGGCCGCGGGCGGCCCTCGGGGCTGTGCCCTCGAGGGCGTGGCTTCTGCAGAGGGGATGCCGGGTCGGCTGGGACGGACGCCGGCCCTCATTCAGCCAGTGTCTGTCCCGCCAGCCGGGACCGGGCGCCACGGAGCTGCCTCGGCAGAACGGCGGGTCCTCCGCCGCGGGTGCTGCACAGACGGCCTCGCACGCCGGCCCCGCAGCGCCGCCTCGCGGCCGCACACCTGCCGGCGGGTCCAGGCGGTCCCAGGGCCCATTCAGCTCTCAGTTTGCCTGCCGCAGGTCTCCTTCATCTCGTATAGAATCCTTGCCGAGCCCTGACCGGTTTGGCTCAGTGGATAGAGCGTCGGCCTGCGGACTGAAGGGTCCCGGGTTCGATTCCGGTCAAGGGCATGTACCTTGGTTGCGGGCACATCCCCAGTAGGAGGTGTGCAGGAGGCAGCTGATCCATGTTTCTAACTCTCTATCCCTCTCCCTCTCCCTCTCTGTAAAAAAAATCAATAAAATTTAAAAAAATCCTTGCCGATTTGAGGACCAGAAGCCTGGCTCTGCCACCTTCTTCTCGCCCCCCCCCCCTTCTTCTCGCACCGCCCTCCTCCTTGGTCCGTCGCTCCTTGGTCCGTCGTCAGTGGCTTCTCAGGACGGGCAGTGGACTCCCCAGGACAGCCGGCCCCTTTTGGGGGACAGTGCCTCTCTAGTGACCTAACCCCCCACCCAGACCTCCTCACGGCTCCGAATGGCTTTGCCTCAGTAGCCTTCCCACCCACGCAGCTGCCACCCCTTCGTCCTCCCTAGACCCGGCCCCTGACCTAAACGACAGGACTTCAGCCCCCGTCTCTCGCGCAGCCTTCCAGCCCCTCCTGGTCCTTGTCCAGCCCAGACCTCCCAAGTGACCACCTGGCCAGCAGCATCGTCTCAAGCTGGGTTTCCTAGAAGCAGAGCCAGGGGACTTGGAGGGAAGTGGGAGAGGAGAAGAAGCGGGAGGCTGGGGCTGGGCCGGAGGCTACCTTTAGCCTGCTCCCACGGGGCGTCCCGCAGGCAGCCTTGGGTTCCGGGGTCGCCAGCCGGGGCTGCTGGCCTCTCCCAGGTCTGGGCATGATCGCCCAGGCGAGGCAGCGTCCACCGGCTGAGCCCTTAGTAACCACGCTCCGCAGTTGGGGGCGGGGCCGGGGTCTCTACAGGGGACGAGGCAGTCAGCATGTGTCTGCTATGATGGGTGATCTCAGTTTCCTTGCTCAGCCTCCAGCCCAACTAAATCCTGTTCCGGGAAAGATGCTACCGACCATCTTTTTTGTTCCTATTCCGGAGCCTGCCGACCGGGGCACCCACTGATCCTTCACCTGTCCTCTGCTCAGCACCCCCTCTTCATGTTCATGTTGCTGCTTCCAAACTCATGACAACACTCACATGCTCTCCTACATTATTTACCTGTTATTATCTTAAAATATATATTTTTATTGATTTCAGTGAGAAAGGGAGGAGGAGAGAGAGATAGAAACATCAATGATGCGAAAGAATCATTTTTGGTTGCCTCCTACATCGCCCTTCTCCCCCCCCCCCCCCCCATTGAGTCTGAAACCTGAGCATGTGCCCTGACTGGGAATCGACCCCTGACCTCCTGGTTCATAGGACAACGCTCAATCACTGAGCCACATCCTCTGGGCTGTCTTTTAGTTTTGTGGGTAGTTTTTTTTTTTTTTTTTTTTTTTTAAAAATTTTTTTTATTTATTTTAGAGAGAGGAAGGGAGAAGAGAGAGAGAAATATTGATGAGAGAGAAATATCGATCCACTGCCTCCTACACCCCCACTAATGGAGATTGAGCCACTACCCAGGCATGTGCCCTGACGGGGAATCGAACCAGCGACCTCTTGGTGCATGGGATGAGGTTCAACCAACTGAGCCTCACTGGCCGGGCTTGTGGGTATTTTCTTACACAACACAAAAGATGCTAAGTGTCTGGTTGGCCATTCAACCAATCAAAGCATAATATGTTAATGATATGCTAAGGTCACTCAACTGCTCGCTATGATGTGCACTGACCACCAGGAGGCAGACACTCTGACTGGTAGGTTAGCTTGCTGCTGGGGTCTGGCCAATCGGGACTGAGCGAGATGGGCTGGACACGCCCTGGAGCCTTCCCACAGTCCCTCCCCAGCTGGCCAAACTCCCGTGTCTCTCTCCACCCTGATCCTGAATCTGTGGGGTCCCTCAGCCTGGCCTGAGCCCTCTTGCAATCCAGGGTGAGGGATCCCCCCCCCCCCAAGTGCACAAATTTTGTGCGCCGGGCTCTAGTAAAAGCATAATATACTAAGTGTCTCACAGATTGGTCTACCATCCGGTCAATTGCTGGACCAGTTGCTATAATGCGCACTGACCACCAGGTGGCAGATGTTCTGACCAGTAGGTTAGCTTGCTGCTAGGGTCAGGCTGATGGGGACTGGATGAAAGGGCCAGATATGCCCTGGAGCCCTTCTGTGGTCCCTCCCAGGCTGGCTGGCCCCCATTGCCCTGATCAGGACTGTGCGAGATGGCCCCGATTGGCCCCAATTGCAGGCCAGGCTGAGGGATCCTACTCTGCACGAATCCATGCACCGGGCCTCTAGTATAGAAAATAAAAAACATTAGAAGGGCTAAAGATACCATAAATAAACAGAAGATAAAGATTAACACATACACACTGCTTGTATAAATTGACAAGAAAAAGACAACCTCCAAATATGCAAAGGCTATGAGTAGGCAGTTACATTAGAACCACTTTAACCATTCAAAAATGCGTTCAAAATCACTAGCAGTCAGAGAAATGGTTAAACAAAAATTTTGAAAAGTAACAAGTATTTAAAAAGTAACATATCACATTATGCCCATAAATTTGAAAACATTAAAAAGAAGGCTGCAGTGATGGCAGGGTGCTGATAATTGTTGAAGCTGACTTGTGAGGATTTGGGGGCTCATCGTACTATTTTTTTTTAAAGAAGAGATATTTTTTATTTTTTTAAAATATATTTTATTGAGCCCTGGTCGTTGTAGCTCTGTGGTTGAGCGTCAACCCATGAACCAGGAGGTCATGGTTTGATTCCTGGTCAGGGCACATGCCCCAGTTGCAGGCGTGTCGATTGAAGATTCTCTCTCATCATTGATGTTTCTATCTCTCTCTCCCTCTCCTTTCCTCTCTCTGAAATAAAAAACATACTTAAAATATATATATATTTTTTTATTGATTTTTTACAGAGAGGAATTGAACCTGGGACCCTTGAGTCTGCAGGCTGACTCTCTATCCACTGAGCCAAACTGGTTAGGGCTCATCATACTATTTTATCTACTTGCAAATGCGTAGGAATGTCCACAATAAACAGGAAAAGACCCTCAAGCCACGCCTACTGCCGCCAGGGCTTGGTGAGGAGCACACTGTCATGTGGGGCTGGCGGAAATGTAAATTTTCACAGGCTTTTTAGAATGCAATCTGGAAACAATTGTTTAAAATAAAAAATGCAAGACCCATTTGACCTGGAAAACTCACTTTTAGGGACCTCTCCCATAAAATATATTTTTACATAAAAATATATCTTAAAATATATGATATATTTTTTAAAATGCTTATAATGGTCCTAGCTGGTTTGGTTCAGTGGATAGAGCATTGGCCTGCTGACTGAAGGGTCCCGGGTTTGATTCTGGTCAAGGGCACATGCCCAGGTTTCGGGCTCGAGCCCCAGTGTGTGGGGGTGTGCAAGATGATTCTCTCTCATCATTGATGTTTCTGTCTCTCTCTCCCTCTCAGCAGTCAGAGACTGCTGACTCGTTACAGAGCTCTGCCCTTGAGGCAGCCACTATAAACAGTAGTCTATTCATTAGCTGGAAAGATGCTTCCAGGACTTATAATTGAGTAAGAATTGCAAGATGCAGACATTACAGGAATCTACTATTTTGGACAATGAACTTACTTTATTCCAAAGGAAAAGGGCCTGAACTTGTCACCATGAAGAATCAAAGTAGTGCCTGTCGGAAATCTGCTTCAATTATGTACAGGCCACCGTTATGTTAGGAACCATTTCTGTAAAGCCATGTAGATGCAGATCATTATATATGAGCATGGATAAAAACACAGAATCAATGTCGATTTGTTAGCAAAGGTTTTGTGGTGGACTGGAGGGGGTATGGTATACTAACGAAGGAGTAAAACCAGCAAAAAAAACAACACAGGAAAACACAAAAACACACTTCATGGCTCTGTCCCACTTATGGAAAAGGCGCTGTGTGCAGTGCGGTGAGCATCCTTAGCCCAGTGCAGCAGCTTGGAATGCCCTGCACAGCAACTGCATCCCCGCGTCCCACACCCCGCGGCCTGCGCTTTCAGCCCGCCAGAAAGCCTTCGCAGTTTCATCCTCTGAGCATCAAACCGCGCTGCTGAAAAATGTAAGGCCCTCTCCTTGCGGCACGTACATTACCTTCCTCGATGCGCTGACTTGCTCCCGTTCTACAGATGACCAAAGTAAGTTTCATAGAGGCTAATTCACCCAAGGTAACAGAGTTTACAAGTTTTTACAAATAAAGTCAGTGAAGTGGCAGAGATTCAAACCTACTCTGCTTGGCCCCCGAGTCTGTGAGCTTAACCTCCGTTCCTGCCGCGATGTGCTGGTCCGTGGCGCACCTCGTCCAGGGAGGGGAGCTGCTGCGGCCGTGAGGACGGGACCTGGGCAGAAGCGGCCTGCACCGCAAGGAGACAGCCAGCTCCCCGCACAGCAGGCCACGGCCTGAGGCCAAAGCCCCAGCGGGGGTCCTCTGCCAAACTGGGCCCTGCACCTCCCGCTCCCCCCACCTGGGCGCCAGTAACCCACAGGCTCGGTGGGAGGAGGTGGGGGGAGTGTCTGTGGGTCTGCCTCCGGGGGTAACACCTGGGAGGCAGGCCGGGGGGCCCGTGGGTGCCCCACGGAGCAGGCACACTCAGCCACGGCTTTGAATCAGGGATTGGTTATCACGGAGGCGCCGGGAAGGAGGGCCGGAGGCACCAGGAGGCTCGCGTCTCTCTTGACCTGGTGCTGGCTGCATGGCACGCTTTGCCCATATTTCATTGGTGTGCTGGGGTAGCTTCGCCCGCGCCCATCGTTACATTTTCCGGAATTTTGTGAGCTGTCAGTTCATTACGGCCGCCATTAAAAATTAAATTACATAAATTTACAATTAACTGTGTTACATTTAAAACAAAACAATAAATACTCCTGTTTATTTTTCTGTTCTCTCTGCCCTTGAGGTTTGTACATCTGTGGTATCTGTACGTGGAATACTATAGAGGGGTGCTACTGTGCACCACCCCCCAATCCCATGCTCAGTGACAGCACATTAGCCGCTGACGGCAGCCATGGTGGGAATATTTATTTACACCACGGAAATCAGCAGACACTGCAGATGGGGCTGCAGTTATTATTTTGTTGATTGCCTAGATTTAAAGCGACGAAGAAAATATTAATAATGCAGATTAAACTTAAAAGTGTGTTGTATCTGTGAATGGCAGAACCAAGGAAACAGTCTTCCAATATTCAAAACCTGTTATCTGATTCAGCCAAGAAGTTGCTCGCATCACTGAAGAATGAGTGAAGCTCTGAAACACAGTTCTGCGTTCCTCTTCCTTGTTGTTAATGTAAACAAAAATACCAACCACCGAGCACGTCAGATCTGCGTTTGGAGAGCAGGATGTTAAGAATGTACCCACACGTGCAGCCCGTGTGGCTCAATGGTTGAGCACTGACCTACGAACCAGGAGGTCACGGTTTGGTTCCCAGTCAGGGCACATACCTGGGTTGTGGGCTCAGTCCCCAGTGGGGGGCGTGCAGGAGGCAGCCGATCAGTGATTCTCTCTCACCATTGATGTTTCTGTCTCTCCCTCTCCCTTCCTCTCTGAAATCAACACAAAAATATTTTTAAAAAAATATACCCACACACCACTGGGTATACTTCAATAAAAAGTTAAAAACAAATAGAGAAGCAGGCCCATGGGCATATGGTCAAAGTAGGATGGGCTCCTACACAGCAGTTTTGTTTAATTTTTTAAAATATATTTTTGTTGTTGGTAGTATTGCAGATACCTCCCATTGCCCTCGCCCCCCCTCCCAGCCCTTACACCCCCCCCCCGGTAGTTTTGTTTAATTTTTGTAATAAAATATATTGTCCTAGAAACCTCATTCCCCAAGCACAGTCCTTGTGGCGTCAGCTTCAGGCTTACTGAGCAACTCTGCTGTCGCTGTGTGGCAGGCAGTGTTCCAGCTGCAGTGAGCGTGTGTGTGTGTGTGTGTGCGTGTGAGGGGTGTGTATGTGTGCGTGTGGGGGGTGTGTATGTGTGTGTGTGGGGGGTGTGTATTTGTGTGTATATCTATAAGGTGCGCGTGCATTGTGTATATGTTATGTATGCATGGTTATGTGTATGTGTGGGCATATGTGTGAGTGTGTATGTGTATGCATGGTTATATATGTGTGCATGCATGTGTGTGTTTTATGTAGAATAATTTGGTCCTAGCTGATCTTTGATAAAAAAATCTTTGCCTCTGAATTCATCTTTCCTCATTAAAATCCTAAGCAAGTCTAGGTCAAGGGTTGGCCACAAAACCTGCTGACAGCAGGGGGCAGCAGAGTGCAGCCATTAAGCGCGTGGGCTTTGCCATTAGCTGGCTCTGCCACAGGCTTCAACCAGGTAGCTCCGTGCATTTGTGATTCCACACCTCTTCCAATGAGAAAGGTGCATCGATAACTTATATACGTGATTTATGTCCTAATATTAGAGATGTACATATTATAAAATGTAACAAAATTGAAGTAAAAAATAGAGAAATAGAGAAAAATGGTGAAATTAAAAACTATTGAGGTGTAATTGACAAAATGCACATATTAAAAGTGCACAATTTGATGCTTTAAAAAATATATACATTTTTATTTGTTTTCGAGAGGAAGGGAATGGGAGAGAGAGAAACATCAATGATGAGAAAGAATCATTGATAGGCTGCCTCCTGCACGCCCCACACTGGGAATCCAGCCCACAACCCGAGCATGTGCCTTTGACCGGGAATCAAACCAAGATCTCCCGGTTCATAGGTTGACACTCAACCACTGAGCCACACTGGCCAGGCACAACTTAATGTTTTGATATATGTATACACCCATGAGACCACCACACAATCAAGGTTGTGAACATAACCATCATGCCCAGAAGTTTCCCAGTGTGCCTTTGTGATTTCTCCTTCCCACCATCCCTGCTCCTCCGTCCGCCAGCAGCCATGGAGCGGCTTTCTGTCACTACGGATTGATTTATATTTTGTGGAGTTTTATATAAATGGCATCATACAGTTTACACTCTTTTTTGAGGGGGTCTGGCTTTCACTCAGCATCATTGTTTTGAGTGTCAAGATAATTATGGGTTAGAGCGTTGCAGATGGAACACAGTCATGCACTGCATGATGATGTTTTGGTCGGTGATGATCATTTGTGATGGTGGTCTCATAAGATTATAATGGGGCTGAAGATTTCCTATTGCCTGGTGTCATCATAGCTGCCCTAGGGCCGACGCATTACTGTTTGGGCGGGTCTCAGTCTACTGGCAGGAATGCCCTCGGGCGGGAATGCCTGTTTCCCACATCTTCCCTTTCCAAACCAACATTGCAACTGGATTGACCCTTGTGCTTCTTATCACAATTGCAAAACGCCCTTCAGCAATAACCCTTAGGAAACTCCAGCAGAAAGACTTTATTGCTTACAGGCCCTGGAGCATACATGTTCCCATGAGGTGCCAGGTAGAGAGAGCATGCTCAGGCCTGGGGTTCTGTTTTTATTGGGGTCGAGGGTGGAAGCCTAGGGTTTCACCGGCTCACTCTTTACTGGTGCATGTGAGACATAAGAGAGCATTTAAAGCAGGCAAGAGAAAAAACAAGTAGTCCGGCTGGTCAGTTATCAAAATCAACCAAGATGTAAAACTAAGGAGCTTCAGTGTGTGGAGACGGCCTGGCTTCTTGTCTGGTCCTGTGGCAGCCACTGTGTTTATCTGAGACAGCCTTCAACTATCTGAAAGTCCCCTCCAGTGCAATTGCCCATCCCGCGTCATGCCCTCCCTCCCACCTTCCAGGTAACCTCTTTGACCAGTTTCTTAGGTGTCTTCCAGATTTTCTAATGCAAATATATATACTAGAGGCCTGGTGCATGAATTCGTGTATGGGTGGGGTCCCTCAGGGTGGCCTGTGGGGCTCAGGCTCCAGCTCACACCCCCAGCCCCGCAGCCCCGCCTTGGCCTGGTGCCGCCTGCTCACCTGCTCCACCATCCCGCCATGGGCCCGCTCTCATTGGGGCCCATCAGGGCCGGCAGCGCCTCCACTGCTGCCGCTGCCAGCACTATATCGCTGACGCTGGCCATGTTCTGTGCCGCCCCCTGGTGGTCAGTGCACATCTAGCAAGCGGTCGAATGACCGCCCAAGGGGACATTTGCATATTAGGCTTTTATTATATAGGATGATTTTCCCAACCTTTTACAGAAAAGATAGCATATTTATTCACACTGTTCTGCAATTTACTCTTTTCATTTTAATCATCTTGGAGATCTCTCTTTATCAGTTTGTAGGAAGTGTTCTTTTCCTTTTTTTTATAGCTTCTTTTTAGTTATCTAGTCATCAGATCTACCTTCTATATGCCTAGGAATTGCAAGGTCAGCCCGGTCAGTCCTGCTGTCATGCTCTCCAGAACTGCCCTACTTCATGCCCTTTCCCAAAACCGATTCTCCAGCCTTCTCCCCGCCTTCCCTCTAAAATAGTTTGGCTTTAGTTCTGAGATTCCTTCCCCAGGTGGGAGAAATTGTCCCAAGGGTCTATCAAAATGATGGCTTGGTACTATTGGGTTAAAGCCAGGTGTTTCCATGGCCATCCACTAGTCTCTGAGGCACTCAAGATGACAAGTCCACTGGGTTCCGTTTAAGCCAGTCTTCATGCAAATTCTCATTTCCCTGGGGAACTCGAAAGAGAAAGTATATTAGTCTTACTGAGCACAGAACTATAGAGAACAGAAGTCATAATCTAGAGCAGATTTGCAAACAATGGCCTGTGGGCCAGACCAACCACCTGCCTGTTTTTATCTGGCCCACAAGCTAAGAATAGTGTTTACATTTTTAGATAGTTGAAAAACCCACAATATTTTGTGACACATGGAAATGGTATAAATTTCAAAATTTAGTGTCTATCAGTAAAGTTTTGCTGGAGCACAGCAACGTCCATTTGTGAAGAATTACCTGTGGCTGCTTTTTGCATAACAGCAAATTGTGTAGCTGTGACAGAGACTGTGGGATGTACCCAGCCTCAAATAGTCAGGCCTTCGCAGAAGGTTGCCAACCCTTGCTAGAGCTCATCCTCACCACGGCCCTGTCACTCCAGCTTGGCATTTGAGCTGTGAACTTCCATGCATAAATATATTGATTCTTTTTTTAACTTATATTTTTATTGATTATATAGAGAGGAAGGGGGAGAGAGATAGAAATATCAGTGATGAGAGAGAATCATTTGATCGGCTGCCCTCTGCACTGGGGATTGAGCCTGCAACCCAGGCATGTGCCGTGACCGGGAATTGAACCGTGACCTCCTGGTTCATAGGTCGATGCTCAACCACGAAGCCATGCCTGCCGGGCTGAATATATTGATTCTTACTGCCAGACTTACTTTCTTCACTTAGCTGGACAGCCCCACTCTGGATTTTCCTTCTCCTTCACTGGCCACTCCTTCTAACCTCCTTTGTCAATTCTTTCTCCTCTTCACAAATTCTAAATGTTAAAGGGTTCCCAGTGCTTAGTCCTGGGCCTTCTCTTCTCCCTTCATTCACATCATAGATGATCTTATCAGATTTCATAGTTTTAATACCATCTACACACTGCTAACTCCCAAATGTATAGTCCTGTTAATTCCCCGAGGAGATATAACAATTATACACATATACGCAACAAACAATAGAGCCCCCAAACTATATAAAGCAAACATTGACAGAATTGAAGGGACAAATAGACAGTTCTACAATAATAGTTTGATAATTCAATACTCTTACTATTTGATAGAACATCTGGACAGAAGATCAATAAGGAAATAGAAGACTTCAAACAACATTATAAACAACTAGACTGAACAGACATATACAGAAGACTCTACCCAACGAATGGCAGAAGATACATTCTTCTCAGTGCCCATGAACAGTCACCAGGATAAGTCCAATCTATTCCACAAAACAAGTGTCAATGCGTTTGAAAGTACTGAACGCTTACAAAGCATTCTTTCTGGTTATAATGGAAAGAAACTAGAAATCAATAAGAGAAGGAAAACTTAAAAATTAACAAACATGAGGAAATTAAATACACATCTCTCAAACAAGCAACGGGTCCAAGAAATCACAGAGAAAATTAGAAAATGCTTTGAGATGGATGGAAGTAAAAATACAGCATAGAAAACATATAACCCTTGTCCGAACTTCTCTCCTGACATCCGCACTCCCACGTCTGATTGACCATGTGATCTTTGTATTAGGATGCATAATGAACGGTACAAGGGCTTTACATTTTTCTCCCTTTGAAAGGTCCTCCTTTCTTGTTTCACTATCTCAGCTAATGGCACCTTCCGGTTGCTTAGTCCTAAAACCTTGGAGTTATCTTTGATGCCTCTCTCTTCCTCTCACTTCTTCCATCCAATACATCAGCAAATCTTGTGGACTCTCCTTTCAAAATGGGACCCAAGTTTGACCCCTTCTCACCACCTTCACTGCCACACCCTGACCACCCTCACCTCTCGCCTGAGCTGTTGTGGCCCCTTGGCTGCCATCTTGCCTAGTTAAATCTACACACAGAGGCCAGAATGATTCTTGTGATGCTGTCAAAACAGAAATTGCTTTATCTCATTGCCAGCTTAAAACCCTACATCTGTGTCTTAAAATAAATAAAATAAAACCTGCAGCCCAAAAGACTCTGCAAGACCCTGTGAGGCCTTCTCCAGTTCAAGATGAGAACAAAATCTATCTAAGAGTTATTCTACTACTGGATGGTTTTGTTTAGCATTTAAACCTGTATTCTATCTGGAATTAATTTTGATATAAGAAAGTGGGGTGCAGCTTTATTTCCCCCCCAAAAGGCAGATGTCCCAAGTGTTTTTTATTGAGTAATCCACATTTCCCTACTGATTTGAAATGTGATTTTTATCACACGCCAAATTCTCATATGTATTGGGTCTACTAGTATTTCTGACTTTCTTGTGTTTCTTATCTGTCTTTATACACTGAGTGGCCAGATTATTATGACCACCCCATCAGTACTTCGTTGGGCCACCTTTTGCCTTCAATACTGTGGTGTTTCTTCTTGGCATTGACTCCACGAGATGTTGAAAGGTGATGCGAGGAATCTGACACCATGCCTGATGAATAGCACTGTACAGTTCTGTGAGAGTTGATGGTTGTGGAACCAGCTGCCTGATGGCTCTTTTAACTTCATCCCACAAATGCTCCATTGGATTGAGATCTGGTGATTGTGGGGGCCACCTAAGCAAGGTAAAGTCTCCCTCGTGTTCTTGAAACCACTCCTGCACAATACCAGCACCGTGGCATGGCACATTGTCTTGTTGGAAGAAGCCATCTCCACTGGGATACGTCATCAACATGATAGGATGAACCTGATCAGCAACGATACTTAGGTATGTTGTGCTATTTAGACGTTGTTCCACACGAATTAAAGGGCCCAAATCATGCCAGGAAAACATGACCCAAACCATAACACTGCCCTCACCAGCTTGAAGGGTGGTACTCATGCATGTGGGGTGCATGCTTTCATGATTTTCCGCCAAATTCTCACTCTGCCATCTGCATGATGCAACTGGAAACGTGATTCATTGGACCACATGACTTTCTTCCAATGCTCGACTGTCCAATCCTTGTGTTCCTATGCGAATTGGAGACTTTTTATCTTGGTAACTGCAGACAGCAAAGGTGTTCGAACAGGCCTTCGGAATCCATATCCCATATGATGCAGTGGACAGCTAATTTGCCTACAAACATCAGGTGGTCATAATAATCTGGCCACTCAGTGTATATTCCTGCACTATTTCCACATTTCTTATTGGACCTTTATAATGTATTTAAAAATCCGTTAGAGCTAGTTCAACCTCCAGAGCTTTCCTGGCTATTCTTGTCTTTTTAAAAAAAAAAAAAAAAAAAAACCTTTATTGAGACATAATTCACAGAGTATAATTCACCCTTTAAAGCGCATAAATCAATAGATTTAGTGTGTAGACAGAAACATGCAACCATCACCGCAGTCCATTTTTAAAAAATATATATTTTATTGATTTTTTACAGAAAGGAAGGAAGAGGGATAGAGAGTTAGAAACATGGATGAGAGAGAAACACTGATCAGCTGCCTCCTGCACACCTCCTACTGGGGATGTGCCCGCAACCAAGGTACATGCCCTTGACTGGAATCGAACCTGGGACCTTTCAGTCTGCAGGCTGATGCTCTATCCACTGAGCCAAACTGGTCAGGGCCACTGCGGTCCATTTTAGAACATTTCACCACCTCAGAAACAAACGCCATGCCCTTGAGCTATAACCCCCTTTCCCTCTGACTCCCCTAGTCCCAAGCAACCACGAGTCTACTCTCTGTCTCTATAGATTGCTTATTCTTGCCATTTTATAATAAAAGTAAGCATAAAACATGTGATCTTTTGGGGCTGGATTATTTTCCTTAGTATAGTGGTTTCCTGGTTCATCCATGTGTCAGTACTTCATCCCTTTTTATGGCTGAAAAAATGTTCTATTATATAAACCTATTACATTCATTTACCCACTCATCAGTGGGCATTTGGGTTGTTTCCACCTGGTAGTTCTTGCAAGTAATGCTGCTATGAATATTCATGTCCAGGTTTCTGCCTGAGCCCCTGTTTTAATGCTTTTGGGCATACACTTAGGAGTAGAATTGCTCACATGGGAGTTCTGTCTACCTCACCGGGAACTCTCCAGACTGTTCTCCACAGCAACCGCACCATTTTACATTTCTACCGGCAATGCGCGAGGACTCCACGTCCTGGCCAAGACTGGTTATTTTCGGTTGTTTTTGTTTTGTTTTGTTTTGTTTTGTTTTAATTTCCAGCCAGTCTAGTGGGTGTGAAGTGATATCTCAGTGTGGTTTTATTTGGGTTTCCCTGCTGACTAATGATGTTGCGCGCACGTTGTGTGTGTGTGTGTGTGCTTATCGGCCATTTGTATGTCTTCTTTGGAGAAATATCTATGCAAGTTTTTGTGCTCCTTTACAAAGTGGGCTCCTTCCACCTGGACTGGGGGCTTTCACTGCCATGACATCCATGGGGATGAGGGCATTTTCTCCTCCCTGCTGTCCCCTCGTTTCTGGAGCCCCAGCACGGGACCCGGATCTAGGAATTAAAGAGAAATTTGCTGTGTGGCTGGATTTTCTTACTGCTTGCTTTTCTTTAATTATTTCTGTGACTACTTCATGGCTAACGCATGTAAATCTTCCCAAGTTTATCTGAAAGGAGAAAAGAAGAATGAGAAGAGGGGAAAGCTTGTGGGAAATAAAACAAGAGGCCCAGGGTGAAAAGGCCAGCAGATACCCCGAGAATGTTCTGAAACCTCACCAGGGAAGGAGAGAGCAAAACCGGAAAAGCTCAGTCAGATGACCTGAGCCCCGAAGTCAGGCAATGGACAAGGACCCGAGGGGGACGAGGTCAGGCAATGGTCACAGACCTGAGGGGGATGAGGCTGGGGCACACACACTTGATGGAGAAGCAGCAGAGATGGAACTCCTCCGCCTTCTACCCATTTCCCCACCTGCTGGACAGACCGGGCAGGAGGGGCCTGATTCACCCAAGAACCTCCGGAAACAGCTGACGAAGTGGTCACTGTTGCTCTCCAATGCCCGGGGAATGTCCTGAGGGAAGGTTTCTAAGCCTTGCCGTGCGCAGGTCCTATTTGACTGGGTGATGGAAACTGGGTAACACAGCCCTGGACAGCCTTTCTGCTTCCTTTCCCAGGAGGCATGTGGAAGTGGAGGGAGGCTGGTCCTGGCAGGACGAGGAGCGACGGTGGATACTGTACCAATGTGGGCGAGCCAGAGCAGAGCAACTAGTTAAGAAACGAGAACTACCCATTCTACATAATATCAGTTATGCCACGACCTTACAGGATAATAAAGGATTCACTGTAAAGTCACACTAGACCTTGATTGAGCAGTAAACACTTTAATATTCATAGTCAAGGGAATATAATAAAGGCTAATATGCAAATCAACCAAATTGCGGAATGACTGGTTGCTATGATGCGCACTGACCACCAGGGGGCAGATGCTCTATGCAGGAGCTGCCCCTGGTGGCCAGTACACTCCTACAGGGGGAGCTCCGCTCAGCAAGAAGCCAGGCTCAAAGCTGGCGAGCACAGCAGTGGTGGTGGGAACCTCTCCTGCCTCCCCAGCAGCCCTAAGGATGTCTGACTGTGGGCTTAGGCCCACTTCCTAAGCCATCAGTTGGATCCCCTGAGGGCTCTCAGACTCAGGCCAGGCTGAGGGGACCCCTCCCCCGAGTGGACGAACTTTGTACATCGGGCCTCTATTATGGACATAATGGTTAGGAAAGGCGTGCTCTCTGCATATACTAATATTTGGAATGTGCCACTTTATAACATACCAGATGAGAACTGGGTAAAAGTATTTATCTACCCGAAGGCACTCAATAATTTACATTTTTCCTAACTGACATTATTTATGTTGGAAGACAAGGTCACATGGCTTTGGTTTCTGCCTCTTTAATCCACTTTACCACACTATGATAATTTCAAAATTCAGTCAAACTCTTCAAAGTCTTGTAAAGAAGAATGTTTATTCTGCTGTATTTCTAGAAGTTGAACTTTTATCGCTTCTCGGCCTTTTGGCTAAAATCAAGTGTAGAAGTTGAACTTTAAAGAACTTTCAAAGCTCTTTAAGCTTTAAAGTTCTTTTTGATAGATTTGCATTGTTTGCTTAACTATCTATAATGTTTGAGATTTATATAAGTTCCAGGTGGACCAATATTTAAAAAACAAAGCAATGAAAACATTTTTTATAATTGGGATACTTGTCTTTTTTGTTGTTGAGTTGTAAGAGTTCTATATTTTCCTGACTATTCTTGCATCTGCATTTCCCCCCATTCGAATCTTAGCATTCCTTCATTGAGAACAGCTAGCACATTTTATACAGTTTAAAAGCAAAAAAACAGCCAAAACCGGTTTGGCTCAGTGGATAGAGCGTCGGCCTGCGGACTGAAAGGTCCCAGGTTCGATTCTGGTCAAGGGCAGGTACCTGGGTTTCGGGCACATCCCCAGTAGGAGATGTGCAGGAGGCAGCTGATCGATGTTTCTCGCTCATCGATGTTTCTAACCCTCTATCTCTCTCCCTTCCTCTTTGTAAAAAATCAATAAAATATATTTTAAAAAAAGCAAAAAAACAAACCTCAGCCTGAATCCAGTCCATTTGGTTCTGTGGATGAATCCTCCCCAAACATCTCCCCTTTCAATGCCACGAAAAGATATGGCTACGAATATCGTGCAGCTGATGTAAATCCTCCTGGGGTGTGTGAAGAGGAGTGGGTCCCAGCAAGTCTTCTGTGGGCGTGGGGATGGGAGCGGTTAATTACTCTCTGGCCTGGTTTCCTTAACGTGGCGCTGACTCAGAGATTATAGCTGTAGGGGCTCTTTCCAAGATCAGCATCCCTGCTGGCTGGCCTGAGGTGATTATTGCAACGTCCCAGGGACCCATACCCCCTCCTGGTTCAGAACCTAACCTGACTGCACTTCCAGCGTGTGTGTGTGTGTGTGTGTGTGTGTGTGTGTGTGTGAGAGAGAGAGAGAGAGAGAGAGAGAGAGAGAGAGAGAGAGAACCAAGCATTCCTTCTGCCAGTTGCTTAATCCTTGGGGTACCAGCAAGAGAAGCAAGCACTTCTTAGATCAATATTTTCAAGGCTTCTCTGATGCAAGTCTCTGCCTGGGGCTGGAGCTTCAATTGTTTCTCCAGCTTCTCTCCCTCCAGGGAGGGTGTGAACTTGAACCCCGGTAATGAGCGGCCCCTGGGAATGTGTATATGTGTGACTGTGATGGGGGGAGGGCGGGGAAGGATAAAGTCCCACTGGACACCTGGGGTGCTTGTTCTTTACAGCCAAGTTTCTCAACCTTTCTTTTTTCATTATTGCCCCCATGTAAGGAACAGTTTCCCCCCTTAATTACCCGTCTCCTTAGAGGCTGTAACGTGACTGACATACTATCCATCTAGTCATGGACTGTATGTATACCTGTGCTCCATACATAAGAATAAAAAATGTTGGCCCCCGTGGGGGCCATGTGGTTCCCCACCGATGCTTTACAATAGTTCACATCTGGCTCTTTGGGCAGCCTCCGCCACAGGACAGCAGGACAACAGCCCTCGCTGGTTTGCCTCAGTGGATTGAGCTTGGGCCTGTGGACTGAAGGGTCCCGGTTCCATTCGGGTCAAGGGCACATGCCCAGGTTTCCGGCTCCATCCCCAGTAGGGGGCGTGCAGGAAGCAGCCCATCAATGATTCTCTTTCATCATTGATGTTTCTCTCTCTCTCTCTTCCTCTCTGAAATCAATAAAGATATATATTTTCAAAAAGCAGGGAAACAAGTTCAGCAGGTGCTGTGGCGTGTGTGAGCTAATGCAGTCGAGCGCTGAGCAGAGTGCCTGGCACAAGCAGCGCGCTGGAAACCCGAGAGCCGTGCTGTCGCTGTCACGCGTTCTTTCACACATCACAGTGAGTGTGTGGATTCCCATCATCTCTGAGGCTGGCCAGAGGTCTGAGTCAGTCCCATCTGGGGCATCTAGAGCCCCCTGGAGCTCAGAGGGCGTGGCCTGGGCTGGGTGGGGACTGCAGCACCAGGACAGCGCTCCCAGCTGCACCCAGGGGCGCCAGGCAGCAGCGAGGGCCTGAGGTGTCAGGCTTCTGGTCTCTCAGGAGAAGCTGGGATCTGGTTTGGTTCAGCCTCCTGATTGGAAAGCATTGACTCAATGAAACAACAGCAACGTATGTGGACCGAACAAAAGAGATGCACCAAGTCGCACAGCTGCGTTTCAGTCCAAGTGCCCAAATGCAGCGCTTTCCACTGAACCCAGCGCCCACCTGCGCCTCGGGACACTCCCCCCTTTCTGGGCGCCCTCCACACCCTCCCTCCGGCCCTGCTGCCTGGGAGCCGCTCCCCCTTCCAGAGGGACCTGTGTTCTGTGCGCAGAAGAAGGTCGGGGCCCCCAGCCTTTCTCGCGGGCACCCGGGAGCCGGGGCGGGCAGGGCTGGGCCCGCGGGAGGCGGCCGGACGGCGGGGCGGAGCGTGGGAACGCGGATCGGGGCGGGCGGGCCCAGGCGGCAGGACCCGGAGGGGCGGGCGGGCCCAGGAGGCAGGACCCGGAGGGGCGGGCGGGCCCGGAGGCAGGACCCGGAGGGGCGGGCGGGCCCGGGAGGGGCGGGCGGGACCCGGAGAGGCGGGCGGGCCTGGGAGGGGCTGGCGGACCCAGGCGGCAGGACCCGGAGAGGCGGGCGGACCCAGGCGGCAGGATCCGGAGGGGCGGGCGGACCCAGGCGGCAGGACCCGGAGGGGCGGGCGGGACCCGGAGAGGCGGGCGGGCCTGGGAGGGGCTGGCGGACCCAGGCGGCAGGACCCGGAGGGGCGGGCGGGACCCGGAGGGGCGGGCGGGCCCGGGAGGGGCGGGCGGACCCAGGCGGCAGGACCCGGAGGGGCGGGCGGGACCCGGAGGGGCGGGCGGGCCCGGGAGGGGCGGGCGGGACCCGGCCTCGCCCGCGCCGACCTCGCACCTGGGAATGAAGCCGCCGCGGCTCAGGGCGGTGCCTTCCCTTCGCCGGGTCGCGGTGGGAGGCGGGACGCGGGGTTCGGAGCTTGGATCCCCGCCAGGCCTGTGGCCTTCGCCCGGCACCGGCGGCCGCGGGGCGGGGGACAGAGCGTCGCGTCCGGGCAGGCGGCATGGGCTCCGGCGGCTCGCGCGCGGCGCAGATCCCCGACGCGGACCGCATTCGGCGGGAGACGGGCTGTGAGCGGGGCGCGGGCTGCGGGGCGCGGGCGGGGGCCGGTCGCGGAGCCGGGTTCCGAGCCCGGGTGCGAGGGTGGCGTGGCCCCGGGGGTCCCTAGGGGCGCGCGGGGCGCGGAGAACCCCCGGCCTCACCCGCCGCCCTCCCGCCCTCAGTCTCGCAGGCCACCCTGCTCCGCCTCTACCACCGGTTCCGGGCCCTGGACAGTAACAAGAAGGGCTACCTGAGGTGAGGGGGGGGGGGGGGGCGGGCTGTGACCTCCCGTGCCCCTTGGGCCCCCCAATCTTCCGTCTCCTCCCTCCCTCCCTGCCCACCTGGAACTTCCTTTCCAGCCGAGTGGACCTGCAGCAGATCGGGGCGCTGGCCGTGAACCCCCTGGGGGATCGCATTATAGACAGCTTCTTCCCTGATGGGTGAGGGGGATGGAGGGAAAGCTTGTGTGGCCTTGGGGGCGGGGCTGGGGGGGGGATAGTGAGGGGAGATTGGGGTGAGTGGGTGGGGGAGATTGGGGGGTGAGTAGGTGGGGGAGATTGGGTGGGGGAGATTGGGGGTGAGTAGGTGGGGGAGATTGGGTGGGGGAGATTGGGGGGTGAGTAGGTGGGGGAGATGGGGGGGAGATTGGGGGTGAGTAGTGGGGGAGGTTGGGTGGGGAGATTGGGGGTGAAGTAGTGGGGAATGGGGGTGAGTAGGTGGGGGAAGATTGGTGGGGAGACTGGGGGGAGTAGGTGGGGAGATTGGTGGGGAGATGGTTGGTAGTGGGGGAGATTGGGGTGAGTGGGTGGGTGAGATTGGGTGGGGAGAGTGGGGGTGAGTAGGTGGGGGAGATTGGGGGTGAGTAAGGTGGGAGATGGGTGGGGAGATTGGGGTGAGTAGGTGGGGGAGAATGGGTGGGGGAGATTGGGGGTGAGTGGGTGGGGGAGATTGGGTGGGGGAGAATGGTGGGGAGATTGGGTGGGGAGATTGGTTGGGGAGAAAGGGGTGGGGGAGATTGGGGGTGAGTGGGTGGGAGATTGGGTGGGAGAAGGTGGGGGAGATTGGGGGTGAGTGGGTGGGGGAGATTGGGGGGTGAGTAGGTGGGGGAGAATGGGTGGGGGAGAACAGTTTGGGAGATTAGGGATGGGGGCGGAAGGAGGGTCAAGGCAACCACTGCCCCTCCCCCACCCTCCCAGGAGCCTGCGAGTGGAGTTTGTGGACTTTGCCAGAGTCCTGGCTCATTTCCGACCTATAGATGATGACACAGGAACCCGGGACCCCAAGGAACCCGAACCCCCCAACAGCAGAATGAACAAACTTCGCTGTGAGTTGGTAGGGTCCCCCCAAGTGAGACCCCAGATGTACCACACCAGCGAGGGCCCCAGGCACCCCCACTCCCTTTGTGAGCCCCTTATGACCTCCCCGCCCCTCCGTGATCTTCTGGACGAGAACCAAGGGAACCCACCTTCCTTCCCCTCCACTTCCTTCCCAGTTGCATTTCAGCTCTACGACCTGGATCGAGATGGCAAGATCTCCAGGCACGAGATGCTACAGGTCGGGAGGACACAGGAGCAGAGATGTGGCGTGTGCAGGGGGGATGGTTGAATGGAATGGCTGTGGGGAGCAGGGAGGGTGGTTTGGGGATGCCGATGATTGCAGTGTGGCCTGGGCCATGGGACTGTGGGGTTGGAGTGTGGGTTAGTTGAGAGATGGGGAAGCAGTTGGGTATGAGGTTGGGAATAGATCAGTGGTTCAGCTGGGGGTGATATTTGCCCCCTGAATGACATCATCGCCAATAGCTAGAGACATTTTGGTTATCACAACTGGGGAGGGGGTGGTGGGACTGGCGTCTGTGGGTGGAAGTCCGGAGTGCTGCCAAACATTACACCAAAGGATAGGGCCCCCCCCCCCCCCCCCCCCAGCAAGGAGTTATCTGGCCCCAAAGGTCAATGGTGCTGAGATTGAAAAACTGGGGATTGGGAATGGTTGGAGGATGGGATGGAGGCTGGGTTCTGAGACTGCAGTTGAGTAATGGGCCTGGGCATACTGTTGGGTGAATGAGGGATAGTGAGGGTTTACATTGAGAAGCAGTAGGGGACACTATTGGTGGATGTGTGGGCAGTGATTGGAATGGGGTGAACAAAGGATGAGGGGTGGATTATGAAATTGTTAATGACTTTTGGGGTGATATGGACAAGGTTGGGGGGGTGCTAGTAGTCCCTGTGCCTCCTCTTTATGGCCGTCTCGTCCTCCACCTCCCAGGTACTCCGGCTAATGGTTGGGGTACAGGTGACAGAAGAGCAGTTGGAAAGCATCACTGACCGCACGGTGCAGGAGGCCGATGAAGACGGGGATGGAGCTGTGTCCTTCATGGAGTTCAGCAAGGTCAGAATGCCCTTGGGGCCTGAGGAGTTCCTAGGACAGATGGACATGGGAAATGAAGCCTGAAGGAGGAGGGCAGAAAGAGAGGGGTTCCCAGGGGGCCTTGGGGATGGGAGAGGAAGTTGGAAGAACAGAGGGCTGGAGTTCAACTACCACCCATCTCCACCAGTCCCTGGAGAAGATGGACATTGAGCAGAAGATGAGCATCCGGATCCTGAAGTGACCTTCTTTGTGCGTCTGGCCAGCTTGAAAAGACCAGTTCTGCTTGGCGTTCATTCTCAGCCCCCAGAGGGATGGGCTCCAATAAACGATTCTTCTACACTGAACTCTATTTAGGCTCCAGGCAACAAAGCTGGCTGGGTGTGTACTAAAGTCCAACTCATTTGCTCTCAGATCTATAAATCAGCCAACAGTGTTTTGGACGCAAGTGACTGGAATCCCAAATCAAAGGGACTTCAGCTAAAAAGGGGTTTGATGGGCTCATGTAAAAGTCAGGAGGTGCCCTCAGGCAGAGCTGGAGCTGAGAGCTCAGATGGTGCTCTGACCCAGTTATTCTCCGTTTCTCACTCATGTGTGTGAGTGTTGGCTTCATTCTAGAAGGTAAGGTGTTTAACGATGGACACATCACAAAGGGAGTGGGAAAGTCACATAAAATGGTAAGATCCTAGGTCTGTAACAAGCACTTCGGCTGTAGCCATGGGAGGTGCTGGGTGCCCTGCCCATGCCCTTGCCCAGATCTGTGCTAGAGTTGTCTTGTATCAACACGTGAGAGCCAGCTGTGCCATCTCTCCCTAACTGCCTCGAGCAATGTCGCGCCGCACCTTGGAATTGGCTGTGGCTGTGGTAGGATGCACACACTGCAGACCTTGGCAAAGGCAACAGGCAGGGCTTTGCGGCTAGCAGAGCCTGCGGCTGCACACAGCCAGGCCTCACCTGCCGCGCGTGCCCATGCTCCGACCCAGCTTCAGTGAGCTATCATCGGCCTGCAACACCACATAACGCACACAATTTGATGAGTTTGGACATAATCTAGGTAATAAACCGTCATCTCCACAAATGTATCCCTTTGCTTTTTAGTGGTCTTTTCTTGTATTTATGCGGTAAGAACACTTAGCATGAGACCTACCTGCTTAACAAACGTTTGGTGCACAGCACCGTATTGTTAACACAGGCGCCACGTGGTACAGCGGAGCTCGGGAACGTGCCTGTGTCGCTGTCACTTTACAGCCACTGAACAGCAGCTTCCTGTGTCCCCCGGCCCCTCCCCTGGTAACCACCGTTCTGTGGTCTGCTTCTATACCTTTGACTGTTTTAGGGGCCTCATATAACAGAAGCCGTCCGAAAGAACGCTGCGGCTGTCTTATGTCACTTAGCATAATGCTGCCAGGCCCCCCATATTGTCACAAAGGGTAGGATTTCCTTATTTTTGTGGTTAATCCTCACCGGAGGATACTTTTCCATTGATTTTTGGAGAAAGTGGGAGGGAGAGGGAGAGACAGAGAGAAACATCAATGCGAGAGAGACACGTCGATTGGTTGCCTCCCACATGTGCCCTGACCAGGTGGGGATTGAGCCTGCAACTGAGGTACATGCCCTTGATGGGAATTGAACCTGGGGCCCTTCAGTCCTCGGGCTGTTGCTCTATCCACTGAGCCAAACAGGCTAGCGCAGGATTTCCTTCTCATTAAAGACAATACTATTCCAGTGTATGTATGCGCCATGTGCATCTGTTGGTGGACATTTGTGTTGTTGCCATGTCCTAGCTGTTGTGAATAAGGCTGCAGTGAACATGGGGGTGCAGTGTCTTTGAGACCCTGATTTCCTTTCCTTTGGGTAGTTATCCAGGAGCAGGACTGCTGGATCATATGGTAGTTCTATTTTATTTTATGTTTATCCTCACCCGAGGATATCTTTCCATTGAGGTTTAGAGAAAGTGAAAGGGAGGAGGACAGAGAGAGAGAGAGAGAGAGAGAGAGAGAGAGAGAGAAGAGAAACATCGATGTGAGAGACATCCATTGCTTGCCTCCGGCATGGGCCCCCAACCAGAGCCAGGGGTTGAGCCTGCAACTGAGTTACATGCCCTTGACTGGAATTGAATCCGGGCCCTTTAGTCCGCAGTCCAACGCTCTATCCACTGAGCCAAACCAGCCAGGGCTGCTTTAATTTTTTGAGGAACCTCAATGGCTTCTTCCCACAAGCATGGGGGTCGCTGCCCAGGGGCTTTGCTGGCTATGCATGCACGCAGCCTGTGTGAAGAGCAGGTTGAAGCGCCAGGGAGCTACTGACCCTTGGGGCAGGCCTCAGCCAATGGCAGAGAGAAATTGGGGTTAACACTGTTTCTTACCCTCAGAAGGGACACCTTACAGGCACGCTCTCCTCAGCCTCAGAAACCTCCAGCAGGCAGGGCCTCCTTTGCCCCAGCGCTGCCCTGCGTGTGCGAGCCTGGGCTGGCCCCACTGACCTTGTCTCCCTCCCGCCCGTGCTTCCTGGGTCACGTCACCAGTAATCGGCTCTCAGCACCTTGTCTCCGGCGCTCCTGGACAAAGTCCATCTTAGGTGCAGCGCAGCTTCCAGAACGCGGGCACACACTGCCCTGCTGTGCGGAGGGCTGTGTGGGGGAGTGTCTGACTCCTGGCATTTTCTGACTTTGGGAGTCTGAGGTCCTAGGTTAGGACTGTGCCCCGTTGGGCCTCTGGTACTGTCTGGGGTGGTGTACTAGCCCGTTTCAATGTTAGTGTTCCAATCGCAGTGTAATTCTGACAGATGAGTCATAGTTGAGGGGAGGAAGCAAAGAGGGTATTTGATTTCTGAGGGAATTTTGTGGTTTTGGTCAGGATTGTCACCTGAACACTTTGTGATTGAGGGTGTTTGTTTAGTCTCTGGGCCTATTAGAAGTGTGTGTGTGTGTGTGTGTGTGTGTATGTGTAGGGAGGGTGGTGGTGGTGGGGGGGGGGGGGGGGAGTGGGAGGGTATAAAACTCAGAGTGGCTCTTTTTTCCAGGCAATGTAGGGAAGATTTTTATATAAAGAGAAATAGAGGAGAGAGGCAATAGATAGTGGCTAACTTTTTTTATAACTGGTCTATTTTTCCCATTATACTGTTTCTCAAATTTTGTTGATGGTAAATATCTTGAATTAAAATGTTCACACCCTTGGCCCCTTTTGAGAGCTCCTCGAGTCTCCAGAAAAATCTATACATTTATTTACTCATTTATGTTTGTAAGAGAACAGCTATTTGGAAAATCACAAAGGTGGAAGAAGTAATTCCTAGATGAAATGGGCTTAGGAAACAATTTAGAGAAGTAAAGGAAGGGCGTTGAGTTTGGGAGTGAGGAAGGTAGTGCGGAAGGTAATGTAAGGTGCCCGGGGCAGGAGGGGGGTGGGGAAAGGGAAAGCAAATGGGAAAGGCACAGGTGTGCTCCCAGGAGGGAGAGCACACAGGTCTTCCGTCCTAAGGGTTTTAAAGGTGGAGATTTTAGGGGAGGTCCCAGGGGAAGATCTTTCTAAAATATGCAGCAGCTTTCCAGGCGTGTCCTTTAAGGGTTGTGGTCTCCACTGATTGACTGGCCGGCACCAGGGCAGGGGGTCATTATTCAACACGGCTGGTCCTGGAGCTGAAATAACAACTGAGGCCTAGATGTTATCTCTAGGGAGGGGGGTCCAAGCCACATGACCATTGATAGGCCAGGGGAGGTAGAGTCACTCTGAGGGCAAGGTCCAAACCCTACAATCGATTGTCCATTGTCCGTTGCTAGGCACCTGGGGCTTTCCACCCTGGTGACCTCTAGTACCTGGCCCGTATTCCTTACTGTGCTCATGTCTGTCTGACTGCCTACAATATCTCCCCTCAAGGACCTTGCCTCTGAATTCTTTCTGAAAAAGGGGGCACAGGGTCTCTTCTGTAGCTGCTTCCTGCTGAAAGGGGGTGACGTTTTACCTCAGAGCCAAGAGATCCTTGCTCTCTGTCAGTGGGGCGATGAGGCCTGGGCGGGGAAGGAGGTGTCTAGAGATGGTATTTCCTGAGTATGAGTAGGGCTTGTAACCTGGTGGAGACAATCCCTGTTATAAATCATATTGGGGCAGCCCTAGCTGGTTTGGCTCAGTGGATAGAGCATGGGCCTATGGACAGAAGGTTCCCGGGTTTGGTTCTGATCAAGGGCACATGTCTTGGTTATGGCCTCTTCCCCAGCCTGGGCAATATTTCTCTCTGTCTTTCCCTCTCTCTAAAAATTAATAAAAAATATTATTAAAAAATTTTATTGGGCAAAAGCTAGAAAGACAAGAATTATGAAAAATGGCCCTAACCGGTTTGGCTCAGTGGGTAGAGCATTGGCCTGCGGACTCAAGGGTCCCAGGTTTGATTCTAGTCAAGGGCATGTACCTTGGTTGCGGGCACATCCCCAGTAAGGGGTGTGCAGGAGGCAGCTGATCGATGTTTCTCTCTCATTGATGTTTCTAACTCTCTATCCCTCTCCCTTTCTCTCTGTAAAAAATCAGTAAAATATATTTTAAAAAAAAGAATTATGAAAAATGGTCTAGTGGGAGGAAAAAAACATTCAGTTCTCACTAATTCCAAATCAAAGGATTGGAGAAAAATGAAACATTGGTTTGGAGGGTTGTAGTCAAATATTTAAGAACACTAGAAAAATTCAGGATCCAGTTCAACTCATAGGTGAAAAATAAAACTTTGAAGACAATTAATTGAAGTAGAGGCTAATATTGATAACTGTATTTAGAGTCTATTGAAACACATTTCCCCCTAAAATCACCGTCATTTTTATTAAAGAGTCAAATTAAGAGCAATGTACAGTATTTACTGTATTAAATTCAGTTTCAATTTGGCCCGTCATTTCTATAACTTCCTTTTAACATTTCTCTTTACAAACCTTCTGTAACATTCACAAACCTCTCTACAACTTTCCCAACTCCTTTTATTCATTCAGCAACAACCAGCTTTAGAACAGTTCACTTTCTTTTCCCTTCAAAATATATTTCCATACCTTATACATGCTATTACCAAAACCATGCAATTTCTTTCAACTTAATTTGAACTTTGAACTCAGAAACCTCAATTTCCAATAATGAACAAAAAAGCAAACAGCCAGCATTGCTTAGATGGACTTTTATGAAGACATTTTAGATACACTTTCAGTTTTAAGAAACATAACTTGAACAAAGCACAAGACATCATTGTTAGGGTCGCTGAAAGCGGAATGCAGGAGGCCGAAAGCAGTAGCAATTGCAAACCAGGTCATCTGAAAGCCAAATGGGCTGAGCCCCAAAATGGTGCCAGCACCCAGGGGTGGGGAGTCAGAGATTTTAAAGGACTCTGGGCGGGCTTTTTCTGGATGGAGAACTCTCTGGGCAGGTCTGGATCCTAGGAAGGTCCAGAGGGGAAGGATAATGGTCTTAGCAAGTGGAATGTGGTGTAAGCCAGCGGTCGCCAACCGTTGGTCAGTGGACCACTGGTGGTTCGCGAGGTCCGAAAGGTTGGCGACCGCTGGTCTAAGTGAAAGGGAATGTCGGTTGTAAAGTGATCTAAATGTCAGTTCCCAGGGGTGGGGATGTTGATTCAATTATTTGATCAGACCTAACAATTATATCAACAGTTCCAAATTCACTTTACAGACTTTCTACTTCAAGCATGTCAAACTCCAAGGCTAACATGGGCCAAATAAACAAGGTTGAAGTGTATGTGGCCACAAAAATCAAAAGCTTCAATTTTCATAGAAACGTAGGTTTATTTCGATAGAGACATACATACAAAGGGCTGAAATAAATGAGTCATTGTTAACATAAAATAACAGAACATTTTAAGTAAAATTAATATTTTTTTCTTGAACATTAACTTACCAGACACTGAATAACTGCACAAATTAATAAGCGTCACACAAATAAACCTATTTTTCTTGTTCTCTGAAAGTGAAATATTTCCTGTTGTGCACACCAAACAAGTCAGTCCAAGACTAATGACGTGGCCATCGGCTGCTAAAATACTCGCTGCTGGTGTTAGTGGAGAGAAATGGTGCGCCTGCATGTAGGGCGAGTAAGGGAGATGAATGCGACACGATTATAGTCATCAGTCATTAGCGAACGTTGTAGTTCATTATTAATCATTATGTAGAACAGGATGTTGTAAAAATTAAGTTACGAAATTTTTATTAAAACGTTTCTTACATACTTTAAATTGGCTGGGCTGCAAAAATATTCGTTGTGGGTGGCATGTGGCCCGCAGGCCTCGAGTTTGACATGCTTGCTGTAGGCTGGTACATACTACCTACCACATGGATGAACCTGGGAAACAAGCGGAGGGAACGGCACCCGGTGCTGACCGGTGGGGTCAGACCAAACCTGGGTTCAGCAGCCTTGGTGCTTGGGTTGTGGCTACAAAAGAATTCAGAGCCAAGACCCAAACTGTAAGAGAGCATTTATTGGGTAAATCACAGAGGTAGGAAGTAATTCCTAGAGGAAATGGGCTTAGGAAACAAGTTATGGAGGTAAAGGCAGGGTCCTTGGAGCTTGGGAGTGAGGAAGTGAATGGTAAAGTGCCTGGGGCAGGGAGGGGGAGGGGGCAAGGGAGGGGGAGGGAAAGGCAAGGCGTGTTCCCCGAAGGGAGAGGGCCAAAATCTATAGATTAAATAAGAGATTCCGATGTTGGACATCCAAAGACCAAACTTTTAGGAACACTGACCTAAAGCTTCCAGCCAGACCGACTCCTTAGTGACAAGTGTCCATAAGAGGCTCCCAGTGTCCACAAGTGCTGAGCAGACCCTGGCCGAAGGCTCTCAGCAAAGGCCTCCTGTCCACTCCCACTCTGTGCCAACGACCAGTGAGGGTCACTGGGGGATCCCCAACACGGCACTGCTGTTCTGGTGGAAGGGGGAGCAGAGGGCATGAAAGCGCCCTGACCCCTCCCTCGCTCAGGAGGGGGAGACTTGGTCTTGCAGAGGGAGCAGCAGTCTGGCTGCCAGGAAACAGGCTGTTTGGACCTCACTCTCTGGACATCAAATCCAGAAATGCCTGTGGATTTGTTTCCGGGGTCCTCAGAACACCTGTGGGGAGCCCTGTGCTGTGAGCACAGACGCCAAATCTCTGGTTTGTTTACCATCCTCGTTATCACTGTACAGTTCCTGTGATCCGTGCCATTATTTACTTATCTGTTTATGAAAGGGCTTATTTAAAATGTATATATTTGAGCTTATAAAGAAAACATGGCTGGCGAGTGCCGCTGTGGCTCACGAGCCTCTCCCAATCGGGACTGACTGGGCGTGAGCCTGAGGCAGGCATAGTGAGGCCAGGATGAGCGGGAGCAGCAGGCAGGAGTGGCAGGTGGTGTCAGGCTGCCGGTTTGGTTTTGGTCCGATGGCTGCAGGCCAGGCCGTGGGACCCCACGGGTGCACGGATTCGTGCACTGGGCCTCTAGTAAGTGCATAAGTGTTTTGGTTTATGTCTTCTCGTCCCCTGACCCCCACACTGAGGTGTGTCAGTCTGTTCCATGCCTCCATGCTTCAGGTCTTATTTTGTTGGCCAATTCATTTTGTTCAGTGGATTCTACAAATAAGTGAGATCATGTGATATTTGTCTTTCTCAGATTGGCTTATTTCACTTAGCATAATAGTCTCCAGGTCCATCCAGGCTGCCCCAAAGGGTAAGAGTACCTCCTTTTTACAGCTGCATAACATCCCATTGTGTAAATGTCCCATAGCTTTTTAAATCTATTCATCTACTGATGAACTGTTTCTAGATCTTGGCTATTGTAAATAACATTGTTATGAACACAGGGGTGCATATATTCTTTCTGATTGGTATTTCGGGGGTTTCAGGATATATTCCCAGAAGTGGGATCACTGGGTCAAAGGGCAGTTCCATTTTTAATTTTTTGAGGCAACTCCATGTTGTTTTCCATGGTGTCTGCATCAATCTGCATTCTCACTAGCAGTGCACTAGGGTTCCCTTTTCTCCACATCCTCCCAGCACTTGTTTGTTGATTTATTGATGGTAGCCATTCTGAAAGGTGTGAGGTGATATCTCATTGTGGTTTTAGTTTGCATTTCTCTGATGTTTAGTAACTTTGAGCATTTTAAATATATATATATTTAAATGGAAGGGAGAGAGATAGAGAGTTAGAAACATCAATGATGAGAGAGAATCATTGATAGGCTGCCTCCTGCACGCCCCACACTGGGGATTGAGCCACAACCTGGGCATCTGCCCTGACTGGGAATCGAACCGTGACCTCCTGGTTCATAGGTCGACGCTCAACCACTGAGCCACACCGGCTGGACAACTTTGGGCATTTTTTCATATGTCTCTTGGCCATCTGTATGTCCTCTTTGGAGAAATGTCTATTCAGGTCTTCTGCCCATTTTTAATCGGATTGTTTGTCTTCCTCTTGTTGAGTTGTATGAGTGCTTTATATCTTTTGGGTATTAACCCTTTATCAATGTATCATTGGCAAATATGTTCTCCCACGCAGTGGGCTGCCTTTCACTTTGATGTGGTTTCTTTTGCGGTGCAGGAGCCTTTTATTTTGATGTGGTCCCATTTGTTTAGTTTCTCCTTAGTTTCTTTTGCCCTAGGAGGGCAAGAGTCAGTGTGATTTAAAGCTGCAGCGTTACCCCCAGGAAGTCACCTTGTGGGCATGAGGGGTCTGCTTCCCACACTCTGGGAGCTGCTGGCTGTGGGCAGCTGCTAGGAAGTGGTCCTGGGAGTGCGTCCTGTGGGGCCATTGTGGACGCAGCATCGGTGGCTGGACATCCTGGGTCTCAGGCTGCCTGCTGGTCAGACGGGGATTGGTAGAGCTTGGCCAGAGAAATGGAAACCCTTCACCAGGTCAGGTCCTGCGACGAGTGGCAGGGCTGTTGACAGACGCTGTGCTACGGAGCTGGAAACGCTGAAAGCAACTGTCTTCTGCTGACGTTTGTGTCCAGACCTGGTAAGACTGTGAGTTTGGAGACCTGGGGCAGGGGTGGGGCTGGCTTGAACTTGCCCACATGCTGGGCTGACACAATAGAGTCCTCAGGGGAGGGTCCCGTGCCGGGGTGCAGTGAGCTGGGCCTGTGCCCTGGATCCTCACTGGAGAGGGGCCCGGAGTGCTGTGGGGGGCACTGGCGCTGTCCCCGCCTGCTCCACCAGAGCTGCTGGGAAGGGCTGGGCTGACCGGCATTTTCTGGAAGAAGCCATCTACATATCCTGGAGAGAAGATGGGAGCTCCTTCCGTTGCCAAGGTGACTGACTGAGGCAGTGTGTGCAGGGAGCCCGAAGGAGAGGAGCAAGCAGAGGACCCAAGGGGTGACACTGGGGGGACCTATGGTGGCGACCATTGCCTCTTCCTAGCTGACCAGGAAAAGTCAGAATTCTGAACGCGACTCTCAAATAGAAGGAAACTGAGTTGCCCTCAGCCCCTCCCAGCCAACACCAATAAAACTCTCGGTATTTACCAGGCAATGTGCAGACCTGGCTCCTGCTATAGACCTGCCTGAGAATGGGTGTGGTTCAGTAGGAATAACTTGAGTTTCATAGCTCTGAGACTGTGTCTGAGCCCTTTTAATTATTCTCCGTACAACCTTGGGTAGGCCACTTTGCCCTTCAGATCATTCTGCATTGTTACTTCTGGTCACTGAGTCGGCAGGTCCTGCTCAGACCCCTGTGGTCTGTGAAAGAGGCAGGTACGAATAGCAGCGACCTGGCAGAGCTGCCGTGACTTGTCCTTCCCCTACCCGCTCCATCCCCACCTCGCCTTACTTCAGCGGAGGCCCCTGGCCCTTATCTGTCAACTAGAATTCTGGTCTATGATAGGATTTTTTCCGCTGTTAACCGGTTTATGGAAGAATAAAAATTTATTGGTTCATATAACTGAAAGAAAAGTCCAAAGGTAGACCAGGAAAATTTGAGTCCTCGAGGCTCAATGGTGCCATCAGAAATGAGACTTTTTCTATCTCAGCTCTGCTTTACTCTGTGTTGGTTTCATTCTTAAGCAGCAAACCCAATGAAAAGAGAGCTCTCCATATAGTCCTGCCCAAGCTCCCAGAAGTAAAGCTCAGCCCGTCACTTCTGCCGGGTGGATGTGCCACTCTGATTGGCCAGCCTGGTCACATGTTCACCCCAGAAACTGGAGAGTGCAATCTCACTTGAATCAAAATGTATCATCTGTGTGTGTGTGTGTGTGTGTGTGTGTGTGTGTGTGTAGTGTGCTGGTTTCCCGTGTGTGTGTGTGTGTGTGTGTGTGTGTGTGTGTGTGTGTGTGTAGTGTTCCGGTTCCCTAAAGAAAAACCAGAATGCTATTACTAGAAGAAGAGGGCTATATGTCGGGCAGGCAAAATCAACAGATAGTTATATGCTAATTAGTTTGGTTTGCTACAAATAACAGAATTATCAACTGATAGTGGCTTAAACAATTAAGATAATTATCTCACATTATAAGATTTTTTTGGTGGTAGGCAGTCTTAGAATTGTTGAATGGCTAACAATTTTAAGGATCCAAGATCTTTCTGTTGTTGTTGTTAATCCTCACACGACGATACTTCTTCCATTGATTTTTAGAGAGAGTGGACAGGACAGGGAGAGAATGAGAGAGAGAGAAATATCGATTGGTTGCAGGGCCAGGGATTGAGCCTGCAACTGAGGGTCGTGCCCTTGACTAGAATCGAATCGGGGACCTTCAGTCCACAGGCCGACACTCTATCCACTGAGCAAAACCAGCTAGGGCAAGGATCCAAGATCTTATTTACCTTCCACTCCTTGATATATTTTGGCTTTTAATTCTCGGGATTTTTTACTCATGGTTTCAAGGTGGCTGCTGTAGCTCTAGCCATTGTGTCCTCACAGGATAGAGTCTAGAAAGGGTGTCTGAGTGGCTGGAGATACATAATTCCTTTTATGTCCCTCTATTTGGATCACTGAGGAGAATCTCTACCAGAAGGATACCCCCCTCAAAGACTACCCTTTACCTGTCACGGGTCAGAACAAGGACACATGTAGCTGTCAGGGATGCCAGAAAAGTAGGTGACATTTTCAGACTCTATTGTGAATGAAGGAGGGGCCTCTTACTACACCTAACAAGCTCAGGGGGCCTGCATGGCAGGACTTACAAACTCAGTGACCAAAAGTGACAATGCAGAATGGCCTGAACATAAACATTCCCCACTGCTCAGGTCATGGCAGGTGGTCATGGCCCAGGCCTACAGCATCCTTAGCAAAGACCAGTCCTTACCTTAAGTGAGCCCTGCCACTGTTCTCATGATCTAAGAGAACATGCCTTTGAGATGTCAGAGTAACTTTCTTCCTCAGACCCCTTGCGAGCATAACGACCAGCACCCCAACACACCCCAGAACCCCGCATCGTCATCTCACTCCCGAATACCATCTCTAGGTGCTGCGACCGCTAACTAACTGTGTTGTGCCTGCCAATGAGAACGGAGCATGCGTGCCTTCACTTCGCTGTTTATTTAGTCCTAGATTTCCCCACTTGCCCCCCACCCCCACCCCCATCGCCTCCTAGGCGGCCACCAGTGGACCTCCTGAACTCTCTTTTGGTAGCCCCTTTGATTCTAATGCATAAACGGAACTGCAAACCTGCCATTTTCCAGAGCATTTTCTCAATCCCCTAAGATCTTGCTTTCAGGCATGCCCTCAAAAGTTTGGCTCAAAAGCTCGTATTAAACTTTCCTATGGGTTTGGGTGTTCTTTCATGGGCATTAGCGTGGGAACTGAGCTTTCCCAATAGCGATGACGGGGAGAGCAGTAATAGCTGTGCAGTCATCACGCTCGGGGTGGCTGTGGCCATGGAGATCCCTGTGCCTCATCTCCATGGCTTGTAACGGCAGCAGTGGGTTTCTGGCTCACTCGGCATCTATGCTGCTGGCGGTGGGTCAGTTTCAACTCTGCTCCACGTGCCTTCACGCTGCAGGACCCAGGCTGCGGGAGCAGCCCCGCCAGAACAGGCCATCCCGTGGGAGGGAGAGCAGAGGCGCGCCGGGAACAGTGGCAGTGTCTGTGCGGGCCCGCGTGCGCCCTGTCTGCGGGACACGCTGGCCAAAGCAGGTCACACTCTCACTTGAGGTCAGTGGGCAGGAAAGTCTACCCTCCCAGGGAGTCACTGCCTGTCATGTGATGCGTCATGGTGCAGCAGGTCACCCTAATTCATGGTAACTCAGAACAGCTGCCACTCTGTAAAACTGACCTGGAGACTGTGGGCCAGGGCTGTGGCAGGGCTCAGCGGGCAATCCTGCATGTGTCTAGACTGAGGCCCCCTGTGGTGTTCAGCTGGCAGAGGGCGGGGCTGCAGGTCCAACTTGACTTGGCTCACAGGGGTGGCACGTGGATAGGGAGACCTGGAAGGCCAGGCTCTCCAGAACAGGTATGTGCAGGCTGGGTGTCTTCCCCGGCAGTCATGTCTCCCAGAGACAGGAAGTGGAAAAGCCTGGGCCTCAAAATTGGACCACTTCACTTCGCCCGAAATATGTGAAACAAAACAGTCACAGACCTTACAAGTGAGGCAAGGCCGACTCCTCCGGAAAGGAGGGCAATTATAGAACAAGTGCCATCTTTTACTTACCACGCCTGGCTACAGAGAAGGAGGTAGGCTCTAGAGAGGAAAGGAGAGGGAGAGGGAGATAGACACATCAATGATGAGAGAGAGTCATTAATTGGCTCCCTCCTGTATACTCCCTATTGGGGATCAAGCCCCAAACCTGGGCAGGTGCCCTGACTGGGAATCGAACCGTGACCTCTGGTTCATGGGGCAATGCTCAACCACTGAGCCATGCTGGCTGAGCGGGAAGTAGGCATTTAAAAGGATGAATAGGCAGATGGGCCTTACCTTATCAGTTAACCTTCATCATGAAAGCAAAATAAAGAAAACATTCTTAGCCTTAACTGGTTTGGCTCAGTAGATAGAGCGTCGGCCTGAGGACCGAAAGGTCCCAGGTTCGATTCCGGTCAAGGGCATGTACCTTGGTTGAGGGCACATCCCCAGTAGGAGGTGTGCAGGAGGCAGCTGATCGATGTTTCTCTCTCATCGATGTTTCTAACTCTCTATCCCTCTCCCTTCCTCTCTGTAAAAAAAAAAAAAAAAAATCAATAAAATATATTTAAAAAAAAACATACTTATGTTAAATAATCAGCATGTCATATGTTTAAATATGTGTTTAACCTATAGATTAAATAGTTAACATTTATTATGAAACCAAAATAATTAAACCAACTGGGACGTTGCTACAGAAAGATCAATGGGACAAAAAAGAAAGTACAGATATACTTATCTATAACATATATAGATAGATATACACATACATATATACACACTTTATATAGTATGACATAATATGTTTACTGTAGACCCTGAAATCACACCATAGAATGAAATACAACCATTCCTTTTTTTTGCCTCCAGGTTTTTAAAAAATAATTCTTTATTGTTGAAAGTATTACATATGTCCCCCTTTCCCCCCCATTGATGCCTCAAGCCTGCCTCCACCCCAGGCCTTCACCACCCCACTGTCTGCGTCCATGGGTGATGCATATATGCATGCAAGGTCTTTGGTTGATGACCTCCCACCCACCCTCCCTCCCCGCCTTCCCTCCAAGATACCCCACTCTGTTCCATGTTTCCATGTCTCTGAATCCACTCCGTACTTCCGTTTGTTTTGTTACTTAGATTCTACATATGAGTGTGATCATGTAATACTTGTCTTTCTCTGACTGACTTATTTCATTTAGCATGATACTCTCCAGATCTCTTCATGCTGTCTCAAGGGGTGATAGATCCTTCTTTTTTATTGCTGCATAGTGTTCCATGGTGTAAATGTATCACAGCTTTTTATCAACTCATCTACTGATGGGCCTTGGGCTGTTTCGAGATCTTAGCTATTGTAAATTGCGCTGTTATGAACCTAGGGGTGCATATATTTTTTTCTGATTGGTGTTTCAGATTTCTTAGGATATATTCCTAGAAGTGGGATCACTGGGTCAGATGGCAGTTCCATATTTAATTTTTTGAGGAAACTCCTTACTGTTTTCCATAATGGATGCAATAGTCTTCATTCCCACCAGCAGTGTCCTAGGGTTCCCTTTTTTCCACATCCTCGCCAGCACTTGGCATTTGTTGATTTGTTGTTAGTAGCCATTCTGACAGGTGTGAGATGATTCCTCATTGCCATTTTGATTTGCATCTCTCGAATGATTAGTGACGTTGAGCATTTTTTCATATGTCTCTTGGCCATCTGTCTGTCTACTTTGGAGAAATGTCTATTTAGGTCCTTTGCCCATTTTTTAATTGGATTGTCTTCCTTTTGTTAAGTTGTATGAGTTCCTTATATATTTTGGATATTAACCCTTTCTCAGGTGTATCATTGCCAAATATGTTCTCCCATGCAGTGGGCTCCCTTTTCATTTTGTTGATGGTTTCTGTTGCTGTGCAGAAGCTGTTTATCTTGATGTGGTCCCATTTGTCTATTTTCTCCTTAGTTTCCTTTACTGTAGGAGGTGTATCTGTAAACATGTTGCTATGAGAGATGTCTCAGATTTTGCTGTCTATGGTTTCTTCTAGGATTTTCTGGTTTCATGACTTATATTTAAGTCTTTTGTCTATTTTGAGTTTATTCTTGTGTATGGTGTAAGTTTGTGGCCTAGTTTCATTTTTTTTGCATGTATCTGTCTAATTTTCCCAGCACCATTTATTGAAGAGACTGTCTTGACTCCATTGTATGCTCTTGCCTCTTTTGTCAAATATTAATTGAGCATAAAGTCTTGGGTCTATTTCTGGGTTCTCTGTTCTGTTCCATTGAACTATATGCCTATTCTTGTGCCAATATTAGGCTGTTTTGATTACGGTGGCTTTGTAGTATAACTTGAGATCTGGTATTGTGATTCCTCCAAGTTTGTTTTTCTTTCTCAAAATTGCTGCAGCTATTCAGGGTCTTTTTTGATTCCATATAAATTTTTGGAGTATTTGTTCTAGATCTGTGAAATATGCCATTGGTATTTTAATAGGAATTGCATTGAATCTGTAGACTGCCTTGGGTAGTATGGACATTTTAATGATGTTGATTCTACCAATCCATGAGCATGGTATATTTTTCCACTTTTTTATATCTTCTTCTAGTTCTTTTTTCAGGGTCCTGTAGTTTTCTGAGTACAGGTCTTTTGCCTCCTTGGTTAAGATTATTCCTAATTGCCCTGGCCGGTTTGGCTCAGTGGATAGAGCGTCAGCCTGCGGACTGCAGGGTCCCAGGTTCAATTCCAGTCAAGGGCACATGCCCAGGTTGCCAGCTTGATCCCCAGTAGGGGGCATGCAGGAGGCAGCTGATCAATGATTCTCTCTCATCTTTGATGTTTCTATCTCCTTCTCCCTCTCCCTTCCTCTCTAAAATCAATAAAAATATTAAAAAAAAAAAGATTATTCCTAATTACCATTTTTTTGTTGTTGTTGCAGTGGTAAATGGAATTGTTTGTTTAGTTTCTCTTTCTGAGAATTAATTATTGGTGTATAAAAAAGCCATTGATTTTTGGGTGTTGATTTTGTATCCTGCTACACTGCCAAATTCATTTATTAAATCTAGTAGTTTTTTGGTGGAGTCTTTAGGGTTTTCTATGTACAATATCATGCCATCTGTGAATAATGAGAGTTTTACTTCCTCCTTTCGAATTTGGATGCCTTTTATTTCTTCTTCTTATCTGATTGCTGTGGCTAGGACTTCCAGTACTATGTTGAATAAGAGTGGTGAAAGTGGACATCCCTGTCTTGTTCAAAAAATAAAAACATTAGGGGAAATGTTTTTAGTTTTTGCCCCTTGAATATGATGTTGGCTATAGATTTGTCATATAAAGCCTTTATCATGTTGAGAATGCTCCCTCTATTCCAACTTTGCTGAGAGTTTTTATCAAAAATGGGTGTCAAATTTTGTTGAATGCTTTTTCTATTGATAGGATCATGTGATTTTTGCCTTTCAACTTGTTTATGTGATGTATCACATTTATTTTTTTAATTTTTTTAATATATTTTTATTGATTAAGATATTACATATGTGTCCTTGTCCCCACGTTACCCTCTACCCCCCGCCCCCGCTCATGCCCTCACCTCCCCCCCCCCCCGGTTGTCCGTGTCCATTGGTTAGGCCTATATGCCTGCATGTAAGTCCTTTGGTTGATCTTTCCCCCTTACCCCCACCCTCCCCTACCTTCCCTCCAAGACCCGACAGTCCAATCAATGCCTCCCCGTCTCTGGATCAGTCCTTGTTCATCAGTTTATGTTGTTCATTATATTCCACAAATGAGTGAGATCATGTGGTATTTATCCGCTCTCCAGTTCCATCCATGCTGTGGCAAATGGTAAGAGTTCCTTTTTCTTCTTCCTCTTCTTAAAGAATACCTTTCAGCATTTCATATAATGCTGGTTTGGTGGTGATGAACTCCTTTAGCTTTTTCTTATCCGTGAAGCTCTTTCTCTGACCTTCTATTCTGAATGATAGCTTTGCTGGATAAAGTAATCTTGGTTGCAGGTTCATGCTATTCATCACTTTGAATATTTCTTGCCACTCCCTTCTGGCCTGCATGGTTTCTGTTGAGAAATCAGCTGACAGTCGTATGGGCACTCCCTTGTAGGTAACTGACTGTCTTTCTCTTGCTGCTTTTAAGATTCTCTCTTTGTCTTTTGCTCTTGGCATTTTAATTATGATGTGTCTTGGTGTGGTCCTCTTTGGATTCCTTTTGTTTGGGGTTCTCTGCGCTTCCTGTACTTGGAAGTCTATTTCTTTCACCAGGTGGGGGAAGTTTTCTGTCATTATTTCTTCAAATAGGTTTTCAATATCTTGCCCTCTCTCTTCTTCTGGTACCCCTATAATTCTGATGTTGGTACGCTTGAAGTTGTCCCAGAGGCTCCTTACACTATCTTCATATTTTTGGAATCTCTTTTCTTTTTTCTTTTTCAGTTGGGTATTTTTTGTTTCTTTGTATTTCAAATCTTTGACTTGATTTTTGGGATCCTCTTGTCTGCTGTTGGATCTCCGTAGATTATTCTTTATTTCAGTCAGTGTATGCTTAATTTCTAGTTGGTCCTTTTTCATGTCCTCCATGGTCTCACTATACTTATTGAGGGACTCATTAAATTTATCGGCGGTTTCCATAACATTCTTGAAAAACCTTATAAACGTGGCCTTGAACTCTATATCCAGTCGTTTGCTTTCCTCCATTTCTGCCATTTGTGACCTGTTTCTTTGTCTTCGCATTTTGGCTGCTTCCCTGTGTTGATAGAGTGGCTTTGTGTGCTAGGTGTCCTGTAGGGCCCAGTGGCTCAGCCTCCCCAGTTACCTGAGGTGGACACTCTTGGTGCACCCCCTCGTGGGCTTTGTGCACAGTCTTGTTGTAGCTATGCCTTGGTTGTTGTAGGATCACTGGGAGGAATTGACCTTCAGGGCAATTGGCAGCGAGAATCAGCTGTGTCTGCAGTGGGAGAACTTCTGTGCTGGAGACACCCTTCTGGGGCAAAACTTGCTTCAGTGGGGCTTTGGTGCTCACTGAGACTGCACCCTGAGTGTGTCCCTTATGGATCTGAGGAGTTGTGATCTGGATGGTTCCCCTCTGACCACTGGGTACAGTGGCTCTTGGGTCTAAGGAGGTGCTAATTTAGCCTCTGCCTGAGGTTACACAGCAGGAACTACGAAGAGAACTGCAGATTCCCCTTCCTTTTTTTTGGAGTTTGGAAGTGCCCTGATGATGCTCAGCTGTGTAGCAATGCAAGCCGCTGTGGGGCCTTGGGCCTTCTCTTGGAAGCTCTGGGTCTATCTGGCCCAGCTGCTGCGGTTAGGTAATTACAGGTTGCAAATGGCCGGGGCATTCATATGCAAAAGCCTCTGCCGCAGCCTGGGCGGGGCGGGGTCTCAAGAAATCAAAGGGCGGAGAAAGTAGCTATGGCAGAGCCTCAGCCCTGCCCTAAGGAGTCGCGAGTCCCAGTGTCCCGGCAATGGCTGCAAGCACCTCTGAGGTAAAGCCGCTCTCAAGCTCGCCCGCTACCAGACAGTCCAGTATCTCCCCGTATGAGTCCTGGGTCCCCAGAGACTTCCCGGAACCGGATTTCAGAGCCGTCGGGAGCTTGTGTCTCCCTCCGGATTAAAAAAGACAGCCGCGTCCTCAGGTGCCAGACCCTTTCCACGCACGCGAGCCCCCGTACCTCTGCACTCCACCTCCGCAGCTCCTCCCGCTCGCAGTGTGCTTTTCTTTCCTTCTAGTTGTAGAATTTACACTCAGCCAGCCCTCCTGTAGTTCTGGATGATGTCCACCTTGTGTTTTTGATGCATTTATCGATTGTTGTGGGAAGCAGCAATTTCCCGGTGTTTATCTATGCCGCCATCTTAGTTTTCCTCCCGTATCACATTTATTGATTTGTGAATATTGTACCAGCCTTACATCCCTGGAATAAGTCTCACTTGGTCATGGTGTATGATCTTTTTAATATATTGCTGGCTGTGATTTGGTAATATTTTGTTGAGGATTTTAGCATCTATGTTCATCAGGGATATTGGCCTGTAATTCTCTTTGTAGGGTTTTTTTTTTTTTTAATTAAATCTTTATTGTTCAGATTATTACATTTGTTCCTCTTTTTTTTCCCCCCCATAACTCCCCTCCTCCCAGTTCCCGCCCCACCCTCCGCCCTCACTCCCCACCCACTGTCCTCATCCATAGGTGCACGATTTTTGTCCAGTCTCTTCCCGCATCTCCCACACCCCTTTCCCCCCCAGGAATAGTCAGTCCATTCCCTTTCTATGTCCCTGATTCTATTATAATCAACAGTTCATTCTGTTCATCAGATTATTTATTCACTTGATTCTTAGATTCACTTGTTGATAGATGCATATTTGTTGTTCATAATTTGTATCTTTACCTTTTTCTTCCTCTTCCTCTTCTTAAAGGATACCTTTCAGCATTTCATATAATCCTGGTTTGGTGGTGATGAACTCCTTTAGCTTTTCCTTATCTGTGAAGCTCTTTATCTGACCTTCAATTCTGAATGATAGCTTTGCTGGATAAAGTAATCTTGGTTGTAGGTTCTTGGTATTCATCACTTTGAATATTTCTTGCCACTCCCTTCTGGCCTGCAAAGTTTCTGTTGAGAAATCAGCTGACAGTCGTATGGGTATTCCCTTGTAGGTAACTGAGTTTCTTTCTCTTGCTGTTTTTAAGATTCTCTCTTTTTCTTTTGCTCTTGGCATTTTAATTATGATGTGTCTTGGTGTGGTCCTCTTTGGATTCCTTTTGTTTGGTGTTCTCCGAGCTTCTTGGACCTGTAAGTCCATTTCTTTCACCAGGTGGGGGAAGTTTTCTGTCATTATTTCTTCAAATAGGTTTTCAATATCTTGCTCTCTCTCATCTTCTGGCACCCCTATAATTCTGATGTTGGTACGCTTGAAGCTGTCCCAGAGGCTCCTTACACTATCCTCGCATTTTTGGATTCTTTTTTCATTTTGCTTTTCCGGTTGGGTGTTTTTTGCTTCCTCGCATCTCAAATCATTGACTTGATTCTTGCGCTCCTCTGGTCTGCTGTCGGGAGTCTGTATAATATTCGTTATTTCAGTCCGTGTATGCTTAATTTCTAGTTGGTTCCCCAATATAAGATCGAGGGTCTTATTAGTTTTCTTGTAGATCTCATTAAGTTTATCGGCGGCTTCTAAACAGTTCTTGAGAGACCTTAAAAGTGTGGTTCTGAACTCTATATCTTCCATTGACAATTTTGTCCTGTTTCTTTGTCTCCGCATTTTGTTATGCTTCCTTGGTGCACCCCCTAGTGGTCTTTGTTCGAAGTCTTATAGTTAAATCTTGATTGTTGTAGCTAATTCCAGGGAGGGTTTGACCTCCAGGCCAAGTGGCTATGAGAATCAGCTGTGTCAGCAGTGAGAGAACTTCTGTCCTCTAGGGAGGTGCTAATCTGGCGTTTGCCTGAGGCTATCCGGCAAATGCCTGTGTGCAGGGCTTGGTCGGGGCGGGTCGCACAGGATCAACAGGGTGGGCCGGAGAGAGCAGTTATGGCGGCTCTCAGTCCTGTCCCCAGGGGCTCTGCCTCTCTGAGTCCCAGCACCCGCTACAAAGCTGGGAGAGAAAGCTGCACTCGCTCTGACCGAAGCCAGACAGTCCCGCTTCTCCCGTTTGAGTCAGGGTCCCTAAAGACTCGCCCGTATCTGGAGTTCAGAGTCTGCGACTCCCTCCCGATTGAAAACGCCAACAGCGCCCTCCGCCGCCAGCCCGCTCCGCGCACTCCGCACCTCAGAATTTGACTTCAGCACTGCGCCTCCTCTGAGTGTCCGTATGCGTTTCTCTTTCCTCCTAGTTGTAGGACTTCCACTCAGCCAGCGTTCCTGTGGTTCTGGGTGATGTCCCTTCCGTTTTTTGGTTTCACTTTTGAAGTAGTTGTTCAGAGCAGCAAACTCCGGCGTTAACCTATGCCGCCATCTTGGTTCTCCCTCTTTGTAGGGTTTTAATCTGGTTTTGGAATTAGGATAATGTTGGCCTCATGAAAAGAGTTTGGAAGTGTTCCTTCTTCTTGGATTTTTTGAAATAGTTTGAGGAGGATGGGTGTTAGTTCTTCTTTGAATGTTTGGTAAAACTCCCCTGTGAAGCCACCCAGACCTGGGCTTTTGTTGGTGAGAGTTTTTTGATTACTGCTTCTATTGTATCAGTTATTGGCCTATTCAGGATTTCTGATTCCTCCTGATTCAGTTTTGGGAGACTGTATTTTTCTAGGAATTTTTCCATTTCATCCACATTGTCCAGCTTGCTGGCTTTGTTACCAGTTTTATTTTCTTTCTTTGTGTGTGTGTATTGTTAATCCTTACCCGAGGCTATTTTTCCATTAATTTTTATAAAAAGTGAAAGGGAAGGGGAGAGAAACATTGGCGTAAGAGAGACACATTGACTGGTTGCCTCCAGTATGCTCCCTGACTGTGGCTGGGGATCGAGCCTGCAACCCAGGTATGTGGCCTTGACTAGAATCAAATCTGGGACCCTTCAGTCCATGGGCCGATGTTCTACCCACTGAGCCAAACCGGCTAGGTCTGTAGCTTTATTTTCCATGGTTTTAGTTACTCACAGTCAACCACGGTCTGATAACATTACACGGAAAATCCCAGTAAACCCTGGCTGGGTAACTCAGTTGGTTAGAACATCATCCCCATATGCCATGGTTTTGGGTTTGATCCCAGGTCAGAGCACATACAGAAAGCAACCAGTTGTGGAAAAGAGAACCCTAGTGCACTGCTGGTGGGAATGCAGACTGGTGCAGCCACTGTGAAAAACAGTACGGAGTTTCCTCAAAACATTAAATATGAACTGCCAGTGATCCCACTTCTAGGACTATATCCTAAGAAACTTGAAACAGCAATCAGAAAGAATGTATGCACCCCTGTGTTCATAGCAGCATTATTTACAGTAGCTAAGATCTGGAAACAGCCCAAGTGCCCATCAGTAGATGAGTGGATAAAGAAAGCTGTGGTACATCTATACCATGTAATACTACGTGGCTGTAAAAAAGAAGGATCTCTTACCCTTTGAGACAGCACGGAGGGACCTGGAGAGCATTATGCTAAGTGAAATAAGCCAGTCAGAGAAAGACAAGTATTACATGATCTCACTCATACGTGGAATCTGATGAACAAAATAAAATGACGAACAAAATAGGTCCAGAGGCCCGGATGCCTGGAACAGACTGGCAGGTCTCAGAGGGGAGGTGGGGAAGGGAATGGGGAGAGATTAACCTAAGAACTTATATGCATGCATGCACAGCCCATGGACACAGACAATGTGTGGGGAAGGCCTGGGTGGAGAAGGGCGGGGGGGAGGGGGCATCTGTAATACTGTCAACAATATAAAAACACAACAAAACTAAACTGAAAATGGGGTTTGCTAGGGAGTGGGGCAGAGCCAGGCGGCTGCCCACGGCCCTCCCTGTTTGTCTGCCACCTTGTTTTCTCCCAAGGGTAGGAAACCCGTGAGGCAGAGGGCAATCAGAGGGCAACAGCCTGTGACTGCGTGAGTGGAACAACAAATCGATGCTTCTCTGTCTGTCTCTTCCCCTCTCCTAAAATCAATAAATAAAAGCTAAAAAACAGAAAATCCCAGAAACAATTTGTATGTTTTAAATTATACGCCATTCTGAGTAGCGTGAGGAAATCTTGCGCTGTCTCTCTAGTCAGAATGAGTCTCCTACCCGTGGCACTGTGAAGAAGGAAAAGGAAACGTGCGCTGGTTTTGCTGCCGGCGCTGCGGCCCCAGCGCGTGAGGAGCGCTTAGTTAGGACGGAGAGGCATTCGGTTTGCGGGCAGAGGACACGGACAGGAATCGTGCTCTGATTGCCGGCAGTGGGTGGCGCCTGGCGACATTGAGCCTGGAAGGCTTCAGCAGGGGCCCCCTGAAATGAGGGACGGCAAGCCACGCCCTGCAGGTGAGGACGCTGCAGACCCGGGAGCAGCCTTGGCGTCGCCCTCTCAGCCGCATGTCCACAGTTTGTGCAGGATGCTGCCACACTGCTCTGTTTTATTACTAGTTATTTTCGTTCACCTCGTACTGCGCCAAATTTACAAATTACACTTGGTCATAGGTATGTATGTACCGGGTAACATGCTCTCTGCAGGGCTCGGTGCTATCTGCGGTCTCAGGCTTCCATGGGGGTCTCAGGCTGTAGTGCTGGGTACAGACGGGAGCCACTGAAACAAGCGGCTTAGTGAGGGTGCACGTGGGTATTAACGTAACCCGGAGGGTCCAAGGCTTTTCTAAGAAAATCATCAAGAAAAGGAGTCGTCGTGCTAACTGTATAGAAATAAAGAAGTTTCTGTACATGTAAAGCAACCTTTCAAGGCAAAGGAAAACAGAGACTTGTTTACATTATATGCATCAGGTAAGAGGTTAAAATCTTCTATATTAATAAAAGGGTAATATGCTAATTAGGGCAGACGTCCATCCAGACAAAGCCATAGTGGCTGAGAGGCCGGGGCTCAGGCAGCCATGAGCCCCAGCAGCTGTGAAGCCTGGGGCTCAGGCCTCACAGCTGCTGCGGTTGGCAGTGGCAGCAGCAGTGGGGTGATGGGGATGGCACTTTCTTCTGATCCGCCAGGTCGCCTCCTGTCAGTAGGACATCCCCTGAGGGCTCCTGAACTGTGAGAGGGGGCAGGCCAAGCTAAGGGACGCCCCCTCCCCAGTGCACAAAAATTCATGCACTGGGCCTCTAGTTTACATATAAGTAGTTCTTTCAAATCCATTAGAAAAAGATGAACATCATATAGGCAAAGGTATGAGCAATAAAAATTTGAAAAGAAACATAAACGTCCAAAAGCATATAAAATTATTAAATCCAAGTAAAACCATGGTTCTCTTTAGGATCAGTCTGGTTTCTATATCACAAGCCTTAAACATGGCCATAACTCTTTGACTCAGAACTCTAATGTCTAGGAATTTATCCTAAGGGAAGAAATATGGATGTATGAAACGATTGACCTACCAGGTTGTCCACTTAAGTGTTATTTATAATAAAGTGAAAAACCAGAGTCAGTCACTTGTGTGGAGGTGGGCAGGGCTCCCCCGAGAAGGAACTTGAGCTCCGGTGTCAGGGCCGCTGGGCTGCCGGAGCCTGGCTTGCAGTCTGGGCCACCTCTTCGCAGCAGCCCCAGTGGAGGGCTGAGCAAGATGCAAGGGTCTGGCGAGTTCGGCTCATTCGGGGGTCTCCTGTAGTGGGAGTCTGCGTCCCAGAACTCCCGCTGGGTGGTCTGAGGTTCTCTCTGGCCAGTCCTGCCTCCTCCCCGTTTCACCCCCAGTGTGATTCCCGCCAACTGCACTCCGTACTCCCCGCACTGTCTGCCTCTACATTGTAACGATAGGGGCACAATCGTAAGGGCAAATTCTTATTACGCTAAGCTCCCCACAGCATTACCTCGTTTAACTCTTACAATAAAGGCCCGAGGTAGGCGTTCTTTATGAACCCCACCGGGGATGGATGAGAAGCAATATTCTCGCGGTCACGCTGCTCCTCAGTGGCCAAGCCCATGGTGCTCTAAGTCAGTGCGCCACTCTGTCTGCTGGGAAATGTGGTTTCTAATCCCATTAGTGCTTCTTTTGGTGAAGCATTCTCTCTGTCTTCCTTCCAGTTTTACATATGAATTCTCATAATTACATTTGTGTGTACTTACTTGATAGTTAAGAGGTCTGCTTGTCACTCCCTGGCACAAAAGTAATTCACAAAAGTTATTTAATTTAATACTCAGATCATCAACTTCTCTTTGAAATCCCTACCGACCCCTTCCTTTCCTGACTCCGAGCAATATTTTCAGACTCAAGTGAATGCTTGCTTAACTAGTTATGAATATTCATGAACTCTCTGACACATCAAGTACTGAGCTAAAAGCAAGTGTTACAGGGATTAGCAAGACAATCCCACTGTTATAGGGCTCATATTCTAGAGAGGGAGGCAGATAACACAACAAATTCATATACAAAAAAGGTAAGTTCGCCCTAATTGGTTTGGCTCAGTGGATAGAGCACTGGCCCGCGGACTGAAGGGCCCTGGGTTTGATTCCAGTTAAGGGCACGTACCTTGGTTGCAGGCTTGATCCCCTCTCCCCGTCCCACTCCCTAAGCGGGAGGCAACCAATTGATGTGTCTCTCTCACATCAATGTTTCTCTCTGTCTCTGCCCCTCCCTTCCACTCTCTCTAAGAATCAAAGGAAAAATATCTCTGAATGAGAATTAACAAAAAATAAGAAATAGCCCTAACCGGTTTGGCTCAGTGGATGGAGCGTCGGCCTGTGGACTGAGGGGTCCCAGGTTCGATTCCAGTCAGGGGCACGTACTTTGGTTGCGGGCACATCCCCAGTGGGAGGTGTGCGGGAGGCGGCTGATAGATGTTTCTCTCTCATCGATGTTTCTGACTCTCTGTCCCGCTCCTTTCCTCTCTGTAAAAAATCAATAAAAAATATTTTTTAAAAAAGAAATAAATAAAAAACATCAAAAAGAACAAGTTCAAAGGAAGATAAGTGTTGTAGAGTAATAAAGCAGGGTGATTTTCTAGGCCGTGGTTGAGGGTGGGTGGGGCTCGCTTAGGTAAGGTGGTTGGTGAAGGCCTCTTTAAGGAGGTGATACTTGAGGTGGGGCCTGCAGGCTGAGAGCAAGTCAAACATGGAAGGGGCAGGAGGAAGAGTCTCCAGCCAGAGGGAAAGTAAGTGCAAAGGTCCTGAGGCAGAAGCAGAAAGAGTTCCGTAGCCAGGAGAGAGTGAGAAGCTATCTATTAGAGAAAGAGCTGGAGCCATATTACACATACAGTCCACTATAATGAGTTTGAAGTTTATTCTAAGAGAAATGGGAAGCCATTGGAAAGTTGTAAGTGGGGTTGTAACATAATCTGTTACAATTTTTAAAGAAGTCACTTTGGTGGTTGTGTGAAGAACAAATAAGGGGACAGAATAGAAGCAGGTTTGATAGTTCTTCAATAACTTAAACATAGAATCAGCCTATGACCCAGCGATTCCACTCCTAGGCATTCACCCACAGCCACGGAGAACAGGCGTGCAAACAAAACCTTGTATTTGAATGTTCACAGCACCGCTATTCACGGCGGCCAAAAGGGGGAAGCAGCCCAAATCGCTGCCAAAATAAACAAAATGTGCTGCATCCACACGAGGGGATGTTATCCGGCTGCAGAAAGGAGGGAAGTCCTGGCCCAGGCTGCGGCCTGGACGGGCCTTGGAAACGTGCCCCTGGAAGGAGGCGCACAGAAAAGGCTACGCAATGTCCAGTTCCATGGACATAGCTGCCCAAACAGGCAAATCCATAGAAAGAGCACGCGGATTTGTGGTTGGGGCAGGAAGGTTTTTAAAAAATATATTTTTATTGATTTCAGAGAGGAAGGGAGAAGGAGAGAGAGATAGAAACATCAATGATGCGAGAATCATTGATCGGCTGCCCCACACTGGGGATCGAGCCTGCAACCCGGGCATGTGCCCTGACTGGGAATTGAACCATGACCTCCTGGTTCATAGGTCAATGCTCAACCACTGAGCCACACTGGCTGGGCAGGAGAATGGGTTTTGGATGTTTAATGGGTGTGGGTATTCTGTTTGGGATGATAAACAAGTTCTACAACTAGATGGTAGCGGTGGTTGCCCAGCATTGTGAATGCATATAATGTCACCGAATTGTAGAGTTTACAGTGCTTAAAACGGTCCATTTGGTTAAATGCACTTGGTAATAAGGACAGGTTTACCCACGGGCTGTTAAATGCAGCTTCCTGGGTCTCTGCCCTAGAGGTTGTGACTCAGCAGGTCTGGAAGGCCCCAAGGACCTGCTGTGAAAACGTTTTTAATATTCTGTTTTTCTTTTTTTTTAATACATTTTTTTAATTGATTTCAGAGAGGAAGGGAGATAGAGAGATAGGAACATCAATGGTGAGAGAGATTCATTGATTGGCTGCTTCCTGCACGCTCCCTGCTGGGGGGATTGAGCCTGCAACCCAGGCATATGCCCTTGACCTGAATTGAACTTGGGATCCTTTAGTCCACAGGCCGACGCTCTATCCATTGAGCCAACTGGCTAGGGCTGAAAATGTTGTTAAAAGAGTAGAAGCAGGAAGGTCAGGTAGGAAGAGGGGTGGCTTGGATGGGGATGGTGAACGCGGAGGTTAGATTTGTTTAGAAAGACGCGGGACATATTTGGGACGCAGAGTCAACAAAACATGCCATGGCTTGAATGTGGGGGAGGGTAAAAGAAGAATCAAAGATGTTTCCTAGGTCGTCACCTTGAGCATCTGGTTAGAGAATGGTGCCACTTATAGGGCTGGGAGGTCCCAGGGGAGGCATAAGTTTGGGGGGAAATGAAGAGTTTTGTGCCCACTTAAGCACAATAATACCTCTTCTTGGAGCCTCCTAGAGACCTACTGTGGCCCATCTACTTCCCTTTCTTTAATGATAGAAAACTGGGTTTATTTGGGGTGGCAAAGAGCCCAGCTAAGCGTCAGCATTTCTCCCTTGGACAGCCAGTGAGATGTGAGCACCCTGCAAGCTCCTGGGAGAAGAATAAATCAGCTGCAAAAGACAGCCCTCTTATCTTTTGTTCTTTCTCTTCGGCCTGCGTAGGGCACGAACTCCACAGCCTCACTGTGCATGCAAATAACCTTGACCTTGAGGTCTGAAGATACAGGCTGAGACTATGAGGAGCCTGAATCCCAGAGAGCTTTGTGGAGCTGCTACACCAGCTCTAGTCTTTCACAGAACAAACCCTAAGATGTTCAGGCCTGAGTAACTGGGTCTCTGTTACCAGCAGCTGAATGCAGTTCCCATCTGGCACTGTGCCAATGCAAGCAAAAATGATTCCCCCAGAATTTCCAAAGTTTGTGCCTTAATTCCCATCCTCCTCCAAGCGGAGTATTGGAGAGGTTGCCTAGAAATGGTTTATCCATAATATGTAAATCCAGTGCGTTCAAATATGTTCTCAACCTGCTTTGGGCCCGTCTGCCTAACCAACATATGCCAGCGACATGCAGCGAGCGCTGGTATTTTTAACTTGTCATTTTTGTGTAATCTCTGAATTTGATGTTTTAAGCACCATGCCCTGGACGTGAGCTAGAAGCAATAAAGTCGAAGAAATGGGCTGGGTTCTCTGGGTGCCAAGAGTTACACTGAGCGCTGTCCACAGCTGAGGACACTCCTCGGTGCCGATGGACACATTGTTGGGCTCTCTAGATATGTCCTTACGTCCGCCATAGGCGTCTGCTGGGGCCTGAGCACTGAGTGTTGTTTTTCAAGCTCTAAAAACGGCCATTTGAAGAATTACAAGCAATACATGTAGCTACTTTCACAGAGAACACCCGAGAAACTGCCACTGCTGGTTACTTCTGAGCAGTGGGCGTGGAGGTCGGGGGAGGGGAGACTTACCTCCCAGATGGCACACTACAGGATTGTTTTTAACACCGTGGGTTTCATAGTCGTTAAGAAAGACAGTTCTGGAGCTCAGAGCCTGAAGTTTAGAATCCCATTTCATTGCCCCCTGGCTCAGTGTCCCTGGACAAGGTTACTGACTTTGTTAATGAGACACTCATGTGTGCCAGGCATGTTCTGAGCTGTAAAATGGTACCTCATGTAAGTCTCCAACAGCCCCGGACAGGAGCTATTATTACCCCTGTCTCACAGACGGGGGCCAGGAGGCATGACAGCGCGATGACCTTGCCCAAAGACACACAGCGCGGGCAAACGGGCGGGGCAGGGTTCCGTCCCCAACGCCCCGCACCTCGGTTGTAAGGATGAGCTGAGCTGCCCTGCCCAAGGGTTGAGTCTGTCTGCCCGCACTTCTCTCTAATACAACCACCACAATGACAACACTGCCTCCTAGTGATTATAGAGACGAGATGTCATCCCCACATGGCTTTAGGGCTGATCTCTGGTGACCGATAGAATCCTGCAGAAATGAGTTCTGAGACTGGAACGTCTCTGTCCTGGTCTCTGTCCCTCTCCCGTTACCCCCCGGGGAAGCTGTGGCGGGCGGTGAGCGAGCCTGGGGCGTGTGGGCCCCTCTGCCCCGTGGAGCCGTCAGAGGACGGCAGCCTCGCGTGAGGACAGCCTCAGCGAAGGCCATGGCCCAGAAGCACGTTTCTGACCCTGAGGAACTGTGTGACGTAATCAGCATTTGTCGCTTTAAGCTGCTGGTTTTGGGGTGATCATTGCACAGCAATAGCTCAGCGATTCCAGCTCCCACCTGGAGGCGCCCTGCTTCTTGCTTCAGTCTGAAGAGCCTCTGCCTCCTCCACACTGTGGGCCCTCCCCTCTCCAGGGCCCCCCCTCCCGTCCGCGCTGCTTTCCTGCTGCAGCCTCACTTCTCTGCGGCAGGGCGCACCCTCCAGTGGCACCGAGAGAGGACACATCGCTGGGAAGTGTTTTGAGGGCTCACAGGATTGCCAACGTCCTCAGTCTGCCCTTACACTTGATTGTAAGACAGCAGGGTCTGGAATTTTAGATTAAAAATATGTTTTCACTCAAGAATTTATTTTAATAAACAGGTGTCATTTCCCCCCAGCTGCCCCTGTTGCTATTGAAGGGTATGAATCTTCGTATGTGGCTGTGTTTTTTTTAATTTTTAAAAATACATTTTATTGGCTTTTTACAGAGAGAAAGGGAGAGGTATAGAGAGTTAGAAACATTGATGAGAGAGAAACATCGATCAGCTGCCCCTGGCACACCCCCTACTGGGGATGTGCCCGCAACCAAGGTACATGCCCTTGACCGGAATCAAACCTGGGACCTTTCAGTCCGCAGGCTGACACTCTTTCCACTGAGCCAACCGGTTAGGGCGTGTGGCTGTTTTTTGTTTTCCCTTTATGGAAACTTTTAGGGAGCATTGTAGTGGGGGTTAAAAATGCAGATTCTAGCCCGGCCAGAGTGGCTCAGTGGTTGAGGGTCAACCTATGAACCAGGAGGTCACGGTTTGATTCTCAGTCAGGACACATGCCTGGGTTTTGGGCTCAATCCCCAGTAGGGGGTGTGCAGGAGGGTGGTGAGTCTCTCTCATCATTGATAGTTCCATCTCTTTCTCCCACTCCCTTCCTCTCTCTAAAAATCAATAAAAACACATTGTTAAAAATGTAGACTCTAGCCCTGGCTGGTGTTGCTCAGTGGTTAAGAGCATCGGTCTGTGCACTGAAGGGTCAAGGGTTCAATTCCCAGTCAAAAGGCATGTACCTGGGTTGCAGGTTTGATCCCCAGCCCCAGTCAATGTGTCTCTCTCACGTCAATGTTTCTCTCTCTCTCTCCCTCCCTTCCACTCTGTCTTAAAAAAAAAAAAAATCAATGGGAAATAAATAAACAACAAAATTAATAAAAATGCAGATTCTAGAACCAGACTACCTGGGTTGAAATCTTGATCCCAACCGTGATTGTCTGTGAGACTCTGGGAGATTTGTTTAACCCCACTGCTCCTCAGTTTCCTACTCTGTAAAGTGGGGGTGATGATAATAGAACGTACCCCACAGCGTTAGGATGCTGCCCTACAGCCGCCGACACAGCTGCTTCTCAGATGGGTCAGTGCCAGGGGCCGTTTCTGTAAGAGGGTCTAGACCAGGCGTCAGCGAGCTTTGTTTGTGCAGGAACAGATAGTGAACCCTGTGGCTTTCTGGCTTAGGAGCCCTCCATCACAGCCACTCCACGCCGCCAGCGCAGTGCTAGGTTGACAGAGACCAAATGTGAACGCACGGGCGTGGCTGTTTCCAACCGCCTTTGTTTGCCTGGCGGCAGGCGGATTGGGCCACTGACCGCAGGCTGTTCACCTGTGACGGAGAAGATGCTGTTCCGCCCGTTCATGCGCTTCCCAGTGGACTCCTCTCAGAGGTCTAGGGACGCCCCCTGGTGGACACATCTCAGAGCAGGAAGTCTGACCACATTGCAGCCTCTCCCCAAGGCTGAGACCCACCGTGCAATAGTATCGAATGCAGGGCTGTGGAGCGCAGCGTTAATGCAATAACCTGGGTGAACCCTTCGTGTTGGTGGGAGCCAGTTGCCAACCATGTCACACCGGAATCTGCATTGCCACGGGCCACATATCCACAAAGGTTCCCTGTGCTTGCACCTGTGGGGAAAATGCTCAACTCTTCACAGTATTTTAGTATAAATAAAGCAACACTGTGATGGCACCTTCATTCCCTCACTCTAGGTCAAATGACATGCCCGGAGGCAAAGGTGAAAGTTACCATCTCACCCTCAAGGATTTGAGAGGCAACTTATTTAAATGCTTTTATTGATTTGAGAGAGAGAGGAAGGGAGAGGAAAAGAGAGAGAGAGACATCAGGTACATCGTTCCTCCCTGTACCTAGGATCCAACCCACAGCCTGGCTGTGTGCCCTGACCAGAACTTGAACTGGCAGCTTTTTGGTGCATGGGATGATGTTCAACCAACTGAACCACACCAGCCAGGGTGAGAAGCAAGCCATTTAGAGCATTGCCTGTGTCACCATAAGGTCCTTTTTGCCAATGAAGTTAGTAGGGAAGACTGAAAAATCAAATAAAAGATCCAATCAACGTTTGTTAGGATGTGATGAAAGGGGACTTTGCAAATTTCTTTCTATTTTCTTGCTTTGTTAATTCTCACCCGAGGATATTTTCCCATTTTTAGAGAGAGTGGAAGGAAGGGAGTGGGAGAGACAGAGAGAGAGAAACACGGATGTGAGAGAGAAACATTGATTGGTTGCCTCCTGCACGCACACTGACGGGGCCAAGGATTGAGCCTGCAACCGAGGTATATGCCCTTGACTGGAATCAAACCCGAGACCCTTCAGTCCTTGGGCCGATGCTCTATCCACTGAGTCAAGCTGGCTAGGGCTCTTTCTATTTTTTTTTTAAATGAGAGAGAGAGAGAGAGAGAGAGAGAGAGAGAGAGAGAGAGAGAGAGAGAAAATCAACTTGTTGTTCCACTTATCTGTATATTCATTGGTTGATGCCTGTGTGGGGATAGAACACAAAACCTTGGTGTATCAGGAGTCTGCTCTAGCCAACTGAGCTGCCTGCCAGACCCTCACTTTGTGTATTTCTGGGGCCAGGTGAACTGGACCACAGTTTGTTAAATTAACCCTATGCTGTTACCTTCCTCCTGCCTCTGTTTTCTGCTCTGGGTTCTTACTTGGATGGGTATCTCGCCTTGGGGGTGGGGGTGGGGGTGGGGTGGGGGTGGGGAGGTGGGGAGCAATGTCCCCCTTGCTTCCCATTGTATTTCCCCCAGTGTGCAAGCCACACCCCTCTGCAGTTGCTGGACCCAGTCTCCTCTCACTACCTGTCTGTCACGCCCACACTTCCGGTACATCCTCAGCCCTCACCCTCCCAACCCATCTGCCCTCACCCCCAGCCAATGGCCTTCCCCTCCGCGGTCGGGCTGCTGGCCCCTTCTTTCAACATCATATGCCACTGTTAGTTGACATGTAGCTGTTTTAATGTCTTCATTTAAAATTTCAAAAGCATGAATGCTCTTTGTAAAAACTAAAATAATTCAGAAGCATATAAAGTGAAAGGTAAGAGTCCTTTCTTCACCCCACTCATCCTGGTCCCCAGAGAGAGCCACTGTGAGTACTTTATTCTTCCAGAACTAACAAAATGCAATTTAGACTAATGGGGTTTCCGGGGAAATGCGCCTAAGTGATAAAATGGCGGGTTACAGGAATCCAGCTCCGGAGACGGGCTGACTCCGTCTGCGGCCTCGCCGCCTGTGAGCAGGACCACAGCGCGGGAAACACGGCTCCTCCTGGGCTTCCGGTGACCGTCCCCTCGCTGCTCTTCCTTACTTCCTGGGAGGTCGTCTCTCATCGCCCTCCCCTGCAGGGTGCTGTTCTTCTGGTCTCTGTTCCCTCTCAGTTGATGGGGCACAGAGCGCATTACCCTTCTCAGAAGCTCACACCTGCTGTGGAAATTCATGCTAAGCTAGAGCTGGGCAAATTCTAGCCTTGTTCCAATAGGGTCCGTATAGGAGTCAACCACTAGGATTATGACTGCCCCTGCCCCTGCCCCTGCCCCTGCCCCTGCCCCTGCCCCTGCTCCTGTCCCAGCTCCTGCTCCTGTCCCTGCTCCTGTCCCTGCCCCTGCTCCTGCTCCTGTCCCTGCCCCTGCTACTGCTCCTGTCCCTGCCCCTGCTCCTGCCCCTGCCCCTGCCCCTGCTCCTGCCCCAGCTCCTTCTCCTGCTCCAGCTCCTGCTCCTGGCATTTTGGTTGGCTGAAGAGGAGCTCTGATCTTGTGGTGGAAATAAACACCGTCCACTTCAACCACCACCTTACCAATACCCATGCATCCACGAATGGTCACGAAGCTATAACTGGCAGAAGAAGGAGGGATTAGCAGCCTGGATGTGGCATCTGCACCTGCTGGACCCCCTGGGAGAGGCTGAGCCCTTGCCATTAGAAGTGTGAAGAACACATACTGCGGAATTGATTAAAATTGTTTGGGGTGGGTGGGTATGTAACACATAGGAAAATGCATAACACGGAAGTGGACAGCATAAGGAATTTCCAGAAGGCAAATGCCAAGGTCAGTAACCACCACCTAGAATAGATGAAGAAATAGGACACCCCCGCCCCCCGGGTGCTGGACACTCCTGTGCTTTCAGACCCTTTCCTCCCCCCACCACGGGGAAGCCGTGGCTCCAGGCTTTGGGCAGCTCCGTCCTTGCCTTTCTTCATACTTTTATCATCTTAGAATGCATTCCTGAACCAAGCCATTTAGTTTTGCCTGTTTCTTTTTTTAAAAAATTTTTTTTAATGATTTCAGAGAGGAAGGGAGAGGGAGAAAAAGAAACATCAATAGTGAGAGAGAATCACTGATTATCTGCCTCCTGCAGGCCTCCCACTGGGGATCGAGCCCGCAACCTGGGCATGTGCCCTGACCGGGAATCGAACCGTGACCTCCTAGTTCATAGGTTGATGCTCAACCACTGAGCCATGCTGGCTGGGCTAAGTTCGCCTGTTTTTGAACTTTATGTAGATTTATTCAAATACTATTTTGTTTTCATTTAACTTTGTATCTGTGAAAGCCATGGGTGTCATGAGGAGTCTTGCGTATGCTCACTGTTCTGGGCATTCCGTTCCATGTGTGAACAGCCACCTTCCTCTTTTTGAACCCCTTTTCCTGCTGAAGGACATTTGCGTGGGTCCCAGTGTTTGGCTTTTACAAATGTGCCGTCTGCAGAACTGTGATGCGAGCCTTTGCAGTCCTGGGGGGAACGGGCAGGTGGCAGGGATGCAGGGATGGGGCAGGCTAGTTCCACCCAAGCCACCTCTCTCCCCGGCACCCTGAGGACGTCGCATTGCAAGCAGTGGTGGTGGCAGCTCCCCCAGCACAGACATCCTCGCACGGGCCTGCCAGCTCGTGCATCCTCTGTATGGCTCCGGGCCTCCTTCTGAGCTGGGAAAGGACGCGGCGCTTTTGTGGGGAACCAGTGTGTGAGGGCACGGGAGGCTGCTCTTAGGGCACAGGGATGGGGCGTGGCTGGGAGGCTCAGGGCCTGGTCACTTGGGCAAGAGAGGCATGTTCCTGAAGGGAATCCGCGATAGCAAGACCAGCAGTGACGGGGTGCTCTTGCAGGGTCTTCAGCCCCCTCCCCCCCCCCCCCCCCAGAGAACCAGGCCCCAGGCAGTAGCTAAATTAAGCAGTTTGTTTCCTTGCCCGCTGCCTCAGGGGAGAGCAAGGCGGTCCCCAGCGTCCTGGCCTCACAGATACACGCTGTGATCAGTACGGATTGGGAACTTGTCATGTGCCGGCACCGGCGAGGCACTTCCTACGCACATGCACATGCACATGCACAGGCACGTGAGGCTCAACATCAACGAGTGAGGGGCTGTTTCAGTCAGGTTTTGCTGCATAACAGACCTGCTCCAAATTCAGTATCATCTTAAAGCAAGCCTGTGTTGCTTCTCACAGTTCTGCGGCTTTCCTGGAGGTGTATTCCGACTTGGGCTGGTGCGGCGTACTTTAGGTGTGGACGAAAGGGGCCACATGCTGACCTGACAAGCTCAGGGGAGGCCTGCGTGGCGGCCTAGCAGACTCAGAGACCTAAAATAACCACAAAGGATGGTCTGAAATTAAACTTTTTTTTTTTTTTTATGGATGACATTTTATTTGAAAAGAAATTGTCTTCTGTTATTTAAGAATGAATAGATGCAAATGGTGGGTTTTGGGAAGAAGCAAGAATCTTAGATCCCCTTATGAAATTTCTGCATAGAATACAAAGTTTGAATTCTTCAAGACTATTTTATAAGTGTTGATTTTAATAACAATATACTTTAATGTTTAAATTGAATATCTGATTGTTAAAATATTCAGAATAAAGTTTTCCACTAAATGGGATTTCTTGTCTGATTTTACTACAAACACATAAAAGCAATGTGGATGGTGAGGTGAGTTCTTGGCCCTAAGTTTCCCAAGGTGTCTTTGCCCACATGTGCATAAAGTCTTTGAAGTGAACTGCATACAAAATTAAGTGTTGTGTTACTTCTTCATGGCATGCTGCCCTGTTTCCAGTTGTGGGGGGGGGTGGGGTAATCAAATGGCATATTCTTGGAAAACCTAAATGGAAAAAAGGATTGAGGCACCTCCAACAAGGCTGTAAAACAATTGTTCACCTCCTTCCTGTGGCATTTTTTATGTCCTCAATCTTTAAAGGAATAGTATAAGTAGGAAGAAAAATCATATGGAATTATATAAATGTTTGAACAAATCTAAATGTAAGCATCTTTTTGCTTATTGAAATGACATCAGCACCTTTCTAAAGTGGGAATAACAAGATTGAAACAGAATTTGCCACTTAACAAGCTTTCCTGACTATACCTCTGAATTAAATAAACAAAAGTGCCCTTCAATTGATATATGTATTTTTCTATAGAACTGCCCATGCACTTCCTCTTCAACTTTTTGACATTTAATATATGCTCTCCAAACATCCAGTTATCTTGAAGCCTCAGTATTTTTATGAGTGAATGTCAACAAACGTCCCAAATGGGAAAATTTTTAAAAACTCACCTGTTGGACTGTTGAGTGTATAGTTATCAACAAGCCTTCCAACTTCAATTTTAAAAATCTCCCCCAAAATGTTTGGTTTCTTAAAGTTATTTTTACTGGAATACTGTATGGGAAATTAATTGAAAATTTTTGAAGCTGGAACCTCAACTGTTTAAGGATTATAAAGTCTATCCTGTTAGAATTGGTGCCGGGAGCCGGTCCATGCTTGCTGTTTCAAGGGACCTGGCATATATGGCATACTGTTCTTAATATGTTTGCTCACCTTCTTGGCACTATGTGTTTTAACCAAGGTCTCTGAGGTGAAATTAAACTTTGACTAAAAGCAGTTATGGTGGGCAGTTATGTCCTAAGCCAGTATCTTCACTGACAAGATCAACTTTGATCCTTACTGAGCCCATTTGCCTTTTTGCCTCTAAGATAACATACCCTTGAGATGTCTGGGTAACTTGTAACTTCCCTTTTTCTGGAGCCCCTGGGGCACAACCAAATGTTCTGGGCACCAGGACAGATACTACAAATTCCTTCATTATCATGTTAATTGATCCTGCACCCACCTAAGTATGTGTCCATCATTTTACTTTTTATCCTATCACAGAGGTCCCCCCCCCCCCACTTCCCTTAATCCCACCTCCTTAAATCTGTCACCAATGGATTTCATGTATAAATACGGATGTAGCCCTGCCATTCTCTGGAGCACTATCTCAATTCGTTGAGGTTCTGCTTCCCGGCATATGTCGACAGTTTGGCTCAAATAAACTCACAAAAATTCTTTACAGGTTTCAATGGTTTTTTTTTTACGTTAACATGGGCAACCTCACTCACTCACAAATCCAGCAGCTGCTCTAATGTGTGTGTGTGTGGGGGGGGGGGGGGGCAGGGAAGGGGACAGCCGCATTCCTCTCATCATCCAGGCCTGCTTGTTCACACAGGCAGGCAGGGAGTGATTGGGGGGTGGAGGGGTCCCACAGCGAGAGAGTAAGCCCTAATGTGCAAGTGTGCCTCCACCTCTACCTGGATCACACTTGCTAATGTCCCGTTGGTCAAAACAAATCACACGGCTAAAACCAAATCATGTACCAAAGTAACCGACTGACAGTCTGGCTACGGGGTGGGAGAGGATTATGGTAGGTGCCTCACAAAGAACCCACTTCATACTCAGCACCCCATTTTACTGGAGAAAAAACGATGCTTCGAGAAGTTAAGGAACCCGGTGCAGGTCAGACAGCTGCTATTGGGCAGAGCTCAGCCTCCAATCCAGGTCTCTCTGGTGGTGAAATGCGTGCCCTGGGTCCTGTGCTGTAGATACTGCTTCCTTCCTCGCACCCGAGCCTGTGTGTCTCAGGGAGGAGAGATGCGCTCACTTAACCAGCCTCCCCCAGGGGCCACTCCGGCACAGAGCCTGGCAGCTGCCTACTTAGCCAGTGGGGCTTGGAGCCGCTCCGCTCTGAGGAAAAGAGTCCTCATGACTCGAGTGGCTCAGTGATTGCCCTGGGTTCTGTACCCTCAGACTCGTCTTGGGAGGGCACACTCCACAGACTGCAGGCCATGGATGGAGGGGAAAGGTGGTCGCCTGTAAATGTGGTAGTTCGAGGGGGCAGTCACTGGGCACCTACTGTGTGCGTGGGATCCTGATGGTTAGAAGTGCAGGCCGGGGGACACTTCGTTGGTCTCTGAGTACATTTCAACAGCACGTTAAGGTAACATGTTGACCTGGTGCTGTGAGAGACAAGCGCCATAATGGAGTGGCTTATGCTAAGCCCCACGTGACCAAACGGAGGCTTAATTACTTAATTACAGCTTCAGCTCTCTCAGAAATGGAATCTTAAACCCGCCAATCAAGAATCGCCTGATCAGCACTCGTTAGGTAATTTGCCTTTGAGGGAATTAACTTTGCAATAACCAATCCTCCCCACAACCCTCCTACAGCTTCCCCTGTTCCCACTCCCTTCTGCCTGTAAAACATCTTGCCTTGTACGGCTCTTCTCTCTGCTAGATTGGGTGCTGCCTGATTCATGAATTGTTGAATAAAGCCAGTAAGGTTTTAAAATTTCCTCAGTTGAATTTTGTTTTTTAACAGTGGAGGTTAAACACGATGAAAGACTCTTAGTCTTAGAAGCTGCGAAATAGTAGTTAGACCTTGAGATTCACAGAGAAGTGAGCAAAGGAGGGCATCTCTCACAACAAGGATGGTGACTCACCTCTGGCAGGCGCTCAGAACCCGCACCCACTCTGTCCAGTTCGAGCGCCGTCTCTTGCAAATGCAAGGCCTCCTCCAGGAGAACATGCTGGGATGACTGTGGGCAATGGGGTGAGCAGGCTGATGTGGGGCAGAATTGAAGGAATAAAAACCAAAAACCCAGTCGGATTTGCAACCAAGCTGAAACTACCAGTCTCCCAGGGTTTGCTTTTAAAAGAAAAAAAAAAAAATACAAAGACCCATATTTGCATTTGAATGTGGTGCCAATCAGTGCTCGTTAGCGGAACGCGGCGAAGCTCCTTAGCGGGCAGGGAGCTACGGGAGTTGCTCCTGCTTCTGTAGACTCAGATGAGTGTTCTGAGGGCTCTGCCGCGTGTGGCGAGGCCCCGTGATGGCTCACCACTCTCTCCCCAGAGAAAGGCCCTGCTCCTCAGGGGTCGCTGTTCTCGCTCACGGCCGGTTCTAATGTCTGGTATTCGCTGGCACCCTGCCCCGGGGCGAAAGGACCCCCTCCCTCTCTTGGGCTGGTGAGAAGCTGACCTGTCCACACTGACGTCTGGAAACCACCCCACCCCGGTGAAAAATCTCTGCCGGACAAACGGCTCCGGAAAATGACCAAACCGCAGGACAGACCGCAGGTTTCACCTGACCCTGGAAAGCCCAGACTGCCACCAGTTTCGGCCAGCAACAATTGCCTCAGAAAAGTATAAAACCTTGCCCCTGCCCAGGTTGGGCGCGGCTTCTCCTGCTCCCCTCTCTGAGCTGGTGAACCCGCCCGTGTGCTCCCAATAAAGCCTGTTTAATCTGGTCTCTGTTTGGACTCACGGTTTTTCCTTGCGGCGGCGTAAAACCTAAGATTTACATACACCTGTGCCCCAGGCCCAGGAGTGGGAAGGACATTGCTTATGGGAAACCCGTGGCCCCAAGAGGGTAGGAACACAAAAGTGGCCACCCGAGGAGGGGGAGAGAAGCTGGTGGACACACGCACACCCATCTCCATTGAAAGGCAGGAATCTTGAAGGACTGGGGGTAGAATGGAAACTCACAATGGCCACCACTTTGCAAAGGATCCCTTCATGTGAATTTCAAAGGACACCACCCCTCTGCCGGAAGGAATGGAAAACTGGGGCCAAGTTCCTCTATCTGGAAGCGATCACCGAGGTCACAGGGAGACACCCAACGAGGTCACAGGGAAACACCGTGAAGAAAGGGGAACTCAGGCCTAAGTCCGCTCTCGGCATCCCGGGAGCTCCTGGGACCAGACCGGGCACAGAGCAGGAGCTCATTAGAACATGGCGAAAAGCAGCTGTTAGAATGAGGTGGACTGGGGCTCTGGTCCCAGCTTCCCGCTGGGTCTGCCTTTTCACCAGTCTCCTGGGTGGGTCTTGTGCACACTGTGAGAAGAAACAAGTCATCTTTTCTGTCAAAGAACGGTTTAGACAGCTGCCATTTTGGACTGCGTAACTTGGCAGCCGTCATGTTGGCTGCATGGCTTGCAGCTTCCCCGGGGGCCGCCATCTTGGACAGCAAAGGCCAACCCTTCCTTTTGAATTAGCCAGTCGCAAAAGACTGTGTGCCTGAGCTCCAATCAAGAGTGAGGGACAGGTCACATGCGTCAGAGATTATAAACCCGGCAGCAGACCATGTGTGCGCAAGCACTCCCTTGTACGTAGAAGTAAAGAAGTTTGCCTGCTGCCTGGCTCCCGAGTGTGTTTTGTGTTCTACCAGGACCCCTGAATTTGGGGGCTCGCCTTATTTCTAACAACACTGATGTTCGAGAACTGCTAAGCTGGACTGTCCCATTGCTAGTAGTGTTATAATGTACCCCGCGAATCACACAAGGACGCCTCAAGAAGTCGAATTAAGGAGTCACATTTATTTCAAATCCGTGACTATGAGGGGGCATTTTGCTCTCCAAATCTCGCAGTCCTAAGATGGCCGCAACACCAGATTTATATAGGCAAAAATCACAAAGGTATCGATTACATCTTTGGGTTTGGAATGAGGGACCTGGTTTGCAAAAAGCAGTTACAGAAGCGAAATTGAGCTGATTAGTTATCTACAAAGATTAATTATAGTTTTGGGTCTTTGGACCACTGAGTTGACAGAAACACATTATCTAGAGCCCTCAGGTCTTGGGACCACTGAGTCAACGGAAGCACATTATCGGTGGCCACTGAGGCAATTTAGGATAATTGTGCTGTCCTGGTTGCCAGGTACAGAGGAATGTGCTTTCTAAAATCAGTATGACCACAACCAATGGGGTATTCACATTACAATCAATAGGGTATTCAATCGAATGGGATGATTTGTATAATTCAGAAAATCAAAGTAACTTTTCTATTGTTAAACAAAGCAAGTAAGTACAGAAGCCAAACAACAGGGTTAAAGTTAAACTACAGTTTCTACCTGAGATGACTGCTACCATACATCAGTAGTTCACACTGTCCGTGGGTGGTTGCACTTATAAAGAGAGCATATGAACCCCGGTGAGGTCTGCACCAGCAGATGGAGTATAACAAACATTTAGCTTTTTCTAGACAGCAGCATTTCCTCTTCCTCTTTTGTGGTAGTCCTCCCACTTGTATTTTCGGCTACCTTCTGCCCTACAGCTGCTCATGTTCTCAGGGAGGTGGTCTCGACCCCCAGGAAGTGGCATGACGGGTCTACACCAACCCTGGTGTCCTGTTCCCCTGCTCCATGGCTGGCTGAGGCATGGACACATCGGGAGGTTCTGGCCCAGGGGACGCAGGTAGAGGACGTGCTGGGGCTTCTAGTGAAGTGTTTCCTCGTTAATCGAAAGGAGACCAAGAGGGAAGAAACAGCCCCGCACTGCCTGTGGATGCTGCTGCCAGGAATGCTGCCTGGGCTGCCATTTTGTGGCCACGAGGGGACTCAAAAGCCAAGAATGGCCGAATGGAAAAGCAGAAAGAAGTTGGTCTTTCTTTTTTTAATATTTGGTTTGTTTGTTTGTTTATTTATTTTTGTTGTTAATCCTCACCCGAGGATATTTTTCCATTGATTTTTAGAGAGAGTGGAAGGGTGAGGGAGAGAGAGAAACATTGATGAGAGAGGGACACATCGATTGGTTGCTTTTTGCACACCTCAACCAGGGAAGGGATAAACCTACAACCCAAGTGCATTCCCTTGACCAGAATCGAACCCAGGACCCTTCAGTCCATGGGCCGGTGCTCTATTCACTGAGCCAAACCATCCAGGCCAAGAAGTTAGTCTTTACTGAATGGAGTTGCTGATTCAACCAACTATGAAGATGCCTCATTTTATTATGTGAGACTAGAGGCCTGGTGCACAAAATTCATACACAGGGGTGGAGTGGGGGGGGGATCCTTCAGCCTGGCCTGCAATGATGCAAGTGTTCCACACCAAGCCTGGCCAGAGGCCCTCCATGGCCAGGCGCAGAACACTTGCCTCATCACTGGGGTGATGACCGTTCCCCCCCCCCCCCCCCAGCCACTCCGTGCCCACTGCCCAGAGGCCTTCTGCCACAGATGAAGCAAGCATTCTGCCAGGCCGCTCACACTGCCCACTCTCAGCGGCCGTCCCCCTGGGACTGGGGGACTCCGGTGGGGCTGAGAGGACTGGGTGTCGCCATCTTGTGGCTATGGGCACTGCCATCTTTGTGACAGAGTGACGGTTAATTTGGATATTACCCTTTTATTAGATAGGATAACATTTCCTTGAAGTTTAAAGCCAGATGAATGGGTAGATTCTATTTCTTGCTGCTGAATTTCCCTGAAAAGAGAGATGGACACATACATGGCCCGAAAAAGGAGGCGCCGAGGAATGGGAGAAACTGAGGCCAGAACAGCGAGGTGAGGAGCTGAGTGTCCCCGACGAGAGTCTCTGCCTGCCCTGGGCAACATGGTGGCTGAAATCAGAGACCCTAGGATGAGTGCCTGGAGTCACGTTCCACATGCACTGCTTACTCGCTGTGTCACCGTGGGCAAGTCACCGAGCCTCCGTGTCCTTATCTGTAAAACAGGGGCATAACAGCACCACTTCCTAGGATTTGAGGAGGTTAAAGTAGCTGTAATGTGAAGAGCCAGCAGACCCCGTGGGCAGTGCCTTGCCCTCGGCAGCATACATAAGTCCCAGCTGGGAGGTAGGTGATCGGTAACAACCAGGTCCACGTTCTCCTTTATATGTTGTAACTCCCCCTTTGTCAAAAAACAAATTTTTATTTTGAGGCGATTGTGGGTTTACATGCAGTTGTAAGAAAAAACAGAGAGAGGCCCCACGTACACTACCCTTGCTCTCTTTCTCCCGTAGTAATTTATGGGAGGCGGGAACAGCACCGGGTGCTTTCCCGTGCGGTCAGACCTGACCTGGGTCAGCAGCCTCTGTGCTTGGGTTCTGGCTGGGAAAGAATTCAGACCCAAGACTCAAACTCTAAGGGAACAGTGATTTGGTAAATCACAGAGGTAGAAGCAGTGATTCCTAGAAGAAATGGGCTTTGGAAACAAGTTATGGAGGTAAAGGAAGGGCTCTTGGAGCTTGGGAGTGAGGAAGCTGATGGTGACACCCTGAGGGGGCGGGGGGGGGGGGGCAGGGAAAGGCACAGGCCGCCCCGGGGAGAGCATGCTGGGTCCTTGCCTAAGGGCTCTAAGAATGGAGAGTTAGGGGAGGTCCCGGGGAGGATCTCAGCAGATAGTCAGCAGCTTTCCAGGTGTGTCCTTTCAGGGTCGTGGTCCCCACGGATTGCCTGGCTGGTCCAGAGCAGGGGGTCATTGTCCGATGCCGCTGGTCCTGAGGTCAGCCGTGAGGTCACTTGTCTAGTTTTGCTGTTTTTCTGGGCCTGGAGCTGAAATACAACTAAGCCCTAGATGTGATCTCTAGGGAGGAAAGGTCAGGGCCCCAAACCACATGACCAGCAATGTGCTAGGGGAGAAGAGGTCACCCTGGGGAAGGCCCCACCCTACGATTGTCCACTGCTAGGCACCTGGACTTTCCCTGCTGCTGTCTGTGTAACTGCCTACCCCAGGGACATCTCACAGCACTACCACAGCCAGGACAATGTCAGCACTGCAGTCCACCGCAGGGTCTCAGGATGCCTTTCCATAGCCACACCCCTCCCTCCCCCTTAATTCATAGCATTTCTGTAAGCTTGTCTTTTCAAGAATCCCTATACATAAAAGCCTAAGTGACCAGCAGGCTGGACCACCTGATAGCTATGCTGTGCAATGACTACCAGGGGGCAGATGCTCAACACACTGGCATGGAAACATGGAACAGACTGATGAATCTCAGAGGGAAGGGTGAGGAGGGAGCGCGAGAAGAGATTAACCAAAGATCTTATATGCATACTAGAGCCCCCTCTAGTGGGGTCCCTCGGCCTGGCCTGCAGGGATTGAGCCAAAACCAGCTCTCCAACATCCCCCAAGGGGTCCCGGATTGCAAGAGGGCACAGGCCAGGCCAAGGGTCCCCACTGGTGCACAAATCCGTGCACCAGGCCTCTAGTGTAATATAAATGCAGTCATAGGATGTAACCTTTGGGGATTATCTTTTCTCATTCAGCACAGTTTTCTGGAGAGTCACCTGGGTTTGTTGGGTGTATCAAGTTTGTTTCTTCTTCTTCTTCTTCTTCTTCTTCTTCTTCTTCTTCTTCTTCTTCTTCTTCTCTTCTCCTTCTCCTTCTCCTTCTCCTTCTTCTTCTCCTTTCTCTCCTCCTCTCCTCCTCCTCCTCCTCCTCCTCCTCCTCCTCCTCCTCCTCCTCCTCCTTGTTTTTACTGACCAATATGCCATGGCATGGATAGTCCACAATTTGTTTAGCCATTTATGTAGATTCTGTCCCTTGTAGTCCTTCAGTCCATGTTCCTGGGTCCAAGGATGATAGGAGAGACTCTGGAACACACAGGAACTGATGGCACCAGAGGGAAGGAGGGATGCTGGAAGCGTGGCTTCTCAGCCTTGAGGCTGGCGCTCTCTCCCAGTGGAAAACAAGGGTTTCCGTTAGGTGGGAATGGTATTCACCTGGATAATAAGGTCACATGTCATCTCTCTTCTGATGACGATCATGTTTTCCTTGTAAAAATAGGGCACATTCTTTAAAGGCAAAGCAGAAACTACTAACAAGTAAAAAGAGAAAAGAAGGAAGGAAAAAGTCACTCCTAAGTCCAGACACTAGTGGAGAGACTCTTTAGCTGGGTTACATGATGGAACATTATTTTCAAAAACATGCTACAAAGCTTGAGGTCGGCATCCTGCTTTAAATCTTACCCTTTCCGTTATATTGTGAACAGTTTTTCTTGTTACTATGGACTTTGGTCAACATAATTTTTAGTGCTGATTAATAATATATCACGCGGCTGTAATGGGGTTTCCTGAATAAATCTCTCCCATTAGTTGGGCAATTGGCTTGTCTCCAGTTCTGTCTGTTATACTCAGTTCTGTGGCGAGAGCTGCAGAGAACAGCCACCACACACCAGCACATGCAACTGATGCTCACGGCAGCCCAGCCGGGCAATGGATTGTAGTCTATCTGCTTTCTTTATATTATTAAATTATAAAAACGAGTTAAAGCAATTCACGCAGAACTACCGGGACCTCATGGGAAAGGCTGCAGCCTTCCTCCCCTATGTCACGACCGCCCTCCCCAGAGATAATGCTGGTGCATCCACCCAGAACTTTTCCCTCTACACCCAAACACACCCAAACACACCACACGGCACAGGTTTCACTCAGCGCCTTCCCGCTTCCCCGAGCAACCTACCTCATGCATCCATCTGTCAGGCAGTGTAACCTCTAAGACGTCTATTTTCATGTCACACTTGAACAACTGGGGGCCAGGGGTGGCACACAGGCTGCGATGGTTGAATTATGTCCTCCCCCAAGGACACGTTCAAGTCCCACCCCCAGGACCTGCAATGTGAGCTTATTTGAAAATCGGCGCGTTGTAGATGTAATGAGTTAAGACGAGGCCACACAGGAAGAGGGTGGCACTGACCCAGTAGGACTGGCTTCCTTCCGGAGGGGAAATGTGGACGCAGACCCAGACGTGTGCAGAGGGACACGCGGACTCGGGAGTTCAGGTGCACAGAGAGGACTGGGGCCATGCACCCTGAGCAGGAACACTGCGGCTGGGAGCCACTAGGAGCTGGGACAGGAGGGAGAATGGTCCGCCAATGCCTCGATGCCAGCCTTCTCGCCTCCAGAGCTGTACGACAATGCCTTTCCAGGCTCTTCCTATTTATGCATTTATTTCAGAAAGGGGGGGAAGGGAGAGCGTGAGAGCGAGAGAAACATCGATGTAGGAGAGATACATCAATTGGTTGCCTCCCCTACTCACTCAGCCAGGGGTGGACCCTGCAACCCGGGCATGTGCCCTGACCTGGAATTGAACCTTCGACCTTCAGCGCACGGGTGGATGTTCCAACCAATCGGCCAGGGCCATGTCCAGGTTTTTTTTAAATTATTGTTATTTTTAAATATATTTTTACTAGAGGCCCGGTGCACAAAAATTTGTGCACTGGGGGGGGGGGGGGTCCCTTAGCCTGGCCTGTGCCCTCTTGCAGTCTGGGACCCCTTGGGAGATAACAACCTGCTGGCTTAGGCCTGCTCCTGGGTGGCAGAGGGCAGGCCCAATCCCTAGGTGTAGCCCCTGGTCGGGCTCAGAGCAGGGCCGATTGGGGAGTTGGGGCGCCGCCCCCTGTCATGCACAGAACAGAGCGGATTGGGAGGTTGCGATGCCACCCTCAGTCACGCTCAGGGTAGGGCTGATTGGGGGGTTGGGGCACCGCCCCCTGTCACACTCAAGGCAGGGTCGATGGGGAGGTTGTGGTGCCACCCCCTGTCACGTACAGAGCAGGGCCCATCAGGGGGTTGGGGAGCTCCCCCCTGTCACTCACAGAGTAGGGCCGATAGGGGAGTTGGCGCACCGCCCCCTGTCACACACAGAGCAGGGCGGATCAGGGGGTTGGGGTGCCGCCACTGTCACACTCAGCGCAGGGCCGATGGGGAGGTTATGGCTCTACCCCATCACACACAGAGCAGGGCCCGTGGGGTAAGGGGGTTGGGGCGCTGCACCCTGTCACACACAGAGCCGCAGGCGATCAGGGGGTTTGGGCGCTGCCCCCTGTCACGCTGATCCCGGTGCCGGGAGGCCTCTCAGCTCCGCTGATCCCAGTGCTGGGAGGCATATTACCCTTTAACTATATAGAATAGAGGCCTGGAGCATGGGTGAGGGCTGGCTGGTTTGCCGTGAAGGGTGTCCCGGATCAGGGTGGGGGTCCCCACTGGGGTGCCTGGACAGCCTGGATGAGGGGATGATGGCTGTTTGCAGCTGGTCACACACCCTTCAGGGTGGGGGTCCCCACTGGGGTGCCTGACCAGTCTGGGTGAGGGGCTGAGGGCTGTTTTCAGGCTGGGACTGAAGCTCCCAACTGCTTCTTTTTTTTTTTTTTTTTTTTTTTATTCTGGGCCAGCTTTAGCTCTGAGGCTCCAGCTCTGAGGCCTCCGCTCCTGAAAGCAGGTATCTGGTTTGTTTCGGTTCTATAATCGAAACAATGTATAACTCCAGCTCTGAGATCCCAGCCGGCTGAAAGCTGGTTTCTGGAGTTTTGTTTAGCGTCTATATTTGTTACAATGTTTGAAATTGCAGGCTCAGAGGCTGGCAAGGCAGGCGGGGAACGTTGCAGTCCTCTGTCACTGAAGCAAGCAAGCTTCATGTTAGTTTCAAGCTGCCTGGCTGCCGGCTGCCATCTTGGCTGGCAGTTAATTTGCATATCTCGCTGATTAGCCAATGGGAAGGGAAGCGGTCGTACGCCAATTACCATGTTTCTCTTTTATTAGATAGGATTGATTTCAGAGAGGAAAGAAGAGGGAGAAAGAGAGATGGAAACATCAATAATGAGAGAGAATCATTGATCGGCTGCCTCCTACGCACCCTGTAATAGGGCTGGAGCCCACAACCAGGACATGTGCCCTGACAGGGAATTGCATCCAGACTTCCTGGTTCATAGGTCAATGCTCAACCACTGAGCCACGCGGCCGGGCCATTTCCAGGTTTTAAAATAAGTTATTTATTTACGTCTCCTTTTTCTACTTGGGTAAAGCCCCCGAGTCTGGGCAGTTGGTTACATCAGTCAGCGCTTTCCAACGAGCACCTGGCGTAGCGGAGTTTAAAGCTGGGGAGGAGGGAGCCCAGGCCAGTGCTCTTGACCAAGCAGGACTTCACAAGGCGCACAGCCATTTGGGGCTCGCCCTGCGCCCGCTGCTCTGAGGCAGGCTCTCCAGCACCGCGGTGCCAGAGGGCAGGCGTGCGCCCCGTGTACACGAAGGAAGAGCGCACAGGTCAGGCCAACTTTCTGGCACGTCCTTCCCGACAAATCCCGTAGCTTTGGTGACCAAGCGAGGGCCGCGGAAAGAGGAGCGGAGGGGTTGGCCTGGAAGAGCGGCTGCAAAGAAACTTCCGGATGCTCCCAGGGACAGAGAACCAAGCTTCTGGGCATGGCAGTCTGGCCCACGTAACTCCACCGTGGGGTAGGGGCCGCGTCGTCTGATTTCATCCAAACAGATCCATTTTCACACAACACCTTCCAATGAAGAAACGACGTTTGTGTTATAGATGCCAGTCCAGTGCCTGGTGTCCACAGTTCCCCGTTCTCTGGACTTGTCTCAGCAGCCACATCAACACCACTGGACCCGAGACCCCTGGCCCAAGAGGAGTTTGAGGTTTTGAGGGCTGCAGGGGGGAGGCCTGCATTCTTGCTGCGGGTCTCCCAGCTTTGCACCTCCCCACTCTTCTAAAAGTTATTTATTGACTTGAGAGGAGGGGGGAACCTCAATCTGTTGTTCCACCTGTTTATGCATTCATTGGTTGATTCTTGCATGTGCCCTGACTAGGGACTGAACCTGCAACCTTGGCGTGTCGGAACAACGCTCTAACCAACTGAACTACCGGCAGGGCCTTCCCACTCTTTTTAAGCTTGTCCAAGCTAGTTTCTGTCACTTGCAAAACCCTGAATTAAAAATATGAATTAGGATGGCTTCTGTGGATGGAAAAATAAAGGATCAAGTCTATTTCTCAAAATCATACGGGCAAGAAAAAGATAAAACTAACAGTCATAGAACAATGAGCACCTAGAAAAAAGAGACTACTGTGTGTAGGTTCTTAATAAATATTTATGGCCCTAGCCAGTGTGGCTCAGTGGATAGAGCATTGGCCTGCAGACCGAAGGGTCCTGGGTCTGATTCTGGTCAAGGGCATGTACCTTGGTTGCAGGCTTCTCAGCCTGGGCCCTGGTCAGGGCTCGTGCAGGAGGCAAGCAATGAATGAGTTCTCTCACATTGATGTCTCTCTCTGTCTCTCCCCCTCCCTCCACTTCCTCTTTTCCACTCTCTCTAAAAAATCAATGGGAAAATATCCTCGGGTGAGGATTAAAAAAAAAAATTATTGACTGCAAATAATATCACAAAACTGAGGAAACAGGAAAGGGAGAGTGAAGTTGAGCTAAATTTACTTCTTTTGTAGTGATGGAGACAATGTAGCTTCAAGTCGATAGATCAACACATAGAGGTATAGTCGTGTTATTTAGAATTACCGTGTTAAAGCCACGGGCAAAACAAGAAAAAGCTACCTGAGGCGTGGGCCGGGGTCTGTTTCCCACACGCCAAACAGTATTCAGAGCCATTTTCTATTTTGCCGAGGGATCCAGGTCTGTTTGCAAATGGTCCAGGCTGGGACTGAAAAGGACTGATGTCTAGGATGCACCCCCTGCACCCCTCGCGGTGATTCTGCCCACAAGGGGGCGCCCTTCTCCCACCTGCACAGAGGCGCCCACAGGTTAGCATCCACCTTGCTCGCCAGCCTGACAGGGGAGATGCCATCTGGTTATTGTTTTAATTGGCATTTGAGGTAGGATGCTTTCTCCCGTGTATAAGCCGCTCTTGCATTGTCTTTTCTGTGAGCTGCTTTTTCATGCCCTTCCCACTAATGGAAAGTGGTTGCTTTTCTTATCTGATCGCAGTATTACTCAGCTCCCTCCTCCGCGGTATTTTTAGCAGTAGATCTGCATTAACTTCTCCTTTCCTCTGCCTCATGCTTCTCTGCTCCCCTCTCCCGCCTCTACCGCCTTGAACCTGTAGATGCTGCTAACAGCCCGGACACTCAGGCTTTGTTCTCTGCCCAGGGAGGCGGATCCGCGAGCCCACGGTGGTCGCACGCTGTACTAGTCTTTTCAGTGTCTCTTGCTCCCGAATCTTTTTGCCTCCCCTCTAGATCTGCAAACTATGGAGTCTATAGTCTCCTGTGGGCTTAGCTTTTTGGAGCAAAAACCACCAAGTCTCGCTTTGCAGACCTCCCCCAAGCCTCCTCTAGAGCAAGAACTTTCCAAGCTGGCGGCTGCTTGCTTGGGTGAAGGGCAGGCAGTGGGGACAGGGGGAGAGTATGAAAATCCAGGACTTACAGCAAAATTTGATTTAACCACATTTGTATAAACATAGGAACAGTTCTGGAAGAAGGTGACGACAGTACTTGTCAGTAGTTTCCTTGGGGGCGGGGATTTTATCATTTTTCTTTGTAAGAATTCTTTTCATTCTTTCTTTCTTTCTTCTCCCCCTCCAGGCATCTCATCCTCTTAATAGTTTTCATTACACATTTTATAGACAAACAATAACATGGTAAAATTCAAAGAGTAACAGAGTCTAAACAATGCAAGTAAGGTTTCTCCTTTACCTGCATCCCCAGAGATGGTTACTGTTAACACTTTCTTATGTGAGTTTCCAGACATGTTCTGTGCATAGTCTCTGTCTGTCTGTCTCATCGCAGTCCCTGTCTCTGATCTCGCTCTCTCTCATCCTTGACTCTTTATACACTAGTAGGTGTATAGCATTCAGACTATATGCCCCACCAGTATCTCCTGGAAATTTTTAAATATCAGAGCCCATAAAATCCACCTTATTTTAAAAATGGCTTTTTAATATTTCTTATATGTAAAATTCTTATATGAACCCTTTCCAACTGACTGGAAAAAGTTATTTCCCATTTTTGCTACGACAAATAAAAAAGTAACCATGAGCAAACATCCTACTCGTATTGAGAGTATGTCCAGGACAAAGTCTTGAAACTAGAGTTCCTGGGTCAAAGGTTTTGTTTTTCTTTTATATTTTTAATTTCTGATTGCTGTTTCATAATTTCCTTCCAAAGAAGTTGTACCGACACGTGCTCACACCAACACTGCGTGCAGGTGTGTGTTTACACTTCCTCCTAAACCTCGTGTCTTTCAAGCCTCTGATCTTTGCTGGTCTGATGGGGGAACACCAGTATCTCACTGTTTCTTTATTCGGTGGTGAGGCTGAGTGTCACTTCATCTGTTTATACACCACTTGAAGTCCTTTTCTCATGAACTACCTATTCTTGCCCTTTGTCAGCTTTGTTTTGCTGCTGGGTGGCTGGTCTTCCTCTTATCAATATTTAAGAGGTATTTTTATATTAGGGAAATTAGCTCATGCGTTGTTATATATGTTGTGAATAGTCTTCCTGATTTACAGTTTGTCTTTTGATTTTGTATCTATTTTCCCCTGTGGAAAGTTAGATTTGTTTACCCATTAAAATAGATCAATCTTTTGTCTTATCACTTCGCAGATTTGTGTCTCGCTTAGAAAGCCAATGTATAACATTCCCTCCCATGTTCTAGTAGTCTAATTGTTTTATATATGTTTTGCTTTGTTTTATTTCTTTTTTACTTTAACATTTTTGCTTTCTCTAGAATTAATGTGATATCAGGAGAGAGGTAGGAGCCTAACCTCTAAGAACACATCTGAGTGGCTCCCCAGGGCTCCCTGGACCACTTCCTGCTGCATCGATCCGTCCCCCACCTTTTTGCAAACGGCTCCCTTGTCGCAGATGCAGCTCAGTGACATGGGTCCCGCAGACGGTCTTGGTGAACTAAGATCCAAGATTCTGGCCAGTTCTTCATTTTCTTGCTGATGCTGTTGTCTTTCAGAGGCAGAGGAAGTAGCTAGAGGAACTGTTGCTTTGGCCCAATTCTGGCCAACCGGGCAGAACACCCTGGAGGGGGAAGTGACAAGAGGCTTGGTAGACAGTGACTGTGTCATTCTAGACAGCCTGTCTGCCTCCTACCACGTTGGTTAACCCCCCGGCTCCCTCCGGCCCAGTGGGAACATCCTGTGGTCACATCCCTGACAGCCTGGCCCTGCCCCCAGCAACAGGAAGAAGGACAGACACGCTGGCTGCGCTGGCCTCCACTTCTCTGCATACGCTTGCCCCTTTGCCTCAGCACATTCTCACTTCACTAGCTCTCAGCTGACGCTTCATCCTTCACATCCCTGATAGCCTAAGCCAGATGCTCTCCACTCCCTCCGATTCCCTTCCTAGTCTTTATCCCAGACGGATGGGCAGGGATGAGAAAGCCACACACAGTCCGGCCGCTGTCCTGGAAAGGGGCCTGGGGCAGACCCCGAGTAAAGATTTCTCAGCCTGTGTTTCTCTTAGGACCAGAACCGGCCGCCGAATGAGCGGGGCCCAGAGCAGCACGGAAGTGAGGAGTCCCTGTTCAACAATCACAGATTTCAGGATGGTGACAGCAGAGCACTAGTCGGAGGGGGCCCTTCTGAGGGAGTCCTGTGAGGCTGCATGGCCTGCGTGTCCACTGCAGCGCGTCCAGTGTCGGCTCCCAAAGGACATGGCCATGTGTGAACGCAGGGCCCTGGGGCTGCGGCCTTCTGTGGCAAAAGGACCTTTACGCATGTAACTACGCTAAGGATCTTGAGATAAAGAGGTCACCTGGGCTGAACTCCAAGGACACGCGTCCTTATAGAAGAAACACAGGGGAGACTGGACGGGCAGGAGGGGGGGCCATGCGAGACGGAGGCAGAGCCAGGGTGATGCGGCCACAAACCCAGGACGCCGGGCCTGCTGGCGGGCAGCAGCTCTGGGGGCAGGACGGGGTCCTGCCTCAGTCTGCGCGGGAGGTGCTCGCCAGCACACTGCCATCGGCCCCCAGGACCCAGGGACACACTGGCCATTGCAGCCCCAGCTGCTCCGTGCTGGGCAGCCACAGGGAGCGAGCACACGGCTGAAGCCAGCTGTTAGGACATTGCTGGGCCCTGGGGAAGGAGCGGCTCCCTGTTCTTGGGGGGTCACTGAGGCAGTGGGACTGTGCGCCGAGCCAGGGCCGCTGCGTGGACACAGTCGGGCTTCCAGTCAAACCAGCCGGGAAAGTGCAACAAAGAGATGCAAAACAGTGATTTCCGAGGACCCTGCTGGAGAGCCTGGGTCGCGCTGTGCCTGAAGCTGGACGGATCTAGCCCCGGATGTGTTAGTTACACGCGTCTAAAAACCCCAAGAAGATAAAACTCAGTTTAAATCCAGCGCTTCTCACTTGCAGTGGAAAGAGTCCCAACTGCCACTCAGATTCCAGACACTTCAGGACAAGTTACCCAGGATTCAAGCAAGGAGGCTCCGAAAGCAAGCAAGCTGCAGAAACATGGGGAATGCTCACCATCGCACACAGGGAGAGAGGAGGAGGCAGCCAACGAAGGAGCTGATGATAAGAGGGGCCCTCCAGCCAGGACACGTCTGAGCGATGAAGAGGGACTAGCCACCAGTGACACAAGCGAGGCAATACGCAACCTGCCCGCAGGCGTGCAGGGGTGACGCGGCTGATGGAGGACCGAGGACCCCTGACTCTGTCACAGTGTAGTGCCTTCAGGGAGGAAGACTGCCTGACGCTGGGCCTATGGATGGAGGATGACGGTGAACGTGACTACTTACACACCCGCATTAGTGGCATCGTACAATATGTGTCATCCTGTTACTGGCTCACTTCACTGTCCTCAGGGTTCATCACGGTGTAGCAGGTGCTGGGATTTCCTTCCCCTTGAAGTCGAGCGGCAGCCACTGCCTGGGTGCAGCACACTGCTCCTCCACCCGCTGATGACACTCGGATCCCCACCCCCACCCCCGCCTTTTCTCTGAAATTCATCAGTCTGCTCCATGCTTCCATGCCTCTGGATCTGTTTTTTCATAAGTTTATTTTGCTCATTACATTCCACATATGAGTGAGATCATGAGATATTTATATTTTTCTGACTGGCAAAATTCACTTAGCATAGTATTCTCCAGGTCTCTCCATGCTGTTTCAAAGGGTAAGACATCCTTATTTTATACAATTGCATAGCATTCCATGGTGTAAATGTGCCACAGCTTTTTATCCACTCATCTACTGATGGGCACTTGGGCTGTTTCCAGATCTTAGCTATTGTAAATTATGCTGCTATAAACATAGGGGTGCATACATTCTTTTTGATTGGTGATTTTGGATCCTTAAGATATATTCCCAGACGTGCGATTACTGGGTCCAAAGGCAGTTCCACTTTTAACTTTTTGAGGAAACTCCATACTGTTTTCCATAATGGTTGCACCAGTCTGCATTCCTACCAGCAGTGCATGAGGGTTCCCTTTTCTTCACATCCTATGTAGTTTGTTGATTTGTTGATGGTAGGCATTCTGGCAGGTATTTTAATTTGTATCTCTGGGATGAATAGTGACTTAGAGCATGTTTTCATGTCTGTTGGCTCTCTGTATGTCTTCTTTGGAGAAGTGTCTATTTAGGTCCTTCACCCATTTTTTAATTGGATTGTTTGTCTTCCTTTTGCTAAGTTGTGTGAGTTCTTTATATATTTTGAAAATTAACCCCTATCAGGTGTATCATTGAAAATATGTTCTCCCATACAGTGGGCCACTTTTCATTCTGTTGATGGTTTCTTTTGCTGTGCAGAAGCTTTTTATTTTGATGTAGTCCCATTTGTCTATTTTTCCTTTGTTTCCCTTTCCCTGGGAGATGTATTAGTAAATAAATTGCTCTGAGAGATGTCTGAGATTGTGCTGCCTGTGGTTTCTTCTAGGATTTTTATGGTTTCACAACTTACATTAAGTCGTTTATCTATTTTGAGTTTATTTTTGTGTATGGTGTAAGTTGTTGGTTTAGTTTCATTTTTTTGCATGTATCTGTCCAATTTTTGCAACACCATTTATTGAAGAGACTGTCTTTACTCCATTCTGTGCTCTTGCCTCCTTTGTCAAATATTGATTGAGGGTTGATTTCTGGGTTCTCTGCTCAATTCCATTGCACTGTATGCCTGATCTTGTCCCAGCATGAGGCTGTTTTGATTGCAATGGCTTTGTAATATAATTTGGTATAGGTATTGTGATTCCTCCAACTTGGTTCTTCTTTTACAAGATTTTTGCAGCTATTCGATTTTTTTGTTCCACATAAATTTTTGGAACATTTGTTCTACATCTGTTAAATAGGCCATTGGTATTTTAATATTGAATCTATAGATTGTATTGCATAGTATGGACGTTTTAATGATGTTAATTCTTCCAATCCATGAACATGGTATATTCTTCCATTTGTTTGTATCTTCCTCTATTTATTTTTTCAATGTCCTGTAGTTTTCTGATACATGTCTTATTTTTTGTTGTTGTTACAATGGTCAATGGGATTTAAAAAATTTTTTTTTAAGTTTCTCTTTCTGAGAGTTCATTATCCTTATCTAATAAAGAGGGAATAGGCTAATTGACTGCCCGCCCTCACTTTCTTCTCCTTCTGGTACTCCTATGAGGTGGATATTGTTACATTTCATATTGTCCCACAGCCCCCTTAAACTGTCCTCCTAGTTTTTAATTGTTTTTTCTTTTTGGTTCTCTGATTGAGTGATTTTTTTCTACCATGTCTTTTTTTAAAATTCTCACCCAAGGAGTAAGGATGTTTTTCCATTGATTTTTAGAGAGAGTGGAAGGGAATGGGAGGGATAAAGAGAGAAAGAGGAGAGAGAGAAACATTGATGTGAGAGAGACACATTGATTGATTGCCTCCCACTCATGACCCGACTGGGGCCAGGGATTGGATCTTTAACCAAGGTACATTCCCTTGACCGGGAATCCACAGGCTGATGCTCTAAATCCTGTGCCAAACCAGCCAGGCTTCTACCCTGTTTTCTAATTCACTGATGCAATCCTCGCTTTCCTCTAATCTGCTTTATTCCTTCCAGTGTATTTTTTAAAAAATATGTTTTTATTGATTTCAGAGAGGAAGGGAGAAGGATAGAGAGATAGCAACATCAAGCATGAGAAAGCCCCACACTGGGAATTGAGTATGCAACCTGAGCATGTGCCCTGACTGGGAATTGAACCATGACCTTCTGGTTCATAGGTCAATGCTCTACCACCGAGCCATGCCAGCCAGGCCTTCCAGTGTATTCTTTATTTTTGCTATGTCATTCGTTATTTCTGACTGATTGTTTTTCATAGTTTCTATATCTTTTTTTTTCTATTCTGTTGAGCATCCTTGTAATCATCACTGTGAACTCAATATCTGACAAATTGTTTACCTCCATTTAATTTAGCTCTTTTTCGGGAGAGTTTGCTTGTTCTTTCATTTGGGGCTTGTTTATTTGTCTTCCCATTTTGGCTGCCTGGTTGGGTTTGTTTTTATGTATTAGGTAGATCTGCTATGACTCCCAGTCTTGGTAGGGTAGCCTTATGTTGTCAGTGGCCTCATGTTATAGGTGACCTGTCAGACCTAGTGGCACAGTTTCCCTGATGGCCTGACCTGGGTGTTCTGATAATGTCCCTTGTGCAAGTTCTGTGGGTTCTTCTGTCGTAATTGAGTCTTTATTACTATCGGCCCATTCATGCATGGACTCAACCCTCAGGCTGGCTGACAGTGAGCCTCAACCCCCAGCACAATGTGCAAAGCTGTTGTGTAGGTGCTGATCACATGAAGCAGAATTCACCTCAGCATAGTTTGGAGCCTACCAATATCTCCCTGTGGATATGCTGCTTATGAAGCTTATTGGTTCTTGCTCTGAAGCTGGCCACTGGGTTTATTGGATTTGGGCCTATTCGGAGGGTCTCTGGTGCAGGCCGATGTCAGATGCTGTTTGTGACTGGCCCTGAGTACCCTGTTTGGAGCTATCAGCGATCCACAGCTTGTTGCTTCCTCTGCTGGGGCTGGGTGTGTGAGGAAAGAACAAAGCTGCACACCAAGGCCTGCTTTTCCTAGCTCCAGGCCCAGAGGCAGGCCAGGCAAAGACTCAAAGTGCCCAGAGATCCATCTCTGCCTGCAGGTTGACTGTTAGTCTCAGTCATGTAATGAGTCTCAGGCTGTAGTCCTCAGCAGGGTGTAAACGCCACAGGGTGGGGTGAGAGCGTTTCCAATGGGTGGAGCAATTGCTTCCTCCCAGGCTAAAGTTGCATTGAAGGGAAAGCTGTGCCTGAGAAAGATGGCTTCTGAAGCATGGGGAGTGACTCATCACAGGAATCCTGCCGGCTGTCCCTTCCTCTCTGTTCCCAGAGCCACCAACCCCAGACTTTCCTCACACAGCTCCAGTCCATTCTACCCTCCCTCTGCTGGAGCCCAAGGTGAGTGGCTGCAAACAAAATTTACTGTGTTGGCCCTTTAAGGAGGTGCCTGTGTTTCTAGCTGTCTCTCCTTGCCAGACAGAGACCCTGTTGCTTTTCACAGCCAGATGTTATGTGGGCACCTTTCTCAGTTCTGGAGAGGCCCAGCTTGGGGTTTAGACCCCAGATTCTCAGAGTGAACCCCTCACAGCTGAGATACCTCCCCGCCCTCCCGGCCCAGAACTCCAGCTGCTGCCTGTGGAAGTCTGGCCAGCCCTCTTGCACCTCCGCACCTCCTACAAGTCTCAGTGTGGCCTCCTTTTTACGTCCTTGGTTATAAGGATTCTCTCCAGCTAGTCTTCAGTTGGTTATTCAGGATGACTTCTCCATAGTTTAGTTGTAATTCCAGTTTGGTCGTGGGAGAGTGTCAGTGTAGCTTCCATTTAACCCACCACCATCTTGGAATCCCTTTCTTATTAAATATTAAACTTCACTGTACTCCCAAACCAATCTGTCTGCCATGCTTTTCCATTTTGCCTGGCTCCATCTGGTTCATGGTGGCCAGTAACTGCCAATGATGCCCACTGTGAGGCTGAAAATGGACATGTCAAGGTAACCATGCCCCAAATGCCTCCACAGCTGTGAAAACTCAAGGTTAAATGGTGCTGATACTTTCTGGGTTTTTTTTTTAATTTTAAAAAAATATTTTATTGGTTTTTTACAGAGAGAAAGGAGAGGGATAGAGAGTTAGAAACATTGATGAAAGAGAAACATCAATCAGCTGCCTCCTGCACACCCCCTGCTGGGGATGCATCTGCAACCAAGGCACATGCCCTTGACCGGAATCGAACCTGGGTCCCTTCAGTCCGCAGGCCGATGCTCTATCCACTGAGCCAAACCAGTTAGGGCACTTTCTGTTTGTTTTTTTTTTTTTTTTTTTAATAGTAGCCACCATTCTAATGGGTGTAAGACAATATCTTATTGTGGTTTTGATTTGTGTTTGTCTGATTAATAGTGATGCTGAACATCTTTTCACATGCTTATTGATCGTTTCTATGCCATTTTCAGAGAAATGTCTATTCAGGTCCTCTGCCAGTTCTTAAATTCTTTTATTTTTTTGATTATTTGTTGTTGAGCTGTAGTGGTTTTAAAAATATATTCCAGATATTAACCCCTTATTTGGTAGATGATTTGCAAATATTTTCTCCCATTCTATAGGTTGCCTTTTCATTCTATTGATTGTGTCCTTTGATACACAAAAGTTTTTAAGTTTAATGCAGCCCCAGGCGTATTTATTTTTGTAAAATACTGCCATCCCCCATTCCAGAGTGGTTACACCATTTTATTTCCCACGAACGAGTATGAATAACCCTGTTTCTCTGCATTCTTATGAGCATTTGGTGTTATCACTATATTTAAATTTCAGCCATCCTGTTAGGGGTGTGGTGATGTGTCATTCTGGTGCTAATTTGCATTTCCCTCATGGCTTATAAGTACATTTTCATGTGTTTATTTGTCATATGTACATCCTCTTCCATGAAATGTCTGTTCATGTCTTCTGCCCACGTTCTAATTGGGTTGTTTGTACTTTTTATTGTTGAGTTTTGAGAGTTAAAAAAAATATTTTCTAGATACTAGCCCTTTATGGGTTATGTGGTTTACAAATATTTTCTCCCAGTCTATAGGTCTTTCACATTTTTAATTTTCCTGAGATCCAATTTATCAAATTTTCTTTGCTTTTCGTGTCATGTCTATTTTACATGTTCCCCCCCCCTTTTTTTTCTTTTTTAGTGAATCACCATTTTCATTATTTCATAAGAATCTTGTTCGGCCTGGGTGGTTTGGTGGCAGGGAGGCTGAGGAGGGGTAGCCGGGAAGGACACTGTCTCCTGGGCTCACACGATTGGCTCAGGGACGTCAGGTCTCCCGGAGCTGGGCCTCGCAGCGTCCTTCCCGAGACTTCTGCGTGAGCCATTGGGGAGGATGCCGTTCGCTTCCATGTGGACAGAGACTTTCTGAGAAGACGAGCAGAAACAAGCAGTGGAGAGAAGGACAGGGTTCCAGTCATGTGTGAGCTCCTGAATCCAGGTACGTCTGAAGCCAGCTCCCTTTCAATGTTTCAATGGTAAGAGCCATGAAACCCACCAGCTTCCCTCCACCCCCCACCAAACTGGTTTAAATTGGGATTATGGGTCATCTAATCAAAAGAGCCCGAGGTGATAGAACTGTCCACAGGCATTATTCCCCCTTCTCCTCTCCACTTCACTCTTTGTTCACCACGGCGTTCACCCCGTCACACCACTGAAATTGCTCCTGCTGCCGTGACCACTGACAAAAATGTCATGGTCTCTTTTTAGCTCTTCCTATACGGAACCTCTTTGCCATATTTGACATTAAGTAAAATGCTTTCTTCCCAATATTTCTAGGTCATTTCTCCTTTTTTCTCTCTGTGTCCCTAGGACGGTGACACCAGGTAATGACTTTTACACACCAGAGACCGTGACAGGACCGCCACGTAAGTTATATCACCACATGGAGCTTAACCCTTACACCTCTTCACATACTGTGCATTTTACACCCTCTCCTTAGCCATGTATGTGTGCATCTGCATTTTTGGACCCCAGAACCGAGCATTGCTTGTCCTTCAATAAACTCTACATCTAATTAAGGATGCTCACGTTTGCATTTGATTTTTGGGTAGTCACCCCTCTCAGGTGGCTCATATGAAGCAGGCGATCAGCCAGGACTTCTTCACAATAACTTCCTTTATATCCATCCAATTTGGGAAGTCTGGCTGTGGATGACCAATCTTTTGTTGTCTGAGAACTATCTGCCCTCTCCCAACACCTCAGTGATATGCAAAGGTAGTGTAATGCCGACCTAACTCTCTTAAACAAGAATTAATTATCTCACATACCAAGAACTTCCAAGGTAGTAGCTCTCCAGGGTTAGCAATCTCACCAGTTCAGTGTCATCATTGCGAATTCTTATTTGTCATCTTTAGGCTAGTAACCCTCATGGTCCCAAGATGACTCGAGTTTTAGGCACCACTGTGATAGGTTGCAAAGATGGCTACACTATTTTTATTTTAAGCTACTTCCATCAGGAGATATAGTCATTTCTCCACCTAGCCAGGGCTTAGCCATGTGACTTGCTTTGGTCAATGGGATAACAGTTATGTGACACATGAAGACACTTGAAAAGTGCCTGCACATTGGAGCCCCCCCTCCCCCCTTTTGTTGTTTGGAATTTGAGACACTCTTTTATGAAGCTTGGACTAACTTGCTGATAGACTAGTAATGAGCCAGCCCCAACCCTCAGCTAACTCCCTGTAGACCAACTAACTTGTCAGTTGTCAGACATGTGAATGAGGCCAATTTAGACCATCCTGCTCCAGCCCCTATCAGAAGAACCACCTGGCCAACTCACAAAATCACCAGAAATAAGAAATGATTCTGTATTAAGTCACTAGATTTGGGGGTGGTTTGTTATGCCACAAGCTAACTGATAGAATCTCATACAGACACAAGGACAGACAGCAATAGGAGAGTGCCCACCTGGGCACTCTGAGGAGACTTTCCTTATGGATCATTGGCTAGAACTGCACCAGTGTCTATTCCTGATGATGGCGTGGAAAAGCCCTGGGCTGTGCCGAGAACAGTGGGCCACTGTTCCCTAAATGGGGCTAAATGGGAGGGGCTGATTTTACAAGTAGGAGGGAGAGAGAGAGAGAGAATCGAGTTAATGTTTTTTCTGTTTTCTAGACTCAGTCTCTCCTGGGGCCTGGCTATACAGCTGATCTCGGCTGCGTGAGCCACCTCTGTAATTCTTTTTTTTTTTTTAATATATTTTATTGATTTTTTACAGAGAGGAAGGGAGAGAGATAGAGAGTTAGAAACATCGATGAGAGAGAAACATCGATCAGCTGCCTCCTGCACATCTCCTACTGGGGATATGCCCGCAACCCAGGTACATGCCCTTGACCGGAATCGAACCTGGGGCCCTTCAGTCCGCAGGCCGACGCTCTATCCACTGAGCCAAACCGGTTACGGCCCTCTGTAATTCTTATAGCAATTTTCCCTTCATTTGCTTGAGTTAGCCTGTTACAACAAAAGCGTTTTTAACACACTGCTCTCACGCAAAGATGCCCAATAATACTCATCATAAGATAAATACAAATTGAAATGACACGCGGATACCATTTATCACTGACCAGACGGGCAAAAGGAGAAAGGCTGAACGACGTCGCTGTGGGGACAGGTGCTGTCCTGACTGGGGTGTGTGCACGAGGTTGCAAGCCCTGTGGAGGGCAGGCTGGCAATGCCCATCAGCCTTTGACCTCGCTTTCTTAGTCCTGGGATTTATTCTATAGACGCCCCGTGGTGGGGAGAAAGTGATGCATGAACAAGGTCATTTATCGCAGCACTGTTTGTAGTTGTGAAGTTTGGAAACAGCCCAAGTGTTCACGCACGAGGGTCTGGTTTAACTATTTAGGTACTCGGGCATGGAATACAGCGCAGCTGTGAAAACCAGTGGTGTCCCCCAGGCTCTAACATGGAAAGGCCTCCAGAGAGACTGTTAAGTAAAAAATCAGGTGCAGAATATTGTATGCTATCTTTTGTGTAAGAAAGGGGGGAGGAAAAATACATAAGAATATGTATTCTCATTTTCTTATATTTAGATGGTAAATTTAATAAAGGAAGTGAGGAAAGATGATCAAGAAATGAAGAAATGAATAAACATGATTATTTCCAGGGGTGGAGGAAATGGCTGGGGAGGGAGGTACACATCTCAATGGTCATCTTTTTATATCATTTTGACTTTAGAAAATATGAACATATTAACTGTTCTAAAATGAGCATAAACAAAAGGTCATCCTATATAATAAAAGGCTAATATGCAAATTGACTGAACAGTGGAACAACTGATCGCTATGATGCATTCTGACCACCAGAGGGCAGACACTCAACGTAGGAGTTTCCCCCTGCTGGTCAGTGTGCTCCCACAGGGGGAGCGCTGCTCAGCCAGAAGCTGGGCTCATGGCTGGCGAGAGCAGTGGCGGTGGCGGGAGCCTCTCCCACCTCCGTGGCAGTCGGACATCCCCTGAGGGCTCCCAGACTGCAAGAGGGCGCAGGCCTGGCTGAGGGACCTCCCCCCAAATGCACGAATTTCATGCATGGGGCCTCTAGTTTTTCAATAATGTTGTATCATTGTATTCCATGGTACTGTCTGAAGAATTCAGGGCAGTGAAAAGAAAACATGCTATATTGACAACCTTGACATTGTGTAAAAAATGCCCAAACCAGCTGTTAGAAGGGAGAGTGTTTGGGGGGCTGGGTGAAAAAGGTGAAGGGATTAAGCAAAAAAAACCCCACAAACTCATAGTCAAAACAACAATATAATTTTATTAACCAACGTCACTCCAATAAATTCAATAATAATAACAAAACAAACAAACACCCGAACCCGGAATGTGCTGATAAAAACCCCAAAGCAGAGAAGGCAGGCAATAAATGGCCCTTAACTGAATCGCTGTTTTTCTTGCGTGTGCTCCCTACATGGGCACTGGGGTGGCTGCTGAGACCCCTGTCCAGCTGCACAGCCTGCACACCACACCATTCCATGGAAAGGCATTCTGCTCGGCCAGCTCAAGACAAAGCTGGCCAGCCAAGCATGCAACAGAATTCCAGGACAAACAGACTTGTTATATTAAAATTTTCTTTTTAACCTGCAGGGACAGGTGGCCTCTCAGAGAAATGACAAAATCCATTTTCTCTTCCTCAGAAGTTCTTGCCGTTGGCTCTTTCTGGTTGTAAGCAGGAGTAAGTAAACATTGCCTGGGGTATGAGCTGGAATCGTCTCCCCGAAGCGGGAGCAGGGGTCTGGGAGCCAGCGGCCCAGGCTCATTCAGTGCTTGGTGGTCCTCTCTGGGGTCAGACTGGGGTAGAGAGCAGCTCTTCCACCCAGTGACTGAGCGACCTCGGGCCCGCACTTGACTTTTCTGCCTCAGTTTCTGTGGGAGGGGACATTGCTATTACCCTTCTATAAGATTATTATGAGGAATAAGTGTGTTAATTCATGAAAAGGTTTGAACAATGCTTAGCACATGTGAAGTCCCCAATTAGTGTTAGCACTAAGAGAAATAATAATGATACTTTTATTATTATGTGACTTCAGGCTAAATAGGAACATTGGCTGGCATGCAAAAGGTTGCCCTCCCTCTGTTCCCCACCCCTGAGCCATTTGATGCAATCCAATCGAAGAAGGATTAAGAAGGGGTCTCTGGACAACAATTCATACTCATATAAGATAATAAATATAGTTCCAGTCGGTATTATGAGCAGGCTCTGTGCCCTGAGGAGGGTACATTGATAAGCCAGATACAACTGCCTCTACCCCCGTGGATGTCCTAGGCTCCCAGGGGAGGTGGACAAGCAAACATGACACAACTCAGGGTCGGTGCAATGACCAGGGCAGCTCAGGATGACAGAGGGTCACAGGTGAGGACACCTAATTCAAACTCCAAAAACCAGGAAAGGCTTCTTAGAGGCAGGGCTGGGAACGGCAGATCCCACCACACCCAGCGATGCAGCAGCCTCTCTCTCCTGGAGCACAATTGTGACAGTCCCAGTAGCAGCAGAAGTGACGATAATAACACACACATCAATGCCTTGTTCTTCAAAACCATTTTAAAAAATTTTTCAATTACAGGTGACACACAAAGACATCTGGAGCAGATGACTAGATTGGCGAGCCTCTTCTCTGTCTTCTCCAGTGCAATCTGAAATCAATTTATGGACATCTCTCCAGTCATTTGGGTCACGATTCCCATCATTTTCTTCCAGATTTGGCAGGCCTGCTGATCTGAGCATGAGAGGTCTTCTGAGTCTCATTGTGGCATTTTTTAGTAAAACAAACAGAACCGATGAAGCTAACAGCCATCAGTAGTCTTGACATCAACACGCGCTTCAGTCGCGGTCTGCCACTGTGACCACGAGCACTTTTTGTCACGGGTGAGAGCACGCTGTGGAAATTGGGCAGTTTGTCCTGAACATCCTCAGTAGTTAGCTTGAATTTTCCAACTGCAGCGTCATTGTTCGGCACATCAGCGAGGCTCCCTTCAAAACCGCGGCCCTTGAGACCATCAGAGGTGACTTTGGTTCCTTGAGTTCTCGTGACTACTGTTTCCCAACATTTCTTACACTGAACGTAGCTGGTGCTTTCACGTCACACCAGTCAATCTTCCTTAGAAAACGGACCGACAGCTTTCTTCCTGGCTCCTTTTTGCTGCCTTTCATCAGGTGCTTGTCCTCGCTGACCGCCATGGTGCTGCTCAGAGAGACAAGAGCCTCACCATGAATATCCTGTAGCTACCAATCTGTACTTCTTAACACCTTCATCTTTGTCAGCCATCCCCCACCCCTCTTCATCCCTTCTGGCAACTAATTTCCATGGCATGGATCTTACCTGTGACAAAACGTGCTCCATGGTCAAAATGGCAGACCACGACTGAAGCTCATGTTAATGTTTTCTGTATCTGTAAGTTGTTTCTGATTTGTTTGTTCATTATTTTGTTCTTTTAGATTCCACATGCAAGGGAAATCTTGGTATTTGTCTTTATCTGACCCATTTCACTTAGTATAATACCCTCTAGGTCCATCCATGTTGTCACAAATGATAAAATTTCATTATTTTTTATGGCTGAGTCACATTGCAATGTACCACCACTTTAAAAAAATCTACTCATCTACTGATGGGCACTTGGGTTGCTTCCACATCTTGGCTATCCTATATAATAAAAGCCTAATATGCTAACTGTCCGGTTGTCCGGTCGTCCATTCAGCCAATCAAAGCATAGTATGCTAATGATATGCTAAGGCCACTCAACCGCTTGCTATGATGTGCTCTGACCACTAGGGGGCAGACGCTCCGACCGGTAGGTTAGCCTGCTGCTGGGGTCTGGCCAATTTGGACTGAGCAAGACAGGCTGGACATGCCCTGGAACCCTCCTGTGATCTCTCCCCAGTTGGCCAACCTCCCATGTTTCTCCCCAGCCCCGATTGTGCACTGGTGGGGTCCCTTGGCCTGGCCTGTGCCCTCTTGCAATCTGGGACCCCTTGGGGGGGTGTTGAAGAGCCAGTTTCGGCCAGATCCTGCAGACCAGGCTAAGGGACCACACTGGTGCACAAACTTGTGCACTGGGCCTCTAGTTGTAATGCTGCAATGAACATTGGAGTGCATATAATTTTTTGAATTTGTGTTTTGGATTTTTTTGGATAAATACCCAGAAGTGGGGTTGCTGGGTCCTAGGGTAATTCTATCTTCCATTTTCTGAGGAATCTCCATACTGTTTTCCATAGTGGCCGCATCAATTTACATTCCCACCGGCAGTGCACGAGGGTCCCAAGCACACTGCATGCATTAGCTCATTTAATCCTAACACCTTCTTTGTGGATTAATTCTGTACTTTCATGACTCGACTTCACTTACCTCAATCTAATCCTGGCACTCAGATCTGACCTTTGGTTAAAAAGTTGATTTTTTTCATCATCATTTTTTTTTTGCATTAGTTTTTATTTTCTTTCTTTTTAAAAAAATATTTTTTTATTGATTTCAGAGAGGAAGGGAAAGGGAGAGAGATAAACATCAATGTTGAGAGAGAATCATTGATCGACTGCCTCCTGCACGCCTTCTCCTGGAGATTTGGCCCGGAACCCAGGCGCTTGCCCTTGACCGGAATCAAACCTGCGGCCCTTCAGTCCGCAGGCCGACGCTCTATCCACTGAGCCATACCAGCCAGGGCAGTTTTTATTTTCAAATATATTGCATTGAACCATTATTTATCTTGCTTACTGATTTCATGTTGCCCTTTAATTTGGGGGCTCAAGTTGAATGCCTCGCTCTACTCATCCTAGCCCTGGCCCTGCTGAGGAATGCCAAGTGGAGGAGGCTTGAGGCAGAGCTGTCTGTCCACCCATCAGGCTGTGTGTCTGCTCCCAGACAGCATCGTGGGAAGAGGAGGCAGCACCCCCTCGTCAGTTATCCCTTCCCATCCTGACCCCAGAAACGGGGGCCCGAAAGGCCTGCCAGTTGCTTTGCCATGGCACCACCTCTCCCCGTCTCTCACGGGAGGCCTTCCTGGCTTAAGCTGCTTTCAATGGTTCTGAAAACAGCGAGGCGACGCTCTCGGATGGCTGCCAGCACGTTTTCACGCCTCTGACTCATGGGCAAAAGGAACGGGCAGCCGCCGCAGCCCCCGAGTGAGGAGCGGCAGCCCTGGCACCCACAGCCCCGCACCCACCGCCCTTCTGCCTCGGGTCCAGCCCCCATCGCCGCTGCTGGGAGGACCAGGCCAGCGCGAACACAGCCCCGGTCTGGATGCGCGACCTTGCCATTGGGGCCCTCATGGCTTCATATTCTGTTTCCTTTTCCAGAATTCAGTAAGCCCAGCAAAGCTTTCCCTGACCGGAATGCTGGGGTCACTGTGCCGTGCGCATTGTTACAGGGCGTTTTCCACCGTCACCGCCTGGGGCTGTGCTGGGAGAACCCACCTGGGTCCGGAGGGGAGGCCCGAGGGGAGGAGACGCGGGGCGGCCTCCCCCGAAGGGGCCTCAGCGGGAGGGCGGGCCGGGCTGTGGGGAGGCCCCCTGAAGGACTCACGGTCCTGATTTTAGACTTTTCACTGCAGGGATTTATCCGCGCGACATGAGCGCATCCGTTGCAAAAGACGTATCTGAGAATGCTCACAGCGGATTTTTCCAAAGTAGCTTACACTGGGCCTGATTCAGATGCTATTGCCACTGGCCGCGTAAGCGCATTGCGGTGTATTCATGCAGAGCAATAAAAAGAAGGATGAACGCGGACATGCGCAAAAACCACGGTGAATGCTGCAGATGTGGAGAAAGACATTCAGAAACTATGATTCACATTTACATGAAGTTCAAGAATAGGTGCCCGGCTGGCGTGGCTCAGTGGTTGAGCATTTACCTGTGAACCAGGAGGTCACGGTTTGATTCCCGGCCGGGGCACATGCCCAGGTTGCAGGCTCGATCCGGAGTGGAGCCGGCAAGAGGCAGCAGATCGATGATTCTCTCTCATCATTGATGTTTCTGTCTCTCTCCCTTCCTCTCTGAAATCAATAAATATATTTTTAAAAAGTGAACTTTCTAAAAAAAAAAAAAAGAATAGGCAAGACCAATCCATGATCTCAGCTTTGCCAAAGGAAGGAAACTCACATGCTGCAGACGGATAAACCGGGAGAGCGTTATTCCAGGCAATAAGCCAGGGCTATGGACCCAACGCCTGTGCCCTGCCCCTCCCCGCCCCTCCATCTGTCCAGGCCCCATCCCCAAAGTGATGACAGATGACGCTGGGACCTTTGGGAAGTAATTCGGAGCAGGTGATGTCATGAGGGTGGAGCCTCTATAATGACATTAATGCCCTTATTTTTTAAAAAAAGAGACACAAGATATTCTCTCTCTCTCTCTCTCTCTCTCTCTCTCTCTCTCTCTCTCTCTCTCTCTCTCTCCATGAGAAGGGCAGGAAGAGAGTTCCCATGAAGACCAGGGCATACTGGCCCTGATCTTACATTTCCACCTCCAGAGCCACGAGAAACAAATGCTTGCTCTTTATGTCACCAGTCTGTGGCAAGCTGTTATAGCGACCTTAACTAAGACCGCCAGTCACAAAAGATAGATCCTATATGATTCAACTCACGGGATTTACCTAGAGTCGTCAAATTCATAGGGACAAAGTAGATGGTGGTTGCTGGGCTGGGGCGGTGGGGAATGGGCTGTTGTTTAATGGGTAGAGAGTTTCAGTTTTGCAAGATGAGACTTCTGAAGTGGGCTGCACAGCCACGTGAGTGTACGTCACCTACTGTACTTAACCACAACGGGAGCCGCCGCACACCTGCTAGCATGGCTGCCGGAAACACACGAGATAAAACGCGTTGGTGAGGACGCGGAAAAGGGAACCCTCGTGCACTGCTGAAGGGAATGAAATCGGTGCAGCCACTGTGGAAACAATATGGAGCTTTCTCAAAAAATTAAAAATAGGGCTACCGTACAATTCAGCAATCCCACTTCTGGGCATATATCCAAAGGAAATGAGATCAATATCTGGAAGAGACACCGGCATCTCTGTGCTCATGGCAGCATTCCTCACAATAGCCAGACACGGGAACAAGCTGGGTGGATGGACAGTAAAATGTCAGCTGTATATAATGGAATGTTACTCAGCCATAACACAGAAGGACTTCCTACCATTCGTGATCACAGGGATGGACCTTGTGGTCTTTCAGACACAGAGACAAATGCTGTATGATCCCACTTACATGTGGAATCTATAAACACCAGACACGGAAACAGAGTAGATTAGTGGTTGCCAGGAGCTGGGAGGATTGGAGCGGGTGGTGCTGCTGGAACAGATGAAGGTGGTCGCAGGTACAAACTTCCAGTTATAAGATAAATGCGTTCTGGGGATGTAATGTTAACAATACTGTGTTGTGTATTTAAAATTTGCTGAGAGAGTAGATCTTAAAAGTTCTCATCACAAGAAAAAAACTGCCGCTATGTGAGGTGAGTGATGTTAATTAAACCTATTGTGGTAATCATTTTGCAATATATGCACATATCAAATAATTTTGTTGTACACTTTACAGTAATACAATGTTTTAGTAAATTATATCCCAATAAAACTGGAAAAAATAAAATGGTTAAGACAGTACATTTTGTTACATTTATTATGTTACATACATTTTATTACTTATTTTTGTTACAAATATCACATCACAATTTAAAAAATTGTGTTACACATATTGTTACATTTATTATGCCACATAGGTGACATATTATGTAACATTTGATGTAAATTTTGTTACATATATTATGCCACAATTTAAAATTTTTTAAAAAGTAAAAACACTTTATCTATGATGATAGACGTTAGACAGTGTTTCCCTCTGTAGGGGGTATTTTCTGGGGAAGGGTAGTAGAACTTCTTTTTAAAAAATATATTTTTATTGATTTCAGAGAGGAAGGGAGAGGAAGAGAGAGGCAGAAACATCAATGAGAAGAGAGAATCATTGATTGGCTGCCTCCTGCACGCCCTTGACTGGTGATCAAGCCACAGCTCAGGCATGTGCCCTGACTGGGAATCAAACTGTGACCTCCTGGTTCATAGGTCAATGCTCAACCACTGAGCCACGCCAGTGGTTCTGGTGATTACATAGATGTAGACACATGTAAAAACATACTCTACTGTAGATTTAAAATTAATCGACCTTATTTCATATATGTTATACTGCAACAACAGAAAAATTTTCTGGTAGAGTTTCTGGTAGAGTTTTCCTATGTAGAAGTGTCCCACCCTTATCAGAATATGTTTCTCAGAAATGTCATAAAGAAAGCTGTTATGGTTAAAGCATGGGTTCTGGGTTCAGAAAGCCTGAGTTTAAGTCACAGCACTGCCAGTTTCTGACATGGAACCTCGGAAAAGTTACTTAACCTCATTGTAACTTAGCTTCCTGATTGTGTATAACATAGGAATCACACAGTAGATACATCAATGCATCAACAGGGGTTAGCACAGGATCTGGTTCAATGGGAGTGACCAATCAATAGGTTTTTTTCATTTACTTCTTTTTTTTTAATCAAGGTAAAGTATATAAAACATAAAATTTATCTTTTTAAACACCCACCCCATTTTAAACTGTACAGTTCAGTGGCATTAAATGCATTCACAATGTTGTGCAACCACCACCACCCATCCATCTCCAGAACTTCTTCATCTTCTCAAACTGAAATTCTGTATCCATTAATTTGTTCATCCCATTTTTAATATGGTAAAATGTGCATAACAAAAAATTACTACCTTAACCATTTTAAGTGCAGAGTTCAGTGGTATAAAGTAATTCATATCCTTGTGCAACTATCACCACCATCCATCTTCAGACCTCTTTTCATTTTGCAAAACTGAAACTCAGCATCCCATCTATCTATAAAAGCATAAAATGCTAATTAGACCGGACAGCCGAAGGACCTTCCGGAAGAAGCTGGGGCTGCGAGGGCCGAGGCAAGCTGCCATGGGTGTGAGGGTCGAGCCCTTTGCATGAATTTTGTGCATTGGGCCTCTAGTTAAACAATAACTCCCTATGCTTCCTAACCACTGTTCTACTTCCTATCTCTATGAACTTGAATACTCTAGATACTTCATATAAGTGGAATCAGACAATTTTTGTCTTTTTGTGACTGGCTTATTTCACTTAGCACAATGTCCTCCAAGTTCATCCATGTTGTGGCATATGTAACCAGGCCCTTCCTTTCAGGATGAATAGCATTCCGTTGTATGCATATGCCACATTTGCTTATTCATTCACATGTTGATGGGCCCTTGGTTGGCTTCCACATTTTAACCACTGTGAACAATGCTGCTATGACCTGGTATACAAATACCTTCAAGATCCTGCTTTCGCCATCCTTCAGTTTTCAACCTATTCATGTCTTTGGATCTAAACTGATTCTCTTGTAGACAGCATATAGTTGGATCATATTTTTCTAAATCCATTCTTCCTAATTCTGTCTCTTGATGGAGAATATACACTTAAAGTAATTACTGATAAGGAGGGAGGGACTTACTCCTGTCATTTTGTTATTTCCTTTTATAAATGCCATTTAGTTTTTTAAAAAAATCCCTCGTTTCCTGCATTGCTGTGTTCTTTTGTGTTTAGCTGTCTTTTTGTAGTGAAACATTTTAATTCCTACTCATTTCCTCTTGTGTATAGTCTATAACTGTTTTCTTGTGTTTACCATGGACATTACATTTAACATCCTCACACTAATTTGAATTTGTACTAGCTTCACTTGTACATACAACATACCAAACTGCTCCCATACAATTCTATCCCCACCTCTTTTAGTTATGGGTGTTACAAAATGACATCTTTATACATCATGTATTCAAAAACATAAACCAATGTTTTAATTTTTATGATACATTAGTCTCTTAAATGATGTAGAAAATAAAATGTGGAGTTACAAACCAAAGTTCCAATAACACTAGCTTTTTGGCTGATAATTCTTTTGTAAAAAAGTGTATTAGGCCCTGACCGGGTGGCTCAGTTGGTTGGAGTGTCGTCCTATACACCAAAATGTTGTGGGTTCAATTCCTGGTCAGGACACAAACCCAGGTTGTGGGTTCAATCCCAGGCCCACAGTAGACAACCAAGCGATGTTTCTGTCTCACATTGATGTTCCTCTCTCTCCCTTCCTCACCTGTAAAATCAATAAAAACATATCCTTGGGTGAGGATAAAAAAAAGTATATTAGTTTCTTAAATCATGTTGCAAATAACAATGGGGGAGTCACAAACCATTTCTATGATAACACTGGCTTTGAGTCACTGTCCAGGACTTTCATTTCAATCTGCAGGACTCACTTTAGCATTCGTGCAGGGAAATTCTAGTGGTAAAAAGTCCCTAAACTTTTATCTAGAAATGTCTTAATTTCTCCCTCACAATTTGAAGGATAGCTGTGCTGGTTATAGGAGGCTTGACTGGCATTTTTTTGTTTTCTTTTAGCACTTTGAATACATCAGTCCACTTTCTGATGAGAAACCTGTATATGATCATATTGGGGGTCCCTTATTTGTGAGGAGTCATTTCTCTCTTGCTGCTTTCAAAATTTTCTCTTTTCTCAGTCTTTTGGCAGTTTGATTATAATCTGTCTTAGTGTGAGTCTCTTTGAGTTTATCCTACTTAGAGTTATTTGAACTTGTTGGATGTTTCTATTCATGTCTTTCCTCAAATTTGGGTAGTTTTCAGCATGAATGCTTCAAATAATCTTTCTGCCCTTTTTGTTTCTCTTCCCCTTCTGGGACTCCCACAGTTCTGGTTTACTTGATGGTTTCCCACAAGTCCCTTAGGCTCTGTTCACTTTTCTTCAATATTTTTCTTTCTGTTCCTCTGTAATTTCAATTGTCCTAGTTTTAGATCCATTGATACTGCCATATTTATGCTCAAATATGCCTTTGAATGACCCTCTCGGGAATTTTTCATTTCAATTATTTTACTTTTCAGCCCTAGAGTTTGTTTTTGGTTTATTTATTTATTTATTTATTATTATTATTATTATTATTATTATTATAATTATTTGTCGTTGTTGTTAATCCTCACCCAAGGATACTTTTCCATTGATTTTTAGAGAGAGTGGAAGGGAAACACACACAGAGAGAAACATTGATGTGAGAGAGACACATCGATTGGTTGCCTCCTGCATGTGTCCTGACCAGTGCCAGGGATCAAGTCTGCAACCAAGATATGTACCCTTGACAGGAATTGAACCCGAACCCTTCAGTCCAAGGGCTGACACTCTATTCACTGAGCCAAACCAGCTAGGGCTTAGGTTTCTTTTTAGTTTTTCTCTCTCTTTCTTGACATTTGAATTTTGTTCATCCACCATTTTCTTGACTTTTTCCACATCTTCCTTTAGTTCTTTGGACATCTCTAAGACAGTTGTTTTAAAGTCTTTGTCTAATAGGTTCTCTATGTGATGTTTCACTGGACAGTTTTGGTTGATTACTTTTTTCCTTTGAATGGGCCATACTTTCTTTTTCTTAATATTTTTTAAAAAATTGTTGACAGTATTGCAGATGTCTCCCATTTCTTCTCCCCTGTTGCTCCCCTCCACCCAGCCCCTGCTCCACCCAAGGCCTTCCCCACAGTGTTGTCTGTGTCCATGGACTATACATATAATTATTATTAGTAGCGGTTCTAGAGTGACTCTGAGAATTGCTTAACTTTTTTAACTTTCTCTTTTCTCATATGTGAGATGGGAATTATGACATTTAAAACTTCCAATAAATATTTAATAAACTCCTGTGTAGCTTCAAATTCTTTGGTGCTCTTTTCATTGAGACATGGGGTCTCCCTTGAATATAGGCTCTGAGACTGCTTGACCAATAACATATGTCAGAAATGACACTGGATCAGTTTCCAGACCAGGCTTTAAGGAACTGTCATCTTCTACTTCCTATCTCTTGGGACATTCACTTTTAGGATTTAACCACCATGCTGTGAGAAAGCTCAAGGTGCCAATGGTGAGGCCCATGTAAAGGGAAACCAAGGCCCTGGGTAAAAGCTCTGGGTGAGCTTTCAACTGACAGCCAGCATCAATTTATCAGCTATGTAAGTGAGCATCTTGAAAGTGGATTCTTCAGCCCCCAGTCAAGACACCACTGCTGATGCTACATAGAATAGAGATGGGCTTTTACTTAGTTTGTAAAAATTAATTAATTAAATTATTTTAAATCAATTCTTTAGAACAGAGCTGTCCAAAGAAATAGAATGTGAGCCATATATATAATTTTACATTTTTAAAAAGTATATTTTTATTGATTTCAGAGAGGAAGAGGGAGAGATAGAAGCATCAATGATGAGAATCATTGATCGGCTGCCTCCTGCACACCCCCTACCGGGGATGGAGCCCACAACCCAGGCATGTGCCCTGACTGGGAATCAAACCGTGACCTCCTGGTTCATAGGTCGATGCTCAACCACTGAGCCACGCCAGCTGGGCTATAATTCTACATTTTATAGTACCATATTAAAAAAAACCACACAGGTGGAATTAATTTTAGAGAAAAAATTGATTTAGCCCAATATATGCAAAATAATATAATTTCAACATGCAAAGAAAATAAAAAATTATTTATGAGATATTTTTCTTTTTCATATTAAGTACTTGATATTTTGGGGTGTATTTTACACTTACAGTTGCATCTCAGTTCAGACTAGCTACATTCTAAGTGCTCAATGGCCACATGTGGCTCATGGTTATTATATTGGAGAGTGCAGCCTCTGTATGAAAGACTTGGGAGGCCAAGTACTACATCTCTGCCCCTATCTTATAGTGAGGCACAGAGGGAGCAAGGGACTTGCCCAGGGTTATCATGTAGTATGTTGACTTTGTTCATGCCCTAGTTCCTGTAACCTGTGAATGTTATGTTATTTGGAAAAAAGGGTCTTTTTAGGTGCAATTATGTTAAGGATTTTGAGATGAAGAAATCATTCTAGATTAACTGGGTGAGCCCCAAATCTAATGACCAGTGACCTTGTCAGGGAAGCACAGAGGAGATTAGATAGACAGAAGAGGAGAAGAAAGACACAGAGGAAGAAGCTGTGAAGATGGAGGCAGGGGGGGAGTGATGTGGCGACAGGCCAAGGAAGCCCAGGAACGCTGATAGCCATCAGCACTTGGAAGAAGCAAGGAAGGATTCTTCTCTAAAGCCCCAGAAGGACATCTTGATTTCAGCCTTCACAATCTATAATAATAAAAGTGTAACATGCTAATTAGACCGGACAACCTTCTGGACGAAGCCTGTGCTGCCGGGGAAGCCTGGGTCCTGGGTGCCTGCTGGTGGCTGGAGGGAAGCCCGGGTCCCGGGTGCCAGAGGGAAGCTGGTGCCGGCAGCCGGGGAAAGGAAGGCCTACTCTTGCATGAATTTTGTGCATCGGGCCTCTAGTTATGAGATAATACATTTCTGTTCTTTTTAGTTACCTGGTTTTGTGATATTTGTTATGAGAGTCACAAGAAACTAATATAGACAGCAAGTCTGGACTTAAGAGACCTGGACTCCATTTCTAGTCAGAACACCCTGAGTCCTCATTGCCTCATTCCTTTACAAGCTGAGTGGACTGTGAGGGCCCCTGGTGACCTTGAGGGCCTGTGCCCGGCCTCTCAGGAGCCCCTGCCCTTTAGCTGCACGTGGCACCGTGCCATGTTGTCATCTTGCTTCATCTACTCAGATGACCTCAGTTGCTCTCCCTGCTCCTACTCTTTCTCCCCTTCAATCTATTTTCTACACAGTATTCAGGTTAATCTTTAAAGAAAACATAAGTCATATCAGGCCACTCCTCTGCTCTCAACCCCCCAATGACTGCCCATTCAGTGGAGTGAAATCCAAACTCCTAACCCCATCTACAAGGCCCTGATACTTACTGCCCTCCTTTGGCACCTGGTCTCTCCTCTCCTTCCACTCCAGCCACAGGGCCTCACTGCCACCTCCTCAACATGCCAAGCACACTCCTCCCCAGGTCCTCTCATTTGTCTTCTCTTTCGTCCGGAACACTCTACCCTCAGATCGCCCCCGGCTTACCTCCTCTCTTCACTCAGGTCTTTTCTCAGATGTCTCCTTATAAAGGATTTCCCTGGCCACTGTCAGTCTCTTTTAAAAAATATGTTTTTATTGAAGTTTAGAGAGAGATAAAGGGAGAAGGAGAGAGACAGAAACATAGATCAGCTGCCTCCTATAGGCCCTCCACTGGGCATTGAGCCTGCAACCCAGGCATGCGTCCTGACCGGAAATTGAACCAGTGACCTCTTGATGCATGGGGCCATGCTCAATCCACTGAGCCACACCTGCTGGGTGCCACTGTCAGTCTTCATTTCTTTACCACACTTCATTTTTTCTTTGCAGCATGAATCTCTACATCACCTAGTAGAGATTTTTAGTTTATTAGTTTATTATCCATTTCTCCATCCATTAGACTGTATGCTCCATGAAGTCAGGGACTCTTTCCATTTTATTTAACAACTAGAGGCCTGGTGCATGAATTTGTGCATGGGTGGGGTCCCTTGGCCTGGCTGGTGATCGGGACCAATCAGGGCCAATCGAGACTGGCCTGCTGGGGGGAAGGACTGCGGGAGGTTGACTGGCCATGGGGAGGGACTGCTGGAGGTCAGCTGGCTGCCCCGATCAGGGCTAATCAGGGCCAGCCGGCTGGGGGGAGGGACTGCGGGAGGTAGGCCGGTGCACTGACCACCAAGGGGCAGCTCCTGCATGGAGTGTCTGCCTCTGGTGGTCAGTGCATCATCACAGTGTCTGTTGACATGTGGTTCGGTTGACCAGTTGTAATGGTCACTTAGGCTTTTATATATATAGATGTATAGATAAGCATATAATAGGTGCTCAATAAATTCATTGCTGAATGAACAAATGAATGAGTGAGTGGAGGATTGCAGACTCCATGTAGCCATATCTTTTTTTCCCCTAGAGAAGTCAGAATCTGTGTATGTAGGTAAAATTCTATCCAATGTAAAAAAAAAAAAATTAATTACTGGGCTGGCTAAAAAATGTGTTCAAGCATCACCAGCCCTATAGGGATCTGAGTCAAATAGGAACTGTGTTCCCTCATCCTCAGATGGTACAGTCCCTCTAGGAATGGAGTGGTTCATTGGGATCCACCCAGGTTCAGGCCCATGAGGTACCGTTTGTTGTTACAGGCCAAAGTCATCCAAGCACTTCATTCAAAAAGCAGGATGTGGGCCGCAAGCTTCCAGCTCATGGTTCAAAGGGAAGTGACTTCAGCAGCAGTGTCTCCTGGGATGTTTTCCCAAGCCTCCCTGGGAGGGGACGGAGCCTGCTAAAGGACTAATAATAGACAGGCACATCCAGATTTCCAAACATGTCAATGTTAAAAGTGAAGCTATTTTCCCGCTCGCTACCTTTGCATTATGTGGGGGAGGGACATTCTCCAATGACGACAGGCTTTGCCCTCCACATGCCACCTCGTCATGACTCAGCAGCTTCCAGGCAAAATTGTCACAGTGGGACCTGAGCTTCCTTAGGCAGAAGTTCAGTGTCGCTGGCTCAACTTCCTCCTGCCTTCTTTCGTCATACGTCGCCAGGATGATTTGTAGTTAGGCCGTCCTACACACCAACAACAACAGTGTGACTTAGAGTGTGTATCTTGATCACTCTGAGCCTCAGCGTCCTGGGCCATAAGGAGTTACCAGACTATGAAGGTTGTTGGGAGGACTAAGTAAGACAGTGCAAGTACCTGACACCGATGTAGTCCCTGATGTTTATCATTATTAAATACCTACTGGGTATGAGTGGGCGTAAGAGTGCTCTCCTTCAATTTTTCATCGACCATTTGTTTATACAATAACTCACTCATTCAATCAATATTTATTGAGCTTTTAGGAGATGTCAGGCACTGAGCTTGGTGCTGGGTGACACAATGGTGAGCAGCGCTTACTCTCAGAGCCCAGACCTAATTCATAGTCTCGTATGGTGTTACCTTTCCAGACTGTGGGGCACAGTGGAGGAATCTTTATTTTAATTAATTAATTAGTTAATTGATTTATTTTTATTGATTTCAGAGAGAAAGGGAGAGGGAGAGAGAGATAGAAAAACATCAGTGATGAGAGAGAATCATTGATTGGCTGCCTCCTGCATGCCCCACACTGGGGAGCAACCCCACAACCCAGGCATGTGCCCCGATCAGGAATCGAACCATGACCTCCTGGTTCATAAGTCGAAGCTCAACCATTGAGCTGCAATGGCCAGGCAGAGTAGTGGGGTCTTTAGATGCAGTGCAGGGACAGGGTGCTAAAGCACACCGCATCACTCACCTAGACACTGTTATTGCTTTGGTTACCTTCTATCCTCCCATCCAGGAGAGAGTCCCAGTTGGATGCTGGTGTGTCTTTAACCTTCCTTTAAGTTAATTGTTCATCTCCTTTCTTAACAAATAAAAGAAGGCCCAAATGCAGCTGTTTTGGGCGGTGGCAAGATTTGGAGAGATTTAATAGTATGGATACCTCCTGCTATTCAAAATCAGAAACCAGATAGACTATATATTTTTCTCCAGATGGTGCACAAATATGACCAGCATTTGTGAAGATGGGTCAAGAGTAAATGAAGTTGAGGAAATACTAACCTTATTAAATCTCCCTACCCAATGGTTTCACAGGTAAATTTTACCAAACATTCAAACTAAAAATATTTAAGATGAATAAAGACTCTCAAGCTCATTTTATGAGGCCAGCATTATCCTAATTCCAAAACCAGATAAAGAAATTACAAAGAAAGAGAATTACAGGCCAATATTCCTGATGAACATAGATGCTAAAATCCTCAACAAAATATTAGCAAACTGGATCCAGCAATACATTAAAAAGGTCATACATTATGTCAAATGGGATTTATTTCAGGGATGCAAGGTTGGTACAATATCCACAAATCAATAAACTTGATACACCACATAAACAAAATGAAGGATCAAAACCACATGATCATCTCAATAGATGAAAAAAAGCATTTGATAAAATCCAGCACGCATTTGTGATTAAAAACTCTCAGCAAAGTGAGAATAGAGGAAACATACCTCAACATAATCAGGCCATGTATGACAAGCTCACAGCTAACACCATACTCAATGGGCAAAGCTATCAGCATTTCCCTTAAGAAGAGTACTTTCACCACTTTTTAAAATTTTTTTTATATGGAACGCTTCACGAATTTGCGTTTCATCCTTGCGCAGGGGCCATGCTAATCTTCTCTGTATCGTTCCAATTTTAGTATGTGTGCCGCTGAAGCGAGCACTCACCACTCTTTTTAAAAAATATATTTTTATTGATTTTCAGAGAGAGGAAAAGAGAGAGAGAAACATCAATGACGACAGAGAATCATTGATCGGCTGCCTCCTGCACACACCCTACTGGGGATTGAGTCCACAACCTGCGCATGTACACTGACTGGGAATCGAACCCTAACCTCCTGGTTCATGGGTCCATGCGCAACCACTGAGCCACACTGTCTGGGCCTTTCACTACACTTATTCAACATAGTACTGAAAGTCCTAGCCATAGCAATCAGACAAGAAGAAGAAATAAAAGGCATCCAAATTGGAACAGAAAAAGTAAAACTGTTCTTATTTGCAAATGACATGATACTGTATAACGAGAACCTTACAGATTTTACAAAAAGCCTACTAAAACTGATAAATGAATTCAGTAAAGTAGAAGAATACAAAATTAATACCCAGAAATCAGTTGCATTTTATACACCAATAATGAACTATCAGAATTAGAAGCTAAAAAACAATCCAATTTACATTTGCTTCAAAAAAATACCTAGAGCCCTGTTAGAGCATTGGCCCGCACACCAAAGGGTCTTGGGGTCAAGGGCATATACTTGGGTTTCAGCTTTGATCCCCGGCTGGTTAGAGTGTGTGTGGGAGGCAACCAGTTGATGTGTCTCTCTCACATCAATGTATATATATATATATCTCCCATTCCCTTTCTCTTTCCTACTCTCTCTAAAAATCAATGGAGAAAATATCCTCAGGTGAGAATTAACAAAAAATAAAAACAAAAACAATACCTAGGCATAAATTTAACCAAGGATGTAAAAGACCTGCACTTGGAAAATTATAGGACGCTGAAGAAAGAAACTGAAGAAGGAAACTAAAGAAGATACAAATAAGTGGAAGCATATACCATGTTCATGGACAGGAAGAATTATCATTAAAATATCCAAAGTACCCAGAGCAACCAATAGATTCAATGCAATTCCTATTAAGATATCAATAGTGTATTCCACAGAACTAGAACAAATATTCCAAACATTTATTTGGAACCACAAAGGACTCCAAATAGCCACAGCAATCTTTAGAAAGAAGAACAAAGTTGGAGTAATCACACTACCAGAACTCATACTATACTATAAGGCCATAGTAATCAACAGCATGATACTGGCATAAAAACATACATATAGATCAATGGAACAGAATGGAGAGCCCAGAAATAAACTCACACTTTATAGTGAATTAATACTTGACAAAGGAGATAAAAACATACAATGAGATAAAGATAGTGTATTCAATAAATGGTGTTGGGAAAATTGGACAGATACAAAAGAATGAAACTAGACTATCTTCTTACACCATACAGAAAAATAAACCAAAAGTGGATCAAAGACTTAAATGGTAGACTGAAAACCATAAAAATTCTAGAAGAAAGCACAGGCAGTACAATCTTGGACATTCTCATAGTAATATTTTTTTCTGATATATCTCCTTAAGCAAGGCAAACAAAAGAAAAAAATAAACAAATGGAACTACACCAAACTAAAAAGTCTTTGCACAGCAAAGGAAACCATCAACACAATGAAAAGACAACCCACTGAATGGGAGAACATATTTGCCAATACATAGGGCTTAATATCCAAAATTTATAAGGAACTTATACAATTCAACACGAAAAACCCCCCAAACAATTCAATTAAAATACTGGCAGAGGACCTGAATAGATATATCTCCAAAGAGGGCATACAGATGGTCAATAGACATATGAAAAGATGCTGAATATCACTGATCATCAGAAAAATGCAAACCACAATGGGATATCACCTGTCAGAATGGCTAGCATCAACAAATCAAAAAACAAGTGTTGTCCAGGATGTGAAGTAAAGGCAATGCTCATGCACTGCTGGTGGGAATGCAGACTGGTGCAGCCACTGTGGAAAGCAGTATGGAGTTTCCTCAAGAAAATTAAAATTGGAGCTGCTTTATGACCCAGCAATTCCACTTCTGGGACTATATCCAAATAAATCTGAAACACCAATTCAAAAGAATATGCACCCCTATGTTCATTGCAGTGTTATTTACAATAGCCAAGATTTGGAAAAGCTGGGGTGCATGTACACAATGGAATACAACGTGGCCAGAAAAAAGAAGGAACTCTTACCTTTTGTGACAGCATGGATGGACCTAGAGAGCATTATGCTAAGTGAAATAAACCAGCCAGGGAAAGACAAGTACCGAAAGATTTCACTTATATGTGGAATTTAATAAACAAAATAAACTACCAAATAAAGTGGACACAGATGCATGGATACAGGGAACAGACTGGCAGCTGTCAGAGGGAGGGGGCTGGGGACAGGGTGAGAAGGGTGAAGGGATTAAGCAAAATAAAAGACTCGTGGACACAGATAACAGTATGGTGATTGACAGAGGAAAAGGAGGGTTGGGGAGGTAGAAGAGGGTAAAGCAGGGATACAAGGTGACGGAAGGAGACGACTTGGGGTGGTGAACACACAGTACAATATACAGATGATGTGTTGTAGAGCTGTATATCTGAAATCTGTATAATTTTATTAACCAAAGTCACTCCAATAATTTCAATAAAAACAAATAAATCTCCCCTCCCCATTAGTCCCTTTTACAGTTGAGGAAGTTGAGTCTCTCTGGAGGGGATGGACAGAAGGTAGGAAGTCCTCTCCTAATTTGCTGGGTAAGTAAAGCCAAGAATTCTCTTTGTGGTGGAGTTAGATATATATAACCTAACGATGTCTCCTCCCCTACCGCTGCAGTACGTGTGTCTAAGTGTGTGGAGCCACAGGCCTCCCTGAATGTGTGACAGCGGGAACCCAGGAGACACTTGCAGAATGACCAACGGGATGGATGGGGGGGGGGGGGGTTGGATGAGTACCAGTCTCTGCAGAGGTCTGGGCGGAACCCATGGAGCCCACCCTATCCACCCCCCATTCCCAGCCCCCGTTGGCCCTTCCGCTCTCCTCCCGCGTAGCACTCTCAGTGCACATCTCCTTAACGCCACCCAGGGCCGAGGACGGGTGAGGGGCGAGGCTGGAGTCGGAAGACCGCAGGTTGCAGTCCCAGCGCTGCAGAGCTGCGGCTGAGCTAGCTTCCCCGCGAGGCCCGCAGCCGCTGGGTGCCAATATGTAAAGCAGCGGAGGGGCGGGGCCTGCGCGCAATGCAAACGAGGGGGCGTGCCGGCCCTGGGCTCCGCCCCCACCCCCCGCAGCTGGGACCAGCGGTGCCGAGCGCAGCTGGCCGAGCGCGGCAGCTGGCGAGTGACAGCCGCAGCTCCGAGCGCGCGGCCGCCCGAGCCGCGCAGGGAAGCGCCCCGGCTCGGCAGCAGCGGCCGCCTTCCCCGCGCCTCCCGGCCGCAGCCGGCGCCCCGCGCCCCGGTCGCCCCTCGCGGGCTCCCGCGCCCCGCGCGCAAGATGGCTGACCCGGCTGCGGGGCCGCCGCCGGCCGAGGGCGAGGAGAGCACCGTGCGCTTCGCCCGCAAAGGCGCCCTCCGGCAGAAGAACGTGCACGAGGTGAAGAACCACAAATTCACCGCCCGCTTCTTCAAGCAACCCACCTTCTGCAGCCACTGCACCGACTTCATCTGGTGAGGGCGCGCGGGCACCTTCCCGGCCCGAGGGCAGCGCCTCGCCGCGCCGCGCCGCGCGCGGGGATCCTCCGTGCCCCGAGGGACCAGCCGCCCCGCGGGCCCCGCGTCCCGGGTGCCCCTCTCCTACCCTCTGGCCCGGACCCCCTGGCCAGCTCCTGCCCGGGCTCCAGGGGGGCCAGCACCAGGCGCCTATGGAGCGCCCGGGCCGCGCAGAGCTGGGGTCTGTCTGTCCCTCCTGGGGAGTGCCTTCTCGCCCGTGGGCCCTATCTCGTTACCCCCTTCCGGGCTTCAGTAGCGCGCACCCCACCCCTCCTTTCCGGGGGCAGCGCCCTGGGTGCCCTCTCTCTATTTCCCTTCGGCACGGGCATCCTTTCCTCCTCCGGCGTCTCCGGGGACTGCGCCCGGTGCTGTCTCTCCTCGCGCCTCTCCGGGGGCCTGGGTTCCCCTTTCCACTCCCGAGCCCTCCCCTTCAGGCTCCGCGGGCCCCTTTCTCCCCTGCCCTTCTAGGCCCGAGGAGCCCCCTCTCCCTCCCCAGCCCCCCGGGGGGCACCGCTCCCCGGGGCTCTCTCATCCTGGATCCCACTGCGCCTTCATCTCCTCTCTTTCCCCGAGGTACTTGGGCATCTCTGCGGGCACATCTCCCGCCTCCCTCCCCCCCCCCCCCCCCGGAAACGCCACCTGGTGGTCGCAGCCTCCCCTCTTCTGCCTTCGGAGAGGAGGTGGAGGATACCTCCGAGCTCCCCGCTCCCCCTCCCTCTCTCCCTCAAAGGCGGAAGACTCTGGGGCACCGGCCTGTGGCTGGGAGTTTGCACCTGGGGTGGAGGGGCGGTAGGGGAGGGGGGAGGGGGCGACTGTGGGGAACTAGCTGGTGGTGGCTCCCCTCCAGCTGCCTGACTTGCCTCCTTCTGCCTTTGCAGGGGCTTCGGGAAGCAAGGGTTCCAGTGCCAAGGTAGGCTGTGTGCCTGGGATGCCCCCTCCCCCCCCCCTATTTTTGGAAGATACGGTGAAAAGGACTTGGTAGAAGTGACTGAGTTAGGCAGAGAGTGAAGGAATCGCTGTAGCAGGGACCTGGGATTCCTCACCACAGAGGGTCCTTTGAAGGGGCGGGTGCCTACGGGGCAGCGATGCCCCTTCCAGGAAAGGGCGCGGAGAAGGAGGCCTCACCTGCCTAGGCATGCACCCTCCTTCTCCCTTCCCAGCTGCAGGAGCGTCTAACCGGGTCTATTGACTCTACCCTCCAGGCTGCTTCTGGAGGCCCCTCCCCCTCACTCCTGCTCACTGTGCTTCCTCTTCTCACGGAGTGAGTTCTGCCTCTTCCCCTGCCTCGCGCAGGCCTCCGCGGGCTGCCACTCTGCGGAGGTGCCGTCCTGTAGAGGTGATGGCGGGCGTGGCCTCCTGGGCCTCCCGAAGGAGGTGGCCCAGGTGGGGTGCCTCTCAGATCTTGGTTTAAGTCACCCCTTCTATATTCTGGTGAGACGTGGGGGGGCTCTAAGTGACTGCTCACCTGGGTCCTTACATCCGGTTTGACATCCTTGACCCAAGCCAGGGAGGCCCAACTTGGCAGGTCTGTTAATTATGTGCATGTGGCCTCAGTGGTCACTGGTTGCAGATTCGCTCCCTGGGGCCACGTCACCTAGACATGTCGAGACCTTAGGTTGTCGACCATTTTTTGAATTTGATGTCAGCATTTTAGAGCTGGGAGATTTCACATACATCTCTGAATTTCCACCTTCAAGTGTGCTGAGACTTGGCCCCCTCTCTCCAGTTACAACAGTCATTTGGACTGAGATGGCTGTCTGCGCATTCATCACGTTGTCTCTGTTGATGCCCTGCAGGCATGCTTCACCCATCTCTGGCCTCCGGAAGCATTTGAGTTTGTAACTTCCAGCTGGGCTAGGTGTGGTTGAATTTGGTGAGAGGAAAGTATTTAAGTGTTAAAGAGCAGGAGATGTGATGTGGTCCTGATTGACAGTTTGGTTGTATCACCTCCACCCTCCAGGGAAAAGTAAAGTGATCCCTGTGCGTGTTGGTGGCATTGTCAGTTGCTCAGAATGCTGGCAGCATGGCCCTGCTGTCTTCTGAGACTCCTGTGTCCCTTCACCTGAGATCTGGGGCAGGGCTGGCTCAGCGCTTGACCCTTGTAGACTCCCCCTCCCCCCAGCCTCTCTTACAAGACTGTGACCCCTAGTTTCGTGGACTGCACGGGAGCACTTCCCAAGTCCCAACAACTGAGGTACTAGTGCAAACAGCTGGGCTGTTTTCTAGAACTTTGGCCCCTCAAGCAAAACCCCTACGTTGGTGCCGGAATGCATAGAAGATCTTCACTTCCATGAGTCGGTTTCTGTCTGTCTCCTGCTGAGGTCACGGGGGACTGGAACTTTTACTGCTACTATCCTGTCCCACCTGCTCTGCAGTTATTCAAGGTTGGCAAGATCAGAATGTCCAGGTGAGGACACACCTGCCGCAGGAGTAGATGGTAGGAATTCCCTGGTGTGGAGAGTGAAGCAGGATTAAGGTTTCCAATGAAATATGGCTGCGTCCCAGTAGGAGTGCCTTTTTCCCTTGCCTTCCGTTTCCTCTTCTCCTTGAGAGGCATCGTAGGGTAGTGGGCATATGCACAGGGTACCGGCAGGTCGCTGTGAGTTTGAATCCCTGCCATGTTATTTAGTTTCTCTGCACCTCCAGTTCTTCATCTCTAAAATGGGTCCAATAACAGGATCCACCCTAAAATGTTGCCGAGTGGCTCAAAGTGGTTGCAACATATAAGATGCTTGGGCAGCTCCTGAAATTGAGATGCTCAGTGTGGGGACATTCCGGAAGGGTGGACATTACCCTCAGCTGTGCTCAGAGTTGCCTGGGACTAATTTGCGCACCAGAAAGCACTTCCTTACCTGGGTATTGTTGGTACCACATATTTCCTCTTAAAGTGAATCTAATGTATAGAAAACAAGTGTGACTATTCTCACCCCGAAGTCAGGCGTCCAGAGCCCAGGGCCCTAGGTTCCTTTCGGTTTTCTGCTCCACCGTCCCGGGAGGGACAGAGATCTCATGGTCCAAGAAGGATGCTAGACTATGCGGTCAGCACATCCTTATTTAGTCCGCAGGAAGGAAAGGGGAGAGAAAGGCACGGTTGCTGTGGAAGTTGCCACGGGTACTTCTGCCTCTGTGCCTTTGGTTAGAATTGAATGGCATACCCACACCCTGCTGCAAAGGAGTGTGCGTTAATTTCAGGTAGCCTTGTTCCCTGCTAGAAGTCAAGGTGTGTGTGAGTGGGGTGTTTCATTCAAAGCAGAAGGGGAGAGAGGATACCGTCTCTGCCATTCTTGGCTAGGAGGTGTGTAGGGTGATCCTAAGGCAAGGAAACCACTGAGCCCCCATGGTCCATTGTGCTGGCATGGAAGTTGGGGAGGCAGGGATGGGTGGGAGGAGCTTAAGATGAGACTTCCTTGTTCTGTACTGCCAGGGGACAGAACTCTAGCGTGGCTGCCCCATAACCTCCCCCTTTGTGTTCCCACTCTGCTTTTTAGTTGAAGGGGTAGGGTTAGGGTGTCCCTGGTGGCAGGGGACTGGGGCTCAGAATCCTTATTATGAAACTGCCTCAGTTCTGGGTTAGAAGGGGGGCCCGTCAGGCAAGCAGAGCTCTCTCTATGGCGTTCTTTAGAGGCGCCTGGGAGCTGCATCTGTGCTTTAATTGTAATGAAGACGAGCCTTTGGGTAGAATTAGACTCTTCCTCCAAGAAGTTTTTGCACTTTAGTGGAGAGTTTATTTTTTTAAGGAAGTCAGTTCAGTAGAAATAGGAAGGCAATAAAATGCAGAGGTTCAGAATTCGTAGCGTGGGGTTGGAGTGAGATCCAACTGGGTCGGCTCTCTGCTGTGCCCCCTCCTCGCTGTGTGACCTTGGGGACGCCCACTTGTAGGGCCTCACTTCTCCCCTGGGACAGTTGTCCAGCGACACCGACCTACAGGGTCCTGGCCAGGAGTGCCGAGGGGTTGCGAGAGGAATGTTCACACCAAGGTCCCGTGACTCTGAGTGAGATGCTCATTATTACTTGATTAGCGGCAGGAAACCGTGGGACACAGTTATTCTGGACTCATTAGATGACTGTGCCTCCTGCGTGTATGCAGATGGGCTTTCTTCTCAGGTCTGTTTCTCCACGGGCTCTGGGTCACACCAGGGAGTGCGCAGCTCAGGTTTGGGCCCAGACAGCCAGGCTTGTAAAGAGCATGTTTTCTCACCCCTGTCCTTGTGAGAAAGATCTAAACTTGCCATGGCCCCCGTAGAAAACCCCCGTGCACTAATTTTATGGCTGTGAAGACACTGGTGATTAGAATGAGTAAACCGGCTCTTCCCTTTCCTGTGTCGACTAGAACACATGTTTTTAAGCATTCTAATAGAAATTATTCTTAAAAAAACCCGATGGATTGCACGAACCCAACCATTGCTATTTCACCATCAGCTCTATAGCATACAAGTTCATTTTTTGTCTCTAGTTAACATACTGATTAGAATATGCACTTTTAGAAAAACATCCATCAAAGATGAATCAAAAGGTTCATTTTACTTTCGGCATCACTTTTTCCATTTGTAATATGATATTCTGCATGTCAGGTTGAATTTTCTCAACACAGTCATAAAGAGAGTGTGGTGGTGTGTGCATGTGTGTGCGTATGCATGTGTGCGTGTGCGTATGCATGTGTGCAACCACCACGCCAGGTTTCACGTTACTGGAGCTTGCTTCAGTTATGCCTCCTCTCTGCGTCCCCCGAGCAGAGCCCAGAGGCCTGTGCGTGAAGCTCCGCTCACCTTCGGCTTACTCCCAGTGTGTCCCGGGGGATCTGCGTGGATGAAAGCCTGTCTGATGGCCTGACTTTCTGATTTTTCCACCTGGAGTGGGATTTCAGGCCCAAAGCCTGAGGTGAAATAAAAATCTGTGGTGGCGTACTGTTGGGTCTCACAAAGGAGGCCGGCTTGCGGGGAGGCAGCAGTTAATTCATTGTGAGCTGCAGCGCACGCGGGGAAAGCCTGGAGCTTTGTCACTGGGCAACAGCTGTCCTTCCTAAGTAAATATGGAAAATATGACCTTTGAAAATCTAGTTGATGTAACATGTTTCTTCGAAAGTTAATTAAAAAACATTGTTTCCGAGCACAGAGGATACTCTAGTCTAGGTGCTGCCCAGAGCCATCGACAGCGTTTATGATGTATAAGGGTCAACAGAGAAAAAGATAGAGAGGAGGTAGTGGGCCAAAAGATAACTGGAGGTTTGAAAATAACTTGTACACATTCTTGCTGTAGGGGTTTCTCTTCCTTCTCTGCCTGTCCTCCTGTATCCACTAACCCCACCCGTGCCACACACACACACACACACACACACACACACACACACACAAATAGATCAAAGTGTCACAGTTTTGAGAATATGCATCTTCTTTGGATGCTTTTTTGTTACAGGTTGTTAAATTACTAAATACAATTTAAAATCTTGTCTCTGTTCTTTTTTTGGACTGCAGTCCAGTGAATTTGGGGTCGGTAGGGAGGTCAGCTGAAAAGCTCATCGTGTATGGCTGATGCATTCAAAAGCTTTGTCTCTTATCATTTTGGCATTTGATCTAATACCATGGATTATTTGACTTCACTCATCCAGCTCCAAATTGGAATTGTGTGATATTCCATAGATTGACTGCTGGGCTTTTTATAGAGTATGTAAATTCCAGTGTTTACTTATGGCATTCAGAGGTGCGATGGCTACTTGAAAATCTGATGGAAATTTATATACTTACCACATATAACTCTTCCTCCCCTTTCCTTCCTCCCTTCCTCCCTTCCTTCCTGAAAGCATTCATTAAGTTCTATGTGTCAAGCACTATTTTAATGGTGAGAAAACAATGCTGAATGACATCCTTATTGTCATGGAGTTTACAGTGTAATGGGGAGATAAGACATCCTACACTGATATTCATTCACTTCACATTTGTTAAGTATTTTGAAGGAAATGTACAGGATGCTATGGGATGCCAACCTATGTAATGGTTAGGGGTGGAGTCAGGGATTTCTTTGCTCTGAGAATTAAAAACAAAAACCACACTTGCTGGTCTCTGAACCAAGACTGAGTTGTGAAGGAGCCAGAGCTAAAGGTGCCCGTATCTGGATAAAGATACGCAGGAGGGCTTACTGCTGACCACCTGCAGGAAGCCCTGACTCTCCTTGTGTCGTGGCTGCAAGTAAGATGAGTGTTTAGTAGAATTACATGGTACTTTAAGATGCCTCTCTCTCCATTTGGCAGACAGAACTTCATCTTTTAGCCAAGAGCCCAGATAACGAGCTAACTTCTTTGGTTGGGGGTTGCATTTGAGGTGGTTGTTCTAAAGCAGAAAAATCAGACCATTTCAGAGGTGGAAGAGGATGTCTGAAATAATAGATTGAAGAAAAGTAAGGGGAGAGTAAAGCCTTTCGGCGAAGGGGCACAGGATTGCTTGCATGGCCTCCCGACTTCCCTGGTCCATGTCTGATATTCTACAACTGTTCCTTCATTTTGCTTGGGCGGTATTTTCTCTCATTTGCAGGACAATTTTAAGAGTTTTATAATATGCTTTGTCCACTCTTTCCATCCCTCTGATTTCATCCAGGAGAAAGTCTCCATTTGGTGCTAAGATGTCTTTAGCATCAAACACACACATGGGCACTTAGTAAATGTGTTTTATTTTTTATTATAAAGGGACCACCAGGAATTACTAGAACATAAATATATTAATTTCTACCTGTAACCCCTTTCCCCCCTTTCACCTGCTGTTGAGCCTGGTTCCATTCAACTTCTGGGCTTAATTTTGTCCTGGCTGTTCCTCCTTGTGGACAGGGAAGGAGAGCTGAGTCTTTCCTGGAAGCCTTTGGGGTTGGAAGGGTGCTCAGTGTTGCAGAGACTGAAAGACAGCAGCTGTAGGCTCCGCAGGGTCTGCGAAGGTGGCGGTCCCCTCAGGGGTGTCAGCCTTTTTCTGCTGTTATTGTTGCTGCTGTTGGTGCATTTTAGTTGTCCTTTGTCCTGTTGGTCCGCCCGTGCCCCTGGATGTCTCCTTTTCCCTCAGCCCACAGGCAGAAAGCACCCTAGTGGGTGAGAAGGGGGCCTCAGACCCAGACCAGGAGGGTTTCTGGTCCCCTCCTGCTGAGTAGATGGAAATGAACTTAGCTCAACAGTAACTGTGTTCTTGGGCGGGAATCTAGACTTGTCTTCTTTCACCTTGCCGCTGCCCAGTGAACAGACTGGGCTTCCAGAGGTGCCCCAAAATCGGGCTTGAGCGTGCAGGCTCAAAACTTGACATCCAGACCTGGCTCTGTCTCTTCGTGACTCCATGACCTTGGGCTGGTGAAACACAACCCTTCTCTCCACCCACTCACTCACCAATCCATCCATCTATCCACCCAGCCAGTCTTACGTATCCATCATCCATTTATTCACCCATCCATCCAGTTATCTATCCGTCCATCATCTTTCCATCCATCATCCACCCATTTAATCATTTCCCTACCCATGTAGCCATCTGTCCATCTCTTTGTTCATTCGGCAAATACTTATTGAGTGCCTGCAATAAATAAACACTGGGACTAGAGCCGTGAACAAGACAGTCCCTGCTCTCATGGAATTTACACTTTAGTGGAAGGAGAACAGCAATTAATTAATAACAGAAAGAATATAATGTATAATGTCAGGTTGCAACATGGGCTTTGAAGAGACATATAACATTGTCTTTAACCTTGAAGATCTTCCTGGTCTTCTGACGCGAGACCAGCAGATTAGTTCTGATACACAAGTGAAAAGTGCTGCACCGAAGGGGTAAACACCCTTTGGCTGATACCCTTTCTTGAGAAGGGGTGGAGAAGATTCCCGAGGAGATGACATTTGGGAACAATCTTACAGAAGGAGTAGGAGTTCCCAGATTGACAGGGGGTGGGGGCTGGGAGGGCGTTTCAGGCAGGCGGAGTGCAGCCCGGGTGGAGGAGCAGGTGGAGGAGCGAGCAGGGCACAGGCAGGGCACAGGAAGGAGGATGTGTGAGGGAGGAGCTGGTGGGAGACGGACGTCATATTGGAGGGTTTGGATCTGGCGAAGGCAGAGTAGTGACTAGGAAGTGGCTGTTGTCATTGCTTTAAAGTGGGAGGTGTGGGGGTGAATGAAATGGCCAGATGTTTGAAAAAGAAGAGAATGAGATGCATTTTAAAACAATGATTACAGTGACTCAGATTCTGAGATTCCAAGCTGGTGGGTTTGGAGGGCAGGTGGGAGAGACAGAAATGGCCATGTAGAAGCAGTGGGGACGTGTTCCCGGAGAATCTAGGGATGCTTGCCATTTTCACACCCTGAAGAGACATTTGGATTTTCCTGTTCCTGGTTCTATCTTGGGAGGTGGTGACGGGGTTATTTTTATGGTTCTGACTGGGGATGCTCTCTGCACTGTGGATGCAGAGGGCCACACACAGGGCTGTGCCTCAGAAAGGGACGCTCCCACACCCCTCTCCACTACCCCCCCCCCCCCGCCCCCCGGCTCCCCTGCTGCTCAGGTCCAGCACGCTGTTCGGGTCCAGCACACGGTTCGGTTTGGAGCTTGCGCTGCCGCCCCGGTGAAGGGCTTTTGCTTTGGAGACAGAGAGGCATCCGTTTAAATTTTGGCTTTTTGTTATGGGACCTTGAACAAGCTACTTAAAGCCTCAGCTTGTGTGTCATCAGAGGCAAATGGCAGTAGTGAAATAGCTGGTTATAGGGCACAGGTGAGGTGCTTCCTTGATAAACAGCAGCTAATTCCATTGCTCCCAGGCTGGGCATTGTCTGTCCTCACCGAGTTCACAAACTGTTGGGGAGGCAAGAGGGGTGTCCTGAATCCAGGGCGGATGCAAGAGTGAAGGAGCTTGCAGTCGGGTCAGAGGCTGGGGGTCAGAGGCTGGGCGCCCTCCGGCTCCGGCTCCGGCTGGGGAGGGGGCGGGGTGGAGGGGGCGCTGAGCCGGGTGAGTGCAGCGCTTTCCAGGCAGCCGTTTCCTGGCTTTTGGTGCTTGAATTTGTGGGAAACCTCAGAAAGCGGAATTGAAATCGTGGCCCATCAATGTCCTCATTTGAAAAGACGTGGATGGCATTTCAGCTTTAAATAGATTTCTGACCATTTCATCTTTCAAATGTAAATTTTTGAATTCTTCACTCTTCAGATGGAATGTTTGCGGGCTCCTGTGGGTTGAAGAAGCTGGCAGGTGGTGTGGGTGAAGGTGGAGGGTGAGGCCACACTGCTGTGTCCCATCTTGTGATGGGGGGATGGCCCGCTCTGGAAGGTATTCCCTCTCTCCCTGGGGGCGGGGTCATTCTTTATAGTGTAGGCAGTGCTGTGGCTGAGAGTTTTGATGGTACCTGGATGCTGTGTGTGTGTGTGTGTGTGTGTGTGTGTGTGTGTGTGTGTGTGTGTGTGAAATGTGTGGTTGATGGTATTGATCATTCTACCTGGGCCAAAGAGCGCGCTTAGAGAGGCAGGGTTAGCCTGTGGAGTGGTGAGGGGCCTCTTCTCTTTCAGGTAGATGCCATGTGGCCGGCTTTCTGATCTTCCCAAGATCAAGTCCAGAATCCATAACATGAGTTACAAGTGTTTGCCTGATCTGGGTCCTCACGTGCCTCCCTTGTGCCACCTTCCACTCACTTTTCATCCTCTATCCGAAGACCAACTGGTCTCCCTCAATCACGACTCACTCCTGCCCACCACAGGGCTTTTGCACATGCCTTGTCTTCAGCTTGAATCGCTCCTCCCTCTCCTCTTCCCCCGCTCACCTCCTACTTACCCTTCAGAACTTAGCTCAAATGTCACTTCTTCAGAGATGCCCTCCCTGATCTTCCAAACCAGGTTCCCCCTGGTACAATCTCATATCCCCTTGCTATGTTTACATTTTCTAATTGTATATTTATTTGAGAGTTTAGTGTCTTGTCTTCTCTACCAAAGTATAAGTTTCAAGAGAGTAAGGACCACGTCTCTGTAATTTCCCGGTTTTTTCTGGAGTGCGGACTCCCTGTTCGGCCACGGTGTGTGCTTGCTCATAGCGGTACGTGAGTGGACATAGAGGGAGAATGGCTCAGCAGAGGGGTCATTTGATTTGGGTTTTGGTGCTAGTGCTGCGACAGCTTTATCTGTGATTTTTATAGAGAGCGAATCACTTCCTAGTTTACAAGCTCTGGTCGTTTTGGTTTGAGTTGGAAACACATGCCCTCATGGGAGCCTGTGGGAAATGATGCTCAGACGGGTGTGGACACTGCAGTCTTAACTTTGGATGGACCCTCAGGCCGGTCCCTGTGTCTGTGAAGATAAGTGGTTTTTCCTCTGAGGTCCCCGCCTTTGTGCCTCCTGGACCCTGGTGGGCCAGAGTGGAAAGAATTTTCTTTAGCATCACATGCAGTTCCCAGTGGAACAGGGGGTGGCCAGTGGGATGCTCTGCAGCACGGAGAATGAACAAGGTACAGCTACACACAGAGCACTCTCCCAAACACAGCGTGAGCTAAACATGCCAGACAGACGTACATCCCGCCTGACCCCATGCAGGCGGAGCTCAGGGACTGGTGAGCGTCATGCAGGTGATGGTGGCTAGCACAGGGATAGCCCTGGGGGGTGGGGGTGCGACTAGGAGGGCCCCTGGGTGGTGGCCATGTTCTTGATCTGGGTGCTGGTTACCTGGATGTTCAGGCTGTGAAAGTTCACTGAGCTCTGTACTTGTTCCCACGTTTCCGTTATGACCTTACACTTCACCGAAAATGTTTTTGAAAAGCACAGTTTTAAATCACTGAGTTTGTCTGAGGAAGGTGAGTTGGGTTTGTTTTGCACCCGGAAGTGAAATCCGGCTGGAGTCACCCACTGAGGGATGCTCTGAGCACCCTCGGGGCATCTGCTCCCCATTCCAGCGGCGCCCATGGGTGCCAGCGGTAGAGCGAGAAAGCCAGGCCCCGCCGCAGTTCCCCGCCCGGTAGGGTAATGAGCTCTGTTAATACTGGAAACCGTGGGCTCACGCGCCACGTCAGGGCTCGATGTTAGAAGTGCGGTGCTGGCTGAGGTGCTGGGAAGACCTGGGAGCCTCTGTGTGGAAGGGGAAGTCCCGATGCCTCCGTGGCCTGGCAGAGGGATTTATTTTTCCCTCACACTCGGCCCCGGCGGGGACCGGGTCAGGCCATCTTCCACGCAGAGACCCCGGGTCCTCCCTCGGGCGGGGGGCACACTCCTGCCACAGCCACGGCAGCGGGGAGGGACTGCATCACTGGCTCACAGTGTGTTGGCCACACCGAGGCCAGAGCCACGTCAACTCCAGGTCCTGGGACATGCCGACCAGCTGCGTGCCCCGAGGCGGGTTGGTGCCCACGGCGAGCTGCTCCAGTCCCCACAGCCGCGCTTCCTTCCCGAACTCGGGGTGGCGTACCCAGTGTTGCCTTTCCCTGGGCACCACGAGGACTGAGAGGTGAGACCTGAGGCCCTTTGTCTCATCAAACGTGTGGGGTGGCTTCGAGGAGAGGACGGTGAGCTGTGTTACTAAGAGTGACATGAGGAAGCGCTCTTCTTGCTTTTGCTGAGAGCAATCTGATTCTCTCAGAATTCCCAGTTTCCAACCAGTCAAATGCTCCCCTCGGCGGGCGCCCTTGGTAAACGCTCCTCCCTGAGGGCAGGGCCGCTGGTCAGTTCTTCCCTGGGCTCACGTGTCCTCCCTCCTAGAAGAATCCGCGGGGGGGTTCTACTTTTGGATGTTTGACTGGACACCTAACGAACCAGTTACCTATTATGATTGCATAACACACCCCTCAACCCTTAGTGGCTTAAAATAGCCACCATTTTATTCAGCCCCAGTGTTTGTGGGTCAGTAATTTGGGTTGGCTCAGTGGGTGGTCCTTGTGGTCGAGGCGGGTTGTCTGCAGCCTCTGGAGGATGCCTGGGGCGGCTGGGGCGGCCAGGGCCCTGCTCCAGGTGCTGGCGATGCACCACACCACCCAGGGCGCTGCCCAGCCGCACAGTGCCACCCCGCCACGTTCTGTGGGAGCAAGGCACAGGCCTCCCCAGAGGTGAGGAGGAAACAGAAGGACACACTCTCCCTCTGGGAAGGGAAAGCTGCGAGGGACATGTGACACATTCGGGAGCTGACCAGGCCCATTTCAGTGAGGCCTCTGACTGCTCAGCTCTCTGCGCATGCTCAGTGGAGTGTGCAGCTGCTGAGCTGCACCCGAATCCAGGCAGGCCCCAGGTCAGCGCTCAGCCCTGAGTCCTAATCACAGGACCTACCTCACTGGGAAGTGGCAGGGCCAACTGAGATGCTGTATAAGAGCACAGCGTGGGGCCTAGTGCACATGAAACACCCCCACCACTGCTTCCGGCACTCCCACCACTGCCCCCAGCGCTCCCACCACTGCCCTTGGGGCTCCCACCACTGCCCCTGGCACTCCCATTACTACCCCCAGCGCTCCCACCACTGCCCCTGGCACTCACATTACTACCCCCAGCGCTCCCACCACTGCACCCCCCCTCCCCCCATGCTCCCACCATTGCCCCCTGTGCTCTGTTACTACTATTACTACCCTCTGGGTTGGGCTGTGCACTTGGAGCTCTGCTCTGCACTTGAGAGGCAGAACACAAGGCGTCTGCCCCCGGGGAGGGGGTCCGAGGAAGGGATGTGCAGCTGCATCCCCCCACAGAACTGTGCCGGAGCCATGCGTCAGGGCAGGCGTCTCCTCCTTTGTGAAATGAAGGTGATAACCTAGGACCCACCTCCCCGCGTGCCAGGTGCACTGAATGAGACGAGCAGGCCAAGAACAGGGATCGATCATTACATGTTAGGTCTGAGAAAGAAATTCTCAAAGCTACCCTTGAAGACACCCGAAAGGTACCAATCTTGCTTATTTCTCTGCCCATGACTCTGGCCAATGTCATTGGTGTTTTTTCTTTAAAAGATGAAGCTTTGCACGCAGGCGGCTTATTGGGGAGCAGTTCTTGGGAACAACCCCCCTAAGGACTGAGAGCAGCAGGGAGGGGGAGGTCGGATTGTGGTGCAATAGTTGTGATAGAGGCCAAAGCCAATCTGGAGCTGGTGTGGCCCTTTGGAAGTGGGGCCCTGGGGACCTGCACCCAGTTGGCGGCTCTTGAAAAGCTGGCGTTTCCTTAGGTAAGGCAGCTTCCTTCCTCGTGGGAGGGCTCCCAGGGAGGATGCAGCAGGGAGATGTGGGGTCTCTACACTCCCAGGTGCTGGGGTACGTGTCCTGGCCCTGCCGGTGTGCGGAGGGTCTCGGGGATGCACCATGGGGTCCGTGGCATGCTTCCAGGTCTCTCAGAGGTGCATTGCAAACCGCGCCCCCTTGACCATTGGTAAGCCTGTGGGGCTCCTTTGAGCCCTTCCCCGAGCTGGTTTAGATGCCTTCCAGATTCACAGACGTGCTTTGCGGAACAGGAATGCCCTTCACAGAGAGCCTTAATCCAAGTAGACCTGGGACCTGGGCATGGCTGCCAAGGCCACCCAGGAGGGAGATCCTACCAGCTCACTTCCCTTAGACCAACCTGTGGGTCGCGACCCCTTTGGGGGTCGAACGACCCTTTCACAGGGGTCGCCTAAAACCATGGGAAAACACATATATAATTACATATTGTTTTTGTGATTAATCACTATGCTTTAATTATGTTCAATTTGTAACAATGAAATTGGGGGTCACCACAACATGAGGAACTGTTAAAGGGTCGCGGCATTAGGAAGGTTGAGAACCGCTGCTTTAGACCATACTCTGGAGTCACAGGAGATTCCGACGGACTTCACTGCGTGCTGCCCCGAATCCTCACACCTTTCTGCAGCTCCTCCTGGGGATGGGTTTTCTTGAACTCCTCTAACTTGTTTTTTAAATTGTGGATCATCATTATTAGAGGGTCATGAAATCAATTTAGAAGGTGATGAACCTTCTAAAAAAGCAGAATGGCCCTGCCGACGTGGCTCAGTGGTTGAGCTTTAACCGATGAATCAGGGGGTCATGGTTCAATTCCCGGTCAGGGCACATGCCCGGGTTGTGGGCTCGATCCCCAGAGGAGAGTGTGTAGGAGGCAGCCAATCAATGATGTTTCTCTCTCATCATTGATGTTTCTCTCTCTCTCTCTCTCTCCCTCTCCCTCTCCCTTCCTCTCTGAAATCAATAAAAATATATTTTTTAAAAAAAGCAGCATGGAAGATATAGGAAGGCACCAGACTCAGGAAGCCTAGTATTGTTGCATAAAACTTTATTTCACTTCTTGGACATGTAAAATGTGCTTCTCACTGTGGGCCATGGTCAACACAGTTTGAAAATCATAGTGGGAAGTATGGACAAGAGGCACGTGAGGCTTGTGAACTTGGCCTGTGGACTGCCGAGGCTTCATTTACTTTTCAAAATGAGACACATGCGTTGTTTTGAATTCTTTAGAATTAGTTGTTTTATTCTCAACCTGTCAGAGATTATTTTGATTATCCTCTTTGAGCTTTACCAGGTCACCGATGGAAGTCAGTTTTGCAGATAGAATTTTAAGTATGGGACACGCATTTTTAAGATGGAATTGTTAGCTTTGGAGGACTGACCTGTCACCTGGTGACGTGCCAAGTGCTGTGCCGAGTGCCAGCAGAGAGCTGTCCCTCCTGCAGAGAGAGGAGCTGGCCATCCTGGGGACAATGTGGGCTGAGAACAGATCAGCACAGAGGGAGGGAGGGGGAGGGGTTCAGGGGCTGCACAGAGCCCTGGGGAGGTGGGACCGCGGGGAGGTGGGTCTTGTGGCCTCTTCCCCCTTCCCCCTCCCCCCCATTGTAACTTCCCTTTTGGCCTTCTCTGATTTGGGCCCAAGGGCCACAGTGGGGGCAGGGCTCTTCAGATGGGACAAAAGGTCATGTTCAAGAAAAAAACGAAGTTAGGGCCAGATCCACTCCTGCTTCAGGGTATGTGCCGCTCTAGCCCCTGGGAGGATCTCTGCTAACTGGGGACACAGGCCAGGGAATTCTCCAAGTCTTGGACACTTTCACAGAAGGCTTTTAAATGCTGGCTCGATTGAGTGCTTACAGTCTGCCTGGCACTCTCAGTGCTCACACGGCACTCACTCAGTCCCAAGCGCGCCCTGTGAGCTTGCTGTGCTGTTATTCCCAATGCCTGCTGGGGAAACGGCACAAAGACTGAAGACGGTTTTCTGAAGTTGCATGGAGTGAGGATTGAAGCACAGCCTTGAGTTCAGGACTGAATAAAGGCATGCAGGGCTTCGAAAGGGATGATGCTGGTGGTGATGACGATGATGACGGTAGAATTGTGGTCACGGTGACAGAGGCTGCTCATGTTTGGGGTTTTGCAGTGAGCTGGGCATTTTACGAGTTCATCCCTTTGGATCTTCACCTCCACGAAGATTTTCTGTTATGTTTATTCGCATTCATCCAAAAGGAAATGGGCTTTATGAGGACGAAGGCGTGCGCAGGAACGGCAGGGCTGTGTGGAATTCAGGTCCGTCTGGTCTGATTCTGAAGGGCTTGGTGGGAGGGCTCGATGGTGGAGCCCCTGGCAGGTGGGGCGGGACAGCAGCCTGGCAGCCTCTGGGATACACCGTTCCTGTCTGCAGGGACAGGAGAGCTTGCTGGCCACCGCAGTGGGAGAGACTGGCACAATCTACCGACTGTGGAAATTCCCTAGTAGGACAAAATATTTCCATTAAATCTTTTTCCTGTGAGGGAGTGTGCAGTCTGCACATTTTTATCCATAACCCTGAATAAGGAGTTCAGAAAGGGACTCTGGTCTCATGCCTTTCGATGGTCATGTGACCCCGGTCAGCTGATTTCTTTGTGTCTGAGCTGCTGGGCTGGGAGGACAGGGTGAGAACTGTGGAAGTCCTTGCAACATGGGGAGGAGGGGGTCACGTAGGGCAGACAAGTCCATGCCATGGCCATACTTCCTCTAAGAGCTGCTCTAATTTATTGAGGCACCAAACTAAGCGCTCACACATGATCTTATTTAAAGTGTGTAGCATACCCTAAAGGTCATCTCATTTTACCTCCCCGAAGGAACTAAGGCTCATTGATGTTAGATAACTGGCCCCGAGCCTTGAAACTAAGAAGTATTTGAAGAGGGAGACAGACCGTCTGGTTTGAGCTTGTGGTTCAAGTATTCTGCAGGAGACCTGCTCGGCCTTTGCCCAGGGCACAGAGGTGGTATATCAGGTGTGGTTTACAGCCTATGTATCTTTCCCAAAATCCACTCAGAGGGGAATAATATAAAAGATGTAATAGCACAGTATGGTCCACCTGGCATATGTGGCCACCCCCTCACGTGCAGGGGAAGTATGGGGACATAGGCCTGTTTCTGAACTCCAGCAGCCCTCAGTCTCATAGGGAAGACCCATGCATGAAACATTTATAACAGCGTGCTGGTGTGCTGTGGTGGTGGTGGAGGGAGGACTCTGGGAGCAGCTCGCTTCCCCGGGTCCTGGGGAGGCTGCACAGGAGCCCCAGTTCTAAGCTGAGTTTTGAGGAAGCAGAAGCAGTGAAAGGGGGTGTGTGTGGGGGGGGTGTCAGCAAGGTGGGAGGAGCAAGAGAGAGAAAGGATGCGTGTTTCGAGGAAGTAGTTGAAGACTAAATGTTAAGCTTGGAGGGGGCAGAAAGAAGGCAGGAGACCTTTGAAAGTAGGAGAGAAATAACTCCAGGATTCAGAGCTGACAAGATCTCAAGGTGGTGAGGTCAGCAGCCTTAAGTGCTGACAAAAGAGCAGTCAAGCAAGGCAAGGACCACACCTTCAGGGGAGACGGAAGCCTGGGTGGAAAAGAAAAGAAGGGAAACCGGGTGGGAAATACAATAAGTTTAGTGGTCAGGTGAGGGATTTTTGCCTGACGGTCTCTGTTTGCTTTGGTTAGCAGGTAAAGGGAGAAATGAGACAGATACGGCTTCAGATCCTACAGCCCCAGGCGAACTTCTTATCCTTGGCTTCCTCGTTTTAAAAAGAAATGAATGATAAGGGTAGTGCCTTCCTCATCATGCTGTGAGGATGGTGTTTGTGTGGGGCCTCGCAGCACCCTGCCTGGCACTGGTGCAAAAAACAGTAGCAGGAACATTGCTGGCTGTTGAGGGAGGTCTTGTTTGGGCACCTTAATGAATAACGGCATCATAAGAGCAGTAGGAGATTCCCGCAGAGGAGGAAGCTTGGGGATGAAATAGTGAATTCTGCATTAGTTATGTTGAGTTTGAGATACCTGTGGCATACCCAGGTGTAGGTGTCCAAAAGGCAATTGAGAATAATGAGAAGTCAGAGATGGAGGTAAAGATTTGGGAGTTATTAATACAAGGCTGTATTTTTCAAAATACCTACATTACTGGTGGTACTCAAAGGCTTTAATTGTAAATGGCATTAAACAGCACGGGTTACACAGTTTCGTTTTTCTTTAGTTCTCTTATAATTCTGCTGCCTGTTAAGGAGAATGTCTCAGTGCCATTCTATTATGTGTTAAATATCTTTCTAAAACATGCTAATCTCCTTTTTAAATAAAAAGAATGAGGAACCTTAGGCTACATGGCTGCCAGAATATAATAATTTAAATTTTCATTGTGTTTTTTTATGCCTGTCTTCTATTTAGAGCGAATGTTACTGGCTTTCCAAGGTCTGGTGGTTCTTTCCAATAGGATGATTTGGTTGTTAATAACAGAACAACGTAAGGAGCTGTGTGGCGGTAGGTGTGATACAGGCGCTCTGGGGACCTGGGGGCCGAAGTGCACTACGCACTGTGGGTTCTTGGCATCACGGCATCATGCAGGAAAGGATTCAGACGTGAGCCAGTGGAGCCGTGCGACGGGAGCGGCTACTCCGCAGACAGAGCAGCCCTTCCTAGCGGGATTTGCTTCTTTTATTGAGGCTCATCTAACAGAGGAATAGGGACTTAATACGGGGGAGGAATGTTCAGGATTTTTCTGGGAAAGTGATGGAGACTTCTCAGAAGAGCCCCATTTTGGGTCCTTATATGGGCTTTCTGTTTTTTTGATCGAGGCAGTGTGGGGTGTGTCGTTTAGTATGCTAATGTATTACTGTAAGCTAGAGGTTATACAAGGTGAAATTAGCTGCCATGTTGGATTGAGCTGGTCTTCTGCCAGTTCTAAGCCGTAAATCCATTGGGGCTGGTTTTACTGTCTCCATGAGAATCCCTGTAGCCCTGACTGTTCACTGTTGGGTTGCCGCATACCGATTCGTTCTCTGCCATCATCAGAGTGCCATCAGCATCTCCCCTCGGTCCCAGGAAGGCTGTGTAAGCTCTGAGAGTCACGTCCTCACAAGACAGCAGGGACACAGGACAAAGTATTTGTCTTCAGGCACCTCATGCCATACCTTGGAGCTGTGGCAGCTGTCTTTTGACCATGAGGTGCCAGACGCCCTGCTGTGAATGGCAGGTGGGAAGATGGAGAGGAGCTGTGTCCTCAGGGTGGCCTTGAGCACTGAATAAATAGCTGGCCTTGGTCTGGCTCTTTCTCTGGGAATCTTGTTTTGTTCAGAAATACATTCTCTTGGTACTTAAACCATTTCAGGATAGGATTCCTGTCCCGTGCAGCTGAATACATTGCATCTCATACAATTTCAGATGATTGTCCAACCTGGTAGGAAGGACTCCTCCTGTTTTCCTTGGTTGATTAGACTTTCTGTTAAGGCTGGGTCATATTTTCCTGTTTTCTCTTTCACCTGTCGAGTTCCGTTGTGTGTTGGGAGACTGTTGATGTTTTGGTCTCAGGAAGCTATTGGCTTGGTTGGACAGTAAAGTGTCCCTTGGGCATCAGCTCAGATGTCAGCTCTGGCTATTTTATCTTCGAGTCTTCTTTGAGGCTGCCTCACGCCGGCCTGGTTCAAGAGGCAGCCAGGCCCTTGGATAGAGTTGGTACAGAATTCGGGGCTCCCCCTCTCTCGGGTTTCTCTGTTCTTGGATCCCCTCCTCCCTTTCTAGCAGCTGTGGCCGACCTGAAGTCTGTCTCCTGCTCTGCACGCAGAGAGGCTTAAGGTTTTTGTCCGAGTTTCAGCTCCTGCGTGGTGCTGGCTTGCAGCCTGCTGTCCGAGTCAAAGCTGACCAATGGCCGTTCTCGTTCGCGCTTCAGCCCTCACCCCTCCAGAATCTGACTTCTTTTGTGTACTTGCCAGTGCTTTCAGGTCAAACAAAAAAGAATTAGCAGAAGTTTTGTCCAGAGTTTTACTTGTTGTCTGCGGAAAGGTTGGGGTTTGCGCGACTGTACCAGAAACACAAGTCTTCTTTCTTTCTGACAGATGGGGAAACTGTTGCCAGAGAAGTCAAGCCACTTGCCCCGCATCACAGAGCTTCCTCAGTGGCAGCGCCTGGCCCACACTCAGGTTGCTGCGCCCAGTGTTCAAGCGCCCTTCGGGGCAGCTGGCGGTGGCTTTGTGTCTCAGTCACCTGCCAGCTTGGGCTCGGTTTCATCTTGGCGTGGAAAGTGCCCGCCCCGAGAGTGGGGCTGTAGCAGCCACAGAGCTGGGCAGGCAGTTTCTGGCAGCCTTGGGTCCTGTTCGTCGCTTTCCTATCAGGATCCCTGGGCTGGCTCCCTGAAAGGCTGACATCAGTAGACGGTGTTCCAGGCAGAGTTTAGGACTGAGACTGTCAGCACCAAAGAGGTGCCTGATTAGTATGTATTTGCCAATCGTTTTACCAGAATAAGTCAGTAGTAAGTTGTGGTTTAAAGAGAGGAAGTTCAGAGTTCAGTACGTTTTTTCCCTCTCTGTTTTTTAAAAAATAAAAGCGGAAGTGACTGCTCTTATTTTTGTACCAGTCTTGTCACTAATGGATATGGAGTAAATCTTAGTGAAACTGAGTCAAACTTTAAAAGTTGGCCATCAGGGTCTCCCTTTCTCCTTTGTAGGGCCATTGCCATGAAGTTTCTAACTTTTAAACAACCCAGAGCCACAGAGAAGAATCCTTATAAAATCCTCCGATGTTATGCCCTTTGCATTAGGAACAGGAGAGGTCCCTCCAAGACAGAGTCATTGCCAGTTCTGTTTCCTAACCCTGTCTCTGCTCAGCGACCCGTCTTACCCACAGGCACAATGTTTTAGGCTTCTTGCTGAATTTCTGGAAGAATCCTCACCTTCAAGATTGAAAATACTTATTGAGCGTCTAACAATGGTTCTCAACCTTCCTAATGCCGCGACCCTTTAATACAGTTCCTCATGTTGTGGTGACCCCCAACCATAAAATTATTTTCGTTGCTACTTCATAACTGTAATTTTGCTACTGTTATGAATCGTCATGTAAATATCTGATATGCTATATGTGTTTTCCGATGGTCGCGACCCACAGGTTGAGAACCGCTGGCCTAGGATATATGTGAGATACTGGGGACACAGCAGTGAGCAAACAGGGGAATTCCCTGCTTCTGCTGGAGGCGGGGAGAATGACCCTCCCGCCCTCCTTGAGTTCTTATGGCTGGGCTAATAAAACAAGACCCGATTAGCAGGAGAACCGCCAACTTAATACGTGTGCAAGGAGATCACAAATGGTGCTCAGAAATGATGAACCAGCCCGCTGTTTAGACTTTTTAGACAAAGAAACTATACCTTTGTGAAGAGCTGACAGGGCAAATACACTTAGGTTTGGGTGCTCATTTAGCGAGGAGCCTAAAGACAGTCTGGGCTCGGGTAGTAAGTGAGTAAGAAGTAACATGGCTTTTTGACACTGGATTCCTCACGTTAGCGATCAGGGTGCCTCTCAGCCTCCCTGGAGCGAGGAGGCACCTTTCACAGGAGAGATTTATTTCCTGCATTCAAGGAGGCGGGGGAGGTCAGTGTGCACTTCCTGGCTGCTAGTAAAAGAACTAATTCCAAGTAATCAATATGCCGTTGTGGGGTATCTTGAGGTGGCCCGCCCTGGGCCCTGACACTCCTCATGGGACATACTGTCTAGTTGAAGGCACACAAAACAAGTAAACAAAGAAAAAAAAAGAGATCTTTATAGATTGTGGTGAGTGCTGGAAACACACACTTATTAAAACAGAAACCTGTTTTTCATGGGTGGTGTTACGGGTAGGGGAGGTCCTCCTCGCCACCTGCTGCTCATGCGATATCTCGAGAAAAGGAATTTTCTGAGACTTGCACGGGCGGATGAGGTATTATAAAAGCTTTATTTCCCTGGAAGTATACCCCAGAGTTTCCAAGGTCCCATTTCCCTTCATCCCCCCCAAAGAAGAAGCGCATCTGGCTTCAGTAGGGCTGGGATTAAGGCCAGTGTCCATGTTGAAGCCGAGTCCAGTCCAGCACCAGGCCAGCCGCAGTCCATTCGTCCTTGCCTGTGGGGTCCGGATGCAAGAGAGCCAAGAGCCACAAGAGAGAGAATTCCTTTGTTTAGGCGACTGAGTATTCCCGAATTTTCAGGAGCTTGCATTGGCCACGCCCATTCTGGCCAATGATCTTTGTTCCCAGGTATGATTGACAGACAAGTACCTTCCGAATATCACCCCCACTTCACTGTGTATGCATGTCTCCACTTTGTTGGACCCCTCTCCCCGTGATCTGCAGGGAATGGGCTGGGGTTCCTTGGGGAGTGAAATCGCAGCTTTCTCGTGAAGTTACCCAAATGACATGCCAGTAATGCCTGGCCTTCCCTTTGCTCCGTTTCTGTTATTAGTAACTAGCTAATGACAATGGTATCATTGTGATAAAACAGAAAACATAAGGCAATGCCTTCTCCATTCCTCTACCATTAGTGGAGATGGAATATTTTTTGGTGTGTTTTTAAAATTTTTAAATTTATTTATGAGAGAGAGAGAGAGAGAGAGAGAGAGAAAAGAGAGAGAGAGAAAGTTGTTGTTCCACTTATTTATGCATTCATTGGTTGATTCTTGTATGTGCCCTGACTGGGGATTGAACCCACAGCCTTAACATAGCAGGACAGTGCTCCAACCAGCTGAGCTACCCAGCTAAGAGAGAGGATATTTCTTATGATCAGAGCTTCTGAGGTCTCTCAATGGAAGAAACAGTGGATGGATCAGATGGGCTCTTTTGGGCTGGTCTCTGTGTTTCATTTGGTCGGTTACCCCCCTCCATTGTCATAGGTCTTGCCTTTTATACTTGGCACAGATTCTGCCCTCCTGGCTCGGTGGAGCTGTGAAGTTTCCGGAGAGGTAGACTTAACGCCCAGATTATGAAGACTGGATGCTGTGCTGAAGAATCTCCTTTTTAGACTTGACATTCACTCTCTACCCCATTCATTCTGAGTTCAGAACCCCTACCTGACCAAATTGCACTCAGGTTCTGTGGATTCCTGTTGAAATCAATCTCTTGCTCTTTCCATCCCTAAAACATTTTCCTTCTTTTCACACCTAAGTGTTAGCAGAGAAGAACATCAGGTGTTAACTTGATTGATTGTAAAGTGTCTGCATTAAAAATGCCAGTTCTCAAGCTGGGGGAGGGAGTAAGCCGGGAGGTCTTAGGCTAGAATCGCAAAGAGCCAGGTGTGCTGTGGCTTCCTGTTTCTTTCTCAGAGTGAGGAGAAAGCTTCAGGGAAGACAGACGTCTCAGTCACGTGGTAATCATTGTGACCATATTTATCCCCACAAGCATACCTTCTGTTGATTCTGGAGTTGGCTAGGTTTTATGTCCCACCGTGGAGGATGCACTGAGGGTGGCCTATTGTGCAAAAATAATTAAGTTCATGGGAAATGCTTAAGGACAATCTCATCAAGATAAAGCAGCCGTGGAGAAGGTGAAAGGCCTTTGTGGCTCTTTTGACATCCTAATCTGAGGCCCCCTCTCCCTTCCCCAGAGGTCACCATTGCTGTCTCCTTTTAGAACGTTTCCTGTGTAGGTTATAGTAGAGTTTGTGTTTGTGTATGACTTCCTAAATGGTGGCACACTGCACACATCATCCTGCAACTTGCTTTTTCACTGACAGGGTCTTGAAGAGCAGTCTCAGCTGTGAGTTTTTAGCTGCTCTGTAGTAATCCACAAGAACGCACTTTCTCCATATTGTGGTGTCAGGGAGCAAAAATGTCCCTTCTACCCTTCTATCTTCTTTGGCTGGTCTGATAATCGAATTAACCTAAGACATTCATGGAGAAAAAATTAATTTCATACATATGGGGGCTTAAGGATATGGGGACCCACAGGCAGCCAGGCCATTGGGGCTTAGATGCCATTCTGTACTAATGAGAAGAGGCAGGAGTCTGGGACTTCCCAGGTGAGGAAGGCAACTCCCATGGAGATGGAAAAGCAAATGTTTGCTGAGCCCTGCAGACAATGGGACACAGGAGGACTTTGGTCTGCAAACCCTGCCTAGGTCCTGTCACCATACTCACCCCATACTCTTCATAGATTTCGCTGGTAGGACCCTGGTCTGAGTTCTGCAAGTGGTTAAAGGGGTGGTGAAAGCTCTTCCCGAGCCTTTTGTTCTTCGTTGTCTTCCGCTCAAAATAATCCACATTTCAGGGTGGCATATTCTAGGGAGACTCATTCTGTACCCACACAGGGGCCATTCCCCTGTTGAGGAATATTTAGGTTCCTTTTTTTCAGGGGGTGGTACGTCAATAAGCATCCTACACGTGTCTCACACATGCAGACATCTCGCTAGTTACTGAGAAGTAGAATGGCGGGGCCATGGGTGTACATGAGTCACATTTTAAGGTACTGCCCAGTGTTCTGCAGAGTGGCGGAGCCAGTGTGCACTACCACCGTCACTGTGTGTTTCGTTTTACCGCTTTCTCCCTAAGTCTGGATATTGTCAAGCTTTCTTCCCCCCTAATTTGATGGGAGAAAAATGCCATTTAATTTTAATAGGCATTTAATTTTCTTGATTACTAGTGAGGTTGAGCACCTTTTTATTGGATGGTTGTATTTTATCTTCTCTGAATCCCCCCACCCCCTTTATTTTTTTATTATTATTTTTTAAAAATATATTTTGTTGATTTTTTACAGAGAGGAAGGGAGAGGGATAGAGAGTTAGAAACATCGATGAGAGAGAAACATCGATCAGCTGCCTCCTGCACACTCCCCACTGGGGATGTGCCCGCAACCAAGGTACATGCCCTTGACTGGAATTGAACCTGGGACCTTTCAGTCGCAGGCCGACGCTCTATCCACTGAGCCAAACCGGCCAGGCCCCTCCCCCCCCCTTAACATTTTGTTGTTTGTTTTTTTACTTCAATCTGCTGGACACCAGTCCTTCACAAGTTCTTTGTGCTTGTGTTTGTTCTGGTCTGTTTTCATTAAGTCCTGAGTCCTCCGTCACCGATGTCTGGAATAATACACTCCCTCAGATTGGGTCAGCTCCGGAAGCCTAGCAGAGCATTCAAAGCAATCCATTATTTCCATTTTAAAGATGAGAAGACAGAGGCTCAGAGAGACTGAATGATTGGCCCTGGGTCACAGGTTGCTCCGTCTTGGGTAAACTTTGAAAGCTTGATCAGACTTAGAAAATAGACCAAATTGTGAGTCACAGGGAGGTTATTATCTGCAACCTTTCACTGTTACACAGACACTTCCATTTGGTCTCTCTCTCTGTCTCTCTAGAGAAGTGTGTTTAATTATTCATCTGTTTTCAGAGTAATTGGTGACATGTCCTCCAGCGAGGAGATGGAATTAGCTTTGTTGCTAAAAACATCCACCACGCATTAAAACAGGGGATCCAGCTCCAAAGAATAGTAAATGGAGATCCTTTCCTTGGCGGGGGAGGCGGGAGGGGAGGGTCTCCTTTGCTAGGGTCCCTTGTACTGACAGCAGCCTTTTGCTGACGCACTGTTTGAATACAAGGCTGGGGAAACCGATGTGGGCATGGTCCGCATCCATTTATTACTGTCAGAAAGGACCGCTGCACCTTTTATTTCTTTTAGATCCTTTAAAAAGAATTGAAAATCCTTTATAGCGAGGTCAGGGCATCACTGCGGGGTTCCCAGGGAACAGTGCCCTATTGTGTATTATAGAATCAGAAACAAAATTGGAACTCAGGCCAGGCCGGTGTAGCTCAGTAGTTGAGTGTTGACCCAGGAACCAAGAGATTGCGGTTCAATTTCCAGGTCAGGGCACATGCCTGGGTGGTGGACTTGATTCCCAGAAGGGGGTGTGCAGGAGGCAGCAGATCAATGATGTTTCTCTCTGTCTCTCTCCCTTCCTCTCTCTCTCTCTCTAAAAATCAAAATATTAAAAAAAACTTGAACTCAGATTTCTACAGCTGGTATAAGCAAGGACTTCCCTATACTGGATGCAAAAGGCTGATTTGAAATACTTGAACATCTATGCCAGTGGTCGGCAAACTCATTAGTCAACAGAGCCAAATATCAACAGTACAACGATTGAAATTTCTTTTGAGAGCCAAATTTTTTAAACTTAAACTATATAGGTAGGTACATTGTTATTAACTTAATTAGGGGACTCCTAAGCTGGCCTTTGCTAAAAACTTCCTCAATCTGATTGAGGTACGTTCGCTGAGATCGACCCCTTTCAACTCTCCCATCCACACTCGTCTTGTACACTTGTTTCGTCTATCTCCTTTCCGAAAACCGACTTCTGCGCATGGGTCACGAAGTTTCAATCGCACTGCACATGTGCGCCCGCATGTGGTATTTTGTGGAAGAGCCACACTCAAGGGACAAAGAGCCGCATGTGGCTCGCGAGCCGCGGTTTGCCGACCACTGATCTATGCCATGGGACATGCCCCCGCATTCATAAGAGTTTTATTTTATTTTATTTTATTGATTTCAGAGAGGAAGGGAAAGGGAGAGAGAGATAGGAACATCAATAATGAGGGGGAATCATCATTCTTAATAAGTTTCTTTTTATTGAACATTTGTTTGGACCAGGCACAATAATAAATCACACATGTGAATTATCTTATTTAATTTTCACAGTAACCTATGACAAATAATTTATGGTCCCCACTTTACTGAGAATCTGAGGCTCAATTATTGCCTTGTCTAAGGACATACAGCAAATAAATCACAGAGCCACAATTTAAATTCCAAAATGTGTGCTCTTCCACACATAAGGTTATCAGGAATGAGCCATTCCCTCCTGCTTTCTCTTTAGTTCTCCAACTGGTGACTTCCGTGTGTGGTGCCCTGCCCTGGGTGCCATAGAGGGACGGTGGCTGACTTGGGAGGGTGCACCATCTCTGAGGAAGACTCCAGGCCACTGGGGTTTGCTTTTGGCTGGTTCCCGATCTTGGACCAAATATTCTACCAACTGCTCTACCAAGGTCTTTCTCACTGGGTTTGGGCTGCCCTGAATGACTCTCAGAAGATGGGAAAGGGAGGGAACGCATGTGCACTGAGCTTGACTCTGAAGCAGGAGTTCTCACTTCACAGATCGAGAACGAGAAGTGAGAGGACTTGCCCGAGGTCGCTGTGGTGGATTCTATTATCGATTCACCTGCTTGCTTTCTCCCTGTGAGAGGATTAGACATCCCTGCTCATTGATCGCTATGTGATCTAAAGCAGCGGCCGCCAACCTTTCGGACCTCACGGGCCACCGGTTGGCGACCGCTGACCCAAAGTGTCTTCTTACAGGAGGGATGTACTTGCCTGTTATTGCTGGGGAGCTTGGCCACGTGACACAAATTGGCCAGTGGAACTGGAGCAGACATGATCCGCTCTACATCTAAGCGGATCTAAGCCGAGGCGTGAGCTGTGGCTTGGCCATTGCTCTTTCCCCCTTTGCCAAAGACCAGGCGAGAGCTGCTTCTTGAGATATGAATGACACAGGGGCAAAGCCACAGAACTGGAACGCTGCCACTGGCCAAAAACGAGTCACAGGCCATCGGATTCTAGAAGTGGGGGAATAGAGGAGCGGCCAGGCCCTGCTGCCCAGGGTGTGGACCCCGCTGGGAAGGAAGAACTGGCGATGTTTGAAACCACCCCACCGACTGCATTAGCGTCTGCGTTACAGGAGGCCAGGGACTGAGCAGGGACGCCGTTCTCTCCACGTGCCTGGCACACAGAGGTGCCCAAACAGATATGTGGAAGGAACGTGCTTCCAACCATGGGCCTTCTTTCTGTTCCCCGAGTTTGCCAAGCTCTCCCCACCTTGGTGCCACTCTCTGCCTCTAACTGAGGGTCACAGCCCCTGCCTGTCATTGTCTCCCAACCCACTGAGAACCCTTCTCCAGCTGCCTAGCTAACGCACCCCCTTCCACACGCTCATCACGTCCGCTTGGCTTTTCTTTCATGGCATCTGCAACTACAGCAGCCCACCCCCCGCATCTGCTTCTTCCCTTTCCAGTTTCAGTTACCTCTGGTGAACCCCTGTCTGAAATGTTAAATGAAAATTTCAGAAGTAAACAGTTCATAAATTTTAAATTGCGCATCATTCCGAGTAGTGTGATGAAATCTCCCACCTGGGATGTGAATTATCCCATTGTCCAGCATGTCCACTCTGAACATATTCCCCACCCATTCGGCACTTAGCAGCCATCTCGGTTACCAGGTCCACTGAGCCGGTTTCACAGTGCTTGTGTTCCAGGCACCATTGTAGTAGCCTAACGCTACGTCACAATGCTGACTTTCCCTCATCCCGCAGGCCCTGTGTCCCCTCACTTCATGTCATCACACAGGCACTGTGTCCCCTCACTTCATCTCATCACACAGGCCCTGTGTACCTCACTTCATCTCATCACACAGGCCCTGTGTCCCCTCACTTCATCTCATCACACAAGCACTGTGTCCCCTCACTTCATGCATCACACAGGCACTGAGTCCCCTCACTTCATGCATCACACAGTCCCTGTGTCCCCTCACTTCATGCATCACACAGGCACTGAGTCCCCTCACTTCATGTCATCACACAGGCACTGTGTCCCCTCACTTCATGTCATAACACAGGCACTGTGTCCCCTCACTTCATGCATCACACAGGCACTGTGTCCCCTCACTTCATGTGTCACACAGGCACTATGTCCCCTCACTTCATGCATCACACAGGCACTGAGTCCCCTCACTTCATGCATCACACAGGCCCTGTGTCCCATCACTTAATCTCATGACACAGGCCCTGTGTCCCCTCACTTCATGCATCACACAGGCACTGTGTCCCCTCACTTCATGCATCACACAGGCACTGAGTCCCCTCACTTCATGCATCACACAGGCACTGTGTCCCCTCACTTCATGCATCACACAGGCACTGTGCCCCCTCACTTCATGCATCACACAGGCACTGAGTCCCCTCACTTCATCTCATCACACAGGCACTGTGTCCCCTCACTTCATGCATCACACAGGCACTGAGTCCCCTCACTTCATGCATCACACAGGCACTGTGTCCCCTCACTTCATGTCATCACACAGGCACTGTGTCCCCTCACTTCATGTCATCACACAGGCCCTGTGTCCCCTCACTTCATGTCATCACACAGGCACTGTGTCCCCTCACTTCATCTCATCACACAGGCACTGTGTCCCCTCACTTCATCTCATCACACAGGCACTGTGTCCCCTCACTTCATGCATCACACAGGCACTGTGTCCCCTCACTTCATGCGTCACACAGGCACTGTGTCCCCTCACTTCATGCATCACACAGGCCCTGTGTCCCCTCACTTCATCTCATCACACAGGCCCTGTGTCTCCTCACTTCATGCATCACACAGGCACTGAGTCCCCTCACTTCATGCATCACACAGGCACTGAGTCCCCTCACTTCATGCATCACACAGGCACTGTGTCCCCTCACTTCATGCGTCACACAGGCACTGAGTCCCCTCACTTCATGCATCTCACAGGCCCTGTGTCCCCTCACTTCATGCATCACACAGGCACTGTGTCCCCTCACTTCATGCATCACACAGGCACTGTGTCCCCTCACTTCATGCATCACACAGGCCCTGTGTCCCCTCACTTCATCTCATCACACAGGCACTGTGTCCCCTCACTTCATGCATCACACAGGCACTGAGTCCCCTCACTTCATGCATCACACAGGCACTGTGTCCCCTCACTTCATGCATCACACAGGCACAGTGTCCCCTCACTTCATGTCATCACACAGGCCCTGTGTCCCCTCACTTCATCTCATCACATGGGCACTGTGTCCCCTCACTTCATCTCATCACACAGGCCCTGTGTCCCCTCACTTCATGCATCACACAAGCACTGTGTCCCCTCATTTCATGCATCACACAGGCACTGTGTCCCCTCACTTCATCTCATCACACAGGCCCTGTGTCCCCTCACTTCATGCATCATACAGGCACTGAGTCCCCTCACTTCATGCATCACACAGGCACTGTGTCCCCTCACTTCATGTCATCACACAGGCACTGTGTCCCCTCACTTCATGCATCACACAGGCACTGTGTCCCCTCACTTCATGTGTCACACAGGCACTATGTCCCCTCACTTCATGCATCACACAGGCACTGAGTCCCCTCACTTCATGCATCACACAGGCCCTGTGTCCCCTCACTTCATCTCATCACACAGGCCCTGTGTCCCCTCACTTCATGCATCACACAGGCACTGTGTCCCCTCACTTCATGCATCACACAGGCACTGTGTCCCCTCACTTCATGCATCACACAGGCACTGTGCCCCCTCACTTCATGCATCACACAGGTACTGTGTCCCCTCACTTCATCTCATCACATAGGCACTGTGTCCCCTCACTTCATGCATCACACAGGCACTGAGTCCCCTCACCTCATGCATCACACAGGCACTGTGTCCCCTCACTTCATGTCATCACACAGGTACTGTGTCCCCTCACTTCATGCATCACACAGGCACTGTGTCCCCTCACTTCATGTGTCACACAGGCACTGTGTCCCCTCACTTCATGCATCACACAGGCCCTGTGTCTCCTCACTTCATGCATCACACAGGCACTGAGTCCCCTCACTTCATGCATCACACAGGCACTGTGTCCCCTCACTTCATGTCATCACACAGGTACTGTGTCCCCTCACTTCATGCATCACACAGGCACTGTGTCCCCTCACTTCATGTGTCACACAGGCACTGTGTCCCCTCACTTCATGCGTCACACAGGCCCTGTGTCCCCTCACTTCATGTCATCACACAGGCCCTGTGTCCCCTCACTTCATGCATCACACAGGCACTGTGTCCCCTCACTTCATGCATCACACAGGCACTGAGTCCCCTCAATTCATGCATCACACAGGCACTGTGTCCCCTCACTTCATGCATCACACAGGCACTGTGTCCCCTCACTTCATCTCATCACACAGGCACTGTGTCCCCTCACTTCATCTCATCACACAGGCACTGTGTCCCCTCACTTCATGCATCACACAGGCACTGTGTCTCCTCACTTCATGCATCACACAGGCACTGAGTCCCCTCACTTCATGCATCACACAGGCACTGTGTCCCCTCACTTCATGCGTCACACAGGCACTGTGTCCCCTCACTTCATGCATCACACAGGCACTGTGTCCCCTCACTTCATGCATCACACAGGCACTGTGTCCCCTCACTTCATCTCATCACACAGGCCCTGTGCCCCCTCACTTCATGCATCACACAGGCACTGTGTCCCCTCACTTCATGTCATCACACAGGCACTGTGTCCCCTCACTTCATGCATCACACAGGCCCTGTGTCCCCTCACTTCATGTCATCACACAGGCCCTGTGTCCCCTCACTTCATGCATCACACAGGCACTGTGTCCCCTCACTTCATGCATCACACAGGCACTGAGTCCCCTCAATTCATGCATCACACAGGCACTGTGTCCCCTCACTTCATGCATCACACAGGCCCTGTGTGCCCTCACTTCATGCATCACACAAGCACTGTGTCCCTCACTTCATGCATCACACAGGCACTGTGCCCCCTCACTTCATGCGTCACACAGGCACTGTGTCCCCTCACTTCATCTCATCACACAGGCACTGTGTCCCCTCACTTCATGCATCACACAGGCACTGAGTCCCCTCACTTCATGCATCACACAGGCCCTGTGTCCCCTCACTTCATGTCATCACACAGGTACTGTGTCCCCTCACTTCATCTCATCACACAGGCACAGTGTCCCCTCACTTCATCTCATCACACAGGCACTGTGTCCCCTCACTTCATGTCATCACACAGGCCCTGTGTCACCTCACTTCATCTCATCACACAGGCACTGTGTCCCCTCACTTCATGCATCACCCAGGCCCTGTGTCCCCTCACTTCATGTCATCACACAGGCCCTGTGTCACCTCACTTCATCTCATCACACAGGCACTGTGTCCCTTCACTTCATGTCATCACACAGGCCCTGTGTCCCCTCACTTCATCTCATCACACAGGCACTGTGTCCCCTCACTTCATGCATCACGCAGGCCCTGTGTCCCCTCACTTCATGTCAACACACAGGCACTGTGTCCCCTCACTTCATCACCAGAAGGAGGCTGAGTCCACTACAAGAAGATATGGAAACAGGGACCATATTCACATAACTTTTAATACAGTGTATTGTTAGAATTGTTCTATTTTATCATTAGTTATTGTTAATTTCTTATTGTGCCTAAGTTATAAGAAATAGGGATGCACGCATATAGGAAAGGCAGTATGTCCAGTCCTATCTGGCTTAGGCACCCACTTGGATGTATCCTGCATATCAGGGGGTGACCACACTTGAAGGGTTACTCTGTCTCCCTCTGCTAGAAAGTCAGCTTTGGGGAAGCAAAACCCTTGCCTGCCTTGTTTTCTGCTATTTTCTTGGCACCTAGAATCATAATGGGTGCTCAAGTCATATTTGTCAAAGGGATGCTCAGTGGGCATCTGAATGGCTTCCCCCAGCTCTTCCCTGGTGCCAGCAGCCACCCTCAGTGCAGGCAATAGCCCTTTGCCGGCCCACATAGCATGACAGGCAGGGTTCCCAGGACAGCATCCTCCAGTGGCTGCTTTTCCTCAAGTTTTCCTCAAGTCCATCCGCCTCTGTCTCAGGTAGGTCTCTTTGGCTCACAAGTGATGGAAATTCACGGAAGCAAACTTTGGCCAAGACGGTCATTAGTTACTGCTTAAATGCAAGGCCTCAATAGCCATATTGTTTGGATTCAGATCTTGGCTCTGTCACTTCTACTGGGCAACCTTTGTGAGCTTAAACATCTGTGCGTACAGATAGGGGAGGGACAGTAATATTAGCTGCCTCGTAGGGTTTTCAAGAGAATGAAATGATTTCCTGTAGGTAAAGCGGCTCTGTGTGAACTGTCACCGTTAGTGTTGTTGTTCTCGTGTGTGTGTGTGTGTGTGTGTGTGTGTGTGTGTGTGTGTGTGTGTGTGAGGGGCATCGCGAGGGACTGGACAGAACGGGGAAGCCGCCGGGGACACCGGCAGGTGGCCTCTTCCAGTCCCTTTGTCTCGGGCCACGGGTTCCTTCGTTCCCACAGGCCTGCCTGTTCTCCTCTCTGTCTTCCTTGGCTGTTTGCACTGGATCAACCATTCTGTGTGGGGCCATAGTCACACTTTTCCCACTGGGACAGGTAGCTTCTCTTAAGTCTCATTCCAAGTTTCTGGGATCATCTGATTGTCCCTCCTTGGGTCAGGTGCCCATCCCTGACCATTCAGCGGTGTGTGTGTGGGGTAAGGACAGGGAAGACACTATAGCTGGCATTCTACCCTGTAGGTTTCAGAGACGTTTGCCAGGGATGGGCAGATACCCCAAAAGATGTTGGCTAGAGGCAGCTGCTATCGGTGTAGCTGCTTTATGAGGCTCTCAAATCGATACTCCCTCTCAGCCTCACTCACTCCTAACCTCCCAGCACACTCACTGTGATTGCCCTGGCTTCCTGCCGTCTGCCTCTGGGAATCCCTGGGCCACTTTCTGATCTTACAGTTGGCAGTGTGAGTGCAGAAACTTCCCAGAATCCCTGAATTTCTAGGTTGAACAGGAAAACTGCTCTTCTGTGCTCATGACAAATACCCATTTATAGCCACATGCTCATGTATTTCTAAAATAGTATTAGGCTGAGCATTCAGTTCCACTGCTTTCTGATGTCACCAGCAATGTCTGTCTTTCCATGTCAGAATATATTAACATTAAAAAGAAAATCACAGCATAGGATTCCGTACTATGCATGAACAAAGTTCTGGAACCCGTCCTCAGTGTTCCAGCTTGTCCACGGATTTCATTAGCCGTGGATCTGGAAACCCTGGTCACAGTGCAGCCCGCACCTGCCTGTCGCTGCAGCGGGACGAAGCATCACAACACCACACTGTGTTGTCATCGCCGTGCTAGGAGCGCCAGTGGTCAGTCACCAGTGCTTTTTGAAACATACATTTTTTTCAATACAGCTTTCATTTTCCCTTCTTTTCTTAGATATATGGGTATGTTTCCTTTCAAGTGTGCCGTAGATCCAAGTGTGATGAAAACTGGCCATGGGCAGTGTTGTGATGGGAGCCACAGGGAGTGGTGGGGGCTGTGGCGAAACAAAAGGGAAATGTCCCGTCTCAAAGGGGGGGCCATTACTCGGCTTGAGCCAGTTGTTGACAATGTGGAAGCACAGGCCCACTGTTGCCAGAATCTTCATTTCTATAAAAAAGAGAGGAAATCAGAATATTTATAAGAAATTTCCTAATTTCGGAGTATTGGTAACTTACTTATTTTTTAAAGCTAAAAAACAACTCGCAGACCAAACAATCCGTGGGCCACCGATTTGCCATCCCCGATGTAGTGAATATATCCAACTAACCTAAACGCATTAGCTATTTTTTGGCAGCCCTGTCACTGCTGATTCACTGAGCTTTTTGTCTAATGAAATCCTTAAGTGACTCATAACTGCTTCATCTGGAAGTCTCTTCATCCAAGCTGCGTTCCTGGACTTGTGAATTCGCTCGTGTTGGATCCATCCTGTTAGGTATATATGTTTAAGATCCCACTTCTGCCTCCCAGCTTGGTCACTAGCTTTCTCAGCTATGGGCTGCTTTCAGACTTGGCTCATCTGGTCCTTCCTCCAAGTCTTACGATAAAAATACTAAGTGAGACAGGACTCAGGGCCCGGAGCCCCCTCAGTAGCAGAGCTCACTGGTGACGTCCAAGGAATCTCGCCCTAGACTTAAGATGTTAAAAAATTAATAACCTACATTAAAAAATTGGATTTCACCCCAATATACCTGTATTAGGTGCTTTTGAGAGCTCATGATGACCAGCAGCGCAGGTTCTGCATCTGACTAGGCCCCGGGCCTAGGCGAACCAATAGTGGCTGACTCGTTGGATGGATATACTAGTAGCTTCTCCAGTCTCTCCGTTTGCCCCATTTCCCATGATCAGCCTGGCCCGGGGGCCTTTGCGCGTGTAATTCTTCTATGGGCCTTTCCCCAGGTTGACATAATGCATTGATTTAATCCCTTCGTGCCTGTAGTGCTGTTTTGAGCCCCTATCTGTGTGCCAGGCTCAGGGCTGGGTGTGGGAGATGTCATGGTGCCCAGGACTGACGCTGTTCCTTCGCTCGTGGACTACGCCATCTGAGGGGAAGGTGGACGCGAAGCCATTACATAAATAATCACACTTACAAGCGCCACAAAGGCAAGCCATATTCTAGGACCGTGTGGCACCCAGTTGCACCTGAGAAGACTGAGAACATTTTTCCGACTCTCTCTAAAGACTCACGAGCGAGCGCAGTGAGGAAAGGCTTGCTAACGTCCAGAGACATGGTCCTATCACACTTCCCTGTCCACCAGCTTAGCAACTGTCCAAACACACAACACAAAGCTCCCACGAAAAGGAAGCGAGGTGAGTTTGATAGGGCTCACTCTCTTGTCTGCAGAAGACACTGTTTCTTTCCCTGTTTTGAAAACGGAACATTTGTGTGCCTCCTAGTGTTTTCCTGCTTCTCCAGGGTTCTGCTGGGGCCCTGGCAGTGGCTTGGTGATTTAACTTTGCACTCTCTTAGAGCCCGGGTGTGAAATTCACCCGCCAGAAGAGCCGAGCTCCGAGCCAAGTGTGCAGCTGGGGAAAGTGGTGGCTCTGGAGGGCCCTGTATTCTGGGGTGCTAGTCACAGGGAAGGGGAGGGGGTGGGCAAAAGGCTATTCCTTGAACATTCCTGTCTTAGTTAGGGTCCTTTGGTTGTGATGAACAAAAAATGGACTCCAGATAACTCAAGGAAAAGTGAATTTACCGAAAAGCTGTGGGAGAAAGCAGACATGTGAAAGAAATGATGGAGAATTAGGCTTTGGAAAGTTCTGGAACTGAGAAATTCCAGGGATCTAGGAAGCAAGATCTAAGGGGCCATTGCAGATGCAAAGTCCAGGGAGGGAGCTTCTGATTGGCCAACTTGAGTCACGTGACCGCCCCTCACTCGCTAACTCCAACCAGATGCCTTGTAAGGCTCCCAAGGGAAACCAAGGGGCGTGCCCTGGGCATGTGAGCCACATGGAGGTCACCAGAGTCTGCTTTCCTCAGCCGAAGCCAGGACTGACCCTGCCCTCCTCCCTGGTCGTGTGCCATGGCGTCATAGCTCCTTTTGTGTTTATCTGGGCCACGCAATTGTCCCAGTCGCCTCTAGCGCAGTTAAGAATGCCTGCTGCTCGGTGAGGGGCCGTTCTCTTTCATTTCGCCCAGTCTCCACACTCACAGTTTTCACAGGTGGTCGTGAGGGTGCCTCCCAGCACTGGTGCTGTCAGCGCTGTGCGAGGGCTCAGCCGGGTCAGCCCGCAGTGCTGAGTGCGTGCTCAGCTCTGTCTGCGGCGGCTCTGAGAAGGCCCACGAACACCGAGGGAGTGGATGCTCAGCCTTTGCTCCCGGGCAAATGCAGGGCTAGGTGCCAGGGCAGTTTTGTCAATAGATATGTGTGTCTTATTTATTATCTTTTGTTGACTTAACATTGAACTCATGGCCAGCTGCCCTACCACTCATGCCCCAATGAAGCTCATTTAACCCACTTAGTTCGAAGGCCTCACACCTTTCTTGCCCTGAGGAACAAAGGTGGGGGTGGGGTGGGGTGTTGGGGAGGGCACATCTTAAACAGCTGTTTCCAACAAAAAGCACAAAATCACAGCGTGGTGCTAAATACACGCAAAGTTTACAGCATGAAAATGGAAAACGTCTTCGGGCAGATCTCCGCTGGGACCCTGTGCAGGTGACTCAGGTTTCCTGCTGCTCTGCAGGCTTTCCACCATCCCAAAATACCAACCACAAAATACCGATCACAAAATACTGTGAGTATTGGTTTGGGGGGAATAAGCAAGTCAGTGAATTTGCAAAAAACCAAAATCTGTAATACTGTCGTCTCTTCCAGCCTGGGAAGGCGGTGTAGAGAGAGGTACGGCAGCTGTGCGCTGGCCGTGCAGCCGGAGTTCGGACCTGTCTCTGCTGTGGACACTGTTGAGAGGCAGTGTTGCTCAGTGGCCTGTGCAGCAGGCCCCTGCTGAGAGCTGGTTTGCACGTGTTGTGGGTCGTAGAGAATACTGAGGGCCATGGAGCGAAGTAGTGGGGTGGTGGGGGTGGGAGAGTGGTTTCCCCGGGAGCTTGGGCTGTTTTCCTCCGCTGTGATGAGTGCAGTGATACTAGACTCTGAGGTTTTCTATGTAGCTTCCCCTGGAGATAATCTCTCACAGGAATCTGGGAAACCCTCGCTCACGGCCTTTTGGGTTTTCAGGAGAGGATTGCATAGTGGTTCAGAGCATGGGCTCTGGAGCCTCAGCTGCTGGGCCTGAATCCCGGCTCTGCTATTCATGAATTCCGTGACCTTGGGCAAGTTATTTAACTTCTCTGAGCCTCAGTTTTCTCATCCATAAAATGGGGATAATAATAATAACGGTCTCATAGTCACTGAGAAGATCAGAGGGTGTGTGTATGTGTAGTATGTAGAACAGTGCTTGGCTCTGGGTGTGCTGACAAGGGTTTCCCGTTATTTGTCACCAGCTCCGGGAGTCACACATCCTTGTGTGTCCGCACCCCAGTTCAGCAATCACCGGGGAAGCTGGGTCTGTGGATCTTTCCATTCTGCTAGGGGCTGCTGACCCAGTGCTTGAGCTGACACAGAAGACAGCTGAGTAGAAGGACTCTTTTCTCTCAGTGTTAGCCTAATAGAGGGGCCCCCAAGAGGCTGTGGGGAGTGTGCTTTGCGGCTGCCCCTCTGCCCCAACCCAAAGCGGCACTGGTGCCTGAAGGAAGAGAGAACAGGGTTTGCTGCCTCCTCTCTCTTCCACTCACTGTTGTCTCCGGGACTCGCATGCCTAACCTTTCACCGCCGCCGGGTGGGTCCTGTTACTTTTGTGTGTTTTCTCTGGCCTGGTTTGAGTTCCAGAAGGTCTGTCGGGTCTCTGTGGGAGTCTGGCAGCCTCTACAGGCCTTTCTGAATTATATAACTGTGAGTTGTTTTCTGTTCCTAACTGGGGTTCTTCCTGTGCTGTAATTCATTTGACTATTAGGGTACTAGAATTTTCTTTGGGATCCCCTAGCGTTTCCTTACAAACATTCTTTTCTGCTGTATTTTTTTCTTTAAAATAATTCTTTCTCATTGCCGAAGCAGTGTGTATTCACCAGAGAACGTTACAAAATACAGGGACAACAAACACTCCCTCCCACCGTGCTGACACCTTCCTGCACATCCTCCTGCCTCTGTCCCTCACACACACGGGCCGCCATGGCGATGAGACTGCCCTTTTGTCAGTTCAGATGTCACTCTTGTTTCCTCGGGTGACTCTGTAGTCTTCCTTGTATGGTCTGAGAACCCTTTACTCACAGGTGCCGGAGGGTGGCCGGCGAGGGCGCACCCATTTCTCATTATAAGCAGTGCTCCGATTAGTATCCCGTGCCTGCCTGCATGCCTGATTAGGTCCTCAGAGTGGATTTCTAGAAGTCTGCAGGGGTGATGCTGAAAGGAGTGCTTGCCTCTCCTGACTCCCTATGATGCTCATGGGGCCCCAGGCCTGTGGGTCTCTGTGGCTACCCTCCCAAGGTGCAGGCCAAAGAATGGACAGGGCAGCGAATGGGGCCCTACGTTAACTCCTCTTCCCCGATTCCAGTTGTTTCCCTCCTTTAGCTGATTTAGCTACAGCTTTCTACTCTGTTCCCTGGGATAGATAGATATTTCATTGCTGAAAGTATTACAGATGCCCCCCCCCCCCCACTAGCCCCCTCTAGCCCACCCTGGCCCCTGGCCCCAGGCCTTCACCCCCCAATTGTCTGTGTCTATGGATTATGCATATATGCATACAAGTTCTTTGGTTGATCTTTTCCGACCCTCTCACCCTCCCCCGCCTTCCCTCTGAGATTCTGCAATCTGTTCAATGCTTCTATATCTCTGGATATATTTTGTTCATCAATTTATTTTGTTCATTAGATTCCACATATGAGTGAGATCATGTGATACTTGTCTTTCTCTGACTGGCTTATTTCATTTAGCGTAATGCTCTCCAGGCCCCTCCATGCTGTCTCACAGGGTAAGAGATCCTTCTTTTTACTGCTGCATAGTATTCCGTGGTGTAAATGTACCACAGCTTTTTTATCCACTCATCTACTGATGGGCACTTGGGCTGTTTCCAGGGCTTAGCTATTGTAAATTGTACTGCTATGAACACAGGGGAGCATACATTCTTTCTGAATAGTATTTCGGGTTTCTTAGGATATATTTCTAGAATTGGCATCACTGGGTCAAATGGCAGTTCCATATTTAATTTTTTGAGGAAATTTCATACTGTTTTTCCATAATGGCTGCACCAGTCTGCATTCCCACCAGCAGTGCACTAGGGTTCCCTTTTCTCCACATCCTCTCCAGCACTTGTCATTTGTTGATTTGTTGATGTTAGCCGTTCTGACTAATGTGAGGTCATTTTAATTTGCATCTCTCTGATGATCAGTGACTTTGAGCATTTTTTCATATGTCTCTTGGCCATCTGTATGCCTGCTTTGGAGAAGTGTCTATTTAGGTCCTTTGCCCATTTTTAATTGGATTGTTTGTCTTTCTTTCATTAAGTTGTATGAATTTCTTATATATTTTGGATATTAACCCTTTATCAGATGTATCATTGCCGAATATGTTCTCCCATACAATGGGCTCCCTTTTTATTTTGATGATGGTTTCTTTTGCTGTACAAAAGCTTTTTATTTTGATGTAGTCCCATTTGTTTATTTTCTCCTTAGTTTTCTTTGCTGTAGGAGATGTATCTGTAAACATATTGCTATAAGAGATGTCTGAGATTTTGCTGCTTATTGTTTCCTCTAGGATTTTATGGTTTCCCGACTTACATTGAAGTCTTTTATCCATTTTGAGCTTATTCTTGTTTATGGTGTAAGAAGGTGGTCTAGTTTCATTTTTTTGCATCTATCTGTCCAATTTTCCCAACACCATTTATTGAAGAGACTGTCTTGACTCCATTGTATGTTCTGGCCTCTTTTGTCAAATATTAATTGAGTGTATTGGCTTGGGTCAATTTCTGGTGTCTCTGTTTTGTTTCATTGATCTATATGCCTGTTCTTGTGCCAGTACCAGGCTGTTTTAATTACGGTGGCTTTGTAGTATAACTTGAGATCTGGTATTGTGATTCCTCCATCTTTGCTCTTCTTTCTCAATATTTCTGTGGCTATTCAGGGTCTTTTTTGGTTCCATATACATTTTTTGGAGTATTTGTTTTAGATCTGTGAAATATACTGTTGGTATTTTAATAGGGATTGCATTGAATCTGTGGGTAGTATGGACATTTTAATAATGTTAAATCTACCTATCCATGAACATGGTATATTCTTCCACTTCTTTATATCATCCTCCATCTCTTTTTCAATGCCCTGTAGTTTTCCGAGTATAAAAGTCTTTTACGTTCTTGGTTAAGTTTATTCCTATGTATCTTATTTTTTTTTTTTTTTGGTGCAATGGTAAATGGGATTGTTTGTTTAGTTTCTCTTTCTGAGAATTCATTATTGGTGTATAAAAAGCCATTGATTTTTGGGTGTTGATTTTGTATTCTGCTACATTGCCAAATTCATTTATTAAATCTGGTAGTTTTTTTGGTGGAGTCTTTAGGGTTTCCATATTGTCTGTGAATAATGAGAGTTTTACTTCATCCTTTCCAATTTGGATGCCTTTTATTTCTTCTTGTATGATCGCTGTGGCTATGAATTCCAGTACTATGTTGAATAAGAGTAGTGAAAGCGGACATCCCTGACTTGTTCTTAGGGGATATGTTTTTAGTTTTCAAATCTTCTTGAACATGTAGAGACTTGTTTTGTGTCCTGACGTGGTCTATCTTTGAGAATGACTCATGTGCACTTGAGAAGAATGTATATTCTGCAGATTTGGGGTGAAATGTTCTATAAATGGCAATTAAATCCATCTGATCCATGGTGTCATTTAGAGTGCTTGTTTCCTTGTTAACTTTTTTTCCTGGAAGATCGATCCACTGAAGTTAGAGGGGTGTTAAAGTCCCCTACTATTATGTCGATCTCTTCCTTAAAGTCCTCTAGAAGTTACTTTATATATTTAGGTGCTCCTATATTGGGTACATATATGTATACCAGGGTTATGTCCTCTTGTTGGATCAATCCTTTTAGTATTATGTAGTGACCTTTGTTGTCTCTTGTGATGGCCTTCATTTTGAAGTCTATTTTGTTAGATATGAGTATTGCTACCCAAGCTTGTTTTTGTTTCTCTTTACAAGGAAAATTTTTTTCTATCCCTTCATTCTCATCCTGTGTGAGTCTTTTGTTCTGAGGTGGGTGTCTTCCCATTTTGACTGTCTGTGATTATATATGAGGTAGATCAGCTATGCCGTCCAATCTCTTGTGCAGGACAGTGTAAACACTGTTTCTGTCTAATTAGATCAGACAAAGACTCAAAGCCTCCAGAGACCTACCTCTGCCTCCATATTGATTGGATTCAGTCTCAATTAGCCTCAGGCAATTGTTTATAGGTGGGGCAAGCAGATTTTCCAACAGGGTGGGGCAGTAGCTTCTGCCTGGAGGCTAATTGTTATTCCCAGTCTCTCAATGGGCCTCAGAAACTCCATAGGGTGGGGAATGGTGTTTTCCAACAGGGTGAGGCAACTGTCTTCCCCCCTTGGCATAAACCGCCTGGATAGCAATGGTCTGCCTGAGAAAGATGTTCTCTACAGTGAGGGAATGACTCAGCACAGGAAACTGGGGTGTTTGCTTTCCGAACTCTAACACTGGCTTCTCACACAGCTCCAGTCCACTCTGCCCTCCCTCTCCTGGAGCCCAAGGTGAGTGGCTGCACACCTTGTGCACTGGCTCTTTAAGAGGGTGCCTGCATTTCCAGCTGTCTCTCCCTGGCAGACAGCAACCCTGCTGCTTTTCACAGGCAGATGTTTTGTGGGCACCTTTCTCGGTTCTGGTGCTCTCTGCTGGGGGGCCCAGCTTGGGGATTAGACCCCAGAGTTCTCAGTGGGTACCCGCCACAGCTGAGGTATCCCACCAGAACCTGAGCTGTTGTCTGTGGGATCCCGGCCAGCCCTTCAGCAACCAAGCCTTCCTATCAGCTTCTCTGTGGTCTCCACTTTCCATCCTTGGTTATCAGGGTCCTCACAACATTTTATTGTTTTAAAAAGTATTTTAAAAATTTAAAAAGTTATGGTATAAACATACAAGTTACCATCATAACCATTTTTAGTACACAGCACAGTTGTGTTGTGAAGGAAAACCCCTATTCTATAAAACTGCTGTTTGGAATTCTCTGCTATTCTTTGGACAGCCTCTATCTAATTCTGGAAAAGTAACTTTGCTTTCTAGCCTGCTTGAATAATGGGGGAGATAAACTTAGCTGTCTGACCTTGTAGGCCAGAGACTAGATACACCCAGGTGCATTTTTTAATTGGATAGAACTGTGTAGTTTTCAAGGCCGCCGCCAGCAAGCGCACAAAGGGCTGGCTCTTCCGTAAAAAGGGAAGTTCTGCTTGTAGCTTTGCTTAGAATTTGGATTCATTTCCCTGAGCCCACCGCGGTGAATAAAGTGTAACTCCAAACTCTAAGAGCGCTGTTTGGTTCTTGTCCGGTTTTTCTATAACAGTGTAAGTATATTCATGTGTGTAGCAGAGCTCCAGAGCGTTTTCATCTTGTAAATCTGAAACCCTATACCTGTGGGAAACAACATCCCCTCCCCCAGCCCCTGGTGCCCACCATTGTACTTTCTGTCTCTGACTTTGAACTTCAGATAACTCATAGAAGTGGAATCATACAGCACTTGTCTTCCTGTGACTGGCTTATTTCACTGAGGGGAAAACCCTTGTTTGTGGCCCTTTGGATTTCCAAAGAAGGATTCTCAGCTCCCTGGGCCTGAATGCTGGCTCTGCTGTTTAATAATTCTGTGGCCTTGGGCAAGTTACTTACCCTCCCTGAGCGGCAGTTAATGTCCTCAAGGTTTATCCATATTGTAGTCTGTGTCAGCATTTCCTTCCTTTTTAAGGCTGAATGATATTACAGTTTAGTTATATGCCACATTTTGCTTATCCAGTCATCTGTTGGTAGACACTTGGGTTGCTTCTACTTTTGGCTACGGTGAATTATGCTGCTGTGAACAGGGGTGTACAAATGTTTCCTTGAGGCCCCGCTTTAAGTGCTTGTGGATATAGACCTGGAAGTGGAATGGCTGGAGGGAAAGTGTCCTTGGCTGACTGTTCCCGGGACCTGGCCTCTAATCCCTTCACAGGTCCAGTTGACACATCCATTCGCTCACTTAGATTTTATTGGGAACCATCCTTGTTTCAGTTCCTAAGCTAGGCTGTGGAGATGGGATGTCTAAGATAGGTCCCTGCCCTCATGGAGTTAATATTCCAACAGGAAGTTCAGTTCAGTTTATGATAAATGTCATGAAGAGACTTAATTAGGAGAAGGCAGCACAGTGATGCTACCTTAGATGGGGAAAACCTTCAGAAGCAAGTGCTATGTAACCTGAGACTACAAGATGAGAAGGGGCCAGCCACACAGAATCCAGGAAATACCATTCTGGGCCCTGGGATGGGGGATATAAAGGCTGTGAGGAGGAAATCAGTTTGGCATGGTCATGTAGCTGGGATACGGTGGGTGTGGGATGGAGAAGAGGTGGGCAGGGCCAGATCACGGATGGACTCTAAGTGGAGATAAGCTTCTGTGGTGAGTGCAGTAGGAGGCCACTGGAGGGTTTTATGTCGGGATGGGAAGGATCATATTTGGATTTAAAATTTCACTCATTTGCTGTTGAATGGTGATAGATTGTCAGGTGGCTAGAGTTGAAGTAGGAAGATGAGGGAAGAGACAGCCAAAGACATCCAGGTGAGAGATGATGAGAGAGACATGATGCATTTAGAGAGACTGGGCAGATCTAGGAGTTGAAAGGACCCGCTGGTGGATCAGATGTAAGGTGTGTGTGTGTGTGTGTGTGTGTGTGTGTGTGTGTGTGTAAATAAACACAAAACCTGATGCCTAGTACTCTTTACATATGACATCTTCTTTGAACTTCATATCAACCTCCTAACTACATTTTGTAGATGAGTGCTATTCAGAGGAAATGTAACATGAGCCATAAATATAACACAGGCCATGTCCATAATTTAAAATTGTCTAAGTAGCCACGTTAAAAAAGTCAAAAGAAACAGGAAGTTTTTGACCATGTTTTCTTTAACTCATTATATCCCAAATATAATCTTGTCAACATGTAATCAATATAAAATTATTAATGAAATATTTTACTTTTCTTCATACCAAGTCCTCAAAATTTGGTATGCAATTTACACTTAAACATGTCTCTTGAACTAACCACATTTTAAGTACTTACTAGCTACATCTGGCTAGTGGCTACCATATGGGCAGCAGTTACAGGTGAGGAAATAAAGGCTCAGAGAAGGTAAGTTATGTATACTCAGGTCACAGATTTAGGATTGAGCCCCTTCTTGCCTCTGGCACCCATGTGGTGCTTGTGGCACTGTGTCCACCCCAGTGGCCCAAGGCTTTCTCCATGGAAGCAAATCTTACGAGAAGTTCCATAGACTTCCTCCACATCATACACTTGTAGACCCAGGCTCTAGCATTTGTCATATATTTATATCTTCCTTTCCAAAGCAAGTCAACCTCAAGTTCCTTCCCTCTGCCCAAGCTCCTCTTTGCAAACATTACATCATGTGGAAAATGTGAGCGTTTTCTTTGTCTTCCCCTTCTGGCCTCTGTTTGACTATACATCTTGTGGATCCTGGGAACTTGGGCATCTCCTCTTTCGGGGGGTATTATAGCAGCCCTTTTGTCCACAGGGTCTCTCAGTCATTCAGCGAATATTGATAGTAGGGTAGAGATCAGACCTGGGATTCCAGTCCCAAATCTAACAGATGGATGAACATGGGCAGCGTATTTAATTTCTCTGGTTCTAGCTTCCTCATTAACAAACCAAAGATATGATAATACATGTCTTTCAGGCTTATTATGAAGATTATGTGAGATGATATATGTAAACTATCACAATGGTAATATGAACAGCAGCTATTCTTCTTCTTCTTACTACCACCAATATTGTTTATTGGAGCCTGCAATGTGCCAGGCACTATCCCAATGATGTTAACCTTCCCTCTCTTTACTCTCATTTTTTCTGTAGGAGTGAATTTTACATGCTTTTTTATTAACCCAATCACTCCTGTGTTTCTTAGGCAGACTGGAGACCTCAGCTCCTTAAAAAAAATCCTTTACACTCCTGTTTGGCTCTCAGTTCTGCCACCCATGCTACCCACTCCTCCCTCTGCCGTGTACATCATGTCTGCATGAGTTTTACTTTTATTTTTTTATAGCTTTAGGGTCACACAGCTATTTTTCTAGTGACAGAACAAGTACTGTATTTCAGGGTCTCCCAAATATCTGTCAGGTGCTCTAAAAAAAACTTTATTGAGGAATATTTTACGAATCATAGAATTCTCCCATTTCAAGTGTACAATTCAATGATTTCTCATAAAGTTATCAAGTTATGCAATCATCACCATAAATCCATTTAGAATATTTTTATCACACCAATTAGATCCCACATGCCAATTTACCCTATTTTTTTTTGCTATCTCTTTATAACTTCTTTCTTGTGGGTTCCACATTTATTTTTAAAAGTTTATATTGGTGCTAGGTGTACAGCATAGTGGTTAGACAATTATATAATTTATGAAGTGATACCCCTACCAAGTCTAGTTCCCACCTGGCATCATACATAGTTATTACAATATTATTGCCTATATTCTCTGTGATGTACTTCATACCCCCATGGCTATTTTGTAACTTCTTACCCCCTTCACCTTTTTTACCCTTCCCCTCATCCCCTCCCATCTGGCAAACTTCAGTTTGTTCACTGAATCTATGAGTCTGTTTTTGTTTTGTTTGTTCGTTTATTTTGTTCTTCAGATTCCACATATAGGTGAAATATGTGGTATCTGTCTTTCCCTGACTTATTTCACTTAGCATAGTTCCCTCTAGGTCCATCCATGTTGTTGCAAAATGATAAGATTTTCATACTTTTTTATAAACAAATATTACTCCATTGTACTTGTGGACCACATCCCCTTTATCCAGTTGTCTACTGATAGGCACCTGGGTTGCTTCCATATCTTGGCTACTGTAAATAATGCTACAGTGAACATAGGGGTGCATCTGTCTTTTTGAATTCGTGTTTTAGATTTTTTTCAGATACATTCCCAGAAGTGGAATTGCTGGGTAGTAAGTTCTATTTTAAAATGTTTTTTAGAACCCCACATACTTTTTTTTGTAGTAGCGGCACAAGTTTGCATTCCCACCTATAGTGCTTGACAGTCCCCTTTACTCCACATCATCCCAACACTTGTTGTTGGTTTATTGACAACAGCCATCCTGACAGGTATGCGGTGATAGCTCACTGTGGTTTTAATTTGTGTTTCTCTGATGATTAGTGATGTTGATCATCCTTTCATATGTCTGTTGGCCATTTGTATGTCCTCTTTGAACAGGTGTCTATTCAGGTCTTTAGCTCATTTTTAAATAGGGTTGTTTGTTTTTGTGGTTTTAAGTTGTATGAGTTCTTTATAAATTTTGAATATTACCTCCTTATTATATTAGCTCTATCATTGGCAAATATCTTCTCCCATTCAGTAGGCTGTCTTTTCATTTTGTTTTTTTTGCTGTGCAAACCTTTTTTTAGTTTGATATAGTCTCATTTGTTTATATTTTCTTTTGTTTCCTTTACCTGAGGAGAAGTACCAGAAAAACTATTACTAAGGGCAGTGTCAGAGAGTTTACTGCATATGGTTTCTCCTAGAAGTTTTATGGTTTTGGGTCTTACATTTAAACCTTTAATCTATTTCGAGTTTATTCTTTTATATGGTTTAAGAAGGCGGCCTAGTGTCATTTATTTGCCTGTATCTGTCCAATTTTCCCAACACCATTTATTGGCTAGACCACATTTACCCCACTGTATATTCTTGCTTCCTTTGCCATATAGTAATTGACATGTCGGTGTGGGTTTATTTCTGCATTCTCCATTCTGTTCTATTGGTGTATGTGTCTGTTTTTATGCCAGCACCATGCTTTTTCATTTTGTTTTATTACTGTGGTCTTGGATTATAGTTTGATATCAGGTAGCATGATACCTGCAACTTTGTTCTTCTTTCTCAAGATTGCTGTGGTTATTTGGTGCCTTTTGCGGTTATATATACATTTTAGGATTATTTGTTCTAGTTCCATGAAAAATGCTGTTGGTATTTTGATAGCAACTGTATTGAATGTGTAGGCTGCTTTGGGCAGTATGAATATTTAATGATGTTAATTCTTTCTATCCATGAGCACACTGTGTGCTCCCACTGGTTTGCACCCTCTTCAGTTTCTTAGGACTTTCTGAGTACAGGTCTTTTACATTCTTGGTTAAATGTATTCCTAGGCATTTCATTTGTTTCTTTAATGCAATTGTAAAGGATCTTGTTTTCTTAATTTTTTCTTTTGGATAGTTTGTTATCTATAATAATAAAAGGGTAATATGCTAATTAGACCGGACGTCTTCTGGGCATCCTTCCTGACAAAGCTGGGGCCCGAGGGAAGCCAGCATGGGTCCCGGGTGCCGGAGGGAAGCCGGTGCTGGCAGCTGGGGGAAAAAAGGCCTACTCTTGCACCAGTTTTTGTGCATCGGGCTTCTAGTTGGTGTATAAAAGTGCAATCAATTTCTAAATATATATTTCATATCCTGCTACTTTACTGAATTCATTTATCAGTTGTAGTAGTTTTTTTGATGGAATTTAAGAGTTTTCTCTATATAGTATTATATCATCTGCAAATAGTGACAGTTTTACTTTTACCTTTCCAATTTAGATGCCTTTTATTTCTTTTTCTTGTTTGATTTCTGTGGCTATGACTTCAAGTACTATGTTAAATAAAAGTGGTGAAAGTGGATATTCCTGTTTGCTTCCTGATCTTAAGAAAAACACTTTTAGCTTTTCCCCATTGAATATGATGTTAGCTCTGTGTTTGTCATATATGGCCTTTAATATGTTGTGGTATGATTTTCTGCATTTTTTAATATGATCATATGTGTTTATCCATCATTGTGTTTATGTGGTGTATCACATAAATTGATTTGTGGATGTTGAGCCAACCTTGCATTCCAGGAATAAATCCCACTTGATCATGGTGTATGATTGTTTTTTCAAATTGATCTTAGAGCGGTAGGTAGGGAGGGAGGACAGGGAGAGAGGAGAAAGAGAGATGATAGAGAAACATCTATTGGTTGTCTCCAATATGCGCCCCCAACCAGGGATCGAATCCAAGACCTGAGGATGAGCCCTGACTGGGAATCAAAAATCGAACCCACCACTTTTTAGTGTATGGGATAATGCTAAAACCCACTGAGCCACACCTTCCAGGGTTAAATGTATTTCTGAATTCAGTTTGCTAATATTTTGTTGAGGATTTTTTCATCTATGGTCATCAGGGATATTGGCCTATAATTTTATTTTTTGTGTAATATCTTTGTCTGGTTTTGGAATCAGAGTAATGCTGGCCTTCTAAAATGAACTTGTGAACCTTCCCTGCTCTTGAACTTTTTGGAATAGTTTTTTGAAGGGTAGGTGTGAGTTTTTATTTGAATGTTTAATGAAATTTATCTGTGGAGCCATCTGGTCCAGGACTTCTGTTTGTTGGGAGTTTTGTGATTAGTGATTTGATCTCGCTGGTTGTAATCGATCTGTTCAAGTATTCTGTTTCTTCTTGATTCAGTCTTTGAAGAGTGTATGTTTCTAGGAATTTATCCATTTCTTCCAGATAGTTCAGTTTGTTGGCATACAGTTGTTTGCAATATTTTCTCTAATCCTTTGCATCTCTAAGGTGTCAGGTGTCACTTCTCTTTCATTTCTGACTTTATTTATTTTGGTCCTCTATCTTTTTTTCTTAATGAATCTGGTGAAGGGTTTATCAATTTTGTTTGTGTTTTCAAAGAACTAGCTCTTGGTTTCATTCATCTTTTGTATTGTATAATTTGTTTATTTCCACTCTGATCTCAATAATTTCCTTCCTTCTACTCACTTTGGGCTTTGTTCGTTGTTCTTTTTCTAGTTCTTTTAGGTATAAAGTTAAATTGTTTCCTGAGTTAAGGCTGTATTGCTCTGAATTTCCCTCTTAGGACTGTTCTTCTATATCCTATAAGTTTTGGGTTGTTGTGTTTTAATTTTCATTTGTCTCAGGTATATTTTGATGTCTTTCTTTGTCTCATTGTTAACCCATTCAATGTTTAGTAGCATGTTACCTAGTCTCCCTGTGTTGGCTTTTCAGTTTTCTTCATAATTGATTTTTTTTAAAAATATATTTTATTGATTTTTTACAGAGAGGAAGGGAGAGAGATAGAGAGTTAGAAACATCGATGAGAGAGAAACATCGATCAGCTGCCTCCTGCACATCTCCTACTGGGGATATGCCCACAACCCAGGTACATGCCCTTGACCGGAATCGAACCTGGGACCTTTCAGTCCGCAGGCCGACGCTCTATCCACTGAGCCAAACCGGTTTCAGCCGTAATTGATTTTTAGTTTCATACCATTGTGGTTAGAGAAGATGCTCCATATGATTTTAATTTTTAAAATCTGGAGTTGTGTTGTGGCCTAGCATGTAGTCTATCCTGGGAAATGTTCTATGTGCATTTGGAAAGAATGTATATTCCGCTGCTTTGGGGTGAAATGCATTACAAATGTTGACTAAATTAATGTGGTCTAATGTGTCGTTTAAGGTTGCTGTTTTCTTGTTGATTTTCTGTTGGGAAGTTCTATCCATTGATATCAATGGGGTGTTAAAGTCTTGTAGTTGGTTTATTTTTTATTTTTAAAAAAATCTTTATTAGTGAAAGCATTACATATGTCCCCCTTTCCCCCCTATTGACCTTGGCTGCCCCCTCTACCGACGCCCCCCCCGCCCCCCCGGGCCTTTACCACCCTATTGTCTGTGTCCATGGGTTATGCACACAAGTTCTCTGATTGATCACCTCCCACCCACCCACCCTCCCCTGCCTTCCCTCCGGGATTCCGCACTCTGTTCCACGCTTCCATGTCTCTGGATCCACTCTGTTCATCAGTTATTTTGTAATTAGATCGCAGGTGGTTTATTTTTTAATGAAAAAAATGAAAGCCACTGTGTGCAGGGCAATGCATAGTTCAGACAAAAGGAAGCTGGTGGGAAAAATATTTTTTGGATGTTTTTCTATAAACTTTAAACTCCTCTGGGCACTCAGCAAATTGATTTGTAATATAGTGGCCCTGGTCTTAGTGTATTTCTTTTTGATCTTATTCCAGGCACCAGCATGTCTGAGGAGCATGCTAATGACATTAACACTAGCTAACTCCTGATCGATTGCCATGTGCTGGCACTGTGCAGTAGCATCGCATCTGTTTTCTCTTTTAATACGTAAAGCAACCCTTTGAGACAATTGCTATTATTTTTTATTAAAGATGTGGAAACTGAGGGCCTAGGAGGTTGATATGGTTGCTTAGGGTCATGGAGCGGGATTTTAACTTAAGCCTTCTACCAAGAAGTGTCCCTAACTACCATCTTTGCTGTTGGTTGGCATTTAACTAGCTCTGCTAAGGGTGTTCCCCTTGAGTTGTAGATGGACCATAGCTTCTTTCGCCTGGTTCTCTTCCTTGTTCCTGTTACTCTAGGAAACTCAGCTCTGGAATCTGACACACTGAAGGTCAGATCCCAGCCTGTGAGACTGCGCAAGGCAGTCAACCGGAGCTTACCGCCTGGAGCCGTCGTGAGGGTTGCAATGCAGTATGTCAAGGAGTGAGCAGTGCTCTTGGCCGCCTCAGGTGTTCAGTGAAGGGCTATCATTGTTACTGCTGCCACTCTCTCCTTTCAGGCCTCATGCTCCCTCGTTCCCCTTCTGAGCCTGTGCCCCGCCTCAGGGGGTCTCCTTCCTTTGGTGCATGCTTCTCCTTTCCACTGCGGCACTCAGCCTGACTCAGACCCCTACCTGTCGTGGGGGACTCTAGGATAGGAAGTTCTGTTTCCTGCCAGGGTCTCTGGGCGGTGGCTGTTCTCCCATTCCCTTCCATTCCCGAAGATGGCTCTGGAGCAAATCGCCGAATTCCAGAGAAGTGCGTAGGCTCACTCCGCGGCTGGCAAGGCAGTGGGCTCCCTACGGCTAGCAGGGAGTTGTGTGGCTCGGCCCCTTCCTCCCCAGCTGGGTCCCAGCATCTCCCAGGTCCCGTGATTCCCTGAGGGCACCTGAACCCTTCAGTTAGCTCCATGGACCTGACTCGCTTTACTCTGCGTTCCCCCCTTTTCTTTAGGGTATCAGCTCCCCACTCCCTTTCTCCATTTCCCCAGCGGGTGGTGGCAAGGCCTACCTAGGGGAGAACTCCAGGCAAGTGCTTTCTCCCCAGTTGAATGCTGTGACCTCACTGATAAATCGATCCCCTCCCGTCTTGGCCTGCCTCTGTGGGCAGATGCTGCATCTGAGTGGCTTTAGGTTGTGAGTTGGTGGGACACTTGGGCTGAGCAGTGGGAGGCGCAGCGTGGCTCAGCTGTTTGGGTGGGCGCCGTGGCTTCACCACTGGCAGACGGGTCCTCCTCTGGGAGATGGAGGGCTCCCCTGGGCCGAAGCGGGACCCGCGTGCCTGGCGTGGGGCATCCAAGGCTGCATTCGTTGCTGCCTTCCTTCATTCCCCTCATCGTGGAAGCTGGAAGCTGTTAGTAAGCAAAATGCTGCCTGGCAACTATTTTCCATTTTGAGTGTGTGCTGGTGCCGGAGAAGGGGAAACCCTCAAAACCCACCGCTTCTGACTCAGGCACCATTGGTTTTGCCACAACCACCAGTTTGGCCCCCGTCCCTCCACCACCCTAGTCATGTCTGCTTTTTCTCAACCACAGCCTGTCTGGGCCATCGCTGGGCTGGCATGGGCTTGCCTGACTTTCTAAGGAGCCCCCTGCCAAAAAGGGGCTTCTGTGTGGGACTGGGTGGCAGGCATGTGGTGACAGGAGGCCTGGAAGGGTTTCCACTGGCAAACGCACACTGTGTCTATGTGGGCCTCTGGCCGCCTGCTTAGAACCCTGTGACAGCTGTCCCACAGCTGGAGTGGCTGGGATGTCAGTGGCGACATAGTTGGATGATCAAGACAGATGGACAAAGGTGAGACCTTGTGGATCATGAGTCAGGATCTCTGATTTTCCTAGTAAAGGCTATAATTGTCAGTCAGCATGACTGGTCGTCCACCCACCCATCCACCTGTAACCGGACAGTCAGTGGGTCCCGGCTGCCTCTTACTGCCTGAGCCAATGAAGAAGAGACAGGGTTGACTCATACCTGAGCATTTATTCTAGTAAAGCTGGCAGAATGGGAGAGCAGCAGGTCAGCCACAAAAGCCTGCTCTGCCCCCACCATAAGCCAGCTGCTTATATTGGGTGGGAGGACAAAGATTACAAGGGTAAGTAGGCAAAAGGGTATGCCAAATGGGCAGTTTACAAGTAATACGGGATGGAGATTTGCAAAGGCTTGCAGGCATGCACAGGTGGAGGGTCTTCAAAGGGCTAGTGATGTGTAAAGGGCGGGAGGCTCTGGTCTCTGCAACAAGGTTGTTCATCTTTCCATGAGAATAGGCAGCTCCCGGTGGGGAGGAGGGGCTGCAATCCAGGTGAGCCCCCAGGCCCTTAATCGGAATAAAACACTCATGGTTAACAGAGCATGATTCATATTTCTTACAGTTATAGCTGGTCTCCAATATTCTCTTTCTGCCCCGATCACACCCATCCATCCACATTCAGCATAGTGTAATGTTTAAGAACATCGACATGGGAGTGATCCTGCCTAGGTTGGGATCCCAACTCTGTTACTCACCGAGTATGTGATCTTGGTTAGGTTTTTAAACCTCCCCTTGCCTCAGCCTCCTTAGGTATCAAATGAGATTGATGTTGAAAATAATGATAGAGCCTGCCTCATGGCGTTGTTACGGGTGAGGTGCTATTGCTGTTATTATATCTGCCCATCTATTTAGCTAACAGCTTTCATAATCACCAATGCTCTGCACTGCATATTTCTGGTTTTTGGCTTTGCACTTCCTGGTTCCCTTGTTGGGTGAGTAGGGCCATATGACTCGTTCTGGCCAAAGAGTTGTGATCCAAAGTGATGTATTCACCTTATGTTGGAGCATTTCAATACTGGTTTCCTGCTCTCCAAAGCAGTCTTTGCATTGTCTTCTCTATCAACCTGACCCTGGAGACATGAGCAGGTTCCCCGGCCGATCTGGCGTGAACATGTGGTATGAAAGGAAAAGAAATCTTCGCCCCGGTGGGCGTGGTTTATTACTGCTCTATAACCCAGCCATCCGACCAATTCTCTCTTCCCTCTCAGCTACCCATGTACAGTGACACCCCAGCCTTCGTTTGCTTCTTTTTCCTTTTCTTCATAGCACATACTACTAGCTGGTGTCTTATTACACATTTATTGTTTGTTGTTAGTTATGCTCGGTGGATTCTCTGTAAGGCCAGCACTTTGTTTGTTCACGTCTGCAGTTCTAGTGTTTAGAATGGTGCCTTGCAAGTCCCTACTGAGGTAGCGGATGCTTGAGAAGGGACATACTGACCTTTCATTCTCCAATTTTATTGCCTTGCATCAAGAAAAAACTCCCAGACCTAGACCCCATTGTCTCTGTAGACCTCCTAATACCTACTGGATTGCAGAAGCTGCCCCGAACCCGGGGCGGCGGTCCTGGCCCAGGCCCTGTTCTGAATCTTACCGGGGCCTTTGCCTGTCCGTCACAGCTGTCACCCAGAACAGAACACCTTGGTAAGCCCAGCATATCTTTAGTCAGTTTTATTTTTTTAAACTAGGAGAGATACTCCAAAGACCCTTAACTGTTCCTGGAAGCAAAGTAATCTGCGCCCCCTTGCAGACGTAGGGGCCGGTCGCTTCCAGCCCTGCTTTCCTTCTGTGTAATTCTCAGTCGTGGGCTGAAGCCCGCTCCCGTGGCCCGCCTCATACTCGCCCCTCGCCTCCTGCCTCCCTGTTGATTCTTCCCACTCCGCCCTGCAGCCTGGCCTCTCTCCGTCCTGCCTGCGGGGGCCTGGCTTTGTCATTCCCGCGGAAGCACCAGCCCTCTGGAGCCACAGCTGGCTTTCCTCTCGTTCCCATTGCTGCTTCCGGGATCCCACTCTGGCTAAGAGCTCACCTTTAAGGCTCACATTCTGCCCTCCTGCTGCTTCCCCGCTTAGATCTGCGGACCACCAGCCCCCTCCCCCTTCCGGAGCACACTGGGGCCTGAGTCACAGTCTTCCTTCCCCCCCCAGTGCCTGCCACAATCTTAGGATTCTATTTCAACATCGGCGGAGGCATACCTTTCAGCAACCTAGCCTTATGTTTCTGTGCTTTCTCACTTAAATTCTCTTCACCGCAGATCCCTTTAGGAAACTCCTGAAGATGTGTGCTGGGAAGGCCATGACACTGCTGTTGATAACAGAATAATTGTAAATATTCTAACTGTCCAACAGGTAAACGATGTTAAAGCCTGTGATAGACTGTTATACCGTCACAGAAAATACCTGTGCCTTGCTTGGAGAAATACACGGCGAGGCAGGGAGAAAGCCAGGTGATAAAATAGGAAGTTTATCTTCATGTGTATGTATAGGCCTAAGACAGAACTAAATGAACATAAGATGTCCTTACATGTCTTCATGTGTGCTTGTCATTGGTGGTGACCTGATGAGTATATTGTGTGTGTTTACATGTGTGCATGTGTGTACAGCTGTGTATGTGTGCAGGTGCTCACAGTGCGTGCATCTCTGTGCTCCAACTTTTCCCCATTGAGCATGTGCTAATAATATTGTCTGTGAAAATAATAAAAATTATAATCACACGGCAGGTGCTCTTGGGTATCTTTTTTTAAATGTGTGCAACAAAACAATTTTTAAATTACATAATGTAATTAATTAACTAATTAATTTGTTGTTCCACCCCACCAGGGCTTTATTTGTTTATTTTTTACATTCAGTTTCTAGAAAGAGTGGAAGGGAAGGGAAGAGGGGAAGAGAGAGATGAGAGGGAGGGAGGAGGGGGGGCAGAGAGAGAGAGAGAGAGAGAAAATTACATTGATTGGTTTCCTCCTGCATGCACCCCTGTCGGGGCTGGGGAATCTACAACTGAAGTATGTGTCCTTGACTGGGAATCCAACCAGTGACCATCTGGGCCACAGGCTGATGGCTCTAACCACTGAGAAAACTGGCCAGGGCCATTCAGCATTTCTTTTCATATTAGGTTCAGGTGTTCAGTGTAGTGGTTAGACAATCATATACTTTACAAAATACTTCCCCAGCACCCACCTGGCACCGTACATAGCTATAATATTATTGACTATATCCCTATGCTGTACTCTACATCCCGGTGACTATTTTGTAACCACCAATTTGTACTTATTTTTTAAAAAATATATTTTTATTGATTTCAGAGAGGAAGGGAGAGGGAGAGAGAGATAGAAACATCAATGATGAGAGAGAATCATTGATTGGCTGCCCCCTGCACGCCCCCTACTGGGGATCGAATCCACAACGCTGACATGTTCCTTTGACTGGAATCGAACCCGGGCCCTTTCAGTCCACAGGCCGACACTCTATCCATTGAGCGAAACTGGTTAGGGCCAATTTGTACATCTTAATCCCTTCACCTTTTATAGCCAGTTCTCCTCCCCCCTCCCCTCTGTCAATCATCAGTCTGTTCTCTGTGTTTATGAGTCTGTTTCTATTTTGTTTGTTGATTTATTTTGTTCTTTAGATTCCACATACAAATAAAATCATATGGCATTTGTCTTTCTTTTTCTGATTTATTCATTTAGCATAATATTCCCTAGGTCCATCCATGCTGTCACGAATGATAAGATTTCATTCTTTTTTTATGGCTGACCAGTATTCCATTGTGTAATTCACCACAGCTTTTTTTTTTTTTTTTTAAATCCACTTGGCTATTGATGGGCACTTGGGTTGTCTTCATATCTTGGCTATTGTAAATACCACTGCGATGAATATAGAGATGCATATATTCTTTCCAATTAGTGTTTTGGGATTCTTCGGATATATATACCCAGAAGTAGAATCGCGGGGTCATAAGGCAGTTCCTTTTTTCATTTTTTGAGGAATCTCCACACTTTTCCACAGTGCCTGCACCGGTCTGCATTCCCACCAACAGTGCACGAGGGTTCCCTTTCTTCACCTCATGCCAACACTTGTTGCTTGTTGACTTATTGACAATAGATAGCCATTCTGACAGGTGTGAGGGGGGACCTCACTGTGGTTTTAATTTGCATCTCTCAGATGATTAGTGATGTTGAACATTTTTCGTGGCTATTGGCCACCTGTGTGTCCTCTTTGGAGAAGTGTCTATTCAGGTCCTTCGTTACTTGTGGGCATTTCTTACGGTACATTGTTCGGTTTCCTATGTTGGGCATATCTTCAAGAAGTACAGGAGTTTGTCAGGAGTTATTATTATTTTTCTCTAGAATCCCCAGTTCGACAAAGAAAGATGAAGCATGAGTTTTTAATAGAGGAACTGGTTAGTTGTAATTCCTGCTCTAGATCCAACAGCCAGCTGCGAGGGGCTGTGTTACTCTGGGTGACCTGAGTAGTGTGATGAGCATCCTAACGAAGGCATTTGTGAAGGAAGGTGCCATGTGTCTGCTGCCACATGGACCCAGGACGGAGCTCTCACCAAAGACAACACAAATTTTGCAGTCTCTGACCAGAAGGGAATTTGTCACTGTTTAGCTTGGCTGGCATCCCACAACCTACCTTCTTGTGCAGTTAGAATCCTTTCCAGTGTAATGTGTGAAAAATCATAGGTCCCCTGCCCACGCCCTCCCAGAGCTGTGTCACCAACAGCTTTCAAATGTGTGCAAATTGGAAGACGGCTGGATCCCACATCTCCCTGTGGCATTTGCGGAAGCAAGTGCCTGTTAATAAGTGGCATGACTCCCTGGGCCTCAGTGATGAAGACGTCCCTGTCATGGGAGCCCTGGAGAGGTCTCTGGCAGGGGCCTCAGCACTCAGCGTTTTAATTGGCGGTGGACAGATGTGTTGGGAAAACTCAGCATTTCCGGCCGTTTCAGTAAGAATGCTGTGCCCTTCTGTCCTTACACCTGGATGCGACAGAGCGACGACATGGTTGGTGAAAACAGCTCTTGCTCAGGACGCGGTGTCGGCTGATGGGCGGATTAAACTGTTTCAAGGCATGAACTTTAATTCTTACTTCAGTGATTCTCAAACCTTGTTTTGCGAAGCCCCAGAGCTTTTCTCTCAAGGGATGAGCATGTTATTTCCAAGACAATATGATTTCTTTTTCATGTTAATAAAAAACAATAAAATATGTCATTTATGTAATGTGATTTCTACACTCAAAATGCTCGCATTCCCCTGTATCTGTTCTTCCTCCAATTCTGTCTCCTGATACATGAATTCCTGCTTCATTCTTCATTCTTTCCTATTAGTTTTATGACTTCTTCCTGAAGTCGTTGCGTTAAATGCCTTCATGTAGTTTTAATTATATCTGCTTATTTATCAAAGATTAGATAGTATGCTAGTCTCCCACCAGGATTGTGATTTTTCAACACATCTTTATATATTTGAAAACAATTTGCTTTATGTATTTTGAATGTATTTTTATGTTGTAGAAGTCAGAGTTTCATGACTCTCCAGTCTTCATTGTGAAGGCAGACAGATCGGAGCTCAAATCCTTCTTGGCTGGTCTTAGCTGTGATGGGCCAGCTTTATATTCTCCTACAAGTGTGACTTTTTTTGGATACTTAAGTTACACGATAGAACCAAAGTAAGGTGCTTAACATAATGGACTGCACGTTACTACTGGTGTTGTTATTATCGATGTTTTTTTTTTTTATCAGTAAAACACTCCACTTTGTCCTGTGTAATAGTTCATGCCTTAAATTTTATGTTTGAAATTAATATTTTGACTCATAACAGCATTCCTGTTTCTTCATTTCAATTTTGTGTCATTTTATTCTTGCAAGTCTCTTGTGAACCATATATATTTGAATTTTTATTTTTTCCTCTAAATGATGAATCTTTGTCTTTGATATATGTCTCCTCTATGGGAATAATTCAGCCCATTCACATCCAGCTCATTCACGCAATAGAAAGCATTTTGAAACTTCTACTTCCTCCCTGTCCCAATTTACTCTCCTGTCTTAAATAATTTAGAGTCAAAAATTTATTTAATTTCACATGAATTGTTATGGATGCTTGCATTATTTCATAGGATTCAAGACTTTTGGGGATGTGGCTCCTATAATTTACTTGTTTCATTATTCACCATTTATTTGGTAGACTAATTTTCACCCATCTTTATAAGCTAATTGATTGATGCAATAATTCAATCAACATATATTTATTGAATACTTACTATACGCAGGCATTCTGCCAAGTGCGGGGGATGGGGGGTGTGAGTGTGCAATGGAGAGCTAGTCTGTGTCTGCATCAAATCTGCATTTAGAGGATGAGAGAGACAAAAAAGAACTAAACAGAAAAATAGACCGCAAGTTAAAACAGATATAAAGGGAATAGAGAAAAGGCGTAAGAAGGGAATAGTGGGTGTACGTAGGGGTAGTTGTTTAGGAAGTTGAGTCGGGGGTGGGATGGTTCTTGTGCAGATGGCGTTCATGCTGTGTCTTAAGGAAGAGGTGGAATTAGCTGTGTGAAGAGAGGAGGAAGGATGTTCCAGGCAGAAGGACCAGCATGTAGAAACGTCCTGAGAGAGGAAACAGCTGTATTCTAATTTTGCTTCCATGAACTTATCTATACTAATAAAAGGGTAATATGCTAATCAGACTGGATAGACCAGACATCTTCCAACATCCTTCAGGATGTCCTTCCGGACAAAGCCATGGTGGCAGGGGCCAAGGCAGAGCGGTCAGGGGCCATCAGTTGGCAGGTGAGAGCAGTTAGGAGCGATCAGGCTGGCAGGCAGAGGCGGTTAGAGGCGATCAGGCAGGCAGGTGAGCGGTTAGAAGCCAGAGGTCCCAGATTGCAAGAGGGATGTCCCACTGCTGGTTTACGGGATAGGTCCTAAACCGGCAGTCGGACATCCCCCAAGGGGTCTCGGATTGGAGAGGGCGCAGGCCAGGCTGAGGGACATTCCCCGCTCCTGTGCACAAGTTTTGTGCACTAGGCCTCTAATTTTAAAATATCCGACAATTAGCTTTTGAATGAAAGGAATACATGTAAGCACAGCTAGTCTCTTGTAGCCACCAAAGGAAGGGCATCTAAGGGCCAGGTGGAATGCTCTTCATCCCTCCATCCACCCACCCATCCAATAAACATTTATTGAGTACCTGCTATGCGCCAGGTATTAACCACATACATAATGTGTACAGCCTAGTTGTGTAAAGAGACTGGAGGGCCCCTAAAGATAAGGCTGGGTGCTTCTGTTGGAGTGGGATGGACCAGTGGGGTGGGAGGCACATGTGATGAGCTCTTCAGAGCCCTGAGCAGGGCAAGGGTTGGTGGGAAGAGCTGAGAGCAACTCCTGCCAGATGGCTTCCCTTTCCCCTGAGGAAGTGGGGACTGCATGCTGCAATGTGAGGCACAAGAGCAGCGCTTCCTGTGGGTTTGCAAGGGCATCCTGAATCTAAAGACTGCAGCTCGTTGCTGTGAAAGACTTTTTGTTTTGTTTTGTGTCTGTGTGTGTTTTTCTTTTTCAGGCTTTATGAAGGGATAACTAGACCAATTTTATAAGCCTGGAATTTAAATACACACATGATATTGGGGGGGAACCAATATGCAGATATCACCTCTTGGGGGTCTTCTAGGCACCTGCTATTGGTTCGTCCGGTTGCCACCTGGAAGCTCATGTCCTCCAGTTCCTGGAACTGACCCACTTTCTGCAACTGTCTAGATTCTGATGTTGGATTCTGTCTGACTTGACCCTAATCTCCAAGAGCCTTACTGTCTTCAACTGTAAAATGAGGAGGGGATTGGGTTACTTGATTTCTTAAGGACCTTGCCTATCTTTAAGTTCAGACACCTGTTTATTCACTTTTCTTCCCTCCTTTCCCTTCTTCCTTCCCCTCCCCTCCCCTCCCCCTTCCTTCCACCCATGGATCCACACAGTATTTTTTTTTTAAAATATATTTTACTGATTTTTCACAGAGAGGAAGGGAGAGGGATAGAGAGCCAGAAACATCGATGAGAGAGAAACATCGATCAGCTGCCTCCTGCACATCTACTGGGGATGTGCCCGCAACCCAGGTACATGCCCTTGACCGGAATCGAACCTGCAACCCTTCGGTCCGCAAGCCGACACTCTATCCACTGAGCCAAACTGGTTTCGGCCCACCCAGTATTTAATTGAGTGCTTGCTGTCTGCCAGGCACTGTGCTAGGTGCTCCCCCAATAGTGAGCAAATTAGACACAGTCCCTATCTCATTCGTGGTGCTTTCCATGAGGTATATAAATTATATACCAAGTATGCAAGAGGCAAAATCAAATATCAATTATATATCTATACTAATAAAAGGGTAATATGCTAATTAGACCAGACATCTTCTGGATGACCTTCTGGACATCCTTCCAGACAAAGCCACAGTGGTGGGGCCAAGGCAGAGGCAGTTAGGGGTGATCAGGCTGGCAGGGGAGAGCAGTTAGGGCAATCAGGCTGGCAGTTAGGGGATCAGGCTAACAGGGGAGAGCAGATAGGGGGATCAGGCTGGCAGGGGAGAGCAGTTAGGGCAATCAGGCAGGCAGGCAGAGGCGGTTAGGGATCAGGCCTAAACTGGCAGTCAGACATCCTCTGAGGGGTCCCAAATTGGAGAGGTTTCAGGCCGGGCTGAGGGACATCCCCCCCTCCCCCATGCACGAATTTCGTGCACAGGGCCTCTAGTATTTAGTATAAGTGCTATAACTAAGAGAACAATAGGGTGGGTGAGAATGTCTGTCAAGGCGACCTGTCTTATTTTGGGGTCAGAGAAATCTTTCTTGACAAGGCAAAGTTTAAAGAAAAATGAGGTGAAGATTGGTAGAAAAGCATTCCTGGCAGAGAGATGAAGGAAGATAAAAATTCATAATATGAGAATACAGGTAATTATACTAACTCTACTTAAACCCGATGGACGTCTGTCGGTGGCATCCTTAGCCCTATGCCTGGGCCACAGGGGTGCCTGCAGAGGGGAGCTATACCTGGGCCACAGGGAGTGTCTCCAGCGGGGAGCTATGCCTGGGCCACAGGGAGCGCCTGCAGAGGGGAGTTGTTGCTCTTCTTTCTATGCATGGTGTTGGGTGAGACGGGGCTCTCTTTGGGGCTCAGGGCTTGTCCTTGGTCCTGTTGATGGCTTCTTTGTGGGGGTCACTCTTGGAGTCTCTGCAGAAGCAGAAGCCTGCCACTCAGCACGGCCAGCCTGCGAGGCAGCTGCCTTTCCGTCTGTTCCCGGAAGGAGGGGAGATGTCAGCTGGGGGCCTTCAGGCAGCAAGGGCATCGGGATTGGCTGCGGTCATTTGCAACATTGGTTGGCACTGCAGAGGTCGTGGAAGGTCAGGGTGGTAACTGTCAGAGAACAGAGTCCATTCCCTTCCTTATCCATTGGTCAGACCAATCCCCGCATCCCCGCGCTCTCACTGTCGGAAGACATTTTCCTCAGACCCCTCTGCTGAGAGCCAGGGCCATTTCTCTGGTTACAAAATCAAGTATCAACTTAAGAACGGCAGACGTGCCTTCTCAGCATTCAGACACCCAGTGTCAGGCTCCTGTGTGTGTGTGTGTAAATATTTGAAACAAGCCTTGTAAATACTTTTGTTCATTTGTAATTATTTGCCCATTTGTTTAGCATTTAGTATGGGGAGAGAAGAGAAGGCGTAATTGCCCTGGCCCGGTGGCTCAGCTGGTTGGAGTGTTGTCCCGTACACCAAAAGGTTGTGGGTTCGATTCTCGGTCAGAGCACATACCTAGGTTGTGGGTTTGATTGCTGGTTGAGGTGCATAGGAGAGGCAACCAATCGATGTTTTCCTCTCTCTCTTAAAAAAAACCCCCAATAAAAACATATCCTTGGGTGAGGATTTTAAAAAAAAGACAAGGCACAATTATTGCTCATTAGGAACCCATAGGCAGTGGTTCTCAACCGTGGCTGCACATTAGAATCACCTGGAAATCTTTTTAAAATCCTGATTTCTGGGCCTCATCCTTTGGAAATTGTTTCTTTGTTATGAATTTCCAGAGGATGAGGCCCAGAAATCAGGATTTTAAAAAGATTCCCAGGTGATTCTAATGTGCAGCCATGGTTGAGAACCACTGCCATAAGGTAACATGGGCAACCTGCGCCCAGTGGACAGTTGGCCCTGTCTGGAGGCATGTCGTGTGTCACAGCTGGAGGGGGCTGCTGCTAATGAGCAGAGGCTGAGCATCCTGCATGCATGACACCTGCAAACAGCAGTGCAATCCAAGACCGTGCACAGCTGTGGGACCTTATCTCTCATCAAAAGTCCCAATTTTGTAAAGCCAGTGGGGGTGGGGTGTAAATTACTGATTATAGGGAATGATGTGTTGATCGCAATGGATTCAACCTTCATCTTCTCCTAGGTATTTTATTTATTATTATTATTTTTTTAAATAACTTGTTTTGGGTAGATAATGCAAGGCTTGAAATCCTACAGGTATAACAAAGTATACAAGGTGTGGGGAGGCAGCCAGGTGTGCGGAGGCAACAAGGCATCTCCTCTCCTGTCCCTTCTCTGAGGGACCCCACTGCTACTAGCTTTGCATGTCTTAGTAAAGAGATATTTCAAGTCCATGTCGTTCGATACCCTCAGTAGCACCATTAGCACCATTAGCACACACTTTAGCGCGTAGCTGAGATCTGAGAGCCCCCGGAGCGCATCTGGAGCGGCCTCACTGGTCTGAACAGCCCCGCAGTGTGCCCTCCACAGCGCCGGCCAGTCTCCTGGTGACAGGCACCGGGCCGTCCCCGGTCTGCTGCAGCGAGTGCCCTGGCTGGTAGAGGCCTGTGCATTTCAGACTCGACTAGAGATTTCTAGCAACATGGCATCTGATCTGTGCCCATGCGTTCACGTGCCCATTTCGGGTGCTCGTGACCTTCCCCTCGGTGGGTTCCTCCCCCTTCCCCCTCTGGGACTGACTTCTCTCATCCACCGGCTAACTTTTGTTCCTAATCAAATGCGGTTCTCCAGGGTGGTTGGGAAAATAAGTCGTGTCTGTCACTCAGAGGCTCTGAGCTATGAGGTTGCCAAACTGCTCACGGTTCCCGCTGCAGCGAGAGCCCCCTCTGCAGCCAGTGCTGCCTGATGGTGCCACGCCTTTCCCAGGGGCTTTCTCCTGGGCTAGAAGGCACAGCCTTTCCCAGGGGCTTTCTCCTGGGCTAGAAGGCACAGCCTTTCCCAGCGGCTTTCTCCTGGGCTAGAAGGCACAGCCTTTCCCAGCGGCTTTCTCCTGGGCTAGAAGGCACAGCCTTTCCCAGCGGCTTTCTCCTGGGCTAGAAGGCACAGCCTTTCCCAGGGGCTTTCTCCTGGGCTAGAAGGAAGGCCCTGGTCCTCGGGCTTGAAGAAACCATGAGCTCCGCGGGGCGCCCGCTGCCGGTGGCGCGCTCCTGAGCCTCCGGAGCCTGCTGGCTGCCAGTCCGGCACGCTGGAAGCCGCGGTGTTTTTATCTGCAGGAAACAGCTTGGAGCGGAAGGCGAGTGAGAGTGGATGGATAGATGAGGGAACTGGAAGAGGAGGCAGCGTGGGAGAAATGTCTTCGTGAAGAACAGACGTGCCGGTTTCCCTGCCTCTCTTTGGCACCCACGTAGGAATCCATAGGAAGTTGGGTTGCTTCCGCCCATGACCCCGCCCCCCGCACTGGGCTCCTGGGGTGGCAGATGGCTGTCTGAGCTTGCGAGGGTCCCCCTGAAGCCTCTCCTGTGGGAATTGGCACCTTCTCTGAGGTCCCAAAGATTTGAGTGGCATCATCGAAAAGAGCCCTGTTCCAGCGCTGGAGGCCGAGAAGGGCTTGGCCCGCAGGCACAGCCCTCAGTTACCGGAGCTGGTGCAGAAGGCACTGTGGCTGTGGTGGAGGGGACCTGGTGCACAGGGGCACTCAGGAAATACTCCCTGAAGACAGGCGATGGCGGGGGTGGGAGGGCGGTGGTCTGGGCCTGTTGGGCTTCTACCCCCGGGGAGGGGCGTGGTTGAGTTCAGCTTCCCAGAGCTGGGAGGGGGGGGGGGGGGGTCCCTTTCTGAAGCCTGGCCCCCTGGTGATGAGGAAGACCTGGACAGGCAGTGAGAAAGTATTTGCCTCTGCCTTTAAAAAATAGCCTTTTACTTCGGATTATTTTTAGATTTCAGAAAAGTTACAAAGTTAATACAGAGGGTTCTTGTACGCCCGTCACACAGTCTCCTCTGATGCCAGTCTCGTGACTGGGACACATTTGCTCCTGCTCTTCAGCAGGTAACTAGAAGTCCTTTGAGAATGCATATTCTATTTGGATCTTAATAATAACAACAATGAAATGATAATAAAAGCAGGGGGAGTAGTGGAGGTTAACAGTGAAGGTAGTACTTACGCTGTACAGAGGCACTGTTCTGAGCCTTTCCCACACCTGTAGTAACTTATTTGACCCTTTTAGCATCCTGGGAGATATAGGCACTATTGTAGCAGTACCCATTTTACAGATGGAGAAGCTGAGGCAGAGCCGTATAAGCGGAGAGCTAGTACAGCTATCTTCTAGCCAGTACTTGAAGCCCAGATTGTCTGGCAGATTCTCACTCTTCACTGGTACTTTCGCCTGATAACAAGAAGAGCCTCTTGGTGCTCAGGACCTGGGTTCAAAGTGTTATTTCTGCCTCCGCCCCTGCTCAGAGGGCTGTGGTGAAGAGCCCTGGTGTTGTTGGCGTGTTTAGAGTAAAAATACGTGGCCCCGAGATTTTGTGAGTAGGAGAAGGATGAGGAGCTTAGCGTGTGTATGTGTGTGTGTGTGTGTATGTGTGTGTGTGTGTGTGTGAGAGAGAGAGAGAGAGAGAGAGAGATTGAGAGAGGTGGGCCAGGAGAGGTGACGATCCACTGGTTCCATCCCGGTTCTTTCCATTTCTGCCTGTCCAGGCCGCTCTGTAAGCCTGGGATGGCCGCCACTTCTTTCTCAAAGCTTGGTCAGAACCGGAACAGCGAGAAGGCCTTCATTTTGAGAGTTAAAAACAAAATGTTAGCACTGCAGCTAATGACAAGCGTGTGCCTGGGCCTGGAAGAGGTGAAGCTGCTTCTGCCCTCGGCCTTGCAGGGGGGTGGGAGGGGGGAGGGTGAGGGGCGGGGCACGTGGCGCTCAGCGTACACACAGAGTTTGTTGTCCGGCTTTTGGATGGGTGGAGAGCACTGGCCGGGCAGCAGCGGAAGGTTCTTGGGGTTGGGGATCAACTTGAACTCATTTTCCACCTAGGTCTTTGCAGCTTTCGGTCCTGCCTGGGATACTTGTCAAAGCCCAGTTCTTGCTCTTGGTCTGAGCTCACCCGTCACCTCCTCAGACAGGCCTTCACTGGCATCCTGTGTAAACCCCTCCTGGGTGTTTCCAGGCCATGAGCTTCATGAGGTGGGGTCTGTCTGTCCTGTTCACAGCCTGATCCTCCAGTGCCTAGAACGGCACCAGGCGCACAGTAGGCCCTTATTAAGTATTTGTGGAAGACATGAACCAGTGGGCTATTTCCAGTCCTGACTGAGTCTTCTAGAACGCAGCTCTGTGTACCATGAGCTTGTCTGTTTCGTGTGCAGGTGGGTTCCCTCAGGAAGCCTAAGCTGCACGAGGCCGGGGTGTGTCTCCCTTGTTCACCCCCAATGCCTGGCCAGGGGTGAGGGGTGTGGGCTCTGGGGCCAGACTTGCTGGGTTCAAATCCCAGGTCTTGTAATTATCAGCTGTGTGATCTTTATTAGTTACTGAGCCTCTCTGTGCCTCGGTTTCCATATACACTGAGTGTCCAGGTTATTATGACCACCCATCAGTACTTTGTTGGGCCACCTTTTGCCTTCAGTACTGAGGCGATTCTTCTTGGCATTGACTCCACGAGATGTTGGAAGGTGATGCGAGGAATCTGACACATGCCTGTCCAGTTCTGTGAGATTTGATGGTTGTGGAACCAGCTGCCTGATGGCTCTTTGAACTTCGTCCCACAAATGGTCCATTGGATTGAGATCTGGTGATTGTGGGGGCCACCTAAGCAAGGTAAAGTCTCCCTCGTGTTCCTGAAACCACTCCTGCACAATACCAGCACCGTGGCATGGCGCATTGTCTTGTTGGAAGAAGCCATCTCCATTGGGATACGCCATCAGCATGATAGGATGAACTTGATTAGCAACGATACTTAGGTATGTTGTGCTATTCAGACGTTGTTCCACATGAATTAAAGGGCCCAAATCATGCCAGGAAAACATGACCCGAACCATAACACTGCCCCCACCAGCTTGAAGGGTTGTACTCATGCATGTGGGGTGCATGCTTTCATGCTGTTTCCGCCAAATTCTCACTCTGCCATCTGCATGATGCAACTGGAAACGTGATTCATCGGACCACATGACTTTTTTCCAATGCTCGACTGTCCAATCCTTTTGTTCCTGTGCTTGGGTAACTGTCGTGGTAAACAACCTGCTTTCCTATTTATAATGGTCTGGCCCTCTAGCAACTTCAGTGCGAAATTATAGCTAATTTGCCTACAAACGTCAGGTGGTCATAATAATCTGGCCACTCAGTGTGTGTGTGTATCTATCTCTATCTCTATCTCTATCTCTATCTCTATCTCTATCTCTATCTCTATCTCTATCTCTATCTCTATCTACATCTACATCTACATCTATATCTATATATCTATCTATATCTATCTATATACATATATAAAAGGGATAATAGCATCTGTCTCATGGGGTTGTTGAGATAATTAAATAAATCAATCCTGGTTAAAATGCTTAGAAGAGGGCCTGGGATATGGTAAAGCATTTCCTAAATATCAGTTATTGTTAGTGCTCAACAAGTATTGCAGACATAAAGGTTGGAGGATCTTTACCCAAAATGCACTTTCCCTCTCGGAGTGGCAAAATCTCCATAAGCAGGAGGTGAGGGCAGGTGGAGCTGCTCTGAGAAGCCCAAGACCTAATCCAGGCATTTACTTCTCTGTTCTCTCAGGAAAGGCAGCTCCCAGCATGCCCGGTGCTGCTTGCCTGCTGCTTTTGGCGTTTCTCTCTTTGCATTGGACCTGCTAGAAGCCGTCCACCGCTGGGGATCTTGCTGTGGGTGTGGGGCAGGGCGTTTCCCTTCAGAGACGCTGTGGCCTGAACCTGGCTGGGAATCGCAGCTTGGGGATTGGGCCTGGGGTCCTAGGAATTTCTTCTCCTTGTCATTCATATCAGTTTTAAAAATAGTAATAAAGGCAATACATACACCTGTTGATAATTCCAGACAGTGCAATACTCACCACAGGCCATCGGTGAAAGAGGTCTCTTTCCATCCCTCCTCCTGCTCCCCCAGAGAGGGGGCCCAGGTCACAGGGCGCTCAGAAAAAACTGAAGTTAGCGAAGAACAAACATACTGCAAAATTATCTCCTGTGTATGAAATCCAGATTTACGGGGTGTCCTATATTTTTATTTGCCAAATTTGACAACCCAGAGCCTCCCCTGTGATGAGTTTCCTGTGAATTTCCCAGCTGGGGCCACCAACGCACATTGGAACAGACCTACTCCTGGCGGGGTCCTGGCACCTAGAGCAGTGCCTGGCACGCTGTGGTGCCTAATAAATACTGGTGAGCTGAACGGCTGAAAATGCCCCCACTCATTTCTCTGAGCACACTTGGAATGTATTATGTAATACCATGTTGTTCCCGCTTTTCCTTTTAATAACGTCTCATGGGGATCGATCCGCTCAGCTGCCTCAATTATTTCTGAGAGTGTCGGAGTCTCCCCTGGCAGGATAACTATGTAACCATTCCTCCGACGGTGGGCACTGGCCTTGCTGAGTCTTCTGCTATTACAAACAGTACGGCAACGAGCAGCGTGGTGGTGGCAGTGCCGTGTGGGCTCGGACCCGCGTGCGGGGAGGGGAGGGACGCGGACGGGCCAGGGCACAGGCTCCGCTGTGCGTGTGGCTGCGGCTGCGGCTGCTGCACTGCTCTCCACAGCGAGGCTGTTTGTATATCTCTCTGTGAACTCTCATCTTTTGCCTATTTTTAAAACGTTCTTATTGATTTTAACAGGTTTTTATCTGCTAAAGAACAGATCTTTTAGCTGGCATATGTTTTCTGTATAATATAATCGTATGTAAAATTGTTTTTTAGCATTGAAAAATTGGTTTATTATGGAGTTTTTTACTCTGTAGATATTTGAGTGTTCCTAGTCAAACTCACGAACCTTTCTTTCATGCATCCTACATTTCATGGCTGCTTAGAAAGGCCCCGCCCCGCTCGATGGGATTATAGAGCAATTCTCCCATATTTTCTTTCACTACTTTAACTTTTTTTTTTTTCTGCACTTAAGTCCTTAATCCATCTGGAATTTATGTTGGTTTTAGGAAGGGGGTGAGGATCTAGCTTGATTTTCTACCAGATGGCCAGCCAGTTGTCCCAATACCATTTATTGAATAATCCATCGCTTCCCACAGAATTGAAATGCCGCCTTTATCATATATTAAACTGTGGAGGAGTGATTCTCTACTCATTTTCTGGGAGCCTCCAGAGCCAGCTGGGCAGCAAGGACTTTGTGGGGTTCAGCTGAGTAGAGGCACAGGCCCTGACCTCAAGGGGGACATGAGTCCATGCCCCCATGATTCTCCAGCCAGAAATACTGTGTGCAGGGGCAGTGGGTGGCCTGGGTGGGGAAGGGGCCGGGCGTTCCCAGTGCCGGAGGGTTTAGTTAGAGGGGAATTTCTCAGCTTTGGTGCTACTGATATTTGGGACGGATAAGTCTTTCTTGGGGGCTGTCCTGTGCGTTTTAGGATGTATATCAACACGCTTGGCCTCCACCCACCAGATGCCCATATTGTGAGAACCAGCGCTTTGTCCAGACACGGCTGACATGTCCCAGGGTCTCAGCTTCGCAGGCAGCTGGGCGGGCCTGATGCATGCATGGAGGCCTTTCCTTGTTCCCAGGTGCCATCACCCACAGCATCACGGGCTGCAGACGCGGAGGAGCCAGGAGGGAGGTGCCTTTCTATCTCAGAGACCAGAGACCTCGGCTCTGAGTGTGGGGTGTGCTGGGGAGGGTGGGAGTCAGTCAGGGGAACAGGGGTTTCCACCAGGCCCTACAGAAAAGCTTCAAAACCTCCCTTAAGTCCCGGCCCAGGCATTTCCCCGCTCGCCACGCCCCAGCCCAGGAGCAGTGACTTCTGAGGCGGCGGTTTTGTGATATAACGGGGTCAGTTTATTGTCTCCTTTCCCCTAGGCATAAAGGGGTCTGTGGGCTTGTGTTTGGGGGCAGCACAGAGTATGGGTGTTCAGGAGATTGGGGTGGCAGGTGGGAAGACAAGTTCCATCCAGAACAGGGGGATGTGGAGGTGAATCTGGAGAAGAAACAGCAGCGGGTGGAACCGTGGGGCTGGGAGAGGGAGGAGACAGCGGCCTGGCTGAGGTTGGAGCAGTGTCTGCAGATGAAGCTGTCACATGGCTGGGATTACTGGGGACCCCAGCAAGGAGGGGCCGTGGCTGCTGAGTGGCCTGGGGGTGGGGAGGAGTGACTGGAAGAAGGGCCCTTTGGGAAGGTGTCTCGATGGGTGGACTGGGGTTTTGTAGGCCGGGCAGAGATGTAGGGAGGACTGATTGCTGGCGGAAGAACCACTTTGGTGCGGGTGTGGCTGGAACACAGGCAGTGGCCGTGAGGGAGGCAGGGAGCCAGGACTGAGGAGCATCTCCGCGGCCCGGCCAAGGGGCTGAGCCTTCCCTTAACTTCACCACACCCGTCGCCTGCTCAGCACAGAAGAGCCATGGCAGAGCGGCGCCCAGGGGCACTGCGAACGGCGTGGGACCCCGCCCGGCGCCTCCCCCACCCCTGACCAGCGCCGTGAGCCCTCCTGTTTCTCCTGCACGTCAGCATGCCCACCTCACACCCACTAGAATACATGCCCCTGAGGGCAGGGCTTCCTGTGGTTTGTGCACAGTGCCCAGAACAGTGCCTGGCACACAGTGGGCACTCTTTCTTCTTGGGGAATGAACGAATCCAGACTGACGTTCCTGGTTCATGATCCACTTTCTGTGTCAGTAGACACCTTTCCGTGGCACACTGTTCCGTGCCGCTAGGCCACGTGCCCCTGAGAGTCCTCCCACTGTCTCTAGCTCAGCCTCCTAGTCAGCCAGACTGCGAGAGCAGCAGACCACAGCCTGGGCAGCTTAGAGAACACATCATTCCTCACAGTCCCGGAGGCTGAGGCCTGAGATCCGGTGCCAGCTCGAGAGGGCTCTCTCCCTGTGTCCTCACAGGGCAGGGGCAGAGAGGGAGGAAGCAGGCTCTGCGGGGCCTTGGAAGGGCATGCTCCCGGTCGTGGGGCTCCGCCTCCTCGTGCAGCCACGCTGGGGATTCACTCCAATATGAATTCCGGCAACACAGACATGCAGTTCGTAGAACAAGGACTGTGTGTGTGTGTGGGGGGGGCACTGCTCCCCTCCGAGGTGCTTGCCTCAGGCACTTCCTGCTGTGTGTGGTCAGTGCCACCATCCTCATACCTGCCCCTCCGTGCCTCCCGCTGTCCCTGCCGGCCACAGGCCACACCCTGGTTGTGACAGATCGATGGCCCGGCCTGATACACAGTCAAGCACATTGGTGGGCACACAGAGGGCACCACGCAAACATGAGTTTCATCCTGGAGAGCAAAGTCTGCCAGAGTGCCAGTGGGTGAGGGCGCGGAGCAAGCTCCTTAGGCCTGGCCTGGCCAGCGTTAGGCCTCAGTGGACTGTCCCCTTCTGTTCTCTCCAGATTCTTCTGATGAGCTAAGGGGAAGTCCACTCGGGCGGGAGTGTTAGTTAGTTGGTTGGTGCAAAGTTAATGAGTTGGCATTACTAGTTAATGCTCTCTAACACCCCAACCCCCACCCTAACTGAGAGAGAGAGCCCAGCTCAGGGCCTTAGGCAGGCAATGAGGCCAAACCAGAGTGAACAAACTTTATTTTATTTTTTTTGTTGTGTTTATTTTTATAGTTGACTGCTAGTTACACTAAGAGATGCTGGTTTTTCATTCCATTAAAAATAGTTTATTATTGCCCCAGCCGGTTTGGCTCAGTGGTTGAGCGTTGACCTATGAACCAGGAGGTCACAGTTATATTCCCGGTCAGGGCACATGCCTGGGTTGTGGGCTCGATCTCCAGTGTGGGGCATGCAGGAGGCAGCTGGTCAGTGATTCTCTCTCATCACTGATGTTTCTATCTCTCTCCCCCTCTCCCTTCATCGCTTAAATCAATAAAAATGTATTTAAAAAGTCATTTTAAAGAAAAACATTAATGGTATTGCAAATGGTGTGTAGATGTGGCTGATTTCACGCAGGTGGTGTACCATGATGGAAGACCAGGCGCTCTGCCTGGACAAGGCCCCTCCACGGGTGCGTCCCACTGTCTCTTCAGGCTTACGCCCTTCTCCTTCCTGCAGCCTCAGTGCAGCTAAGCTGACCTTCCCATTGTCCCCAGAGCTCCCCTTTCTCAAAGGAGATGTGCTCCTCCCCCTCAGTCCCCGAGGACCCCCTGGAATCGGCAGTGGAACCCTTCATTGTAGCTTCCTCTCTGTCTCACTGATGGCTTTGTTGGTGATCAGTCCCCTCCACTATGGCGCTGAAAGGCAGGGTCTGCATTCGACAGCACTGCCTGGCTCAGTAAGTGTTCAGCAGGCATTTGCTGTATCTACCGACCTTCCTTGGAGCCTCCCCTGGGCCTGGAGCCGCCCCGGCGTCCTTGCTTGCTGTGCTCTTGGTTTGTGGTTCACTCTCCAGTGAACTTAGTTCCAGCTGTTTGGGCGTATTAGCCAGACGTCTTCATGTCCCAGGAGGACAGAGGGCGGGGGCCAGTGTTAGATAAGTTTTTGTGATTGCAAATAATAGAAACCAACTCAAGTCAGCTAAAGCCAGAGGAGGATCTAGTCAGAGAATGCAGGCAATGGCTTGCGGCCAAGGGAAGGTTGGTCTGGCCGATGGAGGAGAAGAGAACTGGGAGTTGGAAGACAGCCGGGGTCTCCATCCCGTCTCTCCTTCTTGTCTATACCCATTAGTCTTGCCTCTGCACACACCTGCTTTCTTTGTTATTCTACAGATGAGATGGAAGGTGACCTCCCATACCTGCCTAGTGTTCATCCCTTAGCATCTCAGCCTACATTCTAAAGTCCGTGAAAGAATCCAATGGCCTCAGCTTAGATCTGGTGGCCAATGATCTGGAGCAAAGGGTGGGATCACAGGGCACCAGGTTGGGGGAGGGGCAGGGAGGCAGCCCAGAGGGGGACCAGTGGTGTGGTTACTGAGGCAGACCGGGAGCCATGAACCTGCGCCTCCTTCCCGAGGCTCCCGGGAAGTCGTCCGCGAGTGGGAAAAGAGCATGATGTGACGGAAACAGTCACCCACAGACTTGCTCACCCTGCCAGCTCTTTATAGACAGCGTAGGAGAGGGAGAGTAGCATCTGCTCCATTGTGGGGAAGGAAGCGCCTCCCTTCCTGGCTCCTCCGTGGCCTTCATCTCACCATTCCTGCCCAGGCGGTGGTGGCGTTGGGCGCTGTGCAATAGAAAGGACTCTGCTCCCTGCTCCTGGGGCTATGCCACTCCCCGGTTTCTTAGTTCAGGTTGTGTCCCCCTTGTTTGTGTCACGTGCCGGGGGGCCGCGGATGGCCCCGTCTCTGCTCTTGGCTTGGGGGTGAGGATGCTCCCCAGAACGTGGAACTGTTCTCAAGCCTTTAAGCCTCAGTTACTTAACCTGCACGGAGGGACAGGCATGGCTACCACTGGCATTTGGGGCTTTGACATTTGTGGTTACCCAGAAGATCTTTGGCACGAGGTCAGAGGTCACTGTTTTCCAGGTCTGATTTGAATTGGATGCTTGGTAAGATTCACGAGAAGCAGAGGGTGTTGTGGCCACGATGTGGGCTCTGGGGTCAAGACACTCCCCCTTAGCTGGGTGACCTTGGGCAAGATATCTCTATGCCTCATTTATTTTATTTAATTAAAAGTATATATATGTATATATTTGCATTCAGTATTTTATATTCGTTTCAGGTGTACTGCGTAGAGGTTAGGCAATGATATACTTTACAAAGTGTCCCCCCTGATATTTCCAGTCCCCATCTGGGCCCACACGTAGTTATTACAACATTATTGACTATATGCCCTATGCTGTCCGTTATATCCCTGTGAATATGTCTCAATTTCTTTTCCCAGAAATGGGGAGCATAGTAGGACCTGGACTTAAATGAGTTAAGACAGAGCCTTTAGAAGAGTGAGCCCTCAATGCTGCTGCCCCAGCCTTCTCCCTGGTGGCCTGCGGCCTCTTGGGAAGGGAGCAGCCTGCTGTGCCCTCGCCCCTGTGGTCCAGTCCACCTCTGCAGTGCCCCCTGGGTGCTACCTGCCAGGCCGAAACTTGGGGCATGCATGCTCCTCCAGAACCGTGTAGCAGGGCAGGTTGGGGCCAGGCAGGTACGTGGGGTCCTGGCTGCTTCCCTTGTCTGTACCTCTACGCAGCTAATGAGAGCCATGGAGCCCTGGGGGTGGCCCTTCTCTGGCTGCGATGCGATTTGGGCCTGTTTTGTGCTGGAAAATGGCAGATTCCCTTGGCGGCCTCCTTTCCTGTCCTGTTCTTCTGCCCCTATGGCGCGTCCCCCCAACATGAGCCCCAGCCTCTGGGGTCTCCGTGAACTCCTGCAGTTTTAATGAATACACAGCCCTATGTACAGGACTGAAAAGCAAGCCTGGTGCCTGTTTGATGCTGAGATTGACAGCCCTGCCTTTCAAAATCCTGCCTCCCTCTCTCTGCATCTGGCGGTCCTCCTGCAGTCTCCCCAGACAACGCATTCAGGGGAGGGCCTGGGCGCGGACCACCGCCTTGCCTGCGAGGGAGTGGAGCGTATGGGACGGAAGGCGAAGGTGGAGTCTTCATGTTTTTAATTGAAAAATGTTTAAGTGCAAATTGGTAGTTACAAAATAGTCACGGGATGTGAAGTACAGCATAGGGAGCATAGGCAGTGAGATTGCAATGACTGTACGTGCCAGGTGGCCCTGCACTTACTTGGTGGCCACTTCGTAAGGCCTATAAGCACCTGATCACTACGTTGTACAACTGAACCTAATGTAATATTTTGTCAACTGTAATCGAAAAACACATTTTAAAAGAGATGTTTAAAATTTTCTAAATGCTTGCCTATCATAGAGCCATTAGAAAATGAAGATAAACCAAGAGAAAATAAAAGCCACCCACAATTCCACTACTCAGGAAGAAGCTAAGCATTAGCATTTGGGTTGATTCTTGATTTTAATCAACATTGATAGGCACGTTAAGTTAAAATTAGAAACCAGAATTAAAGCGCATTGTTCTGAAATCTGCTCATCCTTAACGGGTGGTGAACACGCAGGGCAGGAGAGGCAGGCGAGGGGCGTGCCAGACCCTGTGTCCTGTCCGCTGAGCTCTCAGTTTAATTTCCCATAGTTGTGCACACCCGCTGGTTCAAAATTAAAAGGTACAAAGGGTTTACCTTGAGAAGTCTCTTCCAGCCTTGACTGCGCTCCTCTTCCCACAGGCAGCCACTGTCACCAGGCTCGTGTGTGCTCTGAACATGCGTCATGGCCACTGTGTTTCCCGACCCCACACACATTCCAGCCTTCGCTTACCTTGCCTTTTGCACTTAACAATACACCTTGGGGCTTGTTCCATGTCAGCGCATGAAGAACATCTGTTTTAATGACTGTGCCGTGGTCCCTGACACGTGGTCCCTGACACGTGGTCCCTGACACGTGGTCCCTGACATGGCCTCTCTGGTGCATTTTTAAAATTGCGCTGTGCTGACTCTAAGCCATTTTTGCTGTGGTTTTGTCCAAGCTTCCTGTCCCTATGGCCTGGCCAGGCGCCGCTAAAGAAAGGCTGTGGCTCAGGGACCAGGAGGGACCACGGGGCCAGGTCACCAATGGGATCGGCTGGACAGATCTGAGTGACAAAGAGCAGAGCCTGGGAGCCGCTTGCCAGGTGACGGTCACTGGCAAAAGGCCATTTGTGGCTTATCTGTAGTGTCCAGATGGACGACATAAGTGAAGCCGCTGACCTTCACTTATGCCAGGGTGAGAGCGCGTTTCAGACGCCCAGTGGGAGGATCAGGTGTTTCTTCACACTCGGGCACGAGGTCGAAGGGTCTCGAAGGGTAAGTGATCTCTTCAAGCCGGTTCAGAGCGAGAAAGAATTCCGTGTCCTTGGGAACATCCACCTGCCTCCGACTTGAAGCTGTGATGCTCCTTAGTGCTTCCCGGGGCCTGGAATGACTGCCCGAGGGTCTTGACCAGGGCAAGGGACCAGGCCCGAGTTGTACAGTGAGAGGAGTGTTCAGGGTCTCAGTGAGTGGGTTTGTCAGGAAGGGCGGCGGAACCCCCCAACGCTGAGGGGCGATGTGGACACGGGAGTGAGCGGTGTGGCCTCTAAACCACAGGGGCGATTTGACTTGGGGGGGGGGTTCCCACGCTGGGAGGGCTGGGAGGGGCCCGCAGCCTAGGGAGGAAACGGATGGTGCTGATGGGGAAGTGCGAGGCTTTCTGTGAAAACCCAGGAAGTGGGTTCTGGGTCCACTAGGAGAGCCCCACTTTATACTCCCCCCTGAATTTCAGGCACCTCCACAAGTTCCCATTGCTGAGTAGTCTCAGGCAGGAATACAGACTCATTCTTTATTGTGCTGCTTGTCTGGTGAGGGATGGGATGAAACAGATTCCAACCAAACTGCACATGCAGCACTTAAAATTCACAGTCTTAAATAACTATGGGACCGAATACGACTCAACGCTACAGCGGCGGAGGGGCTGAAGCAAAGACAGCGCGAGCTCAGTGAGGGAGCCTGCGGCTGGCGGACGTGCTCGCCGCCTGGTTGTTCCATTCGGCCGGCCTTCTCCCTTAGGCTTGCCAGGCGGTGTTTGGAAGGTGAAGCATGCATGTTGTTGTTCACGTTCACACGTGTTTGCTCACTATGCCATGTCCTGTATTATCCATCAGGTCTGTTTGTCAGCCTCAGTCGCAGTGTGATGTGAGGGGTGTGTGTTGTGAGGACACACAGGGAAAGCTGTTTCCGAAAGAAGCTGTGGCTCTTCACTTTGAGAATGTTTCCTAGGATACAGCCACGCCAGATCGGATGACGTCACTTACACGGCACACCTGGGAAGGACTGAGGGAGCTGCTCCGGACATCGAGGCTCCTGGCAGGACAGGCAGGGGAGAGTCTGGAACTAACATCTCAGGCCTCCTGGAGTCTGAAACAGATGCTGGATAGAGATCCTGAGTGTGTTTTCATGATCTCTGCCATGTAACCAGATATCTGTATATTTCAAAACGGAGGGTATTTGATCAGTTTCTCTTTTTACATGAAAGCAACATGCATCGTTGCAGAAATAAGAAAATAGGATCATGCAGGTTGGTGCAGCCACAGTGGAAAACAGTGCTGCTATTTGACCCAGCGATTCCACTTCTGGGACTATATCCTAAGAATCCCAACTCACCAATCAGAAAGAATATACACACCTTATGTTGATTGCAGTGTTATTTATGATAACCAAGATCTGGAAACAGCCATTACTAGATGAGTGGATAAAAAAAAAATGGTGGTACATTTACAGTACATAATAGAATACTATGAGGCTTTAAAAACGAAGGATCTCCTACCCTTTGCAATAGCATGGAAGGACCTGGAGAGTATCATGCTAAGTGAAATAAGCCAGTCAGAGAAAGACAAGTCTCCCATGATCTCACTTATATGTGGAATCTAATGAACAAAATAAACTGATGAACAAAATAAGTCCAGAGGCCTGGATGCCTGGAACAGACTGACGGATCTCAGAGGGGAGGTGGGAGAGGGACGGGAAGAGATTAACCGAAGAACTTGTATGCATCTATCTATGCACGGCCCACGGAGAGGGCGGGTGAGGGCGGGCACTGCGTGGAGGTGGGCAAAGGAGGGGAAAATGGGGGACATCTGTAATAGTGTCACTTAAAAACAAAGAAAGAAAATAGGATAAAGCAAAAAGGAAAAAGAAAAAAAAAGGCAGGGAAGAGGGTGGGTGAGCTAGAGCTTGTAGAGAAGATGCCATTCAGGACTCAGGCTCCTTTGTTCTTCCTGCTCCACCAGTCTTAGCAGGTAGATGCTTTTTTCCCCCCTCACGGTCACAGAATGGCTGCAGAACCTCCACGCATTTACTCTATATTCCAGGCATGGAGAATGTGGAATGCCAGAACGCTTCCTTGCAAGGCTTTGCCTGCTTTGCTTGAGGAGGGAGAGTGGTACTCTTCCCAGGGAATCCGTCTGTGTCTTTATTGGCTGGGCTGGGAATTAGAATATTTTTCACGTGGGAACACTGAACAACAATATCAGGGTTTTTTTGTAAGAAGGAAAAGGGGAAGGGATGGCTGGTGGGTGTGCAACTTACAGATCTGCCACAAAAGGACCCCCGTCTTGGTCTTCATCAATTTGTTTCCTTCATAGCATTTTCTACACATTGTAGCTTAATAATAATTATTAAATCTTATCAGACAAAATGTATTAGTTTTTGTCTGTTTTCTCCACCAGGCAGGGACCGTGTCTTGTTTGTCACAGGGGTAGTAAGTGCTGCGGAGGGAATGGCTGTGCAGAGGCTTCCTGTGTCCTGCTCTGTGCAGCGGTCTGTGCTTTCTCCAGTGTTAGCCATCGAAATGGGTTTTGCCAGAATTCGGGCATTTCTCTTTTCACCATTTCAGTCTCTGACTAAAGGAGACGGAGAAGTTGAGATCTCTAAAAATGAGCTCTGACAGCTTAGATTCCCAGAAGTGGTTGGGGATGGAGGGTGTTGGGACAGAGGGGAGCAGCCTTATCTCCCGGCTGCCCTTCATCAGCCTCCTGTAAGCCATCCCCTCTCTCTGCCCTAGAAGTTCACGGCTGCTGGAGCGGCCAGCCCTGTGTGATGTTTCTTAGCTGTGCCTCTGCTGCACGCAGCATCCCTCCTCCACCCCGTGTGCGGTGTGTGGCGCTACAGGCACACCCGTGGGATTTTTGTCCCTCAGTCAGAGGCTCTTTGGATTAGCAATCGGCTCCCAACAACTTGTGTGCAACTCATGCACAGGGGCTTGAATCACGCTCTCCCAGGTCCTTTCTGGGTCGGACCATTTTATCATAAAGAAAGGACACTTACTGACTTCCACGATTATTTTAAATCAGTGGGTCTCAACCTTCCTAATGCCACGACCCTTTAATACAGTTCCTCATGTTATGACCCAACCATAAAATTATTTTCGTTGCTACTTCATAACTGTAATGTTGCTACTGTTATGAATCGTAATGTAAATATCTGATATGCAGGATGTATTTTCATTGTTACAAATTGAACATAATTAAAGCATAGTGATTAATCACAAAAACAATATGTAATTATATATGTTTTCCCATGGTCTTAGGCGACCCCTGTGAAAGGGTCTTTGGACCCCCAAAGGGGTCGCGACCCACAGGTTGAGAACCCCTGTTTTAAATTGTGGGAAGATACATGTAACATAAATTTACCATCTTCACCATTTCTAAGTGTGCACTCAGGAACGTCAAGTGCACTCACACAGCTGTGCGACCCATCTCCAGAACTGTTTGTCTTGCAAAAACTGAAACTGTCCTCCTCATTAAACAAGGACTCCCCATTCTTCCTCCCCTCAGCCCCTGCCACCACGATTCTAATTTCCGTCTCTGTGATTTCGGCTATTCTGGGTGCATCATAAGTATTCCTCTTTGTGTGTCTGGCTTATTTCCCTGAGCATCCTGTCTGTAAGGGTCACCCGCGTTGTAGCGTGTGTCAGGACTCACTTCCTTTTAAGACTGCGTACGGCTGTGTGGTATGGACACGCCACATCTTGTTTCTCCATTCACCCATGGATGGATTCTTGGGCTGCTCCTGAAACCTTTTGGCTATCGTGGATAAAGCCGCTATGAACATGGGTGTACAGATATCTTTTCAAGTCTGCTTTTAATTCTTTGGATAGATACCCAGAAGTGGAGCTGCTGGGTCATATGGCAGCTCTACTTTTAAGATTTTGAGGGCTCTCCATACTGGTTTCCGTAGTGGCTGCATTCCAGCCAGCGGTCTATACCCTCCAGTTTCCCCACGTCCTCATCAATGCGCGCTATCTTCTGTTTTGTTGTCGGTAGCCGTCTCAGTGCGGGTGGGGCCGTGTCTCATGGTGGCTTTGGTTTGCATTTCCATACTGGGGAGTGATGTTGAGCATCCTTCCATGTGCTTATTGGCCGTTTGTGTACCATCGCTGGAGAAATGACTGTTCAAGTCCATTTCCGTGAATTGCATTATCATGTCCGTATTGATTCAGGCAAGCCGACTGGAATAAGCCCTGGCATTTAGACTGATTTTGTGGTATTCTGCAAATAAATTGTGCCCCCAAATAACCTCGCCCTTTCTGGAGGCAGGCAGCGCGAGCACAGCTCTGAAGATAACTTTCTTTAGAAAAGGAAATTCATAGCAGTATCATGCATCTTCCTCGTTTGACACTAATGGAGCAATTTAATGTAATTTCAGAGGGAAGCAGAGCTGCTGGAAAGGCTTGTGCGACGAGGGGAGGTCAGCAGCTCCCCTGGTAGGCAGCGTGTGGGGGCAGAGTGTGGGAGACAGCCCAGGGCAGCCCCGAGGGCTTGGGGCAGAGCCGGGGAGGGGCTGGCGGAAGGGGAACTGGAAGTGTCCTGCTCCAGCCCACAGACTCCATTGCCTGCTAGGTCCCCGACCGGAGGCAGTGTGCTCAGGCAGCATCGCAGTTAAGAAAACCACCCTTAGAGCCTCTTCGAGTCTCAGTTTTCTCATCTTTCAAATGGAGACATTAGTAGGACCCACCTCACAGGGGGTGTAGTGGGGTATAAATGAGAAAGCCAGGGAAAATGCTGGCCCCCAGGGCAGCGGTCGCCAACCTTTAGGACCTCGCAGATCACCAGTGGCCTGCGGACCACCGATTGGCGACCCCTGCCGTAGGGAGTGACTCAGTGGTTCTTAAGGTGCTGGAGACTTGGTCTTTGTCCTGGAGAGTCACTGGCCTCAGGAGGAGACAGCTTGGTCCCTACAAAACTGCAGTGCAAAGTGGGGAGGAACGAGGCTGAGATGTGATGTGCCCTCGTATTATGAGAATGGTCGGAAAGAAACCATTTGTTCGGGACCAGAGCTCCTGGGCAGTTCTGGCATCATGCCCAAGGGGAAGGCATGCGAGCGGGATCTTGCAGACTGTGGACTCCAGTGAGCAAAGGCTTAGGGGACAGCGAGTGCCCAGCTGTTCGTGACTAATGACCGACTGAGACGTTTGGTGCTGTGGCACATGGAACACTCTTGGGAGATCATAGAAACATTGAAATCCAATGTTCAAAGAAGACATTGGCTGATTAAAATGATATTTTTCGCCCTGGCAGGTGTGGCTAAGTTGGTTGAACATCATCCTGTACACCAAAGGATCCCTGTACACCAGGAGTCAACTGATCAATCTCTCTCTCTCTCTCTCTCTCTCTCTCTCTCTCTCTCTCTCTCTCTCTCTATCTCTGTCAAATAAAATGTAAAAAACCTTAAAATGCCATTTTTCACATTTATCTGTGGACACATATGTAAGGTAAAAGGATTGTAAACCCAAATCCTGGAGGATCCAGGCGGGAGACCTACATGAGTGACGTGGGCTGCGTGTGGAGCGTGGACCTGGAGTGCCGGTGCCTTGGCCAAAGGGGCACCTAATAGTGAGCTCTGCTTTGGGGGAACCCAAGCCCAGGGCTGCTGGCTCTTCTAGTTTTTCAAGAGAAGCCAGGAATCTGGATTTTATGTAAAAATTCCATTTTTTAAAGGAAGACATGTTGTGGACCAAACACAAGAGGCCCGCGGAAGACTAGCACCTGTAATCCCGCATCTACGCTCTGCTGGGGTTTTTGAAAGGATCAGACAAGCTGTGCTAGGAGAGGTACTTAGCCGGGAAGGTGCGCTGACATCTTCCGGGTGAGTGGGGATTGCAGGCCGCACGAGGACTGTGCCGGCATCCAGCACGGTCTCCACCCAGCAGGCGGCTCTGACAGCACAGTTCAGAAAGAACACCAGCAGCCCCCCTTCTCGCGGTGTTTAAGGACCCCCCCACTTCTACCCCCACAGCCCAGTGCTGCGCCATGTTGATGATCAGGAGATGGGGTGGGCTTTAGGTATGGCTGCCTCCATTGGCTAACATCCAGAGCACAGCCCTTACGGTAGGTAGCCGGCATAGGCAGCACCCTTTAGACCCTTCTAGGATCTGCCTGCTCTTTAGAGTAATACACTTTTCCCTCCTAAGCGCCCTATGCCCTTTAATGCTGAGGGTGTCTAGCTAATGCTGACATTTGAATCCTAAATCTCAGGGTGGGATGGAACCTTCAGTTTTATTCCTTCCAACTACCCTGTGTATGAGGCAGGAATCTTGGTTACACGTGACAGAAAACTCTAAGTAGCTTAACTCAGAGGGGAGTTTATTGCTTCATTTAACCAGAAAGTCCAAGGGCCCCTGCCTCTCCATATAGCTGGATGGGGGGGGGGGGGGGCATTGCGCTACCAGGGACAGTGTCTCTCCTCTCTACCCCCCTCCGGGCTCCATTCTCAGATAAAAGAGCCTCCCCTCCCAATGGCGAGTTGGCTGTGGAGGCTCCACCCACATTTCTTTCCTCTGCCTTCAAGTTCAGGTGAGGAAGAGCGCCCCCACCTCTGTGCTGACTCCCACTGGGGCGAATGGCTGCCGGCCAGTGAGAAGCAGTGCTCTGAGGGGCAGTGCATTCTTGGAGTTCAGGATGGAGGTGTATGGGCTGAGAGTGGGAGGGATAGTTCTTCAGAAGGCTCTGTGGCACTGCTGCTAAAATAAGGTTAAGCAAGCACGCCGGGTCCTGCCCAGTGCTCGAATCCACTTCCAGCGACCACTGGTGATGCCCAGTGTTAGCTGCTGGCACCCGGCTCTCAGAGCGAAAGCCTGCACAGCTCTAGTGGCGACAGAGTCTCTCCTGGTGCTGAGCCGTGTGGCATCTCTGTAGAGCCTGGCGTTATTTCTGGTCTTAGCCATGATCAGCATGGTTTGGCTCGAGTGGGAGAGGAGGGGTTGCTCATTGTGGTCACAAAAGAGACCCGGCCAACAGGCGCTCTGACTCGAGGCTGCTTTCCTTGGCAAGTCTTGTAGTGGCTCTCGAAGCTCTCCCTGGACGGTTCCATCCCCGCCAACACACAGCACTGGCCAAGCAGGTTGCACGGCCACACTGAACTGCAAAGGGGCGGCGGGCCCCCCTTGCTCCCTGCTGGGACGGAGGGAGCGTCTGCCTTGGTGCTCCTCTTGGGGACCCATTCGGATTCCTGTGGTGCCACTTAATGTTTCAGCACCCAGACACAGACTGCATGTTCATCTTCGTTTTGTTGCTTCCTAATAGACCACGATACCTCTAGATCCTGATTCTAAAGCCAAAGACTCCGCTCGCCCAGCAGTTGCCTGCCACCTGCTCCTGGGTTAAGGTTTGGCTGCTTCAGAGGCAGGCTGTTGGCGTGGCCTCTTTCCTTGGACCTTTTGCAGGCCAGTAGATACGGCCTCCCAGGTCAACGTCTGACCCTCAGTCAGTGCGTTTTGGGTGGAGTTATTTAACCCTTTTCATTGGCCTCAAATCCCAAGCACTCAATGGAGGAAGAAAGGAGGTTGAGAGATGGGGCGCAGGGGAACAAACAGAATGGGGAAGCTCTGAAATTGTCCTTTTTGGGGCTATTTCTCCTATAAAATCTCCGCCAGGGCGCCTTCCATCGGTGCCCTGCCTTTTGCCTGGGAATGTCTCAGTGGATGCCACCGGGAGGAGGCATCACTTCCCTTTCACGCCCACAGGGCTTCTCCGGCCACCGGGCATCTCAGGCCAGGGGCACCCACTCCTTTCCCAAAGTTGGCCCTTTCCTTGAAAAGAGAGCGCCTATTCCCACAATTTTAATAGAAGCCGAGGACCCTGTTCTTGCCACTGTTTCGTCAGCCCTGCAGTGCGACCCCCAGCATCCTTGCCTGAGATGGCCTGTCTCTCCCAAGTGGGGAGACTTTTTAAGAACTGAAATAAAGGCTCTCAGTCTGCCAGGCAGCTCCCCATCTTCAGATTATTGCCCTGGAGGATTATTTTAATCAAGAGTTCACAAAAGCCTTGATGTGTGCAGTCATTGATTTATTTATCAATTGCAGTATTGATTGAATGCCTGCCTGCTGCACCAGGTGGGGATGGAAGCATCCAACAGTGAACGTGATTGGCCATTACAAAAGCGTTGTCTAGTGAATACCACGGAGCAGGAAGTAGGCGGGGGCTGACAGCGAGGCGCGCTGTGAACGCGGTAGTGCGGGATCCGAGGCTGGCAGAGTTGGGCGCCTAATCAAGGCATCAGGACCTTCGAGGACTAAATGCTTTTGAAGCCCAGCCTCAGAGCTGATAGGTTTTGCTAAGTAAAGGAGGGTGGGGGAAGAGGGAGAAGGCCGTTCCAGGCAGAGGGGATGGCGTATGCAAAGGCACAGGAGGACTGAGGAACCACTCGTGTTTGTCTTGCTGCCACAGTGTCTGTGATGATATATTTACGGGGCGGGGGGGGGGGGGAGGGGGGAGGGTGGTTAGGTAAAGGAAGGCAGGACCCCTAGCATAAATGGTTCATGTGTCCAATTAAAGAGCAGACTTTTTTCTGGGGTCCAGATGCCTTTTCTAATAGAGTGTTACTGACGAGATTGGCCTCTAGAAACCACGCTGGCTGCAGTTGGAAATGGGTTTCCAGCTGGCAAGGCTGGAGGAGGGCCTTGGGTTGGGAGGCATGTGGGAATCGGGCGATTGGAGGCCGCCTGGGTTGCAGGGTCGGGGGAGAGGTGCGGTGTGTGGGAGAGGTGTTTGGGGAGAGCTGTTGAGAGAGCTTGGGCCTGCGAGTGGGGAGTGTGGTCGAGGGAGGAGTCAGGGTTGGCTCCTTCAGGCTCTGGCGTGGGGACTAGGTGGATGGTGGTGCCTTTCCCAGAGGTGGGGACCATGGGAAAGGACCGTGCTTTGAGGAAATCCGGAGTTTCCCCTTGATGTTCAAGCACAGACCGGTTGGCATGCGGATTATCCAGACCTGGGACTCAGGGTAGAGACCTGGGACTCGGTTATTGAGTATCAGTGTACTTGTCGCCACGGGAGTCCGTGAGCTTTCCACAAACTCTCCAGACTCTGGTGCGAAGGGAGGCGGCCCCAGACAGGGACACGGGCTTTGGGAATATTGTTGAAATGTGTAGAAGTGAAAGCATAGAAACGTTGAACAAGAGCTTGTGCAAGGCGCTGTGGAGCGTGGGGCCCTCAGGTGACGCAGGCGGGCCCTGTCAGGAAGTGACCGCTCCAGGGGCCGAGAAACTGCCTACTGACGCCCGTCCTGTGACAGAGCCGGTGCTGAGGGCTGGGGCAAGGTTGTCTGGAAAACACACCTCTAAGGGGGGCTGAGGGCTTCCGGAGAGGGTGGCTGTTTTAACCTGGAGTGGTAGCCTCAGGACACGATTTCCATGTGTCATCTGGCCTGGCATTGGATGTCGGTTACGCAGTAGTTGCTCTTTTCTCATAAGCAAGACCAAGAAGGTGACTTGCGTTTTGAGTATTTAAGGATCTCCTGTCAGATGGGGCTGGAGGTTCAGAGGGAGGAGAACAAGGACAGAGGGTGGGAGGGTGCTGCCTGGAGGGTGGCCCAGGAGAGAAGTGGGGAGGACTGTCTTCAGGAAAAGTGAGTCGTTCCCCATGGCAGGCATCGCCGTGGCTTAAAGGCACTTGTGGGGAATCGCAGTAGAAAAGAGCAGGGAGGGTTTAGCACCACGCTGCAGAGGTGGGGCCCACTGTGGAGGCACAGGACTCATGGAGTAATTAGAAACTAGAGGCTGATGTGGCCTCCAAGCTACTGGCTAAAACTGCGAACTTTTTTTTGTCCTCACCTGAGGATTTGTTTTTATTGATTTGAGAGAGAGAGAGAGAGAGAGAGAGAGAGAGAGAGAGAGAGAGAGAGAGAAACAAAGAGAGAGAGAGAGAAAGAGGAGAGTGAAACATTGATTGGTTGCCTCCCACATGCACCCTGACTAGAGATCGAACCCACAACCTTTTGGTGTACGGGATGGTGCTCCAACCAACTGAGCCACCCGGCCAGGGTTTAAAATGTGAGCTTTAGAACTGGGTTCAAACCTGGGGTTGGATTTAGGAATGAGAAACCTCACGGGGTTGTGAGGAATGAAGTAAGATAATGTACTGAAAGCACTGGGCAGCGTCTGGAATAGAAAATTCTCCAGTAAACGTTAACATAGTACTTTATACATAATCAGACCTGCGAACACACGAAGACCATTGTATTGTCTTGACAACTTGTTCCCTTGTGTAGCCTCAGAGCCTGGAATAGTGCCTGGCATATGGTAGATGCTCAATAAATATTTCTTGGCTAAAAAATGGATCACACCAGTTTCTTTTTGGAAAACACCTATTTTTGTCCAAAGGGAAACCACTTGGATGCTTTCATAAAAACCTCACGGGGAAGGTGAGCTTCCCTTATGTTTTCCGAGAGGAGCGCTGACGGTTCTGCGAAGCAGGAGGCCTGGGTGTTCCTGAGGCCATCCAGAGGAGGCGGTGCGGGGGAGAGGACCCGCGTGGTGGAGGGGACAGGGTTCTGTGACATGTGACTCCCCATGGGGCCCCTGGAAACCTTCTGTGACATTTTGTATCAGCAATGATTCTCTCCGCCATCTGCTGTGGCGGAAGTGGGATTTGTAGAGTCATGTGATTGGCACACCTCCTAGTAACTCTCTTTATGTGGGCAGGCAGCTGTCTGCCAGCCAGCTGGTGTCTTTTGGACGTGGGAAGCTTTCATCTGGGGGAAGACAGCAGCTTGAGGAACGACCGCAGGAAGTGTGAGTGTGGGGTATGGAAGGGTCCAGTCCTGCTGACCCGAGGCTGCTGCCCTTTGTGTGATGGGCAGGTGGTCCAGGTGGGTGCTTCTTCTCCCAATTGAATTGGTGGAGTGGCTCCTTTGAAGAGCATTTCAATGACTTGTCTGCAGATTCTAGGGAAGAAGTGAAATTTGGTTTTCGGCCTCTGGTTTTCTAGATTTCTTCTAACTTGCTGTTGCTATGTCTCTAAATGTAAACATTTAGTGCTTAGTATGGGCCTCATGAGTTGTTATGAATGAATGCATGCAAAGCTCATATGTGTATAGGTTTTGCTAAGTAAAGGAGGGTGGGGGAAGAGGGAGCAGGCGGTTACAGGCAGAGGGAATGGCGTGTGCAAAGGCACAGGAGGACTATATATGTGCAAAGGCATACAAGAATCAATACACCTAAAACGTTTGTGATTATCATTGGTTAGTGCCAAGTCCATTGAATTCCCACAGCAGCGTCATGGGGTAGGCACCGTCACGGTGTCAGTATTAGAGACACACCTTGGCATATGGTTCTACCTCGGGGCCGATGAACAGAAGCCCAGCCGCATGAAGGCATCCGAAGCTCACACAGTGGATGACCGGCTCAGGGTCATTCAGAAAGCAAAGGGGCAGAGCTGATTGCCGTGGGAACCATTTCCAAGCATCAGTGCCCAAGGGTGGAGTTGAGGATCTCGGTCAGGCATTGGCTGTTCCCCCCTGACATTGGGAATGTCTGCTCAGAAAAGTGAAGGAAGCCATTATCTAAAAAGAAAGTTATTGAAACATTTTTGGTGACACTGGTTAATAAAATTATATAGGATTCAGGTGTAAAATTCTATAATATGTCATCTGTATATTGTATTGTGTGTTCACCACTCGAAGTCAAGTCTCCTTCCATCACCATTTATCCCTCCTTTACCCTCGTCTACCTTCCCCCACCCCCTTCCCTCTGTGTAATCACCATACTGTTGTCTGTGTCATTGAGTGGTTTTGTGTGTTTTTTTTTCTTAATCCCTTCACCTTTTTTACCCAGTTTCCCAACACCCTCCCCTCTGACAGCTGTCAGTCTGTTCTCTATAAGTCTGTTTTTATTTTTTGTTTTTTAGTTTATTTTGTTATTGGATTACACATTAAGTGAAATCATATGATGCTTGTCTTTCTCCGACTGGCTTATGTCACTTAGCATAATGCTCTCAAGGTCCCTCCATGTTGTCTCAAAGGGTAAGAGATCCTTCTTTTTTTACAGCTGCCTAGTATTCCATGGTGTAATGTACCACAGGTTTTTTATCCACTCATCTACTGATGGGCACTTGGGCTGTTTCCAGATCTTAGCTATTGTAAATGGTGCTGCTATGAACATAGGGGTGCATACATTCTTTCTGACTGGTGTTTTGGGTTTTCTTGGATATATTCCCAGAGGTGGGATCACTGGGTCAAATGGCAGTTCCATATTTAATTTTTTGAGAAATTCTATACTGTTTTCCACAGTGGCTGCACCAGCAGTGCACGAGGGTTCCTTTTTCTCCACATTCTCACCAGCACTTGTTGTTTGTTGATTTATTGATGGTAGCCATTCTGACAGGTGTGAGGTGATATCTCACTGAGGTTTTAATTTGCATTTCTCTGATTAGTGAACTTGAGCATGTTTTCATATGTCTCTTGGCCATCTGTATGTCCTCTTTGGAGAAGTGTCTATTTAGGTCCTTTGCCCATTTTTAATTGAATTGTTTGTTTGTTTGGTGTTGAATTTTATAAGTTCTTGATAAATTTTAGACAATTCCCCACTATGGCTAGAGGTAAGGGAAGATGCTGCCACCTTACTGTTACTGTCATCTCACTGTCCAAACCTTTTATCTTTCATCTCTTGATGCTCCCAACAGCCCCAAGAACCAGCCATGGGGGAGTTTTCTCCATCCACTGTGGGAAGGATGCCGTGGTTGTCCCAAGGTTCTGAGCTCATGGTGGGACCATGACCAGCCATCAGTTTCCATGTTTCCACACTCGTTTCTCCAGACAAGACAGATGGCAGACAGCTACAGGAGCTTAAAATAGACCGAGCTTACTTCTGAGGTGCACATGTGTGTGGAAAGTGGCTTGGGAGGCAGGGACTCCTGTGTGGGAAAGCATTTTGGCAAAGAGAGCCCAGAGTGGAGCCATGAATGCAAGGCTGAGTGTAGTTAGGTGGGTGTGAGGGTGTGAGAAGGGACCTGGGCGGGAGCCAACCTGAGGCAGAGCAGGGGGCAGGGAAAACAGGGTAGCTGCTAGGCAAGATGCTGTGTGTATCAATGTGGCTTCTTCCCTCCCTCCAGCTGTGCTCTGCCAGCTGTGCTACCTGCTGAGAGCTGAGAGGCTCAGGTGGTCATTCTGGGATGACTGCTGTGTTTTTCCTTCCCATCCACTGGCCTGCTAGGTCTTGCAGGCTGATGTCTAAGAGATTCCTTCAAAGAGAGCGTGTACCACCCTTTCAGGACTTCAACGCCTATGCATTCCCTGCATTTTGGCAAATAGATACCAAAGGGTGGTCCTTAGCTTTTATATTTGAACTGTGTGAATTGGCATTCCTGCCCATGGCTGATGGACCAGGCGTGGCTCCCGATTCTTTCTCTGGGGCTTGGACTTAGCATTGAGATGCCAGCTAGCCCCCATCCGCAGCAGACTGGAAGGCCGTGCCATCGCAGGGGTGCGGCAGTGTGCACCGAGCAGCAGAGAGAGCTGAGCTGCAGAGACAGTAGGGCGGGCTCAGCAGTCATGTGGAGCAGAGTGGCGTAGCTGCCTTGGTTCCTGGTGATCCTGCGGAGAAGCCTGGCTGTAGTCGCTGCCCTGGTTTCTGTGAAATCGCTGTTTTCTCCTCACCACTTCTTTCTGTGCTTGAGCTGGTTTTAGTGGGATTCTGTCATTTGCGGTCCTAAGTGCCTCAAGTAGGAGGCTGAGGAGATGAAGGTGGAAAACTTGGTTACAAAGGGAATGAGGTTATTGAAATCTCTCTGGAGGGCACATTACGGGAATTGTGAGGGTGCAATTCTGATTGGAGGGGGCCTTTTCGCTATCTGGGATTTGGAAGTGGGGACAGAAGGAGATGTTGGCCCACCCGACAGCCATTCCCTCTTGTTTCTGGTTTTGCTTAATGACGATGTACCCACGGGACGAAGTATGAGTGGTCCGGTAGCCTCTCCAGTGACTACTAGTGGGCAAGGGACCCGCTTTCGCCAATGTAAGAGGCGAGGACTTCCTTTTTACCCCAACCCCTTCCAAAGAAGCCTAGAATTGCAGTGACAGCGACCTAGAGTGCCGACATCCTCAAGCCACTGATGCAGCCCCAGGAACCTTCTGCTTCCGACTTTTTGTATGTGTAAGATTTACTGATAAGCCCCTTTTGTTTAAGCAGCACATTCTGTTAATCGAAGCCCAAAGCATCTTAATTGATTCAGTTAGGCTTCATGACTTGGAGATTTGGGAAGGAAAGTAGGTAAAAGAGCATGTAGAGTTGGAGAGAAAAATCTTTTAAAGCAGAACATTAGCACTTTTAGCTCTGGCATTAGAGCCTTGTTTATAGAGCTCTGACTTTGAAAGTTGTATGAACTGTTATCCATCCATCCGGCCTCCCATCCATCCATCCATCCATCCTATCATCCAGCGGTCCTAAACCTGTGGGTCGCGACCCCTTTGGGGGGTTGAACGACCCTTTCACACGGGTCGCCTAAATACATCCTGCATATCAGATATTTACATTATGATTCATAACAGTAGCAACATTACAGCTATGAAGTAGCAATGAAAATAATTTTGTGGTTGGGGGTCACCACGACATGAGGAACTGCATGAAAGGGTCGCGGCATTAGGAAGGTTGAGAACCACTGCCATCCATCCATCCGTCCGTCGATATACCATCTACCCATCCATTCATCGTCCGTCCCTCCATTCATACCTCCGTCCCTCCATTCATACCTCCGTCCATCCATTCATACCTCCGTCCATCCATTCATACCTCCGTCCCTCCCTCCATTTGATTTTCTCTTTATGGAGCGTCCCCTTTGAGCAGTGGAGGGTTTTCTTCCTGGCCTTGCTTGCTTCTGTCTGTTATCACTTTGGTATAAATGCTTTTCTTTCCCCAGTTAGGTCATGTGTAGGAAAATGGGATTAGGTGGTCATAGAGGGTGTGAAGGAAAACTTGCCGCAGCCTCTCTCTAGGGACCCCTTGCCTTCTAAGTGTCTGGCATTTTTGAGAGAAGTGTTGATTTTTAGACGTCGGGGAAAAAAGTGTTTCTTCAGTTTCAGGATATTAAAAGCTCCCATTTCCCCTTCTTTTACTCCCTGGAGCTTCCTCAAACCTCCTCAGGCGCTGTCAGCGTCGGGCATGGCTTTGCTGGCTGGAAGGAACCAGGGAAACCTTGTGGAATTGCTTCCTTCAGGGAATCAATGGTAGTTTGAAGAAGATAATATTTATTTTTTGATTCTTGGGAATTGTGCTCTCGCATGTAAAGGTGCTGGTCTTTGTTACAATGATCAAGTCTATAGAATACGTTTAGCTTCTAAGACCTCTTGGCCCTTCATCCCCTTCAGGTGAGAAACGGGGCGTGTTTGCCCGTGTGCCTTCTCCCTCCGGGGGTCTTCTTGTTCCTGGGGCGGTGACGGGTGCTAGAGGGCGGATGTGCGCACCAGCGGCAGAGCAGTGCGATTTCTTTCTCCTCACTGCCTTTGATCAGGTTTTTATTCCAAATTAGCTATTGCCCTGGCTGGGTGCTTCATTTGGTTGTAGTGTTGTCTTGTACACCGAAAGGCCGCGGGTTCGATTCCCGTCAGGGAGCTGACGGGAGGCAGCTGATCTCTCTCTCTCTCTCTCTCTCTCTCTCTCTCTCTCTCTCTCTCTCTCTCTCTCTCTCTCCCTCTTCCCCCCTCCCTCTCCTTCTCAAATAAATAAACATATCCTCGGGTGAGGAATAAAAAACGTAGCTGTCCAAAGCGATTTGACCTAATGGAATAGCAAATGTAAGCTTGTGCCGCAGGCTGCTTTCCTGCTGCGTGGGCTTCTCAGCGCTGGGGTCTTGGTAGCGGCAGCCTTTTCCCACCGAAGGCTTCTGCTTCCTAACGCCAGCCCACCTCCCCCTCCCTCCCTCCCTCCCTCCCTCCCTTCCTTCCCCGCGGGGTCCTTGCCTGGGAACCCCCTTCTCCTCTGGTTCGGCTTCTAGCGCCGCGGCTGCTTTCCCGCCGGAGCCGGTCTCCAGCGCATGGTCTTCGCACGGGCTTTCGCTTCGCGGTGACCCTCAGGGGCGGCGATGCATCTTCTGGGCGGCGCTCGGAGCTTTTCAGGTTCTGCTGGGCCTGTGTGGGGCGCCGCGCGCGGGAAGGGTGTAGCTCCTCGGGGAGGCGGCTGGGCCGGGGCCACAGGGACCGCCCGCCCGTCCACCTGGCGGAAGGCCCTCTCCGCTCAAACGCAGGCCCGGCCCACTCGCCCAGGAGCCAGTCTCAGCCGCCCAGCTTGCTCACACGGCGCAGCGTGGTCCAGGGTGTTTCCGAAGCCTTCCTTTGGTAAAATTTAGCTTTACTGCCGGCAGTATTAGATGTCTCCCCCGTTTCCCTGATGGAGGCCCTCCACCCCACACCGCCCCCCCTCCTGTTGTCTGTGCCGTGGGTTATGCGCATTGGCTACAAGTTCTTTGGTTGCTCTCCCCCACCCGCCCTCCCCGCCTCCCCCTGCCCGTGGATGAGACCACTGTCCAGTGATAGGCCCGCGAGGCCCCGCTGGAGGTGTCTGCCGGCCTCACCTTGCCCTTGCCCACCCTCACGGCCGAGAGGCACAGGCCTTTGTAACATTCCAGGCCTCCAGTCTCTTAGGAAGCAAATCCGCCTCCTGATCTCAGCCGTCGGCCTTATCTTCAAGCAGCCACGGCAGTGCAGGCGCTGCCTCAGTGCGAGGACCGTGAGGCAGGACCGCTGGGGGCCAGGGCCCAGGGCAGAGCAGATGGCACATCGCTGTGGTGGCGTTTGCTCTGCGGTGCCAACGGCGCCAGGTTTTGGTTGGTGCACACAGGTGCCCCCTCGACACGTATTTCCAAAAGCACCCGGGAGAGCGATGCGTCCTCCACCTCCAAGTCTGGGCCCCGAGCCACAGCTGCCACCCAAGGCTCCGCCCTGGTGTGATGACCTGCAGTTCGGGGATGGCTCAGGGCTGTCTGTGTTTTTGCACAGGTGGTGCGTTCAAATCCACAGCATCTGGTGGAAGGGGAGCCTTGCACACAGCAGGCAAGGTGATATTTTTGCCAGATGTCTCGCCTCTTTGGAGTACACGGGTCAGTGGGTGCCCTGGGGTCAGTGGGTGCCCTGGGGTCAGTGTGTACCCTGGGGTCAGTGGGTGCCCTGGGTCAGTGGGTGCCCTGGGGTCAGTGGGTGCCCTGGGGTCAGTGTGTGCCCTGGGGTCAGTGGGGGCCCTGGGGTCAGTGGGGCCCCTGGGGTCAGTGGGGGCCCTGGGGTCAGTGGGTGCGCTGGGGTCAGTGGGTGCCCTGGGGTCAGTGGGGGCCCGGGGGTCAGTGGGTGCCCTGGGGTCAGTGGGGGCCCTGGGGTCAGTGTGTGCCCTGGGGTCAGTGTGTGCCCTGGGGTCAGTGGGGGCCCTGGGGTCAGTGGGTGCGCTGGGGTCAGTGGGTGCCCTGGGGTCAGTGGGGGCCCTGGGGTCAGTGGGTGCGCTGGGGTCAGTGGGGGCCCTGGGGTCAGTGGGGGCCCTGGGGTCAGTGTGTGCCCTGGGGTCAGTGGGGGCCCTGGGGTCAGTGGGGGCCCTGGGGTCAGTGTGTGCCCTGGGGTCAGTGTGTGCCCTGGGGTCAGTGGGGGCCCTGGGGTCAGTGGGTGCCCTGGGGTCAGTGGGGGCCCTGGGGTCAGTGGAGGAGCGCCCGCCAGAGCAGGGAGAGGCCCGCCGTCTCAGCCCTGCCGCTCCCCTGCTCCTGCCGGTGACTTCTGGTGGAGGCCTGGGGTGTGTGGGAGGACAGGAGGAAGAAGCGGGTGGCAGGAGTGTGAGCCGCACTTGCAGGGAGAAGTGTTGCATTGCACTTAGAAAACAGAGTGGCCTCTGGGCCGGGCCTTGGCGCGTGCGGAGCCCCTGCTGAGGGCGCTGAGACCGCCGGAGGGAGGGGGCTGTTTGGGCGGCAGGCACGTCTGGAACCGCTGGTCATGAACGGGCTGGCCAGCCTCCCGGAGGATGCGTTATTCACTCGGATTCGGAAACCTCACTCCAGAGCTCCAGACCAAGAGGCGCACTGTGGCTGCACGTTAGACTGACCTGCAGCTTTGAGAAGGCCCAGTGCCCTGGCCCTGCCCCTAACCAGTGAGATCCGTCCGGGTGGGGCCCAAGCAGCAGCCGGGTGACAGCCGCCAGGAGTCCTGCAGCTCTGAGCATCGCTGATGCGCCACAGCCTCGTGCACTGAGGCGGCCAGGCTCGCCGCCTGCCTTACCAGCAACCTGCGCACCCAGGGGCACGTGTGAGGCACACCCACCACAGGGCCCACGGGAATGTAGGCGTCAGTGAAATGACACCGGCCTGGCCCTGGCCAGTGTGGCTCAGCTGGTTGGGTGTTGTCCTGTGCACAGAAAGTTTGCCAGTTCGATTCCCAGTCAGGGCACACGCTTGGGTTGTGGGCTCCATTGATGTTTTGTTCTCACATCTCTCTCTCTCTCTCTCTCTCTCTCTCTCTCTCTCTCTCTATCACTCTCTCTCTCAAAAAAAGTCTTTAAAAACATCACACTAGCTTTGGGCATATACTAGTTTATTCCTCCTTCACATCGAAAATCTCTTTTAAAAAAGTTACTGTTTTAAAACACTATATTTTTTTGGTAATGCAATCATAATTTGAAAAGTAGAGGAAAGTATATAGTTTTAAAATCTCTTGTTTGCCTCTTTCCTCCATCCACCCACTTCCCACTCCTGCTGGGTATTTTTCCAGAAGTTCTTTGCCCAGCTCCATTGTTGTTATGTTCTCCGCTGTGTTCTCTCCCGATGCCAAGAGGAGGTGAGGAGGCCCTGGTGTGGTTAGCGGTGGCATTTGTTCTTCTGTCGGGTGTCCTGGCGGCTGGCAGGAGCTCCTGCCGTGCCAGCGTCACGCATTTCAGTGCCTCCCTCCTGCCCTCGCCTGCATCTTAGAGACGTTTCTGCGTCCGTGTAAAGAGAGCTCCTTATGCTTAAGCCAACAAGAACGGGGCACGTTATCCAGCCGGCCCTCTGGTGACAGACGTAGATTGTCCCCGCTCAGGGCCTTTACAAACGGTGCCCTTGGGACCGTGGTCCCCGCAGACGCTCAGATGAGAAGAAGCCACCTGTGGCCTTTCCCGAGTGCTGTTTGTTGGCGAAAGCGCGTTGGCTGGAGCCCGGTCACCATTAGGAGCCTGAGAAGGTGTCCATAGCCCACGGTTGCTGCGGCAGGGCCAGGCGTGGTGGCAGGCGCGGTAGGCAGGCGCGATATGCAGGCGCGGTATGCAGGCGCGGTGGCAGGTGTGGTGGCAGGCGCGATAGGCAGGCATGGTGGCAGGCGTGGTGGCAGGCGCGGTATGCAGGTGTGGTGGCAGGCGTGGTGGCAGGCGCGGTATGCAGGCGTGGTGGCAGGCGGGGTAGGCAGGCGCGGTAGGCAGGCGTGGTGGCAGGCGCGGTAGGCAGGCGTGGTGGCAGGTGTGGTGGCAGGCGCGGTAGGCAGGCGGGGTGGCAGGCGTGGTGGCAGGCGTGGTGGCAGGCGCGGTAGGCAGGCGTGGTGGCAGGCGCGGTAGGCAGGCGCGGTATGCAGGTGTGGTGGCAGGCGCGGTATGCAGGCGTGGTGGCAGGCGTGGTGGCAGGCGCGGTATGCAGGCGTGGTGGCAGGCGCGGTATGCAGGCGTGGTGGCAGGTGTGGTAGGCAGGCGCGGTAGGCAGGCGCGGTATGCAGGCGTGGTGGCAGGTGTGGTAGGCAGGTGCGGTGGCAGGCGTGGTAGGCAGGTGTGGTAGGCAGGTGCGGTGGCAGGCGCGATGGCAGGCGTGGTGGCAGGCGTGGTAGGCAGGCGTGGTGGCAGGTGTGGTAGGCAGGCGTGGTGGCAGGCGCAGTAGGCAGGCGCGATAGGTGCGGGGTTGGGCTGCTTCTCCCAGGTGCGCCTCAGGTGCGGCAGGTGTGCGGCCTATGGGCTCCGGCTGGTGGTTTTACAGGAGTTGCTCTGGTGCTGCAGTTCTCAGGCTGTGGCTGGACCCCCTGCGTGCACCCCCGCCCCCCACATGTCTGATGAAAATGCAGACCCTGGTCCGTGGGAATCTTCGGGGAGGAGCCTTGCCAGCTTCAATAAGCTCCCAGCCTTTGCCATTGAGAGTGCTCTGGGCCTGGAGAACGCCGCTGCAGGGATTTGCTGGGGAGCAAGCCCTCCCGCATGACTGGCCCGCAGGCCACCCTGGCTCGTCCAGGCAGGATCTGCCACTGTCCCCCCCCCAACTCCCCAAGAGCTCTGTGATTCCAAGGGGACAGTCTTGGCATAGGTGAAAGTCCCGCTTGGTTATCAGTCCCCGAGGCAGCATTTCTAGCTCTTCCCTCAAATGCTTGGGATGACAAACCGCAGGAGGCACACGGCGGGGAGCACGGAGGACAGTGTGGCGAGTCAGTGAAATCTCCAGGTACTGTGAGGCGGGCGGGGCGGGTTTGGGTCCACTCACTCCAAGCATCACTTATGAAGCCGAGACCAGCTGGACACGGCAGGAAGGCCTTTGTCCCTCTCCCACCGTCCGTTCCTAGACTAAGACCCATGTTTGCCCCCGTGAAAAATCAGCTTCCTGCTCAAGACTCACTGGACCAGAGGCCTCCTACGACCTAATCTTGCTGCACGCGATCGAGGGAAGGCGAGGGAGCGGAGGCTTATGCACTCACTGGTTAGCGCAGGGAGCTGCGGGCGGTGGGCTGGGCCTTGGGCTGCCCAGAGGAACTGGTGGGAGTGCCTGCTGGGATCAGAGCCTGGTGGGGAGGAGGGTGGGAGGAGGGCGGAGCGGCGTTAGGTCAGCAGAGCTGCTGGACACCTGGAGCATGGGCCTTGTCCTGCCCTCCAGCCTGGGCTTGAGAAAGGGGGCCTGGCCGTCGCCGACTGGGAACAGAGCAGGACCAGGGCCAAGGCACACACCTGTCTGCTGGCAGAGACAGGGCCTGGATGTGTATTTGCAACGAGTGACAATGCAGCTTCGTCTACCGAGTTTCCAAGGGAGTGTTATAATCTACGTATTTAATTCTCAGTCAAGCTGTTATTAATGTGTGAAGGCAACAGAAAAGTAGTTTTCGGATATAAAAAGGCTCTGGAAATCTATCACCAGCGAAGGAGTCATTTGATGATGCTCTCTGTCTGAGAGTATCCAATATTAGGAATTTCAGGGTGAGAAGCATGGCATAGAGCAGTGGTTCTCAACCTCGGCTGCACATTAGAGTCACCTGGGAATCTTTTTAAAATCCTGATTTCTGGGCCTCATCCTCCGGAAATTCTGTTTCTTTGTTACTAATGTTGTGGCCCCACCCCCTAACAAAGAAACAGAATTTCCGGAGGGTGAGGCCCAGAAATCAGGATTTTAAAAAGATTCCCAGGTGATTCTAATGTGCAGCCAAGGCTGAGAACCACTGGCATAGAGGAGCTGGGACAAACACGTCCAGTAATTAAACTTCCAATACTGAGCCCAGGTGATTTCTGTAAGTCTCCTTGGTGGAAGGTTCATCAGGTGCTACAGATGTGCCTGTGGCAGGAGGCGTTGGGAATGAGGGAGCTGAGCATGTATGGGGACGGGAGTACATGGGAAATCCCTGCACCTTTCCCTCAATTCTGCTGTGAACTTTAAACTGCTCTAAAAATAAAGTCTTGGCACCCTCCGGAGAGGCGTGCCGTGCCAGGGTAAAAATAAAGTCTTAATAATAAAGTAAAATAGATGGCAGATGTCAAAAATATTTGTGAATGAAAGGTAATATGGCATAAAAATAACTTTAATCTATTTGAGACTAAATTCCCAGCTTATGTTAATGAGACTGGAAAGTAGAGAGTAGGGATTGAGGGTAATGGAAATTTTCTTAATTTATTGCCTTTTATGTGAAAGACTTAATTATAAAATGTCATCGACTTTTTCTTATTAAGAAGAAATAAAACTAGAAGTGAATAATAAAGGTTATGAACCTCAAGAACTTAAAACACTTTTCTTAATAAACCTGGGATGTATTCAACCGAGTGCTGGGTGTTCTCGCCAGTTCTAAGCACTGTAATAAGGCAAGAAAAGGAAATAAAAGGCATACAGATAAGAAAGGAAGAAATTAAACTGGCTTTATATACAGATGGCATGATCATCTATACAGAAAATTCCAAGGACACTAAACACACACACACACACACACACCCTCTCCTAAAACGAATGAGTTAGGCAAGGTTGCAGGAGACAAGAATAAATTGTATTTCTATATACCAGCAATGAACATGGAAGACCCAACAAACAAGAGATGTCAGTTCTCTCCGATTTGATATACAGGTTTGATGCAATTCCTATAAAAATCCCAACAAAAATACTTTGTAATTTACATAAAAGGCTAGACTAGCTAAAACGGTTTTGAAAAAGACTAAAGTGGGAGAAGTAAGTCTTATCACATAGCTACAGTAATCAGGGCTGCGTGGTCTTGGAGGCTCACAGAGATGAACGGAACAGAACAGAGAGATCCACGCGATGGTGCCCAGTGGATTTTGGACAAACTCACGAAAGCAGTGCAATTGAGGAAATTATTTTGTCTCAGGTTCCCTTATTGCCCTTGTCAAGGACTCTCCCTCGCTCCTCACTGTCCTGCTCAGTGTGACCTGGGGATTGTGCGCTTCGGATTTATCCCCCAGCAATGAAAACTAAGGCTAACACAGACGTCCCTCTGCAAAGGCTCACAGCAGCTTTATTCATAACAGCCAAAAGCTGGGACAGCCCCACGTCCTTCAGTGGGTAAGTGGCTAAACAAATCGTATTATGGCCACACCACCGAATACTAGACAATAATAAAAAGGAATGGACTGTCGATGCGTGCGACAACCTGGCTGAATCCCCAGAGAATTATGCCAAGCGAAAAAAGCCATTGCCAAAGGTTATGTTCTGTATGGCTGTGATGACAATTCTATAACATTTGTGAAATGTCAGAATTATGGAACTGGAGAACAGATGAGTGATTGCCAGGAGGCAGAGGGGGTGGGGCGGAGAGCAGTGGGTGTGGCTAACAGGGCAACTGGAAGGAGCCTTGGGAGTTGTCCGCTCTCTCCCCTGTGTCCAAGCTAATATCCTGGCTGTGATGTTGTGCTACAGTTTTTTATTTTTTATTTTTGTTAATCCTCCCCCGAGGATATTTTTCCATTGGATTTTAGAGGGACTGGAAGGAAGGGGGAGAGACACAGAGAGAGAAGCGTCGATATGAGAGAGACACATCAATTGGTTGCCTCCTGCAAGCTCCCTGACCAGGGCTGGGGATCCAACCTGCAACCGAGCTATGTGCCCTTGACCGGAATAGAACCTCAACCTTTCAGTCCCCAGGTCGACGCTCCACCCACTGAGCCAAAAAGGCTTGGACTGGGCTTCAGTTTTGCAAGATGTTACCTTTGGGAGAAACTGGGTAAAGGACACATGGGATTTCTTTCTTATTTTTTTGTAACTGCATGGAAATCTATAATGGTCTCAAAATAAGAAGCTTAACAAAAAATACCTACTGTAGTTGTTGATAAACTGTAGATCACAACTTATGAGAGGGCATCTAATCAATACCCCAATTCATAGTCTTTAATACTTTTAAAAATATTAACCAACCAAGAAAGACTATCAATTAAATAAGCATTCCACTCAGGAGGTCAGGGCAACAAACTCTTCTAGAGAAGCCTGAGGAAAGTGGGTGAATGAAAACATAGCACCAGAATGGGTAACAGTTTGCAGTCTGACGCAGGAGAGCACCAGACTATGACAAGCGTTGTGCTGCTAATTCGAAGAAGGAGTCCTAGAAAACAAACAGAAAGCCAATACAAGAGATCCATTTTTGACTAATCACATGTAAAAATGAATCTGTATTAAATGTTGGTAGAAATGAATATATACTACATTTATAAAATGAATATATACTGCAGCTTATAATGTTTATAAAACGAGCGAGTAATGCAAACCAGGAGTGAGAAAGGACATACATGCGGAGGTGGACCAAGCAGACCAGGACGAGGTGCCGCAGCGGTGCTCAGCGCAGGTGGCGTTCCCGCCGCCCCGTGACCGTGGCGGGTCATCCCACCTCCCTCGGCTTCGCCTCTTCCTCTGAAATGGGAATCATAGCGCAGTGACTGCGTGGGTTCAGCGGCGAAACGACACATGCACGCGCTCGGCCCATCTCTGTGCGCTCTGTACAACTCAGAGCGCAGCTAACATTAATTTTTGGTATAAAATTGGAAAGTGTTAGGAAACAAATGCCCAAACTGTCTACTGTAAAAGGGCAGGGTCGGGAAGTGTTCTTTTCTAAGGGCCAGAAAGCCTCTCGGGTTTGTGGGGCACTGGTGGCAGCGAGTCAGTGCTGCCGGGGCGGGGCTGTGCTCCCGTGCAGCCGCTCATCCAGTGCGTGCGGCCTGCAGGCTGCGGCTCCCTGGGCCCTGGCCTGACCAGGAGCAAAGAAGGAAATGACCACAGCCCTCAAACCCATAAGCAGAACCTTCAGGATAAGTGATCCTTTTGAATATTCTTTCAAAATATATTTTATTGATTTTTTACAGAGAGGAAGGGAGAGGGATAGAGAGTTAGAAACATTGAAGAGAGAGACACATCGACCAGCTGCCTCCTGTACGCCCCCTACTGGGGATGTGCCTGCAACCAAGGTACATGCCCTTGACCAGAATCAATCCTGGGACCTTTCAGTCTGCAGGCCGATGCTCTATCCACTGAGCCAAACCGGCTAGGGCGGAATATTTTTTAATTATTATTTTTTAGTATATATATTTTATTTTTTCCATCACTCATTACCCCCCTCTACTATCCTCCACCTTCACCCACACCCCTCCCCTGCGCCCGCAGTCACCACTCTGTTGTCCAGATCCATGAGTTCTTTCTCTTCCTTTATCTTTTCTGCTCAATCCCCACCTCCATGCAGCCCCTAACCCCCTCTCCCCCAGCTATCAGCCTGCTCTCTGTCTATGAGGCTGCCTCTATTTTGCTTGTTATTTCAGTTTGTTCATTAAATTCTACATATGAGTGAAACCATATGGTACTTGCCTTTCTCTGTCTGGCTAACTTCACTGAGCATCACCCTCTCCAGGTCCCTCCATGCTGTCTCAAAGGGGAACTGTTTCTTTTTTGTGGCTGAGTAGTGCTCCATTGTGTACAGGTACCACAGCTGTTTTATCCAGTCATCTATTGATGGGCACTTGGGCTGCTTCCAAATTCAGATCCTTTTGATTTTTAAAAAACTTCTCTGAACGCTTGAAAAAGAAGAAAACTATCTCAGGTCTTTCGTCTGACCTAGCATCACACACACACAAATATCCGACACACGTGACACCCAAACATGAGTGAGTGGTGGTCTCATCTCACTCACAGACACAGAGGAAGGAGCCCCAGGTAAAACCTGGGCAAACGGCCGCTGTTGGATGTTGGCAGAATAATGCACCTCCATTAAGGAAGGTTCACTCTAGAAAGACAGTGTGGCCTATTATTAGGAAGTCTGTTAATAAACCCCATCAATATGTTCAAAGGAAAATATGATTGTCTTCACAGATGCCAAAAAAGCTTGTTAAAATTTTAATATTCATTTGCAGTGGAAACTCTCAGAGAAAGAACTAAGAATAAAAATATACTTTCTCAGCATAATAAATACTGTCTGTGGCCAACCAGTAGCCAAAAATATGCTGAATTTTGTGATGATCGAGGCATTAAAACCAAGAATAAATGAAGGCCAGCTGTCGGTAACACTGTTATTTGTTATTGTTTTGGATGTTCTAGTCAATGAAACAAGAAAAGAAACAGATATAAGTAGTAATTCATATTGGGAAAAAGAACGCCAAATCAATATTGGGCACAGGTGACATTATTATTTATTTTAGAAATGAAGGGAATCAGTTGAAAAACTGTTAGTACCTGCACTGATAAGAGAGTTGGGTAAGGGGCATGTTTACAAACATAGTGTCCACAATCAGTAACTTCTTAGAGATCTGCAGCCCTAACTAGATGGGTGGCATCATGGAAAAGCTATTCCTCTGGTCTCCGGCTGCCACCTCCCTGCCCGGCTGCCACCTCCCTGCCCGGCAGCTTCTCCTCCTCTGCGCACGTGGCAGAGAGGCCGCGAGCTGTGGCCCTCTCGCAGGAGGAAATGGGCAACGTGAGTATTAACCACAGACGGGCAAAGCCGCCCTGCCCTGTCTGCAGGAAAGTGGTTGTTAAAGAGTCACACTCAGCATGCCAGGTCTCAGGTGCCATCAGAGCGAAGTTGGCATCCGTGGGGGTGCTCACCCACGGGCCTGTTGTTCCACAGACGTGTGGCCCCGGAGTGTGCACCGTTGGAGTCGGAGAGGAATGTGGGCAGCAACTGCATTCCTACTCCATTTAATCTTCTTTCCTGATTCTGTATCTTCAGCCAGTCACTCACCTTCTCTGGGCCTCCGTAGCCTGGCCCACTTACTGAGGAAAGCAAGCCTCGCCCCCAGGGTATTGTAGCGTTAACTACCTTTTGGGGGAGAAAGCATCTCCCCAACTGCTCACTAAAAGTTAAGTCCCTTTCTGCAGCCTTCCTGGGATTGGCTAATTTCCTCGTCCCTTTAAAAATACCACGAAGGCCCTAGCCGGTTTGGTTCAGTGGATAGAGCGTCGGCCTGCGGACTGAAGGGTCCCGGGTTCGATTCCGGTCAGGGCACATGCCCAGGTTGTGGGCTCGACCCCCCAGTAGGGAGGTGTGCAGGAGGCAGCCCATCAATGATTCTCTCTCATCATTGATGTTTCTATCTCTCTCTCCCTCTCCCTTCCTCTCTCAAATTAATAAAACAAACAAACACCAGGAAGCCAAGCGTAGATCCTGGGGTTTGGGAAATCCTACGGCTGCCGCCCTCTGGCTCGGCCGCGGCCTGCGTCTGAGCTTTGCTCTCGCCTCAGGAAAGGAGAGCATCAGTCACAGATCATTTCTTGGGGGCAGCGCTGTGCCTTCCACCTTCCTGTTTCCTCTGGAGCAGCCAGGGCGGCGCTGGGAGTAGGATGCAGAGCAGAGGGGCAGAGACCAGGCTGTGGGGGAGGAGGAAAGATGGGCCGGATGCTGTGGGGGTGCCTTTCAAGGCCTCGCCGCCCGCACGAGCTTTGCTGCCGGGGAAACTAGTAACCAGCCTGAAGCTGAAAGTAAGAAAAACGCTGTCTACCTTAGGGCATCGCTGCAAAGACCATGATGTATGAATGTGTTTTACTTTAATATGTTACGTACACATAAATCCATAGCATATAATATACAGACTCTGTCTTCAAAAATGTAAACCTTTCTGAGATGCATAAGCCATCTCAGAAATCGGGAATGTATTTTTATAGGAGCAGTGATTGAATGGAGTGATTTACACTTTTCCACCCAGCCACACGGCACTCGCATGAGACAGCGAGGGGAACGCCAGGCGGCCGAGGGCAGCTCCCCCACCCGCTGGGTCTCACGGCTGCTACATCTTCCTCAGGAATGTCTGCAAACCCAACCTTGGTTGTGGGTTCCTGGACGCCAGGCACTGTGCTAGGACCTTTGAGGGAATTCACGTGTTCTTCCCAGCATGGGAGGAAGGAGGTCACCGGGGGAGCGGGTGGCTCTGAGGGGTCCAGCTTGGTTTCATATGAATCTATAGACTCATGATGCGTTTGGTCTGGTCTCCACGCGCACCTTCGCATACTCTCTTAGAAAGACTCTTACCGTGGGGTGAAGATTTGGAGTGGACGCTGACGCCCAAGGGCGCTAATCTTGCCTGAGGTCTCTGCTTACTTTCGCTTTTCCACATCATCTCCGAGGGACTGTTAGGATACGCAGAAGGTGGGATGCCATCATAGTAGCAACATCCTGTGAACATTTCTCATGTGCCCAAAAGGTTGCCTGCAACCTCTATCGCCTCAAAGCCTCTATACTTAGAACTCCATGATGTCATCTTTGAGCTTTGATATAGCTTAAAATTATCCTTCTGTAGGTTGTTTCTTTCTGAAACATTTTAAATTTAGAAAATTAACTTGCTAAACTTTTTTTAAAAGTTAAATCTTTAGATTTTTAAATTCACTCTGCTGTGGGAGAGTTGGAATGACACATGCATGAGTCATTGAAGTTAAATGTTAGGGCACACTGGGGAAGCCACGGACCCATGGTCTCCAAAGGTTGTGTGTCCCACCATTTCATCTTGGCAGGGCTGAGGGTGCAGGTGGGCTCTGCTGCAGGCCTTCCTCTGCCAGGTCCCTTCTTGCTGACACCTGTGTGGATGGCCGGTGGGAGGGACACCCAGTGTTCAGGGGTCAGGCAGGTCTTAATGCGCAAGACTCTGGAGGTTTCCTCCATCACCACTCATGCCCTCTCGTGGGTTCTGCTTGATGCAGCTCTAGGTCAGTCTTGCAAAAGCCAATTCACTGAAATTAATGTGAATTGACTAGTTGCATGTCAGCATCTTAAGGAACATCTGATTTGTCTCTGTCCCTACTCCTTGTTGTAGACCGAGAAGCAATGAGAGGAGAGAATGAAGGGGCTGAGAGAGAGGAGGAGACTGAGGGGTCAGTGAGAGGGTGCTGATGAGGGGGGTGAGGGGGTGAGGAAGACAAGGAGCATGGTGGGATTGCGGGGCAGAGAGTGGGGTTCTGGGGGGCTTGGGCAGCAGCTCCATCACGGCATGACCAGATGGCAGAGGCCTTTGATGGTGCCGGCACCCAGGAGTCTCTGACATTTCTGGCCGTGAGAACACAAAAGACTGGGTCTTTATTTCATGCGATTCCTGCTCAGTGTGGTGGGCACGGGCGAGCCTGGGGGAAGGTTACCCTGCTGTCAGGAGGTGCTTTCACGGAGAGGGTGATGGGGAAGTGATGCATGTGATCCTTCCCCGCCATCTTTGGAACTTACTCATTTTCTTCCCCCACCATTATAGCTGTGAAAACTGTTTTTCTGATATGACGGGTGACAGGTGCCGGCACCTGCGCCCTCAGGGAGGGAGGCAGGATGCACATGCACATAGCAGGTGTCCGAGAGGCATCGGCTGAGCGAGTGAGGGCTCACGGTGGGCTTGCTTTGGGGGACGGTTGCAGAGTGAGCTCTCGGCTCTCTGGAAGTCACAGACCAGGAGCTGCAGAATCTGAGTGGGAGAGGTCCGACCACTCTGTGGATCAGGGAGGGATGGAAAAAGTGGCCTGCTGATAAATCCTCCTATATAATAAAGAGGTAATATGCAAATTGATCATCACACCCACACAAGATGGCTGCCCCCATGTGGTCAAAGATGGACACCTCCGTGTGGTCACAAGATGGCCACCACAAGATGGCTGGCAGGGGAGGGCAGTTGGGGGCGACTGGGCCTGCGGGGAAGGGAGGGCAGTTGGGAAGGACCAGGCCTGCAGGGGAGAGCAGTTAGGGGCAATTAGGCCTGCAGGGGAGGGCAGTTAGGGGCGATCGGGCTGGCAAAGGAGAGCAGTTGGGGGTGATCAGGCTGGCAGGGGAGGGCAGTTGAGGGCGACCGGGATGGCAGGGGAGTAGTTAGGCATCAATCAGGCTGGCAGGCAGAAGCTGTTAGGGGCAATCAGGCAGGCAGGCAATCGAGTGGTTGGGAGTCAGTAATCCCAGATTGGAGAGGGTGCAGACTGGGCTGAGGGACACCCCCCCCCCCCCCGCACAAATTTCATGCACCGGGCCTCTACTAATTAATAATTGGCTCTCTGCTCAACAGCAGAAACACAACCTGGTAGGAAATGCTTGCTGATTGCTGATTTCCATGGTGTAAATTTCTCACCATGGTCAGTTTCATGTGACACCCTGAGCGTGGGGTTGACAGGAGACACTGGCTCCTCTGGGTCTTGCTCACCACTGGAGGAGGAGTATGTCTGGGCAGGGCAACGGCGAATGCAAGAAGAACTCACCCTGCTCTGTCCCCACACGACGTCATGTGTGTGACGTCCTCGTATGGAACCCAGAATTTACTTCCCCCTCTTACAGATGGGGAGACAGAGGCTCAGAGGGTTAACTGATGCATCTGTATTGTAAGCAGCAACAGCATGGATTCAAAGGCCATGGCCTCTCTCCTCACCTTACTGGGCTGTCCACGGTCAAGGGGTGAGTTTCATAAGGCACCTTAGAATAACAGGGCTGGCTCATGCTGCCAGGAGAGTATGGGCGAGAGGCATTATCGGGGACAACTTTGCTAATGAAGTTACCTAAGTGGCCATCCAGAGAATGAGTAGAGGTGTGTGGCCAGGTGGACGCAGTGTTGAAGGGTGAGTTACACCTCCTTTCTCATCCTTGCCTGTATAATAGGGCTCTGAAAGTCGACTTCAAGGGCCGGTTAAGAGGATTCAATGAGAGGATTCAATGCTCTAAGCGCGCATCTCATACATGGTGCACATCGGTGCTGACTCTCAGCAGCCTTTTCCTCTTGAGTTCGTTATGCTGGGACTGACTAGGGCTGCGTTTGTCAAATGCAATGTGCACACGAACCACCTGGGGATCTGGGTAAGCGCAGAGTGTGACTGCAGCTGGGAGGGGCCTGCGGTGCTGCTGCTGCTGGTCTGGGGACCACGCTTTGAGTAGCAGGGGCTGGGACACCCTGACCGCATTGCGTTCCTGCTGCTTCTCCCCACCACCTCTGAGGTCACGTTCACAGGGCAGTATCCCTTTGTTCCAGATGGGTTCCTGGGGAGGAGCCCCGCTCAGCCCTGCTAAGGGTGCCTGGCTGCAGGCAGCACTACCCCTGTGGGAAAGTGGGACATGGGTTTCCTCTCCTTTTCATTTCCTTGATCGTAGTGTTGCTTCTGCCAGGGCTTAGTTGTGCGACCTTTGCCACACCCTTTCCCCTCTTTTGGATCCAGTTTCTATGTTTGCAAAATAAGACAGCAGGACAGAGCGACCTTCCCTTAGGGGCGCTTGGAGGCTCCGTGAACCTACGATTCTGGCTGGTTGGAGGAGCACTTGAGCCCATTGCTGGGCGCTAGTTTCCCAGGAGTCTCTGAAGGCATGTAGAGTTGGGACTCGGGAGGACGAAGGGGGAAGGACGAAGCGGAAGGTCACAGACGAACGCAGAGTGGTGAAGAGGAATCTGTCGCACAGGAGCCTCCTTGCTTTGGGAGCAGTAGCTACTTACTGAGCATGCATGTGCCAGACGGTGTGCCAAGAACGAACAGGGGATAATTGTCACACTTTCTGGCCTCATCCTCTCGCATACCAATTTTATGTTTGGGAATCTCCACCTTACTGACCCATGCCTCTGTAAAGCAGAATTCAGAACCCTTTGGCCAGCCTCCCTGGCAGCGAGCACACACTGAGGCCTGGGGTCTGCCCATCGGATGCATCCCTGCCGGGTTTTGACGTGGCTGCTAGTGAGAGAAGGAGTGGACACTGTGTGACCCATCCCAGAGGGAGGCGACGGTCAGCTGTGGGAAGGCTGCTGGCGGCATTTGTCCCGGCGGAGTCTGTGTGCAGGCCGCCCAGTCTGGACCCTGGAGTGGGGGCAGGGCTCCTCTCCTGGATGGCCCTGCGCTGTGGGTTCAATGTTGCTCCTGGCCGTGGCCTCCCTGCTTACAGTGGTTAGAGGGGGTTCTGTTGTTTCCCAGCCAGAATCCTGACTGTGTGCACCACTCTGTGTGCATTATCTCATTTACTTCTCACAGTAACCCAGTGAGGTGACAACTGGAGAAACTGAGTCGTGAAGAGGTGGACTTACTTCGCCAAGGCTACATGGCTGGTAGTGGAGGAGCCAGGGGCTGAGTCCAGATCACTTGGCCTCAAAACACATATTTGAGGCACCACACGTCTTGTTGAGGGATTGTGGGCATGGAAAGGTGCTTGTCGGTGCCCATCCTTGGTGCAGGCGCCTGTCCCGGTGCAGGCCTGTCCCAGTGCAGGCGCCCGTCCCTGGTGCAGGCGTCCGTCCCTGGTGCAGGCGTCCGTCCCTGGTGCAGGCCCGTCCCTGGTGCAGGCCCGTCCTGGTGCAGGCCCGTCCCTGGTGCAGGCCCGTCCTGGTGCAGGCCCGTCCCTGGTGCAGGCCCGTCCCTGGTGCAGGCGCCTGTCCCGGTGCAGGCCCGTCCTGGTGCAGGCCCATCCTGGTGCAGGCGCCTGTCCCGGTGCAGGCCCGTCCTGGTGCAGGCGCCTGTCCCGGTGCAGGCCATCCTGGTGCAGGCCCGTCCTGGTGTAGGCCCGTCCCTGGTGCAGGCCCGTCCTGGTGCAGATGTCCGTCCCTGGTGCAGGCCCGTCCCTGGTGCAGGCGTCCGTCCCTGGTGCATGCTTCGTTGGGTCCAGGCCCAACAACACATTCTCCCCAAGGAGTGGTAACAGAGGCAGCTGTTCCAGCAGGCAGACACTTGGCTTTGACCCAGAGGGGCACTGTGTGGACCAGGGACCACGAGTGTCTGCATGCTTTGGAGCAGGGGACCTCAAACTACGGCCCGCGGGCCACATGCAAATACAAATATTGTATTTGTTCCCGTTTTGTTTTTTTACTTCAAAATAAGATATGTGCAGTGTGCATAGGAATTTGTTCATAGTTTTTTTTAAACTATAGTCTGGCCCTCCAACGGTCTGAGGGACAGTGAACTGGCCCCCTGTTTAAAAACTTTGAGGACCCCTGCTCTGGAGTCTGCAGGTGGGGGCTGCAGGGAAAAGAATGAGGTTGGAACTCAGAGGAGAAAGATCTGTCCTCCAAGGCTTCCTCAGAGAAGAAAGTAAAAGAAGCTTCAGCTAAACCCAGGGACCCATCAGAGAGTGAGACGGCCACCGTCCTCTGATCATAGCACTTGGTCCTGTTAACCAGGACAGGCAGTTGACATTCCCTTGGGCAAAGCTCCAAGGAGGCGCACTGGCTAACTGGTCAACCGCTGCTTCTCATGGGCCGGGAACCTTCCTGGGCGTCCAGCTTCCTCCCTTCCTCTCTCGTTCTTTACCTTCTTTCATTTCTTCTGACCTCTCATCTCTTTTTCTTCAACAAATATTTTTGAGCACCTGGGATTTAATGATTCAAGCAATATTTATTGAATGCATACCATGAACCACACATGGTGGTAAGTGCTGGAGATACGGCAGGGACGTAGGCAGGCAGGCTCTCATACTTTCCAGTGTAGTGGCTGAGAGAGGCATGGTCCAGTGGGTGCCAGCTTGATTTAAGTGGTGGTATCTCCACTCTCACCCACAGCCCTAACCCACTCCCTAGGAATACACCACTCTACCCTCATTTCACAGATGAGAAAACTGAGCCAGGGAGCTTGAGTCAACTGCCTGAGGGCTCACGGCTAGAGCCAATCTCTGTGCGGGCTAGGAGGGTCAGAACCAAACAGGACCAGCTGAACCTGACTCTGCACTGTGACTCAGCCTGGGACAGGACCCAGAGCTTCCCCTTCCTTCCTCACCTGGGCCCCGGGACCAGCCCCTAATGTTGCCACCACCCATGATGCCCCAGGAGCCGGGCTGCAGGCGGATGTGGCCTCCAGGTCTGCCCGCTTCCTCACCGCTTCTGCCTACAGCAACTTCAGCTGTCGGATGAGAAGTTCTTGTTGTTGATGCCTCTAGGGGAAACCATGTGGTGGAGGGTGGTGGGCATATCCACACTCACTTAAGCTGGGATGTAACCCAGGTTCCAGAATTCCTGTGCCCAGTGAGTCCCTTCTGGGGCATCTGGCGCACTGAATCCCCCAGCGTGCTCCTGCTTTTTCTCGGGTGGGTAGACGCACCTCCAGTCCCACCCACCGCTGGGCGGGACTTCCTCCTTGAGAGCTGACTTCCTGGTACTGGGCCAGCTCAAGCTAGGTGGTGTGGAGAAGAGCAGGGGGCCCTGAGTCAGACAGTCCTAGGTGGAATCCCAGCGCTGCCATCGATTGACTGCGCTGCTTAACCTCTCTGAGTTCCTTTGGAAAGCAGGCGCGAGAGTACCTGTGTCAGAGGCTGTAGAGATGAGGCGCCTGCAGGTCTCAGCTCAGCGCCTGGCACACGGAAACGTTGTGTGGCTACACCCGTTACGGACAGAGCGGAAAGGGCCTCCTGAGTCTGGCCCCTAGGCCTGGTTCCCTTTTCCCTGCAGGTTCACTGGCACAGGCACCTCCTGCTCTACACGGCACCTCGTCCCTTGGTCTGTTTCCTGCCTGTTCTCCAGCAACCGCTCACATGCCTCTGATCCCCACTCTGCCTGTCACGGGAGCCAGGGAGCTGGGGAGCTGAGTGTGTGCCCGGTTTGCCTTTGGTGAGGACCACAGTGGCCGTCATCAAAGCAGCTCTTTGGTCCCTGGTCGCCAGCTCTGTCCCAGTGCCTCTTCCAGACCCTTTGCTACTTGTGGTCATCCCGGGCCCTGAACAACCACGGGAAGGGTGGGGAGTGAAGGCTGTGCAGTGGCCGGAGCTCGGTTCCCCGGGGGCTTCTGAGTGTGCCCTGTGCAGAGCACCCAGAGCAGGGAGGTGGGTGTCCCGGGAGGAGCTGAGGACCGCTCCCTCACTCAGGGGTGCTTCCCTACAGTTCCACTCATTCATTCCTCATTCACCCAACCCACATGTTTGCCAACACTGGCAATTATGACCCCCCCCCCCCAAGTTTTGCCAAACTAAGGTGAGAAAAAGATCCCGTCTTAATTTGCTCTTCCCTCTGGCCATGAAGCTGGGATGTCTTCATCTGCCTGTTGCCCATTTCTTACTTCCTTCTCTGGGAATCCCTTCTTCCTATTCTTGGTCCATTTTCCTGTGGGCTTTCTCTTACTGATGGATAGTCACTGTCTTCATATATGGTGAGCACTAGTCCCTTACCTGGGACATATGTTGAAAATCCCCCTGGGGCTGTCCTGTGTCTTTCCTTTTCTTTGAATTCCTTTCTCACGCAGACACCACGCATTTACAGTCAAGTGTTCAGTCTTCTGAATGTCATCCCCTCTAGCAGCACCCCTCACACCTGTCTGTCTGTCTGTCTGTCTGTCTGGCGGAGACACCTGGGGCCAGCACTGCATTTTACCGTGTCTGGCTCCTCTGGGGCCAGTGCAAGGCTGGGCACAGTTTTGTGCCTGAATGAGTTTGTTTTTTTTTCCTTTTCTGAGAACAGGTTTTGTGCCTGAATGAGGGAGTGAATGGGAAGCTGTGCGCAGCCCTCCCTGTAGAGATGGCAGTGATCAGGGCGTGAGTCACATGAGTCACGAGCTCTTCCCGGCTCAGCTGACATTTCCGAAGCTCCCACGAGTGAGCGGAGAAACCCCTCCTTGCAGGACGCCCTCCTGAGCAGGCACAGGAGGCTGTGCTGTCACACACATGTGAGGGGATTAGCTCTCAAGACTCTGAGGGGCAGCGTGTTCTGCGTATGTGTGAACGAGGCGTTAGACATCTCGGAGAACGTGTGTGTGTGTGTGTGTGTGTGTGTGTGTGTGTGTATGCTGCGGCTGAGTGGAGAGGGGAGAGGGGTGAAGGTGCTAAGAACCTGCAATGTGTTGCATTTGCTGTGGGGAGGACGGGGTGGCTGGAGCGGTTGAGCATGGGGGGCGGGCATCCTTGTGAGCGGAGCCTCCATAGGTCCCATCACCTGTGGCCACATGCTCCGTGTCCCCTGTTGCTGAGGGCACCTCTGCTCAGTCCCCACGGGCTTGGTTTCCACTGTCATTTTCTAAAGCAGCGGAGAGTGCCGGTTAGATTTTATACCCAAATAACCTGACGTGTGTGAGAAATAGTAAATATTGACCGGCCCTTTTGTGGAGCAGTTTATTGCCATGGAAATGCTGTGTACACGAATCTGCGTGATGGAGGGACGTGGCTCAGGAGCTGTGAGGGCAGGGCCCGGCGCTGCCGGAATGGGCAGGTTAGGAGGACCGTGGTTTAAGTCGCAGTGCAGTGGGCGAGCCGTAACCCTGGTCCCGTCAGCCCGCACCGAGAGCATTTAGCTGTTGCTTCCCGCACGCGCGGTCCTGCGCCGAGTGTCCGTGCGTTACTGCATGTGCCATCGCGCCAAGCTGGGAGGTGCCGCTACCCCTGGGGGCCGGGGAGGCACAGTTTGAACATCTCGCTGGGAGGTCAGCGGTGAGTGCCAGCGCCCGGGCGGTTCTGCAGAGCCGGTCTCCGCCACTCAGCCGTTTCTCAGGGACGTTCACCAGTCGGATTTGTGGCTGATGTTTGGAAACCATAGGCAGTGCCCAGCTTTGGAAGATGCGGATGATCTGGCGACTGACTGGGTGGCATTGCCCTTTCCTGGTGGTTGCTCCCAGCCACTGCCCAGGTTAGCGGGATGGCAGCCCTCCAGGCGGCCCTGGGCAGCCCCCTGTTGCAGTTCTACAAGCTCTGGGCCTCACACGCAGGGCCTGTGGGAGTTCATTGAGGATTGTCTGCTGGGAGGTCCTTGTCCTGTTAGTAATTACATTAATTTTAGCTGCTGTCTCCACTTGCCGATGATTGCTTTTGAGGTTACTTGATTTTCGTCCTGTGGCCTCAAGACTTTGGGGGTGCTGAGTGAAGACCTTCAGGGCAGGCAGGGAGGTGCCAGCAGGAGAGGCCTGTGCTGCGCGTCCGCTCTCTCCTCCTCTGCTCATTTGCTCAACATATTCATTGAACATTAGGTGCTAGTCACAACAGTGAGTGCTGGTTAGTTTCTCCTTCAAGGAGCTCGTGACCTCACTAGTAGGACAGAGGTGAACAAAAGGCCCGCCAGGCGATTCTGAGAGTGTATAAGAAGACATTTGTTCACATCTTGGGGATAGGTCAGGGAGGGCTTCCAGGAAGAGGTGGTATCTGTTGAGACTCAAGGACACGTGGACACAGTTAGCAAGGCTAACAGTACTTGGGGGAAGATTGCTTCAGGCCGAGGAATCCCATGTGCAAAGGCCGGGAGTGGGGAGCGGGATGCATGCGGGCAGTGCCTGGAGCTCAGTATGGCTGGAGCCGCGCGTGTGTGTGTGTGTGTGTGTGTGTGTATGTGTGTGTGTATGTGTGTATGTGTGTATATGTGTGTGTATGTGTGTGTATGTGTGTGTGTCTGTGTGCGTGTGCGTGCATGTGTGCATGTGTGCGTATATGTGTGTATGTGTGTGAATGTGTGCGTATGTGTGTGTATGTGTGTATGTGTGTATGTGTGTGTGTATGTGTGTATGTGTGTATGTGTGTGTATGTGTGTATGTGTGTATGTGTGTGCATGTGTGCGTATATGTGTGTGTATGTGTGTATGTGTGTATGTGTGTATGTGTGTGTATGTGTGTGTATGTGTGTCTCTCTGTGTGTGTATGTGTGTGTATGTGTGTGTATGTGTGTCTCTCTGTGTGTGTATGTGTGTGTGTATGTGTGTGTATGTGTGTCTCTCTGTGTGTGTATGTGTGTGTGTATGTGTGTGTGTATGTGTGTGTGTGTGTATGTGTGTGTGTCTGTGTGTATGTGTGTGTCTGTGTGTGTGTATGTGTGTGTGTATGTGTGTATGTGTGTGTATGTGTGTGTGTGTGTATGTGTGTGTGTGTGTGTGTGTGTGTGTGTGTGTGGAGTACTCCAAGACTTGGGGCTGGAGAGGTTAGTTACTGCGAGCTGAGTCAATCTACAAGCGGAGCCAGGCAGTTTCTAATGTGCTCTGAACCCAGCCCTGCAGGGCGCGGGGCTGCGGGGTGTTGGGGAAACAGCACCATGGGGTGCGGTAGAGCGGCCTCTGGGGCAGCAGTGAGGGCTGTGGAGGCCCCTTTACTGCTAAGGCCGCTGCTCTCTGTCTGGCTGATGGTTCCCCGATAGTTCCCATCGCTCCTGGTGAGGTCTGAGGACGTTAGCAAGCCTCTTGCCTTGGCTCCCCTTTGCCTGGAATTCTGCGTCTTAGAGCGATTCCTTTGGCCCTCAGCTTGGTCTGACACAGGAATCGTGAGATGTCACTGGGTGCCAGCTGGACTCTTCAGGTCGCAGAGGAAAGCTCGTTGGGATACCTTAGATCAGCGGTTCTCAACCTTCCTAATGCCGCGGCCCTTTAATACAGCTCCTCATGTTGTGGTGACCCCCCCATTTCATTGTTACAAATTGAACATAATTAAAGCATAGTGATTAATCACAAAAACAAGATGTAATTATATATGTGTTTTCTGATGGTCTTAGGCGACCCCTGTGAAAGGGTCATTCGACCCCCAAAGGGGTCGCGACCCACAGGTTGAGAACCACTGCCTTAGATGGAGCAGGGCTTACCTGAAGGTGTGTGTGGGGAAGTGAGTGGAGTCTTCACTACAGGTGTGTGTGGGAAGTGGGCGGAGCCTTCACTGCAGGCGTGTGTGGGAAGGGGGGTGGAGGGAAATGGTCTCATCAGCCGCATGGTTCCTCCAGGACAGGAATGGGACTGTGGACGTCTCTCCATGTAGATTCCAGCTCACCTGCACTATCTGCTCGTATTTCTTGTCCCTCCACCTGAGAGAGGCCCTCGGTGGGACTTTACACTGTTCAGTGTGGAAAATTTATCCACATTATCCATTCAACCATTCATCCATCTGACTACATTACAGCTATTAATTGAGCACCTACTCATATGTGAAAGTCTACACTGAATTCTGGGATTTCAGCAACGGAGAAGACAGACATAGTCACTGCTCTCAGGGAGTTTTTGTCAGAGGCCAGTCGGACATGAAAGGAGATGAGTGCTAAGAAGGAGCAAGGGAACACAGGTCGGCGATTCACTGAGTGGGAGATGTGCGCTCAGCAGAAGGAGGCGGCGGCGGCCCTCCCTGCGTAGCCTCTGTGACCATGAGCGCTGTTGGTTTTATGTGTCGGGAGCCTCGGGGACGCGCAGCAGTTTCCTGAGGGGGCAGTGGGCCTGCAGCTGCTGTGCACCTCCTGGCCTTGCAGTACCCAGTGGGGGTGCTTCCCGCAGGACCCACGGCTAGACGTCTCCGACGGGGGTGACCCACTAGCTCCGTTCATGAGAGTCGGGGGAGATGAGGGAGTGAGAGGGAGGACGAGGGAACTTGGAGAGTTGTCAGTGATGAGCACACCCATGTGGCACAGGGTCAACTTAGCTGCACTGCCTACTGTGTGATATTGGGCTGGTTTCACGCCTCCGTTTCCTTATCTGTAAATTGGGAAGAAAATACCCATATCATAGTGTTATTTTGAAGACTCCACGAGTTGATGGAAGGCACTTAGAGCAATGGCAGGCCCAGGATAAGGTGCACTTAATCAACGCTAGCCACTCGCGTGGTTATTGTAAGGAATCAGTCTTGCTTGAGGCTCAGTTTCTGGACAGCTCTTTCTTTGATGGACGGTGCCCTCCACACACACTTATGGTACCCAGCCTTCCCTATTTGACTACTTCAATTGTTTGCTGCTCCCAGGCAGGGCACATGGCCCATTCCTGTCCCCATCTCCACCAGAGAGCAGTGTCTTAGCCTGGCCCACTGTTCTGTGTCTGGGGGTCTGTGTTCATGGGCGGGTGGAGATGTTTTCTGTGGTATCACAGCCTGAATGGTCAAAGTTGCCTGGACATCACGTAAGCAAACAGAGAGGTAAGGTGCTGGGCCCAGTCCCTCCGGCTGGGGGAGAAGTGAGGGCCAGCCTGTGTGCTTGCTGGTGCTGCGTGCTGCTGAGACTCTCAGGAGCCCGCGAGCCATTCACCCTCCACCAGGGCCAGCCTTGTAGGTGTCATCTGATCTCTCTCTGTCACCTCTGCCCTGCCCATGAGAGAAGGAACATGGTAGATGTGGGATGACCAGGACCAAGCAGCTGGGGTCAGTTTGAGGTGGGTTTGATCCCTGCCTCAGAGGGGGCCGAGCTGGCCTCTGCACCCCAAGGCAGAAAAGCATCTTCCTGCACAGCTGGCATGACTCAGTGGTTGAGCATCAATCTATGAACCAACCAGGAGCTCACGATTTGATTTCCAGTCAGGGCATATGGCCAGGTTGCAGGCTTGATACCAGGAGTGGGGTGTGCAGGAGGCAGCGGATCAATGATTCTCTGTCATCATTGATGTTTCTATCTCTCTCTCCCTCTACCTTCCTTTCTGAAAGGGATATATATATATATATATATATATATATATATATATATATATATATATATTAGAGGCCCGGTGCACAAAAATTTGTGCACTGGGGCGGGGGGGGGGGTGTCCCTCAGCCCAGCCTGTGCCCTCTCGCAGTCTGGGACCTCTCGGGAGATGACCACCTGCTGGCTTAGGCCTGCTCCCCTGGGGATTGTGCCTAAGCTGGCAATCAGACATCCCTCTGGAAGCCTGGCAGCCCTCCTGGGATGCCCACTTGCCATCGGGGAGCAGACCTAAGCTGCAGTAGGACATCCTTAGTGCTGCTGAGGAGGCAGGAGAGGCTCCCACCACCACCACTGTACTGGCAGCCATTAGCCTGGCTTGTGGCTGAGCAGAGCTCCCCCATGTGGGAGCGCACTGACCACCAGAGGTCAGCTCCTGCATTGAGCATCTGTCCCCTGGTGGTCAGTGTGTGTCATAGTGACCAGTCATTCCCAGTGGTTCTGCTGTTAGGGTCAGTTTGCATATTACCCTTTTACTATATAGGATAGAGGCCTGGTGCACGGGTGGGAGCCGGCTGGTTTGCCCTGAAGGGTGTCCTGGATCAGGGTGGGGGTCCCACTTGACCTGGCCAGCCTGGGTGAGGGGCTGATGGCTGTTTGCAGCTGGTCACACCCCCTTCAGGGTGGGGGTCCCCACTGGGGTGCCTGGCCAGCCTGGATGAGGGGCTGATGGCTGTTTTCAGGCTGGCCACACCCTCTTTAGGGTGGGGGCCCCCACTCGGGTGCCTGGCCAGTCTGGGTGAAGAGATGAGGGCCGTTTTCAGGCTGGCCAGCGACTGGAGCTCCCAGCTTATCCTTTTTTTCTTTTTTTTTTTTAATTCTGGGATTTATTTACCTTCTATAATTGAAACTTTGTTGCCGTCACTGGAGCTGAGAGCCAGCTCCTGCTCGATCCCAGCTCTGAAGCCACAGTCTGCTGAAAGCAGGTATCTGGGGTTTGTTTAGCTTCTATAATTGAAACTTTGTTGCTTATGGAGCTCAGAGCTGGGCCGCGGCAGGCAGGGAACCTTGGCTTCCTCCATCATTGGAGCAAGCAAGCTTCCTGCTCACTTCAGCTGCATGGCTGCCGGCTGCCATCTTAGTTGGGAGTTAATTTGCATATCACCCTGATTAGCCAATGGGAAGCATAATGAAGGTACGGTCAATTACCCCTTTTGTCTTTTATTAGATAGGTATATATATATGAAAAGCATCTTCCTTGCAATGTGAACTTTGCTCCTACGTTGACTTCTTGTGCATGAGTTTCAGATAGGAGGACCTCACTTTGATTCAGAGGCTGTTTTCTGCTTTTCTGTTTTTGTATTTTTTTTTTTAAATATATTTTATTGATTTTTTACAGAGAGAAAGGGAGACAGATAGAGAGTTAGAAACATCGATGAGAGAGAAACATCGATCAGCTGCCTCTTGCACATCTCCTACTGGGGATGTGCCCGCAACCAGGTACATGCCCTTGACCGGAATCGAACCTGGGACCTTTCAGTCCGCAGGCCGACGCTCTATCCACTGAGCCAAACCGGTTTCGGCTGTTTTTGTATTTTTTAATCACCAAATATATTTGTGTTTTTGTCACCCAAAAGCACGAGAATGTAACTGTATAACTGTGTAATGTAGGTAGAAAGTCTGCACCTTACAGAGGCTGCAGGTTTAACATTGGCGTGTAATTTTTTATTTGGAAATTTTTTATTTGGACGTATAACCATGTAACCAGTTAACAAAAAATGAAACAGATCCTACATACACTTTTTGTAACCTATTTTTTTAACCTGTTAATTCTTGGACTTTATTCTATATCAATACCTTATTTAGACCAACTTATCTTTTAAATGTATTTCATAACATGGTGGCCACCATATTATTTATTTCGGTTTTATTTATACTTATTGTTTGACTGATAGTCTATTGATGGCCTTTGGATTGTTTGCATTTTTAAAAAAATTATGAGCAACGCAGCAGTGAACATTCTTGGGTACTTCAGTGAGGATTTCTGTGAATAATTCTTAGAAGTGGGGTTTTTAGGGCCAAGGAAGTGAACATGTTCAGGTGTAGTGGGTACTGCTAAATTACTCTCCAATTTATGCACCCCCCAGCAATGCATGAAAGTGCCTCTCAGAAAGCCTTTTAAAAGATAAAAATACCTATTGTTAAGCTATGAAACACATTTCAAATAATTGCAGAAATTCTTCCAGCTGTGCCATGAAGGGACTGAATGGGTCTTGGGGAATGTGGGAACGTAACGTATTAAAAGGTGATATTTTGGGCTAGTGGGGAGGAGCGGTTTGTTTAATAAAAGGTGCTGGCATAATTGGGGGGCCTTGTGGATGGATGCCAAGTTTGATTCCTAACTCACATCTTAGCAAAAACAAATGATAGATGGGGTGAATCACAGAGAAAAGACACTGAAGTGAAGATAAGAAGGAATGTTCGAGGAAACGTTAGGAACGTAGCCCTCCATGCCTTGAGTGAGGGAAACCCAGAAGTGATAAAGGGGCAGATGAGACATTTTTGGTTCTATAAAAACATCTTCACCTTTTAAAGGAGACTGTATCCTGGCTTGCTTATGTAATTAAGAAGTACTAGTAAAATAGAGCCAGCAGAAAATGTACCGTGGTTTCCAATGTGGGTAAGATGGAAGTTAACGAGGAAAAACGTTTACATGTACACAGTCGGGAGACTGTGGCTGGGGGTGGAGACTCCGCACCTTTTATTCCAAGTAGAGTTCACTGATGAACCAGTAAATGCGCGGCCCCCAAACCTAGCAAGCTCTGGAGGAGTCGAGAAAAGGGAAGGAAATGTTTTCTGTGTCTTTATTTTTTATCGTTTTGAGAAAGTTGAGTGCCCGCCCAAAGCCTCAGGTGTCCCAGGAGAGAGAAGGCAAAAACACCATCAAAACAAAATCTCCGGCCACAAGTTCTAGCCCTGGGCGCGCCGCTCACTGCCTCCACGCCTCCTTCCGCCGAGGCGCCCCTCCCTGTCCCTCTGGAAAGTCCCAGTCTCCAGGCTGTTCCGGGGTTTCAGCAAAGCCCCTCTCCCCACCTGTCACTGCAGTGTTTGTACCACCCTCTGCGTTAGCCCCAAGACACCCCTTTCCTTTTCCCTTCCTCTGTCTCACCAGGGCCTGCAGCCGATGAACCGAGCACATGGCCCTCTCTCCCGGAGCTCGAAGCTCCCTCATTCTCACCTGCAGGTCACTGCACGGAAGTTTAGTAGGAAGGCCCTGGAGTCAGGCGGCCCCGGCTTCAAATACCAGCTTCCCCCCTCCCGCTGAACAGCCTCACCCAGATCCCAGGCCTCGGTTTCTTCATCTGTGAAATGGTGCTGCCTCCTGGCATTGATCCCGTTGTTATTGTAACTGTTACTATTACTTAGCACGGACCTGCATTTAGGAAGTGCTCGGTAACTGTTAGCTATTACTGGCTACTGATATGTCTCTTCCTCCTCCTTCGCCTCCGCCTTCCTCCCTGCTCCCCCCTCCTCTCCCTCCTCCTCCTCCTCCTCTACTATTTTAAGTGCTGCCTTAGCAATGCCCGCAGAACAGACCGATCTACCGTCAGGGCCTAGGAGTGCCGAAGCTCACTCACGGCCTTAGAGGTAGCAGAACGGTGATTCAGAGCCAGACGCCGGACTCCATCTGCCTCTGTTCAAACCCTGGCTTTGCCACTTACTGCCGTGCGCACCTTGCCAAGTTACTTAACATCCTGCCGTATTTTCTTCATTTGCAAGTTGAGGCTATCAATGGAACCTACCTTACATGGTTGTTACAAGGATTAAAGGAGTGTCTGCCTCATTCTATGTAAATGTTTGTTAAAATAGTCACACGATAAACTCTCAGACACGTCACGTACTCCCTGTGGATCGTGGCAGAGATGAAGGAAGCCTTCTGAACACGCAGGGTGTACTGTGGTGACGTCACTATTTGCCTGGCCAAGGCCCATTCTCCTGTTTGAACCCACCCGGCCACTCTAAGGCGGAGCTCTGAGAGTCGAGAAACTGACACCGTGGGGCAGTTTCTGAGTGTCTCTGCCTCTCTGTCTGGTGTGCCTAACATTCGCACTGATGCAGCTTCGGGGTAGAACCAAAGTAATGGAGCGAGCACACTGCTGCTCTGCTTCCGGCAGTGGGACGGACTGATGTTGTCACAAAGGGTGGGTGGGAAGGCAGCGCCTGGCACCAAGCCCTCTCGCTAAATCGAGGACTTTCGCACACAAATAGACACAAGTTTGCTTGCTGTTTAAATAGGGTATTAGCGATGATCACTTATCCAACCCACGTCTCCTGGCCTTGGTGCTACCTCAGATTAATGGTCTGCATTCTCCACGGCCACTAGCTCACTAGTCCTGCTTTCCATAACCCTGTGTAGACACCGCTCCCCGAAAGGTCACCAAAAGTAGACATGGTAGCGCGTGTTGAGCGCTGTCTGCAGGCGTGAGGCCGAGGACTGACAGGGATTTATCGTCACTTAATCCTCACAGCAGTTCTGGGTGATCCCCCCACTTCACAGATGAGGACACTGAGGCGCAGTGGCGTGAAGCACCTTCTGCAGCTGATGCTACGGGTGGTCCGCTCCCTGCCCGACTCCCACCTGGCAGCACCTGTGCCTGCTCGCCTGTGGCTTGCTCTGGCCATTGGCTGGCTCTGCCCATGTGCATGTTGGGCTGGGAATGTGGGGGTCTGGGATTCAATGCCCCCTGCCCCAGGGGCGGCCCTCAAGCAGTATCTGACGAGCTGGAGGGTAACTATCTCTGCGGCTTGTGTTTCTTAGTGTTCCCCATCCAGTTGCCAAGTGGTTTCATGCTTGAAACACATCCTTCCCAGGCTTCCTCCCCTCCCCTGTCTTACCTTCCCACCGGTGCGCCCTGGAACCCCCTCATTCTTCAGTCATCTCTTGGGATCTGCTTCTGGGGCAACCCAAACAGGGCCGCTGCTCAAGGCCTACCTAAATCCAATAGCCTTTCACGTCTTCATCCTCCTGGTGCACTTGACACTATTGATGGCTTTCTAGTCTTAGAACTCTTTCTCTTGTGGGTTCTGTGACACCTGGTCTGATTCTCTACTGCCAATGGCTCCTCTTCTTCCTTGTTCACCGGCCCTCCTCCTTTCTTTGGTCACCCAATTTCAGGCATTCCTAGCGTCTCAGTATTTCAGTTGTAAATGACAGAAAACCCAACTCAAACTAGTTTCAATAAATTATTGGATCATGTAATTGGAAGCCTTGGGGTGCATGGGCTTCAGGTAAGGTGTGATCCAGGTGTTAGGGGGATGATCAGCCCTCTGACTCTGCCCACATCATGACTCTGCTTTTCTCTGCATTGTTTTATTCTCACAGTTTCTTCTCTGATGAGACCATGGCAACTGGTAGGTCCAAATCTATCCTCCATAGTTGAGTTCCATCAGCGGAGTGGGAGTGCCTCTTTCCCGAGGATCACAGGAAAAGTGTTAGTATCGCTCTCATTGGCCCGTCTTGGGACATGTGTACATCCCTACACCAATCCCAGAGGCCAGGAGATGTAGTATTCCCATTGGCCAGGCTGGGCCATCTCATCAACCTTAGAGCCAAATTAGGGCTAAGAGTCGGTAGAAGTGGTTTCGTAAAGAAAAACCAAAGGGCTGTTACCTGTAGGAATGGATGCTGGATGGGCAGAAACAGCAGATGTCCACACACCAAGTCTCTGGGCTCTTCTCTGCTTCTTTCTCCTTATCTCTGCCCTTGCCTGCCTAGTTATAACCTCAGTTTCCCCACCCCCAGAGTTAGGCATTCCATTCGGTTGCACCACCCAAACCTGAAGCTCAGCATGCCCCACCCTGGCCGCCTCTCACGTAGTCTTCCCACCGTTCCTCTTTTTATCCTCGGTCCCGCCCGGGTTCCCCTTCCCCCACCCAGCCTGGCTTCCAGCCACATGTGCTTCTTCTAGTTCCTTGCATGTGCCACACTCTCTCTCTGGACATTGTATGTGCTTTTTGAATTCTGGAACCCTCTTGGGCACACCCTTTGGTTGGTGACCCCTTCGTCACCATTGGACCTCGGCTCAGAAGTCCCGCTCCGGGACCTCCACCCTGGTCAGTCCTCTCTGCCAAGTCCAGGTTAGGTGTTCTTACTGTGCTTCCAGCTCAGACTCTGATGACCCATCCACTCTCTGTCTTCCCATCAGGGCATGGCCACCTCCGTCCTGTCGTCATCACGTCTTCAGTCCCGACTTGCCATGATGAGTGTGGGCTAGTGGCCGGCAGCTCAGGGTTTGAATCCAGGCCGCACCTGTCCTGACCTGTGAGCCTGTGAGCCAGTTCCCCGCCTCTCCCAGCCCCAAATCCCTCATCTCTGTAATGGGGATAAGGACAGCCCGGCCTTACCGAGCTGCTGTGAGGAGCCGCTCAGCACGGTGCCTGGCACATGGCAAGCACTGAGCCAATACAAATGATGGTTATGTCTACTTGCTATTAATATTATTTTACCTTATCCAGTGTCAGCACACAATAAGCTTTCAACAGATGGTAACTCTTATCATTAGCCTAGAGCAGAACCTGAAACATGGTTGAAACTGTCATTTTGAAAATTAGAAGCTGAAAGAGCTTTGCTGCTTCCTTTGCTGTCCATCAATCAGGAGCAGTGAGCCATTGCTGCCTGGGGCTGGAGGCCCCGCCCCCTGGTGGGAGGGGCCTCCTCTGAGGTCCCTGGGGTGCCAGGAAGGTGCAGTGTTGTGGCTCCTGTGCCTGTTTGATCTAAGGAGGGTGGCCTGGCCCTCCTGGGGAAGAGCCTGGTTAGGTTAGTGAGGGGTTTGTTTCTGAGCAGTTCCGAGGGCTGCCTGGGGCTGCCACCCAAGGCGTCCCCTTTCCTCGTGTTGTCTCAATTAGATGTCGTTGATCTCTACATGATGTCGCTCCCTCTTGCCAGCCACGGAACAGGTCCCCCGCGGTGCTGCGCGTGGCGTGAGCACTGCCGTCATCCCCGCCACCATCACGCTAGTCCACATGGGGTCTGCTGGTGACCGGTGCTGGCGGTTCGAGCCTGGCTGCTCTGAGCGTGCAACGGGTTACACACTTCTGTAGCCTCACTTGTGATATGGCAGCCACAGATTTAAATTTTAATTTTAATTAAGCAAATGTCAAATGAAATGAAGGACTTCAGCCCCTGGGTTCCACTAGCCACCTTCCCAGTGTGCGGGGCAGCTGTGGGCGCCTCCGCCGCAGACCACAGACCGACCTGGAGTCGCTCAGCGGTGGCTGTGGCTCCGACTTGGAGCATGGCGGGTGGGGACGCGCCATGACCGCTGCCTTCCGTGTTGTCTGTGGGTGCTTTAGTGCTACCAGGACGGATCCCTGTGGCTGTACCCTGACTGCGTGGGCTGCAGACCCACAGTACTTACTCTCTTACCCTTGGAGAAGAAGCTGCCCGGGCTGGTCCCGAGCCCGCCTGGCCCTTGACAAGTTCAGTTTCGCCTGCTATTCCGTGTTGACGTGGAAGGAACATAGCTTTAGTTCTCGGTAACCTTCAGAGTCAGTACTGCGATCTTCACCGAAGAGGTGAGGGAGCGGGGCTGGGCTCTGCGGAATCCCTTCCGGGGGCCGGGCCCTCATGCACAGTCTCGTCCCTGAGGCCCGTGATGCGGGACAGCGCCTGCAAATGCACCTGCGGCCCCCGCCTGGTGAGCAAGGAGAGGACAGATGGACACATGACTTGTGAGCAAAGATACACACTTGCTCAGCTCCTCTGCAGAGGGGGACAGTGGCCCTGGAAGGGACAGGCCGCATTGGCGGGTGTGCAGCTGGAGGAAGTGCAGAGCTGGGGCCTGTGCCCTCAAACCTTCCTCTGTACCCCGCCACCCCGCTGCCCTGCCGCCCCGCCGCCCCTCCCCCTCCAGAACCTGCTGGAATGCAGAGCTGGGCACCGCTCCCCACGGCAGCCAGACGTGGTTCAGCCCGCAGGCCCGGTCTCCAGTACCAGCACCAGCTGCTCCGCGTGCACAGGGCTCTGCTGCTCAGGCCCTTGGTCCAAGCAGGCCAGCCAAGTGCACGCGGTCTCGCCCTCGGCCACTGCAGCCGTGAGTGTGAGTGGCACCGTCTGTGGTTGGACACGCGTTTCAGCAGAACGAAGAAGGCCTGGGGGTATCGTTAGCCAGGATGCTGGGGACGGACACCTTCTCAGATGGCCACTCACAGGCATCTCCTCAGAGTGGCTTCCCGTGGAAGTAGCCGGAGGTGCATTAGAGGACTCCAGCCTGGCTCTGCTTCCCGCAGCGAATCACAGACCTCCGTGGGCAGCGGGAGTGGCTTCCTGGCCTGGCTCTCCCTCCTGCATCCTCACGTGGTCACTTGTTATACCTGTGAGGCCAGACCTGTGAGGCCAGACGGCCTGCGTTTGAATCCTGCCTGCCCCCGCCTGTGGCCATGCAGACTCGGACAAGTTGCTCTCTCCCTGTCTCTCACCCTGTTCTCCTGCCCAGGCCTGTCCCTCACCTTCCTCTCCTGCCCAGGCCTGTGCCCCACCTTCCTCTCTTGCCCAGGCCTGTGCCCCACCTTCCTCTCCTGCCCAGGCCTGTGCCCCACCTTCCTGTCCTGCCCAGGCCTGTCCTCCACCTTCCTCTCCTGCCCAGGCCTGTGCCCCACCTTCCTCTCCTGCCCAGGCCTGTGCCCCACCTTCCTCTCCTGCCCAGGCCTGTGCCCCACCTTCCTCTCCTGCCCAGGCCTGTGCCCCACCTTCCTCTCCTGCCCAGGCCTGTGCCCCACCTTCCTCTCCTGCCCAGGCCTGTGCCCCACCTTCCTCTCCTGCCCAGGCCTGTGCCCCACCTTCCTCTCCTGCCCAGGCCTGTGCCCCACCTTCCTCTCCTGCCCAGGCCTGTGCCCCACCTTCCTCTCCTGCCCAGGCCTGTGCCCCACCTTCCTCTCCTGCCCAGGCCTGTGCCCCACCTTCCTCTCCTGCCCAGGCCTGTGCCCCACCTTCCTCTCCTGCCCAGGCCTGTGCCCCACCTTCCTCTCCTGCCCAGGCCTGTGCCCCACCTTCCTCTCCTGCCCAGGCCTGTGCCCCACCTTCCTCTCCTGCCCAGGCCTGTGCCCCACCTTCCTCTCCTGCCCAGGCCTGTCCCCCACCTTCCTCTCCTGCCCAGGCCTGTGCCCCACCTTCCTCTCCTGCCCAGGCCTGTCCCCCACCTTCCTCTCCTGCCCAGGCCTGTGCCCCACCTTCCTCTCCTGCCCAGGACCTCCCACAGGCTGTGGTGAGATCGAAGGACCAGCATGGAGAACACTGAGAGCACACTACCTGTTCTACATGTGATTATTACTGTTGTCGTTGTTATTATTCTCTCCTCTAATCTTTCATTCCTGATGAGCAGGGGCTGTGCCTTGTCTGCCTTTAAACCCCACACTATAAGTTAGGGCGTCTCAAACCCAACCGTCTGCAGGGCCAGGCAAGGAGGTTGGGTGAGTGAGTGGAGCCAGGGGATTGCTTTGCAATGGAGAATGTAAGCTCATCTGAAAGGGAAGCGATTGCTCGATTGCTCGCTTATTCACACGTATTCATTGAGTACCTTCTAGGTGCCAAGTGCTGTTCAGACACAGGACACAGCAGTGCAGGGAGTGATGAACGCCTGCCCTCTTGGAGTTGACATTTTAGTGGTGAACTCGGGTCCAATTGCTCTGACACCACGTGACAATATGTACCCATTGTTGCTATAACTTCCTAATTTGGGGGAAAAAAGCCAGAAACTTGGACTTTGAAAAACCATGAACACTACTACCTTAAGTATTGCCAATGGTTTCACATTGTTTTAAAAAGCACAGTGCAGCCCTAGCTGGTTTGGCTCAGTGGAGAGAGCGTCGTCCTGCGGACTGAAGGGTCGATTCCGGTCAAGGGCACACGCTTCGGTTACAGGCTCGATCCCCATTAGGGTGTGTGCAGGAGGCAGCCAGTCAATGATTCTCTGTCATCATTGATGTTTCTCTCTCTCTCCCTCTCCCTTCCTCTCTGAAATCAATAAAAGTATATTAAAAAAAAAAAGAAGAAGAAGAAGCACATGTGGCCACTGGTTTGCAGCCCCCACTGCCACAGGCTCCTGGAGCAGCCATGGGAGGAGGTGTCTGCCCTGCAAGTCAGCAGCTGGTGCCAGGCCAAGGTGGTGGGCGCAGAGGGTGCCGCGTCCCTCCCTGCCTGAGGGTCTCCTGGCGTTTGCTGCCCACAGGGCAGGCTGCAGGCCGTGGGTGCCAATGTCCCTGCCCTCACCCTTGCTTGGACAGCAGCCGTGGCTGGGTTCCAGTCCCCAGGAGGACCAAGTAGCTTCCTATAGTCCCTGCTGGGGACAGGGTGGTGGCCTGACGTGGAGAAGTGCTGTGGGCCGTGGGCTGGGAATGTGGGCTGTGAGCTGGGAAGCCGGCTTTGAAGCAGAGAATGAATAGCTTTGTTGCCTGAGTATGTGACCTTGGGGGACTGAGGGAAAGCCTGTGTGGGAAGGATTGGGACTAGAACTGGGGAAAGACACTTAGGACACTAGCAGGAGCAATTCCTAGCAGCAGGAGGCTCTGGGAGAGTGGGTGGTGAGATTCCTGGGAAAATGGGATCTATCTGTCAGGATCCCAGCAGGAAACTCTTGCTGGGAGGCTTCATCGAAGGGAGCTGACGGAGGTGTTACTTAGCACCTCCAGGAGGAAGGAGCAGGTAGAGGGAAGGGGGCGGGAGCTCAGGAAGAGGGCCTGCTGGCAGGAACGTGGTCTGGAGGGAGGCCACTGCTCCCAAAGGCAACATGGAGGCGAGGAAGAAGTGGGGCAGATGCCCCAGATTAATCCGCAGGGTGGCGTCCGGGTCAGATCCCAGCAGGCAGGCGGAGTGGGCCCTGGGGGAGACGGGGCAGCCAGCGCACAGACACAGTCTTTTCTCGGAAGGAGAGGATAATAGGCCGCTACCTCAGCAGGGTATTGGCGGTAACGCTGCTCACAGATGTGCCTGGGAAGTAGTAAGCGGTCCATGATGCTGAGGCTCTGGGGGTCTCAAGTCGTTCCTGGGACCTGAAAGAAAGCTGTTCCCTGCATTGTCTCCCCAGACAGTTTTAGGACGAGAGACCGCCCTCCCTGCCCTGCAGTGCGGCAGGGATAAGAGCTCTTTGTGGGGAGCATGAGGTGGAGGTGCAGCAGGTAAGAGCAGAGGCTGTTGGTTACTTAACTTCTCAGGCCTCGTTTTTCTCATCTGAAAAATGGGGATATTAGTGATTCCCACCTCATGGCTGTGAGCATTAAATGAGTTGATCTATGTGAAGAGCTTAGAACAATACCGGGCACATAGTAGGCTGTTGTTGCTGTTGCCATCAATAGATGCCAGCTATTGTTGTTTCCACCGCCTTCTCCGATTCCTCCTCCTCCTTTTTCTTCATCATCATTTATTACCTCAGTGGGTTAACTCCAAGCAAAACTGACCTGTTGGCGGTAGAAAATACCCCCTCTCCGCCCCCCCGCCCCCCCCCCCCACCTGCCTCCCCCCTGGGTGGAGTCCACCCCACCAGCGCTCGGGGCCTCACTGATCACAGCATTATCTTCTCCTCCGCCCACAGGGAGGATATTTCAGGCATGATTGATGGGTGTATGTGTGTACGTGGGGAAGGGTGGGCTTGTGCCTGCCTCTGGGGACACAGGCCTTTGTTATGCAGAATAGCTTGCCTGTCATCCCACTGCGGGCCCTTCCTTGAAAAGTTCCAGGCTATTTTTGAAGCCTCGTGGCTCACATGTGCCTTCCCCACCGAGTCAGCGCCAGCAGGAAACATCGGGGCCTGGCGCAGAGCACAGAGCAGAGGGCTTTCAGTGCGCACGGGGCTGAGTGCTCGAGTGACAGGGAGGAGGACGTGGCAAGAACGCTGCCTTTCGGGACTGGAGGCGGCGTGTGTTTGCATTGAGACCTGGGGCTTTCCCGGGAAATCATAGCGGTGCCACAGGTTAAGTTGGCTCTGAGAAGGCACCAAAGGGCAGAAGCACTGCTTGGTACCCACTTATATACAGTCTACAAGGTCAGTAAGGACGCCAGGCGTTGGGCCCTGGGCAGCACCTGGGCTCTGGGCTCTGCAGGCGGAAGCACCGGGCGAAGGAGGGAAGCACCACAGAGCTGGTCCCGGGAGCTGGTCCCGGGAGCTGGCCGCTTTGCTGCTGACGGAAGCCACTCACTGGAGCCAAACTGCATGTTGGCAAAAATGTGGGCCTGGGAGCGAGGGCGCCAAACCCGAGTCTTTGTACGTGTGTCACCCTTCCTGTTCTCCCCTGAAGGGCAGAGTGTGCCTTTGGAGACGGGTAGCCTGCGTTCAGATCCCTCCACGGCCTCTTGCTAGCCCTTTGATCTCTGGCAGGTGCTTTAAGGCTCGGGAGTCTCTCTGAGCCACCCGTTCCTTGTCGGGCAGGAACTGTTGCAGTCCTTGCAAGGCTAGTGATCCTGGTGTGACAAGCCCCCCGGGGCTCAAAATCAGCGTCTGCTGGCCGCTCTGTTGCGTTCAGTTCTCCCAGTGGTCTCAAGGCGGGCCTTCCTTATTTCACAAATGAACGAGGAGACGGAGGCGGGAATGCCCGTCCTCCCCACGCGGGGGAGCACTGGCCACTGGCGCCCAGCCTTCCGACCTCCTTGAGGGAGCACCTGGGGAGTGGTCAGGGCTGACCAACCTTGGAGTCCCTTGGGCAGGTGTTATGAGCCTCTAAAGGTCTCAGCTTCTCTTAGACATGAAAGGGGAGAAGAATAGACTTCCTTTCTACGGTTGTTGTGAGGGTTGCATGAGATAATCCTGGACACACTTAGCACGTGCTTGGATTATACTGCAGTGTCAGTCGCCCAGTGTACTGTGGTCTGAAAGTATTCACAGAAAATTACAGAAATAAACAATTGGTAGGTTTCACTTACGCACCGTTCTGAGCAGTGTGACGAGCTCTCGCAAGTCCCTCTCCGTCCACCGGGATGTGAGTCATCGCGGTCCACCCTGCAGACACGCCGCCCTCAGTCACCAGTGGCTGCCTCAGCCATCAGATCGACTGTCCTGGGGTCACAGTGCTTGTGTTCCAGTGGCCCTTCTTTTATTTAGTAATGGCCCAAACGTGCAGGGGTGGTGATGCCAGCACTCGGAGGTGACCCAGACAAGCTGTGAGGGAGAGGGTGTGAGGAGGAGGAGCACAGCACGCGAGGCTTCCCCCTCTCCTGCGACGCCATTCTGCAGCCAGAATGGCCCCTAGTGAGCAGATCTCTGTTTCCTAAAGGTGACTTTGCCCAAAGAGATCCAAACAGGACTTTCGCTTTTTACCCAAAAAGTCATTACTGTACTAATATAGGACTCTTTGTTTGTTAGTTTGTTGTTGTTGTTTTTTTGTTAATCCTCACCTGAACATATTTTTCTATTGATTTTTAGAGAGTGGAAGGTAGAGGAGAGAGAAACATTGATGTGAGAGAGACACAATGATTGGTTGCCTCCTGCACGCACCCCGACCGGGGGCGGGGATTGAGCCTGCAACTGAGGTACATGCCCTTGACTGGAATCGAACCCGGGATCCTTCAGTCCATAGGCCAACACTATCCACTGAGACAAACCAGCAGGGCATAATATAGGTCTTTTGTAGAAGCAAAGTGGTGTAATGTGAACTTGTGGAAAGCAGGTGGTTCAGGCATCTCCTGGGGGTCTTGGAACCTGTCCCCGCGGATAAGGGGGACCCCTGTAGCAAGCACCCAATAAGGTATTTGCCGCTGCTGTTGAGTCGGTGGTATTGGCAGTAGAGCAATCGTAGTTGTGGTTATTGTTGTACTTGTAGTAGTAGCAGTAATGGTTCCGTCACCCAAGACTCAGGTTGGTTTGAGTGTTGACTCTGGGAACATTGCTAATCTTCTCCTTGTTCTTTTTCTCACGCCTCTGAGGACAGACAGTGTCTATTCCCTATCCCATGCCTTGCCTGGGACCACCCTTCTCCACCCTTCTCAGCCCTGGCCTTTGCCTGGAGGTGGACCCTGCTGGCTGAGCAGCGGGAGCCCAGAGGCAGGAGGAGAGAGGTGTTAGAGTATTTCCAGCCTCCGCTCCCTCCTCCACCGCTGGCCCCTCGCAGTGGCAGCTCCTGGCAGGCGGCCCTCTCCCTTGGTCCAGCTCTCTGGGCTTTTCTGACATTATTTCACAAGATTAAACCGTAGTCCTAGGTGTGGTAACAGTTTCCTATGGTTGTTAGTTGTCAGTGTCTTTAATTGAACATCCAGGGTGAATTCCATTTCCTGCTGAGACTCCGAAAAGACATATGAACCCATTAAAATAATGTATTGGATTGTTTTCGTTCTAAAAAAATAAAGTGGCACAAGCATTCTGGAAAACAGTGGCAGTTTTTTTTTTTCTTTTCTTTAAAGATAAACACAGAGTTAACGTATGACACAGCCATTTTGCTTCTAGGTATTTAGCAACATAAGTTAAATTACACGCCCACACAAAGACATATAAATAAATGTTCATAGCGGTTTTACTTTAATAGCCAGAAACCTGGGAAAAAACCCAAATGTTGATCAATAGATGAATGGATAAACAAACTTAGGATAACCATATATAAAAACTAACTACTGATACTGGCAACTGCAATTAATAATTAAAACATTATTCTGAGTGAAAGAAGGCAGACAAAATATACATGGTATGGTTCCATTAATCTAGAGTAACAGAGAGCAGATTGGTGGCTGCCCAGGGCTGGGGTGGGGCGGGGGGGTTAATTGTAAAAAGGCGCAAGAGAACTGGGGTGGTGAGAGGGCCCATGTCTTGATTGTGGTGGCAATCACACGGGTGTAATACATCTGTCAAAACTCACCGAACTGTACATCCAAAATGGTACGTTTTCTTGTATTAAATTATGCCTGGTGAGCTGACAGTTTGCTTTGTTATTTTAGAATATTAGGGAAATACAGAATTACAGAAGAACAACAAAACCCTGATGCTCTTGTAATCAGAGATAACTATTGCCGCTGTCAACATTTTATGTATTTCCTCCCAATTTCTTTCTGTGCTTAAATTTTCTAACCTCAATTGACTTAGTCAAATAAAAAAGAAAGCAATGGCACGTCTCAGCATGAGGACGTTTTGCTGACTGCTCTGCGCCTCCGGGCACTGGGATGATGGCGAGGAGGCTGTGTCCTGGACGCTCACAAGTACTGGGAGGGAAGGGAGTGTTTGGTGTGGAGAGGGGGGCATGCTGGAGACAGATCTGCACCCGTCAGTCATGGGAGGGCCCTGAGATCTGTTCTGTGCCACACTAGGGATGTGGGAGTGACCAGAGCCTGCGGTTCTGCTGCCTAGTGGAGGTAACAGCCGGGGGATGAAAGCTATTATTATTAGTAATAACAAGAACAAAAGCAATAGCTAATATTTCTGATGAACATACTTTGTGCCAGTTATTGTGTTAGGCTTATTTTTCTGTTAAAGTGTTTAATATGTTGTTGCATTTAATCTCTCAGCAACTCTATGAGTAGGAACTTTTTCTAAATTTTTTTAAAATTTAAATATAGTTGTTATACAATCTTAAAACTGGTTATATTAGTTTCAGTTGCATAGTGATTTGACACTTTTATGCCTTACAATGTGATCACCCCACTAATCCCAGTGATCATGTGTCACCATGCGAACTTATTACAATACTAGAGGCCTGGTGCAGGAAATTCGTTTACTCGGGTGGGGGCGGTCCCTCAGCCCGGCCTGCGCCCTTTCGCAGCCCGGCCTGCGCCCTTTCGCAGTCCGGGAGCCCTTGGGGGGGATGTCCGACTGACGGCTTAGGCCCGCTCCACTGCCACTGCACTCGCCAGCTGTGAGCCTGGCTTCTGGTTGAGTGGTGCTCCCCCTGTGGGAATGCACTGACCACCAGGGGGAAGCTCCTGTGTTGAGCGTCTGCCCCCTAGTAGTTAGTGGGCATCATAGTGACCGGTCGTTCTGCCTTTTGGTTGACTTTTTTTTTTTTTTTTTTATATTTTTTTAATTAAATCTTTATTGTTCAGGTTATTACATTTGTTCCTCTTTTTTCCCCCCATAACTCCCCTCCTCCCAATTCCCACCCCACCCTCCTCCCTCACTCCCCACCCACTGTCCTCATCCATAGGTGCACGATTTTTGTCCAGTCCCTTCCTGCATCTCCCACACCCCTTTCCCCCACAAGAATAGTCAGTCCATTCCCTTTCTATGTCCCTGATTCTATTATGATCACCAGATTATTTATTCACTTGATTCTTAGATTCACTTGTTGATAGATGCATGTTTGTTGTTCATAATTTGTATCTTTACCTTTTTCTTCTTCTTCCTCTTCTTAAAGGATACCTTTCAGCATTTCATATAATCTTGGTTTGGTGGTGATGAACTCCTTTAGCTTTTCCTTATCTGTGAAGCTCTTTATCTGACCTTCAGTTCTGAATGATAGCTTTGCTGGATAAAGTAATCTTGGTTGTAGGTTCTTGGTATTCATCACTTTGAATATTTCTTGCCATTCCCTTCTGGCCTGCAAAGTTTCTGTTGAGAAATCAGCTGACAGTCATATGGGTATTCCCTTGTAGGTAACTGAGTTTCTTTCTCTTGCTGCTTTTAAGATTCTCTCTTTGTCTTTTGCTCTTGGCATTTTAATTATGATGTGTCTTGGTCCTCTTTGGATTCCTTTTGTTTGGGGTTCTTTGTGCTTCCTGGACCTGTAAGTCTATGTCTTTCACCAGGTGGGGGAAGTTTTCTGTCATTACTTCTTCAAATAGGTTTTCAATATCTTGGTCTCTCTCATCTTCTGGCACCCCTATAATTCTGATGTTGGTACACTTGAAGCTGTCCCAGAGGCTCCTTACACTATCTTCGTATTTTCAGATTCTTTTTTCATTTTGCTTTTCTGGTTGGGTGTTTTTTGCTTCTTCGCATTTCAAATCTTTGCCTTGATTCTTGCGCTCCTCTGGTCTGCTGTTGGGAGTCTGTATAGTATTCGTTATTTCAGTCCGTGTATGCTTAATTTCTAGTTGGTTCTTTATCATAACATCGAGGGTCTCATTAGATTTCTTGGGGATCTCACTACATTTATCGGCAGCTTCTAGACAGTTCTTAAGAGACCTTAAAAGTGTGGTTCTGAACTCAATATCCTCCATTGACAGTTTTGTCCTGTTTCTTTGTCTCCACATTTTTTATGCTTTCTTGGTGCACCCCCTAGTGGTTGTTGTGCACAGTCTTGTTGTAGTTAAGCCTTGATTGTTGTCGGCAATACCAGGGGTGATTTGACCTCCAGGCTAACTGGCTATGAGAGTCTGCTGTTTCTGCAGTGGGAGAGCTTCTGTGCTGGATCTCTAGGGCGGTGCTAATCTAGCTTTTGCCTGAGGCTATCTGGCAAATGGCTCTGCGCAGGGCTTGTGTGGGGTGGGTCCCTGGGTTTCTATAGGGCGGGCCGGAGCGAGCAGTTATGGCTGCTCTCAGTTCCGTCCCTAGGGGCTCTGCCTCACAGAGTCCCAGCAACCACTGCAAACCTCGGAGAGAAAGCTGCCTTTGAGTTCCGACCGAAGCCAGACAGTCCCGCTTCTCCCATTTGAGTCTGGGTCCCTAGAGACTCGCCTGGATCTGGAGCTCAGAGTCTGAAACACCCTCCCGATTGAAAACAACAACCGCGCCCTCCGCCTCCAGCCCGCTCCTTGTGCACTCGGCACCTGAGTATTTCACTTCAGCACTGCGCCTCCTCTGAGTCTGGGTATGATATTCTCTTTCCTCCTAGTTGTAGAATTTCCACTCAGCCAGCCTTCCTGTGGTTCTGGATGATGTCCGTTCCGTCTTTTAGTTGTTTTTTGAAGTGGTTGTTCGAGGCAGCAATCTCCGGCGTTAACCTATGCCGCCATCTTGGTTTCTCCCTCTTGGTTGACTTTCATATTAGTCTTTTATTATATAGGATTATTGACTATATCTCCTCCCCCCTTTCACCCCCTCCCTCTGGTAACCGTCCCTTGGGTGTCTGTTTTTGTGAGTCTGTTTTTGTTTTGTATTGTTTTTAGATTCACATATATGTGAAATCATTTGGAGGAGCTAGGGAAAGGAAGGAGGGGCCCGGAGGGCAGGATTCCGGAGGCAAGGGGAGGCACAGGCAAGGGGAGGCACATGGAAGCCGACGTGTGCAGCCTGAAGAACTTTCTAATATTAGGTTGTTTGAGGAGGTGGAGTGGGCAGTGAGAAGTTTGGTGACTCTCAGGGATGTGGTGGGGAGGACGTTTGCATCAGCTTCGGAGGAGATCAGATGTCTTTAAATTGTCTAGGGTTGTTAGGTTTTGTAAGCAACGGAAATTGAGTCTAGTTGTCTTATAAAATCAGTGGGAAGTGTGCAGGGTTCTGTTCATGCAACGCCATGCCTTAGAAAGTACAAGGTCGAGAGTAGCTCTTAGATTGAGTGGCAGGAACTAATGGGCCACCTTCTATGGGGACACCATTGATTCAAGAAGCAAATTCACAGGAGAAAAAGTGTGATTGGCTGATTTTGGACATGAATTTGTCTCTGGGCTTCATGCCACCTAGCTTCAGAAGCACAAGTTGGTGGATAGAACTCATTGTCATGTCAAGAAAGGACTTGGCCTTGTGCTGTGTGGCCCCACCTTCACGAGCAAGAGCAGGAGCTGGGAATGGCAGGTGGTGTGAAGCTCTCCGAACTCATTGGCAAGGTGGATGCACCGTCTCTTGAACAGAAGCCCAATCACAGGTGCCCGAGGGTCAGGAGGCCTTCAGGTCTAGCTCCTGGCTTTCTCTTACCGAGCATGCCTGGATGAACGGTGAGTCTGCGAGGCTGTGAGTCTGGGATTGAGGAGGTGTGAGGCGCTGCATCCCAGCTTTCCTGTTCCCCGGCGCTGATCGGATTGAGTGCTCTTACTACCAGAGCCCTGTTTGAAAAAGGAGAGAGGTTTATTTATACGAACACATGAAGCACAGGGGGACACAGGGCCCTCACTGCCCACTCTCCTACTTCTAACCTTTGGTGTATGAGTCAGAAGTCTTGGGTCTCAAGAAACAAGCACTTCATTCAGTTGGTTTACTTAAAGAGGGATCTGTGGGCTCGTAGAAAAGTTGCGGGGGTCTCCCCAAGGCCTGGTGAGGTCAGGTGCTCGGATGCGGCCATCGGACATCTCCGCTCTGCTTTTCTCTGCTGGCTTCGTTCTCAGAAAAGCCTTTCCTTCGTGAAAACGAAGCTGGCAGACTCACTTCCCTGGCAGCTTAGCAGCACTACCGGGAAGGGCGGCCTCTTTCCTGATGATTCTGGCACAAGCCCCTGACCACACGCCCACCCTAAACATACAGTGCAGCCTGGGTTTTATGTCAGGGGAGCTGGGGGTGGGGGGAGGGGAGCGAGGGCGGCCTTAGCCGGCTCACAGGAACTGGGGCTCAGAGAGGGTGACCCCCAAAGCAGAAGCACAAAGGATGGATGCTGCTCAGGCAGAAACGAGAGATGTCCCCCACTTGGTTTCAGGGCCCGGTCTTCTTCTGGCCCCCGCTCTGCGTCTGGGTGTGGCTGATATGGCTGGTGAATGAAGGGGTGCTGGTGTTTCCTCTTAGGCTGGGCATTATGTCCTGCTGCCCCCACATTGGGGCCTGATTGAAAGCGGGAGGCCACGGGGTCAAGGGCAGTCCCCGTGTGCTCCCCGAGCCAGCAGGGTGTCCCCAGCAGCTGTCCTGCCCGCACTGCCTCCCAGGGTTGGTGTAGCAGAAGGTGGTGGTGGCAGGCGCCTTTCTTCTCACGGGTTTGTTGACGTCTGAGGACTTCTTCACTTCTGCTTGGCTCCACCGCTTATCTTGCTTAATTAAATAAACTTGGGGACATTCTGAACAAAAGCATTCCTGTGGTTGCTTGACCCCTCAAGGTTATTGCTTTTGAGTTCCCTCCCTAGAGCTCGGCTGTTGGCTGTCGATAAACAAATGAGGTTCGCTCTCTCCCTCCTCTCCCGCGGGAGGACTGACAGACCCTGGAGGCTGCAGCTGTGGGGCATGGGCGGTGGTTCTCGGGGTGCTGGGGTGGAGTGGGCCTGGCTGCGTCAGTTTGGGGAAAGCATGCAGATTAGCAGGCTCCTCAACATGCTGGGACACAGATAAAACCCAAGAAGAAAACAGAGGATGTCCCACCACACACACACACACACACACACACACACACACACACACACACACGTATAGATTCACACCGATGCGCTCATGTGTGAAGGATCTGGTAGACACTGGAGAGAATAGCCTCCTGCACTAAAGGGAGCAGAGCAGTGATTCTCGACTGGACACTCCTCTGCGATGTTTGAATGTTAAGCCATAAGCATGGGACGCTGTTTAAAAAGAGATCCTCACACTCAAAGCCAGCCACGCGGGCCGTGCATGGCCTGCGCTCACGCAGCGCGACCTTTCCCTTGAGCCAGCCAGGGTGAGTGACTTCTGAGTGTGGGGCGGCAAGAGAGGCCACTCACTCATTCATTCATTGCTAATACATTCATTCATATTTTTATTGAGAATTAGATATGAGGCAGGCATGCACCAGGCATGTTAATCTGGTTTCTCCTCACAGCCATGTGTGAAGTAGGTGGCCTGCCCCATTCTGTGGCTGGGTTTTAGTTCGGAGATCCTATGTAGCCAGGATGTCCCCCTAACACCCTGCTTCTAAGTGGGTGCGGCTCAGGTGTCTTTGAATGGCTTGCACAGAGCTGTAAAAAGTCCTGTCCGGCCACAGGACAGTGACCCCAGGGTTACTGTTGGATGGAGCGAGTGTCCCTGGGACAGGCATGTGCTCAGTGGGCCCAGCTGCACCCTCTGGGCCGTGCCACCCCAGGCTGCTTCACGGTCACAGGCGTAAGGGAGGTGGGATGAGGCTTTAGTGCAAGACCCCACGTCTGAGGTGCCGAGGCAGCCAGGGAGGAATGAGTGGGGCTCGGGGCTCGGGAGACAGCGTGAAAGATGTTGGCAAAGGACGAATCCGTGGGAGCTTAGCCATCACCTGGGTGGCGGGGCGAGGGAAGCGGGGAGCTTTCTTCGGGGCAGCGAGCTGGACGGTGAAGGGCACTGTGGAAGCTGAGAGCTGCGGGAGACACGCCTGCTTCCCACATGGAGGCTGCGCCGACTGCCTGGACGCCTCAGGCAGACGCTGCTCTCTGAGCATCAGCGGCCCTGTTCACGCCCCAGTACCCCTCCCCAGTACCCCTCCCCAGTACCCCTCCCCAGGCCCCTCCCCAGTACCCCTCCCCAGTACCCCTCCCCAGGCCCCTCCCCAGTACCCCTCCCCAGTACCCCTCCCCAGTACCCCTCCCCAGGCCCCTCCCCAGTACCCCTCCCCAGGCCCCTCCCCAGTACTCCTCCCCAGGCCCCTCCCCAGACCTCTCCCCAGGCGCCGTGCGCTCAGGTGAAGCAGGGACGGGAGAGCCCTTGGCAGTCAGGTGGCATGGCCACGGGAGTCAGGCGAGGGGTTGGGTGGAAATGGTGACCAGGCCTTTCAGCCTTGGTCATGGAGATGGTTCGGGAAAGCGCTTGGGGAAGCGCCGCCTGAGCGTGGACACTGAGTCAGCTCTGCACTGGGAGCAGAAGGGGTCCCCCTAGACACAGCAGAGCTGGATTGGCATGTGGCCCCTGCGCAGGCGCACGCCCGAGCACTTGGCCTGTGCTGTCTGTGGGAGCTTTGTTACTCCCGCTGTGGAGGAGGAAACAATCCGAGAGGCGAAGGACTTGGGTGGTCCAGACCCGGCCCATCTGCCCCCAGGGGCGTGCCTAGGGCCCTCCTTGTCCTCCACCCAGGAACCTGGAGCCAGCACTGAAGTCCCCCTCAGGTTGATGTGGAGTTCGGGGCAAAGGTGGTTTCCCAGAGATGCCGGTTTCCGCTAAGACCCCAGTGAGGACAGGGTAAAAGAGGGGGATCAACTCTAAAAACAAAACAAAATAGAATTTTGATGGCTTGACAGTCCTTTCTGGACTGCGGTGGCTACGTGAAGGTGGTGGGTGGGATTTGGGGTGGGGTGCAGGGTCGTGTGAGTTGGGGTCCCTGTGCTTTCTTGGAGCAGATGCTCCCCAAGACTCGTGACTGTGGTTTTCTGCGTCGGGGCCACGCAGGTGCTCTGCTCCTTGGCTGGTGCATTCGGTTCCGAGGGCGGCTGTAACCACTGCCCACGGCCGAGTGGCTTCCAATGGCAAGATGCCTGATCTCACCGTCCTGGAGGCCAGCAGTCTAACATGGGGCTAAAATCAAGGAGTCAGCAGGGATGGATGCCTTCCTTCCCGAGGCCTCTCCGGCTTCCGGAGCCCGCCCCCATCCGTCCTCTCCAGCAATGCAGCACCTCAACCCCCGCTCCAACTCCTCCTCCCACTCCTCCTCCCTCCGACAGGATCCTTGTGATCCCTCTGGGCCCACAGATGGTCCAGGATGACCCTCATCTCAAGGTCCTCAATTGAATCACACCTGCAAAGTCCATTCTGCCACGCGAGGTACCGTAGTCACCCCCGGTCACACGTTCCCGCGGTGAGGACGGGCATCTCCGGCGAGGGGGGGGGGGAGGCACTGTTTTACCTGCCAAGCTGGCCTGTGGTCTTCATTTTACACTGAAAAAGGGAGGTGCAGGTGGATGGAGCTTGGGACGTGAGTCTCATTCCCTGCGGAGCTGAGTGGCAATTTTCCTGTTTACACAAGTCGCACATGTGTTCTCCCAGCGGAACCCCAGGCATTTGAGCCGGAGACCCCGTGTGCAGTCCGGGAAAGCACGGCAGGCTGGCGGAGAGGTGGGCTGCGAGCTTCCGCTCTGCAGAGCAAGGACTTGCCGCGTGAACCAGGGCCTCCAGGAATTCTGGGCTCCTGCCAGTGCCTGTTACGAGGACGACCTGGCACAGGTTTCAGCAGCTCAGTAAATGTTGCCTCTTATTTAAGAAAAGCTGGTCTTTCCCTGAATTTGCCAAACAGAAATGAGGGGGTGTTTATTTGTATCAGGAAAGGTTTGGTTTGTTTCTTTAAATAGCCAGCTGCACTGCTTCTCTTTAAAGTGTTCTGGTTAATGGGAAATGTGATCTGCACAGCTTCTCAGAAGCACATGGTGCAGAGGCGGTACCTGCACCAGAAGCTCATTGTCTTTCCCTCGTCTGTGCCCAGCTTCTCTGCAGCATGTGCTGGTGGAGTCAGGTCACTGGGCCATTGATCCCACCTGTGGGCCGGGTGGTTTATCTCTGCAGCTACCGGCTACGGGGTGGCTGCCTGGTCAGTGGCGCGTGTGCGGCCACCCTGTCCATGGTGTTGGAAGGTGGACGGCCATCAGGGATACATCACTGTGAAGTTGGTCGGGTTTTCTTCCTTTTCTATGGCTCATGCCATTCATTTTTTTCATTCATTCATTCATTCACCAAACATTTTTTGCCACGTATCAGTTATGTCCAAGAGTTGTGGTAGACACTGGGTAGCTAGAGACGAGCCCCCTTCCCTCCCACACAGAGAGGAAGGATGAATAAAATCATCGTTGATATTTTGAAGAAAGGTTTAGACTAAAGCAACTTCTGATAAATGAGGGTAGGGTTGCGGGCCCGTAACAACTTTCATAAGTAATTCTGTGCCAAGGAAGAAATGAAAACCATAATAGACCACTTAGAAACTTAAAACATTCCTAACCAATAAGCAGCACAAGGAATACAAATAAAAGAAGTAGGACAAAGATAATAAGCAGGAGAAATAAAAGTAAAAGTAGCAATTGATAAGTAGGAAAAAAACCAGTAGCATTGAAAAATACAGACATGATTTGCTTCCTTAAAATGATAGGATAATAAAATAGACAACAAAGAAGCCAAACCTGGGAGAAAATAAAAAGAGGAACTAACAATACAATGGAAGACAAGATGGACAGTTTCCAAGGAAAAATATGAATTCCAAAAGCCAGTTTGACAGACAGTGATGGGCAGGTGGAGCTGGCGGAGACTCAAACAGGTGGGACTTCCTGCTGTTGTCCCCTCTGTCCCATGCTGCTCAGAAAGTTCTAGGTGTAAAATATGGCAAAGGAAAAAAGAGGCATTTCTATCAGAAAGGAAAAGAACATTATGCGGAATAATATGATTCTCTACCTGGAAAACTCAAAGGAAACTGAGGGCTCAGAAAAACTATTACGAGTTTAAAGATGCTTACAAAATAAACATACAGTACTGCCAACTCATTGCTTTCCTATTTGTAAACATAGCCATTGGTATTTTTAAAAGGTTGGCCATTTGATTCCAGAGTTCATTCGGAGCAGTAAACGTAGGAAATGTTGAAAGTAAGGATAATGAGGGAGGATCGCCCTGCCCGGATTAATACATTACAAAGCTACTGTAATTAGAACTTACGTTGCTGTATCACAGGACAGACCAGGGGAACAGAGCAGAAGGCCAGAGGCAGACTCCAGTGTGCAGAATTAGCATCCAGTAAAGTTGGCGTCTGAAGTCAGTGAGGAAGGGACGAATTATTCAATAAAAGATGCTGGGACAACTGATTACCATTTGGAAAAATACGGCAAATTAGATCCCCATGCCACATCAGATACCAGGAAATTCCAGAGGATTAAAGAGCTTAAAATGCAAGTGATGCCATATAAAAGCAAAACAACAACAACAAAGAGTGACATTTATATGAACTTGGGGCGTACGGGGCTCTTTGGAAGTGTAGTTGGATTGTTTTCTTTGTCCAGTTTTATCTTTTAATGATCTGCAAGTTACACATAATCTTTCCATTCTTATTCTCAATTGTTGACACACATATTCAAACTTGTAATGTCCCATGTGGCCTCTCTTAGTTCCTGTGATCTCCTGGGGAGGAAGACAGGGGTCTCCGCATTCCAGAGCCCTTCCTCCCAGCCCCGCAGGACCCAGACCCCTCCTCGCTCCTGGAGCTTTTTGTTCACTCACCACTATTTCTTTTTTTTTTTTTTTTTTTTTTTTTTTTTTTTTTTTATTTATTTATTTTTTTTTTTTTATTTTTTTTTTTTTTAATTTATTTTTTTTTATTGCTTAAAGTATTACAAAGGGTATTACATATGTGTCCATTTTATCCCCCCGCCCTAGACAGTCCCCTAGCCTCCCCTATCCCCCAATGTCTTATGTCCACTGGTTATGCTTCTATGCATGCATACAAGTCCTTTAGTTGATCTCTTACCCCCCTACCTCCTGCCCCGCAACCCTCCCCGGCCTTCCTGCTGCAGTCTGACAATCTGTTTGAGGCAGCTCTGCCTCTGTATCTATTATTGTACAAAAGTTTATAATGGTCTCTATTATCCATGAATGAGTGAGATCATGTGGTATTTTTCCTTCATTGACTGGCTTATTTCACTTAGCATAATGCTCTCCAGTTCCATCCATGACGTTGCAAACGGCAAGAGTTCCTTCCTTTTTAGAGCAGCACAGTATTCCATCGTGTAGATGTACCACAGTTTTCTAATCCATTCATCTACTGATGGGCACTTAGGCTGTTTCCAGATCTTAGCTATGGTGAATTGTGCTGCTATGAACATAGGGGTGCATATATCCTTTCTGATTGGTGTTTCTGGTTTCTTGGGATATATTCCTAGAAGTGGGATCACAGGGTCAAATGGGAGTTCCATTTTCAGTTTTTTAAGGAAACTCCATACTGTCTTCCATAGTGGCTGCACCAGTCTGCATTCCCACCAGCAGTGCACAAGTGTTCCTTTTTCTCCACATCCTCTCCAGCACTTGTCGTTTGTTGATTTGTTGATGATAGCCAGTCTGACAGGTGTGAGATGGTACCTCATTGTTGTTTTGATTTGCATCTCTCGGATGATTAGTGACTTTGAGCATGTTTTCATATGTCTCTTGGCTTTCTGAATGTCCTCTTTTGAAAGGTGTCTATTTAGGTCCTTTGCCCATTTTTTGATTGGATTGTTTATCTTCCTTTTGTTAAGTTGTATGAGTTCCCTATAAATTTTGGAGATTAGGCCCTTATCGGATATGACATTGGCAAATATGTTTTCCCACACAGTGGGTTTTCTCGTTGTTTTGTTCATGGTTTCTTTTGCTGTGCAGAAGCTTTTTATTTTGATGTAGTCCCATTTGTTCATTTTCTCTTTCGTTTCAAGTGCCCTAGGAGCTGTATCAGTGAAGAAATTGCTTCGGCATATGTCTGAGATTTTGTTGCCTTTGGATTCTTCTAGAATTTTTATAGTTTCCTGTCGTACATTTAAGTCCTTTATCCATTTTGAGTTTATTTTTGTGTATGGTGTAAGTTGGTGGTCTAGTTTCATTTTCTTGCATATATCTGTCCAATTTTCCCAGCACCATTTATTGAAGAGACTATCTTGGCTCCATTGTATGTTCTTGCCTCCTTTGTCAAATATTAATTGAGCATATTGGTTCGGGCCAATTTCTGGGCTCTCTATTCTATTCCATTGATCTATATGCCTATTCTTGTGCCAGTACCAGGCAGTTTTGAGAACACTGGCTTTGTAATACATCTTGATATCTGGTATTGAGATCCCACCTACTTTGGTCTTTTTCAGGATTGCTGCAGCTATTCGAGGTCTTTTTTTATTCCAGATGAATTTTTGGAGAGTTCGTTCTAGATCTCTGAAGTATGCCGTTGGTATTTTAATGGGAAGTGCGTTGAATTTATAGATTGCTTTGGGTAGTATGGACATTTTAATGATGTTGATTCTACCAATCCATGAACACGGTATGTTCTTCCATCTGTTTATGTCTTCCTCTATATCTTTTTTCAATGTCCTGTAGTTTTCTGAGTAGAGGTCTTTTACCTCTTTAGTTAAGTTTATTCCTAGGTAGCTTAATTTTTTTGGTGCGATGGTAAACGGGATTGTTTTTATAATCTCTCTTTCTGGAAGTTCACTATTGGTGTATAGAAATGCCTCGGATTTCTTGGGGTTAATTTTGTATCCTGCTACATTGCCAAATTCATGTATTAAGTCCAGTAGCTTTTTGATGGAGTCTCTAGGGTTTTGTATGTATAATATCATGTCGTCTGCAAATAAGGACAGTTTTACTTCCTCTTTTCCAATTTGGATGCCTTTTATTTCTTCTTCTTGCCGAATTGCAATGGCTAACACTTCCAGTACTATGTTGAACAGGAGTGGTGAGAGGGGGCATCCCTGTCTTGTTCCTGTTCTTAGGGGAAATGGTGTTAGTTTTTGTCCATTGAGTATGATGTTGGCTGTGGGCCTGTCATATATGGCTTTTATTATGTTGAGGTATGATCCTTCTACTCCCACCTTGCTGAGAGCTTTTATCAAAAATGGGTGTTGAATTTTGTCAAATGCTTTTTCTGCATCAATTGATATGACCATGTGGTTTTTTTCTTTCAATTTGTTTATGTGATGTATCACGTTTATTGATTTGCGGATATTGTACCATCCTTGCATCCCTGGGATAAATCCTACTTGGTCATGGTGTATGATCTTTCTGATGTACTGCTGGATCCGATTTGCTAAGATTTTGTTGAGGATTTTGGCATCTATGTTCATAAGCGATATTGGCCTGTAATTCTCTTTCATTGTGTTGTCTTTACCGGCTTTTGGTATTAGGGTGATGCTGGCTTCATAGAATGAGCTTGGAAGTGTTCCTTCCTCTTGAATTTTTTGTAGTAGTCTGAGGAGAATAGGTTTTAGTTCTTCCTTGAATGTTTGGTAAAACTCCCCTGTGAAGCCGTCTGGTCCTGGGCTTTTGTTTGCTGGAAGCTTTTTGATGACTGCTTCAATTTCTTCCATAGTTATTGGCCTGTTGAGATTTTTAGATTCTTCCTGATTGAGTTTTGGAATGTTGTATTTTTCTAGGAATTTGTCCATTTCCTCCAGGTTGTCTAGTTTGTTGGAGTAGAGCTGTCCATAGTATTTTTTAACAATCATTTGTATTTCTGTGGGGTCTGTTGTTATTTCGCCTCTATCGTTTCTGATTTTGTTTATTTGGGTCCTCTCTCTTTGCTTCTTGGTGAGTCTGGCTAGAGGTTTGTCAATCTTGTTTATCCTTTCAAAGAACCAGCTCTTGGTTTCATTGATTTTCTGTATTGTTTTTTTGGTCTCTATGTCATTTATTTCTGCTCTAATCTTTATTATCTCCTTCCTTCTGCTCACTCTGGGGTTTTCTTGTTGCTCTCTTTCTAATTCTTTGAGTTGTAGAGTTAGATGATTTACTACCATTTTTTCTTGTTTGTTGAGATAGGCCTGTAGAGCTATAAACTTCCCTCTCAGGACTGCTTTCATTGTGTCCCATAGGTTTTGGATTGTTGTGTTTTCATTGTCATTAGTTTCCAGGATGTTTCGAATTTCTTCTTTGATTTCATTGGTAACCCAATCAATATTTAATAGCATGCTATTCAGCTTCCAGGTGTTTGAGTATTTTGGGTTGTTTTTATTGTAGTTTATTTCTAATATTATGCCATCGTGGTCTGCGAAGACGCTTTTTATGATTTCAATTTTCTTGAATTTGGGGATACTTTGCTTGTGACCCAATATATGGTCTATTTTTGAATATGTCCTATGAGCATTTGAGTAGAATGTATATTCCCTGGCTTTCGGGTGAAATGTTCTGAAGATGTCTATTAAGTCCATCTGATCTAGTGAGTCATTTAGGATTGCTGTATCTTTGCTGATTATTTGTCTAGAGGACTTATCCAGTGCTGTCAGTGGTGTATTAAAGTCCCCAACTATGATTGTATTGTTGTCGATGTCTCCTTTGATATCTTCCAGGAGTTTTTTTATGAATTTGGGTGCTCCTGCATTGGGTGCATATATGTTTACCAGGATTATATCTTCTTGTTGTATTGATCCCTTTAGTATTATGAAGTGGCCTTCCTTATCTCTTGTTATGGCCTTCACTTTGAGGTCTATTTTGTCCGATATAAGTATTGCTACCCCAGCTTTCTTTTCCTTTCCATTTGCCTGAAAGATATTTTTCCATCCTTTCACTTTCAGTCTGTGTGAGTCCCTTCTAATGAGGTGGGTTTCTTGTAGACAGCAGATGTATGGGTCATGTTTTTTTATCCATTCAGCCACTCGATGTCTTTTGTTTGGAGCATTTAGTCCGTTTACGTTTAAAGTTATTATTGAAAGGTACTTGTTTGTAGCCATTTCTGTTTTTGTGTGGCTGTTTTCTTTCTGAGCTTTTTATTTCTTATTTTTATACCAGTCCCTTTAGCATTCCTTGCATTGCTGGCTTGGTGGTGATAAACTCCCTTAGCCTTTTTTTGTCTGTGAAGCTTCTTATTTCCCCTTCAAGTTTGAATGATAGCCTTGCTGGATAGAGTATTCTTGGATTCAGTCCTTTGCTTTGCATCACTTTGTAAATTTCCGTCCATTCTTTTCTGGCCTGATGTGTTTCTGTTGAGAAATCATTTGACAGTCTAATGGGAGATCCCTTGTATGTAACTTTCCGTCTCTCTCTTGCAGCCTGTAAGATTCTCTCTTTGTCCTGAACATTTGCCATGGTAATTATGATGTGTCTTGGGGTGGGTCTTTTTGGGTTCACCTTGTTTGGGACTCTCTGGGCTTGTGTGACTTTTTTCTTCCCCACCTCAGGGAAGTTTTCTGATATTATTTCTTCTAATAGGTTTTCTAATCCTTGTTCATCCTTCTGTTGTTCTGGTACCCCTATTATTCGTATGTTGTTTCGTTTCATGTTGTCCCAAAGCTCCCTTAGGCTCTCCTCCTGTCTTTTCATTTTTTTCTCCAATTGCAGTACATTTTGGGTGTGTTTTGCTTCCTTGTCTTCTAAATCACTAATTCGGTCCTCCGCTTCTCCTAGTCTACTGTTGATACTTTCAATGGAGTTTTTCATTGCAGCTATATCACTCTTCATATCTTCTTGGGTCTTACTTAAGTTGTTGATTTTTTCATCTGTTTCTTCTAGCTTCTTCCATATGTTATCGATTTTTTCATCTGTTTCTTCTAGCTTCTTCCATATGTTATCGATTTTTTCATCTGTTTCTTCTTGCTTCTTGCTGAGGTTGTCGATTTTTTCCTCCATCCGGTTTATGCACTCTAGGACCCTTATTCTGAATTCTTTTTCTGTCATGTTGCATGCCTCTGTATTACTTAGCTGCTTTTCTGGAGAGTCCTCCTTCTCTTTCCTTTGGGGGTTTCTTTGTCTACCCATGTTTGATCTCACTGACATATCTAGACGTTGAGTCGTTCAGTGGCTGCTCCCTTGGTGGCAGTGACTCCTTGGTCTGCGGTTGCTCTTCGGGCGGTTGCGGTAGCAGCTGCTCTTCAGTTGGCAGCAACTCCTCTGGTGGGTGCTGTTCACAGCTGTGGTGGCTCTTCTGGCTGGTGGGGCGAGGTTTCACGTACAGCTGCTGTTCCTCAGCAGAGGGTGTGGTGCTCAGGAGGTTGCTGTTGCTTGGATCTGCTGTGTTGATTTAAAGGCACAAAATACAACACAACAAGGCACCACGTACCAGGCACTATACACAAATATATTCACGATATTAATAACCCCAAATAAAGGTGACCACCTGAATTAAGAGAATTAGGGGATAAGGAAGAAGGAAGAGAAAAAGAGAAAAGAGAAAAAAGAAAAGAAAATTAGGGACCAAAAAAAGAAGTGCAAAAATGAAAGTGGGAAAAAGGAGGGGGGAAAGTAAAAGTGAGAAAAGAAAGGAAAAGAAAAAAAAAGCGAATAGAGAGAATGAAGTGGAAGAGGGGAAGAGACTTTTTATATGAGGAGAATACTCCTATAGAACAGCCATTAATCCCAACAAATTCCAGCAACAGCTCCCTGGAGATAAATGCAAACTAGAAACAACCAATAATATAACGATGAAAATAGAATGGAGAACACTAATCCCAAAATAAAATAAAGAGAAAATAAAATGGCACTTTAAAAAAAATGGTAAAATGGTAGCAGTAATAATACTGGTTAAAAATAAGAAGGTAGTAATTAAAAGGGTAAAATCAGGTGATGGAAAAAAGAAGAAAAAAAAAAAAAAGAAGAAGAGGAAAAGAAAAAAAAAGAAAAAAAATTGGTTTCTTAGTTAAAAGGTGAAAAAAGAAAAAAAAAATATTGCAGTAGTGAAGGTCCTTCGGTTCTTCTATTTTTCAGTGTGGCTCGCCTTAGACCTGCCAGGTATTCAGGAGAGTGTTGAGTTTCCCTGCGATACACTGTTCCTCTGTGTTGTAAACCACAGTCCTTATTTTAAAGCAAGCCGCATTTGTTTCCTAGACTGCCTTATTTTGTGTTTAGCAAAGAGTCAGTTTGTGGGTCAGCCTCTGGGTGGCAGTGTTCTGGGGATGGCCTCTGAGGCTACAGGGCCTCTCTGTCCAGTGGAAGTTCACTGCCCAGAGCTGGCTGCGTAATATTTACCAGTGCTGTGTTGTTGCTGGGATTCACCACTATTTCTTACACCTCCTTTATTCACTTAAAAAATTCTCTCTCTCTCTCTCTCTCTCTCTCTCTCTCTCTCTCTCTCTCTCTCACTCACTCACTCGTTGTGTAGGAAGTAAAAATACTAAGTTCTTGTGCTCTGGAAATGTCTTTCTTTTGTACTTTTACTTTAATGTTTTGTAGGTTCAAAATGGATTTTCCTTAACCTTTGAAGATATTGCTTGCTCTGTCATATTGAAGAATTCACAATTGCTAATGAGAAACCTGATGATAAAACCATTTTTGTTTCCTTGTTGGTAACCTTTCCCCTTCACTCTTTCTGCCCAATATCAGTAATAATAATCCCTTCGCAACATCAGAATGAGTTTTTCCTGACATTATCTCATAGTTTTGGAACCAGCTGTTGCCTTTAATTAGGATCAAAAGCCCACATATTGCATTTAGTTTATATGTTTCTTAAATCTCTTTGAATATTTAAGTTTCTCCTCTGTCCCACTTTTTTCCTCTTGCAGTTTTGTTTTTAATTTTATAGCTCTTTTATTTATTTATTTTTTACTTTAAATAATTAAAAAATATTTATTGTGAGAGTATTAGAGTTGTCCCTTTTCACACTGCGCCCACTGCCCCCCTCCACTAGGTTCCTGAGCCACCCCAGGCCTTCATCTTCCTATTGTCTGTGTCCATAGGTATTGCATGTATGCGTATAAGATCTCTGGTTAATCTCTTCTCACTCCCCTACCCCCTTCCCTCTGAGATTTGTCAGTCTGTTCCATGTTTCCATGCCTCTGATTCTAATTTATTCATCAGTTTATTTTGTTCACTAGATTTCTTGTTGGTTTATTTTGATACTTAGATTTAATTGTTGACAGGTATGTATTTATTGCCATTTTATTGTTCATATTTTTGTTGTTGTTCTTCTTCCTTCTTCTTCCTCTTCTTAAAGAATACCCTTCAACATTTCATCTAAGACTGATTTGGTGGTGATGAACTCCTTTAGCTTTTTCTTGTCCATGAAGCTCTTTATCTGACCTTCAATTCTAAATGATAGCTTTGCTGGGTAGAATAATTTTGGTTGTAGGTCCTTGCTGTGTCATCACTTTGAATATTTCTTGCCACTCCCTTTTGGCCTGCAAAGTTTCTGCTGAGAAATCAGCTGACAGTCATATGGGCTCTCCCTTGTAGGTAACTAACTGCTTTTCTCTTTCTGCTTTTAAGATTCTCTCTTTGTCCTTTACACTTGACATTTTAATTATGATGTATCTTGGTGTGAGCCTCTTTGAGTTCCTCTTGTTTGGGACTCTCTGCACTTCCTGGACTTGTAAGTCTATTTCTTTCACCAGGTAGGGGAAGTTTTCTGTCATTATTTCTTTAAATAGGTTTTCAATATCTTGCTCTCTCTCTTCTTCTGGCACCCCTATAATGTGAATATAGGAACGCTTGAAGTTGACCCAGAAGCTACTTACACTATCTTCATATTTTGGAATCGTTTTTCTTTTTGCTCTTCTGATTATTGTTTTTTGCTTCCTCATATTCTAAATCATTGATTTGATTCTTAGAATCCTCTACTCTACTGTCAAATCCCAATAAATTATTTTTTGTTTCAGTTAATGTATGCTTACTTTCTGACTGGTATTTTTTTTTTTTATATCTTTGACATTCTCGCTAAAGTCCTTGAAAGTCTCACTAAGTCCCTTGAAGCTCTCTTTGAGTCCCTTGAAGCTCTCATTAAGATCCTTGAGTAACCTTAGAACCATTGTTTTGAACTCTGTATCCAGTAGTTTGCTTGCTTCCATTTCTTTTATTTGTAACACTAGAGGTCCAGTGCATGATATTTGTGCACTGGGGGCTGGAGGAGGGGTCCCTCAGCCCAGCCTGCACCCTCTCACAGTCTGGGACCCCTCGGGGGATGTCTGCCTGTCGGCTTAGGCCCGATCTCTCCAGGGATCGGGCCTAAGCCGGCAGTCAGACATCGCTCTTGCAGTCCGGGGCTCTCGCTAGTCAGGGACCCCTCGCTCCTTACCACCCGCCTGCAGCAGAGGTGGGAGAGGCTCTCACTACCGCCACTGTGCTCACCAGCCAGAAGCTAGGCTCCCTGCTCCTTAGCACTGCTTCTGGCTGAATGGCGCTCCCCATGTGTCAGTGCACTGATCACCAGGGGGCAGCTCCTGCATTGAGTGTCTGCCCCCTGGTGGTCAGTGCGCATCATAATGACCAGTTGTTCTGCTGTATGGTTGATTTGCACATTTGCCTTTTATTATATATGATGTTTCTTTGTCTTTGCACTTTGGCTGCTTCCCTGTGTTTGTTTCTGTATATTAGGTAGAGCTATTATGTCTTCTGAAATTGGTAGAGTGGCCTTGTGTAGTAGGTTTCTTGTAGGGCCCAGTGGGTCAGCCTCCCCAGTCACCTGAGCTGGACACTCTCGGTGCACCCCTGTGTGAGCTGTGTGCACAGTCTTGTTGTAGTTGAGCCTTGATTGCTCTTGCTGTCACTGGGAATTGGAGGAATTGACCTGCTGTGCAGGAGACACCCCTATGTAGCAGGAGTTGCTTCAGTGGAGCTCTGGTGCTCACTGAGTCTGCCCCTTGAGTGTGTTGCTGTGAATGTATAGAGTTGTAATCTCGTATGGTCTGAAGCTGTCCACTGGGTGCATTGGCTGTAGGGCCTTCCGGGAAGAGCAAAGTCAGCCACTGCCTGGGGCCACCCAGCAGAAACTACAAAGAGATCTGCAGATGGCTGCTACTTGTATTGGGCTAGGAAGTGCCTAGGTGAGTTCCAGCTGTGAAGCAAAACAGGCTGGTGCTAGTGCTGGGTCTTGGGCCTCTTATTGATAGTTTTGGGGCATGCTGACTCCAGCTGCTGCTTGTTTGAGTGGTTTTAGGAAATTCTGAAGCCTGAGCCAGCACAGGCCATTCATATGGAAAAGCTGCTGCAAATAGCTTGGGTGGGGCTGCAAACTGGATGGGACGGGGTCTCAGGGAATCACCAGAGGGAGCCAGCAGTATGGGCCACACTAAGGGAAACTCAGATATGGCTGCCAGTCAGCTCTGTGACAGGGGAGGTCCCAGCATAGGAACCATGACCCCTGTGAGCACCCCTGTCTGGGAGAAAGCCTCCCCCACGTTCCTGCCCCAATGCCAGACAACCCAGTTCCTCCAAGTATGTTTGTTGATCCCCAAAAGCCACCACCCAGTTTGGGAACTCAGAGGGAGTGGGACTGTGTAAGTTTGTGCTCAGTCCATTTGAGAGGAACTGTCTGGGACTCTAGCAGTCTCTGTGTCACTCAGGAAAAGTCCCTGCTGTGTTTTTTTTTTAAAAAAATTATCTTTTATTGTTGATAGCATTATAGATATCTCTTATTTTTCCTCTTTCCCCACCTCCTCCCAGCCTTTCCCCCCAGACCCATACAGCACCCCCCCCCCAAGACTTCACCAACTTATCCCCTGTGTCTATGGGCTATGCACATAAGTATATAAGTTCTTTCGCTTATCTCTTTTTGTCACCCCAACCCCACATTGAGGTATATCAGTCTGTTCCATGCTCCCTGATGGTTTTTACAGCCCAAAGTTACGGGAACTTCTCTTCCCAGCTTTGGAACCCTGGGCTGAGGGTCTGCTGTTGGGCTGGGCTGCCTTGCTCCTAATGGGAGGATTTTGCCATCACAATATCCCTCCTGATTAAAAACATGCCACACGTGGGTGTGGGAGCAGCCTGTTCCTCGCCTCCACCCTTCCTATCAGTCTCAATGTGCTTTCTTCTCCAGTTGTAGGACTTCCATTCAGCCAGATTTCAGGTGGTTCTGAGTGATGGTTGTTCTGTATTTTAGTTGTAATTTTGAGGTGGTTGTGGGAGGTGGTGAGTACCGGCATTTACCTACACCACCATTGGCTCTCTTTGGTCGGGTCCTAAATAATTTTTTATTTTTCAATTCAGTTGACATACAATGTTATATTAGTTTCAGGTGTACATCCAGTGATTAGACATTACATAACTTACCAAGTCGTCATCCAGATAAATTTCACATCCATCTGACACCATACAGAGTTATTACAACACTATGGACTGTATTCCCTGTGCCGCACTTCACATCCCTGTGACTATTCTGTAACTGCCAATTTGTACTTCTTAATCCTTCCCCTTTTATACCCATTTCCCAACTCCCTCCCCCTGGGCAACCTTCAGTACACCTGAAAATAATGCAAAATAATACTGAATGTAAAATTCTTACTGAAAAATAGAATAAACTAAAAAAGAAAGATGCTCTTCCTTTAACATGGGGCCTGTCCTCCAGGAACCCACAGTCTAGAGTTTGTTTAAGGTGATTTGAATAACAAAACTACAAAGGAAGATAGGAATAAAAAAAAATCTGTTATTTTTGTATACATTCTCTGACTTCCCCTTTGCCCAAGTGATACAATCCCCAAATAGTAGAGCCATGCACTGATGCATTTAACTCAAACAAATTCAAATACAGAGTAAGTGTGCATGCATTTGGTTGCAGATCACTAATGTGTTAGTGTAAACATCGCAGCTGATTTCTCCCACTCTTCCACCTACTGGGCATTGCTCCTGGGTGAGATGGGGGGGGGCACTGCCTCTCCTGCTATTTCTGTTTACACATGCCCTTCCTATTACCTGCCTGCCTATGTGCCATGCTAGTGTTTACATATACGTGTTTCTTGTGCATTATGAACCTGACACAAGCCAGCTACTTCTCATGGCGCCCCATCTAAGGAACAGCGCTCTGTTCCCAACCCCCCCCAAACCCGGCAATGTAAGTGAAGCTCAGCGAGTGTCATGTTGAGTATATGTGACTTTTGGACCCAGTTACTTTAGAAAGTTAACTAGTTTGCAAGACCTGACCTCCGTGTACCCAGTTTGACTTCAGCTAGGATAGGGGCAGAAGCAAAGGCATTGTTGCTTTGCCGTAGAGCCTCTACTTGCCGAGAAGCCAGGTTTTAACCGTCTCTCTCTCCCTCTCCTCCCTTCCTCCCACTCTCCTTCTCCCCACCTCCTCCCTTGTTTCTCTCTTTTGCAGTCTGCTGTTTTGTTGTGCACAAGCGGTGCCATGAGTTTGTCACGTTCTCCTGCCCCGGCGCCGACAAGGGTCCAGCCTCTGATGTAAGTAACGGGCCCTGGTCACCTCTCTTTGTCCACAGTCATCGTGAGGGAGGGCCCTGAGACAAAGAAGTTGGGATGGTCTCACGCCAAGGCACGTAGAGGTCCTTACAGCCTCTGGGACATTTTTCATTGTAATGGAAAAAAAACATTTTAGACGGGGCTGTGATTGTACAGGAAACCTGCTAGTTCTCCTACTATGATGTTGCCAAATGTCTTTACAATTTTTTATTGAATTTATTGGGGTGACATTGGTTAACAAGATTATATAAAAGTTTTATAAATGTCTTCTCATCTTGACAGCGGGGGGGGGGGGGGGCATGGAGAGTGGTGGGCGGGGCCGAGCTGTTCCCACGGCTGTGGAAAGGTGGTTGGAAGAGTACCTTCCTCGCATGCACTTGATGGCTCTTTGCTGGGGAAATGCTGATACCAGGGCCCAGGAACTAGGAAGACATGACTTTGTCCCGTTACTATGCACCCCCCCCCCCCCCCAGTATGACTACTGAGGCAAGGGATGCTTCTAGGTAAAACAGGCAAATAATTTTTGCTTTAATTGTTATGAATTTATTTTAACGTGGGTTGGAAAAATGTATCTAGTAGTGCCTTTGTAATAGGGATGTAAAATTTCCTACCTAAGTCAAGGTAAACCAAAGATGTATTGATTTAAGGAATATGTTAAGTCAGCGGTTCTCAACTTCTGAGCCGCGACCCCTTTGGGGGTTGAACGACCCTTTCACAGGGGTCGCCTAAGACCATTGGAAAACACATATATAATTACATATTGTTTTTGTGATTAAGCACTATGCTTTAATTATGTTCCATTTGTAACAATGAAATTGGGGGTCACCACAACATGAGGAACTGTATTAAAGGGTCGCGGCATTAGGAAGGTTGAGAACCACTGAGTTAAATGAATGATAGTATGGATACTTTAAGGTTATGTATGGCAGAACCCTTGGTATGAGGGTTTATTTTTGTTGTTGTTTGTTAATCCTCTCCTGAGGATATTTTTTCCATTATTTTTAGAGAGAGTGGAAGAGAGAGGGAAAGACAGAGAGCAACATCGATGTAAGAGAAATGCATTGGTTGGTTGCCTCCTGCACGAGCCCTGACCAGGGCCTGGGCCCTGGAGGAGCCTGCAACCCAGGTACCTGCCCTTGACCGGAATCGAACCAGGGACCCTTTGGTCCACAGGCTGACGCTCTATCCACTGAGCCAAACTGGCTAGGGCTGGTATGAGTTGATGTAAAGTTTTGGTACCTTGTTGATTGCCTCCCGGCAGCCACTGTGGCCCTCACACTCTGGCACAGGCATCTTTCATGCTAGAAGCTGAGATACCTGGCAACTTGCTTTCCCACGGGCGTCTGTAGCTAGTGAATGAGCATGTGACCGAGCTCTGCTCAGTGGGGTGTGGAGCGGAAGCTGGGTAGGCTTCTAGGCAAGACTGTCCTTTCTGATAAGCGAAGACGTCTCTTTCTTGTCCTGCTGGTGGTTGTGATAGCCCCTTTGGGTCGGTGAGGGAGGCGTGGCTGACATGCTGAGCACGGCAGAGAGGAAGGAACCCCAGGCACTGGTGACATTGATAAGCTAATGAGCCAACCCTGAGTTCCTATGCCAGACAGTGTATGTGCGATAAGAAGCTCAGCACGAGGACTTGTGAGTCTTGAACTTCCCAGGAGGACTTCCCACCATGGACAGTCCTCCACCGCCCAGTCATGAATTGTGTTCAGGGTACCCACTGGGCAGCTGTCACCCTAGTTCTCTTATTTGTCGGGTTTTGGTTCACCCTCCTGGAATTCTCTCCATGGATTTTGTCCATTACTGGTCTTATTCTTACCCACTTAGAACCGACAGCTGCCTTCAGAGTGGTGGCTACCTTAGGGCACTGGATTTCTTTGACTCTTGCTAACCTTTTACAAATAGTCATTTACCACCACGTCCCTGCAAATCAGAGGCATTTCTGTTGCCACAGCAACATGAACGCTCTAGAGCTCACACTGCAGTTGCTCTGCTTGGAAACTGGTGCTTGGGGTTAAGAACTCCAAGCATCATGGAGCCACCAGTCCTTACCGGCCTGTCTGCAGAGACGAAGATGGGGCAATTGTCAAGCTCCCCCAGAGCACGCTCCCTGGCCCTTCTAGTGCAATTGCTCTCTCATCCCCAGGAAAACAGGCAGGGAAGTTTGGGGGATAGCCTGGCCCCATCATGCTGCTCTGAATGTTCCTACAGATGGAGGCTGGCTACTTGGGAGCAGCCAAGGGGTGGTGTTTCCATAGCCTGTCCATGCAGGTGGGCAAAGTCGTGTTACAGTCGGAGTACACGAAAGAGTTCACTCTTGTATTATGAATTAATTATTGTATTATTTTCCATACAAACAACTGTAAACCTACCTTTTCCAACTCCTGTATTTGTTGACTTTTTCGGTTGCCTAAGACAGAAACTTAGCTCAAACTGGCTTATGTGAAAGGGGAAATTCTTAGTCCCTGAAACTGAAAAGGCCTGGGGTAGGCTGGCTTCAGACACCGGGATCCAGGTGCAGATGTGAGGTCCTCAGGACTCTCTCTGCATCTCGGCTCGGCCCTCCTGTCTTGGTTTCAGCCTCAGGGGCCTGTTTCTCCCAGGGAGCGTGATGGCTGCAGCTCCCCTCCTCTTATGTATCCTCATGGCTGCAGCTCGCGGGAGAAGAGCTGACGTCTCATTGGATCATGGGTCACATGCAGCCCGAAGGATGGCTGTGCTGATTGGCCAGACCTGTCATGTGTCTGCTCCTGGAAAGGAGGGCCCTGTGTGGGAGAGAGTGCGTGAGGGAGAGGTGGTCACTTGGAAGAAAACGAGGGAAGAAATATTGAGAACTGGTTAGAAATCATACACCATGGAGCCGGCATTCGCAGGCTCAAATATCTATGACCTTTGGCAAATTACCTAAATCCCTTTGTGCCTTAGATTCCTCCGCTGAAGATGGATAAAATAAGGGCCCCTACCATATAGCAGTTATGAGCATCCCATGTGTAAATATCAGTGACAGCACCAAGGACAGCCTGGTACCTGGCAAGAGCTGCGTGTGGAGGAGATGGTGATGACAGCAGGCAGCAAGGAAAGGTCCATGGCGTAGCGGGAAGGGTGAGCAGGTTCTGCTGCCACCTGGCAGTGCTTCCTGGCAGTGTGCGGCCCCATGGGGGGTCAGCATCCCACTTTGTATGTGCAGAGCAGCGCAGCCACCCATCACCTCGCATGGGGAGAGCAGGAAGCACCCTGCCGCCGGCATGCATGGGATTGGCAGCCGACCTGGGATGAGCCCATCTCTGGGCATTGTTCCAAGAAGGTTGGTTGGCACCAAGGATGATGAATTGGTCCAGACAGTTGAATTGGTTCGATTCTCAGTTCATTGACCTTTCTCTGTCCATGGTCGGAGGCATGATTACAGATCTGTCCACACCTGCTCACCAACCTGGCCAGCCTCTCATTGGCTGCCCCTGAGGCTCACGCGGGTTTGGAGGAGTGCCCTCCTCCTGTGTGACCTTGGGGAGCTGGTGTGGCGAGCTCACGGAGCAGGAAAGCAGTCTCCATCCACGGAAAAGGAACGTGCTGGGCTCTGCCCTCGACCCTCTGCTCTTCTAAGCCCAGCCTGAGCTAAGGAACATGCTGGATCGTAGGACCTTGTCTTCTACAGACAGGCCCAAGTCACGGAACATCAGTCCGCCTGAGGAACTTTACGGACCAGGCACTGTCCCAGTGAGCCCAGCTACTGACCCAGTTATTCCGTGCCAATGGGAATCAATATACTAGTACATGGGCACCCACATCGCAGGACCTCCATGACAGAGTCCTGGCTGGTACTTCTGGTCACCTGCCAATATCCTCCTGGTTCCTGGTCCCTTCCGGTCTGGGAGCTCTCAGTCCCGCTGTCTCTTGGACCATTTCAAGCAGCATATACGGACATTGCAGTTACCCATCATTTATAATGCCCATCACTTACAGTGCTGTCCACATACACAGCCTCCTGGGAGATCTCAGAACAAGAGAGAGAGAGGCGTTGTCTCTGAAGGCTGGGACTAGGGTGAGTCAAATGAGGTACTTGCCCTGGCACCTGTGTTGGTGGCTATCTGCGGCTGGATGATCTAGGATGGCTCGCTCACAGGACTGGCAGTGAGCAAGTTGTTGGCCTGGGAGCTTGGTTCTCCATGTGGCTGCGTCCTCCAGCTGGCTGACTCGGGCTTGTTCACGTGGTGGTTCCAAGAAGGGCTAGGGAGCCTGCCCCAACACACAAGTGCTTTTCAGCCTGTGCATCATGTTTGCTAGGTCCCACTGGATGGTGCAGAACTAGATTTCACTCCTTGTGGGAGGGACGGCTCTCTGGGAAACCTACTGCAGGTCGTGTTGACTCAAAAGGCCACTGAGAGCACAACCTCTGACTTCACGGAAGATGCACAGGTTTTGGTGCCGTTCAGAGGGTCTTGTGTGGCATTGTGAAGAGACGGATGAGCCACATCCACAGTAGTGTCTGGCACCCGGAAGCCACTCCATGAGTGGGTTCGCACTCACTGTCCCTGCCCGGAGGAGCGTCTCCTCGCTCAAGAAGGGCTAGGCCCCCTCTGGCCTGCCAGGAGCAGTAGCTGACAATAATGCTTATTGAGTGGGGGCTCTGCGCCAGGTGGGACAAAAGGATTCTTTAGGTTTATATAAAAAACACTTTATTGCCGAAGCCGGTTTGGCTCAGTGGATGGAGCGTCGGCCTGCGGACTGAAGGGTCCCAGGTTCGATTCCGGTCAGGGGCATGTACCTGGGTTGCGGGCACATCCCCAGTAGGAGATGTGCAGGAGGCAGCTGGTCGATGTTTCTCTCTCATCGATGTTTCTAACTATCTCTCTCCCTTCCTCTCTGTGAAAAATTAATAAAATATATTTAAAAAAAAACCCAAAACCAAAAAAACCCAAAAACACTTTATTCAACATTTTATGGTTTTAGAAGTAACTCCTTATGATATATAATCAAGGTGCTGAATAAAATCCATTGTTGGCGCCCTGCGCCCTGCTGGCTCCATCGCTAGCTTGGCAGTTCCCGGCGGTGGGCACGCACGGGGGGGGGGGGGGGGGGCAGGGGCAGGGGGTGCACCCTTTGTGTTTCTCCATCAGGTCCCGCTTCAGGGAGAAGTATTTAAAAAGGACAAATGGTGCTCCATGTTGAAAATTTAATAAAGGGAAAATAGAAGGAGCTTTAGAAAGGAGATGTTATATTTATATATTTAAAAAGGTATGTAGACAAATGCTAATGTGTTTGAAGATCTGGTGGAAATGAATGATTTTCCAGGAAATTTTAAATTGCCACTTTTGTCTGAAGAAGAAATTGAAAACCAGAATTGGGGAATAATAAAGAGAGAAATGAGAACATTGCCCAAGAAATGTTTTTCCTCCCAGGGCCCCAGCCTAATAGTCTTCGTGGGGAAATTACTTTAAACTTTAGAGGAATGAAGGATTTCTGTTTGTTTTAAACCGTATCGGATCACAGAGAAAAAGTAGAGCTTCATGAGTTTTTTAATTGAAAGCGAGAGAATCCAGCTCTGATGAGGAGTAGAAAAAGACATTAGTTCCTGGGAAGGACGCTGGGGATGGGAGAAGAGCTGCCGGGACATGGAACAGAGGCTCCAATGCTGGCCAGGCGCTTGCTCGTGACCAGTTGTGTCGGCTGCCTTTGCTGTGTAACAGACAATCCCAAAATGCAGTCGCTAAAAACCAGCAGTCACTTATTATTTCTCATGGCTCTGTGTGCTGCCTGGGGACTCCTCTGACCTGGGCCTGGGTAGCTGTTCTCTCTCTGCCAGGCTCTCACGTGTCTTGGTCAGCTAGTGACTTGGCTGGTGCTGGACCACTAACTGGGATCTGGTAGCAATTCCCGTGGGTGAGGGAGGGCTTCCTCACAGCACCAAGCAATTCTCAGACACCCTTGGGTGCCCTGTGATTCAATTCAATTCTGACACTGCCCACCCGGGGACAGCATCAGCCCCACAGGTTAGGGCTCAGTCCCTTCGCCTTCAGATGCCCATCGCAAACCCAGGTTGTTACCTATGCCTCTGATTACCCAGCTACAAATCAGAGGTTTCAACGACCCCCTCCAAACAGGATATCCGTTCCAAGTCCACGGTTTCACCTTTACTTCCGATGGACTGGCTTTAAGTCAGAGGTTCCCACGACCCCCTCCTTGAATTCAATTAATTTGCTAGGGCAGCTCACAGAACTCAGGAAACCGATTTACTTACCTACCAGGTTAGCAGTTTATTATGAAAGAACACAACTCAGGAACAGCCCGATGGGAGAGCTGGGTAGTGCAAGGTACATGGTAAGGGGCACTGAGTTTCTGTGTTCTGTCTGGTGCCACTATCCCCGCATCTCCACGTGCTCACCAAAGCCCGTCCTCTTGCGTTTTTACGGAGGTTTCATCCCATCAGCGCAATTGATTTAAATTTTTGGCCATGGGCGATTGAACTCAGTCTTCAGACCCTCTCCCCTCCCCGGAAGTCAGGGGTTGGGACCGAAAGTTCCAACCCTGAAATCACGTGGTTCCTCTGGCACCCAGCCCCCATCCAGGTGTCCTTCCTAAAAGTCACCTCATTAACATAACAGAAGACACCTTTATCCTGTCATCACAGGAAATTCCTAGGGTTTTAGGAGCTGTGCGCCAGACATAGGATGAAGACCTATTTCTTTTTATTGATCACAGTATCGCAGTCTCCTGGAACAGCCTCAGTGGTATGACTGATGGCTGGCAGGCTGGTGGCACTTCAGTTCTCCTCCTGTGGACCACCTGGAACTCATCCACATACTGGTTTCAGAGTTCCGAGCACAGCAAGAGAGGGAAATCCCCAACGTCCAGGTGTTTTGAAGCCTTTATTTGTGTATCACTGGTTATGGCCAAGACAAGATTCACCTCTGGTTTCCCAACACCATGCCCATACCTCTATAACTAGTCCTTCCATGAAAACTTTCTTTTTTTCTTTTAAAATCTTTATTGTTGAGAATATTACAGATGTCCCTCCCCCCCCATTGTCCCCCATTGTTCCCCTCCACCCAATTTCTGACCCACCACAGGCATTCATCACCCTATTTTCTGTGTCTGTAGGTAATGCATATAGGCATATAAGATATTTGGTTAATCTCTTCCCGCCCCTTTACCCCCACTTCCTTCTGAGATTTGTCAGTCTGTTCCATGTTTCCATGCCTCTGATTCATTTTTATTCATCAGTTTATTTTGTTCACTAGATTTCTTGTTGTTTTATTTTGATTTTTAGATTTAATTGTTGATAGTTATGTATTTATTGCCATTTTATTGTTCATATTTTTTTTCTTCTTCTTCCTTTTCTTAAAGAATGCCCTTCAACATTTCATGTAATACTGTTTTGGTGGTGATGAACTCCTTTAGCTTTTTCTTGTCTGTGAAGCTCTTTATCTGACCTTCAATTCTAAAGGATAGCTTTGCTGGGTGGAGTAATCTTGGTTGTAGGTCCTTGCTGTGTCATCACTTCGAATATTTCTTGCCACTCCCTTCTAACCTATAAAGTTTCTGTTGAGAAATCAGCTGACAGTCATTTGGGCCCTCGCTTGTGGGTAACTAACTGCTTTTCTCTTTCTGCTTTTAGGATTTTCTCTTTGTCTTTAACCCTTGACATTTTAAATATGATGTGTCTTGGGTGTGGGCCTCTTTGGGTTCCTCTTGTTTGGGACTCTGCACTTCCTGGACTTGTAAGTCTATTTCTTTCACCAGATAGGGGATATTTTCTGTCATTATTTCTTCAAATAGGTTTTCAATATCTTGATCTCTCTCTCTCTTCTCCTTCTGGCACCCCCATAATGCAAAAGTTGGTATGCTTGAAGTTGACCCAGAGGCTCCTTACATTATCGTTATATTCTGGATTCTTTTTTCTTGTTGCTCTTCTAATTGAGTATTTTTTGCTTTCTCACATTCCAAGTCATTGATTTGATTCTTGGAATCCTCTACTGTCTAATCTAAAGAATAAATTATTCTTTATTTCGTTAGTGTATGCTTAATTTCTGACTGGTCTTTCTTTATGTCGTTGACATTCTCACTAAGATCCTTGAAAGTCTCACTAAATCCCTTGAAGCGCTCTTTGAGTCTCTTGAAGTTCTCATTAAGTTCCTTGAGTAACCTTATAACCATTGTTTTGAACTCTGTGTCCAGTAGTTTGCTTGCTTTCATTTCTTTTATTTGTAACATGTTCCTTTGTGTCCACATTTTAGCTGCTTCCCTGTGTTTGTTCCTGTGTATTAGGTAGAGCTGTTATGTCTTCTGGAATTGGTAGAGTGGTCTTGTGTAGTAGGTGTCCTGTAAGGCCCAGTGGGTTAGCCTCTCCAGTTACCTGAGCTGGGCACTCTAGGTGTACCCCCTGTGTGGGCTGTGTGCTTGTTGTAGTTGAGCCTTGATTGCTGTTGGTGTCACTGTGAATTGGAGGAATTGACCTTCAGGCCAATTGACTGTGAGGATCAGCTGTGTCTACAATGGGAGAGCTGTTATGCAGGAGACACCCCTCTGGAGCAGGACTCACTTCAGACCTTTTTGAGCAAAGAATTTATTTGGTGCTCATTGAGTCTGCCCCTTGAGTGTGTCCCTTGTGGGTGTGTAGAGTTGCAGTCTGGTTTGGTCTGAAGCTGTCCCCTAGATGCACTGGCTCTGGGGCCTCCCAGGAGGTGCAAAGTCAGCCATTGCCTGGGGCCAAACAGCAGGAGCTACAAAGAGATCTGCAGATGGCTGCTACTTGTATTGGGCTTGGAAGTGCCCAGGTGAGGCCCAGCTGTGAAGCAAGACAGGCTGGTGCTAGTGCTGGGTCTTGGGCCTCTTATTGATAGGTATGGGGCACACTGATGCCAGTTGCTGCTAGTTTGAGAGATTTTAGGAAAGTCTAAAGCCTGAGCCAGCACAGGCCATTCATATGGAAAAACAGCTGCAAATTGGATGGGGTGGAGTCTTAGGGAATCACCAGAGGGAGTGAACAGTGTGGGCCATACTTATGGAAACTCAGATATGTCTGGCAGTCAGCTCTGCGATGGGGGAGATCCCAGCACAGGAATAATGACCTTTGTGAGCGCCCATGTCTGGGAAAAAGCTGCCTCCAAGTTCCTGCCCTGATGCCAGACAGTCCAGTTCCTCTCCATATGTCTTTGGATTCCCCAAAAGCCACTGCCTGGCCCTGGAACTCAGAGGGAGTGGGATGTGTAAGTTCATGCTGGGAACCTTTAAGAGGAACACCTGAGACTCCAGCAGGCTCCATGCCACTCAGCCACAATCCTTGCTCATTTTTACAGCCCAAAGTTACGCTGACGCCTCTTCCCAGTTCTGGAACCCTGGTCTGGGTTCTGATGTGGGGCTTGGACCCTCTTCTTCTCATGGTAGGCCTTGGAGATACTCCACACATGGGTGTTGGACCAGCCCCTTCTACCAGTCTCAATGTGCTTTCTTCTTTACTTCTCTAGTTGTAGGATTTCCTTGCAGCTAGAGTTCAGGTGGTTCTGAATGATGGTTGTTCTGTATTTTAGTTGTAATATGGATGTGGTTGTGGGAGGTGGGGAGTACTGGCATTTACCTGTGCTGCATCTTGGTTCTTCTCTGAAAACTTTCAGAAACTCTTTTAATTTGAATGTGCCTTCTGTTTCCTGCTGGGACTCTGACCGACTAGTCCTTGCCTCATTTGCTCCTACTCTAGACAGGACATGTCTGCAAATATGTCTGTCAACCTGGTTATAGTTGACCGGTTGGGAAGATAAAAGCCCTAATGGTAGAAGTGGCTGTCTTACTCCATGAGTTCAGAATCAGTCTCAGGCAAGGCTTCTCATTGGTTGGTCCTCTTATGTTAGGAGAATGTACTTTAATAATTTATCAGGCCTGGATCATGAGGCATATCTCAGAGAGCAGTGCCTGTTAGAAGAGGGGTGGGAAACTTTGATGAGCCGATAAAATCAATAGCTATCACAGTTTATTATTATAAGCTGACTTGACCACAGCTACCAGCATAGCCTAATAAAGTTGGCATAAAAAAGTGAACTATAGTAAACTCTGTGTCTAGATCAGCGATTTGCAACCCTTTTCATTTCATAAACTAATTACTAAAGTTCTGCTCACACCAAATATATATATATATCTCCAATCTGACAAAGACCATGGGTATAATTTTGATTCATTGACAGTAGACGGCTATTGTGTTGGCTGTTGTCATTTTTTTATTTGACAATCTAAGGGGAAAGAGGTCAATGCCCCCCACTCATAGTAAATAGTCAGGTATTGCAGGTTTTAAAAATTCTTGCAGCACACCAGTTGAAAACTGCTGGTCTAGATGAACAATCCTAAACAAAACATTTAATACTATTTAATGCTTGGCATAGATATATTGGTTCAAACAGACTTTATTTTTTTTTTTTAATCTCAAACAGAGATAAAGGTAACAGAAAATTTTGATCAACATAACAAAACATAGGAATAAAGATAAAAATAAGCCAGCAAGAAGCTATAAAATCTGGAAAGCAGAGATTGCGATGGTAGAAGTGATAGCTGAGTGTCCATTACCTCACGATGTAAATGAGGTGACGTTCTCTAACCTCAGGCAATGGCTGTCAGATTGGATGGACAAGGTATAATTCCAGGCAAAGTCTAAGAGAAATTTAGGACATGGGTTAAAATAAAAGGGGCAAAGATATACCACAAAACACACATAAATATAAAACATGGTCTGAGTAATAATCTAAAAAGAAATGGGACTCAAAGCAAAAGAATAAACAGGAGGAAGGGGAGGGAAATTCATTCTAAAATATTACTGGTGAGTGTGTACATTAGTATAATCTTTCTGAAGAGAAAATTACCAATGTGTATCAAAACCCATAATGACCGTTTTTGAGCAAAGAATTGCAAAATCTAATCCCCTTTGGCCTAAGAATCACGACTCTGGGAATGTTTGCTGAGGAATTATGTAAGGGCGGCGATCCCCACATCAGCGGTCACACTAACAACACTCGGCAAACAACCCGCGGCTGCCTGCCAGGTGGTGTAAGTCAGGCGCACCGGCGTGGCAGGATGCCGCGCGGCCGTTAAACATCCGACGTCGGGCCGATGGGAGCGTCTGGGGCTGGACTGAGGGGTGTCTGTGCAGGTGTCCACATTTCCCCAGACCCGTGAAGCAGCTGGACCACACTGGTGGTTCTTCCCATTGGTGTGGCTTGGGTGCCTGCGCCGGAAACCATCTCTGCTTCACTCGTGCTCGGAAGGCAGGTGTTGCACAGGCCTGGTGAGCTCCAGAGACCGGGAGGAGGACGGGCATCCCCGCACCAGCTGGGTCTGATTTGCGTTCTTATGTTGCGTTGGTTCTAAATTCAGATTCGAGAAGGAGAGAGATGATCTGGCGGACCTCAGGTTTTTCAGATGTTCCCTCCTAGACTGAGCGCGCTGGGGAGGGGGCTGGGGATGTGAAGGGTAATGGAGGCACTCCTGCCAAAGAGGAAGCAGAGATGTAGAACAGATCAACACAGCACATGTCCACTGCGATTTCGAAAGCTACTTGCACAATGCTGATGGCTGAATGCTTAAAGATGACTTGGGGAGCCTGCTAACACCCGACCTCACCTGAAGATACAGACCAGGGCCGGGAATCGGTAAAGTCCTTCAGGGAATTGTGATGGGTCGCCGAGTTTGGAAATCAATGTAAGGGAAAATTAGATAATGGTTGGGTTTGAATTCCAGATTTGCCACTAACGAGCTGAGTGATCTTGGGCCAGTTACCTGCCCTCTCCGCCTCAGTTTCCTCCTGTGGGAAAATAGGATAAGCCGGCGCTCTCGTCAGGGGGTCAGGTGAGGATGAAGTGAGCTGGTCCCAGGAAAGCCTTGTGCGCTGCCTGCACAGGGCATGCGGCGTCACTTCATTACCACCGTGGTCCTTGTCTGGAGGGGGTACCGGGACCCAGCCTCGTCTCCGACACAGCGTGCAGCCATCTTCTTGCCACAGAACAGAAAGGCAGGCAGCTCCCGTGGCTGCTTGGGAGAGTCGAAGGAAACGATGGTAAGGTGATGGATGCGATTCTTTTGACTGTGAGGTGCATTCACGTGGTTCTGCTCCCATTCGCCATGCATGACGACGGCTCGTGCAGGGCAGAACCAGCACGCACAGGTCAGCGCCGCTGCTGCTCTCAGCCCTTTGTCCCTCGCTGTCACAAAGACACAGAGCTTCCCACGGGGACGAAGAAGCAAACGCGTGACATGCAGCGTGGCACAGAAACCGACCGTCCCTCCGAAACCGACCGAAACCCACCATCCCTCCTGGCAGGCAGAGCTGCTGGGACTCGCGGGGGGAGGTGTCCTGTCCTGTGAATTGTTTTGGCGTCTCCTAGTTGGGGGTGGGACCAGCCTCAGAGCCTGAAGAGCAGTTTCCCAGCAGACCTCAGCCTGTGGAGCCTGCAGCCTTGGGGAAAAGAGAGAATGGAAGGGCCGAGGACCCTGTGGAGAGGCAGCCCGGAGGGGTGAGGAAGGCGCTGGCCCCACTAGAAGGCCTCACTTCCAGTTGCCCTCTGTCTCTGACTCCATTCCCGGAGCTCCCCCACCTCTACTGGTTTTGGATTCTGGGATTTTCAGGTTTTTATTTCTTAACAATAACATCCAAGAGCCGGCATTCATAGATACAATTCTGTGCTAAGCACTTTGCAGTAATATTCTTTATTCTTCATTCCACTCTATGAGTAAGTACCATGGTTATCATCCCCAGTTTAGATTAGGAAACCGAGGCACTCAGAGACTGAGTTACCCAAGATCACATGACCGGTGAGTGGCAGAGCCGGGACTCAAACCTCGGCAGCCTGGCCCCAGGCCACGTTCTCACTCCGTACCCCAGACTCGTCACCTCAGCCCTGTGCACCTGCACAAATCTAATGGGAGGAGACACCCCTTTCCCCTGAGAACTGCCTTTCCCGGGATGCACCCCAGCAGCTCTGGGACCCCACAGCCTCGGCCTGTTGGGCCGGTGCATGTGGGCTCGGGCCCCAAGCTTGAATGGCCCCACTCCCTCTTCTAGGAGATTAGAATTTGGATTTAAAGGTTCTGGTTTTAGTCTGGGCTGGTCACATGGTTTTCGAAAACTGTTGTTCAGGAAAAGTGCCCATCTGGATGAGTTTTCACACAGTGGACCTTTTCCTACAACCAGAACCCCCAAGGCCTTCTGTGCCCCCTTCCAGCCTTACCCCAGCCCTGTCCTTCGAGGTCAGCAGTAGGTTACCTGCTTTCTTTCCCATTGAACTGTTGAGTTTTATTTTACTTGGAAAGAACATAGGACATGAGCTATACCTGCCCTTCCTAAGTGCAGTACAGTGTTGTTGGCTGTAGACACTATGCTGTACAACTTACTCATCTCCCTTAATTGAAACTTCATGCCCGTTGCCTAGTGACCGCCCAGTTCCTTCTCCCCCGGCCCCTGGCACCCCCTTCCACTCTGATTCTGCGAGTTTGACTATTTTAGATCCTCACAGAAGGGCATCAGGCAGTCTTCCTGTGTCTGGCTTATTTCACTTAGCACAGTGTCCTCCGGTTCACCCATGCCGGCCCATATTGCAGAACTGCCTTCTTTTTAAAGCTTGAACCGTATTCTGCTGTGTATCTACCCCATGTTCTGTATCCACGGATCTGCCAATGGCCGTTTGGGTTGCTCCCACCGGCTGTTGTGCATTGCGTGATGGCGCTGCAGTGCTAGAACCGCCCTGATCCCGATGTCAACTCTTGTGGGTAAATACCCAGAAGCAGGAAGGCTGGATTATGGGGTCGCTCCATGTTTTATTTTTTTGAGGAGCCTCCAAGTGGGCTAGCGACTTGAATAGACATTTCTCCGAAGAAGCCAGGCGAATAGTCAACAGGTACATGAAAAGGTGCCAGTGTCACCAAGCATCAGGACATGGGAATCAATGCACAGCGAGGTCTCCCCCCCCACTCCTGTTAGGGTGGCATTTAACAACAAACCCAAAAGACAGGTGTTGGCGCTGGCGGAGGAACGGGAACCTCGCACACTGGCGGGAGTGGGGGTGGCGCAGCCTCTGTGGGAGCGGTGTGCTGGCTGCCTCTGAACCCTATACGGAGGGGGTTATATAGTTGGCCTTCTCCTGTGTTTGGCTGCTTTCCCCAATATTTTGTGTGTGGCCACGTGACTTTGAAATGATGACAGCATCGCATTTTTCTGGGTGGTCGACTCCAAGCGCGCGGGCCAGGCAGGTCAGCGAATTAGTCACGCGTGCGGCGTCCGTCTGGTGCGCGTGCGCCCTGGCCGGAAGGGGCAGCCGCCCGCTCGGCTCCAGTGGTTTTATTGCCGCTGCTTAAAGGACCAGCGTCCAGATTTTCCAAGTTTCCAAGAGAAGTCTCCTAATTTTAGATGTTGACAGATCAGCCGAGGATTACAGCGGTGGTGTATGTGAAGCACATTTACAGCTGGATTCATGTGTCTGGCAGCGTTAGCGGGTCAGACTGCTAGCGGAAGGGCTCCTTCCCCCGTGCAGGGAGTGGAACACACGGATTGAGTCGAGCCAGCCTTCTTTGGGGAGTAGGGGAGCAGCAGTTCAGGACAAGAGCTCTGAAAGCACGAGGAGGTCCCCTTTCCCGGCTGTGTGGCCCAGCTTTACGCTGGCTGGGCTTAGGAAGCGGCGGCCGCAGCGCCCCCTGCTGGACTCGGCACCTTCCGTGTCAGGCGGGATCTGCAGGTGGGCTGGCTCCTCCTGAAGCTCTGGGAGAGTCACTCAGCACTGTGCCTGTTTATAAGCGCCTGCTGCCGCCAGCACTGGGAGGCACCCGCGAAGATTCGCCGTGGCTTCCTGTGTTGGTCAGTCCCCCACGCCACCCACCGCCAGACGTAGCCACGTTAACTCCCTTCACTTGGGAGAATCGGGCCAGGCTGCCCTTCCCTCCAGCCACGCCCCACCTTTCTCTACATGGAGACCCACTGGAAGCATTTCTGGCATTTACTTGTCACCTGTCCCTGACTTCTGGGCTGAAATAGGTTCTCCTGTTTTGACAACTGCCTTCTGGAACCTTCAGTGGCTGTTTCGGGTGAGGGCAGGGTGACATGTGCCGGCTCAGGTTGGGGTCTTGCGTGTTGATTAAGAGCATGGCACCTGGGTTCACACCTCGGCTCTGCTACTTACTAGCTGCGTGACTTTGGATAAGTCTCCTAACTTCTCTGTGCTCTTATTTCTTCATTTTCAAGACGAGGGTGATAAGGTGTTTACTTCATAGGGATGGATATATGCAAAGAGCTTAAAACAGTGCCCAGCGCTTTATATTCGTGTTTGCTGGACCCACGGTGGTGAGCCTGCTTTTGCCTTCAAGCTTGGCCTTGGGTCTTGGTTCTGTTTCTTATTTCTGCATCTCAGCACTTCCTCATGCAACTTTCTGTCTTTGACTCCCTTGGGCCCATAACTGAACCCCCAAAGTCCCACAGACCAATGGGAAGTCTTGGGGCCTCTTCCTCCGTGCTCCCAGACTTTCCCCACCTGCTTACTGCCAACCACTATTGTACCTCTGACATAATAACCGTGGCTAACACTTAGGTAGCACCAACCATGCCAGCTGCTGTTCTAAGTGACTTACAGACACTCGCTCATGGCATCCTCACCCTTTGAGAAAGATACTTTTATATGCCCATTTTATAGAGCTGGAGCCTGAAGCTGACAAGTTATCCAACTTGCCAACTCAGATGACTAATAAGAAGCCGAGTCTGGATTTGAACGTGACCTGGCTGTAGAGTCTGCTCTTAACCACCACGATGTACTGCTACCCTCTCCTTCATCCTCACAGAGAGAAACCCTGTGTAGACTCACTCAGCCCCCCTGGTCTGGCATCCTCCGGTCCTGATTCCCTGACTCCTCTCTGTCACTTCCACGGTGCTGTGGCGTCGTCTTTCTGAAAATCAGATGTGAGCACGGCACTGGACCTGTGGAAAACATGTCCGCGGTTTAGCCTCTGGCGTGGCTCATGAGCAAGGCGGGCGCACATCCCTTTGCCGAGCGTGCCCACGAGCACACCGGCCATTCTGCTGCATCGGAATCCTGTGGCCTCTGCCCACGCCGTTCTCCAGCGCCCCCTTTGGAAGAGATCACATGGCCTCCCCGCTTGTGGGCCCATTCATCCCTCTGGCCTTTTGTTTTTAAAAATAATTTTTATTGATTTAGAGAGGAAAGTGAGAGGGGGAGAGAGATAGAAACGTCAATGATGAGAGAATCATTGATCAGCTGCCTCCTGCACACCCCTCACTGGGATCAAGCCCGCAACCCGGGCATGTGCCCTGACCGGGAATCAAACTGTGACCTCCTGGTTCACAGGTCATGCCGGCCATGTCTGGCCTCTTTGACCACTCCCTTCCCCGCCTCTGAGCTGTCTTCTTTCACTCTCATGCCCCAGGATTCCTCCCACCACCAGGCATTTGCACACGCTGCCCACTGCCGGCCACAGCTTTCAGTGAGTTCCCCCTGAGTCAGTGAGTCTCAACCCTGGTTGCGTAGCAGGATTATCTGTGGAGTTTTATAACCACGTACTGGTGCCTGGGCCCAATGTAGGCAGGTGAAATCAGAACTGGTGGCTGAGTCCAAGCCTCCCAGTGGGTTCAGGGTGTGTCCAGGGTTCAGACCTGGTTGACTCCTACACATCACAGGAGTGTGACATGGTGACAAAGAGCCCAAATTTAGGATCCAGCTCACTAGCTGTGTGACCTTGGGCAACTTACTTAACTTCTCTGTGCTCCAGTTTTCTCCCCTGTGAAACAAGGGTGATAATAAACCTATTTCGATGATGGTCAAACGACTTAATTATGTGTAAAGCTCTTAGTGCAGTGCCTGGCGGTGTTGGCTGCTGCTGTAGCAGTAGTCACCATTGTTATCGTCCCTGAAGGTGGGGTCGGTGACGGCTGCCGAGTCCCTCGCAGCTGCCCGTGACACGGGCCCTGAGAGCTCTTCGGAAACTGTGGCAGCGTGGGCCCAGTAAGATCTTGGTAGAGGGTGGCGGTGGGTGTGCACAGAACTCGTCTCCCCAGCGCGGCCTCGTCTCTGGGATCTTGCGTCTGGATGTCAGGATCGTTAGGATCGGAGCCTGCATGGGCTGGTGGCGTCGAGCCCCTGGCGCTGATGGTGGCCCCGGCTTTCTTCATGTCCTTCTACGTGAAGGTTCTCTCTGCTCCTCTGGAGGCAGACTTGGGTGTGCGTGGGGGGGCCTCCATGCAGAGGGAGCTGGGCACTGTGCTCTGCACCCGGAAAGCCAGCCCACGGCGCCTGTGCCCTGGCCTTGCCTTTGGGCGACCCCCACTCAGCAGGGAGAGGGGTGCAGACCATGTCTTGTCCCTCAGCCGGCTGCTGTGGGGAGCGGAGGCGGCCGGGGCAGGGATGTGTGCTTGCTTTGCGGGTGCCTGAGGGCTCATTTCTATCAGGAGCGTGTGATCTGTTGCAGTGTGACTGCTCCTTGAACCCGCTGCTGTGCACTCTGAGCTACAGATTCACACTGTGGCCTCCACAGGAAGAGGCGGGCCCCTCTGTGAACAGCCTGGACCACCCAGGTTGTCAGCATTGAAAGCCCCCTGGGAATGCCAGCGTCACCCCTTTGTGTTCTGAAGGGGGAACTGAGACCAGAGCGTGGAAGTGACCTGCCCAAGGTCACAGATGGAGCTTTCACTCAGTTAGCATCAGGTGCCCATGCCCCGCCCTGTGCTAAGTAAGCACAGTGTAATCACGATGGTGTTAATCTTTCAAGTCTAGAACGAAGAAATGGTTCTTACATTCGGCAAACACCTGAATAGTATTTCACTAAGTGCCAGGCACTGTGCTGAGCCCTTTACAAATACTAACTCATTAAATTCTCATAATCCTATGAGGATTTAATGCCATTATTATTTTTACTTTAAAGCACAGAGAGGTTAGGTAAACTGCACAAAGTCACACAGCTGGGCTTCAGCCCCATGCCTCCTGGCCTTGCAATGCAGGCTGCTCCTCTGCAGTGTCCTGCCCGCCACATGGCAGCTCTTGTCTCCATTTTAAAGGAGAGAAGATCGAGCTCTCATGGCGTGTATGTAACTTGCTCGAGGCCCATGATGGGGAGCAAGAGCTGGGGTTGCATCTGACCATCCAGCTTTAAAGTCTTATGATGAGCTCTCTACTCAACTTCCTCTCACAGGGGCTGGGGTCTCATAGCTTCGGGGCCTGAGCTGGGGACAGGGAAGCGGGGCTGAGGCAGAGCTGGGAGCCAGGCAGGTGGGGAGGGTGGAGGAGGGACTGGGGGTGGTGTCAGCCAGGTCCTGGCTTGAAGCAGGACCCCATGCAGCTGAATTGCTCACAGAGCCCCAGCCAGGTGGCTTGGGCCCCAGTTATGCCTCATCCTTCAGATCTTAGCTCAGACTTCACCTCCGCAGGGATGGCTCCCAGACCTCTCTGTCCATCTGAACCCCTCGCTACAAACTCTCTCAGCTCCATGGGCTCCTCCTTCCTAGCACTTGAAAGTATAAATTTATTTGTACTTTTTTACTGTCTTCTTCCTGGGAGCTCAGGAGGGCAGACCTGTGTGTGATTTTGCTCACCCGGCACCTGACCATGCAAGGTGCTTGGCAAGTATTTGGTGAATAAATGATAAACACATGAATGGCTCAGGCTTTAGTGGAGGAAATTGGTGCAGAAAAATGCAGAGTGAAGTTCAAGAAGTGGGAACACATTTGGGGTTTATTGGGAAAAGTTACAACCCAGTAGACATAGGGATGCCTGGTCAGCAGTACTTCTCTATGAATGATGGTGAGTGTCTGCTGTTTACTGAGTACCTGCTCTCTGTCAAGCAACTGTTTTAAAGGTTTTAGTAATGCAGTCACCATAACAACCCAGGAGTAAATATGATGTGATCGCTAGTGACAGAGAGGGAACTGAAGTGTGGAGAGTCCTGGCACGCGGCCAGGGGTGTGGCTGTGAGCCGGGGAGCTGGCGTTTGAATCCAGACCACCCAGCCGCGAGCCTCGCCCACTGACCACCTCTGCACGGTGCACTGGCCAGGCCAGGCCTCACCTGCTGGAAAGAATGTGGCTTCTCAGACCCTGGTGACCTTGGCATCGACGGGGCGGAGTCTGCAGGTCGAATGCCGGATGCCTTGGTGCCTCGTAGGGTCGGGCTGGCTTGCACACGCACACAGCCTTCCAGGGGAAAACTCGGAGCGCTGAGAGCATGAGGGCTCCCCTGCTCCCTGAGGCTGGGTCTGCACCGGTGCAAGGCTCAGCAATGGATGCAGCGGCTGCTGCCTCGCTCTCTCTTGCCGCTGGGCGTTGGGATGGGGGAGTTACCAACTTAGATGCCTGCGGGGCCCAGGCCGTGCCCAGCAGGGCTGGTGGCCAGGACTCTGCTCCACCCCAGCGCTGCCTTCGAGAGAGCGGGCTTAGTGCCACCAGTGCTCAGCCACACTGTCCGTCTCTGCCTTCTGGGCTGCCAGCCCTGACTCTGTCCCACACCTCCCTCCACCACCCGCCAGCTCGGCTCCCGCACCTGGCACCCGGCACCCGGCACCCGGCACCCGGCACCCGGCACCGCACAGGTCCCTGTTGGGAATTCTGATGGGCCCAGCTTGGCCTTTATAAATTGCATGTCACTGACTAGACCTGGGCCCATCAGCATGAGGTTAGACACACTACTGCCCCCTGAGCTGGTGCTGTAGGTGGGGATTTTTCTAGAGGGGACAAGACGAAGGGTTGGCAAATGTTGGCATTTCCAATATATTCTGGAAGAATATGTGGGTGAGAATAACCACGGAAGTTTTGAAAGCAGGCAGTAATGCTGGCAGGAGGTGGGAGGGTTTAAATACATGTTTCTAGATGATATTATAAACCTATGCCATGTTTAAAGAGGATGGCACTGCGGCGGGAATGGAGAGGCAGTCAGTGGAGCATAAGAGGCGATTTAAAAATGAACAAGGATTCCTGAGAAGGTAGCGGAGGACAAAAGAGGCCTTTCAGACCCGCAGGCAGAACAGCCATGCAGTTTTTGTTACAACCGACTACACACCAAGAAAAAATTACAGGCCTTTCCCCGGAGCGCCTGCTACCACGGATGGCGAGGGAAATAATGATTTCAGAGCAGAAAGTGAAACGGTCAGAGAATGAAGTTACAGGGGCGTTACCGCAGCGGAGACAGACAGGAAGGAAAGGGGAAACCAGAGAGAATTTGTTACCAGCCATTTAGAAAGAAACCAACCTGCATTTAAACCCGGACACAGGCTGTGCACAGAGTTCCTGACACACGGATAGTTATTAACTGTTTATTTCCACCAGTGACTCCTGGGCACTTCCATGCAGTGACTCACCGAGTCTCTCGTCATCTTAGGAACTGCGCATTACTGGGATCACTTTCCATTTCCACATGAAGAAACTGACATTTACAAGGGCTGAATGACTGGCCCCGATGGAGCAGCCCATGGCTGCCTGCCAGAGCTGCGTTACATGTGAGCACGGCTGTGGATTAACCCGGTCGGGGACAGTGGCTCCAGAACCCATCTTACCCCAGGAAACCAGACTTAGAGTGCCACGGAAATGTACATATCAGACGCTTGTCCTTCAAACGGAATCGTTAGTTATTTGCCAGAGGAGTGGGGCTGGAAGAGGGCGTGGTGTGTCAAACACAGGAGCAAATGATTACCAGGCACGTGCTCACGTGTACACACACACACACACACACACACACACACACGCACACACACGCGCGCGCATGCGCGCATTCACACAGCCTTATCAGCTCTATTCCCTCTCCAGGGACAAATCGCAGTGTAATCACAGCTTCTAACATTACACACACTTCATGTTCACAAAACCTCAGCCCACATGCTTCCCTGTCTCTTGGGAATTTTGGGCGTTTTCTGTGCACTTTGGGGCCCGGTGTAGTGGTACCTGCTGGGGGCGTTTTGTGGTTCCCAGAAAAACAGTCAAAATGAGCTACTTAACATCTATACAAAGCTATGTCTTCCTCCCTGTCCACTCTGCCCCTTCGCCTCCCAGATGCGCATGGTCACTCACCTCCGCTGCTCCCTGCCATGTCCCTCTGTGCGGGGCTGGGAGTACCGTGTCCCTCTGTACCGTGTCCCTCTGTACCGTGTCCCTCTGTACCGTGTCCGTCTGTACCGTGTCCCTCTGTACCGTGTCCCTCTGTACCGTGTCCGTCTGTACCGTGTCCCTCTGTACCGTGTCCCTCTGTACCGTGTCCCTCTGTACAGTGTCCCTCTGTACCGTCTCCCTCTGTACCGTGTCCGTCTGTACCATGTCCCTCTGTACCGTGTCCCTCTGTACCGTGTCCATCTGTACCGTGTCCCTCTGTACCATGTCCCTCTGTACCATGTCCCTCTGTACAGTGTCCCTCTGTACCGTCTCCCTCTGTACCGTGTCCGTCTGTACTGTGTCCCTCTGTACCATGTCCCTCTGTACCGTGTCCGTCTGTACCGTGTCCCTCTGTACCGTGTCCGTCTGTACCGTGTCCCTCTGTACCCTGTCTGTCTGCACCATGTCCCTCTGTACCGTGTCCCTCTGTACCGTGTCCGTCTGTACCATGTCCCTCTGTACCGTGTCCGTCTGTACCGTGTCCCTCTGTACCATGTCCCTCTGTACCGTGTCCCTCTGTACCGTGTCCCTCTGTACCGTCTCCCTCTGTACCGTGTCCGTCTGTACCGTGTCCCTCTGTACCGTGTCCCTCTGTACTGTGTCCCTCTGTACCGTGTCCGTCTGTACCGTGTCCCTCTGTACCCTGTCTGTCTGCACCATGTCCCTCTGTACCGTGTCCCTCTGTACCGTGTCCGTCTGTACCATGTCCCTCTGTACCGTGTCCGTCTGTACCGTGTCCCTCTGTACCGTGTCCGTCTGTACCGTGTCCCTCTGTACCCTGTCCTGTCTGCACCATGTCCCTCTGTACCGTGTCCCTCTGTACCGTGTCCCTCTGTACCATGTCCTCTGTACCGTGTCCGTCTGTACCGTGTCCTCTGTACCATGTCCCTCTGTACGTGTCCCTCTGTACCGTGTCCCCTCTGTACCGTCTCCCTCTGTACCGTGTCCGTTTCCGGTCCCGCTGTACCTGTCCCCTCTGTACCGTGTCCCTCTGTACCGTCGCTGTACCGGTCCCCTCTGTACCGTGTCCGTCTGTACCGTGTCCCTCTGTACCGTGTCCCTCGTACTGTTCCCTCTGTACCGTGTCCGTCTGTACCATGTCCCTCTGTACCGTGTCCGTCTGTACCGTGTCCGTCTGTACCGTGTCCCTCTGTACCGTGTCCGTCTGTACTGTGTCCCTCGGTACCGTGTCCCTCTGTACATGGCCCTCTGTACCGTGTCTGCACCATGTCCCTCTGTACCGTGTCCCTCTGTACCGTGTCCGTCTGTACCATGTCCCTCTGTACCGTGTCCGTCTGTACCGTGTCCCTCTGTACCGTGTCCGTCTGTACCGTGTCCCTCTGTACCCTGTCTGTCTGCACCATGTCCCTCTGTACCGTGTCCCTCTGTACCGTGTCCGTCTGTACCATGTCCCTCTGTACCGTGTCCGTCTGTACCGTGTCCCTCTGTACCATGTCCCTCTGTACCGTGTCCCTCTGTACCGTGTCCCTCTGTACCGTCTCCCTCTGTACCGTGTCCGTCTGTACCGTGTCCCTCTGTACCGTGTCCCTCTGTACTGTGTCCCTCTGTACCGTGTCCGCCTGTACCGTGTCCCTCTGTACCGTGTCCGTCTGTACCGTGTCCCTCTGTACCGTGTCCCTCTGTACCGTGTCCCTCTGTACCGTGTCCGTCTGTACCATGTCCCTCTGTACCGTGTCCGTCTGTACCGTGTCCGTCTGTACCGTGTCCCTCTGTACTGTGTCCCTCTGTACCGTGTCCGTCTGTACCATGTCCCTCTGTACCGTGTCCGTCTGTACCGTGTCCCTCTGTACCGTGTCCCTCTGTACCATGTCCCTCTGTACCGTGTCCGTCTGTACCGTGTCCCTCTGAACCATGTCCCTCTGTACCCTGTCCCTCTGTACAGTGTCCCTCTGTACCATGTCCCTCTATACCGTGTCCGTCTGTGCAGGGCTGTGAGTACTGTGTCCCTCTGTACCGTGTCTGTCTGTACCATGTTTCTCTGTACCGTCTCCCTCTGTACCATGTCCCTCTGTACAGTGTCCCTCTGTACCGTGTCCCTCTGTACCATGTCCCTCTGTACCGTGTCCCTCTGTACCGTGTCCCTCTGTACCGTGTCCGTCTGTACCGTGTCCCTCTGTACCATGTCCCTCTGTACCCTGTCCCTCTGTACAGTGTCCCTCTGTACCATGTCCCTCTATACCGTGTCCGTCTGTGCAGGGCTGGGAGTACTGTGTCCCTCTGTACCGTGTCTGTCTGTACCATGTTTCTCTGTACCGTCTCCCTCTGTACCATGTCCCTCTGTACAGTGTCCCTCTGTACCGTGTCCATCTGTGCGGGGCTGGGAGTACCGTGTCCATCTGTGTGGGGCTGGGAGTACCAGCCGTGCACTCTGCGACCCTCCTCACTTTCTCACGATAAATGGTAACATGCGACCCACACATTTCTGCACCTGGGTTTCCGTTTCCTTTCTCAGTTTCACTCACGAATACCCCGTGACGACTCCGCACCAGCGCGGCGCTTCCGTTCCTTCGGGTGCGCCTCGGTCCCTCCGCGGGCGGCGCTGTGGGTTGTCAGCGGCCCCCCCTCCACGGGCTGTTGGGGACGTTTGCTCGGACACCCTCTCCTTCGAGGCACAGCCGTGCCCAGTCCCGTTGCTCTGCGCTGGGTTGGCCTCCAGCACAAACGCCAGGCGGTGGGATGGGGGTGCAGAGGGGGAGCCGCTTGTACGTGCGATGCGACGGGCAGATGGATGCTCTCGTTTTAAGCTTTCGATCTAAGACCTGTCTAGTCCACGCCCAGGTGTAGGCGGGAAAAACATAATTTTCACATTGGTTTCCTGAGTTTACAATCTTGCGGAGTTTTGTTTTAAAATAGCTTTATTTAAGTAAAAATGGCATGTGAGTTAAAACGAAGGGCTGCATAAATCATTCTACAGGCGGCACACAGACGTGCAACCTCAGGACGGCGCCTGCGCTCAGCATGGCCGTTTTCCCCACCACAGAATCTCCGGGGGGCACTGGTGTTTATCTCCATTTCACCGACAAGGAGCCGGAGGCCAGAGAGTGTCACTTGCCTGAGGTCACACGGCGACTCCAGAGCCTGTGCCGTAGCCCCCTCTGTTCCGAGATGATTCCCGGCTGGGCCTCCCCTCCGCCTGCCTGTGGGCCCTGCGAGTGGCCCTTCAGGGGCTTCTGCGCTGAGCAGCGGGGGTGGCACAGCCTGAACTCACAGCCTGAACTTCCTCCCCGACCTGCTGCTTTCATCAGCTTCCTTCTTCCTGCAGCTCGGCCTCCGCTCAGCCAGATTGCAGCCACCTGAGAGCAGGCCGCACGGCCATGTCGACCGGAGAGGCTGTTCTAGGCTTTGACTCAGCGGTTTGTCTCTGATCTGTGCTTCTCCCTTCTTAGCTGCTGTGTCTGGACTCAGGCCCTTGGTCCTGGGGTTGGGTGCTCACCATGAAGACTCTGGTTGTGGGGCGGGCGGAGGGCACCCCAAGTGGCTGTCACTGGCCGGTGCTGCATTTGTCCTCATCTGTAACCCCCTGTCAGGTAGGGGCCCTCTGGGGGAGACAAGGGGCAGGGGGTCAGCCAGGTGTTCTGCCCGCTGTCCCCACTGCTGGAGCCTGACACACTGGGCTTCCACGCCTGTCTCTCCCGTTGTCTTGCTTGGAGACTTCGAGCAGTTTCCTTTCCTAAGCCTCGCTGGCCGTCTGGACGTCCAGAATAACACTGTCCCCCTCCCCCCACTCAGTGGCCAGAGGGTTGGATGACATGACCTGGAGCACCCGGCGCTGTGTGTGGCAGGCGTCTGTGCTCAGTTCATGGTGACAGCGAAAGTCACAGCAGGTGATTAGCATTTTGTTGTCATTTGTCAGTCTCTTGACTCAAGATCAGAAGCGGAAGGAAACGTGGACATGAAGGCTCGCCTAGGACAGAGCATGGTGGGCCTGAGCCACAGGAAATATGGGACAGGAGTCGCTTCAGGGTCTAAGGCACCTGATTCCGGGGGTGGAGAGATGACCAGGGCCTGGAAACCAGGCGGTGATGCTGTGATAGGGATACGGTGGCCTCGACCCTATCTCGGAGAGCATCTGGTCATGAGCCCAGTGAGCTCACCCAGGACTTGGGGCAGTGTGCTCACATGTGGCTGGGTCCCCGCCAGTGTGCTGCAGGGAGAGGGGTGGGTGTCTGGCAGAGGGGCCAGGCGGGGCAGGAAAGAGTGAGGCAGGCGTGGTTTGAGACTCATAACAGGGAACGGTGGGGACTGTGGAGAACTGGATTGCGTATCCCTTCCCCGAAGGGGACAACGGCTGCTCAGCCCGCAGCAATGTGTTAGTGTTGCCACTACTTGTGGTTTTTTTAAAAGGAGCCAGAAATTTACATTTTGAGCTGACATTTCATGATTTTTAAATATTTTCAAATCAACGAAGTCAAATTTTTAAGAAGCACCATCTGGGCCAAAGGCAGCCTGTTTCCAAGCTCAGTTTGCAAGCATGGGCGCCAGCTTGAGGCCCCTGAGCACGAGGGAGGCCCCGGGCTGGGGGTGGAGACGGGGTGCAGAGGCCCCTCCGCGCGGCCGGGTGGGACCTGACTGTGGAACAGGATGCGGGAGGGATGGAGGTGGGCGCTGCACCTTTGAATGGCATCAAACAAGACGTAGGGAGCATTCTGACTCGAGCTCCCTGGACCCCAGGGCCGGTCAGCAGGAACCTCGGAGCTGGGAAGGGAAGTGTTTTGGTTAAAGACAGAGCTGACCTTTAGCCCGTCCCACTAGCATAGCGTGCCAGCTGTGAAAATACTGACATGCTTTTCACCAATTGATAAGTAGCCACTGGACCCATGGGCCTCCCCTTCATACCTTCCGCCCACCCTCTCCCCTGCTGGCCCCTCACCACCTCACCTCGCTATGACCGGCAATGAAAGGGTTAGCTCCCAGCACAGCCACCCTTGTTCCTCTGCCTGGTCAGTGGGCAGTGCCTGAACCCTAGGGCCGTAGCTCCCAGCCCTCCGCCCTGTTGCAGGTAGCGGCTGCCCACCTGGGTCGCTGACGCACGAAGGAGGATGTGTAGAGGCCACGGGGGCGTCAGGTGGAATTGTAGGGCAGGTCCCCAGGGGACTGGCACCAGGCCCCATCCGAGGTCACGTGACCTTTGTCCTTGCCCCTCTCTCTTCCTTGGAGCCCACCTCAGCCTGGGGCTGCCTGTCTCCTGGCCACCTGCGTCCCAGCCACTAGCCATGGGAGCCATTGGAGCCAAATGTCACCTGTCTGCCAGTCGCCTGTGTCCAGGGAGTGGGCCTCCGGGTGCAAACGCGTCCACCTCGGCAGTGGCACCACAGGGACAGGCACGGGCGGGCTCCCTCAGGGCTGTCCTGAGGATCGCGGGTCCCGGGGACCGTGTGGCTGTATTCCGAGCTCTCCAGGTGGGAGAGGCGAGGGGCATGCCCTGCTCGGTCTAGTGTCTGAGGGACTGTGGGGTGGGGGCTGGAGTGGGCACTGGCAAGCCTGAGTCCCCCTGAAAGCTAAGGCAGGGGACGAGGGAGGAGGAGCCTCCAACAGCCTCCACGTGGACCGCAAACGAACTTCCCCGGCTGCTCGCCTGATTGGCTCCTTCCTCCTGGCCGGCTCTCGAGTGTCTGCACAGCTCTCCCCGCGTCGTGGTTTTCTTAAGCAGCGCGTGCATCTGCAGGGCTCTCAGTGGTCAGGGGTGGTCTCAGCCCGCAGCTGCCACCACAGCTCTCCGGCTCGGCCGTGGCAGCCAGGCGGAGCCCTGGGCAGGGCCCTGCACCTCCGCTCTCTCCGGTTCCTCACCTGTAAAGGGGGTGGGGTAGTAACTGGAACGTACTTCATAGGGGTGTTAGACGATTAAGTACCTTCATGGCTGGCTGTCCCTGAAAATAGCTCCAGGCATGAGTCAAAGCTCAATAACTGTGAACTCTCGCTCTTTAAATATTTATCGAGCTCCTCCTCTATGCCAAATACAACATATGCCCCGGGATATAGCCGACAGCACATTCCCTCATGATGTGTGCAGTCTGTCAGCTAGGGAGCTGGGTAAGCGGCTGTAACAAGTAGCCCTTAAATACAGTGACTGAAGATAGAAGGCAGGTTTTTTCCCAGGTGTCTGTCCCGAGGGACAAAGTCCAAGGCTAGTGAGGACGGTTTTATCCGTTCGACACCTGGCCCAAGTTTGAGTCTAGAGTGGTCACTTCCAGTCCTCACCGTCTTCCAGCTGGTGTGAACGGGAAAGGGGCCCCAAGGGCCCGGGTGTTTATACACCTCTCTTTTAAGGGAGCTGACCCCGAAGCGCGCATGTCCCATTGGCCAGAACTCAGTCACACCGGCCCACCAGCTGCAAGGGAGGCCGGGAAATGCAGTCTCTCATGGTGGCTGTGCTCTGCTGTAACTCCAGGATTCTGTTATTAAAGGGAAGAGCGGGTGTTGGTGGGAACCCGCAGTCTCCGCCACAGCCTGCGGACTCTTTATTGGACCTTGAACTCTGTTCTGCAGGTGATGAGGTCCCAGCAGAGGGCCTCATCCCAGACAGTGGCTCCCAACCTTCTTTTGGCCACGCCCCACCTCAGCATCTCTAAAATCCTGACCCCCCCCCCCCCCCCCGCCCCGTGACATGGAATTCTTATTCTTCAAAAAGTGAGCTCTTGAAGGAATTCTTACCATTTGCCACGGCATGGATGGAACTGGAGAGCATTGTGCGGAGTGAAATACGCCAGTCAATGAAGGAAACACACCACATGATCTCACTCACTCATGGATAATAGAGACCATTATAAACTTATGAACAATAATAGATACAGAGGCAGAGCTGCCTCAAACAGATTGTCAAACTGCAGCGGGAAGGCCGGGGAGGGTTGGGGGGCAGGAGGTAGGGGGGTAAGAGATCAACTAAAGGACTTGTATGCATGCATATAAGCATAACCAATGGACATAAGACCCTGGGGGATAGGGGAGGCTAGGGGACTGTCTAGGGTGGGGGGATAAAATGGACACATATGTAATACCCTTTGTAATATTTTAAGCAATAAAAAAAAAAAAAGTGTGTAAAAAAAAAAAAAAAGTGAGCTCCTAGCTCCTATTCACGCGGAGGAAGCCTAAAAGCCATTAACTTGGTCTAAACAAGCTTCCAAAGAACATGGCACCCATGAAAGAGAAAAATAAAAGAACGAAAGGACAGTTGAAGTACTGAGGAAGAGATCACTAAGAAATTGTTAAAAATATAATATGAAATGATATGAAAAAATCGCGAATAACATTTCAAGACATATAATAGAGAACTGAAATGCATAAATGTGTCAGTATATCTATAATAATAAAAGTGTAATATGCTAATTAACTGGACAGCCGAACGACCTTCCGGATGACCTCTGGATGAAGCCAGGGCCACGAGGGCCGAGCCCCTTGCACGAATTTCATGCATCGGACCTCTAGTACATTATATACTGTATGTGAGGCCCCTAGAACCATAAGGAATGCAGAAAATGCACTGTTAATAATTCATTCTCGAATTGCCCCCCTTAAAAGTCAAATTGCCCCTGTGGGGCGTGTGCCCCCGTTGGAACCACTGCACCAGAGGCTTGCTGAGAGGCGGAGGGAGAAGGGGAGCGAGTGCACGGTCTACCTGCCGTGTGCACTGTGCCTGCTGTCCCGGGAGTCCTTGCTGCAGGCAGGGACAGCAGGCTGGGTTCTCCGACGGAGGCCCCACAGGCAGGCACAGCGAGTGCTCCTTGGCCCCTTCGGCCACTGGTTACCGGGCACCACGTCTGGCCCAGGCTCCAGCGAAGGTCCTGACAGGCGTGAGGAGTGGGGCGGGCTCTCCAGGGACCCTGCAGAGGGACGCATGCGCTGACGCGGGCCTCTCCTCTTCTCTTGGCCTCAGGACCCCCGGAGCAAGCACAAGTTCAAGATCCACACCTACTCCAGCCCCACCTTCTGTGACCACTGCGGGTCGCTGCTGTACGGACTCATCCACCAGGGGATGAAATGTGACAGTAAGTACCCTGGCTCAAACGGGGCTCCACCTGCTGGCTGGCAGCACTTCCGGGCGAGCCCTGTCAGGGCTCCTGCTTATCTGCACCAATGGGAAGCCTTGGCCTCTTGGCCAACCCCCAACCCCCCCCCCCCCCCGCCCCCGCCGTCCCCCCTGCTGTGCTGGAGTGGGGGCTGCTGGGGTGTCAGCTTGGCCAAGTCCCCTCATGCACACCTTCCCTCACTTGTTACCTGCCACCTGGTACTGAAGTTAGTGACTCTGGCTTCAGGGCCCGTGGGGTGTGTGGGGTGTGGGGTGTGTGGGGTGCACCCTTAGCCTTCGGGAGGCTGGACAAGCTCCACCTCCTCTGACCCTCAGGGTGGGGGTGGGGGGTTGGAGGAGCCTCCTGGTGGGACCCAGCTGGCGGGCTTGCTGCGGCCAAGCTTGGGGGTCTCGGCCGCCTGGAAGGGAGGAGGGGAAGGAGGCCCAGTGCCTGGCGGGGACAGGCCTGCCACCGCCCCGGCCGACCCGAGCCTCGCCCCGCCCCCAGCCTGCATGATGAACGTCCACAAGCGCTGCGTGACGAACGTCCCCAGCCTCTGCGGCACGGACCACACGGAGCGCCGCGGCCGCATCTACATCCGGGCGCACATCGAGGGGCCAGTCCTCACCGTCCTCGGTAGGTGGCCGGGTGGGGGGCTGCTTCCATCACCGACGGGCAGGGCCCCGCGACCGCCTCTGCTCCTGCCCCACAGCCCTGCGGCCCCCCCACTCTCTCAGTGTCTGTGGCGTGTGCACCTCTGGCTCCCTTAGTAGGACAGCAGGGAAGCGGTGCTGGGCTCTTTCCATGTTTCCCGTGGGAAGAGGCGGGTCCTGATGAGAAACCCCGGGAGAGCGTCACTCCTGGGGGCGGAGGTGCGGGGACTTCCCGTGTGTTGGAAATATTTCTTTCTGGCAGCTGACAGAGGCTTCGCTGGTCCTGGTGCACATCCTCCATACCGTTGGTGCTTCTGAAATATTTCTAACAGGAAGGAGGGCCGCTCAGCCTGCTGGGGGGTGTGCAGTGGGGCTGGGGACGAGAGAGCGAGGTGTCCGTCCTCCTGTCATGGGCCGTCCCAGAACCTCTGCCCCCCCCCCCCCCCCCCCCCCCCTGCCCAGGAAGCTCGGGCGAGGTGGAGGCCCGCTGTACGGTCAGCACGCGGCCACAAGCCGAGGCGAAACCAGCTCTGACTGGCCGAGCGTGGGATGTTATAGCTAACCAACGTAATTAGGGTTTCATCACTTGGTAACTTAGGAAATTGCTCACGAAAGGGGCTGATTTTGTAAAAACTGGCCTGTGAGGCCCCAGAATGATTCAGTAGCTCTGATGCGCTGGCCCGTGTAAAATACAATCCCTGTTTTAAGCTGGGGGTCGTGACACCCGGTGCGCACCCACTGAATTGCTTTATCCTTTAAAAAGAAGGCAAGTGGCGGACTTCATCCCATCAGGACACCTGGGGATTGTGGACAGGAGCCTGCAGTCCCTTGTTCAAAAGTAGCTGTTTTTCCCAGGACTAAGCATGCGGGTGAGAGGGAAAAAGTGAGGCCCTGCTGCCCTCTACTGTCATATTCTAGGAACTACAAGGCTCAAGTATGTGACGGGACCTTTCAGCGGCGCCACCATTGCTGGAGCTCATGAATGCAGGGCTCACACCCCGTCATCACAGTGGCCTAAGGCCCACCCGTTGTCCCCACTACAAAGAAGAAGTGATAGTTATGTGACGGGAAAGAAGGCAGCCGTCGTATTGCAATCCACAAGGGTATCAAATCCGCACATTGTACACCTTAAACTTGCACAGTGCTGCGTGTCAGTTATGTCTCAATCAAAAGGGCTGTCCATGTTCTCTTCCATTGCTCACCACAGCCTTGTGAATACCTATTATGCTCATTTTATGAAGCTCTGAGGCTCAGAAAAGTTATGCTTCCGAGACCTTACTCCATTAACAAGAAGAGTAAGAATGATACAATAGCCAACCTTCGAGTTTTTAATGTGTCCGTCACTGTGCAAAGCATCCACAGGCAATATTGTTGCTTTTTTCAGTAACTCTACTGAGCTAAGGAGCAAGGGTATTCTACCGACCGGGCAGCGGGCGGAGAGGTGCCCACACGTGGTCACGTGGGTCTGCTTCACCCTGAAGTGCGCTGTACTGGGTCACTGTGTTCCAGCGCCCTGCCACCCACTGCTGTGGTTTAGTTGCCTCTTACGGGCCTTCCTTGGGGAGTCTTTGTTCCAACTAATGCAATACAGCATTCCTTCGAAGTCAAGGCCAAAGTCTTCCCCTTCGTTCCATGTTTGCTCTGGCAATCCTAGTATATGCCTATGAACACTTATTTCCTACAGCCGCCCCAACAAAATGCCACAAACGGATGGCCTAGTAGGACAGATACCTGTTCTCTACGTGATCCGGAGGCTGGAAGTCTGAATCCAAGGGCCGGCGGGGGAGGCTGGCTCCTTTGGAGGCGCTTAGGGAGTCCGGTCCCTGCCCTTCTCTGCGTTCCGGTGGCTGCCACCAGCCTCTGGTGTTGCCCAGTCTCTGCCTGCATCACCTCCTGGTATTCTTTCCTGCATGTCTGTGTCAAATTTCCTCTTGTGAGGACACCAGTCACTGGATTAGGGACCCACCCTTCCTAGGATGGGTTGGTTACATCTGCCAAAGCCTTATTTCCAAATAAGGTACTATTTACAGGTGCTGCGGTTAGGACTTGAATATATCTTTTGGGGAGACACAAGTGAAACAGGGGAGAAGGGAGGAAAGTTGAGGTTCCTTTAAAGTGAGGGGTAGAGCCCTGGCCAGTGTGGCTCAGTTGGTTGGACGTCATCCCATGCACTCATAGTTCACTGGTTCAATTCCCGGTCAGGGCACATGCCCAGGTTGCAGGTTTGATCCCTGGTCGGGGTGTGTCGAACAGGCAAACCGATCGATGTTTCTCTCTCACATCGATGCTTCTCTCTCTCCCTCTCCCTTCCTCTCTCTCTAAAATCAATTAAAAAACATGAACGTGAGGGGCAGAGTATTTCCATGCTCAGAGTTCTGGTCACATTAATTGATAACCACCAGCATTTGGTTGTCTGAGTGCTTTGGTACTGGAGGGAGTGCTGTTGCTCTCACACGGAAGGGGAACTAAGACTCCGTGAGGCTGAGCAGCTCGCCTGGAGTCACGTGCAGGCCCCGGCCCCGGCCCCGGCCCCGGCCCCGGCCCCGGCAGCAGGTCCCGGTGGTGCCCGGCTGCTGCCCCTTCACCACTCTGGGCACAGCCAGCCCTTGGCACGGGCTTGCTGATGGATTGGGATGGAAGAACCTCGTGCTTTGACTGTCGTTCTCTAAAAATAGAGCCAAGATGAGTTTCTTGTTCAAGTGATTCATGGGGCTGCTATGGGGCGAGGAGTGAGCATAGAGCATTCACCATTCATATCCATCCATCCATCTATCCATCCATCCATTCATATCCACCCACCCATCCATTCATATTCATCTATCCATCCATCCATCCATCTATCCATTCATATTCATCCATCCATCCATCCATCCATTATATTAATCCATCCATCCATTCATATCCATCCATCCATCCACTCATATTCATTCACCATCCATCCATCCATCCATTCATATCCATCCATCCATCCACTCATATTCATTCACCATTCATATTCATCCATCCATCTATCCATCCATCCATTCATATCCACCCATCCATCCATCCATCCATCTATCCATTCATATTCATCCATCCATCCATCCATCCATCCATTATATTAATCCATCCATCCATTCATATTCATCCATCCATCCATCCATTCATATCCATCCACCATCCATCCATCCATTATATTCATCCATCCATTCCAGAAGGGCCTGGGTACCAGGTTGGACCTAATGGCAGTGAGATGTAGCCTCTGCCTGCAGAGAGCTCGCAGCCTCGAGGGCAGACAAGTGCAGATAATTAAGTCAAAATGTGGCCACACTGCGGTCCCCTGGGAGCCCCAGAGGGCACCAGAAGCAGGCATGGCCAGAGCAGGCATGGCCGGGCTGAGTGCGAGAGGCGTGGGGGTTATCAGGAATGGGCAAAGCGTGTCAGGGAAAATGAGAAAAATAATGCCAGCTGTGTTTATTGAGTACTTATTACATGCCAGGTACTTTACCTAGGTCAACTTGCTAGTCATCTTAACAATCCTGTCGTAGGTGTTCATATCCCCCCCTTTTACACCTGAGGAAACGGAGGCACAGAGACAGCTAACTTCCCAGGACTCACACAGTGAGTGTGGGTCTCCGGTTTGAGCCCAGGCAGCCAGGCTCCATGGCCCACAGACCTGCCCTGACGCTGCCTCAGGCAGGAAAGCGTGGGAACCGGGGCGGCGGGGGAGGGGAGTTGTTAGCGCCCAGTCGGCTTCCCTGCCTCCCTCCTGGGTGGCGGCTCCTCAGGAACCTCTACCCCCCACCCCCAACCTCTCCCCTGCGCTCCCAGCCACCCCCTGTTCATGCAACAGTATTAACTCGGATTCCAGGGTTTGCCCAGCAGATTCTGGACCTTGGGTTCAGCACGGACAGGGCAGGTCTGCCTGGATGAGCCTCACAATCTGGGCTCTTGCCAATTCCCTGGGACCCTGGGGAACCTCTCTCTCTCTCTCTCTCTCTCTCTCTCAGCCATGGGGAATGGCCTCCTTTTCAGGTTAAAATTCACTGCCTTTGAGTTTTTTCCAGGACACTGTGTCCACAAATCCCCCGTCTTCCGCGTGGTTTCCTGTTGGAAGCCTGCGTTTGGGGCACAGAGCCAAGGGGGCTGAAGGCTTTCAGCTTGTTGCCTGCCTCCCCCCCCCCCCCCCCCCCGCCCCGCAAGCTGGCTCTCTGCTCTAAAGGGAAAGAGAAGAGGGGAGGAAAGGGGACTGTCATGGTGGTAACTCCTCATGTGTTAATATCTCAGCATTCCTCTGCGGAGCCTCAGTGGGTCAGAACATGTTCATAAGCTAGGCTGCTGGCCACCAGGGGGCAGTCTTGCCTTGGAAGCGGCCCTCCCGAAGGCTCTCTTCCAAGAATTGCTCAGACCTTGTGGACCACAAGTGGGGCGTGGCAGAGGGGAGTACAGCGGCTCCCAGGGCCCTGAGGCCAGGGAGAGGAGGGCGCTTCTCCAGGCCACACGCCACAGAGCGGGGACAGGACCCAGCCCCTCCCTTAGACATTGCTGGTTAGTACCCCCCACCCCCACCTTTTAGCATAAAAAATGTGCAACAGACAGCAGCGTTGAAAGAATCTCACCACGAACACCCGCTTGTCCGCCCTGGGCTTCTGCCACCACATTCGCTGCACTTGCCTAATCAGTGTCCCTGCATCTCGCTCTCCCCACCAGTCATCTCATTTTTGATACCTTCTGAAGTAAGGTGAAGGCAGCGGGCCGCCCCCTGAATACTGCAGCATCACCTAGAACTCAGAGCTTGTTTTGTTTTTACTTTTGAGATTAAACGTAATAGAGTGACGTGCACACATCCGTGCGCAATGGCTGAGTTTTGTGAGATGGGTACCGCTGAGGGACCTCGCCCCTGTCTGGTTCACCCTCTTTTCTGCTGTCACAGCGGCCACTGGGGCTCTGGGACAAGCCATGCACGCCATCCCAAGAGCAACGCCCTGTGTGGCAGACATGCACCCCGGCCCCCACACTCACAAGCTCTGGGAACGGGGCCCATGGTACCCAGGATTCCTTAGAGTACCTCATACTTGATGGTGGTTAGGTTTCCTTTTTTTTTAAAAAAAGAAATTGCAGTGCAGTGAAATCGGTGTATTGAAAACACTTCGTTGTGTCCTCACTGGAGAGAAAATTCCCTGAAACAAACTCGTTTCTCTGCCGTGGCTTTGTCATGAGGAAGCTGAGTGAAGTCATAGCTGCATCCAGGGCACGCCGACCGTCGCTTTCAGTGTGTTGTAGGTGAGGTCCGCACACCCTGGGGCTGGACCACACCCCGCCTGCCCTTCCTTCGCGGCCTTTGGCCTGTGAAGCGGTCGGTCGGTGTCCTGGACGCTGAAGGACACGGGGTTGATTTGAGGAGATGGAGGGAGCTGAGGTCTTTCTATTCTGCGTTTCTTCTCTTCTTCCCTGAGTGTTAAAGACGCGTAAGAATGGTCAAGCCCAGCCACCGCCCAAGGCCCCAAGCCCTGGGATGTGCTGGGTGCACCGTGGCTGTTCCTCAGAGTCCCTGCCGAACCGCGTGAAGGGGGCGGCCAGGCCTGCAGGGCTGCGCGGGCCACTGCCTGGGGGGACGTGGTCCAGCAGTACTTGCCAAAATACGTACATATTATACCCTTGGGAAATCTGTCCTATTGGAATAAAGCACCAGCACACAGGGAAATAACGCCCAGAACAAGTATGTTTATTGATGTGCAGTTCCCAGTGGCAAAGAGTTGGACTTGCCCAGTTACGGTGTATCCATTCTATGGGCTGTTGTGACACAGTTGTTGAAAACCATGAATTAAAATGGGTGTGTGTGACTACGGAGCTGGTCTGGACGTGGGAGCTGGTCCCGCAGATGTACTCACTTTGTGAAAATGTATCAAACTGTGTCATTATGATTTGATACTTGTTATATGTATAGTATACTTCATATGACACTTTTATTATTTAAAAACTTAAATAATTAAAGTTCTAACTAATTAAAAACCAAACAAAACACCAAAGCATCAGAGCTACAGCTAATGCCCTGCAGCAGGGGCTGGCAAACGACGCCTATGGGCCAGCTATGGCCCACTGCTTGTTTTTATAAATAAAGTTTTATTGGCACACAGCCACACCCATTTATTTCCGTGTTGCCTCTGGCTGCTTTCATGATAGGCTGCATGGTCTGCAAAGCCTAACCTATTACTCTGTGGCCTTCCCTGGAAACACTGCCAACCCATGACACGGAGGGCCATCTCTGATGCACTAGGTGAGAGGCCTGCATTGCATAAAAAAATATTTAGCTTGATCTCATTTCGAAGAAATAAGCAGCTGCGACAGATGCGTTCTGTGTGTGGAGTGATGTTTGTATTTTTGTCAGGGTGGGGAGCAGGGAGTGGAAGGCTGAAAACCCCGGATTGCAGGGAGGGCTGGGGAAGTGGGACTGGGAGGCGCTGGGTGGGAAAAAACAGGAAAATTCTAAATAGGAAAAACTCTCGTAACTAAACGTTCCACCAACCAGAGCAGGGAAACAAGTGGCTGATCCCACGACAGGTGTCGGTGACTGCGGACTGGGGGTGCTCCCCAGCTTGGGCAGGGCCGGGCCCAGTTCTGCCTGGTGCTTTTGGGTTCTTGCTGTTATAGCGTGTGTCTTGCGTGGCCTCCACCCCCCGAGCGGGGCCTGCTCGCTGACCCTCGGTGTCTGCCATCTGATGGCTTTCTGCCGCCCTCGTCACAGCATCCGCTCACTGTTCCTTGCCTGGCTGCCTTAGGCCCACCCGCCTCTAGGTCTGACTTCCTCGCCTTCCTATTCCGTTCCCCACTGTGTGGCCGGCGCAGAGTTCTGGGGGAGGTTCACGCTTCCGAATAGGCTGGCCCTGGCTGCTCTGAGGGCTCGGGGACCAGCAGCAGCAGTGTCGCTGGAGCAGGTTAGAAATGCAGATGTCGGTTCCACCCAGACCTGCACAGTCAGAATCCACATTTCAGCCACCTCCCAGGAGATGTGTACGCACCCTAAAACGCCATAAAATTCCTTGCTGCGACTGGCAGGGGACAGGGGAGTGTGTCTGGTCTACCAGGTGGTGGCTTTCCCAGGCCCTGTTCCCGTAAGGGGGTGGGGCTGCCACAGTTTTGGGGATGGGTGGGAGGCGGTGGAGAGCCGTCCAGCCCCACCTCGGCCTCCGAGAAGGCCCTGGCCCCTGGGCCCACGTGAAGCTCTGGTGTCAGTACCCCGGGGCCAGAACCCCCTTTCCTCTGTGGCCGAACCCACCCACGTGCCCTGCAATAAGACCCAGGTAGCAACAGCCCCTGGCTCAGCCCTTCACGTACAATGGTCTGAGCCTCCCTTCCCTGCTTTGCTGTGGTCTTCGCGCCCCCCGCCCCCAGAAGGCTTTCCTTACTCTCTGGCCTGCAGCCTCCTGTTCTGGCTGCAAGGCTCTAACTGAGCCAGGAGAGGCTGTGCTCACAGGGCTTGAGCGGCCTTAGGACGCAGGCCGGAGTGAGAGTCCTGGCTCCAGCTTACCCTTGTGATCGAGCTGCACAGGCGCCTGCCCTGTGGCCCCTGTCTGCTTCCCAGTGAGGGAAATGAACCTGAAGCAGACAGACGTGATAAAGGCCTAAAGAAAGCAAAACAAAGCAGTGATGAGCTTGAGGGCGGCTGGGCGTCATCGCCAGGGCCTTTGGTGGCGACCTGAATGGTGAGCAGGCGGGAGCCAGCTTGCTGGAAATCCAGGGAACAGCATGCCAGGCAGAGGGAACAGCAGAGGCAACGGCCCCGAGGGAGCAGTGAGGCCGTGTGCCTTGCAGGAGCGGACAGAGAATGGTGCGGCTGGAGCCTAGTGATGAGGCCGGTGGGTAGACAGGGGGCCGGCTAGGCCTTGTGAGGGAGCAGTGTGGGCTGGGCGGGTCCCAGGTGGCTCCCTGGGGGAGGCAGATGGGCACAGAGAGGAGGCGAGCCTTTGTTACTGCGCTGCCAACACTTACAGGATAATGAGGCCAGGCCCTAGCAAAGCTGGTGGAATCAAGGGCATCCAGAAGGCTTTCCCAGCCTCACATGGAACCCTAGCAACACCCTGTGAGATGCTCACTAGTGTCAGCTCCGTGTTACAGACGGGGAAACTGAGGCAGCGGGAGGTTCCGTGACTCGCACAGCCAGGAAGAGGTAGAGCCGGGACTCCCGTGCTCTGGGCTGGGGCACCGTCGACTCGCCTCCTCCCTCCTGGGGGCCGGAGGGGCGATGTTAGCCCCCTGTCTGCTGTGCTTCCTTGTGCGGAGGTCTTCCTCTCCGTGCACCCCTGGGGGCTCCCTGGGCCCTGCTGTTGGGGTGGCGCGCCCAGGCTGCAGGGCCGCTGCCCATGCTGGTGGCGCTTGTCTTAGAGGCTCGTGGACGCGGGGCTGGGGCAGTGGGCGCTGGACGCGGGGGCGGAGGGTGCTGGACATGGGGGCGGGCAGTGGTGTGGGCGCTGAGCGGCTCGTTAAAGTCGCACCGCTGTGAAGTGGCCGACCAGATCTGGGATTCCAACCCTGGGCTCTCTGACTCCAGGGCCCTGCCCCTAACCATGCGCCCCCTGCCTCCTTGAGTGCGGTGGGCGTGGGGGCAGCGGAGCTGAGGAATCTGGAGGGGGGAGGGCACTCAGCTGGTGGGGGGGGATGGGGAAAGGTCACTGCAGTCTCCTGGGAGCTGCTCACTGACCAATAGAAGGTGCTCCCCTGGAAGCGTGGGGACTCACACGGGCGGGAGAAGCAGGGCCCGGGAGCGCTGAGAGGTCAGGTCCGAAGGTCAGGAAGGGCAGTGGCCCAGGCCGGTGGACTTGGCAGGGAAGCCAGTAACCCCGACCCGCCGAGCTGATGAGCCCTGTGAAGCTCCTCCTGGATGGCGCCCAGCGGCGGCAGCTGTTACTCGCCCGCAGACAGGGCTGGGGCGCCCAGCCTTTCTGCTCTGGGAAGCTGCCCAAGCCCTCAGCGCGGCTTCCGGCCCGATCCCACCGCCCAGGCGGCCCGCCCCACGGGGCACAGCCACGCAGGCCCGCCGAGCACCCTCCGCTGCCGGAGCAGCCCCCCGATGGGCACGGTGCCAGGCGGAGGAGGGCCTTCGGGGGCAGAGGAGGAGGTGGGCGCCTCCCTCATTCTAGACCTGCGCCCCTCAGCCTCCCTCTGCGGCCTCGGTCCTGGTGGTCCTGTTCTCCTTCCTTCCAGGGTCCTGGTTCTCAGCTCGTGTCGCCGACCATGACGAGCGCGCCAAGACCCGCCCTGTGCCCAATGCCGCTCTAGACGAAGGCAGATGGCACCAGTGGAGGACTAGACGGGTTTATTCCAGCTCAGGCTGCAGGCTTTCCTGCTGAGGCCCAGGCGGCCTTTGCACCCCGGGGTCCCTGTCCTTGCCGCAGGAGAGGCGACAGTGTCAGCGAACGGGTGTGGCTGTGTTCCCACGAAGCTTTTCTAGTATTTGCAGAAACAGGGCAGTGCATTTGGCCCGCGGGCTGTAGGTTGCAGGCCTCTGTCCCGAGACAGACCGTGAAGTCGGTGAATAAGAACACCCAGCAGATGGGATGGCGGGTGCTGAGGGGAAAGTAGAGCAGGAGGAGGGCTGGGCGGGGACAGGACTTGCAGAATCAGATGTGTGGCCAGGAAGAAGGCCCTGAGGCGGGGACATCGGAGCAGAGACTCTGAAGAAGCAGAGGAGGGCGCATGCAGCTCCTGGCGGCGGAGCATTCCAGGCCGAGGAGCAGCCGTGCAAAGGCCCTGTGGCAGGAGCATGCACAGCCTGCCTGAGGAAGTGGCAGGAGGCTTGGGAGTCGTGGTGGGAGGGCCGAGGTGGCACGGAGGCAGCTGCCGAGGGCTTTGTAATTCTCGCTAAGGGATCTGAGCGACGGCACTGGGTTGCCATGGCAGCCTTCGTGCGTGGGAACCCATTCTCATGGCTCCGGTAGCTCTGACAGCTCCTTTAAGTTATAAACACCCAACTTCATTTCTTGTTTCCTCAACTAGAGGCAGCATCGCATGGCTTTGTATTTTGTAAGAGGTACCTGGCGTTGTGCCAGGCACTTCACATGCACCATCATTGAATCCCTCAGAGATCCATACAGCTCTTGCCCCCGTTCGACACAGGAAGGAAACTGAAGCTCAGAAAGGTGCAGTGACTTGCCCTCGGTCACACAGCGAGAAGGGCCAGAGCCGGGGTTTGAACCCAGCCTGCCTTCATACGGAGATCCCAGCGCCCACATTATACGGGGGCGGTGCTAACCCTCCAAGGGTGCTGTGTGTGTGTCAGTCAAACCCAACGGGAACCCTCCTGAGAGGGAAAGGCCTCCATGGGAACCGACCACCCGCTCCGGATCCTCCACGTGCTGTGGGCGCAGCTGGACCCTCAGCACCGGACTTGCGTGCAGCGGGTCTGCATCGTTCCAACACGGCCTCTTGGAAATACTTGGAGTTTTCTTGTCCGTCTCTGTGCATGATGTAACCACAGCTTTATTTAGTTGGCCATCCGTCCCGGAATAGTGTGCTCTCCATCTGTCTGCCTCACTGTGGTCTGACTGAGGCCTTGTTTTCCTGGAGGGCGGAGGCTGCTGTGTGGGCTTGCTGTGCAGACACCCCCTCTCCCTCAGCGTACCCCCACCCCCTAATTGGGTGACAGAGCTGGGCTCCTGTTAAGTATGCAATGCAAATGAGATGCAGATGAGGGCCTGCAGTGGCAGGGGCCTGGGGTCCAGCTCTGGGAGCTTTTGTCCCGTCTCACCAGGAGCCCAATACACCAGAGAGATCCTTCGCATCCCTTCTGCCACCCAAGGCCTCTTAATGAGGGCAGAAGTGGCTGCTCCCGCCACGGCCTCAGACACCTGGTGCTTGGAGGCTAGAGAGGCAGCTAGCTTCCCGGGCTGTCAGTGCCCTGAGTTATGTCAGCCGCCTGCTGGGCTTGGAGGAGTGCGGGAGGGAGTGCGGGAGGGAGGCGGGAACTGGCTGCTATTGTCCGTTCCTCCTCCTCCTGGCAGTTGGGGGAGGCAGTCAGGATGGCTGGATTGGGGCTCCCGCGGCCCCCATGGCCCTCCCAGGTGCCTGCTTCCGCTAGAGAATGGATCCTGCAGGGACTCGAGTGTGAGCTGAGAGCCTGTCTCCCCTGCCCCCAGTTGAGGATCAATGATCCTTTGATTTTATTTCTTTTCATCTAACCCCCTGTCTTCACCTGTAGCTTGACAACATCCCAACCCCAGTGGCCTTTGAGCTGAGAAAGCAAAGTGACCCAAACTGCAGGAAACTGTGGAGGGGCTGGTGGGGTGCCCGGGGGACAGTCACAGAGCCAGCGACGCTCCGCTTCCCTCTCTGCCCTCTCCTTGTTCTGTGCGGTGTGTGCCCTGCTGCTCCCCCGACATTAAAGTCCCCTCTAAATGTTACCATAAAACACACAACACAAGGGCCTTGGTGTGCGGCAGTGCTGAGCTCTCCCTGCACCAGCACCAGGCCCAGGCCCAGGTGGGACGGGCTCGGGAGCACGCTGATGGCCCCAGGCCCCACGCTGGTGGTGATGGAGAGCTGGTCGGGGCCTGCTTGTCTGAGTCTGCAGGCCAGGCCCCCAGCCACTGTGGCAACCGGAGAGCTTAGGGATCGAACCTGCAACTTGGCTGTGACGAACCTGCTTCCTTCCAGCCGCCCAGATGCACAGCTCCCACTCCCTCCCTGCAGCCCGCCTCATGCTTCCTGACGGCTCCCTGACCTGGGCCGGCCACTGTCTCTGCTTCCATCGGCTCCAGAGACACTCCTGGGGCTCGCGGGCTACCGGGTCCCTAGGCGGGACGATGGGTCGGCAGCCCCTGCGCTGGGGGTGTCTTGTCTGCAGACTTCTTCAGCAGCGGCACTGCCCGCTGGGCCGCCAGGAGGGTGGTTGGTGGGGGCTTGGGGTCTGAGAGTCAGTGGGAAAGGCGCATGCCCCCGGGCCTGCTGTCTGGCTTGTACTTGGAGAGATGAAAGGCAGCTTTCATGGGCGTTTGCCCTCTGAAATCCTCTTCTCACCCAGCGGAGGGAGGGGCCGTCCTAAAGGGAGATCTCGAGGCTTCTGGGAGCCTTCACTTGAAAGCAAGACACCCCCCCGCCACCCCGCCCCAGAGAGCCTGCAGGCCGGTGCTCCCAGCCGCCCGCTCTCGCCAGCTCCTCTCTCTTTGCCCACTTGCCGTGATTGTGATGTGGTCTCTGCTCCCTGTGACCTGGCTCCCTGTCGCCCTTGCTCTTCCTCCATGAACCGGCGTCCTGGCCACTTCAGCGTCTCCTACCCAGAAGGGCCACCCCCGAGCCTTTTCCAAAGAAGCCCCTTCCAGGCCCTCGGTCCCCTTCCCCGCCTAACACTGTTTCGTGGCGACATGTATCTGTCCTGTGCATGTGCTTCTTGCCCGTCTCCCTGCATTGGATGGAGGGCAAGCGCCTACCTCAGTGTTCACAGCGCCCACTGGCACATGCAGAGATGAAGTGCCAGCAGAGGGCTCGCTGGGTGGGCTGTCGGCAGAAGCAGCCACACGGCGAAGGCCCCGGCGTGGAGGCGCGGTGCCAGGCGTGCGGAGCCCGCAGAGTGCAGCTGCAGGGACGCGCCCAGCCGGCGGCTCAGGGACATCCGGGAGCTTGGGTGTTTGTCAGTGGTAGGTGGCAGGGAGTGGCCAAGACTTGGTCTAGAGAAGAGGATTGTCAGGGGGATGGATGAGATGCGCATTCAAATCCAGGAAGCGACAGCAAATGGACAGGCGAGAATAAATGGATGTGGAGGATGGGGGAGGATGGGGGAGTCGGGGATTAAGTGCAATTTGTGCTCAGGAGGATGTGTGGATAGTGGGTGCGACGCACAGTCAGGGTTTTGCCTGAGACGGTTGGGCTCCATGGGTGACTTATGTCCAGTAGGCAGGGGGGGTCCAGCAAACGGAGCTGAGGCGGGGGGTCTGGATAGAGTGGCAGAAGCTGAAGCGGTGGGGTGTCGGGTGAGAGAGGGGGTGGGAGGCAGCATGGTGGGGCCTGGGAGGGGGGGCCACTCCAGGGTGAGTGAGGAAGAGGAGCTGGGAGGGAGCAGAGAAAGTGCTCCGGCGGAAGAAGGGGGCCCGCAGGGCTGAGGTCACAGGAGCTGGGAGGGCAGAGGCCAAGAAGGCAGGTGCGGCCCCCACAGTTCAGGAGAGCACAGGCTGGGAACCCAGTCACTGGATTCGGTCATGTGACGTAGGGCCGCGCGGATCAGTGGCCCTGGCTGTCACGGAGGGAGTGAAGTGTGGACGATGCTGCGAGAACGTGGACTCCTGAGTGGTGCTGCCCCCCCACACCCCTACCCCCCCTTTCAGGACTGAGGTGCCTCTGTGCAGGCGGAGGGGGCGTTGGCTGCCCAGCGCACAGCTCAGTCCTCCAGGGCGGCCGAAGGAGCTGCATCCGGCAAGGTTGCCCCTTCCGGGGCAGCCCACCCCCAGGGGTCATGGGTTCCTGTGGGGGCTGGGAACCAAAGCACATCCCCTCTGCACCTGGGGGCACGTCTGGGGCCACCCGCACAGAGCTCTCTGACCATGGATGGGCCGAGGCCTTTGGGGCTGCACTGCTGTTGAACTGCTGGTCACCCTCCTTCCCTCCCCCCCCTGGAGGTCCTCCCAAGGGGTTCCCCCGGGCCCCGCTCTCGTCTTCACCTCGGAGTCTGCTCCCAGGCCCTGATCGGACGCACCTTGCCCACTGTCTGGGCACTTCCCCTGCATGTGAGCTTTTGAAGGCCCAGGCTATGGCTGGCGTGTTTCTTGTCATATCACCAGGCCTAGGCACATAATAAATGCTCATTAATTATCTGTTGAATCACTGAACAAACATGTTACTGGGACACACACACAGGAGCACCCCGACATTCAGTTTCCAGAGTTGTGAGCCACAAAGCAGGGCGTGTAGGAGCGCCTTTCTGTGGGCGCCCCCACCCCTCCCCCGAAGCCATCCATTCCTCGCGGAGGCTCTGTGTCCTCTGTGAGCGATTTCCAGTCGCCATCAGCCAACGGTGGTCACAATTTATAAAACGCTCACACAGGCCATTTGGGCTGCATTCTACATCATGTTAGTATGGGGGGCGTGTGGGGGGGCTTATTCCTGGAGGCCTTTAATTTTCTGGCTTTCATTACTGGGAGAGTAAAATGTATCACTTGCATTCCAAAATTGATTTTTATTTCCCGAAAGAAGCCCATAAAAATAAATAACTTCTCGGGAGGGGAAAAAAAGAAAAGACTCTACACTGGGCAATTTGTTGAAAAAAAGAAAGAAAAGGAATTCTGGAAGGGCAAAGCAATCTAAACGTTCAACTTGCCTCTCTCTCTTTCATTTTTGACTTTTATTTTGTGTGTAACTTGAGGCTTCCTGGGCTTTGTTGGAAAGCTGCTTGGACAGCTGCCTGGGACAGGCCACGGGGCATCCTCTGCTGGGCCTCACCGCCTGCCCCTGCCCCTGCCCCGGGAGAGGCCTCGGCGTTACCTGACAGCAGTTGTACCGGGGGGGGGGGGGGGGGGGGGCTCCGCTGTGTAACACATCGTTCCACCTGCAGTGGGGGCGACGCACACATCTCCTTCAGGCCGTGGGTCTGTGGGAGGTTCCTCTCGCCGGCTGGCTGCGGGCCGCCGGGGCTGGCTGGCCTCGCCTCCTGTCTTGTAGGTGCAGCTGAGTGGCGGCAGGAGAACCCTGGCTTGATCGCGTGGGTGTGGGCATGGACGCTCAGCAGCCAGTGAGAGCAGTTCAGTCCACGCCTCCGTTCACAGCGCTTTCCTGTTCAACAGACCCTTCCTGGCCGTGTGACAGGGTGCTGGCCACTTTCTAGGCACCCGAGATAGTTTGGTGAACAGAACAGAATCCCCTGCCCTCCTCCAGCCTGCATTTCAGTGGAGACAATGAATGGAAAATGCAGTCGGGAAACTATGAAGTATGTTGTACAGAGGGAAGTACTATGGAAGCACACATGTGGCATCTTTACACGCATCACACGGAGGAAGCGCCTCGCGCGGAGGACACACGTGGACAGGCCTCGGGTGTGTGCTCGGGGGCGCGGGGCGGGTGACGGGCTAGTGCCTCTGGCTCTCGGAGCGCACACAGGCCTGCCCTCCCCGTGGGTCTCGCAGGAGCCAGGAGGGCGGGTCTGCGGCTGAAGGGCTGGGCGCACCTGCTGCACCTGAAGGGCGTCTCTTCTGCACGAATCTGGTGCAGGGGCAGGTCTGAGGCCTGGAAGGGGCCTTTGGCACGCACAGCAGTGCCCTCTCGTCAGTGTGCCTTCTCGATGGGCTTCGAACCGAGAGAAATGCCTGGAGACCTTGGGCACTGCCCACAGTGGCATGACTCCGGGCTCTGTGGCACCTTCCCTGGTGTGCCCCTCACGTGGAGGTCCCCGCATTGCTCCGGTGGGTGGGAGCCGGCTCGGGGTGACCGGCCAGCCTGGAGAGGAGCTGCCCCTCTCCCCACGACGAGGACATCTTGGGGACGGGTCCTTGCAGGGACCCTCTAGGTCAGTGGTTCTCAACCTTCTGGCCCTCTAAATACAGTTCCTCAGGTGGTGACCCAACCATAAAATTATTTTCGTTGCTACTTCATAACTTTAATGTTGCTACTGTTATGAATCGTCATGTAAATATCTGATATGCAGGATGGTCTTAGGCGACCTCTGTGAAAGGGTCGTTCGACCGCCAAAGGGGTCGCGACCCACAGGTTGAGAACCGCTGCTCTAGGACCTGAGATGCCTGCACTCGCTCTTCTGGGGCCGAGTGGGTCCTCCGAGGGGCCTCGGTCCTCGGGTCAGGCCAGCTCTGCCGGGGACGATGACTCGGGGTGCTGGGCTGTCTGACTAGTAAGGCTGTCATGTAATGTACTTCGGTAGTTTTCAAAGAAACGTTGCCACCATCATCGTCATCTTGTCCTGCTTGTGGAGAAGTATCTTGGGGGGTGCAGGAGGGCACCCCACGGTGCCCCTGTTGGGGACCCTCTTGACAACCGTTTGTCAGATGAACCGTGACTCCTTTTAAGGCACATTCTCAGGGCAGAGGCTGCCTGTCCCTGCATGCGGACGCGGACGGAGCGGGGCTCCGCACAGCTGTCACCAGGGTTCTGCCACTCGATTCCCGTTTCTCCTCCGACGTGGACCTGTTACGCAGCGCCTGGCGATCCCAAGCTTGACCAGGACCCCTTGAACAGCCCTTCCATCCTGGCTGTGTTTTTCTGGCTGCAGCCTCGAGGGACATGACTTCCAGTCTTTGCAGTCCCTGCCTTGCACACGAGTAATCGCTGTTTTAAAATGAGCTGAGCTGAGTGTTCTTGAACCCAGAGACCCCGCCCCCGCCTTTCAGAGAGCAGGTCTTTGGCGTAAAGTCCGTATTTTCTGACCCGCCGTCATCCCTGCATGGCTCAGGTAGGAATGAGGCTCTGAGGTCTAAAGTCATTCACAGCAATAGTCTCAGAGACTCAACATCCGGGACGCGGCTCTTGAACTTCGTGTTGATAGTGGCAGATGCTTAGCAGCCCGGGAGATGCTTCAAAGGCCTCTAGAAAATTGACCTTTGAACTGGGTGATCTGGACAGCCGGCTGAGCTGCTGTGCGACTGGCCGTCTGCACGAGGTTCATCCTACAAGCTCTTCTCAGGACTCTGTCTGCATCACATGGGCTAGTGTGCCAGGGGCTAAAGCGAGTCACATGACCACGTGCAGAGTCAGGCTGTGGAGAAGTAGACTGGCATCCTTTCCCTGGCATTTCACCTTCTCAGCCATAGAGAGGAGTAGGTAGGTAGGGGAGATACCAAGTAGTCTCATTTTGTAGCTGACAAGCTGAGATCAGAGAGGTTGAACAACTGGCCCGAGGTCACACAGCAGGCCAGCCGTGTAACCACCCCACTGTGTGTGATCACGTAACCACCCCACTGTGAGTGATCACGTAACCACCCCACTGTGTGTGATCACGTAACCAGCCCACTGTGTGTGATCACGTAACCACCCTACTGTGTGTGATCACGTAACCACCCCACTGTGTGTGATCACGTAACCACCCCACTGTGAGTGATCACGTAACCACCCCACTGTGTGTGATCACGTAACCACCCTACTGTGTGTGATCACGTAACCAGCCCACTGTGTGTGATCACGTAACCACCCCACTGTGAGTGATCACGTAACCACCCCACTGTGTGTGATCACGTAACCAGCCCACTGTGTGTGATCACGTAACCAGCCCACTGTGTGTGATCACGCTCACCCTGTGCTGCCATAGTCTGTCTCTCCCACCGTCATTCCCTCCGCCGCTCCCTGTGGGGACTGTCAGCCCGTTTGGCCCCTCACTGAGCCCTGGGATATGCTGTTCTTTATTCTCAGTACTCATGCGTGCTGAGGGGTGGCTGCGGTTAAGGTTTTGGGGGTCCTAAGTTATATGTGGATTTTCGACTGCCCGGGGTGTCAGTGCCTCTCATCCCTCACTCCTCAAGGGTCAGCGGAAGTTGGCGGTCTGTCCACGTGTATAGTTGACTCCCGTTTGTAGACTGACTCTCCCCTCCACGTGTTTCCGGTTGCTTGTCTCAGCAAGGGGAGGTGTGGGAGGGGAGACCAGTCGGAAAATAATCGGTGCCCCCAGTGCCCTCTGCGTCCTCGGCTCCTCAGCCCCTCGCCAGGACCCCTGCTGTGCTGAGCAATGAAGGGGTTCACGTCGCAGCAGCGGGAGCTGGGATCGCCTCCGGGCCCAGCACGCCCGTTCCAGTGGGTACGGCTGTTGGCTGCACAGCCTCCAGCCCTGTGGTGGCGGGTAGGATGCGAGTTCTAGATTTAAGAGCCTTTGCTAATCCAAATACCACCTCCCATTGCTCATCTGTTTGCATCCCACCTGCCTTAAACATTTTTACCATTTTTTGTTTGTTAATCCTCACCCACCTGAAGATATTTTTTCCATTGATTTTTAGAAAGAGTACAAGAGAGGGAGGGAAGGGGGATGGGGGAGAGAGAGAGAGAGAGGGAGAGAAAGAGAAACATCGAAGTAAGAGAGACATATACATTTGTTGCCTCCCCCATGTGCCCTGACCGGGGCCAGGGATCAAACCTGCAACCCAGGTACATGCCCTTGACTGGGAGGCGAACCTGTGACCCTTGGTGTGCAGGCTGATGCTCTGACCACTGTGCTGCACCAGCCAGGGCCATTTTTGCCATGTTTTAAATGTCTAAGTCTAAAGCTCAATATGTCTCCCATCATGCCCCCCTCCCCCGCCCCCACGATGTGCTAGAGGGAAGGATGCTGTTCTGTGCTCTCTCCCTGAAGGAACCCAGACATCTCGCTACCAGAGAGCAGTGGCGTGTGTAAGACAGACGCTGCATAGAGCGTGTGGCTGTAGTTATAGATGAGAGGGCAGCCTGCGCCCATGGTCTCAGAGGCAGGGTCACGTCATGGTCAAGGGTCCATCTTCAGAGCCGGGGAACCCGAACTCAGATGCCGGCTTTGCTGTTACCAACGGCGTGACCGTGGACAAGCCCCTTAAGCCCCTCAGCCCTCAGTTTCCACACAGTAACATGGGGAGAACAGTACTGTTCACGTCATGAGCCTTTCGTGAGGATAACGTGACAACAACACGGATAGCACGTAGGACAGTGCTCGGCTCATCGTGAGAGCTCATGTGTCCCTAGCTATTATTATTTAATCTGTATTTCTATCACATTTTGGAATAAATCATTTTTTGCTTCCTAAAAAAAGAACAGAAAGAACAGGGACTTAAATTCGGTAGGCAGTGCTGAGTCACCGGACTTTTTGAGCTCAGGACTGACATGATAAGATCTTCGCTTCGAGAAGATTAATTTGTCTGCAGCTCAGGCGGGCCTGGCAGGAGGGAGGTGAGGTAGCGGGTCCATTGGCGGCTGACACAGCCGTCCAGGCTGTGCTGTGCAGAGTGGCAGCCTCTAGCCCAGCCGTGGGCAAACTACGGCCCGCGGGCCGGATTCGGCCCGTTTGAAATGAATAAAACTAAAAAAAAAAAAAAAAGACCGTACCCTTTTATGTAATGATGTTTACTTTGAATTTATATTAGTTCACACAAACACTCCATCCACGCTTTTGTTCCGGCCCTCCGGTCCAGTTTAAGAACCCATTGTGGCCCCCGAGTCAAAAACCTGCAACCCAGGTCTAGCCACACGTGGCTGTTTATACTTAAACTCATGAAGGTGCATAAGCTGAGTAATAGTTCTTCCGACACTGTGGCCGCCTTTCAGACACTCCACACATGCAGGGCTTCTGTGCGCACACAGACTTTGTCACTAGCGGGACGGCTAGCGAGGCCTCTGCCGGCCTCTGCTTTTCCCAGAGGCCCTTGGGGAGGAAGGTGGAGCTAGCTTCCAGAACCGGAAAGCCAAGGATCTGCATCTTTGTCCCTTGGTTATGCCTTGACGACTTGCCCTGGGGCAAGCTGTGGGGTAGGGGAAGGCCTCCGGGTACAAGTGACAGAATTCCGTGATCTCAAATCATGACTTAAAACCTCAATCTGTTACCCAGCCGCCAAAGCCAGCTCCTGGCTGAACTGCGGGAGGAGCATTCTCAGTGGGCAGGCGCCGCCCACAGGCAGGGTCCCCGATGCCCACCTGAGCAGCGCTTGGAGCTGCAGGCAGCGTTGTGGGGTGGAGCAGAAGCAGTGAAGCTCTGCACCAGCTGTGCATCCCAGTCACAGGCGGCCCTGGGGCTGGCCTGAGCGTCTGAGTGTGGTTAGGACGTCTTCCAGAACATGCCAGCAGTGTTCTGTACCCGCTGGCGAGTAGCTGGAACTGCCTGAGGGGCTGTCCACTGTCCCTGCTGCTCCCGGGTCCTCTCTGACCTTTCCAAGCCCAGCCACTGAGTTAGCCACTGGGCTTATCCAGGGCCGCCAAGGCCCCGTTCAATGGGGAGGATGCCATCAGTGCTGTTCACTGGGACCGGGTGATGCCATTTGGAAATGTTTTAAACATAGCGTGTGTCTGTGTGTGTAAGTTTCTGTGTGTGTGTATATGTGTATGTCTGTGTGTGTGAGTGTATGAGTGAGTGTGTGTGTCTCTGTGTGAGTGTGTCTGTGTGTGTGAGTGTGTCTGTGAGTGTGTGTCTATGTGTGTCTGTGTATGTGAGTGTGTGAGTATGAGTGTGCAGTGGTGAAGAGTGAGGGAAAAGGGGACTATTATGATAATTGATAAGTGGGAAGGATGATAGATTCCTCCAGGCTTGTTAAAACCCGTGGCTTTAAACTGAGAAAGAAAAATATCACATGATCTCACTTTGTGGAATCTAGCGAACAAAATGAATAGACCAACAAAATAAGACCCGACCTCCATGTGGGGTTGGGGAGCCAGAAGAGATCAACCAAAGAACTTGCGTGCGTAGCCCATGGACATGGGCTATAGGCTGGAGAAGACCTGGGGTGGGGGTGGGGGCTGGGAGGAGGAGGGAGTGGGGGGGGAAATATGGGAGGCATCTGTAATACTATCAACTATAAAAAATATATTTAAAAAACCCAAAAAAGAAAACAAGGAAAAAACACACCCGTGGCTTTAATTGTCCATCCATTCATCCATCTGCCCACCCACCCACTTTCCCTCCCGCCCTCCCTCCTTCTCTCCCTCCCTCCCTCCCTCCTCCCGTTGGCAGGAACCCTCTCCGCCTCATGCTCCGTGCCCCTGCGCAGGTCTGACAGTGCCTAAGGGGGATATCCCTCTGTGGGGCTCCTCCTAACAGATGTTTCCTTCTTTTGTTTTCTGGAATGGAATGACAGTAGAAGAAACAGAAAACTCATCTTCAAATGACAGCCTTTTGTTCTGAGTGCCTGGGGGCCATGACGTGAGAACGTGGCTGTCAGACCCGCAGCATTCCCTGATTCAGTGATGTGGTCAAAGCAGGGAGCCCATCGAAGCAGCGAGAAAACATGTACGTTTCTCTGGAGAAGGCAGGCCAGCGCCTTCCTGGAGCTGGGAGGCCCTGTCCGCAGCCTGGGAAATTAAACCCATCACTTACAGAGCCGATGGTGGCGCTTCTGGCCCAGCTGCTTGGGCTGCGCGGAGCTGCCGAGCCGCGACCGACAGCTCTGATTGAACGTCCACATTAAGCTGCCAGGAGCGATTCTGCAGCTCCCTGGGCCCCATGTTCATGTTGATGCCTCATCTTTAAAAATAATCACATTGTGAGACAGCGCCCAAAGCAGGCTTGGCAGCCAGCACCGAGGCCTAGAGCGCCCTCGTGGGGCTGCTGCTGCTTTTGCTCCACGCACGTGGGGGCCTGGCGTGGGTGCAGGTGTGGGCTGGGCACGTGGGGGCCTGGAGTGGGCGCAGGTGTGGGCCGGGCAGGAGTGGGCTGGCAGGTGTGGGCCGGGCAGGTGTGGGCCGGGCAGGAGTGGGCCGGGCAGGTGTGGGCTGGTAGGTGTGGGGTTGGCAGGTGTGGGGTTGGCAGGTGTGGGCCGGGCAGAAGTGGGCTGGCAGGTGTGAGGTTGGCAGGTGTGGGGTTGGCAGGTGTGGGCTGGGCAGGAGTGGGCTGGCAGGTGTGGGGTTGGCAGGTGTGGGCCGGGCAGGTATGGCCCAGGCAGGAGTGGGCTGGCAGGTGCGGGCCGAGCAGGTGTGGGCTGGCAGGTGCGGGCCGGGCAGGTGTGGGCCGGGCAGGTGTGGGCCGGGCAGGTGTGGGCCGGGCAGGTGTGGCCCGGGCAGGTGTGGGCCGGGCAGGTGTGGCCCGGGCAGGTGTGGGCCGGGCAGGTGTGGCCCGGGCAGGTGTGGGCCGGGCAGGTGTGGCCCGGGCAGGTGTGGGCCGGGCGTGGGGGCTGCGTGGTCCTGTGCTGAGTGCGGCGAAGAAGCCATCGCCTCGTCTTTCTGGTTTCCTCTCAGCCTGAGGCAGGAGGTGGTCTCCAAACAAGAATGCCGCTGGCGTGTTGGGTGTCTTACTCCCAAACCTTCTGTTCGGGGCACAGGGAGAGACCCCGGGCTGCCGGGGAACAGGTGTTCATGCGCAGTTTACGCCTGTTTTCCAAGTTGGTCCGAAGAGCTCTTTCTCTGCCTGCCTCCAGCCTGGCATGCCGCCCCCCGGCCCCTGGGAACGCAGTGGGGACACTGCCGCCCTGCTGTGGAGCTGAGAGGCTGGGCTTGTGAGATGTCAGAGGGAGATGAGCCCGGATCCCCCGTGGAGCTGAGCAGCCTCTGGACCTCCGGGGTTGAGGGTGGATAGAGCCACAGTGAGCGTTTGCAGGACCAGAGTGACCAGGGGACTGGAGAAGAGGTGGCACGCAGCGGGGTTTAGTGGACTCTGGAGCCCCGACTTCCCCGGTCACAGAGCACAGCAGCTGCATGGTGTGTGCGGTGACAGACAGACTCGGGATGGGGAGTCAGGGCACTGGGTCTTGGGGACATGCATGTTGTATCCAGTTCCAGTTTGTTTGGGACGATGTGCACAAGACTGGCCTTCCAGTAACCAGTGGATGCCATGGGTCCTTTCTCTCAGATTTACAGGAACATTTATTTTTCTAATTAAAAAAGGAATTCATGCTCAACTGAGACTATGTATTTAACTTCTCCTTCTTCTGAAGTCCCACTGTATGACTGGGAGTTAAACATGGGAAGCATTTCCCGGGGCTGCAAACTGGGAAGAGCATGTCGGTTACCCGCCAGAACCATTGAGGAATCTCTTTAGGAAACAGGTCACACAACATTAGCTCATCTCGTCTCCTCTTTCCAACACCTACGCCTCGCAGTGCTTTTCTGTAATTGCATTGGCTGGTACGTCCTAACCGTGTTCGGTTCCATGGTGATGGAGGGCTTTCTTAATTTGCTGGTGGCCTTAATGGAACCTGAAAGGCTCGAGTGTTACCAGTGAGCCTGAGGAAGGCCTCGGATAAGTTCCTAAGCCAAGAAAAGCACCCACCCATTCCTCTTTTTCTAAGAGTTAAAAGTAAGAATGATTATCGAATTTTGTCACTTGCATTTTTGTCATTTTTAAAAGATAATATATGGCTTTTCTCCTTTGACGTAGTTTTATAATGAATAATATTAATAAGGCATTTTCTAAGACTGTGCAGGGACTTGTTTAGAGGGTCACACTTACTGGACATGCAGTAGAAGCCGTTGGTGGAGAGCTGTGTGCCATGTTCTAAGGCCTAGTAAAGAGTATCTAGGTAGAAGTTAAAATCGTGGCAGCAGAGCCCTCTGGAAAATGTGAAAATTAAAACTATCTTCTAAATAATCCATGGTCCAAAGAGGAAGTCTCCAGGAAAATTAGAAAATATCTTGAACCAATGAAATTAGAGCGTATCAACATTTGTGGGAGCCAGATAAAGAAATGCTTGAAATAAAATTTATCTTGTGGAATTCTACCAAACATTTAAAGAGGAAATAACACTGATGCTTGAAAAATAGAAGGAACACTTTCTAACTTATTGATGAGGTTAGCATTAACCTGGCACCAAAACCAGACAAAAACAATAGAACTATAGATAAATGTCCCGTAAGAAAGTAAGTGTAAAAATTTTCAACAATATCCTAGCAAATCCAATCCAGAAATATGTAGAAAGAACAAAACACTGCAACTAAATGAGTTTCCTCCTGGGGAATGCAAAGCTGGCTCAATAATCAAAAAACCATCAGTGTAATCACCATGTTAATAATTTAAAGAAAGAAAAACCACAGGAACATATGAATTGATGCAGAAAAGACATTTTACAAAATTTAATGAACATTCCCAGCATACTAAAAATACAAGGGACCATCCTTGACCTGAGAAAGGACATCTACCCAAAAAACAAAACAAAACAAAACAAAAACCAAAATAGACAAAACTAACATACTTCGTAGTGGAAGGCTGCATGCTTTCTTCCTAAGCTATGGGGCAGGACACGGATATCTACTCTATTCAATATCATACCAGCATGCTGAGCCAGCACAATGACAATAAAAAGAAATAAAAGATTGGGAAATACAGATTGGATAGGGAAATCAAACTCATTGTATATACAGGAAACATCGTCTATGTATAAAATTCACAAGAATCTACAAAAAACAAACAAACAACCCTTCTAGAACTAATAAGTGACTTTAGATAGATTGCAGGATATAAGGTCAACACACAAAAAAATCAATTTTATTTTGATATATTAACAATTAGAAACCAAAATTTTAAAGAACACCATTTACATTAACTCTGAAAATTTGAAATATTTAAATATAAAGCTAAAAAATATGTCTAGGGTTTGTATGCTGAATATTACAAAACATTTAAAGATATCAAAGAATATCTAAAGAATGGAAAGACATATTCATGGATGGGAAGACTCAACATAGTAAAGATGCTAATTCTTACAGATTGATCCATAGACTTAATGAAATTCTAATCAAAATCTCAGCAGAAATCTTGGTTGATATGGACAAAGTGAATCTAAAATTTATATGGAAAGACAAAGAAACTAGAAGGGCCAAAACCTTTTTTAAGATGAAGAATAAATTTGGAGGCACACAAGTACTCGATCCTGTGACTTACTGTATAAAGCTTCAGTAATGAAGCAATGAGGTTTTGGCAAAGGGGTTGATTCAAAAAATGAATGAAATGGAATAGAGTTCAGATACATACTCATACAAATATATGGCTTTTTAAAAACAATGACATTAATAAAGGACAGTCTGTTAACAAATGATATGGGAGCGGTTGGACATCCTACAAAAGAAGCCTCCACCGCCACCTCATTTCCTATACAAGAAGTAACTCAAAATGGATCAGAGATCGAAATGTAAACTGTGAGTGTGTACAAGTTTAGGAAACATAGGCGAGCAAGTTTATGCCCTGGAACCAAAGAATTCTTAGATCTGACGCTGAAAACATGACTCATAAAAGGAAGAAAACAATAAATTCAACTTCATTAAAGTAAAAACTAAAAACTTTTGCTCTGCAAAAGACACTGTGACAAAGTGAAAAGTCAAGTTACAAACTGCAGGAGAATATTTGCAAATCGCATGCTGACAAAGGACTGTGTCCAGACTAAAGAGCTCTCAGACCCATTAGTATGAAACTAATCCCACCAAAAACATGGGCCGAAAGCTTGGCAAACATCCCCAAGGGCAGTGCAAGGATGGCAGCTGCATCCATGAGAATATCCAGCATCACTAGAGATCAGGTTAAAGCTGCAGTGAGACGCCACTGCACACCTGCCGAATGGCTAAAACATGATGGCAGTGAACGCTGTTACACCGTGTGCTGGCAAGGCGCAGGGCTGTGGGAAGGCAAGGGGGCGCAGCCACTCTGGAAACAAGTTTCCTATCAAGTTAAACATGCACTTAGCATGTAACTCAGTGATTCCGTTCCTAGGAATTTACTCTAGAGAAATGGAATGTATGGCAGCTCTATCACCAGAACTGGAAACCAGTCAAAGGCCCTTCAGCAGGGGAACAGGTGCACAAACTGGTGTGTCCACACAGTGGAATACTACGCACCAATGAAAAGGAGTGATGAAAGACAGGGAGAAGGAAAGTGAGGGAGGGGGAGGGGGAGACAGAGACAGAGAGAGATTGAGAGAGCCGGGGGCAGGAGGATAAGGCAGTAGAAGAGATGAAAAAGGAGTTGGACAAGAGGAAGGCATAAGCGAGAAGGATATGTTATGATACTAAGAAGTAATTTAAAACAATAAAATAAATTAAAATGCACAGAAACACCCAACAGGGGAATGCCTCCTCCAGAAAGTGTAGCCAGTGATATGGAAACAAGCTCAAGGGGTGATGGCAGGGGAAAGGGAACAAAGAAATGAACACGGCCGTGAGAACTGCTAGATGCAGAGGCCAGACACGCGGTGTCAGGCACTGCGGAGAGGAGACCAGGCACATGGAAAAGGCCTGCTGGCAAGGACAGTTCGAGACGAGTAAACTGTATCAAAGATGATGAAAGGTAAAATCTAAGACTAACATGCAGGCATGAACCTCAAACAACACGGGGTCAAAATACACAAAACAAAAACGACTGGAGATGAAAGGAGAAATTTCTGGAAGTACCATAACGAGAGGGTTTAAATATGCTTTTGTCCATCTTTAACAGAGAAGATTGGTAAAAATATGGATATCGATACGTTAAGTAATATAATTAAAGGGAATACCAACTATGTCTACCTTGAAGCTTGAACCCCTCAATAGGACGAGCACCTTTTTTTCTAGAACCCACAAAACTGGTGATATATTAGTTTGCAAAGCAACCTCCTTAAATTCTCCCCCATATGCCCCAGCTCACATTTTCTGATGAAAAGATCATAGAGGTAGAAATTCATGACACACGCATGTAATATGAACGAGATGGACTCGGGTGGGAGCTTAAAATGATGAGCTCTTGACATTGCTTCTTAGTGAATGGGAGGGGTTGACTAGGGACCCCAAGAGGCTGCAGGCTGGGCGGGGGGCCGAGCTGTGTTGGAGGCCGTCAGTGAGTCTCAGTGCACTGTCCGAGTCAGACACCCCTGAGGCCCAGCGGTGTGCAGAGTGTGCTGTGGAACAGGCCGGAGGGTAAAGGCGTCCAGGCCTCTGGCCAGAAGAGAGTGAGGGCTTTCCATACGGGCAGGACAGGAAAGAAGTGATGCCACAGCAGTGCGCCCGTGGCCCAGAGGGAAGGGATGGAGAGGGGGCGGGGGAGTTGATGTGGTAAAAAAAAAATGGTATAAAGGGAGCAAGGAAATAAAAGGGTAAGATATTATTGGGTTGTGTACAAGTGCTGGCGAGGATGTGGAGAAAAGGGAGTTCTCAGGCACTGTTGATGGGATTGCAGGTTGGTGCAGCCGCCGTGGAAAACAGTGTGGAAGTTCCTCCGTCGGTTAAAATGGGACGACCATGTGGTCCAGAAATTTCACTTTTGGGTGTTGATTCAAAGAAATCCAAAAAGATACACGCACTCCTATATGCATCGCAGCACTATTTACAATAGCCAAGGTACGGAAGCAACCTGAGTGCCCATCAGTAGATGAGTGGATAAAGAGGAGGTGGGACATGTGTACAATGGAATTAACTCAACTCTAAAAAAAGGGTAAAATCTTGCCATTGTGACACATGGGTGGGCCTAGAGGATATTAAGCTAAGTGAAACGTCAGACACAGAAAGGCAAATGCCATATGCTGTCACTTGGATGTCGAATCTAAAAAACGAAATGAAGAAACAAAATAGAAACACACTACAGGGAAACCTTGGTTCTCGAAGTTAATTCGCTCCAGAAGGCTGCTCGAGAAGCGGTGTGCTTGAAAACCTGAATCGTTTTTCCTATTAGGAATAATGTGAATTGAACTAATCCATTTAATCTATAAAGAAGCACTTCTTTTCCTAAACGCATGACGCCATCCGCCACTAGCCTTGCAGGAACCGCTTCCTGCCCTCCTGCCAGGCCGTCTCTCAGGCCAGCACGCGCATCTTCTCGTTTCCCCCATCGCTGCCTCCGATGCTGTCCTGGCTCACTGCTCTTTATGCAAATCAACAACAGGTTTTCTCCGCCCTCAGCTTCCTGTGATCGTTGCTTCCTGCACACGCTCACACCCTGGACGGCCTCTCCATGCTTTAATGTTGTGCTCATTGTTGATTTTCCCAGCAGCAAAGGCGTTCTCTCCTCTGTTTGTTGCCTGAGACGCTTTTTGTCATGCTGAGGTGTCAGCCTGAAAGGGTTGTCAGGAAACCGAGTTTGGTTAGAAAACTGAGACACTTTTTTCTGTGAACAACGTGGTGGAGAACTGAATTGTTCGAGATGGGAGACGGTTGAGAAACAAGGTTTGACTGTAGTAGGTACAGAGGGCAAACTGATGGTTGGCAGATTGGAGGGGGCAGGGAGGTTGGATAAAAAGTGTGAAGGGATTAGGAGGTACAAAGCGGCGGTTGCAAAGTGGTCTGACGTGTAAAGCACAGTATGGGGGTGTAGTCACTAATACTGTAACCTCCGCCTGGTGCCAGGTGGGGAAATCGAGGGGAACACTTGGTAAAGCGTATCAATGTCAAACCACTATGCCATCCACCGGAAACTAATCTATCATAATAAAAGTGTAATATGCTCATTAGACCGGACGAAGCCAGGGCTGCAAGGGGAGCCAGTTCCGGCAGCCGGAGGAAGGAAGGCCTACTCTTGCAAGAATTTCATGCATCGGGGCCTCTAGTATAAAATAATACTGAATGTCAGCTGTAGTTGGAGAGTACAGGGTGATTGGCTATTCAGAGGAAGTGCTGGGCGGGTGGGACGCCAGCGGGCTGGACTGCAGTGGAGAGGGGCCGGCACGAGAAGGGTGGACTTCACGTTTGGCTGCAGGTCGTCTGTCGTTCCCATGCTGCCTCTGCCCACTGCATCTGTAGCAGAGTCCCATTGGAGGGCACTCCTTTAGCCCTGGGACGTAGCTTGACAGTTACATAACGGCATCCAAAGGCTCAAAGGGGAAGGGAAGCCGGCGTTGTTAGCCTCTGCCATGTGCTTCACATTCTACGTTAGCCCCTAGAATTAGGGTGACCATATAACTTATCGTCCAAACTGGGGCTCCTGAGAGCGAAAGGACCGCAGGTGCAGACGGAGGCTGTTGTCCTGGTCAGGCCGCTGTGTGGTCAGCCAGTGGCCTCTGCGCTGGTTGTGGTTTTATCGCGTTTTGGAGGCAGGGCCACGGAGGATTAGATGTTCTAAGAGCACGTTAGTGATGTTAACGTAAAGAACCATGGAAACCTGTAAAGAATTTTTGTGAGTTCATTTGAGCCAAACTGTCCACATATGCCGGGAAGCAGAACCTCAACGAATTGAGACAATGCTCTGGAGAAGGGCGGGTTACATCTATATTTACACATTGCAGTCAAAGAAAAGGGATGGAGGTGGGTTACACGAAATCCATTGGTGGTAGACTAGAGAGGCGGGAGGAAGCAAAGCAGGGAAACCCCTGGGATTGGATAAAAGGTAAAATGATAGACACATGCTTAGGTGGGTGCAGGAACAATTAACATGATAATGAAGGAATTTGTGGTCTCTTTCCTGGTGCCCAGCACATTAAGTTGTGCCCCAAGGTCCAGAAAACAGGAAGTTACAAGTTACCCAGACATTTCAAGGGTGTTATAATAGATGCAAAAGGACCATAGGCCCAGTTAAGGTAAAGGTTGACCTTGTCAGTGAACCGGCCAAGGACGTAACTGCCCACCATAACTGCTTTTAGTTAAAGTTTAATTTCAGACCATCCTTTGTGGTGACTTTAGGTCTGTGTTTGCAGGACTGCCATGCAGGCCTCCCCTGAGCTGCTTGTCAGATTATCATGTGGCCCCTGATTCCCAGGTACCAGCTCTTCACCATCCTTTCAGTTGCCGTGGTTCGACAGGCTTTCTGTGAGAATGGCACCGCGACTTCCCAGCGGGAAGTCTGTCTCCACATGGATAGGCCCATGTGTGCAGGCTGTGCCACGCCAGCAGGACAGGGAGCCGGCTGTCCTAGGGGCCTGTGGCCACCGCGTGCCCAATGTGGGCTGCCGGAGACCCCGGGCGTGCTTGCGCTGTCATCAGAGATAAGCTGAGGTCCTAGGGGAAGGCCAGTAAAGGGGGCTGGAAGGAGACTGATGGAGCCAGTGCTCACTGCCACGGCATCAGAGAACCTGTGGTAGAAGAAGGAATAAGCTAACAGGAATCAGGAATGGTTGGTGAGAGGAGGGCTAAAGAAGCTTGCAGTTTACAAAGGTGTGGCAGGGCAGGGGGCTCCCCTTGGGGTTAACTGGAGGCCGGGGTCACTGGAATAGAGGAAGGGCAGGGCAGGGTAGCGAAAAGAGAGGGGTGGCTATGAGATTTTTCACCTGGTCAGCCTCTCTCCCTCCACCCCTGTTTGGATGCTGGGGATGTGCTGAGGGTGTCCCGTGTCCATGCGTGGCTCACCAGCGCTCAGTGATGCAGACCCTGAGTGTTTAAGCGTCTCTTTGCAGACCCCTTGCTCTACAGTCTTTGGGAAACAGGATGGGGTCCCTCAAGGCCAGGACAATGGATTCCTCTTTTTGTTTGTTTTTTTGTTAATCTTCACCCAAGGATATTTTTCCCCATGGAGTTTTTAGAGAGAGTGGAAGGGAGAGGGAAGACAGAGAGAGAAACATTGATGTGAGAGAGGCACATTGATTCGTTGCCTCCCGCACTCGCCCTGACCAGGGCCAGGATTGAGCCTGCAACTGAGCTACGTGCAAACCTGGGACCCTTCAGTCTGCAGGCTGACACTCTATCCAGTGAGCCAAATTGGCCAGGGCAGGACAGGTGCATACTGAATTTTTAAAAAGATGAATACACCATTAATAAAAGGATTCATTCTCTTTGTAATAAATTCAGAGTGTGAGAGATAAGGCTAAATTTGGTCTCTTTTGCTCACAACCCCCAAACCAGGCTGCTTTACCTCTCCCTCAGATTGAGCATTCCTGTGAATCGGTGAGCTCACGCCCACTCGCGGCCAGCGGTGCAGTGAACTGTGCGGGGGGAGCACGCTGTACCATCTGCTGGATTTTAACCAGATAGAAAAGAAGCATTTCTCAAGGCAAATCAAAGTCCGTGGCCACGCGTGGGCTTGAGAGTGGCTCCCTCCACACACGGCGGCTCTCTCGCTGCTGGGAAAAGGACTTGACTTTGAACAGCTTTAGGCGGGTCAGGCCTGTAACTGCTGTCAGCCGCTCATGATGCAGCTGTGAGGGGCCACGGCTCCTGGAGCTGTGAGCGCCCCAGTGTCAGTCCCAGAACCAGCTCCGCTCCATTCCTCCCGCAGAAACTGTTGGCCCCGGCAGAGGACGGACCGAGGGAGTGGAGGAAAGGAGCCTGAAGGGTTGGGAGAGGGTGGACTCAGCCTCGGTCACGGGAAGTAGCCGCTGAGGGCAGGTCACTGCACACCACTAGTTGTGAGGCGGCTTGAGAATGCAGTGCTCTTGCTGTGCAGAGCACGCTCGGGGGCGGCTGTGAGGTCCCCACCCTCCGAGGGATGCGTGCTCTCCTCTGATGGTGCCGTGTCAGTTCCGCTCGGGGAAGGGTGCGGCCCTGGCCCTGGCCCTGGCCCTGGCCCTGGCCCTGGCGGGGAGAAGAAGATGAGCTGTGTCCACTTGCATAGGTGTGGCCAGTCAGCCAGCTCCCCGGCACGTCAGGGCTCCCTAGCCCTGTGTCGGTGCAGCTGACGATGTGGTGGATGAGTCCCCCTGAGCGCCCAGCCCAGCCGCTGGAAGGCCCAAGAGATGAGTTTGTGTTCTATGGCAGCGATTCTCAACCTTCCTATCTCATGGCGTATAAACTAGTTACTAAAATTCGGCAGCACACCAAAATGTATTAAATAGCTTTTGCCGATCTGACAAAAAATAGGTATAATTTGGATTCTTTCACACCGGCTGGCTATTGTTGTGTTGGCTGTTGTCATTTTTTATGTGACAATCTCAGGGAAAAGAGGTCAGTGGCCCTGACTAAACAGTCAGGTATTGCAGGTGTTAAGCATGCTGTGGCCACCGGTTGCTCTACGGGGAGGCCGCATGGGCATCCTAAGGAGTTGTACCAGGTCTATACTTTACCTACTGTGTGCTCTGTGCATGCGCTCACCTGGGCACCTGTTAGAAAAGCAGGTGAGCAGGTCACTCCAGACTTACTGAGTCAGAGTCTGTCTGAGGGTGGGGCGCGGGATTCTGCCGCCCAGCCTGAGAGACCCGCTGCATGCTGGGGTTTGAAAGGCGCTCCCGGAAGGGGTCAGGTGTGAAGGTCAGATGTACTATTCTCAGGAAGAGACCACTGCTTGATACCAGTTCACTCAGAAATGGTTAAATCTCCATAATAAAAATGGACACATAGTAAAGGAGGGCAGTGAGTAATAATGATAAAATAATCCTATACAATAAAAACCTAATATGCTAAGTGTCCGGTCGGCCATTCAACCAATCAAAGCGTAATATGCTAATGATATGCTAAGGCTGCTCAACTGCTCACTATGATGTGCACTGACCACCAGGGGGCAGACAGTCGACTGGTCGACCAGTCGCTATGACGTGCACTGGCCAACAGGGGGCACACAGTTGACCAGTTGACCAGTCACTATGACCTGCACTGACCACCAGGGGGCAGACGCTCCCACCAGTAGGTTAGTTTGCTGCTGGGGTCTGGGCGATCGGGACTGAACAAGATGGGTCAGACATGCCCTGGAGCCCTCCTGTGGTCCCTCCCTGGCTGGCCAACCTCCTGCATCCCTCCCCAGCCCCGATTGTGCACCCGTGCACCAGTGGGGTCCCTTGGCCTGGCCTGCACCCTCTCACAATCCAGGCTGAGGGACTTCCCCCCGCCCCCCGCCTCCCCCCCCCCCCTCCCCCCAGTGCATGAATTTCCTGTACTGGGCTTCTAGTAATGAAATAACAGTAATATAGCTAGCATTTATTGACTATTCCCTAAGCCCCAGATTCTGTGCCAAACATGTATATTCTCTATCTGACTGTACTCTCCTAACAGCCAATGAGTTATGCAGTACCTCCATTTATCAGTCAAGAAATTGAGTTCAGGAATGTGAAGTAATGATAGGGAAGATGCAGACTCCGGCATCTTGCAGCCCTGTATCCACAACACTGTACAACCTGGCTACTGTGTCATTAGAAATCAACTATATGTTGCATAAGTTTGGTTTTATGACTTTCTTGGGGACAGGAACAGCATCTTATGTTGTCCCTTTTGTCCCCTGTTGCTAGCAGAATGCCTACACATAGTAGGGACTTGCTATGGAACTTAACTGAATCAAAGGAAACACACTTGCTCCTGGTGCAGGAATGAGATGTAAGATTTGGGGGTACTGAGATTGAATTGAGCAAGTGGTGTCGTTTCTGGGATGACAAGCTCCAGTGGGGAGGTAACTGATGGGTGGAAGCAGAGGATGCCGGAAGTAACGGGGTGCTGTATCCCCTGCTATGCAAAGTTCTGTTTCCAGTGTTTTATCGCACTTTTGGGACAGTTATAAACAATGTTGAATCATAGCAGTGGTCATGGATATCTGTCTCATTCCTAGTTTAAGGGATTGCATTTATCATTAACTGTGGGTTATTATTTCAGACAGCCTTTATTCCGTGAATGAAATCAGCTATTTCTAGCTAACTGCAGCGATCTGGTGGTTTTCCCCTTTGCCCTGTAAATATGATGACTATTTTAACAATAGATTTTCTAAGATTGAACCATCTTTGCATTCTTGCTAGGAGTCATTAGATATTAGCCTTCTAATATGTAGCTTAATTCAACCCAAAATATTACTTTGGATTTTTTTTCACAAGTGAGATGGTTGGCACTGTATCCTTAAGATCTGTACAACTCACAAGATCTACACAACTTCCATTTTCTCATCTCCTTCCCTTGGCTACCAATGAACTACTTCCTGTTTCTCCAGCCCGATGTTGTACCCCACCGTAACGTGGCCAGCACCTACACCGCCTGCCCTCTGCTTTCTTCTCTTCTCTAGGCTGTGCTCTTGACTGAGGGTGGAGCCACTATTTTTCCAGTCTCTTCTCTATGGGCTGTTTGGGTTCTGGGTTCACGTGCTGCATGGATGATGGGTGTACCTTGGTTCAGTGAACATCTGTTTCTCTTCTAGCTCTTTCTTTTTGAATTGAGTAAAATTCACATAACAGAAAAAAATGGCAGTTAGTACATTCATAGTGTGCACATAGCCATCATCTCTGTCTAGATCCAAGAAATTTTTATCGCCTGTAAAGAAAACCACATACCCACTAAGTAGTCACTCACCATTCTCCCCCTATCCCATCTTAGCTATTGAGGTTAATAAAATAAAATTGCCATTAAGTGAGTGTGGTGCCAAGAGCCCTCCCACAGGCTCTACAGCGATTGCCCATTGGTGCTTAAACGTTCTGGGCGTTATTCATGCTGAAAGTGCTTTCTCTCTTTTCAGTAAGAGATGCTAAAAACCTTGTCCCCATGGACCCCAATGGCTTGTCAGATCCCTATGTGAAACTGAAACTCATTCCTGACCCAAAAAGTGAGAGCAAACAGAAGACCAAAACCATCAAGTGCTCCCTCAACCCCGAGTGGAACGAGACATTCAGATTGTAAGTTGAAATTATTGCAGCCCAGCATGGGGGGTGGGCCACCGGAGATGGGGAGTTCCTCTCCCAGCTGTTTTCTCCCTCCCTCCCTCCCTCCCTCCCTCCCTCCCTCCTCCCTCCCTCCCTCCTCCCACCCTTCCTCCTCCTCCCTCCCTTCCTCCCTCCCTTCTTCCTTCCCTCCCTCCCTCCTCCCACCCTTCCTCCCTCCCTCCTTCCCTCCTTCCCTCCCCCATTTCCTCTCCCACTCTTTCCTTCCTCCTTTTCCTCCCCTTCCATCTGCATTTTTGCATTGCAAGCCAAGTAAACATCGAGCCCATTTTTTTTAATAGAGTTGAGAATGTCTGTGGTGTGGGGGAGTGGGTGGCATAGAAAATAGTGTGATGTGTTGCTAGGTGAAGGCAAGCTGTGGGAAGCTCAGGGTCTCCGCAAACCCATAGGGTGTGGTGCTAACCTCTCCGGGGCTGACCTTATGGAAAATGCTGGGCCTGCACCCGCTGGGCGCTGCTGCCAGCTTCCATGGAGGGCCTTCCCGGGCCGGTGCTCCGAGAACCCGGGGTCGCTTTCGACACGCCTGGGCCAGCAGGGGTAGGGGTGTCGCCGGTGCTTATTGAGCACATACTATGTGTGACAAGCACTGTATTGAATGGTCTGGCTCCATTGGCCATTTCAACCCATTTTACCCACGGGGCTTAGAGAATGTGCCCCGAGCCCCGCAGCAAGCACGGGACGGAGCGTCAGCCTTTGAGAGTGACTTAGAGGCTGCGGGCTCCAAGCATGATTCCTTGAGCATAGCCTTGTCCCCTCTTTCTCTCAAAGCCCGTCTAGGGGCCCATCGCAGCCTTAGTCAAGGAGATGCCCCGAATATGCATTCTCCCCAGACCAGCACCTGGGAGGCTTTCTCCAGCCTTTCCCCAGCCTCGCCCTGTGACCCACATGTGTGCTGACACCCACACAATGACATAATCGACACCCTATTTCCCACAGCGACTCTGTGACAAGATTTCCAGCACACCATAGCCCCGATAGGACGGAGGGAGGCAGCAGGAGTTGCCTCTCCTGAGCCACAGGCTGTCAGAGAAAGCGCTTCCTCCTGGAGCGGCCCGGGATGGAAAGGGAATAGATTTCTTGCAACAGCTTGTAATCTTTAAAAACTTACGCCTTTGGGCCTTGTCCTCTGGCACGTTTCACCTGCTGGCGAGATCACTGTCGCAGGCACTGACCTCCCTGTCTTTCTCCCTGCAGCCAGCTGAAGGAATCGGACAAAGACCGGAGGCTGTCCGTGGAGATTTGGGACTGGGATCTGACCAGCCGGAACGACTTCATGGGCTCCCTGTCGTTCGGGATTTCTGAGCTGCAGAAGGCGGGGGTGGATGGCTGGTAAGGAAGGTTTGCTTTGGGAGCCGTAGGACAGCCGGGTCCTTCAAGCGTGGGACCCAGACTGTCCCCCTTTTCCTCCTGCAAGCGAAGTGCTGAAGCCGAGTCGCAGAGTGAAGGCTGGTAGACTGGACTGGCCTCACTGATACATTTTATTTGGTCCTCGTGCTGAAAAGAACGAAAAAGAATTAATTGCCAATATTTTAAAAGTCAGGACTTCCCATAAAAATCTAGATTTATGTCTTGAAAAACCAGAAAAATCTGGGCACACCGGGCCCAATCGAATGAGAACAGCAGGAGACTTCATGTTGCTTAGACAGGATTTTGTATTTGCCACAGTCCCCACCACTCCCTATTGTTTTACACCAGCCCCACTTCGCACAGTTATGTGGCCTAACTGACCCCATGGCTAGAAAGCAGCTCTCACAATTTACCCCAAAGACGCGTGCGCCACTGCCAGATGTGGGCCTCTTTAGAAGTCTCCTTCCCGGACTGCGGCCACGCTGGGCTGGCTGGCCGGGCAGCAGCATGTCTCCTTTGTCTGAGCTTTTGCCCTGGTCCCTTCCTCAGGCAGAAACTCCATGCCCCGTGTTCCCAACAAGGAGGCTGGGGAGCCCCCTGGGCAGCCATCTAGGTGAAGGCATCCGAGGGTCCCACTGGCGCTGTCCATTTGGGAGAGTGGTCATGGCAGCTCTGGCTTCTGGAAGAGAAATTCTCGCATTTCTGAGTGGTCCCGGGGCCTTTTCAGTTATAAGTGAAAGTCAGTCCAAATCAAACTGGTATAGCAAGAAAGAGACCGGATTACCGGGACCACCTTGCAAATGCCTTGTCTCTCCTCCTACTGACCGGGGGTTCTTCAAACTCGCCCTGCGTGTCCACTCCGTCTGTCGCTAGAGGTACTAGTACCTGAGTGTGGACAGACGTGCTCTGCAGAGCTGGCTTCCGGAGGGGGAGGCCTTGAGGAGGAAGTTAGAGAGCGAATCACTGCAGGAGCAGACAAGCCAAGAGGACAGAGCCCAGGGCAAAAAAGAAAAGAAGCAGGTGCCTTGAAGCACAATGCACAAATGGTTAAAGACACCATTCTCATAAAGGAGAATTTGCCAGGGCTCCCCTAGCTCACCAGGAGGAAACCAGGAGGCGGAGCCACTGGCCCCAAGGTGTGTGTCGGTAGGAGGAAGGCTGACGTGACCGGGAGTTGGAGGAAACGGCCGCTGAGCAGGTGTCGACGTGGGGACAGAGGACCGAATCTCACCCACTCTAAGTTAGCTCATCTCTGCAGAGCTGGGCTGTCTGGGCCCCACTGGGTTGGGAGCAGGTGATAGTGCTGTGAGGGAGGAGGGGGCTCATTAGAAAATGCTCCAGCAGGATATTAACAGGTCACACCGTCATCTTCTTGCCTTTCACCCAAGTTTTGGATCATTGTTCTTAACAGATGGATGCATTACCTTTGCACACTGCCCCGTGACCACTCCCAGATTCCATGTCCCTCCTCCTTAAGTCAGGCCTAGAGAGGGCAGAGGAAGGGCACGGGACCCGGGGGTCTGGGGAGACGGAGAGAAGACACTGGGAGACGATGATTATTGCAGCAGCAGCCGCTGCCATACCGTCTCACTGGGTTGCTGGCACTAGGCTGACCACTCGCCAGATCGGGAGTCACACGGATGAGCGGTGACCAGATGTGCAGAGAACCCCTTTACTACATGTGAGCTCGGGGCGGGGGGGTGGGGGACTGTGCAGCTGTGGGGCCCCATCTGGCTTCATGCTGGAGTCCCAGCTCCTGCTCTTCGCCTCTGGGAGGTCCCCCCACATTATTCTCTTTGTCCCAACCCCCAGGCCACCGCCAGGCTGCACCCCTCAGCACATCTTGCCCCTCATGTCCAAGTCTCCTGCGTGGAGAGCCCTCTACCTTTCCCCGCCCGCAGCTGCTCTCTCTGGCCCTCCCTGTAGGCTCCTGCTTTCCCCCCACCCTCACCCTTCTCCTTCCCAGGGTTCTCTGGGCCCCAGAGGGCAGGGCTGTGGCCACAGGTGCCGCCGCCCTCCTGGCCCCACAGCAGAGTGCAGGCAGGACAGATGCTTCATGGTGAGGGACAGCACGTCAGGACCACGGCCCATTATTACTGCGTGTACACCTGCATGGCACGTGAATTCTCCAGCCGCTCTGGGCAGAGCACTGTTCCTGGGATCAGGGTAGTTCAGCAAGGTGAGGGGGGCACACGGCTCAGAAGTGACAGGTCTGGGGTTCGGCCCAGGTCATGGCAGTGGCAGAGCCTAAGCACAAGCACATGCACCCTGCCTCCTGCCACAGGGGCCGAGCCGGACCACAGAGCCTCCTAGCGGGACGGGTGCGTGGGACTCGGAGCCCTGTCCGCTCTCTGCCGTGGCCCTCTCAGCAGCTAGGACTCGCTCTCCACGGAAATTACAGCCCCGCCCCCTCCACCTTTTAGGAAAGCTGTGAAGTGGATGACATTGTAGTTGGGAGGGCACTTTTGCAAAATAAAAGCCCTCTTCAGATTTTGCAGATGAATGTCCTCTTCAGATTTAGGGTCAAAACATCTCTGATTCTGTTTTAGCTCTAAATGTACCGAATTCTAGAAATTTGGGTTCTGTTCCAGGGATTCTTTTAACACTCTGTGGTCTGGAGTAAGCCACGCCCGGCGGGCGCCAGCCTCAGGCCCCGCTGCCTTGCCACCAGCTCCCTCTGAGCCCGATTCTCCTCTCGGCTCCCCATTTATTTATGCTGTCTCCTTGCTTCCCCTTTTCCAGAGGTTCGTCTGTCTTATTGTTGTTTCCCCCCAGAGGATCGCTTCTTTGTCTCCTTCCTGGAAGTTTGTGTTGTGCTCTTTGGATTTCAGCTGAACATTTTGCTAATGTGTTTTCCTCTCTTAACTTCTTCCGCGCTTTAAAAACAACGATCAGGCATTGGAGGGAAGAGATTTCCTCCATGTTCTGACAGGTTGCGTTCTAGCTGTTGTTGCTTAAGCAAGGTCTGCAGGTGGAGTGTTAATTTCCTTCCCAGCGGCTTCCACAGTGGCCCCTCTTATCCGTGGGTGGACCCCACTGCTCTCCTGGAACTCCTGATGGTACCGCACCCCGCACAGGCCATGTTTCTCCTACACACACACCTGTTCACTACAGGAAGCACCCATGGCTCCTCTTGACGTATCCGATGCCAGCTTCACGCCTCCTAGGCTTTGGGGCCACTCTTGGGTAAAACAAGGGTGACTTGAATATAAGCCCTGGGGTCCTGGGACAGCCGCTCTGGCCACTAGGACGGCGGCTAAGTGACTGACAGGTGGCCTCGCTGGAGGCAGGGGTGTCACCGCTGGGCTGCCGCTCGCCTCCTGCTTTAACAAGGAGGTGGCACTGGGCGCAGAGCTTTTGCTTCTACCGTCTACTTAGACTTGGGCACCATCGAGTTGATATGTGTATATTTTTACGTTACCTAGTCCTTGTAACAAGTTATGTTGGCCTTCTGTATAAGAGAGATCAAGTGTCCTTTCAAAGTGAATTTATTATTTAAAAAAGAGATAAGGTAGTGAAAATCATTAGTTGATAATATCCAGATTTATCGAGATCCACGAAGGTGAACAAAGTGTGCCAACCCCCCTCCATGCCTCGTCCTGTGACTTTACTTGGTGGAGATTCCCAGAATCCCTGCTGTGTGCGGGGCACCCTTAATGACTTCTGGCAAAGACTCAGATGTTCTCCCTTTTGCGTTCCTTTCGGAATTCCAGTGGGAACTGTGAAGGGGAGAATTGGATATTAAATGTGGAGGCCCGCTGGTCACCTCTGCCTGACTCTCCGAGCCCTTACGTGTAGAAGCTGCCCGGGATGATTAGTGAATGGAGAAAGGGACTGTGGAGAAAGGTGGTGATTAGTGAGTGGAGAAAGGGACTGTGGAGAAAGGGGGTGATTAGTGAATGGAGAAAGGGGCTGTGGAGAAAGGGGGGTGATTAGTGAGTGGAGAAAAGGACTGTGGAGAAAGGGGGTGATTAGTGAGTGGAGAAAGGGACTGTGGAGAAAGGGGGTGATTAGTGAGTGGAGAAAGGGACTGTGGAGAAAGGGGGTGATTAGTGATGGAGAAAGGGACTGTGGAGAAAGGGGGTGATTAGTGAGTGGAGAACGGGACTGTGGAGAAAGGGGGTGATTAGTGAGTGGAGAACGGGACTGTGGAGAAAGGGGGGTGATTAGTGAATGGAGAAAGGGGCTGTGGAGAAAGGGGGGTGATTAGTGAGTGGAGAACGGGACTGTGGAGAAAGGGGGTGAGTAGTGAGTGGAGAAAGGGACGTGGAGAAAGGGGGTTATTAGTGAGTGGAGAACGGGACTGTGGAGAAGGGGGTGATTAGTGAGTGGAGAAAGGGACTGTGGAGAAAGGGGGTGATTAGTGAGTGGAGAACGGGACTGTGGAGAAAGGGGGTGATTAGTGAGTGGAGAACGGACTGTGAGAAAGGGGGTGATTAGTGAGTGGAGAAAGGGACTGTGGAGAAAGGGGTGATTAGTGAGTGGAGAAAGGGCCTGTGGAGAAAGGGGGTGATTAGTGGAGTGGAGAAAGGACTGTGAGAAAGGGGGTGATTAGTGAATGGAGAAAGGGGCTGTGGAGAAAGGGGGTGATTAGTGAGTGGAGAAAAGGACTGTGGAGAAAGGGGGTGATTAGTGAATGGAGAAAGGGGCTGTGGAGAAGGGGGTATTAGTGAGTGGAGAAAGGGACTGTGGAGAAAGGGGGTGATTAGTGAGTGGAGAAAGGGGACTGTGGAGAAAGGGGGTGATTAGTGAGTGGAGAAAGGGGACTGTGGAGAAAGGGGGTGATTAGTGAGTGGAGAAAGGGACTGTGGAGAAAGGGATGATTAGTGAGTGGAGAAAGGGACTGTGGGGAAAGGGGGTGATTAGTGAGTGGAGAAAGGACTGTGGAGAAAGGGGGTGATTAGTGAGTGGAGAAAGGGACTGTGGAGAAAGGGGGTGATTAGTGAGTGGAGACAGGGACTGTGGAGAAAGGGGGTGATTAGTGAGTGGAGAACGGGACTGTGGAGAAAGGGGGTGATTAGTGAGTGGAGAAAGGGACTGTGGAGAAAGGGGGTGATTAGTGAGTGGAGAACGGGACTGTGGAGAAAGGGGGTGATTAGTGAGTGGAGAAAGGGGACTGTGGAGAAAGGGGGTGATTAGTGAGTGGAGAACGGGACTGTGGAGAAAGGGGGTGATTAGTGAGTGGAGAAAGGGACTGTGGAGAAAGGGGGTGATTAGTGAGTGGAGAAAGGGACTGTGGAGAAGGGGATGATTAGTGAGTGGAGAAAGGGACTGTGGAGAAAGGGGGTGATTAGTGAGTGGAGAACGGGACTGTGGAGAAAGGGGATGATTAGTGAGTGGAGAAAGGGACTGTGAGGAAAGGGGGTGATTAGTGAGTGGAGAAAGGGACTGTGGAGAAAGGGGGTGATTAATGAGTGGAGAACGGGACTGTGGAGAAAGGGATGATTAGTGAGTGGAGAAAGGGACTGTGGAGAAAGGGGGTGATTAGTGAGTGGAGAAAGGGACTGTGGAGAAAGGGGGTGATTAGTGAGTGGAGAAAGGGACTGTGGGAGAAGGGGATGATTAGTGAGTGGGAGAAAGGGACTGTGAGAAAGGGGGTGATTAGTGAGTGGAGAAAGGGACTGTGGAGAAAGGGGATGATTAGTGAGTGGAGAAAGGACTGTGGAGAAAAGGGGGTGATTGAGTGGAGAAAGGGACTGGGAAGAGACTGTGGAAGAAGGGGAATGATTAGTGAGTGGAGAAAGGGACTGTGGAGAAAGGGGGTGGATTAGTGAGTGGAGAAAGGGGCTGTGGAGAAAGGGGGTGATTAGTGAGTGGAGAACGGGACTGTGGAGAAAGGGGGTGATTAGTGAGTGGAGAAAGGGACTGTGGAGAAAGGGGATGATTAGTGAGTGGAGAAAGGGACTGTGGAGAAAGGGGGTGATTAGTGAGTGGAGAAAGGGGCTGTGGAGAAAGGGGATGATTAGTGAGTGGAGAAAGGGACTGTGGAGAAAGGGGGTGATTAGTGAGTGGAGAAAGGGACTGTGGAGAAGGGATGATTAGTGAGTGGAGAAAGGGACTGTGGAGAAAGGGGGTGATTAGTGAGTGGAGAAAGGGGCTGTGGAGAAAGGGGGTGATTAGTGAGTGGAGAACGGGACTGTGGAGAAAGGGGGTGATTAGTGAGTGGAGAAAGGGGCTGTGGAGAAAGGGGGTGATTAGTGAGTGGATAACGGGCTGTGGAGAAAGGGGCTGTGGAGAAAGGGACTGTGGAGAAAGGGGGGGTGATTAGTGATGGAGAAAGGGGCTGTGGAGAAAGGGGGTGATTAGTGAGTGGAGAACGGACTGTGGAGAAAGGGGGTGATTAGTGAGTGGAGAACGGGGCTGTGGAGAAAGGGGGTGATTAGTGAATGGAGAAAGGGGCTGTGGCGAAAGGGGGTGATTAGTGAGTGGAGAACGGGGCTGTGGAGAAAGGGGGTGATTAGTGAATGGAGAAAGGGGCTGTGGAGAAAGGGGGTGATTAGTGAGTGGAGAAAGGGGCTGTGGAGAAAGGGACTGTGGAGAAAGGGGGTGATTAGTGAATGGAGAAAGGGGCTGTGGAGAAAGGGGGTGATTAGTGAGTGGAGAAAGGGGCTGTGGAGAAAGGGACTGTGGAGAAAGGGGGTGATTAGTGAGTGGAGAAAGGGACTGTGGAGAAAGGGGGTGATTACTGAGTGGAGAACGGGACTGTGGAGAAAGGGGGTGATTAGTGAGTGGAGAACGGGGCTGTGGAGAAAGGGGGTGATTAGTGAGTGGAGAAAGGGACTGTGGAGAAAGGGGGTGATTAGTTAGTGGAGAATGGGACTGTGGAGAAAGGGGTGATTAGTGAGTGGAGAACGGGACTGTGGAGAAAGGGGTTGAATGATGCCCCTCGTGGTTAGGAGGCCTCTGGCGGAGCTTGGCGCTTGGGGCTCTCTCCCTCCTGACTCGAATGCCTGCCGACGCCTTTTCCTTCCTTGCTCTCCTCTCACCGACCGGGGGACGCGTCTTGGTGGTCAGGGAAAAGGGAAGCATTGAGTTTATTTAATGACATTAGTATCAGTGATGGTGATGATGCGCCTTTTATTGAACACATGCTAAGTGCCAGGACTCTGCCCATTTTTCATGCATCATCATATCGGCTTCACAATGATCCAATGACAAAGAGGCTTTCATTCCCTTTGAAGATGAGAAAACTCAAGACTCGGGGCTTAGCCAGCGTGCCCAGGGGTGTCCTGGAGGCAAAGGCAGAAGTGCGACTTGGGCAGAGACGGAGGCCGACTCCAGGACTCGTGTCCCTGGCCACCGAGGGCATCTGTTTCTCTCGAGTCCAAGCACTTTGGGGCACAGCCATGCGAGTGCCCAGTGCCCGGGCAGCACGCCGCAGCGTGCGTGAAAGAGGGGGTGCTGCAGTGCTGGGACAGGGACAGGGACGCGGGCACGGAGAGCTTCAGAGCAGCTTCCAGAACAGAAATCACCCCGGGGGCAAACAGTAGGCGCCAACTTGCGGTATGGAGCGATATGACTAAGACACTTGTGGGGGGAGAGAACGGGAGCACGTTACATCCTTTAAGCACAGAATGTACTTTTTCTGATGTCCATAGAATAGTTACAAAAATAAAAATACATTAGCACACCTGGCTACACACACACACACACACACACACACACACCAGAACAAAACCCTCCGCATGTCAGAGTAGAGCTTGCCTAGGCCTCCCCTGGTTCTGCCGATGAGATCCTGGCCCTGTCTCCCTTTAGGTTTAAGCTGCTGAGCCAGGAGGAGGGCGAGTACTTCAACGTGCCCGTGCCGCCGGAAGGAGGCGAAGGCAACGAGGAGCTGCGGCAGAAGTTTGAGGTGAGCTGTCTGTCTCTCTGCCTCCGTGGGAACCGGGGAGCCTGCCTGTGCTGTCTGTCCCCTTCATGGCGCTGTTCCTAGCGTGGCCTTTCCTAACCCCAGGCCATGGTGTCTCCCAGAACACTACGATTTAGCCTCCAAGACCTCAGTTAAATGTCCCTGCCTTGTGAGGCCATCCCTGCCGCCCCGTGTTCCTGCAGCTCTAGACTTTTCTGGAAAGTGCTCGTTCTCTGCCGGGTGTTTTGGTGCTGTGGTCGGGGGCGGGGGTGATGGTGAACACAGTGACAGAATGTGTTCTGGCGGCTGAGTCAGGGGGTTTGCTGAGGGGTAGAGTCTGGGTTGGGTGTATTGGCAGGTGGTGCTGTCATGTGGAGAAATGGAACTGACTGTGCTGGTGACTCCATGAAATACCAGTGGGTGTATCTTCCAAAGAGTCCGAGCCCTGACCTTGGCCCTGACCTTGGGCTCTAGTGCTGGCTCTGCTTCTGCCTCCGACACCCCCTTCCCTTCTGTGGGGCCAATAGACCCTATTTTCATCTGCCTGAGAGCAGCTGGATGAGGGTACATCCCAGTTTCACAGAGAAAGCGTTTTGGGAAGAGGGGCCTGCGTTCTTTCATTATTTGTGTACTGAGTGTTTTTAAAGTTGTTCCATGAGGGAAAACACGATTTTGTTCATGTTTACCAATTTTAGATAAGCAGCGGTGGTTTACTGACTGAAAAAATGTACAGCATAGCTAGAAAAACAGATCACCATCACTGCTATCTATCAAAAACCCCACAAGCAAATGAAAAAATACAACCAGGGAACGTTCTTTGGACGAGGGGCCCACGGTACTTTGAGGACGTAGAGGGAATGTAAGCTTGTCTGGAGCATGGGGATGGCGTCCCTGAGGAAACAGCAGCGGGAGTTACCAAGTAAAGAGGGGAAGCATGCCGTGCAGAGAGGGCAGCACGTGCAAAGGCCCTGTGGCAGGGAGTGGCAGCCGCAGCATGAGACCGGCCACAAGGCACTGTGGGAGAGAAGGGAGAGCCGAAGTTGAGCTGAGGCAGGGCTGCAGTGCGGGGGCAGGCCCAGAAGGTCTGTGCTGGCCATAGCAAGGATTTGCCTTTTATTTCGAGAGCCGTGTTAGTTTTCCCCTGAACTTGACAGAAACAGCACTTGAGTGTTGACCCATATCTTGAGCCTGTGCCCTCCACAAAACCTGGACGATGGTGACAGCCCTGACCCCGTGGGATTTCCTTTCCTGGAAGCAAGTGGAATAAGCATGCTGGCCTTGAGCTTAAGCTGAACTTGGTAACTGAGGGTCATTCCCGTATACTTGGGTCAAGGCCAGAGGCGCTGATGGACGGACTTCCCACCCAGCCATGCTGAGAGCTGGACACTGACTGATAAACAGTCCTTCCTGAGACCGTTTCTGTCTCTCCCTCCCCCGAGGGCGTGTCCATTTGCTGCTGGTAAGTGTGTTACTGTGGGTGACAAAACACCAGGGCAGCCTTTCCTTGTACACAGTGAAGTTGCAACTTTGCAAAATGATTTCTTCTGTCCTCGGGCAGAAGGAACACAAGGATCACGTTTCCTGCGCGAGCAGAGCGTTTGCCGGGGCCAGTTCCTGGCGTGAGGGAACGGGCTGTTTCGTCCCTTGCTTCCGGCAGGAGCTCGCGCGTGCTGGCGTGTACCTGGGTGATAATCGCTCTGGGCCAAAGCTGTTGGCTAAAACATGTTTCCAACAGACTGAGAACTGTTCTCAGACACACGGAGGAGTTTCAGTTGACCTTGAACGGGAGAAATTGTAATCCCTGTGCAATAACCAATTAGCACCTAGAATGACTCAGACATTATTTTCAATTCTCTGATCTGGAGAAATTCCGAGTGATGGTAAAGTCAAGCTGCTGGAGTTGGGGTAATACTTCACAGTTGGGGTGTGTGGGGTGCAGCTGCCACGTGTGGTGCATTCCAGAAGGTCGGAGTGGGCTGAAGGACTGTCTTCTGACTGTGGGCTTGCCGATGGGCCAGGGAAGGGAAGGCACCATTCTGGATGTTCAGAATGGGTTTTCTGAGATTTTTCTAAAAAATTTCTTAGCGTTTTTAGATTTAAACGTGCTGACCATGTGCTGTGTATTATTTTAAGTGCTTTGGAAATACTAACTCGTTGAATTTCCTCCTCGTGACCACTTTGAATGGTAGATGCTATTAGCAGCCCCATGTCTCTTTCCCCAATGAGGCCCCAAGAGGTTCAGCCGCTTTCTCACATCCCACACTGCTCACTGCCCTACCTTGCGAGTCCCCGGCAGCGGACGGAAATGTAAGGACTCGAGCGCAGGCATTTCTCTGGAGGAGGTCCGAAGGGATGTGCGGGAAGCAGGGGGCCGAAGTGCACGTGCTGTCAGCCACGTACGCTGTGGGCACCCGGGGTTTCGTCCACTGGGAACTGCACGTGTGCTCAGGGTTCCCAGTCGAGGGGCAGGAGGCTGAAGTTCCCACCCGGGCCCTTCCTTTCGTGCTGAGGGCTGCTTCCAGGGAGGTAACTTGCCAGCACTTCCCACTTGCCCTGCTGTGTGCTCGTGCACCAGGGGAGCCCAAGGCAGGGCCACAGGGGTCCTGGGCCAGCAGCCCCGTGTGGAGAGGATGTCCCACCGGGCCCTGGGGTTGGGTGCACCACCCTCCCAGCATGTGCATGTGTCCACCACCCCAGAAGCTCTGCACACCCCGCAGTTTGAGGAATTTGTGAGGCTTCATTATGCAGGCACAATTGATCGGTTATTAACTCCATCTCCAGCCCCAGAAGATGGGGGTCGAACCAAGCTCCCAGTCATGGTTGGTCCAGCTGGGACAGCCTCCATCCAGAGGACATTCAGGAGCCCACCAGGAGTCCCCGTGTTAGGAAAAAGGATGCTCCTATTACCCAGGAAATCACAAGGGCTTTAGGAACTCGGATCAAAGGCCAAATAGTAGAACAAAGGATGATCCCCGCAGCCCTGTCACCCAGGAGATTCCAAGGGCTTCAGGAGCTCTTTGTCCGGAAAACCAGGGGCAGAGACCAAACATATACTTCTTATTGTGTCACATCCTATGGCTCCATGTAGGTGACGCTACAACACTGACCTCCAGGGATGGAGGGGGGAGCAGGGAGTCCTGTGTGGGAAGGAGGGAGGGGCCGCAGGACTTCCTGAGGGTGGAAATGTTCTGCATCCTGATCTGGGTTTGGGTTACTTGTGTGTATACATTTGTCAGAACTCACAGAACTGCACACCTAAGATTTATGCATTTCACTCTATCCACCTCAACCTTTAAAACATTAAAACGAAAAAAAATGGTGGGTGTTTTGTCAGCATGACAAGCAGAATGCTGGCAGAACCACCCGTGGAGAAGACAGACACTGGGCAGTTTTAAGGCTCAGGGCAGGGGGAATCTCGCTGACTGAAATCAGACTAGCCACCCCTTCCCCCTTCCGCTCACACGCCCAAGTTTACCCTCCCCCACGTCTCATCTCACTGAAGAGCGCCACCACCCTCCCAGGTGCTTCAAACAGAGCGGTCCTTCACTCCTGACCTCCCTCCCCCATCCGTGTCCAGCCCTGAGAAGTCTGTCTCCCGCTTCATTCCCTCCACCCTGCAGACACTGAGCCAGGCCCCGCCATTTCTCACCGTGATGACTGCAGTCACTTCCTAAAGGTTTCAAACTGGCCTCCTCTAACTGGGTCCCTTCCCTAAACTCAGCGTGCTCTTCCCAGGGCCCTGTGACAGCCTCCTGTGCTCAGATCAGCCCAGACCTTGATGGGGTGTGCAAGGCTTTCTCAGCTCCTGACTGCCTCCCAGGCCACATCTGCCTGGCCATCAGTGCTCCAGACAGATTTTAGTCTTTGAATGTGTCTTGTTGTCGGCTCTGTAAAGGCTTTCTGCTGCTGACTCAAATTCTTCACCTGGATAACTCCTAAATACATTTTGTGCAGAGGACCCAATTCCTGCTGGGATGCAAATTCTTTGAGCATCTGTATCTGCTTTGCTCCCTGATGGAGCCTCGGAATCTAGGGCAATACCTGGCATGTAGCAGGCACTCAATAAGTATTTCTTGAATGAATGAATGAATCTTCCCTGATATTAAATTCCATGGAAAGCTTTTTGTTGCCTCTTTGCCTTATAAAGACAAGTGAGTAATGCAACAATAATAATGTCTACCATCCACTGAGCATCTACTAAGTGACGGGAATGGTGCTGAGAACTTTGTGATACATTTTCTCATGTCATTAACTCATCTTCTTGGAAAGGGGACTGAGATTTAGAAAGGTTCATTAAGCAAATGCAAGTAAGTGCCTCTCTGTGGTGGTAGGCAGTCTTCATGGAGCTTGTGTTCTAGTGTGAGGAGAAAGACAGGAAGTTAAGAAACAAGTACATATCTGGTTTGTAGGTGGTGATAAGAGATATGAAGAAAATAAAGTAAATAAGGAGGAGGGAGATTGCTGAGAGCTATTTCATGTCAGGCACTTGGGATCTCTTAGAGGTGAGGGAGCTCTGGGGAAAGACCTCCAGTCACAAGAGAAAGCAAGTGCAAAAGCCCTGGGAAAAGAATGTGTTTGGTGCTTTCAGAGAACGGCAATGAGGCCATGTGGTTATAGCAAGGAGAAGGGGCTGAAATAAGAGAGTGCAGAGGGGCAAGGTTATCTGTGGACTTTGCCTGTTTCTCTGACAGAGACAGGAAGGTCTGGGATGTTTGGTGGAGGAGTGTTGTGAGCCAGGATTACACAGCTTGTCCACTGCCAGAGTTGGGAATTCTAAGCTGAGCTTTTAATGCCACAATTTTCTCACTCCTAGAAGCAAATCCAGTAACAAGGCCCTGGCAGCTGCAGGTCTCCCTGCTGTTCTCCTATCTCTTCTTGTTCCAGAGCATTTGCTGCCATTTGAGTCACTATTTTGCTGCTCACAGAAGCAGGTCCCTCCCCCTTTGCCTCACCCATTCATTTATCCATTTGACCAGAAACTATATTGGTTGTCAGGGAAACTGTGGAGAATGAGATATACTCTGTGCCCTCACTGTTTTCAGTGCGCCTGGGGCGAAAAGTGAACAGGCAGTTATCATCCAGTATAAATGGGAGGTGAAATGAATGAAGGAAGCAAATACTAGTAGGGATACTTAGTCCAGACACAAGGAATCAAGGAGGACTTGCCCGAGGAAGTGAAACGGGTAACTAAGTTGACGAAAGAAGGAAGGGGAGAGAATAGCCATCCAGAGAGAAGCAAGAGCATGTGCAAAGGCCCTGAGGTGGGAGGTGAAAGAATGAAGCCGGGTTGCAGGGAAGAAGGGCTCAAGGAGTGATGTGGTAGGAGAGCCAGGTAGGGCCCAATCGTGCTGGGCCATATTGGCCAGTACATGCTTCAAGGTCTTTATCCTAAAAATGAGTCACCACTGAAGCATTTTAAGCAGGTAGTGACTCGGTTGGGTGTGAGGAAGTGGAATCTTGCTCTGGCTTCATGTGAAGCCCAGTGTGGAGGGAACCAAGGTGACTGTCCAGGTGAGGGCTGATGGCAGGTGATGTTGGTGGAGATGGAAAGAAGATGAATTCTAGAGGCCGCGTGGAGGAAAAGGTGACTGCTCCTGGTGAGATGTGAGGGCTTCAAGAGAAATGGAGGTGCCAAGGATGGCCTCCAGGTTCTGGCCTTGCAGAGTGGGCTGTTGGCCATGCTTTTCATGGGATAGGGGTGTGTGAGTGGCAGGAACCACACCATGCATGTCTATATGTGTCTTCCTACAAAGGCATCTTCAAACCTTAATCATGTGTTTTTTTTTTTTTTTTCCGGTTTATGACTTGGCTTTTTAATGATGTGTCTTGTGTTTCCCCCTCCAGAGGGCCAAGATTGGCCAGACACCCAAGACTCCAGAAGAAAAAACTACCAACACCATAGCCAAATTTGACAACAATGGGAACAGGGACCGGATGAAGCTGAGTGATTTTAACTTCCTGATGGTGCTTGGGAAAGGCAGCTTTGGCAAGGTACAGTGTGGTTTGGTGGTTGTACCTGCTCCAGAAAAAAATTACTAAAAAGGCGAACACATTTATCTGAGAAGGTGACATACAAACTGAGACCTGAGGATGAGAATGAACAAGCTAAACATTCAAAGAGCTAGGCGAGAACAGCATGTGCAAAGGTCCTGGGGTAGGGAGGGCTTGGTACATTTTAGGTATCATCAGGAGTTGGGGCCAAAATGTCATGAATGAGGGAGGTAGTAGGATGTGAGGTTGAAGAAATGGGCAGGGCCTGGTCATGCATAGCCTTATGAGCTGTGGTGGGGAGTTTGGATTTTACTCACAGTGCAGTGGAGAGCCTCTGAAAGATTTTAAGCAGAGAAGTGACACAATCAGATTTGCCTTTTGGAAAAGATCACTCTTGCAGCCAAGAATGGAGACAGTGCCTTTCACATAGCAGCACAGTTGAAGGATGACCCGGGCCTCGTAGAGTGGTTCTGGATGCTTTTATAGATGCCTGGAGAGACTGTTTTACTGAACCTGAGATGGTATTATAAGTATTCCTGACTTGTTTAGTGTTGCATTGAGCCTTTTAAGCCCTTTGTGTGCCACAGATATGTCTAGTATAAATCTCATACCATGAACTCGGGTGTGCAAAGAATACAAGTTTCTTTCCCATCTCTGTAGCTTAAGTAAAGATATGAGTTATCCTGGAGTTGCCCTCACCCTGCTCATACCCCAGCTGTGAGTCAGCTGGTGAGTCCCAGCACCTGCTTCCCCAGAGCACGTCTTGCACTGACACTTCTCTCCACGCTCCCCATGCAACCTACGCTAACCGTGTACACCACTGACTGCTGCAGAAGCTCCTTGCTGCTTTCCTGCTCACCCGCGAGCTATAGTAATACCCCTTCCTTGTAGCAGCCATAGTCATTCTTAAAACACTACATTAGGTCAAGGCACCCCCCTGCTTGCAACACTCCAATGACATCTCTTCACAATTAGAATAAATTCTATCCTATGTTGTGGCTTACATCATTCTTTTTTGTAGAACATATTTTTATTGATTTCAGAGAGGAAGGGAGAGGGAGAAAGAGATAGAAACATCAATGATGAGAGAGAACCATTGACTGGCTGCCTCTTGCATACCCCACATTGGGGATCGAATCCAAAACCCAGGCATGTGCCCCGACTGGGTTTCTAACCGTGACCTCCTTGTCCAACCACTGACACACACCGGCCGGGTTGGCTTACATCATTCTTAATTATGACTCTTGATATAAACCCCACTCAACAACTTCCTTTTCTTCCTCCCGCCACCCACTCTGCTTGGTGGTTCCTGGGACTGTGAAACAGACAAAGCTCCTTCTGCCTTGGAGGGTTTGTGGTGCGTGGCTGGCTCCCTCTCGTCATTCCCAACGCGACTTAGAGGTCATCTCTTTTGGGAAGCCTTCCCAGACCACCTCCTCAGAGAGCCACTCATTCATCCTTCACTATATTTAACTCTCGCAGCACCCATCACCTGGTGATATTTTTCTTGCTTGTATTGGTTTTTCGTTCTTCTCCTCCTAAGATCTGACCTGCACGAGAGCAGGGACCTTCTCTGTCGTGTTCAGCACTGAACTCCCAGTGCCTGTGGATTGAGTTGAGTCAGGGCCGAGACTGAATGCTAGATTTTCTCTATGGGGCTCAGGTCATCTGCTGAGATGGATTGGGGATCTGGCCCATGCGGGATAGACATTGAGAGCAGGAGCACGCAGTAGGGTTGCTGATGGGCGTTGAGAGCAGGAGCACACAGTAGGGTTGCTGAGCAGTCCCACATACCCAGTAAGAAGTTGGTAATGGCAGTGGTCCACCCCACTGCATGATCTTTGCCAGCAGCTCTGAGCAGCCTAGATGTGGAGGCGTGGATGGTGGGTGGAGTTTACAGTAATAAGGGAGGTAAGGATTCTGGGATGAGGGATGCCCACTTCCAGCACGTTCTCAGCAAAAGTAGAGCGAATAGATGAATGCAGACAGTGTCTAGACCGGGCTGGGAGGAAGTCAGAGCAGGAGGAAGGTTGTATCCTGGTGAGAAAGAAGGAGTCTGGAGGCCTGGGGATGAAAACAAATGGATGAGGTCAAGAGATTTAAGATGCTAAGAACAGAGGCATTTAGATCCAAAGTTGGGGCGGTTTCCATGATGACATGGAAGAAAGTGGCCTAAATGAAGAGCTCTAATAGGCTGAGGCTGTTGGAAAGTTTTTTAAATTATATTTTTAGCAAGCACTACATCCCTGGTTCCTCATTAAAATTATATTTAAAGGGTAAATATTTTGAAGCCTTGCTCCCACCCAAGTTCGCATCTTTTCGTGGCCCCTCTCTGCTACTGCCCTCCTTAGGTTAACACTTTTGTTCATTTCATTTGCATCTTTCCAGTGTCTCCATGTTAATTTAACAAACATAAATGTGCATTTTTATTCTTGGCCTTGTTACCTCCAGAGTTAACAGTGTAGGTTGGAGAGTTTTTTATTGAGGAATGGAAGCTCCAGAGGGCCTCGTGGAAAGGGTTGGGGCTGGGGGGTGGGTGGAGAGGTGGGAGAGCGGGCCATTGGGGAGCAGTGAGGGAGCGGGCAAGTATAGATGATATGTTTCTATGGAAACTGTTATAATGATTGAAAGTTCAGTTTCAGACTCGGGATATGGCATCAAATAAATGACAACAACAGTATGTCATGAAAGCAACTAGGATAACAGAAACCTCTGTGACCCTTCAAAACAAGTAGCTATCCTTTGCCACCCTAGTTTGCCAACCGTGGTCTTACATTTAGATGCCCGAGTCTCCTGTTTTGCAGTCTTGTCAGGCAGATAGATCACACCCCTTAAAGGGGAGAGCACCGCAGGGCAGCTGCTACCCCGCACGCTTTCATGCATTTCAAAGCAAGCTGCAGGTGTTGGCACACTGTGCCCCTAAACTCTTCAGCGTGCATATCATTGGACCAGAATTCAATATTTGTTTTTAACTATTTTAAGGGGAAATTTACATACAACGAAGGACACAAATAAGTGTAGCGGCCTATGAGTTTTGAAAAACATGTACTTCGAAACCCTGTGGGGATGTACATATTAATCTAAAACATCACACAGATGCGATGTGCCACGGAGTCAGATGCGCCGAGAGCGCCTGCGGAGTGGGGGTGGCCTCGCTGAAGGCGGGGAAGGCTTCCAGGCCAAAGGGACTCGAGTGATATCTGGAGGACGGGCAAAGGACACAGACCGGGCACAGCACATGGAGCTCTCAGAAGGCCTCCTCTTCCTGGTCAGACCCCCAGCCAGGCTTGGTTGATCTGGGTGCGGCCAGGGCACTAGGCTCCTTTGTTAGCCAGGGTGAATTCAACTGTGGGACCGCCCCCCCCAACCCCCCCGCCCCCATGTGTACTGGCTCAGACACCATGGAAGCTCCCTTTTCACTCCTGCAGCAGTACCAGATGGGTGTTTCTGTCCTCGCCCACATCCTCCATGTAGTGGTTAAGGGATCCAGGTTCCTTCCATCTCATGTGGCTCCATCAATTCCTAAGGCCTTGTTCTGCCTACATTCAGGGGCAGAGGGGAAAGAGCGTATGGAGGAGGCTCAAGCTGCTTCCAAAAAGCCTTAGTTTGGAAATGGTACCCTTCGCTTCTGCCGACCCACTGTTAGAGAGAACTTAGTCGCATGGCCCTCCCTCATGCAAGGGAGGCCGGGAGAACAATGGTGGTGGAAAGCTAATCTCTCAGCTACACTCTGCTTTTCAGCTGCTGTTGGAGTTTTTCTTGGGGACACAAGAGACCTTCTGCTTTCCCCTTTAAAACTCCCAATCTATCACACCCACATGCAGAAGACTTCAAGCTCCTCCTCCCAGTGACATTTCCTTGGTTCAAATCATGGAACGTTCCAGGTGTTAGTGCTGCTTTTCCTGAAGCACAGCATAAGCTGGGGGTAAATCAAATAGGAAGTTAGTGTATGAAAAGAAAAGAAAAAAGTGGAAAGCCTTTAGAAGCTGGGGCTCCCATATTACATTTATCATTTCAAAAAGTCCCATCCAGGTCTGTTACTTTATATCAGTGGTTCTCAACCTTAGCTGCACATTAGAATCACCTGGGAATCTTTTTAAAATCCTGATTTCTGGGCCTCATCCTCCGGAAATTCTGTTTCTTTGTTATGGGGTGGGGCCACAATATTAGTAACAAAGAAACAGACTTTCCAGAGGATGAGGCCCAGAAATCAGGATTTTAAAAAGATTCCCAGGTGATTCTAATGTGCAGCCAAGGTTGAGAACCACTGCTCTATATGCATCTAAGCAGCACTAAAATCAGAACCTGAGAGGTGAAAGCAAAACCCTAGCCTTCTCCTTTAGTGCTTGAGGGCCCGACTGTCACTAAGGAGGCCACTGGCATGGGGATGCGGCTGGGGTCCCTCCCAGACCCAGCACGTGTGCTCTCCAAGGTGCTGATCCAACTCCTTCTGCTGATAATTCACACAGGCAACAGGGATGAGTAGCGCCTTGGCCAAGTTTCCTAAATATTGTTATTCATGCACCTGTTTACTGTTTGCCGTATACATACCTCCTTTCCACTACCTTAAATATTTTCTTTAAGTTGATGTAATTGACTTCCTTTTCTTTTCCTTTTTTTAAACACTCACCCAAGAATATGTTTTTATTGATTTTTGGGTGTGTGTGTGTGTGTGTGTGTGGGGGGGGGGAGAGAGAGAGAGAGAGAGAGAGAGACATTGATGTGAGAGAGAAACACTGATCTGTTGCCTCCTGTACATGCCCTGATCTGGAATTGAAGCCAAAACCTAGGTATGTGCTCTGACTGGGAATTGAATCCTCAACCCTTTTAGTGTATGGGACAATGCCCCAACCAACTGAGCCATCAGCCAGGGCTGACTTCCTTTTCTTGTTCTTAGCATTAATAGCAGTAATATTGGTGAAACCACAGGCTTGATCTGCCTGTTGTATATTTATTAGAGGCCTGGTGCATGAAATTTGTGCACTGGGGGGGGGGGGAGGGAAGTCCCCTCAGTCCGGATTGCAAGAGGGCGCAGGCCAGGCTGAGGGATCCCACTAGTGCATGATTGGGGCTGGGGAGGGACCACAGGAGGGCGCCAGGGCATGTCCGGCCCATCTTAGTTCCAATCAGCCCAACCCCAGCAGCAAGCTAACCTACTGGTCAGAGCATCTGCCGCCTGGTGGTCAGTGCATGTCACAGTGAGCAGTTGAGCAGCCTTAGCATATCATTAACATATTATGCTTTGATTGGTTGAATGGATGATCAGACGATTGGACACTTAGCATATTAGGCTTTTATTATATAGGATTTTAGTGTGTTTTAAGAGAATTTATTAAAAAAAAGTAATTTTGCTCATGGTACAGGTACTACATTATATGGAAAACTGTCTTAAGATCTTAAACTCACAATGACAATTTGGAACGTCAGTTACTATTGTATTTCTAAGGACACGAAGTGTTTTTGCTACATTTCTCTTCATATCTGGACGGTACAGAAAGTCTCTAATCTTCCCTGTCCCCCATAGCTTGTCCTTCGAAGAGGGACACACTCAACATTTCCTGTGTCCTTAGAGGCCTTGCCTGTGGTCTTGACTGGCTCTTCTCCATCATTTCTTCACTGAATTTATCCAGAGAATCAAACTGCCCTTTCAAGATTTGCTGCCTCTGCCCACCCCCCCTCCCCCCCGCCATGCCCTTGTGCCTCATCCTTTTGTTCTGTGACTTCCGCCCTCAGCAGCTTCTGGAATACCCATCTCCCAGGTTACCAGTGCCCACCTAGCTCCTAATTCTCCAATCTGAGGACACGGTGTGGTGGAAGCTGTGGCGGCAGAGGGCAGGCGTGAGGGAAAGGAACTGGGGCTCAGGTTGGCCCCACACCCCATTCCAGGGAGACGTTATCACTTTTATAGTAACTGCTCTCTGACGGGCATCATTAAGAAGTATTTATTGAGCATCTACTATGTGCCAGACACTCTTCTAGGGGCAAAGGACATGGCTGTGAACAAAAGAGACAAAATATCTGTCCTCACGGAACATATGTTGTGGTGGTGTGGCAATGGCGACGGTGATGGCGATGGCGACGATGGTGACAGCACCCCTGGCGCTCTGAGCCCTCCCTGTGCATCAGGCTCTGCTAAGTGCTCTAATGCACTGGCTCACACTTACGCTGTAATGCAGGACTCTCATCCCCACTTCACAGATGAGAAAGGAGACGCAGAAAGTGGCAATAACTTGCTAACACCACACAGCTAGTTAGCGGCACTTAACTGACCAGGTTTGGTCTAGATACGTGCGATCTTGGGTTCTCAATTGCAGACACTTAACTCTTGCATTTCTACTCTACACAGAGGTCCTTCTCTGTGCCACAGACATACGTGGGGAGGTTAACCACTCTCCCTCCTCGTTTTCTCCCTCTCCCTCTGTTTCCCTCCACGTGCTAAGCAGTATGCACGCCTCGGTGTTTCACTGCGCCTCTGCCATCAGACTAGCTGCATGCCCGTACGCTGACGGACGCTCGGGTTTCTGCTCTTCCCACATCCCTCTGGGCCTGTCCACCATCCATGTGGGGACGCGCATTGGAACTGCACCATCGGCAGGGATTCCCGAGAGGGCCCACGAGAATGGGCTTCACTCCCCTGGCCGCTGCCCTCTGCCCTCTCGCCTCCTCTGAGGCTTCAGCTCATGGGATCCTCCAAGTCTTTTCTATTCAGCCCCCACCTCCATTTCTTCTAGCCCTCAACCCGAGTCCTATTCCATGACCCCCACCCATCGCTCCAACTCTTACTGAGCTCCTACTAATTGCCAGGGACCATGCATGGATTCACATGCATGACATCATGTTAATTCTCACCACAGCCCTGCACGGCAGTTACTGATATTGACCTGTTATACCTCTATGGAAATTTGGAGTCAGAGCCCAGACAGCACGGCTCAGTGGTTGAGCGTCGACCTAGGAACCAGGAGGCCACAGTTCAATTCCTGGTCAGGGCACATGCCCAGGTTGCAGGCTCAATCCCCGTAGGGGGTGTGCAGGAGGCAGCCAATCGATGATTTTCTGTCAGCATTGATATTTCTATCTCTCTCTTGCTCTCCCTTCCTCTCTGAAATCAATAAAAATATTTTTTTAATTAAAAAAAGAAAGAAATTGTGAGTAGGAGAGGTTGCGTGACCTCCCCAAGGCCGCACAGCTGGAAAGAGACAGGACCCGGATTTGAAACGAAGTTTTGTGATTCCAGTTGCCTCTTCCCATCACCAGGGTGCTCTCTCTGCTTCGGGGCACTTACCCCCCCTCCCCGCCCCCGCCCTTCGAGCTTCCTTTGGGAGGAGCTTCAGAATCGTGCACAGTGACATGGGCACCTCCTCCCACTCGGGAAACGTAGAGCGTGTGTCCTGTGATTGCATCGCTATCAGGGCAAGTGTGTTCCTGTTACATCCTAAAGCCTTTCTTCAGCCTAAAAGTTCTTCATTTCCTGTGATTTGAAAGAAATGAAGACCCTCCCATGAGCCCCTAAAAAGGGCCGTGCCTTCCCCACGCTGCGCAGCGTGTCTCCTGAAGTTGGCCCTGGGGGCTGGCACCAGCTCCCCAGCAGCACGTCCTCAGCAACCTCCACGCTCGTCTCCCGAAAGGCCCCTGGTCACTCGTGTGAGCTTTGGGTGGGCACAGAGGGCATCCAGGGCTCCAGGCCCCGGTGGCAGCGTCTCCTGCTGGAACCAAGCAGCACTGAAACAGGACAGGAAGAAATTGCCACAGGAGATTACAGTCAGGGTGGTTCAAACCGGAGCCAAGGCCTCTTCACAAGTCTTGGCGCTCCTGCGGTGGGGTCGCCCTCCTCTTAGTCTCACCGGTGGGTGGATGCACGGCTCAGGTGCAGGCACTGGGCGCGGTTATAACCCTGCAGACAAGCCCTTCCCTGTATCACCTGCTGCGCGCCTGCCTGCCTGCCCCACGGGAGCTCCTGGATCACAGGCTCCAGACAGCTGGCAGCCTTTGCTGCTGCCGCTTGACCCTCCTCCCAGAGAACCAGTTCACATTTGCTGTCTGCTCTTGCTTCCTGCCTTCTCTTTGGCTCCATCCCAATTACAGCACCCTCCTCCCAGCCCCCAGTCTTTCATATGCGACTCTGATTGCTGTGCATTTTTGCCAACTCATCTCCCCAAATCCTGCGAGGCCCTCTCACTCTCCCAATTCTTCCAGGCCCTTCCCGTGCAGGGGCCGGCTTGGCTCTTCTGCCGCCTTCGCTCCTGAGTACACAGTAAGGGACAGACAAGAATGTACAAGGGTCCCTTTCCCCAACAAGACAGCTACAATAGAGAAAGGGAGGTGCCTGGAAGCAGGGCTTCCAGCCCCCTGTCCTGCAGGAAGCAGCCGCCGAGTGGGAGTGAGGACGGGGGATTCACTGGAAAGACGGGGCATGCTTCTGTGTGTCTCCGGCGCCAAAGGCAGGGCAGGGCGTGCTGTGGGAAGGCGAGGGCTTCCGGAAGCCCCACTGCCATGGTCTGTCCTGGCCCCCGCCTGTCACCCTGCTTCTGGGCCCTGCCTCCCACCACCTCCCTCAGCGTCTGCTGCTCTCAGTTCTCAGCGTCTCACCCCCAGGCTGAGAACACCTAGAGTTTACGTCCCAGGAAAGGGAAGCTGTGGCTCAGGGATCCACGTGGTTCGATTGGCCAAGGGGGCGCGCATTTTTTTATCCAGCCTGAGGAAGGCTGGCCCGAGGACGGGAAAGCGGGCGTGGGACGCGCAGCTTCCCTGAGAAAAGGGGGAAAACACGCGAGTTGAAGTCTGCGTGTTCTTTAACGTTGCCTGGCTCTTTGGGAAAAACAATCCGAAGTTAAACCTGGTCCTTTCACTGAAGGGCCAGCTGGCGCCTGTTAACAGGGAACTGTCTCAGCGGGTCATTCACGGCCACTGGTCCCATTCCTGAGCTGCAGGTCCCACCGCCCTCCATGCATCCACCGCACCTACATCCTCCTGAGCTGGTTCAGAGGCTCACAGCTCTGCTGCGATGCGTTCCTGTCCCCCAGCAGCATGGCCATCGTCTAAAACAGCCCTGTAGGTTATGGCCCTGTAGGTTATGGCCCACCCCGTGCACTTATGTTGGATGTGCAGACATAGATGGTTAAGGTGCATAAACAGGCCCTCGCTTATTGCAGCTCCCCTTACGCCGTCTGCTTCCCATCATGAACCGACCTCCCTGAAACCATTGCAGGATGGTGATGGGGTTTGAGCTCTGAGGATGTGTCTTAGTGTTTCACACGCACTGTTCATTGAGTCTTCACCATGACCTGGGGGCAGAAGGGGGGGCTGTAGTCTCCACTTTCCGTGAGGAGCTGGGAGAGCAGAGGGTGGAACTGGAGCCCTGCAGAGGGGGTGCGGCTCACACCCCACAGCCTGGCTCCTGCCCGCAAGCCAAGGCTGCACAGCTCACTGCGCTCAGCCCGTGCCCGCACCCCCACCGCACCCGCAGGCGCAGGGCGCAGGGAGCCGTGGCACACGGGGCAATGCCCAGGGCAGGGCAGATTGCAGGGACGTGCTTCCTGTGTGCAGCTCTTTGTTGAAATGAATGAGGGGTGGGCCCTACGTGTTTCGCTGCATTTTCTTTCCGTGAAAGGCATCAGTTAGTGGTCTGTTTTCCCGGGGACCATGTAAAAACAGTGAACCTAAGTCTGTTTTCGTTTTAACCATCTACTTTTGTGTAATCTAGCATATGATTCAAAGACAATTGACTAGACCAGTGGTTGGCAAACTGTGGCTCGCGAGCCACATGCGGCTCTTTGGCCCCTTGAGTGTGGCTCTTCCACAAAATACTGACTTCTGCGCATGGGCCACGAAGTTTCAATCGCACTGTACATGCGCGCCCACACGTGGTATTTTGTGGAAGAGCCACACTCAAGGGGCCAAAGAGCTGCATGTGGCTCTCGAGCCGCAGTTTGCCGACCACTGGACTAGACACACATGTCAGCGCATTGATTTGAGCTCACAAGGGCACTTCCGTACCTGGAATTGGTACTTCTCGGCCCTGTGCTGTCAGTTCCCTGGCACCAGTGGCTGGAAGCGATGCAGCCAGAGTTTTAAACAGTCGTCCTTTTGCGTTTCCCAATCGACAGTGAAACGCTTCTCTTAAACCCAGCGGGACTTCTCCAGTGAAGCACAGAGGCTCCTTCCAGGCTTAGCTCTCCTGCCCGCTCCTCCATCCCCAATCGCTGTGAGTCATTTGGGGGGGGGGGGGGAGGCGTGCAGTGACATTTACTTCACAATAGCAAGTCCTGAGAGCGGGATGGAGGCCAAAGCACCGCCATGCTTCACACTTCCCTGGGCCTGCTCTGCCGGTGGCAAAACTTCAGCCTGATGAAATCCAAGGTGACATGGCATCACTTAAAGGATTTAAAGCGTGCCACCTGTCAGCCTGGCTTCTGGCCTGAAAACTGTTTGTCTGTTGCACAGACCCATGCCCCCCCCATCAGCACCCGCACCGGAGTGGTGCATTCATGGCAACGATGGCCCTACACTGACCTCGCTATCGCCCAGAGTCCACGTGCGCCTCACGGTCGCCGCTGATGACGCACATCCTGTGCTTGGGCAGCTGTGTAAGACATGGTCCCCCCTGTGGTGTCAGCAGAGTCTCTCCAGTGCCCCCGTCCTCTGCGCTCTGCCTAGTCACTCCTCCACCCCTACCCCCTAGCAACCACTGAGCTTCTCACTGTCTCCATGGTTTTCCTTTCCCAGAATGTCAGGTAGTTGGAGGCAGGCAGTATGTAACCATGTAAAGAGTTTTTATTTTAAGTATAGAAAACCTTACATAATCAATCATGAAATGACCACGCCATGTGCTCTGAGCATCGCTGCAGCTGCTCTCAGCTTTGTCTAGTCAACTTGAAATCACGTCCACGCAGCAGCTCAGCCCTGCCCAGATCCACGCTATTAACTCCCCATTAGCATCTCTCCCCGCTCTCCCACTTCTCAATTTTTCCTGAAGTGCTTCTTCAATTAGCCAGTCTGCCCAGTGGCTGCTCCAAAGCGCCATTAGAAGCCAGAAGTCGTTTCTAGGCTGCTCATGTGTTTGCTGCTAGAGACAGGTGCATTCGACTCCCCAAACCACACGACTTCCTGTTCGATTAGTGTGACATGTATGTGTGGGTAGACATGCTGAGGAAATCTGACCCGGAGTTGAATGGTAAAGTGCACTTTGGAGAATTGAAATTAGGGTCTTCAAGAGAACCTAGATAAAAACGACTCCACGAAGTTGGAAAAAGAAGACCCAGACTGTGTGAGGGCCCTTCATGAAGGGGAGCGTTGCATGCTGGGAGAGCCGCATAGGTGCAGGCCTCGCCAGCCGAGACGAGCAGTGCACTGAGCTCTGTCTTTGTGTCACGCTCTCCACACGCCCTGTGAGCTAACAGGCTTGTGCCTGCATCTCACCCCATTGTCCAGCTGCTACAAGATCCCCTGCCCTCGTGTCAGGCCTCTGTTTCTCGGGTGGGTGGCGTAGGCCACCCCTCACCTTTGCTTGGTCTGAAGAAGGGCTCTGGCAAGTCTCCATGCCAGAAAAGACGAGTCTGTGGGGCCTGGAAGCCACACAGCCCCTCCCCTCTTTGGAATTTTAGAGGTTAACGGATGGTTTGCTGATTCCACAGGGAAGTCCTGTCTGTGCCGGGCATGCAGCTCCGTGGAGCCCTCTGGCCCCTCTGGGAGGCTCCTGCCCAGCCCGCCTCTGGGCAGACAGGATGGGCTTCCTCTCGCTCCGGGCTCTGCCTAAGGACCTGCTGAGACAGATTGCCCAGGAACGTTGGTCTGTGCTCTGGCCCACTGTCTGTCATCCCACAGAAGGAGTAGGAACGTCCCTCTTAATCCCCATAATTATGCTCGCACTGTAACAGTGGGGCTTGCTGTGTGCCGGGCACCTGCTGTGCCTGCATTATTATGTCACTTGCTCACACGGGGAGGAACTATTGTTATGCCCTGTAAGGACAAGGGCACTGAGACTCAGAGAGGTTGAGCAACTTGCCCAAGATCACACAGCAAGCACATGACAGAGTTAGGATTTGAACTCATGATTCCAGAGCAGAACTTGTTCCTACTACGATTTTATGATTCTGATTAGATATAAACTTCCAGCTGATCACTCTGTGAACGTCATAATCTCAGTCTTACTTCAAATAACTTGTCAGGATACCTGCCAAAGGAGGGTGCCGAAGCTAACTTTCATTTTGTAACCCACTGCACCCAAATTCTCTCAAGATCCACTCTGGAGGAGGGTGGCTGTCCCTGGCAGTGCAGGCAGACGGTGTCACCCAGTGCTCTCTCCCCTGGTTCAGTGCCGTGTTGGGGGCCTCTTGCCAGCTCACCGCCAGCCTCCAGGGGCTTGGCTGGCAGGAAGGCCCTGTGCTCAGAGCTCTGATGGAAGGTATGGAGTGCGCAGGCCCCGCCCTCAGACCTCCTGGGATTCTGAGGTGCAGCTGGAGGAACATGGCTCAGGGGCGTGAGCAGCACGGCCAGTCTGGGAAGGATGGGGGTGGGGGCGGATCACTGCACCTGCCAAGCGCAGCACTGAGCTCTCCCAAGTACCCCGGACAGGTCTTCCGAGGGACTGGGTGGCACCCAAGCAGGAACTGGGTCCAGAGCAGTGTCCCTCAAAGAGGTGGAACCCTAAAGTAGAGAGGGGACAGGCCTGGCAGTGGGTCAGCCCCCAGCCCTGCACCAGCCTTGCCCACAAGCCGCTCCCTAGTGTGAGAGGCGTGGGGGGGAGGGGAGGGATCCCCTGAAGGCCCACAGCTGACACACCTGGCTTTAGTTTCTCTCTCCATGCCCACCTCAGCTCATGGCACCTCACGGATCCTCTTCTGCTAAGTTAGTGTCTCGGGGCCTGATGATCCCCGAATGCCTGCCTGCCTGCCTGTCTGTCTCTCAGATTCCCCGCCTGAGTTTATCAGTTAAGATCCTTCCCAGTCCCTGTGTTGTAGCTTGCAGGCCCGCATGGCTAGGTGGTTGGGTCTCCTCCCCCTCCTCCTCCCCCTCCTCCTCTTCCTCCTCCTCCTTCTGCTCTCCTGATATAGGCCCGCGACTGAGAACATCAGCCACGGCAGCACCACAGATATTTCATGTAGACCTACATTCTAGGGAAAGCTTGTGTTTCTCCTAAGAAATTATTTCCTTGTAGAAAACAGGAACTTTTGTTCTGTTCATGTATCTCTGGTGCCTTCAGCTTCTAGAAAGCTGAGAGTACACACACATAAGATTTATAATATACAGGGGTAGGCAAAAGTAGGTTAATAATAAATAGTATAATAATAATACAACAATAAGCCTTCACATACAACTATAAACCTCCTTTTGCCCACCCTGTATATACAGTGGAGTTGCACACATGCATACACAAATATATAATATATATGCACACTATGTAATCAGCACAGCTATGTAATAATTTATTTCTATTATATTTTTGTTAATCCTCACACAAGGATATTTTTTCCATTTTAGAGGGAATGGAAGGGAAGGGTGGAGGGGTGGGGGAAGAGAGAATGGGGAGGAGAGAAGCAGGAGAGAGAGAGAGAGAGAAACATCGATGTGTGAGAGACATGTTGATTGGTTGCCTCCCGAGCACCCTGAGACCAGGCCAGGGACCAAACTTGCAACCCAAACAAATGCTTTGACTGGGAATCAAACCTGTGACTCTTCGGGGCAGGGGCCAACACTCTAACCACTTAGCAACAACAGCCAAGGCTGCTATGTCATGCTTTTTAACTAGCTTTATCAAGGTATAATTTACACAGCATAAAATCCTCGTTTGTGTTATATAATCTTGAATGCTACCTCCAATTCCTGTGAAATGTGGGTTGGATATAGGCGTATGTGCTAAACTATGCTGAAGATCTTTAGTGACCAACATCTAGGGCAGCCGTGGGCAAACTATGGCCCGCGGGCCGGATCCGGCCCGTTTGAAATGAATACAACTATTGAAATAAAAGACCGTACCCTTTTATGTAATGCTGTTTACTTTGCATTTATATTAGTTCGCACAAACACTCCATCCACGCTTTTGTTCCGGCCTCCGGTCCAGTTTAAGAACCCATTGTGGCCCTCGAGTCAGAAAGTTTGCCCGCCCCTGCAATAGGGGCTTGTTTGTTTTTTAGCTGCTTCCTCCACTCAAATATACTTATTCATTCATTCAACACTTATTCATTGAGTGCCTACTATGTGCTGGATGTTGGGGAGAGAAGAGTGAACGATGCAAACAAAATAGCTACCCTCATGGAGGTTCGTTCCAGGAAGGAAATAAAACAGGTTAGTAGAGGGCCAGGTGTGGCAAGTACCGTGAAGAAGAACACAGCAGAGGGAGAGCATGGGGAGCGGCAGAGGGCTGCAGCTTCAGAAAAGGTGGTCGGGGGACCTCTTTCAGGAGGGCGCAGGGGGCAGACTGCAGGCATGTCATGTGGGGGGCGGGGTCCAGCCAGCAGGAGAGCGGGCTGAGGATGGGCAGGCAGAACTAGGCAGGGGCGCTGTGGACAGCGGGCCGGAGGTCCTGGCACCTCGCCCCGGAACGAGGGTGGGTATTTTTGAATGTAGAGCTGACCACACGTGCTGATGTAAGAGAACTGAGGGCGGCTGTTGACATGGGGAAGTGCGCGGTGGGTCCGTGGTCCCTGCCTGTCTCTGCCTGACCCCCTTAGTAAGCCAGTGGACACACAGCTCCCTCAGGGCGCATCTCCTTCGCCTGCTGAGAACCGGAAATTGGTGCTGGTGGACGAGGCTGATGATGGCACTGCGGTGGGTACAACGGCCTCCCCCGACCGTGCTTGGGTCCCAAGGGCCGGTGCCTGTGCCCGACCTTGTGTGGACTCAGGGTCTTGGCAGGTGCAGGCAAGCTAAGACAAGCACACGCTGGATTAGGGTGGCCCAGGCCAGTGACTGGTGATTTTTTCAGAGGCCATTTGGGCACGACACGGAGACCCAGGCAAGACCACCGTGTGGAGACAGACGGGCTGGAGTGACGGAGCCAGGCAAGGAGCACCCAGGTTGCTGGCCAACGTGGCGCTGGAGAGGCTGGGCAGGCTCTGCCTCTGAGCCTCTAGAAACAGCCCCGCCCCCCCCATCCCACACTTCTGGTCACCAGACTAAGAGCAAGTTCCTGTTGCTTCAGGCCCCAGTTTCTGGTCTTTGCTGCGGAGCCATGGAAGCCAGTACACCCGCTGGCTATTAGCACTCCTCACTCCAGCACCGCGCACACCTTACCCGACCAAGTCCCCTCAGCACCACCCACAGCTGAGTATCGTGGGCCTCCCTGCTGTACAGATGAGGAAATCAAGGCCCAGCAAGTCACATGACCTTCCAAGGTCCAGCGCTAGCACGTGGGAGAGCTTGACAGGTACCAGGTCTTCTTTTCTGGAGTCCGTGCCCACCATCAGGAGCCTGGGCTGGTGCCAGGAGCCAGGATCCCTGGCTCACTCGTCATCTGCTCTGCAGCCAGACGCCCTGCGCTCCCCCTCTCCATTCTCTGCGGTCGCTGGAGGCCTGCTGTCTTCACGTCTCCCCAGAAGATGCGTGGGTAGCAGGTGTGGCTTGGGTTTGATAAGAACATCACTGCGCACATCCTTTCCTCTGGTTGGAATGCCACCGGCAGAGGAAGGACAGCGAACAAACAGCCCCCCTCCCCCCGCCCCGTTGCTATTGGCTGAAGTGGAAGCTCCTGACCATTAATCCACGGCCCCTTCCACCTAAAGGAACGCATGCTGTCGGGGCCGGAGCGCCGGCTGCCTCCCGCCGTTCTCCCTGCTGATGCTCAGGGCCCAGGAGAGAGGGCAGGGCTTCTTAAGCCACTTGCTGTGAGGAACCAGGGCCGTGTCCGTCCTGTCGCGGGCACGCCACCGAGCCCAGCTCATCGCGACGAGCGTGTGGTGTGAGCGGGGAAAGGCAGTGACTCTCCCCCTGTGGCTGTGAATCAGTCCACAGGGTCCCAAGTCTGAGCAGGTGGGTGGGAGGGAAAAGGGGGCCCAGCAATAACCTGCAGGCGGCAGCCTCACAGCACAGAACTGGAACCTGGGCCTCGGGGAGCGAGAAGGGGTGTGGTTGAGCGTGACTTAGGCCACAGGTGACGCAGCAAGAGCCTTTCCTAGCAGACAAGTCACCTAACTCCCCTGTAAAGCAGGGGCAGGAGCAGTGCCCACGCTCCACATTCGCGGGGATTAAAGGAGGTGATGCACAGAGTGTGTAAGGCGTGGTGAGGTTATCTTCATGGGCCCCAGGCTAGGCCCCTCCCCTCAGGTGTCTATCGCTGCATTAACAAGTCACCCAGAACTCAGAGGTTTAAACCAACAGCAATCATCTCTCATCTCTTGTAGCCCCTGGGGGTCAGGGAATTGGGGTACTCACTGATGGGTCTGGTTTGGGGGTCTGTCCTCTGTGGCCGGAGCTGGGACAGCTGGGGCTGACACACCTGGAAGAGCCACCTGGGCCCCTGGCTCTGCATGTGGTGGTAGGGTCTTTCTGCGTGACCTCATTCTGTGGCTTCACCAGCACAGTGACCTCAGGGCTCCAGAGGCAGGCGCCCAAGAGAAACGGACAGAAGCTGTTGCCTTGGAACCCACCTGGGGCCACGTGCATTGGTCGGGTGGGGACACATGTGTTTTGTTATTATTGAGCAATATTCCTGTAGAATGGCAGCTTCTTTGAAGAAGTTGGAGGGGAATAAGAGACATAAACTTCCAGTTATAAACTAGAGGCCCGGTGCACGACATTCATGCACTGGGGGAAAGGAGGGGAAGGTCCCTCAGAGTGGGCCTAAGCCACAGTCAGACACCCTCAGCGCTACTGCAGAGGCCGGAGAGGCTCCTGCTGCTCTCCCCAGCCATCAGCCTGGCTTGTGGCTGAGCAGCCCGCCCCCTGTGGGAGCTCACTGACCACCAGGGGGCAGCTCCTGTGCTGAGCGTCTGCCCCCTAGTGATCAGTGCGCGTCATAGAAACTGGTCCTTCTGCCGTTTGGTCGATTTGCATTTTACCCTTTCATTATATAGGATAATCACAGGAATGTAGAGAAAGCACAGGGAATAGCCAGTCGTCCCTAATAACTTTGTGTGCTGACCGATGGGCGCTAGACTTATGGGGGATCACATCGTCAGGCACACAAATGTGGAATCACTAGGTGGTACACCTGAAACTAAAATAGTGCTGTGTGCCAACTAGACTTTAATACAAAAAGGAAAGCTTGACTAGAATATTAAGGAAAAAGGAAACGTCCCTTCTCCCCGTGAATGACTGCCGAGACGTTGTTAGGAAGATAAGACAGAAGGAGTGTTTTACTTCTGGACACCGCCTCACCCCCATAGTGAGTGAGTCGGTTTTGATGGTACCTCAGAGTCCCTCACAGCAACACGCTTGGCGCTTAGACTCCAGAGGAGAGGGGGCCATGGTTAGAGTGCAGACCCCGGGCCACGCCCAGAGCCTTCTGGATGGGAGGAGGGCTGGGAAGCTGTGCTGAGCTGGGGCCGGGGGGGGGGGGGGGGGGTGGATTCTGACACAGGCCAGAGGCACTGTCTCTGTAAAGAAAGGAACTTGCGCCAACTGGCGTGGCTCAGTGGTAGAGCATCGACCTATGAACCAGGAGGTCACGGTTTGATTCCCAGTCAGGCAGGGGCACCTGCCCGGGTTGTGGGTTCGATCTCCAGTGTGGGGCCCCCAGTGTGGGGCGTGCGGGAGGTAGCCGATCAATGGTTCTTTCTCATTATTGATGTTTCTATCTCTTTCTCTCCCTTTCTCACTTAAATCAATAAAAATGTAAAAAAAAAAAAAAAAAAAGAAAGAAACTTGCCCTTGTGTTAAAGGGGTTCCTGAATTTTGTATTTTCATTAAGACTTTGAGCTACTCAAGCAATAACTTTGTCTTATAGGACCGCTAAGAAGCATAAATGCACTCAGACTAACTTAATTTAAATGTAAGGATGGTTTTATTGGAGGGCTAGGGAGTTTTCTAATGGGACACAACCCAGCTTCCTGAGAGGCTGGGACCGGGAGCTGGAAATCGAGGTCTTTGCTCATTCTCCACCTTCTCCTCACACGTCTGTTTCGTTCTTCTTCGCTTGCGTGTGCGTGTGGTGAAATGAACCACTGTCGGCAGCTCTGTGTTCTCTCAGGGCCCAGGACTGACTACTTGTAGTCTCCTAATTGCAAATCCTTAGGGAGAGAATCTGATTGGCTCAGCTTAGGTCAGCCATCTACCGATCAGCTATGGCCAGGTGGGTCCACTGCCCAATCAGAAGGTTCTTCCTTAGAGGCTTCTAGGGAATGGTACCTGCTGGTCACTGCTCCCTCTGGCGCAGCCCCGACCAGTGACAATGTTGATGTGTCGTGAGCCACACCAATGACTAACCTGCCTTGGCTGGGACCAGGCTCATGGATGGAGGCCCTGGGCAACAGGAGAGGCGCTGGAATACCACTGTCACCGTCCTGTGATCAGGTCTGAAGTCTCTCTCCCGCTCTGGAGCACAGAGTCAGAGCATGCTGCTGCTGGTTCACTGCTGTACCCCCAGTGCTTACAGGCTCATAATGAATATTAAATGATAAGGGAACAAGAGCCCCATATTTAGTTTGATCAGGAATCCCCTCTTCCCACAAATATTTATCGAACATCTACTGTGTGCCAGGTACTATCCCAGCGTCTTGGGTTACACTAGAGAACAAACAGGCAAACATACCTGCCCTCACGTGGCTGGGCGTTGACCCATATCCCGAAGGGACCGCTAGGTGCCGCTGCTCTGGAACCGTCTGTTGGTTGGGTTGAGCCACTGCAAGTGTGAGGTCTGTGGGTGTTTAGAGCCAGTGGGAGCCCGTGGACAAAGCCGGGGAGATGTGACTGACGAGCTCCCCCGGCGCCCGGCCTCCACCCAGCCTGCCCTGCTGTGTCTCCCCAGGTCATGCTCTCCGAGCGGAAAGGCACGGACGAGCTCTACGCCGTGAAGATCCTGAAGAAGGACGTGGTGATCCAGGACGACGACGTGGAGTGCACCATGGTGGAGAAGCGGGTGCTGGCCCTGCCCGGGAAGCCACCCTTCCTGACCCAGCTGCACTCCTGCTTCCAGACCATGGTAACTCGTGCGGGGCCTGGCGCTCTGCCTCGGGCGGTTCAGTGGGTTTGGGCCAAAGCTGTCCCAGAGGCACCTGGGTGCTGCCCGTGGCGACGGGGGAATGTGGGCCCAGAGAGGCTGCTGAGCATTTCTCAGCGGCCCTGAGACGCTCTCCCCGGAGGCAGGTGCTGCCTCAGCAAAGATGCAGGGACTCAGCCGATGGGTTTGGTGGGTTTTGCAACCTGCGCAGCAGGGCCTTTCACAGCAAGAGGCCACTTGGGACAGAAGTGCAGGACTTTCGGCCTCACAATATGCGATGTAGCAGCAGGTGGGGATGTGGGCAGAGGTCCAGCACTGTGCTTAGGTGGCGGTGGGCAGCCCTCTGGGCCCTTTGCCTGGGGCTCCAGTACCTTCCCCCCGTGGCATGGACCTCTTTGGACGAGGGGTTGCCTGAGGACACAGCCCTCGGAGGACCCCTAGGTGTGAGCTCAGAGCTGTGGCTCCCGAGGGGGGACATTTGTGCTCTAGCTGCTGTAGACTGTGACTCCAACTCTGAGAGCAAGAGACATCCCTGTAAGACCGCTTAGCCTTGTTCCTGCTTAAACTAGACCTTGGCCTCCACACCTAAGGAGGGGAGGCCAGAGCCCCCACTGCAATTATTAGTTTGAATCCTTTAATGAAAAAGCACAAGATTCCCTCATCTAGTGCCTGCTTCCCCAGGGTGCAGTTCACATGGGAAAGGCAGGATAATGCTTGATTCGTTCCCGTTGTTTAACAGTTTCTAAGAGTTGGTTCATTATTATGCTCCAAAGGTGACTCATGTTTGCTTTGAAAATAAAATTTTCGACTTAGGGAGTCAGTGCAAAGAACAATACAAGTGAGCAGTAACTCACGTCATCTGGGGACCTGGCAAAGGTGGGGAGTGAAGCCTCAGGGAATGCACGTGGGGGCTGCGACCGGACTAGACTAGACCCTCAAGCTTCTAGTCCAGCGGTTCTCAACCTGTGGGTCGCGACCCCTTTGGGGGTCAAACGACCCTTTCACAGGGGTCGCCTAAGGCCATCGGAAAACACACATATAATTACATATTGTTTTGTGATTAATCACTATGCTTTAATTATGTTCAATTTGTAACAATGAAATTGGGGTCACCACAACATGAGGAGCTGTATTAAAGGGTCGCGGCATCAGGAAGGTTGAGAACCGCTGCTCTAGTCCCTTCCTTCCCAGGCTTCTCTTTTTCCGTCGGTGGTCCCCAAGTTGCCTGGCGGCATCCGCGGGGGAAGGGGGCTCAGCCTGGTGAATAGACTGGACGGAGACCTTGTCTCAAGGCGGGGGCTGGGCCTGCGGAGTGGTTTTCAGTTTCAGTTGCGCGTGTTGAGACTGGGAGAAATCGGTCATCTGTGATGGATATTTGCTGAAGTTCAACGTCTTCATTTGTAATTGACTATTTTAAAAACGATACATTAACTTGGAAATTACTCCTGACTGTTGGGCGGCGTGTCAGTGTGCTTCCTGGGATGGGAGAGCAGGGCCCGGTCTCGCAGAGGCTGCTCCCTGCCTGGGGCCCTTCCGGGAAGAGGTTTGGACCCAGAGAGCCCAGAGCGTGCGATGCAGCGGGTGCTCGTCTTGCGTGGCCGGAGCCCACGCTGGGGGCCTGGAGGCCGGGGCAGTGTCCAGATCTCGCCGGCGTGGAGGGAGCATGCGTCCTGCCCTCATCCCATCGCACAGGTGAGGGGGCTGAGGCCGCACAGCTGGTGCTTCAGGGCCAGGATTGAACCCAGGCAGCCAGGCTCCGAGGGGCTTTGCAGTAACTATGCCTTTGAGTGTGAATCACAATGTCCACTCCCCTGGAACCCTGGGGCGGGACGCAGCACTGCCTGTGCCCGGCTGTGCGGGGCCTGTGCCCTCAGGAGCCTTGCCCCTCTCCCACCTGCGCAGACGCGCCTGGTGCTCCATCCCTCAGAGAGGAACTGGCTTCCCATCTGAGTGTACCATTCAAGCACTGGTTTCTTCCTGGGCTCCCTAAAGGTATTGCGACAGAGAGGACTGGCATCCCACGTTACAGGGAAGGATTGACGACCTGGGTGCTGGGTGGTTCTCCCTAAACACAGCACCGGACACACGCCCGCTGGACGCGCCTGAGCTTTGCCAGTCCAGTGTGTTGAGCTGCCACCAGAATGGCCTTCGTAGTGGTGACGACAAGGACAAGAGCAGAGCTGGCCCTGCGAGTGCCAGGCCGCGCCGGACCCTGCTCAGCCCGCAGGGGTCCCCACGCTGCCCTCGGCACCTCTGGGCGGCTGCTGCCCCGGGTAGGCAAGGACACTGGTGTGCAGAGGCGCCCGGACTCCTGCCGCGCACACGGGGAGCGTGGCCCTGGGGCCGGTTCCCAAGCCTCGCGGGCCCCCCTCAGGCACCGGCCTCCTGCCCCTGCCTCGCTCCGGATTCTCCCTCTGGTTTAGGAATTATTTTCACTTTCCTGGTCACATCTAATTTTCACAAGGGGACTGTTCCCACCTGCACAGAGGACGCGGACCCTTGAGAGATGCGCCGGCTCCGGTCACCAGCGCTAAGCGGCAGGTCCTCGTGCCCTGCAAGCGTCACTCCCACCATGAGGAGACCTGCTTCCGCAGGACGTGGCACTGCTGGAAAGATCGATCAGGGAGCGATTTAGAGTGCAAGGGGCATCTACACGAGCGATCCGCACGGCGCCTCCCTGCTGGGAAGGCCCAAGGAGGTCGCCTGCCTCCCGCTCACCCTCTGGACCCGCGCATTCTCTGCACCCCAGCCTGGTGCCCTGGAGGAGGCAGCCCGGCTGAAAGGCAGTATCTCGAGAGCCGTGTCCCTAAGCGTCAGCCAGCGCTGCCGTGGACAGAGGGCTAATGCTTACGGATGCCGCCAGCGGGGTTACTGTTGGCGTAAACGGTCCAGGATGCCGCTGCGTCACTGCGAGGGGACAGCAGGAACTAGAGAGACAAGCCCTGTCCCCACAGAGAGGCCGTCGGCCACCGTGGCAGCAGAGCAGAGCGGCGGGGGCGGCGGGGTTGGGATGGGAGGTGCTGCTTTGGGTAGGTGGACAGGGAAGGCCTTCCTGCTGAGGATGGCGTTTAAGCAGCGACTGGGGTGGGCAAGGGAGCGGGCGTGAGCGTGTCTGGGCCAGTGTCCGCGACAGCAGGACACTGCGGTGGTGCCCCCGCGGGACGCCCGCTTGGCGCCAGAGGAGCGGCCAAGGCCACTGGGCTGAGCGGATTGCCGGTGTGTTTTGTGGTCCAGAATTCCTTTATGAATCATCTACCTTTAAAAAATGACAGATCTGGCGTAACGTTGCAAGTGTGGTGTTTGTCTTGCCAGAGATTTAGAATTTGAAGATAAAAGATCTTAATAGGATTTTTTTAAAAAACACACACCTTAAGGTGGTCAAAATAGATAAAAGAGAACAAGACTCTACCAATATACAAAGCGCCTTTGTCCTTCTTAAAATGATGCAAATTTAATTCCTAAAACCTTGTGTAGAAAAGTAAAGTTACATCAGATGTATTCTTAGACAATTGGATTTGAAACCTTTGACAAATATGCACAACGCAACTTTAACAGAAAATGTAGGAGATACATTCTATTTCAGAGATGATTCTAAATGTGCGAAAATGGAATGTGCACATAGAAAGGGACCAGGGGGGAAAAAGGGAGAAAGAAAGAGAGAAAGAAAGAGAGAAAGAAAGAAAGAAAGAAAGAAAGAAAGAAGGAAGAAGAAGAAAGAAGAAAGAAAGAAGAAGAAGGAAGGAAGGGAGAAGAGAGAGAGAGAGAGAGAGAGAGAGAGAGAGAGAGAGAGAGAGAGAGAGAGAAGGAAGGAGGAAGGAAGGAAGAAACCAGGAAGAGACAGGCACAGACTAATCAAAACGTTGGCGTGAATTAGGGAGGGTCATGGGTGACCGTCTTTGTCTTGAAAAGTGTCGCAAAGCGCCACACGGTGGAAGCGTGGACACCCAGACAGACGCAGGAGCCATCCGAGGGCTCGATGCTTGGAGATTGCTCACTGGATGAACTGGCCTCAGGTGGGCGGGGCTCAGGGAGTTGTCCTCTAGCGCACACAGGGATAAGCGTGAGCACCTCCGCTACAGAAACCCGGGCTGGGATGCCCTGCTCGCTCTGCATGTGGGGTCACTGTCCTTAAAGGGGGCACGGGAAGCGGGAGTAAGAGAGGTGATGTGCCACGTGCAGGAGCAGCAGTGAGCGGAGGCCGCCCGCGTCCAGCTGGGCTGGGGCACCTGCTGCGGCGACACGAGGGGATTGGGTTTTCCAGGGGCAGCTGTCAGCCGCCACATTCACAAAATTTCCCAACTGCCAGTGGGCACAGGCAGTTAAGCCTCCTTAGCAAAACATCTATTTTAAATGTTTTCTTTTCGATGGAACATATGCACTTCTTTTAAAAAAATAGAATTAGATTTTATGAGTCATTGAAGGATAGAAGTTACTTCCCGAATTTGCTGTCTTGGCCCAATAGGAACTCAGTTGCAAGGCATGCTGGGAGGGACATCAACCCAGCATGCAGTAGCGGACAGGGAGGGGGCTGAAGATGATTGCACTTGTTGGGTTGGCCTCTGATGACATGTCTGCTGAGCACCAAGAGTGTCCAGAAGTCCTGGCGCCTCAGGTGGGCTCTGGGCTGGCAGCAGCCTCCACGGAGGTGATCGGGCACAGGGCGCTGCAGAAGGCAGCTCGGGCAGCATTCTCAGCCAGGAGGGTGGGTTGCAAGAAACAGAGCGCCCCTCCTCCACACTTTCTTTTTTTAAAATATAATTTTATTGACTTCAGAGAGGAAGGGAGAGGGAGAGAGAGATAGAAACATCAATAATGAGAGAGAATCATTGACCGGCTGCCTCCTGCACGTCCCACACTGGGGATCTAGCCTGCAACCCTAGCAAGTGCCATGACCGGGAATCGAACTGGAACTTCCTGGTTCATAGATCAATGCCCAACCACTGAGCCATGCTGGCCGGGCCTCCTGGTCTGTGTTTCTCCCTGGTCATGGCAACATGGCTTCCCTAGCCCCTTGCAGGTGCCTACCTACCCAACTCCCTGGACTCCAGTTCATACTTGGAGGACAGGGAATCTGATGGGCGTGTGCAGGTCAGATGTTTTATTCCTGGCACGATCAGCTGTAACTGGCTACTACTAACTTGGTAGGAACCTTTAAAAAGGGGTTAAATCCACAGGGCAGGAATGTTGGCTCTCATATCAGATGGGAGATGTCATCTTGAGTCCAAAGACACTGAGTTGGAGCTGGACACAGCCCGCTGTAGCAGTGCCACTGGGCCCTCGGCGAGGGATGGAGGGAAAGAAGCTGGCAGAGTTTCGTGGGTTCAGGGCTTTAGGCAGTCAAAGCCACTCGGGAATCTTGGGTGCAAGAGAGGACCCAAAAATGCAACAAGGCATGTAAGTCTGGGTTGAGTAGGAAGAGACACAGCCTGGTTCTCTCTGCCTTCTTGTTGGTGGCCTTTGCGTCTTCATTCAATAATCAAAGACCCATAGAATTCTAAAGAAGAGAGAGGGTACCAGCCCCTGAGAACTTTGCTCTCTATGTGGAGGGCAAGGCTTTGAAAGCTGAAAAAGTCAGAGGAGCCTCAGTTACTTGATTCTGATAGTGTCCTGAGGCTATAGCATACACAGGAAAGAGCAGCTGGGTGAGCCACGGCTTCGAGGTCTTTGAGTCTGCGTGGACTTGACGTGTCTTTGCAACACCCAATGAAGGAGATGCTGCCATCACCCTCAGGGAGGTAGAGAAGTTTAAATATTTGCAAGTTCTCAGAGTGGGGAAGCCGTGTACCTGGGACTTGAACCCAGGACCAGCTCATGTCAACCACAGCACTGCACAGCTTTTCCAGGGAAACAGGTGGATCTGAGCGGTGAGGCACAGCGGACACGCAGGATTAATTCCCTCACCGGCAGGGAAAACCATTGAAGATCATTCCGTAGGGAAACGCTTTCTTCAACCTCCTTAGAGCTTGGTGCATGCCCACGTGGTTGCTTTTCTCTGTCCGTAGTATCTTATTAACAGTGGCCGGTGTCCCCTGGCAGTTCCATGGGCATGATGTCACATCCCTCTTCCCCTTGTCTTGGGGGATGATCCTCTCTCTGCCCTGTCCTGGGCCCCAGGTGAACACGCCACCCAGTCATGTTTTAAATCAGACCATCCTCATCTTCACGCTCCAGATTTGGGAAATTCTATCCAACCCTTTGCGTGATGCAGGGGCGGACACACGTCTGATGTTATTTAATTACTGATTAAATGTGAGGGATAAAGGAGAAAGGAGACTTAAAATGAACCAGAGTCACTGCATGCTTCGGAGATGAGGGCCATGTGTAATGAAGAGTAACAGCAATACCGGGCACCCGGGAAGACGTGCCCTGAGCGTTAGCAGACGGGCTGGTTTGCGGAGGAAGACAGGGAGCTTGCCTTTCAGCGGTGGATTGCGGTTGACAGGGGAACACCCACGTGGAAACGTCCTGCAGCCAGCTGGAGCGGCCGGAGCGCGGGAGGAAGGGGGAGGAAAGACGAGTAAGTCAGGATTCATCAGCCCGAGAGACGAGTGTTGAAGTTTTGAACTGTGGCAAGTCCTCTTTGGGAAACTGGGCAAGTAGGAGAGAGCCAGGCTGGCCTTGACTCCATACTCAATAGCTACCTTTGATTTTCATGTGGTACAGCAAGTAGGTCCAAATCAAAACCACTGCCTGTGGCTGCCTGAGAGATCTTTTAAGACCACACATCACTTTACAGGAAGAGTCTTGGTCACATTTCAGGTCACTGAGGAGGGAATGATTATGTGAGGTTCAGAGGCCGGGCGAGCGGGGTGGGAGGGGGGAGAAGGGGGGGCAGTTTCATTGGCCGAAGACCCCAGAGCTCCCTCTTTGTGCCTCTCATGTAATCTCTTATCACAGTTTATTCTAGATGATGGCTTGAGTTTGTTGTCTATTTGTTTCAACTGAAATTCTGTGGGCAAAGTCTGTATCTTATTCATCACTTTTTTCCTTTGATACCTAATGCATGACTTACAAAAACAAATGTTCAATACAAGGTCTGACATTCACGTCTCACCCTGGCCGGCGGCTCAGTTGATTGCAGTGTCATCTCGTGCACCGAAGGGTCTCAGGTTCAATTCCTGGTCAGGGCACATAACTAGGCTGCAGGTTCCATCCCTGGTCAGGGTGAGTATGGGAGGAAACCAGTCAATGGTTCTCACATTGAGGTGACTCTCTCTCTCTCTCTCTCTCTCTCTCTCTCTCTCTCTCTCTCTCTCTCAATCAATCAATAAAACAAATCCTCAACTGAGGATAAAACAAAACAAAACACTTCTATGTTCCATATTGGCTCTAGGTGGCCGCTGGCGTTTTCCAAATGTTGATGTCCCTTACTTTTGAGTGGGCGATGAACTTGTGGGGTCACAGGCAAATGGCATTTGTTGTAAAAATAAGTCACTTCGGGGATTGAGATACCAAAGCCAGACTGGATGGAGCATAGCATTGAGAGGCTCCAGACGTGTGTTTATTTTTTACAGAAACAACAAATTTCCATTTATGGCTTTGATATGAGGTTTTAAAACTTTAAAATAATTGTGTTTAAGTTTTTAAAAGCAAGTTAATAAAAATATATTTAAAAGTAAGTAAGTTCTTGTGGCTGAGGCAACACGGTGAAGACGTAGAAGGGCGTGTTGGGGCACGTGGGCTGTGGGGGGTGCCTGCCCCCTCGTCCTCACCTGGCCTCGCCCTCTGTCCCTCGCCTCCTTTGCAGCTCTGTGCATCCTCCTCTCCCTCAGCAACAAGAACCATAAAACCAGGGCCTTCCAGTGCTTGTTCTATTTCCACATACACGTTAAAACAACATGAGATGATCAAGGGAACATGTTCATCCATAGCCCAACCAAAGTTATTGCTCACCCCGTCGGGGGAAAGGTTGCCATGGGGACATGTGTCTGGTCTCTCCCCAGGCCTGGGGAATCCCTCACAGGGGCCCCAGATTATTCCCAGCAGCACCCCTGGCAGCGGAAGAGCGCCTGGCATAGTGTGGGCATCACTGTTCAGAAAGTGAAATGACAGTGAGATGCCCGTGTAATGTTTAATAGCTGGAGCCCTGGTGTGCCAAGCCGGGCTCAGTGAAGTCCAGAGCTGGTGGGTCTCGGGGCTTCCCCGCATCCGCTTCGTGAGAGAAGAGGCCCCCAGAGCGTGGCACTCCCCGCGGCGGAGCCCGAGGCGGGGACTGTGGCTGATGCGCGCAGGGCAAGCGGAGGCCTTCCAAGCAGAAGCAGTGAAATCTCTCCCTCGCTTCTTCTCTGTGGCCAATGCCATCTGCTAGTTTTAAAAATAAGTTTTAAAAGCAAGTGTTTTGGTTCTTTCAACATGCAGCAAAGACAGATGCTATTTTAAAGCTTATTTTCTATCAAACCTCTCCCCCCGCTACCCCCCCAAAAGAACCAGATCAGGTGTCAGCAGTTCTAGCTGACGGTGTCCACTGCACCACTAACTTGTATGTGACCTTTTTGCAAAGCTCATGTGCCTTGGGCGCTGTCTCCCTCCCTGGCCCTCACTGGAGGGTAAAGGAGTATTGCTCTGAGGAGGTCCTTGAGTGTTTCAAAAGTAATCGACCATCCTGGACGCCTCCCCTGTGGCCTGCCAGCTCCTCTCCCCCTGGACCGGACCCCTCAGAGGGGAGGAAATACCACCAAGCACACGATGTCTAGCTCAGAGTCTAGGAGGCACCTACTAAGAGGTTGCAAGTATAGACTCTGCAACCGATCTGCCTGGGTTCAGATCCTGAATCTGCAGCTTCACTGCTATGTGAACTTTGGCGGGTTATTTACTTGTTCTGAGCTTCAACATTCATGTCTTTAAAAGGGGGAGAATTGGCCCGGGCCAGGTGGCTCAGTTGGTTGGAGTGTGGTCCTGTACACCCAAAAGTTGTGGGTTTGATTCCTGGTCAGGGCACATACCTAGGTTGTGGGTTCAATCCCCAGCTGAGGCACGTACAGGAGGCAACCAATCGATGTTTCTCTTTCACATCAATGTTTCTCTCTCTCTCCCTTCTTTTCTCTCTAAAATCAATAAAAAAATATATTCTTGGATGAGGATTACAAAAAGGGGGTGGGGGAGTGGGAAAACAGTAATACTGGTCATGTTCAGTTGTTTAGAAAGATAAGTGAGAACAAACATATAGAGCACTTGGCTCAGTCACATATAAGTGCTCACACGAAGATAGCTTTATTTTGTGATTTCTGTCATTCTAATTATTAGGCACTCAGTACACATTCAACAAATGCACATGTGGCTGTTACTTATGATGGAGTTCTGTCCACTCGAAGGAGCTTTTTTAAATGGTGGGTGGAAGATTTGTTGCATGGCCAACGTCATGTGGACACTCTCCATGTCATCTTAGTGCTCTATGGGGCAGGTGAGCAACGTCCACCTACAGGTGAAGAGACAGCTGGAGACTCGAGAAGTGTCACACAGCTAGAAGTAGTGGAAAGGGACTTCAGATCCTGTATTGATTTCAGAACTGGAAACTGCCCTGCCCTTGAGTGCTCCACGCCCCCGCGCCTGGTCTTGTAGCTCCGTCTGCACAGTAACTTTGCAACTTTTGATTGCAAACCTTTTACATTGTGACCCAGCCACACTGACATATGAATATAACATAAAAGTGCATCTCACAAAATAATACCTAGCTCTCTATAGAGCAGCGGTTCTCAACCTGTGGGTCGCAACCCCTTTGGCGGTCGAACGACCCTTTCACAGGGGTCGTCTAAGACCATCCTGCATATCAGATATTTACATTACTATTCATAACAGTAGCAACATTACAGTTATGAAGTGGCAACGAAAATAATTTTATGGTTGGGTCACAACATGAGGAACTGTATTTAAAGGGCCCGAAGGTTGAGAACCACTGCTATAGAACATGCTGGTCATTTCCACCCCTTTCTTTCACTTTTTATTAAGTTGATAATCTATCCTATATAATAAAAGGCTAATGTGCAAATTGACCAAACGGTGGAATGACCAGTTGCTATGACTTGCACTGACCACCATGGGGCAGACATTCATCGCAGGAGCTGCCTCCTGGTGGTCAATGCACTCCCACGGGGGAGTGCTGCTCAGCCAGAAGCTGGGCTCACAGCTGGTGAGCACAGTGGCGGTGGCGGGAGCCTCTCCTGCCTCCGCAGCAGTTGGACATCCCCTGAGGGCTCCTGGACTGCGAGAGGGCACAGGTCAGGCTGAGGGACCCCCCTCCCCTAAGTGCACGGATTTCATGCACTGTGCCTCTAGTCTACTTATATAAAAACTCTTGGTGTAACATCACATCCAGAAGCTCGACCAACTGGAAGGAAGTCAGTCCTGCAGGGGTCGTCTTGGAAACGGCTGCACCCTCCCCCAGCTGTTTCCCCGGAGGGCGAGGTTTCAGGCAGGAACCCGCCCTCGGAGCAGAGCATGGAAGTACTGAGTCTGGCCTTCAAACCAGGCCCTGACAGTAGGGAGGAGGCAGCCCCATTCCTCACAGAATCTGCTGTTGGATAGCTTGATGTCAGTGGCCTGCCAGCCAGGAACCCCATTCACCTGCATCCCTGACCCTGACAGGAGGGACGAGGGAGCCCCATTCCTCATGGAATCGACAGGTGGCCAGCTTGCTATCAGGGCCCTGCCAGCTAGGGATCCCATTCACCTGCAAATCTGTATAAAGTTTTAATACATTATATTAGAGGTCGTAGTGGTACTGTTTTACCCACAGTGTCTACAGGAATTTCTGCAAATTTACTTCTCGGTGGAAGCACCTTTCATTCCCAATATAAATTACCAATTCCATTAAATGAAACTTCAATTTCTAGACTCAATTTAAAGAGTGAAGTTGCTAAAACTATTAAAAAGGCCCAACTTCTCATTATTGATGAATGCACCATGGCATCCAGTCATGCTATAAACGCCATAGACAGATTACTAAGAGAAATTATGGGTCTGAATATTGTATTTGGTGGGAAAGTTCTCCTTCTTGGAGGGGATTTTCGACAATGTCTCAGTATTGTACTGCATGCTATGGGATCGGCCATAGTACAAACAAGTTTAAAGTGCTGTAATGTTTGGGGATGTTTCAGAAAGTTGTCTCTTACAACAAATATGAGATCAGAGGATTCTACTTATAGTGGATGGTTAGTAAAACTTAGAGATGGCAAACTTGATAGCAGTTTTCATGTAGGAATGGATATTATTGAAATCCCTTGTGAAATGATTTGTAATGGATCTATTATTGAAGCTGCCTTTGGAAATACTATATCTATAGATAACATTAAAAATATATCTAAACGTGCAATTCTTTGTCCAAAAAATGAGCATGTTCAAAAACTAAATGAAGAAATTTTGGATGTACTCGATGGAGAGTTTCACACATATTTGAGTGATAATTCCATTGATTCCACAGATGATGCTGAAAAGGAAAATTTTCCCATCGAATTTCTTAATAGTATTACTCCTTCAGGAATGCTGTGTCATAAATTAAAATTGAAAGTGGGTGCAATCATCATGCTATTGAGAAATCTCAATAGTAAATGGGGTCTTTGTAATGGTACCAGATTTATTATCAAAAGATTATGACCTAACATTATCGAAGCTGAAGTATTAACAGGATCTGCAGAGGGAGAGGTTGTTCTGATTCCAAGAATTAATTTGTCCCCATCTGACACTGGCCTCCCATTTAAATTGATTCGATGATGGTTTCCCACAATGCCAGTATTTGTGATGACTATTAATAAATCACAAGGACAAACTCTAGACAAAGTAGGCATATTCCTATCTGAACCCGTTTTTGCACATGGTCAGTTATATGTTGCTTTCTCTCGAGTTTGAAGAGCATGTGATGTTACAGTTAAAGTTCTAAATACTTCATCACAAGGGAAATTAGTCAAACACTCTGAAAGTGTTTTCACTCTTAATGTGGTGTACAGGGAGATATTAGAATAAGTTTAATCACTTTATTGGTTATTGTTTGTGTCACTGTTGTTTTTAAATCATGTTTTTGTTGTTTTCATATCATGTTTTTGTCATTTTTATATCATGCCTCTGTTGTTGTTATATCCGTTTGTTACTGTTTATTAATTAATTTATATATTATTTTCATACACATTTTACTAATTTCCTTTCATCTCTCACACTTCTATTATAGAGAAAGGGCAAATAGCAATATTAAAATATCTCTGCTAATTAATTCCCTTTTAATGTGCATGAATTTCGTGCACCGGGCTACTAGTATATATATATATATATATGGCTAATACACTGTCTGACTGTCCGACTGGTCGCTATGACATGCACTGACCACCAAGGGGCAGAAACTCAATGCAGGAGCTCCCGTGACACACACTGGTCATTTACAGAGAAGCAGCACCATGGACCTGGCACCCACAAAGCAACTCAGCTTCTCCCAAGTGGGACACAGGCCTCGCCACCACCCAGGAGCGACACCCCACCTAATCGCAGCCAGTGCTGCCAAGACCCCATGGCTCAAAATGCAGCCCACTGCCCAGCCCAGCCTGGAAACGGTGGCTGTGGGCACTGGGTAATTACATCACGTAGCAACACCCAGCTTCCTCTCCCTAGCGACTAGCCTCCTTGGAGTTTCCTTAGCCCAGGAACGTGACTTGCTTTGTACCCAGGTGCAAACATTTTACACTTTAACCAAATGTCTGTGAAGCATTTTCCCATGCCTTATCTTATTTGATCCTCACAGAAATCCTCGAGTAGGTAGACAGGAGACTCCGTGAAATCCAATTTTCTTTTCATTAGCCAGAAAATGGAGATTTGGAAAGCTTAGAAACTTGACCCGACTGAAAAGAAGTAAGAAATGGTGGACCTTAAAATGACTTCACATTTTCTCACTGTACAGAATATAGTTAAACACTGCTACAGTTAAAAATTTTACCCTTCGTTCTCCCTGCATGATCTACAATAATAATCTGCTTCGTGTTGATATTTACTGCTGTGTTGCTGATAATTACCTGAAAGAGAAGTTGGGGTGCTTCACTGGGCTGGAAAAAGTTTAGCTAAATCAGAAAGCAGGGCAAATTAAGCACGTTTATCTATATATGTAAAGCTCTTGCTGGTGCCATGTGTTTTGATCTGTCATTGTCGATCGTGAATTTGGATGACACTTCTGTTATAGAGAAAGGTTGAATAGCGATATTAAAATATTTCTTCTAATTAATTTCCTTTCAATGTGCACAGATTTGTGCACCGGGCCACTAGTTTGATATAAAGGAGTGATTTGGCCCAACTTATGTATGTGGGCTGGGAGCTCAGGGGTTGCTTCCCTGGGCAATTCTGACTCTGGGGTCTCAGATGAAAGTTGTATATCTTCTTGGGAAAAGTGTCTATTTAGGTCCTCTGCCCATTTTTAAATTGGATTGTTTGCTTTTGTTGTTGAGTTGTATGGGTTCATTATATATTTTAGATGTTAGCTTCTTATTGGAAATATCGTTTGCAAATATCTTCTCCCATTCGGTTGGCTGACTTTTTCTTTTGATGATGGTTTCTTTTGCTGTGCAGAAGCTTTTTAGTTTGATGCAGTCCCATTCATTTATTTTTGCTTTTACTTTCCTTGCCTTTGAGGTCAATTCACAAAATCCTCTTTGAGATCAAGGTCCATAAGTTTAGTACTCATGTTTTCTTCCATGTATTTTGTTGTTTCAGGTTTTATATTTAGGTCTTTATCATGCTAAGAGAAATAATTCAGACAGGAAAGGACAAAAATCATATGATTTCATTCGTGGGAAATAAAAAAGAAAGCAACAAATGAAACAAAATTAATAAACTCTTAGACACTGACTGACAACAGTATGTTAGTTACCAGAGGGGAAGGGCGTGGGGGAGAGGGCTGAAGAGAGTAAAAGGGGGTCTAATATATGGTGATGGGAGGAGACTGGACTATGGGTGGTGAGCACACAATACAATATACAGATGATGTATTATACAGTTGGACACTGCAACTTATATAATGTTATTAACCAGTCACCTCAATAAAATTAATTTTAAAAAATTGTGGTTTCCAGCTAAGGGTTGCATCACCTGAAGGTCTGAGAGGGGCTGCAGGGGCTGGCTTCTACGGTGGCCCACTCATGAGGAGGGAGGGGTGCTGGCTGTCGGCAGGAGGTCCATCCTCTGCTGAAGGCCCCTTTCCACAGTGCTGCCGAGGGTCCCCGGGGCATGGCGGGCTCCTCCGGGGCAAGTGATTGAAGGGAGAGCAATGTGGGAACTGTCATGTCTTCTGACGAGTCTGGGAAGTCCCACACTGTCATTGATACTGTATCCTATCGATTACCAAGTCAGTCCTAGCCCTTGTGGGAGGGACTACATAGGATGTGAAGACCAGGAGGTGAAACTCATGGGAGGGGGCATCATGGAGCTTTGATAAGCCACCTATTAACTGTAATAGGATTTACTTAATATTGCCTACTTTTTACTAAAATTAGCTTTATTCTAAATAATGCATATTAAGTCCCAAGACTCATGTGCTAAGTATCTTTATCAATACAAATGAATATAAACTTAGAGTTACTGATTAAAAAGAACACTCTTGCACCACCTGTGCTCACCTGCATGCTTACAGTGACACAAACACCCTCCCCACCTCCCCACCCCCGACAAGGAACAAAGAGCTGACCGATGGAGGCTGGTGGCTTTCTGGTGTTTGGTCATGCCTCCCAGCTCTTCCCTGCTGTCCACTTGGAACCCGAGAAATGCCGGTGCTGATGGGCCATTTGCTGTCTTCCTCTAGGACCGCCTGTACTTCGTGATGGAATACGTGAACGGCGGTGACCTCATGTACCACATCCAGCAGGTTGGCCGGTTTAAGGAGCCTCATGCTGTGTAAGTGAGAACCTTGCTGTGCATTTCCCTGGGGACATGCGGTGGGTTGACAAGCTTGCCTAGGGCGTCTGTTAAGATCTCATGGCCCTTCAGCAAGCCCTCGGGGTTCCCTCGGGGCCCCATCCTGTCATTCCAGAGGCTGCTGTTCAGCTCAGCCCTGCCCTATCCTCCCACCTGCCCAGGCTGTGACCACTCTATGCTGGTAGAGTTGCATTCTTCTGCTTCCAAATCCTGCCACTCACATATCTTGGCACAATTGCTATGGCAATGTGAGGTCAGAGTTGTCTCTCTTCTTCAACTTCTAATAGTGGACTATAAGCCTTAATCCTATTCTCTCTCTCTCTCTCTCTCACACACACGCACACACACACATACATGCGCCCCGAAGCCCTGCCCAGCCCTGTGCTATAACCGGCCTTCAGTAAGAGCTCTCCCACCCTGGCCTACCATTTATCAGTTGTATAACTTGGCCAAGTTTTTTCATGTCACTGAGCCTTGGTTTCCTCATTTAAGGAGCAGGGAGGTAATAGTAGAACCCACCTCACCAGACTGCAGTTAAAATTGAAACAGATAATAACCCACAATGATGCTAGGGAAAGGGCCAGCCTTCAACAGATGGCAGCTGCTATTATTAAGCTACTAGAGGCCTGGCGCACAAAATTCATGCACTGGTACGGTCCTTAGGCCTGGCCTACTATCAGGGCCATCTTCCCCAGCTGCCCACAGCTGACCCCGCCTCCTGCCGCCACCCATCCCCAGTTCCCCATTCGCCATTGGGTGATCGATGCCTGATAGCCAGGGGAAGGGACCGAGAGGTCGGCTGTTCACACCTGCTCGCCGGCCCTGCCCCCGCCACAGTGGCTATCAGGTGATCGGAACCTGCCAGTCGGGGAAAGGGACCAAGAGGTGGTCAGTGAGCCTCATAGTGACTGGTCCATCGGTCGTTCTGGTCATTCTGCTGTTAGGGTCAATTTGCATATTACCCTTTTATTATATAGGATTTTAACTTGGTGTACTCTGAACCAACTCTTCTCCAGCTAGCACATCATATCCCATGGCCTCCTCCCCACCACACAACTGCTGACCCTCTGCCCACCCCAGTGGATCCTTAGGGCAGTTATCTAAACCCTGCTCACCCATCCACACTCCGTACTTTGTTTTATGAGATGGGTGGCTGGCCATCCATGACAGGCATTGATGTCCTACACCCAGTTCAATGTTGTACGGAATTCTGAGAGTTGCCAAGCATATGGTGTCCTTGAACTTCTCATGGCTTTTGTTTATTTCAGATTTTACGCTGCAGAAATCGCCATTGGCCTGTTCTTCTTACAGAGCAAGGGCATCATTTACCGGTACGTGAGCTGCGTGCTTTCCCCGCGTGGCCTTTGCTCCTCCGGTCCCTGCCTCTTTCTTTAACTGCTTTTAAAATAGATTCCGTGGTGAGGAGGGGTCCTCCCAGGCCAACTCGGGCTTGTGCTCCACCGGGCGGAGGCAGCGTCGCCCACTGCCCTGGCAAAGCTCAGGCGCTCTGTGTGGCGACACCTCCCTGCCCTCCGCCACCAGTGATGGTTTGCACCTCAAACCCAAGGCCATTTGCTCTAAGACAGTGGTTGGCAAACTGCAGCTCGTGAGCCACATGCGGCTCTTTGGCCCCTTGAGTGTGGCTCTTCCACAAAATACTGACTTCTGCACATGGGCCACAAAGTTTCAATCGCACTGTACGTGCGCGCCCACACGTGGTATTTTGTGGAAGAGCCACACTCAAGGGGCCAAAGAGCCGCATGTGGCTCGAAAGCCATGGTTTTCCGACCACTGTTCTAAGAGGTGGTTCAGCAGGAGGGCCCAGCACTTCTTCCTCTTGCCTGGAGAGCAAGCAAAGCATCTTGTTTAGCAGAACATGATAGGTCATATTATTATGAGACGGGTTGTGTTGTTTTGCTACATAATCACAATTCAGAAATGGATTTCTGAGTAGCTTGCCCTGAAAGACAGGATTAAGTTTGGGACTTGGCATTTGCCCATGTTTGGAGGAGCAAGTGTATGACCACAGCTGCGTGAGTCAGACCATCTCCTATTTCATGCAAGGCAGACTGCTGAGCCGGGCTGCTGTCTGTCAGTGAGTCAGGGTGTGCAGTTCTCACAACCGCATGGACGCACACCCACAGACAGGGCCGGCTGCACTGCTGCTAGGCAAGAGGGTCTGGCAGGGGCTCAGGCTTCCAAAGGGCATTTGCCACGTGTGGGGTCTATTGAAGTCCATTTCATTCATTCATTTGACAAACATTTATCCAAATCCCACCGTGTACTGTGATGGGGATACAGCTGTGAAAAAACAGGCCTAACCGCCCGCCTTTGTGGAACTGATACTCTGGTGGTGGGAGACAGACGCGGGAACCAGGCCTAGGCCGCTGAGCAGTGATGAGTGCTGTGGGGAAGAGCGAGCAGGGAGGGGGCTCGGTGTGCTGGGTGGTGTGGTGCCCGCCATTCTGCAGATGGCGTGGGATGAGGGTCTGAAGAGTTAGAGGGACCTCAGAGTCCTGGACCTCTTAAAGCAACAGAAGGATTGTGACTAAAAGGCGTAAAGGGATCAGGCCTGGTAGTCTCAAAGCAGATAGGGTGGTGGCCTGTGGGTGCTGCTGGCATGGGGGGACGGAAGGTGGGGCCTTGCCAGAAGCCTGCAGAGTCCTGGCTTATGGCTCCTGGAAGTGGCAGCATGAAGTCTAGCCGGGGAGGGACGATCTCGTCCTGACGACACGGAGCCCCCACGCCCCCTTTACTCCTGGTGCCAGGGGGCGGGGGGGTCAGAGAGGAATGGCTTCAGCTGGTGCTTGGTGGTGGTGGGGCGACAGGAACAGAGGGGATAATCGTGTGGACTGCATGTCGTGTGGTCGTTCCGCCATGCTTGCCCTCACTGCCCACGCGGACCTGTGAAGCCTCAGTTTCCCCGCGGCTGTCACGGTGTAGCATCTTGGTGTGCCGAATGCAATGCTGGTGCTGGCAGCTACACATCTTCTGTGTGACATGAGCCGTGAATCGAAGCCAGTGACCTCCCTGTGCCTAACCTGAGGCAGGGCTGGGGTGGCTGCTCCCTCTGATTTCTCCCTTACACGTGGACCTTAGAACCTGACCCTGTACAGCGCTCAGGCTGCTGGGGGGTCGAACATGGGACTGCAAGTTTCTTGAAGAAAATCTTGTTCCAGGGAAGGAATCTGAGGAGGAAATAAGAATCTTTGTCAACTGAGTTGGGATCAGGGTGAGGTTTCCAGTTGGGATCAGGGATGTGGGAGACAGGACATGGCCATTCAGGCCATAAAAATCCCGAGGTCAGCATCTTGGGCGCTCAGCATGCTTCACTCCAAAGCTCTCTCTCCTGAGTGCATGCGCTCCCACGCTCCCTCACGTCTGAGGTGGTTTCAGGAGCTATTCATTATCCCTCTAAGCCACTTGGCATCTGAGCCCCGGCATTTGTGTGTAGCAAGAGTCCGCCTCCCACTGTGCAGATTTAAAATGCAGATACTCGCTCAGCCCCCCGTAGCCAGGCCAGGCACACAGCCCAGGCTCTGCCTCTTGTCACGCTGGCCGAGACCTTGAATCGGAAGTTAGTGACCAAGGAAGCAGAGACTGGCCCTCGAAATCGGCCCCACCTAGTTCCCAGGGTGAGAGGGGAAGTGGTTCTTAGTAGCAACATCCAGAGGGCAGCCCCCGGGCTCCATGGAAGGTGGGCGAGTCTGTGCCCAGGCAGCCTGGAGGCAAGGGGGCTGTCTTTCCTGCCAGCTCTGTGCTGCACTTAGGCCTCCGTCTTGGGCCTCAGCTCCTCAGGCTCCATGAGCTACCCATTCCCTTTAAAACATCCTTCTTAGGCGGAAATAGAGTTTGCTTTTGTTGCTCACATGAAAGAATCTCAATTAAGACAGAGTTTGTGAAATTGATAAAGTAAAACTATAAAAACATTACGTGACAGCGTGTGGGCTTCTTAATGTCACTGAGATTGCCTTCATGGAAGCACGATCTTTTCCAATGTCACAAAGCCCTCCCCCTTATTTAGTGCCTCAGTGAAGAGGTGAGCGAGTGTGTCAGACTTGCCTCTCTGAGGACCGTGCTGGGGGTGTTGGGGGGCCGGGGCGGGGGGGACAGAAGAGCCTTCCTGCCAAACTTAGTATCAAAGGAGGGTATTACATTGAGCAAAAGAGGACTCTCAAACCACGCCGTGTGCAGCGAGTATACCTGGGTGTTCTCCACCCTAAGGCCTGTGGCTCCTGACACTCCTCTCCTGTAACATGAAGATCGTATCCCTTCTCTCTCCAGTGCCCAGCTACTTGTGTGGGGGCATGGGGTCAAGATGAGGGGGCTGTCATGGGTCCCTGGTGACCAGACCATGTAGACGAGTGTAGACGAAGCACGTTTCTGCAAAGCCCAGCTTCCCTAAGTTCTGCGCTAGCATGCAGGGACCCCGGCTTGTAGATAAGCATGAGGCTGGAAAGGGGTAGCACCGTGGACAGCACCAAAGGTAGTGGACGCCAAGCCGGGGTGCAAGTGAACCGCCCTCCCCCCTCCCCCCACCCCCGGAAGAAGAGACCTCGCAGACACAGGTAGGAGGTGCCAGCATATGTGTCCAGGTTGTGTTCCTTCGGTTGAAAATGCGACAGCAACTCAATTCAGACTAACTTAAGAGGCATGTTGGGGCTCAATCCCGGGAGCGTGCAGGAGGCGGCCAGTCAGGGACTCTCTCTCATCGTTGATGTTTCTATCTCTCTCTCCCTCTTCTTCTCCCTTCCTCTCTCTGAAATCAATAAAAAACATATTAAAAATAACAATTTTGTGAAATAATCTCTTCTATGAAATGCAAGGGGTCCTTAAGTTACACATGTCAGTCCGTGGGGTGCGCCTGGACCTCTGCCCTTCATTAGCATCCAGCATCCTGGGGGTGTCTTCTCCCGCCCGGCGTCTCGCTGGGCCTCGCGAGAAGCTGGGCGCAGTTGGCTGTGCAGAAAAAGCCGCACACACGGGTTTGTGGACCTTTCCTGATCTTCCTGCCAGGTGATCAGCTACTGGAGGGCCAGGGCTGCTTCACACTCCCTTCTGTCCCCCACACACCCAGCACAGTGCCTCGCACAACGTGAGTGGCTATTGGTTGACTTAAAATAAATAACGTGTATTAAGCCCCTATACTCTTATGTTCTCAACAGCGACCTAAAACTTGACAACGTGATGCTGGATTCTGAGGGCCACATCAAGATCGCCGACTTTGGCATGTGCAAGGAGAACATCTGGGACGGGGTGACCACCAAGACGTTCTGCGGCACTCCGGACTACATCGCCCCTGAGGTGAGCGCACCCCGGCTCGTGCCCGCACTGCGCCCCCACCCGGTGCTGCACGGAGCAGCCCCCCGGCCCTCTGAGCTGTCAGTCCTTAGAGATCACACGTGCAGATTCGCTTAGCACACACCCAGAGATCAGGCCCAGATACACCCAGGTTTGGGAGAAAGCTTAATTAAACTCAACCGAACCATCCACCACAATCAGCAAAATCCTCCTTCAGCTACTGTGGCTCATGGCCATGTGGTGCCTGCTTATTGTGACATCAGAATGTTTGTGAAGGCGGGAGAGGTCCCTGGGCTGGTGTGAGGCGGGAGGCAGTAGGTGTGCTGAGCCCTGGAAGACCTGGCGTCCCTTCCTGTGATGCAGGTACAAATGAAAGGGTAAAGGTCGAATTCTAGTCCCCCTTCCCGAAGGAGATGGTCAGTTGCAGAATGGGTTTCCCAACAGGTCATGGTACAAACATTTGTGCCAGGCGATACTTCCCTTTCTCTCTGAGTTGGTGCCCAGAGAGGTGACTGTATGTACAGTCTGCTACTGGTTTCCTAGGAATGGGACTGAGGGTGTGGCGCAGAATCTTGGAAATGGACATCCTAGGCTTGTCTGTCACCTCACATGGAATTGGTGACTGGAGGCCCCATGTAACTAATAGCGTGGCACAATATTTAAATCCTACATTCTCTTTCACCAAAGCAGGTCCTTTCCTAGGAACCTAGTTTACATCACGCACACATACACACACACATGCACACACATGCACACACGCACACATGCACATGCACACGCACGCACACACACACACACACACACACACACACACGGGGAGGCGGCCCCTCCGCAGTCCGCAAGGAGCAAGCTTCAGGCGGGCCTCCCGGCTTCGCCATCCGCAGCCACATCGTGCGGCAGCGTCTCTCGCCTCCTCGGGCTCGCTTTCCTTTGTGGAAGGATTGCGATAGGTTGTCGTGGGGATCCAGTCGAGGTGACGTGCTTCACAAGTGTGCAGGAGTCCCCACGGAGCTCCGCGTCCTCTGGGGCTCACGCACGAGCGCATTCCACCCGCCTGGGCGCTGGGGTGGCAGACGGCGCTGGACCGGTGGACCCCGTTTGTCTGGCTGCACTTATTTAGCCACACAAGCAGTCACTGAGTTACAGGACTTCCCAGTAATAGCAAACACCTGAGGGCATAATATGTGAAGGCACATGTTTCTCTCCCATCCTCACAAAGCCCTACGGCATGGGTACTGTTATAAACTGAGGAAACTGAGGCTTAAAGAAGGTAGGCAACTCCTTCCAAGTCACACAACTGGGAGGGCGTGGCGGTCAGGATCTTGCGTCTGGACTGCTTCCCCAGACCTTGACCTCCACCTTTGCTCTGTCACCTCTCATCCCCTCCGACAGAGTGTTACACCCTATCAGAAATGCGGGTGCTCATCGGTATTCTAGACACTCCCATGCCCTAGCAGTTTGGTAATAAGTGTCAAAACCCTGATCGCTGTGTATAGTGTTTGAGCCCTGAAAATCCGCTTCTAGGAATTCATCTTTTTCTTTTTTTAAAAAAGTGTCACTTTTTTTGTGCCCTTGAAAAGTTGTACATAGAAACGTATAATACAGTGAGTAAAGCAGGAGGGTGTTGCCTCCACACTGCCTTCCCTCTTAGGGCCCTGACTTACAGAAATAAGGGGACAGATGTGGAAATGCCTCGTTACAAGAGTCTGTATTGTAGCGTCAGGAGAAACCTCGCCCGTTGGGAATTGGTGAGACAGGTTTTGTAGCCAGGCAATGGGACGCTATATCAAGTTAAGCCTGAGTATGTTGACATAGAGGTATTAACATGGAAATGTTAAGTGACTAAAGTACTTTATTAATATTTCACACATCAAAGTATTTATGTTTATGTAATACACATACACACAGAGAGTTTAATCTCTATTCACGGAAAAGAATCTAGAAGGAAATAGACCAAATATCAATCATAAGTTTTCTCTCGATAAAGGATTATGGGTGATTTTAATGGGATTCTCTTAGCTTATCTATATTTTAAAATAAATATTAAAATATTAATAAATGCTATTACATGTGTTCACTTAAAATTTTTAAATTTTGGTAAATAAAAGCATAAAATTTGCCATCTTAACCATTTCTAAATGTACAGTTCAGTAGCGATAAGTACATTCACATTGTTGTATAAATGTTATTACTTTTATAATGAGAAATACAGTTTTTCTTCTTAAAAGTTCACCCTCGCTGTATTAAAATTTAAAAAAGCACACAAAGCAGTGACTTGACAGGTCACGTGGCATGCACAGGCGTCCCCGGCCTGAGGCCGCTGCCGGAGACCCCTCCCCCATGGGGAGCAGCAGCTTGCCTGGCACCAGCTCCCTGTCCACTGTTTGAGACGGTGGCCTGCACCTGGGACTGGGACAGCCCGTTTAACCTTTCGCAGTAGGCAGGTGACCTCCCTCCCCCGCCACCTGGCCGTCCACTCTCACTGCAAAGGTGTGTGTCCAGTCTCCGGCTGCAGGGACCTGCTCACCCCCTGACGGGTTGCCTTCTGTCTTCCAGATCATTGCGTACCAGCCCTACGGGAAGTCGGTGGACTGGTGGGCATTCGGAGTCCTGCTGTATGAGATGCTGGCCGGGCAGGTAATTGAATTTGAGTGATTTGTAGGAAAAGTGTGGCTTCCCTGCAAGAGAGTGTCAGCTTGATCCCCGCTCATCAGTCTGAAGCTCTCTGACTTCGTGCCTTGTGGCTACCCTAGTCTTGGCTGATTCTCCTCTTCTCGCTGGAAGCCTGCAGCCTCCCCGTGGGCCAGGGCAGAGGTGCTGGCTCAGGAGTCTCAGGCAGGAATCCCCTCGCCCACTCGCCCACCTGTCCTCTGTCCCGCAGGCGCCCTTCGAAGGGGAGGATGAGGATGAACTCTTCCAGTCCATCATGGAGCACAACGTGGCTTACCCCAAGTCCATGTCCAAGGAGGCTGTGGCCATCTGCAAAGGGGTGAGTGCACGCCTCGAAGCCAGGGCCTCCACACACAGGGGCCCCTCCCAGGGCGGGGGAAGGAGACTGAGCTCCACCTCTCAGCCCACTGGCCACCCCCAAGCCCTGGCGGACCTGCTCCCTCCCAGAGGAAAGGGCGCTTTTTCTCATTTGCGCCGTCCAGGCCACCCGGAGCGGCATCTCGCTGCTGGCGGGCTCCACCTCTGGCCCAGCACGGGCGCTGCCTGGCGTGAATGAGGCAGGGAGCCCAGGGGCTTAGCCGAAGAGCTGGAACCATGGGAAGGTGGAGGTCTGCGGCACGGATCCGGCAGCCACGCCGGCTCAGCCCATGAGTGTGGTTAACACTGAGCGCGTGGCTTTGTTCGAAGAAAATACCAGGGAGTGCTGCTTTTGAGGGGTTCTCTAGATGAGCGACCCAGATCCAGTTTCTTAAGCCGCCCCGGCACACAGAGGGCTGCAAGCAGCACATGGGTGCATGTGTGAGGCAGGCAGGGCCCTGTTCCTAAGGGTCGCGAGGTGCGTCTGGTGCTGGGCCAGGAGGCCAGTCCCTGGAGGCCCTTGGGCTCACCTTTGATGCCTCTCGGATGACCTCATGTGCTTCTGCGGTTTGAAAAGGTCCCCGTGCCTCTAAACATATTATCCAGAGGTGGTCACTTTTCCTGTGGCGGAAGTGTGCAAGCAACATGGCACCTCCGGACACTAGGGCCCTGAAACGCTGCCTTTTGAAGTCAGCTCTCCCTGCAGTCTGTGGTGCAGGCGTGGTCTTGAGGTTAGGGCATGGCTGTGTCTTCTAGCGGGTTCCTGCATGTGTCTGAATGAAGCAGGCCTGCAGTCCCAGATCCTGGGGTGTCTGCAGATTTCCCGTTGTCTTCCTCCCCTCCCCCAGCGCTGCTCTTCTGGAGCGTCAGAGGCCATGGAGCTGGCCTGGGTGCGGGCAGCTTGGACCAGCCTCTCAGTCTGGACGCACCTCGTCACGCTGGCAGAATTCCCACTCTTAGCGAGTCTCAAACATCTTAAAGTGAATTGGTTAAAAGTATTTTCTTTGAGGTGTGAGGCAAGGGCAGAGAATTGAGACCTGCAGGTTCATTAGGAGCCAAAGCGAGGCTTGTAGGGAAAAGGGCCCAGGGAGGCAGTGTAGGCCCTGAGGGTCTGGGTAGGAGGGAGAGGCGTGCCTGAGCCTTCAGTCTGGTGGCTGCGGGCATTGAAAAATCAGGATTTCCCACAAGCATGCAGCTGCCAGTTTCCCTTAAAACACGTCTCAGTCCGCTGGCTTGGAAACCAGTGCCCCTTCAGACAGAGCACCCTCTCCGATCTGCCAGGTGCCACCTGGGCTCAGACCTGTCCCTGGCCTGCTATCCCTTGGACCGCAGGGATGTTGTCTGCCCTCATCGGTAGATCAGGGATGCTGACAGGCCTACACACGGAGTCCTCGGTGACTCCAGGCGTTGGTGCGTGTGAATGGGAACAGCGCCAGGGGCTCTGCCCCAGCCCTTGAGCTATGGTTACTGTTGCCAGCGCTGGCACTGCCATGTCACATGCCGGCTCCTCTGGGCATTTGGGTTTGCACCCCCCCTGATTGGGATTTTTAAAGTGGGGAGTTTTGGAGATAAGAGTCCTTTGCAGATCTTGACCTTTCACCTCCTGGGAGCATGGTTTGAAGCAAGTCACTTTGACAGGGGGGATGGGGGTTTTTTATCTCTAAAAAGGAAACAATAGTATTCATTGAACAGAGTTTGTGAGAGCGTTAAGGAACCTAACCTAACAGGAAGCTCCTTGAGTGGCGTTGCACATAGTAGGTGCTCAGTGCACGCTCAGGGCCTGCCCCTCGCTCTGCCGGCCTGCACAGCGGGGCTGAGGCGGCCTTGGGGTGAGTGTCCAGGTCTCAGCTTCAGCTCCAGTTAGCAGCTCCCTGGGAGGGCAGGTTTCTGTTAATTCAGGACCCAGAACCTTCAGGGTTCACTGGGGCGACTTTCCAGCCACGAGGCTGGGCGCTGAGTTGAGTGGTCTGAGTCCCGTGTGGGCTTTTCTCAAGGCCGAGGCTCCAAAGAAGGGGCGTTGCTCAGGGAACAGCCGAAGGCTTCCGTTCAGTGCCCAGGCGTCCGTCGGGGAGGCCCTCGGGGACGGGCGCTGTCTGCACCAGCCGTGGGGACCGCAGAGCCTCGCTGAGTGCCGCTGAGGCTGCAGTGGCTCGGCTTGGCAGCTCCCCGTACATGAACATTAAGCCAGGCTCTTGAATGCAGTCCCAACCCCAGTGAAAATGCTCTTTCTATATCCATCCTGACAGACCCTATTTTCTACCAAAGCAAAACATCAGCACATCTGCTCAGACTGCCACGCCCGCTTTGAACAGCGTCCAGCGTGGAGGCAGGAGGGGCTGCGGGCAGAGCCGCGGGCCGGGGGCCGGGCACATGTGCTCGGCCGCTGCTGCTGCTTCGCTGTGCGGCTTGGGACGAATGGCTCCTTTACTGGACCCAGCTCTTTGTCTGGAAGTGAGGATAAGAGTTGCTAAGGCCTCCGAGTGTGTGGAGACGGAGGTGTAACGTGCGCGGGAAGCCGTGGGCATGAGCCTGCCCCGTGCACAGAGCCCTCCTGATCGCGGTGGTGGTGGTTCTGTGGCCACGGTTCATAGCCTTCCCGCCCGCCATCCTGACCCTACACAGATCTCAAGGCTCAGCTCAGTCTGCTCGCCCTCCGGAGGCCCTCCCTGACCAAGCCACAGGTACCTCCGGAAACCACCCGCGAGGAGCTCTCCCGTTCCTCTTAAAAGCCCAGGGTTTATGGTGAGAGGCGGGGTCAGTCTTGGCTCTGCCTCTTACGCTCTGCGAGTCCTTGCTAGTTGCTTAACCTCTGTGAGTGCCGCCTGCCTGTCATTCGATGAAGAAAATAAATGCCCAGTGCCTGGGGCTATTGTCAGAACCAGGTGGGGTTGTGTGTGTAAGTGAAGACGTAGCTTAGAACGCTACGTGCCCAGTTATTCTCCCCTGGAAGGTGGAGCACATGTGGAAAGTTTGTGCGTGTGCAGGGGGTGGGAGGGTGGGTGGTGGTGGGGGAGAAGGTGGCGGAGATAAGTTATCTTGAAAGCAGGAATCAGCTGAGCGGAATGGCCAACAGAGTAGGTGTGACTGGCTGGGCCCCTCCCTTCCCCTCAATCAGCAAATCCTGGGCAACAATCTAAGAGCTCTGACACCATGGGCTCCTTGTGTCTGGTCAACGCTGGAAGCTTTTGGACCTGTGTGTCCCAATCACTTTTGTTTCATCTCTTTTTTTAAAAGAATCCTCACCTGAGGATATTTTTTCCCATTGATTTTTAGAGAGAGTGAAAGAGAGGGAGGAGATAAGGAAGGAGGGAGGGAAGGAGAGATTGATGTGAGAGAGACACATCGACGGGTTGCCTCCTGCACCCACCCCGACTGGGGCTGGGATCAAACCTGTAACTGAGGTACATGCCCTTGACCGGGAATCGAACCCATGACCCTTCAGTCCAAGGGCGATGCTCTAACCACTGAGCTGCCGGCCAGGTCTGTGTTTGGATGCCCTCTTGTCGGTACTTGTTAATAATCACCACTCCTCCTGTCCACCCTGTGCATTCACTGAAGTGCCGATGGAGACAGTTCCAAGCTCCTCTGATTTGCTCGCAAGAGAAAGTCTGTCTGGTTTAGCCTCGGAGCAGCTATTCATCTGGTCTCTTGCGCGGCTCTGAGGCCCGAAGATGGAGGGTTTGATAAGTAATTTCACAGGAGGCCCCTGCGGAGTCTGAGGGAGTGTGAGGCGAGGGAAAGGAGCTGGGCTGGCTTTGACTGTTTAATGAGCTTTCGGGAAGTAATTACTTGAAACTTGGGCCCATCTGACTAGTATTTCCTTCTGCTGTCACGGAGGCTTACTGAGAAAGCCGACATTGTCTGGATGTGGCCGTGGCCAGGGCTATCCTCTGGCTTTCTCGTGGCGGGAGGAGGGCGGGAAGAGACCGGAGCTGCTCTCATCAATGCAGCAGTGGTTGCATAGATCTTATTCTTGAACCCAGATTCATCGTGGTGACCTTTCTAACTTGAAGTCCGGTCCTCACTTAGCCACAGGGATCTTGCTCTGGACGAGTAGCCTGCAGGCACTATTGTCGGGTCCTCCTGGTACAAAGCCCTTGGCCAGGAAAGCATTGCTGGGATGAAAAATAAAAATAAAAGTTACTTGGGCCCTGGCTGGTGTTGTCAGTGGTTAGAGCATCGGCCCACCGAGGGCACGTATCTCGATCCCCACCCTGGTCGAGCGCGTGAGGGAGGCAACCAGTCGATGTGTCTCTCTCACATGGATGTTTTTCTCTTTCCCCCTCTCTTTTCATTCTTTCTTAAAAAAAAAAAATCAATGGAAAAAATATCCTCTGGTGGAGATTAACAATAACAGCAACAAAAAATTAGCTGGGGCTCCTTTTTTAAGTCCTTTTCCCCAATTACAGTGTCCATCGATATTACTGTTAGTTTTTTTAAAAATATATATTTTTATTGATTTCAGAGAGGAAGGGAGAGGGATAGAGAGATGGAAACATCAATGATGAGAGAGAATCATTGATCGGCTGCCTCCTGCACACCCCACACTGGGGATGGAGCCTGCAACCCAAGCATGTGCCCTTGCCCGGAATCGAACCTGGGACCCTTCAGTCCGCAGGCCGACGCTCTATCCACTCAGCCAAACCGGCTAGGGCTACTGTTAGTTTTGGCTGGGGCTCTGCAGGGTCCTTCCTTCCCTAATTCGTAGCGGGGTGCTCTGTGCCTTAGGCGGCTCCCCAGAGGTCACTAACCCCTCCCTCTCTCTTTCTCTTGAAGCTGATGACCAAGCACCCGGGCAAACGTCTGGGCTGCGGGCCCGAAGGCGAGCGGGACATCAAAGAGCACGCGTTCTTCCGGTATATTGACTGGGAGAAACTGGAATGCAAAGAGATTCAGCCCCCGTATAAGCCAAAAGCCGTAAGTAGGCGTTCCTTCTGGCCGTTGGCCACGTGTACACCCCGCGCTCTTTCCCCGCCCACCCGTGTGCGCCCTCCCTGCTCTCAGAGGCGGGCGTGGACACGGGCACGTGGATCGCTCACATTTCTGTACAGAGTCTCAGGTACAGAAGTGGCGATTTCCATCCACGCAGCCTGGCCTCTACTATGGGCTGTAAAACTGCCAACTGAGGCTGAAAGTGAACATAAACATTGTCATAGAAACCGGCAGGTGTCAGGGACTCGGGTGTGAAGGAAATGACCATGGTAATGGTAACATTTTTATTAATTTTCTGGCCACTCACTATGTGCCAGGCACCGTATTAGGCACTTCACTGTGGGGGGGACGATGGCTACTGAGGCTGTTCTATCCGTTCGGTAACTGTGACCGGCCCTGCTGGCAGCGCTCGGGATGGGGCTTGGTGAGCGGGGTCAGCCCACTTGCAGGTGCGGTCAAGAACCCAGTTTCCCCCTCGTCCTTCCCCCTTGGTCGGTGTCGTCTCTTCATGCTGCCACTGAAAAGGTCATGTCGTGTGTCTCCGCAGTATGTAAATTTAATTCTGAAACTCGCACGTCTCAGTCAGTAAACAAGAGGCTCCCCCGAAAGGGAAAGAGATGAGACGGCAGCGGACCTGCTCACAGACGCCGGGAGCTTGTGTAGCACAAGGATGAAGGCCCCTTCCCCACCTGCACACACAAGGGTGCTCCGTCCCCAAAGACCCGCGATGCTCGTCAGCTCCTGGGTTAGGCAGATCGGTGTTCCGTGGGGGATGTTCCTTGTTAGACTGAGCAGAGCGGAGACCTGGGGGCATTACTATGGGCTGTAAAATTGCCGACTGAGGCTGAAAGTGAACATAAACATTGTCATAGAAACCGGCAGGTGTCAGGGACTCGGGTGTGAAGGAAACAACCATGCTAATGGTGCACATTTTTATTAATTTTCTGGCCACTCACTATGTGCCAGGCACCGTATTAGGCACTTCACATGCAACATCTAAGTCAGTGGTTCTCAGCCTTCTGGCCCTTTAAATACAGTTCCTCATGTTGTGACCCAACCATAAAATTATTTTCGTTGCTACTTCATAACTGTAATGTTGCTACTGTTATGAATTGTAATGTAAATATCTGATATGCAGGATGGTCTTAGGCGACCCCTGTGAAAGGGTCGTTCAACCGCCAAAGGGGTCGCGACCCACAGGTTGAGAACTGCTGATCTAAGTCCTCACAATGACCTGCCCCTCCTTGTAATGGCAGAGGAAATGGAGGCTGTGAGGTCACTCAGCCAGCGCACCACGGAGCCAGGCGTCACAGTCTGGCCCGGCAGAGGCACAGAATGCCCGGACCAAGGGCAGGGGGTTTGAGAAAGTCTCCCAATGACCTCTCATCGCCCCAGTCGTGCATGTCCCAAACGATTAGAAGACAGCAGCCCCGGTGAGTCCTGCTTCCATCTGGACATCTCCTGGTGCTCAGAGGCAGGCCCTTCCCACCACACACACACACTCACACATACATGTACCTGCAAGCATGTCTCATATGACATCACCTCCAAGTGCCTATTGTCCTCCAGGTAATCAAAACTCATCTAAGATACACAGGACTGGGCTCAGTATTCCTAACAGTGTCTGACTCTCGGCGGATACAGCGGGCCCAACACGCTTGATGACGCTAGCGATGGTGGACTTGGATGCGCGAGCTCCCCTCGGCCCCTCGGCTCATCTTCTGTAACACAGGGAGGACCGTCTATGCATAAAGCGCTCAGCATGCGCCCGCACAGGACAGTTGATAATGAGTTTCAGGGTCTCGGGCGCAGCATGTCTGAGGGGCATGGCGTCGCGTCCTGCTGATGTGATTCCTTAGAGTGCCCTGGTGTCCACTTGCGGCTGGAGAGGGGCCTGCAAGTCACAGGCGGCAGCATCGCTTTTATTACACCATTTGGGAAGAGGTCAAAGGGCAATCGGGAAGAGAAGAATGGGTTGTCCGTTCAGGAAACTGGAGGTGGACACAACTCATTGGAGTTTTGTGGGGCCATTCATGACGTCTCAAAACGTGGATCCCCTCCTCAGTGGGCCAGAGGAAGAATGCAAACGCTCCCATGCCCGCCGGCTCTGAACCCAGCGGCGTTGGGTTTCAGGCTTTGGTTGTAGGGCAGTGGTTTTCTGTATGGCCTCCTGACCAGCGGTGTCAGCATCACAGAGCCTGGGGGCAGGGCCAGGCAGAGGCCTGGAGTGTGGCCAGAGAGAATCTCTGTAAGGAAGACACTGCTTCCCGCCCAGCCTGGGTGACAGCTCAGCTGCCTACGGGGCAAGGCAGGCAATGGAAACGTGGTCAGGGGAGGGGGCCAGGGGCCGACCGCAGAGCGCCAGCTACCTAGAAGGCTCAGCGGGTGTTCATTCCCAGCGGCCAGCAGGAGGGCCTGGTGGCCACCACTGGCATTGCAGTCTTTCACATTAGCCAGGCCGCAGCCACTGCCTTTGTCTGGGCTGGCCGGGCCCCCTTTGCAAGGAAGCAGGCACCGCACTGGTCCGTCCTCGTCAGCATCTTTATGTGAAATCTCACTATTTTTTTATATCTTTGCAACAGATTTTATTTTTTATTTTTATAAAACATAGTTTTATTAATTTCAGAGAGGAAGGGAGAGGGAGAAAGAGAGAGAAACATCAATAATGAGAGAGAATCACTGATCAGCTGCCTCCTGCACACCCCACACTGGGGATCAAGCCCACAACTGGGGCATGTGCTGTGACTGGGAATCGAACCGTGACCTCCTGGTGCATAGGTCGATGCTCAACCACTGAGCCACGCCAGCTGGGCAACAAATTTTTAAAAATTAAACATCATTCCGGCCAAATCAAATACATCCACAAGCAGTCTGCGGCTGTGGATGGTGAGTGTGCGGCCTCTGGGGAAGTCGGCTGACATTTAGTCCACTCCCATTGGTTCTGGTTATTCCCACCGAGTCCCCTCTGACTGGTCCAGCATTTTGACGATTCCTGCTAAGCAATAATGACTACAAAAGGTCGAGCCCAGTGTCTGGCTCACAGAAGGTGCTAGGAAAGGGTAAAGGTAGCTGTTCTCGTGGGGAATGAAAAAGGTTGCAGTCGTCAGGATCCCTCGGCGGCTGTGCGTGGATTTCACTGGCCAGTGCCTTCCGTTCCCTGCGTGGGCTCCAGCAGTGACTCTCACATACAGTGACTGGACCGGGCTATGCACGTTGGGATGTCTACCTCCCGCTCTCAGGGGAAGCGGGCACTGCCCGTCACCCTTAGACTGAATTAGAAACAATGATGACAATGCCGCCCACTCATTTGATGCAACCTGAGCGAGTGCCTTTCATGTCTGCATGCTGGCCTGGACCCCCTGTAAGGATTTCACGTCTCCCCTTCCCCACTCCTTCCCAGGGGCTCAGGGCGAGCGCCCCTGTGCCTTGTGGGAACTGAGCACCCACAGTCTGTCGGTGTTCCTGACTCACGCTCACCATTAAGAAGAATGGGGGAGGGAAACCGTGGGCGATAGCAGGAGTGCACTCCAACGCCGTGGAGGGTGCCGACAGCGCCGGCCATGGGAATCATTTACGGGGGCTTTAAGGTGTTCCCATGCCGTCTCTATGGTGGCAAGGGGCTGGCAGTGCTGCCCTTAGCCCTGGAATACACTGGCTTTGAGTGTAGTTCAGGGCGCAGAGTGAATGCGCATCCATGTGGCGCTCTGGGTTCAAGCCCCTGCCGAGGGTTCTCCGCTGCCCCAGAACCGTGTCTAGGTTCCTTAGCGATGGCTTTGGGGGCTCCCGAGGTCCAGCTGTGCCCCTCCCCCAAGGGAAGCGCGTTGCTGAGCTTCTTGCCGCCTTGTCTTTCCTTTTGGCCTTTTCCACCCAGAGTCCCCGAGTGCCCAGCCTCTGCCAGTGCCCCCCAGCCTGCCCCTTCTCCTCAGGGAGTGAGCAAAGGGCACCCTCTGGGAGGCCGTGGTCCCGAGTGGAGACCCTGCCCCAGTGTCCCATCAGACTCCTGTGATTGCTGGTTCAGTATCACGTGTGCCTTTTTGGTGACAGTCGTCTCACGGTTGAACGGCAGTGCTTAGCATCCGGCGTAGGCCACGGCAGGTAATTGGAATGCTTACTGAGTGAACGCTCGGCTCTGGGAGCCGATCCTGCAGTGCGCTCTGCTGAGGGCTGTAGGGGGCTGTGGGGGCCGGGAGTAGAGCACTGTGTTTTCCCACGCTCAGCAGCGTCTCCCATGTTAACGGCTGTCGGGCAGCCACTGCCCCATTCATCCAGGGCTGCAGTGTGGGTCCTGGTGACGTGGGGTGCAGTGTGTACCAGGGGAGACTGGTGAGGGGCCTCAGGGTGCAGTGCGTGGACAGGCTGTGACTCCTGCCATCTGTCATTGCCCAGGCCAGTGCCACGGATGCCATGAGGTAGCCTAGCAGAGCTTCGTAAACGGCACACACGGGTCCCTGCTGTCTGATTAACACATGGATTCTCTGGACCCAGCCCGATTCCGCATGGCTAACCAGGAGATGGGATGATTGATTTAGGAATGGAATCTCCCTGAATGCTCACAGAACAATACCTCTCGGGAAGCTGGGGTTTAAGATAATTCTCATGGGACCTCTGCTATTCACACAGATCGCACTCCCTCTGCCCCAGGCACTGCTTTCCGTGCTTCCAGTCTCCCCGGTTCCTTCTCCGGCCCCTCAGGAGGCGGTCGAGCTCCTTAGGTTCCGACCGTGCTGCCAGGAGAGCGGATGCTCCATCTGATGGCACCCACTGCATGGCAGGAAAAGACCAAGTATTCTTACAGTTCAAATGATTTCACATTTATTATAAAATATCGCCACAAGTAAGTGGCATAGTCTCACCTTTTATAATTCACTGGCAGGCCTTTAAATGCAAATCTACTTGCTCCTTGAGGCTTTGATTTTGAGGCTGACAGCCAGCACGCAATGACTGGCCGGTGGGAGCCTCAAGGATGCGGCACTGCAGTCAGGCGCAGGGTGTGGGGTTCGCAGAGAGCGTAATCAGAGCATTGGGCTGACTAACAACGAGCCAAGAGTCGTTTAGGACAGAAAGCCTGGAGCCTGCCGGCTTGCCTCGCTCCATCCGCCCGCTCGCCCACGGAGCTCCGACAGAAACTGCCGCCAAGCCAGGCTCCCTGGGATGGTTTGAATGGGCAGGTTTCCAGGCCAGTGAAGTTCCTGTCACTTGCCAGGTGCATGGCTTTGAACTGTCTCCTGGCATAGAAGCCAACAGTTTGGATTGGACGGTAGCTGGGAAGCATGCTGGGGGGAGCATGAAACTCTTAGGATATGTCTGGCAACAACCACTGACATATCGTAGAGGTCGAGAACTGGAAGGTGCCCGAGGAGTGGGACGCCACTCTTCCCTGGAGCTGCCTTCCCGAGCTCCGTGCCCTCGGGTGCGGGGTGCTGGCACCTGCCTCCTGGAGGGGTTGGGAGAAGGACATGAGGTCAGACCGGAAGGCACTTAAAACAGTGCCGGGACTTGCCTACGCAGGGAACAAAGCAGAACCAGGCAAGAAAACAGAGGCTCCATTCAGTGTTATTAATAACTCTGCTTTTAGCAGAAACAATCAAACGGGTCAGGCAGGCCCTATGAAATGATTCCGTTTCACTAGAGCACGGAGCGCGGTGCTACCATCTCACTCAGCCGCCTGAAGCAGGCGTGCTGTTGGCTCCTCTGTGCTCCTGAGGAAACGGGCTCGGGGAGGCGAAGCGACTTCCCACGGCCACACAGCAGGTACGCGTGAGTGCCAGTGTAATTAAACTCCCACCTCTACCTCCAGAGCCTCCTTCCTGGCCTCTGCAGCGCACTCCCCACGCCTCCCAGCCAGCTGCACACACACAGGTTTTGAACTTTCCCGGGCCGTGGGCTCTGTTGAGTGAAGATTCATGGCGTCAGCTTCCTGATTCGTCGTCAGCCCTGCCCAGGTTGTAACTCTTAGCACAGCGCCCCGGAAAGCTAGTGGCCAAGCGGGGAGGGCTGGAGGGGGAAGCGACGGACCCGGGGAGACGGCCAAGCAGAATGTGATTGAGAGCCAGACTGAGCCGGATTCAAACAGCAGCTTTGCTGTGCGCCCCGCCCCCACCCCCGTGGTCTCAGCTGATCACCCGTCTCCTAGGTCAAGGGAGAAATTAAGGCAGCGGGCACCCGTGGGGGTGGCTCCTGACTTCCTGGGCCTGCGTGCTGACCTCCTGGACCCCTTCCCTCCGTGTCCCCCTCGTGTAAGACCTCCCGCCCCCTGCTCCATCTCTCTGTCTGCCTGTGCCTACAGCTTCTCTCCGTATCAATCAAAGCTCCTGTGATTGCAAATAGGAACCGGATTCAAACTGACACTTAAAGAACATTTTTAAAGTGTCCCGTTAGGGCCAGATTCAGGGTCTCAGTAATGTCGGAAGGGACCCATTTCTCTGCATCCTGCGGCTGCTTTCCTGTGTCGGCTTCATTCTCAGAAGGCTTCCCAGGCAGAGCTGCTCCAGACTTACACCCTCATCTTAGCCGCTTCTGCAAACCACAGCTTCCTTTTCCTGAGACTCCCAGCAGCCGGCACTCAGTCGACTGGAAGGTACTGGGCCAGACGGCCATCTCTGAGCTCTCACCCCCCGGGGGCGGGGTGTGCTGACTGGCCAGGCCTGGGTCACGGCGGGGACCCGGCCCCTCCCGTCTGGACCAGGTCTCTTGGGCGGAGGGGCAGGTCCTCCTGCTGGGAAGGGTGGTGGCCGCTGGGGAAGCAGAGCAGCTATCCACTCGGGCTTCCTCTGGTTCTTCCCACACGCACCCAGCCACACCGTCTCAGCTTAGAAGCCCCGCCCTCCCGTGGCTCCTCCGTCCTGCTCCCGGGGCCACTGCCTTATCCTGCCGTGCACAGGTTTGAAAGAGTGGCCAGTTAATGCCCCACTTAATTAGAGCCCGTTCTTTCCTCATTCCGGTGCGCCTGGCTTCTTCCATGGGCACTTGTCTCCTTGGGTCAGCAATGACCTCAGGAAGGCCTTTCACAGATGCGTCTTATCTTTCTTGGCCTCTCTATGTTATTTGGTACTTTGATTTTCCTCCCGTAAGAAAACAAACTGAAAAAGTACAATATTTAGGCAGCATCAAAAGCTGTGCAGTGAAGTTAAAGCCCCCCCTCCCGCACCAGAGACCCCCTCCTGCACCCACCCGCCTGTGCAGGTCTGTGCTCCCCTCCACTCCCGTCCGTCCTGGAGATCTCTCTTAGTAAGCACGTCGAAATCTCCGTCATTCTCTCAATAGCTTCCTGGCTTCCTGTATGTGTGAGTATGTCTATAGGATATAAATTCAGACTCCTTTCCTCCTTTTTAAATTATTTTTTAATTTATTGATTTTTGAGAGAAAGAGAAAGATAAGGATTTGTTGTTCCACTTACTTATGCACTCATTGGTTGTCTTGTATGTCCCTCACGGGGACTGGGCCTGTAACCTTGGTGCATCGGGATGGTGTTCTTACCAAGTGGGCTACCAGGCCAGGGCCATCCTTCCCTCCCTTTTGGGCCCCTCTCCTTTGTTTTTATGGTGCTGGGCTCACTGACTTTCTTCCACCTCCATGGCCGGTCCTGGTAGAAGTATTGACTCCGTGGAGACGTCTGGTGTCAGTAGAATTTGGAAGGAGAGAGAGGCCCATGACCCTGAAAGGGAGGGGAAACGCATATTTCGTGTTTATTTATTTATTTACAAGTGCAGTTTCTTAAAAACAACCGACTAGGGTGTGAGACCCAGCAGCTCCCAGGTGGTCCGTGCGTCTGCTTAACCTGCGACTCGGCTGCGAGTGGAGAGGCAGCCCTTTGCCCTGCACACATCTTTCCTCACTTCCGCTGATGGGAGCCCAGGGCCCGCCCACCTGCCGACCCTCACCCATGCCACCAGCCTTGGTGGGAAAGATTTCATTTTATATTGCTGTGTGGTTTTTTTTTAACTTTTTAAATCCTCACCAAAGGCTACATTTTTATTGTTGGGAGAGAGAGAGAGAGAGAGAGAGAGAGAGAGAGAGAGAGAGAGAGAAACATCATTGGCTGCCTTCCATACTCACTCCGACAGGGGATTGAGCCCACAACCTACGTATGTGCCCTGACCAGGAATTGAATCCGCCACTTCTCTGTGCACTGAGCCACCTAGCCAGGGTGGTTTTGTGTTTTAAGTGCCTATAACAGTAATATCCTAGGATAGGTTAGGGTGCAGGGCCTTCCGGACCCCTCTGTGGCCAGAGCACAACCACACGTGTCGGACTAGCTCACAGGACAGGACTGAGCCAGTCAGCACTCGGCAGCAGCCAGCAGCTACCTTGTCAGATATCGTATGTGCATGTCGCCCAGTCATCCTCACCGCACACTGAAGAGTAGGCCCGTTGCCATAGCAGGAAACGTGGCTTCGGGGACCTCGCTAACTTGATGAAAGGTTGTGTAGCTGGGGGTTGGTGGTGCCAAGACTGATACCCAGGTTAAGTGCGTGCCCCGTGATTGGATAGAAGTGAGAAGGCAGTGAGAGTGGTCCCTGGAATCTGGCAGCTGAGACTGAATCCTGGTCCTTCTTTAGCGGTGAGAGCTGACCACGTTGTGAACTTTTCAAATGACCTGTTGGGTGGAGGTCACCTCCCAGCCCTGTGAGGATCAAAGCCATGGGAACACCGGCAGACGGAGGGACAATTCCTCTTTGGGGCTGGCTTTTTTGAAGCCGGCAGCATGGCTCCAGGTTAATGGTGAAGAAGAGATCAGGAAACTGTGGCGCTTTGTTGGCATGAGAGATGGTGGCCTGTCACCTGAGTTTTGAAAAGCAGGGTGAACAGAAAGTAACAAGTCTACTTCGGTTCAAAGGGTGGAAAGCAGCCACCGCCCATCCCCCAGCACCCGGGCGCAGACCACATGCTGCATCGTGGAGATGCCGGCTGTGGAATCACAAGGGCTGTGGTGTTTATTTTTCTTGGTGCTTTGAGCAACTCCGTTTTGGCAAAAATGTAGAAGACTGATGGAAGGTTGGGGCCAGTTGTCAGGTCTGGAGTCAAATCCTAGCTCTCTACACCCGTTCCTCCTCGGACAGCAGAGCCTGCTGGGCGGTTAAGTGAGATGATGCGTGTAAAGCGGCTACACGGCATCCGGCTCACAATCAGCTCTTGACATCATCCACTGGACAACACGGGGTGCCTCCGTGTGCCGAAGCCGGGGCCGGGCCTGGGGAGCAGTGACGGGCAGAGCCAGGGGCTTCCGCTCTCAGTCTGGAGGGGACACAGCAACCAGCAGCCGAGCAGGAAGGAACCTGTGCTTTCAGGTTGGTGTGCTTGGACGTTTTGTCTGGCATGAAGGAGGTGGGCAGGGTGCTCCGATGGAGAGTGAGGGCAGGGAGAATGGGGACCCCCCACTTGGAAGGGATCGGAACAGCCTCCTGAGGACGTGGCATTTAAACCAAGACCTGAGGAAAGCAAACAGTGCCTGTTATTTTTAAATGAAAAATTAAAAATAAATAAATAAACGAAACTGCTGTCAAGCACAAAGGACCCCCCTCTTGCCACCTCCTCCTAAGTGGACCCGAGATCCAGCGTCCCGATTGTAAGGGCCTTCGTCACCGCGGACCAGGGCTTTCGCCTTTCTTTCCTTCGCCGCGGCCCGACCACGCTGGTGCCGTGGCTGCTCGGCGGAAGCACTGGGTCCATGCACGGCCTTTGAAAGTGATCGGGTGTGAGCGTGGCTCTGTGTTCCCCGCCGCTTCTCCCTGGGCGAGTCCCTCCTTGCTTCCCGCTGTGGAGAACTGTGCGAGGCATACAGAGGACCCTGGATTTCATTGGATATGCACGTTTGAAATAGAGAGACTGTGGCCTGGTGATCTTTTCATGGCACCTTCTAGTTTCAGTTCCTGTCTTGATGGAGGCCGGTGGGAAGCTTCCTGTGCCCTTAGCCTCGCGTTATCCAACCCAGTTGAGCAGCGAACAGCGTGGGCTGGGCCTTGACTCTCTTCCTCGGCACCTTAGCCTGGCCTGGCCCTATTTTCACTCCATTTCTTCTGGGCTCTTTCCTTCCCTCCTTCAAGGAAGCGGTGCCCTTCCTTCTGGTCCTACTCAGCTTAGGTGTCACCTCCTCCAGAAAGTCTCCCTGGCCCTCCCTAGGCTCCCGCCTCTGCTCCCAGGCAGCGCCTCTCCGTGGCACCCTGCTGTGGCCGGTGTGCAGCTGCCTCCTCTGCTAGCTGTAAGCGCCATGATGACAAGGACAGGGACCTCTTACACTGCTGGGCAGAGGATGCACAGGACCTCCGTGCAGCCTCCATCAGCATCTTCTCGGCCCCCGCACACACGAGGCAGCCACGTGGGAGGTCTTTGTGTTCTTGACTGAGACGAAGCCCATTAAATAGCGCCAGGCAGACCTTACCCATCTGGCTAAATGCCCCATTCTCTTTATTTCTGTTTTCCCGCTTTCTTCCACGGCAATAGCTCCTTCATTTAAAATAGCTTTTTTTCTTATTATAGAAAGAACTGATTGTAATATAAATCTGAAAAACACAGTCAAGCACCCTATATAATAAAAGCCTAATATGCAAATTGTCCCCTCGCCCGGGAGTTTGACCTTGAGTTCAACCAGGGGACAGGGCCGGCAGCCAGCAGCTGCTAGGGCCCTACCTATGCATGAATTTCGTGCACTGGGCCTCTAGTAAAAGATAGAGTAGAAAATGAACCAATCTGGAAGTCTCCCAATCTCCGTGAGCATATATAAGACATGCAAACAGATAGCACACACACCTTGTGCACATAATTTATAGAACAGGAACACAGTGCATATGGAGTGACGCCCATTAATATTCTTTTATCTTCTTTCAATGTTTGGAAGTGTTTTTGCATGGTCATACATCAAATAGACATGTCATTATTTATTTAACTTTCTTCCCTACCAGCTGACAGCTGATTTCAAATCTTTTCCCTTTCTACCAATTATTTGGTGAGCATCCTTTGTCTTGATGGGTAAGCCCAGGCCTCGAGGAGGGTCCAGGAAAGGCCTCCTGGAGGAAGTGCCCCCTGCTGGAGGCAGGGAGGCTGCCTGGGACACAGCCGGGTCGGGAGGCTGCTGCTCCTGGGAGGAGACAGCCTGGCAAAGGCTTGGAGGAGAGAGGGTGTGAGTGAGTGCTCCCAGGCAATGGCAGTTCCTTTCAGAGGAGGGTGTGCTGGGGGTGGGGCGTGGGGCTGGGGATTGTGGGCACCGAGGGGCTAGTTAATACCAGATGGCCAGGGCTAAGTCCTGAGCAGTCCCGTCAGCCCTGCTAAGGAGTGGGGCCTCAGGCAGCGGGAGCTGCTGCTGATGGAAGTGGTGACATATCCAGGCTGGAGTCTGAAAGATCCTGTGGCTGCTGGCCCTGTGCCAACCTCATTTGACAGCTAGACGCAGAGCTGTTATTAACACAATGAAACAGAAATTAGAAAGAATCGAAGAAGAAGAAAAAATGCTCACGTGTCACAGCTCACAGAGAAATGTTTCAAACTGTCTAGGTTCTCACACTCGGCACGACTGAACGAGTCACAGTCCTCGCTTCTCTGCGCCCTGGAGGAGCGCCATCTGTTTACGTAACCTGCTTGGTGTGGCCCCATCGCTGCTCCAGGAGCCCCAGCGGTGCATCTGGGTGTCTGGGGGGCTGGGGTTTCTTTGGGGAGCGCAGCAAGGACAGAGTACCGCCCAGGAACAGGAAGCAGGTGTGGCCCACACTGCGTCTGTGCTGGGCCCCAGCACGGAGCTGCCGTTCTCCCGAACGCAGTGGGCACAGAGCGATCGGCTGCGTCTCCCGAGGGTGCCGTCTCCATTTAGGAGCTCCTGAAGCTAACAGGCAGTGGCAGCTCCGTTTGAAAACCACGGCAACACTTAGGGAGGCTGTGATCGGCCAGCCCCGCGCGTCGCGTATCAGCAGGGACGTCACACTCTCTCTATGGTGCCCCTGTGCTTGCCCCGTCCTTGCCTCTCTTCCCTGCTGCCTCCCTTAAAAGATGTCATTGCTCTCAGAGGCCGCGGGCAGCGATGGCGAGGAGGCTGCCCAGCTGCCAGGAGCTGTTTTCTGTTTCCCATTATAGTCTCTGGGGGGGCCCCAGCAAAGCAGCCTTCTGCTCTCGATGGGAAATGGATGGTTTTTTTTAAAAAAAAAAATGGCCCCTGAAGACTGTGTCTCAGTTAACGTGCTTCCTAGACTGGCTGGTGTGGATCCCAACACCCAGGCCAGGAGAAACACCTGCAGGTCTGTCTGCCTTACAACTTGCCATCTCGCCCCTGCATCCCTGTGGGCACCTCGTCCCCTCTGCCCCACCCCTTTCCACCACTCTCGCCACCACCTCTGCCCTGGGGACGATGGCAGCCGTTCCTGCCTCCGTGCCTCTGCCTTCAGTCCCGCCCCCGCTCCTCTGCAGGCCCCCACAGCAGCTGGGGACTCCCACTCGCTCTGTCACCTCTCCACGGGACGCGCAGACTTGACCTTAATGAAACTGATGCTCGATCCCCCCGCAACTACGCTCTGCCCCTCGTGTGCCCCACTCACCAAGTAGCTCTGGCCAAAAGGCTTGGGGTCACTGACCAGTCCTCTCTCCCTCTCACCCACATCCAGCCCATCAGCAGGCCTTGTGAACTCCAAGTTCAAAGCACGTCCCCAAACCACATGCACCTTCCCGCACCCCACTACCACCCGCCTCCAGCCTCCGCATCTCATGCCTCCTCACTGGCCTCACTGTTCCGCCATTGCCCGGCCCTGCGGGCGCGCTCAGGGTTCTCCAGCCGCGTGAAAACCCTCTGTCCTCACGCGGCCGGCGAGGTCGGTGGCCTGGCTCCCGGCACCCTCTCTGACCCCTCTCTCCCCGGGCCCCTGGTCTGGCCATGCTGGCCCCCTTGCTGTGTGGTGGCTTTGCCATGCCTCCTGCCTCCGGGCCTTTGCACCTGCAGTTCCTTCTGCCTGGAGTGCTTTTCCTCCCGACATCCAGGGAACCCCTCCCTCACTTCACTGAGGCTTGTGCACAGCTCATGTCCTCAGAGCTGACCGCCTTGTCGAAATGGCATTATCTTCACTCTTCATCTCGGGGCATGGTTTTATTTTTCTTAGTATCACTTACCTCTTTCTAGCATTAAAACATGTATTTACATTTACAAGTATATATTTATTTATTTGTTTGTTGCCGTCTCTCCAACCAACCCCTTCCTCCCCCTGCCCTGCAGTAGAATGTAAGATCCACAAAGCACGGATTTTGTATAATTTATGATCAGCGCGTAGTAGATACTCAATAAATATTTCTTGACTGAGAAAATGAATGAAGAAAGAATCTGGACAACAGTCCTGCCCACCCTGCACTGACCCCGAGAGCCCATCTTTGTGTTGGCGTCCCCCCACCGGCCAGTACACCATCCCTTAGATCCGAGTCTTGATCGTATGGTCAGGTGGGGGGTGGGGGGTCACTTCTCATTTTCTGAGGACTGGAGCCAAGATACGAAAAAACTGAAGCAATTAGCTTGGGATAACACAGATCTTTCTCTGAGTCTGATGCAAGCCTTTTGGAAATGAAGGCTGTTTCCTCAGTTCTTACAACCTCACCGTCCTGGGAACGCCCGTTGCAGGGCACGTGCTACCTGGAGGGGTCTGTAGTGGGGGCAAGAAGACGAGCTCAGTGACGCTCACGGCGAGGGTGTGCGGGGCACTTGCTGGGTGCCAGGCACTGTACCAGGCACGCCCTTCGTCTCCTGTTACCGCACTCACACCCCTGTGGGAGGAATGAGATGGTCTGGTTCACTTTAAAGAACGTGCCTGGAGCTGCACAGCTAGTGGTGCGATGTCTGGATTCGAACCCATGCCTGCACGGGCTTCCTTCTTCCCGATGAAGCCTTGGCCGAAGGGGCCTGAGAGCTAAGTCCCCTGCACCTGCACCCGATACCTCTGCTCCGACTGCAGAGCTTGAAAGAGGAGCGTGCTCTCCGTGCCTTCTCAGCTCCCTCCTTTTCCAGCGAGGTGGGCAGCGGCCGGCATCTCCTCCCGCTGCCAGTGCAGTGGCCGTGGCAGGGCCTCCCTGCTCGGCTCTCGGAGAAGTTCCTACCACAACAGTGCCCTTTGTTTTTATTCCTCTCATCCCAGCCTGTCTGGTGTTCTCTCTCCTGGTTCTGCTCCCAGCGCCCTAAGTGTTAGGGGCAGTTTTCTCATGGACCCGTGCGAACCAGATACCTAACCGCAGGGCGGGATGTGCACTGAGAGGCACTGTGAGCAGAGCGCCGAGCAAGGCCAGTTGTCTGTGGCCTGGGAGCCGCTCAGTGGGTTTTATTCCTATTGCGATGACCTCTTTCGCGCCCTCCATATTCTGTCTTTGAAACATTTTTTTTCAAGGCCTCTCTCCTGCCGTCCAGCACCTGTGCTTCCAACCCCTCATCGTCTCCCAGAATCTCACTGGTCCCCAAACGGAAATAGTCCTCCTTCTGTACCTCCCTTTCTTTGTCGTTCAAGCCAGAGGCCTCATCATCCCCACCTTGACTTCTCCTCCCTCCCCCCGCCCTTGCACCCCACCATGCAGCAACTTACCAACCTGTCAGCCGTTCTTGTAAAATGGAGCCGGAAGCCTGGGCTCTGACTCCAGGCAGACCCGGCCGCATGTCAGCTCTTCTCTGTGTCCTCATCTGTCCCGTAGCAGGATCTCAACCCCGCTTCACAGCGTCATTGGAGGTTAAATAAGATCACGCGTGGAAGAGAGTTCTGGGCCCTGGCATGTCGTAAGGGTGTCGCGAATGTGAGCTGTCATGATTCAGCGACTGCCAGCACCGTGTTACTACGCTGGGGCTACACTGGGCTTGACTCGGGGCTTCAGATTTAGTGACTTTCCCCTGCCCATTCGGTGGGAACCAGCATGTGCGTGTGTTATACATGCACACACACGTGTTATAACTGCCTCAGGCCGGGACCTTTTCACATAGGAGGACCGCGGGGTAGGTGGGAAATGGTGCTGGTTTTCTCTCTAGAGTCTCACCAAGCTCTGGTTTGCATTCTCCCCACATCCTCCCTTCTGATAGAGAGAGATGGCTGCTGCTCCTCCACCAGGAGATCAAAGGCCGATAGCTTATCCAGGACCTGCTCCGCCCCACCCGCCCTGTGGGGGCCAGGCACGGTGGGCACCACACCCAGGTCTTGGGGTTGCTCTCTGTTGACTGGAGCTGGTACACTCCGGTACCTGCTGGGCTAGGAAATGTCCGTGCTCCCTGACTGAGAGCCTCCGCCAGCACTGTGAGGACCTGCTGCTAAATGCTGAGATCTCCCCGGTGACGTATAAGCCGGCCATGACTTCGCATCCTTCGCCACATGAAACATCTCCGGTGCCTGAATGCATCTCCTTCAGCAGATGAGCCTGGCTGGCTCGGGGGGTGGAGGGGTGAGAAACATGGCACGTGCCTGCAGCCCCACCATCTCACGCTTCTGCCACACAGCTCCTGACTGCCCAGGGGACTCCGCCCGCGGCAGCTCAGAGCTACAGAAACCGAAGGTCAGGAGCCCAAGGGCATTCCTGAAGGTCATGAGAATTCTGCATTTTCTGTTGCTCCCATGGCTGGTCATTGAAACAGAGGTGGTGAAAGGGAAGGGATGGAGAGACCCACACCCAGCTTTGTTTTTTTCTGCTTTGTGTTGTGTCCACCCACCTCAAGTTCTTTTCTTCCCCTCTCATAGTGTGGGCGCAACGCTGAAAACTTCGACCGGTTTTTCACCCGCCATCCACCCGTCCTCACACCTCCTGACCAGGAAGTCATCAGGAATATTGACCAGTCAGAATTCGAAGGATTTTCCTTTGTTAACTCTGAATTTTTAAAACCTGAAGTCAAGAGCTAAGTAGATGTGTAGATCTCCGTCCTTCGTTTCTGTCGTTCGAGCTCGACGGCCATCATGGTGACATATTTTTCATTGCCAAGTTGCATCCATGTTTATTTGCTGATGAGACTAGAGTGACCATGTCCTGGAACACAAATGTCCTCAGGCAGTTTGGAGCGTCTCTACAAGATGGGATTATGCAGATGCCTGTCGAAAAGGCTGCATAATTAGCACATTGTCGAAGTCCTCTCCCAGTTCCTCCTGCATGCCTGTCAGGCAGATCCAGTGGGGACAGAAAACGCCTGCTTTCTTTTCCTTTTTCTCTGCATGGCCATTTTTACACATTCTCCCCCTCCAACCATCCCATCTAGATTCTTCTGCCCAGTGAATGGATGGCCGGGTGCTAGTGGCCTGGCTGGTGTCCAAGGATCTGGTTGCTTTGCCTTAGCAGGAATTTCTCCATTCTTTCTGGCTCGGGGGCACCACGAGCTCTGAAAAGAACGTGCTACAAATAACATTTTTGTTGTTTTTTTTTTTTTTACTCAAAGTTAAGAAGATTGTCTAAGTCCTTTTAAAAATTCCAAAACTGTGCTTTTACAAAGTTTCTATCTAAAAGCACCTCAAGGGGTCAAAAGGCAACCAGCTTGGGTGCTACCTCATTGCTGTCACCTCTGGTCCGATGCGTCCCTGCTCACCCTCACCCCAAACTGCTTGGAAAGGGCATTTGCACCATTTCCTGAGAGACATGGTCACTCTCGCACGGTCCCAGGACCAGGATTCACATCACATTTCAAACTTTATTTGCTTTGGGGCTTTATTTCTGTTGTTGTTCAAATGCAAAAACAAACAAAAAACAATCAAAAATACTCATTTTGTTCCTACATGCTTCGAAAAATGTGTCCAAATGTTACTGACCATAGCGACCAGCTTGGGTCTACAAAGGAGGCTGCTCTGGGCGGCACAGGCTCCTGGGCAGTGGGTGGGGCTGGGGTGCAGCTGGCTTAAGTGCTCGGAGAAAGACGCCATTTCTCGATGTGGTTTCCCAAGATGTCTGTGGAAATGTCCATTTGTGTCTGGATGTGTCATGTGCCATTTTTCTTCTAGCATTGAGATGCAATAGCGAACACAGGAGGAGAAAAGCTGTTTCACGGAAAATGGCTTTGAAAAATGTGGACCCAGGCTACAGAGGGGGCCTCCGAGGTTTCCGGACAGAGGAGCGAAACCCAGAGCTTAATCTCAGCCCCGTGCTCAGCCAGGCAGAGGCCGAGGCTGTGGGCCTGTCACGGCCTCCTGGTGGCCTGGGGTGGGCCCTCTCATGATGTCAGAGCCCACAGCCCACATTAGGGCCAGCTAGGAGCATGGCCCAAGCGCTTTACTTTCTCATCAAAATCACTACTCCTCCCAACTTGGACTAGATGTTCTCTGTAGCAAGCAGCTTTGTGAGGCCCCAGAAGCCCAAGGAAAGCCCGTGGGCAGGAGGAACCCCATTTCTGTCTCACAGACGAGGACAGCAGTGGTTCTCCATCCTTGCCTCCTGCCTCCGCTATTCTCAGGCCTAAAGAGAATTCTCATCACCAGTTGAGTGGTTTCCGGAAGCTCCAGGGCTTCTAAGAGACCATCAAGGGAACTTGACAAACATCCTTGCAGTCAGACTTCTCGTCTTTAGGGCAACCTGCCCTTCATCCCTCTCTGCCTCTCGCCGCTGCTCGCAGCCGGCTGTGGGCCTCCCGGCGGCTGCCTGCGGTAGCCATCTAGACCTCGGGGAAGGCAAACGTGAGTCCCAGAGGGATATTGGGGAGGTGAGAGGAGGGAAATGGGGCAGAACCCCCTCCTTAGCTGCGGGGGAAACCACCTGCAGGGAGGAAGTGACCTGCCCAGGGTCAGCCAGCTGGGACGCAAACCCGGTTCCTGACACTCAGCACAAGACGCTTTCTCCCTGTGACTGGCATCTGAGCAACGCCCACCCGCAGGCAGGTTAGCGGAGGTCCGTCCTATGGCTGTTGGGTGACCAGCCTTTCCTGGATCTGCTCTCAGGAGGGAAAAAACCATGAGAAGCACTGGGTGGCTGACCAAGGACCCGAGACAACTTTAGAGACCAGTGCAGCCAGGCAGCCAGGTGGGGGTGGGGTGGAGAGGTGATAATCAGGTAGATGGGAGAATACAGTGCGCATGTCCACTGCTCCACATGTCCCCACTTGCTGCCATCATTTCCCAGACGTTTGATAGCGTGCAGAAATATGAACTCCAGCCCAAGCCTCTGTTGCCCTAGGCCCTGGCCGAGGCCGGCAGGGAGCCTGTGGGAGCCAGGCCCTGAGTCAGAGCCTGCGGTTCCTTCTTCCATCAACACTTCCGTGTAAGGAGCCCGGGAGGCGAGCCTTCCACATACAGCATCTTCGCAAATTGATCCGGGAAGAAAGCTATTAGTTCATTTTCCCATCGTGCATGTATTCTGCCCTCCATGCATTCACCCAGCCATCATTTATTGAGCACCGACTGTATACCAGGCCTGCGCTGGGTGCCAGGAGCACCGTGGGGAAGCGCAGGATGCCATCCAGGAGGGCAGTCTTGACGCAGTCATTGAACGCATGCTGTCATCAAAGGATAGCCGTCCCTGGGTTGGTCAGGGAAGGCTTCTGGTAAGAAAGACAAAGTCCTCACAGGTCTTCGGGTTAGGCTTCTCTGTAGACCGCGGTTTGAGCAGACAGAGCGGCGCAGCAGCGCCCCTGGAGCCGGGCTTCTGGGACAGCCCTAAAGTGCGTGGGCGGGAAGGGAGGCAGGGCAGCTGGGGTGGGTTTCCTTCTAGAAGGCCAACAGCACTGTCCGTGCTCAAACAAACACGGGTCACGGGACTTGAACCAGTGGACACCGTAGGGACGAGGACCTGGATTTCTGCTCAGTTCTGAGTCCCGAGGCTCACTCAGAGTCCCTTCCTGGCCCTCGGGGAACGCTGCCCCACAGCACGCAGCCCTGGCTGCACTCGGCCTGGCGCCTCTAGATGACACAGCCCGAGATTTTCCAAAAGAACTAAAACGCGGGGAGAATGAACAACTAAGCAAGGAAAGCCAAGGAACCCTAAACATGTCAGCCATGACTAGCTGTCTCCCGGGATCTAAGACCCGCTTGTCATTCCTGAGACTTCTTACCCTGCCCTCTTCTAAGATAGGAAGGCCCACGGTCACCGTGACTTGGGAAGGTAAGGCAGGCCAGTGGATTCGTAACCCCCCTCGGTGAGCGAGACTTTCTCGTGGGGCCGCGAGCCTGTCAGCTCGGGAATTGTCCCAACAGAGAGGCCGGCTCCCTCCCAGCTTGTAGGCTGAAACCCAGGGGTGTTGTCGATGGAGATCTGCCCTGGGACAACGTGCATATGGAAGCCCTGTTTGGACCACGTGGCTGTTTGGAGCAGGAGTCATCACCACAAGGAGGAAGGGCTTTCAGAATTGGGCTGGTGGGGAAGGCGCCTTGGGCTGCGGGAAGCTGAGGCAGGGAAGGGCGCGTGGGGTCAGCGTTACCTGGGGAGCCCCGCCAGGAGGCAGCTGCCTGCCCTCTAGCCCAAGACTTACCGGGACCCCATGGACCCACGGAACCCAGGCCTTGAAGGGGCCTAATACAGTTCAGTTCACCCTGGGGCTCAAAATGGACGGGAGAGACCCAAGGCTCAGTGGCCACACATTCCACTGTTTCACTCCAGAGTGAAGCCTCTGGCTGGGGAGCCACTATAAGGAGGGAAAGTGAAGAGGCTCACCCTTCGTGGGGTCTTCACTCGTGGATGCATCCATTCACCAGAGCGTGGACAGCCTGCCGTGTGCCGAGACCACGCGTGGCCCTGGAAACACAGTAGTGAAGAAACAGCCAGGCCCTGCCCTCCTGGAGAGAGGCCACAAATAAGTCAGTTTCCGGTTGCAGCAAGCTCAACGCAGGTCATCAGAAGGTTCCTAAGTGTGGGGGTGGGGCCCAGAGAGGCGTGCAGGGCAGTAGTGAAGGAAGAGGTGCACTAGAGCTTTTCTCTGAACACAGGTGTGACACAGGCAGAGCGGGACAGGCAGGACGGGACACAGGAAGGACAGGACAGAGCAGAGGGGCGGGGCGTGGCAGGAGAGGCCCATCCAGAGGACAGCTCCATGGGCATCCTCCGCCCGCTCCACTCGGGCTCCGCTCACTGGAGTGTACCCCGGTTTCTCACTCACCCCTACGGCCACACACAGGGCCAGAGGAGGTGGGGACCTCCGTGAGGACACCTTACCTATCTCAGGGAGCGGCCTGAGGAGGAATGTTCCTGAGAGGGCCTTTTGCAAAGGGGCATGAGCCCAGGAATGAGAGATCCTCATCAGTCGGTGCCCATTGGAGGCTGAACCTAAAACCTGGATGGTGATTGGCCAACGTTAGCCAGTCACTCATCTCTGACCCTCTCCTCTTTACCACGGGGCTTCAGCCTGCCCGGCACCAGGGAACCGCGTGGCATCCGGGTTGTCCTGTGATGAACCAGCCCGCAGGCTTGCTCCCTAGTCAGAGGGGCTGAGACGAGGCCTCACGGGAGCAGTGTGGTCGGGTAACGTCACTCACCCTCTGGGTGGTCGTGGGCAAGTCACCGCACCTTCCCGTGCCTTGGTTTTCTCACAGATCACAGCGGGGGTGGGGGGAGGGGGGACTCCAGCTCCCCCTGCCCTTGGGTAGTGAGGACAGGAAGAGAGGGTAGGCTGACAGAGGCCCGAGCCTGTCTCAGATGTGGGGAGTCAGCCCGCACTCCTTCCCTGGCGAAACCTGCCCCGAGCCGGGGTTACTGCCTGCTCCCCACCCCAAGAAATGCCAGATTCACTTGGAGAAGAGAGTTTTGCTTGTTGTAAGGCTGCCCCTGCAGACCTGACGCTAAGCTTTGGGTTTTGTTTCTTATAGTTTGTTACTAGATGTGGGCTCTGCCCACCTGGGAGAGCCCTCTGGCTGCAGGCCCAGCCTTGGTGGTGGGCTTCTGAGCTTCCCGGGTTCGCCTGGGCTGCCGCAGGGAGTGAGGGAGGTTGCGGCCCCTCCTTTCATGAAGCAGTGGCCGCCTTTCCCCACAGCGGGCGCTCTGCTGTGGGGAGCTGCGCGCTTGTGCAGCTGTTCTCCTTACAGGAAGGCCGTCCTGGCCACGGGTGGCTTGGGGTGGTGTGCTAGGGGACACTCCACCCAATGACCGACTCTGACATCACACCTGGTGAGAAGCAGTTCCCAACTCAATTCATCTCAAAGCCAAAAACAGAGCACACCCCACTTTATGACAGGCCTCAAAGACATTCAATGTCTCATTTCCTTAGAAACATTGCAAGCTTTCTCTCCTGAAGCCAGCACGGCTGTGAAACGCAAGCTAGGCGGTCGCACTCGCCCTGCGGCCACTCCGCGGGGCATCCCACTCGCCCCAGAGGGCGTCAGCTCCCCGTGGCTGGCGCATCTCGGTCACATTGCCCTCTGTGCTGTGTTAACGTGTCTGCTTTCCATTTGGCAGAGAGACAAGCGAGACACCTCCAACTTCGACAAAGAGTTCACCAGACAGCCTGTGGAACTCACGCCCACGGACAAACTCTTCATCATGAACTTGGACCAAAATGAGTTTGCCGGCTTCTCCTATACTAACCCAGAGTTTGTCATTAACGTGTAGGCGAGCGCCCGCTCCTCGCCGAGCCTGGAGGTAGGACTCCAGGCCGAGTGTAGGCATTGATTCGTCTTCCAGATCCGTGGTGCTCCTGCCGGCATTCCAGGGTGGGAGCTGGCCGGAGGCTTCTCTTTGGATGTGTAGCTTGCTAGTTTGTTTTCTACATTTGAAAAATGTTTAGTTTAGAGTAAGCGCTTTATCCAAGTAGAAAGGAACCGTTTTCCAATCTTCCAGAAGCTCATCAAATGAACAGACGATGTCAAAACTACCGTGTCTGATCCCAAAATGCTTCAGTATTTGTAATTTTTAAAATCAGAAGCTGATGTTCCTAGTGAAAGTTTTTACAGCTGTTCTGCAGCATTTCCCTTGAATGCTAAGCATGACTGGTGTTTTTAAAAATAGTGAGTAAGCTTTGCAGTTACTGTGAACTGTTGTCTCTCGGAGGAAATTTTTTGTTTAAGAATTGACATGATTAAACTGAGTTAATATATGCAAACTCTCTTGTTACCATGTCTGCTTTGAAATAGACTCCGGTACAGAGGTTGCAAATTGGAGAACCATAGTCTAATGCAGCCAGAACATGAGCTTTGCGCCACATGCACAAAATTTTATTTAATTGACGGCATTGTCAACATTTTTTAAAAATGCGATATTTTATTTAAGTTTCTGGGCTTTCATAGTCACTTGAAAAAAATCAAAAGACTGGCAGTACTGGGCCTTGGTTCCCATGTGGAAATAATTTGACAGAACTGACTCATGGCTGTCTCCTTTAAGAGCAATGTGTGCTCTCATTTTGCCACAGTCTCCACCATGCCCTATTGTCTATATTTTTTATCTACCCACCTGGCTGCGGTAGCCATCTGCAGGTGAGACATTTGAGAGTCACAAGCTTAGTGACCTCAATATTTCCCGTGCCCATAATCAGAGTATCTGCTCAGTCACCCAGTCGGTGTGGTTTTTGTGCATTAAATCCTCAAGCACGAAATAGACAACAAAAATGTCATTCTAGCCGTGACAGAGTCAGCACGGAGGCTGCTGGCGACATAGTGACACCACTTCTCTGTGGTCTACGAGGATGTCATTGTAAAACTACTTACCTTTCACTATTTTCTCCTAACTTAGCCTCTGCAAAAAAACAAACAAACAGCAACAAAAACACCACCACGGGGCATATGTCCTTCCCTCCTGTCCAAGGAGGCCAGAGACGGGGCCAGGCAGGGCGGGCTCTTCTAAACGCTGCTGGCTTGGGAAGGAGCCCGTCTCCCTGGCAGCAGCGTGCACGTCGCTGCATCGCGGTATCGCCTGCTGCCTCCTCTGAAGGAGTCATGCCCAGGCTTCTTGTTGGAAGGTCGGTAATGCAGCCTACGGCACGTGCCTCGGAGCGGCCGACGCCCGTGGGTAGCAGCAAAGGACAAACCTGACCCACCAAGTACGTTGTGACTCCACGGAGTTTATTCATCTCCTTGGAAGACGCCCGGCAATGGAGCATTGAGGAGACAGCGGATCTACTGATCCTCGGAATTTTAGAAACGCTGCCAATTAAAATTGAGTAAAGCCAACTCCAAGAAGAAACTGTGCTCTAACACGTCACATTTAGAAAACAAAACACATGGCTCTCTATCGACATCGGATGACACGTTCCATTTAAGATAATATTATAGAAGAGGTTCCGTGCTACCCACTTCATGCCAGCCCCTCATTTCATGCCCGAGCGCCTGTCTCCCCATTTCATGCCAGCCCCTCATATTTTCTCCCTTTGCTGGATATAAACCTGTCTGTCATTGCACAAATATTGAGCACTTGCTCTGAGCCCGGCCTAGTTCTGTGTGCTGGGGAGAAAGTGACAAGATAGTGTAGTACTGTCCATTCACAGGGAGGAGACTGCAGACTTCCCAGCCTCTCCTGGGACCACTCCTATAAAGCTCTGCACTTTACTCTGATTGGCTCAGCCTGGCCAGCACTGTGCCTGGGTAGAGAGGGGAGGCGGGTGAGGGGCTTTGATTGGCCAGACCTAAGTTGTATATATTGCTGTGTAACAAATTACTCCAAAATTTTGAAACAAATATTTCTTACCTCTCAGGGTCTGTGGGTGGGAAAGTGGGTGTGGCTTAGCTGGTGTAATGCTTGTCTTTGAGGGTGCAGTTAAGCCATCGGCCAGGATTGCAGTCACACATGAAGGGTCAACTGGGGGGAGGTGGGACTTATGTCCATGCTCAAGTACATGGCCTTGGGCAGCCTCAGTTCCTCAACAGAGAGCATCTCCATGGGTGCCTCTGGCCATGGCCACTGGCTTCCTGGGTGTGAATGATGCAAGTGAAAGCGCCTAATCCAGAAGCCATTCATCTCAGAAGTAGCCCCATCTTATTGCTGTTTTCTGTTCTTTAGAAGCAAGTGAAGAAACCCCGCCCTTGCCCTGACCGGTTTGGCTCAGTAGATAGAGCATTGGCCTGCGGACTGAAGGGTCCCAGGTTTGATTCCAGTCAAGGGCATGTACCTTGGTTGCAGGCACATCCCCAGTAGGGGGTGTGCAGGAGGCAGCTGATCAATGTTTCTCTCTCATCGATGTTTCTAACTCTCTATCTCTCTCCCGTCCTCCCTGTAAAAAATCATTAAAAAAATTAAAAAAAGAAACCCCGCCCTCACTGAAGGGAGGGGATTCCACGAGGGGAGCAGTCCGGTGGGGCCTCTGGGTGTCAGCTTAGTAACTGCCTTCCACACACACCTTGAGCGGCACCTCTGGAACTGGGTGGTGTGCCACCCACACCACAGGGACGGACGGTGGGCGGGGACAGCTCTCCGAATGAAAACTGGAAGCTGTTCTTGGAACAAGGTGGGTGTATGCTCAGGAAGACCATGGTGGGTTCTCCCCAGATGGGAATTTGGGGCTGCCCTGAAGATTCTCAATACTGAGAATCAGTTAAAAGACTGACTCACTGGGTCCTCACAGGTCGCCATTGTTTCGTTGCCAAGCTACCACCAAGGGCAGGGGCTTAAATGTGAACTTCTGATGAGTCATAGTCCTTTGCCTTTGGGGACTGAAAATCCACCAAGAAGATGCGTTGGTAGAAACATACACACAATAGAAGTCTGTCAGTCATCCACACTGAGTGACAACCACCTCCACCCTGCGTGTCTCTTAAAAGCACCATGCATTTAATCGCAGTGGTGGTTTTCCTGGTCCGGCCACCCAGCGTGTCTGTGAGGGACTTGCTGTGTCTCCACAGTCAGCTGGAAGGCCAGTGGTGACGGGTGGCCTAGGCCGGCCACATTCACATGTGACGTGTGTGGCACGCCGGCTGGCCTCGGGGAAGCTCAGTTGGAAGGACTGGTTTTTGCCCCGAATGCTCTTGTGTGTTCCAGCGAGGTCTTCAGCTGGTGGTTTTAAGGAGGCCCACAGAACAGCAATGAGAAGCAAGGCCTAGTGCCCGGGCACTTTTCAAGTCTCTGCTCTGTCATGTTTGCTGCTTTTCCCATAAGCCAAACTCCAGACACAGGTTCCCCTTGTGGACGGGGCACTGCAGAAACACGCTGCAGAGGTGAATGGGCACAGGGTAGGAAAATGTGTGGCCATTTTGCATCCACTGCACAGTCCATCAGTGGACCTGTTCATGAACTCAGGGGGCATTAAAGAAATAAGACAGAAGACCAAGAAATTGCCAGGAACTTCCTGGGCGTCCCATGGGCAGACCACAGGGATGACCAGAAGGTGGTAGTCTTACTTGTCTCTTCAAACTCAACATACAAAGACCAGCGCCAGAGTTCAGGCTTGTCAGCTGGACAACCAGCGCCAGCGAGAGAGCTGAGGTGTAGGCTCTTCAAACCAAGGAGGACAAAATGCTTAAACCTTCGGGTGTTGTTCCTGCCATGGTCCTTTTTCTAACCCCACACAGCTAAGATGCTGGAGAAATCTGGGAGGACTGCAAAGCAAGATGGATGGGAACCAAATCTAAAAGCCCAAAGCCAACTGTCTCAGGTCCTGTATCTTTCCTGGTTTTGAGGTTAAATTGCTTTGACCTACATGGGATTCTGCTGCTCACCACTTCCTAGACAAACAGCACAGGCTCCCAACGTGAAGTCTAATTTCCCCAAACAATAGAGGTTTGGGCTCTAGAGTCCTGGCTCGATGATTGAACCACACTATCCACTGTGGATCTTGTCTCATAAATGCTCTTCTCCCTGGTGTGTGGCCTCCCAAATTAGGCCAGATGTCAGGGTAAGAATGAAGTGGCATTTGAACAAGAGATGCAAGAACATTCTGTTCTGTTTTCAAACAGTCACGCTTCCTCCCAAGGTCCAAGAGGCAAAAAAATGCATAGAGGACAGGGCCTAGCAAATGAAGACTTGCTCAGGTGGCTTGGATCACGTGGTGAGTTCCTAGGTATTGTGTGGGTTGTTGATCTCCGTTAACAAATTACATATTGATCTCTGTTAACAGATTAGCCCAAACAAAATACATTTATGAGCTCACAGCTTCTGCAGGTGGGTCAGGACTCCAGGCACAGTGGGTGGACCCTCAGAAGCTGCAATCGATGTGTTGGCTGGGGCTATGGTCTCCACTTCTAAGCTCGCTCACATGGTTGTTGGCAGGATTCAATTCTTTGTGAGCTGTTCCACCGAGAGCCCCCGATCCTCACCGGCTCTTGGCTGGAGGCTGCCCTCAGTTCCTCCCCATGTGGGCCTTTCCAAAATGACTGCTCGCTTCACCTAAGTGCACTGCTAGGATGGCACTCGCGAGAACATCAGTAAACGGGAGTTCCTCTCTCCTGTGAATGGAACAGGAGTGGCAGTATAGCATTTTCACAGTGAGTTCTGTTTATTACAAACAAGTCACTAAATCCAGCCCACACTTAGGAAGAAGGGATTGCACAAGAACTAAGCGGGGAAGGCAGGGACTATTGGGAGCCACGTCAGAAGCAGCCTACCCTGTGGCGGCGGAAAGGGCGTCCTCCAAGAGACATGATAAGGGATGGCCTATGGGAGAGAAAGGCGGTCTTAGCACTGTGTCCAATGAATGTGCTCCATCTTGATCTACCAGATCGAGTGAAGTGGAGGTGGGGAGGAGACGCTGCTGTCTACCATCACTCCCTCTCTGACCCAGAGTTTCCGGGCTGGTGTGGGTGGCCAGGCTGACCCCATTGATCCAAATGGAAATGACTTTTTTCTCAGATCAAAAGATTCAGACTCCTCATGAACAGAAGTCATCACTTATTAAGCCCTTAAAATTTAAGGGCCCCTGGTCTCAAACAAGGAGTTTCCTGGAGCCCCTAAACCGTGAGCAGCATCAGACTGATGTCTCTGCCGCCGTGGAGGAGCAGAAAGCCACAGGGCCAGCAGCAACTCCAGGTGAGGAGCCGAGAGAGCCTGACCCCAGGCCATCCTCAGGAACGCTGCCCAGCGGGGCTCACGGGGAAGTGGGTGAGAAGGGGGATGTTTTTCCGTTATGCTGAGGAGGAGGAAGCTGACGAGAGCAGCAAGCAGGAAGCGCCGCCTCCCATCCTCTGTGTCTCCTGGCTCAGACCTGGGCTTGTTATTACACTACAAAGGCGGAAACTCTGCCAGGCAGCCCGTGACTGCAGCGGGGGTCCCCAGACCTGAGTAAGAATGAATATGTCTGTTCATTCAGCACATCTCTCTTTAGGGCCGATGACTGTTCTGGTGGGGAACAGAACGGCCCTCCTGCAACTGACGTTCTGGAGGAACCGTCTCAAGTACAGTGAACGACATGATCGCGGAGGGTACTCGTGCCACGGAGAAAGCAAAGTGGGGCCGTGGGTGGAAGTGGCTGGTGGGCATGGCTGGGTGGGCAGATAGTCACCCCGAAAGCTCAAAGAAGGCCTCCTTGAGAAGGTGATGGTTTGAACTCAATGACAAGGAGTCCACGTAAAGCAGTCCAGACAGAGGGGCATCAGGGCAGCGTGGGAGGCCTGGCTGCAGAAGAGCAGAAACTAGCTCCTGTCGCCAGAGCACGGTGAGCACAGGGCCGGGTGGGGAACGTGAGGCTGGAGAGGGAGGCAGGCCCAGATCTTGCAGGCATTTGCAGACCTTGGAAGAAGTTCGACACCGTCCTCGATCCAATGAGAATCCGTTGGACATGTTGCTGCTGTAACGAATGACCAAAAACTCTGTGGCTTAAAGCAACACAGATTTATTCTCTCGCAGTTCTGGAGCCCAGAAGTCCCAAACCCCGTTCCCTGCCTTTCCCGGCTCCCAGAGGGGCAGGGTTCCTGGGCTCACGGCCCGCCCGCCCCATCCTCTTCAAAGCACATCACTCTGGCCTCTGCTCATGTAGTCACGTCTTTCCTATCTACGGCCGGCCCGCCTCCCTTGTGGTTACACTGCGCCCCGCCCCCGCCCCCGCCCCCCGCCGGTAACCCAGGAAACTCTCCCCGCTCATCATCCTAGCACATCTCCAAAGTCCCCTTTGCCACATCAGGTGACATGTTCACGGTTCAGTGGTTAGGATATGGACCTCTTTAGAAAACCGTTAGTCTGTCTGTCCACAGGGTTGAAGCATTGAGGATGGATATGACCTGGTTAACTTTAGGGAACGTGGTTGTGAGGGTACAGGCAGAGCAGGCAGGGCACGGAGGCCTCTGAATCGGTGCCGGGACAGCCGAGGTGCAGCTGCCCTGGACCACCCATCCTCACAGAGCTGAGACGAAAGGCAGAGAAGGAGCGACACTGATTTGAACAAATCCAGCCACACCGGTGCTTTCAACCATCCCAGCTCAGCCCCTGTAGAGACCAGCTGGGTCTGTCCGCCTTTCCTGGAGGGAAGAGGCCTGGACTGGCAGGGAGTAGAGGCAGGAGAGGGTGAGGGCCTCAGCTATGGTGAGGGGAGCCTGGTGGAGTAAGTGGAAGAAAGGCCACCCCAGGTATCGAGTCCTAACCCTGGGATTTGTAAACGTCCCCCCACTTGGGGAAAGCGTCCTCACGGATGTAATAAATCGAACATCTTGAGATGAAGAGAAGATCTGGATCACCAGGTGGGTCCTAAATGCCATCAGAGTACCTGCCAAGAGAGAGGCAGCGGGAGGGAACAGACACACAGAGGAGGAGGCGCTGTGAAGAGGGAGCTGAGAGCCATCGGCCACAAGCCGAGGAACGAGGAACGCTGCCAGCGCCAGGAGCTGGAAGAGGGAAGGATGGTCTGCCCTAGATCCGTCAGGGCCTCCTGGCCCTGCCGACACCTTGACTGTGGACGTTTGGCCTTCAGAACACAGGGGATAAACTTCTGTCATGTAAGCTGTCCAGTTTGTGGCCCTCTGTGATAGCATCTCCAAGAAGCTAACACACCTGTGGGGGACCAGCTCCTAGCCGAGTCTGACCAAAGTGTAATTTGGAGCCAAGACTGTCCACTGTGGGGTCAGGGATGGGGTCTGTCTCCCAATCATCCCAGGAAACAAGATGAGAAGAAACTAAGAAAGCCACTCTGACAGCCAGGGATGCTGGTGCTTTAAGCCCCTCACCTAGTGGAGTCCCCACCAGCTGGAATTAGGAGCAAGGCCCCCCCTCTGTGGGTGCTGCTCTCCTGGGGGACCCCAGAAGACAGCCCTTGCTTCGTATGTTCAGGCCTGGGGACAGAGCCTCCCCGGGTGGTCCCGCCTGCGTGGGCTCAGTGCCTGCCTGTCTCGCGGCAGAGAGGCGGGAGCTGCAGAGAGTGGACGCACTCACTTCAATTCATCGCCTATGGGTTCATTTTCAAACGCTAAGCATTTGACAGCAGTTGTTGGGTGTTCTCTCAAAAGCCACCATGTGGGGACCGACATTCTCTTCAAAATTCACGAGAGTCACTCATGGATTCGTGAGTCAGGGCTGGAATAAAAGGCGAATCGTATTTTGCAACAACATCTTCAAATATTATCATAAAACTTGATAGCCAAGAAGGGGAAATAAAACGTCTTGTTTTTATGACAGACTCTAGGAAGGAACGCTTGACCGCATCTTGCTAGCAGGGCAGAAAGCGGAGGGAATTCTCCATCAATAATCTCAGGCCCCCACATGGAAGCTTCCTGGCCATGTGAGATTCTTATATTTACCGAAAAGAGACATAGGTTAGGAAAAAGGTGCGTAGCCCCAGCGTAGGGCTGTGTCACCTTGATTTCATTCTCAGCGTGGGTGGAGGGTGAGGCGGGCCACCTGGGGAGGGCTGTGTTTGTGGTTGCAAAGGGTGAGCAGAATGTAGCAACTTCCAGGGGTGGGCTTTGTCCCCTGCCCTGCAGTGAGGGGCTGAGCTGGGAGGAGGCACAAGGGCGGGAGGAAACTCTCCCCCCGGGCTCACTGCCTTTCCGCAGGAGCTGATAGGCTCAGTGGGACAGTCCGGGGGTATCGGCCATGAATCTGGTGGTGCTGAGGGCAACGGGGAAATCAGACATCTGACTACTTACATCATGACCCCAGGCATCTGTAATGAAGCCTTCCTGGCCGGCATGGCCATGAGAACTGAGTATCAACACCCTCAACATGGTCCCATTTGGCGGGTGCAGCCTTACCAGGGCTAGAATCAAGGGGTTCCTCGGAGTACGGCAGAATGTGGGAACCCAGACTGTACCCCGAGTGCTCCACTCCCACCTCTGCCTTGTACCGGCAGCACAGCTTTGGAAAGTTACTTAGTCTGCCCAGCCCTGAGATGAGACAGGACAATAGCAGCGCCTCTCCCTGAGGACTGGGGCGGAGCTGAGTGGGACAGGGCCTGGAATGTAGTATGTTTTGCATGCATTGGCTACTGTTTTCATTGTTAGTGGAGCCAGGCAGGTCAGGCAAATGCATGAGCATCCTGGGAGTGGAAAATGGATGCTGTGTGCCCGGAGTTCTTGACCCTCTCTAGGGGGCCCTGCAGGTGCAGCCAGCAAACTGTGTCCCATCCCCCAGTGAGGCTGGGAATCTAGATTGTATATGAAATGTGGGCCACCGATTGTAATTTTTTGAAGCTCTAAGTCATGCAAATAAAAGATGCCCATTTGATATATATGTTAGGCAGGCCACAGCGTGAAACCTCTAGTGTACAGGATCAATGGCACACATTTTCAGCTCTTTCAAGAGAATTCTAAGGGTGCTGGGGAAGCTTTCCATTTTCAGGACTTATTAGCTGGGCATTGCTATTTATCACATTTTAATTTAGCACTTGCCGTGTGTCAAGCCCTATCCGAGGGCTTTCCGACAACAACTCACTTAATCCTCACCACAGCCCTAGGCAGGGCACGATTACTTATGCCTTTTTACGGCAGCGGGAAGGGAAGCTCAGAGGTTAAGTAACCTGCCCACACAACACGGCAGGAGTCCGAGCCGGCTTCTAATGTAGGCTGCCCTTACAATGTCTTATGAGCCACATACATTTTTTTAAAACCCCACACAGAATGTTGGCATGGCCAGAGCTGTCGCCAAAGCGCGTATTTATAAGGAAGGATGCCCATTGCTGAGTGGTGCTGGGATCAGCAGGGCCACGAGAGGACCCCGGCCATCAGAGCTCAGCAAAGCCTGGCCACAGCCTCAGAGTTGCTTTGCCCACCGGAAGTCGGCCCTTGGCCACGGGTGGGTGTTTGTTGTTGACGTGCATTCAGCACGTAGGTGATGGCGAACCCTTACAGAGCGCTGACCGTGAGCCAGTCACTCTTCTAAACACTCTACAAATATTAGCTTACTTAAGCCCCATGAGACAGGGACGACTTCTATCATCCCCATTTTATGTGGAAACTGAGGCACAGAGCGGTGAGCCGTTGGTTCCAGTCTGCCCAGGCATGAAGAGGGAGGGTTTTAACCCAGACCCTCCAGTGTCCAGTCTGTGCTCTGAACTGCTACACGTCACCTATAAATTGATTGGTAACGCCAATGGCCTGTGGTGTAACCTCTGTGATAACGCCCCTGAGCAAGGAAGGACACAGCCACGGGAGAGGTTCCGAATTACCTCGCAGACAAAACGGAGCAGTGGGGGGATGCAGGCTGCTTGGTAATGCTGCCAGTAGCCAGGTTTCAGTGAGTTGAGAATCGGTTCCCATCAGTGTAAGGTCATGGGAGTCTCATAAAGCTGTGGGAGCTGGGCCTTATTAAACCCATGTTATAGATGAAGGAGCTGAGTTCCAGAGATGCCAAGACGCTTGAATAAGGTCACACAGCCGGTGAGCCGTCAAGGGAGGGCTTGAGTGCAGAGCGAATGGACCCTGTCGCCTGCGTGTGTAAGACCCGCACTAAAACGCTTAGGAGCTTGTTTCTTCCAGGAGGGCTTCTGCTAAGGGACAAGCGGAAACAGACTCCTTGCAATGGCCGTGGAGTAACTCGGCCAGGTGCCAAGAGAAGGCCACGTGCCGGGCAGTGCCTGAAGGGCCCAGGTTCAGGATGGAGCCTCTGGACGCTGCCCAGGCCCTGCCCTCTGACACCTGCTCCAAAGCAAGAGGCAGGTGCCTCCTCTGCCCTCTGGATGAATGTGAGGAGAACCCCTGCCTCGTTCCCTTCTAGAACCCAACACCTGCTCCGGTAGTTAACGTGTATGTTGGACCCTTTTAAGTTTACAAGTGGCAAAGCCCACCTCAAACTGGAGTCATTAAAATAAAAAAGGATCATTTATTTGTTTCAGTGATTTGAAGGGTCTTGGTTTGTCTGGCTTCAGGCACAAGTGGGTCCAGAGACTCATATACGAAGGCTGTCCCCCGACTACCTCCATCAGAGCTCTCTGTGGCTTCACCTTCCTGTGGCCCCGGACGCTCCAGCCCCCGTCCCAGGGCTCGGGAATAGCAGTGAAGGGAGAAGCTATTTTCTCCAATATTTTCAAGAACAGGTATGGAACTAAGTTGGACTGGCTTGACCTAACTACCCACCTCTAAGTTAATCACTTTGGCCATAGAGAGAAACATCAGGTTAGCAAGCCCGGTCACCCCTGGAGCAGGGTGGACATGCTGAATTGCATGGCGAGGGGTAGTTTCCCGGAGGAACGTGCTGGTGGGATTTTAAGAAGAACAAGGAATGGGTGCTGGGGGCCAGTGCCAGCAGGTGTCCTCTAGAAGCTCAGGCTGTGGAGTTGCCTTCTGCTGGATGCTAAGATTCCAGCGACAGGTCTGTGTAGACCCTAGAGCAGCGGTTCTCAACCTTCCTAATGCTGCGACCCTTTAATACAGTTCCTCATGTGGTGGTGACCCCCAACCATAAAATTATTTTCGTTGCTACTTCATAACTGTAATGTTGCTACTGTTATGAATCATAATGTAAATACCTGATATGCAGGATGTATTTAGGCGACCCCTGTGAAAGGGTTGTTTGACCCCCAAAGGGGTCGCAACTCACAGGTTGAGAACCGCTGCCCTCGAGGGTCCCCTGTTCACTCTGGGTGGGAGAGTCTCAAGCCTCTGACTGGGGAGGAAGGTGACAGACTTCTCTGCTGGCAGGTGTCCAGGCCGTCCGCGTGCTGGGAAGAGCGCCCGGGCTCCGAGTGACATCATCCAGCCGCGCTCTCCGTCAGGGCGGCTCTCGGCGGGGCTCCCCCCCCGCAGGTGTCAAGCATGCACTGTCACCTAGTACCTCGGCCACATGATTGGTCCCGACATGATTATTTTATTCCGTTCTTACTAGTGTCCTGGGCATTAAAATAAAACTATTGGGAAAGAAACGCTCTCTTTCTACGGGGGTTGGTGAGAGGGCCGGTTGTTGGCTGTGGGAGGCTAGACGCCACACGGAGAGAGCTGGTCTGAAACAGAGGACCAGCGCTGGGAGCTGGAGAGCTGGCCCTGGAGGCGCCAACCCGGCCCACCCTTCTGCTTCCCGAGTTAACCCATGTCCTGTCACGTGCAACCACCAACCACCTGCCAGCGCTGTCATCTCACCAGCCGGTCATTCCGGGGAGCGCGGTTAAGCCCTGGGACCCTTAGCTGCCGGTGTCCAGGGGAGTGACCGAGGTTGTAGCTGATTGAGACGGAGCACAGCTCTGGGGACACCATGGGTGCAGCATCTGCGTGAGTTTTACTGGCGCCGGGAGAGCAGGAAAAGTCTAAGTTCGTCTTTTCAAACTTAGTGGGATCAAAACCAGCCCTGAATGTCTGTCGAAGCCAAGAAAGTATTTGATGGCGGTGAGCTGGCTGCTCACGGATCATAGGAAGCCCTGGGGATACCTGGGAGCCAGGGCCCAATTCAAAAACATTCAACGTTGAACACTTAAAATCTCTGTGGGGGGCTAGCCCTGAAAAGCAATTGAAACGTGAAGGCTTCAGAGGATGAGGCCACACTGCGAGGCAGCAGATGCGGTAGTCTGAACCTGGGGGTCCCGGGAATTAGGGCTCTGGGGACGTAAGCTCCGCCATGCTGCCACCTCAACGCTGGCCCTCCCAGAGCAGGGGAGTGGAGGGCTCTCCCCCACTTTTAACCTGACTTGACCACTCTTTATTTTTAACCTTCCCTCTCCAAGTCTATGCCTCCAGGCAGCTTTTTCAGGGGGAGCGTGTTTGCGCCCACACTGGCAGCGCATCCCTGGCCACGCGCCGGCTGCAGGGGCTGTTGCCATGCCCACCCACCCCAGCAGCCTGGGGCTCAGCCTGGAGAGGGGCTCCCTGGAGAGCTGAGTGCCGGTGAGGAGAGTGGAACTCAGGTCCTGGAAGTGGTGGGTGAGGGCAAGGTGGCCCCAGGCCTGCTCACCCAGGAAAGGAGCAGTTGTCGGGTCTGGTTGGAGCCCCTGTAACAGGGAGGGATCTGGGGAGGTGGGGCTGCAGCAGTCATCACCCTACAGGGAGGGACTGCTCCCCGCCCCTGTGCCTCTCACCATGGACTACACTTCCGTCACCCCCTTTGCCGAGGGTGACCCAGAGAGCTCAGCACCGGAGGCGACCAGGCGCCAAGCCAGATGGGAGCCTCGCTGGCCCTCCCCCAGCCTCCAGCAGTCACCGCGAGCAGGGGGTGCGCTGCTGCTGACATGCATGTTCGGAGCCATCGAACAGCTATTTATTTTTGCTGACAAGTAAAGAATCACCTGGTGCAGATAGCAGCCTGCTCCAGTGTGGCTGCTTGTGGTCCTAAATATCTCGCCGGTCGTTTCGACGCCTGTCGCATCGAAAGCAGAACTCACTTGCACCTGGTTGTGGGCGAGCTTCTGACGGGCAGGTTGGGGCTGAAGTCATGCCTTCCGATTTCCAAAGCTGGTCGGCAAACCAGAGGGCTTCCTCCTGGCGCGTGCCCGGGGACAGGCCGCACTGAGGACGCCGGGCCACACCGAGGCCCCGGGCACGAGGCTCTGGAGGCCCCTGTGGAGGCTGTAGCCCAGGCCAGCACCAGCCACAACGACCTGCGAGTGGGAGCCTCTGAGGCGACCCCACCCGGCCACTCCCTGCCTGCAGCCAGGGCACACCTGGGCAATGACACCGGACGCATCCACATCTCCATCAAGAAGAGGGAGAGAGTCAAGCAACCATTAAGAATAAGGCCATTGGCGTTACCCATCAGTTTATGGGTGACGTGTAGCAGTTCAGAGCACAGACTGGACACTGGAGGGTCTGGGTTAAAACCCTTCCTCTTCATGCGCACCTTGCCCTCACCCACGAGAGGTGATAGCAGATGATCGCACCAGGAACAGTGAGTGTGAAGTAGGTCCTGGGAGAAAATGGGCAAAAAAATAAAAATAGAAACAGGCTGCCTGATGTGACTGCAGACTGACAGACTGACGGACTGCAGGCCTGCAAAGCTGCGTCTTGGCTCCACACCCGCCGCTGGCGGTGCTGGTAAGCCCGCTGCCGCTCCCTGAGAGCCGTGCGGGTGCGCAGACAGCGAAGGGCTTACCTCCGTCTGTGTTGCTCTGTGCACTGCGTCCGACCCCCAAGGCACTGCCGTTTCTGAGGAGCTCGCCTGGCCCAGCAGAGGCACGCAGTGCGCAGCGCAGCCCAGCGAGGCCCCTGCACCGCGCTCAGTGCACGCCAGGGACGGAGCTCCTAGGAGACGCCACGCACTGTGCCAGGCCCTGCAGATGCTGTGAAGAGGATGGGTGGGGTCCTTCACCCAGACTCCAGCCTGGCAGCAGGTGGCAAGAACACAGACAAGCATGTGAGTGAACCAGGAGCACGGGCTGACCGTGGGCACTGCTGTGAGGCAGTGGTGGGAAAGCCAGGAGCCGCCTCGGTCCCGGCTCGCCAGGGGCTTTTGAGGAACATGAGGTGACACCTAGACCACGTGATCCTGGAGACAGCATCTGGGCCGCTAAACACGGAGAGGAAAGCCAGGGTTATCACAGGAAGGAGTTGGCCTGTTCAAGAAACAACAAAAAGCAGACCAGCCGTGAGAGAACAGGAAGAAGGGGGTGTGAAGTGAGGGCCAAGAGCGAGGCGAGGCCGAAGCGCACGGGCCTTGCTGGCCACCGTAAATGTGGGTCTGTTTTAAGGAAAGTGGGAAATTGGAAAGTTTTTGAAAAACATAGCGTAGTGACATGACCTGGTCAGCTTTTTAAAAGTACCATTTCTGTTTTTGAGTCTAACGTTTCAGTCTTTGGTCCATTTTGAGTCTATTCTTGTGTGTGGTGTAAATTGGTGGTCTAGCTGCATTTTTCCTGCATGTAACTGTCCAATTTTCCCACCACCGTTTATTGAATAGACTGTCTTTAGTCTATTGTATGTTTTTGCATCCTTTGTCAAATATTAATTGACTATAAAGGTGTGGGCTTATTTCTGGGCACTCTGTTCTGTTCCATTGATCTCTGTGTTTTATGCCAGTACCATGTTTTGATTACTATGGCCTTGTAGTATAGTTTGATATCAGGTAGTGTGATTCTCCTAACTTTGTTCTTCTTTCTCAAGATCGCTGTTGACCGTAAAAACCCTAGAAGAGAAAATAGGCAGTAAAATCTAAGACATTTCTCCCAGCAGTATGTTTTCTGATGTATCTCCTTGGGAAAGGGAAACAAAAGAAAAAATAAACAAATTGAACTACATCTAACTAAAGAGTTTTTGCATAGCAAAGGAAATCATCAACAAAATGAAAACATAACCCATTGATTAGGAGGACACATTCGCCAATGATAAGGGGTTAATATCCAAAATTTATGTAAAACTTATAAAACTCAACACTGAAACAAATACACAACCCAATTTAAAAAAATGGACAAAAGACCTGAATAGGTACTTCTCCAAAGAGGACACACAGATGGCAGGAGACATGAAAACATGCTCGATGTCATTAATCATCAGAAAAATGCAAATTAAAACCACAATGAGATATCACCTCACACCTGTCAGAATCACCAATAAATCAACAAACAACAAGTGTTGGCGAGGAAGTGGAGAAAAGGGAACCCTAGTGCACGTTGGTGGGAATGCAGACTGGTGCAGCCACTGCGGAAAACAGTATGAAGTTACCTCAGAATTTTAAAAATGAAACTGCCTTATGACCCAGAGATTCCACTTCTGGGAATTTACCCGAAGGAACCGAAAACACTAATTTAAAAGGATACATGCACCCCTATGTTCATAGCAGCATTATTTGCAATAGCCAAGATTTGGAAGCAGCCCATGTGCCCATCAGCAGATGAGTGGATAAGAAAGATGTGGTGCATTTACGGAATGCAATAGAACTCTGCTGTAAAAAGGATGGAAATTTGCCCTTTGTGACCGCATGCATGGAGGGACCTGGAGAGCATAGTGCTAAGTGAAATGAGCCAGTCAGAGAACGACAAGCACCATATGATCTCACTCAGATGTGGAATCTAATGAACAAACTGAACTACCAAGCAAAATAGAGACAGACTCATAGACAGAGAGCAGGCAGACAGCTGCGGGGGGGGGGGGGGGGGGGAGGTGAGGGAGGGGGTTGTTGGAGGATGGAGAGATTGCACAAAAAGAAACAAAGAGAGAGAACTCATGGACAACAGTGAGGTGATTGCTGGGGAGAGGGGTGAGGGAAGGTGGAAGAGGGCAGAGAAGGGATAACTAGTGATGGGAAAATGTAAAATAAAATCTCTTTTAAAAAACACACATATTTTATTGATATTTTTACAGAGAGGAAGGGAGAGGGATAGAGAGTTAGAAACATCCATGAGAGAGAAACATCGATCAGCTGTCTCCTGCACACCCCCGCACTGGGGATGTGCCCACAACCAAGGTACATGCCCTTGACTGGAATCGAACCTGGGACCCTTCAGTCCGCAGGCTGACACTCTATCCACTGAGCCAAACCAGTTAGGGCAGTAAAATCTTTTTTAAAGTGTCATTTCTGGCTGTTCCACGGACCAAACCAAGGAGAGGCGGTGGCCTAGGAGCCGTCACAGTGTAGGCCGGGGAGTGCGCAGCGAGCTATGAAGGAGCTGGACTGGGCCCCCGGGTGGTCCAGGATCTTGGCCACTCGGCCGACCAGGGCGCAGGTCTCAGAGTGACTGTGTCTCTTCTCCAGCAACAGGACACAGAGGAGCCCCGGTGACTGTGACGAGATGAAATTCAGGAAGACAGGGCAGGGCGCATGGGAGGGAGAGGGCCGCCTTAATGGTTTCCATTCATTAAAAGAGGAAGAAGGAAATTAGGTGAAGCCTCCAACTTAAGAAGCTAGAAGAGGCAGTGAAAGTCCAAAGTATAGCTCTATGTTGGCAGACAGACACATTTTGATGAAACTGATGCTCTTCCGGAAAATAATTACCAAGATTCCTTCAAGGTACAGTCTGACCTTAGACAAAGTAGCAGTGATGAGGTCAGGCTCCACTCGCAGATGGAAGTGGATTCAAATCCAGTAGCCTCTGCATTTAAACGGGGGTCGTGCAAAATGTGCAGGAAGAAATAGCAAAAGTTCCCCACGGAAGTTTAAAGCAAAATCAGACTAATGGAATTAAAGAATGATTGTTTAATAATGTCGCTTCTTCCTGAAAAAATGTGGGTTTGATGCAATCCTAATGAACAACTAATTTTATATTTGTTAATGTGATATTTGTTACAGTATTTGCTTTCCTTTGGCGGAAGGGAGAGAAACCGACGGTCACCCTAAACTTCCACAGGGAAGACGAATGGACAAAATAGTAAGAACAACTAGAAAGTGAGGCATGAAGACAGGACGCACTAAACATATATTGTAAAATGGGCTGTAAAGTTTCACATATTAAAATAGCAGAGCACATAAGTATTGAAACATAGATCAATAGAGCAGGCAGCTCTGCGGCCGTCTTTCATGTGCCTGACTTTTATTAGATAATAAAAGTGGCAAAGAAATATTCAATAAATGATGCTGGGGCAATTGATTAACATTTTGGGGGGCGTAAATAAAGCAAAATTAAATCTTCATCTTACACTATACATCAAGGTAAAATCCAGATTGATTAAACATTATAAAGTAATTTAAAAGTTAATTAAAACTGCCTGGGCAGATGTGGCTCAGTTGGTTAGAGCATTGGCCCGTGTACCAGACGGTCATGGGTTCAATCCCCAGTTGGGGAACATACAGAAGGCAACCAATTGATCTCTCTCTCTCTCCCCCTCTCTCTAAAATCAATAAGCATACCCCTGGGTGAGAATTTTAAAATAATAAATAAATCAATAAATGTTAACTAAAATAAACAATCTAGACAAAGTTCCAGGGGAAAAGGCAATGTGATCACTTGGTCCCAGGCACCTACTATCTATCTTGCCCTCCTTTCTCCCTTGTTCCCCATAAAAATACATACAGGGCTGGCAACGTAGGTTCCTGTGCCATGTGACATTCTTCTGAGTTAATACAGTGATTGTAGTAATCAGAGCCTGCATGTCTTTTTCCATGTGAACAACTGTAAATCCATTTTGCCCACCCTTGCATATGTGTGCACATTCTCTCCCTCCTCTCTCTCTCTCTCTCTCTCTATATATATATATATATATATATATATATATATATATATATATATAACCAAGAGTAAAGCTGTGTTCTTTCTGGCAATTATAGAAGGCTGCCACCCATGTAATTTGAAGCTTTAAAATGTTTACACTCAATATGGTATGGATGAGACAACATTCAAAGTGGATCTTTGGTGCTGTTGGGGATGGATAAAAAGAAATAAATATTTAGTTAACCTCATCAAGAAGAGGGAGAGAGTCAAGGCACCATTAAGAAGAAGAGAAATCAGAGGAGAAACCAAGATGGCGGCATAGGTAAACACCGGAGTTTGCTGTCTTGAAAAACCACGTCAAAAATACAACTAAAAGACAGAATGGACATCATCCAGAACCACAGGAAGGCTGGCTGAGTGGAAGTTCTACAACTAGGAGGAAAAGAGAAAAGCATACCGAGACTCAGAGGAGGCGCAGTGCTGAAGTAAAATACTAAGGTGCGGAGTGCATGCGGAGCGGGCTGGCGGCTGAGGGCGTGGTTGTCGTTTTCAATCGGGAGGGAGTCTCAGGCTCTGAGCTCCAGTTCCGGGCGAGTCTCCAGGGACCCCGACTCATACGGGAGAAGCGGGACTGTCTGGCATTGCTCAGAACCCTAGGGCAGCTTTCTCTCCATGGGGCTTGCAGTGATTACTGGGACACTGAGAAGCAGAGCCTCTGAGGGCAAGGCTGAGAGCAGCCATAATTGCTAACCCCGCCCTGTTGATCCCATAGGGCCTGCCCTGCCCAAGCCCTGCAGGGAGACTTTTGCTGGATAGCCTCAGGCAAAGGCTAGATTAGCACCTCCCTAGAGATCCAGGAGCCAGGAAGCCCAGAGGTCAGAGTGGGACCATCCAGTTTGCAGCTCCGTGGAACCCTAAAAGACACACTCAGGGGGCAGACTCCATGAGCACCAAAGCCCCATCGAAGCAAGTCTAGCCCCAGAGGGGTGTCTCCAGCACAGAAGTTCTCCCACTGCAGACACAGCTGATTCTCACAGCCAATTGGCCTGGAGGTCAATTCCTCACAGTGATAACTACAACAATCAAGGCTTAATTACAATAAGACTGTGCACAAAGCCCACAAGGGGGTGCACCAAGAGTGTCTACCTCAGGTAATTGGGACACTTAGCACAGAAAGGCACTCTATCGACACAGCAAAGCATAAAAAATGCCAAGACAAAGAAACAGGACACAAATGACAGAATTGGAGGAAAGCAAACTGTTGGATATAGAGTTCAAAACCACACTTTTAAGGTCTTTAAAGAACTGTCTAGAAGCCGCTGATAAATTTAATAAGGCCCTCAAAAAGACTGGTGAGACCGCCGATAAATGTAGTGAGATCTTCAAGAAGACTGGTGAGACTGCTGGTAAATGTAGTGAGATCCTCAAGAAATCTAATGAGACTCTCGATGTTGTGATAAAGGACCAACTAGAAATTAAGCATACACTGACTGAAATAAAGAACATTATACAGACTCCCAACAGCAGACCAGAGGAGTGCAAGAATCAAGTCAAAGATTTGAAATACAAAGAAGCAAAAAACATCCAACTGGAAAAGCAAAATGAAAAAAGAATCCAAAAATATGAAGATAGAGTAAGGAGCCTCTGGGACAGCTTCAAGCGTACCAACATCCGAATTATAGGGGTGCCAGAAGAAGAGAGAGCAAGATATTGAAAACCTCTTTGAAGAAATAATGACAGAAAACTTCCCTTACCTGGTGAAAGAAATAGACTTACAAGTCCAGGAAGCACAGAGAACCCCAAACAAAAGGAATCCAAAGAGGACCACACCAAGACACATCATAATCAAAATGCCAAGAGCAAAAGACAAAGAGAGAATCTTAAAAGCAGCAAGAGAAAGAACCTCAGTTACCTACAAGGGAGTACCCATACGACTGTCAGCTGATTTCTCAACAGAAAATTTGCAGGCCAGGAGGGAGTGGCAAGAAATATTCAAAGTGATGAATACCAAGAACCTACAACCAAGACTACTTTATCCAGCAAAGCTATCATTCAGAACGGAAGGTCAGATAAAGAGTTCACAGATAAGAAAAAGCTAAAGGAGTTCATCACCACCAAACCAGTATTATATGAAATGCTGAAAGGCATCCTTTAAGAAGAGGAAGAGGAAGAAAAAGGTAAAGATACAAATTATGAACAACAAATACACATCTATCAACAAGTGAATCTAAGAATCAAGTGAATAAATAATCTGATGAACAGTATGAACTGGTGATTGTAATAGAATCAGGGACATAGAAAGGGAATGGACTGACTATTCTTGGGGGGGGGGAGGGGTGTGGGGTGAGGGAAGAGATTGGACAATAATCGTGCACCTATGGATGAGGACAGTGAGTGGGGAGTGAGGGCAGAGGGTGGGGTGGGAACTGGGTGGAGGGGAGTTATGGTGGGAAAAAAGAGTAACTAATGTAATAATCTGAACAATAAAGATTTAATTTAAAAAAAGAATTAATAATTCAAAAAAAAGAATAAGAGAAATCATAATGATGGTTAAGAAAAACAAATTTAAAATGCAGCCAGCATGTGTGACTTCATACTGATAAATGAGAAACCTTTGATGAGATGGATTATATTATAGGAAAACATATATAGCCAGAAAGTTGATTTCAAAAAACAATGAGAAGATGTAAGATACAAAGCCGGGGAAAGTGAAAAATTAGTCAAAGAAACGGAAGTGGCCTGGTGCCCCAGAGGTGAGCTCATGAGCTTGGAGGAGCTGGAGGGAGCTGGTGGCCCCTGTCCTTCCCTGTCCCTCTTTGCTCAACACTGGAGCCACGCAGAGGCCCTGGGCGGGAGGCAGGGGCTGGGGCTGCGGTAAAAGGAAGCGGGCCTCCCTCATCGAAGGGGCAGACGCTGCTCTCCTCCACCCAGTTGCGGGCGGAAATGTGGGCCAACACCCAATTCACAGCCACGGGAATGTTAAACCAGGTGGGAGCAACCGGTTTGCGTGATCCCTGTGGTGCTGGGAGCAGGCGGGATCAGAGAGGCGCCTCCACACCATTGGCCTTGATTGTTGTGGAAACTGATTCTCGGGAGAGGCGTTACTCAGCAGTCCTCAGGTGGGACATTTTGCTGAAAAACTTCCTCCCCACTGCACCTTCCTCCCCACTGAACTTCCCTCTCCACTTTCCTCCCCACGGCACTTCCCTCCCCACTGCACTTTCCTCCCCATGGCACTTCCCTCCCCACTGCACCTTCCTCCCCACTGCACTTCCCTCCCCACTGCACCTTCCTCCCCACTGCACTTCCCTCCCCACTGCACTTCCCTCCCCACTGCACCTTCCTCCCCACTGCACTTCCCTCCCCTCCCCCACTGCACCTTCCTCCCCACTGCATCCCTCCCACTGCACCTTCCCTCCCCACTGCACTTCCCTCCCCACTGCACTTCCCCTCCCCACTGCACCTTCCTCCCCACTGCACTTCCCCCCCACTGCACTTCCTCCCCACTGCACCTTCCCTCCCCACTGCACCTTCCTCCCCACTGCACTTCCCTCCCCACTGCACTTCCTCCCCACTGCACTTCCTCCCCACTGCACTTCCCTCCCCACTGCACCTTCCCTCCCCTTGCACTTCCCTCCCCACTGCACTTCCTCCCCACTTCCCTCCCCACTGCACCTTTCTCCCCACTGCACTTCCCTCCCCACTGCACTTCCCTCCCCACTGCACCTTCCTCCCCACTGCACTTCCCTCCCCACTGCACTTCCCTCCCCTCTGCACCTTCCTCCCCACTGCACTTCCTCCCCACTGCACTTCCCTCCCCACTGCACCTTCCTCCCCACTGCACCTTCCTCCCCACTGCACTTCCCTCCCACTGCACCTTCCTCCCACTGCACTTCCCTCCCCACTGCACCTTCCTCCCCACTGCACTTCCCTCCCCACTGCACCTTCCTCCCCACTGCACCTTCCTCCCCACTGCACTTCCCTCCCCTCTGCACCTTCCTCCCCACTGCACTTCCCTCCCCACTTCCCTCCCCACTGCACCTTTCTCCCTACTGCACCTTCCTCCCCACTGCACTTCCTCCCCACTTTCACATGTTTGAAATTTTTTTCATAATAAAAAGTTTTTTTCAGTCCAATTCAGTTGAAATCCGAATTGAACCTCGCATTCAATCCAAAGTCTTTCTCTCTCCAGCCCCAGCCTGAACACTAGTGGGGGACCCCCGGCCCGCCCCCCCCCCCAGTCCTCTGCCACTCCTGGGGAGGAGGGCTGGGGCCTGGGGGGGCTGAGAGGCAGGATCATACTGTTAGGGGCAGCGGGCCTGGCCGGGTCCCTGCCAGCAGGCTCTGCCTGCTGCTGAGTGCCGCTCTCCTGTGAGCATGGCCCGTGGACAGAGCTGGGGCCAGTATTTCCTCAGCCTCCACCTGGCACTGGAGCCAAGGCTGCCCTCCTGGTGCCCTCCCTCCTGGCCTGCAGGGCAGCACTGCTCCAGCCAGCCTCTCCTCAGGGCTCTCCAGGCCCCCCTATGCCCATGTGCCCACCTGTGCTCCAGGCCCAGCCCAGTGCCCACAGCTCTGCAGGCACCGGCTGGAGCCGCAGGTCCCCATCCCTCCAGTGCTACCAGACAGGAGAGCCCTCTTCTCACTGGCCTGGTGGGGATGAGCTGCCCCTCCCCCACCCTGGGGTGGGACAAAAGAGCCAAAGCCCTTCCTGCCCTGGCTCCTGACTTGGTAGGTCCCCTCCTCATTGAACTCCAGTCTTCACACATCCAGAGGATCCAGAAGGAAGTCACGGGGAGGGGCAGGACCTGCCTGGCCTCTCCCTGAGCCCGGGGAGTCGCCCCCAGCTCTCTGGCTCTGGCTGCCGAAATGCTCCAAGCCTATTGTTCTGGCTCTGGGAGCTTCAGCCAACATTTCAGGCCAATAGGAAAAGCCCGAAGCCACATCCTGTTTTGCTGATTTTAGGAAGGTTTCCAAAGTGGTTTCAAGCCTCTTAGTTGTTTATTGGGGTGTTTATCTCATGTCTCAATAGGACGCCTTTGGAATTTCTAACCGCCTCTTGGGTCACTTTGTTTTGCTAGTGCCCACGTCTCATGAAAAGTGACTAACCACGCAGTCGCTGGCCGTCTGTCATCCTGAAGGTGGCAGATTAAAACACATCTCATTGGGAGAGCCGGCTTCCTCGGCGTCACTGCTGTATTTGTAGCTGCGCTGCCATTTATCGAGCCCCTCATACATGCTGGGCACTGTGTTAAGCACTTATGTGGATTATACGGATTCCCCATTATTTAACAAGCAGACCCCACTGGCCAAAGAGGTAGGTCCTCTTACTGTCTCTTTATTTCATTTATGAGAAGAGAGTTGCACGGAAGCGTTGAGTCTTTTTCTCAAGGTGACACAGCAAGTGACACGATTAGGACTTGAATCCAGGGTTCACTGGCGCCAAGCCCGCCCTCTCTACCAACACGTCCGCCGGCACCAAGGACGGGGTGTGGGCTGCCCCCAAACCTGCTCTGTATTAGAGGAGGTCCAGGCTCTTCTCCCGCGGCTCCTGGCCACGATGCCCAGGACACCGTGTGGGGGTCCCCCGGGGCCTGATTCTTGGTCAGGGATGGGGACGGGCCAGTGCCCCTCCCACTTACTCGCCTACGGGGCGGGCAGCAGAGCAGCTGCCTGGTAGGCTTGGGGCAAAGACTGCAACTTCCTTGCCATCTTCTTGGTCTCTGCTGCCATTTCCATTCCCTGGAGCAGAGCCCAGGCTCGGATGTACCGCAAGCGCCACAAATAAACACACTGAGCAGGTCTCTCCCAGCTGGTCCCTCTCGGGGTGCCCCCCCCCCCCAGGAGAAAGGCGTGTCCCTCACAACCCTGGTCCCAGAGCCAGTGTCCTCGCCCAGTTAACGCAACAGCCTCCTGACTCGCCGCCCAGTCTCCCCTTGCCCCTGGAGAGCCCAGTATCACTCGGTGGCTAAAGCGACATTTCCAAAGTATAGATAGATCAAATCACGTCCCCCCCTCTTAACACTGTGTGCCGGCTTTAAACGCTAACGAAGAAATAAACAACTCCGTGCTGGCCCACTAGCCCCGCCCAGCCTGCCCAGCTCGCCTCTCTGACCTCCTGGCTACGATTTTCCCTTTTGTTGCTAAGATTCCCACACACTAGCCTCCCCCGTCCTTCAACAGCAGGGCACCTGCGCCCGCTGACCCTTCTGCTGGGGGCACTTTCCCTGGGTCCGCGTAGGGCTGACTCCACCACAGGCCTTTTGCAGCTCAGTCACCTCCTCAGAATGCCCTCTGTCTACCTACATCGGGCAGTCCTGGTGCCACCAGCACTGGTCACATCCCCTCACCGCCCGTCTGATTTTCCTCACGGCCTGCGTGGTGGGCGGTTGTACAGTCAGTGCCTGTCTCCCTCCCCTGGCTCGTAAGTTCCCCAGAGGCAGAGAATCTGGTTGCCCCCGCTGTCTCCAGGGCGCACGGAGGGCCTGGTCAGCCAGGCCGTCTGATGGATGTGTGCCGATGAGCTGACAGGCCGAAAGGCCCGCCCGCCTCGGCAGCCACACGCTTGTTGGGCACTGTGAGCGTCTGTTACTTTTACTGCCTGCCATCGAGTCACCTTTCTGGTAAGAGCACCCTCAGATTCCTGTAGAGAATCAGCCCTTTGCTCACTCTGTCCACACGGATTAAGGTGAGACTGGCCTTCCTGGTGTGTCTGGGGACAGAAAGGTAGCCCAGGCCTGAAATTCCGGGACTCATTTCCTGGCCCCCAGGATCCAGGTAGGTCTGAGCCAAATGGGTCAGTGAGAAACCAGCCCTGGGACATGGACTGCACCTGTTGGTGGTCAAATGTCCCCTTTCTCCTCAGGTCGTGGGATCAAGCCAGGAGTTGTTGGTGCCTGAGAGCCAGGCTGCTCTGGAGCGGAGCAGAGGGAGGCAGGGCGGGGAGGGGAGAGGCCCGCCGGCACCTGGGTCACATGCACTACGGGTTGCTTCTGATTAGTTGTGTTTCTGTCAGTTGTGACTAGAAGCTTCATGACCAGGTTACCTCCCTAATTTCATTTCTTTTCATCTAAATTGGGGATTATGTTCAGCTGCTAAACTTGAAAAGGGTGAAGTAAATGAAGGAGTCCATTCTTGTCATGTCATGATAATTTTAATACTATTACTACTAATAATAATAATTTTGGAGATAACCTATCCTGGCCTGAGATGGTGGCTCTGTAATACTACTAGGGACTCAGGCTTCTTCAATTTTATTTTATTCTCAGCCACCTACACATGTGCTTGTTGCCCATGGTGACAGGTGACTAATCAACCCCCAGCTCTGAGTTCCAGTCGGGACAGAGGAGAGAAGGCCAAAGCAACACAGGTGCGAGCGAAGTATGGCCACAGCCCCTAACGGAGACTTTACAGACCAGAGGAAAACCTTTTCTCCCCCATTTTTCATTATAAAATATGTGAAACATAAATTTTGCCATTTTAGCAATTTTAAGTGTATAATTTAGTGGCATTAATTATATACATGATATTATGCAACCATCAACACTGTCAATTTTTTAATATACACATTTTTAATTGATTTCAGAGAGGAAGGGAGAGAAAGAGAGGGATAGAAACACCAATGTGAGAGAGAATCATTGATTGACTGCCTCCTGTAAGCCCCCTCCCCCCCAGTAGGGATCGAGCCCTCAACCCAGGCATGTGCCCTTGACCAGAACCAAACCCGGGACCCTTCATTCCACAGGCTGACGCTCTACCCACCGAGCCAAACCAGCAAGTACACCACTGTCAATTTTTAAAACATTTCATCACACTGAACAATTCCTGAGCTATTAAGCAACAGCTCCCCACTTCCATCTCTTCTCAGCCCCTGAACACCTTGAATCTACTTTTCATCGCTATGAATTTTGCTTATTCTAGGTACTTCCTATGAGGGGAATCACACACTGTTTCTCCTTCTGTATGTAGCTTAATTCACTTAACGCAGTGTTTTCAGGGCCCATCCATGTTGTAGCATGTGTCCAAATTCCATTTCTTTTATGGCTGAGTAATGTTCTTCTGTATGTATATAACATACTAGGGGCCCAGTGCACGAATTTGTGCACTTTGAAAGGAATTGTGGGCCAGGAGGCTGTGGTGGGCACAGGGGCGGGTATCGGCCCATTGTCGGCAGCCCCCCCCAGTCCCTCCCACCGTGGCCCTGGGGCCCCTGTCTGCCAGCAGCCTTGCTCCCACCACCACAGCTCCCATGCACTGACAGGGGAGCAATTGGGAGTGGCACCAGCAGTGGGTGTGAGCCCTAATTGCCCCTCAGGAGCGGGGGGTGGGGGGGTGGGTGGAGAAGCCCTGAGGGGAGATCAGGGCGGGCAGCCTCTGCTCGCACCTGCTGATGGTGCCAAGTGATTGGGGCCAGTGCTGGGCACCAGCAGCAAGTGCAAGAGGTGGCTCTGGCACTGTCAGCAGGTAGGAGTGGGGCTGGCGCCGGCAGCAAGTGCAAGTGCCCAGGGGGACCATGGAGTGTGGGAGCAAAAAATTTTAAGTAACCACCAGAGGCTCACCCCAATGACAGCAACGGGTGCCCTGCCTTGGTCTGGCACCCCCGCTCACCTGCTCCACCATCCTGCCAAGGCCAATGCCTGCCATGTTCCATGCTCTGCTGCCTTCTGCCAATGCTCGCCACGCTCTGCTGCCTTCTGCACGCACGCCCCCTGCTGGTCAGCACACATTATAGCGACCAGTTGTTCAGTTGTTCCACCCTTCAGTCTATTTCAGGGGTGGACAACCTCTGGCACGGCACGCGAAACCCTCTCTTATAATCTTCCATTTACAATTTTTGTGAACATTTGAATGACTTAAATGTTAAATTACAAGGAACTGGCAAGACACTTGATGTTATATTTGGTTACAGAAAGGCTTCTGAAAAGAAACTGGAAGTCTTTAAGAGGGATGTGGATGGTGAGAGATTTAGATATTTCCCAAACCTCAAGAGGCACATCAAAGACCTCCCAAAAGATGACAGAACAGACTGTCAAAGCCTTCAAGCTGTTTTTAAACATCATCGAGTCAACTATTGAGCAGTTCTTTTCAAGATTTGTGAAATTCAGAGAACTGGAAGAGACAGCAAAATTCATGAGGTTCCCAGACAGCATGAAACTGGAGGAACTAAACTTACAAATGTTTTCATGGATAGACATGGCTGACTTGAAATGCAGTTGATTGAATTTCAGAGTAGCTCAATTTGGAAGCAGAAATTTATTGACCTTAGAGTTGACTTGGAAAACATTGAAAAAAAGTGATTAGAGACAGGAGTACCAGAGAGAAGTGTTGAAAACGAACTATTGAGGACTTGGAATGCCATTCCAGAAAACTTTTTCTGTTTAAAAAACTTTGCAACAGCGTTACTCTCCATGTTTTCATCCACATACGCTCATGAATCTTTGTTCTTAGTGATGAATTTTGTTAAGTCTCGTAACAGGAGTAGCCTGATAGATGAAAGTAGTAGCTCGTGCATATCTCTGAAGGTCACGAAATATAAACCTGATGTAAAATCTCTGTCATCAGTGATGCAGCAACAAAAGTCCCACTAATAATATCAAACGGAGTCATAAAGTTTTCTGTCCGACTATCAGTGTACATATATACATTAAAAAATAAATGTATTTTTCACCATCATATACTGTTTTTGTCGCTCAAATGAATTTTATTATTTCTTCAAGGTTCTTCACATACGTACACCTTAAGAGATATCAAGTAGGTGTAACATGTTCTCAAAAAATTAGGGTTGGCACGCAGAAGAATTTTGAGTCAGAGATTTTGCTGGTTTTGGCATGCACTCACAAAAAGGTTGCCCACCCCTGGTCTATTTGCATATTATATATATAGACCAGAGGTCCAAATGCACGAAATTTGTGCAAGAGTAGGCCTTCCTTCCCCCAGCTGCCAGCATCGGCTTCCCTCTGGCACCTGGGACCCAGGCTTCCTTTGCAGCCCCAGCTTCCTCAGGAAGGTCATCGGAAAGGATGTCTGGTCTAATTAGCATATTACACTTTCATTATTGCAGATGTTTAGCCATTCCTCATCTGTTGGTGGGCACTCGAGCTGCTTCCACCTTTTGGCTATTGTTCACAAAACAACTTTTAATTATACTTTATTGATCAGAAATTTGTTACAGGGTACACTTATCTTTAAGGAAGACTGAAAAAAATGTAATTTTCTTTCAACTAGACAAAATGAACTCCCAGCCATTTCATTTGTTAGAAGAAATGGAGGCTATTGGGTAAGCAGCTAGGAGTCTTTGAAACCGCCCAGGCCTTCACCAGAAATGGCTTTCCGTGCACAGAGCACATTCACCTGCCGCATAGAGACCACGTTCGGGGGCAGGGTCTGGGCAATGGGCAGTCCTCTCCAAAGGAGAACAAAAGACCACTTACCTGCCCTAGCACCCATCCTTCAATAGCAGAAAGGGCACAGATCACCAGAGGTCCTCCTGAAAACAGAGGCTGAGGCACCACAGCATTCACCGGTTCACAGGAGTGCCATGGCTCTGCCCAGAGAATGGGGGGAGTTTCCTGCTGGCGTGAAGCAGGCCCTTGCCTACACCCTCCCTCCCCTTTCTGTCTGCCCTCCAAAGGTTCTTCCTTGTCCATCTCTCTCCCTGAACTCATCTGAGGTGGATATGGGAAGACAAGCTTCCTACTGGGCTCAGGATCTATAAGGGGTTTCCTGATTCAGGTTTAATTGCCACAGGTTGCTGCATATCAAGCTTGGGAATTCTGTGGCAACATAGCTCTTTGAAAAAGCCAATAGGCTGCCGATATTTTCTGGAAGAGCAGTCATGGCCAAATGTCTATTCCATACATAATATTCAAGCATGGAGAGCCCACCATCCTGGCCCACATTACTCTGCAGTCATGCTAGGCTCCTTTCATTTCCTCAAACGCATCGTGCACTAGGGCTTTAACCTGCTAGTCCAACAGCTGCCCCTGCTCTTCGCTTGGCTGTTCATCGTTAAGGGTCCAGTTTCAATGGAACTCCTTCTGCGAAGACCTCTCCACGACCCTCAATGACGCTCTGCCCTGACCTGCTCTCCCCACAGAGCGCTTCACAGCCCTCCCCGTCCTCCCTCTTAGGTGGAGCTCCCTGGGGCAGGGGTTCAGATGACCTGCCTCACAGGTGTGACCCTGAGGAAGCCCACAGGGAGCATGGGAACGGCATGAGGACAGCCAGTGCAATTTCTCAGAGGAGCAGCCCTGGCATCACCGGGGCATTGGCTAGAAACACAAAATGTTAAGAGCCCCCTCCACACGGGGGTGTAGCCAGCTTCCCATGTGATCCTGCTGCCCACTGACGCTGGAGAACCAGAGGGAATGGGGACAGAGTCAAACAGGATGGGTCCCAGATAACGTCTCGCCTTGGCCTGACCCGTGGAGGACTCTAGACTAGCGCTTACGTGGCAACACAGAGTGGTCCCTGCCTCTGGCGAGAAGACAACACCCTGTAAGGGCCTCTCATTGACTGCAGGCCGGCGAGGCAGCTTCTATCAGCCAAGAGCAGCTCTCCCAAGAAGGGGCAGCTGAGGGCCGCGGGAGTGGGGAGGTCAGGGTTCGGGCTGCAATGGACCAACCCAGTAAAGGGATTTGGGTGTCTACAGGAACCAGCAGCATCCACCACAATTGTTCTTATTTGTTAACTAGAGACCCAGTGCATGAAATTCATGCAACAGTAGGCTAGACCTCCTTCCCCTGGCTGCCGGCACCGGCTTCCTTCTGGCACCCTGGACTCCGGCTTCCCTTGCAGCCCCAGCTTCATCCAGAAGGTCATCCAGAAGGATGTCTGGTCTAATTAGCATATTATGCTTTTATTATTATAGATCATCCCTGTCCTCTCCATTAGACTGAGAGTTCCAGCCAATCAAGAGCAATCAATGTCCTCCTTGCTTAGGGTTGATCTGCCAGTGCCTCCCACAGAGCGTGAGACAGTGATTATGGATGCGATTACCTGGTTACACGCGTGCCAGCGGAGGCCTCCTGTATCCCGGGCACTGCCCAGGACCTGTGAGTTAGCTGTGACAACACGAACCACTGTCCTTGGAAAAAGGTTCTTTCCTTTGCTCTAGGCTGGGGAGATGGCGATAAGCACGCAAACATATATGTGAACCTGTTTCCAAACGTGCATGTGACCGAGGATGATGTCAGGTACTGACGGACTCTGGGAGGAAAACGGCGCCGAGTGAGAGGGGGAGCGGTGCAGGCGCTGTTTTGGGGAGGGCAGTGACAGAGGGTTTCCGAGAGCCGACACTCCCGCTGAGGTCCGAATGAAGTGAGGGGTTGAACTGTGACAACCATGGCAGCAACTTCCAGGTAAATTCACAATTGTTTCCAAATAAGTGTTACTTTTTTAATAGAAGAATGCCTCCGGGAAGAGCATTCCAGACACAGGGACCGGCTGGGTGAGCCTGGCATTTCTGCGCTGGTAAAGCAGGAGGGGCTGGGAGAGATAGACAGGGCATGCTGCTGTTTCCATTTGTTTTTTAATTGACTTTAAACGCTTTTCTGGATATACATGTATGAGGTTTTTAAAAATCAAATAGGATCGAATGAGCTGTAAGGAAAAGCAGCTGTCCTTCCCACGCCAGGCCTCTCCCCAACGCTAACCACAAGTACCCATTTCTGCCTTAGTTTAGCTCACTTCACCCGAAACCTGGTTGTAGATCATTTTAGTGCATCCCTTGGTTATCTCTGTATGTTCAATAACATGCGCCAACCTTCAGCCCTCACCAGCCATAGGCGGTACCCATTGACTGTTCTCTTTGTGAGACGGGGTTGCCCCTCCCCTCCGCCCCTCCTCCCACCTCTCAGCTTCCTCGCTGCTCTGGGCGACAGGAACTGGCAAGCTCTTGGGTGATTTTCACCATCTCCTTCGCTTGCCCATGTGGGTGCCTTTCCCTCAGAGGAGTTTTTCTCTTTTAACCCGTGCCCCTGAGAAGAAGGGCACAGGCCATGGCGAGGCGACACCGACACGCAGCCCACTTCCTCTCTAGCAGTTTCCAAAGTCTCCTTCCTGGCCCTGCTGTTCTGCGGAGCCCATGGCACCATCCAAGTGGAGGTGTCATAGAACCCCCCCTAATCTGAGCAATGTCTCCCTTCCCCAGCCCCCAGGGCCTGGCACTGACACCACCTTGCACTACAGGACGCTGGCGCTGGGGACACTGGTTGGGCCAAGAGAGGGCACGTGACACAAGCGGGGCCAATCAGTGCGTCTCCCCTGGACATTTGTAATTGGGATTGAAACTGCCCTGTTTAGTCTGGGTGGGTATCTTGAAAGAGATGACGTGAAATCTCAAAACCTAGCTTACATCGGGAGTATCGAAGAGTAGGAAAGGCAAAACAATTTTCTCAACTAAAAATATAAAACCCAGTGAAGATGAAAATGGCGTTCCTCCCTGATTTCAGCTCCTTGCTGAGGCCCCCTGGTGGCTTTGTCCTAATGCTCCTTAAAACACAGCCGCATCCTTATACCAAATCCCCCGATTTCTTAAACTGGCTCCAGTGAGTTTCTGCTCTTTACAGCCAAATGGACTAACAAACTATCCCCTCCCGTAGCCTGGGCTCCGTGGGGGCAGGAGCCGTGTCCTTGCATTCTCCAACGCGCTAAGCAGAAGGCCCTGTGCACAGTAGGCACTCAAGAAGCGTTTATTGAATGGAATCAGCCTCCAGTACTCCTCCCTCAACCACTTCCGGGGGGCACTGACCCCTCTTGAGATAAGGGCGACTCTGAGAGGGTGAACCGCAGAAAGGACTGGGGTGCTCTGCCAGCTGCTCTCCTAGCTGAGTCCAGTGGGTGTGGGGTATGGGGAAGGGGAGGAGGGGGAAGGAGCCTTAGTAAGGGAATCAAATGTCAGTTTCAAGCTGTCTAAATGCCTCCCAGTCTCCTGCCTCATAAGAAGGATTAGAGAAGTCATCAGCAAACAGAGAGAGAGCCTGGCTCCATCGCTCTAAGGAAGAGCGCTTTGAATCTCTTGGGCCCTTGACTGATGATCAAAGAGCCCTCTAGTGGTGAAATAGCAGTTGTATCTAGGCTTCCGTAGAAACCGAGTCTAAGCACCCATGTATACACACACCTACGCATCAGCTGAATGAAAGGGTGAGGTCACCCCCCAGATAGTGGGGAGGCAGCATCAGGAACTAACTGGCCGTGGCCCTGCCTCCTCACGCCCACGCCACTCAGGTGTTCTAACTGCTCCACAGGCAGGTTCAGGGCTTCCCACACCCTGTGGTCAAAGGCTCAGTACAAATCTCCGTTCTTTCTACACGTGTCCCTTTCTCTCCTTCAGAAAATGTGTGCACGTCCTGACTCCACCATCTGCCTGAGCTCTGCCCCTTGTCCCCACTCCACACTATTCTGCCTGGATACCCGACCCCCTGGGCACCACGCCTCGCCTGCCTGGGGTTAAGTGACAGCTGAGGAGGTGGAGAGGGAGCTGCTGTGGGTGGACGGTGGGTCTGGTGAGTGGGGGGAGGCCTTAAGCCCAAGCCCACTGCACTTCCACGTACATGGTCCTGCTTTGAGAAAAGGCCCTTCTCATCCCGACTGAAGCAAGGAAAGAAGCAAATGGATCCTAAAATGGCTGTTTGGGTTATTATTATTAATTCATATGGTTTGTATTTCTGAGAGGGGGAAAGAAAATGTCACATATTTAATAACCCTCCCAGGAAAGACCAGTTTCACCTCATGTTACATGTGGCTTTTTAGTTGTTTATCCCCCCCCCCCCCCCGCCCCGAGGATATTTTTCCATTGATTTTTAGGGAGAGTGGAAGAGAAAGGAAAAGATAGAGAGAGACATCAATGTGAGAGACACACATTGATTGGTTGCTTCCGGCACGAGCCCTGACCACAGCCTGGGCCAGGCAGGAGCCTGCAACCAAGGTATGTGGACTTGACTGGAATCGAACCCAGGACCCTTTGGTCCAAAGGCCAATCCTCTAGCCACTGAGCAAAACTGGCCAGGGCTATAGCAAAAAAAATTTTTTGAGGGGGACCTTAAAGAAGGCCCTGTTTACCCCCCTCCATTTCCTATCATTCATTTTGGTTATGTGGAAAATTTTAAATATTTCCACTTCCTGCCCACAAATCATATGCATATGCAGAGAGGTACACAAGCCCACACTATACCTAGCCCCAGGCATGTCCACCCACACATGCAAAAAGCTATGCATTTACAGAAGTACATTTACATGGCACACAACACCTCATGCAGCACAGACATAGCTACATGTCTGTTTATTCTACAACAAACTCAGAACTCACAATTAAATTAAACACAGCACCGGTCAACATAATTGTACCATGACTATATATTCAAACCTATCGTGCACATGCAGGTATATCTAAAACCAAGAATCAAGACTTCAAGTGACCTTAGCACCAAAGACAAGTAGCAAAGTCCCCGAGAATGTGTGGCTGCCTTGAGCACTCTTCCGCACCTGCTGCTGCTGTCGTCTGTAGACCTCTCGGACAGCCAGAGGTGGCAGCAGAACAGGTGTGGCTGTGACTAACTCCCATTATATTTTTGTCAAATAACATTCCAACATTACAGTTGGTTATGGACACATCTCAGGGACTATAGAAATCACCCAAGCAGCCTCCACTCCAAACACTGGCCTCGGGGCATCCATCCCATCAGGCCACGGTGTGGATGGCGGAGGGGGGGATCAAGGCATTCTGTGGACTGTTTTTAGCTAACTCAGTGACTGCTCATGTGTATGCCAGAATGCGTGGTAAGAAAAAGCCGGTTAAATGCTGGTCTTTTGCAACACTGACTATTTCGGAGGGAGAGCCTCGCTAGCTTTCGGGTGTGCTTTTGCACTTTGCATTTGCACTTTGGACTAACTTTACCTGCCCCTGGCCTAACTTAGACAAGGATGTCAACAAAGGAACACCCAGGACCTGTGGAAGGAATCTGATGTTTTCCGTGACTTTCCCCCCTTGAATCCATCTCTGCCCTCCACCCCCGCAATGTAGGATTGTTAAAACATATGAGGTATATCCAGAGATCAATGTTAAACACCCCTTTCCCCAAACCCCTGATATGTGTGCAACAGAGTCTGTATACAATGAGCCCGTCTTTCTTTTAGGAGTGCATGCTCATATGTATATGAACAGCTCCAGGTCTGATCTGAACATGTGGTCTCCGGTGTACACCAGGGCTCCAGAGAAAGGAGGGTAGACATATTGCTTGTTTTGTGGGGAGCCACATTGAGACAGACTATACACAGATGTGTCTGTGACAACACTTTTTGCCCACCCAAGTGAGCCTTGGAACTGTCGTCCAGAGTCTCAGGTCCCTTTAAGAAGACTGGGTCTTTCCCAGTGGGTTCCAGCAGAGCCAGCAGCAAAAGGCAAACTTGCCTGGCACATTGGTGGGGGTTGGGGTGGGGGTGCGGTGGAAGGTGGGGACGCGCTGGGTGCGAGCTGTGAGAGCGCCAGGGTGCGCTGCGGGCTTCTTTCCCCTTCCCCTCTCCTTAACTCTCGCGGGAGCGGAGGGACCAGGCTGTGCTGCAGCGCAAGGAGCGGCTCTGATTGCCCCAGCTCCCCAAACTTTGAGCGGAGCGTGGGCTTGCTCAGACCCATCCTGGGAAGGGCCAGGGAAGGGCGGGGGAGGGGGGGAGGGGAAGACCCTCCTGCAGCCCCAGTTTCTAGCCCCGGCGCCAGAAGGGCGGGGGTGCAGCCGCGGGAGTGACAGGCTGGTAGCTGTCCGTTCAGCACCGCGGACCCGAAGCCCGGGCGTTCGGATGGCGGAGGCGGGGCGGCGGGCGGGAGCTGTCCGTTCAGCACCGCGGGCCTTTGCCCCCCTGAAACCGCCGGCCCCGCCCCACGACTCTCTTTCCTCCAGTTTGAGCGGGGGTGTCGGCAGCAGGCGGAGAGCTTTCCTGGGAGGCAGGGGAAGCAGTGAACACTCTTCTCAGCGACTCGCCTCCCAGCAGTGCTATTTTTTGCCATCCGCCCTCACCCCCAGCACACGCGCGCGCGCGCGCGCGCACACACACACACACACACATGCACGCACGCACGCGCGAGCGCGCGCACATACACGCGCACACACCGAGACCTCTCTGGATTTCTTTGCCTTGAGTCTCCCGGGGCTGTGAGGAGCCAGGCGCATCTCAAACCGAGCTGGCAGCTCCAGGCTCCGGAGCCATGCCTTGCACGGACTCTCATCTTTACCAACCTCCCGAGGAATGAAAGGAATCCAGGGACCCTCAGAAGGCAGCAGTGATGTGGACCAGCCCCCTGGAGCCTGCACCCTTCCCAGGGCCATAGGCGAACCAGGGAACTGGAGAGAGCTCCAGACAGGAAAGCCCAGCTTTCCCAAAGCCCCTGTGGATGCTGACAAACGAAGACCCGAATTTTTGAAAGAGCCTGTCTTAGGTTACCCAGCTGCAGAGTGATTTTTTTCCTCCGGCATTGAACTTCCCCTTCCACCCCCAGCCATACAGAATACCATGAAGAATTATGAGGATGGGTGACAGAGGTATCCAGATGTTGATCACCACTGTGGGAGCCTTTGCAGCGTTTAGTTTAATGACCATTGCAGTGGGCACGGACTACTGGTTATATTCCAGAGGTGTGTGCAGGACTAAATCTACAAGTGATAATGAAACCAGCAGGAAGAATGAAGAAGTAATGACACACTCAGGGCTGTGGAGGACCTGCTGCCTGGAAGGTATTTGCAAATTCCTCTCAATAATAATCCCGTTTCTGATATTTGAATATTCCTCTGGGGGCTTGGGGGAGGCAGAAGCAGTGAGTGGGGGCGGGGGGAGGAAAAGCGGTTCCGATGATTGCGGAGAAGGTGCGGCTGTCCAGACCGTTCCCAGCAAGACTAATGCCATGTTGTGTGGGATGAAGGGTTTGGAGCTGACTGATTGTTTTTGGTATAAGCTTCATGAGATGAGATTGTGTAGTCCCCTAGGCAGCTTCTGCGATTAAGAAAAGTCTTCAAATACAAAATCCCTAGTCATTTTGTGAACTGCTTTGATCTCTGGCTTGAGATGGGGTCTTTGGCTCGGCTTGAATTGTGTTTCAGTGGGGGTGGGGGTGGGGGAGAGGGAGAGCGACTCCCTGACCTAGCCTGATGCACTCTAAGCTATTTCCTTATTTTTCAACACAGTCTTACCAGTTCCTTATGAGTTTGGTCTAACTAGATATTTTCATGAACTTCCATTGCCAACCAGTTCCAGACTAACATACGTGAACCCTCCCACACACACACATGCACGCGCACGCGTACACACACACACACACACACACACACACTTTAAGAAAATGTCCTTATAAATACACATTTTATTATTTGGGGATCAAAACAAAAGTGAAATCTTGGTATTTGGTATACACCTTTCTTCTTTCCTAAATCTTCCCCAAATTGAACAGATATATTTTCATGATATTTGCAAAAGATTGATTCTTTAAGAATGGAAGCTTGTCACTTCTAATTTTAAAAATTGAGAATCAGCTTAATTACAATGAAGAGGACAGATCGATTTTAGAATGTCAAGCTCTTCGGTAGCCTGTCTCACTATTAAACTTGCTTTCACTCCACTGGAGTCACTCTGAGCATCACTGGGCAATGGCCGGATGTCAGTGGGAGAGAGCAGAAAGATAGAGAACAAAATCGAAGCTTTTGGAGCCTAGGTGCCTGAGGGAAGGCCCTGGATTAAAGGGTTAAAAGGGAGTTTTCTTGGGCTTCTAGGGAACCTGCGAAGCTTGTCACAGTGATGGGTAAGAGAATCTTGATTCCCTATATGCTCCCTTCCCCTGCTCATCATTGGTTGTCCAGCCTGCATTCTCACTGGCTGACACTTGCCAGGGCTTCTTAAAGACTTGCATCTATGTCAGCCGCTTAGGAAGTCATGCTATGACATCACTTGCTAGTGTAATATTGCTTCATTCCCTGGCCTTCTTCCCGTGTCCTGACACTCTGATCAACTGCTCTCCTGCCTGTAAGAGTTACTGCAACAGAGTCTGTTTCCAATGCACATTTGCAACTGGTGGGAAGTCCAGGTGGGAGAGGAATACTTTAAATGCAAGAAGGATTCTGTGTGTGAAGTCAGAATACCTGGGCAAGGCTGCAAATTATCTGTATGACCTTGGTTAAGACATTTGCCACTGTCAACCCTCAGTTTATTAATTTGGGAAATTATTAATTTGGAATAGGTGGTATTAAATTATCACTATCCAAAGCTCATATTGTATCCAGTGTACTGATGGAAATTCTAGAATAATTCTTTCCTAAACATTGTCAAGAAGCTAACATTTGTGGTTGTTTGTGGTTGGATTTGGTGAAGTCATTTACTTAAGGAAAATTCCGTAATTTGCTTTCTTATATGGACAATAAGGAATTGAGTTACCATTTGTAAAGCTGTGATTTTGTGGATATTTTGATGCCTACATGGTTCCAGGGGTGGCATAAAAAATCGGAGATTCCTACTGATGTCTGCACATGTAGACCATGTTTCAATTATTTCCAACTCTTCTGCCTCTAGGAACTAAACCTTGGAATGCACAATTAAACACCAATTTCCCCTTCAGGGCCTAGGATTCCCGAACCTTTAGCATTTCTCAGCTGATGGATTCTCTTTTCTCCAGCAGCATTTCCTACACCCACAGTTGGCACAAGGAATCAGAGCCCCACCCAGGCATTCTGTGAGAAGTGAGAATTTGAATCAAGTGGGATTTGGTGAAGCTAAGACATGCTCTTGGTCAGGTGAATTCTCTTGAGAATATTGGTTGCAGCCTCCATAAAATTTGGTCCAGCTACATTTTTGTTTATATTTTTGAAGTATCAAACACTGTAAGATACAGAAACTTCAATGAATCACAATAAAATTTTAGCTGTGTGTACATCCATATAGCCAACACCTAGATGGGCCTGGATGAAACGGAAGCCAAGATTTGCCTTCATGTACTGACTACCTCACGTGTTGGCATTTGCAGGGGCCTCTGGCTTCTGCGTGGCACATGCCGCAGACAGAGCCCTGCCTGATGACATGAAGGTGCACAGCCCTCCCCCGCTTGGTACCTCCTGCCTTCCAGAGCCTCAACATCCTCATTTTTTCTGGTCCTTTAAGTGTCAAAGGATAACTAGGGCATGGGGGCCTTGTAGCTCATCTTTTTATATATCGCAAATTAGAGGAGTCAGTTTGTCCATACTTTTTCCCCATGAGAGAATATGGCCATTTTGTCCAAAAGAAGAGAAAGCTCAGCAGGAATATGACAGCTGTCTGCACTGTCTGAAGAGCTCTCATACGGAAAAGAGATGTGAAGCCTTCTGCGTGGCCTCCAGGGGGTAGAAGTGGGAGCTTGAGGTAAACAGGTTTGGCCTCAATCTAAAAATGTGTCCCCTGCAGAACGGGGAGCTTTCAGAGGCGATGAGCTGCCCACCACCGAAGTATTCAAGTGTCAGAAAGATATTCAAGTGCATCCGTTGCTCTCAGACCTGGGAGGCCATCAGAATCACATAAGGAGCTTAAAAAGAATAGATCCTCAGGCCCCACAACTAGGTTCTCTGCTTCCATAGGTTGGCAGTGGGCCGAGGGAGTCTGAATTTCCTAAAAATCCTCCAAACAGTTATCAAGTCAAAGCCAACTGAGTGATTACAATGGGCCTGGGATGGCTGCTGAAGCCAGAGAGGCGATGTGCCCAGTGTTCATTTCTATCACTCACCACAGTGTTATGTTAGCATTTACCAGGTGTTAGGATTGTTCTAAGAATTTTGAAAAATGAACTTTCATCTCCAAAGGAGCTCAACACTATAGGTATTATTATTACCCTGATTTTACAGATGAGGAAACTGAGGCTGGAGAAGTTATGTAACTTTCCCAAGGTCACACACCTCAACTCAGCAGTTGCTTACTGCACCTGAGCCCGGTTGCTTCTCGGGGCATGGGCTGGAGAGCATTCCCTCAGGCTCTGGGGGACAGGCTGCGACTGGCACAGACATTTGGCTTGTGAGGGCGCCCCGACCCGTGGGCCTTGCCATTCAGATGCTCCGGTTCCCAGAACACTCAGCATGCCTGTGCAGTGTCTGCGGGCACGGGAGCCACCAGACAGGCGCAAGCTCAGAGGCAGCAAAGGACATGCTTTGAATGAAAAAACAAGCGACCTATGTAGAGACACCCACACTGAGAAACCGAAACGAACGCCTGACTCATTATCTGGAAAGCAGGCAAGGCTCTCACAGAGGAGAGCCCAACCTGCTGCGGGCTTCCAACAGCCGTGTGTGAATTTGAATGAGAACCTGTTTGACATGTGACGCTCTCATTAGGGAAATCGTGGAGCCCTAGGCACAATCAAAGCAGTGCATTGAGGCAGTGGAAAGACCACTGCACAGGCCTAGGGGCGAGGAGCCCTGGCAGCTCACCCCATTTCTGTCACTAAATGTTATGTCAATTGTGTGTGTCCTTTCCTTGTTTGGGCCTCGCTTTACCCAAATCTACAATGGGAGCTTCAGATAAGATTAAGGCGTACCAAACCCAGATTTCCGTGTGGACTGGGCAGGCAGTGTAAAGTGTGAAAAAGGGCCTTTCACAGTCCCCTTACTTCAATTCTATGGGGGAGGGCGGGAGTAGCAGTGCATTGAAGAAGATGTATGGTAACGGAAACTTTGTCTCAGTGTGGGGGCAATAGAGAGTGGTGGGGACTGTGGCAAATTGGGGACAAGCCCCATCTCAGGGGCGATTGCTCCTTAGCTTCAGTTGATTTTTACCCTGGGGAAATGTGTTCCAATTCGGCCCAGTAATTCAAATTTTAAAATGCCAGGTAAAAACTCTCTTGATTGTTAAAAAGTGGGCAACTAAGTCAACTTCTTAAAAACACGGTGCCAGCAAAGTCACACTCACCCTGCAGCTGAATTTGCCCCCTGGGCTGCCAGTGCTGAGACCTGGAAATGATCTAAAAGGTCCTTTTAATTCAAATTTCTTATAGTTTTACATTTGATTACTGAATTGCTCTTCATTAGCCGAGGATCACTTTTTTGATTCATTAAAAAAAAAAAAAATCCTACTAAGAAAAGAAAGCCCATTTAGGATTTTAGGACAGGGAAATTAAAAATATGAAAAAGAGTTTCAATAAACTGCTATTTCTGCTGTAGATGGGCCTGAATGACATCAAACATCTGGCTGAAAAACCGGGGGGAAAAAATTAGTCAGTCATTAGAAGTTTCCCCATATTTCCAAATCTCCAGATGGCTGACTTTTTCAGCCAGATGGGGTTCTAGCGTTACTGATGTGCTCAGAAGCCTCAGGGAAGCTGCAAAGATGTGGCTGGGCCAGGGTGAGCGAGGGACAGAGCGCTGCCTGAGTATTTCCCGTGTGCTCACCCACTGCTGGGTGCTTCCACAGGCATCAAGGCACACTGCTCCTGTCTCCGCGCTGCCCCTGGGAGACTGTAAACTGGGAAGGACAGAGATTCTTGCCTGTTGGTGGTGCTGCTATAGCCTGCAGCGGTTCTCAACCTGTGGGTCGAGACCCCTTTGGGGTCTAAAGACCTTTTCACAGGGGTCGAGGAAAAGACATATATAATTATATATTGTTTTTGTGATTAATCACTATGCTTTAATTATGTTCAATTTGTAACAATGAAATTGGGGGTCACCTCAACATGAGGAACTGTATTAAAGGGTCGCGGCATTAGGAAGGTTGAGAACCACTGCCTTAGAGCTTAAAAACAGCATCGAGGAGTCATTTCTGTGCCTCCAGGCCCAGATCTAATGCGGTACCTTCCCTTGGCCACGGGTACAGAATACTTCGGTGCTCTCTTCCCTACCCCTGACTCTGCTCTTGTCCCTGCACTGTTCATCCTTGTCCCTAAAGCCCAAGAGGCAGAGAGAAGAGAGAAGTGAACTGGAGTCTTGAGGGAGGATGGGAAAGAGTGGCCAGGACTGTGCCGGGGGTGGGTCAGGATTGGCATGGTGGCAAGAGTAGGAGGGTGTGAGCTTGACTAACATTCAGCCAGAACATGTTAGTATAGCCACACAAGTTATTAAAATGTTGAACTATTTCCCTACTTGTTGGTAAACAGCTCCTGGCCCACATCCCCGTCCCCCCCCCCCCACCCCACCCCCAGCCCTCGCCCTCAAAACCCCACCATAGTCCTTCCTGGATCCTCCCAGGCATCTGTAAGATCCATCACATAAAGGGTTAGACCTGAGCCAGCAGGGCCATCATGACCCTGCTCCAGCCCTATGGAAGCATCCGTTCTGATTGGCAGGCCTTGTGTCCTACCGGTGTTTAAATATTTTGAATCTTACTCCTAGATGTGTCATCATTGGTGGAAAAGAACTGCTTCTCTTCTTTCTACCTGAAACCTGGCCCCCTACCTTCTGATTCTAGGGCTCAACACATCTTAGGAAATAGACGCTTGAAGATACTTCTGATCACCATTTGAAATTTTGTTAGAATAAAGGCAAGTGATTTGCATTCCATTGTCGGGTGACCAGTGCGGGTTACCAACATGCATTGGGAAACAATAAAACAAGAAATTGGGCAAAAAGATGGTTTGCCCTTTGAATGTTCTCGTAGAGCAGCGTCCAACAAGCTTACCTACGGGGCCATCTGATTCTCCGGGGACATAACATTGTCTGACTAGCGTTTACTGTGAGTGCAAGCCCAGCTGTAGTTACAGGTTTACTTGTAGAAAGCTCCAGAAGATGCACATACGCTTTTTGTTCAGTTGAGATCCAAATGGTTTCTGTTCATGAGAGGAGACAGACACAACTGTTGTGGATTTATTGCCTACCCTCTAGGACATTAATCAGTTTTATATCTAACTTAACTATCTATTTCGGAACACTTTCACTGAAAAAAATATATAGCATCCTCCTTTGAACCAGCTTTGTCATTCTGCCGGCTCCCTCACTGATGTGTTGAATAAAACTTGACATGAATTCCCTGTGTATTTTAAGAGAATTGTGTTTCTTACAACTTGGAAATTAGACTCTGACATGTGGAAGTGCCCCCAGTGAACCAATGCTGCTGAGGGTAAAGAGAAGCACACAAAACTCCGATGCTGCTTCCCGCCCCCGCCCGCACCACTCTGCCAGAGCCCACTCTCTCAGCCCTGAGAGGAGCAAATGGCCTTTAATAATCCCTGGGAGACGACAAGAATGTCAGACAGCGGAGTTCTGAGGGCAGGTAGACATGAGTTCTTACCTGGGTCCTGCCATTTACTAGCCGTGAGGCCTTAGAAGTTGGTTAACCTCTGAGCATGAGTCTCCTCACCTGCAAGGGAAGAAAATGAAAGTAGCAAGGGCTTTTAACACTTTGTCTCAGTCCTTCCTGTGGTCCCTTCATTCCTTCATGTTTCTACATAGTATGCTGATCAGTAGGCCTTGATCCATCCATGTTAGACACTATCCCTTTGCTAAGACAAATGATGTTAGCGTTCTTATACCACTATCCTTCCTCCCAATACCTTTAGTTCCTTGATGATTCTAAGAAGAATTCAAGATCCAAGTGCCTGGGAAAGAGACTGGCGTGCCATTCCTGGACTGGATGCTTGTTAGGCAGCGGGGCTGACCCTCTGCTCACGTGCCTACTTCACAAGAGGTGGAGGGAAGTGCCAGGGCGGAGTGAGGGGCTGGCAGCAGGGCAGCCTGTTTGCAACGGGGAGGTGCTGGGAGTGCAGGGGGTCCAATAGTGGATGGCGGAGCTTGAGCCATTTTGTTAGTGCCCCACCCAACAGAGAAACCTGCTAGGCAAGAAGAGTCCAGCCAGGGTGGCACAGCATTTAAGATGTTGCCCTGCCCAGGATTGCTCAGTTAGGGGTCCAGCAAGGACTGAGAGTCATCCCACGCTCCACTCCCCGAACCATGCACCTTGGTCCACAACGGAGTCTATCCAAAGGGAGGAGGGCCTTTTACAAAGGCTCACAGGGTACCACGGGCTCAGTGGTATGGGAGCTGTCAGTGGTGGGAGCCAAGGTGGGATGGAAAAGCCTGGACCCGACTCAGATGGCTGACATCAGAGAAGGAGGTGGCAGTGGGAAGGCCCCAGGGCCCTCCGCTAACCAGGCAGGTGTCTCCCGCCACGCAGGGTCCTGGCCATCGGCGCCAGCTGGAGATGCGGCAACGATGAACGACAGGTCCGCACCTTCACCCAGCCAAGTGGCACGTGACCTTCTTTCTCTTCCTGCTCCCTGGCTCAACATACCGAAGCTGCCAGGATGCAAAAGAGAGAGGGTCAGGGATACAACCTTGCAATCAGATATACAACTGGAAGTTTTAACAACCAAAAGTGGCTGGAAAGTTATAAAATATGCCCACAATATCACTGAAGAAATGAAGGGTTGCATATAACACAGTCAAAAGATAGAACAGTGACACATTTACACGCCACTGACTTGAGACTCATCAAATAAACAGGATGTACTTCATGCTTTGCCTCTAAAATGATGGAAGTGTCGGATTCAGCCTGTGGAGAATGGGAGACATTCATCTCAGGGGTTGGCAAACGATAGCCCATGTGCAGACATCAGCGCATCGCCTATTTTTGTACAATGCACGGGCTAAGAATATTTTGTACATTTTAAATGGTTGAAAAAATTAAATAATATCGCCCTGACTGGTTTGGCTCAGCGGATAGAGCATCAGCCTGTGGACTGAAGGGTCCCAGGTTCGATTCCGGTCAAGGGCATGTACCTTGGTTGCCGGCACATCCCCAGTAGGGGATGTGCAGGAGGCAGCTGATCGATGTTTCTAACTCTCCATCTCTCTTCCTTCCTGTCTGTAAAAAAATCAATAAAATATGTTTAACATAAATAAATAAATAATATCAAATAATATTTCACAACACACACAAATAAGAAATTCAAATTTCAGCATCTATAATTTTGAATGTTGCCATTAAAACATCTGTGGAGTTTGTTTCTTATTTCATAAGTACCTACTTAGTATCCTCAAGTTTTCTGCCTAGCCTGCGAAGCCTAAAACATTTACTGCCACTGAATAAACGGGACAGTTATTACAGAAATTTATAACAACATGTTATTTCTGGAAGTGCCCTTTGTTTTTCCAAGAGTATTGAATCGCACTTCTTCTTGCCTTTCCCCGAGACTCTTCATCTCGTCAGGCGTTCTGCTGCATCATCTCTTCTTTCCTGGAGACCTCGCACTCAGTTCTCTGCTCAGGGGCCCTGGGCCCTTTTCTGAGAGGTTGAAAGAAAGTCAGTGTGAACCCCCTCTCTGTAATGGTCTCCAGGAAAAGGCAGCCCCTGACCAAACATGCAGGAAGTAGTATCTGTTGGGGCCGGAATGGGAAGAAGCCTTGGGAGGCGATGTTCTGACTGCGGTAAAAGGAATGACACGAGAGATTAAGGGTAGACCCAGCAGACACAGCTGCGGAGGGGGAGGGTGAGAGAGGGAGGCCCATGGAGTTAGCATGGGGTCTCCATGTAGCTCCATGCATAAGGCTCCATGTGCTCATGAAACTTCAAGAAAAATATGTGAGTGTGCGCTTCTATGGAGAGAGTCTCACACTCTGAAAATGTGAAGAAGCGCTGACAGAGAGCTCGGGATAAAGGTGAAACCTGAAGTGACACTTGGGATCACCCAGGCATAGGTGGTAATTGAAGGCTTGAAAGTGCAGAAGTGCCAGAGACAACCCAGGGGACACCAGGAGGGAACGTGACAGGACCCTGGGGAGCACTGGCACTTCCGGACAAGGGCAGAGGGGCCGGTGAACACCAAGGAGGAGAAGTCAGGATCAGGCAAGTGTGGGGAGGGTCTCTGGAGGCGTGCTCCCAGCTGACACAGATAAACAGCAAGGCCAAGACTAGAAGCTCTTGGTCTGAGAGCTCCCTGCAAGGCTCCTGTGGGCTGCTTCCTGGGTTTGCACGTGGAAGCCATGTCCAGGAGAGGTCTTCCCTTCCTCCTGGGGTCAGCAAGCAGGTGAGACGCCAGTGTGGATCCTCACACCTGCTTCCAAAGAAGCTGTAGAAGGAGAGGATGGGCCATGAGAATCCCAGGAAGAGGTGACAAGGAAACAGTAAAGTGACAAATAGCTAACACTTAATAAACACCTTCTCCTTGCCGAGCTATGAGCATCCATTTCTAGGCTAAACCCTGAGCATTTACTTATGTGTGTATCAGGCACATGGTACATGCCAGGCACTTGTAAGCACTTGACACATGGTTTTCATCCAATCCTTGGACCTTCTCAGGAAGTAGATATCTCTATTGTCCCCATTTACAAATAAGGAAGCAGAGCCAGAGAGGTCATGGTTGGTAGGAGGCAGAGCTGGGACCCCACCCTACCTGTGCTGCTGTCATTACTACGCCCCATGCACTTGGATAAACAAATGCAGCTGAATCCCCTACTGGCCTCTGCCCTACCTACAGGCCTGTTTCACCAACAAGGACTGAGGCTCAGAGAAGCCCAGTGGCTATACAGCACCTCCAGTGGCAGCAGCTGGGACTGTGCCAGAGCGCCACCCTCACCACCACACTGGCTCCCTTTGCAGGGCCCCGCCTGGTGGGGAGGGCCTTCTCCAGCCCATCCACTCCTGTGTCAAAGAGAGTTTCCTGTCAGTCACCGGCTCTGAACCCCTCAACAAGAAATATTGCGAAAAATAATAAACCCAACCTTTGCCCATTTTTATTCCAAATCCAGAAAGCAAGGTCAAGGAAAAGAAATGGTAGAACTAACTAGATTTACATGTTGTGGCTCTAGGCTGCAAAAATACAGCACCTCTGGCCCTCGCCAGTTTGGCTCAGTGGATAGAGCATTGGCCTGTGGACTGAAGGGTCCCAGGTTCAATTCCGGTCAAGGGCACATGCCCAGGCTGAGGCCTCGATCCCCAGTAGGGGGCGTGCAAGTGCAACCAACCAATGATTCTCTTTCATCATTGATGTTTCTCTTTCTCTCCCTCTCCCTTCCTCCCTGAAGTCAATAAAAACATATTTTAAAAAATACAGCATCTCTGGAGACCAAATATACTATTTTTTTTAAAAAAGGCAACATCGATCACTTGAATTGAGAACAGTTTCTTTCCCAAAGAGTCTGGCTGCTTGCAGGCCAGCACACTCTCGGGGACTCAGGCGAACTCGCCATGAAGACCGGGGTGGGGGAGGGGGGGGAGGGTGCTGAAAACCCAGGGGCCGTGGGGTTCGTGGCGGCCCCGCTTCCTGAGGACTGGACTTGGGCACACCATCATTTGACTTATTTGTGTTTTAGAGTCTGTGGCAGGCAGAGGTCGAGGTTTCTGTCTGATAACTCTGTGGCTTAGGGATCTGCAGGCGGTTCCAGGGCAGCGCTCAGGGGGCCAAACCCTCCTTTGACGCCACCAGGCCTGCCACAGACCAACGGCCCACCAGGCTGGCTCTCCGTGACCGTGGCCTCAGCAGTCCAGGCATGGGCAGCCGAGATGGGCGTGGGGCAGGCAAGACCTGACACCATCATCCCCCTTTTCCTCGCACACTGTAGAGAGGCACTGTCCAATACCTGATCACCATGGAAACGCTCCTTCTCCACCACCCTTCCCAGGACCCTGGCCAAGAACCAGAGCCTGGCACATAGCACATGCCCAGGGGACATGCACGGAATGTGCTTCGTGAGGCAACTCACTCACCTTGAACTCAGAGGCCCCCCTAACCTCCGGCAGTCGCTCTCCTGGGCTCAGTGCCTACAGACCTCCCGCTAAAGCACACGCTGCAGTCCCGGCCGCACTGTGGGCCCCGCAGGAGCCTGCAGCTCGGGGCCGTCGGACTCCACCGTCTTGAAAATTTCAACGTTAGTTCTCCATCCCTTATTTTCCATCTTTTCCTCAAAGATTATGCAGAGAGGTCCCACCGTCTCCTTTAGAAATGTCTAGTGCTCTGGGTGCAGCCCAGCGGGGGAGAGGGGAGGAACAGGCTGCGTGGCTACGCTGTGCACACACCCAGCAGACTCTGTGTCTATTCTTCCGGCCTAAGAGTCTGTACACAGTTACCTGCACGTTTGCCACATATTCTATTCAGCACTGCGCGCAGCTGCTTTAACTGCAATCACACCCACCTGCGAAATCAAAGCGATTCCGAGAATCCTGGGTCTGCCGTCTCCTCTTCTAGTGTGAGACTCCGCTGTCCCTGCGGAAACTGGTTTGGGCAAAGAGCAGCTCACAGAGATGCATACTCACCGCAAATCATCCCCCTTCGCCATGACAGGACGCAGAGCCAGCGAACTGTTCACCAGCTTCAAATGCCTTAAAATACGTACTAGCAAGTTAGTCCCGGTTTTTCAAAATAGTACTTTTCACCAAAGACGATGGACGCGGCTCGCACTCCGTGTTTAGAGAAAAATGAGACTATCAGGTCAAGAGGCGATGATGTGCGTTGGGTCAGAGTTCTGCTGCTCGGCGCTCAGCGCGCTCAGTGCTCCTCCGCTTTCCACCGCGGCCTCGCTCCTGCCCGGGGAGATGGCAGGGCTGGTCCCAGAGACGCTAAGGTCTGAGCCCCGCCGCCCCCCAGGGGTCCTGGCAGAGTCCCTGGGCTCGCGGCCCTCAGGTGGGAGGGTGGGCTGGTGGCAAGGAGGATGACATGGTAAACAGTGTGGCCGAGGCAGGGTCCCCTGAGAAGGTGACCTTTAACCCAACGTGTGGGGGAGATGGGGAGCCACCCAGCGGCTCTGGGCGGAACAGCACTCAGGGCAGAAAGCATGAATGCAGAGGCCAGGTGAGGACGTGGGGGTCAGGAGCCAGTGTGGCTAGGAGGGGAGGGGAGCGGCACAGACAGCCCAGGCCCTGGCGCCGGTCAGGCAGGTCTTGAAGGAAGTTGTAAGGACTGACTGAGCCCAGGGACGCGTTCTGGAGGTCGCCATGTCCCAGCCTTCCCCGCAGCTGCGCTGCTCACTGCTGGACCGAAGGGCGCTTCCTGTGACCCCACTCCCCGCACGCTGCACCCTCAGCCTTGCCTCACCCTGGCCCATCCCTCTAGGACTGGCCAGCCCACGGCGTCTCCTCCGCATTGTCGTCCTTCCCTGAAGGCAAGGCGGCCATTGTCAGTGTAATGCTTCCCACGTGGGAACACGGCACAGATATGACAGCAATGTGGGAGGCCGGTGCTCAGAGTCTGAGGGCCATTGTCCTGCTGGGCAGGCCTCCTGGCTCGGGCTCCAGCCTGCTCCGCCCACCTGCACCTTCTCCCAGCCCTTCCCAGCCTGCAGACCCTTAGGGGGTGGGAGTGCGTGGTTTGCCTTTGGGGACAACCTCAGCCTGTGTCACCTGCTCTATGAGTGCCTACTGAACACCTCCTATGTGCTAGACACAGCATTCGGTGGACACGCTGCTGTCTCTGGGAAGGTCAGAACTGTGTAGGGAAGACTCTGAGCAGTGCACCCAGCAGAGGTGCAGGATGCTCCTGGGGGCGGGGGGCGGGGGGGCCTCAGGGGAGGGGCCCTGTCACAGAAATGCTCTCCTAGGGCTGTGTCCCCAGGCCGCCTGGCCTACAATAGGTGCTTGAAACCCTCTTGCCAAATGCACGGAAAAAGCAAGCGTGTGTAGGGTCCACAGAGGAGAACTGACTTCTCCCAAGAGCCGGGCTGGAGCGGAAAGGAAGCCAGCCTCCTGGGCTCTGGTCCTCAAGCAGAGGGAAGGGGGAGGCTGGTAGCCCACCTCTAGAGACCAGGGAGACACACTGAGTGACTGCACCTCTCTCTCTCTCTCTCTCTCTCTCTAAAAAAATGCTGGGTATTTAATTTTTCTCATGTTCTTTTGAGTGGCATATTTTTCCTATTGTATTTTTTAATGAAAATACTTTTAATATAAAAGTAACACAAAATGCATTTCAATATAAATTTTTAAAACAAAAAAAGACAAAGCAAGGTTTCCCCTCTACCCTCACTACCGTCTCATTTCCTCACCCCCAATGGCTGCGATCCCAGTTTAGTAAATAGCTAATAAACATCATTGCCCTAATTTTCTGCTCTACTAAGTCAAAAAGATTAGAAAGGTTATACTTTTCTCTTCAAGCTAAAACTTCACACTTTAATTAAGAGCCTTTATCTTACAGTTTATTAAGACATTACTCACGCACACTATTCAAACGTCATAGCGCATAGAAGGGGCTTTAATGACAAGCATCGCTTCTCGGTGCCCCCGCGTTCTCACCCCAAGTCCTACTGCTCAGAGGAACCGTTTCTGACTCAGTTCCTCTGGTGGTTCTATCCAAACCTCTAAATAATATGTTTGCCCTTTATTTCTTGATTTATAATCTATTGACTTCCTGCCACAATAGGTGGGGATTTAGCGAGCTCACTCCACCCTTCATATTGATTACCTTTCCAATTTCTAAAAAAATCACATAAATCTTCATTTCTTTTGCCTCCACCCTGGGTAGAACGTCTTAGCTTCCCACCTTACGGGATGCGGCTGTCCACATTCCCCCTCCTGCCTGCCCAGGTCCAGGAGCTGCCTTTTTACCTTTTCGCTGTCAGATTCATTCCACTGGGATTCTGTCTCTGACTCCGCTAACATCTATGTTGGGCCACAGATCAATTCTGAACTCAGAAACCACTGATCATTGTTTGATGTAGACAGTGTTTAATGCAAGACCAAGCTCTTCTTAGGATTCCGTTCTCCTCTTTGCTGGTTCAATGTCACAGTCTCTGAGTCATTCAAAGAAAAATGTCCAAATGGAGGCTCCTTTCTAACCCTTCACCAGCTCAAAATCCGGCCACATATTTGTTTATATCACACTTGGCTTGAGGTACACTTTTTTTTCTGGAGTTTCTCTTGAACTCAAAGTGTTTTTTTAAACAGGTCGTTTTAGAATAAAATTGAGCTTTTTAAACATGAGCTCTGTGGAGAGGAAAGGACCTTCTGGAAAATGCCCCTCCTTCGCTCCTGCTTCCTTGGTACAGGGCAGTAGATAAGAACTCCGCCTTAGAGTCAGAGGCTTGGTTTCGAATCCCAGGTCAACCACATAGAGCGTGTCACTTTGGGCACGTTACTTGTCCTGTCCGCGCCTCACTGTCCTCATCTGCAGTGAATGGGCTATATTTGCACAGCGCTCAGTGCCTGGCACTGTGAGTACTAGTTTGGTGTTGATTGTCACCGTCTTCCTGTGATAAACAGATCGGACAGAATCTGCTCATCTGCATTTTCTGCCGTCAGCAAGGAGTCCTGCAGGCCTGGTCCCCTGCTCCGCTATCCCCCCGAATCTCCGCAAGTCTGCTTCCCAGCGCCTTGTAGCTGATGAGACCCTGCAGGAGGCCAGACTCGGAGTCCTTGGTGGTGATATGCTTGGGCCTGATTCTTTTCATGCTGGTTGATGAGGTGGTCAAAACCTTAGGGAATCTGACTGAGACACAGGGTGGAACCATTAGGCCTTAGTAAATACCAATAGTGAGTGCATGCTGGGTGCTTAATGCATTGGCTCACTGGGTCCTCCCCATTTTACTGATGAGCAACTGGATCTCAGAGGAGCAACGGTCCCAAATTTTTAAAGCTAGTGAGGGGTAGAGGTGATGCAGTTCCAGGTCTTTTAACCCCGGGGGTGAGAGGACCCCTCCCCAGACCATGTCATGGGGTCTGCAACGTCTACTTTGTGGTAGTCGTGAGGCGTAGTTGCCTTTTGCACTGTGTTGGCGCTTACACTGATGAGTCAAAGCAACTGCGAGGAGCAGGGGCAGTGCCCCAAGCAGCCACCGCCACCACCCAGAGGGAAGAAAGCACTGCGGGCACCTGGTGAAGCAGTACAAAAGCATCGATTTTATTAGATTTCAGTAAATCTCGAACCTTGCATTTAGCAAAACGGGGAGTACATACAAAGCACTTGGGCTTTTGGCCAAAGTACGAAGATGGTCTCCAGCAGGGCCTGTGCGGCTGAGCTGCGAGCTGAGCCCGCTGCTTCCCCCTGAAACACCGTGTTTACTTGAACAAACAATTGATGGGCAAACTATGGCTCTCAGGCTTGCGGACTGGCAGGCCTTTTCTCCAAACTGAGCTAAGAGAGCTCGTCACTTCAAGAAAAGCAGCTGACAGTATTTGTTGCCAAAGATAAAATTCAAAGTTTTAAGTGAAAATCACAGTTTTGCCTCTATCTGCTCCTGTGAGCAAGTGTCATATTTTAAATATTGTGTAATGAAATGTGCTTGCAAACAACGCGCCAGGTCTTCAGCACATTTGAAAGACCTGTGTCACTCAGTGAACCAATCGTTTCCAAGTGACCGATGCATGATGCTACAAAACTATCCACGGGTAAAGAGTCACTCAACACGGACTAGAACAATGGAGTTTAATGCCCTAGACCACTGATGGCGAACCTATGACACGCAAACTCATTTTTTTGTTTGATTTTTCGTTGTTAAATGGCATTTAAATATATAAAATAAATATCAAAAATATAAGTCTTTGTTTTACTATGGTTGCAAATATCAAAAAATTTCTATATGTGACACAGCACCAGAGTTAAGTTAGGGTTTTTCAAAATGCTGACACGCCGAGCTCAAAAGGTTCACCGTCACTGCCCTAGCCTGGTCAGCAAACTGGGGTTCGGCAAACCGCTGCTCGCGAGCCACATGAGGCTCTTTGGCCCCTTGAGTGTGGCTCTTCCACAAAATACCGACTTCTGCGCATGGGCCACAAAGTTTCAATCGCACTGTACGTGTGCGCCCCCACGTGGTATTTTGTGAAAGAGCCACACTCAAGGGGCCAAAGAGCCGCATGTGGCCCGCGAGCCGAGGTTTGCCGACCACGACCCTAGAGCATGAAAAGTTCATTAGATTGGTTTCAGATTCCATGTGGCAGCTAGTCTTTAAGACAACACTGCTTGCCGCGTTTTGGTGTAGTCTCAAGGAAGACTAGCCACCGTTCTCTCCAGAGCAGCCGTGGGCAAACTACGCCCGTTTGAAATGAATAAAACTAAAAAAACAAAAAGACCGTACCCTTTTATGTAATGATGTTTACTTTGAATTTATATTAGTTCACACAAACACTCCATCCATGCTTTTGTTCCGGCCCTCCGGTCCAGTTTAAGAACCCATTGTGGCCCTCGAGTCAAAACGTTTGCCCGCCCCTGCTCCAGAGGCTACTCAAACACCTCTCTTTGCTACTCACAGGTTTGTCTGAGCTAGGTTTCCTTCAGGTAAAACAGCATTTGTCAGCAGAGCAAATGCAGGAGCAGATATGAGAATCTGTCCACCTCTGTGAAAAAAAGTTTCATTGTTTGGCACATAGCTATCCAGTTTTCCCAGCACCATTTACTGAATAGACTCTCTTTACCCCATTGTGTGTTTTTGTCTCCTTTGTCAAATATTAATTGGCCACAGAGGCATGGGTTTATTTCTGAGCCCTTGATTCTGTTCCATTGATCTATGTGTCCCTTTTTATGCTAGTACCATGCTGTTTTGATTACTATGGCCTTTTATATAGCTGAATATCAGGTAGCATAATTCCTCCTACTTGCTCTTCTTTCTCAAGATTGCTGTGGCTATTTGGGGTCTTTGTGGTCCCACATAAATTTTTGAAATATTCCTGCTAGTTCTGTGAATACGCTCTTGGTACCTTGATAGGAATTGCATTGAATCTATAGATTGCTTTGGGTAGTATGGACATTTTAAAGATGTTATTTCTTCCAATGCATGAATACAGTATATGCTTCCACTTATCTCTACAGTTTCTTTCTCAGTGTCTTATAATTTTCTGAGTATAGGTCTTTTACATCGTTGGTTAAATTTATTCCTAGGTTGTTTTTTATGCAATTGTGAATGGGATTTCTTAGTTACCCTTTCTGATAGTTCATTATTGGTACATAGAAATCCTACCGATTTCTAGATATTTATTTTGCATCCTGCTACTTTACTGAATTCACTGATCAGTTCTAGTAATTTTTTTGGTAGAATCTGTAGGGTTCTGTATATACATTATCATGTCATCTGCAAATAGTGACACTTTTACTTTTTTCTTTCCAATTTGGGTGCCTTTTATTTCTTCTTCTTGTCTGATCGCTGTGGCTAGGACTTCCGGTACTATATTGAATAAGAGTGGTGAAAGTGAACATCCCTGTCTTGTTCTCAATCTTAAAGGAAACAAATGCTTTAGGTTTTTACCCATTGAGTTTTTACCCATGATGCTGGCTGTGGATTTGTCATATATGGCCTTTATTACGTTGAGTTATGTTCCCTCTATTCCGACTTTGCTGGGAGCTTTTATCATAAGTGGGTGCTAGGTCTTATCAAATGCTTTTCCTGCTTTTATTGATACAATCATGTGGTTTTTATCCTTCACTTTTTATGTGACATATCATGTTTATTGATTTGCAGATATGGTACCAATCTTGCATCCCAGGAATAATTCCCACTTGATCATGGTGTATGATCTTTTCAATGTATTGCTGGATCAGGTTCATCAGGAATATTGTTTTTTTGTGGTTTTTTGTTTATTTGTTTTATTTGTTTGTTTTGTAGTGCCTTTATCTGGTTTTGGATTTAGGGTCATGCTGGCCTCATAAAATGAGCGCAGGAGTCTTCCTGCCTCTTGAATTTTTTGAAATAGTTTGAGAAGGTGTTAGTTTTTCTGTGAATGTTTGGTAAAATTGACCTGTGAAGCCATCCAGCCCAACACTCTGGTTTGACGGGAAATTTTTTATTACTGCTTCAGTTTTACTAGCTGTAATCTGTCTATTCAGATTCTTTCTGATTTAGTTTTGGAAAACTGTCTGTTTCTAGGAATTTATCCATTTTGTCCACTTTGTCCAATTAGTTGGCATATAGTTGTTTGTAATATTTTCTTCCAATTCTTTTTATTTCTTTGGTGTCAGTTGTTACTTCTCTTTCGTTTCTGATTTTATTTATTTGGCTCCTCTCCCTGTTGTTCTTGATGAGTCTGATTAAAGGTGTGTAAATCTTGGCTTATCTTTTCAAAGAACCAGCTCTTGATTTCATTGATCTTTTTATTTTTTAGAGTCTGTTTTGTTTATTTCTGCTCTGATCTTTATTATTTCCTTTCTTCTACTCACTTGGGGCTTTGTTCGCTGCTCGTTTGCAAGTGCTTTGAGTGTAAAGTTAGATTGTTTATTTGAGATTTTTCTTGTTTCTTGTGATCAGCCTGTAATGCTATGATTCCCCTCTCAGGACTGATTTTCCTGTGTGCCATACGTTTTGTGTTGTTGTGTCCTCATTTTTTCAAGGTATCTTTTTATTTCTTCCTTTATCTCATAGTTAACCAACTTCTTATTTTTTTTTAAATATATTTTATTGATTTTTTACAGAGAGGAAGGGAGAAAGATAGAGAGTTAGAAACATCGATGAGAGAGAAACATCGATCAGCTGCCTCCTGCACATCTCCTACTGGGGATATGCCCGCAACCCAGGCACATGCCCCTGACCGGATCCGAACCTGGGACCTTTCAGTCCGCAGGCCGACGCTCCATCCACCGAGCCAAACCAGTTTCAGCGACCCACTTCTTATTTAGTAACATGTTATTTAGCCTCCATGTCTTTGTGTGCTTTAGTTTTTTTTCATGATTGATTTCTAGTTTCATACCATCAGACCAGATGCTTGACATGATTTCAATTTGTCTTAATTGTGTGAGTCTTGTTTTATGTTCCGACATGTAGTCTATCCTAGAAATGTCCCATGTGCACTTGAAATGAATGTCTGCTCTGCCGCTACGGGGCAAAATGCTCTGAAGATGTCAATGACATCCATGTGATCTAGTGTGTCATTTAAGATTGCTTTTTCCTTGTGTATTTTCTGTCTGGAAGATCTACCCATTGATTCAGTGGGGTGTTAAAATCCCCTAGGCTAGTATGACTGTATTACTGTCACTCTCTCCCTTATGCCCAGCAAGATTTGCTTTCCATATTCAGGTGCTCCCATCCTGGGTGCTACATGTTTACCTGGGTTCCATCCTCTTGCTGGGTCACTCCCTTTATCATCATGAAGTGTCCTTCTTTGTCTCTTACAGTAGCCTTTGTCAGATATAAGTATTGCTTCCCCAGCTTCTTTACCTCTCAATATAAATAAAATGTGTTTTTCCATTCCTTTACTATTAATCTGTATCTTTCATTCTGAGGTGGGTCTCTTGTACACATACATATGCATCTTGTTTTCTTATCCATTCAGCTACCCTGTGTCTTTTTTTTAACAGTTTTTTTATTGAATTTATTGGAGTGACATTGGTTAATAAAATTATATAGGTTTCAGGTATACAATTCTATATACATCATCTGTATATTGCATTGTGTGTTCACCATCTGAAGTCAAGTGTCCTTCCATCACCATTCATGCCCCCTTACCCTCTTCTACCTGCCCCACCCTCCTTTCCCTCTGGTAATCACCATACTATTATCTGTGTCTATGAGGTTTTTTTGTTTATTGTTGTTGTTGCTTTTTACATAATTTCTTGATTGTAGCATTTAATCCATTTACATTTAAAGTTGATGTACATTAATAGGTATATATTTATTGCCATTTTATTCTTTTAACTGTATCCCTCTGTTTCCTCTCCTCCTTCTCCACCTCCTCTTCCTCCTCCTTCTTCTTCAAGAAGACCTTTTGCCTGGCCAGTATGGCTCAGTGGTTGAGCATCACCTCACGAACCAAGAGATCACCTGTTCGATACCTGGTCAGAGCACATGTCCAGGTTGCAGGCTCAATCCCCAGTAGGGGGCATGTAGGAGGCAGCCAATTGATGTTTCTCTCTCATCCATGTTTCCATCTCTCCTTCTCCCTTCCTCTCTAAAAATCAATAAAAACATTTTTTTTTTTAAAAAAAAAAGAAGGCCTTTTAATATTTCTTGTAATATTGGTTTGGTGGTAGCAAACTCCTTTAGCTTTTCTCCTTCAATTTTAAATTATGTTCTGCTGGGTAAAGTAGTCTTGGTTGTATGTCACTTTGAATATTTCATGCCAATCCCTTCTGGCCTGAAATGTTTCTGTTGAAAAATCAGCTGTCAGTTTTATGGGAGCTCCCTTGTAGGTAACTAACTCTCTTCCTCTGCTGCTTGTAAGATTCTCTCTTTGTCTTCAACCTTTTGCATTTTTTAATCTTCACCTGAGTACATGGAGAGAGAGAGAGAGAGAGAGAGAGAGAGAGAGAGAGAGAGAGAGAGAGAGAGAGAAACATTAACATGAGAGAGAAACATTGATCACTTGCCTTCCATACATACCCCAACTGGGGATCAAACCTGCAACCCAGGTATGTGCCCTGACCTGGAATTGAACCAGCAACCTTTCGGTGCACAGGACAACACTCAGCTAATGGAGCCAGTCCAACTGGTCTAACCGTTTGCATTTTAATTGTGATGTGTCTTGGTGTGGACCTCTTTGGGTTCATTTTGTGTGGGACTCTGTGCTTCCTGGACGTGTGTGTGTATTTGTTCCCCCACCAGGTTAGGGGAGTTATCAATCATTATTTCTTCAAATGGGTTCTCGATCCCTTACTCTCTCTTCTTCTGGTACCTCTATGATATGGATGACATTATGCTTCATGTTGTCCCTAATTCCCTTAAAATATTCTCACTTTTTGAAATTCTTTTTTCTTTTTGCTGCTCTGATTGGGTATTTTTTGCTACCTTATCTTCCAGCTCACTGATTCAATTCTCTGCTTCATCCAACCTGCTGTTTGTTCCTTCTAGTGTATTCTTCATTTCTGACTGGTTATTTTTTATGGTTCTAATGTCCTGTTTTACACTGTTGTAGTTCTCACTAAGTTCTTGAACATCCTGATAACTACTTTTTTGAACTCTGTATCTGATAAATTATTTGCCTCCATTTCATTTAGCTCTTTTTCTGGAGATTTCTCCTATTCTTTCATTTGAGGCATGTTTCTTTGTCTCCCCATTTTGGCTGCTGCTTTTTGTTTGTTTCTATGTATTAAATAGATCTGCTATGTCTCCCAGTCTTGGTAGGATGGTCTTACATAGTAGGCATCCTGTGGGACCCAGTGGCACAGTCTCCTTGATCACCTGAGCTAGGTGCTCAGAATGTCCTTTGTGTAGGTTTTATGGGCCCTCCTGCTATAATTGAGTCTTGATTGCTATTGGCCCCTTTGTGTGTGGGATTGACCCTCAGGCTGGCTTACTGTGGCCCCGACCACAGTGTATAAACTGCTGTGCAGGGGCTGACCACATGAAGCAGCAGGATCTGGTGCCTTCTGAGATCTACCTTTGGATGTGCTGTTCATGAAGCTAATCGGACCCTGCTCTGATGTTGTCTGAAGCTGGCCATTGGGTGTGTTGGTTCTGGGGCCTCTTGGGAGGGACTCTGATGCAGGTCAGTGTCAGACACTGCCAGTGACTGGCCCTGGCCAACCTGTTTGGAGCTACAAAGCAGTCTACAGTGCGGCTGCCACTGCTGGGTCTGGATGGATGCGGGAAGGACCACGCTGCGCACCAAGGCTGGCTTTACCAGCACCAGGTCCAGGAGCAGATCAGCAAAAACCCCAAAGGCGCCCTGAGATCTGCCCCACCCTCTGCCCGCCGGCTGCCTGTTAGGCTCAGTCACTGAAAGAGCCTCTGGCGATACTTGAGCTGCATGATACTGCATCTGAGTCACCAGGTAGAGGCGATGTTCACCAGACTGATACAAGTTCAGACTTGGTGCCAGTGCTGGACCTGAGGCCACTCAGCAAATGTCCCAGGCTAGACCAAGCCTAGCTGCCACCCACTAGGTGCTTGCACACTTTGTGGTGGGTCAGGGTCTCTGGGTGTCATCAGAGTGAGGCCAGCAGAGCTCATCAGGCCCAAAGAGATCAAGATTTGGCTGTGTGAAGGGAGAACTCTGCACCTGTTGGTGTATGAGGGGAAAATGGCCTCCACCCCAGAGCCACACAACTCAGTCTGTCCCAGACTCTGCCCAGGGCCTGCTATCAGCAGGGCAGGGCCACAGGGGGAGTCAGGAGGATAGTCACTAGCCGCTAGTGGATCTCCCATGAAGGGGAAGTTTTGATCAGCCTTAGGGAAAGGTGTGGGGAGTGGCCCCCGCCTCAGAGCCACACAACTCAGTATGTCCCATATTCTGCCCAGATCTCAGCAGGGCAGAGCCATCAAGTGTTGGGAGGCTGGGGCCACCAAGACCCTGGAGAGTGGGGCTAGCAGATCTCCCATGAGGGGAGGTGCCAGTCAGGTTTGCGGGAATGTCATAGGAATGGCCTTTGCCCCAAATGAGCTGACGTTTTAAAAAGTATAGTTGGGTGCCATGTGGAAACAGGTTTAAGAGATGTGAGAATGGAGCAGGGTGGGGGTGGGAGGGGGGGGGGACTATTGCAATAACTCCAACAAGAAATTAGAAGTCTGGAGGGAGGTTGGATCTGGAAGCACATATTTGGAGATCACCGGTAGTAGAGGTAGAGCCTTGGGCATGAATAAGACCCTCCAACTGGCTGTAAAAATAAGAGGACAGAACCAAAGACATAGGCTTTGGGAGCACCCTGCACAGCAAATGAAGTCATAGTGATAATCATGCCTAACATTGTTTATAGTTGGCGTGCTAGCTGTGATGCCAGTAATTGACGTGGCCACATTTGGCCTTTTGGACAATGCTTGTTATCCTCATGTTACAGATAAAACAGAGCCACACACCTCGCTATTATCCGAGACAGAATTTGAATTCCAATGAGATGACTCCATGGCCTAACCCTTAACCACCAGCTACTTCCCTGGACAGAGAAGAATCTTACAAAAGAAAAAGTACAACTTGGAAAAGAGCTGAAGGATGAAGGGGAGTTAGAGAGACGAAGGGCTGAGTGTTGTTCCCGGAAGAGGGAACAACACGTACAGAGGTCTGGAAGCTAGAGAGAGCGCACGGCATAACAGAGGAACAAAACCGTAGTCGAAACCAGCCGCCGTTAGGGAAACAGGTGAACGCAGAGAATGGCAGGTACCATGTCGTACGCTTCCATGGCAGGGGTGATAAGTTAGACTTTATCCTGAGTGCAACAGGGATCCGTCAGAAAGTTCAAAATGGGAATTTAAAAGTATGGCACGATAAGGCTTTTATTCTTGAGGCTCATTCTGGCTGGAGCGTAGACAGTGGGTTTGGGAATGGAAGAGGAATATTTGAACGCCAGTTAAAATGCCTTGATATGAAAATGCAGGGGCCACGGCAGATTTCCCTATTAAGGCGGTGGTGGTGGTGACGGAGACCTTGGCCATTAGGAGTTGGAATCGAGAATTTCCTGGTGTTGTATGTCAATGGTGAGGGAAAATGAGGTCAGGTGAGTCTCACGTTTCTGGCTTTACCCTTAGGTGGACAGTGATGCCTTTACATCTGGAAAGTTTGTAGGGGGAGAACATGCAACTTGCAGCTTCCATCTGGCATTCAGCTGGGGGTGCTCAGAGGGCCACTGGATGCAGTGACCCAGAGCGCATAAGGGACGTCTGACTATTTAGCTATCCTTTTTGATCAGGAAACAGTCAAGCATGTTACGTTCCCGTCTCTGCTAATTCTATCAGAGACAACCAGTGAAAGGTCATTAGGTGAGGTTCTGTGCGACAGGTTAACTGACATTAAAAGTCTAAATGCAGCCTCAGAAGGTCACGGCCCATCTAATTGGGCACAGAGAGAGTTTACTGGGGTGTGGAGAGCAAGTTGTGCAAACCATTGTTTCCGCTCCGTCTCCTTCCATTTCTTGTTTTCCCTTTCATTTCCGACGTATCATCTGGTTTAAGAATCTTTTCATAAATGGTGACCTTTTGGAATTTGAAATGATGGTTTTGACTAATTTTCTTTTCAGCCCTGAAGCTGCTGCTTGAAGGTCATGAGCTTGAAGCTCTTGACTTGTCTCTAGCCCTGTTCTCTCAACAGAATTTGGAAAAGGGCAGTGCTGTTTTCATTCTTAAAATGCCCGTCATCCGGATGAAGGATCATCACTTATAATTGTGTGACTACACACCAAGGCGGCAAATGTACTAAGTGCGGAGTTTCTGTTACTAGCAAGACCCAAAATGTTGTGGAGAATTTGGGAACATTTTGTCCAAGGTCATAATAATACAATAATACTGTTGTAGCACCTAGAATTCATTCAGTTGCAAGTGACAGAAAACCCAATTTTAATTGACTTGAGAGAGAGAGAGAGAGAGAGAGAGAGAGAGGATGCTATTGGTACATGCACTGGATAGTAAATGTATGGATGGCTCAATGCAGGGGTCAGATCCACAAATACACTCTTTCTGGTACCATTCTTTCTCTGCTTCCTCTCTGTGGACGCCATTTCAGAGTAATAGATGAGTGCTGGTTTGTAAACTGGCCCCTATACACAGAAGGCAAAGAGACTGAAGAAAGAGGCAGGCCACGCAGCTTGGTAGGTGGTAGGTTTTTTAAACAAGGGACTTACATGCAAGGCTTGTCTTGGATGTGGCAAGGCAAATAGATCTCTGTCCCTGTCACTGGAATCTTAAACCTTTACCCAGAGGCCTTAACTGAGCTCAGTGAAGTATTCAGTCCAGGTGGTCTCAACGACACCTTACTCAAACAAGCATCATCCATCACTTACTACATATCAGGCACGATTCGAAGCAGTGTGTGTGTGTGTGTGGGGCGGGGGGGTTCATTTGCTCTTTGTAACAACCTTTGAGGTGTCATCACCCTTTAATGATAAGAGAAGGCCCACAGATGGTAAGTGATGGAATCCCAGTACAAATTCAGGCAGTCTCTTGCCACAGCCTCTTAACCCTACATTGGGAAAAGGTTACCAGATGTCGATTGTCACTCAGCACTTTACTGTTACAGAGGCTGTCACACACGACTTCGTTTCCCCTCACAACTTTCTGACTGAGACAGGACCTGGGAGCAGTTGCCCCGTTTTCTGTGGAGGAAATTGAGGCTAAGGTAGTGGAGCGATTTGCTCAAGGTCAGACGTGAAGTAGGGAGAGGAAGGTGACTAGGGTCCCATTCCCGCCCCCTCTGCGATGTAGCCTAGAGGGCAGTCAGTGCTTCGGAAGCTGCACAGGCCTGGAGGCTTACCGGGCCCAGGGCGGACTGACCCTGAATGCTTTACCCCTCTGCTCCTCCATGTTAATTCCCTCCTGTGTTTGCTGTAGATGGATAGGAAAATCCCAAGCACTTGCAGGCTACGTTGTGTTAAATGTTTACGCTACAAATTAAGTTATTCGTGAATTATGAAATAGTTCATCCTCGTTGAGTTGAGTTGTGCCTTTGTCGACACGTATCATAGATCTGTACCTGTTTTCTGGGCTTTGTATTCTTTCCTTTTCACCTATAATTCTCTGTCTGATGCTCTGTCACACTGCTGTTCAAATTAAGACAGTTTTCTGAGACTGAATGCTAATATATCTTCTTCGTTCTGAGGCTTTGATTTTCCCAGTGGATTTTCTGACCATTCTGTCAGGTTGCCAGAAAAACTGGAATATTAATAACATTTAATTAATAGCATCATTTGAGCACAATCAACATCTTTAGAACATGGAGTCTTCCTCATTTAAAACATAATATATCTCTAATTTATTAATGTTTTCTTTTGTGTCTTTTACAGAAGTTGCACCATTTTCTTCATTGAAGCCGTGCATGGCTTTTATACTTGCAATTACTAACGTTAATGGATGGGGGTTTTCCAGGAAATTTTCTAAGTGGTTAGTGCTGTAATTATCTGTAAGCTGCTCGAACTTTCTTAGTGATGCCAATTGCACTGTAATTAATTTCATTTGGTTTTACAGGTAAACAATCATGTCACCTGCAGATAATAGATAGAACTGAATTTTTTTTGTTTGTTTGACTGAGGCTTAGAGAATAGGCTTGAATGATGGGGTTGCTTAAAGACCGCCCTGCCCACTCCTAACTGCAGCTGTAATGCTTGCAGACCGTGTTTTTCAGAATGTGGTTGCAGATTCAGGGATAAAGCCCAGAATGTATGTGAACCTGGTCATCTGCATTTTAGCAAACTCCCGGGGTGACTCCTTCTCCCCCTGAAGTGAACTGCTGCTTCAGCGTCTCACCAACAACATGGTGTTTACTGCTGGTGTCAAAGGGTTTTCTTTATCCTGCATTTCTATCAGTGTCGTTAACTAAGAATTGTCGTTGAGTATGGCGGTTTCGTTTTTTGGATACCTATTGAGATTACAAGCTTTTTCTCCTTTGGTTTGTTAATAGGATAAGTTGTGTAATGCCTGTCATATTAGCAAGCTTTCATTCATCCTTATAATACATCCTTTGGGGGCATATTTTATAATATAATGCCGAAATAGAAATTCTAATATGTAATTTAGGATTTTCCGGATATTTTTCAATGATGTTTGTCTGCACTTTGCCTTTTGTGTGCTTTGTGCAGTTTTGCTATGAGAGTCCTAGCAGCTTGGTAAGCGGTCTCTGTGCTCTGAAGTGGGTTGCACAGTATGGACCTGCCATGCCCCTGGCGCCTGGGGCCTTTCTTTGGCGACTTCTCTCCTGCTTGTTTGCTTGAATCGGGCCTTCTCTGGAGGGTTTTGTTTCCTAGAACATCAGTCCCTTCCTCGCGCTGCGTAAAGGCCTGGGTGGCGCTGACCAGTTTTCTCAGCGATGGCGTAGAGTTTTCTTTTCATCTACTTTTTTTTCCTCTCTATTTTTTCATTGTGTCTCCAACTGCATCAGTAGTTGTTGCTTGGAAAATTATACCATTAAATTATCTTTCAGTCTTCCATTTCTAAGCTTTGCGTTTCCGGCGTTCTGTTTTCTCACTGTGTTTTTTTAAAAAGCTGGGGAAGAGCTGTTTGAGAGCAGCTCCCCAAATGCCATTCGGAGCAGCATGTTTTTGCTCTCGGGGCTTTCTAACCCAGATTTAGAGCTTCCTCTTGCGCAGGTTGGCATGTTTTCCTGTGGAGAGGCCCTTCCTGGCAATCCCGGCTGCCACGAGACCCCCCGCGAAGTGTCATCTGCGGTGTGACAGACTCGCACGCCGCTTCGCTCCTCACCCAGTCATTGATAAAATCCCCGAGAAGGAAAAGTTCAAGAACATAGCCGAGGGCCTATGTGTTGGACACTGTCCTGGAAATTAATAAACATTTACTCAGTTCTCTGAAGTGGGCCTCATTACTGCCATTGTGCAGAGGAGAAAAACGAAGCTTAGCAAGATCAGGACAACTTGGCTAGAGTGAGAAAAAAAGAAATGAGGGGCTGATGATGATAACGATGACGATGACAAAGAAGACAGGTCTTGTTTATTGAGCGTTAGCTGTGAGTGAACACTATGCGAAGAGCTGTGCTTGCACTATCTCATTTAATTCTCACAATGACTCAACAGGCAAGTCCTACTATTGTCCACCTTTATAGATGAGAAGGTCAAGACCCCCAAAGGTTAAGTGACTTGTCAAGGGCACTCGATGACCAAGTGTTGTAGCCAGGATTTGAACCCGATCTCTCTGACTCCTTAGAGACACCTCTTCCCCGTGCTTTGGGAGTGAAGACCTTGGTAGCAGTTGTTCAAATTTAAATATTCAGCTTCTTGGACCACTCCCAGCGTACTGGCCTGTAGCTGTCCAGAGGCCAGGCTTTGGGAAGGAAAGACCAGATTCCGTCCTGCCTGTCTTCATGCCTTCATCTCTGGACTCCGTGGGCAACACTTCCCTGGTGAGATTCTGCGACCTGTCTCGTGGCCACACACACCGTCTGCACTTGGCGCAGCCCGCCATCTCCGGGGAACATCTGTGGCTCACCACTCCTGCGAGCGGCTCTATTTCCCACACATCTCCAGCGCGTTAGGAAGCAAGGCTCCTGTTTGTTGGTGGATGTTTGCAATCTGAGGCTGAAACACTGCAAAATGATGATTGAGCTGATTCACACAGGGGGAGCGTCTGTGACACATAAACACACACTTAATTAGTGGGGATGGAGCTGGCACCTGATCCAGTGGGTGCAGTGACTGTGTCCACTGAGGGCCATCAGGCTGCTGGTGACAGTCGTGGTGGTCTTCCCTGGCCAGGCTGCAGCCCAGATGTCCTCTGGGCCGCGCAGCAGTGATGTGCTGGTCCTAAGGAAACACTCTGTCAGTGCCCCACGGTAGAGAGAAGCTGAAATAAGCAGCACGCACCCCAGTAGACATGGGGGAGCTTCCCCTCCCCCTCTGTGGATGTGCCTTAGAACCTCCCCAACATTCCTCCCCAATTTTCCACTTCTGGTCTTTGGCCAAATGCAATCTTTAAAAATACACATTTGGCAAGAATCTGTAAAAAAAAAAAAAAAAAAAAAAAAAATCGCTTCAGATTGCTATGTGATGGTGGGGAAAAGACACATTTTTTTAAACTCTAAAAAAAGCACCTTAGCATTTGTAGGCTTTTATAATTCTGAAGAAGCTGAAATGCTAAAACTTTCAAGTTGGCAGGATTGAAAGTGAAATCTGCAAAGTCGGTTCAATTTGACAAGAGTGGGAGCCATGCACTTCGGAGGGTTTGATGAGCCTGTGAGCCTGAGCCATCAACACAACTGTGGCCACCCACACCCCGCGTGCCTCCCTGCACCAGCCGCAGGGCTCACTCAGTCCACGAGGCCTGCCCTCTGCCCTCACACGCACCGTGTTTCCTCAGGGCACCAGCACTTCTGCCGGTGCCACTCACAGCGGTGAAGGTGTCAGGCTGTGGCGCTGACCAGGGCTTTGCAGTCCTGATGCCACTACCTAGAACTTAGGACCTTATTTACGTTACTTGATTCCTCTTGTGCCTCAGTTTCTTCATCTTTAAAATGGGAATCATAACACCTAAGAGGGTTGCTATGGGGCTGAGTTAAGCCTATATATATATTTTTTACATCCTCACCAGAGGATGTTTTGTTTTTTATTGATTTTTAAAGAGAGGAGAAAGAGAGAGAGAGAGGATAAAAAACATTGATGTGAGACAGAAATCGCAAACATTTGGTGTACAGGATGACACTCCAACCAACTGAGCCATTGGCCAGGACTAAGTCTTGAAAGTGTCTTAGGACAGTACCAAGAACGTAGGAAACACCGGAAACAGTCAGTAACGTGGCTGTTGCTTATTAGCAGAGAAAGATGTGGGGTCGTCGCTAAGAACTGTGGGAAGTCCAGCCTTGGGGATTGGAGAGACTTAGAATCTAGCAAGTCAGGAGTAGGTTAGAATAAATGTCATCATAGATATAATGAGGACCTACTATGTGTCAGAAGCCCTACTGCAATTCAAAATAAATGTTTAGCATATTTGTTGATGCATACCCACCTTGTCCCAGAAAGAATTTAGTGTGGCTTCTAAGTACCCAAAGTAAGGAAAGATAGGTTGGATTTTTAAATTGGACTAAGTAAGAAGGGAAAAAATGGAACAAAACAGAGCCAAGAATGAGTCTGAGCATGCATCTTATAATAAATGGCCAGGAGGGTTCCCAGGGAGACGGTTCCCGGGCCAAGGGGTTCTCAGGCCAATGGTTCCCAAGCCGAGGGGTTCCCAGGCCAATGGTTCCCAGGCTGAGGGGTTCCTAGGCCGAGGGTTCCCAGGCCAATGGTCCACAGGCCGAAGGGTTCCCAGACTGAGAGGCTCCTAGGCTGAGGGTTCCCAGACTGAGGGTTCCCAGGCTGAGGGTTCCCAGGCCGAGGGTTCCCAGGCCGAGGGTTCCCAGGCCGAGGGTTGCCAAGCTGAGGGTTCTCAGGCTGAGGGTTCCCAGGCTGAGGGTTCCCAGGCTGAGGGTTTCCAGGCTGAGGGTTCCCAGACTGAGGGTTCCCAGGCTGCCTGTAGACCAAGCTTCCTCGCCGCCCCTGGATGAGGGGGAGCCTGGCTGCTGGCTCACTCGCAGGAACGGCCCGGGCTGAGACAGGCAGTCGGCTTTCCCTGCTCACTGCAGCGCAAAGGACTCCATCTCCCCGCCCGAGCTGCTCCGCCTGTCAGGGGGACAGTAGGGGTGGCCATGGGGCTATTTTAAAGGCAGGATGAAGTAATACACGCAAAGTCTTCATCACAGCACCAGCCACTCAGTGTGCTCAATAGGTAGCAGCTCCTTAATAGAAACCTGAGGGTGTGCAGCTGTGCACCGCTGTCCTGGGTGCCAGGGGCAGATAGGAGCATCTCCTTCCCTACCGGCGCCTTTCACATAACACGGTGCCCCGGGCAGGGCTGACGGCGGGTCTCCGGGCACAGCACCCTGTGCAGGGGGAGAAGACAAAGGGCCTCACATTCAGATCCTCCTCAGAACAAAGTGCTGGAGAAAGCCAGGCGCGGGGGGCTGCGTTGTTATACGGCTCCGTGGTGCGGAGCCGGCATAGGGAGCCCACCTGTTCTGGCTCAGGGCCTGCTTCCGCCACTTACTGGCTGTGTGACCCGGAACAAGCGACTTAACCTCTCTGTGCCTCAGTTTCCTCGTCTGTGAAACAAAAGAAGAGGCAATGACAGTGCCAACCTCGCATGGCTGGACGAGGATCGCGTGACTAGGATATGGAAGATGTGCTGAACACGGGCTCCAACCTAAGTGTTAGCTACATTACATGGAGCGAATGGAGGCGAGAAGCAGGCAGCAGGCGGTGGAGGGGGGTTCAGGAGGATGTACTTTGAAGGGAGGCAGATTGGAGACTCAGGATGAGCCAGCGGGGAGAGGCTCAGGCACACGAGGGGCGGTCATTTGGGGGTAACGGATGTGGGAGCTGGGAGCGACAGGCAGAAGGGCTCCCGGACACAGGTGGGGCGGAGACCCGGTGCAGAGGCGGAAGGCATTCAGGATGAGCAAGGTGGCAGCTAAGCTTAGCGCTGAAGGGAGGGATTTGAATATGCATGAACTGTCCTCCCATCTGTTCCTTGCGGGGAGTCACGAATGGGGAAACAGAGTCCAGGAACCACCTGAGTGCAGCCTGTGCCTGATCTCCGGGGTCAGGCCACTGGTTCCCGGTCCCCTTTAGGGGCCCGGAGAAAGGCCTTCCTTTTCCGTGTTAAATGGGACTTCATGTCAGGGCCCCAGGAGCTGAGGGACAGGGAGGGAGCTGGTTCCTTTATGACAGAAACAAGGCCTGGTCCCAGGTTGGAGCTTGTCTCAGCCAGAAACGGGGGGTCCTGCCTGAGATCCCGGCACCATCGGGAGCCCGCACTCCTCTTGCCCGCCCGCACCCACCCCCCGCCCCAGCCGCTCTCCTCTCCCCTGCTTCCTCTCTACCCCTCTACCCCTCTCCTCTGGCTCCCTCTTTCTCTCTCTCCCACAAATCTATATTCAGTTTCTGTCTCCCAAAAAGAAAAAGTGAGTAGGAGGACAAATTGTTTAAAAGCAACGCAGCTATTTTAACAAAATGCTTTTTCCTTTGAGTCAGTCCTAAGAAATGTGGGTACCACCAGAATGAACCCAACAAAAACCCTGAAAGATAAAATGGCTGAGAGGAAAGAGCCTGAACTCCCCAGCGTGAGGAGCAGGGGACGGATGGACGGACGGACGGACGGACGGACGGACGAGGGCGCGTGAAGGCCCGGGTGTTGGGCGGAAACCGAGCCAAGGGGGCGGATTGGCCTGGGAGCCAGCAGGGAGAGGAAGGGTATTCAATCACTTGGATGTCAAGTCTTCTCCCTGGCGGACCTCGGGCTCCTGGCAATGTTTGGGTGATCGCTGTGCACACCTGGCCTTTCGCATCATGGCTCCTCTGGACATGGGCCCCCTCCCCAGTCAAAATCCTTGCCTCTTAGATTTCAAGGCCTTGGGTCTGTCAAGCAATTCCTGGAGTCTCTGTTGGAAACACCAGAATCTTAGCTCTAGTCTCAGCTCTGCCCCTTGCTCGTTCACCCCGTGCCCCCCCCCCCATTTCCTTCTGTAAACATGAAAGAATTAGACTAGACGCCCCCCAGCTCCTCCAGCTCTGAGCCTCCACCTCTGGCTCTCTCACCGTCCGCCACCTGGCAGCCAGCTGGGAGCACGGACTTGGAGCCGCACAGCCAGCCTTCGGATCTGGCCTCTGCACCCGAAGCTGCGAGTCCTTGAACAAGTTGCTTTGCACTCTCAGGGTCCTCGGGCTCCTCCTCTGGAGACTGAATAACAATGGGGTTCTTTACACCCCTTCCCCCCACCCTACTCAGAAGCAACTCGGAAAATACCTGAGCGAGAAGAGAGCCTGCCCTAATTTCATCATAAAAGTAAAAGGCACATCCCTGAGCATTTCAGCAGTTCTGCTGTTCTTGGTGATAGGATTATCGTGATGCCTGGACAGGCAGCAGGTGTCTGAGAGCCTCCTCCGCCTGCCTCTGGCTCCGGAACCCATCCAGGGACATCCGGGTGGAACAGGAACAAGCAAAACCCCTCAACCAGGAGCTTTCCACTCTTCTGATCGCCAGCCTCTTCCTCGGCTGCAGAAATGCGTTTTCCAAGAAAACTGCTCCTGCCTTATCTCCCTTCTGAGCAAATCCGCTGCCTCTAAAGAGCTGTATTCTTCCCACAAACCTAGACTGGGCACCGGACGGCAGGTGCAGGAGCGAGACAGCGAATCGAGGTAGTAAAACCCTCCCTTTAGCTCATCGGCACTCTCAGCTTACAGGGGGCGTGGGAAGGAGACACAGAATGTCCCCCTCCAGGGGGCTGGGCCAGGATCCCCTGGGCTTGGGAATGAGAAAGCCTCTGAACAGCCGGCAAGGCCGCCTGTGCTGAAGCTGCCCGCAGGCCGGCGCAGTGTCCGCTGTGCGGCGGGAGGCCGGGTTCCAGGGCACTGGAGGAGATAATTGCCTCCGTAGCCAGAGGACGCTCGGCTCGGAGGCCAAGTGGGCAAACGGTGGCGACAAAGCCATGTTGTCTTCAGCTCCTGGCGAAACAACAAATGAAAGACATTGAGGAAGCAGCGTCCTAGAGTAGCAGGAACAAGGGGTCTGAGACCTGGAGGTAGCCAGGAGCGAGTCCTCTGCCAGTTTATCTTGCCCTGCATACTTCATAGGGCTTTGATGAGAATTAAATGAGATACCAGGTATAAGAGATTGTGAGAAATACATAGCACTTCTTCATTTACGCATGCACCGTGCATCTACTCAAATGACCGGTGCTGGGTGCCCTAGAGGCCGGCACTGGGGACAGAGCGGTGCCAGGTGGCTGGCTGCCCTCACCTGCCCTGGGGGGGAGGGGGGAGAGGGGTGTCCTTGCAGGGTGCGCCCAGGAGCGCGTCCTCGGGGGTGCCAAGGCCGAGCCTGGGATCCCCACCTGCCAGTTTAGCTGGAAGTCCTGTTCTTTCCCCTGGTGTCTCCCTGAGTCTCCAGGTTGCCATGGGTCTGACGGGTCAGGCCGCTTTCTCCAGTCTTGCAGCCTGAACTGGAGTCCAGTCCTCCGGCCTGCCTCCGGGCAGGCCCACCTAGTAGATCTTCTCTGTCTCCCCCCTCCCCCCTCCCCCCCCCCCCCCCCCCCCCCGGCACTGATCTTGGCTATAGCTCAGGCTCCGGAGACCATGCAATCACTACCCGTGGGCTGTGGTCTTTTAAGGTGTGAGTGACACAACAGCTGACAGTCATCACAGGCTTTACTGATTTGTGGACTGGGTGTTGCTCTGAGCACGTTCATACTGTACCTCATGAGATTCTGACAATGACTCAGAGGGAAGTGTTAGCATCGTCCCCATTTACAGGGGAGGAAACTGGAGAAGTTCAGTAACCCTCTGGCTACTGTGAAAGGGACAGAGCCAGGGCCGGAACTGGAAGCGGAACCACGCGTAACATCACCATGCGCCCTGGGAGGAGTTGAGGGGAGGGGTCTGCTTGCTCAGCCTGCCTGGGGATGCCACGGTCAGATGTTCCCAGCGGCCGCCAGTCCCTGCTGTCTTTCTCTCTCAGGACCTCACTCTGTCCTGTCTCCGTCCGCCCGGGGTGACTGCCACCAGGAGCCGGGGCGCATGGCCGTGCACCACTGGCTGGGCTGTTTGACCGACAGAGACCCACGACCGTCCTGTTGTCCCCTTCCGGAAGTCTGTGCTCTGTGCTTGCAGCCCTCCCACAACTGTCACTGCTTCCTGCAGAGAACAAAACTAAGCCTCTTCCTCACCAGGCTCCCAGCTGTGCACAAAAAATTAATCAGTACTTCTGAGAGACGAGCACAGAGGAGCAGCGTGGACGCCACCCCATTATCTGTGGGACACTCCCGAGTGGCTCTGGGACCCGGGCGGGGCTGGAGGGGCTCCCGCAGCCTCTGCTCTCCCTTCCTGAGCGCAGGGAGCCAGCATTTCCCTCCTCGTTCCTCGCTGTGCATGGCGCCCATGGCTGTGTGTGAACCGCCACTAGCCTGCCGTTCGGAAACCAGGAGCCTCCAAACGCCTCAGGGCAGCCGGGGCTGCTCGGTGCCCAGGGAGTCACCGAGGGCCCAAGGAGGCGAGGCCTGGGCCAGACAGGACTTCGCCGTTTGTCCAGTCTGCCGGTCCTCTTGGGTCTGCAAATGGCCCTCCCCTGCAGCTGCTCCTCAAACAAGGACAGGACCCGAGAGCACAGCCGGCCTCGCGTGCTCAGTCCGGCCGCACAGACGGCCTGGCCGGCTGACACCTGGCCCCGCCTGCAGCCCCGCTCGAACCGAGGCCGAGGGAACAGCTTGTTCCGAAGCTGCTCGGCGGGTTGCAAAAGGGCAGCCCGGGGAGGGCCCCGTGCCACGGGGAGCAAGGCCTCCGGCGACCAGAACACAAATCCTCTCAAGCCGGACCTGTGACCACGAGAGGACGGAGCGAGTGGAGCAGGTGCGCGTCCGTCCATCCGTCCATCCGCTCGCTCAGGCCCGCAGCGTGCGGAGGTCCCCCCCAGCCCCGCGGCCGCCCAGGCTGGCAGCAGCACTCCGGAGCCCTTGGCCGCTGAGGCCTCTGAGGGTCCCCAGGGAAGAAGGCCTGGGTGGGGGACAGAGCGCCTGGGTGGGGAGCTCTGCAAGGCGCTAGGGCCTCACGCGCTCAGCGGCAAACCCCTGTGCTGGGAAGCGTCGCCTGTGTCTCCCTAGTGGCCTGGAGAAAGGGAAAGCCCAAAGCCCCGTCACTGTGGCCGAGTGGGGCCACGGCCGGGCCCGGGGGCCTGGGTTTCTTTTCTTTAACAACAACAACAAGTATACAGAATTGCTTTTCTTTCTTTCTTTTTTCCAAAACCTGCTCATTTAATAGAACGCTCTTCACGACACCTCTCGGAAGTAGAGCGAGCCTGGTGTAAAGAAGTTCATTCTGATGACTGAAGACGTGCATGGTGCCATAAGGCCGTTTCTCGGACTATCCCCACCCCGAGTAGATTTCCCTAAACATCAGTGAGACGACCAGGGAGAACGCACCCCTTTCCAAGTGGGGCTGTGTGACTCCGCCCAGGAGGCCCTTTTCCCGCGGCTCCCCAGCAGCCTGTCCGCCAGCCGCTGCTCTGGGACTGGCCATGTGGGTGCGCACTTTGGCACCCGCCAGGTGTCTGAGTCCCAGGACCCGGAGCATGCCGTGCGCGTCCACTGCGGTGAGGTGCTGCAGTCAGTGGCCACGGTCAGGGTCTAGCCTTTGACAACTTTTTTTTTTCCACTATAGAAGCAATGCATTATTCACTACAGAAAACTTAGAAAATAAAAATTAGTTTGAAAGTAAGAAGTAATAATCACCCTCATGTCCCCATAACTACATTGTCACTTTACGTAGTTGTGTCTTTTTACCCCAAAGGTACTTTTCCACTTACCGAAGCATTGTGACTGTCTTCTCTACACCAGCAAATGCTTCACCGCATCACTTAATGACCGGATAGCATTTCACTGTTACACTTCCCCATAACTTACTTGGTTAATCCCCTCTTACTGAGAATTTCATTTGCTTTCAATGAAAAATAATAGGCACACACAAGTCATTGTAAATAAATTCTTGCACAGATTCATAATAATTTTCTGATGATGGAATTTCTGGAACTGCAATTCCTGAGTAAAAAGACAAGCATACTTTTAAATAAACGTTGAGCATGGAATAGTTTTAGATCTGTATCAAGGCTGTGGCGATGCACCAGGGCCCTGCATCCCCACCCGGTCTCCCCGGAGTCTGACATTAGTATGCTGCATTTGTTCCAACTAACAAACCAATATTGATACCTGATTATTGACTGAAGTCTGTAATTTGTCTGATTTCCTTAGTCTTTGCCTGTCCCTCTTCCTGTTCCAGGATCCTATGTTGTGTTTAGACTCCTCTAGACTATGACAGTCTCTCATTTTCCTTGTCTTTGGTGACCTTGACAGTTTTGAGAACAACTGACCATGTGGACTGTAGAATGCCCCTCGATTTTGTCCGATGCTCTTCTCATGATTACATCCGGGGTTGCGGGGTTTTGAGAAGACCACAGACGTGCCATTCTCATCACATCACATCAAGGGCACATGCTAGCCACGTGACATCGCTGCCGATGGCGACTGGACCACCTGGTGGAGGTCGCATTCGTCAGGTTTCTCCGCAATAGTTCCTCCACCCCCTCCCCTGCTGCTCTGTTTGGAAGAAGGCGGCTCTGCACAGCCCACACCTAAGGCGGGAGCTCTGCTTCCCTCCCCGAGGAGGTAGTATCTGCAAAACCATGTGGAAGTCTTCTGTGTGGGAGGCCAATCTACTCTCCACCATTTACCTGTTTGTTCACGTATTTATATCAGTATGGGCTCATAGATACCAATTTTATACTTGGATTGGGACTCATTGCTCCATTATTTATTTTGTTGCTCATGTAGTTCCAGTTTGGGCCATTAGGGGCTCTGTCAGCAGGCTCCTGCTCACTTTGACTCGCCCACATGCGTTTGTGTCTTGAACACTTATTTCCTGACCTACAAAATGCTCGGGGCTCATCTCCTACATCCCTTGCCCAGCTCGGGAAGACGTGTTTCTCCAAGTGTCCCTGTTCCTTTTCCTGGAGAGTGGGAGCAGAAACCAAGGCCTGGTGCTGGTTATGCCCGCTGCTACCAGGTGCCTTTGCTTCTTGGCCCTCTGCGCAGGCAACGCTTGGGAATGGATGCACGTCTCCTACCCCATCTGCATAGACAGGTCTATACTTATTTCTATTTTAGTTATTTGTATTTACATTACGGTAACCATGAGTTCATACTTGTCTCCAAGTCTGACCACTTTCACGCGGCTCGTTCTGGCCTCCCCCCCAACACACACACCCTTGAAGACAGCGTGTGTTACAGGTTCTGATTAAACAATGCTTCCCCGCACTCCTCTGTGGGAGGGCAGCACAGGAGGGGAGAAATGTGCCCTGAACCTACTTGCTGCCGGTCAGGTCTCACTGAAGTTGGTTGCACGCACACAGGGTAGGACACTTCCTAGGATAACATTTCCCAGGCTTTCCGGGAACTCGCAGTCCTTTTTGCTTGAGGAGATCAATATCCGTAAGTACTGCACGCACAATGCAGCCACTCGGAGGACCGGGGACCGCTCGCATCAGGTAGGGCTCCGAGTGGAAAGCTGTGCTCATTTCTACACGCATTTCTCGCTTTGTAGAGGCCTCTTTTGAGCTCTGACTAAGATCTTTTGATCTCAGTGGCTTCCAAAGTCCTTTTAAGTCTCAGATAAGAGCTTTATATGTTTGTTTGTTTCCAACTTGTGGATCTAAGACCTCAGGGAACGAACAATGGGCTCTTGAATCTGTAGGAAGGACAAGGGTCACAAGCACAGGTGCCTACAGAGCCGGGTGGGTTATACACAGGGGGGCGGGGCTGGCAAACTGGAAATCACATGGTCTGTTACAGCAAGGTGGGCCTTGTTGGCAGGTCTTCTGATATGTTGGGAGAAGCCAGAAATCTAGATTTCTGTGCGAACACTGCAGTTTTTAAACCTTGGCTGTGATTGTCCATCTTTCCAACCCGCTGTAAGAGTATGTCCTCTGGCAGAATATGAGCTTGGGAATTCCAGTTTGGGACCTCTGTGTTTGTACTGTCTCGTCGATAGAAAAAGCATAACAATTCCATTATCCATGACCATCCGTCTATATTGAAAAGGGGGTCCCACATACTAAAAAGTTTGCATAACATTGGGTCATTTTGTCTTGCAAAACACGTTCACTTGTATTTCTTCCCTGGCCAACGAGATTCCAGAGAAGCCGGATTCTGGGAGGTGCAGGGATGCTCTGGGACATAGCACAGCCTTTGAGGTGGAGCATCCGGCAGGGCACCTCTCTGGCAGTGTGTGGGGGGGCGATGTCCCTGCCCAGCGGGGGCACAGGGGTGTGGCCAGGAGGATGCCGCTGGACTGGGAAGATGTACCCGTCCCCCCCTCACCCCCCCTGAGGTCTGCACGCTCCTCTGCTCAGGGCTCTTTTTCTCAGGGCTGCAGGGATGGGTTAAAGGCTTCACCCCAGGCAGGGCAGGGGCTGGGGAACTCTTTTCCATCCAGCAGGATCGAGTCTCCATATGGAAACCAGACCTCATGGCAGACTAAGTGCGCGCTGCGGGCAAGAGGAGGTGGGGGGAGAGAGGGGACCTTTTAACAATGCAATTGTGTCGGTCACACCAACGCTGTGGTCAGCCCTGCTGACAGAATCTTCGGGGTGTGTTGTGTGTCCTTATGCATGTTCTCAGGAAAGTATTTTTAATTACACGTGGGAAAGGGTGCCATCATCTTTTTAATATTAGCACTTTTACATTTTTCTTTTTAAGAATTGAAGTGTGGCATGCTTACAGAGAAATGCAGCTAAGCATACAGCTCAATGGACTTGCACACACTCCGCGCTGTCCCAGCGACACTGACAGTGACCTCAACAACACTCCCGCCCTACCCCCGGCCCTGCCCTTGCCCCGCAGCCCCCACTGGGCCCTCACCCGCCCCCTTTAGAGATGGGGAAGTGAGGCTCCGCAGTGGCAGAGCTGCGGGCACCCCAGGCTGTGTGACCTGGGCGGCCGATGCTGGGGTGCACAGCAAGCTCTCCCCTCAGCCCCGCTCCTCCCAGCAACAGCCTGTGCCCTGCCCAGCTCCTCACTGGGAAGCTCCTCAGACCAGGAACGTCGCTGAGCTCCCCCACCTCCCTGGGAGCATCCGTGTTCAGGAGCTGGTCAGGGAGGTCGTTCAGAACACAGTGCCACCCAGCTCCCAGCCACAGGGCAACCACAGCCTGTCCCGTGTCCCTGTCTGCCCGGCTTCCTCCTCCCGCCACACGCAGGCACCTGAGGACCCTCCCAGGGACCTCTTATGCCGTCTCTGGAGTCTGCGGCCTGGGCAACGGGCTGAGACCATCCGAGTCCCACCTGAGCTCCCGGGACTCATGGTAAGCGTGCCCTCGGTCCGGTCCGCATGCAGAGATGGGACACAGGGCCCTGGCCCCTCCGCCTCTCCCTGCACCTCTCAGAAGAACAGGAGGTCCCCACATGAGACAAAAGGCTTGTGGGGGACATGTGGCTGGGGAGACACCTGCCTGCTATGTGGGGGGCGGGCTCCCACTCCCTGAAGACTTCATTGCAGTCTCTGCATCCAGACTCATGGCTCTTGGGGTGGTGGCGCTGCTCAGCACAGAGGGGTTGGGGAGGACCCCTGCAGCAACCTGGGCCTGGATGGAGGACCTCCCTTTGTTGGTCCAGGGGTGCATCCGAGACCCATGTTCCTGCTCTGCATCTGTGGGCAATGGGCTTGCTGCCTCCTCCCCTCCTCCCTGAACTCTCCACGTGGGGCCCCACTTATTTGCATCTCAAACTCCTGGGCAGAGGACATGACCTTTGACCTGTGGACACCCCGGAAACATTGCTTGAATGAACAAATGAGCCAGGGACCCGGGAAGAAGGCCAGTCAAGGTGGGGGGTTAGATGGTGAGTGACCCCCAGAGCACTTGCCGTACTGTTGATGGAGCAGTCCCTGCCCTGGGGAGGTACAGACCCACTCCCACTGCTTCAGGCCTGCGTGGGACAGTGCCCGCAGGCCAGGGCAGGGCCAGCATGCCCACTGCCCTCTCTGCACTTGAGGCCTGCCCGGCCCACATAGCTGCGCTGGCTGTTCAGGTCCATCCATCATCTCTACACGCCGTGCTCAGACCTGGGCTGAGTCTGCAGTCCTGCATCTTCTGGTCCAGGCCTGAGCCCACTGTGAGCACTTAACTGATTAACATCTTCAGTGGCAGAAGCTAACCGTTTTTAAGCATTTACTAAGTGCCGCTGGATTAGCTACATTTCCTCACATCAGCTCGATGAGTTGTTAATCTTGTTCTGCAGATGTGCCACTGAGGCACAGAGACGTCAAGCGACCTGCTGAGGTCACATAGCGAATAAGGCAGTGGAATCAGGTTCTGAGTGCAAGTGTGTCACCATCACTTTATATGTCTCCAATGTGCACGAAGTTAAAAGAAAGGACTAAAACGTAGTTAGGGTAGAAAGAGAAGGCCGTGCACAAATGCTACCTGTGCCAGGTCCCCTGCCATACTTGAGGTCTTTTCCCCCAACAGCAGCACATGCGATGGGCAGGCTCAGGGGGTGAAGTACCTGCCCAAGGCCACCACAGCAAGCGGCAGAGCCAGGGTTCTAACCGGCCTCCTGACACCTGTTAGAGCAACTTTGCTCTTTGTAGAAACTTTGGGCCGTGAAATGTTTTCAGCGTGAGAAGCACCAGATAAGCTTCAGGCGTGGGCTCTGACCCCTGATGGGCCAGCACAGTGCTGTCTGTCTTGTTTTGCACACACTGGCTCACACAATGTCCGTTGAGTGAGCAGATGAGTTACAGTTCACATTCCTTCACGAAGGGGTGCCTGGGGGAGGGGGTGGTGAAAACAGCGCAAGAACGTGCTGCGTAACATGATTTCTCCGAGAAGCAGAGAGAATGATCTTCAAGAGTGAGTCAGAGCATGGCGTGGCAGGGAGGGCCTCCCGAAGGGGTGACATCTGAGCTGAGAGCTGAGTAGGAAGATGAGGCCAGCCTGTGAGACCATGGAGGAGATACATCCAGGCGGAGGGAGCCACGTGTGCTAAGGCCCTGGGGCAGTGAAGAGCTCAGTATGCCCATCCAGGCACAGGATTCTCCTCAGCCTGGGACCCAGTGAGACTGCTCAGTCCTGTGCCCATGAAGCTGGCCCCGTCAAGGAGGTTGGAGCCCCTGGTCCTCGGGGCAGCCCAGGGGAGAGGCAGGCCCCAGACCTGTTGCCCGAGTGGCACTGACCTTTGCGCCAGTGCACCATGATGTTTAAAAGGTAGAAAGGTGCCCAGCTGGTGTGGCTCAGCGGTTGAGCATCAACCTATGAACCAGGAGGTCACGGTCCGATTCCTGGTCAGGGCACAATCATGCCCGGGTTGTGGGCTTGATCCCCAGTAGGGGGCGTGCAGGAGGCAGCTAATCAATGATTCTCATCATTGATGTTTCTATCTCCCTCTCCCTCCCTTCCTCTCTGAAATCAATAAAATAAATTAAAAAAATAAAACTAAAAAGGGAGAAAGCCTCGTCCTCATGGATGAACCTAGAACACAGGCTCTTTCTCAGTCTGAGCCAAAGCCCAGCTTCTGCCCCAGGATTTATTAGCCGTCGCAACATCCTGCGTGTGTGGGCCACCACCGCCCTCGCAGTATAGATATTATGTCCCTGAGTTCCCACCACCCCCAGCAGCCATGTGGCAGTTTCATTCTGAGACCTGGAAAGTTCCTCAAGGACTCTCACTGCCTCCTCCTCCTCCTCCTCCTCCTGCATCTCCTGCTCCTCTGCACCCCACCTATCCTCCCTCATTTGCATGCCATCCAGGCCCCTCCTGCAGTCAGGAAATCCAGGTAGGTGGTGGGGAGTAGAAAGCAGGAGCCGTGGGCTCTGAGCCGTGGGACGGAGAAGCCGAGGCTGGGAGCCTTCAGCCCCATTAGGGAGCTGAGGATTCTCCTGGGCTCCCGCGTGGCCTTACCTTCCCGAAAGTCGAAGGTCGGAGGTGACGGCTCAGGCAGGGAGCTCCCAGCCTTCCCAGCTCGCGCTGGCACTTTCCTAACCCAGCACCCCCACCTCTCCTCAACCTCGGGAGAACTATTTTTGGAATCTATTAGTTCAACAAGTGCACTGGGCGCTTCCCCAGGGCCAGGCCACAGGGACATGCTGCCGACTTGCTTTGTACCTTTGGCCAAGGTTTACCCACCTCCATCTCACATTCCGGGAGGAAGGTCTTCTCCGCACCCCAGGAAGGCCCTGGGACTTCCCAGTGCACTTCCTCGCTGCAGAGAGGCCTGTCCTTCACTTCTCCTACTCCTCGCGCCACCCTCCCCATCTCCAGCATCACTTAATTGGTCACCTTACTGAGCGTGTTCAAGCACCAGACAGCGTGCTCACAGGCATCCTCTCGTCTGGCGCTACAGCACGCCTGAGGGGTTGTGCTATTATCATCCCTATTTTACCAAGCAGGAAAGGAGGTTCAGAGAGTGTAAGGAACTGGCCCGAGGCCACACAGCCTGGGAGCCAGGCTGGCTAAAACCTTGAGTTCTTTGCACTCCAGGTGGGGGGAGGGGGCGGATCTCAGGAACTCTTTGGGCCTCATCCATCCTGCAGGGCATCAACAGCAGGCACCGCCTTCCTTTCCAATCCCTGGCAAGAGCCCTCCCCTTCGGTCTGGGCTATGCCAGGCCTTAAAGCATGCCCCATGCTTCCCCCACCAGTGCCCAGGCCCGGGCCCAGGCCCAGGCCCAGCCCCTCCTTCCAGCCCCAGGCAATGCCGGCACTCTGGGAGCCCTCTGCACGCTAAGCACCCACTGCCGCTCTGAATGGCCCCACTCTGTGAGTGTGTGCTCTCTCCCAATGACACAGAGCTCCCGCGGGAAGGTCCTGGCCTGCTTCCTGGCCTCCCACAGAGCCAGCGTGGCCTCGGCGGCAGCCTGGCCCTCCGGGAGCAACAACTGATGGATCCATCTGTGGCTTCATTCTGCTCTGGACGCCTGCCCAGACAGCCTCCCAGCAGCCCAGCTGAGAGCCCCGAGACTTCACCCACGCTTAGGAGCCGTGGCCTGATCCAGGCAGCGTGTGTTCAGTCCTGGGAGTGCGTGCTGGCTCTGCCCAGGTGTGTGTGTTCTCCATGTCCCCATGTGGTGGCCCCCCAAGAGTGAGAACCAACAGACCTGGTTCCAGTTTCAGCTCAGCTGTGGGGCTGGGTCACCCTGAAATCACTCCCTCCACTTCCCCGGTCTGATGTGTCCTCACCAATGAGATAAGGATGAGCATGCACATGTAACACACATGGAATAACATAATGGAAGTGCCTCCTACCATGCTGAGGGTGTAGACAGCATGGCGAGTAGGGCCAGCTTCCCAGACTGGAACTAGGGCGGGAGGGAGGAAGGGAGGGAAGGAGGGAAGGAGGGAAGGAGGGAAGGAAGGAAGGAAGGAAGGAAGGAAGGAAGGAAGGAAGGAAGGAAGGAAGGAAGGAAGGAAGGAAGGGGCCAAATGACTGAGTGTGAACCAAGAGGTCCTACAAGTAACCCACCTGCCTGCCTGGCAACCAGCATCAGCACTATTGTCCGCGTTGCCTATGTCCCAGGGACGTGCCAGGGGCTTTATTTCTGATCTCATTTATTGGCCCTTCCAGCTTTCCGGGGGAGGAAACTGAAGCTTAGAGACATTGAGAAACTTGAACAAGGCTGCAGAGGCAACAAGGGGCAGAGGCAGGTTTGGGTTTGACTTGGGTCAGGCTGGTTCCTGGGCCTGAGCTCTGGCCAGCTGGCCAGCGGGGTATCCCACCGGGCTGGCTCCCTCCCTGAGACGCATGACCACGCCCATGTATGACCACGCCCATGCATCCCCGAAGAATCAGAGGAGGGGAGGCGGGGTTTGCTCCGCAGCCTGGCAGGGCCACTGGCAGGATGTGGAGGAGCCCAGTTCACCAGGAGCAGGTAGGCCTGGGCCAGGACTGGGCTCTCTTCCTGCGCACTCAGGCTGCGGGCGGCTCTGGCACAGGGAGATTTGGAGAGGCCGCAGCCTGGTTGGGCATCAGCAGTGTTTGCACATTTGGAAGCGGGGGGACTGCACAGCACAGCACCCTGGGTGGGGGCGGCTAGAAAGTAGAGCTTCCCTCAGGGAGCACTGTGAGTGGGACAGGGTGGGCCCTGGGCCGGCAGCATCAGCATCTCCTGGGAGCAGGTTGGAATGCAGATCCTCGGCCCCACCCCACACCTGCTGACCCAGGATCCCTGGGGAATCTGTCCTAATGAAAGACCCCTCTCCCCCGGGGATTCTGCAGCCCCCTGAGGCTGGAGAGGCACTGCCCAGGAGGAGGGCTCACGGGCCTCGGGACTCCAGCCTCCCCCCCTGGATGTCCCCTTCTTGTCCTCAGGTGGCTGGTTCTTGTTCAGCACCAGCCTCAGCTCAGACACCAGCTGCCTGCCCAGAGCCAGGTCCTCAGAGAGCGGCTCCCAGGCCCCGCCCCGGCTGGTACACAGTGGCTCTTCAGGCAAACTGTACAGCAGGCGGGCTCAGGGGGAAATCTCCTGTACAGGTGGGAACGGGCGGCTTTGGGCAAATTCTGGCTGCTCCTCTCACACCAAGGGTGCTGTTAATGGTGCCCACTGAGGCACGCAAAACCAGCGCTGCCCACCCCAGAGGGAAGGGGGTTCCCTAGCCCCTTCCTTCTACCAGGGGCTCCCCACAGCCCCCAGCAGCAGCCTCCATGCTCCCAGCTTCTGGTCACTCCTGCCCTGGCTGGTGCCGGCTGTCCGGTGTGGCATTGACAACTTCTCAGCACATGGCAAGAAAGCTATTTGCTTTTTGATTCACAGTATCTAGCTGGGGGTTTAACACATCATTTTGTTTTTGTTGTATTTATTTTTGCAGTGGCCTTCTAGTTATGGCTGGCAGTACTTGCTTTCCCTGTACAGTTGAGTTATAAAGTCTCTTTTTAAAATAAATTTGATTATTTAAAAAGTGAGTTGATTTAAAGAGAAATATACTAGCAAGACAGATCCTAAAATCCTATATAATAAAAGCCTAATATGCAAATTGTCCCCTCGGGCGGTCATTTGACAGGGAGTTCAACCAGGAGACCAGGAGTTCAACCATTTGTTATGAGGTGTGCTGACCACCAGGGGACGGGGCCGCCACCCGGCTCCCAGGTGCTGAGGCCCCGGCCTGATCGATCGCCCTGCAGGCAGGCAGGATGGTGGAGCAGGTGAGGGGGCAGCACCAGGCCAAGGCAGGGTGCCAGGCAAGGCTGTGGGGCTGCGAGGCGGGGGGCACAAGCTGGAGCTGCATGACTCGGGGCATGAGTGGGGCCCGATCCCGGCAGGGCATCCAGAGGGACCCCACCTGTGCAGGAATTCATGCACCGGGCCTCTAGTAAGTGATATAAATGTATGGAGAAGGGCCCCTGGGACGTGCGGTTGGTGCAGCTGCACCTGCTGCCCCAGACCCGTGCATTCTAGGAGTGAGAACGTTTAGGATTTCAGAAAAGCACAGTGTGCATTTAGCACAGCTGGCTTACCACCTCTGGGCAGCACCCTGCGATCAGACGCACTCATCGCTCTGCCGCGAAACTGAAATGGTCTCAAGTGAAGTCAGTTGTGAGCAAGAATAATTGCTCACGTCAGCTCGGCTCAGGCTCTGCCATCAGATAAGTGCATGCGAGAAGAAGGGCCTGGATCTGACGGGGCCACCCCTGCCGCCCTCCCTCAATGACTCCCCGCTCCCACTAGCCCTGCAGCTCTCACCTCAGCATCCCTCCAGTTAGGGGAGAGAGAGGAGACTGGTCTCCAGATGCCCCAGGGAAGCTGGCCCAGCCAGCACCTGGAACGGCTCCGTGGTCTCATTAGCGCCTCGCCTTGGTCACGTGGGCACACACCAGAAACCGCCAAACCAGCTGTGGCTCCACGGCCCCAGCTTCTCTTAGCTTTGTAGCCTCTTCCTCCCACCAGACATACTATCGATGCCGCATGTTCCCCTTCAGTGGCCAGACGTTTTTATTGAAAACACAACCCGTGCCAGACAGTGATCAGCTCAACGTTTTCTTACATATTACTTCTGTTTTTAGAAGATTTTTAAATTTGAAAAATATAGGGAAATGGAACCAACACAGTAAAACTCATTCATAATCCACTCTAAAAACAAAAGACTAAAAGGCAAAAGTTACCCACCATCTGCTACTCAAATTCCATCCTCTCCCAACCCCCAGAGGTAACCGCCGCTGAGAGGAGCCTTCTCGATCTTCTCCGATGCTTATTGAGACACATTTATGCCCGGATCTGTTTCATGACTATTCTATCTAAACCAATACCGACCTGTGCAGTCAGCAGCCTGCGAACTAACCTACGTGCAGCTGTGCAGGTGCGCCACTCATGTCCTGGGACCATCGACCGCACCAGGTCCCGCCTAACCAGCTGCAGGGAGAAACCACGAAGTCACGGGGTGAGAGGAGGCAGCCAGCTCTTTACCTTGCAGAACTGAACCCCAGTGCGGTGTCTGCTCCCAATGCCGGAACCACTCCAAGATGTCAGGTGCAGTTAATGGTTGCCTTGGCAACCGCCCATGCTTCGTGAATAGAAGAGAGTAAGAGACGCTGGGTAAATGTCAGGGCCCCGGATGAATTTGCTCAGGAGTTGATCTGCGAGTGTCAGGCAGAGCTGACCAGTGAGGGTTGGAATGAGCAGCCCAGGGCAGCTGGAAATGGGTCCAGGAGCCCCTCTCTCCCCTTTCTTAGGTGGCACAAAATGTCAAAAAGTGTGGCTTCCTGTAGAGACAGTTTAAACATATGCCCCAGTTTTGTGGATATTTTGTGACATGTTTACAGAGGGCAGATATCTGAGCCCAGATCACTCATAATATGAGATGCCACTTTAAAAATCAAAACAAAACTCTTTTGGATTATTTTTTTAATAAAAAAAAGTGCTAAATTTGGATTTAAAACATAACCTTTGGAAAGACAATGTCAAGAAAATGAGAAGATAAGCCACAGACTGGGAGAAAATATTTGCAAAAGACACATCTAATAAAGAACCATACCCAAAATATACAATGAACTCTTAAAATTCAACAATAAGCCCGGCCCATGTGGCTCAGTGGTTGAGCATCGGCCTATGAATCAGGAGGTCACATTTCAATTCCTGGTTAGGGCACATGCCCAGGTTGCAGGCTTGATCCCCAGTGTGGGGCATTCAGGAGGCAGCTGATCAGTGATTCTCTCTCATCATTGATGTTTCTAACTCTCTCTCCCTCTCCCATCCTCTCTGAAATCAATAAAAATATATTTTTTAAAATTCAACAAGAAAACAAACAACCCGATTAATAAATGGGCCAAAGACAGTAACAGACACCTCACCAAAGAAGATATTGATACGGCCAGTAAGCAGAGGAAAGATGCTCCACATCACACGACATCAGGGAGGCGCCCAGTGAAACAACGCGATGCGATGCGCACCCACAGAACGGCGAGACCCAGAACACTGACAGCAGCCAGTGCTGGCGACGGCGAAGCAGCGGGAGCTCACACTCATGCTGGTGCGGATGCAGATGGGACAGGAAACTGTGGCAGATTCTTACAAAAGTAAACAGACCCTTACGATGGGACCCAGCAGCCACTCACCCTGGTGTCCACCCAAATCCTCCTTGGTACTTATGTCCACACAACAACCTGCACACAGATGCTCAGAGCCGCTTTATTCATAATTGCAAAAACCTGGAGGCAACCAAGATGTCCCTCAGTAGGTGATGGGTGCATAAACGTGGTCCCTCCAGACAGTGGAATATTATCAGCGCTAAAAAGAAATGAGCCGCCAGGCATGAGAAGACACGGAGGGGCCTCAGATGCATCTGACTAAGTGGCAGAAACCAATCTGCAAAGGCTGCACACTGTGTGATTCCAACTGTCTGATGTCCTGGAAAAGGCAAATTACAGAGACAGTGAAAAGATTAATGTTGCCCGGTTCGGGGCACAGGGGGATGGGTAGACAGACTTTTTTGGGGCAGTGAAACTCTTCTGTATGATACCGTCATGGTGGATACGTGCTATTATACATTTCTCTAAACCCATAGGATGTACACCAACAAGAGTGAACCCTAATGTCCACGATGGACTTTGCATGATAATGATATATCCATGCAGGTTCGTCTATTGTCACAGGCACCACCTGGGGGGACGCTGCCGCTGGGCAGGCTGTGCGTGCATGTGACCAGGGGTGTGTGGGCATGCTCTGCACCCTCTGCTCAGTTTTGCAGTGAACCTAAACCTGCTCTAAAAAATAAAATCTATTAAAATAATAATAATAATCGTTTGAACCCCACACTTGCCACATTATATTGTAATTGTGCCATTTACATGCTACTTACAGGAAGTAGAGCCCCAGGGGAGGGTCTGGGGATGGGAACAGGGTCAGAGGTGCACGGTGGATGTCAGCGTGTCCCTGTGGCTGTGTGCGGAGCTGCATTTGGGAACAACACCACCGTCCCCTGGCACCTGTGAATGTGAAGGCCAAGTACAAGGGCTGTGTGACGCTCCGTTGGTGAGGGACCTCAAACACGTCTCCTCGGGCCTCAACTTCAGCTCACATAAGTGAGGGTCACCGTGTACAAACACTCCCAACCCCAAACCCACCTGGCCTGTCTTCCAGCCGGGGGTCCAATATCCACAGAGGCCACGTGGTCGAGCGCGCCGCTGACGGTGTCCTCCTGGCTCCGGCTCATGGCGCTGGAGCCCCGCAGGTGCCTGCTGCGAAAAGCACAGGCTCTCGGACTCGTCTGAGTCAGCGCATCGTGTGGGCCCAGGAATGTGCTTTTCTGCTAACAAGAGCCCACCTCACCGCACAGAGATGAAGAGGCCACCGCCCTCTCCCCCTGCCCCGACCATGGCCACCGTCACCTCTGTGGTCTGGAAACTGGGTGAGTTCCTGACTTACCGCCTCCCAAGGCAGAAGTAAGACTTTTAGAAGCACTAAAATGATTATGACCACCCACCCTCATAGATAATCCAAAACTGAAATAGTAATACTAAGCCATTAAATGAGGAAAATCAACACACTTCTAATTTTTCCATGCTATTGTAATGCTCTTTTGTAAAAGTCAAATATCAAATAATTCCAAGTTCTCCTCTCTTTCTCCCTGCACCCCTGTTTAGCTGGTACCCCAAACACAGGCTTATTCTGCCTAATTGGTTGATCCCACACCAGGGCCCATGAAGTCCCAGGTGCTGTGTTGGGTGACAGGCAGCAAAGAGACCTAGAACATACAACTAGACTAGGATCCTGGTCTGGGCCCGGATGGGGGGGGCTCTGGGCAGGGCCCTGGGCTCCAGGCTCTAGGATTGGCTGAGACCTGGGTTTTGGGCTAGGCTTGTGTTCCGATTGGACCTGGATGAACTACATAATTAGGACCAGAGAAAGCATTTTACTGCAAACCCACCCAATGAGCCGATCAAGCAAGGTAAGGTGGCTTTCAATGATCCCTCTGAAAATGCACTTCCATTCCTGCTCCTCCGCAAGCCCCTGGCATCCAAGAGACCTTTTAAAACTATAAACCAGACGTGCGCGTCACATGCACAACAGCCTCCAAAACTGTGCGCCACAGTCCTCTCGGACTTCCGACCTGGCCGGTCAGGCGCCCCATCGTCATCTCTCCCCTGGGTCTGGTCTTGTTCTGCTTCCCCCTCACTCTGCTCCAGTCACCTGCCTTTCCCTTGGTTCCAGAAACACACGAAAGGTGACCCTGCCCCAGGGCCTTTGCACTCTCGGGGCCCTTTTCCCAGAAAGCTCTTCTCTTAAATCTTCTCGTGGGCGGCTTCATGTTGCCCCTCAAGCCGCCTTCTCAGAGAGGCCTTCCCTGTCCACCCGAACTCGTAATTGTTCCTCCTGTCCTCCGGAGTCAGCCTCCCTCCAGAATGTATTGCTGTCCCGGCACTTATCAGTGTCTGAAATTACCTTTCCTTCTGACAGAAGCATTTGTTTCTTAACGTGCTCATACAGTCGGTCTCCCCCTGCGGGGATATAGCAGCCTTGAGATCCAGAACCTCGTCTGTTCAGTTCGCTGATAAGCCCCTCGTGCCCAGGACGCTGCTTCGTGTGAAATGACCTTTCACCTCAGTCTGTGGAACGAAAGACTGAACCGGGGTTGTGCACTGACAGCAGTTCGGGAACATCAGAGAAGGCGTCATCCTCCCGGACTCGCGCCTTCGGCTTTCCTGTAAGAAACGGAAGCCGTCATTGCTGTGCCCACGCCCATCTTGCTCAGAGACCAAGTTTAGTTCAGGGTCCTCATGCCCCTGATTTCGGTATCCAAATCCTTGCACCTGCGAGGTTGCGTGGACAAGCCAGCAAACCCAGTCCTGATATGGACGTGTGCATGCATGGCCTGACCACTGAGGAAACCAGCCTCTACTCAGAGCCGCCCCGCCCGGCCCACACCGGCCCGCTGACTGCTCTGCAGTTCACAGTCCGCTCGGCCCACAGCTCCGATCGCCGCCTCCTGTCAACGCGTCAGCACCGTGCAAGCAGGAGGCGGACGGCTGCACGGCGAGGTGGCATGTCTAGCACAGCGCACAGGACGTCAGGAAAGGGATGTGAGGGCGTGGGTCTGCCGGGGTGGCGTGCATGCCGACGGGCAGTGAGAGCCTGGCAGGGGGACACCAGCTGGCAATGGGGAAGAGACCGTGGACCAGAATGGTGAGAGGCGCGTGCAAGGACGTGAATGTCAAAGGGTTAGCGAAGCCCTAGAGGAAACGGATGACGTGCCCAAGTGTGTTTTGCAAAAACGACCCATTTTATGATCTACTGTGAAAGCCAAGCTTCACCGCCCGGCCAGGAAAGCGGGGCTTTCACATCAGACCATCACACGATTTTGTCAAAAAAATTATGACCCTCCCACCAAGAGCAACAGCGCTTCCGCTTCTGATCACCCGAGTGAACCATAAGAAAAGATAAGACAAAATAGCATGTTTTCATCAGCGACCATTTACTGTAAGATAAAGCTGGAAGCACATCTTGAAGGTCATTATTTATTGGCCCCTATTTCTAAGTGGATTCACCTGGAGGCTGTGGTTGTCTTGGCTGCGCAGGTGGGCCTCCCTGGGGGCCCTGCAAAGCCCAGCTGCCCTGATTGACTGACAACCTCGCAGAGCGTCCGTCTTTTCCAACTCACTTCCCCAGCCCTCCACCCCTCGCCTGCCCCTGCTAGTTCCCTGTGCAGCCCACGCTGAGAACATGCTCCATGTGCAGCCCACGCTGACAACATGCTCCATGTGCAGCCGACGCTGACAACATGCTTTATGGTATCTGTATCCTGTGATGATGAAAACCTGCTGGAACACAGGAACCCGAACATTCTTACAGTCAGGCAAAAGTTACTTTTGCTTTCTTAACCCAAGCACTCAGGGGCATAGACAAATGTGATGTTTCTCCTCTTTCCTGATTTCTCAAGGCAAGTTCATCACCATGGCCCTCACAGAAGGCCCCCGTTTCGGGCCCAGGGCCCTAGCTCCAGGCAACCCTGGTCTGGGTCTGGGCTGGACTTTGGAGCCTCGAATGTGGGTGCACCAGTGGGACTCGTGGCTGGGACAGGTGCCGAGCTCTGGGCCTGTGTTGGCTGTATTTCTGGGCAGGACCAGGTTCTGGGCACTGTTGCTGGGCTGGGCAAGCTGGTTAGGGGTGTCCCACTCACTCTGGGCGCATGGTAACTGCCGAGACTGCTCAGAAGTAGCGTCCCTTGTTGGGTCGGCTGGTGCCACAGTCACCGAATTCTGCTCCAGGACCATCAGTGTGGGCTGCTCGCAGGAGAGCCCCTCCTGAAGGACCAGGGAGCAGCCCTGCTGGCGTCCTCTCCTTCCCTGGAGAGGGAAACAGGGCACGGCTGCCTCCCGTTCACGGTCTCCCCTCGGGGCTGCAGATGTGGGGTCTCCTTTGGGACTGCAGACGTGGGGTCTCCCCTCGGGACTACAGACATGGGGTCTCCCTCGGGGCTGCAGACTTGGGGTCTTCCCTCGGGACTGCAGACATGGGGTCTCCCCTTGGGACTGCAGACATGGGGTCTCCCTCGGGGCTGCAGACTTGTGGTCTTCCCTCGGGACTGCAGACGTGGGGTCTCCCTCGGGGCTGCAGACGTGGGGTCTCCCCTCGGGACTGCAGATGTGGGGTCTCCCCTCGGGACTGCAGATGTGGGATCTCCCCTCGGGGCTGCAGACGTAAGAAGGCTGAGCCTGGGATGACACTCGCGCTTCCCAGGCCTCTCTGCTCTGGGTCCAGGATCTCCTGACTCGAGGCTGAAACACGAAGCGCAGAGCTGCCAGAGACGACCCGGAAAGGCTCAGCCTGGCCCTTGTCCACCCGGCACGGCAGGCAGCCTAAGCCTGTCCCTGCTGGAGGTCTAAGCCTGTCCCTGCTGGAGGTCTAAGCCTGTCCCTGCTGGAGGTCTAAGCCTGTCCCTGCTGGAGGTCGAAGCCTGTCCCTGCTGGAGCGTCGTGTCCCCTTGGGCTCCTGCCTGCGTCACCCTCCGCGTGTGCGCCACACACAGATCTCCCGTATGTGTGTGCGTCTACGTGAGGGTGACGAGAGGAGGCCATCCCCCCGCTGCCCACTGGTGCCCTCCCACCCCCATGGCCAAAACAGAACGAGGAACAGAGTGCTGTCCCGCCTTAACCCTCTTCTCGCCACTCTGAAAACTCCCAACAACCTGCAGATTATTGATGTTTTAGAGAAAAGAAGACCAAGGCTCGGGGGAATAAATGACTCAGCCAAGAGCCCCGAGTAAGTTAGTGAGTGGGGGAGCAGAGATTCGAACTCAGCCTGAGGGCCCCCACGCTCACGCTGCAGCCACTGCACCACACGACCCCTCTAGAGGTCAGACACGTCCTGCTGAAGGACAGCCTCCATTTCCTCCAGATGGCGAGAACCCAACCTGTGTGTAAAGACTCACAGCCGAGCAGCCTCGCTCGGCTTCCTGGCTGTTGCTGGCCAGGCCGGGCCCAGGCTGGGCGCCGTGCGAGATCGCAGGGAAACACGCAGGGGACGGAGCCACGGAGCCTGGACGCACCGTGCGCCCAGGACGCTGCCCCGCCCTGCGGCCTCCCTTGTTCGGAAACCCCTCAGGACCGCGTGGGTCCTTTAGGTCACCCAACCCCAAGGAAGGGGGGAACTGACCTTGGTCCTTGTGCCACCCAACCTCCTGGATATTCTAGAGACCCGCCGCTGAAGGGATGCGAGGAGGGCAGCTGCTGGGCCTAGTGAGACTGCCATGATACGCCGTCCTCACCTCACGGGCCTCCTTCCTGGTCCTCAAACTAAAGCCCCTCTGGCTCTGCACAAAACCGGCCCCTCCCCTTCACTCAGGCCTGAGCTCAAGTGTCTGCCCAGAGACCCTGCTCAAAACCGCCACCGCCTGCCCTCGCCGCCTGCCCTCGCCGCCTGCCCTCCCCGCCTGCCCTCGCCGCCTGCCCTCCCCGCCTGCCCTCGCCGCCTGCCCTCGCCCATGCACAGTGAGCATGGCCGCGGCGCCCCGAGGCACAGCAGTCCTGCTCATTGGCTCGCTGGTCTGCAGGCTCTCCCCAATGCGGACAGGCTCTCAGGCCTTCACACAGCTCTAGTACACCGTGGGTGCTCATTAAATTTGGGTGGAAGAAAGGAGGGAAGAAAGAAGGAAGGAGAGAGGGAGAGGACAAAGGTTGAATCAACCAGTTGTCACAGCCCTTCACCTCTCACCTCTCACCTGTAACCGCTGGATCTGTCCCCCGACCAACCACCTTCGATCCTCTAACACCCTGAGCTACTCTGAGTTCTCATCATCACACATGTTGCCTGAAGCGACACGCCTCCCGTACTCTGATTAACTTTTAATTAACCTGCGGATCTCAGCTTACACATGATTCCATCAACATTCAGTTAACAAAAATCACTCTACTAAGTTATTAGGTGAGAGAATTTTTGGCGATGAGGGAGATGCTTTTTACTTTTAATCTAATGCTTTTTATATACACTGAATTTTCTGTGTACATATATTCTTTTAATTTTACATGGATTATCTGAATATGGAATAATGGGCTGCTTCCTATTTTCTTTGTAATATTTCTCTGCATTGAAAAAATATCCTAATAAATGTTATTTTTTAATGCCAGGACCACAGTGACTTCATGATTGCAGCCTCATTGTGTGGCTTAGTATCATAAGAAGTCACCTTCCTGAGCTCATGCATTCACTCTGAAGTTTTTTCTAGCAGACAGCCTTCAGCTTCCTCAGTAGCCACTCTATCACCTGGAAAACCGTCATTTCAGCCTCTTTTCTCTTTTGCTTTAACTCTGTGCTCTGTCTTACTGCTTCTTGCCTGGGCACTGGCAGAATCGTGGTCTAATAGAGGTGGTGGGGGTGGGCATCCGCCTCTAGTTCTTGGTTCTAATGGAATATTTCTGAGGTTCCCCTTTAAGAAGGTGTGCCCTTCCTCACATAAAGGAAAGGTGCTTCCCTTGTCCAAGTCATAGACGAACCATCAGCACAATCGCCTCTACACAGGATGAGACCCCACCCCACCCCCAAGCCAGTCTCAGGCAGCCTCTGCCAACTCTCTCCATCCCAAACCTCTTACCGGACCTGGATCCTCACAGCCTCGCTCTCAGCCTGCCCCACCCGGGTTCCCATCGCCTCTCACCTGTGACCACTGGGTCTCTCCCCCAGACCAACCTGCACGGCTCCTTTTCCCGGCTCCCACACTCTCAGCCCTGGGGCCTTAGCTGCAACTGTGCAAGGTCAGGGTTGTCTCTGCCTCTGACTGCGTCCCCGCAGGTGCCTGTGGCGGGCGTCGCTCTTGGTCCCACCCTCTGCTGTTCAGGAGCAGGTCCACCCCATCCTATTTCCCTTTGATCTACTGATGGGGAAATACTCCTGAGAATATGGAGTTGAGAAGAGCAGCATGAGCCCAATTTTATAAAACCACGTGTGTGTGCGAGCTCGGGGAGAGAGCCCGAGAGGGCGCGCACAGACGCGCTAACAGTGGGTATTCTGGGAGCCGGCAATATGCCGCTTACTAGTACACGCATGGCCCAGCCCCCTGTCGGGGCGCGTATGACGAGGTGCCAGCGGCTTCATTCAGCGTGGAGTCACCCTCGGGGAAACTCCTGCTTCTCTTTCCTTTATGTTGCTTTTTAAAACCCGCCACGACACCAGCGTGTCTCTTCTGGTCCTAAAATACCTACCGAGATCCCCGGTAGTCATAGCTCTAATTCACCGAGTTCCTAACCACGTGCCAGGAACTGCACTAAGTGCTTACGCTGGTGCCTGATTAAGAGTCAGGAGGAAGGCGCTGAGCACAGGGCTGGCGCTGTGCCTCTACCCCGGCCTCAGTCCCTTCTGACGGCGCCGTGAGCTGTGACTGTCGTCACTGTGCAGAAGAGGCTGAATTCGGGTGGTCATCTGCGCAGGGGCCTTGGTGACGAAGGCCTGGGGGCTGCTCTCAGGGTGGGGGTGGGGGCCCTGCAGGGGTCCTTGCCCCAGGGGAAGGTGGGCCAGAGCGCCCCCTCCTCAAAGAGAATCTGCACATCAAGCTTTCATGTGACAAATCCTAAATTTCAAACTGCAGAAGCATATTTAATTTTTACAAATGATGCACCGAAATACTGCACACGAAGCAAAATGAGAATCCAGACCGCACGCCATTCTGCAAGCCGTGGCACCTGACCTCTGCTCTGGGAGTGCCCCCTGCGCCGTGTCCTCTGTCCCAGGAAGGCCAGACTCCAGAGTTTGTGCCAGGGCTGTGAGGGATCAGCAAGGCTTTCCTAGACAGACAATGACTGTTTGCGGCCTCACCGTCTCTGCCATTGCAGCGTGAACGCTGTAAACCAGGGAATGCTTTTCTGTACAATTTTATTTACAAACACTGAAATTTGAATTGCACACATGTTTTTTACATGTCATGAAAAAAATACTATTCTTTTGACTTTTTTCCCAACCACCTGAATATGCAAAACCATTCTTAGCTCATGGACTATGAAAAAAAACAGACGCTGTTTCTCTGGAAGCTGCAGGGTGTGCTGCTCTAAGTCCTCGCTCGCTTCAAGCCGCTTTAGGCTGCCTCGGGGAGGCCCAGGTCACACTCAGGCACAGGCATGCGCGCAGGTCCTTATCACCACGTGGTTCTGGCTGGTCTGTCTTAGTAGGGTTTGCATTTCATCATCATCTGAACTCTTCTTCCCAGGAAATCTTTGTTGGAGGATGTAAGACAGCTGACAATAGGTGGTCACACAACCACTGCTATCACCCTGCTCTGTGGCCCCCACGTATATCATGGGAAAAGCATGGTTGATGGAGAACTGCTGGTCCAGTTTGATACAAGCGGATGGACCACAAAACTATCACAAAGCCTCCTAGCAGAGGTCTGCGCTTCCGGCTCTATGCTGCGGAAGAGAAGCAGTCACAGTGCTGGGCACGAACGTGGAGCCAGGCAGACTTGCCCTGGAGTGGCCACTGGGAGCTGTGTCCGTGGGGAAGGCACTCACTTCACTAAGCCTCCGTTTCCTCCTCTGGAAAATAGGATTAGACGACCAGGTGCCTCAAATAGCTACTAGTATTTTGAGAGCTAAAGAAGACAAAACAGCCCTGGCCGGTTTGGCTCAGTGGTTAGAGCAGTGATGGCGAACCTTTGACACGCGTGTCAGAGGTGACACGTGAACTCATTTTTTTGGTTGATTTTTCTTCGTTAAATGGCATTTAAATATATAAAATAAATATCAAAAATATAAGTCTTTGTTTTACTATGGTTGCAAATATCAAAAAATTTCTATATGTGACACGGCACCAGAGTTACGTTAGGGTTTTTCAAAATGCTGACATGCTGAGCTCAAAAGGTTCGCCATCACTGGGTTAGAGTGTTGGTCCTTAGGGTCACAGGTTGGATTCCCGGTCAAGGGTGTGCGTACCCAGCCTGGGTCAGGGCGCATGCAGGAGACAATCAACCAGTGTGTCTCTCTCGTATCTCTCTCTCTCTCTCTCCACCTCTATCTCCTCTTCCTCCCTCCCTTCCACTCTCTGCAAATCAATGGAAAAATATCCTCGGGTGAAGATTAAAAAAATAAAACAGAAGATAAAACAGGTAAAGTGCTCAGAATGGTATGTGCTATTTGGTGTGTGCTCAACGGGTGACTTATTCCGACTTACACCCAGCCAGTTGGAAGGGCAGGGGGCTTAAAACAACCAGGGACATGTGAATGACCCTCGAATGTCTAAAGAAAAAACAATGAAGTCCTTTTTTCAATATCAGGAAAGAAGCTATGAATTTGTCTTTCTCCCAAGAATTTCCTTGAGTCCTTAGGTCTCTTCGCCAGGACACCCCTTCCTGATTCGGAGCCCAAGAGGATGGCCTCATAGCGCAACGCATTTATTCTGAGATGCCTCTGGCTCGAAGCCTCTTTATAGTATCCTATATAATAAAAGCCTAATATGCCAAGTATCCAGTCATATGTTCAACCAATCAAAGTGTAATATGCTAATGATATACTAAGGCTGCTCAACCAGTTGCTATGACATGCACTGACTACCAGGGGGCAGACTCTCAATGCAGAAGCTGCCCCCTGGTGGTCAGTGGGCTCCCACAGGGGGAGCGCCGCTCAGCCAGAAGCCAGGCTCACAGCTGGCGAGCGCAGCAACGGTAGAGGGAGCCTCTCCCGCCTCCGCAGCAGCACTAAGGATGTCAGTTGGACATCCTCCCCAGGGCTCCTGGACTATGAGAGGGTGCAGGCCGGGCTGAGGGACCCCCCCAACCGAGTGTATGAATTTTGTGCACTGGGCCTCTAGTAAGATAATAATACGCATCATAACAGCAGCTACATCCATAGTGTCATGGAAAACTGTGGGCTTAGGTTCCCCACCGCCAGTGGTGATGCCTGAGCCCCTCTGTGGTCCTCTGGCCTCACCATCAAATGCCCCTGTGAATAGCCCGTCGCCTGGGGCTGCCCAACTGAGTGGAGAAGGAAAGCCGGGCTTCCGCTCTGTGCCTGGCCCATTGGAAGCCCGTTAAGTATTGACCATTATTCTGACATGCCCAGAGCTTTGCAGACCATGAGCTCATCTTCACATGTCACCTCACGTAATTCTCACAGCAAAAGCCAGGCTCTGTGTGACTGTAAACCTTGCCCGCTGTCCAGGACACCTGCCCCGCGCTTCCACTAGACCTCTGTGACAGGGACCGGAACGCTAATAACGCGCAATCCGTGCTGCTTGTGGTGAGAAGTTCTGAAGTTGTTTGTCATGTATAAGAACTGGCGGAGCCATTAGCTGCCCCCAGAGACCGGTTAATTGGGTAGTTAACAAACACCCACACCGACTATCAAACACCCACAATGAGTTAAGTCAAGCTGATGCTGAGGAAAGAAAAGGAAGGGAAATACTGACAGTCACTTTCCCCAAGATGCAGCCATGCAGCTGCCAGAAGGGTGAGCCTTAGAGTCTGTCAGGGGAGGGGGGACGGTCCTGTGCCAGCCGTGCCCATTGTTAGGGGGGTGGCTCCTCCTGGGGGGCCTGGGACCTGCCCCCAGGAGCCAGCACATCTGGACGGGAGTTCCAGTGCTGCCTTCACCGGGTAGGCACAAGCAAATGCCTATGCCCGTCTTCGGCGCCTGCGGGGCGGGCAGGGAAGTTCTACGTGACGCTCCGCTCCCTTCTCCCGGTTCCCGCGCTGGTTGGGAGAAAGGAAAGAGGACAGTTCTCAACATGAGTGCCTGTGCTTCAGAGTTCTCCGCTCTTCTAAATGGATCCCAAGACCGTGCAGCACCTAGAAAACAGGTGCCCCTGTCTTTTTCTTCTTGTTTTCCTCTACTGGCTCCTTTTTGTGCCCTAAGAAAGATGCTGCTGGGCCAGCCTCCACGCATCCGGCCACAACCCCAACAACCCAGGCGGGTCTTCACCGTGGGGCTGAGGAGCGGGGCTGGGACCAGGCAGAGACTCTGCTCTCCACCCCCCTCCCCCGCCCCCCGCCGCCACCACACCCAGCCCTCCCCCTCGCTCAGGACCACGTTTGTTCCCACAGGGGCGTTCCGAGGGGTCTGCAAGAAAATCGACCACTTCCCAGACGATGCTGACTATGAACAGGACACGGCTGAGTATCTGCTTCGTAAGTTGCCCCATTCCCGGGTCTCCCCAGGGAGGAGGGAAGGTGCCCTGGAGTCACCCAGCTGCCCCTGAGTTTGGGGCTGCTCAGAGCTCCCCCTAGAAATGGACGCGTGCAAAGGAGCCTTCAGGGGACCTTTGCTCTAGACGGACATTCAGGCGGTTCTGATAGCCGAGTCTCCTTTCACTGAACAGGAAACCGGGAATGAAGTGGGCCTTGTCGTCTGCTTGGGAGAAATCGAAGGCGTTTCCTTTAACTGGCATCCAAGTTTGCACCTTCCCCAGAGGGTGGATGTGAGGTGCTAATGGGGAAAGTGCTAATGGAAAAGTGCTAATGGGCGAGGTGCTAGGGGCAAGACCTGGGGGAATAAATGAAAAGCAAAGCTCACTTCTCTTTGACTTCAGTCCTACAAGGGCAGGGCCAGTGTCTCCCTAGGATTGTCCCAAGGTCATAACCCAGAAATGACATGGACTGTCCCAAGCACAGCAGGCGGAGGTGCAGAGTGTGGCGACTTAGAGCAAGGTCTCTGGATGCCGGTCACTGTGGGCTTGAGTGCCCGCCTGGCGCCCTGCCAGCGGGGATGGACCTGGGCCAAGCCGCCTATCCCTCCATCTCTTCGATTTCTTTATCTCGTCAGAAATGAGATTATAATGTCCTCCCTCTGACAGGGTCAGGACAATTACTAGTAAATAAGCTCACGCCCACTCCATTTAGCCAGCGCGCGTTAGCCCTTTCCCTTGCGTGAGATGAGCAATAGCAAGGTCCCGCGCAGGCACAAGGAGAACTTGGGACTTAGTGTAATTGAAATGTAACTTCTCCAACGGGCGTGTGTACCCAGTTCGCCTGAAAGGGGAATTCGAGGGGAGTGTTCAAGGCAAGGTGGCTGTTTATAAAACTGCTATTAAAATAAGGACTTTGAGAAATTGTCCTATTCAGAGTATGTGTGTACCTCATCACTCAAGATGAGTGTTTTTACAATTAAAATCATTTTTAGCTCTATTCACACCCGCTAGTCTGCAGATGGGCTGTGGGTCTATGTAGGAGCCTTTAGTCACGTAACAATGTGAGTGGTGCAGGGGTCAATTTGAAAGAAACAGTCATATTTAAGCTAATTTTTACAACATGAGCGCACCACTTATCTCTTTTCAGTCCTTATCCATTTACTAGCCTTTACCCAGAGGCCTGCTCAGAGGTACTTATGCCAGCAGCTCAGAAAGACTGGTGTGGGGAATACAGGCCACGCTTAGAGAGCTGGCGTGACCCAAGTTTGAGGATGACAGAGAGTCCGTGGACCCCTCCAAAGAGGACTTTACAGTCCCTCCCAGTGGGGTTTCTCCCAAGTGCTCCGAGTTTTTCTCGGTTTTCTTTCGCATCTGATGAGGCTGTGCTGTTTGCCCTGTTGGAGACCGAATGGAACTGTGACTTCTATTTCACAACCGGAAACCTGCTGGACAGCTCTTGGGAGCGGTCCGTGGCTTTTCCCACAAAACACGTTTCTGCCTCTGCAAGGGCGGGGTCCTCACCACGGCCCACCTGTGCTCCACCCTCAGCCACGGAAGTGGCCAGGTTAAGGGGTTCAGCACACGGATTTCTTGCTGAGAATTTTGGAGCCACTGACCCAGCCACACAGGGTCATGTTCCCGCAGGGGTGCCGGCCCCAGTGCTGGCGACAGCAGGTCCTGGTGTGACCACACGTGGCGGGACAGGGCTCTGCACACTGACTCTTCTGCCGTCCACTCCTTCCCGTGTGCTGTGGGTGGGCGACAGCTTACACCTGTGGTGGGAGGTTTGTTCACACACATTCCTGTGGACCAGAGACGCCCCTTAAGAGACCTCTGGGCTCGGCCAGCCCCGCTCAGGCACCGATGGTGAGGTCACCGGGAATAAGCATCCCTCCCCACCCTGAAGACCCGCGCTCAGCCCTGGTGGTTGGGGAAGAAAACAGTAAAGCCTTTTTGTTCGGAAGCCTGTTTCCTCATCTGAAAAATGGGGCTAATAATGGCTCTACCTCTTAAGGCTGTTGAAAGTGCCTGGCTGGGCTAACACAAACCCAGAGTGGACACCAGCCGACAGGAAGAAACGGCACAGCTGGCGTGCGGCGTGAGGCAGCAAGTGGAGCCGAGCGCTCGGGGGAGTGGGCTGGCCACCGACCGGTCACCACGCAGTGACAGCACCACAGGGCAACAGCCACGTTTACGCACCGCATAGCCACGCCTCTCACACGTGCACGCAGCCCAGGGCTGTGAGGTGTAGGTGTGCGCTGGGAAGAGCCTGTGTGATGGTGACTAGCGTGTGATCGGTGGGAGGCCCGGGACCGGGTTGGCCATGTATTTTCAGGGCCCCGTGCAACATGAAGCCCGGGCTCCTGGTTCGAAACGTGGGCAAAACAAAACGTCAGTTTCTTCTGCGACCTGCCATCCTGGCACAGTGCCTTATACTGGCTATTCGCTGTCACACTCCCTCCTGCAGGGACACTCAGAGGGGCCCTGCTTCTCCTGTGCCCGTGCCCAACCCCCACCAGGAGCAAACAGCGGCTGTGCTCACTGGCTGGGCAGGGAAGTGGGCAGCTGAGGACCCATCCCCAGGAGAAGGGGAGGTGGGAGGTGGGGGGGAATCTCATGTGAGTGAGGCCTGTAGCCCCGGGTAGCTGCGCTGGCCCATCAGACTTCCTTACCCAAATCCAAAGCTAAATGACTGAGTTTCAGGGTCTGCTGCAGAGGAAGCCAGCCCCGGGCCCTGGGGAGGCGCTGGTCTCAGGGCCACACGGATGCAGGCTCTGCCCAGCACACACTGGCTTCCCTCAGGCATCTGTGCCGGGGGCCTCGGGGAGGGGGGCGGGGGCCCTGGGCCGGCTGGGACAGGCGGGTCTCTCCTTCTCCCCGCAGGGGCTGTGAGGGCCTCCAGCGTCTTCCCCATCCTCAGCGTCACACTGCTCTTCTTCGGGGGACTCTGCGTGGCGGCCAGCGAGTTCCACCGCAGCAGGCACAACGTCATCCTCAGCGCGGGCATCTTTTTCGTCTCTGCAGGTGAGCACCCGGCCCCGCCCTGAGATCCGCACAGACACCACACGGACACCACACCCGGCCAGGGCCAGGGGCAAGGCAGTGCTGCCCAGGGCTCCCTCCAGGGAGAAGCAGGAAAACCTTCGCTTGTTATGTTAGGAAGGAGGGCCCAAGGACTTTAATCAGAACAGAGATGCCAACACTCACGAGGGGTGGCGTGGAGGAAAGACGGGAGGCGACGTGCAAGGTCAGCTCAGGGGGCAGGACTGAGGGGTGCCCACGCTCGCACGAGGGTGAGGGGCCTGAATGGCGTGCGGCCTGAGAGACGGGGTCCGTGTGTTTGAAAGGGTCCAACTTCCGCTCACCAGGGCCTCTTGGCCGTTGGAGGTATGTGCCTGCTGGTTAACGATTGCTCACCGCTCTTCAAGGGCTCAAAGCTGCAGATCGCTCAAAGCATCTCTGGGAACAAGGCAAAGCCAGCAGCGCCAGACGCTGCCAGGGGAAGAGTTAGTCCACGGCAGCCCTGAGCAGAGGGGGCCCAGGAGATGAGAGACAAGCTGCAGGGAGGGCTGCTCTCTGCCTGCTCTCTCCTCCCTTGTCTCCACTCTCCTCATCTTCCCCTGGCTCCTCTGTGTTTCCCCCCATCTCCTCCCCTCCGCTCCCCACCTCACCACCCCCTGCCCCCCATGCCATCGGATGCAATGCTTTAGGAAAGCAAAGAGCAGGCAGGGGCTGGGGAGGGGCCTGCCTCTTGGGCGATGACCTCGAGCTTTGCCAATAATGGCGGGATAGTTCTCGGGAGGAGACACTGGGGAAGAGCATGAAGGGGTGGAGCTTACCTCCTGGATTTGCATTCTGCTCCTCCACCTGCAAGGCCTTGGGAACCCGACCAACTCCCTGTAGCTTGCTTTCCTCGCCTGTAAAATGGGAAATAATAATCCTTCCTACTTCACAGGGTTGTTGAAAGTAGGTTGAACATAAAAAGCACAGTATTACTGTCTAGTATTGGCAAAGCAGCAAAGGTACAGTCCTGGCCCCTGCAGGACCTCCCCGCTGTGGTCACCCCAAAGGAGCGCCCGGTCACACGTTGCTTAGAGGCGTGTTCTAGTCTCTGGCGGCCAGACCAGGCCCCTGGGCGCCCACAGAAGGGATGCCTTGTGCTGAGGGGAGAGTTCTGAGCAGGAGAAGATCCGGACTGTGTGCCCCAGGGGATTCCTAGGGAGGCGTGTCACCGGCAGCGGAGGAGCTGGGGGCTGTCTGGCTGATCAGGGACAGGGAGCTGGGAACCTGCGGGAGAAGGAGCAGGAGCTTGGGGTCGAATCCCAGGCCACCTCCCCCACGATCTCCCGCAGGGAACTCGGAGAGCCTCAGGTTTTCCACCTAAAAATTGGAAGTTCCCGAGGACTCAGGCCTCTCTGAGGCTCTTGTTCGCTCAGCTATTCTACCGACCTGTGGTCTCAGACAAGCAATCAACAACCCTTTACTGGCACCTCCTATGTGCAAAATGCTGAAGAGCCTGCTGGGCTCTGAAGCCAGGCTGTCTGCTGCAAAGCTTGGTTCTCCTACTTGCAGCTGTGTGACCTCGGACAAGTCTCTTAACCTTTCTGTGCCTCAGTTCCTCATCTGAAAAACGGGGCTAATAATGGCTCTACCTCTTCAGGCTGCTGAGGGGATTAGATGTGTTGGTATAAAGTGCCTAGAACTGCCCAGCACACAGCAACTTCTCAATGCATAGCAGCTGCCATTCTATACCTTGATCCATGTCATTCTTATGCCGTCTCAGTTCACTCACTCAACCCCCAAATATGCCCTGCACGCGCGCTGCGGGCCCAGCTCCGGGCAGGGAGAGGGGCCACAGCCGTGACCAGAACTAGTCTCGGCCCTGCCCGCAGGGAGCTGACAGCGGGCAGCAGGAGGCAGTGGCTGCCCACTCACCACTGGTGCTTCGTGAGCTTGGTCAACGGGATCTCAATCCACCTTGGCTGAGGGGCCGCCCTCGGCTCACATCCCACCCACATTTCCTGGCCGTGTGGGCACGGGAGGTGCCTCCTGCTCTCTGTCTCGGTCTTGTCATCTGTGGGAGAGGGGACTTTTCCACGCGGCCGCTGCCGGGGCTGCCTGGGTGGTGCACGCAGACCGCCCGGGGCCCCGGGGCAGTGCACAGGAGGTGCCCGACACCGCCTGTTCCCGCCTCCTTTCACCTGGTCTGACCTCGGAGCCTCTCTCTGAACTTTGTTTTTTCTGGCAAGACTTCCACTTGGAGCTTCCAATGTGTTCCCACTGCATGGGAGTCGGGCCACAGTGAGAAGCTGAAATGTCTTTGTCTCCCTTTGACACTTAGGACTTCTGCTCCCCCCTCCTCGTTATGCTTATGTTCATTTTAATGTGAAAGACTGGGCCTGCCCTACTGAGCCTGGAGCTGGCGCTCCGGGAGGGAGGCCTCCATCCTGTGGGTGCTGCGGCCGGGGGAGGGAGGCCTCCATCCTGTGGGTGCTGCGGCCGGCCTGGCCTAGCGGGGCCAAGCCCACACTGAGACTAGCTCAGGACCAGTGCCTGCCGCCAATGCCTGTTGGAGTCCTGCCAGGAGGAGACAGTAGAAGCAGACCCGCCTGCCCTCAGGGGCCAGGCCTGGTGGAGTGCGGCCGGAGACCCCTCCAATGTGAAGGCCCCTAGTGCGCGGGCACCAGCTGGGCAGAATGGCAGCACAGAGCAGGCCCTGCTTTTCACCTTTCGGGTGCTGGACCATGGGGAGACCCTGGGGATCCCGGGAAGCGTACGGGGTGCTCGGGAGTGGAGGGGAGAGTCAGGAGGTCCTGACGATGATTGACCAGCGAGTGCGGGAAGGAGAGTGAGGGCGCTGCAGGTGGTCTAAATGTGGAGGCCAGGAGACGCCAGCGCTGTACCCACCTCTCGGAGTCATTGCTGGTATCGAGGCCCTTGAAGCAAAGGAACAAAGAGAGACATTCGGCCTCTGGAGCAGTAATGGGAGGGAGGTGGTCAGACAGGCGCTCAGCCCAGGCCCGGCTTCTGTGGCTCCTTCTTCCCACTCCCTGGAGAGCTGGCTCCTCCCCGACGCCTCGGCAGCCACCACCGTGCTGGCGCCTGGGGACACGAAGTGGGGACCTTGCCTACTGGGGCAACACTTCATGCCCCAATTCCGATGCAGCTAATCTACAGCATTACCTACCCTTAGAGGAGACTTGGGGGGCTACTGTCCCTTCCCCACGGGTTCCTTAGTTCCCCAAACTGCAGCTGCAGCTCCACACACATCCACTGGACAGCAACCAACTCGGTGTGCCAAACTGCGCTAAGAAAGCGGACCCCCCCGCTGACGACTCGAAGGATCCTCCCCCCTCACAATCTCCTCCCTCTCCTCTCCTCTCTCCTCCAGTCCCCCCACTCCCCCTGCTCCCTCCCCTCACCTCTCTCCGCCTATCCCTCCCTCTCCCTCAGCTCTCTCCCCTCCTCTCCTCTCCCCTCCCTCTCTCCCTCCCTCCATCCCCTCCCCTCCCTCTCTCTCCTCCCTCCCCCTCTCCCTCCCCTCCCTCCTCTCCTTTCCTCTCCTTTCCTCTCCTCTCCTCTCCTCTCTCCTCTCCTCTCCTCCTCTCCTCTCCTCTCCTCTCCTCTCCTCTCCTCTCCTCTTCAAAACCTGTTCTCTCTGCTGCCTCTTATTTTAGCTCAAGATGCCAGCAGTGTCCCCATGACTCAAGCTGGAGCCTTGTAAGTCATTCTTCCTCTCACTCCCTGGGCCATGGCCTTTCATCGCCTGGCTCACGCCTCCTCAAATTCAGGGCCAAGCTCAGTGTCACCTTGTCTTCAAAGGGCAGTGGCTGCGTCATCTCTCTCCTTGGCTCCTGAGCCACTTGTCCATGTCTCTGGGAGAGCCCTCCTGTCTTCTGCTCCAATTGCATTCACATATCAATCTCAAGGGCAGGGACCTGCACCCCATTCATTTTACCATCCTCATGGCTTCCTGCCGGAGATTGCGTGTCGGTGGAGTGAACTGGTTCTCGGGGCAGTCGCGCATCCCGAGTGGGAGTCAGCTGACTCTTAGCTGAAGGCCACCGCCTAGGACTGAGCTCAGGTCCCAGGGACAGATGCGTGGGAGAGCTCAGCAGGCTCAGGCTTCCCGCCACAAATCCTTTCCTCTCGCTCCCGTTCCCTCCACATCTTCTATAAACATCCCAAGACTGCAAGTTACCACTGAGGCTTATATTTTTTTATTATTTTTTATATCACTGAGGCTTATAAAAGGTGTGTTTCTCTTCCCTTATCTTAGGGTTAAGCAACATCATTGGCATCATAGTTTACATATCGGCCAATGCTGGGGACCCCGGGCAGCGCGACTCCAAGAAGAGCTACTCGTACGGCTGGTCCTTCTACTTCGGAGCCTTCTCCTTCATCATCGCCGAGATTGTGGGGGTGGTCGCCGTGCACATCTACATAGAGAAGCACCAGCAGCTGCGCGCCAGGTCCCACTCGGAGCTCCTGAAGAAATCGACTTTCGCTCGCCTGCCCCCCTACAGGTACAGGTTCCGGCGGCGGTCCAGCTCCCGCTCCACGGAGCCCAGGTCCCGAGACCTGTCCCCCATCAGCAAAGGCTTCCACGCCATCCCCTCCACCGACATCTCCATGTTCACCCTCTCCCGGGACCCCTCCAAGATCACCATGGGGACCCTCCTCAACTCCGACCGGGACCACGCTTTTCTACAGTTCCACAACTCCACGCCCAAAGACTTCAAGGAGGCGCTGCACAACGACCTGGCCAACAGGCGCACCACGCCGGTCTGACTGCCTCTCGCCCTCCGCGGGCAGCGGGCGGGGAGGGGTGCACAGGTGTCGCTGAGGTTGCATGGCATGGTCCTGGTGATGGTATTATTTTTTACAAAGAATGAAACCAAATGGATCGGCCCTGTCCCCCCCTCTGCCCCTTACCTTCCAGGCCCTAACCCTCTGCTCCCCCCGATCTCCAAGCCCACCCCGACGCGTCCTCTCTGTGTATCTGTGCCGAGTGTCTCCCTCCTTCCTTCTTCCCCGGAAGGACCTCCGCCTCCCTCCCTCCTGGGAATAGGATTTCACTCAGAGTCACAGGTGGTGGCTCGGGGGGATCCCCGCATACCCAGGCGTGTGCACAGCTGTCCCGATTGTCCCCTCACACAGATCCTCAGGACACCAACCGCCCAGTGGCCCTGGGGAGGCGTTCACCTTTCCGTGTTAGAGAAACATGACCAGAAATCAAAGCTGCGGGGCCCCGGAGCAGCTCCTGTAATAAGCACTCATGTGATTAAAGGTTCTGCGTGACCAACCGCGCCAAGGTGTTGTTGCTTCCGGTCTCGCTGCGAAGCCGGCTGCCCCGCTGAGCTGGAGGCCCAGCTCTGCTCAGCTGCACGCTGGCTGGCAGGACGATCCCTTCGCCTCCTGAGGCAGCGAGGCGCTCCCACCAATGTCAGAGTCGGTGTCCCCCACCTGGATCCCGGGGCCAGCATGTGGTCTGAAGCCGGGCTCTCGGACCCAGTAGCTCCAGGATCTTGGGCAAGTCCACCTACACTTCAAGCCTCAGTCTCCTCATCTTAAAAATGGAGCATGGTTTAGTGCTGTTCTCCATGAGGTTGTGAGGCTTAAAAAAAACACCACAGGTAGAGTGACTAGCACATTGTAAATTATACATGTGTGTACATATGTAATTTTTGGATGGATTCGGGAGAGAATGAGCATGGCATTAGCCTGCTCAGGCCGCCGTAACAGGGCCCCATAGGCTGTGTGACTCTAACAGCAGTTACTTCTCACAGTTCTGGAGCTGCACAGTCAAGAGCAGGCACAGCCAATTGGGTTCTTGATGAGGGCTCTTTTCCTGGCTTGCAGCCAGCCACCTCCTCTCAGATGGCAGAGAGAGGGTGAGTTCGAACTCTTTCTCTCCCTTCCTCCTTTTACAAAGCCACTAATCCCATCACCAGGGCCACACCCTCATGACCTCATCTGACCCTAACCCTCCCCAAAGCCCCACCTCCAAATATCCTCACCTTGGGGTGAAGTTAGGGTGGGGCACCACCCAGTCCATGGCCAATGGGGCTGTTCCCTATTGCAGGGAGGGGAGTGCTTGCACAGGCTCAGAGGGTGCTGGGGGAGAAAGTGGAAGGACTTTTGAATATTTTGAATATTTGCAGTCACCTCCACGGACACTGACTTTCTGGAGTTTGAGGCACACCCCAGCACTCTCCCTTCCAAGAGCTTTCCTGCTCCGCCCCAGTCTCTCAGGGGCGGAGCTACGGTCCCAGAGCTCACACTCCCCTGATGCGGCTTGTGCCAGGCTGTGTCCCAGCACTGCACACATACCCCACCGTTTTGCCCTCCCGGCAGTGTCCCCGCTTACCCAGAGGAAGCTGAGGCAGAGAGGTGACCGGCTGCCCAGACTGCACTGCCACGGTGGGACGAGAGGCCTGAAACTAGTCATATGTCCACACTCACAGCGAACTTGGTTGTCAGGCACAGATAGCAACAGTCCATGTTAACACTCCAGAGTCCCTGTGTTCAACCTGCACTCACACCCATCAGGTGACCTCATTGACCCTGAAAACAACCGTGTGTAGTGGGAATCATCACCCGCTTCGGCAGGTGAGGAAGGAGAGGCTCAGCACAGCACGCGTCTTAGGAGCCAGCGAGCAGGGCCAGCGTTTCCATCCGAGCCTCTGCTCTAACTTACTGATCTCCTCCGAACTTCAGTTACTGATGGAGTGAAACCCCGTGAAGTTTCATGTCCACACACCACATCGGCGATCACTTACCTAATGTTTCTCTGGAAATTGGCTCAGTTTCTACTTCAGTTCTTGAGACTGAACTTTATAGAACTACTCTCAAAAGGTAATTGCCAGTAGAAATAGTAACTGGGAAAGTAAATACAATGGAACACCACAATCACACCACATTCTAGCTGCAGGCTGTTCTGCTCTTTGTGAAAAGGTATAACCCAGGTGTTAGAAAGATGCTGAAGGTATTCGCACACCAGAGAAGAGCTTCCCTTGGCTGGACCAGCAGGATCAGAGGAGGCCTGGAAAGGGGGTCACTTTCTCTCTAGGGGTCTGCTGCTCTCTAACAGCCGGCCACGTCACATCAGGGATCTCATCCCGCCCGCGCTTCGGGAAAAGTGGCTGAGGCCCTGTGAGGAGGGAAGGATCTTAGCGATGCATTGAGTAGCTGATGAATACTGTGAGGTGGGAAAGGCAACTCGCAGCCCTGGGACCTAGAAGTTTGTCAAAAACAGGGCATCTGGGGAGTTGGTCAGAGATGGAGAGAAAGATGCTAGGGTATGGAGGTGCCTGCTCTGGAGACTGAGGTACAAAGCCCTCCTGTGAAGGCCAGAGACAGGGGTGGGAGGGGGAGAGAAGGAGGCCCTGAGCCCTGGAAGGACCCTCACACGCACAGCTGCTAACCCTGGCCTTTGCAAGGCTTTGGTATGTGGCCTCAGAGTGCCTTTGCTTAAAAAGTCCTCATCTAGACACAGCTGGTAGCATCAAATCTTATATAATAAAAGCCTAATATGCTGTGTCTGGTCATCCGTCAGCCATTCAACCAATCAAAATGTAATATGCTAATGATATGCTAAGGCCACTCAACCACTCACATGCACTTAGCCGGAAGCCGGGCTCACGGCTTTGTGAGCACAGTGGAGGTGGCAGGAGCCTCTCCTGCCTCTGAGGCAGCACTAAGGATGTCCGACTGTCAGACATCCACCGAGGGCTCCCAAACTGCGAGAGGGCGCAGGCTGGGCTGAGGGACCCGCCCCCACTGAGTGCATGAATTTCATGCACCCGGCCTCTAGAGATATTAATATTATCTCTAGGTCCTGGGCAATCCTGGTCCTCCAAACCCCTGTGAAGAGTATTCGCTTCACCAGGTCCCCATGTGTGTGCCAAGCAGTTTGCCATGGACACCTCTTCTTTTCTCATTTCATCCTAACCTTTGAGGCAGGGGCGATTGCTAAACCCACAGCTAGATGTCATGCAGCTCCCTTCCCCAGCCCACTCGTTTCTGGCCCAGCAGTCTCCTAGAGACCAGAGCCATTGTGTCTGCCTTGCATGCTTCTCCATCCTGCTGCCCCAGAACTGACCTTTTGCCAAGTCATGTCTCTGCCTTTCGGGAGCAGAGAGGCAGCTTGACATAGTGTGCAAGCCCACTAACTCTGTGTCTGCCCAGAGTTCAATGCCATCTCTGCATTTACCAGCCACAAGAACTCCCTGTGCCTCAACTTCCCATCTGTAAAATGGACACAAAAACAGTACTTACCATAATATTTTAATAGTGTTCTCAGATTTACATTTTTCCTGCTTGGTCCCTTTTCAACCTAGACCATCTTACTTTCCAAATCATGTAAACACACACCTCTGCTCCCATGAGGCCAGTGCCCACACTGTATCCTGCTACACCATACTTATTCCCAACTCCCTGACATTTCTGCCTGAAATGTTTTTCCTTGCTTTCTCCAAATGCCGTCCATTCTTCAAGACCAAGATCCCTTCCATAAAGTCTTTACCTCCCTGGTGGTCTAGTGGTTAGGATTCGGCGCTCTCATAAAGTCTTCAGTGACTCCTAGGCCACATAATCTCTTGCTTGTTGGCATTCATTTATTCATCATTTATTCACTCACTCATTCATTCATTTATCCATTCAGCTAGCACTTGTTATCCAGTGCTTACTATGTGCCAGAAATAGCCATGTCTCAACAGATATGACCGCTGCCCTCATGGAACTCTCAGTGCAGTGGGAGAAACAAGCACTAAATGAGTACATCAAAAATCAATATAATTTGAAACTGGGATCTGTGTCATCAGGGGAAAATATTGTATACAGAGTACAAAGGAATATAAACAGGGATCTCTAATTTTGATGAAGGGTCAAAGAAGTGGACATGACACTTATAAGCAGACCTAAAGAAAGAATTGGAGTTGTCTAAGTAAAAAGAAGAGCGTGTGGAGGAAGAAAAAAGCATGTGCAAAGGCCCTGAGACCCCACCTAGTAAATGAACATGACCATGAATTAGGTACGACCTTGCCCCCAGCCACAGCTGATTGGACCACAGATTGCACCTGATCTAAAGCTCGCCAATTCATTTATAGGGTGGCCAGTGGTCCAGGGTTTATGACTGGACATAAAAGGTAAACTGAGTCAATCAGGTTATTTCTTCTGGAAATTTTAATTAAGAGATGCAGAGAGCAGTTGCTACTGGCCAGGGGAAGCAGAACAGAAAAGATATAAGGACATCATGGGACTAGAGCAGCAACAATCGGCAAAACTCAAGCTGAAGTTTTTGGGTTTTTTTAACTGTCTGGTAAAGAGAGGACAACCTTGCAAAGGTTTCCTATTGTACCTAAATAAAATCCAAAGTTTTTCCATGGTCTCCAAAGTCTTGCATTATCAAGACTATGCTAACCTATCAAACTTTATTCATGCCACTTTGCATCTTGCTGCCTACACTCTAGTTGTGTGTCCTTCGTTCTCAGTTCTTTGATCCAGTCAAACACATTTCTTCCTCAGGGCCTTTGCACCTGCTGTCCTTGCTGCTCTAAATGTCTTCTATCTCTTCGTATGGCTGGCCCCTTCTCATCCTTCAGGTCTGAGCTGAAAAGTCACCTCTTCAGTGAGACCTTCATTCACAAACTCTTGAAAGTAGAAAGTAGATCTTCAGTTGTTCTTTAGTATAATTTCTATTTCTCCCCTTGATAGCTCAAAAGTCTACAATATTTTATTTTTGTGAGATTTTTTATTTACTAAAATATACATTCTCTGGGAGCAGTATACCTAACTTCTTGTTCTCCACTGATGTCTCCCATGCCAAGTATGGAGCTATTTATCTGATTCTCAAATATCAGAAGGAAGGAAAGAAGAAAAGGAGAGAGGGAGGGTGGAGGGAGGGAGGAGAAACAAGGACCGGAAGCCAAGTGGCATTGTCTGAGGGCTAGTAAATCGTAGCCTAACATCATAGCCAACAAAAAGCCAATAGCAAGGCGCGGCCACTGGGCTGAAAGCAAGCAACTCCTGGATGTTAGCTTAAATTTGTGGAGTGCTGATTGCCTCTTTATAAATAAAATAAAAAATAAGTTTTGACATGATGGTCTGGACTTCATGGGCCCTTCTCCGATGCTTTAAATAAGAATCTTTTGGGAGAACCAAGATGGTGGCATAGGTAAACGCCTGTACTTGCTGCCTCCCACAACCACATCAAAATTAAAACTAAAATACAGAACATCTATCATCCAGAACCACGGGAAAACTGGCTTAGTGGAAGAACTACAACTAGAGAGTAAAGAAGAAAGTGGATTGAGACTGGTAGGAGGAGCAGAAAGGGCTGGTCCGGCACTCGGGTGTGCAGCTTTTTTAATTGGGAGGGAGATCACCTCTGCAGAGGCCACCTAGAGGAGCAAAGGGTCCCAGCCCCACACAGATCCCCAGCCCAGGGTTCCACAGCTGGGGAAAGAAGTCCCTATGGGCAATAAGAACTATGGATTGTAAAAACCAGTGCAGATTGGGGCTGAGTGACACACAGGCAGCTGCTCCTCTTAAAAGGCTGGCACAGTGAACTGAATTTACAAGCTCCCACTGGCTCCGAGTTCCAGTGCCTGCCTGGGTGAGACTCTGGGGGACTCAGACACATACAGTGAGAAACTGGACTGTCTGACATTGGGGCAGGAACTCGGGGTGGCTTTCTTCCTGACAGAGGTGCCTGCAGTGCTCATTGTTCCCAAGCTGGGACCTGCCCGGTACAGGGCTGACTGGCAGCCATTTCTGTTTGCTCCGCCCTGGTGATTCCCTGAGACCCCGCCCCACCCAATTTACAGCCCCACCCAAGCTGTGCACAGAGGCTTTGGCATATGAATGGCCTGTCCTTTCTCAGCCTAAAACAAGCTGCAGCTGGGTCAGGAAGCCCCAAAGTACCAGCACCAGCCTGCCTTGCTTCACAGCTGGTCCTTATCTGGCCACTTCCAAACCCAATACAAAGAGGAGGAATCTGCAGATCTCTCTGTAGCTCCTGCTGGGTGGCCCCAGGCAGAGGCTGACTTTGTACTTCCCTGGAGACCCAAGAGCCAGTGTACCCAGTGGTCAGTGTGAGACCACACCAGATTACAACTCTTCACATCCATAAGTGACACACTCAAGAGGCAGACTCAGTGAGCACCAAAGCCCTACTGAAGCAAGTCATGCCCCATAAGGGTGTCTCCTGCACAGCAGCTCTCCCACTGTAGTTGCAGCTGATCCCCACAGCCAATGGCCTGGATGTCAATTCCTCCCAGTGGCACCAACAGCAATCAAGGCTCAACTACAAGAAAACTGCACACAGCCCACAAAGGGGTGCACCCAGAGCAGTGGTTCTCAACCTTCCTAATGCCGCAAACCTTTAATACAGTTCCTCATGTTGTGGTGAACCCCAACCATAAAATTATTTTCATTGCTACCTCATAACTGTAATTTTGCTACTGTTATGAATCGTAATGTAAATATCTGATATGCAGGATGGTCTTAGGCGACCCCTGTGAAAGGGTCATTCGACCCCCAAAAGGGTCGCGACCCACAGGTTGAGAACCGCTGACCTAGAGTGTCCACCTCAGGGGACTGGAGAGGCTGAGCCACTAGGTCCTATAGGACACCTACCACAGAAGGCCACTCTATCAATTCAAGGAGATTTAGCAGCTACCCAATACATAGAAACAGACACAGGGAAGCAGCCAAAATGCAGAGACAAAGAAACATGTCACAAATGGAAGAAAGCAAACTACTGTATATAGAGTTCAAAACCACAGTTATAACGTTACTCAAGAATCTTCTAGAAACCTCCGAGGAACTTATTGAGACCTTCAAGGATCTTAGTGAGAATGCAAAAAAAAAAAAAAAAGGGAAAGGACCAATCAGAAATTAAGCATACACTGGCTGAAATAAAGAATAATATACAGGGATTCAACAGCAGACTAGAGGGTCCCAAGAATCAAGTCAAAGATTTGAAATACGAGGAAGCAAAAGACACCCAACCAGAAGAGCAAAATGAAAAAAGAATCCAAAAATATGAGGATATTGTAAGGAGCCTCTGGGACAACTTCAAGTGTACCAGTATCTGAATTATGGGGGTGCCAGAAGAAGAGAGAGAGCAAAATATTGAAAACTATTTGAAGAAATAATGACAGAAAACTTTCCCTACTTGGTGAAAGAAATAGAGTTACAATTCCAAGAAGCAAAGAGAACCCCAAACAAGAGGAATCCAAAGAAGACCACACCAAGACACATCATAATGAAAATGCCAAGAGCAAAAGACAAAGAGAGAATCTTAAAAGCAGCAAGAGAAAGAAAGTTAGTTACCTGCAAGGGAGTACCCATACGACTGTCAGCTGATTTCTCAACAGAAACTTTGCAGGCCAGAAGTGAGTGGCAAGATATATTCAAAGTGATGAATAGCAAGAACCTACAACCAAGATTACTCTACCCAGCAAAGCTATCATTTAGAATTGAAGGTCAGATAAAGAGCTTCACAGGTAAGAACAAGCTAAAGGAGTTCATCACCACCAAACCAGTATTACATGAAATGCTGAAGGGTATTCTTTAAGAAGAGGAAGAAGAAGAAAAAGGTAAAGATAAAAATTATGAACAACAAAGTGACAACAAATACATATCTATCAACAAGTGAATCTAAAAATCAAGTGAATAAAAAATCTGATGAACAGAATGAACTGGTGAATAGAATAGAATCAGGGGCATACAAAGGGAGTGGACTGACAATTCTCGGGGGGAATGGGATGTGGGGGGTGTGGGAAGAGACTGGGGACAAAAATTGTACACCTATGGACAAGGACAGTGGGGGGGGGAGGTAAAGGCAGGGGGTGGAGTGGGGTGGGAACCAGGTGAAGGGGAGCTATGGGGTGAAAAAGAGGAACAACTGTAATAATCTGAACAATAAAAATTTATTTTAAAAAATAAAATAAAATAAAATAAACCAAGGAGGTAAAACACTTGTACTTGAAAAACTATAGAACGTTGGAAAAAGAAATAGAGGAAGATATAAACAAGTGGATACTGTGTTCATGATTGGTAGAATTAACATCATTAAAATGTCCATACTACCCAAGGCAATCCCTAATTTAATGCAATCCCTATTAGAATACCAACAGCATATTTCACAGATCTAGAACAAATACTCCAAAAATTTATATGGAACCAAAAAATACCCCAAATAGCTGCAGCAACATTGAGAAAGCAGAACAAAGTTGGTGGGATCATAATACCAGATATCAAGTTATACTACAAAGTCACCACAATCAAAACAGCCTGTACTGGCACAAGAACAGGCATATGGGTCAATGGAACAGAACAGAGACCCCAGCATTACACTCAATTAATACTTGACAAAGGAGGCAAGAACATACAATGGAGTCAAGATAGTCTCTTTAATAAATGGTGTTGGGAAAATTGGACAGACACATGCACAAAAATGAAACTAGACCACCAACTTACACCATATACAAGAATAAACTAAAAATGGATAAAAGACCTAAATGTAAGTCAGGAAACCATAAAATCCTAGGAGAAACCATAGGCAGCAAAATCTCAGACATCGCTCATCTATACTAAAAATAGACAAATATATAAATTGACCATCCCTCTGTGACGCTCACAGCTAATCAGGAGTGAGTGTGCAAATTGACCTGACAAATATGGCGAGCCTGTGGGCAGCAAGCACGTGCACAGGCGCCTAGAGGCCAGGGGCAGGGTGGGACCAGGCGACAGGGAGCGGGTGACTTGGGGGGCTTGGCTCCCTCAGTCGCTGGAGCCAAGCCACCCAAACCACAGGACGGAGAGCAGAGCGGAGAGCGGGCAGAGTCCGGTGGCTTGGGGGGCTTGGCAGAGCGGAAGAGTGGACGGAGAGTGGGCAGCTTGGGGGGCTTGGCTCCTTGGGTGGCTCCCAGTGACTGAGGGAGCCAAGCCCCCCAAGCCACCGGACGGAGAACAGGGTGGGAGAGCAGATGAAGAGCGGTGGGTTGGGAGGTTTGGCAGAGTGGGAGAGCGGATGGAGAACAGGCGGCTTGGGGGGCTTGGCAGAGTGGGAGAGCGGATGGAGAACAGGAGGCTTGGGGGGCTTGGCAGAGTGGGAGAGCGGATGGAGAACAGGAGGCTTGGGGGGCTTGGCAGAGTGGGAGAGTGGACAGAGAGTGGGTGGCTTGGGGGCTTGGCTCCCTCGGTCACCCCAGCTTCCTCATCGCTGCCGTGGAGACTGGCAGCAGGGAGGAGGAAGTCCCACCCCCACAGAATCAGCCAGAATCAGCTATTGATCAGATAGCGCTCTGTGGCCAGTGGAGTGTCCGGTCCTGTCAGCCCAGCCTGGGGGCGGCTGAAGTTCCCAGTCCTTTTAGTTTCTGCAGCCCCTGGACCAGAAGCAGAAACCAAGAGTGTGGGGAGCACCAGGAATTCTGGGAATCGTAGTTCTGGTGGCAGACACGTTGCGGAATCTCCTAGAGCAAAGTGAGCCTGGAGCAAGTTACTACTGCGGGCGGGGGATGGAGGGAAAGCAAAGGTGAGAGTCATAAGTAGAATGTTGAGGAAAAATTAAAAGGAAGATATCCTGCAGCTTCTATGAAATCTCCACCAATGGAGCAAAGAAGAAAAAAGACCTCTATTATTCTGTGAGCACCAAACCAGACTGGGTTGGGGTCTCAGACAATTCACTCATACGATTTCAAAGACAGAAACTCCCGGATTAGAGAGGGCCCCCCTGAGGGCTCCCAGATTGGAGAGGGTGTAGGTAGGGCTGAGGGACCTACCCCCTCCCCCATGCACAAATTTCGTGTACCGGGCCCCTAGTAGTAATGTTTACAGATACATCTCCTATGGCCGTGGTCAGCAAACCGCAGCTCACGAACCACATGCAGCTCTTTGGCCCCTTGAGAGGGGCTCTTCCGCAAAATACCACATGCGGGCACGCATGTACAGTGCGATTGAAACTTTGTGGCCCATGCACAGAAGTCAGTATTTTGTGGAAGAGCCACACTCAAGGGGCCAAAGAGCCGCATGTGGCTCGCGAGTCTCGGTTTGCCAAGCCACAGTTTGCCGACCACTGTCCTAGGGCAAAGGAAACTAAGGAGAAAATAAACAAATGGGACCACATCAAGATAAAAAGCTTCTGCACAGCAAAAGAAACCATCAACAAAATAAAAAGAGAGCCCACTGTATGGGAGAACATATTTGGTAATGATACACCTGATAAAGGGTTAATATCCTAAATATATAAAGAACTCATACAACTTAACAAAAGGAAGACAAATAATCCGATAAAAAAAATGGGCAAAGGACCAAAATAGGCACTTCTCCAAAGTGGACATATGGATGGCCAAGAGACATATGAAAAATGCTCAAAGTCACTGATCATCAGAGAGATGCAAATTAAAATGACAATGAAGTATCACCTCACACTGTTAGAATGGTTACCACCAACAAATGATAAGTGTTGGCAAGGATGTGGAGAAAGGGGAACCCTAATACACTGCTGGTAGGAATGCAGACTGGAAAACAGTACAGAGTTCCCTCAAAATATTAAATATGTAATTGCCATTGGACCCAGCGATCCCACTTCTAGAAATATATCCTAAGAAACACGAAACACCAATCAGAAAGAAAGTATGCACCCCTATTTTCATAGCAGCACAATTTACACTGGCTAAGATCTGGAAACAGCCCAAGGGCCCTTCAGTGGACGAGTGGATAAAAAAACTGGACGTTTATAGCATGGAATACTATGCAGCAATAAAAAAGATGGATCTTTTACCTTTTGAGACAGCACGGAGGGACCTAGAGAGTATTATGCTAAGTGAAATAAGTCAGTCAGAGAAAGACAAGTATCACATGGTCTCACTCATAAGTGGAATCGAATGAATAAAATAAACTGACAAATACATCCAGAGACATAGAAGCATAGAGCAGAATGTGGAACCTCAGAGGGAAGGCGGGGGAGGGTGGGTGAATGGGAAGTGATCAACCAAAGAACTTGTACGCATATATGCATAACCCATGGACACAGATTATAGGGTGCTGAAGGCCTAGGGCAGGGGGCAGAAGCAGGCTAGAAGGTTTCAATGGGGGGAAAAGAGGGGCATACATAATGCTTTCCACTATAGAGATTTTTAAATAAATAATCTTTTGGTTTTGTAACACCCAGTTCTATTAACTAGCTTGTATTCATCAGGCTATCTGTCAAAACAAACAAACCCCAAAATCTCAGGGCTTAACAAAAATCTTCATTTCCTGTTCACATAAAGGCCAATGGCTGAGCGGCACTCCCGGTGGCTCTGCAGGGACTCAAGTTGTTTCTGTCTTCTATTTCTGCCATCTTGTGGCTTCAGGGTTGTCCTCATCTCATCCACCTGGGTAGATGGAAGGAAGAGGAGAGGGGTGGTGGTGAGAAGGTGAAGGATCTCCCACCAAAACTTAATCACCTTGACCCAGAAGTAGCCACTTCATCTCACATCCCATTAGTGGGACTGAGTCACCTGGTACCATCTAGATCCCAGGGGTGGAAACACAGAACATGTCACTCATGGCTGGAGAGTTGATTCCAAGTAATTGCTCTACGTACTACAAGGCATTATGAACCTTTGGCAGGTGACTAGTCATCTCTGCCACACAATTTAAGAAAAATGTATCCTCCATAAAAAAAAAAAAATCTCAACATGAAGCCTCCTCCACATGATTAGATAATTCAGTAGCTCAAAGATAAATTTAAGGACCCAAAGTCTTTCCATCAGAAACCTTCCCATCCTAGGCCAGTATCCATCAAATCCAGATACAACAACCCGTAGAAAGAGCTACCTCTTCCCTGTGTGCCTTTAAGAGGGAAGAAACCTTTACGCCTTCCTCTCTCAGGCCAGGATTGACTCCCCCCTAAGCCAGTTACCAATAAGGGGGACGACATGACCGTGAGGGACAAAGACCAGTGGTCCTCAGGCCTAGCTACCCATGAGCATCATTTGGAGGAAACTTTAAAAATATAAATGTCCAGTGCTGGCTGGGGTGGCTCAATCGGTTGGACATCGTCCCAGGCACTGGAAGATTGCTGGTTCAATTCCTGATCAGGGCATAGGCCCCGGTTGTGAATTAGATCCCCTGTAGGGGACATGAAGGGGGCAGCCGATCAATGTTTCACTATTACATCAATGTTTCTCTCCCTCCCTCCTTCTCCTTCCTCTCTCTAAAAGGCAATTTTAAAATCTTTAAAAAGAAATACAAATTTCCAGACCCCACTGTGGAGATTCTTATTTAATTCATCCGAAATGAGCCTGAACTTCAGAAGTCACCAAAGTCCATTCACATTCTTGCTCAGCTCGGCCCATAGGCTGTTTATAAAAATTGATAACTTATAGTAATAAAGCAAGTGTGCAAAATGTTAGCAACCAGTGAATCTGGGTAAAGGATATAGGAGCTCTTTAGACCGTTGTTGCAATTTTTTCTATAAGCTTGATATTAAAACTAGAGGCCCAGTGCACAAATTTATGCATGGGTGGGTCCCTCCACCTGGCAGGCAATTGGGGCTGATTGGGAGAGCCAGCCTGCTGGGGGGAGGGACTGTGGGAGGTTGGCCTCATCAGCAAGCTAACCAACGGCCGATTCTGTGAGGAATCAGGCCCCTCCTCCCTCCTGTCTGGGTCCAGGGTGTGGGTGAACCAGATTTGGGGCTGTCATGACCCCAGCAGCAAGGTCTGGGTCAGTGCGTGTCATAGCTACCAGCCGGTCATCTGGTCATTCCAGTTGTTCCAGTCATTTGGTCATAATGGTTGCTTAAGCTTTTATATATATAGATAAGAAATTACCCCCCAAAAAGAAAAATGGGAACTTACACATAAGAGCCAGAATTTTTGGCTTCTCTTGGAAATCATAAAATCTGGGGGAACTGGGTCTGTACTCCTGCAGAAAATAAAAAGCTGCTTGAGGAACAGCACCCAGACCCATGCTCAAGGGCAGCCCAGAAAGGCCTGGCATTGTTAGCTAGAGCTCAGGTGAGTCTCAGAATCCTGCTTGGAAACCCCTCACTGGAGTTCTTTCCATTTTTATTCACTTGCTTCTCTCCTGTTCTGTCCTCTTCCTCCCTCTAAGTATAGCTCAGGGTATTGTTGCCAAGTGCGGCACCTTGCATTTGCCCACACTGGGGCTCATCCTTGGCAACTCCCGGCCCACTCACACAGGCTGCTGAGAGCTTCCCGCGGCTGTTGCCAGTGGCTTGGCATTTCACTCCCTGGCACAGCTAAGCGTCACCAGCGAGTGTGGAGCTCTCACCACACACTCCTCCAGATCAGCTAGGCAAATGTCAACTATCGGACCAGTCCCAGCACTGATGCCCCACTGTTTTCAGTTAATTAATGAACTAACTCATAACAAGCCAACCGAGTCTCCGGTGCAAGCAAAGTAAGCCAATCACCATTACCTACAGCAGCAGAGGAATTTCGGGGAAGTCAGAACTTCTCAGCAGTGGCACTTCTGACGTTTGAGTCTGGATAACTCTTTTGGGGGGTGTTGGGGGGTGCTGGGGGGTGCCCAGTGCATGTTTAGCAGCATCCCTGGCTTTTGCCCACCAGGTGCCAGTAGCACAATTCCCCTCCCCCACCACCCAAGATGTGACAACCGAAAATGTCTCCAGACAAGAACCAGTGTGAGGACAGGAAAGCTGAAGAGCTGAGCCTTAGGAAAGATGGCAATCAAAGTCTTTCTAGGCTTCTAAACAGTCAAGACTAATAGATGGTTCCAGCCCCACCCCCATTGGGCTAGATCCAGACCCGGCCGGCCCCACCCTTGTCAAGGACTAATAGATGGCTCACCATTTACCAGGTGTGTGACTTTGGACAAGTGACTTCACCTCTCTGTGCCTCACTGTCCTCATCTATACAATGGGATAATCAGGAGAACTTGGGTTATACAGTGGAAACAAACAACTCTCACGTACCAGTAGCTTAAAACACACGCTCTGTCTCCCACGTGGTCAGCGGGGCTCTGCTCACTTTGCACACCCAGAAGATGCACGCTAGTAGAGGCTCTACTGTTGGGACGTTGCTGGTCAAAATGACAAGGAGAAAAAAAGAAATGTGATAAACTTACTCCTAAACGTTTCTACCTGGAAGTGACCCACATCCTCCCTGCTCACAACTCATTGATAAAAACCAGTCACGTGGCTATCATGGATTTGAAGGGGAAAGCACAGTGAAACCCTGACATGTGCCTGGAGAAAGGAGAAGAGGAAACACTGATTGATAAGCAGCACAGAATTTGGACAGAAGTAATAATAATACTGACTTTATGCATTTGTTGGAAAGGGTAAACAAGTTAATACATACAGAGTTCTTAGAACAGTGCCTGGAATCTGTTAATTGGTCAATAAATACTAGCTTATTATTATGTATTAATTCAGCAAGTATTCATTAAGCACTGTGATGGTCAGTTTTAATAACCTAGTTATTCCATTAAACACTGGCCCAGGTGTTGCTGTGAAGGGGTTTGAGATGTGATTAACATCTCAACCAACTGACTTTAAGTAAAAGGTATTATCCTATACTAGTGACCCAGTGCATGAACTTTGTGCACATTAAAAGGGAATTAATTAGAGGAAATATTTTAATATTGCTATTTGCCCTTTCTCTATGATAGAAGTGTCAGAGATGAAAGAAAATTAGTAAAATGTATATGAAAATCTTCCCCGTCAGAGTCTGGGGCATGCCATGAGAACCAGAGTCAAGTCTCCGCCCACCCACATGTGCCTCAAAATAGAGCAAGACCCAGACCCGGCCAGCCTCACCCACATTGGGCTAGATCCAGACCCAGCCGGCCTCACCCTTGTTAAGCCCCTGCTGGGTGGGGGGCACAGCCTCAGGTCGCCTGGCCCAGAGCCAGGGCAGGGGGCATGGCCTGAGGTCCCCCGGCCTGGGCCAGGGGTTGCACCTTGAGGTCCCCTGGCCTGGGCCAGGGGGCGTGGCCTGAGGTCCCCCATCAATCCCCACCAGGCAGGTGGCGCAGCCTCAGGTCCCATGGCCTGGGGCAGGGTGCGTGGCCTGAGGTCCTCCATCAAGCCCCGCTGGGCAGGAGGCATGGCCTGAGGTCCCCTGTCAAGCCCTGCCGGGCAAGAGGTGCAGCCTCATGTCCCACAGGTTGGTGCCAGGGCGGGGGGCACAGTCTGAGGGTCCTGGCCTAGTGCTGGGGTGGGGGGGGTGCAGCCTGAGGTCCCCCATCAAGCCCTGCCAGGGGGGTGTGGCCTGAGGTTCCCTGTCAAGCTCCGCCGGGCAGGGGATGCGGCCTGAGGTCCCCCGTCAAGCCCTGCTGGGCGGGGGGGCACACCCTAAGGTCTTCCAGTCTGGTGCTGGGGCAGGGGATATGGCCTGAGGTCCCCTGTCAAGCCCCACCAGGCGGGGGGCACAGCCTCAGGTCCCCTGCCCCAGCCCAGTGCCACGCAGCCTTAGGTCCCTGTTGATTGCCTATGACGGCTTGTTACGGGAACTCGTCCTGTGCTGTGGGTGCAGCCATCTTGTGTTACAGAACCCCTGACTCCACTGTGGGTGCAACCATCTTGTGCTACAGAATCCCTGCTTCTGCTGTGGGTGCAGCCATCTTTTACCGTTACGGCATGACGGTCAGTTTGCATATTCCCTCTTTATTATATAAGACTAGAGGTCCTGTGCACAAAAATTTGTGTGCTCAGGGGGGTGAGGGGGCCCCTCAGCCTGGCCTGTGCCCTCTCACAATTTGGGATCCCTCGGGAGATGTCCACCTGCTGGCTTAGGCCCACTCCCCGGGGGATTGGGCCTAAGCTGGCAGTCAGACATCCCTATGGCATCCCGGGAGCCCTTGGGGGATGTCCACTTGCCAGCAGGGAGCAGGTTTAAGCTGCAGTTGGACATCCTTAGCGCTGTTGAGGAGGCGGAAGAGGCTCCTGCCACCACCGCTGTGCTGGCAGCCATCAGCCTGGCTTGTGGCTGAGCAGAGCTCCCCCTGTGGGAGCTCACTGACCACCAGGGGGCAGCTACTGCATTGAGTGTCTGCCCCCTGGTGGTCAGTGTGTGTCATAGTGACCAGTCATTCCCAGTCGTTCTGCTATTAGGGTCAATTTGCATATTATCATTTTATTATATAGGATAGAGGCCTGGTGCATGGGTGGGGGCCAGCTGGTTTGCCCTGAAGGGTGTCCCGGATCAGGGTGGGGTCCCCACTGGGGTGCCTGGCCAGCCTGGGTGAGGGGGCTGATGGCCGTTTTCAGGCTGGCCACGCCCCCTGGTGATCCAAACTCCCAGACTCTACTTTTTTTCTTTTCTTTTTCTTTTTCAGCGCCTCATTAAGCAGAGGCCAGGGCAGGCTGGAACCAGATATCTGGGATTTATTTATCTTCTATAATTGAAACTTTGTAGCCTTGAGCGGAGCCCAGGGTTGGCCAGGGCAGGCGGGAAGCTTGGCTTGCTTGGCTTCCTCCATCGCCGGGGGCAACCCAACCCTCCTGCTCACTCCAGCTCCGTGGCCACTGCCATTGTAATTGGGTTAATTTCCATACTTGCTCCTGATTGGCTGGTGGGCGTGGCTTGTGGGTGTAGCGGAGTGGCGGAGTGACAGAGTGATGGTTAATTTGCATCTTACTCTTTTATTAGTGTAGATAATAAAAGGTTAATATGGAAATCGACCAAACGGCAGAATGACCAATCGCTATGATGCGCACTGACCACCAGGGGGCAGATGCTCAATGCAGCCAGGCTCACAGCTGGCTTGCACAGCAGTGGTGGTGGGAGCCACTCCCGCCTATGCAGCAGCAGAGCTAAGGATGTCCAAATGCTGAGTGGGCCTAAGCCGTCAGTCAGACATCCCCCAAGGGCTCCCAGACTGCAAGAGGGGGCAGGCTGGGCTGAAGGACTCCCCCGAGTGCACGAATTTTCGTGTACCAGGCCTCTAGTTGTCAATAATCTGGGTGGGCCTGGTGCAATCAGTTGAAGTGCTAAAGAGCAGAATGGCAGCTTCCCTTAAAGACACAGAAATCCCGCCTGTGAGTAAAAGCTGAAGCCCACTAGAGTTTCCAGCCTGCCCTTTCTCACGGCCTGCCCTATGGATTTCAGATTTGCTCACCCAGCCTCACAATCACATAAGTCAATTCCTTACAATAAATATCTCTACATTCTTAACCCTTAATAACCTTCCCGCTCCACACTGCCTTATTAGAAGGCATAAATCCTGGGTTTTATTTTGTGCTCTGGGTTGGTTCACCTCTGGTTTCTGACCCTCGTTCTCTAACTCCCAGCCTCCTAGGTGGAAGTCTCCTTGTTTGGTGCACGTTCTCCTGGTTCTTCCTCTCTCCTGCTACTGCTGCCTCCTTGGAGGTAGAGCAGTTTCTCTCCCCTCCCGTTTTGGGTGTTTGAAGAGCCCCTTGGGTGAGCAGAAATCTTGAGCTACATGACCTTGACCTCCCTGCCACAGGAAGCTCTGCCCCTGCTGCCTTGGCCCCACCCTCCCTGTCCTTAAAACAGACCCAGTTCAAGTCCCTGCTCTGAACTTACTTTAGGTAAGTTCCTTTCTATACTGCCATTTACGGAGCTGCTGGGGGATCAGGATATGCCACCTCGAAACCTGCTATAGATATTTCTCTCTTTTCTGTGTCCAGCGCAGCTAGAGAGTGGTCTGGTTCCTGAGTGTTGAGGAAGTGGGGATTGAGAAAATGAAAGAAAGAGGCAGACACAGAGATAGAAGGAAAAAGCTGGGGCTGGGTGGGACAGCTGTCCTCTGATGGAGACACAGAGACCCAGAGCCTATACAGAGCGCTTATTTTATACAGCAACATACCAGGAAGTTTTACTAAAGCCCAAGACAAAGGAGATTATGTGCATTCTTGTGGCTTCTTTGTCATCATCACTTCTGGGTGGGCCCAGATAATCGTGTTTGTTCCTGGTGCTTGGCTAGATTTAGACAATGAAACCCATCGCCTGGCGCCTGAGCTGAAGGTCAGGCTGACAACACACGTGCTCTGGCAAGGCGTGTTTCCAGGGCGTGGCCTGCCGGGCACCGCTGGATTCAGACGACAGCCAGCTCAGGGGCCTCTCCCAGGCGCTCCCTACAACCTGCCACTTGGGCATAAAGATTATTTTGAGCTGAAGGTAGTCAAGAAACAGCAGGTGTAGGAAAAGCTTCCTGCCCTCCCTCTTTCTGCCTAAAGGCAGGGCTTAGATTTCCCCATGTGAACGTGTCCCCTCCTCTTTCCTGCACCAGTAAAAAAAAAAGATTCTTATCCCTGGAGATGGCACCAACTTGAATCTACGTAAACAAATGCCACTGAAATAACCCTCACCTCCCATTACTGTCCCCGTGTGTTTACTTCCCCACATTTACTGCCCTAGAAGCCCAAACATTTTCCTTTGTCTTGTCACTTAGCCACAAATGTATCACCCTTTGGCCTGGCTGGTGTGGCTCGGTAGTTGAGTGTCGACCTATGAACCAGGAGGTCACGTTTTGATTCCCGGTCAGGGCACATGCCCGGGTTGTGGGCCTGCAGGCTCAATCTGCAGTGTGGGGCATGCAGGAGGCAGTTGACTGATGATTCTCTCTCATCATTAATGTTTCTATCTCACTCTCCCTCTCCCTTCCTTGCTGAAATCAATGAAAATATATTTTTGAAAAATGTATCACCCTTTGTTAAAATGGTATATAATCTGTCAGACCTAACACCTCTTTGAATTCTCACTTCCTTTTCTGTGAAGTCCTGCATATGTGTAAGAAATTAAACGATTCACATCAAGTAAAATGTGTGACTCTTTTCCTGTTAACCTGTCTTTTGTTGGTTTAATTTTGTAGGGTCCCCGAAACTGAACTTAAGAGAAGAGAGGAAAAGGTTTCTCTTCTCTTCAAGTGCAGAGTGGGGATTACAACGGAAACCACCTCACTGCGTGCAGTGAGGATTCACTGAGAAAATGTTTGTGTGGCATTCGTGGACGAAAACAGGGGTGTGTACAAGTCCAGTGATGCAGTCAGCTCAGGTGGTCTGACCATACGTGCCTAGCTGGACGGGTCCTGGCGGTGGGCACGCCCCGACACATGGCTTCCTAGGTGGAAGGTTTGCTTTGCCTGAAGCAAGCCCTGCCCACAGCTCCCACGCACCCAGATGAGCACACCTGTGACAGACCCTCAGAGGAGCCACACCGTCTCGTTGACCATCCTGCCTTCCTCCCGCCCCCTGCATGCCATCGTCCTCACGCTCCCGCCTTCATTCCAAACGCATCGGAGAAGCTGCCGCTGCCCCTGAGCAGATCATCTGAGCTCTGCCCGGCATTGCGGGCAGTTTGGTTCAAACAAACAAAAATTCTCTTCGGGCTTGGACGTTCTTGTGTCAACACGTTTAACACATGGCCGACTCGTAGCCAGTGCTTAATCAATGAGACTTTGCTCTATAGTTACCAACGCTAGTCCTGTCCATGGCCACCCTCAGCGCAGGACTACCCCCTAAGGTCCCAGGACACTTTGGAGGATGCAGAACACCCGGGTCAACCCCCAGGCAGACCCATCTCCAGAAGGGGACACTCTGAAACTCAGATCTCGCCATCTTTTCTTCCAACCCAGCACCTCTCGTTGTGTCCTGAGACACTTCCATTTGCAAGAAGCCTGAGCGAGCTGGCCTCTCTCTCCCCACCCTCCCCATGGCCAATGCACCAACATCGATCGCCACGCCCGCGGTGGGAACTCACAGGAGGGCTGTGGTTTGAAGTGGCTCAGCTTGCCTACAATGCTGTAGATCAAGAGGGAAAAGGGCCACACGTCATTATGGCTAGAAGGTCGGGAGCGTGCAGTGCTCTAAGTGATTAGCAGGACAACAGAAGGAACAAACAAAAGAGAGTGTGCTAAAGGCTTTGCTCCTCCCTTGGGAAGATGTCCTCCCCGAACACAGAGGAGGGCGCTGACAGCAGCCTGGTTTATTCCAGCGCTGTGTGGATATTACGTTTCCTCACAATTAACACTAGCCTGAGTAGCCCGGCCAGCGTGGCTCAGTCGTTGAGCATCAACCTCTGAACCAGGAGGTCACTGTTCAATTCTGGGTCAGGGCACATGCCCAGGTTGTGGACTCAATCCCCAGTAGAGGGCGTGCAGGAGGCAGCCGATCAAGGATTCTCTCTCATTGATGTTTCTGTCTCTCTCTTTCTCTCCCTTTCTCTCTGAAATCAATTAAAAAAATTTTTTTTAATTAGCCCAAGTAGCATCAGGCCTCTGAAATGTTCACACTTTCATATTCCTCAATGATTGTTAGTATTAACGGTATTTGATTTTAAATATTTCACGACATCGGGCAGGAGTCAGTAGAGCAGCGGTTCTCAACCTTCCTAATGCCGTGACCCTTTAATACAGTTCCTCATGTTGCGGTGACCCCCAACCATAAAATTATTTTCGTTGCTACTTTATAACTGTAATTCTGCTACTGTTATAAATCGTAATGTAAATATCTAATATGCAGGGTGTATTTAGGCGATCCCTGTGAAAGGGTCGTTTTACCCTCAAAGGGGTCGCGACCCACAGGTTGAGAACCGCTGCAGAGCAATCCATCTCATATTCTCTAAAATTACTCAGAGCTGGCTGAGCCCATCCTCACTTAGCTCCGTGGAAGGCAGGTTTCCCCAGCATAGACCTGGGGGGTGGTCTCAGGGAAGCAAGTAATGTCTGGTTTCAGGCAAGCCACGGCCACATGGAAAAATATCCCCGTCCTTGCTGCCTCACCCACGGGCCAGGACTCTCTCCTCACCGCCCTGAGAAACCAGGAGAAAAGGAGATCAGAGCTCACCCCTCCCCCATCACAAGCCAGTAGGCACCTAAGACGGTAGGTGTGGGCAGCTGGGGGGCTGGGGCTTTATTTTGAGGAAAGAACGTTGGGAACATTGGCAGGCTCCGGAGTGGGGGGGCAAATAAGGAAAGGGTTGGGGGCAGCTTCTGTGCCCTGGTGCGCCACCCGCCCATGGCCAACCCCTCCTTGATGACACACAGCGCTGGCCATGTGGTGCAGAACGTCCTTCAACTGACCTCAGCCCTCCCGGGACACGGGTCAGGGCAGCCCTGCAGGGGAGCGACTGCCTCACCTGGGGGGCACCTGCTCAGCTCTTCACTCAGGACCACCCCCACCGGGCACCGGGCACCCAGGAAGGTCTGTCTTTTCCTCCATCCCAGGGATGCAGCCAAGCGTTGTTCATCTCCTTTGTTCTCCTAACAGCTCCACAGCACAGAGGCCATGGGAAGCCTTCCGAGTCCTTCCCGTGACTTTAGTTACCTGCAGTCAACCATGGTCCAAAAATGTTAAATGGAAAATTCCAGGAGTAAGCAATGTGTAAGTTATAAACTGCACAACTTCCTGAACAGTGTGCTGAGGGACCCGCCCCACCCAGGACGGGAATCACCCTGGTCCAGCGTCTCCAAGCTGTACACGTTTCCCTCCAGCTAGGCGCTTAGGAGCCCTCTAGGTTATCTGAGGGGCTGTCTCAGTGCCCCAGTGCTGGTGTTCACGTCAGCCTTATTTTACAACATAACTTTCGTCACAGTGTATTGTCCTAATTGTTCTGTTGCAGGGGCGGGAACAGCACCGGGTGCTGGCCGGCGCAGTCAGACCCCACCTGGGTTCAGCAGCCTTGGCACTAGGAAAGAATTCAGAGCTGAGATTCAAACTATAAGAACATTTATTTGGTAAGTTACAGAGGAAGAAGAAGTGATTCCTAGAAGAAATGGGCTTCGGAAACACGTTATAGAGGGAAAGGAAGGGCTCTTGGAGCTTGGGAGTGAGGAAGCTGATGGTGACACCCTGAGGGGGGGGCAGGGAAAGGCACAGGCCGCTCCCGGGAGAGCATGCTGGGTCCTCGCCTAAGGGTTCTAAGGATGGAGAGTTAGGGGCGGTCCCGGGGAGGATCTCAGCAGATAGTCAACAGCTTTCCAGGTGTGTCCTTTCAGGGTGGTGGTCCCCACGGATTGACTGGCTGGTCCAGGGCAGGGGGTCATTGTCCGATGCTGCTGGTTCTGAGGCTGCTTTTGCTGCTTTTCTGGGCCTGGAGCTGAAATACAACTTGAGGCCTAGATGTCATCTCAGGTCCAAACTGCCTGGCCAGAGACAGGCCAGGGGAGGAGAGGCCTCCCTGGGGGCGAGGTCCCACCTACAATTGTCCATTAGGCACCTGGGCTGGCCACCCTGGCGACCTTCTGTACCTGACCCACCGACCTTGCTCTGCTCATGTCTGTCTCACTGCCCACCGCAGTCCTATTTTATTGCTAGTTGTTGTTCATCTCTTTTTGTGCCTAATTTACTAAATTAAACTTTGCCATAGGTATGTATGCAGGGAAAACTAGTACATGCAGGGCTCAGTGCTATCCACAGTTTCAGGCACCACTGAGGGTCTTGGAACGGATTCCCTGTGGATAAGGGGGGACAACTGTACCCTGGTCTGCGTCCTGGTTACCTGGGGTCTGTGTATATCTTTAATATCCAAAAGTGTATACTCAAGACTTACACACTTGACCATTCATATGCTGCATGGCAACAACATTTTTAAAGGAGTGATGCGAGAGACTTTATCAGCCAAATTAATCAATTCAAACACGCCAATAGCTTGAGTGCAGACCTTCTCAGGCACCTGCAAAGGCCGAATCCCCACCTCGCCATCCGCCCGCTCACCCCTCCCGGCGGCGGCTGAGTATGTAACAGTGCTTCCGAGGACTCCGCTGCCTGCTGGCTTTGACAATAACCGATCATGATTACAAACAGCTTTCGAGGGGAGCATTTCTTTGGTCTTCATTAGGTTTATTTGTGGCTGTTCCAATGCGGTTTCTGGGAGAAGAAAGAGAACGCCGATGGTAATGAGGCCCTCCTAATTGCAGTCCTCACTGACTGTCGTATTAGAAACATTGGAGGAAGTATAGCAATTAGAGCTTTGGGAAATATTGAAAAACAAAGTGAAAAGAGGCCTCAAAGTGCAAGGACACCAAGAGGCAGCCAGGAGCGCCTGCCCGGCCGAGTGGACCCGGAGCCACCCTGGACGTCTGCCTGGGCCCCTGGGGCGCTGGGTGACGGTCTGAGGAAAAGGCAAGTTTCCTCCCTACCCCCCAACCCCCCTGCCCCCAGACATGGCTGTGCACTAGCCCGTGGAGACGGCTTGTACACAGGATGGTAATAATGGCAGCACATGTCAGTGAGATGCATGTGTGCACCAGCCCGCTCTGTCCACACCACCGGCAGCGGCCTCGCTGCCATTCTAAAGATGAGAGGTGGAGGCCCTTCTCACGTCTCACACAGCAGGTGGCAGCCCCCACTCACAGCAGGGCTGCCTGAAGTCAAAGGCATGGCCATAAACAACGCATTATCCCTGTCTTCTTCAGTCCCAAAGCCCTGGCTTCCTCTAGCCACCAGCACGCCAGCAAGGCCACACTTGCTTGTGGGTCCACACCAACGCCTCCCACCAACGCTTTGGCATCTCTCCTCTGAGATCCTCCTCCCAGTCGCCAGACGAGGTAACCAGCCTCTTGCTCACCCTCAGCCCTGCAGCCCTCCCTGCAAGCTCCCTGAGAATGAGCTCTTCCATTTCGCCACTCCTCCTCCCGGCCGACATCAGGGGTCCACGGTGCTTCATCCGTCCCTCCAAGTCTGCCTTGAAGAATTCTAGTCGTGTTCATCGTTCATCTCCCAACATCCTCAACTGCCAACCAAACGTACCTTTTCCTCTGACCTTGGCCCCCCACGACCCTTAAAGTGGAATATAAGCAACAGGAGGGAGGAGATTTGGACTGTTTTATTTCTTGCTGTCACTCTGACACAAGAGTGACTGCACATAGTAGGTGCTCACTAAATAAATAAATAATTTGGCAATAATTTTCCAAATGAATACGAGCTTTCTTTTCCCACTGGAAATACATCCTCTACATTTCTAGGCATCTCTTCGTACGTGATGCTTTCTTATTTACCAGAAAAGCGTCCTCCATGATTTTTTTTTTTTATCAATCGCTTTCTTTAGACTTATACCTCCATGCCTTCCAACCTGGCCCAGACAGGTCCATATGGCCACTCTTACAACACAAAACACATTTGGAGTTCTAAAGCCTGACTTACAGGGTCATTACCTGTATGTCACTGGTCCAGTGCCACCTCAGATAAAGGTGTTCTCAGATCCACCCGGGTGGTCCCTCAAAGAGAAGGCATTTCACCACACAGTGTGCTATGTCCACCAGGAAACAAGATCGAAACTGCATTTCCACCTCCTCATTGGTACTGGGGCGCCAAGAGAAACACTGGTGCCTTAAGTAAGGGCTGCTAATTGCTTAGTCATCTCCTACCGACAGTGAGGACAGGCTTGGTTAAGGGTTTGTATTAAGGCTCATTAAAGGGAAGACTGTGTGGCAGCTTCTGGGTTGCTTGGGAGGGAGAGACTTTGCAGAGAGATGCTGAGGGGGCGGAGTGAGGTGCAACGTGGAGGAAAGAAAGTTCAGGTAAATGAGGAAGTGACTCGGGGGAGGGAGGACAGCTGGTGACTCGCAAGTAGCATAGATCACGTGCTCAGATCTGACATATGTTGCTGTTGATTAAAGCAAATGCAGTCCTTCTTGATGAACGCGCACCAGGTCCCACTCTAAGCCCTTATGTGCATGACTGCATTATCCTCTCGGCCATCCCACAAGCTGGGGATTATTGTCATTCCCATTTTATGAATGAGCAAAGTGAGGCCAGGGACATGGAGTAACTTCCTGAGTGTCCCCTAGAGAAGCTGTTTCTACAGCTCCTACTCCTGGACGCTAGAGCGCGGTGGTCAGGAGTGGGAGTGTAGGGGCTTTATATTTTTAAATATGTTTGTATTGAATTCAGAGAGGAAGAGAGAGGCAGAGAGAAATGACGAGAGAGAATGATTGATCGAGACTGCCTCCTGCAAGCGCCCCCTGGGGATCAAGCCCATAACCTGGACATGTGCCCCGCCTGGAATTGAACCCAGGATCCTTCAATCCACAGGCTGGCGCTCTATCCACTGAGCCAAATCAAGTACGGCTTTTATTTGTTAGTTTAGTTTTTGGTTTAGTTTAGTTTAGTTTAGTTTAGTTTAGTTTAGTTTAGTTTAGTTTAGGGGCTTTAGAGTGTCTAGAACAGGGGTAGGCAAACTTTTTGACTCGAGAGCCACAATGGGTTCTTGAACTGGACCAGAAGGCCGGAACAAAAGCATGGATGGAGTGTTTGTGTGAACTAATATAAATTCAAAGTAAACATCATTACATAAAAGGGTACGGTCTTTTTTTGCAATAGTTTTGTTCATTTCAAACGGGCCGGATCCGGCCCGCGGGCCATAGTTTGGCCACGGCTGGTCTAGAAGCTTCTCTATCACCCAGCAGTCCCTTGATTTACTCTGCAAATAACTTCCCGACTGCCCACAATGAACCAACACCATGCTCTGTACTCCATATATAAGTAGCATGTTAGAAAGTTCCCTTGGAGATGGGCTCACATTGCAAGCTGAGTATAAATGCTCATATCTGTTACCCCCAAACCCATGAGACAAATCCATAACAGCGTGGGAAAAACAAGAAAGTGTCAGAGTGCTCAGGAATTTTACATTAAAGCTGACAGTGGGGAGGCAGACAGCACACAACCTGCAGATGAACACGCTGGAGGAAGCATCACCTCAGAGCCTGCAGGGGGCGCTCCAGAGAAGGGAGGGAGGGGAAGGGATCCATGTCAGTGGGTAGGAAGGAAGGGGGGGACTTGTCAAGGTGATAAAGTGGGGGATAGAACACCCGTGCCAGCCTGTGCTAACAGCGAGAAGCCGGCCAGCTGAGAGCACTGAGGGGGCAGATGAATTGAAGAAGTCTAATACTCAGATCGATGGTGAAAATAAACATCAAGACGAAAGAGAAAAAGTCTCAGATAGAAGACAAGAGCCACTTAAAATCCCTTATCTTCCCTTGTCTTCCTCCCACTTGACTTTATTTTTAATGGAAGAAACTGAATTTTGAATTCGTGTGAGTAGAGGACAGAAAGTGCCATTGCAATTCCTATGGTAACTCACAGACGTGGTAACTCACTCATATGGCAAGATCGCTGGCTGCGGAGGGCCGAGCCTGAGAATCTCTTCCCTTTCCCTAACGCAGGGAGAAAGCCCTGAGGCGGGTGCAGCTGCAGCTCAGGTCAGGGGAGGTGCCCTGGAGGCCTCTGTCCTCAGCATATGATCTCAACACAACCCTACACACATGACTGGGCAACCACACAGCACATAGTCATAGGAATGATATCCAAAATATGTAATGACTCCCTATACACTGACAAGAAAAACCAAACCACTCCATTTTTCAGATGAGCAAAAGCCATGAACAGAATTCACAAAGGAAGACGTAGAGATGAGCCATGAACACAGGGAATGCTGCTCATCACCAGTCACCAGGTCAACAGCTCCTAAACCACAAGGAGGTACCACTCTAACACTAGAGGAGTGGCCAAATCAGGAAGACCGGCAGAACCTAGATGCGAATAAGGACCTGGAGAGACGAACCCTTATCCATTGCTGGGAGGATTGTAAGATCATAGAGCTACTCTGGAAAATAGCCTGGCAGTTTCTCAAAATACCATACTTAGCAATTCAATGCTAGCTCAAAAACTTACCATTTTGGGTTACCATATAACTTACAATTGCACTTTTAGAGATACATCCAAAAGAATTGGAAATAGGTTTACACAAAAACTTGTACACAAATGTGCATAGCAGCATTATTCATAATAGCCCCAAAGTGGAAACAACACAAATGGCCATCAACTGATGAAGGGAGCCTGGCCGGCATGGCTCAGTGGTTGAACATCGACCTATGAACCAGGAGACCACAGTTCGATTCCCAGTCAGGGTAAATGCTTGGATTGAGGCCTAGATCCTCAGTGTGGGGAGTGCAGGAGGCAGCCAATCAATGATTCTCATCATTGATGTTTCTATCTCTCTCTCACTCTCCCTTCCTCTCTGAAATCAATTTAAAAAAATATATTTTTAAAAAGCTGGTGAATTAATGTTTATTGCATGTAACATTATTAGATTTAAAATCTTTTTTCTTGAATTAAAAAAAAAAAAAAAAGCTGATGAATGGAAAAACCAAATACATATCCATACAAAGGAAGAGTATTCAGCCATTAAAAAGGAATGAAGGACTGACACATGCTAAAACATAAATGAACCTTGAAAACATCATGTTAGTGAAAGAAGTCAGTCACAGAGACCACATTTTATGATTCTGTTTATATGAAATGTTCATAATAGACAAATCCCATTGAGATTAGTGGCTGCCAGGGGCTGTGGGAAGGAGTGAAATGGGGAACAATTGCTAACACATATGGGGCTTCCCTTTTGGAATGATAAAATTGTTCTTGCACAGCGGTGTGGCTCAGTGCTTGAGCATCGACCTATGAACCAGGAGGTCACGATTCGATTCCCTGTCAGGGCACATGCCCAGGTTGCAGTCTTAATCCCCAGTGTGGGGCATGCAGGGGGCATCCAATCAATGATTCTCTCTCATCATTGATGTTTTTATATCTCTCTCCCTCTCTGAAACCAATAAAAATATATATTTTTTTTAATTCTAAAATTAGATACTGGTGATGGTTGTACAACTTCGTGACTGCACTAAAAATCATTGAATTGTACATTTTAAGGGGTGAATTTTATGTATATGAATTATATCTCAATAAAGCTGTTATTTGAAAAATTCACCTTTGACAGAGGATGGGGGCGTGGGGATGGCACAGTGAGCACTGAGGGCCCAAAGGGAGTGAAGGGGTTTGAAATCGGTGCTGTGGGCGTGTGAGGGTTGCTGAGCAGGGAAGAGGCCCCATCTGAGATGCAGGACCACAAGGCTGCTGTGGCACCGCCAGCAGGGGTGGGGGCATTTCACACCTGTAATTTCTAGTGGCTGGGCCATGAGCTCCGAGGCCCCAGGTGTCAGCGTAGGCCCCACAGTGGGCACGCAGCCTGGCAGCGCTCAGTGGGAAGAGCTGGGAGCACCTGCCGCTCCTTCCTGCCCACATCGAAAACACTCGGCTTTCACACCCAACACGAAGAAAGCTGAGGACTCAGCTCCCTGTTTCTCAAGTCAAATTTCTGGAACAAAAATATCTACTGAACCTGCTGTCTAAGCATCAGGCAGGGGAAAGAATAAAGAGAAAAAAGAAAAGGAAGGCATTTTTCCTAGTAATTAAATCTGAATTATTCTCAACCCATTAGACACTTTTTTTCTCTCTGATGTAGAAGAATACATTTTCATTTCTTGCCTTTTGGCTGAGAGCTTTCACGTATATAGGAAGCCTGGGGCCCAGGCCAGACCCTCTCCTGTGTCATCAACAAACCCTCACCTGAGCTGCTCAAATGAGCCAATTTTACCGAATGCCTTAACCCTTCCCCTTAATTAATTTGTCTAAGGCTTGTGTATTATGAGGGTTCTTTAAATTGCTGCAAGTGACTTAGTTTCAAGGAACTGAGGCAAAGCAAGGAATTTATTGGCCAAAGTAACTAAACCTTGGGAAGATGAGGAAGCAGGTGCCTCCATGAACAATAAAACCAAGAACCAAAGGAGCTCAGGTTCTCTGCTCCTATTTAGCTCATGACCTTCCCAGCCACCCCCACTGTCAACTTCCCTTGCACGCCAACACACATACACACACCAGTTGGGTGGCACTTGCTTTTCTTTAGACCTGTTTTCTCCCTGAAGCTAAAAGCATGGCCACCAGTGGTAGCCAAGCTCATATCTTTTCAGCTTTGCCCCATTTCCCATAGTTTTGTTATTTTTAAATCACTTTTTTGTGATTTTTTTCTCTTTTCTTTCATTTTTTTATTTTTTAATTACAGCTGACATATAATAAATATTATATTAGATTCAGGTGTACACCCTGGTGATTATACATCATATATACATTATAGAAAGAAGCTCTTCATATATCCTTCAATTCTAAATGATAGCTTTGCTGGTTATAGTAATCTTGGTTATAGGTCCTTGCTTTTTATCACTTTGAATATTTTGTACCACTACCTTCTGGCCTGCAAAGTTTGTTGAGAAATTAGCTGTCTTATGGGCACTCCCTTGTAGGTAACTAACTGCTTTCCTCTTGGTGCTTTTAAGATTCTCTCTTTACCTTTAGCCCTTGGCATTTTAATTATGATGTGTCTTGGTGTGGGCCTCTTTGGGTTCATCTTGTTTGGGACTCTGTACTTCCTGTACTTGTATGTCAATTTCCTTCACCAGATTAGGGAAGTTTTCTGTCATTATTTTTTTCAAATAGGTTTTTAATTTCTTGTTCTCTCTCTTCTCTTTCTGACATTCCCATTATTTAAATACACTTGAAGTTGTCCCAGAGGCTCTTAACACTATCTCTATTTTTTAAATTCTTTTTTTGCTGTTCTGGTTAGATGTTTTGTTTGCTTCCTTATAGTCCAAATCAATTTGATTCTCAGCTTCATCTAGTCTACTATTGATTGCCTATAAGTTATTCTTCATTTTAGTTAGTGTGTCCTTCATTCCTGACTGACTCTTTTTTATGGTTTCTCATGCTATTTAAGTCCCTGGAAGCTCTCACTATGTTTCTTGAGCTTCTTTATAACCATTGTTTTGAACTCTGTATCTGTTAGTTAGCTTGCCTCCATATCATTTAGTTCATTTATTGGAGATTTCTCCTGGTCTTTCATTTGGGACCTGTTTCTTTGCCTCCGCATTTTGGCTGCTCCCCTATGTTTGTTTGTATGTATCAGGTAGAGCTGCTACGTGTTCCAGACGTGGTAGAATGGCTTGTGTAGTAGGTGTCCGGTAGGGCCCAGTGGTGCAGCCTCCCCAGTCACCCGAGGTAGGCGCTCCAGGTGCACCCCTGCGTGGGCTGTGTTTGCTGTTGAGCTTTGATTGCTGTTGGTGACTTTGCTGTTGACCTGATTTCTGCAAGTGACTTAGTTTCAAGGAACTGAGGCAAATCAAGGAATTTATTGGCCAAGGTAACTAAACCTTTGGAAGACGAGGAAGCAGTTGCCTCCATGAGCAATAAAACCAAGAACTCAAAGGAGCTTAGGTTCTCTGCTCCTATTTAGCCATCAGGCCAATCAGTTGCAAGGACCAGCTGTGACTACAGCAGAGGAGCTGATGTGCAGGAGTCAACCCTAAGGAGCAGGACTTGCTTCAATAGGGCCTTGGTGCTCACTGAGTCCACCCCTTGAGTAGGTCAGTCTTGGAGATGGTAGGGTTGTAATCCGGCACAGTCTGAAGCTGTCCACTGGGTGCACTGGCTCTGGGGCCTCCTGGGAGGTGCAAAGTTAGCCAATGCCTGTGCCCTGCCTGGGGCCACCTGGCATGAGCTAAAGAGAAATTTGCAGATGGCTGCTACTTGTCCTTGGCTTGGAATTTCCCAGGAGAAGCCAAGCTGCAAACCAAGACTGATTGCCACTAGTGCTGGGCCTGCACTACTTAGCAAGAGGTATGTGGTATGCAGAGGCCAGATGCTGCTTGTTTGAGAGGTTTTAGTAGGCATGAGGCAAGAGAGACCATTTGTATAGAAAACTACTAGAAATGGTTTGGTTGGGCCCACAAGTTGAGTGTGGGGGTCTTCAGGGAATCACCATAACAGAGCTAAAAGTGTTAGCCAAATTGATGGAGACTCAGATATGGAGTCCCCTGTGGGCTCTGGTGAGGGGGTGCCTCAGAAAAGGAACAATGGCCCTTGTCAGCACTTTTTTTCTGGCAGAAAGCTGCCCCCTACCCAGCTCTTGCCTTGATGCTGAACAATTCAGTTTCTCCTTGTATGTCCTTGGTTCATTTCAAGCTATTGCCCCAGTGCTGCAGCCCAGAGGGAGTGAGTCAGAGTAAGTCCATATGCAGGCCCTTTAAGAGGAACCCCTGGGACTCCAGCAGCCCTCCGTCTCACTCAGCCACAATTCCACTGGTCTTTATAGCCATAAGTAATAGGGACTTCTCTTCCTGGCACTGGAACCCTGGGCTGGGGGGACCTGGTCTGGGGCTGGGATGCCCTCGCTCCTCAGGGGGACCTCCACAGCTGAGATATCCCTCTCAATTTTTATCTGCCACAGGTATGTGTGGGACCAGCCCGTTCTGCATCTCTACCCCTCTTACCAGTCTCAATGTGGCTTCTTTTTTGAATCCCTAGTTGTAGAACTTCTATTCAGCTATATTTCAGGTGGTTCTGAATGATGGTTGTTCTGTAATTTAATTCTAATTTTGATATGCTTGTGGGAGGATGTAAGGACCTATACTGCCATTTTGACTGGAACTCCTTTCCCATTTAGAAAATTGTAAGGGAGGTTCTGGTTTTCTTGGCCTGGTCTTGATGCCCTACAGCCAAATGAACAGGGCATGTTCTGACTGGCAGCCCCCATTAAACCATGTTGGTGGAAGGTAGGAGGAGGAGCTCCCCTGAAGAAGGAAGGTGATCTTCCCAGTGAGAGAGGAGTCCAGGACAAGCAAAGCTACAGACGGGTAGGTATTCAGAGGAGCTGAGACAAGCTCACTCGATGGGAAGAGCTGCAAAGTATGGTGGCTGATTTTGAAACCCACGAAGGGGAAAATGGAATATTCCATGGGAGTTAGGGCTGAGACAGGAGTGGAACAAGGTAGTTGGAGTAATTGACCCTTAAGTTAAGGACAGGGGATTGAGTAGGAATTTCCCAGATGCGAGAAGGGAGGAAACATTCTAGGCAGAGATAATTACAAAAGTAGAAATGAAAAAGTGAGGAAAATGCAGTGCATCAGGATTGCTAAAAGTAGTTCGTTGTGGTTAGAGGATGAAATGCAAAGAGGGAGATGGGATGGCAGCAGCTGGGCTCAGGAGAAAGCAGGGAGCCCGCAAGCAGCTCCTGCAAGCCATGCTAATGAGTTAGGGCTTTAGCCAAAGCAACAGGAGATACAGATAGTTTTTAGCAGAGAAGGAATATGTTTAAACTTATAATTTATACACATGAGATACCACTGCACTCCTATTGGAACACCTAAAACTAAAAACATAAATAATAGTGCAGGTTAGCAAGGATGTAGAGCAACTGGAATTCTCATACATTGCTGGCAGAAATGCAAAATGGTAGAGCCACTTTGGAAAATAAATTTGGCAGATTCTTATAAAGTTAAGCATGCACTTACCACAGAAATCCCGCTCCTATATATTTACCCAAGAAAATGAGAACTTGCATTCACTCACAGATCTGTACATTAGTGTTTACAGCAGATCTGCTTGTGGTAACCCAAACTAGAAACAACCCAAATGTCCTTAAACTGGTGAATGGCGAAGCCAACTGTAATACATCCATCCACACTACAGAATATTAATCTGCAATAAAAAATAATAGAATAACTTGAATAAATGTCAAATGCAATATGCTAAGTGCAAGAAGCCAGCCTCCAAAGTCTACATACTGGCCTGGGCAGTGTGGCTCAGTTGGTTGAGGGTGACCTCATGTACCATGAGGTCCCTGGTTTAATTCCCAGTCAAAGCACATACCTGGATTGCTGGCTTGATCTCCAGTGGGTGGGGGGGCATGCAGGAGACAGCCAATCAATTATTCTCATCATTGATGTTTCTATTTCTCTCTCCCTTTCCCTTCCTCTCTGAAATAAATAAAAATATATATTTTTTAAAAATTCTACATATTGTATGATTGTATTTGTATAACAATCTGGAAAACACAAACCAATGGGGACAGAAACCGTATCAGAGGTTTCCAGGGGTAAGACGTGGCAGCACGATGGAATCTGGGGGGTGATGGAACTATTCTATATACCAATTTGGGGGATGGTTTCATAACAAGATGTATCTGTCAAAACTCATAGATCTGGACAACTAAGAGTGAATATTGCTGGATGTAATTTTTAAAAGTGAAATGGTAATGATTGCATATCGGACCAGTCCTCCAGCTGCAGGGAATGCACGGGAGAGGGACATGGCTGGACTTAGGAGCATCCAATCTCATGGTGGTGGCGCAGGATCGGGGCGTGGCAGTGGCAATGAAAGGAGGCGGACCCATCCGAGCAATGTTTAGGAAAGGGACTCAGTAGGACTTGGTGAATGCATGAGTGGAGTTTGGGTTATAGTGACAGAAAGCCAAAGAGACAGAGGATTTGAAAATAGGTGAGAGCATCTCTGAGTGATTGACTGTGGGACCCAGATAGGAAGGGAAGTCCCTTGAGAAGGACTAAAGGATGAGAAAGATGAACAGGTCAAACAGCAAGTGTATTGGGATTGATTGAGTAGAATAGTTGGAAGGAGCGGGGGATGACATCAAAATAGGCCACTGAAGTCTGAGCTTTCAGATCTAGAACAAGGTGCAAGAGAGAGGGCGACTGGAGCTTTCCCAGTAGCTTTGGCTCGTGGTGCCTTCCATGGCATAGTAAGACTTAAAGGTGGACGATATTCCTGGTTCATCTTTGCAGTTCTCTTCTCCTAGGTGCCTAGTGCCGAGCCCAACGGTTCTCAACCTTAACCACATCCCCTAGGGGGCATTTTAAAATCCTCAGGCCCAGCAGTGCCCTGACCAACTAGCACCATATCTCTACGGATGGGGCCCAGGCAGCAATACTTTTTAAAGCTTCCTAGGCTATTCCAATGTGCAGTCAAGATTGAGAAGCGCTGATGTAGCTCACTGCTTGTCACATTGGTTCTCAATCCTGGCTACATATTAGAATCACCTGGGGAGCTTTTAAAATCCATAGATGCCTACTGATCCATGTTTTCTCTCACATCAATGTTTCTCTCTCCCTTCCTTTCTCTCTAATATATATATATACAGATGCCTAGGCCTTGCTCCCACAGATTCTGTTAATTGGTCGGGAGTAAGACCCTTGTATCTTATTTATTTTTAAACTTTCCAGACACTTTTAATGGGTAACCCAGGTTAAAATGACCAGTCTCACACATAGAAAAAAGTTCAACAAATGCTTATGATTTCAAATATTATTTCCATCTCTGTCCTCTCTCCTGGGCCAGAGACCCAGAATTAACCCAATGACCTGATGCACATGGTCCCCTATGTGTGCCGCAGGTGGGTCAAGCTCAACATGTCCAAGATTAAACATCTCCCAACAGCCCTTGCAAGCCAGTGGGAGAGTTAGCCTTTTGCTGGGAACTGGTCCCAAGTTTGGTGATTGAATGGTATCCCATGATCATTCAGAGAGTAAAAGGATAACTGAACAGAGGCTGGGGATGGTAGAGACTCATCACTCAAGGTTCAAGAGTTCAAGGAACTGCCGAAACCGGTTTGGCTCAGTGGACAGAGCGTCGGCCTGAAGACTGAAAGGTCCCAGGTTCGATTCCGGTCAAGGGCATGTACCTGTGTTGCGGGCACATCCCCAGTAGGAGATGTGCAGGAGGCAGCTGATCGATGTTTCTCTCTCATCAGTGTTTCTAACTCTCTATCTCTCTCCCTTCCTCTCTGTAAAAAATCAATAAAATATAAAAAAAAAAAAGTTTAAAAAAAAAAAAAGAGTTCAAGGAACTGAAGAATGAAATCCAATCAGGGTCAGAGATTGTTGAGTTGACAGGCAAAGAAGCAGGAACATGGGTACAAGTGAAGGACTCTCCACCTCATCCCATCATAGGCTTATTGAGAGAAACGAATCAACTGTAGGAAGAGTCTGGAAGCATCAGCATGCAGAGGATGGCAGATTTTACATTAAAAGTTGCTCACTCAGAGAGTCCTCCATTTTAACATGCAAAATAATCTTCTGGGGATTCTTCTGCCATATGGACCTCCTCCTCTCCCTAAGTCATTCCAAGTAACTCCTGCCTTGGGCTATTGTATTTGCTGTTCCCTCTGCCTGGAGTACTCCTCACCCCACCCCAAATATTCACAAGGCCCACTAGCCTTCTCCAGGTCTTTACTCAAATGCCACCGTCATACTCCCTACTCCCCTTCTGGATCTATTTCCTTCTCTAGCATTTATGAGTAGCTGATATACTATATATGTGGTGTTTCTCCATCAGCTGTTACCTTCCTGCACAGGGATTTAGACTGTTTCGTTCCCTGGCATATCCAGAGCCTAGAACAGTCCCTGGTAGACAGCAGGCACCCAATAGATGAATGAATGAGTGGAGAGGTTAAAATTGCAGACTCTACCCCGAGAGTAGAACCCAGCAGGTCTGGGTGGGGGCCAGGAATGTACATGTGTACCAGGTGATTCTAAAGGAGATGGTTAGAGGCCACACATTAAAAAAACAAACCAAAAAACAAAACAAAAACATTTTCTAGACAAAAAGAGAAAAAAAGAGTTGGTTTTGACTGAATGCAACTGTCTTGATATCAGGTGGAGAGCGGGAGGCTGGGGACTCAGGATCCTGGCCATCTTCACTAGTTTCTTTCCTGTGCTGACGCGTCTCACATCTGGTGATTTCACAGAGGGAAGTGAGTGTGCGCAGCAGGCAAGGATGTGGGTGGCCAGCTCCTTGAAGGGTGACTTCCTGGGGGAGCCCAACTGCACTTCTGGGCAAAGTCCTAGGCGGAAGAAGCCCAGTTCCTGCCACGGGGCAGGGCCTTCAGGAAGCGGGAATCTGAGCTTGGCAGGGACTGAGCTGATACCACAGCAACAGTCCTTTTCACCGAAGTGCTGCTCAGACAGCCAGGTTCAACAGTGCTGGTAAATGTTTAACACCCAGCTCTGAGGGGGGAAATGCATGCCTGCATATATAAGCACAAGTTTTTCATAAGTTTTACTGATATAAGATGCATATTACAGTATTTGCAAATAATAATAAAATATAAAATACCCTTCATTGTAAGTTACATATAGCAAAGTAATTCTTTTTTAAAATTTCGTTGTGGTTAAAAACACTTAGTTATGTCCCCCTAACAGATTTTAAGTGTAAAATACAGCATTGTTAACTAGGAGCACAGTGTTCTAAGCAGATCTCTAGAACTTATCTTGCACAACTGAAACACTATTGCCTGTTAAGAACTCCCATCTTACCTGGAGAGCATTATGCTAAGTGAAATAAGTCAGTGACAGAAAGACAAGTATATTATCTCAGTCAGATGTGGAATTTAATGAACAAATTGAAGCAAAATAGAGACAGACTCATAGATACAGAGCAGGCAGACAGCTTGGGTGTGGGGGGCGGGGGGGGGCAGAGGGTGGAGGGATTGAGCAAAAAAGAAAAAAAAAGAGAGAGCTCGTGGACATGGACAACAGTGTGGTGATTGCGGAGGGAAAAGGAGGTGGGTGGACGTGGAAGAGGGCATAGAGGGGATAAATGGTGATGGAAGAAAATATGTAAATAAATAAAAACAAAACAAAAAAAAACGCCCATCTTTTTTTTTCTTTTTTTAAAAAAATATATTTTATTGATTTTTTACAGCGAGGAAGGGAGAAGGATAGAGAGTTAGAAACATAGATGAGAGAGAAACATCGATCAGCTGCCTCCTGCACACTCCCTACTGGAGATGTGCCCACAACCCAGGTACATGCCCTTGACTGGAACCGAACCTGGGACCCTTCAGTCCGCAGGCCGACGCTCTATCCACTGAGCCAAACCGGTTATGGCAAAACTCCCATCTTTTGTTGCCCCCAGCCCCTAGCAACTACAGTTCTATTCTTTGTCTCCATGATTTTAACTATTTTGAATACTTCATATAAGTTTCTTCATGCAGTACTTGTCCGTCTGCAACTGGCTTATTTCACTTAGAATAATGTCCTCCAAGTTCATTCATGTTGTCATATGTATCCAAACTTCATTTCCTTTTATGGACAAATGATACTCCACTGTATGTTCATACCACCTGTTTTTTTAAAAAATATATTTTTATTGATTCCTTCCAGTATATTCTTCATTTCAGATACTGTATTCTTCATTTCTGACTTTTTTATGGTTTCTATATCCTTTATCATGCTGTTGTAGTTCTCACTAAGTTCCTTGAGCATTTTTCTGAACTGTGTATATGATAACTTGCTTGCTTCCATTTCACTTAGCTCTTTTTCTAGAGATTTCTCCTGTGCTTTCATTTGGGGCATGTTTCTTTGTCTTCCCATGCTGGCTGCCTCTTTCTGTTTGTTTCTATGCATTAGGTAGCTCTGCTATAGTTGTCAGGGTGAGGTCAGCAGAATTTATTGGGCCAAAACAGACCAAGATTTGGTTCTGTGGAGGGAGAGCTTTGCATTGGTTGGGCTTTTGAGGAATAAAAGGCCCCTGTTCTAGACTCACAGAACTCAATCTGCCCCAGATTCTGCCCAGAGCTCCGTCTCAGCAGGGTGGGGCCACTGGGAGTCAGGAAGGTGGGGCGAATGGATCTCCTGTGAGGGGGAGGTGCCAGTCAGGTTTGGGGGAAGCTGTGGAGTGGCCCCTACCCGAGAGCCACACAACTCAGTCTGTCCCATATTCTTCTCAGCCCTTGGCAGGGCAGAGTTACCAGAAGTCAAAAGGGGGCCGTCAGGAGCCCAGAGGGTGGAGCTAGTGGATTCCCATGAGGGGAGGCACCAGTAAGCTTTATGGGAAGGTATGAGGAATGGCCCTTGCCCCAAAGCCACATAACGTAGTCACTGACACTCTTGAGTCTGCCCTGATTTCTACACCCCAGGCCAGGCAACTGACTCCTCAGCAGGATGTAAGCTCCACAGGGTTGGGCAGCAGGGAGTCCAGAGTGTAAACCTATTGCATTCCCCCAGGTTAATGCCATATGGAGGAGAGTGCTCCACCCAGGAAAGATGGCATCTGCAGTGTGGGAGCTGAACTCAGCTCAGGGATCCTGCTGGCTATCCCTCCCCAGAGCCACAAACTCCAGTCTCCCCTCTCTCAACTTTAGTCTGCTCCACCATCCCTCCACCAGAGCCCAGGGTAGTGGCTGCTAACAAAATTTTGTGTGTTGCCCCTTTAAGAGAGCACCTGTGTCTCTAGCAGATTCTTGTCTCTCCCTGGCGGACAGAATCTCCATTGATTTTCACAGCCAGATGTTATGTGGGCTCCTCTTCCTGGCTCTGGTGCTCCGGGTTGGAGAGCCTGGCTTAGGGTTGAGACACTACACTCCTCAGGAGGAAGCCTTGCAGTTGAGATATCCCTCAGGAACCTCTGCCACCACCCATGGGAGTGGAGCCAGTCTTTTTTGCATCTCTGCCTTTCCTACCACTCTCAATATGGCTTCTTCTGTAAATCCTTGGTTATAAGACTTCCCTTCAGCTAGTCTTCCATTGGTTATTCAGGTTAACTATTCTACAATCCTAGCTAATAAAAGGGTAATATGCAAATTAACCATCACTCCATCACAAAGATGGCAGTGCCCATAGCCACAAGATGGTGGGGCCCAGTCCTCTCAGCACCGCAGGAGTCCCCCAGTCCTGGGGGAGCGGCCACTGAGAGCGGACAGTGTGAGCGGCCTGGTGGAATGCTTGCTTGGTCTCCACAGTGATGAGGCAATCGTTCCACCCTGGCCACGGAGGGCCTCTGGGCAGCGGGCACAGAGCGGGGAGTAGGGGGTACACTTGCGTTGTTGCCCCGGCGACAAGGCAAGCATTCCAGGCCCAGCCACAGATGGGCCTCTGGGCTGCAGAGAGCCTCTGGGCAGCAGGCACGGAGCAGCCAGGCCCCACAGAGAGCTACTGGTGCACGGATTTGCGTGCAGGGCTACTAGTTTAGTTATAATTCCAATTTGGTCCTGGGCAGAAGTGAGTGTACCTTCCACCTACTGCTCCACCATATTGAATCCCTTGTGGTCTGTCTTTTGATTTCTTTATAATAACCTAACAGATGTAAGGTGATATCTTATTGTGGTTTTTATTTGCATTTCTCTGATGATGAGTGATATTGAACATCTTTCTTTTTCCTTTGTTATGCCTCCCATCTGCCCCTTTCTGGTGTATGACTGGAATATTATGCATTGGGTTCAAGGAACTCCACTTTTGTCTGAGAGATTATGTGAGTGAGGGGGTTAGTGCTTGCACTGTTAAATGCCAGGCAAACCCCATTGTTTCCAGGATAGGTTTATGCTTTGGACCAGAGCAGGAACTGTGATAATCTTATTCATCTTGTTTGTCTTCTCAGTCTGTGCTGTGTGAAATCATAATCAGCAACCATAAACAGGGATGTAAATTGAAATTAATTAAAATTTAGTTTAAAATTCAGTTTCTCAGTCCCACTCGCTACATTTCAAATGGTTAATAGTACTTATGTTCAGTGCTCTATATCATTGTTTTTGCATCTTTTTTCACTAATGCTCCCCCAAGAAACCTTTTTAGAAGCTTTTCTCCTAGTTGCCACGCTCTCCTAGGAAATTTAATAAGACAGATATACTATATTATGTTCTGTACTATATGCATATTTGTTCTTCATACATAAAAGCATCAAATTGGTTCCTCCAACATTTCTGCCCCCTTGGAGACAATATCACCTCCATCAAGAAGGCATATGCTAGAAGAACAAAGTTGGAGGGATCACAATACCAGATATCAAGCTATATTACAAAGCCACTGTCCTCAAAACTGTCTGGTACTGGCACAAGAACCAACATATAGACCAATGGAACAGAACAGAGAACCAGAAATTGACCCAAGCCACTATGCTCAATTAATATTTGACAAAGGAGGCAAGACAGTCTCTTCAATAAATGGTTTTGGGAAAATTGGACAGATACATGCAAAAAAAATGAAACTAGAACTTATACCATACACAAAAATAAATTCAAAATGGATAAAGGACTTAAATGTAAGATGGGAAGCCATGAAAATCTTAGAAGAATCCATAGGCAGCAAAATATCAGACATATGTCATAGCAATATCTTTACTGATACATCTCCTAGGGCAATGGAAACTACGGAGGAAATAAACAAATGTGACTACATCGAAATAAAAAGCTTCTGCACAGCAAAAGAAACCATCAACAAAACAACAAGAGAGCCCACTGCATGGGAGAACATATTTGCCAATGTTATCTCCGATAAGCATTTAATCTCCAACATTTACTGGGAACTCATACAACTTAAAAAAAGGAAGATAAACAATCCAATTTTTTAAAAAATGGTCAAAGGACCTAAATAGACACTTTTCGAAAGAAGACATAGAGAAGGCCAAGAGACATATGAAAACATGCTCAAAGTCACTAATCATCCCAGAGATGCAAATCAAAACAACAATGAGGTACCATCTCACACCTGTGAGAATCAACAAACGACAAGCATTGGAGAGGATGTGGAGGAAAAGGAGGCACTGCTGGTGGGAATGCAGACTGGTGCAGCCACTGTGGAAAACAATATGGAGTTTCCTCAAAAAACTAAAAACGGAACTCCCATTTGACTCAGTGATCCCACTTCTAGGAATATATCTCAAGAAACCAGAAACACCAATCAGAAAGGATACATGCACCCCTATGTTCATAGCAGCACAATTTACAATAGCTAAGATTTGGAAACAGCCTAAGTGCCCATTAACAGATGAGTAGATTAGAAAACTGTGGTACATCTACACAATGGAATACTACGCTGCTGTGAAAAAGAAGGAACTCTTACCATTTGCAACAGCATGGATGGAACTGGAGACCATTATGCCAGCTGAAATAAGCCAGTCAGAGAAAGGTAAATATCACATGATGTCACTCATTTGTGGAATATAATGAACAACATAAACTGACCAAACAGATCATCCAACCTAAGAGGTAAGATGGGTGGGGGTAGAGGGGAGCCTGGGAGAAGTGGAGGAGAGGAGGGTAAGAGATCAACCAAATGACTTGTATGTATGCATCTGAGCATAACCAATGGACACAGACAGTAGGAGGGTGAGGGCATGTGCTGGGGGGTGGAAGTGGCTGGGGAGAGGTCAATGGGGAGAAAAATAGACTTATGTAATACTTTAAACAATAAAGAATTTAAATTTTAAAAAAGATAGAAGGCATATGCTATATGAACCGGCTGAGATTAGGGTAAAGCACCTAAGGTTCAAATTTTGTTAATTAAAAAAAATTAAAATATTTTAGTTAGAGTTGACATGCAATATTATATTGTGTGTCAGATGTACAAGATAGTGATTAGGCATTTATATACCTTATGAAGTGATGACACCAACAAGTCTAGTACCCATCTAACACCATACATAGTAATTACAATATTATTGACCATATTTACTAGTAAAGTTCAAAATTTAAGGCTTTCACTCCCAGGACCATGCAAGTGGAGGGGCGGCACCGGAAAGTAATAGCCTCCTTACGGTTCGCACCCTGCCTGCCTCACTTGCCTCACCCTAGTCCCGGCCCTGATATGAACATTTCCTTCATCACAGAACGTTCTATCAGATTAGAATTTTGGAAAGATGGAACCAAGAGAGGCATTGGGAGAAACTCCATTTGGAAGAGCTGTAGATGCGTGGTTCTCAACCCTGGCTGCAGGTTAGAGTCCTCTGATGAGCTTCAAAACTCCTGGCACCTGGATGCTGCCCCAGCTGAATTAAGTCTGGATCTCTGGGTGGGGTCCTGAGAGTGGAGCCTTTTCAGCGCCCAGGCAATTCTGCTGTGCAGCCTGGGCTGAGAGTCTCTGCTGTGAGCAAGGAAGGAAGAGTCCACATTGTAGCCAGCAGCATACTTGGGGAAGATCCCCGTTGGCTGTATTTAAGCAGAAAAGTTAAAAAATGAGCTTTAATAACTCTGTGGAACAAAGGATTACATTAATAAAGGAACAATTTGTGGTGTGAAAAACATAGAGAAGTGGCTCATCTGGGGAACTTTATGTCATGGGTGTTGCATGGCTTGGACCTTATGTGAAACTGGAGGCCCAGTGCATGAAATTCGTACAATGGGGGGGGGCGTCTCTCAGCTCGGCCTGCGCCCTCCAGGGATGTCCAACTGCTGGTTTAGGCCCAATGGATCAGGCCTAAACTGGCAGTCGGACATCCCTCTCACAGTCCTGGACGCTGCATGCACCAGTGACCATACTTTTCAGACAGGTGAAAGGCATCTTGCTGTTGTACGGGCAGCTACATTTTTTTACCCTGATTATAAAAAGCAGTATATAACATGATCCTTCTCAAGCAGTAGTGCCATTTTCCCCATCTTACGGGTGGAAAAACTGAAGCAGAGAGAAGTTAAGTAATTGTCTTTGTCACACAGTTATAAGTGTCAGAATCAGGGCTGACCACAGAATGTGCAAGCCAGAGTCCATGCATGTCATGTTAGGGTTTTATTACCAGTATATAGGATGTGCTCTGTACACTTTCACTGACCATCAAGATGGTAATTAATCCAGCGAGGCCCCTAGGTCCAGTGAAGTGTCACCTTGGGGTTAATTTATTAACTCCCTTCCTGACTTTTGTTGGCTGCTTCTGGGGGCCAATGCCAAAGAGACATTTTTAAGGCCCTTGTTAAATCCAGTGCTCACTCTGCATTGGCCCCAGATGAACCGCACAGAGAAAGTATGGTGACTGTAGTCACGGGCAGGACTTACCTCCGCTGAGGGGTGACCAAGTAGCATCACCCTTAGTTGGCCACGGTCTGGTTGTCAAACTAACTCCAATTTAAAGGAGAACAAACTATGGAGGGGATATTGGATTCTAAGTGCCACCAACCATCAGCCTCACCCCAGGCCCATCTCCGCACACACACACACACAGACACACACACACACACACACCAAGAGGATTAGTTGTAGGCACTGCAGTCATCCCCCCTTACCTGTGGGGATACGTTCTGTTACCAGAAGGGACTTGGCCCTGAGTAGGTCTGCCTAGGGCCAGCCGGTAGTGCGTGAGTTCTTGACTTCGTGCAGGAAAACAAGCCTGGGTGAGTTTTAGAGGATGTGTATTAAAGCTGGGGGCAGTGAAACGAAAAGGGTTAGGAAATGAGCTGAGGCTGGGCTGCTTTTGCTCACTAAGAAGCCAGAGAGAAGGGGCCTGGGGGACAGGTTCAGGGGGTTTGCCCAGGACGAACTGTGCTGCCCATTGCTGCCCTGGTTGCAAGCCTTGAGGGGGTCCCTTAGAGTCTAGGACAGTGGTTCTCAACCTTGGCTGCACTTTAGAATCACCTGGGAATCTTTTTAAAATCCTGATTTCTGGGCCTCATCCTCCGGAAATTCTGTTTCTTTGTTATGGGGTGGGGCCACAACATTAGTAACAAAGAAAATTTCTGGAGGATGGGGCCCAGAAGTCAGGATTTAAAAAAGATTCCCAGGTGATTCTCATGTGCAGCCACGGTTGAGAACCACTGGTCGGAGAAGGAGACGGGGAGGTGCAGGCCTGCTGCTGGGCGGGAGAGCGCACTGCACCTTTGACGTGAGGGTTTTAAAGGCTGGGCAGTTTTTGTTTTTGTTTTTTCTTTCTTCTTCTTTTTTTTTTTTCTCTTTAAGGCTGGGCAGTTTGGGGAGGTCTTAGGGGAGGATCTCAGCAGAATATTCATGTGCTTTAGGCTGATGTGCCAAAATGAAGTTTATCTCTTCACTTCGCCTGTCTTTGGGTGTGGCTGGCAAATGGCACTGACTGGATTTCTGCTCCTGTCTCCCTGAGGAGGGAGATTACGCTGTTTACCCTCTGGCTGGGGAGGAGAAGTGTCCCTGGTCTGGGGAAGATGGATTTACCAGGTGGCTGCAAACTGCTGTTGAACTGTCGGTCTCCGTTTCCCTGTGCCGCTTGTCCTGGCTTACTGGCCTGTCCTACTCAGACGCCCCGTGGATGCCCAAAACTGTGAGCGTACCCAACCCTATACATGTATGTTGTAATAAAGTTTAATTTATAAATAAGCACAGTAAGACATTAACAATAGCCAATAATAAAATAGAGATTTATAACAACAGACTGAAATAAACGTTAGGGGAATGTCGTCTCTCCTTTCATGGACTCCTTGCTGAAGTCCGGACTAACTGCACGGAAACCTTATTTTCTTTAATGTGCCCTTTATTTTTTTTTTTCTTATGACTCAAACGGGCGTCACCCAGTGCTCTGACTCTCCCACCTCCCTCTCCCTTGCTCAGTCATTACGCCCTCAGGACAAAGAGGTCTGTCTGGTCAGCACCCGGCAGTCTGAGGAACAAGGCGTGACCACAGAGAGTTTTCAATCCAATGGGGCCCTGGGTGCCCTGGGTGGGGACGGCCCTATCTCGCTGACCCAGGAGACCTCGAGGGGAAGGACTTAGTTGGCCTGATGTCATGTCAGTGTGAGTGAGTGATTGAAAGAAACCCATCTGTCCCAGTTACTGAAACAAAACCACTGGACGCAGAGTATGGGTGCATGGTCCCCAGGGGAGGCGAGAGCATTGGTGAGCTCATTTCCCACCGACAGACAAAAGAGAAAGCACTTTCAAAATGACAATGATTATTTACAAAAACAAAACAAACAAACAAACAAAAACACTAGCCGCTATAACATTAAGTTGAAGTCATTTCTGTCAAAACCATCATTTTGGCATTACTTTGCAGACCTTAACTAATGCAATACATTAATTATTATTTTTTATTACTAGTTAAATAATCCATATAAATATTGGAAAAAGAAGGAGCAAAATTACATTATTTTCATGTGATATAATTGTGTGATTAGAAAATCCAAAAGCCTGTATCAAAAACTATTTGAAATCATTAAACTTTGGTAAAATAGATGATAGAACTTATATAATAATGAATAAAATTTTCTCGTTTTTTTTTCTTTTATTACTTTTAAGTATATTTGTTATTGATTTCAGAGGAAAGGAGAGGGAGGGAGAGATAGAAACATCAGTGATGAGAGAGAGTCATTGCTTGGCTGCTTCTTGCACTCTCCCACACTGGGGATAGAGCCCACAACCCGGGCCTATGCCCTGACGGGGAATCAAACCATGACGTCCTGGTTCGTAGGTTGATGCCCAATCACTGAGCTACACTGGCCAGGCTAAGTAAAATTTTCTGTATGCCAACAGTCAAGGGTAAGACATGGAACTAATAAAAAATAATAATCCCATTTGGGGTGCATAGAATAATGCTCCGCCCCCAACAAAGATGTCCACATACTAATCTTGAAAACCTGTGACCATGTTGCCTTATATGACAAAAGGAAGGTGGCAGGTGTGGTCAAGCTGAAGGCCTGGTGATGAGGTGAGCCCAGTGTAATCGGGGTCCCTAGTGGGAGGGAGGCAGAGTCAGACTAGATGATCACGTGCCGAGGCAGGAATGATTCAAGAAAGGGGCCAGGAGCCAAGGCCCGCAGAAGTCCCCTCACAGCAGGAAGAGCCAGGGAAGGGACTTCTCCTGCAGCCTCCAGCAGGAGCTCAGCCGTGGGTGGGGTGACTTCTGACCTCCAGAACTGTAACAAATTCCTGTTGTTTTAAACCACTGGATCCATGGTAATTTCTTGTAGCAGTAATAGGAAATTACCACATCATGTATTATGGCAAAAACTGTCAGACACCTATGAGTAAGTGGTTCATAGAGGGCACATGGTCTGCATGAAGAGAACCAAATTCTCATGGAAGGGCATAACCCAGTGGTCGGCAAACTCATTAGTCAACAGAGCCAAATGTCAACAGGACAACGATTGAAATTTCTTTTGAGAGCCACATTTTTTAAACTTAAACTATATAGGTAGGTACATTGTTATTAACTTAATTAGGGTACTCCTAAGGCTTAGGAAGAGCCACACTCAAGGGGCCAAAGAGCTGCATGTGGCTCATGAGCCGCAGTTTGCTGACCCCAGGCATAACCTGAGACCCAGGTGGATGGAGGGAAATGTATTCCTGGGCAGGAAAACTTGATATCTGGGAGTGTCAGTCACTTACAAACTAATATAAAACTTTAAGTGAGTTGCAATCAGAATTCCAGGAGTGCTCTTTAGGGGGAAAGACAGGAGAATAAGTGCTAAAAATATTTAAAACTTTAAATGAAAAAAATTAGAATCTGAGAATAGTCAACATAATGAAAAAGTATGGAGTGGTAGGACTTAGCTTGCCAGATATTAAATTTACCACATATTAATTGAAATCCAAATAGTGCCAGAAACTACATCCAAAGACAAATGAGGTTTTGGTTGTGCTACAGTTATGCTAGATGCTTCCTTGGGAAAAGCTGGGTGAAATCTACACAGGACTCTGTACCATTTTTACAACTTCACAAGCCTCTAATTATTTACAAATAAAAAGCTAAAAAAAAGGTAATCTGGGGAGGAAAGGGAACTCTGGGGAGTAGAGTTGCCACCCCAAAATATGCTTCGTTGGGATATTGCTAATTTGCGTTGGGTATTTTTAAGAAACAAACAACCCAGGTAAAAGCTTTGGCCTTTCCCCTACTGCCTAAGAGAATCTGAGATAGCAAACCTATTCCAGAAGGGGTTTAATCCAAGGGTGTGGATGACAGGGAGGACCCAGCCAGGTCAGTCCTTTCTGCCCCAGCCTCTCAGGATGGCCCAACACATCCCCTTGTAAATTGCCTGACTTCCCTTAGAAGTCCAAGACCCCTGTTTCCCCTCCTTTGTCCAGAATTACACACACACACACACACACACACACACACACACACACACACATATACTGAGTGGCCAGATTATTATGACCACCTGACGTTTGTAGGCAAATTAGTCGTACACTGCATCATATAGGATATGGAAGCCGAAGGCCTGTTCAAACACCTTTGCTGTCTGCAGTTACCAAGATGAAACGTCTCCAATTCACACAGGAACACAAGGATTGGACAGTCGAGTATTGGAAAAAAGTCATGTGGTCCGATGAATCATGTTTCCAGTTGCATCATGCAGATGGCAGAGTGAGAATTTGGTGGAAACAGCATGAAAACATGCACCCCACATGCATGAGTACCACCCTTCAAGCTGGTGGGGGCAGTGTTATGGTTCGGGGCATGTTTTCCTGGCATGATTTGGGCCCTTTAATTCGTGTGGAACAACGTCTGAATAGCACAATTTACCTAAGTATCGTTGCTGATCAGTTTCATCCTATCATGTTGATGGCGTATCCCAATGGAGATGGCTTCTTCCAACAAGACAATGCGCCATGCCACGGTGCTCGTATTGTGCAGGAGTGGTTTCAGGAACATGAGGGGGACTTTACCTTGCTTAGGTGGCCCCCACAATCACCAGATCTCAATCCAATGGAGCATTTGTGGGACGAAGTTAAAAGAACCATCAGGCAGCTGGTTCCAAAACCATCAAATCTCACAGAACTGGACAGTGCTATTCATCAGGCATGGTGTCAGATTCCTTGCATCACCTTTCAACATCTCGTGGAGTCAATGCCAATAAGAATCACTGCAGTATTGAAGGCAAAAGGTGGCCCAACGAAGTACTGATGAGGTGGTCATAATACATATCTTAGAGGCCGATGCACGAAATTAGTGCAAGGGTAGGCCTTCCTTCCCCTGGCTGCTGGCACCGGCTTCCCTCTGGCACCCGGGACCCGGGCTTCCCTCACAGCCCTGGCTTCATCTGGAAGGTCATCCAGACGGGCATCTGGTCTAATTAGCATATTATGCTTTTATTATTATAGATAAAATTTTGCCTCACTGTCTGAAATTTTCATGCTTATCTGAATTCCCTATTTTAATCATATTAAAACTTGAATTTCTCCTGTTAATCTGCCTTATGTCATTATTTATTCCACCAGCCAGAAAAACTGAGAGGGGGAAGTTTCCATGTCCCAGCAGAACCTTTGCAAAGATGTGAGTAATGATTAATAATTACTAATATTCAAAGTTTTACTAATTGATAACAACAAGACAACTAAACAGAAAAATGAGGAGGCAATTCACACAAGGGAACATGCAAATTGTCAATAAGTATATGCGAAGATGCTCAGTGTCTGTAGAAGCCAAGAAAATGCAAATTAAACCAGTACAGTCTTTTTTTCACCCATTATATTTACCAACATTTTCAAAGAAAAGAGTGATAATGTTCAATTCTGGCTAACAGTGTTGAGACATAGGAATTGCTACAACCTATTTATTAGAAAAGTAATCTGGACACACCATTAAAAAAATTTTTTTAAAGCAAACATTTTTTGACTCAGATATCTTCCCTTTGGGAATCTATTTGACTGAAATGAAAGCCCCAATATACCCAGACTTATCCCCAAGGAGACATGTCACACTGTTTTTGTAATTTCTAAAAACAGACAGCTTGAATGCCCAGCCAGTAGGAGAACGGTTGAATAAATAAACAGTTAAATCTAACTCATCTGAAGGGATGTCCATATACTCTTAAGGGGGGGAAGCAAGTTGCAGGGCGATAAGCATAATATAGCAGCTTTTGTAATCGAAGCCAGAGCAAATAAGCAAGCCAGCCAACCCTGAATACGAGAAGGGTATGTCAGGACACCCTCCTATTACTCTCCCTGGCTGCCTCCAAGATTGGAGAGGGCAGAAATCATGCCTATTTTTGTCCTTTTATATCATTTTTTAGCTCCTTAAAATAAACATGTATTATTTTAATTCTTTAAAATCCTATATAGCCCTGGCAGTATGGCTTGGTTAGTTGGAGAGTCATCCCAAAAGGTGGCAGTTCGATTTCCAGTCAGGCCACATACTCAGGTTTCAGATTTGATCCTGGTCAGGGCTTAGTATGGGAGGCAACAGTTCAATATTTCTCTCTCACATTGATATTTCTCTCTCTCTCTCTCTCTCTCTCTCTCGCTCCCTTTCTTTCTCTAAAAATCAATAAAATTTTTATATACCTTTCTCCCTTCCTTTCTCTAAAAATCAATAAAAAAATTTTAAAATCTGCTCAGCCAGTGTGTCTCAGTGGTTGAGTATTGACCTATGAACCAGGAGGTAATGGTTTGATTCCCTATCAGGACACATGCCTGCATTGTGGGCTCAATCCCCAGAAGGGGGCATGCAAGAGGCAGCCAATCAATGATTCTCTCTCATCATTGATGTTTCTATCTCTCTTTCCCTCTCCCTTCCTCTCTGAAAAAATTTTTAAAAAACCTATTTTTTAAATCCAATAAAATAAAAAATGTTGATGTGTCCCAATTGGCTGTAAGTGGCAAGCTCCTCAGTGTGACCTATAAGCCACTGTGGTCTGGCCCCTGCCGCTTCTATGGCCTCATCTCTCTCCACATTTCTCCATACACAGTGCTTTGGCCACACTAAGCTATAGTACTTATAGTTTCTTAAATATGGTATCTTGTGTCTTATCTCTGAATTTTGCACACTCCCCTGAAAAGCTATTCTCCGCCCCCCCCCACCCCCACCCCAGCTCTCAACCTGGTGAACTACTAATTCTCCAAACCCCAACTGAACAATGACCCCACCCCCTCTGACTGCACCTCAATGACAACATTTGTACTTTATTGACATTATTTGTGGGTATATGTGTGTGCACGTCTGTGGTGTCAGCCTTCATTATGCTCGGTTGGCCTATAAGAAGTTATTACTAGTAATGCTTGCTGAATGAATTAAAATGAAATTGGTGTGTTATAACTTCTGTGCTTTTGACCTAACAATAGCATCATTCTTGCTATGTTTTGATGATTTGTGTTTTTGATAAGCCGGTGTGGGTGCAACGTCTTACAAATAGGCCAATAGTTTGATTGACTGTTTTGTCAAAAGTTGGGACACTTGCAGTCACGGCTTTCCAGCAGCGAGAATTCATTTTTCTGTCTGAGTTAAGTTCCTAATAGGGCACAACTATGAATATGGGGACGCAGCTGTGCTGTTTTGAAAGTTCAATCCTTAATTTCACTTCTTTTTCTTTCCTGAAGGATGTGTGCTGTTGCTCCTGCCTGCGCTCGGGTCCGGTCCCAGGCCTGCCTGGCTCGGCCCTGCGCTGCACAATGCTGACTCCTGAAGCCTCCGTCTCAGGCTCTTGTCTCAGCTGATGGCAGCTGGGCTCAGTTCATGGCAAGCCCAGGAGGGGCCTAGAGGGCAGACAGAAGGGAGAAGCCAGGGTGCCTCTCCCCCCCTCTGCTTCCATCAACCGCCTCTCCTCCAGCTCCTCTGTGCCTCTAAGCCTCCACGAGACCCCTGCGTCCTTATTCCTCCTCTTTTGAGTGCTCTGATTGCACTGGGCCCGTCACATTGCCTCCTCCCTCTGTGTCTCCACCTCAGATGGCAGTGGCTTCCTGCTGTTGCTAACCTCTGGGTCACCTCATGAATCAGTTCTCTTTTGTTGTGAAACAAACTACCCAAAACTTAATGGCTTAATACAACTACCATTTATTTGTAGCTCACAATTCAAGAGGTAGCAATTTAGACTGGGACCAGCTGGGCAATTCTCCTGCTGGTCCTGGCTGGGCACGCTCTTGCGTCTAAGATCAGCTGCCAAGTCACCAGGGAGCTCTGCTTTGGAAGCTGGCTGGCTGTCATCTGGGGCAATGGTGAGTCCATGTGCCTCTCACATCAGCCAACAGACTAGCGCGGGTACATTCAGTTGGCAGCTGGTCCCAAGACAGAGAAGGCAAATGGGAAAGCCTCTTGAGGCTCAAGCTTGGAACTCAGCGGCATCGGAAGATCTGCCCAGACTCAAGAGGTCGAGCAATAGACTCCATTTCTTGATGAGAGAGGAATTAGTGGCCATCTTTGAACTCTACACACCTTACCACCTTCTCCTTCATCACCAAGTTCCTGCGTACATTTCCTCTGTGATAGCACTGGAAGTCATTCCTGTTTCTCTAGTTAGACCTGTGTGTGTGTGTGAATGTGTTTGGGAGATAGGAGGTAAGGAACCCAGGAAAAATCTATTCCTATCGGGGTCCCCTTGGGGTTCTGTCATAAATATCTCCTGCCCAGGCTTTTTTAGAATTAGTCAATATGACAATACAGAGGTGTCCAAATTCAGCAAAGATGAGTCGAGTGTCACCATGTGGCAGGCACAGTGCTAGGTCCCGTGGGCTGTGTGGGGTGGAGGGGGCGGTACACAGAGTGCGGAAGGCATGGTGCCTGCCATGTGGGTTGTAAGTCGTACCTGAGGAGCTAGGGATAAGGGGTTTGATAAGAACAGGAGGGCGGGCGGGGGGGGGGGGGGGAGAGGATGGCCACTATGATGCTAATACAGCTCAGAGCCTGGTGGGGAGTGGTAAATACTCAGATGAGAGTTTTCTTGGTCTGTCTCTGCAGCCTAGAAAGTAAGATGCACCTTGCGTGTGCTCACCACTGCCTCACCATTGCTTAACTAGAGGCCAGCACCCAGTAACTGGGGAGCAAAACCTTTCTTAAGCGCATGCGTGAAAGGTGTGTACATGGCGCTACCAGTGCAGAGGAGAAAGAAGTCAATTCTGAGAACGGGGCAGCGCTTCATAAAAACAGATGACTTCCCAAGTTTAGACTGAGAAACAGTTGTCAAATGTTGGCAGCAGGGAAGGGACTGACAGGAAGCCGAAGGATCAGCATGAGCAATGCCAAGAGGTGTGGGAGTGGGTTAGCCTCCCCGGGATCACCTGCTTTAATCATCACTGGTATGCAACCCCCACAGGTTGCTTCTCTGAGCCCACCTCCCCGAGTGCTCAGGAGATGATCTGGGGCCTCCGCCACTCAGATTTGGCAAAGGACAACACCGACCTTCCGGTTTGGGAAAAGCCCTCCTCAGTACAGGTGGAGGCAGCTCCGCATGGACGGGCACAATGTGTGTTTGGGTAACTTTCTCCTTGTGATCTGGGTGTTTTTGAATGTGTTCCCAGAGGCTCCTGCCATAAATCCCTTTTTAGAAGCTAAACAAACACACAGGGAAAGGGGGAAAAAGCCAGAAGCGACGGACGTGCCTCCCAGGGGAGCTTGGTTGACAGGGAAGACATCTGGACCCAGAGAGGAGAGGAATTCTGTCAAGAGAGAGCTCAGCTCAAAGCCCTTCAGTGAGTCACACTCCCTGCTTCTCCGGCAGGGAAATGAGCCAGCCCTCTCTGTGTTTCTGTCTGGGGCCCCAGACAAGGCCAGAGAGCCCCACGCAGGACAGCACTATTAGTCGGAAGAGCTGTCACCTCCTGCAGTAGGCCAGGCAGGAGCTGAGGTCAGCTACAGGGGGAGAAGCTGCAGTCTTTGCTGTGATGCTGGCCCTTCAAGTTCAAGGCAATTCAGATGTAAAGTCCTCAACCCTCAGGCTTCAAGAGTAGAGTGAGGCTCCACTTCTCTGCCAGCTCATGCTGTCCAACCATGCTGCTCCCTACGAGTGTTCCTAACTAACTGCCCTTCCGGTTTTCTGTAGGTTAGATTCAAACCGGGGTTCCGGTCTTATAGTGTAGTTGGGGAAACTGTGTGAGCTGATGTTTGTAAAATAACTTGCCATGAGGCTCACATGCAGTAAGCATTCAATAAATGTTACCTGTTATGAGCTGAAATGTGTCCCCCAAAATTCGAATGTTAAAGGCCTAACCCCAGGACCTCAGAATGTGACTGTATTTGGAGACAGGGCCTCTAAAGAAGTGATTCAGTTAGAAAGAGGCTATTAGGGGGGCCCTGACCCAACACGCTGGTCTCCTTATGAGGACAGGGAATTCGGGGACACACACAGGAATGGCCATGCACAACCCAAACGTGCTCACACCTTGACTTTGGACCACCGGCCTTCAGAACTGTGAGGAAATGTTTCTGTTGAAGCCACCAGTGTGTGGCATTTTGTTATAGCAGCCCAGGCAGACGAATATACCAACCTATTGTTATTTTTACACCCAGATGCAAAGCTGAGCACCAAGGTGCCCTTGATTTCCATACTGATAAAGGCTCCAGACCAATTGTGCAAAGGAAGCCAGCTGTACCAAGGACGCTAAAAGCCCCATTCCCTTCTGCCCTGCTACGCTGGCTGGCTGGCCGCTGGGACTGCCACTGTGTGACTCATGCCGTTTCTGGTTTCAGTGTGGGGTGCAGATCTCTGTAGAGACCAGATGACAGTTGCTATGAGTCAACAGCAGGGAAGTCCCTGAGGTGGGGAGAACTGCTCCACTCCCCAGCTCCCAGCTCCTGCAGACATGCTGAGAGCACGTCACCCCAAATAATGAAGTTCTCCCCTGGTTTCCAAATGATCATGATTGCCCTCCCATCACCCTCTTGAAGGTCAGAAAGTCAGATTTCATAAAGGCTGCTACAGATGGTTTTAAACTAGTCCCTTCAGAATCCCACAATTAACACCTAATTACATGTCCTCACCAATTAGTGAAGGACTTGCCTGTTCTGGCGATGGCAGAGTGACCAAAAATCCATAATCTAAATAAAACATGTCTGCTCTCCCTTCTCCCCCAACACCCTACTCCTCCTTTAATAAACTTACTTAACCTCTGACCCTGGTGAATTATCTATCTGCAAGACAGTGCTAACAACACCTGTTGTCTGAAGGATCAAATGAGGTCATTCATTCATTTAACCAATATTTACCACATGACCTACCAAGCACTCATTGTTGTCATTCATCAGATACTCACTGAACACCTGCTCCCTGCCAGCCCTCTGGGATCCGGCACTGAAGAATAGTGAGGAGGCCTCCGATCTCACAGACCTTACCTTCTCCCAGGGAGACAAAGAGCAAGTAGACCAGGGCTGGGGAACATCCGGCCCACGAGCCGGATAAGGCCTGAAAAATCGTTTGGTCTGACCTGCCAAGGCTTTGGGGTGAGTTGATGAAATGTGTGACCAAATATAGCAGGTTCATTTTTAAGTCGATAATTCTGTACGGCCCGCGAATGATGTTATAAATATCCACATGGCCCTTGGCAGAAAAAAAGGGTCCCCACCTCTGAAGTAGACAAACAAGATGACTTCAGGGGGGACCTGCTACACTGGAAACAATGCAGTAATGAGATGGCAACCACCAGGCGAGGTTAGAGGCGGCTTGTCACAGAAGGCCTTCTCCTCAGGCCTGCATGGTAAGTTGGATGTGGGAGGACCTGGGGAAAGAATATGTTATCAGAAGGAGGCAAAGGAGACTACAGGTGCAGAGGTTCTGGAAGGAAGGATGTATTTAAGGGCCAGAAAAAAACGGAAAGGCCATGGGAGAGAAGGGCAGGGTCCAGGAGAGACTGGCGAGGTAGGCAGAGGCCAGATGGCAGAGGTTCCTCTGGGACATGGGGAGCTGGATCTTCCCGTGGTGGAAAGCAGACCAAAGACCAGTAACTTACCCTGAGTTCAGACAGGGCAGGTGTTTGAAGATGGTCTGAGATCAGTCAGGACCGCCCTGGCTGTGGCCAGGAATTTGCATTTAAGGTCACGGCTCTTAAATTGACTGCACATCGGAGTCATCCAGCATCTTTAAACAAACACTGATGTCTAGACCCCACCCCCACCAGTTCTGATATAATTGGGCTGGGCTGCAACCCGGGCAGTTGGGTTTGTTTGTTTATTTGTTTTTAAGCTCTCTGAGGATTCCAATGGGCAGCCGAGGCTGAGACCACAGGAATAAGGAGCCACTGGGAGAGGACTGTAAGCAGAATGGCATGATCTGGATTCTCCCTAAGGAGCTCAATCGCACTGTAACCCGTGGTGTTCCCCTAGCAGCACCCCACGCACAGTTGATTCCTGGTGTTCCGTTCCTTCCCTCCCGTATCCTCTGATCTTTCAGAAATCTGGAACTCTGGGCACTGCAGAGAGAAAGTATTCGAGGGAAGTATGTTACTGGGCCTGCCTCCATCAGGACTGCTTCCTGCCTCTGTCCTTGGAATTGCTCAGCCATCCCCCGGCCCTGGAGGCTCACTGCTGTGCTTCAGACAGCCCCGAGGACCCCAGCCCCCAGCAGAGCAGCTCCGAGGAACATTCAGAAGCAACTTGGTGACTTTATTTTGATAAAATACAATAATTACCGTGCCTAGCAGCTGTTGCTATTTAAAATAAGAAAAACCTGGGCCTGAATTTAAACTGTTTTTGGTAAAGCATGTGCCCCACCAATCTGGTGCAACAAAATCAGACATTATGAAATCCGCAGAAGTGGAGCTTGTTACAGGAAGTTAAGATGCAAATCATATTTCGCTTCAAATGAGCCCGATGAATGCATAATTTTCCACAAAGAAATACTTTTGTGTCAGGATCCTTTTGCCAAGAACTGAAGTTTCAGGCTGCAGCTGTTAGCGGTGTCTGATTGTCCATTTCAAACTGCAGGCAGTTCTGTTTGCCTAAGGAGGATGTGGAGCAAAGACAGGAAGAGCTACTCTCATCAATTGTCTTCCAGAATATTCTCTATGTGATCAGCCTGTATTTCCCAACAACCATACTTATGCTCAGAATTTACAGACCAAACCCCAAGGCGAATCACCAGCTACTCCCAAGTTCCATCCATTCCGAAGAGGCTGTTTTTCCTCTCCCCCCAGGACTTTCTCTGACCTTGGGGTCATTAACTCTATTTGTCAGGAGCCTTTTGATTCCATGTGGAAGAAACCCAATTCAAATGAAATAAACACACCAAAAACAAGACAGGAGAGGAATTATTTGTCCCTGAAACTGGAAAGTCCAGACCTGATCTGGCTCCGGTACACGGGATGTGTGTTGAAGGGGACAGGAGAAGGAGCTGGCCACAGACAAGTAAAAGGATGCCTAGTTGTTCTGAGGGCGTAACACCTGCTCCCCGGACCTGCCAGGCACCAGGCTCAGGCCGTGTGGTTCTCCCCAGGTGCAAACCCTAGAAATGGCACACTGAGGGATTTGGATTGAGTCAGCTTGAGAGGAATGGAAAAGAGAGAGAAGTTGTCCAGGCTCAGGGGTGTATTTAAAAGACACAGATGGGATGTTAGGCAGAGAAGAAAAAGAAGGCGGGAAGAGGAGGCACACCTGTCACCTCACCTTGGAGACTAATGGGAATAAAATCCCAGTGATTTCAGATGTTGTCTCCTTCTCTGGGAATCCCAAAGGCCAGCAGCGTCACTGAGTCACCCTGGTACCATCCAACTAGCAATTTACCAGCCACAATGAGGAGGGGACCCCAGGCTCTACTCTGGGGGCAGTGGTTAGTCACTGCTTTCAATCCCAGCAATGCCAGCAGAAGTCTAAACTGCCCCTGGCCAGCAGGGGCCACCTCCAGAGTGTGTCCTTTGCCCAAAGAATGGCCAGCGACACCTACCACGTGGTGAGACACTTCCCTCTGTGCCTCTGGAGTTCTCAAAACAAGGCAGCTGGTGGGTAGGAGAGGCCAGGGGAAGGTCAAGGGGGGAAAAAAGGAGACATATGTAATACTCTTTGTAATACTTTAAGCAATCAAACAAAATTTTAAAAAATATATCAGATGGTAGACTTTAGGGCAAGAAATATGATCAGAAATATAGAAAAAAAAAAAGAAACAAACAGGTGTCTCCCACACTAGGTGGGCTGCCCCCCACGGGGCAAAGGCGCTCTTCCATGAGGCTCCCCAATAGCATCGCTTCCGGGGTTAGGATTACAACACATGAACTTGGGGGGACAGGACTCTTCCTTGTACAGCAGTAGCTATCATGCCCCCCAAACATCCAGAGAGCACGGTGGACGTGCTCCTTAGGTTTCAGTGCGACCGGAACCATCTTCCTCTCAAGTCAATGAAAAGGCCTTTTTCTTTGTTGCTGTTACCAGAAATCGGAATACAATACTATATTGTCCTGCGTGGATAAACGTGATCTTCGTGTGGGACTGGGAATGGATAAAATAGGAGACAAGAACGGGTATTGAGAAGTTTTTTTCTTCCCATTTTCATTTGTGTGAGGATTTTTAATGCAAAGTGGGGAAAAGCACTCGTGCAAGTCAAAATGTGTAGCGAGCAATTCTACAATAATCGCAAATAAGCCACTTAAGTACCTTCTAACCCAGGCCAGCATCTGGATTGTTTAAACAAGTACATTTCTTTCTTTGTTTTTCAGCAGGAGATGAAGTTTGTTTCTAACTTAGAGATAAACTATAATTTCAAGGAGATGCCAGACTCTCAGAGAGCAGTCTGCCTGCTGCACAGTATTCACTGCCACTCTCCTGCCTTCGATCGGAGAGTTCGAAGGACTAGAGATACACCCATGAAAAGCATTGAAACAGGATTTTAAGAGTTGCCGTTATCAAAGAGTAATGAGTAAACATTTCTAACACTCACAGAGACAGAGGAGAATGCACCACATTCCATAAAACACATTCTAGATCAGTGGCTCTCAACCTTCCTAATGCCGCGACCCTTTAATGCAGTTCCTCATGTTGTGGTGATCCCCAATTTCATTGTTACAAATTGAACATAATTAAAGCATAGTGATTAATCACAAAAACAATATGTAATTACATATGTGTTTTCCGATGGTCTTAGGCGACCCCTGTGAAAGGGTCGTTCGACCCCAAAGGGGTCACGACCCACAGGTTGAGAACCGCTGCTCTAGATGCTGCGGCTGCCCACCCAACACCCCTTAGTTGGACATGAAGCCAGCCCGGCTTCCCTGGTGCCGGCTGCTCACGTGGCCCAGGGGTGCAGATGGCCCTCCTCCAATCACGGCATCTGAAGCAGGGACCCTCCTCACAGCCCACAGCTCAGGATGTTGTAGCACTTTAATTGGGTAGTAAATTCCACTCATTCACCTTCTAAAAAGAAAAGCAAGTCACTCTACGGGGAAGCACACCTTTTTAATGTACTTCTCTGCGGTTCCCGCGGATTTGTTATTACAGTCGAGCGGAGTGGATGCATTGATACTGTTTCTGATGCTGGGTGTCCGGCTAAAATGGGAATCTGGTGCAGCAGCTCTGAGGTGGGGCCTGAGAGCCTGCACTTCAGGCCAGACGCTGCTGCTGCTGCTGCTGCTGCTGCCGCTGGCCGGGAGCCCGCACTTGGAGGTGAGGGCTTATAATTATCAAACCCACGGCCAGTGTGTGACCTCGGGAATGAAGATTGGGGTCTTCCGACGCTTCCTCTCGTTACCTTTCAGCTGCACTGCACGGACTTTAATATTTAATAAGGTCACCACAAAATCCATCATCCACACCGACACATTTTTTGAAGTAAAAGGGAGCACCAATGACAATTGCCAGGCGTGTCGCAGGACTGTCCAGGCCAAACAGGGACTTACGGGTACCCTGGCTTTCACAGAAGCAGAGATTACCTCCCAAGGAACAAACTAGTAAGCATTTATTGTAAACCTCTTGGGAAGAAGGGCATACTTCCTCCAAGAGCACGGCAATCTGAAATGTTTGCAATCGCCAGAGGTCGTTGGGAGGGTAAATAAAGACTGAGGATAAGAGGCACACATTTAATTTAAGTAGCTGTTGAAAAGGCTATTGATAAGGTTCTCCAGTAAATGCTGCTAAAGATGAGTCAGCAGAGGATGGGAGGGATGTTCTTTCATGATAGGATGCTGACTTAGAGCCCAGAAGACAAAGGCGAGGGATAAACAGGCACTTATCTACCCTAGGATGGGTGGCCAGCCCGCTGCAGCGCCTGCCCGCCCGCCAGAGAAAGGACCAGAGATGGGACTGGCTATAAGGAGCCAAGAACGTGCACTTGGCTTAAAATGAGGAAATGAGTGTATCCAGAAAGAAGTTTCAAGGTGTCTCAGTGTAGGCGTGTGTGAACGGCGGCTAGAACAAAAGCCAGATGAGATAGCAGACTCTTTTACTCAAAGGATACCTAATTTGAAGGCAAATGCATTTTTAAAAAATTGCTCAGCTTGTCAGTTTGGATGAATATTGGGCGAAGTGTGTGACTAAGGGGAATACTTTGCATAACTGCAACAAGATAGCGTGGTTTAAAGCAGCGCTCTCGGCACCAGCTGCACACCACCACCGCCTGGGAGGCATCTGCCGACGGCCAGGCCTGGGCTCCGACCTGGATCTGCTGCATCGAAATCTCTGCGGGTGCACTCAGCTGTCTGCATTGGGGCCTGCGGGGGGAGAAACGTTCCACTGGAGATTCTGATGCACAGCCGGGGCTGAATGACAATGAGTTGACTAATAACAGTGATGTAGGAATGAAGGTTCATGTTTGTTAACCAAAGGAAAGGAACTCAAATTAGTTAATGGAGCATAATAGCATGGTGCATAATTCATAATATTCACTTTTCTCTAACATTTTATTGAGAAATAGAATGCACTCTTTTTGTGTAAAACACAAATATATAACTTAACACATCATGTACAGTGAACACGTGGGAAACTACCACCATGTCAAGAAGATCATTGCCAGCACCAGACGCCCCTCATGGGCCCTCCCAATTACACCTCCCTCCCCCGCTCCAGAGGGTGCCATGATCCTGGCCTCTTAAATAATCAGTTTTTTGTTTTGCTTTATAATTTCACCAGGTTAATATATACCTCTAAACAATATATTTCCATTCTCCATGCTTTTGAACTTTATAAACGGAAGGTTCTTTTGTGTCTGACTTCTTTCATTCAGTACTTTTTAGAGTTACACACGTTGCCTGTGGCTGTGCCCCTTTCATTCTGAATGCTATAGAGCAGAGTTCAAAAAATGATGCCCTCTGGGGCAAATCTGGTTAACCACCTGTTGTGTGAATAAAGTTTTATTGGAACACAGCACACCTATTCATTTCCCTATGTCTATAGCCTTACACACTACAATGGCAGAGTTGAGTAGTTGCAACAATGACCATCTAGCCTGCAAAGTCTTCAATATTTGCCATCTCCATTTGACCCACTGAAATGGGGACAGTAATTTGCTCCTCCAGAGAGGATCAGTACCTCAATAAGGATAGCCAATGCACTTGACTAACTCAAGGAGCAGGCATTATAATTCCTCCCGTTGGCACCATTTTCACATTCCTGACCTTAACTCATCCATTCGTGCAGCAAACATTTCTTTAAGGCAAGTATGTCCCAGGTTCTAGGTAGGCACTGGGTTGTCAGAAGAGCTTTATATAATGGTGATCATTAATTGAGCATTTGCTCTGTGTCATTATGCTGACTATTCTGCACATATATATGCATTATCTCGCCACCGAAAGTTCATGCCCCTCCTTCCGTGGTATAGGGTTGTTGCTGAGAAGGGGCTCCCCACAAGGGATGACATTGCCCAACTGCCTTCATAGGCAGTGGCACCATATGATCAAGCTCTAACCATGGAGTGTGAGTGGAAGTTGTGCACCACTTCTAACCCTGGTCCACATAAGCCTCCCCTCTGGGACTCTTCTGTGCTCTTTCCTCTTCCTCTGCCTTGAAGCAGAACAGGCTAAAACCCAATGGGATGCTGACCACAAGACAGAAAAGCCCTAGTGTGCTAGCCAGTCTCCATGATGGTCCCCAGTGATTCTCACCTCCAGGTATTCACATCCATGCAGTCACCTCCTGTTGAACAGGACTGACTTGTGTAACCAATAGGACTTCATGGAAATGATGAACTATTACTTCTGAGAGTAGGTCGTAGAAGACAGTGAGGTCTTGGCCTTGCTTTCTCTGAGATCACTCACTCGGGGAGAGGCCAGTGTCATGCTCTAAGGAGACTCAAGCAGCCCTGTGGAGAGGTCCCCATGATAAGGACTTGAGGCCTTTTACCAACAGCCAGCATCAACTTGCCAGCCCTCTTAGAAGCAGATCCTCCAGTCCCAGTCACCTTTCAGATGACTGCAACCCTGGTCCATGTCTTGACCACAACCTTATGAGAGACTCTCCAGAACTACCCAGATAGCCACTCCCAAATTCCTGACCCTCTGAAACCAAGATCATTTGTTTTTATGGGGTAATTTGTTACACAGCAATAGCTAACTAATACAACAAGGAGGAGAACTACCACTGGCTCGGAACACATGCATTGAAGAAATGATATATAAATGTCTATAATGGTTAGCCACTCAACATTTGGGGTTTTTTGTTTGTTTGTTTGTCTTTTGTTTTTGTTATATTGGATAGGAACTCCTCATAACTATTACTATGTTATTCATTTAAATGTTATTCCTATCTGCCACGTGACACTAAAGATTAGGACTTAATATTTGAACTGTGTGCATTTGTTTGTTCTTATGTAATGTCATTTTTTTCAAACTTTATTTAGTAACAGAAATGTTATTTTCCAATAAGCCTTTTTCAAAGAACCCTATGTTAAACAGATATCTGAGCTTGTTCAAGTTGAAGCAGTTGAAGAAGTGACAATCTTATCTTCCACCCCAGATTCCAACTCACCCATTGAAGTTACCTTAGAACATAACAGCATTTCCAAAAGGAAAGACATGGCTTAAGTATTGCATTGAATCTAAAATTGTGAAATATTTTCTAATGAAAACAGCCCTTGGAAGGACTCTCTCCTCCTTCTCTCCCCCCCACCCCCGACCCCCGCCCGGTCTGTCCCCCCTCTCCCTCTCCTGCCCTCTATCTCTCCTTCTCTTCCTCATGCCCACACTCTTTCTCTCCAGCTAGTAAATTACCCTGAAACAGTTTGACAGAGTAAACTCCAAGAAATGTAACTGATTTGGGGGGGAAATAGGCTCAACCAAAGTTGATAGTTCTGGAGAGTCAGAGAGAAGTCTGAATGTTGAAAAGAGAGCCAAATTATACAGCCCCATCAGTGTGAGCCTTATATCTTGGATCAGCTCAGCAGTTAAAATCCACTTCTTTTTGAAAGAATTGTATGTTATAAGGCTCCCTTTGTTCCATTAGCAAAAGGCAAAGATGATCCTAGTAAAAGCCAAAACGCGGCAGTGAGTTTGATGTCGGATGCTCCCCGTTCACTCACCAGCCAACCCTAGAAACATATTCTTTTTTTTTCACATTATTTTATTTTATTTTATTTTATTTTATTTTAAAATATTTTTATTGATTTCAGAGAGGAAGGGAGAGGGAGAAAGAGACAGAATCATCAATGATGAGACAGAATCATTGATTGGCTGCCTCCTACATACCCCCTACTGGGGATTGAGCCCACAACCCGGGCATGTGCCCTTGACTGGAATCAAACCTAGGACCCTTCAGTCCGCAGGTGGATGTTCTATTCACTGAGCAACACCAGCCAGGGCTTCACATTTTTTTAATTTAAATTTTTTATTGTTGACACTATTGCAGATGTCCCCCATTTGCTGCCCCTTTTGCCCACCTCCACCCATCCGCCCTCCTTGAGCCCTCCCCACACTATTGTCTATGTCCACGAGTTATGCATATACTTCCTTTAGCTAATCCCTTCACCTTCACCTGCCTTTTTACATTTTAACTAGAGGCCTGGTGCATGACATTTGTGCACTGGGGGGGGGGGGCGCGGATGTCCCTCAGCCCAGCCTGCACCCTCTCCAATCTGGGACCCCTCAGGGGATGTCTGACTGTCAGTTTAGGCCCAATCCCTGTGGGGGCCTAAACTGGCAGTCGGACATCCCTCCCATAATCCGGGACTGCTGGCTCAAAACCACTCACCTGCCTGCCTGCCTGATTGCCCCTAACCACTCCCCTGCCAGCTTGATAGATGCCTAACTGCTCCCCTGCCAGCCTGATCGCCCCCAACTGCCCTCCCCTGCCAGCCATCTTGTGACCACATGAGGGCGGCCATCTTGTGCGAGGGTGTGATGGTCAATTTGCATATTACCTCTTTATTATATAGGATAATATGTTTTTAAAGTGCAAAAGGGATCCTTTAGTTCATGTTCAAGAAGAATTAACAAACATGGCTTCATCTCTTCCCTTAGGAAAGGCATTGAAGGCGAATAAGAGGAGATGCTAACATGTGCAGCAGCTGCACTGTCAGTTGGGGGAGGGGCTTCAGTGGTCAGGGAACAAGCTTGCCGCAGGAAGACATCCAGGTGTTGACAATGCTAACGGCTGTTAGCACCACCTGCCCTCTCACGCACACACGGGTACATTTACGAAACAGAGGTAGAAAAGTGGGGCGTTTACCCACACGCTGCCTCATTCAGATTGCTTTTGGCTGCAAGGAACAGGTATTCATCTCAAACATAACAAGGGGTGCAGGGAGGTGGTCCAGCCGCATCATCAAGGAGCCAGTTTCCTTCTAGCTTCCCGCTCTGCCCTCACAATGTGTCCGCCAGTCCTCAGCCAACCAGACCCCTGCCCCCAAGTTGCCTGCCACAGCTGCAGTCCTTACCTGCCTCAGACTAGAAACGTTCTTCCTGTGTGTCTCACCTTCTCCAGGAGCAAAATCTTCCCAGATGCCCCCAGTAGATGTCCCAATATCTCCTGGGCAGGGCTATCGCGGAAGCCCATGCCTAAACCAATCACTGGCAAGACAACAGGGCCCAGGGACCAGGGTGAACTAATGGGTATTTGTTTCTGAGCCGCAGGGGAGAGCCACTTCCCTGAACAAATGGCTGTGCAGAGAGAAGGGAGACACTAAAATCAGGGCAACCAGCAGTATCTGCTGCATACAACTCAGTGTGCAAAACATGGGCTTTCTCATTTGCCTATAAATGGCTTATTCATGGGCTCCCACCCCACTGAAGGCCGAGCTGGGAAAATCCTAACTCCTAGTTAAGGTAACTTGCTCACTTCTCATTCAGAACACTCTCTCTCCAGTTGGCTCAATTTCTTTTGGATAAATATTTAATCTAATTTAAGGTTCAAATTTGCTGCCAGTGCTTTCTCCTTCTCAAGTTGGCATTTAAGTGCGTGGAAAATCGGACACGTCCTCCTGATTGGGGGCGGGGGCAGGTCCATGTGCTCCTGCTCCTCACGGGGCGTCCCCCACAACCTTCACGGCCCTCCTGACTGGTCACGGAGGCGCCTTCTGGCCTCTGCTGCCGAAACCCACACTGGCAGAACTCTTGTTCCATCTCCCACTTGGGTTATGTTCCTGGGTGGCTGGGCCAGCACTCCGAGAAGGGTATGTCCCACTGTGGCTTTTACTGTGGGTCCCTCAGAGATTTGCTGGTGACTTTAATGTCATCTGCCAGCCCAGGCAATCCTCCCCGCAGCTCTTGGCTCTAGGGCCATTGTGGCCTTACAATGAAAGGACAGCTAACACATCCCGTTGCTTTCTTTGTCCCTCTTTGTGGTGGTGGAGGGGGTGCTGAGTTGTTCCCAGGCACTGGGGGGCTGACAGAGATTTGAGACCCCCATGCAGGACTTTCCACAGAGGCACACTGCCCCCCACAGGCAATGCAGCCTCCCATGCGGGTGCCTGCCCCTGCGATGCATTCACACCCCAGAGTCCCAAATGGGGCTTGGGGCGAGGCCCCACTGCTCTCCATTTCCTCCAAACGCCTGCAGTTGTTTCTAACCCATGCCCTTTCCCCCACCCAGGAGGAGTTTTGATCCAGAAGGAGGGAGACAAGACATTTACCTCGCCCCTTGTCCTTCCTCTTCTCCTCTACTCCGATGTCTGAGCTCCCAGACCACCAGGGAGGGGCTTGTTCACTCCCTCCCTCTACGCAGAACTCCCCGCGCACCCTACCTCTCCTCATTCCTGGAAAAGTGAATCTCATGTTGTAGCCATAATAGAGAAAATGGTTCCTTCCCCTTAATAGGAAAATGGCCCAGAAGAGAAACACTTCTGTTTGCAAGACAGCATTCCTGGAGGGGTGTTTGGGAGATGTTGCTCCTGTCCCATCATTTGTCAGTTGTCTGGGTCCGTGCATGCATTTCCATGGAAACAGGCAGAGTTTTATTAGAGACAATTACATTCACAAGCATATTATGACGGGCTTCGGAGTGGTGACTCGGGAGCCAGGCACCCCTTCACAGAGCTCTCCTGTGTCTGGTAGCAGTGCCTTCTATTAACTGGCTTAGTGTAGTGGATCATTCTGATAAATGTCCCTTATTCAGCACCGAGTATAAGCCCAAAATTTTACATCCATTAACTCAACTCCCTTCATTATAATTCCTTTCCCATAAGGCATGATTATTATTTCCTTCTTACATCATACTAAGCCTCAGACAGGTTAAGTAATTCTCCCACAGACACACGCTGCAGAACTTAGAATTCAAACCCAAGGCTTTCTGACTGCAAAGTCTGCGTCCTCTCCTCCCCAGGGGAAGCCGCAGTGGTGGGACAACACGATTGGGAGCACGGGCTCCAGAACCTGCCAGCCTGAAGCCAGGCCCCAGTTACAGGACCTCCTCAATCCTCAACTTCCTCATTTGAAGAGGGTGTCAATAGTTCACACCTTGCATGGTTTTGTGAAAATTGAATGAGAGCCCCAGCTGGTTTGGCTCGGTGGATAGAGCTTCAGCCTGCGAGCTGAAGGGTCCTGGGTTCGATTGCAGTCAAGGGCACATGCCCTGGTTGTGGGCTCAATCCCCAGTAGGGGGCATTCAAGAGGCAGCCAATCAATGATTCGCTCTCATCACTGATGTTTCTCTCCCTCTCTCTCTCTCTCTTTCTCTCCCTGCCTTCCTCTCAGAAATCAATAAAAATATATTTTAAAAAAAGATTGAATGAGATATATATGTTAAAGTTCAGAGTTGAGTTCTCAATAATTAATTTTGGCCATTTTTCGTGTTGATATACTATAATGCTGCCTCTCTAAAGGGTCTTCATGCTGAAAAGAACTTTAGAAAGCATCTAGTTCTATTGCAAAGTTTTACAAATGAGAAACGGAAACCCCAACAGTTCACTCTAACTTATCCATATTAATGTATATTAAATGAAATGATATATGTTAAACTTTTATATATATATATATATATATATATATATATATATATATATATATATATAATTTTTGTTGCCAAAGTCTTTGATACTGAGCCTTGATATGTATAGTATAGGCTTTGGAGACAAAAAGGTCACTGCTCTTTCAAAGATAAATACTGCAAGTTAAAACATATACATACAGATTCCCACTGGGTTCCCTTCAGTCCATTGGTTTGGGCGTGCCTGATGAACCTGCGGGTCAGAAAGACACTGCCGATGACGTGGGGAGAGAAGGCATTCATTGGCGTGGGCAAAGCAATAGGAGGAAGCTCTCGGAGTCAACCAAGAGGGAGATGAAAGAGAACTGCCAGCGACCATGATTAGTTGATCCATCATCAGAAGGAGTCAGCTCATAATTTCAAAAAACAAATAAAAATTGGGCCATAATTAGGCCCAATTAACTCATCCTTCAAACACATTTTCTGTCGTGGACATCTGTTGTTTTGGCTGCCTTTCTGGTAATTACAACCCATTTTCCCTTGGAGGAACTATGTGACTACCATATATTGTTTGAGAGTGACCTTATCCCTAACTCCAGGAGTGTGGCCCAATTAGCTTAAACCAATCAACTGATCTCACCCCCAAAACCCCAGTTTAGGGACAGGGCCATGGCCTATCAGAGCCAATGAGACGTGAAGGGGTGTCTGGGGGAGAAGCTTTCACGCTCTCCTCTGGCTATGTCACAGCCATCTTGCTACTGTGGAGAGGTGGTCTGAGGATGAAGCCAACTTACAGAGGAGATAGGGGTGGGATGCTCAGACTGTGGAGCCCAAAGATAGATCACTTCCTGAATTTCTCAGTGCCCGGAGCCAGCACTGACTTATGAGCTCAGAATATACAACATACACATCCCAGTGAGAGGTAGAGTATTCCCCATTCCCCGGGAAAGCCAAGGCTTAGATAAATTAGCAGAACTGTCTAGTGTCATCGAAGCCAGGATTTGCACCTGGTTCTCTCCGCCTGCTTCTGTAACTCTCACAACAAACTAAAACTCAGAGTCTAAGTAACACACCCAAGGCCACACAGAGGGTAGGTAATGGCGGAGCTGGGCTTCTCATTCGGAAATTTTTGTTGTTGTTTTGTTTTGTTAATCCTCACCCAAGGATATTTTTCCATTGATTTTTTTTTTTTTAGAGACAGTGAAAGGAAGGAATGGAAGGGGAAAGAGGGAGAGAGAGAGACAGACAGAAACATTAATGTAAGAGAGACACATCAATTGGTTGCCTCCTGTACATGCCCTGACTGGGACTGGGGATCGAATCTGCAATCCAGGTATGTGTCCTTGACTGGGAATCAAACCCGTGACCCTTTAGTGTGTCGGTTTAATGCTCTACCTACTTAGACACACTGGCCGTGGCTCATTCAGAAAATTTTTGTCTAAACCCTGTGCACTCTGCCCTGTGGGCTAATTTTTTAGTCAGATAGCACAAACAAGAAGATAAACACAGGCTTTTAGGAGTAAGTTCCCAGTGCCCATGAGGCTGGTATACTCAGACTAAATAAATGTCAGCTGCCTATGTATCTTGTTCTTAAATTCACCCACTGATATGATATAGGAAGAGGAGAAAGAAAGAAATATCATAACCTCATTATGTGCAGACATAATGCACAGCTGGGTTTGTCTCCTGCTTGGAGAGTCTATTGGATGGTAGTAGTTCTCCCACAAATCCATTCTCTCCTTTCTGAGCATCTGGCTGAACTACATTTCCCAGCCTCTCTTGCACTCAGGTGTCACCATGTGATCCAGTTCTTACCAATGGAATCCAAGTGGAAGTGCTGTGCACTTACACCCCAAGCAGTGGGCATGGCCCCTCCATGTCCTTCCCCTTTCCTTGGGATGGAACCCTTGACCATGCAGAGGAGGTTAATGCCCTAGTATATGGCGAAGCAACATGATGGAAGGAAACTGTTTCTAAAAGCCCTATGAATCAGAGCCATCCCAGCAATTAGCAATACTCCCCTCAAAACGTCACACTAAAGAGAATAAACTGCTTTGTCCTTTAAGCCATGTGTTGTTGGGTACAGTCATCCCCCTTATCCTACAGGGATAGGGCCTAAACCGGCAGTCAGACATCCCTCTTGCAATCCGGGACCACTGGCTCCTAACCACTCACCTGCCTACCTGCCCAATCGCCCCTAACCACTCTGCCTGCTAGCCTTCTCACCCCCAACTGCCCTCCCTGGCTGGCCTCATGGCCCCCAACTGCCCTCCCTGGCCGGTCTCCTGGAAGGTCTCCCAATCTAATTAGCATATTACCCTTTTACTAGTATAGATACATGAATGGCTTTGGGGCCATTATTAAGTAAATTAAAGGTTCCTTGAACCCAAGCACCGCGACACCACAACAGTCTATCTGATAACCTGGATGGCTACTAAGTGACTAGTGGGGGTGCGGGGAGCACACACAGCGACCGACTTGCGTGCCTCTTTGCAGGGTGGACGCGCTCCATGTGGCATGAATAAAGCAAGTCCTGGGTGAGGGACTCTGCGGGCTGCAGAGACCTGACCACGCAGCCGGCGTCAGGCAGGCAGCAGAGGAAGGGGGCCATGAAGCTCGGCAGCTAAAATCCTGTGCCATGAGCAGAGCTTTGAGGGGAACTGGTGGACCCCAGAAACATGAAGACCAAAGACCAGGGTCTCACCCTCGCTGGTTGCTCAGTGGTTAGAGTGTCGACATGCAGACTAAAGGGTCGCAGGTTCAATTCTGGTCCAGGGCACGTGCCTGGGTTGTAAGCTTGATCCCAGGCTCTGGTCCCGGTGCCTGTGGGAGGCAACCAATCCATGTGTCCCTCTCTCACCAATGTTTCTCTCCTGTCTCTCCCACCCCTTCCATTCTCTCTAAAAATCAATGGGTGGGGATGAACAACAAAAAAGAGACAAGAGTCTCTTCTACCTGAGTCAAGCTTCTGAAAATATTAAATGGATGGGGTTTCTTAAAAAGGAATCAAACAGACCAGCAATTCATGGAGAGCCAATGACTAGAACTTTTCTCTCTCATGCCACCAGCACTCAGAAATCACCTTTTGGTGACTTGATTCCCCGTATTAGTAATACAGTCACATCGGTTGAGCAGGTAGATTATCCTCCGTGCAGGCGAAGGCACAGGGAAGTGACCGCCTCGGAGTCTGCTGCCGTGAATGCTGGGGAAGCAGCACAGTTGGGGCTATGAGCTAGGACTCGGGAGCCAGCCCCACGCTTACTGGCTCTGTGACCCGGCACCTGCGCTGACTCAGCTTCCTCATCTGTAAAATGGGAATGAGAGTAACAGTGCCCACCGCATACCATCACTATGCGGACGCAGTTCTTAGAATGGTGCCTGCCACAGTGAGCTCTGGGGAAATATTTACGTAAATGTTGATGCCACCTTCAGGATGAGATTTTGACAATGTGCATCGAAGCCTGGCCCAGCAATTCTGCATGTAAGAAGAGTTTTCCTAAAGAGATCATCTTTGACATGTGCAAAGACTTACCCTCAAAGAAGCTCACTGTGGTAACAAGCAGCCATTACTAACACACTGGCTAAAAAGTGGTAGTAACGTATAGTCGTGTTCATACAAGGGGTGCATTGTTGAAGACCTCACAGGAAGAAAAACTCACATTGTACAGTGTTAAATTTCCTACAAAAAATAAATGCAAAGCAAGATTCACATTATTCAAATGTTGCCCATATAGGGAGATTTAATTAATATTTTATATCTTACTATTTCAAGTTGTGTAACCCAAATTCTCATTAAATGTAGCCTGACTTTATATTTATTATGAAGCCACACAAAAATGTATGTCACAGAAGAATAAGCAATGGCTGAGTAAGACATCATGATACATCAGCTTTAAAAAGGGGGACCCCATTTACATCACAGGCACTTATTAATATTGGGGAAACAGACCTCAAAATTTACAGTGTGCTGGCAGGGTTACTGGAAGTTTCTGATTCCTTATTTTTATTTACCTACATTTTCTAAATGTTCTACAAGGAACATGTATTATTTTTCTAATAAGAAACAATAAAAGGAACTGTAAGGAATAAATGTAACATTAATATTAAACTAAATTTGCAAAAAGTTATAGAAATACTTATGCAAACAAGCAGGTTCATAAAAGAAGACAGTTCCGATCGGTTAAGCGATGTCTATCGCTTTAGTGGACGGGACAATTCTCCCCTCTAGTGCCGGTGCAGAGACAGAGCTCCAGCGGAGGTCTCCCCAGCCCCCAGGACCAAGCACATCTCCCAGAGCGCACGCAGAACACCCTGGAGTGCCCTATGGCATTGGCGCCATGTGCCTGGGCGCGCTTCTTTTGAGATTTGAGAATATCTTTAAACAAAACCAAAGGTCGGCGATCCAAAAGAGAGCAAAGGACACTAAAGAGCCTCAGTCAGCTTCTCCGGGCGGTTCCCCTGACACACTCCATGCAGTGTGGGAGGAGAAGGAAGTCTTCATTCGCTTCCTCCTTCCCGGGGAACGGGCAGGTGGGCACGTGGGAAAGGGTCCTACACGCCAGTCCAGCAGGCTGTGGCTCCGCGCCTCTGTCCCGCTGGTAAGCAGTGTATGATGCCCACTCATGGTCGTACTGACCTTACCTCTCACACCAGCCCTTCTGAACCCACTTGAAAATCCCCCTCCCCTTGAACACTCCACACTACGTGAACACATTCACGGGGTTATCTGGCTTAACCACAAACAAAAGTCTATGAACTTTCCACTGTAAGGCGAATAAGCCCTGAGGATTGCATGTAAACATGGGCCTTCAGTGAATGACACTGCACTGTGGACTGAAATTCGCTAGGAGAGTAGAGCTTAAATGTTTTCACCAAAAAAAAAAAAAAAAAAAAAAAAAGACCAAGTGAATCCTTCCACAATGTACATGCATATCACATCATCATGATGTACACTTATATATCTTCCAATTTTGTCAATTACACCTCAATAAAGCTGAAATTAAAATTAGCCCTAGCCGGTTTGGCTCAGTGGATAGAGCGTCGACCTACAAACTGAAAGGTCCCGGGTTCGATTCCCTTCAAGGGCACATACTCGGGTTGCGAGCTTGATCCCCAGTGGGGGGCAGCCAACCAATGATTCTCTCTCATCATTGATGTTTCTATCTTTCTTTCTCCCTCTCCCTTCCTCTCTAAAATCAATAAAAAATACATTTTAAAAACATTAAAATTAAAAAAGCCCTATGCAGCAAATACTACATTTTCCCAGTCAGACAGAGTGGAGAGCCTCATATGGAAGCTGGGCCTTGGGCTCGGGTCTGAGTCCTGGAACCACAGGGCTTCTGAGCTGCACAATTCCTGAAGCTCTCTGTGCCTCCTTCTTCCCCTTCCTCCTCTCTAAAGGGCGGGCGATAATAACAGCATAGCTTGTTGTGGAAAGCTCTTAGAAGACTGCCTGGCACAGAACAAACATTCAATATATGTTCACTATTATGCGCCAGATGAGGGAAGCTGGGTTCAGACGTGTGTAACTTGCCTGTGGTTACACAGCAAGTGTCGGAGCCAAGATATGCTTGAGTTTCGTTGAGATCCTCAGATCCTGAGGTTTGATTTGGGTCTTTTTTTATAGCTCTCATGCCTCTCATTCACAGGCTCCTACTTCCTCTCCCCCCGTGAGCATGTGGAGTGTCTTTCTAACAGCTGTTGGAGTGTCCTTGTCTACTCATTCTGTCATCTGTGTCATTTCTGGGTCTGTTTCTGTTGATTGATTTTTCTGCTCATTATAGCTCATATTTTCTGCTTCTGTGCATACCTGGCAATTTTTCATCAAATGCCAAACGCTGTGAATTTACATTGTTAAATGCTGAACTTTTTTTTCTGCATTTCTTTTGTATTTGGGGTTTGGTTTTAAGGTGCAGTTAAGTTACTGGAAATGATTTGAACTGTTTGAGGCCTGCTTAAGAATGCAAGGCAGGTCCAGGACACTTTTAGTCTAGAGCTAACTCGGGCACTACCTAGACAATGTCTTTCTCAAGGTTCTGCTTAATAGTCCATGCGTTACGAGTTCTTTTCTTGCAGGTGGTAACACAAATAATTTCTGACCCTGTGTAAGGTCTGTGTGAACCTTCCCAGGGTCTTTCCCTGGCCAGGGGCGGCATCCTCAAGGCCTGTGCTAGTTAGCGCTCAGCTGCAGATTTGAGGGAATCCCTGCAGAGCTCCAGAGTCCTGTTCTGCAGGGGGAATGCCCTCCCACTTCCCCAGGCCCTTGCACACGATTGAACTTATGAAGTCTGTAGCAGGCGGTTGTTGAATGAATACATATTGTACTGCTCTCCATGTGTTAAGAAAACTTGGGCCGGGCTTAGCCTTCTGGAAAACATGCCATAACTGGCAACTTGAGGGAGGATTCCCTATTAGAAGAGATTATGTCTCAACAGAGATGAAGTTGGAGATAAACCACTTAAAGCTATCTTCTCAAAAGAGAATGTAATGACTACTTGTCATGGTGATGACATGTTGAAGCCATGATAATTTGGACATACTGGTTTAAATAAAATATTATTAAAATTAATGTCACTGGTATCTTTTTACCTTTTCAAGGTCGCTACTAGAAAGTTTGAAAGGATGTATGCAACTCGCATTCTATTCCTATTGGCCAGCACTGCCCTGGAGGAGAGCGCATCCGGAGGGAGGGAGGCCTGGGCTGGCCCAGAACCTGAAACCCCACCTGAAGCTCACGCTGACAAGTAGATGCTGAGAAAGTAGAGGAGATGGGAAGCAGGATACACAGAGACAGACATGATCTATTCCATCGCTTGTCATTCTAACACCATCCCCACCCAAATCCCTTGGGCAGCTTTCCATTCGCCTAGGGAGGAAGTTCTCTTATAACAGAGCAAAATTTCCATGTTTAAGATCAAAAGCCAAAGAAGAAGTGATCCTGCAGACTAGGCAGAGCCGCCACAGCCTTTATTCACAACTTCCGGGAGGAAGAGTGGACGACCCGGGTCAGGTCCAGCTTTGCCACTCCAGCTGTGTGACCTCCGGCCGCTGACACCAATTAGACTGCATCAGTTCCTTCTTCAGTGAAACGGGGCTGTTAACGTGCCCACCTCACAAGGCTGCTGTGGGGGTTCATTTCTACAAAGACTTGGAAGAATGACTGACCCCTAGTAAGTACAACTGAACCGGCTGTGTTGCCTGGAGTGAGCCCTGCGCAGCATCAGAGCTGAAAGCCGCACAGCTGGTCCAGTAGGGACCGCAGTAGCTGCCGTGTTGCTGATTGATAACCGTGTAAACAAGGGTCAGGTACACACGGTTTCCAGGTGTGCCCCATCACTGCTCAAAGTCCAGCTGACCTTCCCCAGGATGTCAAACCCGCGCACCTTTCAATGAGCCAGAACGTTCTGAAAGGATGGCTGGGCACTGGATCCCTGGCGATAGGGTCCCCCGAGGGGCTGGGCACTGCCCCTTTGTAATGAGGCTTCCTCCCTTCAGTCACCAGATTCCCCCAAATTAGCTGAAACTCGCGGGTGTGACTGGGTTGTAAAGCATCCATTTGCATTTAGGGTCTAAAGTGATGTACGAAATGTCAGCATGTGGTTGGCCTTTAGCCATCAATCTTAGGAGGCTTAGCAGAATACTTGGAGCAGAGAGCTTGGCTCCTCCTTGCCTAGCCATTCAAATAAGAGCTCAGACTCGACCCAGCCTGCCCACAGCCACCCCCCAGGGCAGCCTCAGACAGGCTCCCAGCTCTGCCGCTTCTGTGCCACCTGCTGAGACTGCCTAGCCCAAGTGCGGCTTTCCCTTAGCAGAAGAGGCCACACAAGCTCCGCTTTTAAATGGGAACATGCATGGGCGGTGAACCCCACCGGGACAACTGCTGACACCTGAACTCACAACTGCCAGCTTGTCTCATCCTGGACTTGAAGCTCCCAAGAGCAGGTACCTTATGCCTCGTCATAGTTCCAGAACTCATAAAACAGAAGCACAACAAGTGTATGATAGTGAATGAATTAAATGAGTAAATGAATAGTCATTAGGAAATGATTGAAGTCATACCCACCTGGTGGGAATACAGAAAGGAGGGGACACTTCCACTTTAAGCAATGCTCAGTGAGAAGAGTCAAGCAACCATTAGCAAATATTTCTTCAGACCTACTCTGTGCCAGGCACTGTTCTGGGCATTAGAAAGAATGTACTAAACAAGAAATCTTGCAGATAACATGATACTGTATATAGAAAGTCCTAAAGATTCCACCAAAAAACTACTAGAAGTGGTAAATAAATTCAGTAAGGTAGCTGGATACAATATAAATATCCAGAAATAAGTTGTGTTTATACACCAATAATGAACTATCAGAAAGGAAAACAATCCCATTTACAACTGCATTTTAAAAAGAAAAACCACCTAGGAATAAATTTAACAAAGGATGTAAAAGACCTCTCCTTGGAAAATTCTAAGACACTGAAGAAAGAAATTGAAGAAGATATAAATAAGTGGAAGCATATACCATGTTCATGAATAGGGGTAGAGAGCGCCTGGGAAGGCACATGAGCATTTCTTTAATTATTGTCAGCTGAAGCCAGTGGCGTTGGCAGAGCCACGTCCTGGAAACACACCTTGCCAGAGGCAGGAGTGTTGTCAGCTTGACCTTCAGCCAAGGTGCCAGGGGGTGAGTTTCATTTTCTAAATCCAGCCAAGCACCAGGAATGAATACGACTTGGGCCCACCCAAAAATGCACATAATCTCCTTTGTCTTGACCTTTAGTAAAACTTCCTGGTTTTTGCTGTATAAAATAAACACGCTGTGTTGGCTCTGGGTCCCTGTCTCTCCATCAGAGGACAGGGGTCCCACCAGGTCCGGGCTTTTCCCTTCCATCTCTGTGTCTGTCTCTTTCTTTCATTTTCTCAATCCCCAGCAGCCCTACCCAGGAACCGGACTGCTCTCTAGCCGTGCTGGATGCGGAAAAGAGAGAAATACTTACAAATAGAAAGAATTAACAGCATTAAAATATGCAAACTATCCAAAGCAATCTACAGATTCAATGTAATTCCTATTAAGATACCAATGGCATATTTCACAGAACTAGAACAAATATTCCAAAAATCTATGTGGAACCACAAAAGACCCCAAATAACCACAGAAATCTTGAGAAAAAAAAATATAGTTGGAGGATATCAAACTGTACTATAAGTCTATAGTAAACAAAACAGCATGAGGTTGCCATGAAAACAGACATAGGGATCAATGAGACATAATAGAGAGCCCGGAAATAAACCCACACCTTATGGTCAATTGCTATTTGACAAAGGAGGCAAAAACATGCAAATAGATAAAGACAGCCTATTCAATAAATGGTGCTGGGAAAATTGAACAGATACATGCAAAAAAAAATGAAACTAGACCACCTTCTTACACCACACATAAGAATAAACTCAAATGGATTAAAGATTTAACTGTTAGACTCAAAACCATTAAAGTCCTAGAAGAAAACAGGTAGTAAAATCTTGGACATTTCTTGTAGCAATATTTTTTCTGATATATCTCCTCAGGTAATGGAAACAAAAGAAAAAAATAAACAAATGGAACTATATCAAACTTTAAAAAGTCTTTGAATAGTAAAGGAAACGATCAACAAAATGAAAAGACAACCCACTGAATGGGAGAACATATTGGGCAATGATACACCTGATAAGGGGTTAATATCCAAATTTTATATTTAAAAACTTATAAAACTCAATACCAAGAAACCAAACAATCCAATTAAAAAATTAACAAAGGACCTGAATAGACACTTCTCCAAAGAGGACATACAGATGGCCAATAGATACATGAAAAGATGCTCAACATCACTAATCATCAGAGAAATGAAAATTAAAACCACAGTGAGATATCACCTCACACCTGTCAGAATGACTATCATCAATAAATCAACGAACAGCAAGTGCTGGTGAGGATGTGAAGAAAAGGGAACCTTCATGCACTGTTGGTGGGGATGCAGCCACTATAGAAAAACAGTATGAAGTTACCTCAAAAATTAATAATGGAACTGCCTTATGACCCAGCGATTCCACTTCTGGGAATATATCCAAAGAAAACCAAAATACAAATTCAAAAGAATATATGTACCCCTATGTTCATTGCAGCATTATTTACAATAGCCAAGATCTGGAAACAGCCCAAGTGCCCATCAGTAGCTGAATGGATAAAAAAGCTGTGGTACATCTACACAACGGAATACTACTCGGCCATAAAAAAGAAGGGCATCTTACCTTTACTGTCAGCATGGGTGGACCTGTAGAGCATCATGCTAACTGAAATAAGTCAGTCAGAGAAAGACAAGTACCATATGGTTTCACTCACTAGTATATGCGGAAACTAATAAACAAGATAAACTAACGCACAAAATAGAAACAGACTCATAGATACAGAGAGCAGACGGACAGCTGAAGGGGAGAGAAGGGTTGTGGGCTGGGTGAAAAAGGTGACGATATTAAGCAAAAAAACAATAGTGATGACCAGAGGGAAAGGGGGCGGTGGGAGGTAGAAGAGGGTAAAGGAGGAATAAATGGTGACGGAAGGAGACTTGATTTGAGGTGGTGAACATACAATACGATATACAGATGATGTACTGTAAAACTTTATTAGCCAATGTCACCCCAATAAATTCAAAAAAAATAAATAAAAATAGAATATATAAGAATATATAAGAAACAGCAAACGATAAAATGATTAAATGATGATGAACAAACTGAACTCACAAGCAAAATACAGAGAGACTCATAGATAGAGAGCAGCCTGACATCTCTGGGTTGGGGGTGCTAGGAGGGCGGAGGGGTTGAGCAAAAAAGAAAAACCAAGAGAAAGAGCTCATGGACAGCAGTGTAGTGATGCAGGGGTGGGGAGGTGGGTGGAGATGGAGGAGGACTTAAGGGGGTTTAAATAGTAATGGAAATTTTTTAAATTAAATTATATATATATAATTTAAAAATATGTTTTATTGACTTTGAGAGAGAGAGGAAGGGAGAGGGAGAGAGAGATAGAAATATTGATGAGACATATCAGTTGGCTGCCTCCTGCACACCCCCTTCTGGGGATCAAGCCAGCAACCCGGGCATGTGCCCTGACAGGGAATCGAAATGGTGACCTGAAATAAACCAGCCGGTTCTTAACAGCAGCCAGGCCTGGACCCAGGCTCCTCTCAGACACTTATGTCCTTGTACTAACTTTTCATCTGTAAAATGAAACTAAAAACACCTACCCCATAGAATTCTACAAGCATTAAGCTGATTAACACATGTAAAATTCTTTATAAAAGTTTCCCACATGAAGTCGACACCCAGAAATTCTTACTATTACTTTCAGTTTTGTCTTTCTTTTGTCTCCTGATATTTGGCAGAAATAACGCAATGTATTTGCCCTCAGCGGGCGTCCCCATCCGCTGAGCCTGGTGATAAAACCTGAGTGCTGGTCGGGCAGGACAGAGACACAGCAAAGGCATGCTGTACGGTTTCACAGCCCGTTTCTCCCGGAGTGAGGAGCCTGGAACTTCGGGGTTAGCCTGACCTCCAGTGGCCAAACGGAAAACTCAGCTGGGCCTCCAGACGCCGCTGCGTCAAAGCCATGGTGAACCCCACCGTGTTCTTCCACCCTGGACAGCGAGCCCTGGGGCCACGCCTCCTTCCAGCTGTTTTCAGACAAAGCCCCAAGGACAGCAGAAGCTCGCGTGCTCTGAGCACTGGGGAGAAAGGATCTGGCTATAACGGTTCCTGTGTCACAGAATTATTCCGGGGTTTGTGTGAAGTCCGGGGTGGTGACTTCACACGCCACGATGGCACAGGCAGCAAGTCCATCTATCAGGAGAAATGTGATGAAGAGAGTTTCATCCTGAAGCACACAGGTCCTGGCATCTTGTCCATGGAAAATGCTGGACCAACACAAGCGGCTCCCGGTCTTTCGTCTGCACGGCTGGCCGAGACCCAGCGATGGATGGCAAGCATGTGGTCTCCGCCAGGAGGAAGGTGGCATGGGTGCTGTGGCAGCCACGGACTGCTCTGGGTCCGGGAATGGCAAGCTCACCATTGCCGACTGCGGACAACTCTAGTGAAGTTGACTTGTGTTTTATCTTTTTAAACATGTACCTTTATTGTTGAAAGTATTATAGATGTCCCCCTTTCCCTCTTTGCCCGCCCCCTCTTCCCCATCACCCGCAGACCTTCACCACACTATTGTCTGTCCATGGGCTGTGCACACATGCATGTAAATTCTTTGGTAAATCTCTCCCCACCCACCCACCCTCCCCTGCCTTTCCTCTGAGATTCCACAGTCTGCTGCATGCTTCCATGTCTCTGGGCCTGTTTTGTTTGTCAGTTTATTTGTTCATTAGATTCCACATATGAGATCATGGGAGACTTGTCTTTCTCTGACTGGCTTATTTCACTTAGCATAATACTCTCCAGGTCCCTCCATGCTGTCTCAAAGGGTAAGAGAACCCTCCTTTTTACTGCTGCAGAGTATTCCGTGGTGCAAATATACCACAACTTTTATAAAAATATATTTTATTGATTTTTTACAGAGAGGAAGGGAGAGGGATAGAGAGTTAGAAACATCGATGAGGGAGAAACATCGATCAGCTGCCTCCTGCACACCTCCTACTGGATATGTACCCACAGCCAAGGTACATGCCCTTGACTGGAATCGAACCTGGGACCTTTCAGTCCTCAGGCCGACACTCTATCCACTGAGCCAAACCGGTTAGGGCTTACCACAACTTTTTTATCCACTCGTCTACTGATGGGCACTTGGGCTGTTTCCAGATCTTAGCTATTGTAAATTGTGCTGCTATGAACATAGGGGTGCATACATTCTTTTGGATTGGTGTTTTGGGTTTCTTAATATAGATTCCTAGAAGTGGGATCACTGGGTCAAATGGCAGTTCCATTTTTAATGTTTTGAGGAAACTCCATACTGTTTTCCACAGTGGCTGCACCAGTCTCCATTCCCACCAGCATTGCACGAGGGTTCCCTTTTCTCCACATCCTTGCCAGCACCTGTCATTTGTTGATTTGTTGATGGTAGCCATTCTGACAGGTGTGAGGTGATATCTCATTGTGGTTTTATCTTAAAAAAAAAAAAAAGAAAGAAAAAAAAACTCAGCGGGTAATGTGCTCAAATATTGAAAAGCTCAAATGCCAATGGACCCAGCAAGGAGCTTTCATTGAGAGCGTACTAAACGCTGAACTGTGCTCGTCCTCAGAGAAGTTGCACCCATGGGGAAGTCCACGGCTTATACGTGGCTCCGGTGGATTTTAACCGAAGCCTGGCTGGCTTAGCACCCTCTTGTTTATCACAAGGCACAGTACCCGGCTGGAGGGACCTTCATCACGTCTTCAGAGAGAAAATCCATTTATAAGGCCCTTCACATCATTGGACCAGCACAGGCATCTGTGACAAAGGCTTTTATCTCCTTTTCACACCGAGAAGCTCAGTCCTAGAGCGTCTTCCCCAACGTCACACGCGGCCCCCCATTCAGCACGTGCCACCAGTGTTGGGCTAGACTCCGGGGGAATGAAAATAAGGCACACCCGGTCCCCACCCCCAGGAATGCAGAGACTAACAAGTCAGACCAGAGCAGCGGCCCCTGCTCCTCACTCGCAGGCTCTTTTCTCTGACTGGAGACGCAGCCGTGGAAAGCCAGCCAGTTCGGGGCGGGCTGCCTTCCCACCTGGACTAGACACTCAGCAAAAGCAGGCTGACAGGACTGTATCTCCGGGTCCTGCACCTTTGGAGCCTCATGCGGGCCTTGCTTGTGGGCAGCCAGCAAGGATGCCCTCGGTCACATGGGGTGGAGGGGCTTACGCTTCGTGAACGCTGTCACTGCGAGGGTGACATGGCTTGTTCATGTGGACCCTGCCTGGCATGATGCTGAGCACTTCACATGAGCCTCTCAGTTTATCCTCACAGCCCCGAGGGGCAGGGCCTATGGTACTATTGGTATTCAGAAGAGGAAACTGTTGAAAGAGGTCAAACAACCCATCCAAAAAACGGTAGAGCCAAGACTTGAGTCCAGTTCTGACTCCAAACCCCACACTTTTACCAGCACACTCTATCCCTAGTAGCGACCAAGCACCTAACCGTGGGCCTCCCAATATGAGCAGGCTGTCATTAGACCCACTGAGTCACAAGAGTGGGCAAGTATAACAGAAATCCGTGGGGCAGTGGACATGGCCCATTCAGGACCTGAGTTATACAAACATGTGACTCAGACCTCCCTGCTGACTCCCTCTGTGTCCTAAGGAAGCACAGAGAATGAGAAAACCAAAGCGAAGTCCATGGATGCTCAACACTCCGGTGTGAGCTGAAAAGACACTGCGTCCCCACTCAGGGGAAGCTTTGAGAGACTGGACAGAGCTTCGGGCAGTAGATGTGGTCATCAGCCTGGGGAGAAGACAGAAGTGACTTATTGGCAATTGTGAGTGGCTCCAATGATTGGCCGGGAGCCTTGAAGGAGCAAGATGGGAAATGATAGATCTCGAAGCAGAAGTCACAGGTGTGTCTGTGGGAGAAGCACAAAGAGGGCATCCTGGTGCCTCATGTCAAGGCCCACCAGAGAGCATCCTCCAAAGGGAAGCACCTGAACTAGGTGGCCAGGGTGACTTGCCCAGTGAGATGAGTCAGCCTCTATTCAGCTATGACTGGGCTATGACTTCGAGGCCTTGAGTGGAATAACCATGTGCTAGGGACTCGGCAAAGGCCCAACAACAGCTCCCTCCCACTGTGGCTGATCTAGCCACTGCTGCTGGTGAACATTTTGCCTTTCAGCATCATCTCTTGACACTATGTATGCAGCCATCACAAGAAAAACCCAACCAACCCACTGAGAAAAGTTGATTGCATTGGACCATTTCTACCCTGGAGTGGACAGTGGATTGTCCCTCCTGTGGTTCATATGGATCCCAAGTATAGGTTGTGAACCTTTCCTGTCCATAGCACCTTGCTCAGCACCACCATCTAAAGACTCACAAAGTGTCTGATTTTCCATCATGGGGTCCTGGATAACAAACTCTTAGGCTAAGGACTTACTGTATGTAGAAGGAGAGATGGCCATGGCATGACTTTCTGCATCACTCAGAAGCTGCTTGACTGATAGCACACTGTCATGGCCACTTAAAAGCACAGCTTGGGGTCAGAGGGCTGTCCCTCAAGATGCAATATTCCCTCTATGGTGGTGTCTCTCCACAAGTTACGATGCACAGATCTGAGAACCAAGGGGCAGCAACCCACTTAAAAAACTGTGTTTCCTCTCCCTGAAATTGTAAGCTCTACTGACCTGGCTTCCAGAGGAGGGATGCCCCTAAGCAGACGGCAACGGTGATCAAACCTAAACCTGCTGCCTGGCCATTTGGGGCTCCTTATACCAGCAGCCCTAACGAAACAGACAGCAGTTCCTGGGTTGGAAGAGCTCATTGACTTCCATCAGCACGAGGTCATGATGAGGACAGAGAGGAGGATTCTGAAACTCAGAGCCTTTGGTGCTCCCGTGCCCAATTTTAACTGTGAGTAGGCAATTACAGCAACCTCAGCCTCCTCTAGGCATGGAAACCAGGGGCTCAGAGCCCTCAGGGATGAAGACCTAGGCTAAATCACCAGATGAGCAAAATCGGTGGCCAAAATATGCCCACAAAATAATGGTTCTCATCAGTCATTAGGGAAATGCAAATCAAAACCACAATGAGGTATCATTCCACACCCACCAGGATGGCCGTACTCAGGAACAAGTGTTGGTGAGGATGTAAAAAATCAGAACCTCACACATTCCTGGGCGAATGTGGATTAATATGGCTGCTTCAAAGAACAGTTTGGCAGTTTCTCAAAAAGTTAAACCATGTGTTACCATTTGACTAAGCAATTTCACTCCTAGATTTGTGCCCAAGAGAAATGAAAACAGGTGTCCACATAAAAACGTGTACATGAATGTCCACAACAGCATTGTTCATCTAGCCAAAAAGTGAAATAGGGCAAATGTCCATCTTGAGTGAATAAACAAAATAGTACACTCATACAATAGAATATCGTTCAACCACAAAAAGAATGAATTATTGATACATGCTATAACATGGATGAGCCTTGAGAATATTATACTAAGTGAAAGATGCCAGATGCAAAAGACTACGTATTGGAGAAAACCAAGATGGCGGCATAGGTAAACACCAGAGATTGCTGCCTCACACAACCACTTCAAAAATACAACTAAAAGACAGAACAGACATCATCCAGAACCACAGGAAGGCTGGCTGAGTGGAAATTCTACAACTAGAAGGAAAGAGAAAAGCATACCGAGACTCAGAGGAGATGCGGTTCGGAAGTAAAATACAAAGGTGCAGAGGTGCATGCGGAGAGGGCTGGCGGCTGAGGTCATGATTGTCTTTTTCAACTGGGAGGAAGGCTCAGGCTCTGAGCTCCAGTTCTGGGTGAGTCTCTGGGGACCCAGACTCATACAGGAGAAATGGGACTGTCTGGCATCGGTCGGAACTCGAGGGCAGCTTTCTCTCGGAGGCGCTCACAGCAATTGCCAGGGCCTCTGAGGGCAGGACTGAGAGCAGCCATACTGCTTGCTCCACCCACCCTATTGATCCCCTGGGATCCCGCCCACGCCCAAGCCCTGCACTGAGGCTTTTGCATATGAAAGGCCTAGCCCTTTGTAATCTGAAAATTACTTAACAAACTGCAGCTGCCCCAAGGCCCCAGGGCAACTTGCATTGCTTTACAGCTGGCTTCTGCTGGGTAGCCTCAGGCAGAGGCTAGATTAGCACCTCCTTAGATCCAAGAGCCAGTGTACCCAGTGGTCAGAGTGGGACCATCCAATTACAACTCCTCAGATCCATAAAGGACACACTCAGGGGGCAGACTCAGTGAGCACCAAAGCCCCAATGAAGCAAGTCTTGCCCCATAAGGGTGTCTTCAGCACAGAAGTTCTCCCACCATAGACACAGCTGATTCTCACAGCCAATTGGCTTGGAGGTCAAATCCTCCCAGTGATACCTACAACAATCAAGGTTTAACTATAACAAGACTGTGCACAAAGCCCACAAGGGGGTGCACCAAGAGTGTCTACCTCAGGTAATTGGGGAGGCTGAGCAACTGGGCCCTATAGGACACTTAGCACAGAAAGCCATTCTAACGACACAGCAGAAGCATAAAAAAATGCCGAGACAAAGAAACAGGACACAAATGACAGAAATGGAGGAAAGCAAACTACTGGATATAGAGTTCAAAACCACACTTTTAAGGTTTTTCAAGAACTTTCTAGAAACCGCCGATAAATTTAATGAGACCCTCAAGAAATCTAGTGAGACCCTTGATGTTGTGATAAAGGACCAACTAGAAATTAAGCATACACTGACTGAAATAAAGAATATTATACAGAGTTCCAACAGCAGACCAGAGGATCGCAAGAATCAAGTCAAAGATTTGAAATACGAAGAAGCAAAAAACACCCAACTGGAAAAGCAAAATGAAAAAAGATTCCAAAAATACGAAGATAGTGTAAGGAGCCTCTGGGACAGCTTCAAGCGTACCAACATCTGAATTATAGGGGTGCCAGAAGAAGAGAGAGAGCAAGATATTGAAAACCTATTTGAAGAAATAATGACAGAAAACTTCCCCTACCTGGTGAAAGAAATAGACTTACAGGTCCAGGAAGCACAGAGAACCCCAAACAAAAGGAATCCAAAGAGGACCACACCAAGACACAGCATAATTAAAATGCCAAGAGCAAAAGACAAAAGAAAAAATCTTAAAAGCAGCAAGGGAAAGAAACTCAGTTACCTACAAGGGAGTACCCATATGACTGTCAGCTGATTTCTCAACATAAACTTTGCAGGCCAGAAGAGAGTGGCAAGAAATATTCAAAGTGATGAATGCCAAGAACCTACAACCAAGATTACTTTATCCAGCAAAGCTATCATTCAGAATTGAAGGTCAGATAAAGAGCTTCACAGATAAGAAAAAGCTAAAGGAGTTCATCACCACCAAACCAGTATTATATGAAATGCTGAAAGGTATCCTTTAAGAAGAGGAAGAAGAAGAAAAAGGTAAAGATACAAATTATGAACAACAAATACACATCTATCAACAAGTGAATCTAAGAATCAAGTGAATAAATAATCTGATGAACAGAATGAACTGGTGATTATAATAGAATCAGGGGCATAGAAAGGGAATGGAGTGACTATTCTTGGGGGGAAAAGGGGTGTGGGGGATGCAGGAAGAGACTGGACAAAAATTGTGCACCTATGGATGAGGACATTGGGTGGGGAGTGAGGGCGGAGGGTGGGGTGGGGAAGAGGAACAAATGTAATAATCTGAACAATAAAGATTTAATTAAAAAAAAAAAAACGTGTACATGAATGTCCACAACAGCATTGTTCATCTAGCCAAAAAGTGAAATAAGGCAAATGTCCATCTTGAGTGAATAAACAAAATAATACACTCATACAATAGAATATTATACTAAGTGAAAGATGCCAGATGCAAAAGACCACGTATTATATAATCCCATGTATATGTCCAGAACAGGCAATGTCCAGAGGAGGCAAGTCCACCGAGGCAGGAAGTGAGTTAGTGGTCACCAGGCCCTGGGTGGAGGGCTGTGGAGGAGTGGGAATAACTGCTGATGGGAATGGGGTGATGAACATGTTTTGAAATTAGATAGTAGTGATGGTTGCACACATCTGTGAATATGCTTAAAGCCAATGAATTGTATATGTTTACCAGGTAAATGTTATGGTATGTGAATTATGTCTCAAAAATGCTGTTGTAAAGATACATAAGCATATGAAATAAGCAAACAAGCATATGAAAAGATGCTCCAGCTTAACAACCATTAAGGAAGTTGATGTGAGAACCACATGAGGCAGTCCTACACAGCCACTAGAGCAGTGATGGCGAACCTTTTGGGCTCGGCGTGTCAGCATTTTGAAAAACCCTAACTTAACTCTGGTGCCGTGTCACATAGAGAAATTTTTTGATATTTGCAACCACAGTAAAACAAAGACTTATATTTTTATATTTATTTTATATATTTAAATGCCATTTAACAAAGAAAAATCAACCAAAAAAACGAGTTCGCATGTCACCTCTGACACGCGTGTCATAGGTTCGCCATCACTGCACTAGAGTGTCTCACACAAGGAAAAGGGACAGACAGCCCACACGCTGACGGGCCGCAGGCCACGGGAACCCTCACGCATCGCTGGTGGGAATGCAAAATGGAGCCACTCCAGGAAACAGCTGGGCAGGCTTTTTGCAAAGTTAAACAGACACCTAACCTTGTGGCCCAATAACCTATTCCTCGGTACTGACCAAGGAGAAATGAAAACCAGTCCATGGAATTGAAGGCAGTGTATTCACAATCACCAGAACAAGAAACAACCCATATTCAGCTAGAGCACCGCCGCACCCCCCCCCCCCCGCACCCCCGCACCGTGCGTCCCTACGATGAAGGGTTAGTCCAAACAAGCAGGAATGGCAGGAGCATGAAGTTCAAAGGCAGCACGTCAGGTGAAACCAGTCGGTCTCAAAAGGCAACACACCGTACAATTCCATTCATATCACACGCTGCCAGTGGCAAGACAGGGAATAGAAAGCAGATGGACGGTCAGTCGGGGGTGAGGGAGAGGGAGGGGCGACCACACGTTTTGGAGGCTGATGACAATACTCCGCATTCTGACTGTGCTGGTGTCACGTGATGGTATGTGTTGGCCAAAAATCAGAAAATTGTAAACCAAAAAGGGTGAATTTTTCTGTATGAAAAGTATACATCAATGAATGTGATTTAAAAAAAAAAATGAAAATGGGACAAAAGTGGTTCTGCCTCTTACACCATTTCCCCTTCCCATAAAGCAGCCACACTCACCAGCTTGTGTGCCCTTTCAGCCTTCCGGAAATATTCTAGATGTCTAGACGCGGGCATGTACATCTGCATGTGGCATGAATATGTGCACATGCACATACGCAAATATGTGTGTGTATACGTTGGAGGCACTGTTTGTTACTGTGCCATGCACTTAACTATTCGTATCCTATCGGGACCTGGCGGGTTGTCTCGTCCCCTTTCTAAGCAGGCAGCTGCCTAGGCTGAGGCCCGCCTCCCCCTCCGCCCCTCCCACACCTCCCGCGGGGCCAGCGCTGGAAGCCAGCCCCTCTGCTGAGCTGCCAGAGATGGGGCAGAGGTCCCAGAGAGAGAGTTGGGGCTCCCTTCTCTGGACCTTGCTTTCCAGGAATCCCCCTCAGTTCCCAGAGGCTGTGTTTGTTGCGCCCAGTCCTCGGGTCCTGGGGGCCAGTAAAGCTGGGTAGAATTCTAGCAGAGTTCTAGCTACACCCCCGCCCTCCCAGGCACAGACCTGTCCGGGCTTTGCTGACAGGCAGCACCAGTGCTGTCCCTCGCTCCCAAGTGAAGCCAGCCCGCTCGCACTTGCCCGGCTGACTGCTCCCCGCCGTTTCCAGGGTTCATTTTCTCCAGAGCGTAGAGCTGTGGCTCGTGCAAGGCTGACGGGTGACTGTGCCCGGAACTCCGCCCAGCTTCTCCCTGCCATGTTGCACCTTCAGGACACCCTGCAAGAAAGGCACTGCTCCCGCCTCCTGCCTGCCAGCTCGCGGGAGCTTTGGGGTAGGTGTGGTTTTGTCTTCTTGTTTTGCCAATAAAATACTTTCAGTGTGACCTCAGGAAGGTCACTAAGCTCAGGTCTGGGTTGTAAATCTGGTCATGATGATGCTGCCCTCGGGGCCTGAGGTCCGTGGAATCGCACAAGGATGGCCCATGTTGCACTCAGGGGTGCTGCTCTCGGGGTCCCGTTCCCTGGAATAGCCGGTGATGGAGGTGCTGTTATCATGGGCTCCATTGGGCGGTGAGGAAACGGCGGGGGGGATGGGAGGGGGGCACGAGGCAGAGCTAGGATTTGAACCAAGGCTGCTATGCAGCCTGCACCTGTGCACTTAGCCACTCGCCACCAAGAAGGCGGGGGCTCCTAACCCAGCCTGTGGGGCAGACCCTCTGGCCTCTGAGTTTGGAAGAAGCCCAGCCTGGCCGAGCCTCCCTCTTCCTGCCTCACGGAGGAGGGCTTCTACTTCCAGTCCCTGTCGCAGGCCCTCTATCCAGTCGCAGGCCGCAATTGACACGGTCGCCCTCGACCATTCCTATCAGACCTGTCCCCAGCCTGCGTGGCAGGGAGAACAGGCTGTGGGAGCCCATCTCTCCCCGCCTGTCTGAAGCCGCAGTCCTGGTCACGTGACCCTGGGGAAGACGCTCTGAGCCATGCATGGCATGTGTCACCCCACCTCTGCCTTTTAAACAAACCGCACCTGGCACCCGATGCTCTCCTGGCCTCTTCAAGTTCCAGGATGTGTGAAGGTCCTTATGGCTCAGCAGTAACTTGGGTCTTAGGAACCCATGGCACCCACCCACCCCATTCTCAAATGCCCAGAACATTAACACAGGGTGGTCCCGAAGGGTCACGCCTTCCTAGAACATTGCTCTCTCAAGTCAAAAGATGTTCGAATGGCTTCGCTCATCCTACAGGATCTGGCCCCTGCTTTCCTCTCTGGCGTAAGCCTGTCACCCCGCCTTATCCGCGATCAGCCACACCGGCCTCCTGACTGTGGCTGTATCACACCTCAGGACTCTTGCACTTGTCATTCTCTCCACCCAGAAACGTCTTTCCCTAGGACCTCACCTCTCTTGTCATTCAAGTGCCAGCTCCAACGTCACCTCCTCCAGAGGCCTTTCCGGACGGTCAGGTTCTCCCCCTGCCCCGCCCCACCAGGCCCCATCGCCCTAACTCCACTTCGTTTTCTTCATAACGCTTAGCGCAGTGGTCAGCAAACTGCGGCTCGCGAGCCACATGCGGCTCTTTGGCCCCTTGAGTGTGGCTCTTCCTAAGCCTTAGGAGTACCCTAATTAAGTTAATAACAATGTACCTACCTATATAGTTTAAGTTTAAAAAATGTGGCTCTCAAAAGAAATTTCAATGGTTGTACTGTTGATATTTGGCTCTGTTGACTAACGAGTTTGCCGACTAATGTGCTAAGTCTCAGTACATTCTGCAGCAACGTCCTTGCCTTGCCTGTCGAGCTGCTTCTAGCGTCTCTCCCTCCCTAGAATAAAGCCCAGGCTGGCAGAAGCCTGGCCGGTCATGTGCGCTGCTGCACCGAGTGCCCGGAGCGTGCCAGGGACACAGTGTCACTCAGTGAGTCCTATGAAATGAATGAATGCTTTTCTCCTACCCTCCCCCCGCCCCCCTACCCCCACCCCATCCAGTGTTCTCCAGGAGCAAACCGAAGGCCAGGTATATGTCGAGACAGGCACAGGTGGGACCCACACCACCAGGAGGGCCTGGCAGGGAAGGGAAGCTCCCCACTGGGGTGAAGCTTGGCTCCATCACTACCAGCTGTGACCTTGGGCTCCCTGTGCCCAACGAGAAGAGCGGCGCCTAGTTCACAGGTAAGGATGAAGGAGATGGTGCACAGAGCCAGTGCCAGGACTATAGGCCCAGCAACTGTGGGCACAGAGTGGGTGAGGGGGTGCGCATGCGTGAGCAGAGGCCTATGTAAGCAAGGGCACCCCTTGGCCCTTCCTCCAGACACTTTCCCAGTGTGAGGGAGACTCACGGCCACCGCCTGCTTTCATCTGCCGAGCTGGTCGGTGCTGGAGGAGCCAGACAGACCACTGAGCAAGAGGCCTTGGGGCTCCACAAATGGGCCCCAGCGCCTGCCAGGTGCCGGAGACAACGCAGATGAGGTCCGTGCCCTCCCAGAACTTAATCTAGAAATAGAGACGAGATAAAAGCAGGAGATCGGAGATAACCGAGGACCAGCAGGGACGGAGGGCGGCGAGCCGGCAGGACAGCCTGCTGGCAGTGGGCCAGCTTTGCTCCGGGCCCCGGGAGAGGGGCAGTCCCTTCCTCCTTGGCCGTAAAACAGTCAGTGTGAGGAGAATGCCCTGCCCAGCCCAGCACGCCCATTTTACATCCCGGCTCCCGGGTGACCTCACGCATGTGACCTCACCTCTCTGAACCTTGTTGCCAAGCTTATAAAATGGGGGTGGTAGTGGGGCCTACCCACTGGGTTCTCGGGAGGCCCGGAAGGCTGCGTGGCACAGGGCGTGGTGAAAAGGAAGCCGTGGTGGATGCCAGCCATAGTTTCTGGTGTTATGTTTATGCAAATGGAAGCACTTCAAAGAGATGCCTCCAGCACCAGCCGCTTGACTTTACTTCCCAAACAGCACTTACTAGTAAATGGTGCTTCTGTGCCAGGCACTGCATGGCATGGTCTTCATCACCCCATCAGAAAGGCGTTGGGGAGTTTTTATTGTCCTTTTTAGAAAAAAAAAAATGTAAAATTTACCATCTTAACCATTTTTAAGTGTACAGCTCAGCGACGTTAAATATATTCACATTTTGGTACAACAAATCTCTAACTTTTTCATCTGGCAAAACTGAAACTGTGCCCACTGAGTATCATTTCCCACTCCCCTGCCCCCAAGGCACTATTTTAACCAAGACCAGCTCATAATTTGTGGGGCTCAGGTCGAAATGAAAATGAAAATGGTGAGCAATGCCAAGGCAGCGGCAGCGTATGAAACCAAGCACTGGGCGCTTCTGTGTGCGGCCACACAGGGCCATGAGACGGGCCTTACAGGAAACCAAGGCCAGAGAACCTGAGTTAGTTTCTGAAGGTCAAACGGCAAGTGTTGGAGCCTCTAAAAGGAGATGACTGTGGCCTGCTCTGTCTACGAGTCTGTCTCTATCTCGATTGTAGATAAGGTCGCCTTAGGACAGTGGTTCTCAACCTTCCTAATGCCGCCACCCTTTAATACAGTTCCTCATGTTGTGGTGACCCCCAATGTCATTGACAAATTGAACATAATTAAAGCATAGTGATTAATCACAAAAACAATATGTAATTATATATGTGTTTTCTGATGGTCTTAGGCGACCCCCGTGAAAGGGTCGTTCGACCCCCAAAGGGGTCGCAGCCCACAGGTTGAGAACTGCTGCCTTGGGAAGACTTTTCTGACAAGATGCTGATGGATTAAAACCAAGTTCAGAGGGAATTTGGAGTGGGGATTTGGAAGTCCCTAGCAAACCTGGCCACCTCTGGGCCGTGCAACCTTGTTCTCAGTGACTGGCTCGGCGAGGATGAGGAAAATGCGTTGTAAGTGATAGTGAGTGTTACAGTTTATGAATACAATTTTATTATATTATGAATTTTATGGATGTAATACTAACACCCCCATGCTCCAAGGGAAGATATTCCAATCCACTGAGGGGATTCTTGGCACAGTTCCCGGCTTTTATAATTAGAAATGAGATTTCGGACCTGCCACTGAACAGGCATTGCCCTGATTGTGGGAATTCAGAAAGTTCATGATTGCTAGTTTCAGTTCCCTCATTTATAAATTGAAGATACTGGTAGTACTGACCACTTCAGGTTTATTGTTGATGTTAAACTGACATTGATTGAACCACATTTATTGACACACATTGAACCATGTACCCAGCATGGTCCTAAATAATGGAAATGTACACATTTATTTAATTCATAACCACCCAGTAAACCCAGTACCATTTTTAAAAATCCTCACCAGAAAATATGTTTTTATGGATTTTTTAGAGAGGAAGGGAGAGAAAGAGAGACAGAGACAGAGAAACATCGATTGGCTGCCTCCCATACTTGCCCGACAGCGGATAAAACCCCAAACTTAGGTATGTTCCCTGACTAGGAATCGAACCCACAGCCTTTGGGTGTATGGGATGACACTCCAACCAACTGAGCCACCAGCGAGGGCCAAGTAACATTTTTTAATGAAAATTTCTAGAAATTAAATTTATTGGGGTGTTTAATGACATATCAGTTTCAAGTGTACAGAGCTATAACACATCTGTATCTTGCACTGTGTTCTCACCTCCCACAATTCAGGGTGTTCCCCCAAAATGTATGTAGTGGTTATAAATTCTACCCTGGGGCTGCTTCATAATTTCCATTAGAATATCTTAGGGTACCGAGTTTGTTGGAAGGGAAAGTTAGGGGGTGAGTGCATCGCAACCATAATGTTTACTTAAATTGGGGGGCTCGGAGGAGTGGGGGGTTGTAGGCCAGGGGAGTTAGCCGGGCATCCCTCGGAACCCCAGTTTGTGGTGCAAACTAGCCCGGTAATAGCTGCTGAAATCTGAGCTCCCCTCCCAGAACCGCCCTATGGGTCGGCCCTCTTGGCAGCCTCCCCCTCCCCTTTTAAGGCCGATGGTTTCTTCCGCTCTCTCGGCTGGTTCCGGTTCCGCGCTCCGGCGTCACAAAGCGCGGGGTCACGTGGGCAGAGTGCGCTTTGTGACGCCGCGGGCCCCGCCCCTCTCCGCCGACGCGCGCACGCCGGCCCCGCCCGCAGGCGCTGCCCGTGCAGTTCCTGCTTAAGAGACCCCGGAGTGGGCGCTCGCTTGGAGTCAGGCCGCGTCCGCCATAGTGCCTGATCCGGAGGTGTCGCCGGCTCCTAGGGAGGGCCCGGGAGCGGCACGGGGCAGAACAGAAAGGAAGCCCTCGTCGTCGCCCGGCGGTTTCCGGGCGTGTTCTCGCCGTTCTGGGCCTAGAGGCGACGGGAGCGGAAGGTGAGAGAAGCACGGAGCACTCGGGTGGGGAAGCGTCCGGGAGCCTCGGCGGCGGAGGTGACAGGTCACCAAGGCCCCTGGCCGCCCGCCAGCGGGGTCTGGGTGGTGAGGCCGTGCCCGGAGCCCGGTGGAGGCCCGCTGCCGGCTTGGTGGCGGCGGCGGGGGGCGGCGGCGGCCTGCGAAGGAAGGCCTGTCCTCCGCCGACCGCGCGTTTGGGCCTAGGCCGCGGCGCCGAGGCCTCCGGGGAGCCGGAGCCGGGGCGTGGGGGGGCGGGCCTGGGCCTGGGAGCCACGCCGGTCGTCCGCAAGCCAGGAGGAGGCGAGAGGCCGCTGGCGGACTGCGGGCCTAGGCCCTCTCCCCTCGGCCTTCTCGCGGGGCCCGGGGCACCCCAAACCACGGAGAGAGCCACCGGGAGGCGCGGCCGCGCTATGGACCCCTGACCCCGCCGGGTCACTCGGACTTGTAACGTGTGGGCTCACCGCGACTGACTGCACCGCCTGCCGGCCCTTAGCAGGAGCGAGGGGGACCCGGCTGGGTGACGCGGTGCCCGTTGGCGGAGCCCCTGGCCCTCCCGCCCTGGTCCACCCTCTTGCACATGAAGTGATTCCGTGCTCGCGGTCTGGATTGCGGTTCTCACGCCCCTGCTGTGGGGTGGGGGTGTTGAACCCGAGGCCTGCGGTCCTTCGGTGTCTTGTGAGTGTTCTGTGTATGTACATATTCTGCTCTTAAGTTGATAAATATACATATATTGAGCGTGTCCACGTCTCCACGCCTGACCTTAGTTAGGAGTCCTTTGGCACCATGGCCTGTGTGCATTATAAATTCGCTTCCAAACTCAACTATTCCATCGCCACCTTTGATGGGCGGCACATCTCCCTCCGTGACCTAAAGAAGCAGATTATGGGGAGAGAGAAGCTGAAAGTTGCCAACTGCGACCTGCAGATCACCAACGCGCAGACCAAGGAAGGTGAGCACATGGGCTCGGTGCCGGCGGAGACTAACCGCCATCATGGCTGTTGTGGGTCCTTCCGAGGCCGTCGGTGCGGCCAGGGGTGGTGGCCTCGGCCTCGGAGCTGAACTGGCCGCGTTTGCTTTGTGCCCACGGGGCCCTGTAACAGGCTGGTCCCCTCCGGGGCTCGGGAACGGAGGCTGTGGTGGGGGCGGAGGGCGTGCTTTGGGGGCTCGCCCAGGGCTGCTGCTCAAACTTTCTGACCGGACAACTGTTGGGGGCAAATGTTCTGTCCTCTTCCTTCTCCTGTCTGTCTGTTCTAATTTTGGAATGGTCTTCATTGTAGAGAAGGGAGCCTCACGTTAATGATTTGGAGGATTTAATCCAGCCAGTCTTCAGCGATGGAATTGCTTTAGTCTTGAGTGCAAATTTCAGAATTAGTGATACAGTAATTTAGTGGCTGTGCTCTTGGTTCATTTTTACTAAATATCAAAAACAGACTTTTTTTAAAAAAATGATTGCCAGACTTTACATAATGGTGTTGATATTAGGGTACTGGAAAACAGTGGCTGCTGCCATATGAGTACCAGTCACCCGCTGATTGTACTCTTTACATGCGTTTTTTAAATAATATTGAGAGTTTAACAGTAGATATTGAAAATGTGACAGATGACCCTTTCAGATTCTGACTCTGAACTTGTCTTGGTTTCTTTTTCTCAGTATTGTAATGCTGATCTGTAGTTTTCAGTTGGTCAGTCTTGAGTTTTATTGATGGCATGAGAAGAAATAAGAGTGAAGTTCTAATTAGGTTAGGGTTTTTCTTGATTACTAAATTTGGTTTATGGTAACAAGGGTTCTTTTAATTGCAGTTGGGGGGGGGATCCCCCACTTCTAGCCTGTTGTTTGGTAGATAGAATGTCTTGTGTTAAAGAGCTGTTTTCCATTTACATCCAGACATAAGTATGATTGTATTATTGTGTTAAGGAACACTATTGGCAATCATGACTCAAAAATAGTCATTAAGAATTTTACTTATTCACGAGATAAAGTGAAAGAATATTCTGTTTCCCCCCCTTTAAGAAAAAGTTTCATACTTAAAGGGACACTTCACGTGAGGCCATGGTAATTGTAATTATGTGCAGCACCTCTGTACTTAGGAGAGGAAAAACTGGTGGTCACGAAGGTTTGAGAAACAGCTTTTAAAAATATTATTTAAGAAAATAACTTAAGCCCAGGGAATTACTTTTTCTTTAAGGCTACCAAAAACATTCCTTAAGTTTTATACTTTACAGAACAGGTGACTTTATACGAATTTCAGGCCATCTTGATAGGGGAATGGTACTTATGAATGAAAGACAATATAAATGGCATTAAAGAATATTAGGTCAATTTTAATCATTAGATACTATGCAAGCTTCATATTTTATTGCAGTATTGCACAGTTTAATCATTTGGGGCTAGACTTTATCCATCTTTTCCACCTAATAACTGAATACAACTTTGTTAGACTGGAGTAAATTTGGTGGAGTAAGGCGATGGGATTGTTGTTCAAAATTAAAGACTTTTGTGACATGTTATTTTTTTTCTAAGCCAGGAAATTATGTGATACATTATTTTGGTAAGCCCTGAAAAAGAGGGGAATGCTTTCTTTGCCCAGCAGCATGTTTATTTCTTATATTTGTGTGAACTGTCCTTATTGGAGAGAGCTTTGATACTAGAGTGGTTAAGAGAAGGAACCCCGGGGAGGAGATGTGCATTGTTTGCAATCCTTACATTAGAGGAGGAATACTGGAGTGCAGAGGACAGTCACTTAATGAGTTTTATTGGAAATAGTATCCAGTGTCACGAGACAGCTGAGTAAGAGCCACTTAGTTTTAGCACCATCCAGTGAATTAAAGAGTACAGAATAAATGCTTATAGCTTCGTAATAGGAGATTGTATGTTTTTCCTGTATAATTTAACTGTATAACTTGTTTAGCTATGTTTCTGCACCACCACCACCCCCAAAAAAAGCCTTCATTTGAACTTACTGTGAAAGATTTGGAAGCTGAGGGTGAAGTATTTTTAAAATACTCTTATACATTTTCCTTCATTTCTCAAATGCATTTTGTTTTTCATTCTATCCATGATCTGCATGTTTTTGGATTAAAAATTATCCTGGTGTGTAGAAAGTTGTTGGTTTTTTTGAAGTTAACAGGCTATTTAAGGGTAGAAAATCATTGATGTAATTCAGGTACATGAAAATTAAAAGGTCAGTTACGATGTCTGGTGTTAGGGCACCTAACTTTTAGTTTGACACAGCACTTTGTGGATTAAATTAATTGTCCTAGAAAGCTACTGTGAACACAATTGCTATTCCCCTCCCCCCCATTGAACACTTTTGAGAGTTGTTACACATTCAGAAACTGTCAGGTGTTTGACACCCAAGTTTTGATTCTAGAATTTGCTTTTTAAAGATTCTCCATCTCTGTTCCCAATATATCTTAGCTTGCTTAGAATCTGGAACTGTCATAAAGTATGCAAGATGATAGGCTTACATTGGTATTCCAGGATATAGGAAATTGCATCATTCTAACTGATTACCTGTGAGATACAGCCTACTGCTTGAAATATACTGGAAAATAACCCTTTTCTGAACAACTTAGTTCATAACAGGAAATACCATCATATTATTTAAAAGAATAGAACTGATGATATATTTTCATATATATACGTGTGTGTGTGTGTGTGTGTGTGTGTGTGTGTGTGTGTATGAAAATGCTTAGATAAGTGACAAACTTGAAATAATTGGAAGTCAGTCACTTGGTGGTGAGTAACTTATGTGAAACAAGTAAACTCATAACCTTAACAGAATAAACCCTAATGTCTGTCTGATTGTGTGATTAAGGGAGTTGGGTACATTTTTTCCTCCTGCTCCCTATATTGGATTATTTTTCTTTTTGGTAATTTTACTAGTTCCTTCCTTAGCAACTCTTTTTACCATAGTTAAATCAATTGGTCCACTTACTCTTTAAATTTTATTCTTAAAGAAATATTGCAATAGTAGTTCAAAGAGTAGAAAAATAGGATTCACTAATCTTCCCATTTGTCTTATCAGTAATTGACATCACTGTTCATCCAGTTGTTAAACCAGGAACTCAGAAGTTCATGCCCAATTCTTGTTTCTCCTTCACCCCCCCACCCCCGCCCCCATCCCAATTCAATTCATCCACAAGCCTTAGCAGTTCTGCCTCAAACATTCTGACTCTCCATTTCTCTCTCATATCCCAGCCCAGACCATCCTTATCTCTTACCTGGACTGCACAGCAATGGCCCTATTAGTTAGCCTGTTTCTACTTTTATTTCTCTATGGATTCATGCTCCACTTTAGATAACAGAGTTATCGTTTTGTTTTTAACAAAACTTTCATTGTTTTTGTTTAAAATCCTTCAATAACTTTCTGTGTATTTAGAAACAATATAAATCAATGTAAGATCAGTACCTTTCTACCTGTATTTCACATCATTATTTCCTTTCATTCTCTTCAGCTGTTCAGTCTTTTTGTTTTTTCCAAGTGCTTTCCTTTCTGTCTGAAACATAGCCTTTTGGACATCTGGCTGGCCTCTCAGTCTTTTAAGTCTCAAATGTCAGTTACTTCCTTGAATCAACATTCTATTCAAAGTTGCATTCCACTTAATTCTTTATTATAAAACCCCTTTTTTTGTATTTAAACACGGCAATTTAAATTTTTAGTCTCTTTTCCCCAGTAATACTTATGTTTAGGGGCTAGGAGAGACAGAATTTCTTTGTTATAAATAACAGCTTTTTTCATAGTTCAGATGTTCAGCATTAGTGGCTAACTTAACTGAAATTTGGGGTTCCACCAAAGTGGACCTGCCGGGGTCAAGAACAAGTTGACTATTCGGTGTTCTTTGAAGAGAAGTCCCTTACGGCTTTGGATATTTGTTCTGACAGTATCAGTAATCCAGATGCAAGGAACACGGAGTTATTAATGCTCTTTTATATTTAAGTTTATTTCCCATAAAATTCATGTTTGAAGTCCTCTAATTCTTGAGGACTGTAACTTTACCCAAATCCCCAAATAGAATTCATTTCTATCATTTACTTACAGAATATACTGATGATAATGCTCTGATTCCTAAGAATTCATCTGTAATTGTTAGAAGAATTCCTATTGGAGGTGTTAAATCTACAAGCAAGACGTACGTTATGTAAGTATCAATTTCATGTATTTAAGTTCTTAAAATAATAGACTGTCGGTTTGAGAAAGAACCAGGGATGTTTTAGAACCAAACTTCCTGCATCTCTTCAATCATTAAAACTGTGATGATTAGTTTGTTTTTTCCTGATTTCTTCCCCCAGGTAGATTAACTTAACCTGTAGTTAGGAGTAAGCACCATTAGGAAGAATTTTTACTCTATATCAGTAATATTTAGAAAAACAAAATGATGTTCAAATAGTGAACAAGTATTTCTGTACCCTTTGCTTTTATTTGCCTCTACACTTTCTTTTTCCACCTACTGTTAAAAAATGTATATGAGTTTCTTAAGAGATCTGTCCTAAATATTTTGTCACCATCAAGAGTATTAAATATGCCCTACCCGGTAGAGCATCAACCTGTGGACCAAAGGGTCCCAGGTTTGATTCCAGTCAAGGGCACATGCCCAGGTTGCGGTCAAGGGCACATGCCCAGGTTGTGGGCTCGATCCCCAGTGGGGAGCTTGCAGGCGGCAGCCAATCAATGATTCTCTCTCATCATGAATGTTTCTATCTCTCTCTCCCTCTTCCATCTTCTCTGAAATTAATAAAAAAATATTTAAAAAAATTAAATTAAATTAAAAATAAAATTTAAAAAAAAGAGTATTAAGTAATGCCAACATTTGCTCCTCATCAAAAAGGGGTTTAGTCGGGAGGCTAGAGAGTTTATAGGATTTTTGAGCAGACACTGGAATCAAATTTAGGTTTGACTATACTTAATGCTTCACACTAATTTGTGACTTTGGGTAAGTTACTTAAAATCTGTACCTTAGAGTTCTCAAAATGAAATAGGGATATGAATAAACAGTGCCTGGTACATGGTAAATGACCAAAACAGCAGTACTTTAGGGCTAGTCTAGAGCTTAAGAAGGAGGCAGGGTTAACATTTTATATCTTGTAACTTTCTATACGTTCTTGCTATTTAATGGTGATAGCAAAATCATAATATGTGAAAAGGGCAGCAACTTAGGCCATTTGTTTATTATTTAAAGTTTTTTTTTAATTGATTTTTAGAGGAAGTGGGAGTGGGGCGACATCTGTCCACTGCCTCCTGCATGCTGTCTACCAGGGGTTGAGCTGGCAACCTTTTGTTGCACCAGATAATACCCAGCCAACTGAACCAAACAGGCCAAGGGGCAACATAGACTATTTAAAGCAGGGGTCCTCAAACTACCGCCCGTGGGCCACATGCGGCCCGCCGAGCCGAAAACATTTATCTGGCCCGCCGGGTGTTTTTGCCGCCGCTGTGTACATAGGAATTTGTTCATAGTTTTTTTTAAAAACTATAGTCCAGCCCTCCAACGGTCTGAGGGACAGTGAGTGAACTGGCCCCCTGTTTAAAAAGTTTGAGGACCCCTGATTTAAAGGGTAGTGATTTCCCCTTAGAAATTAGATAACCTTATTTATAATTTTGGCAAATTCTGCTTTTGGTTAATGAAAAAGTTCCGGAATTTGCTAATTTGTCAGTCTTAGGAAATGGAATGTGTCCTTAGAATTGAGGTACAATCATATCTTAGAGCTTTACTTGGTGTGGGCAAGTATTCATTCTTACAGATTATTCTGATTGTTTACTGTAAAGTTCCATTCCGTTTGGAGGTCCTTTTGTATAATATCTTCTATATAATAACAACTTAAAAGACTGAATACTTTTTTTTTTTGCTGTAAATACCAAGTGAACTATGTGTTTTTTATGTAATCTTAAGAAATTATAAGGAAAAAATTAATTCCTAGAATCTAGTGTGAAATTACACTTTAATTTACCGAGTACCTTTTAAAAACATTGAGTTTCAGATTTATTTTTTTATATATTCAGAAACTCTTGGGGAATTATTTGAAGTACATAAAAAAAATAAGTTGGCTGTTAGAGAATTGCATGTTAATTCACTATGGATATGATTTCCCTTTTTTTTGACTCATATATTTGACTCATAAAATGCCTCTTGAGTTTGTTGAGCGAATACTAGAAAAAGAAAACTTTATTTTTACCTCAGGACTTCCAAATTATGCACAAACTTAGAAACTCCTTTCAGGTTCTACACATTTCTGAATAGTCAGGACAGCATAAACTAAAACTAAACATATAAAGACTACATATTTAGTAACTCATCCTCTGGCCTGTGAGACCTTAAAAAAATTTCTTTTGGGGTTTATTTGTGTGCTCTTTAAAAATTAATTTATTCAATTATCCATAACCATTTAACTCATTCTTTTGACTAAAATATTCTGTCAAACTATGTTGTATTTTTCTGGAAGTTAGAATTCTTGTTTACTGATAACCTTTGGTCATTGTTTTGAGACTTTAAAAAATGAAGGTAATTATCCAATAGTATACAAACTTAAAAGCAACTTCAGTATCAAGAAAGTGTCTTTCAAATTAAAAAAAAAATTAAAGTAACTATCAACCTGTCTTTCTGGATTTGAAATCCAGTTTTTGGAGCACAACAATTTTTCAGGGATCCAAATTACAAATATTAACGATGGTCTTGCTTTAAGAAAATCTGATGTGTGAAAATTTACATCTGTACCTATTAAGAACTGGGGGAAAGTTTAATAGAAATAGTTCCTAATAGTTCTTAATAGACTGAATTATAATATTCTAAGTAGCAATAAGTCAAAAGGCATATGAGTTTATGGAGGTGGATTGTTAGAGGTGCGAGTCATAATGGGACATTGTCTTAACTATCTCATACTTACATTTTTCAGACCATTATTCTAATAAACATATTTTCACTCAAATGCAATCCATCTTTCCTGGAAGATTCTAGAGGTCTGCCAGGCCTCCAGAGTAGATTTTTTAGTTTTATTTTTTTTAAATCACAAATGCATCTTAAATTGATAGTGTTCAAAGGTGGTAAAGGTCAATAAAGTAGTGTACTATTTTGGAAATTGGCTGTTTGTAAATCTTTGTCCCAAAGGAAAATTGTCCTGCAAATGTGTGATAGAGATAAAATCCTAACTAGCTGCTCATAGAGCTAATGTTATTTTTGTTTTTGTTTTTTAGAAGTCGAACTGAACCAGTGATGGGAACTTCAAAAGCAGTATGTAAAAACACAATCTCACACTTTTTCTACACATTGCTTTTACCTTTATACTGTTGCAGTGAAGTAAATCACATTAGACCTTAATATCCAACTGATCATAGTACATATTGTAAATAAAATGTATCTTGATGACAGCTCAGTTGAATCTGGATATATGTGGCATAATTTGCACACTTACTTTGTAGAAATGGGTAATTTGTGCCCCAAGAACACTGTTTCGTATTAAATGATAGCAACCCTGTATGACACTGTGTTGTACAGTTAATGTATGATCCTTTTTAGATCATGTAGGTTTTACATTACTGAACATGATAACATGTTCTGCATCTGTCTGTCTATAGTTAGTATTTTGTATGTATGTACAGGCTGTTGTGTGCTTTTTGTTTCTTGCAATAAAAAAATGTTTGGAGTGTATAATTTGCCATTTTCACGTTGTATCACTTAGTTTTTGTTAGATTTTTTTTTCCTGCCTGATGGATGGCTTTTAAAAGGGCATTAGCAACATGCAAAGCTCCATAGTAAAGTTTGATGCTTTCTCCAAGTTCAGACACATGAGAGAAGAAAGCTTCCCAGCGACCACTGATGCAGCTTTATTATTTAGTTTTGCTTTATTTGGCAGTTCTGAGCTCCGATTCTTTGTTTCTGTCCTTACTCTAAAGTGAAACCCGAATTGGGCCCTCCAACAGGATATCAGTCTCCTCAGTGATTTTGATGATTTTATATAATTGAGTACATTGTTTTCAAATTTTAATATAAGGTCTTCCAGTTCCAGTTTGCTCAGTTGTCCAAATTAAAATATTTCCCTCATTCTCATAAGATATTAATTGTAAGCTAATTGAGAACTGTACCTTATCAAAGGTAACTGCCCTTAACCAGGGTAACATCTTAATTTTATCACAGATTAACTTGAAGTACGGCACCATTTTGACTGTGAGCTAATAATTAGTAGTAGTCCTCAGTTGTGGGATGAAGCATCTGTTTCCAAACACAGGTCTGCAGTAATTGGTTCTGTAAACTGGATGGTTCTCTAAACATCTGACTGCTCAGGCTGATTTATACACAAGATGTCTGAAATCTTCATTTAGAATTCAAGGGTACTGCTTGCTGTTTCACTTTATCCTTTTTAAATACTGATCTTGAATTGTGTATTAGTTGTTTCACTAACCTTGGATCATTGGATCTTAAACATGATAACATAGAAAATCTGAACTTTGGACTTGTTCTCTAAAGTATATATGGCCTTTAGTTCCCATGGAATTAAATACAGTGATTCCAAACTCATAGTGTTTGGGGTTCCCCCCCTCTTTTGGGGTATATGGGTTTTTGTTTTTTTTAAGCATAATGCTGTAAAAAATGTCCAAGTTTCTGTTTTGCTGGTGATTGGTTTAAAACTGATTTTTTAAAAATGTATCCAAATGCTAGCACAAAATAGATGACTATCCTGGTGACTGTAGTAGTTAATGTAACACATTTGTATAAAGTACATTTTATATAGTATTTAAACTAATTCAGATGAAGTTTTATTTCTTGAAAACAGTTATTTCCTTTTTGTTTATTAGCATGTGTATAAACACAAATCACATGTTCATAAATAAAGTTAACATTCTTTTAGCCTTGTGTGTTCCCTGGCATGTCTGTATTACACTTATAAGAAGCAGTTTATTTTATGCTTATTTAGGTTTCTCTTTCTTTTTGTTTTTAGTACTTTAAAAGTGGCTTTAATTTTTAAGTAGAATTTTCTGAAATGGAGACATTAGATAACAATATCCCCGTCATTTATTTGCTTGGGGTACATTTGCTGACGTTTAGGATGAGAGAAGAGCTTCAACAAGTATAATTTGTTCCCATCTTAAGAGACTTAAGAATCACATGTATTGTTCCAAAAACCAAGTAAGATAAAAATCACTAAACCAGGTTTTTACATTCTGATTAGTAGAAGTGAATGTATGTACATTTTGGTAACTTGGCCATCTCTAATCAAAGATGACTGGCTATATCTGTCTGTACTCTTCAGCTTTCTTTACTTAGTTGTCCTTCCATGTTGAGACTCCAAAACTGGGTCTTCTTCCTACTAACTGAACATCAGAATTACATTGTGTAGGATCCTTTAATTTCAAGTAAGTGTATTTGTCATTAAAGATTTTAGATTCTTGCTCCCAGAAGCAAGACCACAAATTAGATGTGGGGAGGTGTCTTAATGATGTCCACAGTATGCATCAAGCAGTTGTTTTGAAGACTTTTTTTTTAATGTGGCAGAATTTGTTTTTATCAATAGTCTGAGAGTTACTGTATTTATTGATGTTTAGAACATACAAATTTCTAGTCATTTTTAAACCATTCCTTGTCAGCAAGTTTTCAGTTTTTCTTACCTTGCTATATGTAGAAAACAATTAGATACCCTTCTAAATTTGTGGTACATTTGACTTCCTTGTGGATTATAAAATATTTAGGTGCTATGGTGATTATTTGGTGGAAAAAAGTTACTTAGATGCCATTGAATATCTGAAACCACTTTCAACCCAATAAATATCCAGTACTAATAACAAGTTGGCAGAAAGCTAAAAAGGAGGACAAGAAAGCCTGGCATAAGAACAAAAAAGACGTTATATTTTAAGTGTTAGAGTGGGATGAACAAAAACGTTAGTTTTTCAGTTCCAGCAGTAAGAGAGTTAACATAACTGATTTACTTTCTTTCTAAGGAAATGATCAGTATCATATTCGAGGTAGTAAAGGACTGTTTTAAAGGCTATTTGTTTCATTGGTTAGAAGCATAATACAGTATATAGATGATGGGTGACAGTAGTTTATTCAGTTCTTGTTATTTAAATTCAAACAGTTCCTGGTTGATGTAAAATGTAACCCTCTTTAAAACAGATTTGACGAGGTTAATTTATTCTGGCTAAAAATGGATATCGTAAATTCTCTCAAAAAATTTTTTTAACTTGCCCCTTGAGATTAGTTCTATTAGGAAACTAAATTTTAAGAGCTGGACAGTTGTGAGGACCCAATGGTGGATTATATGGTTGAGTATTAGGAATGTGGGATTCATGCATTATGAACTCTTTAGAGTCCCTCAGTATAGAGCTATGAACCTTTATTTAAGCATCTCAGTAATAATAGCCATCAAACTAACTTTTGTTTTCTTCTTTGATTCAGACATCTTGTTACATTCTCTCCATTTTAAGCTAGAGTTATAACCAATAATGCATGAGAGAATTATAACAAGTTCCTAAGTACATAGAAAGATAATGCTTTCATTTGGGTACACCTGCAGGAAAATTATATCTTCACAATTATGTGCTAAAGATAAGTGTGTGTGCGTGTACATATATGCACATACATATATACTTTTTAAAAGCTGATATTAAAATCATGTCAGGGAACCAAATAATGAAAAATTTGAGAAAGTCACATTTGAAAACACTTTTTTTTAAAAAGCCCCCTTATATCTTTCATTTCTAATACTTGCTCCATTTGATTAGTTTTCTTTTCTTCACATATTAAAATCATCCTCACACGGACCAGCTCTGTTTGCCCTTGCCTCGGGGCCCTTCTGTTTAGCGTAACATTTTTGCCCTGATAAAGTTGTGTTTTCTTTGTCAAGAAGTTACTTGTTACTCTCCATATGGGAGACTAAACTTCCTTAGATTGAGGAGTGTATGCTTAAAAAAAGATCAAAAGTCACAATTAGTGGGAGTTGTTTTACTCAAGATTATCTGAGCCTTTAAAGAACTGCTTGTTTTACAATTTACATAATGACATTCCAGGAAAGTTAGATTTCTTGCTCTCCTAGTGTCCATTGTCTTGAGCATCATCAAATTTAGAGACCACTGACAGACACTGGACTCTACCTAGCATTTAGTCACCTGGCTGCATAGAGTGCCTATATGATACACTTTTCCTTACCCCGTTTTCCCATTGTGATTTAGCCCCCCTCAGCTGTTAGCCTTTGTTACTGTGTGTGAAATACATAGGGAAAGGAGGGGTGAGCTACACTTTCAGCTTTAAAACACTTTTTAGAAAATAACATTCTTTAGAATACTTCTAAGGAAATGCCCAATATTTAAACATTAAGTGGCAGTAGGAACTAACTGATCACTTTTAGATGTTTGCAGTGTGGAACTTGAATGTGTGTTTAATTTTTTGTGAACAGATTGATGACTCTTCTGCATCTATTTCTCTGGCCCAGCTTACAAAGGTATATATACATATATTCTTGAAAATATTAATCTTTTTCTAACATCGTATTTTTATGTGGAACAATTTTTTGGAGGGGTTGGGGGAGGAGATTTTTGTAAAAATATTGTATGTATTATTACTATCCTGTAAAGAGTAGTGTGGTTTTGAGAAGATAGGGGGAGTACTTTGTCAGCCTCAGCACAATGTTGGAGTATTTTCATCTTCAAGACAGAAGAAACACAATGAAGCTACTCATACTTTCCCCCCCTCATATATTTTGTTTTTAATTGTACATTGGAAACTAAGAAAGTTCTGGAGGAATTCCTTGGTTTTGGCTGTAAATTATGTGGACTTTATTTAAGCAGCCAAATAGAAGCTTTCCTTTACACGGACAATTGCATGGTTCTTTCTTGAATATTTGAATTGAACCCATGAAGGTCAATATATTAAATGTGATACAATTGCTTCTTTATACTATAGACTTGTAGTCTGTCTGCATTAGAAAAAGTTTTAAACAACCTAATTTGTTTGAACACAGACTACATGAATTGTGATGTATACAGCTGTTTGCAGGAATATACCAATGTGTATGTTTGACAGAGGGGCAAAATGTTACCTCCTGAAATCATTGTATATGCCATGTTTTGCTATAAGATTGCTTACATTTTCTGCTCAACAGTGTGTACTTTTTATTTTGGAAAGCACTAGTAATGGATTACTTTTAAAAACAATAGATTTAGCTTGCAAATCATGCCTTTTTTTAAAAAGGCAATTATTACAGAATAGACAGATTTTTGAGGGCCAAAAAGGAAGTTTTCAAAACATCTTTTTTTTTTTTCCTACTATCAGAAATATAAAGCCAAATTTAGCAACCACGATTAATGAGTTGATGGGTTTTCCATTGGTGCTATCCCTCTAGGTCCACCACCTCCATCTTATACCTTGGTTTTGTTATAGGTTGTGTCCTTTTCCCTTAGAATGTACCCCTCCCCCCCCCCCCCCCCCAAAAAAAATGTCCTAGTTCCTTTTCTGGGAAAACTAAACATTAAAATTGATAACTCTAGAGCATAAAGTGGGCTAAAACTGTCCTCCTAATTTTCTAATACAAAGTAGTTTATCATAGACTTAACATCATTAGCAGTTTATAGGTTACTGTTTTAATCCTTATGTGCTGTAAGGACCATATTCGAATTTGGGTCTATTCCTACCAGTGTTTCTCTGTGGGAAGCAGTTGGGGAGTTTTGGAGGTTTGGGGAATTTTTTTTTAACTATTTGTAAATTAATGTTTGGGTTCAAACAAATTAGTTGTTCAACATGTAATCAAGTTTTCTGTAAATGTTGCTGTTCTAAGCTCTGTTAATGTTAAGCATTCTTTGTATACAAAATTACAATAAAATGTTAAAACTGGTTGCTTGTTTTGTGAATGAATGTAAAGATAAAAACCCAATGAATGACTGATATGAGTGCTAGATGCCTGAAGATTCAAGCTATTAGGACTCACTCCCTTAGACCCTGCTTGTATCTACACTTGTATATACCTTAAAGATGAAGTTCATAAAAATTTGGAGAGTTGGATTTAAAATTATGAATGCTTATTGCATGTGCTTTGCTTTGTTCTTAATTTGAAATTGGCACCACTCCCTAAAGAGCCTTCTGATTTTTAATGTGTTCAGTTATTCTACCCCCAATCCCACCTCCCAGTTGTAAGTACAAAGTACTATAGTCTTAGTGCTACGACACTTGAATTATTTTTAAGGTTGGAAAACATCAAGTGTTTCTTTCTAAACTTAATCTGCTTTTAACTCTTAAGAGGAGTAGTGTGCAAATCTTAACACAAGGTATAAACAGGGTCTAAGGTTTGAGTGCCCCCAGAACGACTTTCTCCAATCCCGCAGACACTCAAACACCTGAGGAACTCCCGGTGCCTCTTCTGGGTTATATGTGTAAATAGCTGTTTTTATGCAAGATTAGATACTGCTCTTTACAGGATGAGTGGTGTTGTCTTTGGCTGTGTGGTCTTAAATGTGTTTCTAATGTGTGTGTCAAATAATTACCTGTTAAACAGACTGCCAATCTGGCTGAAGCCAATGCTTCTGAAGAAGATAAAATTAAAGCAATGATGTCGCAATCTGGCCATGAATACGACCCAATCAAGTAAGTTCATAAGTACTGTATACTACTAGGGACTTCGGGGTGGATTTCTCCCCCAATCAGAGGCTTTATTTTTTTTTAAGATTTTGTTTACATGTAATTTTTTTCTCCCTTTCAGTTACATGAAGAAACCTCTAGGTCCACCACCTCCATCTTATACCTGTTTCCGCTGTGGTAAACCTGGCCATTATATTAAGAATTGCCCAACAAATGGGGTAAGTCCAAAGTACAAAACATAGTTCAGCTTATTTTTCTTACAGTTATTTATTAGCCTTTTTTTTTTTCTTGGTAAATACTGCTTTCTATGGTACAAGGGCAAATGACCACAGCCTCTGTGGTCAAAGCCAAATTGTCAGGCTTCAAATACTGGCTCAGCCACTTAATAGCTGGGTGAGCTTGGGCGAGTTACCTGATTTCTCCAAGCCTGTTACTTTTTGCCTGTGGATGGCTGTTGTGAGGATTAAGTGAAATCATGTGTAAATAATATATATAGTTAGTAAACACTACATGTTAGCTAATGTTAAATTTCTCTCCCTCCTCATCTTTCGTCTCTGAAAAGGATAAGAACTTCGAATCTGGTCCTAGGATTAAAAAGAGCACTGGAATTCCCAGAAGTTTCATGATGGAAGTGAAAGATCCTAACATGAAAGGTGCAATGCTCACCAACACTGGAAAATACGCAATACCAACTATAGATGCGTGAGTATTCAGATTAAATATGGCCTGTGGGGACTGCAGTCAGTCCAGGTAGAGTGTTCTGTTTGCCTTGAGCTTGGAACTTGGCCACTTCTGTGTTAGGAATGAGAAGCTGCAGTCGGCTCCATTTAAAGCACATTCTGTTACCAGAGTGCCACTTCCCTTGTAGTCTTCTAATTTTTTTCTTTTTCTGTCATTCCCTGCTTTCCTCCTCATTCACATACTTACTGCCACATAAACTCACATGCTACTTGCATTTTTTAAGTTAACAAGACAGATATCTTAATAGTTTTGAGAAACGAGGCTTAAGAATAAAAGTTCTGCAATATGTCAAGGTAAATGTAAGTGACAAGAAGTGAAACACTGAGGGATCTGTGTGAGTCTTAAGATTCTAAAGTACGGTTTATTTTGTAAACCATTAGTTCAGGCCATCTCTAGCACAATAAGCTATACCTTAATGCTCATTTTTAATGCGTTTTCAAATTTAATTTTGTGAGCTAATTTTTAATGAAATGGATAGACATGAAAACCTAGGGAAATAGTTCAACTAGTAAGTTCCCTTTCATGAGCTCTTACTAATGCTTCTAATTACCTTTTTGTCACTCTCAACAGCTGTGAACTCACACAACACAATATTAAATGTTGTTTTAGAGAACAACTTCATAGTGCATAGGAATCTCTATGTTGAGTGGTCTAGGCATTCACGTGCCACTGCCACCGCTGCTGCATTTATAACAGGTCCTCCAGGAGATCGTGAAGTTACCTTGACAGACCTCAATTTAGAAAATAAGATGTCCCTGTTCTCAATGACATACAAAAGTATTTTATGTAAGAACACAGTTGTTCCTCAGCTTCTTGCTGTATTGTTGAAAGTAGTGTAGTGAGCCGGGGAGGACAATGAAAATGGCTGTTCCATAGAATGGTATCGAAAAGATTTAGTGTTTTTGAGTAGGTACTTCAGTAAATGTTTTAGTTCACAGATAAGAAAATTCCCAACCCTGCTCACTTTCTTAACTTCACACCCATCTGTTTTTTATCGGTTACCATCTTGTATTTTTGTGGTTCATCTTAGAGTAACTTGTTACGCTGTTTGTAATTCAGACATTCCATACATGCTTCCAAACAATTTTAGGTTGAAATTATTTTTACAGACACAATTTAAGAGCAGACCGCTTCATCTTAATAAAATATAGAAATAAAGTATTTTAAATATTTGTGTTGGAAAAATGAGCATCACCTGTGAACCAGAGTTAATAATTCATTGCTTTTGAATGGTGAAATACAGAAAACTCATTTATGTCAAACACGCAGCAAATGCTGGGGAAAATGGGAGCCCAAATATTTTAATTAAAACTTTCACCCTCTCCATTAACACCACTAATAAGCAACTCAGATTCTTCTGTTTCTTTTTCTATCCTCTCTTCTTTTTTTTTTTTTTCTTTTCTTTTCTCTCTCGGGCAGTGGGAGACTCCTCTTTCACAAATTGGGAACAGTGGGGCATAAGCAAATTGACACTTATTTCTGGAATCGTGGTGATGTCTATGGAGCAACTGCAACACAAATAGCACACCTCAGGTACCTTCTCTGTCCAGTGAGATAAACACACTGTTCCTTAACGAGATAGGAAATTTCTCTAGGGATTCCTGTTTTACAAGTTTGCCTGATTACAGAGAAGATGGGGGTGTTGGACGCAGTGGTGATGAGTCTGAGAGTAGCGTGTTTTGTTTTTTATTTTGAATACATTTAATATCCAACATTTCTGCAGGTGTTACTTTAAATTTTTGTAACATGTTCTAATCATTTAAGTAAAAATTGACTATAAATGGACAAATCTCTTTTAAAATACCAATTATAAGTAGACCACTGGCCACTAATTATTGGTGTGGTTGGTGACATAATATTTCCCCTTGTACCAATTTTAGTTTCCCATATTATGTGGCATTCACAGTAATTACCTTTACAGGTATTGAGGACTGTTAGACCATGGAGGGGTTCCCCCTCTCCCCCCCCCCAGGAAACCTGGTAGGGCACAAAAATGTGATCAGGGTATTGCCATGTCTAAGTTTGAATCCTTTTGTGGCACTGAATGTCACTTTACCTTCTGGCCCTCAGTTCTTAGAGCTATGGATTCTAAGATCCTTTCAGCCACTTTTATAGCATTCTTTGTTTCTTTTTGTATACTTGTTGAGGATTTTATGTCTTTTTGTTGGTTAGATGGAGAATAATAATTGCTCCCTTATTTTGGAAGATATTACACTCATGTCAACTAATCAGGCATTGTACTGAATTATAAGTTCCCTTTATGGATATAGCAGAACTTGTAAATGTCTTAGAAATACTTTTCCTTCTTAACAGTGTTAAAATGCTAAAACCTTCTTTTACAGAGAAGCATATGCAATTGGGAAGAAAGAAAAGCCACCTTTCTTACCAGAGGAGCCTTCTTCATCTTCTGAAGAGGACGACCCTATCCCAGATGAGTTGCTGTGTCTCATCTGCAAAGACATCATGACTGATGCCGTTGTCATTCCCTGCTGTGGAAACAGCTACTGTGATGAGTGTAAGGCATGCTCAGCCTTTGAAGACATAGATTTTAGAATATGTATACAGTTGACCTTTGGCAACATGGAGGTTAGGGGCGTTAACCCCTAGTCAGAAATCCAAGTATAACTTAGACTCCCCCAAACTTAACTGTTACTAGCCTACTGTTGACTAGAAGCCTTACCAAAAAATAGTTAATTTTATATTTTGTATGCTACATATATTATATTCTGTATTCTTATAATAAAGTAAGCTAGAGAAAAGAAAATGTTATTAAGAAAATCATAAGAAAGGAAATACTTTTACAGTACTGTACATATTTATTGGGGGGAGATCCATGTATAAGTGGACCCATGCAGTTCAAATCCATGTTTAAGGTTTAGCTGTTTTACTTGGAAAGGCACTTAGCAACATTGTGAATTTTAATAAGATATGAAATGTTGATAATTGACTGAGCATTTAATAATGAGAACTCTGCTTTTGCTGCTACGTTTTTCTTTTTCTAAGCAACAGCCTCTCTGTCCTTTTACTATTTGAATTAACCAATACCTTCATCAGGGCGTGACTGGCTGTGATGAGGTTTTATAAAATGAAGAATTCTTGTTTCCTATACATTTTATCTTTAATTTTATTTTAAATAAGTTTTTATTGATTTTACTTTTTTATTGATTTCAGTGAGGAAAGGAGAAGGGGAGAGAGAGAGAGAACCACCAGTGATGAGAATCCTTGATCAGCTGCCTCCTGCACGCCCCCCAACTGGGGATCGAGCCCGCAACCTGGGCATGTGCCCTTGACCAGAATCGAGCCTGGGACCCTTCAGTCGGCAAGCCGACACTCTATCCACTGAGCCAAACCAGCTAGGGCTCCTATACATTTTAAATGGTATACAGTGCAGATACTTTAAAATGGTAACTAATTCCCTTTTCTGGATCGTGAAAGATATCTTACGTGGCCTCCCTTTTACCCAAGGTTTCACTGTGGTTTCAATTAACCAGGGTCAACCACAGTTTGAAAATATTAAATGGAAAATTCCAGAAATAAACAATTCATAATTTTTAAATTGTGCACTGTTCTGAATAGCATGATGAAATCTCATGCTGAGCAGTTTTGTCCCACCTGAGACGAGAACCATCCTTTTGTCCAGTGTCTCCATTTCCCTCACATAGTCCCTTAATAGCTATATTGGTTATCACATTACTGTCATGGTATCACAGTTCTTGTATTCAAGTCACCCTTATTTTACTTATTGATGGCCCCATAGCACAAGCGTAGGGATTCTGGCAATTCACATATGCTAAAAAGAAGCCAGAAAGTGTTTCCTTTAAGTGAAAAGATAACTCCTGAGTGTGATTTAGAACCGCTCTCTGTAAGATTTAAAACCGCTCTCTGTAAATAAATACCAATATTTTGTCATGTGGTTACTTAGAGCTTTTTTTCCTGATACTCATATTAGCACTTTTTTATTTTCTGCCACTCATCCTAAGTTTGTCCCTTCTTACTGAAATAAAAATGGTATCATCTGAAAGTTTCACTGCTCTGGCCTTTTTCATTTCTAAAGATAGTTTTGAACTATAAATCTGTATTTGGGGGCCTCTGTAGTGCAGACTAAAGTCAAGAGAGGAGGTCACTTAAGACTTCTTTCAGAGTGTGTCTTGGATTTAGCAAACCACTTTGTTACTGAATTTTTTTATTACACTGGAACATAATCAGTGAATCTGTAATTCAGTGTTATTCCTACTTAATGTGCTATAGATGTCTCTGGTTTCTTTGACTGAATAATGTTTCTGTTTCTTATAAAACCCTAGTAAGCCATATAAAGTTTTTTTTTTTTAGACTAATTTTTCCTGTAATATTCCAATAACTAGCTCAACAAAGAGAAAAGTATTTGAGAAAGAATGCTTTTTTCAAAAATTTAAATGTTTAAATTCATGATTTCTGTTTTTAAGGCAGAAAGAAGTTAGAGCAGAGTACTATGAGGCAAGAGACTAGAAATGATTAGTGATAATGTGCTTGGAAAACAATAATGTAACTGGACAGTCCTAGCATTAATATTTAAAATGTTATATATAGGTATAAGAACAGCACTCTTGGAATCAGAGGACCATACATGCCCAACGTGTCATCAAAATGATGTCTCTCCTGATGCTTTAATTGCCAATAAATTCTTGCGACAGGTAGCTGTCTTTCTATTCCTTTTATAATAACACTTTTATGAAAAAATGTTTTAATCTTTTAATTGATTTAACTACTTGCGTAAACACTGCATTACATTTTCTGCATTTTTATGTTTGGTGTCTAGGCTGTTAATAACTTCAAAAATGAAACTGGTTATACAAAAAGACTACGGAAACAGTTACCCCCACCACCACCCCCGATACCGCCTCCGAGACCCCTCATTCAGCGGAATCTACAGCCTCTGATGAGATCTCCAATATCAAGACAGCAAGATCCTCCGATGACTCCAGTGACGTCTTCATCAGGCCACCCGGCTCCCTCTATATCTTCATTAACTTCTAGTCAGTCTTCCTTAGCCCCTGCTGTGCCCAGAAATTCATCTACCCCAGCGCCTGTACCTGATATAACTGCAACGGTCTCCATATCAGTCCACTCAGAAAAATCAGATGGGCCTTTCCGGTAAGTCTGGATTCCCAGTGTTAGGAAACAAGTGAGAACAGTAATGTGGTTTTTATGTATATTGTTTCAATGGTTGCTGTAGTGACCTGCAGTTTGTATGTCCTTGTGGACCACTGTGCTCAGCAAGGTGGGCAACTTGTAAGAAATGCCTTAATCTTAATTTGAGGAAGAGGTTGATTGGCCATGATTAAACATCCCAAAGTAAAAAACTGCAGGTTGCCCTGACCGGTTTGACTCAGTGGATAGAGCGTCGGCCTGCGGACTCAAGGGTCCCCGGTTCGATTCCGGTCAAGGGCATGTACCTTGGTTGTGGGCACATCCCCAGTAGGAGGTGTGCAGGAAGCAGCTGATCAATGTCTCTCTCTCATCAATGTTTCTAACTCTCTATCCCTCTCCCTTCCTCTCTGTAAAAAAATTAATAAAATGTATATTTTAAAAAAAACAACAACAAACTGCAGGTTGCCAACACCCCCTTTTACATGTTGAATTGTATCCCATAACAGCTCAGCAGTCCACTGGGGTGAGACTTGACTTGTGGTCATACTAATGTATTAGAAATGAACAGATATGAGCAGAACTAAGAACAATTTTGAAGGCAGAGGAAGGGAGCATAAAACATTGGTAGAGGTAGAGAGGTCAGCAATAATCATTGTTTTGGAGCATAATTACTTAGAAAAGTAGTGAAGATTTATTTAAATATTTCCGCTTAAGAAATAAAAGTGACCTTTGACCATGTAATCCAGCAGTTCATAAATTCTTAAGAGGTCAACCAGTTGTGAGTTGTTGGGTGGTGGTTTTTTTTTATCCTCACCTGAGGATATGTTGGTATTTTATTGTTTTTATTGATGGAGAGAGAGGAAAAAACAACAGCCCGTCAACGGGTTGCCTCCCGCATAGGCCTCAACCGGGGTATAGAATGATGCCAGGGGCCTGTTCCAGGCATGCCGAAGCAAAATCTTCAGGTGTGGGGCCTTCACATGTATATGTAACAAATCCCACTGATAGGTAGGTTAGCCTTTCATTTGATTAACAGTGGGAATAAAGCCCAGAGTTCATTGGATTATCTGAAAATTGCCCCCTTTAATTTATTGGCAGATTTAGAAATAGAATTTAATCTTGATTCTGTATTGTGTGTGTGTGTGTGTCCCACACTTTGAGCTGCTTTTTTTTCAAGCTTTATTGTTATAACTTAACTGATTTCTATCACAGCCATCATAAATCCTTGATGGTGCTTCTTGAGGTTTCTTCTTTCTACTTTTCACTTGTATGTGAAGGACTCTAAAAGTCCAGTCTCTCACCTTCCTCAGAAGTTTTCATCATCTTTGATTTAACTCATCTTAGTGCAGAGGATGAAAACACAGTTGTAACTTTTACTCTTAATCCTCCATGTCTGATAACTTTTTAGTGTATTGTAAATTATTGTTTTTTAGGGATTCCGATCATAAAATATTGCCAGCTGCAGCCCTTGCCTCAGAACATTCAAAGGGAACCTCTTTAATAGCAATGACTGCCCTTGTGGAGGAGAAAGGTTACCCGGTGCCTGTGCTTGGAACCCCATCTTTGCTTGGACAGTCATTATTGCATGGACAGTTGATCCCTACAACTGGTGAGTAAAATCATTCTGGTTTGAACGTTTTTCCTATAACTTTTTCTAAACACAATAAAATATTTACTTACTGTTCTTGTTTATTTTTGCTTCCAAGGTCCAGTAAGAATAAATGCTGCTCGTCCAGGTGGTGGTCGACCAGGTTGGGAGCAGTAAGTATATGTTTAAAATAATCTTCAGCTGATTGCTTTGAGCTAGATAATGGAAACTATAATCTAGACCAGGGGTCCTCAAACTACGGCCCGCGGGCCACATGCAAATACAAATATTGTATTTGTTCCCGTTTTGTTTTTTTACTTCAAAATAAGATATGTGCAGTGTGCATAGGAATTTGTTCATAGTTTTTTTTTAAACTATAGTCCGGCCCTCCAATGTCTGAGGGACAGTGAACTGGCCCCCTGTTTAAAAAGTTTGAGGATCCCTGATCTAGACATTGTATTGATGAATGTCTTTTGCTAACTCTTATATGTCATGTTACCATGGTTTTTATGTAAAATATCACAAATTCAAAATTATGAAGAATTCTTTTTTAAAAGAATAAGTAATTCTTTTTTAAAATTTAAAATCTTATAAATTCCTTTTATTTTTATGTCTTAACAAATGGTGATATTGACAGGACCTTAATTAATGAATAGATAAGAATAACTTGAAAGAATAGTTTAAATACTGACTCACTTATCCTAACCGATTAAACTTCTTCCTGTTCTTAATTTGGATGTTCAAAATTTGAATAAATAAATACATACTGAGATGAAAGCCCACACAACACAAAATTTCTCATTTTGAATAGTCTGTGTTAGTGTCATTTTACTGCATATTAATATTTATATGGTTTTCTACCCTGAAATACAATGAATTTTGATCTTATAGCATATTAAAAATCGGTAGATTTATTTATCTTTCTATATATACAATCATTTCTGTTTATATAATTTATATTAACAGGCTTACATATATGTATAAACTGGCTTATATTCTAAAATTTTGATTATTTTGTTGTTGTTTGAAAGATAAACCAAATATCTTTTATAAAATATTTAAATAAGAGACTAATGGAACATATTAGGGAAAATGTGGGCTTTGCAGACAGGTAGACCGGGTTTGAATCCCAACTCTTCCATATACTAGCGACATGACAGTGGGCAGTGGGACACCTCTCAGCCTATTTCCTTACCTATAGAAGTTGATTGGTACTGCCTACCTCAGCATATAAAATGCCTACACATTGCCTGGCAGGTAAGGGCTTTGTTCCTTTTCTGTAACAATGAGTTCACAGACTAACTTATAGAATGCTAATTGAATATAATATTACAGAAAATAGTCTATATTGAGGTGTCATTATTGTTAAACACATTCATCAGAAAAATTAGTTAAAGTAAATGTTATGCTTGCTCATATCTTCTCTATCTGGAACGTGTAAGAGTTGGGAACAGGGAGTAAGAAACATTTTCAAAGTAAAGTTAATGTATACACACTAAAAAGGTAATGTGTTATAATCAAGCTTATTTTATCTTTCTTTCCATACAGTTCCAACAAGCTTGGATATCTGGTTTCTCCGCCACAGCAAATTAGGAGGGGAGAGAGGAGTTGCTACAGGTAGGCTTGCTAAAATTCTTGAAAAACACTAATCTGATGACACACTCAAAAATATAACACAGAGAAATTAAAGCACAGTTACAGTTTACACTAACTTTAGTCCTCAGTAGTTGCCCTTAAGAGGTCTAAGAAAAATGGATTATGTCAGTATTTTAATTATGGTTTTAAGGCTCCTTCCCAACATCAGTCGACTGCTTTCTCCCTGTCAGCACACAGCAGATTGTTGGCTTACGTACTCTTTTGAGGGTAGAAGGAAGTCATTAAGGCCCAGAGCGTATTTCAGTTAATCAGCTCAGCGCCCAAAGCTCCCAAGTGTGAAGCATTGTATTTATTTCTCTTCTAGACCCAATTGTCCCAGTCTTTCTTTTCTTTTCTTTTCTTTTCTTTCTTTTCTTTTCTTTTCTTTTCTTTTCTTTTCTTTTCTTTTCCTTTCCTCTCTCCCCTCTCCCCTCTCCCCTCTCCCCTCTCCCCTCTCCCCTCCCCCTCTCCCCTCTCCCCTCTCCCCTCTCCCCTCTCCCCTCTCTCTCTCCTCTCTCCTCTCTTCTTCTCTCCTCTCTTCTTCTCTCCTCTCTCCTCTCTTCTTCTCTCCTCTCCTCTCTTCTTCTCTCCTCTCTTCTTCTCTCTTCTCTCGAGGAAGAAGAGACCAGGAGAATGTTATTAGGAGCTTGTGCCCTGCACAGGAACAAGCTGTACTAATCTTACAAGTAAATAAGTCATACTCACACACCACCAGGGTAAAGGGTTCTCCAAGTTAACTTTATGACAGGATTAGTAAAGGTGATTTTGTGGACCTGGACTTAACAGACAAAATTTCCTGTTTGTATATCATATATAAAGATTAATACCCTGTTAATTTTTAAATGCTTTTAACCAAGATTTGCTTATAATTAGATTAACAGGTCATTTTTGTTACTAATTCACTGTAATTTTTAACAAATTTTATCGAATAGGCCATTTGTTAGAAAAAAACACTAGTAATTTTGCCAACATAAATAAATATTACATATCTACAATTACAAATCTACCTTTTTAAATCCAAGAGTCACTGCTTATAAATAATGTTCTACAAGTGATTAGCACATGACCACACTGCATTGCCTGAAGCAGTTGTTTCTGTTATCATGTGGTGTGACTTTTTGCAGCAGTTTTCACACATGCCAGCCCATGTTCTCACATGCTAAGCCATGCCCCAGGCATGTGCATTTGTTTATTCTTGGTAACTGGTGAATGAACACATTTGCTAGACCTATTCAGTATAAATTTAAAGACTTTTCTGTGAAATTAAACTTTTATGCATACTTAATTTTAATTACACAGACATGTCTACATAAGTTTAAACAGGTAAACTAATTTGTCAGTTTTCTTGTCATACACATTCAAAAAACCTACTTTATTTTTACTATATAATGGACTTTCAGCTTTAATGGACAACCCCTCACCCAAATTAGTCCGTTATATAGACGTTTTACTGTATTTTCTAGTGCTCCATTAAGAATTGATAAGTTTCTGAAAGTAAACTAATACTTCCTTATAGATCACATTAATGGAAGATAATATTTACTAAATCAGACTCTGAAAAGAGGCTTAAAATCTAAGCACCCCTCCTGCTACTACTTTATATTAGTGAGCTATAATTTAAAGAATCTTTAGTTTAACAGAAAGAAATCCACTATTTTATTATCATTATTTTTTAATTCTTACCTGAGGATATGTTTTTCATTGATTTTAGAGAGAGAAGAAGAGAGAGAGAGAAAGAGAAACATCGATCGGTTGCCTCACGCAAGTGCCCCAACCAGAGATCAAACCCGCAACCTGGGTATGTGCCCTGACTGGGAATCAAACCCGAAACCCTTCATTGCATGAATGACACTCTAGCCAGGGCAAGAACCCCACACTTTTAAAGAAGCCATTATTTCTTTGATGAGGCACAAATCAGAAACTTTGGCCATCACTGTTATTTTGACCTAAATCTTTGAGAGAAAGCAGTGTAATTTTCAAGTATTCATTACAAATGTTAAAACTAGTAATTTATTGTACTTTGAAGGGTCTTTACCCACTTCTTCCCTCAAAAATTATACGAAGTGTTTTTCCTCCTTTTAAACTTTGGGTCTGGGAAGACATTTTGGGGAGAACTAAGTGCCTTTATTACAGAAATAGTAACCTGTCAGCTAGTTCCTTTAAAGGAAAAATTAGGAACTAATGAGATAGTTGTACGGTGATAATAAATCTGAACTTTACAAAAGAAACTTTTAAGTATACCTTGGCTGTATAGAGAAGGCCCCGTATACTTACATCATCTCAGTCCCTAGGTAGCCTTTATAATTATTTTTATATGTAAATGATGGTACATATAAGTGATATCAGTGTTCTTATTCTAATCCATTGTTTATAAGTTTGAAAATAATTATGGATAGAAAAGACAAACTTACTTATCTCAGATGATTTTAGTTTGAAGGAATAACATCTTGGAATTTTTATTTCTCCAGAAGTATAAACCGTGGACGACACCACAGCGAAAGATCACAGAGAACTCAAGGCCCATCACTACCAACAGCTCCAGTTTTTGTGCCTGTTCCGCCCCCTCCTCTGTACCCACCTCCTCCACATACACTGCCTCTCCCTCCAGGTGTTCCTCCACCACAGTTTTCTCCTCAGTTTCCTCCTGGCCAGCCACCACCTGCTGGGTATAGCGTCCCTCCCCCCGGGTTCTCTCCAGCGCCAGCCAATTTGTCAACGCCTTGGGGATCATCAGGAGTGCAGACTGCTCATTCAAATACCATCCCAACAACACAAGCACCAGTTGGGCCCGGGGAAGAATTCTATAGAGAGCAGCGACGGCTAAAAGGAGAGTAAGTGTGTTCATTTGAAATTATACACTTTCATTTTCTGATGTAACCTTAAGCAGGTTTCTATGGAAACATTTTCCATTGTTTCCAGTTAGTACAAGAAAAATCACGTAGAAATCGAACCAAAGCCATACAAGCAACTTCCTCAGGGATTCCTAGTTATCTGTAGTTTTAAAGTGGAAAACTAATGGCAATTTCATTCATTTCATTCATGGTCTAATTACATTTGTCTTGTTAGTTTTCTTAAATGGTTTTTGTTAACTTTCACTCTTTAACTTTATTTTACTAGGGAAAAGAAAAAGTCCAAGCTAGATGAGTTTACAAATGATTTTGCTAAGGAATTGATGGAATACAAAAAGATTCAAAAGGAGCGTAGGCGCTCATTTTCCAGGTTAGTGTTTTGCAAGCCTTCACAACAGAATTACAAATGGGACTTTGCCTATCCAGGGATTAGCTATGGATATAAATAACACTGCACTTACGGAGTTTTTCTGATTCGGTCTAGATATATAGAAATGGAGACGTAGCTTATTTCCCAATATCCTTTTATTGAAATAATGTCTCAATGTCAATTCTATTGTGTAGAACTAGCAGTTATGGGGATTAAAGTACCCTTGTCCCTCGAACTTTATTTATAATGTGAAATAATTGGGAAATGTTTGTGGAAGGAAAGAAATAGGGGAATAGCCAAAGCACATATCTGAGGACACTGTTACTTAAGGCTACAGCTTCTTGCTGGAACATTAACCTGTGTAATTATGGTGATGTATGATAGAATACAAGTTGCTTTATTGATAGAAAAACTGAATTACTATAAAAATTCCCTGGAAGTTTGTTTAAAAGACTTATTTTTTAAGCTTACATTTGAAATGCAGTTTCTTTTAAAGCTAGATTATATTGGCCAACATAGGATAAAGATATTGCTCATATTTAAATGAGCAAATAGGAAGTAAAATTTAAACATAATTGGCATTTTTTTAAATGTTAAGTTTATTAGCTCATATAACTCACAGTACATTAATGCACTTCACTCTAATTGTTAAGGTTTCACTTTTGTTTTGTAACAAGTGATTGATCTGACCTTTGCATAGTGTATTTTATTCCATTCCAATAAAGGCCACTGTGCCTCTTTAATCATCCAAGAGGAAATTTGATATAAAGATAGAACCCTAAGGAGAAGCATGCTAGAATCTGAGAGTCTGTGTTTTACTTTGTATATATTTCTCAACTGTCCAACTGTTGTTTTGTTTTTGTTTTTAGGTCTAAATCTCCCTATAGTGGTTCCTCATACTCCAGAAGTTCTTATACTTACTCTAAATCAAGATCTGGTTCAACGCGGTCACGTTCTTATTCTCGATCATTTAGCCGCTCACACTCTCGTTCCTATTCGCGATCACCTCCATACCCCAGAAGGGGCAGAGGCAAGAGTCGAAATTACCGCCCAAGGTCTAGATCTCATGGATATCATCGATCTAGGTCAAGGTCACCACTATATAGACGATGTCCTTCGCGACCAAGGTCCCCTCAAGCATTTAGGGGACAGTCTCCAAATAAACGTACTGTACCACAAGGGGAAACAGGACGTGAATATTTTAATAGATACAGAGAAGTTCCACCACCATATGACAGAAAAGCTTACTATGGCAGGAGTGTTGACTTTAGAGACCCCTTTGAAAACGAGCATTATCGAGAGTGGGAGAGAAAATACAGAGAGTGGTATGACAGATACCACAGAGGTTATGCTGCTGGAGCACAGCCTCGAGCATCAGCAAATGGAGATAACTTTCCCCCAGAGAGCTTTTCACCGCCTCATATCAGGAATTCTCCCCTTACAAGGGGCCGCAGAGAAGTTTACTCGGGTGGACAAAGTCGTAGAAGTCGAAACATAGGTGGTAGCAACTCTCCAGAAAAGCTTTCAACAAGAGACAGCCACAATAGGAAGGACAGTACAAAGTCAGAAGAGAAGGAGAGCGACAGTGCTGCAGGAGATGGTAAAGGAAGTAAACATAAGGAACATCGAAGGCGGAAGGAAGCGAAGGCCTTCTAAACACAGAGTTGTTAGAACCTTCTGGAAAATCAAGAGAACCTACAAGTGGTGAGGAAAATAAAACAGACTCATTATTTGTTCTTCCGAGTAGAGATGATGCTACACCAGTTAGAGATGAACCAATGGATGCAGAATCCATCACTTTTAAATCAGTGTCTGAAAAAGACAGGAGAGAAAAAGATAAGCCAAAAGCAAAAGGAGATAAGACCAAACGAAAAAATGATGGATCTTCTGTGTCCAAAAAAGAAAATGTAAAACCTGCTAAGGGATCCCAAGAAAAGCTAGAGGGAGAGCGTGAAAAATCTCCTCGATCTGAACCTCCACCTAAAAAAGCCAAAGAGGAGACTCCAAAGACTGACAGTGCTAAGTCATCATCTTCCTCTCAAAAAGATGAGAAGGCCATCGGCACCCCCAGAAAAGCTCACTCTAAGTCAGCAAAAGAACACCAAGAGACAAAACCTATCAGAGAGGAAAAAGTGAAGAAAGATTATTCCAAAGACGTCAAATCAGAAAAACTAACTAGTAAGGAAGACAAGGCCAAGAAGCCTACTGAGAAAAGTAAGCCTCTTGACAGCAAAGGAGAAAAAAGAAAAAGAAAAACTGAAGAGAAAGGTGTAGAGAAAGACTTTGAATCATCTTCAATGAAAGCCTCTAAACTCGAAGTAACTGAAATAGTGAAGCCATCGCCAAAACGCAAAATGGAACCTGATATTGAAAAGATGGATAGGACCCCTGAAAAGGACAAAACTTCATCATCAACAGCCCCAGCCAAAAAGATTAAGCTCAACAGAGAAACTGGTAAAAAAATTGGAAGTACAGAAAATATATCTAATACAAAAGAAACCTCTGAAAAATTGGAGTCATCATCTAGCAAAGTTAAACAAGAAAAAGTCAAAGGAAAGGTCAGACGAAAAGTAACTGGAACTGAAGGATCCAGCTCTACTCTTGTGGACTATACCAGGTATTTGATATGGGTGGGTGGGTGTTTGTTTTGGGAGAGAATTTTCTTTAAAAGTGGAATATGTTAATTAAGAATGCGTTTTGATATTGGGGGTTGGGCTGGTTTACTTTAAAGATAAGCTTTTAAGTCAGTCAGTTTTGGGGTGAGTCATTGTGTTTATGCAGACATGTGCTTAAACAATTTATATCTTTGTTAGAGTAGACTTATTCCTTTTGGAAGTTAAACGTGTGGTTTTTTAATATTTTCATTGATTTTTTTTTTTTTTAGAGAGAGAAAGGGAGGGAGGGAGGGAGAGAGAGAGACATCAATGTGAGAGCAAAACATTAATTGGCTACCTCCTGCGTGCATGTGCACGCACGCACACACATACACACACACACATACCCCGCACCATGGATTGAGCCTGCAACCAGGGTATGTACCCTGACTGGAAATTGAATCAACAATCTTTTGGTGCATGGGACAATGCCCAAACAACTGAGCCACGTGAAACAGGGCAGAGAAACATCATGGATTAGCCTTTTTATATTTATCAGTGTTTTAATAAAAGTAAATTCTTCATTAATTGAAAATATTTTATTTCTTTTTAGTACAAGTTCAACTGGAGGCAGTCCTGTGAGAAAATCTGAAGAAAAAACAGATACAAAGCGAACTGTCATCAAAACTATGGAAGAATATAATAACGATAACACAGCTCCTGCTGAAGATGTCATTATTATGATTCAGGTCCCTCAGTCCAAATGGGATAAAGATGACTTTGAATCTGAGGAAGAAGATGTTAAAGCCACACAGCCTGTGTCAAGTGTAGGAAAACCTGCCAGTGTTATAAAAAATGTTAGCACTAAACCAGCAAATACAGTCAAGTATACTGAAAAAGAGAGCGAGCCAGCAGAGAAACTTCCAAAACTCACCAAGGAAGTGAGCCATGAAATCATACAACATGAGATCAAAGGTTCGAAAAACTCTGCATCTGGTGAAAAAGGGAAAACCAAAGAGAGAGATCATTCAGTGTTGGAGAAGGAAAATCCTGAAAAGAGGAAGAGCAGCACTCAGCCAGAGAAAGATAGTAATTTGGACCGTCTCAATGAACAAGGTAATTTTAAAAGTTTGTCTCAATCTTCCAAAGAGACTAGAACTTCAGATAAGCATGATTCCACTAGAGGTTCCTCAAAGAGAGACTTTTCTCCCAGTAGAGACAAAAAAATGGACTATGACAGCAGAGAATATTCAAGTTCCAAACGTAGAGATGAACGGAATGAATTAACAAGAAGAAAAGACTCTCCTTCTCGGAGCAAAGATTCTGCATCTGGACAGAAAACTAAGCCAAGGGAGGAGAGAGATTTGCCTAAAAAAGGAACAGGAGATTCTAAAAAAAGTAATTCTAGCCCCTCAAGAGACAAAAAACCTCATGATCATAAAGCCACTTCTGATACTAAACGCTTAAGTGAAGAGACAAAATCCGTAGATAAAAATCCTTGTAAGGATCGTGAGAAGCATATGTTAGAAACAAGGAACAGTAAAGAGTCAAGTGGCAATAAATTACTGTATATACTTAATCCACCAGACCCACAGACTGAAAAAGAGCAGGTTGCTGGGCAAATTGATAAGAGTGCTACCAAGCCTAAACCCCAGTTAAGTCACTCCTCTCGACTTTGCTCCGACTTAACTAGAGAAACTGATGAAGCTGCTTTTGAACCAGATTATAATGAAAGTGACAGTGAAAGCAATGCATCAGTAATAAAAGAGGAAGATACTTCCGGGAAAATTCCTAAGGAATTGAAAGAGAAAGTCATAGAGAAAGTAAAAGAGAGCCCGGACACAGCAGCAGTCACCCAGATAGGTGTCACCAGGAGCCAGAGTCAGAGCAGTCCCAGTGTTAGTCCAAGTAGAAGTCACAGCCCTTCTGGAAGCCAAACTCGAAGCCACAGTAGCAGTGCCAGCTCGGCAGAAAGTCAGGACAGCAAGAAGAAGAAGAAAAAGAAGGAAAAGAAAAAGCACAAGAAACATAAAAAACATAAGAAGCATAAGAAACATGCAGGCCCTGAAGCAGAATTGGAAAAAAGCCAGAAACACAAACACAAGAAAAAGAAATCAAAGAAGAGCAAAGATAAAGAGAAGGAGAAGGAAAAGGAGAAGGAGAAGGAGAAAGATGACCAAAAAGTGAAATCTGTCACTGTGTAGAAGGACAGATTTTAAAAATTGACTTAATTACTAAGTCATCTGTATTAAATTTTGTTATAATGTAAAGAGATTCAAGCCTTGTAAATAATGATACGGAAGACCCTGTGCTGCACTTAAAATATTGCTGCTTGATTATTTGATTTTTACATCAGAGCTTTATAACACGAACTTTTGTACAGAATTGTGAGTTGTGACCATGTAACATGAGAGGTTTTGCTAGGACCTATTATTTTTAACCACCATTAATTAGTTGGGGTGGAGTTTACTGTACTGTGAAATTTTCACATTTGAATTTTTTAATTGCCTGGCAAAAGCTGATATCAGTTCTAAAATATCAGCAGAATGATTTGCTGAATTCATTACAACCCCGTTATGTCACTTTTTGATTACAATAAAAGTTTTCAGGAAACTTTTCAAATGTGGAATATTACATTATTTGAAGAAAGTGTCATGTCTTTCTCCTTCCATTCCCCTATTTAAAATACCCTTTGAGACTTTAAGGTGACTTGAACATACAAAATTCTGAAGTAAACATAGAAGATGTGTTTTATTGGGGCAGGTAGTAGGTGGCCAGAAGTAAGAAATCAGCATTAATTGGAGATTCAGTTGAATAAATCTAGAAGGGTCTTTTTTAAAAAATACATCTTTACTTATTTTAGAGGAAGGGTGTGTGAGGGATGGAGAGAGAAACATTAATGAAAGAGGAACATTGATTGGCTGGCTGCCTGCTGCATGCCCCCCAGTGGGGATTGAGCCAGCAACTGTGACATGTGCCCTGACTGGGAATGAACTAGTGACCTCTTGGTTCATGGGTTGATGATGAACCACTGAGCCACACTGGCCAAGCAAAAGATCTTAAATAGTGATTAAAAGTTTGGACTTGAGGTTTTTTTTGTTTTGCTTTGTTTTTTCTGGACTTGAATGTTAGAGATGAGGAATTGTGATTTGTTTATGGTCGTGTTTTTATTGAAACCCTGATGGAGTATTAGAGCCTTGGTAAAGTGCCAGCTAAAGAGAACACACAGCACCTGTGCCCAGTCCACAGAAGCAAGCAGCAATAGGTCCGGAAGCACTTCATACAACTTACGGATTTCCATCATGGCTGTGGTTCAGGAAGCGGAGTGTAGGCAGTGAGAAACTATTGAAGATTTGGATTTAGGACACTTGGGAAGCAACCATATAAACAAATTTAGGTGTGGGGGGGGAGGAGAAAGGATGCACCTCAGCAGCAGTTGGCTTGTTAACCTGCCTCCTTGCCTTGAAGTTGTGCCTTCAGAGTGTGTGACTCCAGTATTATGTACAGTGGTATGTAAATATACTTTCTTAAATATGTTTCTAATATATAAAGGAAAACTATTGGGCAGTTTAAAGAAAAGTCATATAAGGGACATAAATCAACATCCTGAAAGCTGTTTGGGACTACGTTAAATTTGGGAAATGCTACCTTTAAAAGGCTGTGCTTTTGTTAACGATTCTCAAGTCACATTTGTTTTTCCCCAGACATTTATCACTAGGGATTGGATGTCTGTCCTGCCTACTCCCAGCCCTTGCCCACCCCACCCACAAAACATATTAACACTTATGCTTTAGATACCCCAGCCAGACACTTTTTTAATCTTCACCTGAGGACATGTTTATTGATTTTAGAGGAAGGGGGAGAGATGAACATCAATGAGAGAGAAACATGAATTGATTGCCTCCCTTACGTGCCCTGACCAGGGATTAACTCGCAACCTAGGCATGTGCCGTGACCTGGAATCAAACCTGGAATGCTCCAACTAACAGCCACCCAGCCACTCCTAGTGGCTACACTCCTAGTTCCTAGTCATCTGGACCCATATCCAGATTGTATCTCCCACTCACAGGATTTGGGCACCCAGTACTATCAAGTTCCATTGTGTGGGGTCAGTTTCATTACCTATGCTTATTGTCCTTTAATTTTTAAGCTCACCTGACCCTTAACTTCAGTTCACTCCTAAGACAGTTTTCCTGAGTTATCACCTGTGATCATTTCCCTCCTGATTTTAAACTCAACATTTTGTCTACAATCTGGTCTTTTAGTGCCATCCTCTTGGCTTTGTTCAGGACTAAGGTGTCAACTCATCCCTTAGTCACTCTTCTTTCTACTGCCTGTGGTTGCCTGTACCTCATCATTTCAACTGCATAACATCCCCAAACCTACTCCCCTTGGTCCATCTTGCTGTTCCTAAACAGTTTAACCCCTAACTTAGGTAAGGGTTCTGAGCACTGCTTAATGAAATTAAAGACTTGAAAGAAAATTTAAGAAATAACTTTGCCAGGCACTGTCTAGTTCAGGGGTGGGCAAACTTTTTGACTCAAGGGCCACAATGGGTTCTTAAACTGGACCGGAGGGCCGGAACAAAAGCATGGATGGAGTGTTTGTGTGAACTAATATAAATTCAAAGTAAACATCATTACATAAAAGGGTACAGTCTTTTTTTTTTAGTTTTATTCATTTCAAACGGGCCGGATCCGGCCCGCGGGCCGTAGTTTGCCCACGGCTGGTCTAGTTGCTTGTATTTATTTGATCCTTAAAAATTCTAGTGGTTGCCCTAGCTTGTTTGGCTCAGTGGATACAGCATTGGCCTGCAGACAAGGGTTCCAGGTTCGATTCCGGTCAAGGACACATGCCCAGGTTGCGGGTTCAATCCCCAGTAGGGGGCATACAGGAGGCAGACCATGATTCTCATCACTGATGTTTCTATCTCTCCCTTTCCCTCTGAAATCAATAAAAATATATTAAAAATATATTTTAAAAAATTCTAGTGATTTATGATGTGTAATGCTGTGTTGAGCAGAAAATCCCCTGCCTATGAAGGTTCAGTCCAGCCCTTGGATACTCAAGTCTGGTGCCTAACCAGTCCGCATCCCTGCCATCTGAAGGGGCTGGACAAAGTTTAAGATCCACCCAGTTTTTCTGGTCCTCTAAAAGGCCATATATCTCCCTATCGTCTGTTCTGGGCTGTTTCATCTGCCTGGAATTTCCTTCCTCTGCCTGTCTCAGGTTCCTATTCATTGTTCAAGAGTCAGCCTTTCTTTTTTGGATTACTTCCTCACAATGCCTGCCTGCCCACACCCATGAGCAGCAGTTACAGCCTCACTGAATACGCTGTAGAGACACTCCAAATTGTTTTCTATGGGCTCTGCCTGGTCGTCTCCCTCATGGGACTAAGTGTGAGCTCCTGAAAAGGAATGTGTCTGGTTGAATTCCAGAAGCCAAACTATGCCTTGCACATAATGTTAGAATTGGGAAAATGAAAGCATTTTTTTTTTAGCTTTGAAGTTACATTTTGCAAACATCCTGGAAACCTGTTGGTATGCCTCTTGTTTCTAGGGCAGAGAGTAATTCTTGAGAAAATAGAACCCTTCCAATACCTAACTACTTTAGCATACCAAGGGAATTGGAAAGACAATCAGGGACCTAAAAATAACTCCTTTGCTAGTCTCCACATGCCAAATGAAGGGAGCTATGTCTCCTCTGAAATGGTTAAGCTAGTGGTTTATGCATGTGTCCCCATCTGTCCACTTTCTTCTGTCTGTAATGAATGCTATCATTGTACAAGACTCTGCAGAACAAAAGCCCTGGTTCAGGATATGTCCTTTTCTGCATCCTTTTATACAACTCATTTACCCAATCTGGCTTCAGCGGGTCTCATTTTAGTAAAAAAAAAAAAAAAAAAGCCTCATTAAGGCATAGATATGTATATACTAGGTGTACCTGTTAATGTGGATTTTATAATCAAAGGAAACACGATAATTTCAAGAGAAACATCAAAAGTGCTTTATTCAAAGCAGGGGTCCTCAAACTACAGCCCGCGGGCCACATGCAAATACAAATAATTGTATTTGTTCCCATTTTGTTTTTTTACTTCAAAATAAGATATGTGCAGTGTGCATAGGAATTTGTTCATAGTTGTTGTTTTTTTTAAACTAGTCCGGCCCTCCAATGGTCTGAGGGACAGTGAACTGACCCCCTGTTTAAAAAGTTTGAGGACCTCTGATTCAAAGTAATGTCCATCGCTAGCTACACATTTCCCTGTCTTTCAGGTAATTTGTGGATACCGACCCAATGGAACTTTTCTTTTTTTGAGGCAAGCCATTCAGAGACCCAATTTTGCACTTCTTTGTATGTTTTGAAGTGCTGCTCAGAAAGCGAGTGTGCCATCGATCCAAACAAGTGGTCACCTGAAGGAGCAAGGTCTGGTGAATATAGCGGGTGGGTTAATATTTCCCAGGCAAAATCTTTTAGCATGTCTTTAACTGGTTTCAAAATGTGTGATGGTTCGTCATCATGAAGCAACATTACTTTGCTGTGTCTTCTGGCACATTCTGGTAGTTTCACGATCAAAGCGTGGGTCAAATTGATTATTTGTCGGTAGCGATCAGTATTAATGGTTTTAGAAGCTCATAATACACCACACCCTTCTGATCCCACCAAACGCAGAGCATTGTCTTCTTTCCGAAGCGATTTGGCCTTGCAGTTCATGTTGATGGTTGACCTGGATCAACCCATGATTTTGTGCATTTGGGATTCTCAACATAAATCCACTTTCATCGCCAGTCACAATTGGATGCAAAAAAGACTTTCTTTCGTGCCATTGAAGCAACATTTCACTGATGACTTTTCCCTGTTTTCAATTTGTCTTTCGTTCAGTTGGTGTGCCACCCATTTTCCTTCCTTTAAAATCTTTCCCATTGCTTGTAAACGATCAGAAATTGTTTGCTGAGCAAAGTTTAATCTTCCTGCAAGTTGTTTTTGAGTTTGACATGCATCTTCATCCAATAATGCTTGTAATTGTTGATCTTCAAACTTTTTCGGTTGACCTGGATGTTCTTTGTCTTTCACATCAAAATCATCACTTTTAAAGCATTTAAACCAGCGGTCACAAGTATCTTGAGATGGAGCCTGTTCACCATAAGCTTCCCGAAGTATTCAGTGGCACTTTTCTTCAAAATAAAGTATTGAATTAAGACTTCCTACAAATGCTCTTTTTTTGACACGAAATTCGACATTTTTAAGCGTAAAAATATCACATTAACACCTTCAGCAAATTTGACATATGAAGTTTTGAAGTTTGTTGTCAACACAACAAAATAGCATACATATCTCCCTAACCGGTTTGGCTCAGTGGATAGAGCGTCAGCCTGCGGACTGAAAGGTCCCAGGTTTGATCCGGTCAAGGGCATGTACCTTGGTTGGGGGCACATCCCCAGTACGGGTGTGCAGGAGGCTGCTGGTTGATGTTTCTCTCTCATCGATGTTTCTAACTCTCTATCCCTCTTCCTTCCTCTCTGTAAAAAAAATCAATAAAATATATTTTAAAAAATAGCATACATATCAAATCGCATCCATATCAACATATGTGTAACTCCATCTATTGAAAAATTCCACATTATTAACCGCTACAGCTAGTAGTGTACCCTACATTTTCTTCTCATAGGTCATGAGTACTTTGAACTTTAAGAATTGCACATGGTGCACTAGCCAGTTTGACTCAGTGGATAGAGCATCGGCCTTCAGACAGAAGGGTCAAAGGTTCGATTCTGGTTAAGGTCACATACCTGAGTTGCAGGCTCAATCCCCAGTAGTGGCTGTGCAGGAGGAAGCTGATCAATGATTCTCATCATTGATGTTTCTATCTCTCCCTCTCCCTTCCCTGAAATCAATAAAATATACATACTAGAGGCCTGGTGCATGAATTCATGTACATTGAAAGGACACTAACTAGAAAGTGGCCAGTGAGGCAGGATTGGGCGAGATGGGCTGGACACGCCCTGGTGTCAATCTCCCATGGTCCCTCCCCTGCCAGCCACATCTGGGGCAGTGTCTGCAGAGTCAGTGGGGTCCCTCCAGCAGCTGGGGTCCCTTGGTCTGGCGTGTGGGGATCTGGCCGAAACCAGCAGTCCAACATCCCCCAAGGGGTCCCGGAGTGCGAGAGGCCACTCTGCAAAGTTGCTGTCGCTCGGCAGCTCCGGCATTGAGCATCTGCCCCCTGGTGGTCAGTGCACATCATAGCTGTCGGCCAGTTGGCCAGCTGGCCAGTCGCTTAGCCTTTTTTTTTTTTAATATATTTTATTGATTTTTTTTTTTTTTTTTTTTTTTTTTTTACAGAGGAAGGGAGAGGGATAGAGAGTTAGAAACATCGATATGAGAGAAACATCAATCAGTTGTCTCCAGCACACTCCCTACTGGGTATGTGCCCACAACCAAGGTACATGCCCTTGACCGGAATCGAACCTGGGACCTTTGAGTCTGCAGGCCGACGCTCTACCCACTGAGCCAAACCAGTTAGGGCATCCTTTTATATGTATACTAGAGGCCCAACATGCGATATCGCGTGGCCCTGCCCACCTGAGTGCACCCTACCCACCTTTCCGCTGCACTCGTGGCCATGGCCGTACCTGCCTGCCACCCTGCCCACCCGCCCACTGCCCTCCGTGCTCACAGCCACAACCACCCGCCACCCTGCCCGTCCACCACCTGCCAACCTCGCTGCAATTGGAGCCTGTGGGCCACAGGGGAGGGTCCAAGAGGTGCTCCATGCACCTCATGGTGATCGGTTGTTTTGGTTGTGATGCCTCTTGGCCTTTTATTATTTTGATATATAAAGAATTGCACATGGTCATGAGAGAAGAGAACTGAATAACCTAAGCCACATCAGTCCTTGATAAATAGGTACTGGGAGCTGCTGTATGTAACAGTTCTACACACTCATATGGAAAAGAGATGGAGTTAAGGCAATACTCAGATTTCATGTGAATTGGTAATGTAATCTAAACAGCTTATCAAGGCTTTGTCATAAGTCTCTGAGATTATTTTAAAGATCATGTTAACATGACTTAAAAATAACTATTGCTAATTTCTTTATGCACTTTTTTAAAAAAGCTAATGGAACCCAAACCGGTTTGGCTCAGTGGATAGAGCGTCGGCCTGCGAACTGAAGGGTCCCAGGTTTGATTCTGGTCAAGGGCATGTACCTTGGTTGTGGGCACATCCCCAGTGGGGAGTGTGCAGGAGGCAGCTGATCGATGTTTCTCATTGATGTTTATAACTCCCTATCCTTCTCTACTCCTCTCTGTAAAAAATCAATAAAATATATTTAAAAAAAAAAAAAAAAAGCTAATGGAGGGTGAGCAGTGATTTCATATTCAAGTCAACACCAGCATGAATCTTGATTTTCCACTTGGAAATAGGCCTATTTGGTAATTTGCTATGAAGTTCACTTGGTCAGTATAAATATTTTTCTATTTAGTGTTCCCTTCTTAATAGTAAAAGTTACTAACATAAGAGTGGACATAAATTTAAAATTCAAAATAAAACACTTATAGAAAGACTGGCACCTTATTACAATTAAATTTTTTTAAATTTTTCAATTACAATTAATGAACAATATATTAGTTTCAGGTGTACAACCCAGTGTTAGACATTTACATAATTTATGAAGGGATCCCCTGATAAATCTAGTACCCATCTGACACCATACATAGTTACTGGAATACTAGAGGCCTCGTGCATGACATTCATTCACTAGGGGGATGGGGTCCCCTCAGCCTGGCCTGCTCCCTCTCACAGTCCAGGACACCTCGCTCCTTACTGCCCACCTACAGTGGAGGTGGGGGAGGCTTCCGCCACCGCCACTGTGCTCACTAGCCATGAAACCGGCTTCTGGCTGAGCAGCACTCCCCCTGTGGGAGCACACTGACCACCAGGGGGCAGCTTCTGCGTTGAGCGTCTGGCCCTTGGTGGTCACTGCATGTCATAGCAACCGGTCGTTCTGCCACTTGGTCAATTTGCATATTAGCCTTTTATTATATAGGATTATTGACTCTTCCTTATACTATACTTTACATCCCTGTGTTTATTAAGAAGTACAATTACCAACTTGTACTACTTAATGCCTTTCACTTTCTCACCTATTCCAAACCCCTTTCCATCTGGCAATCATTAAATGGTCTCTATGAGTCTGTTTCTATTCTGCTTGTTTGTTTATTTTGTTTTTTAAATTCCACATGTAAGTTAAACCATCTGGCATTTGTCTTTCTCAGTCTGACTTATTTCACTCAGCACATTAACCTCTAGGTAAGTGGTTCTCAAACTTCCTAATGTCGGACCCTTTAATACAGTTCCTCATGTTGTGGTGACCCCCAATTTCATTGTGACAAATTGAACATAATTAAAGCATAGTGATTAATCACAAAAACAATATGTAATTATATATGTGTTTTCCAATGGTCTTAGACGACCCCTGTGAAAGGGTTGTTCGACCCCCAAAGGGGTCGTGACCCACAGGTTGAGAACCGCTGCTCTAGGTCCTTCCGTATTGTTGGCAAATGGCACGATTTTATTCTTTTTTTATGGCTGAGTCATATTCCATTGTATATATGTGCCACCTTTTCTTTATCCATTCATCTGTTGATGAACACTTAAGATGCCTCCATATCTTGACTATCGTAAATAATGCTTCAATGAACATATGGATACATATGTCTTTTCAATCTAGTGTTTGGGTTTCTTCAAATAAACATCCAGAAGTGGAATTGCTGGTTCTTTCTTTGACTCTTGCTATATCCTTTGTTTTAAAGTCTTTTTTCGTCTGGTATTGCTATCCCAGCTTTTATTTTTTATTTCCATTTTCATGAAATATCTTTTTCCACCCCTTTACTTTTAGTTTGAATGTGGTTTTCGATCTGAAGTCTTTAGTTGACAGCATACGTAAGAGTCCTATTTTCTTCTCTATTCAGCTATCCTGTATCTTTTGATTGGAACATTTAATACATTTGCATTTAAAGTAATTGTTGATAGACAATGTATTTATTATCATTTTATTATTCATCTTTTTTATCTTTTTTTCTTTTTTTTAAAGAAAAACGCTTCTTGTAATATTGGTTTGGTGGTGATGAGCTCCTTTAGCCTTTTCTTGTGTGGGAAGCTCTATCTGTCCTTCTGAAAGGGCGAGTCGTCGCGGGGCCTACGTGGGCCGGCCACCGGGCCCCATGAGGCACAGCCTGACCATGCTGCTGGTGGCTTCAGGCACCGACTCCCCAGCCCACGGCGGAAGCCCAGCACAGGCTGCCACCCGCCCGCCGCCCCCCGACCGGACCCACACAGCAGCAGTGGTGGTGGGGCGGGGCGCGTGCCCTCGCCCGAGGAGATGGAGGAGGAGGCGATCGCCGGCGCCCCCGGGAACGAGGTGGAGGACGTGGACTTCCTGTCTGGGCTGGAACTGTCTGGGCTGGATCTGCTGGACCCCTGGGCTCAGCTCGCCCTGGGCAGGGGCTAGGACTGCGCCCTCCATCTTGCCCTGGGTCCTCCATTTTTGGGGCGGCCGCCATGTGCTCAGGAGAGTGCCTTCTTCCTGGAAGCCCAGGCCCCTGCTGGCCACGCCCAGGATTTCTTTAAACTAACCAATGACAATCAAGAGACATGCGCGCTATAGAGATGACCACATCCTGTGTAACAAGACCCGACTCGCGCCTGGCCAATCAGCAGGGCCCACAGTCCCCTCCCCTGCCCTTACTATAAAACCCACAATCCCATCAGGCCTCGCTCTCTCTCGGCCACTGGGCTACCGTTGCATCGGTGAGTGTGGTCGGCGGCCAAACTAGTTCGAAATGAAGGACTCTTTGCTTTTGCATCGGACTCGCTGGCTCCCTGATGGGCTTTTTGGGAACCTTGAAATCTGGGCACAACACTTCCATTCTAAATGATAGCTTTGCTTGGTATATTAGTCTCAGTTGTAGGCCCTTGCTTTCCATCACTTTGAATATTTTGTGCCAATCCTTCTAGCCTGCAAAGTTTCTGTTGGGAAATCAGCTGACGCTTATGGGAGTTTCCTAGTAGATAACTACTAGTAGCTTTTCTCTTGCTGCTTTTAAAATTTTCTCTTTGCATTTAACCTTTGCCATTTTAATTATGATGTATGGGCCTCTTTGGGTTCATCTTGTTTGGGACTCTGTGCACTTTCTGGCTTGTGTGTCTTTCTCCTTTACCAGGTTAAAGAAGTTTTCAGTCATTATTTCTTCAAATAGCTTTACAATCCCTTGCTCTCTTCTCATTCTGATACCTCTATGATGTGGATGTTGTTATGCTTGATGTTGTCCCAGAGGTCTCTTAAACTGTCCTCATTCTTTATTTTTTATTCTATTTTCTTTTTGCTGGTCTGATTGGGTGTTTTCTTCTACCTTGTCTTCCAAATCACTGATTTAATCCTCTGCTTCATCTAATCTGTTGATTCTTTCTAGTGTACTCTTCATTTCTAACTGTTTTTTTTTTAATGGTTTCTATGTCCTTTTTACTCTGTTGAAGTTCTCACTAAGTTCCTTCTGTGTCCTTATAACCATTGTTTTGAACTCTGCATCTGGTAGTTTGCTTGCCTACATTTCATTTAGTTCTTTCTGGAGATTTCTCCTCTTCTTTCTTTTGGACATATTTGTCTCCTCATTTTGGCTGCCTCCCTGTGTTTGTTTCTGTGTATTAGATATATCTGCTATGTCTCCCAGTTTTGTTAGGATGGCCTTAAATAGTATCTGTCCTATAAGGCCTAGTGGCACAGCCTTCCCACTCACTTGATCTAGGTCAGGATTCCTCAAACTTTTTAAACAGGTGGCCAGTTCACTGCCCCTAAGACCGTTGGAGGGCCGGACTATAGTTTTAAAAAAAACTATGAACAAATTCCTATGCACACTGCACATCTTATTTTGAAGTAAAAAAACAAAACGGGAACAAATACAATATTTGTATTTGCATGTGGCCCACGGGCTGTAGTTTGAGGACCCCTGATCTAGGTGCTCCAGGTGTGCCTCCCATAGGAGCTGTGTGCACCCTCCTATTGTTAGTTGAGCCTTTATTGCTGTTGACAGGTCAGTGCGAGGGATTGGCTCCCAGGCCAATCGGGCCATTTGAGGTCTGGCCACAACTAAAATGGAGGAGCTGCTCTGTGGGGGCCAACCCCATGGAGCAGGACTCACTTCAGTGAGCTCTTTTGCCCAGTGAGTCTTCCCTTTAAGTGTGTTGCTCATGGAGATAGTTGGGTGGTGCTATGGTTTGGTCTGAAGCTGGCCACTGGGTGCGTTGGCTCTGGGGCCTCCTGGAAAGTACAGACCAGGGTCAGCCACCACCTGTACCTTGCCTGGGGCCACCTGGCACAGCTACAAAGCGATCTGCATATGGTTGCTACTTGTGCTGGGCATTAATAAGGTGACTGGGAGAGGCCAGGCTGTAAACCAAGGCCAGCTACAGAACCTGGGGCCACTTAGCAAGAGGTAGGGGATACCCTGAGATCATATGCTGCCTCTTTGGGTTTGTGAACCTCTGAGAGATTTTAGAAAAGTTTGCAACATGAGCCACGACAGATAATTGGTATGGAAAAGCCAGTGGAAGCGGCTTGGGTGGGTCTGCAAGTTGGGTGGGGAGGGTGGGTAGAACATTGTTATCCAGGTTGATGGAGACTCGGATATGACACTTGCCTGCACCTGCAGTGGGGAGGGCTCAGCAAAGGAACAGTGGTCTCTGTTAACATTTCAAACAATTCTATTCCTCCCCATATGTCCCTGATGTGCTGATCCAGCGCTGGAGCTCAGAGAAAGTGAGTCTGAGTAAGTCCATGCATGGACCCTTTAAGAGGAACACCTGGGACTCCAGCTGCCCTCCTCACTCAGCCACAATCCCTGCTGGTTTTCACAGCTGGAAGCTATGGGGACTTCTCTTTCTAGCACTGGGACCCTGGGCTGCGGGGCCTGGTGTGGGACTGGGACCCCTCATTTCCCCTGGCGGACCTCTGCAGCCAAGATATCCCTCCGGGTTGTTTTAAAATATGTTCTTATTGATCTCATAGAGACAGGAAGAGAGAGGGAGAGGGAGAGGGAGAGGGAGAGGGAGAGGGAGAGGGAGAGGGAGAGGGAGAGGGAGAGGGAGAGGGAGAGGGAGAGGGAGAGGGAGAGGGAGAGGGAGAGGGAGAGGGAGAGGGAAGAGAGAAGAAAAGAGAAGAAAGAAGAGAGAAGAGAGAAGAGAGAAGAGAGAAACATTGATTGGCTGCTTCCTACATGCTCCACACTGGGGATCAAGCCTGCAACCCAGGCATGTGCCCTGACCAGGAATTAAACTGTGACCTCCTAGTTCATAGGTTGATGCTCAACCACTGAGCCAAGCCGGTTGGGCTAGGTTCTTTAACTTTTAAACTGAAATTAATCAGTAGGGTATTTTTTCTGAACCAAGAAACAATCCCTCTGTGATGAATTGTGCCATTAGAGGGCAGAAGAAGCTGCAGTTAGTTCTTTTAAAAAGCAATTTTTTCCCCTCTAACATTTTTTTTAGGTTACAAACTCAACGATTACACAAAAACACAAAAGGTTAATTAACATTTGAAAAAGTTAAATGTCACTGGAAATGAAAGTGCCAATAAAACAAAGTTCCCTTGCGTTCAGGCAGTTACAGCCCCCTGTAGTAAGCCCAACAGCAACCCAACTCACCCGCCCACCTCGGCACCGGCAGGCTCTGCCTGTGATTGTGTCTTCATTAAGTTTGTCTAGATCATAATACACATTCTCAATTTCAGGCTATATATTTTATGTTTTTATTTCTAGAAAAGCTATACATAATTTAAAAAGTCATACATTTCTTCAAGACGGAAAACTTGCGTCTCCTGCCCTACCCATTGCAGGCTGACTCCAATTTTTCAGAGAAAATCAATTTCAACTCTGCTAGTTCTTTGTTTACGAACACACACATGCACACTTGTGATATATAAAAAGCGTATTCTTTATTTCTTGATTTTTCAGCCTCAAGTATTAGTTATTACTGATTTTAGCACCTCCTTCTCCCCACCCCCACATATGTATATAGCCTATTCATCCTCCAAATAAGGCTTATCATTTGGGCTACATTGAAATGGTGTATACATTTTCATGTCGATGTATATATTTTCAGAATCAAGTCACTTGATATATTAGGATTCCTTTCTTGTAAAATTTTGTTTTTCCTGGAATCGATAACTGGTTCATTGTAACAAGTGTTTCCTATAGATTACTGAAAATGCAAGCCTCCTCTCAGTAATTCAAATAAATCAGTGTTTCTTCAGTTTTACTTGTTTTCTTTCAATAACCCTCCTAGAACCTTCTTTCTACCTATTCCCACATGAAGTGGCTGTCCTCTGGGCCTGCGTGCAGGGGCGAGCTCTCAGCTTTTTGCTGGCACCGGACCTTCCCCGCCCTCCCCTGCACCAGGCGTTTGCGTCTTCCATCCTGTGTCTCTTTCTCTTACTGGTTTTGTTTCCTCAGTTTGGCTGGAGGAAATTGGAGGTACGTTTTGGGGCAGCCTAGAAGATGAGAAGTGGTGTGGCTGGGCATACAGCTTCAGGCTGAGAGTTATCAGAGGCGTTTCTGGTGTTGCTGAGAGGAGTTCAAAGCCATTCGGGCTCCTAATCCATTTAGATGTGATTTTTTTCTCCTCTCCCAGGCAACTTTTGTGAACTTCCTTTTATGCTGGGTGTATTTAAAAAACAAGTGCTGTGCATTGGTGTGAGTCTTTTAAATTTATTCTGCTGAGTGCTGCGTGAGCCCTTTCAATCTGGAAACTTGTGTCTCTCAGCTCTAGAAAACATCCTTTCATTGTGGGATCATGTCCTCCATTTAGGTTCTTTCCCTGCAACTTATTATGTAAATGTTAGGTCTCCTAGGCTGACCCTCTAATTTTCTTAGCCCTTTTCACCTATTTTCCATGACTTTTGTTGTATGGTTTCTTCAACATTTTCCCACTTTTCTTTCTGCTGTCATGTTTAGTTTCTCAGAATTCTTTCTTGTTTCCTTGTTCCCTTTTTAATAACATTCTTTTCTTTTCTCATGGCTATGATGGGGTTTGTAGAGATAGGATAGTTTTTTAAAGGTTTGCTTATGCTCCTTGCGTTATCAACTGTGTGCAAGGTGTGTCAAGTGGGTTCCCTTGTAGGCTTATGTTACTGGGGATCCCCAGCTGCCAATACCTTCTAAGCATTTTCCTTGGACTAGTATCCCCAGATATTTTTTAAAATATATTTTCATTGATTTTTTTACAGAGAGGAAGGGAGAGAGATAGAGAGTTAGAAACATAGATGAGAGAGACACATCGATCAGCTGCCTACTCCTCACCCCCTACTGGGGATTGAGCTCACAGCCAAGGTACGTGCCCTTGACCGGAATCAGACCCGGGACTATTCAGGCTGTGGGCCAACACTTTATCCACTGAGGCAAACCGGTTAGGGCAGATTTTTTTTTTTTTAATCCTCACTGGAGGATATTTTTTCCATTGATTTTCAGAGAGAGTGGAAAGGAGGGGAGGAGGGGGAGTGAGAGAGAGAGGGAGAGAGGGAGAGAAACATCGACATGAGAGAGACACATCGACTGGCCGCCTCCTGCACATGCCCTGCCGGGGCTGGGGATTGAACCTGCAACCCAGGTACGTGCCCTTGACTGGAATCAGACCCGCGATACTTCTGTGTGCAGGCCGAAGCTCCAACCTCTGAGCCAGGGCCCTCCACTGGGATAGAGGAGATGCATTAAAACAAACCCAGCTACCAAACACTTTTGGGGAGTCAACTAGGCTTCATTCAGTATGTAGACTTCATCACCCCATCTTCAGTACAGCACCTGCGCACAGCTGTGCCCGACGTCCTCAAATGCAAAGGCTTCCTGTTCAGTGCCTCTCCAGGGCTTACTGGAACTACCTGGGGAGCTTATAAAATGCTGCCCACCGGGTGGCTGCCACCCAAGTTTCTGATTTATTCCTCTGAGTGTGGCCTGAGCATCAGGTTTGCTGGACTCTGCCCAGGTGACTCCGTGAGCAGCCACGGTTGGGAACCACTGTCTGGCTGAGCCTCTCCCCCATTCGTCGCAGGATGAGCTTCTTTGTACTCGCCTCTCTGCATTCCTGCTTTCAGAAATGTCTGCTGCCTACGGCTGCTGGTTCTTCTGGGCTGCTCTGTTAGGAGTCGTCTGGCTTCGGGCTTCTGATTTCGACCTCTGGTTTTCTGGCCCGCTGGGCCAGCTACCACTGTCCGTATGAATTCCACCTTCCAAAAGCGTGTTGCTGTTATTTCCTTTGCTAGTTTCTTTGTTCTTGTTTGTTTCTTCCTTTTTCCTCTTTATTATCATTGTAGTGCCCTTTTGGGAAGAAGCGTGGTCAGTCCACCAGATTTAGCTAGAAGTCCTCAGTGCCAACCTCTACCAAGAAGAACACTGCATTGTTAAAACGTCAGCGGGGGCTGGCCAAATCCTCTGGGTTTAGCAAAAATCAGGCCCGTGCAATGTCAGTTTCCCCCAAGGTTCTGTCAGTTTCTGAACTGCTTATGTTTTCAAGGCCATTCTAGATTTGTGATTTCAGGCTCCGCAGTCAACTTAAATTCTTTCCTCACATCAGGCAAGTTTTATTCCATCATCTCTTTATTTTTTCTCCTCCTCTACATATTTATTTTATTTTTTCTTTTGGTAACTTTGCTGGAGGGTGAAGATAAGGGATACCTCTTCCATAAGCTTTAAAAAAACATTGTTATCTTTTCCCTTTTTCTATTGGGAGAAATAATATTTTATATTCCCCAATTCATTAATCCCCACGCACAGCCTGCCAGTCACTTTCTCCTTCATGGTTTGATTCCAAGACTACACCTTTCATGTCCACTGAATCCTCCTTTGCTGCTCACTTTTTATAACAACTTTGATCAAGTTACATAGTTACCGAATCCAGGTCGATCTTGCTGAGAACATGAAATAGACATAGATTCTAGTGTTTTTGTTGTTGTTGTTTCTGAGGAATTAATTTACTTCTGAAGGAGAAATCAACTAAGTCTGCACATAATTGTGGTTCACTATTGGAATTACAACTCTTTTTTTTTCATTTGTTCACCCATACAGAGCGAGAGCTATTTCACTTTTATTTCTAACCAAAAATATTCTGTTCTTTTCTTGTGTTTGTCCTTTTCCTCTCACCTTTCTTTCTTTCTCTCACTCGTTCTTTCTGCTTTTTACTTCAAGTAACATCTATTTTTGTTCTGCTGGTTTCAAAGGTAACAACACACTTATGTTTTAAGCAAGTTGAAAATTATAGAAAAGCACACACAAAAAAATTAAAGTTACTTTAATCCCACAACCTAATGATATTTCTTGCAAGTTCTTCTATTTTTATATGTAACTAGAGGCCCGGTGCACAAAAATTTGTGCACTTGCAGGGGGTGGGTCCCTTAGCCCAGCCTGTGCCCTCTGGCAGTCTGGGACCCCTCAGGGGATGTCCACCTATTGGCTTAGGCCTGCTCCCCAAAGGATCAGGCCTAAGATGGCAGTCAGACATCCTTTTGGCAGCCTGGGAGCCCTCAGGGGATGTCCACTTGCCAGCAGGGAGCAGGCCGAAGCTGCAGTCGGACATCCTTAGTGCTGCTGAGGAGGCGGGAGAGGCTCCCGCCACCACTGCTGTGCTGGCAGCCACCAGCCTGGCTTGTGGCTGAGCAGAGCTCCCCCTGTGGGAGCGCACTGACCACCAGGGGGCAGCTCCTGCATTGAGTGTCTGCCCCCTGGTGGTCAGTGTGTGTCATAGTGACCAGTCATTCCTAGTCGTTCTGCTGTTAGGGTCAATTTGCATATTACCCTTTTATTATATAGGATAGAGGCCTGGTGCATGGGTGGGGGCCAGCTGTTTTGCCCTGAAGGGTGTCCTGGATCAGGGTGGGGGTCCCACTGGGGTGTCTGGCCAGCCTGGGTGAGAGGCTGAGGGCTGTAACTTTAATCCCACAGGATGGCCACACCCCCTTCATGGTGGGGTCCCCACTGGGGTGCCTAGCCAGCCTGGGTGAGGAGCTGATGGCTGTTTGCAGGCTGGCCACACCTCTTTGAGGGGGGGGGTGTGGTCCCACTGGTGTGCCTGGCCATCCTGGGTGAGGGGCTGAGGGCCGTTTTCAGGCTGGCCACACCCCCTTCAGGATGGGGGTCCCCACTGGGGTGCCTGGCCAGCCTGGCTGAGGGCTGATGGCTGTTTGCAGGCTGGGCAAGCCACCCAGTGGGGACCCTCACCCCATGGGAGTGTGGCCAGCCTGGGTGAGGGGCTGAGGGCTGTTTTCAGACTGGCCACACCCCTTCAGGGTGGGGGTCCCGCTGAGGTGCCTGGCCAGCCTGGGTGAGGGGCTGAGGGCCATTTTCAGGCTGGCCATACCCGCAGGCTAGAAGTGGGTATCTGGGATTTATTTAGCTTCTATAATTGTAGCCTCGAGCAGAGCTCAGGGCCGGCCAGGGCAGGTGGGAAGCTTGACTTCCTCTATCTCGGGGGGCAACCCAAGCCTCCTGCTTGCTCCAGCTCTGTGGCCACCGCCATCTTTGTGATGGAGTGAAGGACTGATGGTTAATTTGCATATTACTCTTTTATTAGATAGGATTATCTTGATTCTTTACGAAATTTTAATTGTTACTGTTTCTATTTTAATTTTATGAATAAAGTATATATTTACATGGTTCAAAAGTGATGAATGTACATATCTATAATAATAAAAGCATAATATGCTAATTAGACCCAACAGCTGAACGACCTTCCAGAACGACCTTCTAGACAACCTTCCAGATGAAGCTGCGGCTGTGAGGGCCAAGCCCCTTGCACAGATTTCGTGCATCGGACCTCTAGTTTATGAATAATGTGTACGAATAAGTGGACAAGTTTCCTTTAGCACTTTTTGTACAGATTCCAGTAATAACTACACCCAACCCATGCCAAGTAACCAGTGTCATTAGGTGCCTGTGTATCCTTTCAAAGTTTTTTTTAACATATGTTACCACACACTTTTTTATTATCCTTCCTTTTTATCAAATTAGAGGCCTGGAGCATGGATTCATGCCCTAGTGGGGTCCCTTGGCCTGGCCTGCGGGGATCAGGCCGAAACCAGCCTGGTGCATGGATTTGTCCAGGACATGTCCGGCCCATCTTGCCCAGTCCCAATCAGGGCCTATTGGGGCCAGCCAGCTGGGGAGGGACCACAGGAGGTTGGTCGGCTGGGGAGGGACCATGAGAGGTCTCCAGGGCATATCCAGCCCATCTTGCCCCATCCTAATTGGCCAGACCCCAGCAGTAAGCTAACCTACCGGTCGGAGCGTCTGCCCCCTGGTGATCAATGCATGTCATAGTGACTGGTTGAACGATCAAATGAATGGCTGAACACTTAGCATATTAGGCTTTTATTATATAGAATAGTTTTAGAACAAAACAATATTAAGCACACTATTTTTGCCCTTTGCAGTTTTCATGTACAAACATACTTGGACATCTTTTTTTTTTTTTTTTTTACAATACAGAGAAAATATCCCTATTTGTCTATAGCTGCATGCTTTTCCATGGTTTTCATTGGCCACCTCTTTCTAATTTCCATCGTCAACCTTTGCCATTGCAGACAGTGCTAAGTACGTGGTCCTGGATTTGAGAGTGCTTTTTCTCATTCTGCTGATTATTGTTTTGGACATCACAGGGTAGTTTTCATTCTTTTTACTTTATTTCAAACATTTTTGTTGAGATTTAATTATACAATAAACTGCACATTTTTTAATTGTTGACACTATTACAGAAGTCCCCCATTCCTCCCCCCAACCCCCGCCTTTATCCCCCTCCACCCAGTCCCTGCCCCTCCCCCTAGGCCTTCACCACACTATTGACTGTATCCATGGCCTATGCATATATGTTCTTTGGTTAATTTCTTCCAGTCCTCCCCACCCCACTTCTCTGAGATCTGTCTGTTCCATGTATCTATGCCTCTGGTCCTATTTAAACTACAAAACTGATAAATTCTCACATACGTATGCACCTGAAAAACCATCAACTAGCACTACAATCAAGATAATGAACATATCTGTCACCCCTAAATATTTTCTTGTGCCATTTTTAAGCTCCTCTCTTATATTCACATTCTCAACCCCCAGGAAACCACTGTTCTGCTTTCTGACAATATAAATTAATTTGAATTTGATACGGAATCATACAGGAGGTACCTTTTTTTTTCTTCACTCAGCTTAATTATTTCAAGATTCATCATGCTGTTACATGTATTTTTCCTTTTGTTGCCAGGTAGTATTTTTTGTTTATCCATTCGCCTATTGATGGACATTTGGTTGTATCCAGTGTTTGGTTATTACAAATAAAGCTGCTATAAACATTCATGTACAAGTCTTTTTATGGATATATGTACTTTCATTTTTCATGGATAAATACCTAAGAATAAAATACCTGACCATATGGCAGAGTCTGTTTAACACTTTAGGAAATTGCCAAACTGTTTTTCTAAAGTGGCTAACCATTCCACATTCTATCAGCAATGTCTGACAGAATGACATCTACATTCCAGTTGATCTACATCCTTGTCAACACATGGTATGGTCAGTCTTTTTAATTTTAACCATCCTAATAAAAGGCTAATATGCATATCGACTGAATGGCGGAACGACTGGTCGCTATGTTGTACACTAACCACCAGGGGTCAGATGCTCAACACAGGAGCTCCCCACTGGTGGTCAGTGGGCTCCCACAGGGGTGTGCCACTCAGCCAGAAGCCCTGAGTTGGGCTCACAGCTGGCAAGCGGAGCAGAGGTGGTGGGAGCCTCTTCTGCCTCCATGGCAGCGCTAAGGATGTCTGACTGATGGCTCATCATGGGGAGCAGGCCTAAGCCATCAGTCAGACATCCCCAGAGGGTTCCCAGACTGTGAGAGGGCACAGGCCGGGCTGAGGGGACCCCCTCCCCCCTGCCCCCGAGTGCATGAATTTCATGCACTGGACCTCTAGTATGATATAACTGATGTTGGATAATTTTGGTTGTAAATTCATCTGCAGCAGGAACTTAATCTGTGGGAATTCTGTGAGGCCTGGATTTAGGTAACTTGCCTCTAGATCAATTTTATGTTGGTGTCTCCAAGGTTCTTCTCTTATGTTATTTCTTATTTTTGGTATATCTGAATTATAAAAGCAGCATATATTCAAATACCCAAGGCACATGAAGAGGCCTTGGTTATTCATTATTAGGGGCGTCATGTTTTCCTGATCCAGAATTTAGGTCAAATCACACAAGCTACCGTGTTTCCTTGGATTGTACAGGTAAACTTTTGTTGTTGTTGTTCTACCTTTTCACTGGGGAGATACTCTAAGGGCCCTAAGATGATGTAGAAATTTCAGTTTAAGCTCCTCAGACACAAGACTTTGTCTCCTATACCTTCTTGAGGTTACAGTCTTAAGGCTGCCAGGTCCCCAACAAGCACCACTTCCCCAAGGTTGACACGGTATTAACTCATGTGCTCAGCGCTCTGGTTTTGTGTTTCTTCTTCCCCTTTAGAGAGCTCAGCTATACACTTAAAGAATGTCTGATATGTTTCGCTCAGAATGTCTCCTGATGACTTGGTCCTCCATGTTGTCCGGATCAGCAATTTCCAATTCTCAACCCACCATCCCAGACTTCCACCCCTCCACCGTCACTGATGCCCAGGAGGCAACCGCCAAATTCCACGGATGCTGCTTCAGTTAGGACGGGGCCCAGGGGCGGGCGAGCTGTGCCGGCCACACGCACCTTCTCTGCTCTTACCGTGGAGGGCGGACAGAACAGAGCGTCTGGTTCGGAGCGGAGGCCTTTAAACTGCCGCCCAGAGGTCGTAGGCATGATCCCTGGCCGACACAGACCCCCAGATTGCCAAGTGACAATCACACCACCTCCTTCTGGGGACAGCGTTTACTAGTTAGGGCACCACAGCTTAGTTTCAACCCTAGACTGACGAACCAAAAACCTTCCACTTGACTCTAAATCTGCAGCAGAGAAAAGTCCCGCAGATCGGTCCATTTGGAAGCGCCGGGTTGCATTCCCACGGCGGGCGGGCAGAGCGGGGGAAGGAGGGCTGGAGGGAGGGAGTCCGGGGAGAGACACATGGGGGTTGCCATGTTTGCCTGCCTGCGCGGCTGTGACTCAGATTTGCATCTGCTGCCTCTTTCCCGACAGCGTGCACCTCCAGGTTAGACATCTTGTGTGTGATTCTTCAGCAGCGAGTCCCTCCCTCCTCCTGCCTCCGCGCCCAGCGCAGCGGGCGCCCCACCGACACGTGTGCAGGGAAAGACGGGGAGTAAATGAATGAGTGAGAAATGGAGAAATGGCTGCATTGGGAGGAAACACGCCTAACAGATTTTACGAGAGAGAGAGAGAGAGAGAGAGAGAGAGAGAGAGAGAGAGAGAGAGAGAGAGAGAGAGAGAGACTGCAGGCAGAGCAGAGCCACGTCGCTGAGTGCAGAGGAGACAGCCTAGTGGGAGCGCCGGCCCCACCTGCCTCCCTGCGGCTGGGAAAGGACCGGAAGGCGGGGAGCAGTGCCCTCCGGCCCGCGGCCCCTGCTCTGCGAGGCTGGGAAGCCCTGGGGCGGGGAGGCAGCCGCGCCGGTTTCAGAAGGAGGCAGGGTGGTGTGAGCTCAAACGCCCTGCAGTCGCTGGCGACACTTGAGTTCCTCACAAAGGCTGGGATTCGGATGGGGCTGGCGCGGCTCCAAGGCGCAGTGGCTGGGAGGGGGCGCGCATATTAACTATCGCCCAGATCCCAGCCTCCCTGGGCTCCCAGGGCCCTCCATCTGCATCCCTCCCTCCTGCACTGATTGGGGGGGGGGGGGGGCCTCCTCCAGAAACACTTTATCTGTCAGTCTGGGAGCTGGAGGGGGGGGGGGGCGCTGAAGTTGGGCAGATTTGTCTCATCACATGATGGGGGACCTGTATCATGTGATGACTCCGGTGATGTTGGAGACAGCATGTGACTCTCAGGGCTACGTGGGCTCAAAAACAATTTAAATACAAAAACACAAGCAGGTTCCCCTCCTCTCCTTTGCCTCTTGGTCTGGCTCTCCCTGCCTTTGGGTGGGAGCCTGACTGAATGAAAACCCGTCGTCCTCCAGCCACTGACCTATGAGCACCGGGGACCTGGAGGCCAGGCCCCTCTGCTGGGGTCTCCGAAGCTGTGCCCATCATTCCGCAGCCCACTGACTCCGAGTCTGGTAAGTTCCTAGCACTCCCAGCCCGCTGCGAGCCGCCCTAGACGGCCTCATTAGCACGCGCAGGGCATCCTGGCTGGCCACGTTGGAAGCAAAGGGCCTCCGGGCCTTGGGGAGCTGGGGCCCTGGGCCCACAGCCTCCGGGAGGGGAGCAGTGCAGCTGCCTCGCCAGGCTGGGAGGCCGGGGCTCTGCCTCTGCGCCCTCTCCTCCCCCCCCCCCCCCCCCAGCCTGCCTCCCTCCCACCGCTCTCCCTCTGTCTTGCTCCTCTGGGTCTCTCTCCTCAGTCTCTGCCTCTCACCGTCTCCGTCTCCACCCCTCTCACTTCTCTCTTTATTCACCCACTTGCTGTCTCTCTTTCTCTCGCCCCCACTGCTTGTCTTAGGACTCCTCTCCCCGTCACCTTTTAAGATTATTTTTCGAACACCCAGACTGCGTGCTGTTTCTGCCCAGAGCCTGAACGCGCAGCTCCTGAGTAGCGGTGATTGGAAATGCACGTTTCCCTCACCACGTCCACATAGGCGGCCAGGTCCCTGCAGGGTGTGCCTGCGCACGGGCATTAAGGGCGATGGATGCGTTTCTTGGGGTCATCAGAGCCCTGTCTCGGGTGGATGTTTGCTGGCTCGAGACCCCAGCTCAGTGAGGGGATCATCAAGGGACAGTAAGGCCAGCTACCACAGTCGGGAGGCAATGCAATGCTCTCGGACCCCGAATGTCTGACCCTCCGTGGGAGATCAGGCCCTAAGGCAGGAGGCAAAGTCCAGGGCTCAGTGGCCCGGGCTCGCCCAGGGGTCAGGCATCTTCTCGGGCTGGGCCGGAGTTGGAGGCCACCCCTTTGCTGAGCGAGGCGGAGCGCCGGCTGGAGCCAGCCGTGGGGAAGGTTCTGTGGAGGGAGTCATAGCTCTGTCCACAGCCAGAGGAGGAGGTGCTGGCTGTGTCCCGGCTCTGGTTCACTCTTATCCCCGTATGTTGGCATCCTTTGGTAAGAAACAATTGCCAGTGATTGAGCATAATCCACCCAACAACTCAGTGAGTGGGTGCTATTTTTATCCCCATTGTAGAGATGGGGAAACCGAGGCACAAAGCAGTTAGCTAGGCCACTCAGCCATGCGTGACAGACCTGGGATTTGAGCCCAGAGCCTGCACAGTTAACCACTATGACCACCTGTCTCCGAAAAGATCTACACACCTCACTATGTGACGGGTAGTATGCAAAGTTCAGGGCAGCCTCGTGAAAAAAGCATCCTGTTCTCATGGAGTTTACGGTCCAGCAGAGAAGGCAGCTGTGAAACACGCCATCACACAAGACCTTCTGTCCAACGGGGGTGTTTGCCAGGAAGGAGAATGGCAGGCACCACGAGACTGGAGAGCTGGAGACACACGTCTTCTGGAGGGTGAAGGGGAAGAGTTGGTCACAGGAGTCCCTTCTGCTGATGTCATGTTTAAGTTGGGACCCGAGAGAGGAGCAGGAGTCAACAAGGTGAAAAGCCAAGAACATTCCAGACAGAGGGAATAGTCTGTGTGAGGGCCTTGAGGGGGAAGGGCTGGGGCCACTTGAGAAGCAGCAACCGTGCTGATGGGGCTAGACGGTGTGTGCGCGGCCAGCTAGGAGATGAGGCCCTCCAGGTCACGTGGGTCTCTCTAGGCTTTACTACATGGCCTAGGTTTTTCCTAGGACCGTGAACAATGACCAAAGCATTCTAAGTAGGGAAGTAGCACAATTGGATCTGCAATATAGAAAGACTTCTTCAAGGGGTGCATTACAAACCACCCCCAAAACGTAGTGGCTCAAAACAACAGCATTGATGGCTCATTATGCTGGGAGCCGGCAGCTGCAGCAAGGATCGCCTGGACAGCTGCTGCCCCTGCCTGCGTCACACATGCAGCAAGTCAGCTGACGGGCTGGCTGCAGGTGTTGGTCTCAGATGTGGCCTGACTGTGTGCCCGCTGATTGGCAGGAGCAATTGAAACTGACCAGACCATGTGACTCCATGTGGAGGGAGCTGGCCCAGTCTTCTTCACCAGGTGGCTGAGTTCCAAAAGCAGCAAGAGAGAGGGAGCCCCGGTACACAAGAACTTTCCAGCATCTGCTTATGTCATGTTTGCTAGCGTCCCATTGGCCTAGACAAGGGGGGTAGTCAAGGGATGGAGAGATATTGTGCCTGTTTCCATTCTTCTGCATGAATTCAAGTCGATAAGCTTGGGAATACTGTCCTCCTCCATCATGGGAGGAACTGGAAGCCAGGAGGAAACCTGGTACCAATTTTGCTGTGATGGGAGATGAACTTAGACTTGGTCATATGTCAAACTTTGTCTTCTGCTTAGAACAAGCAGGGGCCTGAGCGTCAGTTTGGGATGTGGACCAGGAGGGTGTATCTAGAACAGTGATGGCAAACCTATGACACGCGTGTCAGAGGTGACACGCAAACTTGTTTTTTTGGTTGATTTTTCTTTGTTAAATGGCATTTAAATATATAAAATAAATGTCAAAAATATACATCTTTGTTTTACTATGGTTGCAAATATCAAAAGTTTTCTATGTGACACGGCACCAGAGTTAAGTTAGGGTTTTTCAAAATGCTGACAGGCCGAGCTCAAAAGGTTCACCATCACTGATCTAGAATGTGGTGTAGAAATGCCTCCTCCTCTTCTCACAGGGTATTGGGGGATGACGTGGAGTCCAGGAGAACGTGTGAGATTGTTGCCCTAGAATAGAACTGGGGCCACATGGAACTCAGAATGTGTTGTGTGAGGGTTCTAGACAAGGCGAGAGCACATGCAAAGGCCCTGAGGGAAGGAAGTAGATGGCTTGCTTGGGAAATAGGAGCCAATTTTGTTTAATGTAATTATAGTGGACATGAAATGGGAGCAGACAGATTAGAAAAATGCTTTGAGAGGTAGAAAGAAGAAGCCATGCTGATGGATTTGATAGTAGTTGGAGAAAAGGGACACGTGAAAGAAGCCCCCATTGGTAATGCTGTTTCCTAAGGAGGAAAGACTAGGAGAGGATTACTTTGGGGGGCGGGTGGCCAGGGGAGAAGGGCAGAAAACATCAAGCATTACATCAACTGGGTCAAATGTTGCTGAGACACAGGTAATTGAAGTGAAGAGAGTGTCTATTTGACTTGGCAGCATAGAGGTAGTTGAAGACGTTGACAAGCGCAATTTTGGTGAAGTGGTGAGAACGGAAATCACATTGGACTGGGTTAAGGAATGAAGGTAAATGAACTGTAAAGGAATAATAAAGCAGGCAGTATTTAGGGATTGGTCAGGATCAGGGGAACTGTCTTCATTTTATGTTTGCTTAAAAAATTCAATAATATCAGGAGTCTCTAGATCGTGTAAACTATTGGAGTGATCCAGTTGAAAGGGAATGGGATCCAAAGTGTGTGTGAATGAACAGGTTATGATATATTTTAATTTTTAAAATATGTTTGTATTGATTCTTTAGCTAGAGAGGAAGGGAAAGGGAGGAGAGAGAGATAGAAACATCAATGAGAGAGAAACATCAATTGGCTGCCTCTTGCACGCCTTCCACTGGGGATCGAGCCCAAAATCCAAGCATGTGCCCTGACCAGGAATTGAACTGGTAACCTCTTGGTGCATGGGTCAGTGCTCAATCCACTGAGCAGCACTGCAGTTATGTGAAAGCTTGTATATTTGGTGTTGAAAGGACAAAGAGTTTGTCCTTTCTGTCAACTTTTATTGTCACAATGAAGGAAAGGGCAAGGTCATTAGCAGAGATAAAAAGAGACAGGACGAGGGAAGAGGAGAACATATGCAATGGGCACCCGGGAGCAGCAGAAGCAAGTGCTGTAGTGAAAGAAGAGAGTCGCTGGGCAGAGCAGAGGGCAGCAGAGAGCGTGTCATGGGCAGCTTTCTCCAGGACCATTCACATGCTTGGGTTCAAGCACCGGAAATGGTAGCGTGCCCTTGGGTTAAAGTTTTGCTGGGCATGCTCCACAGAAGAGAAAGGGAAAGGATGTTGACGAAGTCGATGAGGGTGTGACTGCCAAGAGGAGCCGCAGGGTGCAGCTGGGTCTGAATGGGATGGACCGTGGAAGGGGTGGGCTCTGTGGAATAGAGGTGAGGAGGAGGTGGAAAGCGGTGTCCTTGGAGGTAGTCTGTCCTCAGCACCCCGTGGAGCTTGTTAGAAATGCCGAATCTCAGCCCCACCCCAGATCTGCTGAGTCCACACCTGCATTTTACCGGATCCCCAGTGGGTCATATGCACATTAAAGATTGAGAAGCAATGACTGAGGTTGGCCTGTGGGGGGGGGGAGCTGCTATTTTGGGCAAGGGGGGAAGGGAATGAACCCTAAATTTTTTTTTTTCCAAAACAGATCTTGATTTAGCAAGAGTTTTTTTGGCCTGTTTTTTTAGTTTAATTTTTAGTATGCAAAATTTCAAAAATTAGAATTTCATGAAGCCCAGTATACCATCGGTAGCTTCAGTAATTTCAGCTCGTGGACAATCCTGTGCTCTTTATACCATGCCTCCCACCCAGGATTATTTTGAACTGAATCTTAAACTGATTTAATTTCACCCATAAATATTTCATTAACTAGTCTAAAAGACAAGGACCGCCCCCTTTTGAAACGTAGCCACGAGGCCATCACCACATCCCGATAGACTCAAGAATCAACCGTGATACCATCAGATACTCAGCTCACAGATCTGCAGTTGCCAGAATATATCATTTGAATGGGCTCCAAACAAGGCCAGCGCGTGGCAATAGGCTAATCATGTCTCTTAAGTCGTATAATTTCCCGGCTCCCCCTGTATCTCCTGTTCCCCCGTGAAGTTTGCTATTGAAGAAACAAGCTAAGCTGCCCTTTACATTTCCCCCAGGCCTAGGCTTTGGTGATGGATTGCTCCCGCTGCCTTTTAATATGTTCCTCTCCCCTGCGCCGTCCCTGTAAGCTGGTCATTAGACCGAAAAGAATTGCTTTTGAAAAAAAAGTTTATGGTGAGATATAGCACATAAAACGTATATAAGATATATATGTGCAGCCTAAAGAATAAAATGACCCTTGTAACAGCCACCTCGCGCCTTAAAAGCCTGCCAATGGCACCTGCCCCTTTTCCCTGGAGGTAAACTCCATTTTGACTTTCCTAATAATGAGTTTTCTGCTAGTTTTATCACCACGTGGGCATCCCTAAGCAATAGATTATTTAGGTTTTTTTCAACTTTTTTTGAGTTGTTTGTAAATGTAATCATATCACAGATATTTTTGTGACATTTATTTTGCTCAATATTTTACTGCTATTGTTGAGATTCATCCGAATTATAGTGTGTAGCTACCGGTCGTTTATTTTCACTGACAAATAGTAATCTATCATGTGGATGTGCCACGGTTTATTTATCCATCCTACTCTCGGTGGGCGTTTGGACCCCCAGTTTGGGGGGCTGTGAACAAAGCTGCCACGCCCGCTCTCGGGCACCTGTGCAGGAATGGCTCCAGATTCGCGTCTGGGAGGGAAGTGCGGGGCCACAGAGTGTACCTAAGTTCAACTTTCCAAACGATGCCAAACTGTTTTTCTGCAACTCGATTTTGTTCCTTTCCAATCCTTACACCTTTTGATTTATTTTTGTTGCCCTATTCTACCAACTAAGGCTTCTAATACAATAGAATCGACATGGTTGCTGGAATACGGTCTCATTTTTACCTCAAAGGGAACGCACTCAATGTTACACAGTTAGGCAACATGTTTGCTGATGGGGTTTTTAGAAGTTTGTTTGTTTTTTATCAGATTAAGAAAATTCCTCTCTCTTTTTGGGTTAGAGTTTGTGTTTGTTTGTTTTTTAACCATGAATGTTTTTTTTAATTTTATCGTATTTTTTTCTTTCCTTTGAAATTGTGAAATGATTTTCCTACTTTATTCTTGGAGTGTAGTGAATTATATTAATCTTCTTTGTTATCCCAGCTTTATTGACATATTATTAGCATGTAACATGTAAGTTTAAGGTGTACACATGGTGATTTGATACACATCCATGGTGATATGATTGCCACCATAGCATTAACCAACACCTCCATCCCATGACATGATTACCGTTTTGTATGTATGTGTGTGGTAATGACATCTAAGACCTACTCGTAACAACTTTCAAGATTATAATACAGTATCGTCAAAGTCATGATGCAGCACATTAGGGCCCCAATTTACTCATCTCGTAGCTGGAAGTTTATACCCTTTGAGCCGCATCCCCCCATTTCCCCACCTTGTAGCCCCTAGCACCCAGCATTCTACTCTATTTCTGTGAGGTCAAATTTTTATATTTCACATGTAAATGAGAGCAGACAGCATTTGTCTTTATCTTATTTCACCTGGCACAATGCCCATTCATGCTGTTACAAAAAGTAGGCGTTCCTTCCTTTGCATGGATGAATAATATTTATTGTATATATGTGCCATAGTTTCTTTACCCACCCATCCGTGGACACTAAGCTTGTTTCTCTGTGTTGGCTGCAGTAAACGTGGAGCTATATCTTTGAGACAGTGATTTTATTTCCTTCAGATAAATACCCAGAAGTACAGTTGCTGAATACAGTAGTTTTAATTTTTTCAGGAATCTCCATACTGTTTTGCATAGTAGCTGCCCCAATTTATATTCCCATCAATAATGCGCCATCGCCTGGAACCTATATGTTCATGTTGACCAGCGTCACCCCAATAAATTTAATTAAAAAACAAGAATGCACCAGGTTCCCCTTTCTCCACATCCAGGCCACAACTTGCCCCTTGTCTGTTTGCTAATAGCCATTTGACAGGTGTGAGGTGATGTTTCATTGTGATTTTGATTTGCCTTCCCCTGATGATTTATTTTTGTTGCCCTATTCTACCTTCCCCTAATTACGTTTGTTATGTACCTGTTGGCCATTTGTATGCCTTCTTTGGAAAAATGTCTATTCAATTCCTTTGCCCATTTTTGAAAATCCTCACCTGAGGATACGTTTTTATTGATTTTAGAGAGAGAGGGGAGGGAAACAGAGCAAGAGAGAAGAGAGAGAGAAACATTGATTGGTTGCCTCTTGTATGCGCCCAGATGGGGGTTTGAACCTGCAATCTAGGTGTGTGCCCCCACCAGGAATCCAACTACCGTGTTTCATGGACAGGACGACACTCCAACCAACGGAGCTGCTCAGCCAGGGCCCTTTGCCCATTTTTAATTGGATTCTTGTTTTTTCTTTCTGTTGAGCTGTACGAGTCCCTTATTTGGATATTAACCCATTCACAGGTCGATGGCTTACAGATATCCCCCCGCCCCCCCCCCCCGCCCCCCCGCCCCCCCGTCGGTTCTTTTCCTTTAGTTGACTTTTGTTGTGCGGAAGCATTTTAGTTTGGTGTCGTCTCATTTACTGATTTTCTCTATTGTTGTTTGTGCTTTTGCTGTCATGTGCTAAAGTTTGTTTCTAAGACCCACATCAAGGAGCTTTTCCCATATGCTTTCCTCCTCAAATAGTTTTACCACTCAGGTCTTACATCGGAACCTTGCTTCCATTTCCAGGTAGTTTTGTGAGTGGTGTTAAATAGGGGTCCAATTTAATTATTTTGCATGTGACTGTCCAGTTTTCTTAGCACCATTCATTGGAGGGACTGTCCTTTTCCCACTGCATGTTCTTGGCTCCCTTGTCAAACATGAACTGATTGTATACATGTGGGCTTATTCTGGGCTCTCAGTTCTGGTCCATTGGTCTATGTGTCTGTGGTTGCTATAGCTTTGTAATAAAGTTTGTGGGTGAGGATATTCAAGGTGTTACCCAATTCTAGGTCAAAAACTGTCAGCCTGTGGATCTTGTTTTGAATTAACAGACAATATCAAGGAGCTGTCATTAGGAGAAATGCAGACAGGTGGTTTAAGGGTTTCTGAACGTCAAGCATATCAAACTCCAAGGGTCACAGAGGCCAAATAAACGAGGTTGAAGTGTATGTGGCTGCAAAAACATAAAAGCTTCCATTTTCATAGAAACGTAGGTTTATTTCGATAGAGACATGCTGAATACAAAGGTCTGAAATAAATGAGTCATCATTAATATAAAATAATAGAACATTCTAATAAGAATTAACATTTTTTCTTGAACATTAATTTACCAGACATTGAATAACTGCACAAATTAATAAGCGTAATGCAAATAAATCTATTTTTCTTGTTCTCTGAAAGCAAAATATTTCCTGTTGCGCACTCCAAACAAGTCAGTCCAAGACTAATGATGTGGCCATTAGCTGCTAAAATATTCGCTGCTAATATTAGTGGAGAGAATGGTGTGCCTGCGCGTAAGGCGCGTAAGGGAAATGAATGCAACACGATTCTAGTAATCAGCCATTAGCAAATGTTGTAGTTCGTTATTAATAACTAGAGGGCCGGTGCATGAAATTCGTGCAAGGGGCTCAGGCCTCGCAGCCGTGGTGGCTTGCCTCGGCCCTCATAGCCCCAGCTTCATCCGGAAGGTCTTCCTGAAGGATATCCAGAAAGTCGTTAGGCTGTCTGGTCTAATTAGCATATTACACTTTTATTATTATAGACTAGGGGCCCAGTGCACGAATTCATGCACCTTGAAGGAACTGTGGGCCATGAGGCTGCAGTAGTCACAGGGGCGAGTCTCTGCCCATCCTCTGTGCCTCCACCTGGCCCCTCTTGCCACGGCCCTCCATTCCCTATCTGCTGGCAGCCCAGGTCCTGCTGCCACTGCTCCCACACTCTGACTGCGCAGAGCCATTGGGGCTGGTGCCATCAGTGGGTGTGAGCGGCAGCTGCTGCCCCAATTGCCCCTCGCCGCTTGCTACCGCTGATTAACAAAGAGACAGCATCAAGGAGCTGTCATTAGGAGAAATGCAGATGGTGTCAAGTGATCAGGACCGGCGCTGTGCACTGGCAGCAGGTGTGAGTGGCGGCTCTGGTGCCAGCTGTGGGTTCGAGCGGGGCTGGTGCTGTCAGTGGGTGCGAGAGGCGGCTGCCAGCCCCAATTTCCCCTCAGGAGCAGGGGAGGTGGAGAAGCCCTGAGGGGCGATCAGGCTGGCAGCTGCTGCTCGCACCCACTGACGGTGCTGAGTGATTGGGGCAGCGCCGAGTGCCGGCAGCGGGTGTGAGTGCTGGGTGGGACTGCGGCACACAGGAGGAAAGAATTTTCAGTAACCACCAGAGGCTTGCCCTGATGACAGCAACCGCCGCCCCACCTTGGTCTAGCACAGTGATTCTCAACCTGTGGGTCACGACCCCTTTGGGTGTTGAACAACCCTTTCACAGGGGTCGCCTAAGACCATCGGAAAACACATATATAATTATGTATTGTTTTTGTGATTAATCACTATGCTTTAATTATGTTCAATTTGTAACAATGAAATTGGGGGTCACCACAACATGAGGAACTGTATTAAAGGGTCGCGGCATTAGGAAGGTTGAGAACCACTGGCTAGCATCGCTGCTCACCTGCTTCACCATCCTGCCGTGGCCGACGCCCACCATGTTCCACGCACACCCCCTGGTGATCAGCACACATCATAGTGACTGGTTGTTCGGTTGTTCCGCCGTTTGTTCTATTTGCATATTAGCCTTTTATTGTATAGGATTATGTATAATAGGATATTGTAAAAATTAAGTTACAAAATTTTCATTAAAATGTTTCTTACATAGCCTTATATTGAGTGGGCCGCAAAAATATTTGTTGTGGGCCACATGCAGCCCACGGGCTGCGAGTTTGACGTGCTTGCTGTACATACACCTCTCCCCAAGTTTCTATCTTCTGTTCTCCCAGCTCATGGATATGAACCAAGACTAATTTGTTGTAGCAGTGCAGGATGTGATAAAGTCAGCGGTGGTTAGCATGCCCACAAAACTTTGCTTCTTGTTATCCCAGGAGTGGGCAGCTTGTGCACCACTAATTACTAAAGTAAAGAAAGCAGGGAACTATTAAATGCAACGGATTTGGAGCCTGTGGGATCAGGTTATAGCAGCGACAAGACATTATGGCATAGACATGCATTGTTGGATTATGGGGTTTCTCGAGGAGGCTCATTTTCCAGAACGGGGAGCGACTCAAGAAGTAACCATCCCCATTGCAAGAAGCAGGCTGGTTGGTTCATTCTAGCAAGCTCACTCTCTTCTTTCCTAATGAAGGCCTTTACGGCTTTAAGCTTCCCTTTTAGTTTTGGTATGCCGTGCTTCCATTTTTTTTTCTGTCAAGGTATTTTTATTTCCCTTTTGTTTTTTCTTCTTTGACCCATTGCTTGTTCCAGCGTATGTTGTTTAATTTCCTCACATTTGTGAACTTTCCAGTTTTCCTCTTGTAACTGACGTCTGGTTTCATGCCATTGTGGTCAGAAAAGACACTTGTCATGGTTTCAGTCACCTTGCATTTGCCAAGGCTTGCTTTGCAAACTAACCCAGCAGACACTCTGTTTCAGAGCGCAGTCCGTATGTGCTTGCAAGGAATGTGTATCCTGCTATTGTTGAGTGGAAGGCTCTGTGCATTAGATTTAGTTCAAGTCCAATGTTTACTCACTGATTTTTCTATCTAAATAATGTATCCACTATTGAAACGGGGTATTAGAGGCCCCTGCTATTATTGCATTACTGCATATTTCTCCCGTTAGGTCTGTCAGCATTTGCTTAACGTACTTAGGTGCTCTAATAGTGGGTGCGTATGTATTACAATTGTTATATTCTCTTGATGAATTAACACTTTATCTATATATATAAAAGCCTAATATGCTAAATGTCTGGCCGTTGACCACTTGACCAGTCGCTATGACATGCACTGACCACCAGAACACAGATGCTCCAACCAGTAGGTTAGCTTGCTGCTAGGGTCCGGCCGATCAGGACTGGGTGAGATGGCCTGATTGCCAGCTAGGCCGAGGGACCCCACCCATGCACAAATTTGTGCACTGGGCCTCTAGTCATTATATAATGGCCTTACTTGTCTCTTACTATTGCTTTTGATTTAATGTCTATTTGTCTGGTATAAGCATGGCTACCCCTGTTCTCATTTAGTTTCCATGTGCATGGACTGTATTTTTCCACCCCTTCACTTTGAACCTATTTGTGTCCTTAAAGCTGAGGGCATCTCTTGTAGGAAGCATATAGTTGGGTCTTGTTTTTTAATCCATGAGCCACTCTCTGGCTGCTGATTGGAGAATTTAATCTATGTATCTTTAAAGTAATTATTCATAAGTGAGGACATACTAATGGCATTTTATTGTTTTCAAACTGTTTTTGTAGTTTCCTTTTTTGTTGTTGTTTTGTTTTCTCTTCTTTTGCTCTCTTACATTGAGAATTGATAATTTTCTCTAGTGGTATCTTTGATTCCCTTCTCTTTATCATAATTTTGTATATCTATTGTAGGTTTTTGCTTTGTGGTTACCACAAGGATTGCATAAAACATCTTATAGACATGACAGTATTTTAAGCTAAATTTGATTGCACACAAAAACTCTACCCTTTTACTTCCCCTATATTTTATGTTTTTGATCTCGCAATTTATCTCTTTTATGTTGTATATCCATTAACAAATTATTGTAGCTATACTTATTTTTTTAATAAGAAAATGTTTATTTAGAAAGTCACAGAGGTACAAGTGCGCCATGGAAGAAATGAGCTCAGGAAATAAGTTACAGCCAAAGAAGGGCCCGTGGAGCTTAGGAGAGAGGCCAGGAAAACGCACCTGGGGAAAGTGTTGGGGAAGCGCCGATGGGCCCCATAGAGAAAGCCTCCTAGCTGTACTTATTTTTAATGCTTCTGTCCTTTACACCTTGATGCTGTAGTTAAGTGGTTATCGTGCCACCATATTACAGTATTAGAGTATTCTGAATTTGATTCTAAAGTTAGCATTACCAGTGTGTCTTATATTTTCATGTTACTAATTAGTTTCCTTTCATTTCTGCTTGAAGAACTTTTCTAGCATTTCTTGTAAGACGGGTCCAGTGACGATGAACTCCTTCAGCTTCTGTTTGTGTTTGAGGAAATCTTCCCTCGCCTTCATTTCTCATAGACACGTTTGGCTTCGTCCAGAAGGTTGTCCGGACGGTGATTCTGCTGTTCGGCCGTCTGGTCTAATTAACATATTATGTTTTTATTAGTGTAGATAAGCTCTCTACCTCCCTTCCCTACCTCTCTACCTCCCCTTTATTCTCCTGTTGGGACTCCAAATGCAGAATTTCTTTTTTTTTTAATTTTTATTTTTAATCCTCACCCAAGGATATTTTTTCCATTGAGAGTGGAAAGGAGGTGGGGAGGAGAGAAAGAGAGAGAGAGAAACATTGATGTGAGAGAAACAAATTGACTACGTGCCCTATCAGGGCCGGGGATTGAACCTGCAACCGAGGTACATGCCCCTGACTGGGAATCAATCCCATGACCCTTTGGTGCAAGAGCCAATGGCTCTAACCACTGAGCAATGCCCGCCAGGGCATAGATTATTTCTTTTAATGGTAACCCATAATTTCCATAGACTTCCTTTATCTCTTTCCTTCTTTTTTTTTTTGTTTTTGCTCCTCTGACTGGATGATTTCAAATGATCTACCTTCTACTCACTATTTTTTTCTTCTGCTTGGTTGAGTCTGCTGTTGAAGCTTTCTATTGATTCTTCAGTTCAGTCACTTTAGTCTTTAAATCTAGAATTTCTCTCTCTTTTTAATGGTGTCTCTTTCTTTGTTGAACTTCCCATTTTATTTATGCAATGCTTTCCTAGTTTTATTTAAGGTGTTTATCTGTGTTTTCTTGTAGTTCATGGCATTTCTTTAAGAGGATTATTTTGAATTATTTGTCAGAAAATTAATAGATCCATTTCTTTAGGGTCAGTCACTGGAGTTTTATTAGTTTCAATTTGCTGGTGTCATGCGTTCTAGGTTATTCACGATCCCTGTGGCCTTGCATTGGTGTCTGTGCATTTGAGGAAGTAGGCACATCTTCCGGTCTTTACAGTCTGGCCTCAGAGGTAAAGCTCCTCACCAGTCAGCCTATCCAGAGGTTGGGGGCGGGCCATCTGGTAGAATCCATGCCTGGGCTTGCTGCTGGAGTCCTCAGGTGGATAGGTCAGGTGCCTGGGTCAGCAGGTGAGCAACCCTGGTGCATGGGTACATGTGGGCCAGCCTCATGTCTGGACCCATGTGGGTGGATCTGGATCCTGGGTCCACAGGGGCAGCCAGGTACTGGGGACCCCGGGGGTGGCCCAGCACCTGGGTCCAAGGAGGCCAGCTGATACTTGTCTAGTCAATCATCTGTACTCTTGGTCTTCAGTAAGACTGTGAATGTAGCCCAGCAGGCACCCAGATGGTCCACCGGGTAAAGAAGGAAAATAGTAGAGCTTTTATTTATAGTTAATCCTTACCTCATTCCTTTTAGCTTCCATTTCATGGATGTTTTATAATATATTGAATATGACTACAATAGTGCACATACATAAGCTATAAATAAATGCACTAGCCGGTTTGGCTCTATGAGCATCAGTCTGTGGACTGAAGGGACCCAGGTTCCATTCCAGTCGAGGGCACATACCTAGGTTGCAGGCTTGATCCCCAGCCCTAGTTGGGGCATGTGCGAAGGCAACCAATCCAGTGTCTCTCTCACATCGATGTTTCTCTCTCTCGCTCTCTCTCTCTCTCCCTTCCACTCTCTCTAAAAAACAATGGAAAAATACCCTCTGGTGAGGATTAAAAAAAATAACAAATTAAAAAAAATAAATGCACACATTTGCATGGGTGCAGGCTCAAAGTGTATATGGCTGAGGTGAGTGCTCCAGGCCATTACCTTCTACTTTCTCTTCAGAGAGAACATAACTAGCCGTTTCACTTACAGCTGCCTAGTTACAGCAGATCTGAAGACATGCTCTTGTCACCTTGGTAGAGCTGTGCTGTTGTTAAAGAACAGTTTATTGATTTTTAGAGAGAGAGAGAGAGAGCAAAGGAGAGAGAGAGGGAAACATCGATGTGAGAGTGCAATATCCTTGGGCTGCCTACTGCACATGCCCCCCCATAGCCCACAACCTGGGCCTGTGCCCTTGACTGGAAATCAAACCAGGGACCTCCTGGCACATGGGATGATGCCCAAACAACTGAACCACACAGGCCAGGGGACCTGTGTTTTCTAAGTATCCATAAATATCTACTATCTCTCAGAGATAGTGAATTTAGAAACTTTACCTATTTCCCTGGCTCTCACTCTTGGAGAGTAAATTGGAGAGGGTGAAATAGAGAACAGATTCCCTGTGCCTCATGGAGTTAACTAGTTGCTGTGATAGACAAATTGAGAATTAATTTTATTCTCCAACCACCTGAGAGTAACATTTTAAGTAAGGAATTGCACATTCATTGAGGCAGAAGTCAATAAGTGGAGCCAACCGATGACAGACCGACAGACACAGTGTAATAAATTATGTTCTGTCATATCATAATTCTTAACAACTCAGCTGTCACTCAGGACCGTTTTGCATCTTCGTCTGGAGAATGGAAAGACGTAAAATTTAGGCTAATGTTACAGACAAGGTAAAAATGCTGGCGTGTGGAAAGACTTCACGGAGAAGACTCTTAAACTGAGTCCTGAAGGGGAGTGAAAGTTCACCCAGGTGGCACGGGGAGAAATGAAGGACAACATACCAGACAGAGGGAGCAAGATGGGCACAGTGACGGGCAGCAGGTCACCGCCTGGGGAGCTGAGGGGGTGGCGGCTGGGCACACAGGCTGTGCACGCCTGTGAGGGAGCGCAGAGGGGAGGTCGAAGAAGCAGAGTGGGTCTTTAAGAGCCAGGCACGCTTGGGTGCACATTCCTGCTCGGCCTCTTACCGGCTCTGTGACCTCGAGCAAGAACTGTAGTCGTTCAGGGTTCCCCATCCGTACATTCATAGCGGCAACACTGTGAATGCTTAGGGTTAGTGTGCATCTGACCTGTGACAATCCATGTGTGCTGCTTAGAGTGGCACCTGGTCACATGCTGCCATGCAAGGTCTCAGGAAATGAAAACTGTTGTCATACTAATCAAGGGACCAGATATGGGATGGCTCATATACCATGTCTAAGAGCTCAGGCTTTATATTCTAGGTCATGGTTTCTAAAATGTGATCTATTTGTCTGTAAAGCAAATGGTCCTCAAGTGAGTTGGCAGTTTATGTGGCAGAAGCAATGAAGAAATGTGCTTAAGAATTTTTAAACTTTGTCTAGCTGGTGTGGCTCAGTGCTTGGGTATCAACCCATGAACCAGGAGGTCACGATAGTTTGATTCCTGGTCAGGATATATGCCTGGGTTGCAGGCTCCATGCCTAGTGTGGGGTGTGCAGGAGGTAGCTGATGAATGATTCTCTCTCATCACTGATGTTTCTATCTCTCTTTCCCTTCCCTTCTGAAATCAATAAAAATATTTTTTTAAAGATTTTTTTAACGTTGAAATGGAAGAAAAGTTGTCAAATACCATTTATTCTTAATAATAGTTCAAATTGGTCTAACAATCTATTTTTACTATTATCATTATCCTATATAATAAAAGCGTAATATGCTAAGTGTCCAACTGATCAGTCGACTAAACAGTTGACCACTTGACCAGTTGCTATGAGTCACACTGACCACCAGGGGGCAGACACTCTGGTAGGTTAGCTTGCTGCTAGGGTCTGGCCAATCAGGACTAGCGAGAGGGCTGGACACACCCTGGAGCCCTCCCATGGTCCCTCCCCAGTCAGCCAGCCAACCTCCTACAGTCCCTCCCCGGCCGGCCAGCCCCCATCAGCCCTGATCGGCCCCCATCGCCAGCCAGGCTGAGGGACCCCACCCGTGCACGAATTCGTGCACTGGGCCTCTAGCTATTTTATAATTCTTTACTAGAGGCTGGGTGCACAAAATTCATGCGTGGGCCCCCGGTTGGAGGGGAAAGGTCCCTCAGTCCAGCCTGCGCCCTCTCGCAATCCGGGACCCCTTGGGTAGGGTCCTTAGGCCTGGCTGGTGATCAGGGCCTATGGGGGCTTTCCGGCATCTGGCCCCACCTCTGCCTCTGCCACAGCTTGCCATCTGTGCAGCACTGCCCCCCTCCCCTGCCAGATGCCTCCCTCTGCAGGCAACAGGTGTGGGGTGCCTTGGCCACCCTCTGTGGGGTGATTGATGGCAGGGGCCCCCAGATCTATTGGCCTGCAGAGGGAGGCCCCACCCACCCCCGCAGCGTTGCCAGCCTGGTGGCCTGGGCCTCCCTCTGTGGCCACAGACCGGGGGTCTGCGATCAATTGCCGTGTGCAGAAGGTGGCTTGGACCTCCCTCTGAAGGGCGATCGTGGGCCGATGGCAGGGTCCCTGACCAATCACATTGCACCCGCCTTGGCTGGCCTGGCGCCAGTGCATGTCATAGCGTGGTTGTCCAGAAGGTCGTCCGGATGGTCGTTCTGCTGTTCGGTCATTCGGTCAATTTGCATATTACGCTTTTATTATTATAGATTGTTGAAAGTATTACATATGTCCCCTGGTCAGACTCTTAACAAGATGTAGTTAAAACTCAGTTGCTAGGATAGCCTGTTTTAGCAGTATCATGTGCATGTTATTGTTTATGTGTGTAAAATTCACATTACTTTATTGTTACTATTATGCTGTGTTATGGCTCTGATTAACAAAAATAGATTAATGACTAAAAAGTGGTTTCCTGAAGTGCAGAAGCGATGATAAAAATAGTAGGACAAACACTGCGGCTCAGAAGCATAGTGAGCAGGACTCCGGGATCTGTCGGGACAAGAGCATCTGTGCGTGTGATGATCTCACCCGAGCAGCCGAAGCAAAAGTGTGAATGAGAAGCGTGGCTGTGAATACCTAAAATCTGGTTCTATTCAACAAGAGCGTTATCCCCTCTTGTCAACAAGCTTGTAAAAGCAGCCTCACATTCAGGACAAATGGAATGCTCGGAGAGAAAGCAAAGTCGCCCAAGCAAAACGAAGGAAAGGGTTGTCTGCTGCGTCGCACCACGGCACACACGGGCGTGGGGGGCTGCTGTTATTGCAGTGAGGATGGCCGATATCTGTCTGGCTGAGTGAAACCGCCAGTGGGAAAAGCATGACCCACTCTTTGCGTCTCAGGGGTGTGTACATGAATTAGAAAGATACACTTGATAATGTGAGTTCTGTTGATCAATTAATCCAGAATTATTTTTGTGAGACATGGTGCCGATTAGACGTGTACTGGAGAAAACGCTGATGGGGCCCCAGTCATGTGTCCAACAAAGAGGTGCATCTGTTTTTGTATAATAAGGTAAAAAACAATGGCAGACCCAGTCTTTTAAATAATAAGAATTCATCTGTCTCCTGAGTCTGCAGGCCAGCGGTGGCTCTTCCCATCTCAGCTAGACTCACTGGGGTCAGTGATGAGAATGGGCGGGGCCGCCAACTACATAATTTGTGGAGCTCAGTGCAACATAAAACTCAGCATCCCTTATTCAGAACGTATTGATGATTTCAAGATGATGACAGCAGAAGCAAGCCTGGAGCCTTTCTTAGCACAGGACCCTGTGTGACTACCCAGGTCACGTGACCGTGAGGCCAGCCCTGGCTGTGGGTCGAGCAGGAGTCAGCTGCTCTTGGCTGGGTTCTTTCACACGGATGGGTATGAGCAGGCTCTTGGCTAGTCTGGGATGAGAGACTTAGCTCGGACCACTGGGGCCACTCACCCTCTTCATGGATCTTGCCCTTCAGCAAGCTGGCCCACGCATGCTCCGTGGCGCGGGCACACGAGTAGGAGCAAGCACACCCAGGTGTGCAAGCACTGCCAGGCCTCTGCTTGTACCACGCTCACTGGCCTCTCCCTGGGTCACAGCAGGTCACATGGCCCGCTCAGAGCGGGAGTGGGACCATGCTCTAGCATTATATGACAAAAGGATGGCTGCAAGGAGGGTTGAAGAACTGGGGCGACTTTTGCCATCTACCTCACATGACTACTCAAATATGGTGGTGTCTGAGAGCTGAATTATCCACGTGTATTTACTTAGAGCAGTGCGCATCCTATCTTACTCAAAGAGGCAATGAAAATTGTTAGCGCCACCACATCTCCGTCACTGAGCCAGTCTTCGCTGTGTGTGTGTGTGAAAATGGATGGCGTGTACCCAACCTGCTTTCCCTCCCCGGGGGAGGCACTGGTGTGCATAATTGAAGTGAGCAAGGAGAGATTTCTTTATGACATGAGAATGCCACCGAAGACCAGACATCCATCTGGCCCTTGTCATTATCAGTGTTGAGAGGAAATGGTATCTGTGATTTCAAGTGGGGCGTCAACACGCTGCGGTCAGTGGCTTGAAAAGCGTGAACCTCTCATTTCGGGCTGAACATAATAGGGTATCAGGGCTGAGAATGCGGTGTCAGGAAGTGGAACTGGGATAAGGTGACCTCGTCCGCAGGCATTCACTCTCTCCTACCATGTGCTGCTCTTCTTTCTCTAGAGAGAAGATCGATGACCTGTTATTGGGCCTATTTAAAAATCACACGCAATGCCAGAAAACACAGACATTCTTTCCAGGGCTCAATGCAAACAAAAGTCACTAGGAATGCCTTTGCAGCTGCCTCCCACGTTTACACAGCCAGCCCCCCAGCTCTGAAGGAGGTGTGGCCTTTGACTCAGCTGCTCCTGAAAGCCGTCTTCAATGAGAAACTTCACACTGTTTTTAGGTGCATGTCCCATCCAACTATACAAAACCCTCAGTCAGGGCCCCAAACATTTGCTCCTTTACCTAAGAGCCCATAATTCTTAGCGCTTTCTAATTTAATAGAATAAAATAATGTGGAATCCATTATGCATACATGTACATATGCCTGAATATGTATATTCTATATTTTAATGTTTGACTGCAAACAACAGTATTTCTTTTGCTGATTGATATTTCTCAGGTATGAGTATATTTAAACACGTCTTTCTAATAAAGCTGGCATATGGCACTACCAGACTCTTGCTACTTATCTATACTAATAATAGAAGAATATGCAAATTGTCTGGGATGCTGTCACAGTAACAGTAACAACTGAACAGCAGGCTGTGTGGGGCGACCAGGCCGACGGGGGTGCAGTAAGGGGCAACCAGGCCGGCAGGGTTGGGGGCAGTTAGGGGCGATCAGGCCGCAGGCAGAGATGGTTAGGGGTGATCAGGCTGGCAGGAGGGGCAGTTAGGGGCGATCAGGCAGGCAGGCAGGTGAGCAGTTAGGAGCCAGCAGTCCAGGATTGTGAGAGGGATGTCCGACTGCCGGTTTAGGCCCGATCCCTAAACCAGCAGTCGGACATCCCCTGAGGGGTCCCAGATTGGAGAGGGTGCAGGCTGGGCTGAGGGATCTCACTCCCGTGCACAAATTTTGTGCACCGGGCCTCCAGTTACCCAATATTCCAGAGCCAAGTACACGAGAATTACTCTGATCCCCTTGCCATAAGAACTTGACTTTCTCTGCATCTAGCTACTGCCTCCCTGAAGCAATTCGAGCCATAACATACTTTCAAGCCCTTTCCTGGCCCAACGTCAATGTTGAAATCTTATGAAATTCTAGCTCCAGGTTTTAATTTTTTTTCACAATGTGCATATCCATATTTATTTAGATATGGCCATGTGTTTTACTCGTTTCCTTAGACACTGTGTTTGGTATCCACCCCTTCCTTCCCCTAGAATCTGCGGTGTTGGGAGCTGGAGTGCCCTTCCCAAGGCGGTCCTGTCCTTGCTCGGGGATTGGGAGAGGAGAGAGCGAGGTAAAGGGACCGCCAGACCAGCTGGCCTGCATTCCACACGTAGATGCATTCCACCCTTCTCGGTGGCTGAATGTTTGCCAGCCTCCTTCTGAGCCACGGAGGTTACTCCCAGGAGTCCTACCTTGGGGACCTAACCGTGTGCAGTGCAGGGAGCGGGGAGGGGCACGCATTGGAGATGGCCTGTCTTCCGCGCCCCCCCCCCCCGCCCCCCGCCTTCAACCTCAGCCCTTATTGTTAGGAGACCCTGTTAAGAAAGGCACTGCTTTCCCATCCAGGCCAGCCATGCAGTGTAGAGCCTTCCCCGGGAAAATGATCTATTCCCTTGCTTAGAAAGTAGACCTGGGTCTTTATCCTGGGAGCCTGGTCCTCCTGAAGCTGCCAGCAGAGGGGGCATCTGACGGGGGCAGGCCAACTGCAGCCCTGGGTCCGGGTCCCTGGCTGTGGGGGTGGGGCGGGTGCTGTCAGTCCTATTTCTTCACACTGACCTTGGGTTCCCCTGGGCTTCACGGAAGAGGTGCCTTTCTGGGGAGGCTCAGCGTGGTTTCTCACCCGGGGTTGCCGTGGACTAGAACCTGTGTCCTCTCTCACAGGAGTTCCCTCCACTTTTGACCCAATAGACCAGCCGTGGGCAAACTACGGCCCGCGGGCCGGATCCGGCCTGTTTGAAATGAATAAAACTATTGAAAAAAAAGACTGTACCCTTTTATGTAATGATGTTTACTTTGAATTTATATTAGTTCACACAAACACTCCATCCATGCTTTTGTTCCGCCCCTCCGGCCCAGTTTAAGAACCCATTGTGGCCCTCGAGTCAAAAAGTTTGCCCACCCCTGCAATAGACTCTTGTTTTTTGGCAGTTATGGGTCCATGCTCAGTTTGCCTGTGCCTGTGAATATTAAGAGACACATTTCTCTGTCATTTTAGTGGAATTTTGGATCCTAGGAGGTAGATACCTACGCTGAGAAAGGAAAATGCGGAGGCTGACACCAGCCATATTTTTAGCAACTAAGTCTGGGCAGCCGTGTGCAGAAGAGTGCACGCTGATACTTGTGTTTTAGCTGTCGCTCGGCGTATTGAGGTTGTAAATATACCACCTGCTTGCCCAAGCCTTTCACGTTGCTGCGTTTGTAAGCCTAGCTCCATCCCCCTGCAGCCTGACTAATGTCTGTTTGTTCTTATGTCCGTGCCAAGTCAACGGGTCAGTGTGACGCAGGAATGCTCCTCGGTATTTAACATCGTTTACGAACATGGTCAATCACTTCCCTTAGCTTGGGCATTTTTACCCACAGTTACAACCCTGACTCTCTTCGGTGCTTCCAGCACCTGACCAGACAGACGAGCTCAGCACTGACACCGCATTCACAAACCCAACACGTCTGGCGTTGGCGACTAATCCAGAAGTTTTTAAACTTTCCTTTTTAGTCTAAATCAATCCATTTCCCCTAACATTTTTAATCACAAATCTTCTTCGATCAACCAGACCCTCTTACCCCACTCCCCGCCTGTCTCACCTGCTGGTCACCACCAAGTGCAAGCAGCAGAGGGGACACGCCTGGCTCTGCTGCTGCTGTGCGTCCCCGTGGCCACAGCCCTGCACACAGTGTGCCCGCACGCCCTCCCGCCTCACACTCCTAGGAGGTTCACTGTCTTCCCAGATCACTTTTTTTTTTTCCTTTTCAGTCCGGGAGCCCTCAGTGGATGTCCTACGGATGGCCACAGTCTGGCAGCAGAGGCTTGGAGCAGGCGCCCTGTGTGTGTGTGTGTGTGTGTGTGTGTGTGTGTGTGTGTGTCTGCTGGGGGCCTGCCCCCAGCCACACCATGGAGGCTTGGAGCAGGAGCCCCTCTGTGTTGATCTCTCAGGCTCCTGGCCTCCACTGCATGTTGTACTCTCCCTTGAGGTATGGCCAGGATGGGGGGGCTGCTTGCAAACCGGGCTTTCCTGCTCCCGGATCGCCATGGCTACCAGGGAGCAGGCCCAGCTGGGGCTGCCCACAGGCCGGGCTTTCCCGCTCCCAGGTCTCCATGGCAACCGGGGAGCAGGCCCAGCTTGGAGCTGCCCGCAGGCCGGGCTTGCTTTCCTGCTCCTGGATCAGGCGCAGCTGGGGGCTGCCTACAGGCCGCACTTCTCTACTTACCGATGGCTGGATCACCACAGCGACCCAGGGCCCAGTGGCACTTTCCTGCTCTCCAATAGTTATAGGGTCCCGGCTGGGGGCGGGGCTTATGCCCTGCTGCCCAGGGCGGCACATGGGGACTGGATGGCAGCTTGCGCTGTCCCGCCCTGCCTGTAGTATAGGATAGAGGCCTGGTGCATGGGTGGGGGCTGGCTGGTTTGCCCTGAAAGTGTCCCGGATCAGGGTGGGGGTCCCGCTTGGGTGCCTGGCCAGCCTGGATGACAGGCTGAAGGCTGTTTGCAGCTGGTCACACCCCCTTCAGGGTGGGGTCCCCACTGGGGTGCCTGGCCAGTCTGGGTGAGGGGCTGAGGGCCGTTTTCAGGCTGGCGGGTGACTGAAGCTCCCAGCCTCTCCTTTTTTTCTTTTTGTTTTAATTCTGGGATTTATTTACCTTCTATAGATGTCACTGGAGCTGAGAGCAGGCTCCAGCTCTGAGGGCTGAAAGCAGGTTTCTGGGTCTGTTTGGCTTCTATAATTGAAACTCTGTTGCCATCACAGCAGCTCTAAGCTCTGAGGCCGAAGCTGGCTGAAAGCAGGTCTCTGGAGCTTGTTTAGCTTCTATAATTGCAACATAGTTGCTTAGAGGGCAGCTCAGAGCTGGGCTGCTGCAGGCCGGGAATGTTGGCTTCCTCCATCACTGGAGCAAGCAAGCCTCTTGTTTGCTTCAGCTGTGTGGCTGCCGGCTGTCATCTTGGTTGGCAGTTAATTTGCATATCCTGCTGATTAGCCAATGGGAAGGTGTCGGGGTTATGGTCAATTTGCATATTTCTCTTTTATTAGATAGGATGACTGATAGGCTGTATGGCCACACCCACCTGGCACCGTGCACACTTATTACAGCCTCAACAGTCTTGACCATCTCTCGTGGGGAAGCCAGACCTGATCTGTCCTGGGTAGATATCAAGCCTCTGTCTGCCACCTAGAATTTAATATAAAATGTACAACCTAAGCATCATTTATTTTTCATATTTAGCCAATTTTTACAAATCTTATTTTTCATGCAATGTTTTTGTTTTGTTTTTTAATTTGTGCTGCTGGGATTCTCTGCTTTTCACCCAGATGTCTTCCTTCTGATTCACCAGTCTTGGCCTTCTCTGTCGGAGCAGCCCCATCTCTCAGCATCCACAAACGCTCGCTGGCTCTTCGTGCCTTTATTTTATAAACTTCTGAGGCTCTCTTATTCTTTTAGATGATTCTCCCAGGTTACATGCAAGGAAAGGTAATTTTTGTCTCCTTATTTCCAACAGCTATACCTTATTTTGTCTCCGTGGTGCATGTTTATTTTTGCTTGAGCTTCCAGAAAAAAAGTCATATGATACTGGCAGCTCACATCCTGGCTCAGTTTATGGCTTTAAAGGGCCAACTCTGTGTTTTATTGTTAAGGATGATGTTGACTGCTGACCAGAGATTCTTTTACCATCTATTCCTTAATTCCTGACACATTTATTGGTACCGTCCGAGCGCACTGGGGTTGGTGCACTGACGGCCTCGGGGAGCGTGTCCGTGACGCAGCGCCGGCCGGCCGGCCGGCTGCAGTGGTGTGCGAGGAGGCGCAGTGACCCTTCCTAGCATGGATGGCAGCATGCCCGGGGTTTTCACCGGATTCTGCTGGATTCTTCCTAATGCTTTTTTTAGCATTTATTAGTTAAATGATGTGGTTGTTTTTTTATTTGCCCTGTAGGGATGATTTAACATTAATATATTTTCATTCCCTTATTAAAGAAATATTTGAGTGCTTACTATAAGCCAGGCATTCTTCCATTATTGTCATATTAATTTTGTGATTTTTATAAAATTTTGTAGGGCTTTGTGATTTTAAATATCAATTCATAAATATTAAGCAGTTTTTACTGTACCAGAATAAATTCCATTCAGTTGTGGCATGTTATTCTTTAACTATTTATTACTAATCAGTGGCTGTTATTATTAAGAATTCAAAAGATGCAAAAGCATATGAAGCCAGAAAGTGCACAATTTCCCAATATCCCCAGGGGGAGTCCCTATTGATAGCTATTTATGGACCTTTTTCTTTTTCAATGTTAATAAACTTCTAACACCCATTTGCAAGCATTTTGTGTATGGTTGTCACATCGATACCCATGGTTGCACACAGATGTCACGGCAGGAAAGCCACCCTGGCTCCGGCCGTGACGCCAGGTCGCAGTGCCTGACCGTCTGCTCTGTCTGGGCCGCGTGCGCCCCCTGCTGGCGCCACGCAGAGAAGCTGGGCTCATTTGCACCTAAGGTGTTTATTGAGCACTTACCTGACTCCATGCAACTTCCATTCCAGGCAAGGGGCAAAAAAGAACATAAATCAGATGTGTGGTCTGTTAGACGGTGATGCGAGCCTGGGGAGAAGGCAGAGAAGAGCATGGGAAACGCTATGGGGACACAGGGGACCCTCATTACTGTGGGAAGGAAAGTCCCGCGTGGGGAGGTAAGCACTTTGCTAACAGAGGATTCAGACAGAAATGCGAGGAATGATCTACAGGACTTACGCAGGGTCAGTGAAACTGGGAAGTGTCACGTTGGACAGAACAAGCGAGGCGCAGGAGCGCGCCTTCTGAAGGATTCCATGTGTGCGGAGTACAAAGCAGACGCACCGATCTACGCGGTGACGGTCAGGCGGCAGCGGCTGTGCGAGGGGGGCACCTTGGGAACGGTGGTGGGTCTGTTTCCTAATGCAGGGCCGCTCACACCCGGTGTTCCGCCTGTGAGAACTCACCCGACGGCACATGTGTAAGTGTGCATTGTCTATATGAATGTTGCATGTCAATAGTATCATCGTTGTTCTTTTTAATTAAAAAACTGGCTGTCTCATTGGAAGATGACACAGCATCCGAGGGACCCTCCTGTAACCTGCGCCTTGCCCTTCCCCCAGACCTGGCACGTGGAAGGGATTCGTGGCGGGCAAGTGTGGTGAGCGGATGAGTGAGGGGTTACACAGCTACATCTCCGCACTCTCAGGCCGGCGTTCTCCGTAGTCCCCCTGAATCGGGGCACCTGGGGACCCTAAAGCCATAGCTATTGTCAGTCATTGCCGCGCTTTTGAGAAATCATGTCTGCCCCCCCCACACCCCCTCTGCGGCCGTGAGAACAGTGAACTCGCTCGGCAGACGTTTACACGCTTTGAGGATGATTTAGAGCCAGGACATCAGATGAAGTGAGGACAAAACACTGGCCCCATGACTTTGGCAACAGGAAGGTTCTCGATGATGTTGGTGGGTCAGTTTCACTCCCATGGCGGCCGATGAGAAGCGGAGTGTGCGAGCCTGGGACCGATGAAAGCTGACGAATACTCACGCACTTTGAAAACTGAGAGGGGGTACCGTGGGGTGGACAGTGCTTTTTGGTGTTTGTGCGATGGTTTATCATAAAAATGAGAAAAGCTAGAGTGAGTGTGCGTGCTGACGGGGCAAGTCAATAGATAAGGATGGTTTGGCTCATTCACCCCGCCTTCAGTCTTGTGGTCATTTGCGTTTTCACCAGCTACCTCCTCCGTGCCTGTCGTACCGGTGGCTGTTCGCAGCAGCGGGAGCAGAGCAGGGAATGAACTGACACCGTCTCTGCCCTGGCGCAGTTTGCAGTCGGTCCGGGAGGAGAGAAGCTGAAGAAGGCGACAGAAAAATGGCTGTTGGGTACCGGGTGTCGAATCAAAGGGCAAGGGGCGGGATTAGCATGGACAAGAGGGCTCTTCTCTCGCAATGAGATACAGTGGCATCCCTTCCGTAAAAGGGCTGGCCATGCAGAGATGGCAGAGCGCTGATGAGAACAGCTGGTGGGTAGCAGAGAGGAGGGCCTTCTTGGGCAGGCGTCGGGGGAGCAGCACTCAGCAGAGGAGCCGGGCAGAGCGTGGGAAGCTGAGCTCCGTGAGGCCTGGGAGATACCTAGTTCAGTCGCTGTCCCCCTGGCTCCCGGCACCGGCAGCTGTGAAGGGAGACTCGTGGTGCCCGTCAATAGACTAGAACTCTGCAGTCACACCTGACAGGAGGCTCAGAAAGCCCGTGTTGAGGGCGGAACCACAGGGTGGGAGCTGCCTGTGAAGGTCTCTAAGCAGAGGTCCCACCGGGGACAGCATGCTGTCTGTCAGGCTCCTTGCAGCGCAGGTCCAGGTCTTTGCTTCTGCAGGTGAACAGGAGCTGAAGCCTTTGGTGTGCACTTTGGAACTTTATGTAAAAATTATTTGTATGACTCTCGGCTTACTGAGAACCCCGCCGGATGGGAGGTGTGACACGGCCGAGACAGTGGGAAACCAGCGGTCCCCAGTCTAGCTCACGCTCACTCCTCGCTATCCAAGTGATGAGATCTTCTTCCCCAGCCACTGCTTTTCATTCTGAAAGTGGGTCATTCAATCCCCAACAAGTGTAACCATTGCAGTCAAACACCAAGCTTGCAGGCTATTGATTCTTTATAATATTAATAACAACATATTCAAAGGATCCCTCTCATTCCCTTGCATCCTGATAGACTCTCTTTCTTTCTTTTAAAATATATATTTTTATTGGTTTCAGAGAGGAAGGGAGAGGGAGAGAGAGATTGAAACATCAATGATGAGAACCATTGATTGGCTGCCTCCAGCAGGCCTCCTACTGGGAACCAAGCCTGCAACCCAGGATGTGCCCTTGCCTGGAATCGAACCCAGGACCCTTCAGGCCCCAGGCCTACGCTCTATCCACTGAGCCAAACCAGCCAGGGCCTGATAGACTTTCTTGAGTGGGGAAGAAAGGGATGAAGTTATCACCAAGACTCGCATATGGGTGTGAGTCTCATAGGTGTATATGCGTCACTGGCTGTGTTCGGGAGGGAAGCACTAGAAGCAGAGAATACTAATGCAATGCAGCCCCTTCGTGTCTCAGGTGTGGAAACTGAGGCCCAGAGAGGTGATGTGATTTGCCTAAAGTCATGCAACTAGTGGCAGAGCCAGGCCAAGAAGCCAGGTGTCCTGGCTCTCAGGCATCCTGCAGCCTGAGGACGGAACAGGTGTCACTCACCTGGGGCCACGGTCAGGTGCTCAGCCAGAGCTGCCGGGGTTCCAGCTAAGGAGGCCAGAGGATACATCAGCTCAGGGTTCTGACAACTGAATGACTTAGGCGTGAGGTGAAAGCTGGGTAAGAGCAGTGTCGATAGCGTGTGATTAGCCAGTTATTAATAACAGGAAAGGCGCTCCAGGGAGGCCTGACAGTATAAGCTGTCACCTGGGCAGCCTCACCAGGAAGCTGCAACTTTGCATCCCCAGGGACTCACTGGCCATTCCCTGCAGGTCACTGGGGGAAGGGACTGGACAAAGGGGAGATAGACGCATGCCCCGTGAAGTTGGGGTGACATACGGAGGGCAGCTGTCAGTCAAACCTGGGAACAGAGATCATTGGCTAGTGGGGGCAGGGCCACTGCAAGTCTGTGAAAATGTGGGAATACATACTCCCTGAAACAAAGGCGTTTCCTCTTGGTGCTCTGGTCTCTTGTGGCTCTCGCTTTCACCCGGGTTCCCTCTGTAGCCGCATGGCCTGCGGCCCTGCAGACCCCACACTCAATGGACGAATGAGCTGTGGCTGGAAACACGAGCTCAGCCAGCCTGATGCTGGGTAGACGTGGAATGGAAGCCCTGGACAGCGGGGTATTCCTGCTCGATCGAAAGCAAAATGGGGCTTCTTCCTCTGCGGGAGGGAGAAATGGGACCTTAGACACGCAGGGATCTAACTCCGCACAAATAAATGTCCCCTGTTCTCCAAGGGCAAAGAAAAGGTGGGTCAGAGAAAAAAGGTGAGGTTTAAAGCTTAGCCCTCGTGAGCCCAGGGCCACGGCCACCGCAGCCGCCACCTTCTCGAGGTGGGTCCGTGTCTGCAGACAGCGCGTGGTGATCGCCCTCCAGCCATGCTGACCCCCACGCTGTCTCCAATGCAACTCACAGGGTTCGGAAACCAGTGGCAGCTTGCAGAGGACGCGTGGGGTGTGGGGAGCGAGAGGGTCAGGAAGACTAGAGGAGCTTCCGGAGAGAGCCACGAGAAAAATAGGGGCCAGGCTGGCGGGGGACGGCTGCATTGGGGCGACATCAACTAGGTTAGTGGCTCGTAGCGTTGATCAGTGGTGACGCTGGAAAAGGAAGACTAAAATGACACCCACCTCAACATGGGGAGGAAGAGACACCCCCGCTCTCATATATGCCCACGTGCTGTTTATAGTAAGGAACATTAAGCCCAGTATTGGCGAAACAAGAACTATTTTTGCTGCTGTAACATCCTGTGTGTTGTACATCAATATGGGTCAGTGCTAATGAGTATGGACTCCTCTGAGGAGTCTGAGCCATGGTGTCTTTCTCATGTAGTCAGTGGTTATTTATTGAGCACCTCCTATGTGCCAGGCACTATTGTGGGCACTTGGAAGACAGCAAGTGAACCCAACAAGCAAATACCCTTGAACCGTGGAACGCCATCAAGGGAGGATGTCCAGAGAAGCTAGTCTCTCGGGGAAAACAACAGAAGAGAAAGCTGGGGTGGGGCAAGCTGCTAAATTGGAATGATATTAATCACAATAAAGGCCAGGAAGGCGTATACTGATGGGCTGAGTTTCACTGGGTCCCTTGGAGAAAGCTTTTTCTAGGCCGAGAGAACTGAGATGATGGGTGAGCGTGGCAGAAGGTCTACTCCAATCAGTGGCCGCGATCTGGTGGCTCCTACAAAGATCAGGCTCCTGGGGAAACCACAGCGTGGGAGGTGCCGTGGGAAGGCTGAAGGCAGAGGCCACGTGAGGAGTTCAGATCTGAGAGGGAACAGAGGAACCGTGGGTTTAAGCGGGTAGTCAGGCTCCAGAAGACCAAGCAGTCTTGTCACCTGTTAGTCCTGGGGTCTGGGGAGCGAGCCTTGGAAGGCCCCAGGCCATCAGCGAGCCGGGTAAGTCAGGCAGAGGGACGGAAAGCAGGGCTGTGGCCACAGCGTTGGAAGTCAAAGGACCCTCTCAGGCTCCGGGAGGAATGCGTTGCGTCCCCTGTGGTGCGTTAGGACAGGCCTCAGCACAGAAAGGAAGAAGGAGACACCGCCAGCACAGGCGGGAGGTAAGGCCTCGGTGGTGGAAGCCCAGTTATGAGCTGAACCCTCATCAAACTGAAATAATAGCCAGAGGGGTTGAGCTCCTGAACCCTTCAATCTCTCGGGATTAAGAACAGAATCCAGCCCTAGCCAGTTTGGCTCAGTGGGTAGAGCATTGGCCGGCAGACTGAAGGGTCCCAGGTTCGCTTCTGGTCAAGGGCAGGAACCTCCATTGCAGGCTCCTCCTGGCCTGGGCCCTGGTCGGGGCGCATGCAGGAGGCAACCAATCAATGTGTTTCTCTCACATTGATATTTCTCTCTGTCTTTCCCTCTCTCCTCCACTCTCTCTAAAAATCAATGGAAAAACATCCTTGGCTGAGGAATAAAAAAAATAAAAGAAGAACAGAACCCATCCCATTGATGGGAATGGCATGATCTGGTCTCTAGGGAAAGGAGAACGAGGGACAGGAAACAGCAGAGCCCAGATCCACTCCTCCTCCATGGAGCCACCTCCCTCCCCCAGGCAGGGGAGCAGGAGGGAGGGAGGAGGAGGGAGGAGGTTGGAGGCAGGAGGCAGGAGGCAGGAGGGAAGAGGTCATGCCTGTCTCTCCTTTGCCAGCAGGGACCCCCACTGCTCCTTAATGCAGTGATGGTGAACCTATGACACGCGTGTCAGAGGTGACACGTGAACTCATTTTTTTGGGTTGATTTTTCTTTGTTAAATGGCATTTAAATATATAAAATAAATATCAAACATATAAGTCTTTGTTTTACTATGGTTGCAAATATCAAAAAATTTCTATATGTGGCACGGCACCAGAGTTAAGTTAGGGTTTTTCAAAATGCTGACACGCCGAGCTCAAAAGGTTCGCCATCACTGCCGTAATGGTTGCCAAGACCCTGATGGTTCCAGAGAATCCTATTTCTCCATGAAAACAGGTGTTTCTCCAGAACTCAGAGGATGGTGTTCTTAGCAGAGGGCTGATTAGGACAGGCACCGAGTCCTCCCCTAACTCTTACTTGATCTTCATGTGGTTCCTTTCAGCTACCCACCCATCCACCACTCTTCTCAGTGACTGCTCCACTCCACGGCACCCGTTCCCATCTTCCTGGCTCCCACCCTTCTTTCTTACTCCCTGTTGGGAGCTTACCTAACCCTTCAGACTTGAAGCTTGGCCCCGTCTTTGCCTGACTCAGCATCTTCTTCTGCTGCCCGTCTGGTGGCCTTCTGTTCAGTTCTGAGCATCCATCCCCACCCCATTGGTACCAGCACTACCGCCGGCCCCTTGTTGAGTTTGACTTCCAACCACACTCTGTCCCTGCACCGCGTACGGCAGAACCAAAGCCCAGGGAAGGCTCTCATGCCGGGTTCAGGGCTCCCTGCCCGGGGCTGGCTCCTTCAGCTTCCCCAGTGGAGGTGCAGGAGGCCGGCACTTTAAATCGCCTCTGGTCGGACCCCGTCACAGGGGCGTTTCTCCCAGAGGGCGGTTGGACAAATAAGAAGGGCGGGGTTCAACAGAATAATAATGTGAGCCACGCGTGCAATTAAAAACCTTCCAGGAACCACATTTTCAAAGGTAGAAACGGGTGAAATTAACTTCAGTATCATATTTTATTTCACCCAATATTCCTAAAATGCCCCACTTCAACCAGTAATCAGTATAAAAATTATTAATGCCATCTGTGCCTGTGTTGTTGGTTCAAGAGTTTGAAATCCAGGGTGTATTTGACACTCACAGCACAGCTCCATCCAGACACTACAATTTTCAGTGGACACATTTGCTCAGTACAGTGTACTTATATTTACAGCCGACAAAAGTGGAGTCCCATACCCAGGTAGTTCCAGGCATACGTACACGTCTTCCAACGACTGAATCAAGTACCAAAACGTCACTTTCCTTTCATCACTTCCGCATTGGCAACGCAGTCATCTTTCTTAGAAGAACTGTTTGAAGCGAAAGCATATCCATTTCCAAGCTGTGCCCGTCCGTCCATCTGTCCGTCCGTCCGTTCGTGCTTGGCCGGTTCACTGACTGGTGTCAGCTCAGTATTGTCAGCATTTAGTGTAAAGCGGCACTGGATACATTGAAAAGTAACTCTAAGTGTATCAAGTGCAACAAAACGTTCTTCCAGTTTCTCTTGTAGGTTTTGCGGATAATTTACACGATGGTGGTGTTACAATTCAAAATATTTTGCAATTTGACTCATATTAGGAAATGTATGGAATCATTCTTACTGAGTTATATTATGAAAAGTTTCGATTTCAGTATAAATTCTTGTACTCTTCTAGCCAGGGGACAGGGACGCTTTTCTTTCCGTAGAGAAAATTTGTCTCGTTCCTAACCAAGGTGACATCAGTGAGAAGGCAGAGCTCATGCTGCCGTGTTTACCTGTGATTATTAAACTCTGGGGAAGAATCCCTTTTGTTTCAAGAAAGTCTTGCATTGGAATTGACAGCAGAGTAAGTCTTTGCAAAACTCTCCCATGACTCAGCCAGTGAACACGGGTGAAGACGCAGGTCATCACATTCATTGCTCCCGCCTCCCGGACTCGTGTCCACAGCATTTGTTTTACACGCTACGACTGTGTCCATCCCCCTTCCCATGGAACCTGCTTCTAAAAGGGAGCCCAGGTATTCTCAATACGCATCTTACAGGCAATGAGGGAAACATTAGTCTCTTGTTTTGAAATTTCAATAAATCCAGATTTTTGACTGACCATAGGTGGAGCACCATCCTGTATAATAAAAGCCTAATATGCAAATTGTCCCCTCAACCTGGAGTTCGACTGGGAGTTTGCTCACTATGATGTGCGCTGACCACCAGGGGGTGGCATGGAACATGACGGGCATCGGTGATGCAGCGCTGGCAGCGGGCAGCAGTGGAGGTGCTGTGGGCCCCGATGGGGCTCTCATAGGGACCGCAGTGGGATGGTAGGGCAGGTGAGTAGGTGGCATCAGGCCAAGGCAGATGAGAGCAGGGGTCCGATCGCCCCGCCGATCGCCCTGCAGACGGTGACCAGTGGCCCCGGCAGGCCCCCAGGCTGGGACGGGAACTGGGAGTGGGTGGCAGCGACCAACCTCCTATGGCACCCGGCAAGGGGCTGCAACCTCTCGCTGGCTACCTGGGGGCAGGGGTGACAGGGAAGGGAGTGCGGTGAGAATGCGGGGTGTCTGCCGAGTTCGCTCTCACTCTGCCTGCTACCCTTCCCCAGGACACCAGGGCTCACATGCCAGGGAAGCCCCCATGTTCAGGTGCTGGGCACCCGTGAGGAGTCCGCCCTGCACCTGTGTGGCCTCTTCCAGGTGAGGCAAGCCACAGCTGCTGGGACCGCAGGACCCGGTCGGGCTCCCTGAGGGTTTGCGCAGGAGCCAGTCTGTGAGGCCGGCCAGGAGAGAGCACGCTGCCTGCCCAGCTCCTGTGTGGTGCTGCTGGGCAGCCCAGAGGCCCATGCTGCACCGTGGTCAGTGGCGTCCGGCCGCACATCTCTGTGTGGGGACTCAGGCGGATGGGGGCCTGCGAGGGTCCAGGGGGCCCAGGGGGCCCAGGTGCTGCCCAGGGCCCAGAGGTCAGCTGAGACCTGCCCTTTCATGCCGGACATTCGTGCTTCAATCCTTGGCCAGGCCTAGGGACCACACCCATGCATAGATTTCATGCACTGGGCCTCTAGTCTGGTATGAAATAAACCAATTTTTTTATATCTAACTGAAATTCTTGTCAGATTAAAATATATATGGCACAATTTGTTTTTTTAAAATATATTTTATTGATTTTTTACAGAGAGGAAGGGAGAGGGATAGAGAGTTAGAAACATTGATGGGAGAGAAACATCGATCAGCTGCCTCCTGCACACCTCCTACTGGGGCTGTGCCCGCAACCAAGGTACATGCCCTTGACTGGAATCGAACCTGGGACCCTTCAGTCCGCAGGCCGACACTCTATCCACTGAGCCAAACCGGTTACGGCTTTTTTTTTTTTTAAAGCCATGTATTTCAATGTTTTTTCATAATTTTAGAAGACCTTTAAGACTAAATATATCCAAAGTATTAATTGGGCAGTTGTCACATAGCCATGACTCAGCTAAAGCTTGCTATTTTTCAAAATTTGAATTATCTTTGATAGTTCTGTTATTCTATAGGCAATTGGTTTCTTAATTGAAGATTGTTTACTTTTTATAAAATATCTTTTTAGTTTTTCCCATAATTTTCTAAAAATTTTTACAACTGAAATAATAATTTCTCTTACCATGTTTCCATTAAAATTGTGTGGGGTTTCTTATGTTTTTCTTGACTTCAGAGAGGAAGGGAAAGAGATAGAAACAAAAATTGTGCGTGTACGCCGAAACCGGTTTGGCTCAGTGGATAGAGCGTCGGCCTGTGGACTGAAAGGTCCCAGGTTCGATTCCGGTCAAGGGCATGTACCTGGGTTGCAGGCAGCTGGTCGATGTTTCTCTCTCATCGATGTTTCTAACTCTCTATCTCTCTCCCTTCCTCTCTGTGGAAAATCAATAAAATATATTAAAAAAAAAAAAAAAAGAGGCAGCCTATCAATGATTCTCTCTAGTCATTGATGTTTCTGTATCTCTCTCTCTCCCTTTCTCTATGAGATAAATAAAAAATATCTTTAAAAAAAATTGTGCGTGTACATGTGTGTACAAGACTCCAAGCCATTTTATGGCTAGCCAAAATTGCAATCTCTGATCCTATTAAAACCTATTTTAGCCCTAGCCAGTGTGGCTCAGTCGTTGAGTGTTGTCCTGTGTACCAAAAGGTCACCAGTTCAATTCCCAGTCAGGGCACATGCCCAGGTTTGGGGCTCCATCCCCCGTCCAGGTGTGTGCGGGAAGCAGCCGATCCATGTTTCTCTCTCACCTCCATGTTTTTCTTTCTCCTTCCCTCTCCCTTCCTCTTTCTCTATGAAAGAAAAATTTTCTAGATAAAGCCTATTTTAAAAGTTTTTGTTTAACATTTTGGTCTGATTTTGGGCAACTCTTTCGTGGGTTCTTTTTAATTATAAAACTAGAGGCCCGGTGCATGAAAATTAGTGCAGGGGCGGGGGGGGGGGTGTCCCTCAGCCCAGCCTGCCCCCTCTCAAAGTCTGGGAGCCCTCAGGGGAATGTCCTACTAAAGGGAGGCAAGCGGCCGATCAGGGGAAGGCGATGCCCCCATCACGCCTCTGCTGCTGCCACTGCCAGCCGCCGCTGCTGCCTGAGCCTTGGTCTGGCCCTCATTGTCCCACCCTCGGGCCAGCCCTGGCAGGGCAGCCACTGCAGCTTTGTCCGAAGGACATCCGGAAGGCTCCGCCCTAATGAGCATATTACCCTTTTATTAGTATAGCTATACATAACATAAAACGCACCATTTTAACAATTTTTAAGTGTGCAGCTCTGAGGCATTAGCACATTCACATTGTTGTGCAGCCCTCACCACCATCCATCTCCAGAGCTCTTTTTCATCTTCTGCAATTGAAACTTTGTTGCCACGAAACACAAACTCCCCATCCCACCCCTCCCGCCCCCCCAGCCCCTGGCATTCGCCATTCTACTTTCTGTCTCCATGAATCTGACTATCCTAGGAACCTCATGTAAGTGGAATCATACCGTAGTCATTCTTTTGTGACTGACTTATTTCACTTACAATAGTGTCTGTAAAGTTCGTCCTTGTTGTAGCAGGTGTCAGAATTCCCTTCCTTTTTAAGGCGAGATATTCCATTGTGTATATAGACCACATTTTGTTTATCCAGTCATTTGTCAATGGACACTTGGGCTATTGTGAAAATGCCGCTATTAACATGGGTGTGCCAGTAATTGTTCAAATCCCTGCTTTCACTTCCTTTGGTGGAATTATTGGGTCATATGGTGTTTGTATGTTCAATTTTGTTTGTTTGTTTGTTTTTTAATCCTCACCAGAGGATATTTTTTCCATTGCTTTTCACAGACAGTGGAGGGGCGGGGGGAGAGTGAGAAAGAAGCAACATCCATGTGAGAGATACATTGGTTAGTTGCCTCCTGCACGGCCCGAACTGGGTGCGAGGAATGAACCACAACCCAGGTACGTGCCATTGACCAAGAATCAAACCGGCAACCCTTCTGTATGGGGCCGGCACTCTACCCCTGAGCCAAACTGGCCAGGGCTGCATGAGGAGTCGCCATGCTGTTTGTTTGCTTTGGTTTTCTGTGGGGAGAGGGTGTCATAGCCGACCTCGTGGCTGTGAAGCAGCATCTCATTGTGATTTTGATTTTTATTTCCCTAGTGACGAATGACATGGGCGTCTTTTCATGGGTGACACCAACTCCTTTTTGAATGCTGAGAAAAAACTTCTTATCAAATTCACTGTGTATTTGCTGAAAACGTCTCAATATTTCCACTTCATTTTTTAAATGTTTGTGGGGTTTTTTTCAAAACAAACACAGCCTTTTCGTTTTGCTTTGCCACAGCAATTGCTATTGCCATTCATCATGAAATCCGTGCTGTACCTACTTCGCCTCCTGTTTTCTTTAAGATGCTAGTCATCCCTAGCTTCTGCATCTCCATTTGATTCTACATCAGTTGTATGTCTCCATTTTAAATTTACAGTTGTGTTCCCCCACAGAAAACTAATGGAATTATATTATAATTAAATTAATATGTATTTTGGTTTAATTGCCAATTATGATTGACAAAGGTGTCATGCAACTCATCCTGTGAGTAAACACATTGCAGTGTTAGATCCGTGCACAGAAAAATACCCTTCGAACTGAATCAGCCCATTGAGACCAATTAGATTGCGGATGTGTTCACACGTAACCCCAGAAACACCCACAGGTGGCCAGCCCACGACAAGGCGCACCCCCAGCCCGTGCCCTACTCTATTATGACAGTATCTCATGCAATGCAGTTGTTAGAGTATAATTACATGTTTGTCCTAAAATAAAATTGAATTTAACAGAAAAAAAAATGTCTTGTACCGATTCTGTTTTGAAATTTTAAAAATTAAGGAAAGCTAAACATTTAGTTCTCCACTCACATTAGCCACATTTCAAGTGCTCAGTGGCTGCCTGTGACCAGAGGCTACTGCACTGGACGGAATCGCCCTGGGAGTTAAAACAGCAGCAGCAAACTGAGCAATTCCACGGCTTGGTTTCTCCCTAAGGCACCTCTGCACAGTGCGTGGAAGGCATGCAGTCCATGCCCCTTTAACACGGTCACAGTGGCCACCCCCAGAACGGCCTCAGGTCCATCTGCTGGTTATGGCTCCCTAGTTGTGGTGTATTTATTCTAAGGAAATTTTTTTTTAATATATTTTATTGATTCTTTACAGAGAGGAAGGGAGAGGGACAGAGAGTTAGAAACATCGATGAGAGAGAAACATCGATCAGCTGCCTCCTGCACACCCCCCACTGGGGATGTGCCCGCAACCCAGGTACATGCCCTTGACCGGAATCGAACCTGGGACCCTTCAGTCCGCAGGCCGACGCTCTATCCACTGAGCCAAACCGGCTTGGCTATTCTAAGGAAATTTATGCCGCAGATTAAAATAGATATAGTTGACCCTGGAACACCATGAGTTCGAACTGTGTGGGTCAAACCCATATATGGGTTTCTTTTCAATAAATCCTATAAATGTATTTTCCTTATGATTTCTAAATAACATTTTTTTTCTCTAGCTTGCTTTCTTGTAAGAATACAGTATATAACACATATAACATACAAAATATGTGTTAATTAACTATTTTATAGGTAAGGCTTCCAGTCAGCAGTAGGCTAGTAGGAGTTAAGTTGTGGGGTTTTTTACAATAACTAGAGGCCCAGTGGTGGGTCCCTCAGTCCAGCCTGCGCCCTCTCGCAGTCCGGGAGCCCTTGGGGGATGTCCGACTGCCGTGGAGTCCGGAGAGGCTTCAGCCACCGCCCCTGTGCTCGCCAGCTATGAGCCAGCTCAGGGCTTCTGGCTGAGTGGTGCTCCCGCTATGGGAAATCACTGACCACCAGGGGGCAGCTCCTGTGTTGAGTGTCTGCCCCCTGGTGGTCAGTACATGTCATAGGGACCGTTCTGCCATTTGGTCGATTTGCATATTAGCCTTTTATTATATAGGATTTTTAAATTGCTTTCAGAGAGGAAGGGAGAGGGTGAGAGAGAAACATCAATGATGAGAGAGAATCATTGATTGGCCACCTACTGGGGATGGAGCTCACAACCTCAGCATGTGCCCCAACAGGGAATTGAACTGTGACTACCTGGTTCATAGGTCAATGCTCAACCACTGAGCCACATTGCCGGGCATTAGTTAAGTTTTTACAGAGTAAAAAATGATATGTACCAGTTGGTACCCTAATCCCAGCTTGTTTGAAGGCCACTGTATGTGGTTAGATATCTAAGACCTCTTTCTAGGTGGGGAGGAGGAAAACCAAGTTTTACAATGTGATGCCATTTAAAAAAAATATTGCATTTCAAAATTGATTGGATAGATAGATCCACACCAGAGTGGTTTCTTCTGTACCTCTGTGGCTATACCTCTATAGGCAAAGTTGGATTTAATAGGGAGGATGCATTCATGTATTACTCATATAATTAAAATAAATTTGGAAAAAGAAGTTAAGAAAGGGGAAGTCTTGACAGAAGTGGGAAGATGAACAAAGACACCAATTTATATAATTAACTGCAATAAAGATTCTATGGTGTCTAAACAAGTGTTATAATATTTAATGCACATGTCAAACGTAATTATTCAAAGAGAAGAAGTACAAATTATACAGCGGCCTCTCTGGAAACTGAAGGTGGGAAATGCCGAGCAGCGATCAGCACTGACTCACGAGCCTCCTCCACCAGCGGCCACCGCGCGAGCAGCCTCCACTGCAGTCCCAGAGGGCGTCCGGCCGCTGACGCCCGGTTTCCGCCCGCCAGGTCCTTGTGGCTCCTATTTCCATACCCACTGCTCCCGTCGCCGGCTTCCCCTGCTTTAAACATAGATGTCAGGTAAGGGGGAATTAGGATCCAAGCAAGTGGAGGCAGGAACAAACAACCTCACCTTCCTCGGGCGAAGGGGGCAGAAACCAAAATGTTTGGACCCTCAGTTTGCCCTTCTTCACGGTGGAGACCGGGCTCAGACTCTTGCCTCCCATAGATGAGTCCACCCTCTGGCCCGCAGGCACTGACTAACGGACACATGCTTATCCCTGGTCCTCGGCCTGCTTGACACTGAGCAAACGTTAGTCCAGGATAACAATGAATCTGCAGAGTGGCCTGAGAATCTGGGAGCTTCTTGGGAGCACCGGCTTCCGGTCTTGTCCCCGGTGAACTCGCATCCAGGCCTGAGCTCGCTGCCTCCACCAGCCAGGGAACCACTGACTCGGGATGCGTCCCTGAGTGAACTGAAACGAACCAATTTGTAGAAAGCAGCACAATAACCCCAGGGAGATGGCATGATTCATAGTGCACGTGACAAGGGGGAAGAATAAGCACGGACATTCACCTCATAAAGTATAAAACATGATGAGGATCATCAGGCCGAACGTCACGGAAATCAAAGGACTTAACCCACCCCATTAAGAAACAAAGCCCTTTAGACCAGATGTTTAAAATCTAGCTATGTTTTCAAGAGACAAACGTAAAGCAAAGTAAATCCAAAGTCTTAAGAGAAAAAAGGGGAGTTGGTCAAAACAACATAAGAAATACAAAAATAAGGAAAACAGAAGAGTGATATTAATTTCAGAGGCAAGAGGACATACGACCTAAAGCATTTCGGACAGAGTATTATTTTACGATAGACGGTACAACCCCTCTAACAGATAAAGACATTTATGAACATCGCTGAGATAAAAAGCAAAGTGCTGGGTGAAAAAACTACAGAAGCTGCCGAAGACAGACTTGGCTCTGTGCCTTTAACCGTTTCCGCTGTAGCTGCCTGTCCTGGGACACGCCTTGGGTAAGGAGAAAAGCCCATCTGGCCGAGTTCGTTAAACTGCACCAGGGAGAGAAATGGTCCTCCCAGGTCAGCGTAGCTCACCGCTTTCGGAAACCAGCAAATCCCCACCACAGACACTCGCCCGATGCCATTTTCCGTACGAGACGTTCCCTGCTTTGAGATTTTAACAGTTCTTGAAACTATTAAAGCCAATCTCTGAATTTAAGAAAGTTTCTTGCCTTTCTTCGTTATCAAGCTTAGACAAAAACTTAATTTTATGGTGCCAGAAATTCATAAAAGTACAGCTTTAACTTAATGTTATGACTAGCATGCATTATCTTTCCAATGTGTTTCTAAAAAGAAAATTATTTAAGTAAAAGCCAGTGTTTTCCCTTCTCAAAAGAGTCAACAGTTTTTTAACTTAGAGCTTTTTGTGAAATGCCATTGCATACGCTTACTGTCTCAAATTTAAAATAAGGCTCAGGCAAAGAATTTGATGATTAAAAGTAATCATTTCTATAAAATTATAAGAAATATTGACAAAATCAACACTGAGCAAGAGATTAACAAACTATTCTCATTCTGACAAAATAAAATTAAGAAAGCCAGTATTTGAATAATCCTATATAATAAAAGAGAAACATGCAAATTAACCATACCTCCTCTATGCTCAAGCCACGCCCACAAGCCACACCCACCCGCCAATCAGGAGCGACTATGCAAATTAACCAACCAAGATGGCGGAGGCCATGGAGCTGGAGTGAGTAGGAGGCTTGGGTTGCCCCCAGAAATGGAGGAAGCCAAGTTTCCCGCCTGCCCTGGCTGGCCCTCAGCTCCACTCAAGGATACGAAGTTTCAATTATAGAAGATAAATAAATCCCAGGAAAAAAAAGGAAAAGGAAAAAAGGAGAGGCTGGGAGCTTGGGTCGCCAGGGGGTGTGGCCAGCCTGAAAACGGCCATCAGCCCCTCACCCAGGTTGGTCACACCCCCATGGGGTGAGGGTCCCCACTGGGGGGCTTGCCCAGCCTGCAAACAGCCATTAGCCCCTCACCCAGGCTGGCCAGGCACCCCAGTGGGGACCTCCAACCTGACGGGGGTGGGGCCAACCTGAAAACAGCCCTCAGCCCCTAACCGGCTGGCCAGGCACCTCAGCGAGACCCCCGCCCTGATCTGGGACACCCTTCAGGGCAAACCAGCCGGCACCCACCTGTGCATTAGGCCTCTATCCTATATAATAAAAGGGTAATATGCAAATTGACCCTAACAGCAGAATGACTGGGAATGACTGGTCACTATGACACACACTGACCACCAGGGGGCAGATGCTTAATGCAGGAGCTGCCCCCTGATGGTCAGTGCACTCCCACAGGGGGAGCTCTGCTCAGCCACAAGCCAGGCTGACGGCTGCCAGCACAGCGGTGGTGGTAGGAGCCTCTCCCGCCTCCTCATCAGCACTAAAGATGTCTGACTGCAGCTTCGGCCTGCTCCCCACTGGCAAGTGGACATCCCCTGAGGGCTCCCGGGCTGCCAGAGGGATATCTGACTACCAGCTTAGGCCAAATCCCCTGGGGAGTGGGCCTAAGCCAGCAGGTGGACATCCCCCGAGGGGTCCCAGACTGTGAGATGGCACAGGCCGAGCTGAGGGATACCCCAGAGTGCACAAATTTTTGTGCACCGGGCCTCTAGTGATATTAATCATGTTAGATAATAGATATATATCAAAAATACACATACTTTTCAAACATAAAGAGAATACATCAAGCCAAATGAAAACTTAAGTGAATTCCAATGGGAGAAATTTTACAAGTGAAATTATCTGATAAAAACAAACTATAAGTAAATAGCATCAGGCTAATGAAAGAATCAAAATACTTAGAATTTTTTAAAGTACCTATAAAATTACTTTGTGGAACAGAGGAAATTAAAACTTTACTTTCTGTTTATGTACAAATAACATAAAACTGATAAGGTGTGAGCAACCTAGCAATCATAGGCAAAACTATAATACTAAATGCTTTTTTAAGAAAAAATAAAAATAAATGAAGTTTCTGTTTAAAAAAAGAGGTTATGAAAAAGAACTAAATAAATTAAAATAGGTAAATGGCCCTTATGATGAAAGCAGACATTACTAAATTAAACAATAGAGAAAACAAATGTTGAATAAGTTCTTGATCTGGATCTTTGATAAGGTAATTGAAATAAAACTCTAGAGAGATTTATTAAGGAAAATAGAGTGCATGTTTCAAAATTTGGAAATATTTTTTCCAAAACAAGAGTGGGGAGTTAGCAAGGATGCAGATGAGGTTTAGAAAGATGTCAGAGAATATTTTGTCAATTTTATGCTAATGAAATTAAAAATTTTAGACTATTTTATGATGCTTTCTTTGGAATCGAGATCCATGGTGAGCAATGCTTATTAATATATTTCTGAATGCTGAGCATATCCTGTGTTTCTGAAGTATGTTAGGTTTTCTTTAGTAATATCTTATTTAACACTAGAGGCCTGGTGCATGGATCATGCACCCGTGGGGTCCCTCAGCCTGGCCTGTGCCCTCTCGCAATCCAGGATCCCTCAGGGGATGTCGGATAGCCGGTTTCAGCCCGATCCCCGCAGGCCCAATCCAGACAGAAGGGAGCCCACTCCTTGCAGACCCAATCCAGGCAGGAGGGAGCCTGGTACTGTGCACTGAGCGTCTGTCCCCTGGTGGTCAGTGCACATCATAGCGACCGGTCGACCAGTTGTCCAGTTGTTCGGTTGCTTAGGCTTTTATATATATAGATGATATTTATCAATGAGCTTGGTATATAGTTTTTGTGCAATGATTTTTGAGTTTTGGTGTGTCTTTCACAGAAAACATGAGCATTCTTTACTTCTCTGACACATATAGAATTTATACAGAGGCAGAATTGTTTATTTCTTGGGTCTTTAGGAGAATTCCTCTATGAAGCCCTCTGGGTCTGGTGGACTCCTCATAGGGAGCTGACTGATAACATGTTCAGGTTTGTTCCCGCTTACTGCTTTAAGATTTCTAGCATTGTGTTTATTTTGGTACAGTTATTTATATTTCTCTAGAAAATCATCTTTTTCATTCATATTTCCAAATTTAATGGCCCAGTTTTGCTAGGTGCTGTCCTTTTCATTTCCTCTATTTGGGGGGCGGTTTCCTCCTTTTCCAATTTAGTCCACTCGGTAGTCCATGTTTTACTCTAACCAACCCTATCCTAGAGAGCCAGCTCTTGGATTAACCAACTCTACTTTTTTTTTTTTTTCTAATTCACTAATTTTTTTAATTATTTTCTTCCTTCTGACTTCTTAGGATAGTTGCCTGTTCTTTTTCTAACTTCTCTGATTAAGTACTAAATTCATTTGTTTCTTTTGCCTTCTTTACAAATGTATTTGTTTAAGGCTATCTATTTTTCTCTTAACCCAGCTTTGGCCATATAACATAGGTTTTGATATGTACTAACTGTACTTTATTATTCAAGATATTAAGAAAGTCTGGCTTATCATTTTGCTTTGATCTCTCTCTCTCTCTCTCTCTCTCTCTCTCTGTCTCTCTCTCTCTCTCTTCACACTTCTTCCCAACCCAGATGGGTGTTAGGTTTTTTTCCTTCTAATTTGATTCCTAATGTCTAGTTCCCTGGTATTATGATTTGAAAATGTTCTATACTGTTTTTACTTTTTGAATTTTGTTAATATTTTCTTTGTAGCCTGATATATAGTCCGTTATTGTGAAAATTCCATAGGTGCATGAAAAGATGTATGAAATTTACAGCATTTGATACAAAACTACAACATCAGCCCTGGCCGGTTTGGCTCAGTGGATAGAGCATTGGCCTGCAGGCTGAAGGGTCCCGGGTTCAATTCCAGTCAAGGGCACATTCTTAGGTTATGGGCTCGATCCACAGTAGGGGGTGTGCAGGAGGCAGCCAGTCAATGATTTTCTCTCATCATTGATGTTTCTAACTCTCTCTCCCTCATCCTTCCTCTCTGAAATCAATAAAAATATATTAAGAAAAAACTACAACAACCGTTTTATTAAATATACAGTCTCTAAACCAGTGGTTCTCAACCTTCTGGCCCTTTAAATACAGTTCCTCATGTTGTGTCCCAACCATAAAATTATTTTCGTTGCTACTTCATAACTGTAATGTTGCTACTGTTATGAATCGTAATGTAAATATCTGATATGCAGGATGGTCTTAGGCGACCCCCGTGAAAGGGTCGTTCGACCGCCAAAGGGGTCGCGACGCACAGGTTGAGAACCGCTGCTCTAAACCCTTGTTTTTAACTTTCTTGTCTGCTGTGGACTGGGAGAGGTGAGCTGCAGGGAGTCGGTTAGCCGTGGGTGTCTGCTGGAAGTTGGTGCTGGATAGCTTTGGAGCTGTCTCCAGCTGCGCTCACGATCGTTGATGTTTCAGGCTAATTGCAGAGGGTCAGTAGCCTGTGTCATAAATGCTCCAGTTGGTCGTAATTGCCTCATTTAATCTTGGATTCAGCTTTGTCGGATATTAATATCATGACCCCAGCTTTCTTTTTGTTAACTTTACCTGGATGTCTTTGTTCAGACCTTTCAACCTTCCCGAGAAACTTTGTTTGACATATTCTTCTGTTTTTAACCAAAAGCTGGCTTTTGCTTTGTTTGACCCAATCTGAACGTCTTACTCTTGTTTTTTAATATATTTTTTATTGATTAAGATATTACATATGTGTCCTTATCCCCACATAACCTCCTACCCCCCCCTCCCCCCCGCTCATGCCCTCACCCCCCCGTTGTCCGTGTCCATTGGTTAGGCCTATATGCTTGCATAAAAGTCCTTTGGTTGATCTTTCCCCCTTACCCCCACCCTCCCCTACCTTCCCTCCAAGGCCTGACAGTCCAATCAATGCCTCTCCATCTCTGGATCAGTCCTTGTTCATCAGTTTATGTTGTTCATTATATTCCACAAATGAGTGAGATCATGTGGTATTTATCCGCTCTCCAGTTCCATCCATGCTGTGGCAAATGGTAAGAGTTCCTTTTTCTTCTTCCTCTTCTTAAAGAATACCTTTTAGCATTTCAAATAATGCTGGTTTAGTGGTGGTGATGAACTCCTTTAGCTTTTTCTTATCCGTGAAGCTCTTTATCTGACCTTCTATTCTGAATGATAGCTTTGCTGGATAAAGTAATCTTGGTTGCAGGTTCTTGCTATTCATCACTTTGAATATTTCTTGCCACTCTCTTCTGGCCTGCATGGTTTCTGTTGAGAAATCAGCTGACAGTCGTATGGGTATTCCCTTGTAGGTAACTGACTGTCTTTCTCTTGCTGCTTTTAAGATTCTGTCTTTGTCTTTTGCTCTTGGCATTTTAATTATGATGTGTCTTGGTGTGGTCCTCTTAGGGTTCCTTTTGTTTGGGGTTCTCTGCGCTTCCTGGACTTGTAAGTCTATTTCTTTCACCAGGTAGGGGAAGTTTTCTGTCATTGTTTCTTCAAATAGGTTTTCAATATCTTGCTCTCTCTCATCTTCTGGCACCCCTATAATTCTGATATTGGTACGCTTGAAGTTGTCCCAGAGGCTCCTTACACTATCTTCATAGTTTTGGAATCTTTTTTCTTTTTTCTTTTTCGGTTGGGTATTTTTTGTTTCTTTGTATTTCAAATCTTTGACTTGATTCTTGGGATCCTCTTGTCTGCTGTTGGATATCTGTATATTATTCTTTATTTCAGTCAGTGTACGCTTAATTTCTAGTTGGTCTTTTTTCATATCCTCCAGGGTCTCACTAAATTTATCGGCAGTTTCCATAAAATTCTTAAAAAACCTTATAAACGTGGTTTTGAACTCTATATCCAGTCGTTTGCTTTCCTCCATTTCTGTCATTTGTGACCTGTTTCTTTGTCTCCGCATTTTTTATGCTTCTGTGTTGGTAGAGTGGTTTTGTGTGCTAGGTGTCCTGTAGGGCCCAGTGCTCAGCCTCCCCAGTTACCTAAGGTGGACACTCTTGGTGCACCCCCTTGTGGGCTTTGTGCACAGTCTTGTTGTAGTTATGCCTTGATTGTTGTAGGATCACTGGGAGGAATTGACCTCCAGGCCAATTGGCAGTGAGAATCAGCTGTGACTGCAGTGGGAGAACTTCTGTGCTGAAGACACCCTTCTGGGGCAAGACTTGCTTCAGTGGGACTTTGGTGCTCACTGAGTCTGCCCCCTGAGTGTGTCCCTTATGGATCTGAGGAGTTGTAATCTGGATGGTCCCACTCTGACCACTGGGTACACTGGCTCTTGGATCTAAGGAGGTGCAAATTTAGCCTCGGCCTGAGGTTACCCGGCAGGAACTACGAAGAGAACTGCAGATTCCCTTTCCTTTTTTGGAGTTTGGAGGTGCCCTGGTGAGGCCCAGCTGTGAAGCAATGCAAGCTGCTGTAGGGCCTTGGGCCTTCTCTTGGAAGTTCTGGGCCTATCTGGCCCAGCTGCAATTTTTTAGGTAATTTTCAGGTTGCAAAGGGCCGGGGCATTCATATGCAAAAGCCTCTGCCGCAGCCTGGGTGGGGCAGGGTCTCAGGGAATCAAAGGGCGGAGCAAGCAGCTATGGCGGATCCTCAGCCCTGCCTTAAGGGGCCTCGTGTCTCAGTGTCCCGATAATTGCTGCAAGCACCTCTGAGGGAAAGCCGCCCTCAAGTTCAGAGTTCTGCTTGCTGCCAGACAGTCCAGTTTCTCCCTGTATGAGTCCTGGGTCCCCAGAGACTTCCCAGAACCAGAGTTCAGAGCAGTCGGGAGCTTGTGACTCCCTCCCGATTCAAAAAGACAGCCACGTCCTCAGGTACCAGCCCCTTTCCACGCGCGCGAGCCTCCGTACCTCTGCACTTTACTTCCGCAGCTCCTCTGGCTCTCAGTGTGCTTTTCTTTCCTTCTAGTTGTAGAATTTCCACTCAGCCAGCCTTCCTGTAGTTCTGGATGATGTCCATTTTGTCTTTTCGTTGTATTTTTGAAGTTGTTGTGGGAGGCAGCAATTTCCTGGTATTTACCTATGCCGCCATCTTAGTTTCTCTCTCTGAAAGTCTTACTCTTTAAATTGCTGTTTTTTTGCAGTCCACACATATTTATTGAAATAACAGGTATGCTTTGTTTTAATTTTCTCATCCTATGTTTCTGTTTTTAATATTTCCTTTGTTTTCATGCACTGTGCTTGCTTTGGGCCGCCTCACTTTGCTACGTGTTTCTGGTCACTTTTAGCTTTATAAATTTTTTTTTTTATAAAGGCCGTCTTTATACTTTCAGGTGGTATTTTAAATCTCTACTTTCTGATTTGTCAACTTTAGAAAATATCTATTTAATGCCCAGAATACAAGAAAATAGGTGCTCCGGCTGGGTTTCTGTTTTGTCCGCCTTTACACTGCGGAGGGCGCGGGGCAGGCAGGGAAGAGGCAGAGCCAGGCTGGGCCTGGGAGTGGCAGCGAGAGCTGGCGGCTGGCTCCGCTCCCACGGCTCTGAGATGCCCGAACTCCCCGCTGAGCCAGAAGTGCAGGAGAGACAAGGGGCCTCCAGCTGCCACACGCCCTCCGGAGACTTCTCCCATGTGTTTTCTTCATCAGGCCAGTCCTTAAAGGCAGGAAATGGTAGGGCGGTGCCTGAGCCCAGTGGCTCGGTGTGCTCCCCTGTGCCTGGGAGCACCGGCCAGCCCGGCTGGTTCTCAGCTCTTGTCGGACACTGGGATGCAGGCACGGAGCTTCTCCTGGAGGGGGGGGTCCCCCAGGCTGCCAGCTCATCCCCTACATGGACTTTTCTCCAAATTGGGGGATAATAGGAAGATTTTTCAGAATTTTTGCTTGTCTACCTTTTTCTCACCAACCACTCTGATTGCAGGAAACTTCTGTATTTCTTCCACTGACATTTTAAAGCCACAAACCTTCATTTTCCTCTAAATGCTCCCAGCGGTTTTTTTGTTTTTGTTTTTTTAATGTAGATTTTGTCAATCTTTGGTTCATTTCATTGTCTTGGGAAAGTCTATCATTTTGCTTCTCTCCACCTTTATATTTCAGAAATTTCCTTTATTCTCTACAGTGTAATAGTCTATCATGTAAATGTACTGTAATTTAGCTAATCGTCCTCCTATTTATAGAGCAATTAACTAATTTATGGGACAAGTAATTAGTACCCATTAGTGGTAAGGAAGTGGGGAAACAATCATGTCTACATAAAACTGGTGGAATTTTTAATTGAGATAACCCCCCCAAAATATAATCTGTCAAAGATCTTACAAAAATCTGTGCTCTTTAATTCAGAAATTCCATTTGTAGAAATTTATCTTAAGATAATAATGATAGAAGAACCTAATGATTGTTATGCAAAAATCTTTATTGGTGCTTTATCAGAAAAGCAAAAACGTTGGAAAAGACCCAAGAATCCAACAACAGAGCGCTGGTTGAAAAAACGATGGCACATTCGGACGCTGGAATCTACTCAGCGAGTTGCCTCGTGAGGCGGAGGGAAGGGACCGCCTGCTTGCAGAGGCCGGGCCTTCATTCTGCCTTCACTGGCCTCACAGTCAGCGGAAGTGAGTCCTGCTCCCAGCAGTGAAGCAGCACTTAGTGCGGCTGAAGGCAGGACAGCTCTGAGTGTGTGCGGGGTGTGTGTGTGTGTGTGTGTGTGTGTGTGAGTGTGTGCAGGGGGGTGTGCACTCACACAGGAATGTTAGCAAACGTGTGGAATGTGGAGCACACTGTTTCGCCGGCATCACTTCCATGGAAAGCACTAAATCTCCTTGAATGGGTTTGCTTGATAAACTACTTAGGCAAGAGCATGAGGCCGCAAATGGTCTGGATTTGGTCAGAACTGCCTCGCAGGAGACAAGTAGAGGACTCTCCCTTCCTCCAAAAGCAGGGAAAGAGAGGAGGGAGTGGGAAGATGTGTCCGGGGTCCCCGAGATAATCCTCAGGTTGATGATTGGCTAGAAGGACTCACAGAGCTGAGAAAAACGTTATGTTCACGTCGGTTATTACAGGGACCGGATGTCCACTGACATCCGCAAGCAGGGTGCACGGGGCAGAGCCCAGGTGCTCAGGGCAGAGCCCAGGTGCTGGCCTGCAGCCGCGCCTCCCAGTGGCACCACAGCGCTTAACTCTCCAGCAAACAACGACACGTTGGCCACTGGGGATGCTCACCCAAGCCTGGTGTCCAGTCACATGTACATGGAGTGACCACGTGACTGACGTCAGGTACCCTGTGTCCAGCCCCTCCAGAAGCCAAGCTGATCTGGCCTGGCCTCGGCCTCAGGAACATAGACACTCCTCTCAGTTAGGATTTTCCACGGCCTCTGGCTTATCTCCCAGGAGCAGATCAAAGGCCAGGCCTTGGGGGGGGGGGGGGGGTGCAGGGTTTGACATTCCCTGATGAGTTAACCTTTTTGTGCTCAGAAGAGAAGGTGCATAAAAAACGTGGGCAGATGTCAGAAGGCTCTGCCCGCCACGTGCCCTGCCAGCAACCCCACGTCTCCAGGACAAGCCTGTGGGAAATCTTGAAGGGCCTGCTGTGAAGGAAGGCCTTGGGAGAACCTGAGGACAGTGCTTGTTTGGCGTGGGAGATGAGGGAGAGGCGTGGGGACCAACAGAACGCAGGGCAGGGAGGCCACGGTGGGGGAGGCCTGCTCAGGGGAGAAGGGCACACATTTCTGTAAAACATCATTCATGTCCTCTCCGTGTGACGCACTGTCACCTACTGCTGCTAAAGCAGTGGTCTTCAGCCCACCCACCTGTATGGGCGTCTCTGGGAGCCGGGGCTGGGTGCTTAGATGCACAGCCGGGGCAGGGAGGAGCCAGCCCAGGAGCTCCAACAAGGTCCTCGCTGGGCTGTCGTGGTTTTTCAGCAGCTTTTACTGACCAATGCTGCTCTGAAGTGCCGAGGTTAGTCACCCCACTGCTTGTTGAGCGTGAAACCCGGCCAGCGGGGTGGTGGTTCTGGCCTTGTCTGGGCTCCCTCTGGGGTCTGGGTGAGTTGCAAGCTGAGACCTGGCTGCGCTGGTCCTGGCTGGGCTCTTCCCCTGCCTGGGCCTCGAGTGGAATAACTGGACTTTGCTCCTCCTGGGCTGTCATTCTGCGGCGGGCGGCCAGGCCCGCGCCTGGCGATGTCAGGAACATGCGTGGCCCCGGGAGCCTTGGCTGGAACTGGCCCGCCGTGCCTTCCCCTGCCTGCTTGTGGTCCAAGTAGATCACTAAGCCAGCGGGTGGGGAAATAGATTCCTCTCTTGACGGAGGGAGCTGCAGAGTCACTTTGCAAAGTGATGGTCATGGGGGCGGGGGGGAGGGGTGGAAACTGGGGTCACATTTGCAGTCTCCCACATTTGGGCAAGCAGCTTACCCTCACCAAGCCTCCGTCTTCTCATCTGCAGGACAGGGCTGGCACTGCCCACCACAGAGCCGTGAGCAATCCCTGCCTGGTGCATCGTGAGCACTTCTAAGCAACACCTACTATCCCTCTCTTGCCAGTCTACTCCCATGTTTGCACCTCACTCAGCGAGTGAAACCTGAATTCCTTAGTGTCCCTATGAAGCCTCAGCAGGTGGCCCTGGTCTGTCTGCCCCTCCCCTGCAGTGAGTGACATGCTTGCATTTGCCTGAAGGTGTAGCTTCATGCGCGAGCCTGTGTTGTCACTCACGCTGTTCCTTCCACCTGGCTGTCCACTGGGCCCTGGCGGCTGGCCCCAGCCCTTCCCCTTCGGAGACGAAGGCCAGCAGTGATGCTAGGTGGCTGCACTGGGAGCCACAGAGAGAGCCCTCCCCTCCCGCTGCTTTCAGCACTTTCGGTCACAGCAAGTTCCATTTGGGGAGCAAGTTCTATTGGGGGTGGGGGGCTCACGGCTTCCAAGTCTCAGACTCCAACAGGAAGTGAGTGCTGGCTAGGGTTTGGCGCCCTGGTTGCTTCCATGGTGTTTATCCTTCCAGCTGTCTTTCTCGTGGCAAATGATAGCACATTTTTCACGGCGCCGTGAAATCTCCTTCCTCACCACAGTTATTTGGCCAATAAAAAGGGAAGCAATTTAAAGGAAAAACCTGATATAAGGAACAATGTGTGTGGTACCCAGGACAAAAATAGAGAGGGCGTGCTCAAGTGACAAGTCTGGAAAAATACTGACATGCACCCGCTGCGCAGTCCCACCTAGCACTAGGCCTGGGGCTGTGACAGGGTCCCCAGGTGTGCGCGCACCCTGCCTTTGCCCACCGCTAGGTCCACGGTGACCACGTCCCAGGCTCCTCAAGGACATGGCAAATTCAGGCACCTTTCGTGGGGGAAGAGGAGTCCCCCATGATTCATCATCCTGCGTCACCTGGGGGTGCGGTCTCCATGGTGACAGGAAGAGGACAGCTGGAGCAGGAATGGCAGCAGTCGTGGTAGCAGTCATCGTCCCAGCGGTGCTCCCGGAGAGAGCAGGAGGAGTTGTAGTCGTGACAATGGAAACATTCCCAGCGGTAATAGTAGCGACCGCTTGTCGTGTGTCTGATGCGGGCCAGGCGTTGTGCTTAGCTTTGCGCACCTGCTCATTAGTTCGCACCACAGCCCTGGGGCCGCCACTCTCATCACTCGGTTTCACAGATGAAGGATTCGAGACACTCGGAGGTAAAGTCTCTGGGCAGCCGCCGAGGTCAGCCTGCCCCAGGGAGACGCCCCTCCCGCACAGGCTGCCTGCAAGCTTTTCCCTTCCCAAGGCAGGGTGCTGCTTCCGGCTGTGTGTAACTGAGGGGAGTGCTGAAGCCGTGTGAGTATGTAAATTATGTCCCATCAGAGCTCTCGAAAGTCCTGCTGCCCCTCCTTCTGCGGCCCCAGAAACTCAGTCGGATATCTGAGGACTCTCCAGTCTCCATCACCAGACACCCCAGCTCCACCCGCTCCACCCCAGCCTCTGGCCTCTCCTTCCACTGAGAAATGAGATTCAGATGGAAAAATACTGGCACAAGCTTGACCAAGGTTCCTAATAAAGACAATGTGCATCAGCTGCTGCCGTTGCTATGGTGACAGCCACAATTTCTCCCAGACAGCCTGGGTCTGCAGGGAGGGCGGGCCCTAGGGGGACAAGGGGTTTCTCCAGCCGTCAGCCCCTCTCACCTTTCCATTTCCCTCACCTCCCCCAGCCCACCGGCCCCCACACGGCCTCACTTGAGGCTGGCACGGCCCGGCACTCCCAGGCCATCGTAATCAGCACCTGGCCTTGAGCCCAGTCTTCTGGCAGCATGTTCCTCACCTCCCTCGCCAGCCAATGTCCTTTTCCCAGCATCCCCCGCCAGCATGTAGCAGTGCGGCACCAGCAGCCTCAGCACCAAGGTCACCGCCAGTGCCCTCCCTGGGTGGGCGCTCCACCCCACCTAATGCCTCCCTGTTGTCTGAGCCACCTGGGTAATAAAACTGCGATTCTGAAAAAAGCAGGTGTCCCGAGGAGCATGTAAGGTTAACCTCCAGTTCTCCGAGGGGCTGAGAGATTCACTGGGCTTGGAATTAATCAATTCAGTTCTCCAGGGCAAGGAATGGAGCAAGGCCAGCAAAAGAGATCCCGGAGGGTGAGGAAGACTCGGGAAAGTCTGAGTGTCGTGCAGCCGGGAGCCCGGAGGACTGCAGAGGGTGTTGGCGGCGATGAGGACGCTGATCACAGTGATGACAACAGCACCATTTACTGAGCATTTGTCGTGGGCCAGACTCTGTACCTAGCACTTCACAAGCAGTATTGCCCTGAATGCTCATGCTGACCCTGGACTAGTATGTAGCAGCCAGGTGGCAGCTACTGCTGCTACACCCATTTCGCAGATGGAGTGATAAGGCCTAGAAAAGCTAAGTGTCGCATCTTGAAGAAAAGCAACCATGCAAAGCCAGAATGTGGAACATTCTTCAAGGCAGTTGGCCTAGCCAGTGGTTCTCAACCTCCTGGCCCTTTAAATACAGTTCCTCATGTTGTGACCCAACCATAAAATTATTTTCGTTGCTACTTTATAACTGTAATGTTGCTACTGTTATGAATCTAACATAATGTAAATATCTGATATGCAGGATGGTCTTAGGCAACCCCTGTGAAAGGGTCCTTCGACCGCCAAAGGAGTCGCGACCCACAGGTTGAGAACCACTGGCTTAGATGCTTCAGAAGTATCAATGTCATTTACAAAAGGGTAGGGGTCTTTTCTAAGAAAAAAAAAAAAGAGAGGAAAGAGATATAAAAACCAAATGCAATCTGTGATCCTCCATTGAATCCTGATATGGAAACTAAAACAGCCATAAGAGGCATTTGAGGGACATAGGTGGGATTTGAATACGGGCTGCGCAGTAGATGACATTGGGAAATCATTGTCGACTCCTGCTAAGTGTGCCGCTGGCATTGTGCTCGTGTGGGAGTGTTCTTATTTGCAGGCGACACGGGCCAAAATATTTCAGGGAGAACTGTCATGAGGCCTGTAATTTACTTGCACGTATACTTACTCCCTGATGTCTTCCAACAACCAAGTCTCTGGTTCTCTGCACACCAACAGGGTGTCCTACAATTCAGCCCAGTTCTGACACCAATGACCAGAGTGAGCACAGACCCCACAGGCTAGGAGGTTAATCCCACCAAGCTGCCCCGTTTCAGATGCCAGTCACCAGCCCCAGGTTGTCACCGGTGCGTCGGACCGACCAGCTGTCCGTCCGTCCAGGGTTCCCACCAGCCCCCAGCTCAGGTCTAGCTTCCCTCTTGGCTCAACCAATGGAGGGACGTGCTTTACTGCCCGACTGGTCTATTAGAAAGGGTGCAGCTCAGGAACAGCCAAACGGGAGCGGTGCGGAGGGCACGGGGCGAAGAAGGGTGTGGAGCCGCTGGGCCCGCTCTGGGCACGCCTCACGCCCAGCATCTCAGTGTGTCTGCTGGAGGAGCTCTCTGAGCGCCATCATTTACAGATTCCCACGGAGGCAGGAGTGGCTGGGCAGGACTGATCACATCACTCGCCCGTGGGAATCCACTCAATCTCCAGCTCCTCTCTTCTCCCTGAAGGTCAGTGGGGCTGAAAGTTCTGATCCTTTAATCAGGCTTTCGACTTCCTGGTGACCAGCCCCACCCTGAAGCTGAGCGGGACCCAGCCACCAGTCACTTCATTAGCATACAAAATGCTCGTCACTCAAGGGTTTTAGGAGTTGTTTGTCAGGAACCTATGACAAAGATCAAATATTTATTACTTTTTAATTATATCACACACACACACACACACACACACACACACACACACACACACACAGCAAATGTAGCGAAAGGGTAACAGTTGTGGAACGGAGGTGGTTTGTCGTCAGCTTATCAACAGGCTATCATATCTGCAGGTAATGGAGCCTGGGCTTCCTTCCCATTGAAACACAGTGACAATAAAAGCAGATAAATTGTTCAATGCATTGTGATAGAAGCTGACACTCTTTATTCATTGTCTTAACCGCCCCACCCCAACACACACGTACAAGTTGCTCTAAATCTGAACAATCATGTGAAATTAGAAAGAATCACAGGAAAGATGATGGAGTGGCTGCCAAAGGAGCCATCTGAGTCAATCCACTCAGTTTCCCACCAACACCACCCATTTCAAGTGGCTTTCTGACCTCAAAACAGGACATCATCACAGAAGCACGAGAACAGCTGTGGATTCCCCCTATTTAGGTCATCGATACCCAAGTTTCCTAAGAATCCAGGAGGCTAACGGATGTGGAGGCATTTTAGCTTTGGGAGAGGATTCGTTGTAGATAGGGGACGTGGAGTTCACACACAGAAGGTGGAGTTCACACCCCTCAGCCTTCGCACCCTGGAATCCTTTGCTTCTCTGTGTGCTGGAGGTTACACAACTTCACAATCACAGCTGGGAGGGACCTGCCACCCTGGCTTTTCTTCCTGCTCTTTCCCCCCTTCTCAGAAGTAATCCTATTTCTTTTGCCCGGTGGGACTATTCCCAACCAAAGCATTAGGACTGAATGAAAAGAATAAGCTGGCAGCCTCCCAGACCCTCAAACAAGTTCAAGGGTGGACATTTGATTCGGATAATGCTTCAGAATTCATGTAGGTGCCAGGAGGATAAAGACAGCAGGAATGTTCACACACCGTACTCCTGCTCCTCGCCTCTCAGTCACTCCCCAACCTCTGCCCTTCCCAGGCCACACTCCCGAAACTTCTCATCCTCATCACCAGACCTCCCTTTGGCGCCAAGAAAGACATCTTGACTTCTTGACTGTGTAGAATCCACAACATCCCGTTCTTGTCTCTCTGATTGCTCCTTTATCTTCTCTTTCCTTTTTCCTCTTTTCTTCTCCTCACCCCTTAGATCTTCCTATCCTCGGGAAACAGGAAAGCCTTCTTTTCTCTCTACATTTATTGACGTGCCTTTAAATATCACCACGATGCCACCAACATCTGATCTTCTGCCTCCAGGCCAGGCATCACTCCTGAGCTCCTAGTTTGGTGTCCAGTGGCCTCCTGAATGTCACCTGCTTGTCCCACGGATTCCTTCAACTCGACATGTCCAACATCGGGCTGGTTATCGTTCCCTCAGTCTATTTCTCCTCCAGTTTTCTCCCTCCCCCCCACCCCCCCAGGCAAAGGGACCAGACTCCATCAGTTGCCCCAGCCTTGCAACCCAGGAGTCATCCTGAACACCTCAGCAGGCCCAGGCAGCACAGATGTGATGAGTCTACCTGTGAAATTGTGATCTGCATGGCGACTGCCTTACTGTGAACTCTGTGAGGGCTCAGCTTGGTCCTTCTTGTTCATCATTTTATCCCTAGTACCTAGAATAGTGCCTGGGTACAGAGTAGGTGCTCAGTACCTATTTATTGAATTAATAAATGACTCTTTGAACAGCGCCTGCCCTGAACTGCCCATGTCTCTCCACTGTTCATGTGGTTGCTGAACTGCTTTCCAACGGTAGGGACTTCCAAGATGGCGGCCGGCGATTCTTCCTTCTAATATTCATGCCTTTGTATAATCCACTCCCCTATGTGTGCGCTGGGCATCTTCAATCACTTGTTGTGAGTAGAATATGGCAAAAGAAGTGATAGGATGTCACTTCTAAAATAAGGGATGGCCCTAGCCGGTTTGGCTTAGTGGATGGAGTGTTGGCCTGCGGACTGGGGGGTCCCAGGTTTGATTCTGGTCAAGGGCACATGCCCGGGTTGCGGGCTTGATCCTATTGTGGGGTGTGCAGGAGCCAGCCTAGCAATGATTCTCTCATCATTGATGTTTCTATCTCTCTCTTCCTCTCCCTTCCTCTCTGAAATCAATACAAATATACTTTTTAAAAAGAGATTAGGGGATGAAAAGACTGGCTTCCCTTTGCTTGCTGTCTCTGAAGGAAGACAGCTACTCTGCTGCTGGCTAGCTCATGGAAAGGCCCTTTGGCAAGGGATCTAGAAGCACTTCCAGCCAATAGCCAGCAAGGAGACCACCAGCAGCCTTGTGAGTAAGCTTGGAAGTAGATGCTCCTCCCTGACCCGTTAGATGAGACCATAGTGCTGGCCAAAATGTTGACCTCAGCCTTGTAAGAGACAGGGGTCCACAGAAACTAAATATTATTGCATTAAGCTGCTAAATTCCAGGGTTATCCTATATAATAAAAGCCTAATATGCTAAGTGTCTGGTTGTCCATTCATCAATCAAAGCATAATATGCTAATGATATGCTAAGGCTGTTCAGCTGCTCGCTATGATGTGCACTAACCACCAAGGGGCAGACGCTCCGACTGGTAGGTTAGCTTGCTGCTGGGGTCCGACCTATCGGGACTGAGTGAGATGGGCCAGACACACCCTGGAGCCCTCCCGCGGTCCCACCCTGGTTGGCCAACCTCCCATGTCCCTCCCCAGCCCAGATTGTGCACCAGTGGGGTCCTTCAGCCTGGCCTGCACCCTCTTGCAATCAGGGACCCTTCAGGGGATGTCAGAGAGCCGGTTTCGGCCCGATCCCGCAGGCTAGGCCAAGGTACCCCCACTGGTGCACAAATTCATGCACCTGGCCTCTAGTTTGTTACATAAATATAGATAACTGATATATGACCTAAGACTCAGGTTCAAACTGCAAGCTCTCAACTCTCTAATAGCCTATGTTAATAGTGGTGTATTTGCACTATGAATGCTTTGGAGTGGTTAAGAGAAACTAAGTTGACACAGTACTGATGTTTAGAGGTTTTTAAGACACGGACACTCTAAAAGCAAGGTTCAGAACAACAATTATTGTAGGATAGCATTCATGTAAAAAAAACTCAACTCAACACACAATCAGTGGTCTGTACAATGTAACATGTAAATGCGTGGAAATAACTGAAGGTAAACATGTCAGCGGAAAGCAGTGGTTATCTTAGGTGGTAAGGGACTTAAACTTTGTCTACAATTTTTGAAAATTTTTATACAAAGAATGTATAACTTTTGTAATTAAAAAAGCAAATATTACTTTAAAAGGAGGAAAGTAGCGGTTTAATGTTCAAAATGGAAGCATCTTTTTTTAATTAGTAAAGTTTATTACAATAAGACTCAAACCATAAGACTGTATAAAATAGAAAATGGAAGCCCATGATTACCCTGTCTTCCCAATTAAGCAGTCATAACAGTTTGCTCTATGTTCCCCCATACTTTCTTCTAAACCCATTAAATAAAAATGGGATCCTCTTTTACTTACTATTCTGTAGGCAGATTTTTTTCTAGTAATGATATACTGTGGGCATCTTTCTATGCTCACCCATATGGAACTGCTCTGGGTTTTTTTTGCATAGCTGCTTGTCATTCATTATATATACGAGTTGTAATTAATTCAACTGCTAAAATGGAAGCTCCATGAGAATAAGACTTCATAAAGCTTGTTCACTGCTGTATCGTAGGGGCTCGGCCAGCGCTTGAAGCTTAGTAGGTGCTCAAACGATATCCGTTGAGGGAAATTAACTTCACTAGTCATCTACTGAGAGGCAGCTGGTTTGATTTCACAGCAGTACCTCTTTTCACATAGCATGAGTGTGTCCTCGAGAGGAATTGCTACAGATGAAATTGCTGGGTGAAAGGGGCTATCTTAAAAGATTGAAACATGTCGCCGAATTCCTCTGTGCTTAGCTGCTACTCTCTGACAACGCTGCCCATCTGTATGGGGCAGCACCTACGTCCCCACGCCCTCCCCCGTGGGAGATGTAATTCATCCCTGGCACACAGCTGTGATGGGAGATACACCTCTAGATAATGTGTGGGGAGCTGGAGAGCAGGTCTAGGCATGGAGCCTGCCAGGCATGCTTGGGAAATTAATTTAAATGAAGAGTGCGTCAGGCAGGATCCCAGCAGGAAAGAGCAGGCGCTCTCTAATTAGGTAATTTGAAGAGCATTTAATAAAGGGACTCTTTCCAAAGGAGGGCAGGGTGTCCGCAAACCACAAGCGTCTTCAGGCACTAATTACAGTGGCTTCTTATCAGCCCTACGACCTGGAGGCCAAGACGCTGGTGCAGAGAAGCCTCAGGACTTCTGGCGGGAGGTGCGACCCTACGGCACCAGCCTCCAGAGACCCCACAGGGAGGAAGCAGGAGAATTCATACCCAACTCACTCCCCTCCTTCCCCCCAGTCACCTTCTGGGGCTCCCTAAGGTCACAACCATTGGGAAGCCAGAGGGCAAAGGGCCTCTTTGAATGTGCATGTGGTGGGCCTCCCCAGGGACAGGGCATAGAGCATCAAGTGCTCAATGAATGCATCATTGAATTCAACCCTCCCAACAGTCCTTCAAAGTGGCCACTTGCATTCCACTGGGGAAACTGAGGCTCAGGGAGAGTCATTAAATTACCCAAGTCACACAGCTAGTTTTGGAGGCTCCCAGTGCTGTGCCCTTCAGTGCTGTGGAGCTTGGGCCCGAGGGCAAGCAGACCATTCTCAGCACAAACGCTTTGCCAAATATTAAAATTCTCCAACACCAGGCGGGATCCCAGCAGCTGTGGTGGCAGGAGCAGACTCCCTGCAGCCTCGAGATACCTGACGTGGTAGCCGCCCTGTCCCGCGTGGCACCCGCAAATGGAGGGGGGGAAGTCGGGGGGCGGGGGAGCCATGCACTGGAGCAAAGTGCCCGCTTCGAGTCCTGGCTCTGTCACCAGCCAGCGGTGTCACCCTGGGCACGCTCCTTAGCCCGGTCTCCCCCGTTTCTTCCCGTGTGAAGTGCGAATAACCATAGGCCTGACTTCACAGGATCGTGGGCACGTCACCATCAACACAAACTCACAGAAAGCTGCCACCTCCTCCTGGCCTTGCTTCTCAAGAGTCCTGATGGGCTGCCTCGCCTTCGTTAGAGTTGCACCCCAAAGCCAGACATGTCTTGCCCAAGGCTCGGCAACTTCCTTCAGCAGGGCCAGACACCCCATATTTTCGGCTCTGTCGCTAGGACTGAGCTCTGTCGCTGCTGGAGACCATTCCCAGACGTGGGTGTGCCCGTGTGCCAGGAACACCTCACTGGTAGGCCCTCTGATCAACTTTCAATTTTCACGTGTCACAAAATAGAATTGTTTGATTTTTTTCGGTGACTTAAAAACTAAAAAACCATTCCTGGTTTGCGGGCCTTGCAAAGACCAGGAGCAGGTCAGATTACCCGCAGCCCAGGGTTACCAGCTCACAGCTCGCTGAGCCTGACTTCCTTCCATCGCTGGGGCTAGGAGTGAGCCCACGGCCTCCACTTAGATGAGTCCACTCCAAGCCATCGTCCAGCTCTCACCAGCTTCCAGGCCAATGGAGCTGCAGCCCGCTGGCCCTCCTCCAGTGCCCCCAGGGCCACCCCTTCTCCCTGGGGCCTCCGAGGGCCCTTCTCGCAGTCCCCAATGCATCTGCGGTCCTCAACTACCTGGTCCTGGGACTACATTTGTCTCCATTCCCACTGTACTTTCAAGGCCCAAAATAGTCCCAAGCATACAGTAAGTGCTCCATAAATGCCCTTCAAGGTCTGTGCTTAAAAACCAATGGGATCCCAGCCTGCATGGCTCAGTGGTTCAGCATCCATCTGTGAACCAAGAGGTCAGGGTTGGATTCCCCGTCAGGGCACAGGCCGGGGTTGCTAGCTCAATCCCAGAGGGGGGGGCGTGCAGGAGGCAGCCGATCAATGATTCTCTCCCTCTCCCTTCCTCTCTGAAATCAATACAAATATATTTTTTAAAAAGAATGGGGAAACTGAGGCTCAGAGAGATTAAATAACTTGTTCAAGGACACACAGCTAGTTTCAGAGGCTCCGAAGTCCTGTTTTCCTAAAGTGCGCCTTTCTTTTGCCCAAGAACTCTGCCACCATCAAATTCCACTGCCACCGTCCACTCTCTGGTGACCTTGGTGAGTCACTTACTTTCCCTGGCCTCGGTTTCCTCAGCAGTGAAATGGGTGTGATGATAACAGCAATGCTTTCCGCATTAGGCCGTCATGAGGAGCGGATGAGCTAATACATGTAAAATGTGTAGGAATGTGCCTGGCACCCAGCAAGCACCAAATAAATGTTAGTCCTTGTCAGCCCCGAAGGAGGCTGAAGAGGTCTTAGGTCTGAGCAAAGAAAGGCTTCCTCCCTCAGCCCTGGGGGGACCCTGCCCCCCGGGACTCTGAGTTGCTGCTCAGCCCTGTGCCAGGCCCTGGAGGCGAGGCCCCCGACATTGCTGGTGGAAACCGGAGCTCTCAGACTAGGAGGTGAGGCCACCCTGGCTTTGTGGGGTAAGTCCAACCAGAACGTGTTTATTTTCCCTGCGTCTAGAAGGGCCTCTCTGGTCTCCATGGCAACGGGATTTCCTGTCCTGGTTTTCCCTTGAACGAGATACCTGCTGAATGCAGAGACACCCAGCTGAAGCCTGGGTTGGAGGCCAGAGCTAAGGCCATTTTAACTGCCTCCCCCACACCAGCCAGGCGGCTGCCGGACCAGGGCCCAGGTGACAGGAGCCTTTGTTTACCAGTCCAGACATCCGACTTGAGGGTGACGTCATGGAATCCAGCCCAGAGTCCTTGTTACGCCCCATTTTCTTTTCAAGGGTTTTGTTTCTTTCTGCGGCTGAAGAAACAGAGGCTCACATACGCCCCTGATTTGCTAAGAATATTTCTAAATCCCTCTAATCACAGGGCATACCCCAGGTCTCAGAACTCCAGAAACAATCATTCATTCATTCATTCATTCATGATTTTATTTACCCAGCAAATAAGTGTGTACTGAATTACATGCCCAAACTGTGCTGGAGCCGAAGAAGAAAGGGGACTCTATAGGGGTTTTGCTCTCGGGGAGCCCGTCCCCTGGAGAAAGGAGACAAGCATGAACACGGTACAGCATGACTGGGGCCTGGACAGAGGCCTCTTCAAGGGTGGCATGTAACTGACAGGAAGTTTAATCTCTGTTTCCTGCCTGCATTCGATTCAGCTCTTAACCTCCATGGTGTTAGGCAAATCCTAGCCTGAGCTTCAGTCTTCTCCTCTGTGAAATGGGGATACAATGGTACTCACTGGGGGCATATATCGCATGGTGGTCAGGAGTCTGTCTTCTCGAGTGGGACTGACTGGTTCAGATCTCAACTTGACCACTTCCTAGCTCTGTGTCCTTGGGCAAGTTACTTAACCTCTCTGTTTACTGGGGACTGTCCTAGTACCACTGCGTGGGGCTGCCTGAGGTTTAAATACGTGAGTGCATGCACTCAGGAGAGCGCTCTTAGCCCTGTGCTATTGCCACCACCTTCAAGGAACCCTGGGAGCCCAGAGGAGGGCGAGAGGATGGTGATGCTGTCTTCTTTGGGGTGAATTGGGAGATAAGCAGTGAGAGACGCTCTACCCGAGGGGGTAGTATCAGCTGATTAGCATTCCATATCTACATCTCCCCCTACTTGAGGTCAGGCATCACATCTGCCTTGTTTCACCATCTCCTCCCCACCTCCTAGCATAGCCCACGGAGTAGGAGATCAATGAATGTTGGAACATCACAATGACTAAAGGATCAGTCCAACCTCCTTGCCATGGCATTTGGCTAAGAGCCAGTGTGATGGTCAATTTCATGTGTCAGCTTGACTGGGCCACAGGGTGCCTAGACAATTTGGTCAAACATTATTCTGGGTGTGTCTCTGATGGTGTTTTTGGAGGAGATGAACATTTGATCAGTGGACTGAGTGAAGCAGATTGCCCTCCCGAAAGCGGTGGCCTCATCTAATCTGTTGAAGACCTGAAATAAAACAAAAGGCGGGGTAAGAAAGAATTCACGCTCTGCCTGACTGACTGCTGCCTTCAGACTCAGACTCAGGCTAGAGTGAACGCCATCGGCTCTCCTGCTTCTCAGGCCTTCAGACTGGGACTCGGGCTGAAACAGTACCATTGCTCTGGGTCTGGACTCAGCCTCCAGAATCATATAAGCCAATCCTCCTCCTTCCTATATAATAGAAGCCTAATATGCTAAGTGTCCGGTCGACCGGTCAGCCGTTCAACCAACCAAAGCGTAATATGCTAATGAATGCTAAGGCTGCTCAACCGCTCGCTATGATGTGCACTGACCACCCGGGGGCAGACAGTCAACCAATTGACCAGTCGCTATGACATGTACTAACCACCAGGGGGCAGACGCTCCAACCGGTAGGTTAGCTTGCTGCTGGGGTTATTCAAAATAACAATTGTGATCATTGGAGGAACAGTGTGCAGGATGCTGTGAGAGAAATTGTGAAGGAGACTGTGGCCCTCTCTGCCATGCTTTCCATCCTCTCTCTGCCATTCTGCAGCTGCTAGGGCCAGTGACCTCAGCTCCAAGGAGGCAGGAAAAGGGAGGAGCCTGGTTGATAAAAAGCCAATTATGATATTTTGTCCTTTATGTCAGTGACTGATTTAGAGATCCAGACCTAGATCAATGGCATTCTCCTAGAGCAGCGGTTCTCAACCTGTGGGTCGTGGCCCCTTTGGCGGTCGAACAACCCTTTCACAGGGGTCGCCTAAGACCATCCTGCATATCAGATATTTACATTACGATTCATAACAGTGGCAACATTACAGTTGTGAAGTAGCAACGAAAATAATTTTATGGTTGGGTCACAACATGAGGAACTGTATTTAAAGGGCCAGAAGGTTGAGAACCACTGTCCTAGAGAGAAGGATTGGTTTAAAAATGGGCAGTAGCCCTGGCCAATGTGGATCAGTGATCAGAGTGTTGGCCTAAGCACCAAAGAGTCGAGGGTTTGATTCCTGGTCATGGACATGTACCTGGGTTGCAGGTTTGCTCCCTGCCTCGGTCGGAGTGCATGCAGGAGGCAACCAGTCTATATATCTCTTTCACATCTCTCTCTCTCTCTCTCTCTCTCTCTCTCTCTCTCTCTCTCTCTCTGTGTGTGTGTGTGTGTGTGTGTGTGTGTGTGTGTGTGTCTCCCCCCGACCCCCTCTCTGAAAAGCAATGGAAAAAATATCCTCAGGTGAGGATTATCCAAAAATAATAATAATGATAGACAGTGACCTAACTCAGTTCAGTGAGGTCAGAGGGAAGTTGGATGAGGGCTCGTGACACCTAAGAGAGACCCTGGAGATTCACTGGCCTGTCCTCTTTGGAACGTTGTTGAATAAAGAAGTTGCTTTCTCTTTTCGAGCCTGTGAAGGCATCCAACGCAGGACTGAGCCTGGCGGCAGCGCAGGAGCCATGGCTGAGATGGGCTCGAGCTCTGCTCCGTGTCCTGCTCTGCTGCCTTCAGCGCTGTTCCGCACGGTGTGAGCCGGCGGGAGGCCTGTTTTCTGGTTTAAGGAAATTCAGGAGCATCCTAAGTGGTATAAGCATGTTTCAACGTAAAGGCAACCTAGGTCTTCCTGGGAAGAGTGAGAGACCGGATCCTGTAAGGAGCCCTCTGGTGGCAGTGCGGAGCGTGGCCAGGGTTTAAGATGAGGTGGGCCATGCTGTCTGGTGTGGACATAGTTCAGGACACCTAGAACTGGAGGCTAAAATATACACGTTGACTAGTATTCTTCCTCAAACGAAATGTTCTGAGATTATGAGCCCACAGGACAGGCCTAGAGAAAATTCAGGAATATTCATTCATTCATCGATTCATCCAACACATTGTTCTGAGCTACTGCAGTGACCAAGACAGATATCAGTCGCTGTGCTTCCAGCGCTTACATTTTGGTGCAGGGACAGACAATAAACCAAGCGAACAGGTGCCCAGGTGAAGTCAGTTATATGGTGATGCATGCTATGAAGAAGCATTGTTTAAAGGGAGAAGGAATAGGAAGTGTGAGGGAAGGGAAATTACTTAGAAGTTTCCACTCCACAGTCTTCAAGAGGAGGTCTTTCTCAACAAAAAGCTTTAGGGAACGGTGCCTTCCTACATCCGCAGCTGACCAGGCACACAGACCATGGCTATTGTCATACAGTAACCTGAGACTCACTGGGTGTCTACTAATGAAAACCAAAAGCACTGTTCCAATGTGTCCACCCATATTATTTTACTTAATAAGTCGTCTCCGTACCCATGGGGGTGCGATCCAAGGCCCCTGTGGATGCCTGAAACCTGAGACAGGACCGAGCCCTGTACCTTGTATACTCGTTTTCCCTACACACACCCCTTCTCACTCACAGGAGGCACCTGTGGCTTCTCTCTGGCAGATCCCAACTGCCAGCATCACTACTGCTGTGCTTTGGGGCTTTTAGTAAGTGAAATGAGGGTGACAGGCCTGAGGTACCTCGTCAATTGGTCTGGTGACAAAGGCGGCTCCCAGGAGGCTCAGGGACAGGAGCGTCTGGGGTGTGGACAGCTGGGCAAGGCTGATTCGCTTCCAGGCGGGGCAAAACTGCTCGCCTGAGGGTTCATCAGAAAGGCCCCAATTTAAAACGTGTGCGTTGTTAGTCCTGGAATTTCCCATTGAGTATTTGTGCGCCACAGTTGACTGTGGGTGATTGAAACCGTGGAAGGTGAAGCCGTGAATGGGGGGAGGACTGTATCTATTTTGTGGACAAGGAAACCTAAGTCAGTGATGGCAAGCAAGCCCGCGCTGGCATGGCGGCAGGCCTTCCACGCCCGCTGGCCTATCACCATGCCCTCGGCCTGTCTGAGGTCACCTAGCAGTGACTCCTCTTTATCCCAAAATTGTTTCCTGGCAGCTACGACCAGTGCTATTAGGTGAGGCAGCTACAGAGGAAATGAACTCATCATGAAGGCTATATTTGATGAGATAAGTGAGATCTTTCAAGCGTGTTCCATGAGAGGGAACACACCCTCTTTGGAGGGTACAGATAAGCCTGACCTCAAGACGTGGCCAGCGTTGTCACCAATATTCTTGCTTCTCTCTCACCCCATCGCCACGCCTCCCCTTCCTGCTCCCAGGCCGAGCGCCTGCCTTGGTTTGTCGCAGGTCTGGCCGTTACAGAAAATGAAGGCCTTTGGTCCTTGGAGCAGTGAGTCAACCAGATTGCAGGGGAAGGACTCCTTGTCCCTTTTCAAAATGAAACGAAACGAAACAAAACAAAACGACAGGTAGTTATAGAAACCCACGTTAGAGGCCCGAAGGCGAAAAAGCAAAGTGACGAGTGCTCAGTGGACCCTCATTTGGGGTATGTGGCTGCTCTGCCATCCACTTTTTTCTTTTTTTACATAAAAAGCATTTTTATATATTTTTTGTTGGCAATATTACAGAAGTCCCCCATGTTGTCTCCCTGAGCCCCCTCCCCCCAGCCCCCCCACCCTCAGGTCTTCCCACACTGCTGTCTGTGACCATGGGCTGTGCACACATGCATATAAGTTCTTTGGTTAATCTCTTTCCATCCCCCCCCCCACACACACACACACTTCCCTCTGAGATCTGTCAGTCTGCCATGCTTCAATGTCTCTGGACCTACTTTGTTCATTAGGTTCCACATATGAGTGAGATCATATGATACTTATCTTTCCTAACTGGCTTATGTCACTTAGCATAATACTCTCCAGGTCCCTCCATGCTGTCCCAAAGGGTAAGAGATCATTCCTTTTTACTGCTGCATAGTATTCCATGGTGTAAATGTGCCACAGCTTTTTTATCCCCTCATCTACTGATGGGCACTTAGGCTGTTTCCAGATCTTAGCTACTGTAAATTTTGCTGCTATGAGCATAGGGGAGCATACATTCTTTCTGGTTGGTGCTTCGGGTTTCCTAGGATATATTCCTAGAAGTGGGATCACTGGGTCAAATGGCAGTTCCATTTTTAATTTTTTGAGGAAACTCCATACCGTTTTCCATAATGGCTGCACCCGTCTGCATTCCCACCAGCAGTGCACGAGGGTTCCCCTTCTCCACATTCCCACCAGCACTTGTTGTTTGTTGATTTATTGATGGTAGCCATTTTGACATGTGTGAAGTGATATCTCATTGTCGTTTTAATTTACATCTCTCTGAAGATTAATGACGTTGAGCATTTTTTCATGTCTCCTGGCCATCTGTATGTCATTTTTGGAGAAGTATCTAGTTAGGTCCTTTGCCCATATTTTAATTGAATTGTTCATCTTCCTGATGTTTAGTTGTTTGAGTTCCTTGTATATTTTGGAAATTAACCCCTTATGAGATATATCATTGACAAATATGTTCTCCCATACAGTGGGTTCCCTTTTCATTTTGTTGGTGATTTCTTTTGCTGTGCAGAAGATTTTTAGTTTGATGTAGTCCCATTTGTTAATTTTTCCCTGTGTTTCCCTTGCCCTAGGAGATATATCAGTGAAAATACTGCTACATGAGGTGTCTGAGATTTTACTGCCTATGTTTTCTTATAAGATTTCTATGGTTTTGTGACTTATTGTTCTTTTATCCATTTTAAGTTTATTCTTGTGAATGGTGTAAGATGGTGGTCTAGTTGCATTTTTTTATGCATGTACCTGTGCAATTTTCCTAGCACCACTTATTGAAGATATTGTCTTTACTTCATTATATGTTCTTGCCTTTTTTGTCAAATATTAATTGGCCATATTGGCATGGGTTAATTTCTGGGGTCTCTTTTCTGTTTCATTGATCTATATGCCTGTTCTTGTACCAGTACTGTTTTGATGACAGTGGCTTTGTTAATATAGTTTGATATCCAGTATTGTGATCCCTCCAACTTTGCTCTTCTTTCTCAAGATTGCTGCAGCTATTCAGATTCTTTTTTCATTCCATATAAATTTTTGGAATATTTGTTCTAGCTTTGTGAAATGTGCCATTGTTATTTTAATAGGAATTGCATTGAATCTGTAGATTGCTTTGGGTAGTATGGACATTTTAATGATGTTAATTCTTCCAATCCATGAACATGGTATATTCTTCCACTTGTTTATATCTCCCTCTATTTCCTTTTTCAATGTCCTGTAGTTTTCCAAGCACAGGTCTTTTACCTCCTTAGTTAAGTTTATTTCCAGGTACCTTTTGTTGTTGTTGTTGTTGTTGCAATGGTAAATGGGTTTGTTTGTTTTTTAGTTTCTCTTCCTAAGAGTCATTATTGGTGTATAAAAATGCCATCAATTTTTGAATATTAATTTTGTATCCTTCTACTTTACCAAATTCATTTATTAAATCTTAGCAGTTTTCTTGTGGAGTCTAGGGTTTTCTATGTACAATATCATGTCATTTGCAAATAATGACAATTTAACTTCCTCCTTTCCGATTTGGAGACCTTTTCTTTCTTCTTCTTTTCTGAGCACTGTGGCTAGGACTTCCAGTATTATCTTGAATAAGATCTGCCATCCACTTTTATTTATTTTTTATTTTTTTAAATATATTTTATTGATTTTTTACAGAGAGGAAGGGAGAGAGATAGAGAGTTAGAAACATCGATGAGAGAGAAACATGGATCAGCTGCCTCCTGCACACCCAATACTGGGGATGTGCCCGCAACCAAGGTACATACCCTTGACCGGAATTGAACCCGGGACCCTTCGGTCCACAGGCCGACGCTCTATCCACTGAGCCAAACTGGTTAGGGCTGCCATCCACTTTTTAAAAAATTATATTTATTGGGAAACATCTATTATAATAAAAGCATAATATGCTAATTAGACCAACATCCTTCTGGACGACCTTCCGGAAGAAGCCTGGGCTGAGAGGGAAGCCCGGGTTCCAGGTGCCTGTTGGTGGCTGGAGGGAAGCCCAGGTCCTGGGTGCTGGAGGGAAGCCAGTGCCGGCAGCCAGGGGGGAGGAAGGCCCACTCTTGCATGAATTTCATGCATTGGGCCTCTAGTTGACTAATAACATTGTATATATTTCAGGTGTATAACTTTATAATATGACATCTGTATATTCCAGTGTGTGCTGACCACCCACTAGTCTACTTCAGTCATCATATATTTGACCTCTTTTATCCTCTTTGTCCTTCCCCGCCCCTCCCCTTCTGGTAGCCATGATTCTGTTGTCTATAAGTTTGGTTTTTGTTTATTTGTTGCTTTTTGCTTTATATCCCACATCTGAGTGAAATCATATGGTTCTTGTTCTTCTGTCTGACCTTTCATTTAGCATGATACTCTCAAGACCCATCCGTGTTGCAATTGGCAATATTTCATCTTTTTGTGGCTGAGCACCACATTTTCTTTATCCAATCACCCGTCAAAGCACACGTGGGTTCTTTCCATGTCTTGGCTACTGTGAATCCTGCTGCAGTGAACATAGGGCTACATATATTCTTACAAGCAAGTGTTCTCAGATTGTTTTGGTAGGTGCTCAGAAGGAGGGATAGCTGGGTCATACGGTAGCTCTATTCTTAATTTTTTTGAGAAACCTCCATAGTGGCTGCGCCAGTCTGCATTCCCGCGAGCAGGGCACGAGGTTTCCTTTCCTCCACATCCTCTCCGACCCTGGTTACGTCTTGTCTTGTTGACAATAGCCAATCTAACAGGTGTGAGGCGGTATCTCACTGTGATTTTGATTTGCATTTCCCTTATAACTAGTGATGTTGAGCATCTTCTTACATGTATATTGGCCACCCTTTAAAATTATAAGTTAACTGGTTAGCAAATTACTTCAATCACACATATAATACATGAATATATTCTCCTTAAACATAATTAAAGCACAGCAGATACGGTCAAAGTCCCTTTGGTTGCCACGGCCGATCCTGGCTTCCCTGCTACCCCTGCTCAGGGTGTTTGGGGTGTATCCTTCCCAATGTTGTCCTTTCCTATGGAATCTGAATACTGTTGCTGTCGATGTGCTTTTCACATTTTTGCCGTAAATGGAGTCATACTGTCCCTGTAGTTCTGAAATTTTTAGTCTCTAAGAGGTACTTAACACCTCACTAGGAGGAAATCTTCTAGTGAGAACCCAGGGGGGAAGCTAATATTTATCCCGGTCCCAGTAGGTGCCAGGCACTAAACCATTTGCTACAAATCGCAGAGGTCTCAGATTTGAGCCAAAGCTGTTTCTCCCCCAGGGAAAATTGGTAAATATATTTCCAACTGCAGTATATTTTAAATAATTGCTTAATAAATAATAATGGCACTGTGATAATAATCGCAATAAACATGCTCGTACTATGGTAAGATGATTTAGTGAGCGGTTAATTCATAGTTTAGCCCAGTGGATTTTTTCCTGCTTTGCTCCAAGAAAGAACCCAATCATGTTCTCTCGCCTGGAGGGTCTTGCTGGTCTGGAAGGAAGCAGAACGATCCTCCAAACAACTCCCTCTCCGGCTTCCTCTTCAAAATCTACTTGTCCTGGGACAGATGTTAGGTCATCTCTGAGGATGGAGGGGAGGCCGAACAGTGAAAATCCCAGAAACAGAACTGTCCCCAGGACTAAAGGTGGGCGAGCCTGTGGGCATGTCCCCATCATGTCCCTCTTCTTACAACACCCGGAGAAGGTGGCAGCCTCCCGGAGGGGAATGGCCCATGTGCCCATTTGGACTGTGGCCTGGAAGTCCCTGCTTAGCCACCGGCCCCTTGTCCAAGCTCTGCACAGACAGCAGCAGCCACGCCCTCACCCGAAAACCCCACCAGGCACTCAGACAAGGTGCGCAGGGCCGGGACCCAAGGGAGGGCCCGAGAGCAGCTCCCAGGACCACCTGCTTCTAGCGGCTGAGCCCTGGCTCCCAGTGGGTCCAGTGGGCGTTGGGGCCCCGCAGAGCACAGTGACGTTCCTTGCACCTGAGTGTGCCGGCCCCAACAGCTGAAGCAATGGGGGCTCTGGGCAGTGAGGGTGAGCAGTCAGAGTGGCGGAGGAGTGGACCTCCAGCTTGCCTGTGCTGCAGCCCCTGCCTGTGATTCCCCCAAAGCGGGGTTCGGGCCCCTGCCAGCTGTCTCAGCGCCAGTCGGGGAGCCCCGTGCGAGCTTGTGAGTCTGAAGGGCATTGACATTTACTGAGCCACCAGACTGACCAAGCGTGGCTCACGTGGGTCCCGTTTGCCATCTTTCCTCCTGCACTTCTCCACCCATCAGGGGGCTGGTGTCAGCTGTCACCCTCCTTGGGATTTCAAGGCGCCTCCCGGAGCCCCTGAGGCCATGGCCGCCCTCGCTGGCAGCTGGCATCGGCGGGACAGCAGGTCTGCTCGTGGGTATTTCCAGCGAGAGCACTGCGCTGGTCTCCTCAGCGCTAATGAGGGGTTTCGCTTTGGCGATGGGTTCCCCTGGTGAGGTTTAGTGGCCGAGCTAAATATTGATCCTTTCCCCACAAACACCCCTCCTGGCTCCCCAGGGGCCACGAAGCCTGAGAAGTCACCACGGGGGTCACTCCCTGAGAACAGCCGGGTAATATGCCTTGATGTCCCCAAGGAGGTGGCCCCTTACAGGTGGTCAGGCTCATCATTCCAGACTGGCTGCCTGTCAACTGTAATGTCAGCCTTGGGGCGGGGGAGGGGGTGGGGACGGGGACTCAGCCCGGATCTCCGAGGGACTCCAGCTCTGCTGACTTTAGCTCTGACGATTCATTTGTTATCATAGCACCAAAAAAAAAAAAAAAAAAAAAATGCTGGAGACTATGATAGAGTGTTGGCCTGCAGACTGAAGGGTCCCAAGTTTGATTCCGGTCAAGGGCATGTACCTTGGTTGCGGGCATATCCCCAGTAGGGAGTGTGCAGGAGGCAGCTGATCGATGTTTCTCTCTCATCGATGTTTCTGACTCTCTATCCTTCTCCCTTCCTCTCTGTAAAAAATCAATAAAATATATTTAAAAAAAAATTTTTTTTTTAAATAAAAGCATTTTTAGCTTTGTCACCAATTCCTTGTGCTAAAGTAAAAAGATCTTTCTGATTTTCAATCTGATGATTGATTTGGCCCTGAACCAATCACTAGTAGTCTGGTGAGATGCAGTGCACTGATTGGCTCAGCCTTGGGCCTAGGTTTCATCAGTTTTGCCAAAGCATAAGGGGTTGGGGGGGAGAGTGGGAGTGCAGGTGGGTACCTTTCTCTGCTGTTGCCTCTAGGAAGGGAAGAGCCGGTGGGGGCGCTCCTCTGTTCTCTTTATGTGTGAAAGTCTAAAAGCTCCTGGAAAGAATTCCTGCTGCAGGTGCTGTTCTGCTCAAAGACGATGGTCAGGGGTGAGGGTTGATTCTGAGCCCAGCCCTCAGATGACCCTCCTCCCATCCACCTTAACACAGATGTGAGCCCTCGAGGCAGGGAGATGCTATTTTATTAATCCTGTAACCTGAGAGTGGCAAGCAGTGGTGTGGACATGACTGGGCAGAAGCACAGACTGTAGCTGATCTTGGCAGGTGCTTATCTTATATCCAGGACTGTGGCCAAGCGCCATCTCCTCCTCCCTTGAAGCCGGTGGGGACCAGGTGACAGCATTCCTGCCAATGAGATGGGAGCAGAGCTTCGCTTTTGTGTAAAAAGGCCCTCCCCCTGCCTGCCCCCCTTCTTTCTGCCTGGATTGTGGACTTGATGGCTGCAGCTGAAGCAGCTATTTTGTAGCCAAGACAGTCACAGAAACACAGGCCCTAATAACATGGAAATGCAGAAACCCCCTGTATCTGGGTATCTCTTTCTTTTTAGTCTTCTTTCTAATATGCTGTTGCTCACAGATTTGTGAGAAAAACAAATCCTTATTGTTTAGGCCCTTGTTAAGTAAAATATGGACCTGCATCAGCTCACCAGGGAGCCTGCTAGATGCAGAATCTCAGGCTTGCCCCAGATTCCAACCAGAATCGACAAAACTTTCCGTTGAGTCATAGGCACATAGGGAGAAGCGTGGGTGCAGTCGTCACAGGAGTGTGGCCGATGGCAGTCTAACCCATGCACAGAGGCTGGACCCCACAAGATAGGATTAGGTGCCACTTTGGCACCGACAGTGCTGGGCATCATTGCAGGCAGCTGGAGTGGGAGCGAAGGAATGTGCAAGGCAGCCAGGAGGACACAGACAAGAGCCAATGAGACCAGCAGGATGACCAGGGGGTGTTCGGGCACAGCTGGGCTGTGTCAAGGTGCTTCTGCGAGAATAACAAATACCAAGGCCCAGAGATGGACAAGAAAGCATGGCTGGGGCCACTCACACCATTTTTTTGGCAGCCAGCCCCGAGGGATAGATGTTATTACTCATCCCATTTTACAGATGTGGAAGCTGAGGGTCCAGGAAGTAAGCAGTGTGACAGATGTTAGTGTTACACAGCAAATACATAGCAGAGACAGGCTCACGTCTATATCTGACGCTAGATCTACCTCACTTGGTCCTATCCTTTCTAGAATAAGGGACCCTATGCCTCCTGGGGTCACAGTAACCCCAGTATCTGGGAATAGCTGGCAGCTAAAGGTGCCCCTGAGGGCTCCCTGCCTCTCCTCTCTTTTTCCTGCTACGCTGCTGTGCTCCTGAATCCTAGTGGGCTGTGGGTCTTGATTGGCTGGGCTCAGGAACCAGGTTTAAGGTGAGGGGCGCTGTGCCTACCTGGCCAGCCTTCCCTGGTGAGATGCTGGCTGTGGGGAACGGCCCACATATGCGTTTCCTGATCCCCAACCCCACACCTTCATACATTTTCCGCCGGCCAACGTGTTAAACACCTTTTCTAGCTTCTTTGATGAAACACTGGTCTCCTCCCACCCCACGCTCTCCTGTGGCCAACAAGGGGGACTGACGTTACCAGCAGATTCCTCTGGGCTCTTTGGGTGTTTAAGTTTGACCCAATGCCAGGAGGATGCCAAGTGGAATCTGGTCACCCAGGCTGAATTAATAAAAGCAGAGGGCCCAGCGCCGGGGCGGGCTGGATCAGCCCTGCTGGGGAGGAACATTCAGTTCTGGAGGAAGGTCGCCAACGGGCAGCCGGTGCAGGAGACAGTCCAGACAGAGGCTCAAAGCCAAAATGTATGAGTAACATCGGAGGGATCGGGCTGTGTGGCCTGAAGCAGAGGTGACTCAGGAGGCGTGGCCCCAAACAAGGCTGCAGGGGAGACCTCCAGGCCCTGGTTGGCTGCCACGTCAGAGCCCGTTCCTCTGCTGGCAGCAGCCGTGTCCTAGTCCCTCTCAGCCCCTCTCTCACTCCTCACGACACACTTCTCACTTGTCCCTCTTCTCAGACCCCGGGCCCCGCTCCCTCTTCTCTCATTTCACCAATGACTTTGTCTTCTTTTGGGAGAAATGGAGGTCAGTAGGAAAAAAGTTCTCTGCACCATCAACTAAATACTGTCTAAAGCCATCCTCGCCTCCATCCCTCTGGTCCATGGAAGGGAGACTGGACTCCCTCCAAGGTGAGTTCCTCCACCCAGACTCCCGGGTCCACTCCTCAGCCTGGTGCCTACTTCCTCGGCGTCTCCCACCCTGCTGGCTCTTTCTCATCTGCTGTGCAGGAGGCCCAACCTCTCCCATCCTAAACAAAGAAGCAAGGCTCCCACCACACCAGCGGCTCCTCCTTCCCTGTATTCTCATGCAGGTCATCTTTACATTTCCCTCCTCTTGCCAGCTTGGTGCATAAACTCTATCAAATCTTCAAGACATACCATGGTATGCAGGTGACATTTAGCACGGTGTAGAATATTATGCTGGACCATGTAAAATTGCCATGTTTTTGGTAACCGCTCTATTGAGATATATTCACATCCTCCACAATTCACACATGGAAAGTGTAGGAATCAATGGTCTTTACTATATTCACAGAGTTGTGCAATCATCACCACAATCCATGTTGGAACATTTTCATCACCCCAAAAGAAATCCCAATATCCTTTAGCTATTCCCCAATCTCCCAATCCCCACACCAGCTCTAGGCAACCACTAATCTGCTTTGTGACTCTACAGGTTTGCCTATTCTGGGCATTTCATATAAATAAAATCATGTAATATGCGTTCTTTCCTTGACTGGCTTCTTTCACTTAGCATAATGTTTTCAAGATTCATTCATATTATAGTGGGTATCAGCACTTCACTTTTTTATGATCAAATAATGTTCCATTGAATGGATATATTACATTTATTTATTCATTCATCAGTTGATGGACATTGGAGTTATCTCAACTTTTGACTGTTTTTTGTTTGTTTGTTTGTTTGTTTGTTAATCCTCACCCGAGGATACTTTTCCATTGATTTTTAGAGAGAGTGGAAGGGAGGGAAGAGAGAAGAGAGAAACATCAATGTGAGAGAGACACATCAATTGGGTGCCTCCCGCACACACCCTGACCAGGACCAGGATTGCACCTGCAACCGAGCTACGTGCCCTTGACTGGAATCAAACCCGGGACCCTTCAGTCCACAGGCTGACACTCTGTCCACAGAGCCAAACCGGCCAGGGCTCTGCTTTTGACTATTATAAATAGAACTGTTAAAGTCATTCATGAACAAGTTTTTGTGTGAACGTGTTTTCATTTCTCTTGGGTATATACGTACTTAGAAGTGGAGTAGAGTAGATGGGTCATATAGTAACTCAATGTTTAACTTTTCCAAGAACTGGCAGACTGTTTTCCAAAGTGGTTTCACCATTTTACATTCCCACCAGCGGTGTAAAGGGGTTCCTATTTCTCTACATTCTTTTCAATATTTGTTACTAGCTGTCTTTTTTTTTTTTAATCATATCCATCCTAGTGGATGTAAAGCAGTGGTTCTCAACCTTCTGGCCCTTTAAATACAGTTCCTCATGTTGTGACCCAACCATAAAATTATTTTCGTTGCTACTTCATAACTGTAATGTTGCTACTGTTATGAATCGTCATGTAAATATCTGATATGCAGGATGGTCTTAGGCGACCCCCGTGAAAGGGTCGTTCGACCGTCAAAGGGGTTGTGACCCACAGGTTGAGAACCACTGAATTGTAAAGCGATACTTCATTGTGGTTTTCATTTGCATTTCCCTGGTCACTAATGATGCTGAGCATGTTTTCATGAGCTTATTGGCCATTTGTGCATCTTCCTTGGAGAAATGTCCATGTGGATCCTTTGCACATTTCTTATTTGGGTTATATGTCTTTTTATTAATGACTTTTTATTTATTTTTTTTTAAATATATTTTATTGATTTTTCACAGAGAGGAAGGGAGAGAGATAGAAAGCTAGAAACATCGATGAGAGAGAAACATCAATCAGCTGCCTCAGCTGCCTCCTGCACATCTCCCACTGGGGATGTGCCCACAACCCAGGTACATGCCCTTGACCGGAATCGAACCTGGGACCTTTCAGTCCGCAGGCCGATGCTCTATCCACTGAGCCAAACCGGTTTCAGCGACTTTTTATTTATTAATGTCTTTTTATTATATGTCTTTTTATTCCTTATATCGATTTTCTAGATACAAGTTCCTTATAAAATATATAATTTGCACATATTTTCTCTTATTATATGGATTGTCTTTTCATTTAATTGGTAGTGTCCTTTGATGCACTAAAGTTTCCAATTTTGTTGAAGTTCAATTTATATATTTAATTTACCCATTTTGTTATTGCTTGTGCTTTTGGTGTCACATTTAAGAAACCATTGCCAAATCCAAGATTATGAAGATTACTTCTGTGTTTTCTTCTAAGAGTTTTACAGTTTTGCTCTTACCCTTAGGCCTTTGATCCATCTTGAGTGGATGTTTGTACATGGCATGAGATAGGGATCAGACTTCATTCTTTTGAATTTGAGTGTCCTGTTGTCCCATCACCATCTGTTGAAAAAAACTACTCTTTGCCCCATTGAATTATTTTAACATTCTTGTTAAAAATCAATTCATCATAAATGTGAGCCTTTATTTCTGGATTCTCAATTCTATTCCATTGACCTATATGTCATCCTTACATCAGTATCAAACTGTTTACTATGTTTTGCAGTAACTTTTGAAATGGAGAAATGTGAGTCCTCTAACTTTGTTCATTTTCTAAATGGCTTTAGCTTCCTTCTGGATTCCTTACATTTCCATATAAATGTTAGAGTTGGCTTGTCAATTCTATAAAGAATACACCTGGAATTCCAGGATAGATTGTGTTAAATCTCTCAATCAATTTCAGGAGTGTTGTCATCTTAACAATATTAAGCCTTCCGGATGTCCTTGCATTTATTTAAATCTCCTCTAATGCAATTGGTACAGCATAATATTGATACACAAACCAGAATCCAGTAGCACTTTAAAAAACCACAATATGCCACAACCTGTTTAGCAATAAGGGTGGTGGTCTCCTGTGGGGAGGGATGTGGGGTTTTCTGGGATGAAGTTGGTTGCATATGTGCTTGCTTTTTGTGGTAGTTCATCCAGTTTTGCCCTTTTCTGTATGGAAAATGCATGTTATACTTCCATACACAATTAACTAAGTTTATTTAAAGAAACAAACAAACAGAAAAGCTCAGTGCTGCAATGGGGATAATTCTAAGCATGCAATTCTAATGGCTAATACTTATAGAGCATTTGTCATGAACTGGGCTCTGTCTGAGGGTCTTACTGTATATATATTTATTCATTTATATCCTGCAACAATTCTTGGAGCGAGGTGCTATTGTTGACTCTGTTTATAGAGGAGGCAACAAGGGCGCAGAGAGGCTAAGAAACTGCCAAGGCCACACATATAGCAAGCGGGAGACCTGGGCTTGGAGCCAGTCAGCCTGGCTGCTCCAGCTCCATGTTAGACAGACTCTGTTGGTATTGGAGGAACTCTTAGCCCTGGTTAAGGGGAAATAGCTACACTGCTTCTTAGAGATTAAAGGATATAAAATCCAACACCCAATATTGATGTTTAAGTTTTAAAAGCATCATGTTTAAGGTTGGAACACTAGGAGCACTTTTTGATAAGTCCGGAAGAAGATAAGCAAAGTAATATCGCCACTATTACTTGACACTATTCTAGCTATACGAACATTAAAATATAAGTTAAAGAATTGCAAAGTGGAGACAATATGAGGATTATTTCCAGGCAATATAATTGCATATCTAGACAATCCAAGAGTATGATTAGAAAAATAAAAGTAATATTCAAAATCTCTATGTTTTTAAAAATAAACTTGAAAACAATATAGAAAAAAAAAATAATTACCCACACCCACTGGACAAAATCAGCAACAAAGAAAATGAAAGAAAGTGAAAATACCAGTACATGCCCTGCTCCTCCGTAAGACGATTGAATGGTGTAAAGATGCATATTGTCTCTAACTTAGCCTCTATGTTTAATTTATGTCAATTAAAGTACATTATGAGGATTTTTGGAAGTAGACTCACTGAGTCTAAAGTTTACATGGAAAAATAAACAAGTAAGGCTAGCCAGGAAAATTCTGAACAAGGAAAGTAATAAAGAGGGATTAACCCTGGGATGCATTGAGGCTTCTTATAAAGCTGCATTGATGAAAAAAGTTTTGTCCTGGCACATGAAGAGAAAGGCAGATTAACAAAACAGATTAGAATCCAGAAACAGACCCAAAGAGTACATCTGAGAAGCTAGTACAGGCTTGTGTTATTGGGCCTCACTTCGTTGTGCTTCACCCATTTCATGTTTTTTACAAAGTAAAGGTTTGTGGCAACCCTGAGTCAGGCAAGTCTGTGTCCCTATTTTTCCAACAGCACCTGCTCACTGCATGTCTCTGTGCCATATTCTGGTAATTCTCACAATATTTCAAACTTTTCCCATCATCATCATCATCATCATTATTATTATTATTATACTAGAGGCCCAGTGCATGAAATTTGTGCACTTGGGGGGGGAACCCCTCAGCCCGGCCTGCACCCTCTCGCAGTCTAGGAGTCCTTGAGAGATGTCCGACAGCGGAGGCAGGAGAGGGTCCTGCCACCGCTGCTGCGCTCGCCAGCCGTGAGCCCAGCTTCTGACTGAGCGGTGCTCCCCCTGTGGGAGTGCACTGACCACCAGGGGGCAGTTCCTGCATTGAGCATCTGCCCCCTGGTGGTCAGTGTGCATCATAGCAACTGGTCATTCCACTGTTCAGTCAATTTGCATACTAGCCTTTTAATATATAGGATTTGTTACTAGCGGCCCAGTGCATGAATTCATGCATGGGTGGGGTCTGGCTGGCCTGCCCCCATTGAGCCAATCAGGCCATGCCAGCCGGGGGGAGGGCCCACAGGTGGTTGGCGGGCCGGCCCTGCCCCTGATCAGGCTGATCAGGGGTAGGACCGGCCTGGGGAAGGGGCTGTGGCATGCTGGGGGAGGGGGCCATGGGTGGCTGGCCGGCTGGCTGGCCGGCCCCATCCCCTGGTCAAGCTCCTGGCTGAACTCCCAGTTGAACTCCTGGTCGAGGGAACAATTTGCATATTAGCCTTTTGTTATATAGGATGGTGACCGGTGTTCAGTTTTTATTTGTTTATTTGTTTTGTTACTCTTCACCTGAGGATATTTTTTCCATTGCTTTTCAGAGAGAGTGGAAGGGAAGAAGGGACAGAGAGAGAGATAAACATCGAAGTGAGAGAGACACATCAACTACCTCATGCTATGTACAAACATCCCATTGCCTCCTGCACACACCCCAACCAGGGGACTGAGAGCAAACTTGTGACCCTTCAGTGTGCCAGCCGCTGCACTAACCACTGAGAACACTGGCCAGGGCTCGGTTATTTTTACTTTTGTAATTGTTTTAGGGGGTCCACAAACTTAATGAATGTTGTGTGTTCTGGTTGTTCCATGAACTGGCCTTTCCCCCTTTCTCTCCCTCTCTAGGGTGTCCCTATTCCCTGGGACACAAGAATATTGAAAGTAGGCCAATTAATAACCCCACAGTGGCCTCTAATGTCTCTCCCTTTGCATGGAAAGCTCGAAATGGTTAAGCTTAGTGAGGGAGGTATGTCAGAACCAAGACAGGCTGAAAGCCAGGCCCCCTGTCCCAAACAGCCATGTTGTGAATGCAAAGGAAACGTTCTGGAAGGAAAGTAAAATGGTTACTCCAGTGAACACTGAACAAGACAGAGAAACAGCCTTCTTGCTGATGTGGAGAAAGTTGTAGGGGTCTGAGTAGTGTACACCAGCCACAGCACTCCCGTAAGCCAAAGCCTAAGCCAGGGCAAGGCCTTACCCCCTCAGGCCTATGGCGGCTGAGCGGTGAGAAGCTGCAGGAGAACAGTCTGAAGCTGGCAGGGCTGGCTCATGAGTTTAAGGTGAGAAGCTGCCTCCATAACATGAAAGGAAAGGTGAAGCAGCCAGCTGATGCAGAAGCTGCGGCAAGTTATTCGGAAGATCTAGCCAAGGCAGTTAATGAAGGTGGCGACACCGATGGAGATGAGACAGCCTCACCCAGGACTTTCAGAGCCAGAGAGGAGACGCCAATGCCTGGCTTTGCATTAGGGGCTAACGCAGCTGTGACTTTAAGTTGAAGCCGGTGCTCCGTTACCATCCCTGGGCCCGGAGGATTATGCTCGATCTACTCTGCCTGTGCTCTATAAATGGGCAACAAAGCCTGAAGGACCGCACATCTGTTCACAGTGCAGCCTACTGGGTAGTTTAAGCCCGCTGTTGAGACTTACTGCTCAGAAAAAAAAAAAATCCCTTTCAAAAGGTGACTGTCACTGGCAAGGCACCTGCTCACCTAAGAGCTCGGTGGAGATGCACAGAGATGAGCGTTGTCCCGCGCCTGCGAACACAGCAGCCATCATGCAGCCCATGGACCCAAGAATCATTTCAACTTCCAAGTCTTATTATTTAAGGAATACATTTTGTAAAGCTACAGCTTCCATCGACAGTGATTGCTCTGATGGATCTGGGCAAAGTAAATTTAAAAGTATCACATCATTTCACTTATGTGTGGAATCTAGTGAACAAAATGAACGGATGAACAAGATAGGCCCCGGGGTATGGAAGCATGGAACAGAGGGAAGAGGGGGAGGTGCAGAGGTTAACCAAAGAACTTATATGCATTTGTGCATAATCCGTGGACACAGACAATAGAGTGAGAAAGGCCTAGGGTGGGGTGGGAACCGGGTAGAGGCGGGCAATGGAGGAAAAATGGGGGACAGCTGTAATACTCTCAACAATGAAGATTAAAAAACAACAAAAAGAAAACCTTCTGGAAAGGAGTCACCCTTCTAGATGCCATTAAGAACTTGTCATCCATGGAGAGAAGTCAAAACATCCATCTTAACAGGAGGGGAAGAGCTGACCCCAGCTCATGGCTGACCCTCAGGGCCCGGCCGGCCTCGGCCTCGGTGGAGGAGCGGCTGCAGAGGAGGTGGAGACAGCAGGGGAGCCAGGGTTGGAAGTGGAGCCTGAGGACATGCCTGGGGTCTGCATCTCCTGAAGGGACTCTGACGGTGAGGCGCTGCTTCCTGTGGACGAGCAAAGACAGTGGTTTCTTGAGATGGAACTTACTGTGGGGAAGATGCTGTGAAGGCCTCTGAGATGGTAGCAGAGGATTCAGAATATTCCACAAACTCAGTGGGCAAAGCAGCCACAGGGCTTAGAGGATTGACTCCTGTTGTTTTTAAATTTATTGATTTTGAGAGAGAGAGAGAGAGAGAGAGAGAGAGAGAGAGAGAGACTTGTTGTTCCAGTTCTTGATGCATTTATTGGTTGATTCTTGCATGTGCCCTGACCGGGGAGTGAACATGCAACCTTGGTGTATTGGGATGATGCTCTGACCACTGACATACCCAGCCAGGGCTGGATTGACTTCAATTGTGAAAGAAGTTCTACCATGGGTACCATGCTATCAAACAGCATCACATGCTACAGACAAATGGTTTGTGAAAGAAAGAGTCAATCAATGTGGCAAACTTTACTGCTGTCTTTTTTTTTTAAATATATATATATATATATTTTTTTTTTATTGATTTTTTACAGAGAGGAAGGGAAAGGGATAGAGAGTTAGAAACATCGATGGGAGAGAAACATCGATCAGCTGCCTCCTGCACACCTCCTACTGGGCATGTGCCCGCAACCAAGGTACATGCCCTTGACTGGAATCGAACCTGGGACCTTTCAGCCTGCAGGCTGATGCTCTATCCACTGAGCCAAACCAGTTAGGGCTGTTGTCTTATTTTAAGAAATTGCCACAGCCACCCAACCTTCAGCCTGATCAGTCAGCAGCCATCAACATCAAAGCAAGACCCACCACCAACGAAAAGATTACATTCACTGGTGGCTCAGATGACGGTTAATCTATCCTATATAATAAAAGGCTAATATGCAAATTGTCCCCTCGACTGGAGTTCGACCAGGGGGCGGGGCTGGCCGACCAACTGCCCTCGGTCCCTCCCCATGGCTGGCCCCGCCCTTGATTGGCCTCCCACACCCTGCTCAGGGCGGGCCGGCCAGACCCCACCCGTGCACCAGGCCTCTAGTTTTAGAAATAAAGTGTTTTTAAATTAAGATGTATACATTGGTTTTTTTAGACACAGTGCTATTGCCCACTTCATAGACTACAGTGTAGTGTTAACATAACTTTTATATTCAGTGGGAAACCAAAAAATTTGTGTGGCTCACTTCATGTGACACTTGCTTTATTGCAGTTGTCTGGAGACAAACCTGCAATATCCCAAGATGTGCCTGCAGAGAGTAAAATAATATTTCCAACTAGAGAAAAAAAATAAAATTATACACTGCAGTAATAAGTGTTGGGTTAATTAGCTAACCATTTGGAAGAACATAAGTTATAGCTGGATGTCTATCTGATTCCTTACATGAATTAAATTCCAGATGGATAAACAATTCAAATGTAAATAAACAAAACAAGAAAAAAATACAAGTGTACACACACACATATTTTGAATTGGAGAAAATATTTCTAAGCAAGACACAAAACTCAGAAACTAAAAAGGAAAATTGGCTACATAAAGCTTAAAATAGCTGCACAGAATAAAAATAGCACTAAGTTAAAAAGTAGTCAGCTAGGAAAATAAGTGTTTTACAATCCAGACTACAGACTCAAAACAAACAAACAAAAAGACAAAACAAAAAAAAAGTCTTAATATACAAAAAATTCTTTTTTAAAAAATATATTTTATTGATTTTTCACAGAGAGGAAGGGAGAGAGATAGAGAGTTAGAAACATCGATGAGAGAGAAACATCGATCAGCTGCCTCCTGCACACCCCCTACTGGGGATGTGCCCGCAACCCAGGTACATGCCCTCGACCGGAATCGAACCTGGGACCTTTCAGTCCGCAGGTCGACGCTCTATCCACTGAGCCAAACCGGCCTTGGCCAAAAAATTCTTATAACTAAAAAGGAAAATATGAATATCTTTAAAATTGGACAAGGAATATAAACATGTAGTTCACAGAGCCCTGGCTGGGTAGCTCAGTGGGTTAGATAGTCATCCTGATGTTCCAAGGTTGTGGTTCAATCCCCGGTCAGGGCACATACAAGTAGCAACCAGTGAATGCATCAGTAAGTAGAACAACAAATTGACATCTCTCTCTCTCTCTCTCTCTCTCTCTCTCTCTCTCTCTCTCGTCAATAAGTAAAAATAAATTTAAAAGATGTATTTTCACAAATAAAAGAAATGTAATTGCTTATAAGCCCATAAAAATTTTTCAACCTCACTATTGACTGAAGAGATACAAATTAAAATGAGATAGCAGGTTGGCAAAAAGAAAAGTGCATAATAGAGCCCAAAATGAGAAAGAGGAAATAGTTGCTTTCATAGACTGCTGACAAGGGTATAAATTGGCACAATCTCTTTGAAAAGCATTCTGGTAAATTTATCACCTTTTTAAATGTTCATATCTTTTGACACAGCTAGTCTACTTCTAGGAATCTATGCCACGGAATTCTCAAACACATAAACAGATGTGTAAATGGAATAATGTTTTTAACAATCACCAACTAACAGAAAATTTGAAAGTACAGAAAAATAACTTTTTCTCTTAACCAATTGAGAGCAAATGGCAAACCCAACCTGGAAACATACCTACATACATGTCACATCAACTAGACAGATGAGTAAGTGTCCCCGACAAGCTGGGCAATTCTCAGCACAATCACTGAAGACGGGAAATGGGCACTGCTGTCCCTGTGAGCGCCATGACTGTTGTAACGGTGTGTTTTAAGCAAAGGGGTCCCTTGCAGAATCAAGCACTGCTTTCACTGTCAGTCTCTGAAGCCTCCCTCAGCAGGTACAGCTCCCCCGTTCTTGACTGTCATCTTGATACTTAACAACGGGGAAGCCGGTTCCTTTGAGGAGTGCCCGCGGTTTCATGGGCTGTGGCTTCCAGCGCCTCCCTCCTGATGGCCACTCTGACCGCTCCATCAGATGGTGTCTGCCAGGCTTCCCTAACGTAAAGTCACTCCTTTTCCCTTTTAATTTATAAATAGTTTGCAGGAAGTATTTTGAATTATGTAAACATCTTGCTCCTCATCAAACATTTTTTGGGGAAACAGTCTTACCAACTCACATATTTAAAGTGGATGATTTGGTAAGTTTTGACGTAAGTACGTACACAACTGCAGAACCGTCACCACAATCAAGATAATAAACATCTGTCATTCCCAAAAGTTTTCTCCTGGCTTTGTAACCTTTTCCTCTCACCTTCCCTGAATCTTCCTCAACCCCAAGCAGGCACGGATCTATTCTCTATTACTACAGAGTAAGTGGCATTGACTAGAATTGCAAAGACTGTGCATGAATGCTCATAGATGCTGCATTTGAATACCTCCAAACTAGCAAATTGTCCATCGACAGAAGAATGGATAAACAAATTGGCAAATATCCATATCATAGAACATTCTTCAGCACTCCAAAGGAATAAACTATACAGAACATGGATGAATTTCAAAATAATGATGCGGATAGGCAGAACTCAGGCCAAAAATTGCACAAAGTGTATGATTCAATTCATATAAAATTCTACATCTTCCAATTTGGGTCTTTTTCAAGTTTGTTTTGGCCTCTAGGTCCTTTGCAGTTCTGTCTGAGATTTAGATTCAACTGGTCAGTTTTTACCAAACAGAAAGAGCCTGCTGGGTTTTGATGATTATTATACTAAGTCTATACAACAGTTCGGGAAGAACTGACATCTTAACAACCCTGAATTTGTCAATCCATAAACATTATATATCGCTCAGTTTATTTGGGTACTCCTTCATTTTTCTCAGCAGTATTTTGTAGTTTTCAGTGTACATATTGGTTTTGCACCTTTTTGTCGAATTTATCTCTAAGTATTTCCCATTTTTATGCCATTGAAAATGGTTATAATTTGAAATTCCAAAATCCAATTATCATTGTTATTGCATAGAAATGCAATTGATTTTTGTATATTGCTTCTGCTCCTACAAGCTTATCAAATCCAGTAGTGCTGTTTTGTAGATGCTATAGAATTTTTTGTGTAGATGAAATGCTGTATGTGAATAAAGGCAGCCGTACTTCTTTCTTTCCATGCTTTTGCGTTGGCTAGAACCTCCAGAACAGTATTGGATAGAAGAGGTCTGAGTAGGCATATTTGTCTTGTTCCTGATATTAGAGGGAAAACATCCAGCATTTTATCATCGGCGTGATGTTGTAGAATTTTTGTAGAAGCCTTCATCATGCTGAGGAGGTTTCCTTCTATTACTAGTTTTCTATACGGTTTTATTTTGCTTTGTTTTTTAAATCAGGAATGAATATTGTATTTTGCCAAAAGCTTTCTCTGCATCTATTGAGATGAGTATATGGTGTTTCCTTTTTAGTTTTATAATATGATAAATTACATTGATCGCATTTCTGGGATAATACCACTTGGTTGTAAAATATTGTCATATTTATATATGATTGGTAGGTGTGGGGGGGGGGTTTGCTTTAAATTTGTGTTCATTAAAGATGTTCGTCTATGGTTTTCCTTTTTTTTCTCTTTTTTTACAATGTCTTAGTCTTTGGTACGAAAGTAATGTTGATCTTATCAAAGTAATTGGGAAATATGCCTCCTTTTTATTTAATTTTCTGGAAGAGTTTGGTAAACTTTGTATTATTTCTTTCTTTAATTTTTGGTTGAATAAATAAAGCCAGTTGGACCTGGAGTTTTCTTCGTGAAAAAGTTTTAACTACAAAGTTTAAATTTTAAGTAGATATAAGACTATTTAGGTAATCTATTTCTTCTTGAGTGAGTTTTTGCAATTTGTGTCTTTCAAAGAATTTGTCCACTTTACTTAAATTGATGAAATTTTTTTGGTGTAAACTGGTTCATGATATTTCCTTATTGTCACTTTAGTAGCTACAGAATTTGTAGTGATATCACCTCATTCATTTCTGATATTACTGCTTTGTGTTTTCTAGCTTTTTTTCCTGGCTAATTTTATTGCTCTTCCCAAATTTTTCTTCATTATTTTCCTGTTTCACTAATTTTTCACTCTGATCATTATTTTTTCCTTTCTTCTCTTTATTTTGGGTTTCATTTGCTTTTCCTAGTATCTTAAGGTAGAAATTCAGATCGTTGATTTGAGACCTTTTCTAATATGGATATTTGGAGTGCTATTAATGTCCCTTTAAGCACTATATTAGCTACATTCTACACGTTTTGGTATGCCGAGTTTTCATTTTCATTTATGCATACATGCTAATTTCCCTATTGATTTCTCCTTTGACCTTTGGGTTATTTAGCAGTGTGCTATTTTGTTTCCAAGTCATTAGGGATTTCACAGATCTCTTTCTGATGTTAATTTCTAATTTTATTCCATTGAGGTATGAGAACATATTGTATATGATGGAATTCTTTTTTAACTTATTGAGATTTATTTTATAACTCAGAATGTTGTTTACCTTGCTAAATATTCTGCATGTGATTGAAAAGAATGTGTATTCTGCGGTTATTGTATGGAGTGTTCTTTTTTAAAAAATATATTTCCAGCCCTAGCTGGGTTGGCTCAATGGATAGAGCATCAGCCTGCAGACTGAAGGGTCCCAGATTTGATTCCGGCCAAGGGCACATGCCTGGGTTGCGGGCTCAATCCCCAATAGGGGGCGTGCAGGAGGCAGTCAATCAATGATTCTCTCTCATCATTGATGTTTCTATTTCTCTCTCCCTCTCCCTTCCTCCCTAAAATCAATAAAATATATTTTATAAAAATAAAATAAAATATATTTCCATTGATCTCAGAGAGGAAGGGAGAGAAAAATAGAAACATCTATGATGAGAATCATTGATCGGCTGCCTCCTTCATATCGCACACTGGGGATTGAGCCCAAAACCCACAACCCAGGCATGTGCCCTTTCTGGGAATCAAACTTTGACCTCCTGGTTCATAGGTCAACGCTCAACCACTGAGCCACACCAGCCGGGCTGTTATTTTTTTTTTTAAATCTTTATTGTTGAGAGTATTACAGATACCCCCCTCCACCTAGTTCCCACCCCACCTCGGCCTTCACCGTATATGGAGTATTCTAATATGTCAACTCAAGTTGTTTGACAGTGTTGTTCAGATACTCTATGTTCTTACTGGCCGACTGTCTATTTGTTCTAGCAAATAACTGGTATTGAGAGAAGGATGTTGAAATCTTTGGCTACAGTTGCAGATTTCTCCTTGCAGTTATATCATTTTTGCTGTATTCTAAAGCTCGTCTAGTAGCTGTATATACTTAGGATTATTGTACCTTGTTGATGAATTGACTCTTCCTCCTCCCTCCCGCCCCCCAACCCCCTGGTAATATTCAGTGTTCAAACATCTATTTTGTCTGTTAGTAATACAACCACTTTAGGTTTCTTTTTATTAGTGTTAGCTTAGGTCGTTTATTTTTGCTTTTAATCTATTTGTATGTTAGTGTTTAAAGGGAGTTTCTTACAGGCAGCATACAAATAGATCCTTCTCTCTCTCTCTCTCTCTCCTTTTAATCCAATCTGACTGTCTCTGACTTTGAATTAGAAAGTTTAGACTACTTATATTTGATGTGACTTAGTAGATTTTAAATTTACATTTGACTATTTGTTTTCTATTTGTTCTTTGTTTCCATTTTCCTTCCCCCATGCATACTTTTAGTTGAGTAATTACTATGATTCCATTTTACTTCTTTGTCAGTGTCAGGACCATTCAATAGTTAGAGGACAGTCTTGCAACAAATGGCGTGAGAAAACTGAATATCCACATGCAAAAGAACAAAGTTGGGCCCTCACTTTACACCATTTTACTCCTTTGTTGACTTATGAGATATAACTCTTTATTGTGTGGTTTTAGTGGTTGCAGCAGGGTTTACCTTAAATTATAGTTAACATATCTTCCACTTTAACTCACAGCCTACCTTTAAGCAATAGTATACATCTTGGTAGATAGACATTACAGCAATACATCCATTTTTCCCTTCCCAGATTTTATGTTATTTCTGTCTTATATTTTATTTCTACCTATGTTGTAAACCCCACAATACACGTTTCTCATTTTAATTTTAAACAATAATGTTTTAATGACATTTAATTAATAAGAAAAATGTTTTTTTATATTTACCTATGATGTACCTATTTAGGTACTATTTGCAGTGTTCCTCCTTTTACATAACTATATTTTCATCTCATCTCATTTTCCTCCTGTCTGAATAAGTTCATTTTACCTTTTTTTTTTTCTTTTCTTTTCTTTTCTTTTTTTTTTTTTTTGAGTACAGGTCTGCTGGTGACAATTCTTTTGGATTATCTAATTCTGAAAAGTCTTTATTTCATCTTTAATTTTGAAAGTATTTTTTGCAAGTAATAGCATTCTAGGTTGATCTTTTTTTCTTTAAATGCTTGCACTTTCTGACAAAAAGTCTGCTGTCATCTGACTCTTTATTCTGTGGTTTATAACCTGTTTTCTTCTCTGGATGCCTTTAAGATGTTTCTCTTAGTCATTGTCTTTAAATGATTTAATTATGATGTTACTTGATATATTCCCCATGATGTGTGTGTGTGTGTGTGTGTGTGTGTGTGTGTGTGTGTGTGTCTGTTGATATTCTTGGATCTGTGGCTTATAGTTTTCATCAAATTTTGGGGGGAAAATTACTATTATTTCTACAAATAGTTCTTCTATTCCCCAGTTCTCTTCTTTAGGGACTCAAATAATACAAATATTGGGCTTTTAAGTTGTTTCATAGCTCATTGATGCTCTCTTTATTTAACTTTTAGTCTGTTTTTTTCTTATCTATTTCATTTTAGGTAGTTTCTGTTGCTGTGTGTTACTAGTCTTTTCTTCTGCAATGTCTAGTCTGCTGTTAATCTCAGTCAGTATATTTTTTCTCAGATATTGTAGTTTTCATTTCCAAAAATAAAATGTCTTCTTTTAAAAATATCTTCCATGGTGTGACTTAACTTTAGAGTACATAGAGTATGGTTGTAATAACTGTTTTAATGTTTTTTCCTACTAATTTTAGCATCCATACCATTTCTGGGTTGGTTTATTTCAGTTGATTAGATTTTCTCCTCATTTCAATCATATTTTGCTACTTTTTTGCATGTCTGGTAATTTTTTAAAATATATATTTCAGAGAGGAAGGGAGAGGAAGAGAAAGATAGAAACATCAATGGTGAGAGAGAATCTTTGGTCAGGTCTCTCCTGCATGCCCCACACTGGGGATTGAGCCTGCAATCTGGACATGTGCCCTGACCAAGAATTGAACTGTGACCTCCTGGTTCATGGGTCAATCAATGCTCAACCACTGAGCCATGAGCCGGGCTGTCTGGTAATTTTCTATTGGAAGCCAGACATTGTGAATTTTACTTTGTTGGGTGTTGATAAGTGTTCTTGGGTTTTGTTCAAATAGTTTGAACTTTTGAGGATGTGTATCTAGAGCTAACTTTGATGCAATCATGATGCAAAATCCTTCTGAGTATTTCACCTATTGTCCCAGGTGCTCTACTCTGGTTGATGGGAACAGGAACTAGTATTCTAAGCTCTCTGTGAGCCCCAGATATTGTTCCTTTCATCCCTTTCGTGTGGGTCTTCCCCAGTCCTGATGTGTAGTTTTATGATATGCATGTACCACTTGGTTCTCAGCTAAAGAGCCAAGCATGAGCCTCTACAGATCTCTGAGCACTCCATCCCTGTGGTTCTCTTCTCTGTGGTGCTGTGACTTGTGAACTCTAGCCTCCTTGACCTCTCCAGACTCTCAGCTGCACTGCCTCTACTTAGGGAGTCCGCTCCGCTTGGGTTTCCCCTTCCCATACCACTGCACCATCATTGCCTGGAAACTCTCCTCAAACAGTAATCTAGGGAAACCATGGGGTTCACCCCCTTTGTTTCCCATCTCTCTGAGATCACAGTCTTTTATTATTAGATGTTCAATGTCTTTTTTGTTTCATAAATTTTGTCCTTTTAGTTGTTTTGGAGGGAGGGTAAATAGAGCTTTTGTTGCTCCATCTTGGTTGGAAGTAGAAGTCTTTGTTCCTCATTTAATGTTTATTGAATGAATAAATGATATACAGGTGTGCCTATACGGAAAGCTAGTTTCCTACTTTGTTGAGTGGGTTATAATGCCTTAGTATAATTGTTTATTTTAATGTTCAAAGTATCCCAAATTTGGTCAATGGGAGTAAAAGTTTTTTTTTAATATAAAAATGCTTACTGTAGCATTTCTCCACTAACATAATGGACTGAGAGTGAAGAAGGTTAGCCCTTAAGAAAAATCAGAGTGCCATCATTGCTTATAGCATTCAGAAGAAAAATAGGGAAACAACAACTGATTATTTTAGCAGTGAATGTTGAGGGATGTATAAGAGGTTAAAATACCTACTTTGTCCTAAAAAACAAGGAAAGTGCCTGGTGAGTCTGGTGGAAAACAAGAGCATTAAGGAAAGAATATTGTCTGCATCTGTAAAATAAAGCAAAACCCAGTAGTTTGAAGAAGTCAAACAGATGTCTAGGAGCATCTAGACAGGTCTTGCTAGAAGTCAAGATGGTAACAAGCAGGCACCTGAGAGAACAATGATGCTCCTTGACACACATTACAACTGCTTGGAGAAAAGACTACATTCATTCTTTATCATTCAACAAACAGTAATTCAATGCTTAATATGTCCTGGGCACTGCTCTGGGTGCAGGCAAATACAACACTGAACACAACAGACAAGTTGCCAGGTGATTGGATAAAAACGAGTTATTTCATGAGAACATGAAAAACCCAACCCTAACTACTCAAGGGGTTCTTTCTAGGTGGCTGAGTTTCTACCTGAATAGGAGGGGAGAGATTCAATAAGGTCTTAGTTAGTATTGTACTTGACTCCCATTGATATCACTATGAGCTTCAGAGAACCTCGGGGAAGGCTTGACAAAGGAGGATACATTTGAAATGGGCTCTGAAGTCTGAGTTTGTTAGGTAGACATATTAAGGGAGGTGCTCTACTCAGAGGAGATAACATGTTCAAGGCACAGAGGCGTTGAAAACACAAGACAGTATCAACAGTTCAGTATAACTGGAGCACAAGGTAGGAATTCTGGGAAATGGGGCAGGTTAGGTAGTAACATTTCCAGTACTATTCTATAGAATATCGGGAGCCATCCAAGAATTTTAAGCATCAGAAGGACCTGAGTGATTTAGTTGTTAGACCACTTTGGTGGCCATAAGCAAAGCATAGAAAAATTATTCTTTCATTTAATAAATATTATTAAGGGCCCAAATGTACTAGGCATTGTGCTAGATGCTAAAGACATAATGATGACAAGGTAGGCATGGTCCTTGCTCTCCTGGAACTTACTAGTACAAAGACTCTGGAGAATCAAAGGCTAAACAAATAATTGCAGAAATACTTTATGCAAATGTGCTTGTGCTATGAAGAGATTGAGGATGCCTTCGAATACATACTAGTAATTAGAGACCTAATAGAGTCCAGGCAGATGGCGGTCTTCCTGAGGCAGTTACCTGGGGGTTCAGAGTTGAAGGATGGTTAGAAGCAGGCTGGGGGAAGGAGCTGCACCTTTTAGGAAATGGAAGAAAAACTTGGGACTGTCTGGAGCTTGGGGGAGTGCTTGGTGATAACATTGGAGAGACACGCAGACCATGTTAAAGATATTAGGCTTTGAATCAAGAGCCCTGCAAAGCCTTTGAGTTGTTTCAAGCTGGAGAGCAAGGTTTTCCTTTTAAGAAAAATCTTTCAGAATGCTATTTGGGAATGACTCTAAGTGGCTAGGAGTGAACATGGCAATGCTGGTGGGACGTGGAGCAACCAGACCGTTTCCTGGGATTGGACATGTAGCCTGGTGTTACCATTTTAGAAACATCTTATAGTTTCTTATAGAGTTAAAAAAAAAATACACTCATCCTGTGAATCAATAATTATATTCCTAGCTATTTATCCAAGAGAAATGAAAACATATGTCTGCTGTCCCCAAAATAAGACTTGTACAAGAATGTTCCTAGCAGCTTTATTCATAATAACGCCAAACTGGAAATAGCCCAAATGTCCGTCAGGAGGAGGATGGAAATCAAATTGTGGTGCAGTCATTCAATGGAGTACTTTTCAGAATTAAAAAAGAATGAACTTCGATACATGCAGCAACATGAACGACTCTCACAGACTGTTCAGCAAGAGAAGCCAGCACAAACTACTGTGACTCCATCTATATATATAAAAACCTAAGCGACCGTCACAACCGAACGAATGGACCACTGGTCGACCAGTTGCTATGATGAAACACTGACCACCAGGGGGCAGACACTCAACACAGGAGCTGTCCCCTGGTGGTCAGTGTGCACCCACAGCCAACCTCCAACAGCCAACCTTCCATAGCTGGCCAACCTCCCATGGTCCCTCCCCCCGGCCAGCCGGCCCCGATCACCCTGATTGGCCCTAATCGCCGGCCAGGCCGAGGGACACCACCTGTGCACAAATTCATGCACCAGGCCTCTAGTTTATAGCATAAGGCCCTAGAGCAGACTAGTGTAATTTATAGTAATATCAGTCAGAAAAGCGGTTTCCTGGTGTCAGATATGTGCATTGGGGAGAGCAAGTGAGCGACGGAAAGGGACACAAGGGCATTTTCTGGGGTGATGGAGGTGTTCTATATGTTGATTGTAGTAGTTGGTCACATGGGTGTATTTATTTGTTAAAACTCATTGACTTTTTCACTTCAAATGTGTGCATTTTATTGTATGTAAACCATACCACAACAGCAACAAAAGAGGAAGAAATGAGAAACTGGGGCATTTTCAGAGTGTGCAGTGGTAAAACAGAAAAGGAAGAATAAAAGAGACGTTTGGAGACAAAATAACTTATTGATGGATTGGATGAGGTGGAGGGCAGAGTGGAAACTGACTCTGAGTTTTCTGGCTGGGGCAGCTTAGTGACTGGAAGTGTTATCACTGACAGGAGTGTGATGGGGAAACGGTCCCTTTAGGGAAGTTTGTGTGTGGGGTGAGGAGGAAGCAGAGAAGGAATAAGGAGGCTGTGTTTTGCAGTGTCAGTCTGGGAGGCATCATTTGGCCCCACTACACTCTCCTTGCCCTGTTTTCCTTCCCATCTTGCTCAAGTTTGCACTGGAGTAGCAGACCTTCTCAGGATTCGCTCCTGCACGCGTCTCGCTCCATGGCAATGGCTCACAATAAAGTAATCCTTAGCACCACTCCTCAGAGAGTTTGGGGAACCCACTGAAGAGATTTTGGCTGCCACAGACTGTGTGCGTCGGGGTGCAGGCAGGGGCAGCGGTGCTATTAAGATTCAATGCAAAGAGCTGTGGGTGCAGGACAAGGATAGTCCCACAGAACGGAGAATTGCCCCTGTCACTGACCGTTCACGTAGGTGAAAGGTGTGCTTACAATTGTCTGAGGGCCGAATGCCTTACTTTTGCAGGTGTAATAGACCCTGAAATGTCCAGTAATGCAATTAGCACATAAATGGAGGAAGAATTGTTTCCTAGTGGTTAAGAAATTGACTGGGCCTTGTTCTATATTCCAGAGAAATTACGCCTCTGACATCACCTAATCTTGGTCTGTGAATAACCAATGCATCCCTGTGTGTCGGTCTGCATCTGTGGTGGGGATTCCACCCAAGGGCCAGCATCTGCCTGCCTTACCCAGGCTTCCAGCGCAGACCAGCCCACACATGTGCTTAGCGAAAGGCATTTTATTTATTTATTTATTTAATATACTTTTTATTGATTTCAGAGAGGAAGGAAGAGGGAGAGAGAGATAGAAACATCAATGATGAGAGAGAATCATTGATTGGCTGCCTCCTGCACGCCCCTACTAGGGATTGAGCCCATAACTAGAGCATGTGCCCTTGACTGGAATTGAACCCGGGAACCTCCAGTCCACAGGCCGACGCTCTATCCACTGAGCCAAACCAGCTAGGGCAGCATTTTATTTTTTTATACTTACTTTTATCTTACCCTCTTTTTATATCAGAGATAAGTCATTATTATATGTATTTTGAAATTATGTGTTAGGTAGTATATATTACCTACGTTTACCATTTGGGGATAGTAAGGGTGGTGTTATAAAATATTTCTCAAAGGGGTAAAGGGTCCAATATGATTGAGAAAATGAGATCTACAATGTAGTAGTTAGTGACCTGGACTTGGGCGCCAAGTTGCCTGGTAATACTGTACTATTTATGCGACTTTGGGCAAGTTGATTATCCTCATCTCTAAAATGGGGGTTAGCATTCCTACCCATTGGACTATGTGAGGACGATGATAATGACTAGTTCGTATTTGTAAAGTACTTAACTGGGAACAGTGTATGGCTGGCACATCCTAAGTACCAGATAAGTTTTAGTTAAAACAAGTACACACTCCAGGAAATTTCATTCATGTTCATGCAATTTCCATTTATACATTATTGTGGAGATTCTTCTAAATTTAAAAATATTTGAGTGTGCTTTACCTAAAAAATACATACATATCTCATGATGGTATTTTGTAGTAAAACCTTGGGAGAAAAAAAAAAGCATCTTCTTTCAAATACTTAATTTCCCAAGTACCAGGCTAGTCATTTATTTATTCTACTCAGTAGAACAAGGAAGAGAGGGGTGGAGAATATTTATTTCCTGGTGACTTCAGAAACTAAAGGAACAAAGCACCCAAGAAAGAAAGACAAATGGCGAATAAAAGGCCTTATTTAAATTTACATTTGTACAGACTCTGTTTTTTATTATGCTTAATAAGAACTAGCAAGGACCTTCCTGGGATAGTTATAGATCCTTCCTGAACTATTCCATACAAAGTTACTATTGAAAAAGCATTTAACACCACAGAAAATAAATTCTGTAACTGTAGACTTCAACCACGAGGCCTGCAAAAATTCTAACATTTATTTAATCTAGGAAATATGCTTGTTGTAGAACATGGTATTTTCTTACTTAAATTAGCTGTGTTAATGAAACCCATGTTAACGTAAGGAACATTTAAGCCTGTGACAAATTTTTGTGAGTTTATTTGAGCCAAACTGTCGACAAAGGCCGGGAAGCTGAGTCTCAACGGATTGAGATGAGGCTCCTGAGAACGGTAGGTTTGCACCTTGTTGTATACATTACAATCAAAAGAGGAGACAGAAATGGATTACATGAAATGCACTGGTGATAGATTAGGGAGGTGGGAAGAAGCAAAGTGGGGAAACGTCTGGGATTGGATACAAAGGAAAATGATAGATGCATACTTCTTTGACTTAGGTGGGTGCGGGATAGTTAACAGTCAACAATTAATAATAATGAAGAGATTTGTGGGGACTGTGCTTTGAGGGGTCCGGAAGAAGGGAAATTACTTTGACATTCCAACAATACGTTATCTTAGATGCAAAAAGACAACAGCCAGGCTTAGTTAAGGTAAAGAGTGACCTTTGTCAGGGAAGATGCCAGCCTAGGACATGATTACCCACCATAAACTGCTTTTTTGTTTAAAAAGTTTTAATTTCAGACCCTCCCTTGTGGTTACTTTAGGTCTTTGAGTTTGCAAGGCCGCCACCTAGGCTCCCCTGAGCTAGTCAGGTTAGCATGCGGCCCCTTTTCACTCACACCCATTACTCCATCGAGGATTCTGTTTCTGGTTTTGTTCCTAATGGGTTATGCAAGTAAAGTGAAAATGGTGACTCCAGTGGATCTAAAGTATGAAATCTATTTTCGTCCACAAGGTCAAACCTCCAGCCTGAGCCTGGGCCGGTGTGGCTCAGAGGTAGGGTGTCCTCCCATGCACTGAAAGGTGGCTGGTCCTATTCCTGGTCAGGGCACATGCCGGGTTTCAGGCTCTATCCCCAGTAGGGGGCGTGCAGGAGGCAGCCAATCCATGTTTCTCTAACCGATGTTCTCTCCATCTCCCTTCCTCTTTCTCTCTAAAATCAATAAAAACATATTTAAACGAAAGAAACATCGAGTTATTCAAAGCTAAGAAAAGCCCAATTTTTTAAAAAGTCAGCTAAATTTGACAGCTGTGCAAATGTTGACAGTATTACTGTTTTCATTGCCTTATGCTGTTGTGGAAAATTAGTCATAAGCCTGGCATGAAAGCATACTGTGATTCATATTTTTTAATTCCTCAAGAAACACTGTAATATATGTATTTTTTTAAATCATTTTTATTGATTTCAGAGAGGAAGGGAGAGGGAGAGATAGAAACAGCAATGATGAGAATCACTGGTTGGCTGCCTGCCTCAAGCCCCCTACTGGGGATTGTGTGCCCTGGGCATGTGCCCCATATGATAGGGAATGGAACTGGGACCTCTTGGTTCATAGGTCGAGCAACCACTGAGCCACACTGCTGGGCAATTTTTAACATTTTAAGTAGAAGTAACCATAAAGGAAAACTAAAGTAAACATATATGTGGATGAATTGAGGGTAGGGACGATGGCAGGAAAAGGAAAGTCACTAGCATTTATTTGGTGCCCCCTACATTTTACAATTTTTAAACCTGATTTTTAAAAAAATGTTTTTTTACACATTCTCATTGTATAAAAAGAAAACACACACACACACACACACACACACACACACACACAAAACCAGATACATTAAAAAAAGAAAATTAACATTTTGGTGGCGTGTTTTAGGACTTCGTGCATTCATTCATTCATTCATTCATTCACTCATTCAGTTGTTTATTACACATCTCCCCCAGAGAGGATAGGAACTGGGCAGTCGGGGTGGTCTTGTTTCGTTTTAATGGGAGAAATTTGGGCGTTCTTTAAAGCCAGAGGAAGAACCTAGTTTAGAAAGAGGAAAACGGGATGAGAAAGAAACCCATTCCTTCTCAGCATAAAGAACGGGTTGAAGCTCAGCGGAAGAAAGGCATCGTGCGGAAGGAAGCACACGAATGCATGTGCCTAACTACCTGCAAGCGTGCACCTGGTCCACCTACCGCCACTCGCCTGCTGGTTTGTATGTACCGCTTCCCTATCTCCGTGGAGGTAGGTTTATTTCTCACTTTACTCTCACGTCTGTATCTTGCCGAGTCCGCATCGGTAGCCCCCGGGGCGTCTGTATGTTTCTCGCTGTGCGAGCGGCCTTCCCACTCCCTCGATTGTCACCACCCCCCGGCGGTTGCTCCTGTTTCCCGCGTGTGGGCAGCGTCCGCCGGGCGCGCAGGAATGTGTACACGGGCATCCCTTCCCTCCGGGTCGGGGCGCTGACCGCTGTCCCCTCGGCCCGTCCAGTTAAAAATGACAGCTGCCAACAACCCCACAACGGCCACCCCGTGCGCATGGATTAAAGTTACACCTAAGTTGCGGTCAGGGCTGCAGAATTTCAGCCTTTCGTCGGTGTGCCCTGCGGTTGGACATCCATGTCCTCGCACCAGGGGAGGTTTGACTGCCCCCGTCACGCCGGACACGGTGGCGTTGACAGTGACTCGCCGCCATCCCCGGGGCCGGGCTGCCTCTGTGCACGGACTGCGTGCAGACCCGAGGCGTGCTCTCCGGGCCGGGCCTCCCGCACGCGCCGGGCCGGCCGCGGCCTGCAGGGGTGGGACGCCGCCCGGACACGCGGCGCCCGGGGGTGCGCTCCCGGCCGGAGGCGGGCGCAGAGCTAAACAGCCGCTCAAGGTCAAACCTCCCCGCCGCTGCGCCAGCTCCTCGGGCTGCTGCAGGGGCAGAATGCGCGGTTTCGGAAATTTTTTTTTTTTTTTTGGCGTGATTCTGTGGGGGAGGGGCCGGCGCAGGAGAGGGAACGGGTGTCGCAGCGGAGGGGAGGCCTCCGTCACATCGCAGCGGCGCGGCGACGCCGTCGGGCTCGGGACCCCGGCCCCGCGCTGTGCGGGGCGCCCGGCCGGCGGCGGGAGGGACGCGCGGGGGGCAGCGCTCGCGCCCCGGCGGTTGCCACGGGCTTGGCCGGCGCGGGCCCAGTTGCTAGGCCGTCCATCTTGAGGCGGCTGGCGGGGCGCCCCGGAAGGGGTTGCGGAGCAGGGCATTCACTTCCGGCCTGGGGCCTGCGGCGGCGGTGGTAGCTGCGGCGGCGGCGGCGGGTCGGTGTAGAAAATGGCGCTGGCGCGGCTGCTCGGGCCTGTCCCCGCGGCGCTGCGCAGGGCTTGAGGCTCGCGGCCTCGCTCGCCCGCCCCACTCGCGCGTGCACTTTACACATGAGGTGAGCAGCGCTCGGCCTCCTCCGCCGGGGCAGCCGCGGGCGCTGCCGCAGGGCCCGCGACCGGAGGTGGCGGGGGGCCGGGCGCCCGAGCTGCGGGCCTGGGCGGGGGCGCGGGCTGCTCGGCGGCGGGCGCGGGCGGCCGCGGGGCCGGCGGGGGTCGCCGGCCGCCCCTGGGCGCCGAGGGCTGCAGCCCCGCGGCCGCCGGGCCCGCCCCTCCCCCACCGGCGCGCCGCCGCCTCTGCCGCAGCGGCCCCGCTTCAGGCGCGTCCCTCTCTCCCTCTTTCTTTCTTTGCAGAGAATTGGAAGCTAACGCGACCAAAGACGTGGAGAGGAGTCTCAGCAGGTGAGGCGCGCGCCGGCCGCCGCGAGCCCCGCTCTGCGCCTTTGGGGCCGCGGGTTCCCTGTGTCATTTCCCCGCTCGCAGGGCGCACACCGGGAGGGGGCCGCCGCGGGGCTGCGGGCTGCGGGCGCCGCGTCATGGCGCGTGTGGGCCTTGATGGGGGGCCGGCGAGGAGCAAGCCCCGTAAACTTGGCGAAGGCGTCCTCCCCTCGGAGCCTGGGATGAGGGACTTGTGCGTTAATGACCGTGGCGAGCGGTGCAGGCATTGTGTGACTCACGGCGGAGGCCGCCCCGAGGGCGTGCTGTCAAACTGTTTTGGCTTCCCCGTTATTACTTTGTAACTCAAAGTGTTGTCTTTATAGAAAGATACTATGTGTTCACTCCCCCCCCCCCGCCCCCCAACACTGTAGTCGGGAGGGTTCTGTTGCACCGGGAACGGTTTTGCCCTTGAACTTCACTGAGCAGAAACTGCGTTTTGTTTTCTTTGGACGCTACGGGTCGCGCCTCCGCTCATTCATAGGCTGGTAAATCCATTTAAAATATGTTCCTGAGACGTGGTTATCATTCTCTCCGGGCTTGAGTGCTTTTGCACTGGTAACTGAAATCATCACCACGGAGGGAGTGTGTTTTGTTTGTTTGTTTGTTTTTAAATGATGCTTTTATGGCATCAGGTTTATGGAATTGTTTACTTTTACTGAGCTGTAATTGCTTAAGCGTCAAAGCAGTCAGTGCCCCATGCGTAGCTCCTTTTCACTGTTCTGTCTTACCGACTTTTCCTTTCCTATTCGCTGCTTTCCTTTGCATCATTCGGGACGCTCAGGGAAACTTCTAGATTAACCTAATAAGTGAACAGCGTTGTTTTACTTGAACAGAATAAAATAACCTTCCTCCTGCCTCAGATCTTCGTGTAGTCTGTGCTTGATGATTGTAAGGTTTAGGTTTATGTTGACGTTAACACACGATGCCAATTGCCTGGCTGTTTTTTGCCATATAGAATCATTTCAGATGGCTGGTCTTTGGAGTTTTTGAGATAAGAATCTGTTAGAGTGATCATTCAAGATTCTGTTCAGTTGGTGAAGGGTGGGCGTCCCTGACTACCAAATAAGAGATTTTCTGTTACTTAAAATAATTATGGATCCATTTAAAGGAAATTAAGCCTGACATCGCTGACTTAACTGTTCTTGGACATTTAAATAAGTTTTGTTGTCAAAAGCTATTAAGGAAATGTTAAAGATACAAAACAGGTGGAGTTTTTAAGGTGGAATTTCAGCAGCAGGAAGGAGCTTGGAGTTGGGGTCTATTTCTCCCTCCATTTTTGCTTTGTCAGGTAACCATCAGTATAATTCCTGTAGAGGTTTTCTGGGACTTAATTAAAAAGTGGTCTCTACCGCAGAAACAGTTTTCATATGTGATTACAGTCAGTTAGCTAGAACTTGGATTCTCTGTATCAGCTAAGTATCGAGTTTGAATCCTAACTCTACCACTAAAATATGACCTTGACTCTTGGCAGTTCACTTAGCCTCTCTGTGCCTCATGTATAAAACGACAGGCGTGGGTCTGACAGTTGCTGAGGTCTGTAGGCCCTTGGGTTATATAAAAAGGAGTCGAGTGTTGTCCCTAGCCATGGAAAGCTTGTACAGTCTACCAGGAGGACTACAATAAGTCCATAAGTAAGTAATATAGGGTAGATGATGGTAGGGATCCAAACAGGACACCATCTCATTATGAATGAGCATCGTCAGTTGGTCAGAAGGGACCAAAAGGAAAATAGGAAGGAGGTTACAGGATAGTGTCCTCAGGACCATGAGAGGGGCACATTTCCTAGAGGGTGAAAGTGTTCTGTGGAGGGAGAGATGTGAGTAGGTGGGCAAATGCTTCCTTTCACCTTTAGCTCTTGCTTCCTTTTTCCCAAATAAAGAGCATTTATCTATCTTTACCTATTTGTGCCCTCCCCAGGAAGACCAGGCATTAGTCACTTAGTAGACATTTCTTGAGCATCTTCTACGTTCCAAATGCAAGACTAGGCCCTAGGGAGGAGAGGAATGAAAGTAGCTAAATTTATTGAATGCTTACATCTGCCTGGTACACTTTCCCAAGGACTTTAAATGGACTCATCTGATTCTTGGAACATTCTGTGAGGTAGGTGCTCTTATTATCCCTGTTTTATAGATGAAGACTTAGAGGCACAAAAAGGTTAAGTAACTTTCAGGGGGTCATGCTACTGGAAATTGGAGGAGCTGTCTGGCTTCAGACTGTATTGTCTCTGATTAGAGACATGCTTTTTCATCTTGAAATATTTGAATATCTTGGGGAGGCAGAAACCACAAATACATGCAGTTCTTCTAGATCAAAGTTTCTCCACCTGGGCACTGTTGATGTTTTGGATCAGATCATTTATATTTTGTAATGTCTGCTCTATGCATTGTAGACTGTTTAGTATCTGCCAGTAACACTCTCCATGCAATTGTGACTCTCAGAAATGTCTTCATGTACTGCCAGAACCCCCCCTTGGGGGAGGGGGTCAATTGTCCCAGTTGGAAACCACTGTTCTAGAGCTTTGCATTTTTTCTGAAGATAACCATGTTAATGTTAAATCTTTAAATGTTAAATTAATTTCCATTAATTTAAACATCTTTTAATACCATGGGAGTGTAAATCCCATTGTGTGGACCCCTGGCTTCTAGCATCTGAAATGTCAAATTCGTATTGCCAGAAACTCTCCTTTTCCTCTGCTAAGTTACAAGTTCTCAGGACCCTGTGCCAGGGAAACAAATCAATAAAATTGGCGCAAGAGATAATTTTAGTTTACCACCCTAGGTAAGCTATCTTTCTCCTCTGTTGGCCAGTAAAATTGTCTCTTTATGTTAGTATCATGGACACTGAAAAGAGGGAACTGTAACGATTAGGTGTAATGTCAGTGTCATTGGAACTGAGCTTTAAATAATGGAATCGATTTTGAAAAGCAGAGAAAAGGGCAGTGTAAGAACAGCAGGGGTAAAGGCATACAATCCAGAAAGTACAGGGAATTTTGAAATGGCAGTGAGTAGTTCAGTTGGCATAAAAATGTGGGGCAGATGGAGAGGTTCTTGAATATCAGATTGAGGAACTATTTTAACTAGTGATCTAGGCAAAAGGTGATGCAGACCTGAATTGAAGTGGTGATAGAAAAGGTGAGACAGAAAAGGTCACTGAGGAAGTGGGACCAGGGATGAGTTGTGAGAGGAGTCTAAGTGGCCCTTCATCCTGGGTGAATGGGAGAGTCACTCAGCCTCCGAACAGAATAGAGGTCAGAACAGAAATAGGAGTTTGGGGAAGGAAGATAAATAACATTTTCTAGTTATAAAAAAGTCTAACTCAACTGATTTAATTAAAAAAAACATTTTGGAGGCCAAAACCATGGAATTACTGAGTATTTAGAGCTGGACCATGACATTAAGTAGAGACCAGTCAGCATTCTGATCCCTTCATTTTACACAAGAGAAAGCTGTGGTTGAGACAGAGCCAATAACTAGTCAAGGTTCTATTCCCTTAACAAGTGACAGGCCTTTTGACTCCCACTGTCCCTACACCTGTGCAGTGTTGTATTCTACATTACACAGTAGAGAAAAGGATAGCTTTGGTTTCTGCTTTCTAAAAACGTTAGAACAATTTTTCTCTATATTTTGTGCCCATTCTAGTAAGGAATTTACCATAATGTAGGTCATATTGTCTAAAGCACAAGTGACATGCTTCAGGTTATGCTGTTTGTTTTTCTGAACCAACATTAAATACCATCATATAAGAGAAGTTGGTGACACTGTAGTACTGCGTGATGTAGCATCTAAACTGAGACATTTGTATTGGAGGTGCTTTTGCCTGCCTGGGACAAATGCTGAATAAGAAAAGATGAGGAACAACAGGCATAAACCAGGGCATTTGGTGTCCCTTAGGGAGCGTGGATCCTGCTCCTGCAATTCATCAACCTCTGTCTGGAAAAACAGTCATTTGATTTGGTTAAGTTTTTCTGCTGCTTTCTTGTGAAATGGTTTGTAGGCTAGCAAATTTATATTGATAGGTTTCTTTCTAGCTTATCCCAGCAGCTATATGGTAAGTCAGTTGATAGAATAAATGAATCACCAGCTAAGCTTATCTTTAAATGTGTAACAACCTTCTGGAAATTTAAATATAAATGTCATGAAAAAATCCGAGTGCTGTTCTGTAATCTCTTGTGAATTTTGGCATCTGACGTCAGTCTGCAAGTATGAGTTAAAGTCTTTTACAGTTGTGTTTATGACAGCCTCAAAAGTCTCGCCCATGATTGCAAAGACTAAAGTAGGTATGTGCTATATGCATTCTGCTCATACTGATTTATGATACATCTCTCACTCAAAATCGAAAAAATGTCCTCGCATTTACAATTTAAAAAATTTAACCCTAGGCAAAGAACCAAGAATGGTACAATGAACACCTGTACTGTGCCTCTATCTAGATTTACCAAGTATAATTATTTGCCAAATTAGTTTTTCGTGCCATGTCACCACTAAACAACTTTTATGTCTCAGAAACAAGGGCATTCTAGGTAACAACAAAAAAATTATCACCACGCACAAGGAAGTTAACTTTGTTACTGTCTATTGGGTCCATATTCAGATGTTCCCTGCTGTTCCAACAACAATAAATATGTTAAATATGAATTTAAGCCTCAATGCCTTAATCCGGGGTTGCATTTAGTTGCCTTGTCTGTAATTCCTTACATCAGGAGCAGTTCCTTGTCCTTTTCTTCCCCTTTCATGACTGACATTTTGGAATATCCAGACTAGTCCTGTTTGCAGGCTTCAGTTGGGATTTATCTGGTTGTTTCTGTGATTAGATTCAGTTAGACCTTTTTTGCAGGACTATCACATAGGTGACGTGTTGGTTCTCAGTGTATCACCTGCCACCCTCCCATACACACCATTTTAAAGTAAATTAACAGTTTACTTAGTATGTACTATGTTTACCTTATACTAACTCAGTTTCTTTTATTTTACAATGTGCTAGACAATTCATTTACTAGTAAACTAGTAATTTAAATTGCTGAAATTACAATAATTACAGATCTTTAAATTGATCAGTTGTAATGATTGAGGCCTTGTTGAAGGGTTATCCTGAAGGGAGCTCCCTTTTAGACATCAGAGTTGCCTGTTTTCAGCTTTCACCGGTGACAAACTTATAACCCTGGTAAAAGAACGAAACATAGAGCCTGGACTTGTGCTATGCATTCTTGAAAAGAATGCCCTATTGAAGTAGGGTGGCATTGTGCCACCAGAACAGGGCTTCTCATCCTGAATTCCAGAGAGACCAGATGGCAAAGGGTCATGGAGATTTTAAGATTCAAAAGAGAGAAAGTAACATTCTACTAAGGCATAGTTTTTATTTTCAAAACAAACATAAAACTAATATAGTTTAAGTTTCTTACTAAGGTAGTCTTATTTTTAAGTGATTTACATACTCTGTGAGTTGGCTGTGAAGCAGAACCCTAGCATTTCTACTCTTGTAACTAGGGAACAGCATTTTGAATTTTCAGCAGGACTATAGTATGTTATATGACGATGACTCAGCTGATTTCCCAGCTCTAATGGAATGCTCAAAACAAATTGAAACCTGGTTTTGGAATTTGTACTTTGAACCTTTGAGATATTTTCTGCAAACAGTGATTGATTGGATTTTGTATAATAAACAAGGTTAAATCAAGTCACTTGTTTGCTGTTCTTACTAGTGGTTTTAAGTCAGCTAACATTTATTAAGCAGCTTGCTGCAGTGATACTGAATACATTTATAATTTTGACATCTGTGTTTTGTTGACTTTGGGCCCTTCTTTTATTCTTTTGAAATTCCCCCTAAAACACAAATAGTGCTGGTGGTGCTTAAATGTGGTGGTGATTTGAAATGTATTTTTAAGCGTTACTTCACTCTCTGATAATTGGCCATACAAAGGGTGTTAGAGAAGTAGGTTTACTTAATATTCTATGTGTGATTCTCTGGGTGTAATGTAAGGCATATAAGCGAGACTCTTAACATGTCAGATAGAAAGGGACATAAAGTGTGCCTTCTCCACTCTGCTGCAGGTTAGTCATCCTCAAGCCACAGTTCTAAGCCTGGCACTTACTATTTCTTAGAAAGCTTTGCTTGCTCTCCTAGTGACTCTGGAATTTAAGTCCAAACTCTAGTCTGTGCTCAGCTATCTGTTTAGCTTTATGCCCTGTACCTCTTGTGCTATCCTCAACTCCTTTTTCTCTGAATGTTCCCTTCAGTTTCTCCCTCTTTTTTTATAACAACTTCATTGAGATAAAAATTAACCCTTTTAAATTATACAATTCAGTGATTTTTAGTATATTCAGAATTATGCAATTATCACAACTCCCTAATTTCAGAACATTTTAATCATCCCTCCTCCGACCCTGGAACAAAAAACCCTGTGCCCATTAGCATTCACTGCCCATTCACCCCTAACCCCAACGCCTGGCAACCACAGACCTATACTCTGTGTCTATGGATTTACCTACTGGGCATGTCATGTAAATGGAATCATACAATATGCGGCTTTCTGTGTCTTGCTTGTTTCACTTACCATGCTTTCAAAGTTCATCCATATTGTAGTGTGTTGTCAGTACTTCATCTGTGCCCATTTTTAAGTTTGGTTATATTTTTATTGAATTGTAAGAATTTACCTATTCTAAATATAAATCCTGTATTAGAAAAGTGATTTATAACTATTTTTTTTCCCATTATGTGGGTTGTCTTTTCACTTTTTCTTGATGTCCCTTGAAGCACAAAAGTTGGTACATCTAGTTTACCATCTTAACCATTTTTTGAGTGCACATTTCAGTGGTATCAAGCACATTCACAATGTTGTGCAGCTATCACCACCATACATCTCCACAGTCTTTCATCTTGCAAAATTCTCCCCTCCCCTCAACCCTTGGCAACCACTATTCTACTTTCTGTCTCTATAAATTTGTTCCACATACTGCATATAAGTGGAATCACAATGTTTGTCCTTTTGTGACTGGCTTATTTCACTTAGCACAATATCCTCAAGGCTCATCTACATTGTAGCACATCAGACAGTTGATTTGTGTGTGTTGATCCTGTATCCTGCATCTGTGCTGAACTCCTTTATTGTTCCAATAGAGTGTGCGTGTTCCTTAGAACTTTCTGTATATACTAGAGTCCTGGTGCGTGAAATTCCTGCAAGGGGGGGGGGGGTGTCCCTCAGCCCAGCCCAGCCCACCCTCTCACAGGAGCCCACAGGGGATGTCCAAATGACAGCTTAGGCCCACTCCCCATGGGGCAGTTGGACGTCCTTAGGGCTCCCGCTCCTGCCGCTGAGCTCACCAGCCATGAGCCTGGCTCAGGGCTTCTGGCTGAGCTGCGCTCCCCCTGTGGGAGTGCACTGACCACCAGGGGGCAGCTCCTGCATTGAGCGTCTGCCCCCCTGGTGGTCAGTGCACGTCATAGCAGCTGGTCGTTACACTGTTTGGTCAATTTGCATATTAGCCTTTTATTATATAGGATGGTCCTGTCATTTATGAATAGAGATAGTTTTCTAATTTCCTTTCCGATCTTGGCGCCCTTTGTTTATTTTCCTTGCCTAATTTTCTGACTAGAAGCTACATATAGTACAGTGTTGAATGGAAGTGGCTAAAGCAGACATCTTTGTCTTATTTCTAATTTAGAGGAGAAGCACTTGGTCTTAAAAATAAGTATGATGTGAGCTGTGAGCTTTGGGTACATGCCCTTTGTTAAGAAAGTATCCCTCTAGCCCTGGCATGTTTTTCTTTTTGTATTTTTAGTTGAGAAATACTTGATGTCTAACTTAGTATAAGTTTAAGGTGTACAACGTGGTGATGTGATATATTTAAGTAGTCCAATATAATTGCCACCAAATCATTAGCTAACACTTCTAGCATGTCACATAGTTTTTGTGTGGTGAGAACATTAAAAACCTAGTCTTTTTGCAACTTTGAAATATATACTATAGTATTGTCTATAATCACTATTCTGTGTATTAGCTCTCCAGAACTTATTCCTCTTCTACTTCTAAGTTGTAAGTCAATTCCCTCACCTCCTGGTAACCACCTGTTTCTGTAAGTTCATTTTTTATATATCTCACATATAAGTGATATCATACAGTATTTGTTTTTCTCTGTCTGGCTTACTTAGCATAATGCTCTCAAGGTCCATCCATTTTACCGCAAATGGCAGAATTTCCTTTGTTCTCATGATAAAATAGTATTACATTGTGTGTGTATGTGTGTGTATCACATCTTCTTCATCCATTGACACACAGGTTATTTCCATATGTTGGCAATCATGAATAATGCTGCAATAAACATGGGAGTGCAGATATCTTTTTTGTTGTTTTTTTTTTAATCCTCACCCAAGGATATTTTCTCCCCACTGATTTTTAGAGAGGGAGGAAGAGAGGAAGAGGGAGAGGGAGAGAGAGAGAAGCATCCTTGTGAGAGAGCCACATTAATTGGTGCCTCCTGCATGCCCCCTGGTTGGCTGGGGATGGAATCTGCAAACCTAGGTATGTGCCCTTCACTGGGAACCCGAGACCCTTTGGTGCAAGGGAGTAGGAGTGGGGTGTGGGGGAGTGGAGCTCTAACTATTGGGCAATACAGGCCAGCACTGCAGATATCTTTTTGATATTCTGTTTTTATTTCCTTTGGATATATATCCAGTAGTAGGTTTGCTGGGTCATTGGTAGTTGTCTCTAAAAATGTTTGAGGACTGTTCATACTGTTTTCCATAGTAGGTGAGCCAATTTACATTCCCACCAACAGTGCACACGGGTTCCCTTTTTTTCCCCATGTCCTCTTGAACACTTCTGACCTTGTCGTCTTCTTGATGAGAGCAGTTTTAAGAAGTGGCGGTTCTATTTTCTACTGTATGCTCTTCCTTCTTTGGTTGCAACCTTAGCCTGGTGTACTGTTTTGTATTTGGTGTCTTGTAGTTAACATTTAGTGTACGCTGCCCTAGCTGGTTTGGCTCAATGGATAGAGCATCGGTCTGCCAACTGAAAGGTCCCAGGTTCAATTCTGGTCAAGGGCACATGCCCAGGTTGTGGGCTCGATCTCTAGTGGGGGACTTGCAGGAGGCAGCCGATCCATGATTCTCTCTCATCATGGATGTTTCTATCTCTCTCTCCCTCTTCCTTCCTTTCTGAAATCAATAAAAATATATTTTTTTAAAAAAAACATTTAGTGTACGCTTATTATTTGCATCTGTTAAGCACTTGGTCTGCGTTACCTAATTTAATCTTTACAACAATCCTTTGGCCCTAACTGGTTTGGCTCAGCAGATAGAGCGTTGGCCTGTGGACTCAAGGGTCCCAGGTTCGATTCCGGTCAAGGGCATGTACCTTGGTTGCGGGCACATCCCCAGTGGGGAGTGTGCAGGGAGCAGCTGATCAATGTTTCTCTCTCATCGATGTTTCTAACTCTCTATCCCTCTCCCTTCCTCTCTGTAAAAAATTGCTGGGGTCCAACCCCAGCAGGTCCAGGGGTCCCCAAAGGTATGGACGGAGTCAGCGAAGAAGGAATGACATGGAGACAGCGTTCAGTTGATCAGCAGCCTAGCCAGGATCTCCAACCAAGTTCTGGTCTGGATCTCCAGCGAAGTTCTGGTCAGGATCTCCAGCCAGGTTCTGTGTCCATGTTCTCTTGCTAGGTTCTCCAGCCAGGTTCTGTAGCCATGTTCCCTCACTAGGTTCTCCAGCCAGGTTCTGTCCAGGTTCTCCAGCCAGGTTCAGTCACCAGGTTCTAGTCAGGTTCTCTTGCCATGTTCTATCCAGGTTCTATAGCCAGGTTATGTCTCTAGGTTGTCCCTGTTCGGGCGCCAGATGCTGGGGTCCAACCCCAGCAAGTCCAGGGGTCCCCAAAGGTGTGGACGGAGTCGGCAAAGAAGGAATGACACAGAGACAGCGTTCAGTTGATCAGCAGCCTATCCAGGATCTCTAGCCAAGTTCTGGTAAGGATCTCCAGCGAAGTTCTGGTTAGGATCTCCAGCCAGGTTCTGTGTCCATGTTCTCTTGCTAGGTTCTCCAGCCAGGTTCTCCAGGTTCTCCAGCCAGGTTCTGTAGCCATGTTCCCTCGCTAGGTTCTGTCCAGGTTCTCCAGCCAGGTTTGGTCACCAGGTTCTGTAGCTAGGTTCTTCAGCCAGGTTCTGTCTAGGTTCTCCAACCAAGTTCTGTAGCCAGATTCTGTCCAAGATCTTTTGCCATGTTCTGTCTCGAGCAAAGTTCTTCTGTCTCTAGGTTCTGTGTAGGTTCTGTCTTCTAAGTTTTGTCTTCTAAATTCTGTCTCTTGCTGTCTTGTTACATCTGTATTTATACCAGTTGATTCAATCCTATCAATCTCTATTACAAAGGTTAGGGCGTTTCTTATCTCCATTCCAGGGAGTAAAGATTATGTAGCTTAAGCATGATTGTTCATAGTTAAAGTGATTAATTACCCACCTGGCACTTAGTTGAGGGGTTTTATTCCCTCCCTAACTTCAGGGGAAAATCCCTACCTGGGGAAACAACCTTTCTCAGAGAGGAGACCTTGGTTAAAACACATAGTGCCAAGAAGGTGAGCAAACATATTAAGAACAGTATGCCATATATGCCAGGTCCTTTGAAACAGCAAGGATGGACCGGCTCCCGGCAAAAAAATCAATAAAATATATTTTTTAAAAAAAACAAATAAAAAAAAAAAACCCTTTGAGGGAGATACAGTTTGAGACCGCTCATAAATGAGGAGATGATGACTGTAGAGAAAATAAACAACTTACTAACACAGCAGGCTGTGGAGTTGCGAGTTAAGCCCACTTCTCTCTGTCCTTGGAGCCAGAGCTCTGACTGCATGCTATGCTAAAGGGAAATGCTTGTTTTTAAATAGTACATTGGACTTACACTGGTCCTTAAAGAAGTAGAATGTGGGTGGAAGAGTGAAGAGTGTATGTTCAGTGGTGGTGATGGGGCTAGAGAGTTAGTAAAAGCAAAGAAGCAGGAATTCGCATTTATTGGAGTGCTCAGTGCTGGGGAGCACAATACAAGTAGAACTGGTTTTTGTTCCCAGAGCTGCAATTAGTCTTATTTGGAAGAGTGAGATTAACATCTGAAATAATTAGAAAATGAGCATTGTTTAATTAGAGGTCAAGGGTGAGGTTTGTATCAGTTGGAAAGTAACTAGTAATTAAGATAAACCTCAAAGAGGAATAGAATCTAGGAGGGTAATTTAGCAAACCGGATTTTGGGTCAGCCTTACCACTGCCTTGTACCATATAACTTACTTAGCCTTTCTGATTCTTAGTTTCTTTAAGTGTCAAATGGGAATAATATCAGTACTATGTTTCAGAGTTGTGGGTTCAAAATGGGTAATATTTCAGAGCATTTTGTACACTATAGAATGCTTCTGTTATTATGGGAGTAATTTCTAATCTCACCAACTGTCCTCAACCTGAGCTTTTTATTTTAAAATAGTTTCAGACTTAGAGAAATTTTGTAAGAATAGAGCAAAGAATTCCTGACTATCCTTCACCTCTATTCCTCAACTGTTAACACTTAACCACATCTGCTTTTTCATTCTCTCATTAGAAAGATTTTTTAAAATTGATTTTTAGAGAGGGGGAGGGAGAAGGATAGAGACACAGAAAACATCGATCCATTGGTTCCCCCCTACATTGAGCCAAAACTGAGTCACACCGGCCAGGCTATTCTTGTACATTTTGCCTATTAAAATTAGTAAATAAAAGTGGTATAGCATTATAGCTTTAATTTGCCTTGATTAGAAAGAAAACCTAGCAAGTTAACTTAAAAATTGAATTAGGTTTATACTAACAAGCGCAAGTTCGGTTCAATATCAGAAAATCTATTGTTACAATCCTATATAATAAAAGCCTAATATGCTAAGTGTCCAGTTGTCCGTTCAACCAATCAAAGTATAATATGCTAATGATATGCTAAGGACACTCAGCCGTGCGCTGTGGTGTGCACTGACCACCAAGGGGGCAGACAGTCGACTGGTTGATCAGTCGCTATGAGATGCACTGACCACCAGAGGGAAGATGCTCCTACCGGTAGTTTAGCTTGCTGCTGGGGTCCAGCCAATCTGGACTGAGCAAGACGGGCCAGACCCACCCTGGAGCTCTCCCACAGTCCTTCCCCGGCTGGCCAACCTCCCGCATCCCTCCCCGACCCTGATCGTACACTGGTGGGGTTCCTCAGCCTGTCCTGCACCCTCTCAATCCGGGACCCCTCTGGGGATGTTGGAGAGCTGGTTTCGGCTCGATCCTGCAGGCCAGGCTGAGGGACCAGGTCTCTAGTTAATTATATCAGCAATCAAAAGTCAAAAACCACATGACCACTATGATTAATACAGTGAGATCTCCCTTCCTTTGGTACCTAATCCACCTCTTTGCCTCTGCTCCCTCTGCCACAATCACTATGAATACATATCCTTTCTTTTTACACGAATGGTAGTGTACTGTGTACTTTGTCATGTGCCTTGCATTTTTCCTGATGAGTTTTTTTTTAGAAGGACGTTTTTGCTCATTTCTGTTAGCTTTCTAGATACCTTCTATTTCGTTTAAAAATGAACTATTGAATTCCTCAAATGTGCGACCTCACAGCTTAGCCTATTCACTATTTGGGGTCTAGTTGTTTTTCCCACACCACTCCCCCACAAACATTCACAAAATAAAAGTACTGGAATTGCTGTGTTAAAGACTACCAGTGCCTGCTCCCTCTTGTCAAAACCAGTGGCTGTTCAGTCTTTGTCTTTGATTTCTTTGCTGTTCTTGCCCCTGATCACACCCCGCCATGCCTCTTGGAACTTGAATACTTTGTGTTTCCTCAGTACATTCCATTGTGTGTTCTTGTAAAGGTGGAAGGAAATAAGAAAAGGATTGTGGAGGTGCAGTCTGGGGAAGATCATTTAATGCATCTAAAGGAAATGAACTTGTTCTCTGTGGCTCCTGAAAAGAGTGAATACTTTGCTTGGGAGGGGAAAGGAAGACCATGGCATTTTTTTATATTTAATTTTTTATTGTTGACACTATTGCAGATGCCCCTGATCCCACCCCACTTTTGCCAAACTGTCCCCCCTATACTCACCACACTGTCATCTTTGTCCATGGGGTATGCAAATACTTTAGCTAAACCATTCACCTTCCTTTATCTAGTCCGCAACCCCCCTTCCCTCTGACATTTGTCAGTCTGTTCCATGTATCCATGCTGGTTCTATCTTGTTCGTCAGTTTCTTTTGTTCATTAGATTCCACATATTAATGGGATCATATGGGATTTTTCTTTCTCTGACTGGCTTATTTAGCTTAGCACAGTACTCTCCAGGTCCCTCCATGCTGTCAAAAGGTAAGAAGAGAAGTTTCTTCTCTTTTACAACCATGTAGTATTCCATTGTGTAAGTGTATCATAGCTTTCTTGTTGTTGTTGATCTTCCCTTGAGGATATTTTTCCATTTTGAGGGATGGAGGGAGGAAAGGAAACTGGTAGCCTCCTGCATGCACTCTGGCCAGGGATGGAGAGTGAACCCACAACCCAAGTACGTGCCCTTGACCAGGAATCAAACCCTCTACCCTTCAATGTGTGGACTCATGCTTCAGACACTGGGCAGTACTGGCCAGGGCTACCACAGCTTTTTTATCCATTCATCTGATGGGGACTTGGGCTGTTTCCAGATCATGGATATTGTAAATAATGCTGCTATGAACATAGAGGTGCATATGTTCTTTCGGATTGGTGTTTGAGGATCCTTAGGATATGTACCCAAGAGTGGGATCACTGGTTCAAAAGACAGTTCCATTTTTAACTCCATACCATTTTCCACAGTGGCTGCACCAGTCTGCATTCCCACCAGCAGTGCACTAGTGTTCCCTTTTCTCCACATCCCCGCTAGCACTTGTTGACTTATTGATAGTAGCCATTCTGACAGGTGTGAGGTGATACCTCATTGTAGTTTTAATTTGCATCTCTCTGATGATTAGTGACGTTGAACATGTTTTCATATGTCTATTGACCTTTTGTGTGTCCTCTTTGGAAAAGTGTCTATTCAGGTCCTTTGCCCATTTTTTAATTGGATCGTTTGTCTTTCCTATGTTGATTTGTATTAGTTTCTCTTATATTTTAGAGATTATTTATCAGATGAATCAATGAGGAATATGTTCTCCTATACAGTGGGTTTCCTTTTCAGTTTGTTGGTTTCTTTTGCTGTGCAGAAACTTTTTATTTTGATGTAGTCCCATGGTCGGCAAACTGCAGCTCGCGAGCCACATGCGGCTCTTTGGCCCCTTGAGTGTGGCTCTTCCTAAGCCTTAGGAGTACCCTAATTAAGTTAATAACAATGTACCTACCTATATAGTTTAAGTTTAAAAAATTTGGCTCTCAAAAGAAATTTCAGTCATTGTACTGTTGATATTTGGCTCTGTTGCCTAATGAGTTTGCCGACCATTGATGCAGTCCCATTTGTATATTTTCTCCTTAGTCCCTTGCCCTTGGAGACATATTGGCAAAAGTATTACTCCTGAGAGATGTCTGAGATTTTACTGCCTATGTTTTCTTTTAGGGTTTCTATGGTTTTGTGACTTACATTTAAGTCTTTTATCCATTTTGAGTTTATTCTTGTGTATGGTGTAAGTTGGTGGTCTAGTTTCTTTCTTTTCTTTTCTTTTTTTTTTTTTTTTTTTTTTTTTTTTTTTGCATGTACCTGTCCAATTTTCCTAGCATCTTTTATTGCATAGACTGTTTTTACTCCATTATATGCTCTTGCCTCCTTTGTCAAATATTAATTGACCATAAAGGTGTGGGTTGATTTCTGGGCTTTCTGTTTTGTTCCATAGATCTATATGCCTGTTCTTGTGCCAGTACTAGGCTGTTTTTATTACTGTGGCCTTGTTAATATATTTTGATATCCGGCATTGTGATCCCTCTAACTTTTTTCTTTCTCAAAATTGCTGAGACTATTTGGGGTCTTTTTTTGTTCCATATAAATTTTTGGGATATTTGTTCTAGATCAGAGAAGCATGCCATTGTTATTTTAATAGGAAATGTGTTGAATCTGTAGATTGCTTTGAGTAGTATGGACATTTTAATGATGCTAATTTTACCAATCTATTAACATGGTATATTCTTCGACTTGTTTATTTCTTCCTGTGTTTCTTTTTCAGTGTCTTATATTCTTCCAAGTATAGGCCTTTTACCTCCTTGGTTAAGTTTATTCCTTGGTACCTTATTATTATTACATTTTAATACAATAGTAAATGTTTTCTTAGTTTCTTTTTCTGCAAGTTTGTTATTGGTGTATAAAAATGCCATCCATTTCTAGATACTAATTTTGTATCCTGCTACTTTGCTGAATTCATTTATTAAATGTGTTAGTTTTTTGGTGGAGTCTTTAGGGTTTTCTATGTACAATATCATGTCATCTGCGAATAACAACATTTTTACTTCCTCCTTTCCAATTGGGATGCCTTTTATTTCTTCTTTTTTCTGATTGCTGTGACTAGGACTTCCAGTATTATCCTATCTAATAAAAGAGCAATATGCAAATTAACCATCACTCCATCACTCTGTCACAAAGATGGCAATGGCCATGGAGCTGGAGCAAGCAGGAGGCTTGGGTTGCCCCGGTGATGGAGAAAGCCAATCTTCCTGCCTGCCCTGGCTGGCACTGGGCTCCACTCAAGGCTACAAAGTTTCAATTATAGAAGATAAATAAATTCCAGATACCTGCTTTCAGGCAGTCTTGGCCTCTTACAAAGTTTCAATTATAGAAGATAAATAAATCCCAGGGGGAAAAAAGGGGAGGCTGGGAGCTTCAGCTCCTCACCCAGGCTGGCCAGGCACCCCAGCAGGGACCTCCAACCTGAAGGGGGTGTGGCCAGCCTGCAAACTGCCCTCAGCCCCTCACCCAGGCTGGCCACACTCCCATGGGGTGAAGGTCCCTGCTGGGGGGCTTGGCCAGCCTGTAAACAGCCCTCAGGCCCTCACCCCAGCTGGCCGGGCACCCCAGCGGCATCCCCACCCTGATCCGGGACACCCTTCAGGGCAAACCAGCTGGCCCCCACCCGTGTACCAGGCCTCTATCCTATATAATAAAAGGGTAATATGCAAATTGACCCTAACAGCAGAATGACTGGGAATGACTGCTCACTATGACACACACTGACCACCAGGGGCAGACGCTTAATGTAGGAGCTGCCCCCTGGTGGTCAGTGCACTCCTACATGGGGAGCTCTGCTCAGCCACAAGCCAGGCTGGAGACTGCCAGCACAACAGTGGTGGCGGGAGCCTCTCCCGCCTCCTCAGCAGCACTAGGGATGTCCGACTGCAGCTTAGGCCTGCTCCCCGTTGGCAAGTGGACATCCCCAAGGGCTCCCGGGCTGCCAGAGGGATGTCTCACTGCCACCTTAGGCCCGATCCCTGGGGGAACGGGCCTAAGCCAGCAGGTGGACATCCCCCAAGGGGTCCCAGACTGCGAGAGGGCACAGGCCCCGCTGAGAGGACCCCCCCGCCCAGTGCACAAATTTTTGTGCACCAGGCCTCTAGTGTTGAATAAGAGTGGTGAAAGTGGACATCACTGTCTTGTGATCTTAAGTGAAATGCTTTTAGTTTTTGCCCATTGAGAGGCTGTGAGTTTTTCATATATGGCCTTTATTATATTGAGGTATGATCTTTCTATTCCCACCTTGCTGAGAGTTTTTGTTATAAGCCGGTGCTGGATTTTATCAAATTGCTTTTTCTGCATCTATTAATATGATCATGTAATTTTTATCTTTCATTTTGTTTATGTGATGCATCACACTCATTGATTTGCAAACATTGTACCAGCCTTGTGTTCCTGGAATGAGTCCCACTTGGTCATGGTGTATGCTTTTTTTAATGTATTGCTATATCTGACTTGCTAATATTTTTGTTGAGAATTTTAGCATCTATGTCAGCCGTGGGCAAACTACGGCCCGCGGGCTGGATCCGGCCCGTTTGAAATGAATAAAACTAAAAAAAAAAAAGACCATACCCTTTTATGTAATGATGTTTACTTTGAATTTATATTAGTTCACACGAACACTCCATCCATGCTTTTGTTCCGGCCCTCTGGTTCAGTTTAAGAACCCATTGTGGCCCTCGAGTCAAAAAGTTTGCCCACCCCTGATCTATGTTCATCGGGGATATTGGCCTGTAATTTTCTTTCTTTGTAGTGTCTTTATCTGCATTTGGAATTAGGATAATGCTGGCCTCACAAAAAGCATTTGAAAGCCTTCCCTCCTCTTGAATGTTTTGAAATAATTTGAGGAGGATAGGTGTTAGTTTGTCTTTGAATGTTTGGTAAAACTTGCCTGTGAATCCATCCAGTGCAGAATTTTTATTTGCTGTGAATTTTTTATTATTGCTTCAGTTTCATTAGTTGTTATTAGCCTATTCAGATTTTCTGATTCCTCCTGATTGTGTTTTGGAAGATTTTATGTCTAGGAATTTGTCCATTTTGCCCAGATTGTCCAATTCATTGGAATATAGTTGTTTATAGTATTTTCTTAAAATCCTTTATATTTCTGTGATGTCAGTTATTCTCATCCTTCATTTCTGATTTTACTTATCTTTTCAAAGAACCAACTCTTGGTTTAATTAATTTTTTGTCTTTTTTTTTTAGGGACTCTGTCACTTAATTTGTCTCTGATCCTTATTATTTCCTTCCTTCTGCTTTTCTTGTTTTCTTTCTAGTTCTTTTAGGTGTAGAGTAGATTGTTTGAGATTTTTCTTGCTTTTTGAGGTGGGCCTGTAACACTAAGAACTTCTTTTGCAGAACTGCTTTCTTTGTGTCCCATTGATTTTGGGTTCTTTGTTTTTATTCATTTATTTCTAAGTAATTTTTTATTTCTTCCTTGATTTCCTTGGTAACTCATTCACTATTCAATAACAATAAGTTATTTAGCCTCCATGTTTGTTTTTCAGCTTTTTTATTGTGGTTGATTTCAAGTTTCATGCCATTGTGATCTGAGAAAATGCTGATATGATTTCAATCTTCTTGAATTTATAGAGACTTAGTTTGTGCCCTTACATGTGGTCTATCTTTGATAATGTTCCATGTGCACATGAGAAGAATGTGTAATTGCTGCTTTGGGGTAAAATGTTCTTTAAATTAAATCCATCTTATCCGCTGTGTCATTTAAAGTCCCTGTTTCCTCATTGATTTTTTGTCTGGAAGATCTATCCAGTGATGATAACGGGGTTTTAAAGGCCCCTACCATGACTGTGTTGCTGCCGGTCTCTCCCTTAAAGTCCACTAAAATTTTTTATATATTTAGGTGCTCCTATATTGGGTACACATATGTTTCAGGGTTATGTCCCCTTTTTGGGTTGATCCCTTTAGTATTATGTAGTGACCTTCTTTGTCTCTTTTATGGCCTTTGTTTTGAAGTCTATTTTGTCAGATTTGAGTATTGCTACCCCAGCTTTTTATTCATTTTCATTTACATGGAATATTTTTTTCATCTCCACTTTCAGTCTGTGTGGGTCTTTTGTTATGAGATATGTCTATTTTAGACAGCAAATATATGGGTCATGTTTTCTTATCCATTCAGCTACCCTATGTCTTTTGATTGGAGCATTTAGTCCATTTACATTTAACGTTATTATTGATAGGTAGTTATTGCCATTTTTTTTCTTTATACTTCTATTTCTCTGTCTTTTTCTTCATCTTCTTAAAGCAGACTCTTTATCAGTTCTTGCAATGCTGGTTTAGTGGTAATGTACTCCTTTAGCCTTTTTTGTCCAGGAAGCTCTTTATTTAACCTTGAATTTTAAATGATAGCCTTGTTGGATAGAGTAGTCTTGGGTTCAGGTCCTTGGTTTTCATTACTTTGAATACTTCATGCTACCTTCTGGCCTGAAGTGTTTCTGTTGAGAAATCAGCTGGCGTTCTAATGGGTACTCCCTTATAGGTAATTTTCTCCCTCTTGCTTTAAGATGATCTCTTTGTCTTTAATCTTTGTCATTTTAATTATGATGTGTCTTGGAGTGGGTCTCTTTGGGTTCATTCTTTTTATTTATTTATTTTTTAAAATATGTTTTATTGACTTTCCATAGAGAAGAAGGGAGAGGGATAGAGAGCTAGAAACATCGATGAGAGAGATCAGTCAGCTGCCTCCTGCACACCCCCCAGTGGGGACGTGCCCACAACCAAGGTACATGCCCTTGACTGGAATCAAACCTGGGACCCTTTAGTCCGCAGGCCGAGGCTCCATCCACTGAGCCAAACCAGTTCAGCTGGGTTCATTCTTGATTGCAACTCTTTGTGCTTACTTTACTTGTGACTTCCTTCACCAGCTTAAACAAGTTACCTATCATTATTTCTTCCAACAGGTTCTCTATTCCTTGCTCACTTTCTTCTTCTCTGGTACACCTATCATGCAGATATTATGTTTCATGGTGTCCCAAAGTCTCCTTAAAATATCCTCCTGCTTTTAAATTCCTTTTGCTGCTCTAATTGGGTGTGGGGGTGTTTTTTTCCTACCTTGTCTTCCAAATTGGTGATTTGATCCTCTGCTTCATACAGCCTACTTTAATTCCATCTAGCATATTCTTGATGTCAGATATGGTATTCATTTCTGACTGTTTCTTACTCATGGTTTCTTTGTCTCTTTTCATGCTGAAAAAGTTCCTTGTAGTTCTCACTAAGTTCCTTGAACATCCTTATAATCATTACTCTGACCTCTATGACTGATAAATTGCTTGCCTCCATTTCAGTTAGCTTTTTCTGGAGAGTCCTCCTGTCCTTTCATCTGAGGGCTGTTTCTTTGTCTCCCCATTTTAGCTGTCTTTTTGTTTGTTTCTTTGTATCAGATAGAAATGCTGTGATTCCCAGTCTTTGTGGGGCAGCCTTATGTAATAAGTGTCCGGTGGGACCCGGAGGCGTACTCTCTTTGATCTCCTAAGCTGGATGCTCCTTGTGTAATGTTCCTTATTTGGGCTCCTGTTGTAACTGGTCTTGATTGTGTTGTCCTGTTCATGGGTGGGAACTCCCTCAGACTGTCTGACTGTGAGGTTCAACCCTGACCATGTTGTGCGAGCTAATGTACAGATGCTGACAGAACAAAACAAGAGACAAAACAAAAACATACAAGAGACTCCAACAACAACAGTAAAAACAACCACAAAAGAAAAGAGAGTTAGGAAAGCGAAAGGAGGACACAAATAAAAAAAAAGAATAGAAAAGAAAATTGAAGGAAATGGGGGGAAGAAAAAAAGAATATGAAAGTGAAAAATAAAAATAATGAATAGGAAAAGGAAACGAGTAGAGGAAGGAAAAATTATGAAAAGGAAAAAAGAATGAAGAATTAAGAAAAGGAAAAAAGAGAAGGAAGACAAAAAAGTAGAGTAAGAAGATGAAAGATAAAAATAAGAGATGAAAAAAAGAGAAAAAATAATAACGCAATAAAAAAGAAAACATAAAGTAATGAAAAAGAAAAAAAGCAAAGTGGAGGTCAGCAGAGTTTAGTGCCTGCTGCGATCTCCCTTTGGATCCTGCTCTTATGTTTACTGAGGCTTTTTTGCATGCCAGTTATGGGCTTCCTGGGAGGTACTTTGGTGCTAGCCACTGTCAGAAGCCTTCCTTTTTTGGCTCTTGGGAACCTGTGTGAAGCTTCAAGTGATCCACAGTTTGTGGCTGCCTCCCCAGGGCTTGGCTGTGCACGGACGTGTCCAAGCTGCGCTCCAAGGCTGGTTTTTTAGCAGCATGGGACCCAGGGTAGACCATGAGTTTGAGAACCAGATTTAAATCCTGGCTCCTCCCTGTACTGGATATATGACTTTGGACAAGTCACTTAACCTTTTTGAGGTTCAATTTTTTTTCGTGTATAAAAGGGAAATATATTTACTTACCATTTTTTAAAGTAACAAATGAGAAAATATACATAAAGTATCCAGCATAATCACTAACACTTTAATCACTGAGAGGTTTATTCTCATTCCTAGGTCCAGAATTTGCAGATTTGAGGTATCCTGCTTCTAATCTTCAGGGGATGAATGATTGCTGGCTGGAATCTTATCTTTGTGGAGCAAATATAATGGATCACTTAGACCTATCAGGTCCATCAACCTTACTCCTTTTAACACATTGTATGCGGGAAACGTATTTATACGTTTTACTTATACGTTTTACGTTGACTGGTAGTAGAGCGCAGGACACGTATTAATACGTTTTTTATAGACTAGCGGTAGAATGCGGGTAACGTATAAATACGTAAACTAAAGTTATCATAATTTTACTGAACGTTGCCATTTGTGCAAAAAATTAGCAAAAATGGCCCACGCCACCTAATAGCGCGCGATAAAAACTACCCACAAACAATGTGTTAATAGATACCTTAAATGGTAGAGCCATATGTCTTAAATGAGTCTCTACTAGCATTTAAGTCAGCCGTGGGCAAACTACGGCCCGCGGGCTGGATCCAGCCCGTTTGAAATGAATAAAACTAAAAAAAAACAAAAAATCGTACCCTTTTATGTAATGATGTTTACTTTGAATTTATATTAGTTCACACAAACACTCCACCCATGCTTTTGTTCCGGCCCTCTGGTCCAGTTTAAGAACCCATTGTGGCCCTCGAGTCAAAAAGTTTGCCCACCCCTGATTTAAGTCCTGAAAGCGGAAGTGTTTGGGCATAGGTGGAATTCTATATAATAAAAGACTAATATGAAAATCAACCAAACAGCGGAACAACTGGTCACTATGATGCACACTGACCACTGGGGGGCAGACGCTCAATGGAGGAGCTGCCCCCTGGTGGTCAGTGCACTCCCACAGGGGGAGTGCTGCTCAGCCAGAAGCTGTGAGCCAGGCTCAATGCTGGCAAGTGCAACAGCAGTGGCGGGAGCCTCTTCCGCCTCCATGGCAGCACTAACGATGTCCAACTGCCATCAGTTAGACATCCTCTGCAGGCTCCCGGACTGCGAGAAGGTGCAAGCTGGGCTGAGGGGACCCCCCCCCCCCGCCCCCGAGTGCATGAATTCCGTGCACCAGGTCTCTAGTATTTATTTATATATGTTTTTTCCAGTTGGCTTTCTGAAGAAAATGTAGGAAAAGTGGTTAGTTGGCCTTGAAGAACAGAATTTTTATCTCTATGCTTACTAGTATAGTAGCAACTGATATTGTAGTATTTCTTTGAGATGTCATATGGTACTTCTTTTAAATACTAAAGAGACCATTTTTGGCCAGGAAAACACTTGCTTAGCCTCATCAAAAAGCTTTTAAAATGAAGTTTGAGAAGGGAGAAAATATTCCAAATAGATAGCATCCTATGGAGTAAAATTAGTGACATAGAAGATTAGAGAAGGATGTGCCTATGACTCCCAGAACACAAAGAACAGATGCTGAAGATTCCTGACCTTTTCTACATAATAAATGCTCAATGTAATCTTGAGAAAAGTAGAATAAATGCAGGGGTTTTTTGGGTGCCACTGAGAATTGGTGAGAAGAGTTCATGACTGGGCATTTGAATGCTTCCTAGAGGCACTATGTTAAGTAACCATTTCTCATTTAATCTTTATAAAAATGTTATGAAGTAGATATGTACAGCAATTTACTCCCAGTTTTAGTACAAAAACTGTGACTGAAGACAGTTAAGTATTTAGAGCTAGTAATCAACTTTTGATGAGTAACAGGACAATGATATAATTTAATTACTTTGTTTTCTAACCGTACTCTTTCTCTCATATGCTATGGCTGGCTTGATCCTTGACTTTCCAGGATAGCAGTGCGAGTGAGCACACTCTCATTACCTCCCTCACACAGAATTTGGGAGCGAGTGAGTCATGGTTACAGTTGGCACCAATATATTTTGCTACTCTGTTAGCCACATGACAGTTCTACTCTGAACAAAGGACAACGAAATATAAGAAGTAGTCATCCTCTTCCTCCAACTTCTGATAGTAGCAGTAATTCTTCACTGTGCTAAATGATCATCAGTCATACGTGGTGTCATTCATTTAGTTGTTCACTGTCTACCTGCATCTCCACTGTCTAATCCAGGGGTGGGCAAACTTTTTGACTCGAGGGCCACAATGGGTTCTTAAACTGGACCGGAGGGCCGGAAAAAAGCATGGATGGAGTGTTTGTGTGAACTAATATAAATTCAAAGTAAACATCATTACATAAAAGGGTACGGTCTTTTTATTTTTTATTTTTATTCATTTCAAACGGCCGGATCCGGCCTGCGGGCCGTAGTTTGACCACGGCTGGTAATCCATCAGCAGAGCCATCCTGAGTTTCGTGTAATCTCACTTCAGGTCATCCACAGTAACCCTTCCAGTTTCTTATGTACTTGCCAATCTCTTTCGTTTTATTTTCTAGTCTTATTCCTTGAATCTTACCTTGTCTGCCTTCTATTCATAATGTCCCTTCTGGAAAGCTTTCTCAAGGCAGAGTTTAGGTACTTTCTCTTTGTGTATTGATTTTTTTTTCAAGTATCTGACGATTTTTAGTTGTCTATTGATATTATGAGTGAAGGTTTAGGTTCTAGACCAAGGGTGGGGAATGTCCAGCCCACAGGAAGTACACCATAAGGCCCAGAAATCATTTGGTCTGGCCCTGCCAAGGCATTAGGGGTGAGTTAATTAAATGTTTGACCAAATATAGCAGGCTCAGTTTTACATTGATAATTTTGCATGGTTCATGAATGATGTTGTAAATATCCAAATGGCCCTTGGCAGAGAAAAGATTCCCCACCCCTGTGTAGACTGTATGGCATTAGTGTAGGTTACTGGAGTGTGTTCCCCTTAACTTTGGTTAACTTCTATTACCCAGTAGGCTCCTCCCTCAAGCAGGAGGGCTGATGCTGTGCTCTAGGTATGGTTGGCAGGCTTCACTTTAGGGTGTGAGGGAGGGGAGTGGCCGTGGTTTCCAATAAGAAGGCTTAGTTTCTTATTTTCTTTTTTTAATTTGTAAGCACCTTTTCTTTGCCAGATCTTTACTCAGTAAAGTCTTCATTTAGTATGTTCAAAATGTAAGGTTTAGAGTCTATAGAAAGTGTGTGTGTTTTTTTTGTTTTGGTTTTAGGCTGGTTTCAATTGCAGCTACACCTTTAGCCAAATAGTCATGGGAATGGAAAGTGCTTGGGAGGAGTTGAATCCCAGCCTTTTGAATCCTAGGGCACTTCCGCTCCATTCCTATTTCTGCTCTTCCAGCTCTGACCTTGGAGCCTCTCTAGAGTGCCACCAGAGGATGGCACATACATTCATTTAGGACTTTTGTGTTTATTCTTGGGTTGGGGCTACTTTTGCTTTTGTTTATTTCTCAACTCTGAATAGATTTATTACCTTTTTTCCTCCTATCATTTCAGTAAGATAAATGGAAAAGAAGAGGCAAGCACATTAGCCTAGTCTATCATTTTGAAGTCCTGAACCAGCAGTTCTTTTGACAAGTTTGAGTATTTGTGATTTTAAGAATTAAAACAAGCTTATTTAATGAATGTATTGTTTCACAAGTATTTATAGAATAGTTTGGAATGCTTATAGAATGTGAAGTTATTGTAATGTTGAAATACATCATCTGTGTATGACTAACTTGTATTTTAAAAATGGTTATAAAGCTTTTTAGAGCAAGGACAGCCATAGATACCCCAAATACCTAGGCAGGAGAGGATTGTGGTGCAGTTCCAGGCATTGCCATTAGCTAGTAGTAAATTATAATTGGGGTCAGAAACAAGGTAACTCTAATTGTTTCCCAGACAAAAAGGACTGTCTGGCAAGATTGTAACATTTGTTAATTTTAGGTTGTCTTCCTTGATATGATCTATCTATCTATCTATCTATCTATCTATCTATCTATCTATCTATATAAAGCCTAATATGCAAAGTGTCCCCTTGGGAGTTTGACTGGGAGTTTGATCGCTCACTATGACATGCACTGACCACCAAGGGGCGGTGCAGAGCGAAGGAAGGCCCGGGCCAGCAGCCAGGGAAGGGAGGCTCCGGCCGGCAGCCGGAAGGCCTGGATCGGCTCTGATCACTGGCCAGGCCTAGGTACCCTACTCGTGCATGAATTTTGTGTGCCGGGCCTCTAGTATTGAGATAAAACCTCTATTACATGTGGTTTACTAAAGAAAAGGACTGTCTGGTGGCCCTATAGTTAGATTTAGGTTGCAATTTGTGCTTATTTTAGTGAATGATAAAAGAATAATTTGCCATGTCTGTACTTGTAATAGAGTGAAAATGAATCTGTATGCAACATTATTTTTATTTCTTAATACGTTTTGGGAAAGTTAATTGCAACTGTATGGTTCAGGGATTTAGTGCAAGAAGAAGAACAGTTGATGGAAGAAAAGAAAAAGAAAAAAGACGACAAGAAAAAGAAGGAAGCTGCTCAAAAGAAGGTAGTATATGTATAAACTTTATATTAAGCAGTTTAAACATAAATTTAAAAATAAAATTATTCTTATCGAATTTTTAAAGCATTTGATTTAATGTTTTAACTTCAGTGGAGTTTCATTTTAAGCTTTAATGTCTTTGACTATGCATGTATAGTAACTTGCCAAATGCATACAATTTAACACACAGTCATTTAATCTTGCCAATAGTTTTTTCAAAGGTAAGTGCTTTGTATAGGTCTTTATCTTCCTGTTAGCTGTTGCTAGGTTTTCATAGTCCATCATTTTGTAAGTGAGAAGAGCATGGAATTGGTAGCTGCATAGAGGGGGTTTGAAAGCTAGCTCTCCTATATAGCATGCAGGACAGTATGGCCTTAAACTTTATTTAGCCTCTCTGGGCCTCAAAAGTTTTTTTACATTTTGTAAAATGAGAATTAAATTAAATGAGATAATGTAATACATACACATAATGATACACAATTGAAAATAAAATAATACATGAATATAGTAATGAGGGAAACATTAATGCACATAATAGGAAATAAAGTTCAATTTCTTTTTTACTTTTTATTTAGTACCTGGACTGATCTTTAAAATTTGCAGTTTATATTAGGATATTTTAAATAAATCTAAGATAATTTGTTGCAAAAACTCTCTAGCCAATACATCATCAGAAACTAATTAAAGCAATACAAATTACAAAAAATAAAAGATTATATTCATAATTACAAAATTTTTTACAAATTAATACTACGGGCTTATGACAGTTAACTAAGCTGGCTCTCGTTTACTGTATCAAGGTTGCAAGGCCTTAACATGTTCTGAAAGACTCAGTGAAATTACTATCCCATTTTTGTCTTCTAATGAAAAATTATGACTTGTTGATATATACATAACTCTTGTGCCAGGCACTGTGCTAGGAACGGGATATATACTAATGGCAACATATCGCCACATTTAAAAAATATATTTTATTGATTTCTGAGAGGAAGGGAGAGCAGGAGAGAGAGAGAGAAACATTAATGATGAGAGAGAATCATGGATCGATCGACTGCCTCTTGCACGCTCCCCATAGAGGATCAAGCTCATAACCTGGACATGTGCCCTGGCTGTGAATCGAACTGTGACCTCCTGGTTCATAGGTCAACACTCAACAACTGAGCCACACCAGCCTGGCATATCTTTACATTATTTAATAGGGAAAATCATAGGATACAAAAATATGGTAGATAGGGAACGGTTGAAGCATGGAGAGAAGGGCTTAACTGGGCCTGAAACGGGGCAGGAGAAATTTTTTTGGAATAGAAATTAGCCAAGTAAAGAAGGAGCTGAATACAAAAGGATTCCAAGCAGACTAACCTCAGAGGAAAGCGTCCATAGTCTCCTAGTAAACTGTGGGTTTTAATGGGGAGGGAGCTAAGGGTAGAAATGTCAGGTGACATTTAGGGGGTGGGCGGGTTGGTGGTAGCTATCAGCTCTTTAAGGGGTTTGGACCATTGAGTTTACCTTGGCAAATTGTGGAATTGAATTGGAAAGGGTCGAAACTAGAAGCTGAGATGCTGGTGAAGGGACTATTAAAAAAAATCCACAGAAATTTTTGAAAGGATATGAAGGGCGAGGAACCTAGATTGACTCTTAGGTTCCAGATTGAGTGACTATAAGTACATTTTGGGAGCAGTTAACCATGTTAGAAGACACACAGAACTGGTCATCCAGCAACGTTGATAAGATGTTGGAATTTAACTCTTGTTTATATCAATTAGCCTATGGTGAATTGGTTTCACTTCACTCCTTTCCCTGAAGTTCCCAGAACCTGTCCAGGACTTTAAGTGAGGATTTACTTTAACCGGGGAAGGGCGGAGTACAGAGGACCATGGAGGAGGATTAAGATTGGGATGATAGGTGACTCCTATCATTGGCCTTTTGGTTGCTCTCAGGAGTGACTATTGTCATAGTTAGGGTTTGGAATAGGTTTCTAGTTCAGGTATCCCTGCTTTTTGAAAGTTCATGTTGTACCACTTTGCTTTTATGAAGACCTACATTAGTATTATAGTTTTGGCCTTGAATTTGATGATGCCATAGGCCTCTGCCAGAGACCTGTGATATAGGATGGTCTTTGCAATCTGATCAGTCTTGGCTCAGGATTTGTTATGAACAAGTTGTGTCCTCTGTAAGTAGTAAGACTGGGGAAGATTTATCAGACTCTCTTAGATGCTGTGAAGCCCATTTACTTAGTGAAAAGAACTTATAAGAAACTTAATAGGTTTGTTGAGGAAGATTTATTTATTGATGTAGAATCACTACTTTAGCAAGCACCTGAGATCCCTGCTTCTAAGGAATCTTAAGATTTAGCTGGTAAGTCAGGATGTATGTGAAATGCTTTAAAAAGAGGCCTAAGGTATTTTATAACAAAGCATGTTTATTTCTCTATTCACTCACTTCAGTGAGGAAATTCTAAGAAAAGGAAGGTTGTGTTTGTAAAATATGTAATATGAGTATAATATTTAAGTTGTAACATACAAATTATGGCTCTAGTTGTTAATATGTCGTTTTTTCATATCCAGTCTCTAAATCACCTGTGTCTTTAACACATAAATAATGATTTTTGTGCCATTTGGCTTCTCACCAGATCTGAAGTAATAGCTTTCATCCCTGCCTCACTGTATGGTTCTAGTCTCTCATCTCAACCATGTCCTAGAACCATCATCAGAGGCTTAATATGGGGAGTGTTTCCTTCTTTGGCCAGACCTTCAGCATTGGTAGGGTATTCTGTATGTCCCAAAGACACAGTGATACCTAGTCACTGAACACAATGTAAAGGAAAGCCTAAGACCTCTACTGGTAAGTGTAGTAGGCTAGACTGCCACTAGAGTGAGGCTGTTCTTCAAATTAACCAGCTTACAACTGAATTTAAATACAACCTGTTGGTGAAGTGAGGACAGCTGGTATTTCTATAGGCTGTTACCAAATAAATAGAAAAAACAAAGCAAAACAAAAAATCCTCAAGGGGGTACACTTAAAGCCCATATGAAAGACTGTGAGTCATAGGAGTTTCTGGACAAGTTTCCTCGAGCTTGTCTGTTGTAAGAGTAAGCAGGTGTATCCAGGTAGGTGACAGACATCTACATAAGCCAAGTAGGCAGGCCCATTATATAAATGTTGGAATTCTCTAAAGGAAAGGCAATCTGCCTGTTTCATGCAATCTGTGTACACTTAAAAAAAATTTTTGTATTTCATTTCTGAAAAAGATTTCAGATACTATATTCGTGTTTATATATATATGTATATATATGTACTATATTCGTTTTTATGTATATATAAAACTCTGGCATTAAAATTAGTTAAGTGGCTACCATGGTTTTATCAGGGTGATGAAAATAGGTATGCAGTTGAAATCTACTTCCTCAGCTGGTGCTTTCCCAGAACTCAGTACCATGGCTTTATGCTTTGATGCAGAACCTTTTTACACGTTTGCCTTATTTTCACAATCTAAAGGTAACTTTAAAGCTGGAAATAATAGTCATTTTTATAAGGCATTTAAAAGATCTTTATGCCATAGATACAGAAAACATAGTTTCTAGTAGCCTTTATAGTCTTTTAAAGAAAATTAACTTCAGACCACAGGTTATATTTTTATTTTAAATAAAAAACCAGATATCACAACTCCTTATATAAATAACCAGACACCAACAAGGCTCACTACAATGTTTTTATTATGATAGGTTTTCTTATTTTGTCTATTATTTAAATAGAAATTTATTTAAATTCCTTCTTAAATAAAAATTACACAAAAATTACATGATTTTTTGCCGAAACCGGTTTGGCTCAGTGGATAGAGCGTTGGCCTGCGGACTGAAAGGTCCCAGGTTCGATTCCGGTCAAGGGCATGTACCTGGGTTGCGGGCATATCCCCAGTGGGGGGTGTGCAGGAGGCAGCTGATCGATGTTTCTCTCTCATCGATGTTTCTAACTATCTCTCTCCCTTCCTCTCTGTAAAAAATCAATAAAATATATTTTTTTTAAAAATTACATGATTTTTTTATGTTTCAGCCCCAGTACATCTCTATGAATAGAGATAACTTTGTTTAAAAAATTTTTATTTTTCAAAAGCCTGTTTTACATCTAAGAAGTATGGCTATTTACTTATCTTCTGATTCTAAGATTTAGAAAATAAGTTGGCATAGCATTGAAAATATAGTTTCTGTACTTAAAAAGGGGGAAACAACTGTAGCAGTAAGTTGTTACCATACATATACATACAGGTTCTGTTCTTAGGAGAAATTTCTAGAGGAAATCTTGAATATGCAGTAAGGAGGAAAAAGGAGGTTGAGAAATGGGTTAATTATAGAGGGGATAATTTAGTATAACCTTTACTTTAAGTTTGTAATTGTAGTTCCTAGAAAGCATTTAATTGTTGAGGGCTGGAGGAAAGCAACAATACAAATTGGGATCTTATTTTAATCGAGACAGTTTTGTTACTGTGTTAAGAGCTGAAGGGACTTTTATAGGCTTTGTGGATTCAAATGTGCTCTATTTGAATTTAATTGAGACTTCATTCTCTTTTGGAAATTTTAGTGTTTACTTTTCATGTCTCCCAAAGACCATTTTGTTCTGAGACTGGGTATCATATTCAGCAGTCTAAGTAGCAGGGTTGTCGTGTTTTTCAGTAAGCTAGGTGGAGCATTGCACTCATCTAGGGTGTCCCCTTACGGTTCTGCCCCTTATTCTAACTTCCTACAGTCAGATGCCGCATAACGATGTTTGGGTCAATGACTGACTGCATATACAACAGTGGTCCCGTAAGATTAGACCGGAGCTGAAAATTCCTATCTCCTAGTGACGTGGTTATAGCATGGTGCAGTACACAAATACCATTGTAGCAGGTGGTATAGGTTCGTAGCCTAGAAGCTGTGGGGGAATAGAACTTGTCACCCCAAAATATGTCTCTTTGGCATAAGGATTATTTTAGGCTGGTTTATTTTAAGAAACAGCAGATGTGGGATAAGTTCTGAAAACCAAATAAAGTTACCCTGTGTAACAGACATTTACATTGTAAGGGAAATCTCCATTTGCCAGGGTGTCTCCCTGCCTGTACCAGGAAGAGGGGATGACCTTATCTCTAGAAACTCTTATTAATGGGGAAGATAATGACAAAACTGCATAACCACCTTAACCCTGGTTTACTGTGCTTTTCCTGGAACCTTCATCACTGACTACCGCCAACCCCAGCATCTTCCATGTTTACTGAAGATGTTATTTAAGGTGGTGGGTCCAGCTATTTTGGTGAGACCTAGTTTTCCTGGATATTCTCCAATGTATCCAGGAGGTATCTGTGTTATTAAACTATTTTGGTTTCCTTCTATTAATTTGTCATTTATTATAGATGTCTCAGTTAAGAGCCCAGAGGGTAGAGGAAAAGTTATTTTTCGTCTCCTGCAAAGCAGTAGGTTATACCATACAGCCTAGGTGTGCAGTAGGCTATACCATCTAGGTTTGTAAGTGCCTCTGTGATCACACAACCACATCACCTCACAACGCAGTTCTCAGAATGGATCCCCGTTGTTAAGCGGCACCTGACTTTTCTTTTTAGACTTATTTTAGTTCAGCAGCTCTGGGTTCTAGACAGGGTGCTACTTGCTAAGAAATCATAGAAAAGTTCCCTTACGACTAACTATCTCATTTAAAACAGGTGAATTGAACTATTATTTCCTTATTCTAATACCTGGCCTTGTTAAGACATTGTAGATGACTAGAAAGAGAGAAAAAAGCAAGACTGGGAGCAGTTACTTGCAAATATGAGAGAAAGGACTGAGCTCGGGGGGCTGGTAGCAGTGGCTGCTTGTATCTTTTGAATGTTCTCTGTATGCCAGACACTGTGCTAGGCACTGTTGATGAGTTAAATCATTTTACCCTCCTACCACACTAGATAGGAGTTTTTGTTCTTGTCTTATAGATGAGGAAACCAAGCTTTAGAGAAGTTAACTAATTTTGACCAAGGTCACAGTGTGTAAGTGGTAGAGCCAGGACTCAAAGCCAGGCGGTCTAATTCAGGCTCTGACCTCTTAACCACTGAGTGCGCTTAGGGATGAGTTGGGACAAGTGGTGCAAAGCCCAACAGAAGGAAAAACACCTAGCATGCTGGTCTGCCCCCTGGCTAATGCCTTCATTAATGAAGTGAGGCAGTTGTGGTCATTACTTGTGGAATCACAGTTCAGGTTTGTTTGTTTATTGGTTTGTTTTCTTGCTTAAGGAAGAAAAATGTATTCAGAAGGAATCATTCTGCTGCTAGACTTTTCAGAATTCTTTAATTCTGTTACGCAAGAAGATCTGTATAGCAACACCTCACGTTTGAATAGTGTTGTGTACTTTCCAACTAAAGATGTTTTTATTTTTTATTTAAGCTCATAATAGCCCTGAAAGGCAAACGGTACAGATTTTCCCCCCTTACATTTGACGAATTAGGAAGCTGAGACTGAGAAAGTTTAAATGACAAGGTCATTTACAAGTCAAAAAGAAACAGTTGAAATTAGTTTTGTTTGTTTTTTAACTTGTTTTTTTTATTGCTTAAAATATTACGAGTAGTACATTTGTCTCCTTTTTTGAAATTAGTTTTAATATATTCTATGGAACCCAAGATATAACTAAAATATTACTATTTTAACATCTAATCAGTATAAAATATTGAAATAGTTTCCTTTTTTAATACTAAATAATAGCAATCTGCTATGTATTTTATACAGATGAATTTGGACTAGCTATTTATCAGTGGTCAGCAGCCATGTCCGAATAATGGCTACCATTTTACACAGTGCAGACAAACACTCAAATAGTTTGAGTGATATGCTAGGTCCTGGATCAGTTCACAGAAATCTATTTTACAAAAATGGAACTCTATCAGTTCCATCTTCTCCTCATCCGTTAGGAGCGCTTGGATTCTGTGACTTAGATTTCTTCACTATATTAATCCATGTTCTGATGGGCAGACACCGTCAGGTGTCTCTTTGTTGCCATTCTCTATAGATGACAGGCAGCTGAATGAGATTGATCACTGTTCTGAAGCAACATGGAGCTTTTCCAAAGGAGTTGCAGGCTAGGTGTCCTTTACGTTGTAAGGTCTAGAAGAGCAGCACTTTGTATCTTGGAGTTCAGTGATGTGGTCATGGTTCTATGTACTGTAACTTAGTTTCCTTTGAAAGTAAATTATGGAAGAGATGGGAGAGTTTTAAAAAAAAGATTTTCAACTTGTAAAATAATTTTTATGCTAAATTTTTGGCTTTAGAAAACTGTATGTTATTGTTTGATGTGACACTTCTATACTTCAAAGTATTTATATACCGAGTTCTCTCTAATAAGACTGTTTTACTACTGCTAGATTTTTAAAACAGTTTCTCCAAAAATAAATTAAGTGTTCATGCTAATTGACTCATCTTTTGCCATTGTCTTTCCATCAATTTTTTAAAAATACTTGATCCATATAAAGTAAAAGATGGGCCTCCATTATTTAACATATCACTAATGCTCTAAAACTTGGTAAAGCATGTCAAAACCTGGACTGATTCTGGCTCTCCGGGAAGAAAGATAATGTTTGGTGTGTCTTCAATATTAAGGTAATTGCCAGATAGTTCTTTACCATATAACTTTATAATGATATGGTTAAAAATTGGTATTTTTGTTAACAATAATTTTATATGACAAAGCAAATGTGAATTATTAAATCAAGCCCCATGGCAGGCAGTTAAGAAATGTTTCACTTAGAAATAATTTCTGGATATCAGTTACAATTCAGCCTTTCCTTGACTTCCCTGCCTATCCTTGTGTCTTTTATTTTTAGGACTCCCATACAATTGGTCTTAACCACCGTAAGGAAGCCGTATAGTGCCAGAGCCCCTCGCCCTGTTGTGTCACAGACAGTGGAAGTAGGGTAGGCATGGAAAGCAGGGCTCATGTCCCTGTGAGTTTACCTTCTGAACATGGATATTTTAATGAATTGTCAGATATGTCAGAAGTGACATGTATTTGAAAATTTTTCCCAATCAAAAATACTCAAAAGTTAACTATGTTTAACTGTAATAGCAGCCTAATTATTACTAATTTGGCTAAAGTGTTATCTTCAGCTTTTCTTTCAGAAAACTTAATTCATTTTTTATCATTTGAAACAACAATTTTTTAAGCCATTTAAACGTGCAGACCTCATTAGATGCATTAATGGAAAGGTGATGATTATATAAAAATCATTTAAAAATTAAGTGATAAATGCAGTCCCATTTTTTACTGTACATTGTCATACCGTGTCTTCTCTGCATTGCATCTATAGAAACATTTTTTTTAAATTTTATTAATAAACATTGTATCAGAGACCATCGGGCACATATATGGGAAAAGCATGCTGTCTTTGCCTATCTTTTCCAATGTATTTCACCTAAATGACAAATTCCTTATAAAAGTGTATATGTCTTATATAATAGTAATCTATTAGCATTTTATCATAACAATCCATTTCTTTCAGTTTCATATTTACATTGTTTTTTGTTTGTTTGTTTTTATTTTAGGCCACTGAACAAAAAATCAAAGGTACGTTTAAAGCTATTTTTATTCTTTTTTACTTTATTTTTATTCACCTCTAGGGTGGGAGAGAGACACGAGTGAAAGAATCAGAGGGGTGGGGGCAGACTTCTTCAGAGGCACCACACTGGAGTTATCCTTTGGGGTTCGTGCTTTATTGTGATGGATATTACACTTTTAGAATAAACTGCCTCAGGACCTATTTTACAGCTGTCTCTGAAGATGAACACCACTTCCTAACAAACTTCCTTGGTTTAAGTATGTGAGCACAGGGACCTTTCCTTCTGTCTTCCATCAGAAGTCTTATCTGGGGCTACCTCTAGGACTCACCTCGTCCCTTGCTTTATTTCTTGCTGTTGTCTGTATACATTGTGTCCTACTCCATCGTGTAAGCAGACCTGACATCCACTCTATATTATCACTGAAGATAGGAGATTGCTAACCTTATGGTCATTTGTACCAGGTTGAACAGCTCCCAGTATATAGCAGGCAAAAGACTTCAGGGAGGTAAGGTAACAGGAACTGACTTCCTCTCAGATCCTAAATCAGGAATTCTTCACCCTCCCAGGAGTTGACTTACCTGCTAATGAAATGTGTAGGGCTCTCAGATGCTGAACTTATTAGGCATAAAGATTCTGAATTTTTACTCTGAGCTGTAGGGAAAGTATGTGCATTTGGTTGATACACAGTCAGTATTGCCTATTTTAATTTGTGGTCAGTGTTGGTGAAGGTAACATTTATTAGGTACAATTGTATAAGAGTGAACAAAAAATAGTTGTAGCTTATATTTTATTGGAGAAAGTGGCAATAAAAGGGCATACCCAAACATGATGTATAATATGATGTGATTTGGTTAAAGTAAAAATGTCTGAATTGTCCTGAAGTCTAGAGGGGTAATAATTAGCTTAACACAGTGGATTAAGGAAGGCCTCCTTGAGGAAGACCTTGAGGTTATGACTCTTAAAAGATGAAAGAGCCAGTCCAAAAAATAAGAATGAAAAGGCAGAGGGATCAGCATGGTGAAGGCAAGAGATAGGCAACAATGTGATGTTATGCATAGTGGTGGAATTTCTAGAACATTAAATACCCAGTGATAAGTGGACAGGTTGGAAGGGTTTCTCTGAAGAGATAGGTAGGGGTCAGGTAAAAGAGAGCTTCATATCCTGTGTGTACCAAGATGGGACTTTTATGGGCAGCTAGGAGCTACTGAAGAGTTTAAGAGGAGTGACATGGTTGGTGTTTTTTGTTCCATCTTTAAAGCTCTCAGTCATTGTGTGTGGAGAGTGTTGGCTGAAAGATGGAGCTGAGAAACAGAAAGGCACTCAGAGCAGAGGAGGCAGGTGGGCAAGACAAGGAAATATTTAAGGAGTGATTATAGGGGTGTTGGGAAGTGGCAGAATATAGGCCTGGAGGTAGGCAGACGAGTGCTTATGCTGGTTGGAGGGAGAGCCAGCAAAGGTTTCTGCATTTAGAGGTCCTGGTTATAAGCTGTGCTTTAGGAACATCTCTTTGTCAGTCGAGTTCAGTGTCACCAATAAAAGCAGTACCAGAGAGGGTAGGGAAGGCATAGAAAGGGTAACAAAGATCTCAGCTGCCGTCTTGTCAGTAGAGGCTGTGAGGCATAAACAACAACTGGTGAGATCAGAAGAAGGATTGAAGGTGATACATGGCTTTGAACCTGGATGTCTGAGAACATTGCAGGGATGTAGAATGATGTTGGGAGGAACGGTTGTCACATTACTTTAATAGGAATGTGAGCAAATTTTCTTAAAACTCCACTTCCTCACACCACTCTTTAGTTGTCCCTTGCTCTTTGCTTGAAGACCAGACTCCTCTGGTTGGCTCTCAAGGCCCTCTTTAATCTGACTTCCCATGGTCTAACCAACCTGTTTCCATCACTCCCTTACACTTTTCAGAGCAGTCTTCTCAGCCAAGGATGCCTTTTAGCCTTTCTAACCGGCTCGGAGCTTATCTTTCAGTCGATCGCCCCGACTGCCATTCGTCCCTCCTTTTCTGATTTCTTAGGACGTGATGATGTGTCTTAACTTTGGGGCACTTGATTATGTTCTCTCTTGGATTTTTGACTGGATATCCCATGGATATTTGTATCTCCAACATAACCTTTCATTACCTATTGTTTGTATCCTTTCCAAATATAAGTCATCCTTTTAGATCCATACATCAAATATGAACAGATTTGAATCTCCTGAGAATGTCAGGCTTCAGAATGCATTATGTTGTTTTGCCTGCTCTTTTACTCACTCATTCTTACTTTGATAGCAGCTACCTTCATAATTGGTCATGTTTGCTCCGATTCATGCAGGTGTGTTGCTGACCTTTGTGCTATGTGTAATGCCTATGTGGTGCTTATGGTTTGAGTTCATGGGAATTAGAGATTACCAGCTGGAAACTTGTGGGACAGGTTTGGCCCACAGTTGGTGGTGGTGTTTACTAAACTCTGTATTTTGGGATAATTTATGATTTACAGAAAAGTTGAAAAGATACTACAGAGAGTTTCCCATCTACACCTCACCCAGTTTTTCAGTTACTGACATCTTCCATTTCTGTGGTTCATTTGTCAAAACTAAGAAACCGACAGTGGCACTAACTGAACTCCAGACTTGATTTAGATTTCACCGTTTCTTCCATTAATGTCTTTCTGTTCTAGGATCCAATGCAAGACACATGACACATTTAGTTGTCATGTCCTCCCAGTCTCCTCTGGTCTCCATAGGGTGTTTGTATTATTATCCTTTAAATTTTTTATTGCTAGCATTAAAAAATTAGGAGACACCCCTCCCCCATCCAAAATTGCAGTTTTTATTGCAGTTTGTACTGTCAGCATCATTTTTTTGTCTTTCTGTATTAGAAAGTCTATATAGAGCCCAAGGTTAGTCACATGTGGCTATCGAGTCCTTGAAATGTGGCCGAGAAGCAGAATTTTAATTTTATTGGTCTGCATGTCTAGAGCCTTCTTGATTGTTGAGAGTCAAACTGAGCATAACTAGTTAGTGCAGCACCCCTGTGGGACTCTGCGGTAATGAGCTGGTTCTTCCTAAGGCTGCTGCCATTTCCTGTTAAGTAACACCCACCAATGTTGCTGCCGCTCAGTGGTTCAGCTGCTTGTATGAAAGTTGGATTTTTGTAAAGTTTCATAAATTAAATTCTTGACCAGCTTTTTTATGTGTAGATAACTAGATGGTTATTTCTTGGTGCAATGGATACATGATTCACCTAATAAAAACATGGGCTAGTGTAATGAGTGGCAATGAAATTCTTGAAGGTTTTACTTTTGCCTTGTGACTTGAACTTTAGAAAACTGTAAAGAGCAGGGATAGTTGAATGTTTGACTATTTGAAATATTTTAAAAATATAATTATTATGGCCCTGGCCGTGTAGCTCAGTTTTTAGAGCGTCATCCTGACATGACCAGGTTCGATCCCCAGTCAGGGCACATACAAGAATCAAACAGTGAATTCATAAATAAGTGGAGCGACAGATCTGTGTTTCTCCCCCTCCTCTCCCCCTCCTCTCTCTCTCTCTCTCAAATCAATAAATAACAGTTTTAAAAATGGTACATTATGATTATTTCCTTGAAACAACAGTGTTGAAAAATTTACAGTGAGATACAGGAATAGATGGACAAATTTAACACGCCCTGTGGCCTTTATCATGTAGGGCACATGCCTGGGTTTCGGGCTCAATCCCCAGCAGGGACGTGCAAGAGACAGCCAGTCAGTGATTCTCTCTCATCATTGATGTTTCTCTCTCTTTCTCTCTGAAATCAATTTAAAAAAAAAAAAATTAAAAGAAAGAAGTAATCCTTTTTATTGAATTTTGGGAAATGTTTGGGACCCAGAGGAGGAGCCACAGCAGCAGGCTGGGAATTCAGACTCTCCTTAGAAACCTGATGAAGAATAAAGGGCATTTAAAAAACAACAACAGGTTTTTAGTTCTTATTTTGGAAGCATGCTGATTGTACATTCCTTACAAAAGAACACACACTGCTGCCATTGCCGGTGCTGCTCAGTAGTTATAGCGTTGTCCCAGGCACCAAAAGGTGGCAGGTTCCGTTCCCAGTCAGGGCACATGCCCAGGTTGCGGGTTGGATCCTCTCTCCCGCCCTTCCTTCTTCTCTTTAAACATACATACATACATGCAGATTTATGTAAAAAAAAGTGCACTGATAATTTTTGACAGCTAATGTTTATTTGTCTATCTATCTATGAATCTATCATTCCAGTGCTTTCTTTAGGTGACTTCATAAGCAAGCTGTATTTCAGAGACTGACGAACTCAGAGCTCCTAAAGGAGGAGAGGGGAGCCTGGGATAGAAGCAGGAATAGAGAAAAACAGATTTGTTTTGTTTTCTGGTGGTCACATGGGGAAGCATAGTTTATTACTGCTGTTCTCATTCTGGATTAAAAACTCATGAAAATTGAATCAACATAATAAAACACATTTTTGTTCCTGCCACAGTTGGAAACCATTGTTCTTACTCAATTCTACGCTTACAATTTTTTTGAATCAAACACAATCTTATTGCTTAAATCCGTTGATCTAGGAAGTGATCAAAATACATGTTAAATCATTTTGGAGACATCCTGACATCTAACTGTGTACTTAACTGTGTGTGTTTCACTGTGCTTTATATACTCCATTTAGTTAAGGAAAATATTCTAAACATTTAATTACTAATAACAAATGGGCCCTGGCCGGTGTAGATCAGTTGGTTGGTTGGTTGGAGCATCATCCTGTACACCAAAACGTAGCGGGTTTGAATCCCGGTCAGGGCACATTCTCAGGGCACATTCGGAAGACAACCAACCGATCCATGTTTCTCTTTTGCTTCCCTCCTCTCCTCCCCTCCTTTGCCCTCCCCTCTCTTCCTCTCCTGACCCCCTTCTTATCTCTAAAATCAATTTTAAAACATTAAAAAATAAGCAAATGGGTACCAGTGATTCAGAATATGTACTGGAACAGGGTCCTACAGCTTAATGTCTTAAGAGTAATCCTTTTTGCCTTAGCTGGTTTGGCTCAGTGGATAGAGCAGCCGTGGGCAAACTACAGCCCGCGGGCCGGATCCGGCCCATTTGAAATGAATAAAACTATTGAAAAAAAGACCTTACCCTTTTATGTAATGATGTTTACTTTGAATTTATATTACTTCACACAAACACTCCATCCATGCTTTTGTTCCGGCCCTCTGGTCCAGTTTAAGAACCCATTGTGGCCCTCAAGTCAAAAAGTTTGCCCACCCCTGGGATAGAGTGTCGACCTGTGGACTGAAGGGTCCTGGGTTTGATTCCGGTCAAGTGCACATGTCCAGGTTGTGGACTCGATCCTCATTGGGGGCATGCAGGAGGCAGGCAAACAATGATTCTCTCTCATCATTGATATTTCTATCTCTTCCTCTCCTTTCCTCTCTGAAATCAATAAGAATCAATAAGAATCCTATTTAATAATAGACAAACATGGTAATTGACCATACCTTTGCTACACCTCCCATTGGCTAATCAGCACGATATGCAAATTAACCACCAACAAAGATGGTGGTTAATTTGCATACGTAGGCTCCAAGCAGCGGAGGGAAGACTGAAGGCGAGCTGGAGCAGCAAAGACGGAAGACCGAAGGCGGCTCCAGCCAGAGCAAAGGCCTGGGTCCCGGGTGCCGGAGGAAAACCTGTGCCGGCAGCCAGGAGAAGGGAAGGCCTATTGCACGAATCTCTTCATGCAACAGGCCTCTAGTAAAAAAATAAAGGAGTCATCTTTTTTTTTGAATTTTGGGAAATATTTGGGACCCAGGGGAGGGGCCATAGCAGCAGGCTAGGAATTCTGAGATTTGTGCATTGGCAATTACAGTATCACCATTTATAGGTAAAGTCAAGGCCAAGGAAAAGTTAAGTAACTAACTCTACTGGGCTTTACTGTTTCTTTTACTTTGAAAACAACCTTGTAGTTTAATGGAAGGCAAAAATAGGAAGGTTACACCATTGCCCATCCTCTATAATAAAAGCCAAATATGCAAATCTACCGAACAGCAGAACGACTGATCGGCGGCGGGCAGGGCCAGCAATCAGGTGGCGGCAGGCCAGCCAAGGAAGGTGCCAGCAGGCAGAGGGAGGGGACAGCCATGGCGGGGGGAGGGGGGCGACCGGCAGCGGCAGAGTATGATCAGGGGGCAGGGCTAGCCATTTGCCAGCTGGCGCAGTTCCCCAGTTGACCCACCAGTTGCCTCCCGTAGCGGGAGGCCAGACTACAGCTTAGGCCCGTTCCCCGTGGGCCTAAGCCATCAGTTGGACAACCCCCGAGGGCTCCCAGACTGCGAGAGGGCACAGGCCAGGCTGAGACCTCCCCTCCCACCCCCACCCCCACCCCAGTGCACGAATTTTTGTGCACCAGGCCTCTGGTGTTTTTCAATGAATGAACTAAAAACAAGGCATCTTTTGAAAATATTCCAGAAAGATTTTAGGTTTTGTAGTATTTTCCTTCTGATTTAGCAGAGATAAATAAAGAATTGTATCACCAGCATAATTGCATGAACCAGGGAGGATTTGACAACTTTGCCATGTGTGAGATGGTTGGTTTTTTAGGAATCATTAGAAGAAACTCTTAAATTGTTTCTTGCACCTTTGAGTGTTGATGAAAAAGGAGTTTTGAGGACCAAGCTAAAAACTAATTCTAACAGTTTTCCCCGTGCTTCAGGCCTCTGTGCAGTAAAAAATGTATACGAGCAAAACACCTGACTGCTAGTTAAGTGTGAAATGCTTTGCTCCAATTCTGAGGAAGGTGTAAAGCAGTAGTTCTCAACCTTCTGGCCCTTTAAATACAGTTCCTCATGTTGTGACCCAACCATAAAATTATTTTCGTTGCTACTTCATAACTGTATAATGTTGCTACTGTTATGAATCACAATGTAAATATCTGATATGCAGGGTCTTAGGCGACCCCTGTGAAAGGGTCTCTTCAACTGCCAAAGGGGTCGCGACCCACAGGTTGAGAACCGCTGGCACTGTAAAGAGACTTTTGACCCCTCCTCCCCCCCACAAAAAATCACGGCACCTCTGTTTCATGCATTCGTCAAAAGGATAAGAAAGCAACTTCTGATGGGCTTGGGCAATAGTTCCTTTCTAGGTGTTTATTGCTGATAAAATTTGATAAAATTATAGGACGCAGTATAACTATTGGAATACATACTACTAGATGATTCAGTTGGAGTCCCAGGAAGAAAAGTGTTTAATTTGCCGCCCCCCCCCCTCATTATTAAAAAATGTACTTCTTTACTTTTTCCTTTTTTAAAAAAAAGATTTCTTCAAATTGATTTTTAGAGAGAAGAAGGGAGGCGGCCGAGACAGGGAGAGAAACATCAATTCAGAGCAAAACATTGATTGGCTGCCTCCTGCATGCACCCTACTGGGGATCAAGCCAAAACCTGGGCATGTGTCCTGGCCGGAAATTGAACCAGCGATCTTTCTGTGCATGGGACAGCGCCCTACCAATTGTCACTGCCGGTACCAGCCATGTTTCATAATCTTGTGAGGTCTTGGGAAACAAAAATGAAAAATAATTGTGTACTAATTCATTACCCAAACTTAGGATCCAGAAAGTACCATTGTTTTCTTCAACATTTATGAAATATTTATTGTGTGACAACCCTGTTCCATGCACTATTGTACATGAACAACAAACTCAAGTCCTCGTCCCCACTGCCTTTCCATTCTCACCTTTGTTTTAGTTTAATAAAGGTAAATATATGTACCTGGCATCTCAGCTTACCACTTCGCTTTATCCACAAAGGCTTACGTTTCTTAACCACAAAGCCTCCTACAATAAGGAACTTTAGGAACTTGGGTGACTTGACAAAGGATTACTTTACTACATAGATTTTTAGGAGATATGAGGCACAGATAGGTTGTGACTTGGAGCGCATTGCCTGACCTTGTTCACATAATGTACACATAGAAAATGGTATCTGTGGGACTGTTAGAGTACAGGAAACAGTTTTAAAATTATTGTTTAAAACCTGATTCAGTATTAATGAGCCCATAGTTGGAGGCTGTGGGAGCATCCTGGAATTGTGTCCTGAACCCTGAGATTCTACCTTGGCACAATAAGTCTTCAGTTTCAAAGAAAACAAATCGGATGGATTAGCAAGAATAGCTGTATCAGTAATAACCAGGAAAGAGAAAGCACAAGACTAGGAAAAAAGACTGTATGTGCCATAATTTGCACTTGCATTCGGTTCTAATAAGAGTAGTAGCTGTGCGTCAGGATGCGTCCTGAGTGAGAGCTCTCAGTGCTGTATCCTTAGCAAAAATGTGCCGTATAAAACAGGACAGTCATTTCCCCCTTATCCACAAGGGACGTGGATCAAGACCCCTAGTGAGTGCCTGAAACCACGGAGAGTACTGAACCCTATATATATAATATGCTTTTGTTATATATATGTACCTGTGGGGGCTACTACTGTACTTACAGGCAACATTTGGCCAGCAGTAGAAAGCATTGAATGATCTACTGAAGATAATCCTGGAGTTTTAGCACAAACTCGGCATAGTGGTAAAAGTTCAGATTTCTGAGTCAGATGGACTTGAATTTGAATATTGCCTTTGTAGTTCTTATTTCTATGACTTGGACAAGTTCCTTAACCTCTAATCCTCAGTTTGACTCTGTTAAAAGGAAATAATCCAGGCAGCTTAATATTGTGGGGATGAAATGATATAACATAGATCTCAGGACCCAGAGGGTAATAGATGCTGAGTATGTAGTACATATATTATTAAAGATGCAAAGTGATTTTGTACCAAAGTGACTGCCAATACTTGGTCATTCCCTTATTCTTGGAGAGTTTAATTTTGCTTTTACAAGTAAGATGAAACTTAATTTATATTAGAAGGAACGTTGGACTGATGGTCAGATTTGGTGTTGCATTTCAGTTCTAGATGTTTGATCATGGGCAGTCTTTTCTGAGCCTTAGCTGCCTAATATGTAAAATGGAAATAATATTTCAAGTTTATAGAATCATGATGAGGGTAAAGAGATACCAGTTATATTGCCTGGCATCAGCTGACACTTGGTACATTTTCATTTCCACCACTATATTTGGTAGTATCCTAGCAACCTTTCAGCCCCTTAAAACGACATAAGTAGTTTCCCCCATCATTTCCAAGTTCATCCTCACCCACACTATGACTTGCTTTTTCCTCTCATTAAAGTAGAACCCATTCACATGGTGAGTCACAGTGCCGTGTCTCTGTCACAGTGCAGGCAATATGTCTTGCAGCACGAGAACAGGACATAATGTCCTCGTGTGCTTGTAGGCCAGTATTGGTATGTTATTGCCTTGACTTATATTTACTTGTTTATTGGTAAAATGGGATATTATATGTTTAATTATGTGTACTTTTTTCCTTTTTTAAATTACCCATTCTTGTTTTTTACCCATTTACCTCTTGGGCCTAGAGTTTTTGTTATCAATTTATGTGAACTCCTTGTATAAGAAGCTCATTAGCACCCCATCTGATGTATTTGATGCAAATATTTTCAACATTATGGATTATAATATATGTTGAAAGTTGTTCTGAGGTTGGGGTACCAGGTGGAAATATCTATCTTTTGCCCAATACCAGACACTCTAAGGAATACATACACAGAAGATTCAAATATCTGTACAGAAGAAGTAAAGCAAAATTAAAAAGTTATGCAGGGGTTGGGAACCTTTTTTCTGCCAAAGGCCATTTGGGTATTTATATCATTCGTGGGCTATAGACAAAATTATCAGCATTAAAATTAGGCTGCTATATTAGGTCAAACATTTAATTAACTCACCCCTAATGCCTTGGCAGGCCAGACCAAATGATATTGTGGGCTTTATATGGCCTGCAGGAGCTACAGTCTTAGCTGAAACTCCAGTCCTGAACTCTAGTGACTCTGTTGAAGGCTTCCCTGTCAGGCTTAACAGCCTTAACCAAAATAGCCCCTCCTTTCCTTCATTTGGGGAAAACAGGTGGGCAGTGGGAGGCCAAAAGGGAACTCCCATTTGACCCAGTAATCCCACTTCTAGGACTATAGCCCAAGAAATCAGAAAGGATATATGCACCCCTATGTTCATAGCAGCTAATTTACAATAGCTGAGGTTTGGAAACCACCTAAGTGCCCATCAGCAGATCAGTGGATTAGAAAACTGGAATTCTGTGCTGCTATAAAAAAGAAGGAATTCTTACCATTTGCAACAGCATGGATGGAACTGGAGAGCATTATGCTAAGCAAAATAAGCCAGTCAGCTAAAGATAAATATCACATGATCTCACTCATATGTGGGATATAATGATCAACTTAAACTGATGAACAAAAATGGATCCAGAGACAAGGTGGCATTGAGCAGACTGTCCAACCTGGGGGAGAAGGGGGGGGGGGTTAGAGGTCAACCAAAGGACTTATATGCATGCATATTAGCATGACCAATGGACACAGACACTGGGGCAGTGAGGGCTTGCCCTCGGGTGTGGAAGTGGCAGGGGGGTGGGGGGAGTTAATCTGGGGAAAAAGGAGACGTAATACTTTAAACAATAAAAAAAAGGTTTGATTCAATGAATTAGATCATATAATGTATGTGGATTTCCATACCTTAAGAGTGTGTAAAGCCCTGACCGGTTTGGCTCAGCAGATAGAGCGTCGGCCTGCGGACTCAAGGGTCCCGGGTTCGATTCCGGTCAGGGGCATGTGCCTTGGTTGCGGGCGCGTCCCCGGTGGGGAGTGTGCAAGAGGCAGCTGATCGATGTTTCTAACTCTCTATCCCTCTCTCTTCCTCTCTGTAAAAAATCAATAAAATATATTTTAAAAAAAGAGTATGTAAACATACAGATACATAGTCAATAAAATAATAAAACATAAAAAACTTTAATGACTTAGAAAAGTATTAATTTAAAATAATTTTTAAAAATAAATAAAATAAAAAATAAAAAAATAATAATTTTCATTATTGAATAAGAGTAAATAAAATTTGCTTCTACAAATTTAGAATCTGGTATATTTAGAACTTTGGATAGTAAATAGTTTATCTTTTACTTGAACATAAGACAATTGCTATGGTATTTTTTTCAATTAATAAACTTTTTTAGAACTTTTAGATTTATAGAATGATAGGATGTTTTTACATAAGAAATGTTATCAGAAAATGCATAAATGTAGCAAATATTAAAATCTAATAGTATTGGTTCATTTCACTGTTTCACAAAGTATGGAGTTTTGATTTGAAACACTAGGAAAATATTGGTTTAAATGAGTAATGCTTTCATTGTTAATTAAGAAAATTTTTTTCTGGGACAATTCAAAGTTTGCTTGCTTCCTTTAAATTTTGCAAAAGACAAGTTAAGTCACAATATGGCAAGAAAAAATATAATAAAAGTTTTTAGTGGGTCTGTATATTTTATACTAGCTGAATGAAATTCCTTCAAAATATTTGTTTGTTGTTACATAGGATATCTTTCCACATTAAGGACCATGTTGACTGAACTTACTTTCTGCTGACTCTGGCTTAATTTATAGCAGGGATTTGTTATTCAGCAGCACACTAACCAGCTACCATCATTGCCTTTCTGCTGTTCCTGATCATTCTTCCTCCCTCTCATTTACTGGTTCAAAATTTTTCCACCTCTTGAATATCGGTGTTCTACAATGGTTCGTCCTCAACATTGTTCTGTATTGTTCTTTGGATTCAGTCACCTCATATATGCTGACAGTTGTTACCTTTTTTCATTCAGCCGGTAGCTCTTCAGCATTTGCTGTGCGTGGAGTCGGAAATGCCTGTGATAAAGGGGAGGCGAAATAAGAAACCAGCACTTAGGAGCACATGCAGTTTAAGGGATACTTAAGAATTTTGAGAGCCACGGAGTCATAAAATGCTTCTAAGATTAGCTGAATCTAGGAGGGGGTGATTAGTTGTTTCCTAGGAAAGCAGAATAATAAGATTTGCAAGAAAGGTACCAAGGCATTTTAGGCAAAAGGGATATTATGAAAGAAGCATGATACCTTTTACAGAATTGCAGGTGTGGAAGAGAAGGAAATGTAGCTTGTGGATGTAGCAGGATATGAATCTGGAAAAGTGGCCATGCTAAGAACTTTAGATTAATTCTGAAAGCACTTTAATTATATAGAAAACTTAGGGCTGAGAGATGTGGGAAGAGGTAAAAGTGTGTATGGGTGGGTGGGTTGGAGGGTGTAATCAAGACTTGATCCAGAGAGACCAGTTAGGTTTTTATAAGAGTAAACTGATTCTAGCCTAAATCAAAGCAGTGCTGTTGGAGACAGAAGCATGCATTTGAATTATCTCAAGGAGGTATCTGCGGACTAGATCTAGTGGGATAGTGAGAACTGGAGGAAGATATCCCTGCTCAAGTAACAATAGATGGTGAGGCTGTTTACTGAAATAAATAAATAACTTCTCTCCCATCCTCCCGGCACTTAGGACTTATTCTTGCCTTTGCTTCTTTTCTTCTGTTTGCTATGCAAACCTATTCTTTTTGTTGTTGTTAATCCTCACCCGAGGATATTTTTCCCCCATTGATTTTTTTAGAGAGAGAGGAGAGGGTGGACAGAGACATCTAAACAAGAGAGATAGAGTGATTGATTGCCTTCCAAATGCACTCCCAACTGGATCTGAGATTTTTTTTAAAAAAATAACTATTTATTGTTGAAAGTATGACATTTGTCCCCTCTTTTTCCCCCTTGACCCCTTCCAGCCCACCTCTGCCCCCCCCACCCCCCCCCCGCCCCAGGCCTTCACCACCCCACTGCCTGCGTCCATGGGTGATGCATATATGCATACAAGGTCTTTGGTTGATGACCTCCTGCTCCCCTTCCCTCCCCGCCTTCCCTCCAAGATTCCACACCCTGTTCCATGCTTCCATGTCTCTGGATCCACTCCATTCATCAGTTTATTTTGTTAATTAGATTCCACATATGAGTGAGATCATGTGATACTTGTCTTTCTCTGACTTACTTCACTCCGCATGATATGGAGCCGAGGATTGAACCTAAGACTCTTTGGTGCATGGGCCAGTGCTCTAACCACTTAGCACACTGGCCAGGGCCAAGCCTATTCTTTAGGTCTTGTCATATCTTCTCATTCTACAATGCTTGTGACAGGTCTTCCACCTGTATGCCGAATCCTAAACCCGTACTTTCAGTTGAGATTTTCACTAAACTCTAGAACTGTCTATTCAGTTGCATTCTACACATGGTTATCCTATAGCATGGTTTTCTAAGTTTATCTGAGACCTCTGAGAGGCTGCTTGAAACTTGAATGAGATCCAGTGTCAAAATTATTTTCATAATAGGAAAACTGTTCTGTCCACTCTTATTCCCTCACTAGTATGAGGTAGAGTTTTCTAGAGGCTACATAATATGGATATCACAATAAATTGGAAAGAAATGTGGGAATCCACCTGCCTTCGGTTAAGCTAGGTATTAAAAAAATGTAAAACAGTGCAAGTTTCTCACTAACTTTTTGTTTGGGGAAAATAGCTACTTAAAAAATGTATTTTAATATGTAAAGGGTTTGTTTTTAAATGCATTATTAAATATTTTTAAATTTCTGACAGGGTAAATATCTATAGATGTAACCCACATAAAAGATCTTTGGTGTACGCCCACAATACCTTTTAAAAGTGTAAAGGGTTCTTGAGACCAAAAAGTTTGAGAATTGCTATCCCACAGTATCAGCAAACCTAACATTTAAAAACTGAACTCAGCCCTGGCTGGTTTGGCTCAGTGGATAGAGCGTCGGCCTGCAGACCGAAGGGTCCCAGGTTCGATTCCAGTCAAGGGCACGTACCTTGGTTGCGGGCACATCCCCAGTGGGGAGTGTGCAGGAGGCAGCTGAATTGATGTTTCTCTCTCATCGATGTTTCTAACTCTCTATCCCTCTCCCTTCCTCTCTGTAAAAAATCAATAAAATAAATTTTTTAAAAAACTGAACTCATTCTCTTTCACAACTACCCAGACTTAATTTTTATTATTTTTTTTTTATTATTGATTTCAGAGAGGAGGGGATAGGGAGAGAGAGGGATAGAAACATCAGTGATGAGAGAGAATCACCGACCAGCTGCCTCCTGCATGTCCCCCAGCGGGAACCGAGCCCTCAACCCGGGCATGTGCCCTTGACCCTAAATTGAACCTCGGACCCCCAGTCCACAGGGTGATGCTCTATCCACTGAGCCAAACCAGCCAGAGCCCAAACTTAAATTTTGTGTTCTGTTTCATATCTTAGTAATGGTACCACTGTTTGCCCAGATTCCAGACCAGCAACTTGGGGAAGGGGGCCGAGGGTGGGGAGAATCACCCTTATTTCCCCCTTCTTTTCTTAATTACTATTACCTAGATGGTAATAGTAATCACTAACTTTTAGTGAGTTCTAACCATGTGCTAGTACCATTCTTACCTATTATGGTTTATACCTATTATTTTTTTAAAGCCTCACAACAGCCATACATTTTGTAGGTATTAATACTCCCGTTTTAACAGATGAGGAAGCAGAGATAGAGTGGTTTAAGTACCTTGCCCATGTAAATAGCTAAGTACTTTTATATATCAAACCTTAGTCTCAAAATAAGTGGTTTAGTCATATCATGGTCATGCAGCTAGTAAGTTGCAGAGCCATAATTTGAATCCAGCCAGTCTTTTGAACCAGTACTTTCTGTTGTATTGGCATAGACTGAATAAATTAAGAAATATCTGTCTTCTACTTTTTGCCATTTGTTGATGTTTTCTTTAGAGAGAGAGGGTGTGTGTGTGTGTGTGTGTGTGTATGTGTGTGAACTTCTTATGACTGTTTCTTGGGTACTTGTACTGGTACTTTCTAGAATCTCTAAATTTGAAATTGTCTTTTTTATTTATTTATTCCAAGTACTGTTTCTATCTGTGTCGCTCCCCCCCCCCCGCCCCCCCCCCCGTCCCACCATTGTTTGTGAGTACTATAGTTTTGTCTGACTTATTGGTAACTCTGTTATGTTTATGTTCCATCTTATGCTGTTTCTTAAAAGTATGCTAGTGAGAAAAAGGAATGGATGGTTATATTGATCATTGAAACCATCTGATACTGATTGGTGATTTTATAAATTTCTCCTATGCTAATTAATCTGTGCATTTTCCTCCTTCTTCTGAGATCAGTGTTAAATGCTTCCCTCCTCGAGCTTTTCAAATTATTTATAGAGTTGAGCTTAAAGAAATATTTTAATTTTAGAAAATTTTTTCTATTTTAAATTTTTAAAAATCGGGTTAGTAGTTTATTCTTCCATAGAACCATGCCTTGGATTTATTGGTTCACTTTTAAAGTCATCGATTTCTCTTTTATCTTTACTAATTCCTTTCTGCTTCCTTTGGTTTGCTTTTAATTTGAGTTGGATGCATTATATTCATTCTTGTTTGCTGAAAATAATTAAGGCTATGAATTTTTCTTTGAGCACTGATTTAGTCATATCTTAAAATTTATTATGTATGTTGTTTTTGCTGTTATTTTCTCAATAACCCTGCATTTTGGTACTTATTACTTAACTCAAAATTTATTTAAGGCAATTTTATTTGCGAGTTTTATTGTTTCTACTGTGATTGCATTGTAATTCAGAAATATCTGTCTTCTACTTTTTGCAGTTCGTTGATGTTTTCTTTAGAAAGTCTGTGTACTTTTTATTACTGTTTCTTGGGTACTTGTGAAAAAGGTGTTATCTGCTTTCAAAGTATATTGTTTTGCTTTTATTCAGTTTTTCTCTGTCTCCATTTGGTTTTATATATTTTGAGACTAAGGTTTGATATATAAAAGTACTTAGCTATTTATATCTTTTCAATTGGTTCTTTAATAACTACAGAATATCTCTTATCCTTTATAATGCTTTTCTCCTTGAATTTAAAAAACCTGATATTACTGCTGCTTTCTTTAAATTTTGTTAGCATTTCTTGGTAGTATCTGTTTCTACATCCCCATCCCCACCCCTCAACTCCCAATTTCCCTGCATTGTTTTGTTTCAGGAGCAATTTTTTAAAAACATATTTTTATTGATTTCAGAGAAGAAAAAAGAGGGAGAAAGAGATAGAAACATCAGTGATAAGAGAGAATCATTGATTGGCTGCCCCCTGCACACCCCCTTTTGGGGATCAAGCCCGCAACCCAGACATGTGTCCTTGACTTGAATCAAACCTGGGACCCTTCAGTCCGCAGGCTGACGCTCTGTCCACTAAGTGAAACCGGCTAGGGCTCAGGAGCAATTTTTGCAAAGTATATTCCTTAAGTTTGATTTTTATTTTCTTGACTCCTGTTTCAGAGCTTTAATTAACAAGTAAATTTAACACATGCACATTTATTAACGACAATATTGGGATAGTTCTTTTTGTTGCACTTTCTATATCTGTTTAATGGATCAAGTTTTCTTTTTTCGTTTTTTTCTTCTTCCAATGGTTTGCATGTTTACTGATATAATTATCCTAAGTTTTAACTACACATGCAAAATAGCCAGTATTTTACATAAATTTTATAGTATTTATTTATAGTTATTACCCAGCAACTTTGCCCTCCACTCCACCTACATACCCTGTTAGTTTCTCCTTTGCTCTTTACTACTGCATCTCATGTTTACGCTTAAGATTTAACTTCAGGTTATTTAGTTTTATTTTGTAATTAATAATTGCATTGTCTTAAATGTTTTTATTTTTTTCCTGCATTATTTTTTTGTCTTAATGTTTTTACTTATTTCTAGCCCCAGAACTGAGTACCTATCTCAGCCTTAGTGTCCTTGTGGCACTTGACTAATAAGAACAGCAATTATTTGACGTAGGAGTGGAGGTGCTGGGTGGCATGTACATCCTGCTTCCGAAGTCCCAGTCACTCTGAGGTAGTGTCAGGGTTCTCATACATGTCTTCCTGTGGAGCAGTCAGTGTTTTGTGTAGGTTATCTTCTGACTCCTTGACTGCATTAAAGAACATTTCCCTATTGCTCTCTCACACAAGTACCATCTTCTTTGGGTATTAAATTGCTGTCACCATCATTTCCTCTTAATAAAGTAGCAGGCAAGCCTGTTTTTTAGTAGAGGGTAGCTGTACCACTTGCAGCTATATTCATGTGCCAAATACCACTCTGAGTCCCAGGACTAAGTATGTAAAAGCTGAGTTAAAGTTTTCTTTTTCTTATAATTTTATAATTACATATACTTTTTGTTGTTTCAGAGGTACTTTAGAATATCCAATGGCTTACATTTTTCATGACAAAGGAATATACATTATTGCTACATTCTGGGAGCATTAAATTGTTTGGGAGACAAAAATTTCATACATAAAGCAATTAGACCCAGAATGTACTTGGCCCAAATGATTATTAATAAGAGGCTTTTCAGTTGCCTTAAAAAAAAAATGGAAAGGAGCCTGGCTGGTGTGGCTCAGTGACCTATGAACCAGGAGGTCATGGTTCGATTCCCTATTGGGGCACATGTCATGGTTGCAGGCTTGATCCCCAGTGTGGGGCATGCAGGAAGCAGCTGATCAGTGATTCTCTCTTATCGCTATCTCCCTCTTCCTTCCTCTCTGATGTCAATAAATATATTTTTAAAATAAGAGGCGAAAATCATATGTTAAAAATTATTAGTTTGGCTCAGTGGATAGAGCGTCGGCCTACGGACTGAAAGGTCCCAGGTTCGATTCCGGTGTACCTTGGTTGCGGGCACATCCCCAGTGGGGTGTGTGCAGGAGGCAGCTGATCGATGTTTCTAACTCTATATCCCACTCCCTTCCTCTCTGTAAAAAATCAATAAAATATATTTTTAAAAAATTATTAGTATTGCTCTGGCTGGTTTGGTTCAGTGGTTAGAGTGTCAGCCCACAGACCAAATTGTTGTGTGTTCAATTCCCAGTCAAGGACACGTACCTCGCTTATGGTTTTGATACCCAACTCCAGTTGGGCACATGTGGGAGGCAACCAGTTGATGTGTCTCTCTCACATTGATGTTTCTCACCCTCTCTTTTCTCCCCCCCATCCTTCCTTCCACCCTTCCACTCTGTTTGAAAATCAGTAGGAAAAATATGCTCAGGTGAGGGATTAAAAAAAAAAAGTGTTGCCCTGACCGGTTTGGCTCAGTGGATAGAGCGTCGGCCTGCGAACTGAAGGGTCCCGGGTTCCATTCTGGTCAAGGGCATGTACCTTGGTTGCGGGCACATCCCCAGTAGGGGTTGTGCAGGAGGCGACTCATTGATGTTTCTCTCTCATCCATGTCTCTGACTCTCTATGCCTCTCCCTTCCTCTCTGTAAAAAATCAATAAAATACATATTTTTTAAAAAGTGTTGCCCAGCCAGTGTGCTCAGTGGTTGAGCATCTCCCCAGGAACCAAGAGATCACCTGTTTAATTCTCGGTCAGGGTACCTGCCCTGCTTGTGGGCTTGACCCTGGTAGGGGACTTGCAGAAGGCAGCGGATCAGTGATGCTCCTCTCTCATTGATGTTTCTATTTTTCTATCCCTCTCCCTTCCTCTCTCTCTAAAAATCAATACAAACATATTTTTATAAAACTATTAGTGATATAATCTAAATCCATCAGTTTTTCAGAGAAAGGAAACACTAGTGGGGCTAAATTGTTAAATGAGAGGAGGCTGTAGAACTGAGGGTGTGTAAGTGGAAATTTGGTGACTGTTGGAAGCAACACAGGTGACCAACACTTTATCACAGCATCATACGCACTGTTGGCATTTGAATAAACACTTGTTTTATTTGGGCCACAGTAATAGCTTCTGTTTACTGAGTGTTTACATTATGCTGGATACTAGAACAAGACTGTACTGTGTACACAAGGAGAAAGACAGGTATAACCCAGCTAGTGAGTCTTGGCGGTTTTAATTTCAGGCCTGGAGGTTTTAACCCTTGAACAGTTTTCTGTGTCCTCACAACTCATGTGGAGACATTTCACTTTTTTTATGTGACAGTGGCATTTGTAAAGATGCATCAGAATCTCACAGAAACATTAAGCTGCTACAGAAGTTGAAGGTGGTATTGTGCCACTGTTTATAGATAGCCTTGTGTTTGGTGCCCTGTGAACAATCCACGTATGTAACCTAAGGACAGCCCTGCACAGTTTTATCCCCGAGCCATGAGCTCAGTTAGCTTCCTGCACTCGCCCAAAGGCACAGAGCTTAGGGAAGGCCACCTGGGCTGGAAACCTGGTCCATCTCGTCCAGAAGTTCCTGTCCCATGCTGTCTCCATGTAGTTCTAGAGATTGGGCATACCTTCCTGGTTTAAGGGATTTCTGTCCGTTTGTTTACTTATTTAATCTCTTCTAGGAGTTCAAAAATTCACTGTCTGTAGTTTCTGATTGTTCGTACAGTATACAGATGGCTACTACTGAGATTTATTTCTCCAATTTTGATTAGTCTCATAGATTTCATCCTGTTATCTTTCTCTTTACTTTCCTGTTCTCAGTATGATGCAGACTTTACATTTTAACACAAAAACATTAACTTTGCCTTTTTGTAAAGAAACAGACAGATTATTTCCTCCCTCCCTCCCTCCCTCCCTCCCTCCCTTCCTTCCTTCCTTCCTTCCTTCCTTCCTTCCTTTTTCAAGCCTCACCTGAGGATATTTTTCCCCGTTGATTTAAGAGATAGAGGGAACAGGAGGGAGGGAGAGAGGAACATCTTTGTGAGAATGACACATCAATTGGTTGCCTCCTGCACGTGTCCTAGCCAGGGAACCAAACCTGCAACCCAGGTATATGCCCTTGACTGGGGATTGAACCCACGACCCTTCAGTGAGCAGGTTGATGCTCTACCCACTTAGACACACCGGCCAGGGCGACAGATTGTTTTCTACTCTTGTTCTTGTGTTGTGTTGTCTTCCAAAGATGAAAAATAGAGGCCAAATACATTAAACATGAAGCAGGGTAAGAACAGTTATCAGGGAATCGAGGATTCTTTTAGGGTGACCAGAACTTTACTGTGAGTTCCATAGTTGTACAATCAGTGCTTATTCTCCAGTCAGAGAATAAGATGGACTAGGGATCGTAAGCACAAGCTGTCATGGACCCAGGAGTGGCAGTGGTCTCCATGACCTCGCTGGATAGGGAATTAGCAGAAGGCAGAATGACTGCTGGTAGTGATCTCTCCCAGGAAAAGGAGCCCGTGACTGAGGATGTCCCCACACATTTAAAGTTTCATTCCTTTAGGATTGTTTTCTTAGTGCCTTTTTACTTAGATGGCTAACTATGGAGGTACACTTTACTGGCTAATCTTTTCCACCCCTTTTCTTTTGTCGGGATCAGTGCCAGAACAGATAAAGCCCAGTGTAAGCCAGCCTCAGCCTGCCAACTCTAATAACGGCACTTCCACAGCAACCAGCACTAATAATAATGCCAAACGAGCCACAGCCAACAGTCAGCAGCAGCCGCAGCCGCCACAGCAGCAGCCGCAGCAGCCACAGCCACAGCAGCCGCAGCCACCACAGGCCTTGCCTCGGTATCCTCGTGAAGTACCACCACGATTCCGCCACCAGGAACATAAGCAGCTTCTAAAGAGGGGTCAGCATTTTCCTGTCATAGCAGCAAACCTGGGATCTGCTGTTAAAGTGTTAAGCAGCCAGTCAGAAAGCAGTGCTTTAACAAACCAACAGCCACAAAATAACGGAGAGGTGCAGAGCAGCAAAACCCAGTCAGGTGAGAGAAGGTGCTTCTTACGAGACTTCAGCTGTCATCACTAGCGGTGTAGCAGGTTTATGAATTCATGGCTTTGGGGTAATGTATTTGTATTCATTAGTATCTGGGTAGCAAAATAACGATCTGTACAGGGAGTTATGAATAGGGAGTCTTGAAATGTTGCCTGTAAGGTCACTGCCCATCCTACTTTAGAAATCCTTTTAATCATTCTCCCTCCAGGTTCTACCTATTTTAATAAGCAGCTTAGAGTTAAAATTGATCATGCGACTATAACTAAAATTGATCACTCCCCTCAAGTTATATTCTAAGCAGTTAGACATATTGCATTTAATCCTCAGCACCCTGTAAGGTGTAAGCTGTTCTTCTCTCCACTTTCCATTAGAGGAAACTGAGGCACCACGCCATGAAATAACTTGCCTAGATCACTCCGTAACCCAGGTGCCATTAAAAGGCTACCACTCATGAGAGTCACATTCAAACAGCACATGCATTCGCTTGTTGCCTCGGAGTGGCTTTTCTCAGCTCAGTAATGATTGTGAGGCAGAAAGTACATCTAGTATGTGGTAACAATTTTCTCAAAGCCCCGTGTGTTACGGCATGTTGTTCTGATAGGTTCTGAGGGTTGGTTGCTTTGTCCATTCCCTTTTCAAAATATTTTGAAGCTTTTATCACAGGCCAGATAGAGAATTGAGAATCAAGGTTCCCACACATGGCAACACTAGCATACTGGCAATGAATCAAGTCTCTGGAACCAAATGGACCTGGTTTTCGTATCCTAGCTCCACCTACATGCTCCATGTATGTGAGTCTCACCCGAGCAGCCGTCTCTGCTGTCCCAGGCAGATGTCACTGTCCCTTTCTATGCTCCGTCTATGGAGCAGGAGCTGCTCTACGTATTACGGTATTTCACAGCTAATAAGTAGCAGGGCCTGGACTCAGCAATGTCTGTCTGACTCCAAAGCTGTGCTCATAACAACCATGCTGTGCTTTGGCAACATACTGGCTGTGATGGGTAAGGAGGAAGAGGACAAAAGTGCAATTTTTCTAGCGTAGGTAATTAGAACAACACGTTGTTATTGGAAAGGATAAAACTTGAATTATCATCCTGAGTTAATACTCCCTCCCCTCCAGACAGTTATTACCATGTGAGCTTGGCTAGATCACTCAGCTCACTTGAGCCTCTTTCCTACTCTGTCAGTGTAGGCAGTACTATCCAACCTGTAAGAGTGCTCTGAGGATTGAATTAAGTGACATGTTAAAGCAAATAGCTTAGTGCCGAACATTTGGCACTGGATGAATTCTCTCCCCCAAAAGTTGTACAGAGGACCTCCACTTTTCAGAAGGAGAGTCTGCTTTAGACACAGTCCTGATTCTAAACAATTGATAAGTTGGTTCCAAGTTCATCTGTGAAGTCAGATTGGAAGCAGATGTATTGAGTCATCAGTATAATATGAAATGCAGTTAAAACCTTAAGAGAGGTTATTATACAATAAATACTTGAGTACCTACTGCAAGCTAAGCAAATGGTGGTATGGTAATTAAACAGGGAAGTGGGTGGTAAGTTGAGAAAATGATATATGTTGAATATATTATTTTTCAGTTTGGGAAATGAAAGAACAAAGCTGTTTTTGAAATGTAAACAAATGGAGTATAAGAGTCTTGTTTCTCAAAAAGGGATATGGGTCAAAAAATCCAAAAGCGTTACCGATGTGCATTCAGATGACAAGAAGGCCTACGATGTGGGCATAGGAAGATGTCTTCAAAAGAGTCTGAGAAGGAAAAGTGTCCCACCTGTTCCAAAAGGACTTGACAAGCGCGAACAGCATTCATGTGGAGGGTGGATGGAAGTGAGGGTGCAGCCGCCTGACTGCAGTCTGAGCTAGTCCCAACAACTAGAGTGCAGATGTTGAGGAAAAGCATTCTGCAGGAGAACCAGATTTGTGCTTTTGTCTTTGTAAACATTTGTGAATTCCCACCTACCAGCAGATGTCACACATTTACATTAAAATTTCTTTGTGGTGCTACTAGGAATGGTTGTAGAAACTTTAGCCACAGAATAGACCACTGGGTATCTGTGAATCAGGGAAGACTTCTTAAACAGTTAACTGTGTCCCAGCTCCTGAAAGGTTAATATAGCAATATAGTGACCAGCCCTTAATTTAGCCTGGTGGTTGTGAGGAGCAGTGTTGCGGACAGCATCCCAGCACAAGCAGTGGCCCAGAAACAGACATTCTGTGTTGCGAACTGTATGCAGTTCAGAATTGTGGGGGTCGATCTGTTTTCATTTTTGTCTATTTGTATTTACATTTGGCTTTTTGTTTCCTGAATAGAGATAGTTAATGGAGTAGAATTGACATTTAAATAACTACATTCATTACATACATAGAAATGTAGTCAGAGGTTTGTGCAATGCTGGATGTGTCTCCCTTTTCCTCATATAATGCAGTTCTCATTTATCCAGTGCAGTCTGGGAGTGGGAACAGTGCCTATATGAGATTGGGTACTTTATAAATCAGAGGTCGCAAACTAAAATGCCTTCACGAGCTGGCAGGTAAGTGATGTAAAAGGTGAAAGGGAGTGATGGGACCAGGGGTAAATGTACTGATTTTTGTACCCTGCCTGAAATATCTTTACATTTTCATGTCACGTTTTTTAGAACTCTGTGCTAGTCAAACCAAACAACTCTGCAAGCTGAACTTAAACACTTAGTGACGGTTTCAGCTGATGCTCTGAGACCTTTTGCAGTTGATTCCTTAGAGCCATGAGGCATCAGGCCCTGCTACTGCCCAAATGACACTGGAATTTGTGGAGGACCAATGCTTAACAGGGCTGGCTGCAGCTTTGTTCCTATGGGCCAAAGGGTTCCCAACCCACATTTTATCATCGAGCTTACATGATAAATACAGAGACATTGAACGAATAGAACAGTGAACCTCTGTATGCCATCCACCCAAATCTATCAGTTGTTACTACTTACCTATGCACACCCTCCCCCCATCATATAGACATACATGTGTGCTCAAACATTCATTTCTCTTCATCTTAAGTACTTCCACAGGTAATTTCCTAAGAATAAGGACAGTCTCCTATACAGCCGTGGTACTATGATCACCCTTAAGCAAAAGGGGGACACTCACATTTCTACTGGTTGTCCCAAGGATGTCTTTCTGTTTGTTCACAGTATGGTATCACTTATATAAAATATAAAACACACAAAACAACAATGTATTGCTTAGTGATGAATTAAAATAGCATTTTGAGAAGTTACCACTTGGTTATGCAGTGGGAAAGGAAGGAGATATACTAGTAATCAGAAGGGTTACACAGGGGTTTCATACTAAAGCGAGTAGTATATTTCTTAAGGTGAGCGGCATGCAGGTGTTTGTATAGGACTCTTTGTACCCTTTCTTGCTTTAGAATTTTTTTTTAAAGGAGCTCAGGGACATTGAGCTATAATGGTGAAACACCAAGACTTGGGGGAAATATTAATGAAAAAATGTTAACATTAAAATTTCCAGTGATGTCTAAAGAATAAAATACTGTTCCTCCACCTGTGCTCTTCACTGTCTTTTCTTTTTTATGTTTTTATTGACTTCAGAGAGAGGAAGGGAGAGGGAGTTAGAAACATTAATGATGAGAGCAAATCATCAATTGGCTGCCTCCTGCACTCCCCCCCTACTGGAGATCGAGCATGCAACCCAGGCATGTGCCATGTCTGCGAATCGAACCATGACCTCCTGGTTCATAGACCAGCACTCAACCATTGAGCACACCGGCCAGGCTCACTGTCTTTTCAATGAATGTGGTACATATCCTTGCTGTTCTGTAACTTCCATTTCTCGCCCAACTTGTACCTTCCCCTTGGTCTATGAACATACTCAAGTCTCTGTCACTCTTTAAAATAAGTTCCTTTAAACTCCCATTCTCTTGAGACCATTCTAGAATTTCTTTCCTCTACTTTGTCTCAGAGTTCTTGAAGGAGTAGCCTGTACTTACAATTTACTTCAGTCCTTTGTAATCTGACTCTACTCACTTGACTAATAACATAGCTCTTTCCAAGGTCACTGATCTGTTAATATCAAGTACAGGCTTGAATAGGTATCTACATGTTTTATTGTTGATCACTTTCTCCTTAAAGCCCTTTCATTTTTTGTAATATATTTTATTGATTTTTTTACAGAGAGGAAGGGAGAGGGATAGAGAGTTAGAAACATCAATGAGAAAGACATCGATCAGCTGCCTCCTGCATACTCCCTACTGGGGATGTGCCCGCAACCAAGGTACATGCCCTTGACCAGGACCGAACCTGGGACCCTTCAGTCCGCAGGCCGACGCTCTATCCACTGAACCAAACCGGTCAGGGCAGCCCTTTCATTTTTCATTGACCAGTTTTCAGGTTTTATTCCTTCCAGTAGCTTTGTTTCAGATCACTCACATTTTTAGGTTCACGTGTTCCAGTCTGGATGTCTTCAGCTGATTTGAGGCCCCTCATGCTCAACTTGTCCAAAACTGAACTCATTATCTTAGCACATGCCAGTTTCTCCTCCTCATGCCATTGCTCAAAAGTTTGGCATCCCCATTCATCCAATCACCCATGTAGAAACCTTAAAACCATGCTTGACTCCCCTCTTCCTTCTTAAGGTCATGGGTTTACCATGCCCTGCTGATTTTAACTCCAAATGTCTCTGAGCTTTTCTCTCTCGTCTGCACTGCTGCCACCATTGGCCTGGCTGAGGCACTCGCCCTCCTGTCTAGAGCCCCAGCCCTAGAATGCCCTTTAGCTGTCCCCCACTTCCCCCACCCCAGTTCTCAAACCAGAACCCAGTCATGGTCCCCATGTTGCATTTAGTTGTGGTGTCACCATTATCTTTAATCTAGAACAGAGGTTGGCCTGTAGCCTGTTGGTCTCCACTCCCAGTTCTTTGCCTGTTGTCTGACTGCTTTCAAGCTACAGTGACAGAGTATTCATTGGCAGAGTAGTTGCCACAGGAAACACTTGGCTGGCAAAACTTAAAATATTTACTGATTGGACTTTTACAGAAGTTTGCCAAACCCTGGACTAGAAGCTAGAATGCCTGAAACATTTTGTACTTTCTCATGTAAGTGATGTTCGAAATTATACATCTAAGATTCTCGTATTTCCAATGATACCATTTCATACTTTCTGGAAATACTGTAAAACTTCAAGTATTATTTATTTCTTAAGGTCTTTCCTTTCTGGAGAGATTGAAAGTCTTCAAGGCAGAAAGCACATATTTACCTAAATATGCTAAAAATTTAATAAGAAAAATATATGAATTTTCCTGGCTCTAACTTTATCCTGAATAAATCACTTGACTTACCCGCAGTCTTTGTCCTGCCCCACACATGCTCGCTGGGGGTCCTGGGCCGGTGCTGTGTGGTGCACTCTTGCATTCTTTCTCAGGGGTAGTGCGCGCTGCTCCACTATCGAGGTAATTGTGTGCGAGAGCAGGATGCTGGTGACATTTTGGACTTCAGCTGTTTCTCAGTGAAGTACAGTCATCCAAATCTTAGTTGCCTCAGCAGTGCAATGTATAAAATTTTGTATTTTGCATGCACTCAGCAAAACTCCACTGTACCCTTTGTTCCACCTGCTTTTTACTGTTTCTTACTCTTTCCTGTAAGAGTTTTATGGTCATCTTCTACTTAATCATGTTTCTATACATGTGTTCTCCAGATCATTTATAATGATGGGTTTTAGCTTCCTTGTTTTTAAGGAACTAGGTTGTCTTCCAATTCTGAAATAGTCTGACTGGGAAACGTTTTAGTTGTGATTGCTGAGGAGTCTTATTCTATTACAGCTTGTTAGACTAGTATCTCTACACACACACACACACACACACACACCTCTGCGTTTTCTAGTTAAGCTGCAACATTTTCCATAAGCAAAAAGGTCCTGTGATTCACCCTTGGTAAATGCAATTTTGAGAGTCTTTTAATTTAGTGTTTTTGGAAGTATCAAGTTAAGTTCCAAGTTAAAAAATGAAATTTTATTGAATAATTACTGTCGGCATCTCTCCTTATTTTACTTGAATACATAGCAGAAGGAGAATTTAGACCACCCACCATCTCCAAACGAAGTTGGGACCAGATTCTAAGAGAAATTTTCACTAGCAATTCAAGGTCTATGATAGAGTTAGTTTGCAAAATGTGTATTTTGCTGGCTTTTTTTTTTCTTTTTTTTCGCTTTTGATGTATGTTGACATTTTAAAAGCTTTACTTTTTTGGCAAGTAGTCAAGCCTGCCATTTTTAAAATTTCTTTGATTTTATGTATAGAAGTTCTCATTCACTGATAACTTCATGTTTTCCTCTTTTAACACTTAGATTTATTTGGAAAATTGCCTCATTTTAAAAAACCTTTTTTAAGTATTGTACCTACCTTTTCTCCTACGGATTTAAGAAGCTAACCTGTGGCATGCCTCTGGGTCGCTCTCTGCTCAGTTGGAGTGCTCAGATGCTCTGGCAGGGCAGTGCTGTTCAACTCAGGGGGTGCAAGTCGCCTGCCCCCTCCCACTTGGCCACTCTTTTTGAGATTTTTAAAAATTCTCATTTGTTTTATATGAATTTTTAATCACTCCCAATCAAGTTACAGATTCTTGTTAGCGATTTCTTATAATTGGATTAAACTTCAAACATTGTTACAGGTTCCTGTTGAGAAAATTTCCGTACCCATCAAGTTGCCTTCAATATGGCATGCAATAAATTCAATCACATGTTGCTTGAAGGGTTTTTGTAGCTTTATTCCAGGTTGCTTTATAGTTTTTTTGTGACTGCTACAATGACGCTCTTTTTTCCCCATTATATTTTCTTGTTGATTATTCCTGGAATATGGAAAACTATTATTTTTAAAATGTCAATCTTTTTTGTTTCTTTTCTACTATCTTTCCCTCATTTTGGGGTCATATTTCATTGGTTAGTATTTCCAGCACAAGACTGTTTAGTGGTGCTGATGACAAATATTCCATCTTTTTCTGGTTATGGGAATGCATCTGATGTTTCATTGATAAATTCCAGGTCCCTCCCTCTATTTTCAGCTTGGGTGGTTTTGTCTGATATTCCCAATCTTATATTCTTATTCCTGCTGAATGGATGTGGCAACACATATACAAACGCGCGCGCGCGCGCGCACACACACACACACACACACACACACACACACCAAAGAGCAAATAATGGCAACAGAAGTACTTTTGCTATAGCCAATAAAGAGACGATGATGGTGGCTTCATTGCTTTAGATTTGGAGAAAAGTGGATGAATTTGGGGCTTGGTGACGTTTGAATTTGCTGTGCACAGGAAGGAATCAAGGATAAATCTTACCGAGATGAGGAAAATGAGTAAATAAGTGGGATTATTCTTTGGGGAGAAGGTACTTCGAGGGGGGGCGGTTGCCGGTTGCCTGTGCTCTAGTGTTGCTTCGAGGACTCAGTGACAAAGTGCCCATGAAGCACATGGGCCGTAGTGCTGAGTAGTGTTGCTGGTAGTTCAGGTGCTGGCATGCTGATTTCTTTTTATCTAGTATGACGGACTGGCTTTTTGATACCCTTAATTTCCTTTGGGTACTGAAAGATGTCAGCTTAAAAAAATGGTTCTTGCCCAGCCATTGCGGATCAGTGGTTGAGCATCAACCTGGTTCACGGTTCAATCCCCAGTCAGGGCACATGCCTGGGTTGCGGGCTCGATTCCCGGTGGGGGGGCATGAAGGAGGCAGCCGATTAATGATTCTCTCTCATCATTTTTTTCTATCTCCCTCTCTGAAATATATATATATTTTACATATATATATATTTTTTAAATGATTCTTAAATGGAGTAAAAATCAGTCACTTATAGAACTTTGAAATAAATCTATGTTGAATTATGTATACATTTTTGGTGTCTCTGTAGTAGTCCTTTTTTCTGCTACTCTCTCTCATTCCATCACCTTTTGCTGCTTAACAGTTGTGCTTTGAGAGAAAATGATGTTACTAATTGGAACTGATTTTTCTATTAGTAATATCCTAATAGTGAGTTACATTTATTTTCTAGGCCTACAACCCAGTGGTGGGTTCATTAGGTATAGGACATGACTTGAGCATGTGTGTTAAAAGCACTGCAGCCCAGCTGCCGTGGCTCAGTGGTTGAGCATTGACCTATGAACCAGGAGGTCAGGATTCGTTTCGATTCCTGGTCAGGGCACATGCCCAAATTGTGAGCTTGATCCCCAGTGTGGGGCATGCACGAGGCAGCCGATCGATGATTCCCTCTCTCCCTCTCCTTTCCTCTCTCTGAAGTCAATAAAAATATATTTAAAAAATAAATAAATAAACAGTTGTTCCAAGAAAGAAAGACTAGGGAAAGATTTCCTAATATACAGGAGTGGGCCAAAGTAGGTTTTACAGTTGTGAATATGTGACACAGTTTATTCTTGTATTAGTTATTAATTATTGTATTTGTATTGCAACTGTAAATGTACTTTTGTCCATCCCTGCATTTCTAATACATTTCCTTAAGTTTGGCCTGTTCATTTGCCCTTACCCGTCTGCATCTCAGACTCTTTTCCCATGTCGGGTCTCTAAGCCTGGATTGCTTCATACACACTAATGCATTACTACCACCTCATCCTTCCTCACTTGAACTTCTTCTACTTGCTGATAAGTTAGGAATTAATTCATTCAGCAAATATTTATTGAGTAGCTCTTATGTTCCAGATACTGCTCTAGGCTCTTAGGACAACATTGGTGAGCAAAGTGCAGACCTCCCTGCCTGAGTGGAACTGATTGGTGGATGTGATGTAACCATTGCCCTTGTAACCGTACTGCCAAGTTTTGTTTTGTTTTTAAGAAATTAGTTCGTCTTTTTTAAAATTAATCTATTTTTTTTTTAATCCTCACCCAAGGATATTTTTCCATTGATTTTTTTTTTTTTTTTTTTTTAGAGAGAGAGTGGAAGAGAGAGGGAGAGAGAAACATTGATGTGAGAGAAACACATCGATTGGTTGCCTCCTGCACACACGCAGGCCAGGGAGGACAACCAAGGTACGTGCCCTTGATCGGAATCGAACCCAGGATCCTTTGGTCTACAGGCCAACACTCTATCCACTGAGCCAAACCGGCTAGGGCTGTACTGCCAAATAGTAATATCTTGTTGATGTTGAGAAGCCCCATACATGTATCATAGCCACATACATGGCTAATCAATTTTTCAAACACTACATAAACTTTTGTACTTTTATTTTAGATACTAACCACAACGCTTCCGGATCTCATTATGAAAATTCACAGCAGAGACCTGTGTCTTCTTCGAGCAACTCCAGCACAGACTCTAAGGATGCTGTTGTAAACAACTCCCCTGAGAAAGAAGCATGGCCCTTGGTCCTTGGCAGTGATCCCGAGTTGGCTTCAGAATGTATGGATGCTGATTCTGCCTCCAGTACTGAATCAGAAAGAAACATCACTATCATGGCTTCAGGGAGCACAGGTGGTGAGAAAGATGTCCTTCGAAACAGCACTGGACTTGGTTCCCAAAACAAGTTTGTGGTTGGCGGCAGCAGCAATAGTTTGGGTCGTGGAAGTAGTACTGGGCCCTGGGGCTTCTCCCATGGAGCCGTAATAAGCACATGTCAGGTCTCTGTGGATGCTCCTGAAAGCAAGTCAGAAAGTAGCAACAATAGAGTGAATGCTTGGGGCACTGTAAGCTCTTCATCAAATGGAGGGGTAAATCCAAGCACTTTGACTTCAGCTAGCAACCATGGTGCCTGGCCAGTATTAGAGAACAACGGACTTGCCCTAAAAGGGCCTGTAGGGAGTAGTAGTCCTGGCATCAATATTCAGTGCAGTACCATAGGCCAGATGCCTAACAATCAGAGTATTAACTCTAAAGTGGGTGGTTCTTCTACCCATGGTACCTGGGGAAGCCTTCAGGAAACTTGTGAATCCGAAGTAAGTGGTACACAGAAGATTTCATTCAGTGGTCAACCTCAGAATATCACCACTGAAATGACTGGACCAAATAACACTACTAACTTTATGACCTCTAGTTTACCAAACTCCGGTTCAGTACAGAATAATGAGCTGCCCAGTAACTCGGGGGCCTGGCGTGTGAGCACAATGAACCATCCTCAGATACAGGTTCCATCGGTTATGAATGGCACTTCCCTTCCTCACCTTAGCAATGGAGAGTCAAAAAGTGCAGGCTCTTATGGTACTACCTGGGGTGCCTATGGTTCTAACTACTCTGGAGACAAATGTGCAAGCCCCGACGGCCAAGCTGATGGTGACACTGTGAACACAACTCTGATGCAGCCTGGCATGAATGGGCCTGTGGGCACGAACTTTCCAGTCAACTCAAATAAAGGAGGAGGCCTGTGGGAGTCTGGGGCCACAAATTCCCAGAGTGCATCCTGGGGAAGTGGAAATGGTGCAAACTTGGGAGGAAGTCGAAGAGGATGGGGAACTCCTGCACAAAACACTGGCACTAATGTACCCAGCGTGGAGTGGAGCAAACTGCCTGGCAATCAGCATTCCAGTGACAGTGCAAACGGCAATGGTAAGAAGTTTACAAACGGATGGAATTCTACTGAGGAAGAGGATCAGGGTTCTGCCACATCTCAGACAAATGAGCAAAACAGCATGTGGGCCAAAACAGGAGGTACAGTGGACAGTGAAGGTAGTACAGAGAGCACTGGACGCCTCGAAGAAAAAGTAACTGGGGAGACTCAGAGTAGAGACAGAAGAAGAATTGATCAGCACACATTACTCCAAAGCATTGTTAACAGAACTGACTTAGATCCACGTGTCCTATCCAACTCTGGTTGGGGACAGACTCCTATTAAGCAGAATACTGCCTGGGATACTGAGACATCACCTAGAGGGGAAAGAAAGACTGACAATGGGACAGAGGCTTGGGGAAGCTCTGCAACACAGACTTTTAACTCAGGGGCATGTATAGACAAGACTAGCCCTAACAGTAATGATACCTCATCTGTATCGGGGTGGGGAGATCCCAAGCCTGCTCTGAGGTGGGGAGATTCCAAAGGCTCAAACTGCCAGGGGGGGTGGGAAGATGATTCTGCTGCTACAGGAATGGTCAAGAGCAATCAGTGGGGGCATTGCAAAGACGAGAAGCCCATGTGGAATGATTCACAAAAGAACAAACAGGGCTGGGGCGAGGGACAGAAGTCACACCAAGGGTGGTCTGTTTCCGCCAGTGATAACTGGGGAGACACATCAAGGAGTAACCATTGGGGGGAGGCTAATAAGAAATCTAGCTCAGGAGGTAGTGACAGTGACAGGTCTGTTTCTGGTTGGAATGAACTTGGTAAAACTAGTTCTTTTACTTGGGGAAATAATATAAATCCAAATAATTCATCAGGATGGGATGAATCTTCTAAATCTAACTCTTCCCAGGGGTGGGGAGATCCTCCAAAGTCTAGTCAGTCGCTGGGTTGGGGAGATTCGGCAAAACCAGTCAGCTCTCCAGACTGGAACAAGCAACCAGATATTGTTGGGTCTTGGGGAGTCCCTCCGGCTCCAGGCAAACCCTCTGGTACAGGCTGGCTGGGCGGACCTATTCCAGCCCCAGCAAAAGAAGAAGAACCCACAGGCTGGGAGGAACCATCCCCGGAGTCCATACGGCGCAAAATGGACATTGATGACGGAACCTCAGCGTGGGGAGATCCCAACAAATACAACTATAAGAATGTGAACATGTGGAACAAAAATGTCCCGAATGGCAGCAGCCGCTCAGACCAGCAAGCACAGGTGCACCAGCTGCTGCCGTCTGCAAGTGCCATCTCCACCCCAGAGGCAGGCGGCTCCGGTGAGTTGTTACTTTGTGGAGTCGGATGGTCTTACAAACACTTCACAGGACTGTGGGCCTTGTTTCAGCTTACTTTGATAAGATGTGTTTAACAGTATTTGCTGTGCACACAGAGGCCTGCTTTACTCTAACCCAGAAGCTTATAGGGAAGAAAAGTATAGGTAAGGTGTTCACCATCAGGGAGCAGCTCTGCCTTCGGCAGATTGGGTGGAGTCCTGCACACTTTGTTCTGTTAGGAATGCTGCCGAAGGCAGAATTGGAAAGGTGGTGTCGGGTGGGGATGCTGTACACTTATCTCAGTTCTTCTGAGTCAAGCTGCACTTTTTCTTCTATTATTGGAATAAAACATCCTCAGAAATACAGCAAGTGTTAATGACCATGCTCTAAATACTAGGTACTACGTTTGGCCTTAGCAGGGATTGATCTGAGCAGGCATGAAATCCAAGTCCATTAGATGCATTGTGTATGAGTGTGTGTGCCTTTCGAGTATATTCCCACTTTCCCTCATAAGGAACTGATTTCTGTCTGCAAATGATCTTGACAGTGACATTTTCATTAGGTGTCATTGGAATGTATTGTCTTAGTTATTAATTGGATGTGGCAATAGGAGTGTTTTCATGAACAAACCGTTCAGTGCCCAATTTTTATCCTGAATATAATTTATTGAATTAATTTAACTAGTTTAATTCTTAGAAGAAACAGCTGGGTATCCAGCGGGGAAGGCTGTTCTGTTGTTGTTTTAAACATGTTTATGGCTTTGCCTTTCTTTGCTTTGGACAATTTAATAATATTTCAAAATTTTTAAGAAGCATTGTCCAGCACATAGAAACGTAGGGTGCCTTTTTCCCGAATGCTGATGATGAAAGGTTGCATGTATGGTAAACATTCTATACACTCACTGTCACCCAGCATGGTCACCTGCTTTAATTCACTAGGTGTAGTTCAGACAGACTTGACTTTTCAGGAATTAAATTTATCTTCTTTAAAGGAGATGACTTGCCATAAATAAGGTTACTCAAAAGAATCTACTCTATACCCAGAGGGCACTTACTGCAGTTAAAGTACAATGATGGGAAATGACTTGTCTTTACATACTATAGATGCCATTTTTTGCTCATCACAGGATCACTATATAATACATAAATGTAAAGTTCTTCATCTTTTGTTCCCTAAGTATTCCTTATTGCCTCTGATTCCACTGTACCTCCCTACCATGTGCTGATGACTTCTTTTCCCACACTTTCTAAAGGCTGGGGTGAGCCCTGGGGGGAGCCTTCTACTCCAGCCACAACTGTGGATAATGGTACTTCAGCATGGGGTAAACCCATAGACAGTGGTCCCAGCTGGGGGGAACCCATTGCTGTGGCATCCAACACTTCCACGTGGGGCTCCAGCTCTGTTGGTCCACAAGCGTTAAGCAAATCTGGTAAGTTACTGATAACCCCTGGTAGCTCTTTTATAGCAGTGGTGATCTCATTGAATATAGTTGATTGGATCATGTCTGTCATTGTTAAGGTAGCCACGTATCCTCATACTGGATGCCACTCACTATTTGGCTCTTTGAATTTGTAACATGGTTTGCTCTTTATCTTTTTGAATTTTCCTATCTTTTCTCAGTTTCCTTAGAACTGCAACTATTAATGATTTGCATATACTTCACCAAGTCTAAATTATGTTTTACCAAATTAGATTATCTGGAAATAGTCAAGCAGCTGTCAGGCTATCCAGCATGAGAGACGGAATATAATAGTCACAGGGACACATAGACCAACTGTCTGGCACAGGTTCCAGATGATTCCCTGGACATTATACAGAAAATGAGCACATTTCAGGAAGGACCCGGTATTCAGATGAGCATTGTCATTGTCCCATAGATTGTGTATAGGACGCACCGTAGAAATTCCAAAGGCCGAGGGTATAGACAGGATGCTTTCTGCATGTGACCTGCAATACTTTTGGCCACTCGCCCTGAAAGTATATATGAAAATGAACTCTTCTGAGTTTCATCTATCTTCTTTGTCCTGTGTGTTGCCATGCAGATGAAGTGCATGCAAACAACAATGCCGCTATGGTCCCATGTTGAGGAGCCCTCGGATTTGTAAAAGCATGGAAAATGTTTTTTTAGGACTTTCAATAAGAATAAATTCTTGCTTAATGAAACTTTTAACTCAGTATTGCTATGCAAATTTGGGAAGGGAAATAAAAGGGGGCTTTTTTATTCCCACACCCTGCCCTCTTACTGTATGCTCATCCTCCAGAAAAAGTTGTTTTATTAAAGTACGTTTCTCTTTGTATTACAAATCCACAACCAGGACCAAAATCTATGCAAGATGGCTGGTGTGGTGATGATATGCCATTGCCTGGAAATCGCCCCACTGGCTGGGAAGAGGAAGAGGACGTGGAGATTGGAATGTGGAATAGTAATTCATCTCAAGAGCTTAACTCGTCTTTAAATTGGCCACCATATACAAAGAAAATGTCATCGAAGGTAACCATTTCAAGGGCAGTGCCCTTGCAACTTTAAATTCCAAAGGTAGTTTACCCACAGAAAGTTAATGTTCTGCCCATTTATGGCAATCAGTATAGTTCAGGCAGTCCCCACCTTAGGCATAGCGTCCTGTATGGGCAGCCACCTAGGAAAATAAGACCACAGGAACTTCCTTTCTCCCCACTGCTACAGCTTGGGATTTCTCTCCTCCTCCCCTCCCACCAGTGCTGCCTGGGACAACCCTTCACCGTAAGGTGTTGCCTGCAGTGGTGAGGAGGAAGAGAAGGGCAAATCTCCATGTTGACTCTTGCCATCGCACTGCCAGTTCATCTCCCATTCCACCTCCTCACCTGGAGTGTCCCGACTTCCCCTGTACCCAGAGTCCTCCTCCTCCTCCTTATCCACTCATTACCTTTGCCCCTTTCCCATCCCGAAAGGTTCTGTGACAAAAATCCCTAGGAATGAGCCGAGCTCACTTTTGCTTTTATATGTGGGCAGATCTTATTCCCAGACCTGGCTGTACATCAGAATCATGTGGGATTTCTCAAAAGTACAGTTTCCTGTATCCCAGGCCTACTGTACTTTGGAAATTGAGCCACGTTACGTGTCCTAGACAAGCTTCCCAGTGTTTGTGCTGCAGAGCCAGGCTTGAGAAGCACAGGTGTAGAGCTCTGGTTCTTAAGAGGTGGTGTTGGATGCTGGTGTCTGATTCTCCTGGAGACCATTTTTAAAACACGTGCCCACTCCCCCAGGTGATTCTGATACATCCTCCCCACCCTGCTTGAAACTTCCTTTCTGAGAGACCCTAGGAGTCAAGTATTTTGTAGTACAACTACCTGACTGCCAGGGTCCCTCTCTTTTAATCCTGGGATTCTAAGTCTAGGACCTGCCATTTTCATTAAAAACCTTTTTTATTTGGCTGAATTTGCCCATTGCCTCACCATAGAGCTTATGAAGTGCTTTCCCATATTTCACATGAATCATTTGATCCTTTTAACCTTCTGAGATAGAATATTGATGAATTTCAGACTAGAAAAAGTGATGACTTGCCCAAAGTTGCATAGCTAATCAGTGACAGAGCAAGGACTTAAGTTTAGATCTTCCAGCTCCAAACCCCGTGTTCTTCCCACTGGACCATGCTGTTTTGTGACTTTGTCTTTCCTTACAGGGTCTGAGTGGCAAAAAAAGGAGAAGGGAAAGGGTGTGTAGCCTTTTTACTCTTTCTCCTTTGTTTCTACTAGTAAAAATCTTTTAGAAAACAACTGCAAACATTTATTTAGCCTCTGCTGTGTGCCAGGTACTGTGCTTGGTGCTGGGGGTTCAAAATACTAATCTACTAGCTGCACCTTCAAGGAGCTCAGAGCCTAATGCGATCATTAGGAGCTCTCTAAGCAGTGTCAGCTTGACATTGGAACATGCCTGCGGGGGGGCGGGGGGGAGTGTTTTAAGGAAAATAGTAGCTTGACATGAGCAAAATGTAGATTTTTTAATTTTTTTTTTAGGAGATCTGGCTATGTAGTTAGACTAAGGGCAGATTGTAAAGGGTTTTCAGTACCATGCCCAAGAATTTGAACTTTAGTCTGTATAAGTATGGAGTCAATGAAATTGAATAGAAGGTAGCATTGGTTTGACTTTTTAAATTAATTTCTTTAAGGAACTTTAACCAATGATAGGATGAAAGATAAATTGGAAGAGGAAAGACCAGCATTAGGGATCTGAATTGGGAAGCAAGAATGGATGCATAGTGGAAGGGACTGATTTGAGAGACATTGGAATAGGACAGAAGTCCTTGGCAACCAGTTAGTCTTGGGGTGGGAGTAAAAGAGGAAAAGGAATCAAAGACACTTCAGAACCTCACAAAGGGTTAGGTGCTTGCTTCAGAGACCTGCCTTTAGGGGGAAATTAAGCCGTGTTCTGTTCCACAGTCAGAAGGAACAGGTAGTAGCATTGGGGAAGGGAAATTAAGGTAGCAGACTGGGAATGGTCCTGTGAGCTTTACATAAGTGGGAGACATTGGCCCCTGTGGCTTCCAGTCTCCCTGTCTACCACCCTGCTAACCATGGACCATTCATTCTCTCAACTCACTTTCCAAAGTAGATTCTGTGTGACCCATATCCCAACCAGCCTCCGAAAGCCAACACCAACTAGGAGGAACCCCAGGTTTAACTGCTGCTGGGGATGGTGTATTCTTGGCAACACAGATTAAAATTTTGAAATGCTTTACATATGGACACGTATTTTTTCAAGTATAGGGCACGTAGCATAATTAGATTATGGGGTAAGCTGGTTTCTTTGGGCTAACCTGAGAACCTGATGACTGTGTTCACTTTGGTTTGGTCTGAGAACTCTGTAAAGCCAAACTATAATTGACCCTTCAGAACACAGTCCGTTTGAAAACTAGAAACTGAGCAGTTCTCTTTTATTCTGAGGCCCATTTTGTGGGTCATGGAGGCCCGTTGCTTCTGTCTTTTCCTTCTGACTGCTTGCCTTCAGGGAGTTCTCTGTGCATTACAGCTATACCAGAGGACTGGAGCAAAGGAAGTTGAAAATCCAACAAGTTGATTTAAATTTTTAACAACTCTGTTAAGAGTTGATTGGAGGAGAAATTGGCTAAAAATGAGAGTTGAGAATTGTCTTAGTTTATTAATCCATCGCTATACCCAGATAAATAGAAATGGCCATGGCATCTTTCTACTCTTTATTTTACAAAGGGAATGATGAAGGGTGGAAACAAACAAGAAGAAGCATGGATAAATCCATTTGTTAAACAGTTTTCAAATATCAGTTTTTCGGTAAGTGTGTTCTGTTTTCTTAACAAATTCTTTATCTTTGAGTTCTCATGAATAAACTTGAGGTTAGAGTAAAATTGGCCACAGAGCCTTTATTTTCATAGTTTGAGCTAATGAACTGTAGTCACTTATTTAAAAAGGCTTTTTTTATTAGGCAGTGAAAAATGAAGTTTTATGATGCACTTGAATTTCACAAATAATGAAATACCAAGTAAAATTCTTTATTTTTTATTTATTTTCATTGATAAATTAAGGTCTGCTAACATGCTGCTTTTTCTTAACTTCAGAGAGACTCACCAGAAGAAAATGTGCAGAGCAATAAGATGGACCTTCCTGGAGGTGAGGGAAATGGAATGAGTTTGAGTTTATGTTCATTCCGATGGACAGACATGTCTATGGCATGGTCCTGCTGAAAATGCACTGGCCTCGGCCACGAGTGGAAGCTGGGCTCCGAGGGCAGAGTCGATGTGCATATATATATATATATATATATATATATATATACATATACTGTGTGTGTACATAATTTATGTTTTTTAATCCTCATCCGAGGATATATCCATTGATGAGAGAGAGAGAGAGAGAGAGAGAGAGAGAGAGAGAGAGAGAGAGAGAGAGAGAAGGGGGCTGGGGAGAGAGAGAAATTTCTATGAGAGAGAAACATCGATCAGTTGCTTCTGGTATCCACCCCACTGACGGTCAAACACACAACCTTTTGGTGTACAGGATGATGCTCCATCCAACTGAGCCACCCGGGCAAGGTGTGTAGATGTGCCTTTCAGGTGCAAATCACTGTGAAACTAAGGGAGTGATAACATCAGTCTGAAGTATGGAATTAAAAAATTTCAAGCAGGAGAATGACATGATTTGGATTCATGTTTTAGAAAAATAATCTTGGCTGTAGATTGAAGATATCTTAGGCCAGAAAACATTGGCAGCAGAGGACAGACAGAAAGATACTAAACACAGCAAAACCATTAGATATTTGTTGCAATAAAGAGTGGAGAGTTTCCTCCACACAGAGTTCTCTCTCTCTGCCACTTGGCTTGCTGTTGTGTCGGTGAGTGTGGTGGACGGGGAGCTCAAACTAGCTCGAATAAAGACTCTTTGCTTTTGCATCGGAAAAAAAAAAAGAGTGGAGAGTTTCTAAGCTCCAAACCAAGACAGTAGGTGTGAAAAATCTAATTCAGTGGAGATGTGGGATTTAGAATCAACAAAAGTTGAACCAGTTTGCTGTGGAGGGTGAGTGTATGGGTTTGGTAAAAGGTGATCCCCAGTGTTCTTGCCTGGGCAGTTCAGCAATGGTTGCATTAAGTCTGAGTCTAGGCAGGAGAGGGAAATTACATAGTAACTTGAACAGGGAAAGTTTAATATAAATATAAATTAGTATTGTAATAATGGTGGTTTGGCCAATAAGAGGTAAAGAGAAAGAATGTGAGTATTCTACAGAATATATAGAGAGCAGATATAAGGAGAAATCACTAACCTTGGGCCTAAGATAGCCTGCCCCACCCGCCTCACCCCAGGGCTGGGATCAAGACTCTTGGACATGCCCTAGCTGGTTTGGCTCGGTGGATAGAGTGTCGGCCTGCGGACTGAAAGGTTCCAGGTTTGAGTTCAGTCAAGCTCACATGCCCGGGTTGCAGGTTTGATCCCCAGTAGGGGGCATCCAGGAAGCCCCCGATCAATGATTCTCTCGTCATTGATGTTTTTCTCTCGCTCTCCCTTCCTCTCTGAAATATATTTATTTATTTATTTATTTATTTATTTATTTATATATAAAGGACTCTTGGACATGGCCTTAGCTCAGTGCATGGCAGAGAAGTCACTGAGGTGTCACCCCTGTGGGACTATTGGAAACCCACCTTCTAGAGGAATTGTCTCCCTGGAGGCGCTTTGCTATAAACCTGCTTGGGGCTGCTGGCAGGAGCTGCTAGCCAGTGGTGAGCAGGCATGGCCAGAGCCAGAGCCAGAGCCGGGCCAGCCCACTGGCTGTGCTGCAAGGGGGGCGGGGAGGTGGGGGGGAAGGGGAGCCCTGGGACCAGGAAGCAGCCTTTCCTCCGACAGTGTCTCCCTGCACCTCTGCTGAGAGCTTCAGTGTCTCTGGCAAAGGAAATAATGTAGAAACCAACCGCATTTCTAAAATGTGTCTACTCTAGGAATATTTTTGTTTTGTTAAAAGCTTTTCTTTTCCACTTGCCTGGAATGAAGGTAGGAAGTTTTGTGGTGGTGGCAGTAACATGCCTCAAAGGACAGCAGCTGCGAAGAAATCGATGGGTGAGATTGGAGGACAGACAATGTGGAGAATGAGAGCCAGGGAGATGGAGAAAGAGATTTTCAAATCTGTATGACCGTTCCGGTGAAGGAAGGTCTGGGGAAATGTGCTTGGTGTCACCTGTGAGAGGTTATGCTTAAGAGCAGGCAGTTAAAGATGTGGGACTACATGCCGGCGTGAAGTCAAAGTGGACGTTTGTATTTGAGGAGCACATGCATGGGAGTGACTGTCGACACCTTGGGAGCAAAACAGTAAGGGAAGCGCATTTGTAGAGAGAGTACACTCAGTCTCTCTGCTTTGACTGAGTCAGCCTTGGCATATCCCCGCATTGAAGAAGCAAAGGAAGTGGGCCCAACTGTGGAGAGAGGGGCGAAACCAGGGTGGGCATTTGGCGAGGACGTGGAGGCAGACAGCAGTGTCCACGTTTAATGATTTGTTGATGTATGATGGTAGCTGGGGGCTGGCTATTTCAAGCAAAGGTGGTTTTGCAGGATGGGAGTTTCCATGAGAGGAGATCCTATTTGTTGCAAAGAAATCAAAATGAGATTAATGCATGGGTAGAGCAAGACCTGTTTGGCCTCCAGCCTCCCCATCTGCTGGCAGGAGTGAGTAGGAGCTGTGGGCACTAGATTGGAAGGCACAAAGCACATAGAAGATGCCTGGCAGTTTGTCATGCTACTGTTTTCTTATTGTTACTGGAAACTGTTTATTACAAAATTAACCAGACTAACGATGACCAAAGATGTCTTAGCCTTCTGTTTTCAAGTTCACTGGTTCAGTAAAATAACAGTGTTTTTTATTGTTGGCTTGTGAGGAACACAGGGTTTACTAAAGGCAAGTGCATTTGTTTCCCACGTCCGTGTCCAGGCAGAAGACAGGTCAGTTTGGGAAGGGAGGATTTTGCTTTCCACTGCAGATTTATCTGAAACCAAATAGATTAATTGTCTTCCTACTGGATAACGTTATTTCCTGCATTTGTTAGGAATGTTACAAGACAAACGAATGGAGATAGATAAACATAGCCTAAATATTGGTGATTACAATCGAACGGTCGGGAAAGGCCCTGGTTCTCGGCCTCAGATGCCCAAAGAGTCTTCCATGGAGCGCAGCCCTTACTTTGATAAGGTGAGCTGTTTCTTGTTTTACCCCTGGGGCTAATACACCAAGACACTGAATAGCATGATTTTCTCATTCACTGTTTACAACATTTCATGTAATATAAAGTGTTAAGATCCAGTGCCAAATCCTCTTACTGGATTTGTAGTTCATTGTCTTTTCTATGTCTCAGTTTATCACAGGGATTGCATTTGTATTTTCTTCTTAACCCCATAAAATGTGTTTGGTTCTTTTTATGTGCTCTAGAATTAACACTAATCTGATCTCTTCTGTTTTCTGCCTGTTTCCTGTTGATGCTGGAATGTCATGTGACTTCTGTTCCTGCAATGATTTCTCCCTTCCACTTGTTTGCTTGGCTGGTGTTGCGCATCTTTCTGTCTGTCCAATCAGGATGGCATTGTAGCAGATGAATCCCAAAACTTGCAGTTTATGTCCAGTCAGAGCATGAAGCTTCCCCCTTCAAATAGTGCACTACCTAACCAGGCCCTCGGCTCCATAGCAGGGCTGGGTATGCAAAACTTGAATTCTGTTAGACAGGTAAGTCCATGTGTGTATTAGGTTCTCTGTTGAATGATTTGTAGAAGCAATAAGCTCTCTCTTATGTGTAGTTACTGTACTTAAATCAGAAGTACGATGTGGTAATGAGCTGTTGGTCCTGAAGAGCACTGGCTGTTTGTTTTTGTAGAATGGCAATCCCAGTATGTTTGGTGTTGGAAACACAGCAGCACAACCCCGGGGCCTGCAGCAGCCTCCAGCACAACCTCTCAGTTCATCTCAGCCTAATCTCCGTGCTCAAGTGCCTCCTCCATTACTCTCCCCTCAGGTTAATAAATTTCAATGGTATTCCCGTCTACTTACTGGAAAAGAACCTTGAATAATTTTATAATTGAGCTAGAGGCCTGATGCACAAAATTCATGCAAGAATAGGCCTTCCTTCCCCGGGCTGCCGACACCGGCTTCCCTCCAGGACCTGGGCTTCCCTCATGCCTGGGCCCCACCCACCCACCGCAGCCTAGGCCTCCCTCTTTGGGGCAATCATGGAGCCCCCTGATTGATCGCTCTGCCGACCAGTGGCCTGGGCCTCCCTCTACTGGGCGATCATGGGCAATGGCCGAGCCCCCAACACGTGCCTTGGCTGGCCTGGCACCAGTGGGTGTCATAGCGTAGTCCCGGATGGTCGTTTCGCTGTTAAGCTGTTCAGTCGATTTGCATATTATGCTTTTATTATATAGGATTAGGTGAATGGTTGATCATCATACATTTTTTAAATATGTATATTTTACTGATTTGAGAGAGAAACATTAATGAGAGAGAAACATCGGTCAGCTGCCTCCTGCGTGCCCCACACTGGGGATTGAGCTGCAACCTGGGCGTGTGCCCCGACTGGAAATGAAACCTTGACCTGTTCATGGGTTGACACTCAACCACAGAGCCATGTTGGCTGGGCAGTGATAATACTTTTTATTGACATCTTTGAAATGCAGGTAATTCAAAGAATGTAGGGAGGGTGAAGAAAATTAGTCAAAGGTAATTTAAAATTTATCATTATATTTCATAAAACTTCTGAAGGGGGACAATAGCAAAGTACATTTACTGATTTAAAATTCATCTCTCATCTTTTACTTAATTCATGAAAGTATATGCGAATAGTAAATTAGTAAAGCAGAGAAAACAAAAGGTACATAACATGCTCCCCAAAACAATAGTCCATACATTTAATTGCTATGTTGATAATTTAAAATACATTGTACCTGTAGCTAGTTTTCATTGTTTTACCCCATTATTAACTTACCATTGTGACCGTCAGGTTCCAGTTTCATTGCTGAAGTATGCACCAAACAACGGTGGCCTGAATCCGCTCTTTGGCCCTCAACAGGTAGCCATGCTGAACCAGCTCTCCCAACTCAACCAGCTTTCTCAGATCTCCCAGTTACAGGTGCGTGGAGTGCTGACCTGTCCTGCGGTGTGCATTCAGTGTATCCCCTGTGGGCTAGACTGCAGGAGGTGGTGCAGGGGGCATACCAGCAGCCATGATTCTCACGGAGCTTCCAGTGTGTCCGTGAAGGAAATGGTGAGCCCAGTGGGCATGATGCTATGAGAGCAAGCCCAGCTGAGTCGGGGGTGGCACTGGGGGTAGAGTGATGAGGAAGAATTTTTCTGATGAAGTAGAAGTTTAGATTGAACAGATCTGCTGGAGGCCAGAGTCCAGGAAGAGATTGTGTTCGATTAGGCAGGACTTGTTGGCGCTGATCAGATGAAGCCGTGCCTCTGCAGGTCCACCTGCCACGGTCACTGAAGCTTGACCTGTGATGGTATGGCACTGACAGTCTGCACTCTTCCCCACAGCGATTTTTAGCACAGCAGCAAAGGACGCAGAGTCAGAGAAGCGTGCCTTCTGGGAACCGGCAGCAGCAAGACCAGCAGGTAGGTCCGAGTCTTCCCCTCGCTGTGCTGACCCGCCCCTCACATCACTTCCATTGTAACGAGACTCACAGGCCTTCCTGAAAACGTAGTGCAGTCGGTTGTTCACTAAGTCCTCTGTTTGCCCAGAGTTATACCAGCTGGTACAGGGTGACTGTGCACCTTCTGAGGAGAGGGAAGTGGATGAAAAAATGAAGGGGAATATGTGGGTATCTGGAAAGACTTCACAGTTTTTCCCGATTGTTTTTGTCGTTTTAAGGGTCGACCTCTTAGTGTGCAGCAGCAGATGATGCAACAGTCTCGCCAACTTGACCCAAACCTGTTGGTGAAGCAGCAGACACCGCCATCTCAGCAGCAGTCACTCCATCAGCCAGCCATGAAATCTTTCCTTGAAAATGTCCTGCCTCACACTACACCTGAGCTGCAAAAAGGGCCATCTCCAGTAAATGCTTTCAGCAACTTCCCTATAGGTGGGTTTCTCCTTGGCCACACGGTTAGCTGGTGCGTGGAAATCCCCGACCTGGCAGGGCTGTTCCCTTGTGAAGACAACACTGGTCCGTTAGCTGTTCCCTTTTGTGGGTGTAGCCTTCATGCTTCATGCTCTCTCTTCAAGAAAACCACACTGTTTCAAAAACACTACATTCATATTTGAGTGGGTTAGAATAAAGATAATATTTCTCTTAAGACCCTCAGGTATTTAATTGTAGGGAAGGGCCAGAGAGAGAGATACTGAGCAGTGCTGCTTTGGCAAAACAGCTGAGAAACAGTAGCATTGTAGTTTTTAGAAGCTAGAAATTTGACTATTGTCTAGATATTTATACATGATTACTGGGATATCTGTAGGAAATGGGGGTTGCCTTTGTCACATTTCCTGTAGCTTTCCCTTCCCTTTCTCACTATGTCTCCAGACTTGTACTCCCTCTGGAAATGTCAGGCTTGACCTGTTCTCCTGCCTTAGGTCCCTTTTCTCCTTATCCCTTCGATTCTGTTTTGACCCTTGTTTGATCCCATCCTCTTCTTTTTCACTTTCATGTCTCTTCCCTGACAATGGTTTCTTGTAACGCAGCTTCAGTGGTTGCTCACCCTGCTGGTCCAGCTGTGGTGAAGATGGTTTGTTTCCTTGCACCTTCTGGGCTGTGGGCAAGGGTGGGGCCTGCTCCGGCTGCTCCTTCGCTCTCGCTGGGCTAGCGCAGGATTGGCTCTCCCGGTATTGCCGTGGGCTCTCAGCTGGGGCCTACGTAGCACTTTGAGTCCTGGGAACTGTTCACTGTCTCTACATTCCCAGCTGTGGTTTCCTTGTCAGTGACCACTGCATGTGGTGACCAGGCGATCCCAGAAACAACAGTGTATATGGGAGAGTAAAGAATGCCACGGACTCTGAGAGGTGTGGGTCTCAGCACAGGGAAGGGATGCACGGTGTGGTTGCGTGCTGGCCATAGACGTTGGGCCAGTGAGGAAGTCACTGTGCAGTGGAATCTTGTTTCTCAAACATCTCCCATCTCGAACAGTTCGCTTCTCAGCCTGACAGCCCTTTCATGCTGATGCCTGTATGACCATCACACACCTCTCCGGTGACAAAGGAGAGAATGCACGAATATGAGTCAGGTTACCGCTGTTAACATCTCAGGATATTGTGCTGTGAATATTTTTGTTTTGTTGCTTTTGTTAAATTTTCATTTTTTTACTGTACATTTTTTGTTAAATATTAATTTACATTTCATGTCCTTTTTGTTTTTAAAGTGTTTATAGATTAAACAGTACAATAGACATGTACAGTACATAAGAAAGGTTAAAACGGGGGTTATTTGGGGATCTGGAATGGATTAATTCAATTTACCTTATTTCTAATGGGGAAAAATAATTCGGTTTTCCAACAGCCTTCCAGAACAAAGTAAGTTCCAGAAACAAGGTTCCACTGTATATGGATTTCCTGTCTAGGCTGGCTTCACAGCAAGAGATACTTTTTCCTGATTAAAAAAGTCTGCTTAGCCTATGCAAACACCAGGATGGTTCTCTAAATCAGTCGTGAAAAACTGGAGCCTGTTGCCCAGATTTGGCCAGCTGCCTGATTTTGTAAATAAAGATTTATTGGAACATAGCCCTGTTCTTTCATTAACATATTTTCTGTAGCTTTTGTGCTGTAAAAACAGTCTTATAGAAACAGACCTTGTGGCCCAGAGCCTAAGATGTTTACTCTCTGAACCATTAAAGAATTTGCCACACTTGGGTCTAATTGATGGGTCCAGAGAATAACAACTGTAATTTCTCTTTTCAAAAATAGATATGATATTAGAGAATTCCTGTTAAAGTTCTTAAGTCTAGCTGATCTAATATCCTGTGAACTGTCATGAAACCAAAGTATTTAAAACTATTTGTTTTTAAAACTTTAGGATAACCAGCTGGATATGTGTTAAAGATCTGACTTCATTTTTAATAAGTATCTCAGAGGATTCTGATGTTGACTGTCCCCAGATCACATTTTAAGAAACATTGGAGGAATGGGTCCATTTTCTGACCACAGTACCGAAGATAGACATTTCCATCCTTGTTCCATGAGACTAATCCTGAGATGTCATTGTCAGAGTTGGAGTAAATTGCACCTTAGAGTATGTGGGTCTGGCCCTGAGGTACAATTGTTAGAGCACGACAGTTCTTTTGTTTGTTTGTTTTTTTATTTAAATTCTAGAGGCCTGGTGCACAAAATACATGCACAGGTAGGGTCCCTAGGCCTGGCCCACGATCATGGCCAATTGGGGCCTTCCAGCTGCCAGCCAGGGCCTGCCTTCGCTCTGTGCCACCCCCTGGTGGTCCACGCACGTCATGAGCGATCGAACTCCCGGTCAAACTCCCCCTCAGGGACACTTTGCATATTAGCCTTTTATATAGTTAAATATATTTTTATTGATTTCAGAGAGGAAGGGAGCGAGATAAAAATGTCAGTGATGCCCTGACCGGTTTGGCTCAGTGGATAGAGCGTCGGCCTGTGGACTCAAGGGTCCCAGGTTCGATTCCGGTCAAGGGCATGTACCTTGGTTGCGGGCACATCCCCAGTAGGGGGCGTGCAAGAGGCAGCTGATCGATGTTTCTAACCCTCTCCCTTCCTCTCTCTAAAAAAAAAAAAAAAAATGTCAGTGATAAGAATCACTGATTGACCCCTCCTGCACACCCCACACTGGGGATTGACCCCGCAACCCGGGCATGTGCCCTGACAGTCTTCTTTGACTGGTCAGCGAGTTGAAAATTATTCAGTTTGCAAGCAAAAGATAGCAACTGAAAGTGATCATATATAATATTTTATGCATGGTACTCTTGGAAAGTAGCTAAAGAGAGATATCTTATTAGAGATAGTCTTATAAACTTTAATATTTGGCCTCTTTAAATTTTTTTTCTTATTCTGCCAAGGAATCCTATATAATAAAAGGGTAACATGCAAATCGACTGAAGGGTGGAATGACCAGTCACTATGACATGCACTGACCACCAGGGGGCAAACGCTCAATGCAGGAGCTGCCTCCTGGTGGTCAGTGCACTCCCACAGGGGAGCACTGCTCAGCCAGAAGCCAGGCTCACAGCTGGCAAGCGCAGCGACAGTGGCAGGAGCCTCTCCCGCCTCCGCACCAGAGCTAAGGATGTCCGACTGCCGCTTAGGACATCCCCCGTGGGCTTCCAGACTGCTAAAGGGCACAGGCCAGGCTGAGGGACCACCCCTCCCCCTGAGTGTATGAATGTTGTGCACCGGGCCTCTAGTTTAAAAATAATCAAAATTAATGTGGAGAAATAGTTTTCCACAGATAATGCAGTTTTATAGTAGTAACAGTTTTATGGTTTGAAAACGTATTATTGAGTATCAGAATGACTACGTAGGAGTTCTGCGTTGCGCTCTCTGGTAACCTCACTGTGGCTCTTTCTCCCCACACTGTGTCTGCATGACATTGGCCAGGGACAAAGTGTCGGTTCCACCTGCCCGGCCTTTGTAATTATTTGGCTGTGCCACATTTGCAGAATTATCTCTATTAAGGAATTCAGGCAAGATTAAAAACATTACTTAGTTTTTCTAGGAAGTGCAAGTTGTACACGAAGAGGAACATGCTATATTTTATAAATTTTTTAATTGTTATTTTTAAGGCTTGAACTCAAACTTGAATGTAAATATGGATATGAACAGTATTAAAGAGCCACAGTCAAGACTAAGGAAGTGGACTACAGTGGACAGCATTTCTGTGAACACATCTTTGGATCAAAACTCCAGCAAACATGGTAAAAATACATTCTTACCTTAAAAAACAACAACTGTGGAATATTAACTTTTAGGCCTTTATTTTATTTTATTTTTTTAATATATTTTATTGATTTTTTACAGAGAGGAAGGGAGAGGGACAGAGAGTTAGAAACATCAGTGAGAGAGAAACATCAACCAGCTGCCTCTTGCACACCTCTTACTGGGGATGTGCCCGCAACCAAGGTACATGCCCTTGACCGGAATCGAACCTGGAACCTTTCAGTCCGCAGGCGGACGGTCTATCCACTGAGCCAAACCGGTTTGGCTAGGCCTTTATTTTAAATACATATTTTTAAAAGCCAAATTCTCTTAGAACCTTTCCTTGTTTTTAAAAGTGCTTTATTAATAAATCTTAGTTGAAATAAAAAAAGCAAAAATTAACCTTTATAATGTTGTTATACAAAATAGAAATCAGATTATACATTTTTTTTTAATTATTTCCTTTTTGATGGTCTTTTAGTTTTTTGCAATTTATTTTATTGTCCTAATGTTCTACTTGTTAACATTCACACAGTTTAATGTAATGCAGGGTATTAAACACTTCCACCATAATTTGACTTCTAGCATTTTCTTATATATTGACACATTTTCTTTATATATTTTGTTATGTGTAAATCACATAGATTCAGTATTCTTTTCACCAGTTAATTACAGTTTTTAAATATTTTCATCTTATTTAATATCCATTCATCTAGCCACTAGTTAATAGACTACCTTCTGCTTTCCCAGGACTGTTCCTGAGATGTATAGGTACATATGTGCATACACAGTTGAGTATGTAAGCAAGTGAAAAAGTCAGAACCCGCTGGAGAATTGAACAGGAAATGACAGCGATGGGTATGGCTTTAGAGAGACTCATCAGGGGCAGAGTCTGCAAGTTCACCAACTGAATGAGAGAGAGCAGTAAAAAGTGTGTGTGGCACATGAGCCCTGACCGGTGTGTTCAGTGGTTAGAGCGCCGGCCCACGCACCAAGGGGTTGAGGGTTCACTCCCCACCCCTATGGGGGCTTGTGCAGGAGGTGACCAATCAATGTATCTCTTCCCCCTCCCTCCTCTCCCCTCCCTCCCTTCCACTCTGACTGAAAAGCAATGGAAAAAATATCCTCGAGTGAGGATTAACATTCCCCCCCGCCTCCCCTCCCCCCCCCCCCCCAAAAAAAAAAAATAGAAGTAGCTAGAAGAGGAAGCCAGAAAAGAAGGGAAGAGAATTGGTGGAATGACCACATCAGGTCAGGGGCAGGTCATGCCCTGGCGAGTGGCGTGAGGGCCTGGCGAGGTCCTGCTCTGCTGCCCTCAGTGACTGGCACAGGAATTTGGAGGCTGTGACCTGCCTCCAGGGGAACCTGTGTTTCACCAGAAGCTCCAGCGAGAGCAGCTCAAGTCCATGAACCAGAGCTCCTCCCACCCACGGAAACAAGGCTCGTGGCCAGGTCCTGGCCCTCCTTTCTCACCTTGCCCTCCCATTGCAGTAACTTGTACCTCCTCCCATCAAGTGATTGTAGCTGGAAACTTAGAGACGTTCGCTTTGTAGTCCATGTCCATTGAGATAATTTACATGTCTACAACGTTTTCTAAAGTGTATGATTCAGTGGCTTTCAGTGTATTCTCAGTACTGCATGCATCACCACAATCCATTTCTGAACGTTTTCTTGACCACAGAAGAGCCTCAGGTGTCACTCTTCCCGCCTCCACTTGTCCATCTCTCCTAGCCATTAGCAAAAGCTCATCCTTCTGTGCGCGTACACTCGTCTCTACTGCACACTTGCTGTGAGTGGTAGCAGGTACTGTCTGGTCTTTGTGAGTAGCATTTTGGCTTAGCACAGTGCTTGCCAGGCTCACTCGTGTTGCAGCATTCCTAAGTGCTTCATTCCTCCTTCCTTCAGCAGTCGACCACTGTTTGGGTCCGGGAGATATTCTTGAGTTCTTCCTTGCTCTCACCACCATATCCAGTCCACCTGTGACGAGTGCCCGTTCCACTGTCTCCGACGTCAGCCACTTCCCTGCACACCTGCCTTCCGGGGTCCCGAAACATAGCCCCGGTCTCACTTCTCTTACAACGCTTCAAGGCGAGGTCCTCCTTGCTGTGTCCGACCGAGTCCTGCGTGAGCATGCTGCCCCCGGTGCCTTCCAGGACCGCCGTCTAAGCGGTGAGGCCCGGGCCACCTTCGGTTCCAGACGTTTAGAATAGCAGGCTCAGCGTCCCTCCCTTCGAGATCAGGACCCCATCCTCCATGTTGCTCACAAAATGGTCTTTCAGTTCTCAGGCTACTGCTCCGGTCCTCTCCTCGGGTCCGTATAGGCTGCACCTGCACCTAGGATCCCACCCCAACCTTTTGCATGAGGGCTCAGCCCTTCCTCGCCTCATGCTTGTCCTTCCATCGCTGTTCACTTGGTCACCTCTTTGTGCGAATCCACTGTCATTAAGGGCAAGGACTCCATCTCACTCAGCGTTCTGTGTCCAGCAACTGGCCTGTCCTAATGAGAAAAGGCTGTTTGCCACTGTGTAAAGCATTACTCATTTTAAAATGAGCTCAGGGATGGGCGTGGAGGATAGATCTCAACACAGAGGGTCATTCCTAAATGTTAGCTGTGCTTTGATGGGATTTCACACTCGTCGTAACAGATACCTTTACCTGTGCTATGTAGTCCCCAGGGGTGGAGTCTAGGGGAGAAATGTAAGTGTCCTGGTGGAAAAGATCTTCGCTGTCTCCTTACCTATACATCCTTGGGTTCCTGCTCTTTGCCACTCAGGATGTTTTTTTGGGGAGCAGGGGGTGTTGATAGAAATAAATATATTTTTTTAAAATTTAAATTCTTTATTGTTTAAAGTATTACGTAAGTCTTCTTTTTCCCCCATTGACCATTCCCCAGCTGCTTCCAACCCCCAGGACATGCCCTCACCCCCCCTACTGTCTGTGTCCGTGGGTTATGCTTATATGCATGCATACAAGTCCTTTGGTTGATCTCTTCCCCCCTCTTCCCCTGCCTTCCCTCTTAGGTTGGATGTTCTGTTCGATGCTTCTATGACTCTGGCTCTATTTTTGTTCATTATATTCCACAAATGAGTGAGATCATGTGATATTTATCTTTCTCTGACTGGCTTATTTCGCTTAGCATAATGCTTTCCAGGTCCATCCATGCTGTTGCAAATGGTAGGAGTTCCTTCTTTTTTACAGCAGCGTAGTATTCCATTGTGTAGATGTACCACGGTTTTGTAATCCACTCATCTGCTGATGGGCATTAGGCTGTTTCCAAATCCTAGCTATGGTGAATTGTGCAGCTATGAACATAGGGGTGCATATATCCTTTCTGATTGGTGTTTCTGGTTTCTTGGGGTATATTCCTAGAAGTAGGATAACTGAGTCAAATGGGAGTTCCATTTTTAATTTTTTGAGGAAACTCCATACAGTTTTCCACAGTGGCTGCACCAGTCGGCTTTCCCACCAGCAGTGCACGAGGGTTCCTTTTTCTCCACATCCTCTCCAGCACTTGTCATTTGTTGATGATATCAGGACGTTCTTGACTGCAGCTCTTTCTTCCCCCAGTACCTCTCATTCACCCCCAGCAGGAATCCCACAAAGGGTGCACTGTGCTTGTTCTTAGTTTAGGCCGCAGTACAAGTGTCTTCATGACTTGGCAATAATTGTGTACTCTTATCCCGGTCTGTCACTCACGCCCTTCTTGGAATGACATGAACCGGGATGGTATCAGCTCTCAGCCGTGCATCTTCACATACCGCAGAGCACAGGACAGACCTTGGTCATGTATTTTGCTCCCAGCTCATGGTCATATTTCTCCTTTTAGGTGCTATTTCAAGTGGTTTCAGGCTGGAAGAGTCTCCGTTTGTTCCTTATGACTTCATGAACAGCAGTACTTCGCCAGCCAGCCCTCCAGGCTCAGTGGGAGATGGCTGGCCACGTGCCAAATCGCCCAATGGCTCTAGCAGTGTTAACTGGCCACCAGGTAAGACGCCAGCAGCTTCCGTCATGACTGGGCACTGGTTTAGCCCAGTTCCGGCTGTCGGACTGAGGGCTCAGGATACAAATGAGTGCTGAGGGACAGTGACGTCGGGCATCGAATCTGCCCTGTGGCCAGTAGTGCCCTGTGCTCCAGCAGTGAGCGTGGGACTGTCCGCCCCTGGCACCCATGCTCCGTCTCCACCTGTGCCAGGGAACCTGGGCAGCATCGCAGCTGTGCCGCAGAGCGGGCAGAATCGCTCCCGTGGCCTGCACCGCCTGCTCGGCTACTGTGGCCTTGTGCCTGGTAATGGAGCACTGTAGGATGTTACTGTTTGAGGTATACAAACCCAGAGCATTGGGTCCTGTTGTAAAAACCTGCAAGTTATTCATAAATAACAGCCTATGTTCATCTCATTTTGTTACCGAATCAAAATACTTGCGAATTACATAGGTTTTAGGAATAAACATTTTACATTATTTAGTAATAGATTTTAAAATGGTGATTAAGCCTGAACTAATTTAAAGTTTTCATTTCCAGAATTCCGCCCTGGTGAACCATGGAAAGGTTATCCAAACATTGACCCAGAAACTGACCCTTACGTCACTCCTGGCAGTGTCATAAACAATCTTTCAATTAACACTGTGCGGGAAGTTGACCACCTCAGGGACAGGAACAGTGGTATGTAGGCGGGTACACTTCCGTTTCTGGACAGCATGGTGTAAGGGTGGCTCAGAGTAGGTGTGAGGCCTCAGCAGCAACGTCACAGGCACATCTCAGCCCCAGACGCCCAGGAAACCAGGCAGTGGGGGCAGAAGGGTCTCTTGTCCCGTAGGTGACCCCTCAGCACTTGAAGTGAGGAGGATTCATTCTCACTTGATACGGTAAACACACATGTGACGTTAACAGAGGACCAACAACTTGTCGCCTTCCAGTCATTGTATTAGCAGCTGCAGGCTGTTGCCTCCTTTACTCTGTTCTGGCTATTAAGAAATGGGTGTTTTTTATAAAAGGTGTGTTTTTGTTATTTATTTATACACTGGACATTAAAGACTGTCATCTGGAAAAGCAATTTGACTGTCTCTCAAAGAGTGGAAATAATACCAATTTTAAGGATCCCTATAGTCCAGATGCACTTTTTAATGGGTTATCAAATAAAGTCATCCTACTACATACACATGATTATATTTACTGTATTTCGTGGGTGCACCGGAAGGAAGGAGAAGGAAATGAGAGTATTTTCTGTTCTTGTAACATTTATCCTTCATCTGCCTCTTTATTTTTTTTTTAAATATATATATATATATATTTATATATATATATATATATAAATATATATATATATATTTTATTGATTTTTTACAGAGAGGAAGGGCGAGGGATAGAGAGTTAGAAACATCGATGAGAGAGAAACATCGATTAGCTGCCTCCTGCATACCCTCCCACTGGGGATGTGCCTGCAACCAAGGTACATGCCCTTGACTGGAATCGAACCCGGGACCCTTGAGTCCACAGACTGACACTATCCACTGAGCCAAACCAGTCAGGGCCATCTGCCCCTTCAAACAATTTTTAATAAAGATGCCAGTCTGCATTTTACATTAGACGTGTCATAGGCGAGCAGGTGCTTGCCATATCACAGTGGTGAGGAGATGTCCTTTCAGCACAGTTAGGCAGACAGCTCTGCAGAAGTAGGGAGAGCCACTACCTTCCCAGGGGAAGGAGTAGGGACAGCCACACGGCATCCTCGTGTCCTGGTGGCTCATGGGAGACGTGCTCGCAGAGATGGTGGCTTCTGATCTATGGGAGATTCTGAAAGTCGGGGGGAGGAGGGAGGGTTAGTTTTGATATCAAGAGAAACCACTGAAAGTTTTGAGTGGAAGAGTCAACCTTTATTCAAGGTGGTGAGCAGTTGCCTTGGAGTGGGAGACCCAGCAGAAGCTGTTAGAGCGATCAGATAATGGTCAGTCTGGAGCTAAACTAGAGAAAACGGTCATGGGCTAGGCTTCAGAGACTGAGTCTGGGGCACGGTGGAGGAGGAGAAAGGCCTGGCCAGGCCAAGCTGTCCAGTGAGAGAGCTGTCAGCATGCTGTTTGGAGGGCGAGAAAGAAGGTGTAGCCTTGGGTAGTGCCTGTGAGCCTGAGCATGCCTGTCCTTTCTCGAGACGGCTGTGAAGTGGCGGTTGTGCTAGGCGCTTTTGCTTATTCTGAGGCACCATGTCGCTTACTCTGGGAGTTACTAATTGGGCGCTTCCCCCACATAGGGTCATCCTCATCCTTGAACACCACGCTGCCTTCAACTAGTGCCTGGTCATCCATTCGTGCCTCCAACTACAACGTTCCCCTCAGCAGTACAGCACAAAGCACTTCAGGTGGGCGGGGCGGGGCGGGGCGGGGTGTGGGCCCTCCCCCCTCTCTGCTGGGGTCACGCTCTCGGCAAGCTCTCCACTCTGGTGGAGCAGTGCTGTCTGTTGACCGCACACCCGCTTCTGTGAAGCCTCAGCCAGGAAACTAGCTTCCTCTCTCTCTCTCTCTCTCTCTCTCTCTCTCTCTCTCTCTCTCTCTCTCTCTCTCTCATATATTTTTATTGATTTCAGAGAGGATGGAAGAGGGAGAGATAGAAACATCAATGATGAGAGAGAATCATTGATCGGCTGCCTGCGGGGTCTGGGGTTTGGAGGTGAAGGAGCACTTTCTTGGCTTGTTTTCTTGGGCAGTTTGGTTAGATTTAGGGGTTTTTAATAGAGTCTCACTTTGTTTGATTTGGTTTCAGCGGGAGAGTGGATGTTACTATTTAAATTTGATCTTTTCTAAAAGCAATATCTCCCCCCTCCCACTTTTTGTTCCCTTTGAGTAGCCAGAAATAGCGATTCCAAATTGACGTGGTCTCCGGGGTCAGTCACAAACACCTCTCTGGCCCATGAGCTGTGGAAGGTCCCTTTGCCACCTAAAAACATCACTGCTCCATCCCGCCCGCCTCCAGGGCTCACTGGTCAGAAGCCTCCCTTGTCTACGTGGGATAATTCTCCTCTGCGTGTAGGTGGAGGATGGGGAAATTCTGACGCCAGGTATACCCCAGGTAAGATGAGGTGCCAAGCACTGGCCAGCACGCAGGCTGGTGTGACGGGGGCAGTGCCCTCTGTCAAGGGGGCTAGAACTAGAACAGCCTGTGGCTCCTACTGCATGCTCTTCTTGGTCTCCATGTCACCTGGTTCACCTAAAAACACTTGGCAGACAGTGGTGAGTGAGTGGAATGGGGCTCCTTTCTTTGAGAAGTTCCTCACTTGCTCCTCTTAAAATGTGTGCGAACTTCTCACTCCTGACCAGCCTTTAAAGCACACCACATGTGGCACAGAGAGCAGAAGCCGCCACAGCAGGGCCGGGAAAGCCTGGCCTTGATGTAAGGGCTCATAAAATGTATTGCAGGGTTTTTGTTTTTTTAATCTTTTTTTTAATTTTTTTTTTTTTTTTTTTTTGAGAGAGAGAGAGAGAGGAAGGGAAAGGGATAGAAACATTGATCAGCTGCCTCCTGCACAACTCCCACTAGGGATGGAGCCCACAACCCAAGCAGGTGCCCCCGCCAGGAATGAAACTGTGACCTCCTGGTTCATAGGTCAGTGCTCAACCACTGAGTCATGCCAGCCGGGCTAACCAGAGACATTTGAGAGGAACGGGTGCTGCCAGTCAGACAGAGCCAGCAGGCATAAGGCAGACTGTCTCAGGAAAGGGCAGAGGGCTCTCTCCTGCACATGACCAGCACTGCACAGCCCCGGGGTGAACTCCGAGCTGTCTGCTGGTTCTTACCTCATGCCCTGCCCCTGGCCTGTACCAAACTTTGTCATCTCCAGGCTGAAAATGGTAATATCTCAATAATTTCTGATCTTTAGACAGGTGATTGGCTGAAATTAAACTTAGAGCGTTTCCTTTGGGAGAAGTTTTGATTACATGAAAAGAATACTTGAGTCTGTTTTAAGCTACTAAATGCAAATTAATGTAATGGATGTTGTGTGTACGTTTTCTTTCTGGCCACAGCCACCTGGGGGCCAGCTACTATAAGCGGCTGGTGTGTAGTGTGAGAGGATGCCTGAGAGCCTGCTCTAAGGAGGCTTGGTGGAGTCAGGAAGCCAAGCAAAGCAGAGGGAGCAGCATAAGGCTCAGACCTGGGGGCGCACTAGGGCTCCCTATTGGACTTAGAAGGTTTCAAGAGCCGTGTGCAGGGAGAAGTGGGTGGAGCTGCCTCCCGAGCTGTCTGTGAGGCGCCTGGGAGCAGTTGTAGACTGGGCTGACTTGATCACATCTTCAAGGCCTGCTGCTGGAAGAGAGCAGAAAGCAGGTGGCATGCTCCCGTGGTGACCCAGACAAACACGGGCTGTCTGCTCAGAGCTCCAGCCTGGGGGACACTCGTGCCAGTTCCTCAGAGGACACTGGAGAGGCCTTCCCCAAGTGGTAGTCTGTTGAGATAGATTTAGCTTCAAAAATGAAAATACCCCAAAGGGAGGCCGTCTTTGTGCCTCACTAGCCAGGAGCCCCGCGACCCCCACGGATAATGATGGGACTGGGATGTGCTTGTCCTAGGTTATCGCTCCGGCCACAGTCTCAGGAAACTGACTTGTCCTCTTTCTTCCTTGTTCAGGGTCCAGCTGGGGTGAGAGCAGCTCAGGGAGAATAACAAATTGGCTTGTTCTAAAAAACCTTACACCTCAGGTAAGGGCACGGGCACGGGCACTAGTGTGCGGACGCGCGGGGGCCTGCGAGAGGAGGTCCCCAGGCTTCTTATGTGGAGGAGAGGCTGCCGGGCCTGAGTGGGAGGCAGGGCTGGCAGAGGAGGCGGCTTAGGTCCCAGGGCTGCGGGCTGCGGGCTGCGGGCTGGTGCAGCCCTTCTGCCTTGGGAAATGTGCCGATTCCCTGGTCTTAGCCCAAGACGGGCAGTGACGTGGGCGAGGACCAGGGCTGGGCAGTTGACCAGGCCAGCAGAGGAGCTTGGTGCACTTGGAGAGCCCTGGCCTGCCCTGTTCAGTGCGGCCATGTTCTTAGTTTCTGGGCCACCCCCCTTGGAGGCTGATGTTAGATCCCCCCCCCCCCTCCCACAGGGAGCAGGGCCTTAATGGTCCTGCCTCAGGGCAGGGGAGAGAAGACTGGAAGCCACAGCAGGGCAATGTCTAAGGAATTGGGGACCTGGGAAATGTCCCAGGGTCCAGAGGCCACGGAGGTATGGCTCTGGGCCCAGTGGAGGTGGGAGGGGGCGCCGTACCCCACCACAGCAGTGAGTCCCGGGGGAAAGTAGCACCAGGAGTGATACATCTCAGGCGAGAGGGAGGACGAGAGTCCCGTCCCAGGACAGCTTCCCTGGTGTCCTCGCGCCGCGGCACAGCTAACGGGCACTTGCACCGTCTCCTAGATCGACGGCTCGACTCTGCGCACCCTGTGCATGCAGCATGGCCCCCTGATAACATTCCACCTGAACCTCCCGCACGGAAACGCTTTGGTCCGCTACAGCTCGAAGGAAGAGGTAGTGAAGGCACAGAAGTCTCTGCACATGTAAGTTGGGTGGCCCCAGAACATCCCCGGCACTGCGGCCCTGTGGGATGGTTTTGCAGGCACGCGCTCATGCAGGGAGGCGGGAGGGTGTGCTGGGTGCCTGGTGTGTCCTAGACACGCGGGTGCCACCCCCCTTGAGTCCCTGGGAGCCTCCGGTGGCTGGGTCCTCACGTGTCCGTCTCCCCCCCAGGTGTGTGCTGGGGAACACTACTATTCTCGCTGAGTTTGCCAGTGAAGAGGAGATCAGTCGTTTCTTTGCACAAAGTCAGTCTCTGACCCCTTCCCCTGGCTGGCAGTCCCTCGGGTCCAGCCAGAACCGGCTGGGCTCCCTCGACTGTTCCCACCCGTTCTCCAGCCGGACTGATCTCAGTCACTGGAATGGTGCTGGGCTGGCGGGGACTAACTGTGGAGACCTCCATGGCACTTCCCTCTGGGGGACCCCCCACTATTCCACAAGCCTGTGGGGCCCTCCAAGCAGCAGTGACCCCCGAGGAATGAGCAGCCCATCCCCCATCAATGCTTTTCTTTCTGTTGACCACCTCAGTGGGGGTGGAGAATCCATGTGACAGGTAGAGGTAGACTCGTGACCGTGACTGCAACCTCAAGATGCAAAGGAAAGGGGCACTAAGTTGAGCTCGCCGCCTGCAGCCGGGGCGCCTGTGGGAACAGCTCTTCTCTGCACATTTTCCACTTTGTTTTCCCCGAAACATATCAGTTGAATACTTGAATCATGCAGGCCAATACTATAATGTGAAGGTGTCTCTCGTTACACTCCCACTGGCGCCATGCGTGCTGACCGCGTAGTGAGCTCACCTGTGCGAATTCATCATGTTTAGCCTTTGGGTTCTTTTTTTTTTTTTTTCCCCTATTCCCACACCCCCACCCTTATTTTTTTTTTTTCCAAAACCATTGTTTGGGCTGATAACGTATGAGCTTTTACCTTTGCACTGAATGATGTTCTCTCCGTCTAATCGGCAATATGGGGGGGCAGCTGTTCCGTGTGATGTTTACTCAAGGATGTCCTTAAGGTGTGCGCTCTCCACTATGCCTTGACGTCCGCTACCTTACTGTGTGTCGTGGAGTTGGAGATCACGTTATGATGCTGACTTAGGACGATAATGAAAGTGTTGCACCCGTTTCTTCATGTTCTAAAACTAAAGAATTTCGCTCTGCAGTTTGAAAAACTGTGGCCACAGCTGTGACTTGCAGCCCGCCTGCACCGGGGGGCCCTGCACTTTGAATGGGCTTTCCATTTTCTTTTGAAGGCTCTCACGTTGACCTTCTTGTTTACAGATTTTTTTGTTTGTTTTTTGAGAAAAAAAAAATGTTTACTCTTCCATCATTAAAAAAAAAATTTAAAAGACAAAAAAAAAAAGAGGAGGATTTAAAAGATGCTTTCTATCTCTGGGAAAAGGAGCAGCATTTGGCCATGTTCTTGTTTTCTATTCCTGTCCTAAATCAGAGAGCATGGTTCTCAGGAAAACCGGGTCCCCAGTCAAACAAAAACAAAACCTTGTAGTTTCTTATAGGAAAAAAGGAAACCCCCAAGTTTTAGCACTGATACTATGTATTGCTCTGTTAAAGAATTTTCTCTGCCAAAAAAAAACACAAAAAACAAAAAAACGCTTCAAGCTGGAGTTTGACGTTCTGCTTCAGATGCTGTCTTTTTATTAGTGTGATGATGGTTTGCTAATGATCAGTAGGGAATCATTTTTGTAATTCCATCAAGTGGCTCTGTTTCTGCTGTCGTGACTGTGTTATGTCTAATGTTGTACCTTAAAGCCGAAATCAGTAACTATGCATCCTGTAAGCACGGTGTTGGGCTTACAGCGTCGTTCATTGTAGAAAGGAAATTTTAAATGTTGTTGCAAACTAACGAGTTACACCATTTTTACAGTTTCTTTCTCTCCTCCCCCCTTTTTTGCCCACAAATGGTATTATAATGCTTGCTTAGTCAAAGGAGAGACTAAACAAGGGTAAAAATTTTAACACACAGAATTTGCCATCATTTCATTGCCTTGATTCTAACTGTTTGTGTCCTATGATGCAAAAGAAGTCAGTGGCTTTTAACTGTTTACAAATAGAATGTGATTGTAAAATGTACAGTTTGGTTGTGTTTAATTATGAAATTTCTTCAGATATAATAAACCATGACTTTTTGGCTGCTCAACATCAATTGTCTCTTTTTTGTGAATTTATTTGTACGCTCCTTTTTATAATGAAAGTTTTCAAGTTGCTATGTATGAGGGCTCTCATAGAGCAACCGATTAAAAATATAAGCAAATATTGGAACATTTTACCTGAACTTATCCACAGTCTCACCCTGAAATAATGTGAGAACAATGGGCGGCAGTGGCTGGCTCCCGCCCGCCCCCGCGCCTGTGGGACCTGCTGCCCAGCGCTCCTGCGGCTCATCCTCCCTGCCCTCCGTGCCAGCGCAGGCCCAGCAGACACGCGGAGCAAGAGGCTCACTGCCCGGCAGTGTCTGGTGTTAAGCTCAGACCTCTGTTACCGAGCAGGAGCCGCCGGACGGGCCCCTCCCGCTCCAGCGGGCTCCGGCGGCCTGTGCTCGCAGCGCCAGGCTTCACTGCGGCCACTTGCCAGGCGTAAGCCGTGTTCCGTGCATTCGATGTGTATTGACTTCCACACTGGTTTTTCCAAAAACCAAAGGTAGCTTTGAAAAACCACGTCTGGAAATGTTTGGGACGTCACGCTAATTGACCTTTGGGGCTTTGAGTAGTATATAATTGACTTCATAACTGCGTTAATTGTATTGTTCAAGTGTTTGGGAGTTTTTTGCGCTTGTTATGTGGAAATAAAGTGTTTGATTAAAAAAATTAGCAAGTGGTTGCTTTTTGCTTGGTCTTTCAATAATACAGCGCTGCTCCCTAAGACACTGCGCTTCACCCAAGCCCACTTTCATCTCTCCCACCTGCCCCTTCATCCCGCTGGGAGTCCGACATTCCCGGGGTCCTGGTGCGGGTCACTGACCGCCCGCAGGAGCCCAGCTACCCATCCACATCTATGCCAGAGCACGGCCAGCCATTTCCGAAGGTGGCTCCCGTGCTCCCGCCGCCCGAGGTGCTCCTGCTGCTGTGCTGGGGCACGTGCGGGGCTCTGACCCTGCCTCACCCTCCCAGACGTTCCCACTGTGTTCCCATCCCCCAGGTGCCTCCACCCCTTGCTGCTCCCGTTGCCACAAGTGTCTTCCTGTCCCAGCAGGACCTCCAGGTCCTGTGCCAGGTGACAAGGAAGCTCCTGCTCAGATGTGTGGTCACTGGTCAGACGCATGGTAGGTGCTAATAGGGGAAGGAAATAAACTATTGCCTGTTGACACTTGTGGACCAAAGATGTGGGTGAGCCAGGGAAGGTGGAGGTGAAGTTCTTGACAGCAGGACAGATTTCGATCCAGACAGGAGTACAAACTGCGGTTTTATCGAGCAACTGGCTGTAGGTCCGGATTATGCTCCACCATTGGCACGTGCCTGTTACCCTCTTCGCCAAGGTTTAGGTCTTGCCCTGTGGAGCCTTCATTTTCAGATGTGAGCGGCGGGCTCGCTGGATGAGGGCCAGACTGCAACCCAATGGACCTGAGAGCCCCTGAGACCAGGCCCCGGGGACCTCCCAGCAGGCACTGGGGAAGCGGGAGGGGAGGGACAGTCATGGTGCGAGGCTTACACACCAAGTGCGCCCACGGTTCCTGCCTCACAGCTGGGTGCCCCAGCCGGCCCGGACTGGGAACTACCGGAGAGCAGTGTTTCTCAAATTGTGTGGCCCCCAAGGCTTGGGACTGCAGGTGAGCCTTCCGGGGGATCTGGGCCAGAACTTTAAGCTTTGCATTTACAGCTGAGCATGTTGCATTCTGCTCTCTCACATCTGTTTTCATCCAGAACTAATGTTTGAAGTAGCCAGTGAAACTCTCTTCAGAAAGCGGGGGCAGCACAGGGCCAGCTGTGTGGACGCTCACGTCCCGAGGAGCAGAGAACTCCAGTGGCCTCTGCTCGCGCACGGCTCAGATCCACGGCCCTGTCCTGGCCGGCGGACCGCTGGTAAGGAGACCCCTGACCTGCCGGGAGAGAGGACTCAGCTTTGGGCAGCTGTGTCCACAGTCCATCCCCGAGGGGGCCGGCTTCAGGTGATGACAGGACCTAAACAGTCCAGGGCCTGACACCAACTCACAGGCCCCGCGGCAGCATCACTGAACCCCCTGGCTTTTCATTGATTTCACGGTTTTTAAAGTCAACGTAGTTTATTGACGAAGTTGAGGGTGTACAGAAAATCAGTGCTGTTTGCCATGAGCTAAAGGGAACTATATACCAGAACCAGAACCCAAATGCGTTCCATTCCCGGTGGAGGTGTCTGTCAGAGTGGGAGGGGAGGGGGAGGTGCCAGCGTAGGGGGAAGGGGAGATGGTGGGGGAGGAGGAGGTGCCAGCGCAGGGGGGAGCGGAGACGCTGGGGGAGGGGGAGGTGCCAGACACCCGACTGCTGCAGGGAAAAGCCGTCTTTGCTTGTGACTCAGTGTCCCTTCTTGAACTGAAAAGCCTGTCAGGTCCCCCCACTCCTGGGGCCAGGACCCGCACTTTAGAATGGCTCCTCCAGAGACTCAAGGTGCATGCAGGGCTGGGGGTCGCCTCCGAAATGGGTCCTGCTGTGAGGCTCGGCTCAGCATCCCACAGAAGCACCCTCTGGCCTCGGCTCCTGCCTCCACTGCCCCCCACGGCCACCCGAGCAGCTGGGGAGCCAGGTGCCCCCTGAGGAGGAGCAGCGCGGCCTGGAGACCGCAGGCCCAGGTGTCTGCCCCGCAAGCCCGGAGCCAGTGAGGGGGCAGAGGTGGGGGCAGTGCGCCTGCCAGGGTCGCCTGGCGGCTTCAGGGAAGCACCCGGGCTCCTGCCACCACAGAGGCACTGCCGGTGACCCGCATGCCTACAGCTCAGCTCAGAGCCCTGCCGGCTGCCTGAGGCCTTCCCGCAGCCGAGGAGCCGAGCCCCGGACCGGGCGGCTGCCCTTCCTCACTCCTCTGCCGCCGAGCCCCACCTCCCCAAATAGTCTCCCTCCACCAGGGGCACCTGGTCCCGCCCCAGGGGACCATTGGCCGTGCCTGGAGCTGCTCTTGGCTGTTACAAGGGGGGAAGGGGGCTGCTCCTGGAACCTCGCATGCAGAGGCCAGGAAGCAGCCTCAGCTCCGCGGCCCGTTCACAGCCTCCCTCACGCCGAGGGTCCGAGCACACCCTCCGGCAGATCAGGCTGCGCCCTCGGCCTGCAGGTCGCCCCGCCGCCAGCCCCTCTGGGCCCGCAGCTGTCCTCCAGAGACGCCCCCGGCGTCCAGCATCCCCGTCTACGGTTCTAAAAGCCAAGCGGCGCGGAGGCCGGAGGCTGCGGTCAGTGTCTGCAAACCCGCTGAGGTCCTTCCCGGTCTGCCTCCCCGCGGGGGTGGGGGTGGCAGTGGCAGTGGCAGTGGCAGTGGTCCCGTCCCCCCTGGATGTTGTGTGAGACGCAGGGAGAACAGTGAGGGTGGCTTCCTCACTGGGCCACCACCGCGACAGAGGCGTGAGAGACCAGCCCGAGGGGGGGGGGGGCGCCTGGGGGGGAGAGGGGGCCCCCGCTCCACAGAGGCAGCGCCACGGCCAGTGGCCACTGCGGCCAGCGAGCGTGTGCACGGGCCGGGCCCCATGTGGGACACTCACAGGCAGTCACGGGGCCACAGCAGGAGGCTCGGACCAGAGTGCCCAACGCCAAGCAACAAATCCGATCAGTAACAGGCGGTCAGAAGTTCACGGCTGACCCAAAGCCCCAGGGCCTGCGAAGAGAGCCACGCGGTCCAAGCCCCCCTGTGATTCAGACCCGGGGCCCAAGAAAGGGCAGGAGCCCAAGCCAGCAGAGCCCTGGTCCCTGCTGCCACGAGTGCAAATGGCACCACCAGGCCGGAAGCCAGTTAAATAGTTAACTATGCACCGTGCGCCAATCACGTGACAAGCCATTTCCCGCCTAAGTATTCACGGGAAAGGACTTTATTGCAGTCACCCCAACCCGTCAGCAGATTAATGAATAAACAGATTGTGCTATATCCGTAGAATGGAGCTATTGATAAGCATAACAGTATGGATGAATCTCAAAATAATTATGCTGAGCAAAAGATAAAAAGCCAGACAAAAAAGAGTGCATATCACATAATGCCATTTATATAAAACTAGAGGCCCGGTGCATGAAATTCATGTACTGGGGGGGGTGGGTGTGGTCCCTCAGCCTGGCCTGCGCCCTCTCACAGTTTGGGAGCCCTCGGGGGATGTCCAACTGATGGCTTAGGCCCGCTCCCCCATGGGAACACACTGAACAACCAGGGAGCAGCTCCTGCATTGAGCATCTGCCCCCTGGTGGTCAATGTGCGTCATAGCAACCAGTCTTTCCACCATTCAGTCAATTTGCCTTTTATTATATAGGATTCTGGGACATGTGAGTTAATCTGCAGTGAAAGAAAATGAATGGAATCAGTGGTTGTCTAGGGACAGGGGGAGCTCAGAAACTTTGGGAAGTGGTGGGTGTCACCTGCACCAGTGGTTTCCGAGGTCGTGTCAAAACTCATCCAGGGGCATTTTTAATATGCATGGTTTTTTGTGCATCAATCATTCCATATAGACTTTTTTCAAAACAAATAAACAAAAAAACTCCCTTTGCTCAGTCTTGCACTAAAATGTTAAAGTATTCTTGGAAACAGCCCTTGGTTGCATCAGTTCTGTTCAATTGTGATGGGAAGTGGCCTCCAAACTCTGGGTGGGAGTGGAACCCTCATTTGCTGTGGGTTGAGCTAGCCCTGGATGGGTTTGGGGCTGCAAATTCCTTTAGAACCACTGCTAGTCAGTGGAGAAAGCAGCCACCAGGGGGCGCACAGTGACTTCCTTTTTCTGGAAGAAGCTTTGAGAAATCAAGTCATCTAGGAGGGAGTGTAGCAGGCTTTCCCACAGCACTCTAATTAAATCTTAAAAAACAAAATAGAAAATAGCCAAACAAATCAAGTCAAACAAATCAAGCTGGCTGTCGTCCTGTCCACCAAAAGGTTGCTAGTTTGATTCCTGGTCAGGGCACATGTCTGGGTTGGGGGCTCGATCCCAGGTGGGGGTGTGCAGGAGGCAACTGATCGATGCTTTACTCTCTCCCTTCCCCTTCCTCTCTCTCTAAAATCAATACAAATATTGTGACAAAAAACTTTGGTAAAGGTCCCTCTTCCAGGGACCAGCAATCCCTGTCCAGGATCTGACCTCGGAGCTCTATCCCAGAGAGTAAGTACATCGAGCATATTCACTGCAACCTTGCTTGCCATCGCAGACTGAGAACAACCAAAACCCTTCCCTACTGTCAGAGCAGTTCTTCTCAAGCTCCAGGGTGCATGGATCAGCCTCCTGGGGATCTCGTTAGAATGCAGAGTCCGGCTTCGCGGGCCTGGGTCTGCTGATGCTGCTTGGTGGGCTAATTATTGGGAATGGGGTTCACCAGCTGGCCAGAGACGTCGCTGTGGGCTATCCCTGAGCCGCCGCTGTAAGGCTGCAGGGCTGGTCCCAGTCTCCTTCCATCTTTGAAATGTCTCTTACATCTGCATGGGCCAAGAGAGCTCCCTCCCACCATCACATCCTAGCCAGTGAGAAGAGACATTTGCAGATAGTTTTTAAAAATCTATATATTTAAAAGCACAGAGACCAGAACAGCAGAACAACCAGAACAACTGGTGGCTATGACACGTACCCGGCAGCCAACCAGCCTGATCCAGGCCCCTATTTGCCCCCCACCCCCGGCCACCTGCCCCCAATTGGCTCCCAACACCCCAATCGGGGGGCAGGCCGACTGGCCAACCACCCATGGCCCCTCCCCCCCGCCAGCCCACCTCCTACTCATGCACGAATTTGTGCACTGGGCCTCTAGTAAAAAATAAAAAAACCAGGTCATGCGAAATACAATTGTCCTGAACTTAAGATAAATGAAAGAAAAAGAGTGGCAAAAGCTTACTTAAAGACAACGTAAACATTTTATGTCCCAAGAACACAGCTTGGTGAAGTAGGAAGCTCCAAGATACGAACGGCCAGGACAAACTCCATTTTGGCTGTGGTCCAACCAGACAGTGGCCAGCTCTCGGGGAAACCACAACCTAAGATTCCATGGCAATTGTGAGGAATGTGCCAATAATTGTGGTTCTCAGCCTTCCTAATGCCGTGACCCTTTCATACAGTTCCTCATGTTGTGGTGACCCCCAACCATAAAATTATTTTCGTTGCTACTTCATCACTGTGATTTTGCTACTGTTATGAATCGTAATGTAAATACCTGATGTGCAGGATGTATTTTCATTGTTCACGACTCACAGGTTGAGAACCGCTGGATTAGATCGTTTAAAAGTGCAATTAGAAAGCAAGGGCTTCCGAATAAAATGACCAGGATGAAAGGCCTGTTCTTAAAATATTCATAAGGGCAAAATAGAGAAAACAGGATGGCCCAGTGGGGAGGGCATCTTTTTCTGCCAAAGGCCATTTGGAAGCCATTCAAAGCCTGCCTGCCTTTACCACCCTCTGTTCCTAAGACAGCAGAGAGGGGAGGCAGGGTTAAAAAGCCGACATAGAAGCACTCTGGTCCCAGATCTAGCCACAGCTTCCATGAGATTGTCTTCTCCATAAATATTAATAAGAAATAGCTTTCACTTGTCCCATCTGCCAGAACCTCAGCTTGGATCCAACTGGTTCTTTCACAAGCTGGTGAATGTTGCATTATTGTACCTGTCTCGTGGCTAAAAGGTCTCTGTGTCTCTGTGTGTGTCTATCTGTGTTACAAATATGAGATATTTAGTAAATTAAAATTAATTGGTTTGCCCAGCCGGCGTGGCTCAGTGGTTGAGCGTCGACCTATGAACCAGGAGGTCACAGTTCGATTCCTGGAAAGGGCACATGCCTGAGTTGTGGGTTTTGGGCTCAATCCCCAGTGGGGGGTGGGGGACGGGAGTGTAGGAGGCAGCAGATCAATGATTTTCTCTCATCATTGATGTTTCTATCCCTCTCCCTTCCTCTCTCAAATCAATAAAAATATTTTAAAAATAAAAGAGTCTATGTGTTTTAATTATTATTCTTGCTGGACTTACACCAATAATCAGGCCAAACTTATTGAAACTTGATTTATTTTGCCAATGAATTAGTCTTAATTTGGCTATCTTTGATAAAATGAGGGTGATTTCACAGAGGAAATTCGTATGTCAGTAGAATACCTCTGCGGGTACTGGATTCTGGGGCTGTTCACTGGTTCGCTGTCTTTTCAGTTTTGTTTCTGCCTGAAAACTGGACGGATCCTGAATTCTCCCAGGCCCCCCCACTCTCTGGCTGAGCCTCCAAACTCACTGTTCCCAGGCCCTCCCCCCATTTTGGCTGGAGCGCTGAGGACACTGCCCTCTCCCACAGCCGCGCTGACGGGGGGGCTGGGAGGGGACCCCAACAGGCACAGCGCAGATATGAGGCGTCCCTTAGGCGGCGGGAGGCCCCGGAGACCCTCGGCTACAGGCCAGGAGCATCTCAGACTGTCCCTGGCGCCGGCGCCGGAAGATGCTGCGAGCCAGGCCTTCGGAACCGAGCAGCCCAGCTTCCAGAAGGTTCCCCTCAGGCGGCTGGGACTGGGGGCTGAAACAAGTCTGCCCAGCACGTGCCCCTCGGGCCTGTGGGCTATTCTGAGCTGAAGGCCGAGGAGACACGTTTCCTCTGACAGAATCTGCACGTGGGCCTGGCCCCGCCCCACGCCCCGTCCCTTTCTGTCGCTGAACCTCTGGTGCCCGTGGGCTCCCCAGGCGTGTGTGCGTAACGGAATTTGGTTATTTTCTCCTGTTAACCTGACTCGTGTAGATCTCACGAATACCCGCCCGAAAGCCACGAAGGGAGGGGAGCTGAGCTGCTCCCCACAATGACGGAATGAGCGGCTGTGCCTCGCACTGGCACTCGGGCGAGCCTCCTTGGGTGGGGCCTGGAGGAGGCACAGCCTGGAGCCCCCCCACCCCCCCACCCCTCACCCCATGCAGGAGAGGCAGCCGCTGCTTGGACCACATCCCTCGGCTCCACATCCCAGGTCCCCGCTGGGCACCCTGTCACTGAATCTTTACAGCCCTGACTATTTGACAGGTGGGGAGGCTGAGGCACAGGGAGGTGCAGTCACTTGCCAAAGCTGCCAACTTGGTCCGGCCAGGACTGAACTGGACCCTGAAGGCCGCCGGCCCTGCGCTGGGGCCCGGTCCAGGCCTCCCCAAGCCCAGGCGGCACTGGTGACAGCGCCCTGAGGCTGGCTCCCTCTAGAGCAGCCGTGGGCAAACTATGGCCCGCGGGCCGGATCCGGCCCGTTTGAAATGAATAAAACTAAAAAAAAAAAAAAAGACCGTACCCTTTTATGTAATGCTGTTTACTTTGAATTTATATTAGTTCACACAGACACTCCATCCATGCTTTTGTTCCGGCCCTCCGGTCCAGTTTAAGAACCCACTGTGGCCCTCGAGTCAAAAAGTTTGCCCACCCCTGTCCTAGAGCAGCAGTTCTCAACCTGTGGGTCGCGACCCCTTTGGGGGTCGAACGACCCTTTCACAGGGGTCGCCTAAGACCATCAGAAAACACAGAATAATTACATATTGTTTTTGTGATTAATCACTATGCTTTAATTATGTTCAGTCTGTAACAATGAAATTACATCCTGCATATCAGATATTTACATGACAATTCATAACAGTAGCAACATTACAGTTATGAAGTAGCCACGAAAATAATTTCATGGTTGGGTCACCACAGCATGAGGAACTGTATGAAAGGGTCGCGGCATCAGGAAGGCTGAGAACCACCGGTGTAGCGATGGGTTGACGGGAGTCCTTGTTCCCGGTTGAGCCCTCTGCACTGAGCAGGGCCCACCAGGCAGTCGCGGCGCCTCCCGCAGACCCACCGCCGAGGTGTCCCAGGGCCGCCCGCACACCTGCTACCCGGGCCTGTCACCGAGCAGCTGCGTGGTCTCCGGCCACGGAAGGCTCCGCTACAGGCCTTTACCACGTGACACTGAAGTGAAGAAACAGCTAACCATGTTTATTCCTTCCTTTTAAAAGAACCCACTGCAGTTAAATAAACGTTTTTATGAAAACAACCTATTTGCCTAAAAGATTTCGTGCGAAGAGGGACATCTCTTGTGTATTTGCAAACCTCTTCGGTGTCCGGCTCTCAGCTTCTGCCGCAGCTCTGGCCCTTCCGTGCCACGCAGGCTGGAAATCTGACTGGACATTCATGAGAGAAACGATAAAAATAACACCTCAGGATTAGGAAGAAGGATGTCTCATTGGGTCTCCCTGATGAAACAGCTCAGCACCATAGTCCCCACGTCCCCTCTTTCAGATGAGAACATCTGGATTCATGCACGGGCACCCACAGCTGGGAGGGGGACCCACAGCTGGGAGCGGGACCCACAGCTGGGAGGGGGATCCACAGCTGGGAGGGAGATCCACAGCTGGGAGGGGGACCCACAGCTGGGAGAGGGACCCACAGCTGGGAGGGGGACCCACAGCGGGGAGGGAGATCCACAGCTGGGAGCGGGACCCACAGCGGGGAGGGGGATCCACAGCTGGGAGGGGGATCCACAGCTGGGAGAGGGACCCACAGCGGGGAGGGAGATCCACAGCTGGGAGGGGGACCCACAGCTGGGAGAGGGACCCACAGCTGGGAGGGGGATCCACAGCGGGGAGGGAGATCCACAGCTGGGAGCGGGACCCACAGCGGGGTGGGGGATCCACAGCTGGGAGGGGGATCCACAGCTGGGAGAGGGACCCACAGCTGGGAGGGGGACCCACAGCTGGAAGGGGGACCCACAGCTGGGAGGGGGATCCACAGCTGGGAGAGGGGATCCACAGCTGGGAGGGGGATCCACAGCTGGGAGGGGGATCCACAGCTGGGAGGGGGGACCCACAGCTGGGAGAGGGATCCATAGCTGGGAGGGGGGATCCACAGCTGGGAGGGGGATCCACAGCTGGGAGGCGGGATCCACAGCTGGAAGGGGGATCCACAGCTGGGATGGGGATCCACAGCTGGGAGAGGGATCCATAGCTGGGAGGGGGGGACCCACAGCTGGGAGAGGGATCCATAGCTGGGAGGGGGGATCCACAGCTGGGAGGGGGATCCACAGCTGGGAGGCGGGATCCACAGCTGGAAGGGGGATCCACAGCTGGGATGGGGATCCACAGCTGGGAGAGGGATACACAGCTGGGAGAGGGATCCACAGCTGGGAGAGGGATCCACAGCTGGGAGGAGGGATCCACAGCTTGGAGGGGGATCCACAGTTTGGAGCGGGACCCACAGCTGGGAGGGGGACCCACAGCTGGGAGCGGGACCCACAGCTGGGAGCGGGACCCACAGCTGGGAGTGGGGACCCACAGCTGGGAGGGGGACCCACAGCTGGGAGTGGGGATCCATAGCTGGGAGAAAGGATCCACAGCTGGGAGAGGGATCCATAGCTGGGAGGGGGATCCACAGCTGGGAGGGGGGATCCACAGCTGGGAGGGGGGTCGACAGCTGGGAGGGGGACCCACAGCTGGGAAGGGGACCCACAACTGGGAGGGGGGATCCACAGCTGGGAGGGGGACCCACAGCTGGGAGAGGGACCCACAGCTGGGAGAGGGATCCACAGCTGGAGGGGGACCCACAGCTGGGAGAGGGATCCACTGCTGGGAGAGGGATCCACCGCTGGGAGAGGGATCCACCGCTGGGAGAGGGATCCACAGCTGGAGGGGGACCCACAGCTGGGAGAGGGATCCACAGCTGGGAGAGGGACCCACAGCTGGGAGAGGGATCCACAGCTGGGAGAGGGATCCACCGCTGGGAGAGGGATCCACAGCTGGAGGGGGACCCACAGCTGGGAGAGGGATCCACTGCTGGGAGAGGGATCCACCGCTGGGAGAGGGACCACCGCTGGGAGAGGGATCCACAGCTAGAGGGGGACCCACAGCTGGGAGAGGGATCCATAGCTGGAGGGGGACCCACAGCTGGGAGAGGGATCCACAGCTGGAGGGGGACCCACAGCTGGGAGAGGGATCCACAGCTGGGAGAGGGATCCACCGCTGGGAGAGGGACCACCGCTGGGAGAGGGATCCACAGCTAGAGGAGGACCCACAGCTGGGAGAGGGATCCACAGCTGGAGGGGGACCCACAGCTGGGAGAGGGATCCACAGCTGGAGGGGGACCCACAGCTGGGAGAGGGACCACCGCTGGGAGAGGGATCCACAGCTGGAGGGGGACCCACAGCTGGGAGAGGGATCCATAGCTGGGAGAGGGATCCACAGCTGGGGGGGGACCCACGGCTGAGAGCGGATAGGCGGCGGATAGGCGGCGTGAGGGCGGCCCCCTGTTCCCCCTCTGCCTGAGGCCGCTTAGGGGAGGGGCCGCCGGTGTGTGAGCGCCGCTGCTCCGGGAGCAGGAAACAAACAAATGCGAAAAGGCGGCGGCGGAGCACGGTTTTCCCGCCGAAGCCGAGCAGCTGAGAAGGAGCCTGGAGCCCCGCGGTGTCCGGACGCGCAGCAGGCGCCGTGGCGGCGGGACGCGCTCGAGGCCGCGCAGGCAGGGGCGCCCCGCGGGCTCCCGGTCCCGCGTCCCTGCGAGGTGGGCGCTGCGGGGCCGGCGCCAGGGGCAGCTGCCCAGGCCTCACCGTGACCGTCACCGCGGCCCGCCGCCCGGGGAAAGCCTCAGCCGTCGCTGCCACCACCGGCCCCGCCTGCAGGGGGCGCAGCGCTGCCCAATCCCGGGGGACTCGGCAGAACCGCCGCGCAGCCCCCCGGAGCGCACAGCGGCTCCCGGCCCGGGGACCCCGCCCATCAGGAAAGGGGGTGACTCGGCACCCGCTGGAGGGACGCGCAGGCGGGGGGAGGGCCGGCCCATGCCTCCGGGGGTCCCAGTCCCCACGTGTCCACCCTCCGGACGCCCTCAGAAGCCGTCGTTCTTGGGTTTTCGGGGGCTTCGCTGGCCACTGGCCCTGGGCACGGATTCAGCCTCCAGCCCCTTCCCCTCGGGTCGCTGGAGGCGGGACTGCACCCGGAACCACGTGGTCGGCTCTGCAGGCACCAGCCCCGTCCGCGGGGCCCCATGGCCTCAGCCTCACACGGGCTCCCCCCTAAGCAGCGGCTCTCCTGTGCCCCGTGTCAGGCACGCCCGAGTCTTCCCGAGCCTGGGGCCAGCCAGCGCCCCAGGACCTCCGCCTGCCCCACGGAGCCGTTTGGCCCCTGCGAGGTGGCGTGGGTGCAGCCTGTGCGAGTGCCCGTGAGTTTCCCTTAAAAACCCTGGTAATCGCCAGGCCGAGCGGCGGGCTCTGCGCGGTGGGGGCGGGGAGAGAAAGCTGCCGGGGCACCTGGCACCGCCTTCGGGAACACGCTTCCTTCTGAAGCAGGCGCTTTAGGGGCGCAGGCAGGCGTAGGGGAAGTTTGGAATGGGGTCCATGGAGGAGGCACAACTCCACAACACAAGGAAGCCAGGTGCAGGGAGCAGCAACAGTTGGATTTGCATAAGACAGGGGAGCTGGGAGTAGCCCACAAGGTCTATATTTACAAAATAAAGAACAAGGAAGAAAGCCAGGAAGACAAGAACAATGAGGAAGGACGCGGGGAGGACCTCACCTGGGACGTTTGAGCTCAGGAGTTACTATAGTAACCAGACTAAGGGAATAGTGACCAATCAGAGGGGACATCAAGGCACCCGGATCCGCAGCCCTTATAAGCCCTGGGGAGAAGGAACTCAGGGGGACCCTTTCCCCCTCCCCACCTGGGAGTCCATTCTGTGGGACTCTTCCCTCTCCTCACGTGGGAGCCTGTCCTTGTTCCTCAGTAAATCTCCACCTTTGCTAGACCACCTCCTGTCCGTGGATTCATTCTTCGATTCCCACAAAGAGTCCGGGGTCCAGTCCAAAAATTCCGTTTCAGTTTCTCTTGTGAAACACCTGAGAGTGGGACTGCTGGGCCACCGGGTAGGGACGTGTTAACTTTTGAGAAACTTCCCAAAAGTCCCCCAAGATGGCCCCATCGTTTTCTATTTACAGCACCAAGAGGGGACCAGGGCCGGGGATCAAGAAGCCGGCGGAGGTAACCGGCCAGTGCCAGTGGTCGTATCCGGTCCTCACATTAATCATGAGACGTTGCACAGATTGCTGGACTTTCCATTTTTCTAGAACAATCACAGTCGCTGGCCCTGTTGGCCCTGTGCTCCCCCATTTGGAGCTGAATAATGGCTGTCCCCTTCAGCTGGAACACGTGCACCCCAGTCGGCCACAGCCCCGCTGCCTGCCTCACTCACCTGCTGGCCTCCTGTGTGGGCAGCAGGGCCCTGGGACACGTTCATCGCCCCTAAGGCCCCAAGGACTCAGGACCAGAGCCAGGCTGCTGACGCACCCTTCGGCCTTCCTGGGATTGTGCCTCTGGAGGCAGATCGCAGTGTCAGGCCGTCTGTCTGTCCCGCTTCTGTCCATCTGTGCGACCCATTCTCCCTCCCCTACCCGGGCAGGCCACTCCCCTGCAGGCCCCCACTCATCTGGTGTCTATTTAATTGCCAGGTCTTTGTGCAACCAGCCGCCCTCATCTGGTGGACACATCTCTGGGTTTAAATCCTGGCTCTGCTGCTTACTGGCTTGCAGCCTGTGGGCGAGTTTTCTCATCAGTGAACTGGAGATAATGACAGGGTCTGTCTTCGAGGGTGACTGGAAAGGTGGGTGAGCACTGGACAGAACCTGCGCGTGTGTGCCACCAGCCTCCTGAGCCCCTCTGCCCGGGCTGCAGCCCAGGCCCAGGCCCAGGCTCGGGGCTGTGGCCATGACTCTGCTCCGGCGTGGCTGCCTGTGCCACGGGGGTCTGCAGTGGCCACATCTTCAGATTATCCTACCACAGTGGGAGATCAGAGCCTGTTGAAAGTCTCGTGTTTTACAAGGGCTATTTTTCAGTCTTGAATGCCCTGAGTGCTCCGCAAAAACCTTCCTCTGTCCCCGCCTGTCCTGGTGTCGTGGGCCACACAGGCCCCGGCCGTGGCCTGGCCACTCCTGACAGCTGCTCCGACTCCAGACGCCTGTCTTTGCACGGCCTCGGCCTGGAGAGCACAGGACGGGGCTGAACAAAGACGGTCACTGTCCCGGCCGCAGAGGCCCCAGGCGGCACTGACTGCTCTCCTGGGACGTTCCTCTGTCCCCTGCCTCCCCCGCCAGCATCTGTCCCTGCCCCCCCTCCCCCAGCTGTCCCAAGCCCGCCTGTCCCCAGAATGGAGGCGGGCCCGTGGGAGAGGGGAGAGGGGTGAGTGGAGCTGGGTGGTGCCTGTTAGGGTCGCTGAGGAGGAACGCACCAGGACAAAAGTGGTAAGAATTATAAATTTACTAGGGCACCTGGAGACAGGTGGGCTGAGCCCCCAAATGGCACCAGCCCCAGGGATGGTGGCCAGAGGCTGTAAAGGACTCTAGGTGGGCTTTTCCAGGTGGGGGGACTCTGGGGGGGGTCTGGATCCTGGGAAGGTCCGGAGGGGAGAGATAATTGTGGTCCTGGCAAATGGGATGTGGTCGAAGCGAAAGGGAATGAGGGTTTCGAGTGGCCTACAGGGCAGTTCCCAGGGGAGGGGCATCCATTCAATTCCCTGACCAGACCCAGGAGCGCCCAGGAGGCTGAGGGCAGGGCTCGGGCCGCCACCTTCCCACAGGGGCTGGTCTCAGCTCCAGGTCAGGGCTGGGCTGGGCCTGAAGCATGGTAGCAGCCATGTTTGGGTGAATGTTTAATATTTTAGCCCTGCTGGCTTGGCTTCTGTCATTATTTGCTTCCTAAAATAATAGAAAAGTTATTTTGATTTTCTGAACTATATAAATCATCCCATTCGATTGAATACCCCATTGATTGTAATGTGAATACCCCATTGGTTGTGGTTGTACTGGTTTTATAAAACACATTCCTCTGCACCTGGAGGCCAGGACAGCACAATTACTCTAAATTGCCCCAGTGGCTCCAGATAATGTGTTTCCGTTGACTGGGTGGTCCCAAGACCCAAAACAATAATTAATCTTTGTAGATAACTAATCAGCTCAATCTAAGCTTCTGTAACAAACTGCTTTTTGCAAACCAGGTTCCTCATTCCAAACCTCGAGATGTAATCAATACCTTTGAGATATTTGCCTATATAAAATAAATCTGGTGTTTCGGCCAAGGGGGCACAACGAGATTTGGTTTGGAGAGCAAATTGCCCCCTCGTAGCCCCAGCTTTGAAACGAATGTGGCTCCTTAACTCAACTTCTTGAGGCGTCCTTGAGTGATTCGCGGGGCACATTACAACAGGCCCAGCTCTCCCTGTCCCTGGAAAGACCATTCTCACTTTTCCTAATCTCAGCTGCACTGGAATTTGGAGTTTGACCTGCAAGAAGATTCTCGCTGGCGGGAGGGAGGCCGCCACTGCCCTCCCAGCTCTGGCTGCAGGGAGAAGCGGGTCCCCTCCTCATCACGCTCTGCCTTCTCCTGCCTCCGAAACCGCCGCCAGACCCCAGAGCAGGGGGCCCGCACCCAGAGGAAGGTAAGACCCCTCCAATGATCATTTTGTGAACTTGGAGCAGCCTGGGGACGGGACCCAGAGCGGCAGGGCGCGCGCTCCTCGGCAGCAGGCAGATGGGTGGCTGGAGGGTGGGCACAGCCAGTGGCACCAGGTGTGGGCCCCCTTTCCCACTGGCCGAGTCACTGGCCAGCCGCTGAGCCTCAGGTCTGAGGACCCAGGGAAGGGGCAGGGGCGATCTGCGTAACAGTAAGCCCGTGGTTCCTGCAGTGCAGCTGCTGGTCACTGAGCAAAAGGAGTTTCCACCGGCGCCTGCTGGGCACGGGTGGCGGGTCCTGGCCTGGCCTAACGGGCACAGTCACCCTGTGAGGGCACAGCCCGCAAATCACAGAGGGAGCTGAGGGCCTTTTAGAAACTGGCCCGGGTCTCTCAGAGTGGCAGCGCTGGGACTCACCCCCCGGGACTGTGAGCTACCGCAACACCAGATTTCCAGTGGCTTTCTGCTGGATGGTTCGGGGCAGCGGCTGGGAGACGTGTCCCGCAAAGGGGTCCTGGGGATGTGTCCCGGGGTGGGGGGTGGGGAGGTTCCCGATGCGCCAGGGCATGTGGCACGGAAAACTCCATGCTGCCGTCTCACAACCATTTACTGAGCGCTGCTATTACCGAGCAAAGTTCAAATTCAACTGCGTCCTCCTGCAGGTCTAATCAGCTTCAATCAGGGGTTCGTGAATGGGGCAGCAGCCCCTCCGGCAACTAGAAGGGCGCTTCGAGGGGTTGTCCAAAGGGGGAGGTTTATTTAGGCGGAAAGAGGGTGGGACTAAGAAGTTAACAAGTGGATTATTTCAGGCCTGGACAGCGTCCTGTCGGGGAAGGCGAATGACCCCAGTAGTGCTGACCAGGGAGTTCCAGGCGGTGGGTTTAAGTTCCACTCCCGGGAGAGGCTGGGCCGGCAGGCAGGCGACGTGGCTTGGCTTTGGAGACGGGGCTGAGCAACAGGGATTCCATTTGGGCCTGTTTCTCTTTCTAACACTGCTTTGGGGGCACAGTGCAGTGGGGACAGGCAGTAATGAGAGTCGTGCAAGTCAAATGTCAGCTTGACTCAACGGTGATGAGGAGTCATGCCTGCTATCAGGACAAATAACATAAGGGCCAAATTTAGGTTGAGGTCAAGAGAAGGCTGTTTGGGGTGACATCTGAAGGGTGAGTAGGAGTTCATCAAGCCAAGAGTGTAGGGAACAGCATGTCAAGCAGAGGGAACAGAATAGCAAAGACCTGAGGTATGAAATGCTGCTCAAGGAATAAAAAGAAGGCCGGTGTGAGATGGGCAGGGCCACAGCAGAGCAGGCACAGAGGTGCTTCGAGCAGGAAAGTGATCTGATCTGATGGAGGTTCTGTGCGAGGGTGGACTCGGAGCAGGTGTGGTACCAGGAGGCAAGACGGGAGGTTCCTGCTCAAGTGGCTTGGAAGACAGTGAGAGAAGCCAAGGTGAGGGCAGTGGGTGGATGCAGGCTGTACTTTGGAAGTGGAATAGGAAGGGATTAAGAGTCAATGGATTCTGGTCTAGGAAGCGGGTGGGAGAAGTGGCCGTTCAGGGAGACAGGAGGAGAAGCTCCGACAGGCATGGTCTCCAGCTTGGACAGTTCCATCTGCAGTGCCGGACGGACCCCACTTAGATGCTGCACTGGCCTTGGATGGACAGGTGTGGACTCACAAGGTGCTCTTGTGACGGTTGGTCTCCCCGAGAATCCTGAGACGCGATCATCTCTGGAGGGACAAGGAGGTGGAGCAGGAAGCTGGCCCAAGGTCACACAGAATGGCAGGGGCACTCACATGGGGTGACCTCCTGTTCGCTGGCTGGGGACAACTGCCACACCCTGCCCTGCCCTGCCCTGCCCGTGGCATCTTCCCTAAATGCCAGCATGTGGACCTTCCCAACGGGCCGGGGACGGTGTGGCCTCTGCTCCGACCAAAGTCCCCGGGATCGTCCTCCCAGCCTTTGTCTAAGGACCAGTCGCCGATGAACCCAGAGCACCCGCTGCTCAGGTTGGCAGAGTGGTCCTTCAGCTCCTCCCTCTGCAGGTCCAGGCCCAGCACCCGCTCCACCTCCACAATGGACCCGCCCGGCTGGGCTGCCTCCACCACAGCGTTGCTGGGCATCCCAGTCCCGAGCCAGTCACCAGCCGGGCTGTGGAGAGGCAGCCACCCCCACTGGGCACCACAGGGGATGCTGGAGGGGAGTGGCTGCGGCTGGAGTTCCGCCAGGGTCCACACGCAGGCCAGGCTAGCAGCTCGGGGAGGCCGGGGAGGAGCCCACATCGGTGCTTTAGTGGGGTGGCCTTGGCCCAGGACTGGCTGCGTTTCCTGTATCTGTTCCCTGGGGGCCTCTGACCTGACCCTCAGGGCTGTTGTGTGCTTCACAGCTGGGGCCAGGGTCTTCCTGACCAGAGCCCATGCTCTCTTCCTAAATGGTTTTATAAGAAGGGCAGGGAGAGACCCAGTCCTCTGGACCTTGTCATGTTGTATAAGGAGCTTTCGACAAACCTGTGACACGCGTCGGATTACTAGCCCCATTCACAGGGAGGCTGTTGGCCCGCGATGTCTCTCGGAGCTGATAAGAGGCAGGGGTGGGACCTGAAGGGGCAGTGCCCCTCACGCCTCGTCACGCGGTCACGACCGCCGTTCCGGGAGAGTGCCGGCCTGAAGTTGGGCTTCGTGGTTGGAGGGCCACTGTTCCCGCTCGAGAGCCGTCCTGGGCTCCCGTCTCTGTCCCAGCTCCCGTCCCTGCCTGAGTCTGATCCTCTGCCGCTGTGCCGCGTCCGAGCCAAACACTGCGTGCGGCTGTGTCTCTGAATGTACTGAGTACACAGGCAGTTTTATGCTGCAAATCTTGTTCGTTTCTTTTACTTTCGCTATGAAATGTTTCAGAGGCACAAGTTATAAAGAATAATAACCCGGGCCCCGCCCCCTGCCCACGCAGCCGGCTGTGGAAAATTCCCACATCTGCCCTGTGGGTGATGTAACCCGCCCAGAGCAGAGGGTGAGCGGCCGGCCGGTTCCCTTTTGTTCTTTGGCCCATCGGGGGCCACAAGGGAGGGTGTTCTTGCAAACAAAGCCTTCGTTATGGAGCCTGCTTTGCACGCCTCTGCCCTCCCATCCAGGGAGCGCCCTCGCAGAAGGTGAAGCAGGAGCCCACCCCAGTGTGCCTGCTTGGGCAGGACGAGGGGCAGCAGGCCCTGGTGTCATTTCATCCAGTGGCCTGGGCACACATGCTGCACGGGCCAGGTCCGCCTTGCTCACCGCGTTGTCCTCCATGCCTAGCACAGCGCCTGGCACACAGCTGGTGCCTAATGAGTGTTTGTCACTGAGTCCCCAGAGCTTAGCATGGAGTCTGGCACACAGCTGGTGCCTAATGAGTGTTTGTCACTGAGTCCCCAGGGCTTAGCATGGAGCCTGGCACACAGCTGGTGCCTAATGAGTGTTTGTCACTGAGTCCCCAGGGCTTAGCATGGAGCCTGGCACACAGCTGGTGCCTAATGAGTGCTTATGGAAGAGACACAGGGAAAGGGAGCCAAGGACGGAAGGAGAGGAGAGAAGGAGAGAAGGGCCGAGAGGGACAAACGAGACAGACCCACCAGCGTTGGATGATGCAACGAGCTTCCGCTGGAGACCCACACCCGTCAGTACTGTGGCCTAGAAGCAAGTGGCACCGCAGGCCCAGAGCCCAGCTCACTGTCACCTCTTGGTGCCTCGTTTCCCACCTGCAGGGTGGGCGTGTCACGTGCTCGCTCTCCGCTGGTGAGGAGGAGATAAGAGCACACGTGTGCCTGGCGGGCTGCGTGCCTGGCGTTCGATGGCAGTGCCATGGGCTTGCTGGAGAGCGGGCACCTTGCAGGCTCTGCCTGGGAGCTTGTGGCCGGACAGCAGCACCTGGGCTCTGGTTTCTCTCGTCTGTGCTCCTATCCCCGCGTGAGAATGCAGCCGGCCCCTCCTGGCCCCGGCAGGCCCCACCTCCTGGGACTCAGGAAGAGCCAGGATCGGCACCAGCAATGAGTAACTTGTTTATCTGCCCCACCCCTCCCGGTGCCTGGCAGGCAGAGGCCTTCCAGAGGGGCTGGGGGAGGGGCTGGGGACCCGGAGTGCTGCTCCTCCTCACCCTCCCTCCCATTTAGACCTGCTGGCTTCTAGAACAATCTATCTCAGCCCCCAATTAAGCGGCTTCCTAAGCCCCTTGTTCTCAGTTTTCATCGTTGGGAGCAGCAGGTTGACAGTTTGAAAATGCAGGCTCTGAAGTCAGATCCGGATTGAGGCTGAGCTCTGTGAGCCTCCTCCCAGCCTCAGCGAGAGTTCAAAGCTCCCCTTGGGGTGGGCGGGGAACTAACAGATCGCTGAGCCCCTCCCCTCCCCAGGCGGCTTCTCTAAGTGAACCCCGCCGTGTGCAGGCCTCCCGGTCTCGGCGCTGGGTCTCCAGGGGACACCGAGGGCTGTCAGTGCTGTGGCCTCGGTGAGTAGAGGCCAGGGCTGCTGCGAGCATCCTGCAGTGCCAGCCCCAGAACAGAGCTACCCGGTCCCACGGGCAATAGAGGTGAAGCCCAGCAGCGACAAGGACAGGACAATCCTGCACCGCAGCCGGCCGCTCTGTTCGCCGTTCTGATCAGAAGCAGGAAACTGCTCCCCGTTCTCCCCTCACGTTCCCTGTCATGAGGCACCGCAGTGACCAATGCCCTGCCTGCCCACTGCTTGCTTCTAGTCAAGCCTCCCCACTGACCACGCCATGTGCTGGTCCACAATCCCTCGATGGCCGCCCCTGGCTCAGAGCAGCTGTGCAGTGGGCCCAGGGCTGCTCCCCCCGTGGAGGTGTTTTGAGAATTTACGGGACAGCTTTTGGTTGTCACAATGATTTGGGACACTACTGGCATCTAGTGCCCGGAGGCCAGAGACGGTAGCCACCCCGAAATGCACAGCTGCCCAGGTGGCCTTTCTGACTTCCCACCAGACGTGGGGGGGTGGGGGGGGCGAAACATGCTTAGGACGGTCTGAAGCGGGAACCTACGCCCAGTTGACACAGCACAATATGTTGGGGTACTTTTTTAAAAATATATTTTATTGATTTTTTACAGAGAGGAAGGGAGAGGGATAGAGAGTTAGAAACATCGATGAGAGAGAAACATCGATCAGCTGCCTCCTGCACATCCCCCACTGGGGATGTGCCCGCAACCCAGGTACATGCCCTTGACCGGAATCGAACCTGGGACCCCTCAGTCCGCAGGCCGACGCTCTATCCACTGAGCCAAGCCAGTCAGGGCCTGTTGGGGTGCTTTTGATGTAGGAGTGTCCCCGCTGTTATTTCCCACGCTGTCTCAAATGGTTTTCACAGGGCCCTGCCTCACGTTAGGAGCACGGTGTTCGTGGCACCTGCTTGGACTTCCCCATAACATTTAAAATCGCAAAGCACTTTTACAAATGTAACATCTGGTGTGCACAAGCCTCTAGTCGTGTTTGTAGACTCGTCTTTATTCTGTGCTTCTGGAATACAGTGGCTTCTGCGTCTCCTGTTTCTCTTCAGAGCCCCTTTCGCACAGTTGAAAGCATCTGCCCGCCCTCTGCGTCTCCCGGGGTCGGCAGAGCAGTTTCCGGTTGAAGCAGCATGAATCTCTCATAAACGCTGACCTTTGATTTCTCAGACAAGTGTCTCTGAGTCCTCTGACCCTCCTGGGTTAGAGGCTGGGAGGAGGCTCGCAGAGCTCAGCCTCAGATCCGGACCTGTCTGACTTCAGAGCCTGCATTTTCAAAATGGGTTATTTGAACCCAAGGGGAGTACATGTCCTGGAACCTCCGACCTGCAGCCAGTCAGTCGGAAGCACAGGTGACGACCTGGATGTGCAGGGGGGTGGGGACAGTCCTGTAGGTCCGAACCCTTAACCTTAATCTTGTGGCTCTCAGAGCCCCCCCCCCCTTTTTTTAAATTATTATTTATTATTTAAGTCACCACCTAGAAATATATGAAACTTCATTGGTTTCAGTCTTGATTTTGGTCCTTTCACAATACTTTATAGTTATCTTCATGTTAATTCTTTTTTTTTCTTCTTTTTTTTTTTTTTATTGCTTAAAGTATTACAAAGAGTATTACTATGTCTCCTTTTTTTTTCCCCGCCCTTGACAATCCCCTGGCCTCCCCTATCCCCCAGTGTCTTATGTCCATTGGTTATGCTTATATGCATGCATACAAGTCCTTTGGTTGATCTCTTACCCACCCCCCTCCTGCCCTCCCACCCTCCCCGGCCTTCCCGCTGCAGTTTGACAATCTGTTTGAGGCAGCTCTGCCTCTGTATCTATTTTTGTTCATAAGTTTATAATGGTCTTTATTATCCATGAGTGAGTGAGATCATGTGGTATTTTTCCTTCATTGACTGGCTTATTTCACTTAGCATAATGCTCTCCAGTTCCATCCATGACGTTGCAAATGGTAAGAGTTCCTTCCTTTTTAGAGCAGCATAGTATTCCATCGTGTAGATGTTCTCAGAGCCCTTTTTAGGGGCTAATATGAAATACTTGTTATCAAAACAGGTATGAAAGGATGAGACCACTGATTTATATTACCCGTAAATGACACCAAAGGGCTGTGCAATCGCCTTCATGTCTGACCAGTCTCACTGCCCCCTCCCCTCCCACCTTAATACTCAGGCAAGAGTCTGGTGGTTCTGTAAACGGGCCCTGCTCATCACACCTCCCTGTCTGCAGGTGCTGTGGTCTCAGCCCCGAAAGCTCCCCAGAACGCCCCCCTCGCCCCTCCGCCCCATCCACACAGGACCACCTACTCATTCATCAAAACCCAGGTCAGGTGCTGCATCTGGGTTCCTCCGTGGAAAAGTAGGCGTCTTTGCCTTCCTCCACCTTCTAGTGCGGTAGTTCTCAGCCTTGGCTGCACATTAGAATCACTGGGAAGCTTTTTAAAATCCTGATTTCTGGGCCTCACTCTCCGGAAATTCTGTTTCTTTGTTATGGGGTGGGGCCACAACATTAGTAACAAAGAAACAGAATTTCCAGAGGATGAGGCTCAGAGATCAGGATTTTAAAAAGCTTCCCAGGTGATTCTAATGTGCAGCCCAGGCTGAGAACCGCTGTTGTAGAGAATAGTCACAGCGCCACAAGGTACTGAGCTCAGCTGTGCAAGCGCAGTGCTCGCCCTTCACAGCTCACGGCACCTGGAAGTGGCCACGCTCATTGCCCCGCTCTGCAGAGGAGAAGGCTCGGTGTTGGCGGAACTGTGGGATGCGTGCGCCTTATCAGGAGGGTCAGGGATGGAGCCGGCTACGCAGCTCCGGGCGGGACGCGTCCACACGTGGGCCTCTGTGCTCGCGGCGCCAGGCGTGGCCCTGTGTGGTGTTCCCTGTGAGCAGTTCCCACTGTGGGGCTGCACCTCCTGGAGGCAGGGACAGCCTTCCCATGCCTGGGCCGCTGGAGGCTCACACGCTGAGCTGAATCACATCTTCACCAGGAGGAAGTCCGTGCCAGTGGCTTGTAGTGAAAATCACCCTTGAGGGTGTTATTAGTTCCTAATTGCTGCTGTAACACGTTACAGCCCGGTGGCTTCCAACAGCACAGCTTCCTCTCGGGCAGCTGCCTGCGATGCCAGAGGGGTAGGTCCGTGTGCTCCGCGGCCAAAGCCATCTCCCGGGCCACGGCTACCAGGTGTACTGGACCGGAAGGTGGTGGTCGTGGTCTGTGAGGTCATCTACACTTCTGGCAATTTCTACAGGAACAAGTTGGCGTGCCTGGCCTTCCTCCACAAGCAGATGAACACCAACCCTTCCCGCAGCCCCACCGCTTCCAGCCCGATGGGAGGAGGCATGTGCCCCACAGGACCAAGCGGCCATGCTGCCCAGGACCGCCTCCAGGCATCAATGGGACCCGCACCGGACAAGAGAAATCCGATGTGGTCCCTGCCTCCCCGAGGCCGTGCGCCTGACGCCTGCGCACGTCTGTCTACCCAGGGTGTCGGGCTCATGAGGCTCTGGAATGCCAGGCATCACAGCTGCCCTGGGGGAAGAAGGCCAAGACCCTCACTGGGAGGAAGAAGAGCTCACAAGGCCACTGACACGGGCGAACACCACGTGCAAAAGAAAACCAGCAGGTACACTCAGGCCCTCAGAACTCCTGGACTCCTGGCCTGAGCCCAGTCAAACTGACTGTTCATTCCTCATGCTCACCCGGCCTGCCTTCCCCCATCGCCTAGGAAGTGGGGCTGCCCGCCTGCCTTCCCCCATCGCCTAGGAAGTGGGGCTGCCCGCCTGCCTTCCCCCATCGCCTAGGAAGTGGGGACCCCCAGAAACTACCATCTAGCGCCACAGGCATGTGGACTTTGAAGGCGGGGAACACAGAGGACGCCTTAGTCACTGGCTGAAGAAAGGCCTTTTAAAGAGTTTAACCGGCTCTGAGAGCTAGGCAATCATAATTTGCCTGTGACCTACTCATTCACGAGAGTGTTGGGAAATCAGCCATTGGAACAGCTGGTTCAGTTTCAGTATTTACAAATAAGCTGGAAATCTCAAGTTTAAACTTCCCGCATGCTCAGGTGCTGGACTGTGCCGTTGGGAGGAAGGAGCCAACGCTGGGGGCAGGGTGGGCCCGCTGCGTCCGACCGCCTCGGGGTCACGGGCATCACCCTCTCACCCTCCCTGTACCTATGATCAGAAATGAATAAATTATTTTTAAAGAAATAAAAACAGCACAAGTTTATTACCTTATAGTTCTGAAAGTCATACGTTTCCAATAGGTCTTAAAGGGCTAAAAGTCAAGGCAACAGCAGGCCAGACTCCTGCGTGTTCTAGGGGCGACTCCATTAATTTGCTTTCTCAACATCTAGCAGCCACCTGCTGTCCATGGCTTCCGGCTCTATTCTTCCACCTTTAAAGCCAGCAGCACTGGGCCAAATCCTCCTCACTGTCCTCTCTGACTTCCTCCCCCACGTGGACGGACCCGGGGGTTGCACAGTCCCTCTCAGAGCTTTAGGACATGCTTCCTATTAGAAGGAGCGCTGGTTAGCAACCTTAATTCCATCTGCAAACTTCATTGTCCTTTGTCATGTGACTTTTTTTTGTTAATCTTCTCCAGAGGATATTTTTCCTATTGATTTTTTAGAGAGAGTGGAAGGGAGGGGAGGGACATAGAAAGAGAAACATTGATGTGAGAGAGACACAGTGATTGGTTGCCTCCTGCACAAGCCCAGCCCAGGGCCCAGGGATCGAGCCTGCCACCGAGGTACGTGTCCTTGACCGGAATTGAACCTGAGACCCTTGAGTCCTCAGGCTGGTGCTCTAACCACTGAGAAAAACTGGCTAGGGCCTTTGCCATGTACCTTAACATATTCACAGGTTCTGGGGATTGGGATATAAAGACCTTTGAGGAGACATAATTCTGCCTACCACAGAGATGCCTTAAGTCACCCCTGAAAGTGCAGTGCAAAACGGATTCTGGAGCAACTCCCAGCTCTACCACTGAGCTCTATTACCTTGGGCAAGTTACCTAATGCCAGAAGCTGGTCCATCCTTGTTGCTTGACACAGTCACTGCAGGGAAGAAACATCTGCACAGCATATGTTTCAAGAGACCTGGCGTATGTGGCATACTGTTCTTAATATGTTTGCTCCCCTTCTTAGCGCTATGTGTTCTAACCAGGGTCACCTCCCTGAGAAAGGTTGTTTCCCCAGGTGGGGATATTTCCCTGGAGTTAGGAATTAACGGGACTAAGGAAGGAAATGAATCAGTAAAACCCCCTAGTGTTACAGAAATACCATGTACTACTTATGAAGAACTTGGACTAAGACTGTTGGCAATAAATTTGGGACTTGTTGGGCCCACATCCCCAGGGGTCTGCCCACCAGGGAAAGCACCAAAGCCTATACCCCTGAAGACCCACCGACACAGGGCAGTCCCAGGGAAGGCAAGCAGCGGGGCTGGGAGGACATAACCTTTACTGGGGAGGAGAATCTCCTTCAGTCACTTCCTTGTAGCTTATCAGTAGAGCAGTAGAATAGTGACCTTGGAATAGCCCTTATAATGGAACACAGAGATTAACCTAGACAAGATTAAAATCAACAGAACTAGATAGAGACGGGATTTTTGGCAAGGGTCAGATAAGAAACTATGAACATGAAACAAGGAACTGTAGGAGGTTAAGGGAGGACCCAAAACATACCATGATGTGACTGTAGAGGCATGCTTATAGGATCAAATGGTATAAATACAGATGTAACAGGAGAATAGAAAGAGAACCTGGCTATGCTGATCAACTGAACGCTGTCTCCATGTCATTCCTTCTTCACCGACTCCATCCACACCTTTGGGAACCCCTAGACCTGCTGGGGCTGGACCCCAACAACCTAACTTCTCTGTGCCTCAATTTTGCCATCTGGAAAACGGTAGAACAGTGCTCACTTTGCAGATTTGTAAATACTTAGAATAAGGCTTGGCATGCAGTAGGTGTTATATAGGCACTTGTTAAATATATACAATTTTATTGGAACAAGTTTGTAGCGTCTGGCCAACCCTCTGACAAAATTATTGGCTAGGCCTTTGCCCGTCTTTCAGGTACCTGGGAATCAGAAACTGACTCAGGCATCTTTCGCTGTCATTCCTGTCGTGTTTGTTAAGTGGCAGAGGTGATGACACCATCTGTACTATTTAAATTGTTTATCCTTCTTTATATTCTGCGGAGTGGCTGAATTGGTAAGAATTAACTATGGATTTGGTAAAACTTCCCTGTAAACATTTGCTGAGTGAATGGGTGCTGGATGGATGAATCGACCCTCAGCTTTGTCTCCACACTCATCCCTCCACGCGTCGCCTACTTGGCTGTCCCAGGCAGGCAGTGAGCGGGTGCCGCCTTGCTTGGCTGTCCCAGGCAGGCAGTGAGCGGGGGAGAGTGGTGCTGGGCTCTGCATCTGACGCGCATGTGACCTCCACAGGATGCAAAGTGTGTTCAGCACCATGGAGAGCGGCCCCGGCAGCCCGAGGCCCACCCAGCCGGACCCCCTGGAGGCCTTTCCCCAGAGGAGCCTGGAGGCAGGTGACATCGCGGTGCTGGCCCTGTACTTCCTCTTCGTCCTGGCCGTGGGACTGTGGGTAAGCCAGGCCAGGGGGCGGCAGAGGGGAAGAAACTAAATTCAAAACTTTACATTTAAAAAAATGCACTGACCGTTGGCCCCGGGTCAGGTGCCGAGTCAGGCACTTTCGCTTACGTAATCTCATGTAATATGCACGGGTCCTTATGAAGAAGAGACTATCACCATGCCCATCTCATAGATACGAAAACTGAGGCTCAGAGAATTTCACTTTCTCATTCTGTGGGGAAGTTAGGAGAGCAGGGGCTAAAATCCATATCTCCTGCACTTTGAAGCCCATGCTCTTTTTTTAAAGGAAGTTTTTCTTTAGTCACATGATTCAAAAATAAAAACAACTTTAAAATGAGATACAGTGCAAAGTCCATGACTCCCCTTCCCTCCACAGGTAACCACTGTCATTAATTCTGTGTAAATTAGTGTATTCTCTCATAGTTCCTTTATGCAAAATCCAAGAAAATATTGTGTACATTTTTCTCCTTTAAAATAGGAGGCAGCCCTAGATGGTTTGGCTCAGTGGATAGAGCCTTGGCCTGCGGACTGAAGGGTCCCGGGTTCGATTTCGGTCAAGGGCAGTACCTTGATTGCAGGCTCCTCCCGGTCCGGGCCCTGCTCAGGGCCCGTGCAGGAGGCAACCAATTGATGTGTTTCTCTCACATCAATATTTCTCTCAGCTCTAACCGGTTTGGCTTAGTGGATTGAGCATCAGCCTGCGGACTGAAGGGTCCCAGGTTCGATTCCGGTCAAAGGCATGTACCTTGGTTGCGGGCATATCCCCAGTAGGGGGTGTGCAGGAGGCAGCTGATCGATGTTTCTCTCTCATCGATGTTTCTAACTCTCTATCCCTCTCCCTTCCTCTCTGTAAAAAAAAATCAATAAAATATATTTAAAAAAAATATATTTCTCTCAGTCTGTCACAGATTCTGCTGGGAGGAGACCGAGCCCAGTAAGGTGGGGCTGCCGGGAGTTGGGAGGATGGGGCTAGTGAATCTCCATGAAGGGCAAGTGCTGGTCAGGCTTTTGGGGAAGTTGGAGGGTGTGGGATCCATCTCAAAGACACAGCGTGGTCACTGACACCTGCTAAGTCTGCCCAGACCTCTACGTTCTGGCCAAAGCAGCTGACTCCTCCCTCAGCAGGGCCCAGCTCCACAGGGAGCAGGACAGGGAGCCTAGAGGGTGGGCTTGTGCACTCCCCCAGGCTGATGTCCTTTGGGAAGGAATGCTCCACCCAGGAAAGCCGGTGTTCTGCAGCATGGGCGAGGGACTCAACACAGGGATTCTGCCGGCTGGCCCTTCAGCTCTCTCCCAGAGCCACAAACCCCAGACTCTCCTCATGTGACCCTAGTCCAATGGTCGGCAAACTGCGGCTTGGCAAACCGCGGCTCATGAGCCACATGCGGCTCTTTGGCCCCTTGAGTGTGGCTCTTCCACAAAATACCGACTTCTGCACATGGGCCACGAAGTTTCAATCGCACTGTACTGCACACCCACAGGTGGCATTTTGTGGAAGAGCCACACTCAAGGGGCCAAAGAGCCGCATGTGGCTTGTGAGTCGCGGTTTGCCAACCACGGCTCTAGTCCATTCTGTTCTCCCTTTGCTGGAGCCCAGGGTGAGTGACTGCCGATGACATTTGTGCACTGGCCCTTTAAGAGGGCGCTCTGTCTCTAGTGGACTCTCGTCCCTCCCTGACAGACAGGAGCCCTGCTGCCTTTCACAGCCAGATGTTCTGTGGGCGCCTCTTCCTGGCTCTTTGCTCAGAGAGAACCCCTTGCAGTTTAGAACCTCAGCCACCATCTCCGTTTGTGGGGCCAGCCCTTTTCTTGTCTCCGCCCTTCCTACCCCTGGTGATGTGGCTTTTTCTGTAAATCCTTGGTTATAAGACTCCTCTCCAGCTAGTCTTCAGATTTTTCTATAATTTAGTTATAATTCCAGCTCAGTGTTGGGAGGAGGTGAGTGTAGCTTCCACCTACTCCACTGCCATCTTAGATCCTCTGTTTGGTTCTTTTTTATACTTTCAATCTCTTTAGTAAAGTACTCTTCTGTTTATCAACTTTATCCCTGAGCTCATTGAGCTGCCTTCCTGAGTTTCTTAGTATCTTGTTGAGTTTTTTTCATGACTATTTCGAATTCTTTATCATTTAGATCCTAACTTCCCATGACTTTGGTTTATGGACAATTGTCATTTATTTCTGTGCTGCTTGTGGGTTGTTCCTCCGCTGGCACATTTGAAATAGTGAACACCTTTTCTATTTAGGTACCATTTTGATTTTTAACAATTCGGTAGGTTGATAATTAGAGGCCTTTCTTTTGTTTTCCAGCAGAAAATCTTTCTTACCTGTGTTACTTGTGCCTCTTGGGTCCTGATGAGGGTTGGCACTGTGGTCATGGGAGTCACTGCCTGGGTGAGCAGGATGGGGGTGCCCCTGCTGTGTCCAGGTCACCTGGATCTCAGGGCACCACCACCATGCTGGGGGGGGGGGGTGGCCGGTTGGGGAGAGCCAGGTCCATGAGCCCACCGTGCTGTCACGTGGCTCCGCATGACAGTCGGCACCACTGAGCTGACCAAGAGCCATAGGTGTGTCAGCTCCACCGCAGCCATGGGAGGGAGCCAGATTTTCAGGTGCTGACACTGCTTCTCCCCCCTTACCCTCCCCCAGGCTCTGGTGTGGGGCTGCACCCTGACTTCTCCCCCTCGTCAGCTGGGGCTGTGGGCTCAGCTGCAGCAGCAGGGGAACTGCATTAGCAGGCACCATCCCTGCCCTCCTCCCCATCCTGCCTCCCTACGCATCCAACACACCCTCCTTCAGATGCACCACGTGTGGCGCTCTCAGGCATGCTAGCGTGCTGAGGAGAGGAACCTTTGTTGAATTATAGATGTCCAACTGATTATAGACACAAAGGGGTGGTCTCACTTTGCCATGATGCTGACATCATTCTGTAGAGTCTGTTTTCTATAGGAAGGTCATTTGCAGGGATGAAAAGAAACCATATCATGCCATCTTCCATCCAGTAAGAGTCCTCTCACCAACATTCACACCCAGAAGCTCAGAGAAGTTGAACAACTTATTCAATATCACACAAACTACTCAGTGGTCAAAATGTCTGTATTAAAATGCCTTCAATGCCAGGGAGCTTACTTCTAAAGATGGTTTTGTGGGCCAGCTAAAAACATGGGCTCCAAAACCAAGCTGAGCTAGGCTTGAATTCCTGTCCCTTCTGCTATCTGGAAATGACACTAGATAAGTGACTTTAATTCTGAGCCTCACCAACTCCCAACCTCACGGGAGTTAATAAGAATAAAATGAGATAATGCTTTGAAATGCTTAGCATAGTGTCAGACACTGTACAAGTGCTAACACAGAATAAATGATACACATTAGGAGCTATTATAGATAAGCCATGAGTGTGAAACTCAAATGCCTAGGGGTCAAGTAGGTTATTATCAATGTGTGAAGCAGGGACTAGTAGGGGCTGTGTTGACCTAAAGAGTGTGTCTCCTCTGAAAGTATTCAAATTAAAATCTTCTTTATAACCACGGGTCAAACAAAACCTATTTGGTGTTTAAACCTGGCCCAGTGGACGCTCACTTTATCGTCCGCAGCCTAGGGGTGCCTGTTTGCCCCTCTTTTCCCTCACCCGCCTTCTTTGTTTAGTCCACAGTGAGGACCAAAAGAGACACCGTGAAGGGCTACTTCCTCGCCGGAGGGGACATGGCGTGGTGGCCTGTGAGTGACCTTTGGCTCAATTACAGTCGCTTCGCAAAGAATTTTCAAGTGCTGCTGTTCTGTCTGCCTTTGCTTGTTCAGGACTCTGTAGATGCACATTGTGCGGAAGTTATAGTATAAACTAGTTCCAACCCAAATCTGTTTAATCAAAAAAGAATTTATAGCTCACCTTAGGAAAAAAATCTAGGGTTTCGGTTATGGCTGAGTACAGGGGCTCAAGTGATATTATTAGGACCTGGTCTCCCTCTACTTATTCTCTCCCCCTCCATTTACTCTTTATATTTCTATCTATCTATCTATCTATCTATCTATCTATCATCTATCATCTCTCCTCTGGATGGGTGCTATTCCCAAACAGACTCGACTTCATGCCGACAAGCTGGTGGATGCTGCTCCAGACCTTTCATGCCCCTAAGTTCCAGCCCAGCATGGGAAGAGCATCTGCTTCCATGGAAGTGTCCCTGGAAAATGTCTCATTTCTGATTATGGCTCATGCCCATCCGCTGCCAGTGACTGTGGCCAGGGTGGTTTGATGTGCTGACTGGCTCAAGCCTGGGTCACACACGCAATGCCTGAGCTGGGGGCTGCGGAACCTCCCCTGAGGCGTATATGATGAGAAATGAGAGGGACTAAAGCCTTAAGGAGATTGGGACGGTATGTTATTTTCAAGTAGATCTAAGGGCAATGCTAAACTCACGTGCACACACATACACATCACCCATACACATCACATATATAGACAAGCCTCTTCTTAGTAGACCCTGGGGAGGTGATCAGGAATAATACTTTTACTTATGATCCTAAAATAAGGGTTAAATTTTTGAACTAAAAAGAGGGAGAATTTCCCCCATTTGCAGTAAGTTAAAAAAAAAATGCAGAGAGATAATAGGTGTCTGGGCCTCTAGCAGAATAGGATTGGAGCTCTTTAAAACCCCATTCCTCATAGAATTGTCGCTATTTTCTTCTTCCTGGAGTTCCCTGGGAGACTCCACTTGCAAGAGCAGCCTTTTCCCCAGAGACATTTGTCAAAAGCAATCAGTGCCAATTGTTTAACATTACAGCTGTCTGAGGCAGCAATAACTGTTGCGGCCCACGATGGACTAATCAAGGCACTTAGAGGAAAAGCTGGAGAATGAGACGTTCCTAGAGTGTTTTGAGAAGCTCTGACATAGTCCTGGGAATATAGAAGCCACGTGATATCCAGGGCTGCGCACATGCTTAGAAAAGACCTGAAAAGGCCCTCAGCTCTCACCTCTGGCTCACCTTGAGGCTCTGCATAAACAGAAAGTGAAAACTAGGACAAATATCCAGGTTGAGTGTTGAAAGCATGCGCTGACATGCATACAAAGCTTTCTGGCAAAGGCTGGGAAAACTATTTGTTTTAGACATGTCAGAAAATCCCTGCCTAGTTATTAGCTGACCACTAAGTGGACACATGGCAAAGAATGCAGACTTTATAGGATTCATTCAAGAAAGTCTATAAACAGCTGTAACCGGTCTGGCTCAGTGGATAGAGCGTCGGCCTGCGGACTGAAAGGTGCCAGGTTCAATTCCGGTCAAGGGCACGTACCTTGGTTGCGGGCACATCCCCAGTGGGGGGTGTGCAGAAGGCAGCTGATCGATGTTTCTCTCATCGATGTTTCTAGCTCTCTATCTCTCTCCCTTCCTCTCTGTAAAAAATTAATAAAATATATTAAAAAAAAAAGAAAAGAAAAATGTAAGGGAACACTCTCTAATTCATTCTGTGAGTTACACATTCGCTGGCACCAAAATCAGACAGACACCACAAGAAAAAAAACTACAGACAAATATCTCTCATGAATATAGATTCAAAAGTCCCTAAGAAACCAATCCTAGCAGTATATAAAAAAGATTATACACCATGGCCAAGAGAGATTTATCCTAGAAATGCAAGGTTGGTTGAACATACAAAAAAAGTTGATTAATGTAATACACTATATTACATTGTAATAAAGGACAAAACTACATGATCGTCTCAATATATGCAGAAAAGACATTTCATAAAATCCAACACCCCTATATGATTAAAATAATAAACTCAGCCAACTAGAAATAAAAGGAAAGTTTTTCAACCTGAAAAATGGCATCTACAAAACTCCACCAACATTTAACATTATACTTAATTATGAAAGACCGAGAGCTTCCCCCCAATATAAAGAACCAGACAAGGATGTCCCTTCCTACCATTTCTATTCAATGATTTACAGGAGATTCTAGCCAGGGCAACTCACACACACAAACATAAATAAAAGCCATCCAGCTTGAAGAGGAGCAAATAATACTACCTCTATTTGCAGATGGCGTGATCCTGAAAATAAAAAATTCTGAGTAACCCAGAAAAAATACTGTAGCTAATAAATGAGTTCAGTAAGTGCAGATATAAGATCAACATATAAATCAATATAAAAGGTCAACATTTTTATATGTTAGCAATTAATAATTTAAAAATAAAATTAAGAATATTTCATTTGCAATTGTATCAAAAGAATGAAATAGGAAGTTTTACAAAAGGAGTATGATATATACACTGAAAACAGTGGAAGTGGCCCTGGAAAAGCCCAGATGCTGGACTCACTGAATAAAGACACTAATCCTTCACAAACTCTTCTTTAGTCAAAGAAGGACTGAAAAATTGGGAACACAGCCTGTGTTCATTGGTTTGAAGACTTAATATTGTTAAGATGGTAATATTTCCCAAACTGCCTGACAGATTCAACATTCCAGCTGCCTTCTTTTGTTGTTGCTGCTGAAATTGACAAGCAGGTCCAAAAATCTAGGTGGAAATGTAAAGACCCAGAATAGCCAAAACAGTCTTGAAAAAGAACAAAGTTAGAGGATTCACATCTCCTGGTTTCAATACTTACTACAGAATGACACTGATCAGGAAAAAACGTGGTAGAGGCGTAAGGATAGATCAATAGACTAGAACTGGATGAAAGCCAGAGTCAACAGGAGGCCCAGGAGCCTCTCGGACAGCTCTGTCTCCATCTCGCTCTTATCTGCCCCCCCTCCCCCCATTTCTACTCTGTCTCCATCTTCCCCTCCACCCTCTGGCTCTTGCTCGGTGCTCACCTGGTCAGGCCTTTGTCATGGTCCTTTCCCAGTGGAGCGAGTGATGAGCACAGACCTGGACATGCCCCCACCCACCCCCACCCGGTGACACACGCTCCGTCTGAGGGGCCAGTTCCAGGTTCCCCGGAGAGAGAATGTCAACGGCCCAGCTTGGGTGCCCAGGCCTATCCGGTCCAATTAACCGAGACCAGGGATGGGGTCGTCAAGTCCAGTCCCGGCCGCTTAGAGTTCTACCTGAGGCCGGCTCTCTGCTTTGCTACTTTGGAAGCAAAGCTGGGATAACACAGGCCTCCTGGTTCTCATGGGACACACTTCCTACAACATCCTTCTGCTCGGGGAGGCCGCGTCGGGTACTGCACAGCCCTAGGAGGCACAATTCGCACTGTAGGCAGCGTAGGTTTGCGTGCTTATTATGCTGATTTACGATAAGTGGAAGTAAGAGTCTGGGGAGGAGTCTTTTCTAATTTGAAGAGAAGGTGCCAGATACGCTAGGGGTAGCCCTGCCTTCTCCCTTCGCCTCTGTCCTCTAGAGCGGGGAGTGAAGGGGGTGGGGGGACGGGGTGGGGAGGGAGCAGGGAGGTGCCCAGAATTTGTCTCCAACCTATAACCTGTCCGTCTCCCCACAGGTGGGTGCGTCCTTGTTTGCCAGCAACATAGGAAGTGGACATTTCGTGGGCCTGGCAGGGTCGGGCGCTGCGGTGGGCATTTCTGTAGCTGCTTATGAGTTTAGTGTGAGTACTCACCACGCAGTGGGCAGCCCTCTCCTCTGACAGGGAGCTCTGGGGGCAGGTGTGTGCATGCCTCACCTTTAAAACCAGAGCGGTGCTATCCGAAACACGAACAGGGAGCATCAGGCACCCCGCCAGCAAAATCAGTCTGACTGCCAGTCTCGGCCCCCGGCCCGGGGTCTGTCTGCTTGATGGGGAAGGACTGTGCGGGGAAAGCCTCAGAGTCTGCCCTGGCGGCCGGCTGCCCGCGGGCATCACAAAGCCTGTGCGGCCCGGTGGCCCTTGGCGGCTGCCAGCCACGGACACCAGGCAGGACACTCTCTGAGTAGCGGAGGGGGGTGCGCTCATTAAAGTGACCTTCATCTTTATAATGAGTAGCTTTTTAGTGCGTTCTCTGTGCACTGACTCATTATATCGTGGGATTCGAGTACAGACTAGAGCCCGGCTGCCCGGCTTGGCATCCTGGCTGCATCGCTTGCCAGCTGTGTGACCTCGGGCAAGTGGCTTGACCTCTCGGAGCCTCGTGTATAAAACGGGGATAGTAACAGCCCCTGCCACATGGCGACGTTGTGAGGATGAGGGGTTAGTGCTTGTAAAAGGGGCGGGGGGGGGGGGGGGGGGTGGTGGTGGTGTAGTAAGGGCTCATAAGCATCATCTCAGCGGTTTTCTTGCAACCGCCCACCTGGGCCTGCTGCCCCCGTTTCCTGGCGAGAGAAATGGGTCTCAGGGACCCAGGGGGCTCTTCTAGCGCCCCCCCCCGCCCCCCCCCCCCCGCCCCTTCAGCGCCTGCTGACCTCCAGCCCCTCCTGACCCCTCCACGGGGATGACGTGAGGTTTAGGGGACACTGTGCTAGCATCCACAAAGGCGTGGCTGTCTCCATTTGTCCCTACGTCATCCCCTCTCCCATCTAAACATGGAAATATGACGTCCCGGGAGGGTGAGCCACTCAGCCAGTGAGAGACAGACAGACGAGGAGCCGAGCAGACCAGGTTACGGGACGGGGCGCGGGACGCCCGGGCGCCTGCGGCCAGCCGACTCCGTGTCCTCCGCAGGGCATATTCTCCGTGCTGACGCTCGCCTGGGTCTTCCTCCCCATCTACATTGCAGGCCAGGTGAGTCTGAGGGCGCCGCGGGCACAGAATGAGGAGGCCTTTGGGAAGGGGCAAGCCTGCAATCCCTCCCTCCGCCGGCGCCCCGCTCCTCCCCCAGCGCCCCCCTCCCCAGCGCCCCCCTCCCCAGCCCCCCCCCAGCGCCCCCCCAGCGCCCCTCCCCCCCAGCGCCCCTCCTCCCCAGCGCCCCGCTCCTCCCCAGCGCCCCTCTCCCCCAGCGCCCCTCCTCCCCAGCGCCCCGCCCCTCCCCAGTGCCTCTCCCTCTGCACAAGGACTTCCACTGGGACAGCCCCTAGTGGTCCCAGCTTGCAGAGGGATGGTGCACAGGGGAGACAGTTAGGAGCCTGGTCCTCAGAGCGGTCTCTGAAATGTTTACGGCATAGCACGTTATTCCTTTCAACTTAAGAAAAACCCAATCCAGTGATTTATCTTCCGTTGCATGCAAAACTACAATAATTGAGTTACTTCTAACTGATATGAAATATTATAATTTTATTTTACCAAGTAATGCTGCTTGAGGATTTTGAAAAAGCAGTTTTGGACATTATTTCTGATCTTACTGACACCTTTCTGTCACTGGCACTGTTTTAGAGGTTTAACACACACGGCAAGATCATCAATATCATAGAGTTGTTCATAAAGCAATAACTGATTTTCATCTTCTATTATGAAAAGTTTTCAAATACACAAAGTAGACAGAGCTGCTTAATGATGAGACAAGTCGTTTAAAAATGTGCCAGAAGCAGTGCGATCTGTGGAAAGGGCGGTGATGTGGGCATCCATGGTCCCAGTTGGAGACAATACGAGTCTGAATAAGAAAGGCCTTTGGTGAGTGGGCCCCTGTGACTCCTCCTGCACAGCCAATGTGTCTGGGGTATGACGGCACCGGGCAGCGTGAGGGGCGGTGGGCCAGGGCATTAGTAAGCATTTACTGAGCACCTACTATGGAAAGGCGTCAAGGAGGGTAGCGATGCAGGTTCGTTCACAGGTAGGCGGCCAGGCCTTCTCAGCCGATGGTCTTCGTGTTCTGTGGCGAGCAGAAGATCGTGCCATCTGCCAGAGGCTAGATATGACATTTTCTCAACCCTGAGTCGGGGGGTGCAGAGGGGATGAGGAGATGGGGACAGACATGCCAAACCCCAAGAACAGTGCTGCCCCCCAGATGGTGCTCAGCAACATGGCTCAGCTCCTGGGGTGTCCCACGTGGCAAGGACACCTGGCTCGGGCCTCCCTCGGCCGGTGCCTCCAGGCGAAGGGGTCCTCTGGTGCCCGTCCTCTCTGGAGCCCGCGTGCTTTGCTGGTAGAAGCCCCTGGTGTTCACAGGGATCTGGCTAAAGGTTACAGTAGAGCAACTTCCCCGAAGGTCAGCACATGGGCACAGGGAGTCACTGAGCAGGTCTGAGGTGTGCCCGTGGCCAGCGACATGGAACCCCATGGCGAGTGATTTCCTTTCCTGGTCAGTCAGCTGTTGGGTGACCCCGGGGGATAGCGCACGCGGGTGCTGGCAGGCCTGCAACCCCCGTCCAGTGCTTCTGAAAGAAAGAATTTTCTTAAAGAAAGAATGAGCGGGCTCTGAGCCCAGAGTCTTTGCTGTGCAACAGCAAGTTGCCAGAAAAGAAGAGAAACCAAACGAATTGTTTTATTATCCATGCGTTTATTTTTGCTGCCTTCCTCCCGTACACTTTGAATCGATTTCCCTTTACAGTGCTGATTTGAAATTTCCTTTGTAGATTAACTTATTTGAATAAAAACCTGAGCTGATTGAAAGGAAAACATTATTAATAATAGTGGAGATGGTAAAAATGTGGATGGGGTACACAAATGCCTCACATTTGGGAAATACGATGGTTGGGCACATACTCCTGCACAGAACCCCAAGTCCTCCACTCACCTCTTTGCTCCCATTTTCTCCTCCCTTCTGAGTCCCCCACTGCGACTCCCAAGACCATGTGTGTGCAGCGTTGGAGGGGGTGGGGGGGTGCCCTGAGGCCGTGGCCAGATGGGGTGAAAGCTGGGCTCTGGCCCCAGGTCACCACGATGCCCGAATACCTCCGGAAACGCTTCGGCGGCAACAGGATCCCCACACTCCTGGCTGTGCTCTACCTGTTTATCTACATCTTCACCAAGATCTCGGTAAGGTGGGGACCTGCTGGGGAGATTGGCAAGGGCCCCTGCTGGGTGTCTCCGCCCATGAACTTTCTCCTTCCCTTGGACACGCTCCAGGGCGCCTAGAGGGCGTTGGGCCGGTAGGTGAGCATGGGCAGAGGGTGTCAGGGGAAGGGTGGAGGAAGGGACTCCCAGCTCCTGCCAAAGCTTCCTTGGCAACGCCTGGGGCAGGGCGGGTCACTGACTGCACGGGACTTCGATCTTCTCCTGAGATAGACCACGATCAGCAGTGATCAGCGGTGCTGATGGCCTTGGGCTGCCCGCCCTGCCCTTGGATGGGCAGAGCTCCTGGGAAGTGGCCAAGAGCAGGGGTGTGTGCGCTCAGCCAGCCTGGCTCACGCTGTCTCATCCAGCTGGAGCCAGGACAGCTTGTCCTGTGTGAGGGTGAGGGGGGCCGAGGAGCGCCATTCCATCCGAACAGTAACTGGCTCCACGCCGGGGAAGCCTCCACAAGGGAAGTTCTGTCGGAGGGGGCGTTTGGAGAGGGGAATTGGCATTCCAGAAAGATAAATTAGGACACGCCAAAGCTGGGAGGCATGGGTGGACGCGACTTGTTCCCGAGGACCCCGAGGACTGGAAATAGGAGGCAAGTGACGGAAATGAAGCCAGGCAGCAGGCAAATCACGACGGGCCTGGCATGAAACTAACTTACTCAGGACCCTGTGGGCCTGGAGCCACTGGAGGGCTTTCCTGGGGGAAGGACGAGATGACCACGCCCGCATGTGATTAGGTGCACTGAGGGCGGGTGTACGAAGACCAAAGGCAGAAACGGGACCACTGAGGAGACTGTTGTATTAGCCCAGGGAAGGGGTCTCAAATGTAATTGCCAACAAGGCTCCAGTCTGAGACCCCAAATCTGGAAGGAGATGGGTGAAGAAACAAAATGTATGATTCCTCTGTGTTTGCCTGAATCCAGGCTGCGGGAACCTCTGCTACACACATCTGTCCAACCATCCATCCATCCACCCACCCACCCATCCACCCACACATCCACCCACCCATCCACCCTCCCACCCATCCACACACACATACATCCACCCATCCATCCACTCACCCACCTATCCACCCACACATCCATCCATCCATCCATCCATCCACCCACACATCCACCCATCCATACACCCACACATCCATCCTCCCTTCCATACATCTACCCAACCACACACCCACCCATCCACCCACACATCCATCCATCCATCCACCCATCCACCCACACATCCATCCATCCATCTATCCACCCATCTACCCACACATCCATCCATCCATCCATCCATCCACCCATCCACCCACACATCCATCCATCCATCCACCCACCCATCCACCCATCCACACACCCACCCATCCACTCACACATCCATCCATCCACCCATCCACCCATCCACCCACACATCCATCCATCCATCCATCTACCCACCCACCCATCCACCCACACATCCATCCATCCACCCATCCACCCATCCATACACCCACACATCCATCCTCCCATCCATACATCCACTCACACATCCACCCATCCACACACCCACCCATTCATCCACCCACACATCCATCCATCCTCCCATTCATCCATCCACCCACATATCCATCCATCCTTCCATTCATCCATCCACCCACATATCCATCCATCCTCCCATTCATCCATCCACCCACACATCCATCCATCCTTCCATTCATCCACCCACCCATCCACGCATCCATCCACACATCCATCCTCCCATCCATCCATATACCCATCCACACATCCATCCTCCCATCCATCCACGCATCCATCCACACATCCATCCACCCACCCATCCACGCATCCATCCACACATCCATCCTCCCACCCATCCACGCATCCATCCACACATCCATCCTCCCATCCATCCACGCATCCATCCACACATCCATCCTCCCATCCATCCATATACCCATCCACACATCCATCCTCCCATCCATCCATATACCCATCCTCCCATCCATCCACGCATCCATCCACACATCCATCCTCCCACCCATCCACGCATCCATCCACACATCCATCCTCCCATCCATCCACGCATCCATCCACACATCCATCCTCCCATCCATCCATATACCCATCCACACATCCATCCACCCAAGCACTCAACTACCTGCCCATCCATCCATCCACTTTATGTTTCTACAGGTGGACATGTATGCAGGCGCCATCTTTATTCAGCAGTCTTTGAAACTGGATCTGTACCTGGCCATAGTTGGGCTGTTGGCCATCACAGCTCTATACACTATTGCAGGTATGACTGAATAAGGGGTGATGCTGGGAGGGGTGGTGGGCAGGGGCTGTGCCACCCCATCTTTTCCCAGCCTATCTTCTGGTGTTCTACTGTGTTAAGACCATTTATCCATTAAACTCCACTTCATTGCCTCAGATAACATGATTTCTCTTGGCTTTGTCCTAAGGAAGGAGGTTGCCCATAAGAGAGAGGATTTACAATGCAGCGCGGCTGCATCAAGCATTTCCCAATTACTCAAGACCTGGTTATCGAGGACTTACCAGGTTATCGAGGACTGCACCTGTGTCTCACACGCACTAAACAGGCTGGGCCACAGACCGCTTTATTCTGGAGCCCAAGGCGGCGCAGCCTCATCTCTGCCCCTCAGACTTGCATCCTAGACCTACTGGACTCTGACTGGCACAGAGTAGAGGAGTATCTGGTTTTGAATCCTCACCTTCTCTGCCTCTTATTGGTGTAATCGACTTATTCTGTTATATGTGTATCACCTCCCGTATGCCAGACATCGTGCTGGGAGGAGGGTGAAGCAGCGAACAGATGGACGGTCTTTGCCCAAAGGAGCTACGTGCTCGTGGGGATGTGAGGTGTGAACAAGGAAACCAGTGCACAGTGCCAGGTGTATTGTCACAACTTGCAAGCGCCAGGCAGGAAAATTCAGCGGGTGAGCTGGGGAGGGTGGGGAGGGTTTTTCCATGGGATGTTGAGCTGCGGTGACAGTTGAACCAGACTTGAGTGATGAAGGAAGTAGCCATGAGGCGCAGGGGAAGCACTCCAGGCGGAGGGAAGGACAATCGCAGGCTCTGACATGAGAGCACGGTTTGCCTGTTTGCGGGACAGCAAGGGCAATAGATGTGGCTGAGGCTGAGCAAGCACAGGTCCAGGTTGTGCCCCGCCCGTAGGCGAGGCAGTGACACGGAGGGCTGGGACCGGAGCCTGGAAGGACACGGAATGAGCCTGGATTGAGGGCCATGTGCTGTGGCACCACGCAAAGGCCTCTGCTGCCGGAAGATCGCGGCTGAGGTTTCAGCACGGAGAGGACCGTGTGCCTGAGTCCAGGGGAAGGGAAGGGCCGGCCATGTGTGCAGTTTATCTTCGTGTCTCCTTGTTTGGGCCTGTCGCCCCATCAGACTGTAAGCTCGGGAGGCCTGGTGGCCTGCCGTTCTGTTCGCCTCTGTATCCCACTGTGTAGAACTAGGTGGGAACCTACCAGATGTCAGCGACGATCGAATGAGAAACTAAGCCCAGCGCCTGGCACATGATTAATGCCCCCTGATCCTTGGCATCGAAATGATGGTGGGCGTCAGTGGTACCAAACTTCGGGTTCTCACCACGCTCCAACCGGTGAACTACCCGGCAGGACAGCAGGGCATTGGGCCAGAAGCCAGGCAGGTCTCTCCCAAGGACGGAGCGTCACAGGAGAACTCCACACCCACGGGCATGGATTTTATTGCAGTGACCTTGCCCACCGGTACACGTGTTTATGTCAGACAAGGGAAGAGGGAGGAGGGAGGGGTAGGGAGGAGACTGGAAAGACTGCCCTGACCAGGAATATTACAAGCATTTTTTTGGTGGCAAAACCAAGAATCCTCTGAGGCCAACCGCCATGACCCTGTGCGGGAAGGCTGTTAGGGCTCTGAAGACCTCGCATCCCTTTTCCCACGTTAGAAGCAAAGGTATTCAGAGCGTGGGACTGCGGCCCAAGCGCCACTTCCCGTGTCACTTGGCAATTACTGGGTACGGACACTGGCAAACTTAGGGGCTTAAAACAGTGGTGATCGTTGCCCACAATTCATTTCACGGATTGTCTGTTGGTGGGTTTTGCTGGTCCCGCCTGCTCAGTTGAACTGCCGTTAGGTGGCACCGGGAACAGCCGGCTGGAGCCAGAGGGCCTCCCTGCCTGGGCGGTCAGCTGGGCACTCCCTCCATGCGGACCATCCTCCACTGGGCTAGGCAGGGCTCCTTAAAGCAGCATGGTGGCCCTGGCCAGCGATTAGTGGTTAGAGCGTTGGACCTCGGACCGAAGGGTCCCAGGTTCAATTCTCGGCTCAGTCCAGTCGGGGTGCATTTGGGAGGCAACTGGTCGATGTGTCTCTCTCACAGAAATGTTTTTCTCTCTCGATCTCTCCCCTTCTCTCCCTCTAAAAAAAAAAAAAAAAAAAAAAAAAATCAATGGGGGAAATATTCTCCGGTGAGGATTTAAAAAAAAAAAAAAAAAAAGAAAAACAGGAATGCGCAGGGGGTGTTGTGGCCATCTTTGCAGACCGTTAACCCTGAGAGATCTCCACCGCTGGATCGTGACAGTCAGGGTCCCCCTGTGACGCAGAGTAACCCCTCCCTGTCTGCATGCCCGACCCTCAGCTCAGTCCTCGCCCCTCCCTCCCCAGGTGGCCTGGCCGCTGTGATCTACACGGATGCCCTGCAGACTGTGATCATGCTCGTAGGAGCATTCACCCTGATGGGCTACAGTAAGTGGGGTCCCCGGCCACTGGGGGGGATGCCAGCACCCCCTCAGCAGGGCATCTGCCCTCACCGCTGGGACCAGCACACCCAGCTGTCCGAAGTCCTGCTTGAGGCATGGTGACTTAGCAGAAAGCAAGCGGGGCTTATCATGAAAACTTGCTGGGTTTTTTAAAGTAAAAATGAATAGCTCACCTATATTAATATGGATGGGTGATTAAATAAATAAATAAAGGGGGGTATTTTTTCATCATTTCACTCTTAGCCTATCTATGCCTTTATATTCTAAGCAGGTTCCTTGTAGACATCATATAGTTCAGCGGTTCTCAACCTGTGGGTCGCGACCCCTTTGGGGGTCAAACGACCCTTTCACAGGGGTCGCCTAAGACCATCAGAAAAACACATATACAATTACATATTGTTTTTGTGATTAATCACTATGCTTTAATTATGTTCAATTTGTAACAATAAAATTGGGGTCACCACAACATGAGGAGCTGCATTAAAGGGCCGCGGCATCAGGAAGGTTGAGAACCGCTGATCTAGTTGCTTTTTAAATCTAATCTGACAATCTCCACCTTTTAATTTGTGTCTTCGGGTTAATTCCATTCATGTCCTTATAGATAGGGTTGGATTAAAGTCTACTACTTGCCAGTTGTTTACTTGTCCCATTTGTCCTCCAGCTCCATTTTTCTTCTTTTTAATCCTCACCTGAGGATATTATTTTAGTGCTGGCCTAGGGTTTACGGTATTCATCTCAGTCTACCCTAAAAAAATTTTAAAAAGACTTCCAATGTGTAACCTGGTGAGAGCCACATTATTTCGAGGTAACCCTGAATCCTTCCAGTGAATGAAAGAAGCCGATTCCAAATGGCAGAACTTGATTCTTCCTCGGAGTCGCTCACGCTTACGCAGACACTGTGCCCTTGTGGGTAGTGTCTCGATGAGCCAGCTCCATCCAGCCCGTGAGGTTGGCGCCACAGGGCCCCACTGACAGATGAGGAAACAGCCTCCGAGAGGGGAGTCGCTAGCTCAAGGCCACACGTCTGCGCACCACTCTTGCAATACCTGAACTGAGAGGTGCTGAGACGTTCAGAGGAGAAAGCATGCTTCCTTAACGCAAGGCTGCGTAGCCTGGGGCCTCTGAGCAGAATTCAGGGTGTCTGTGAGCCTTGAACCGGGCGGGGGGGGGGGGGGGGGCAGAAACCACCTCTATTTTATGAATCTATCATTGAAATGTTGCATTTTTCAATTATACATGTAGGCACTAAACCATGGCAGTATTAGCCATGCCTGTGCCTTTGGTATCCCAGGATGCACCAGGCATTCTTACCCGGGTGTCCTGACAGTTGATGCTGATGCACTGAAACCCTGTTTGTGCCCAGGGCTGCTTTGAAACAACATTGTTATTAGCCCCCCTGCTAGGTTTTTACTACGTAATGGGCAAATACATAAATTACTGGCTCATAGTAGCTTTTACGTTTTGATGATTGCCTTTCCTACATTTGATTTCCTTGACAAGCCTACCTATTTTGTGTGATGCATTTAGCAATATTATTTTGAGAAGCAATCCATACTCACTACCAAAGGCATTAAAAACACAAAAAAAGAGGCTGAGACTCGTAAGGTGCTAACTTGCCTTGGTAGCCGTCGTCTGAGGGGGGTTTCACTGTCTCCACCAATCCTGCTCCTGCCGGGCTCCCTCTGAGCTCCTGGCAAGCGCTCCCTCTGACGTCCAGGTTTTGCTGCGGTCGGGGGGCTGGACGGCCTGGTGGAGAAGTACTTCCTGGCCCTGGCCACCAACCGGACTGAGAACAGCAGCTGCGGGCTGCCCCGAGAGGATGCCTTTCATATCTTCCGAGACCCGCTGACCTCCGACCTCCCGTGGCCCGGGATCCTGATTGGAATGACCATGCCGTCCCTCTGGTACTGGTGCACGGACCAGGTACGGCCGCGCCAGCGCCCTCGGCACGCTGTGGGGTGGCTGTGCCCCGCCTCCTCCCCGCACTGTTCTCGAGTCTGCCTCTCTCCCCCACCATCCTTGATCACACCTCCCTTCCTACTGTTCTACACGTTCTCTTACTTCTTGCTCTGCTCACGTGATGGCAAAGTTTAATACACCCTGCCGGCTGCCCGGGAAGCAAAGGAGAGAAACCTTCTGAGGGAGGATAAAACTGGGCAGGTATTGTTTGCTCAACACTCACTGGGCGTCATCTAAGTGCCAGGCCCTTGGAAATCACCAAACAAACCGGCGGGGCTCGCGGAGCTCCTGGAGGGACAGACAGACAGACAGTAAGTGATGTGCATGTCACAGGTGGTGAGTGGCATTAACAAAAGCAGAGCAGGGCCGGGGGCGGGCTCAGTGGCTGAGCATTAGCCTATGAACCAGGAGGTCACAGTTCAATTCCCGGTCAGGGCACATGCCCAGGGACGGGCTCAGTCCCCAGTAGGGGGCATGCAGGAGGCAGCCGAGCAATGATTCCCTCTCATCATTGATGTTTCTATTTCTCGATCCCTCTCCCTTCCTCTCTGAAATCAATGAAAAAATATATTTTTTAAAAAGCAGAGTGGGGCCGAAACCAGTTTGGCTCAGTGGATAGAGCGTCGGCCTGCGGACTGAGAGGTCCCAGGTTCGATTCCGGTCAAGGGCATGTGTCTGGGTTGCGGGCACATCCCCAGTAGGAGATGTGCAGGAGGCAGCTGATCGATGTTTCTCTCTCATCGATGTTTCTGGCTCTCTATCTCTCTCCCTTCCTCTCTGTAAAAAAATCAATAAAATATATTTTTTAAAAAAAAGCAGAGTGGGGCCCTGACCGGTCTGGCTCAGTGGATAGAGCGTCGGCCTGCGGACTGAGAGGTCCCAGGTTCGATTCCGGTCAAGGGCATGTACCTGGGTTGCGGGCACATCCCCAGTGGGGGGTGTGCAGGAGGCAGCTGATTGATCTCTCTTATCGATGTTTCTAACTCTCTGTCCCTCTCCCTTCCTCTCTGTAAAAAATCAATAAAATATATTAAAAAAAAAAAAGCAGAGTGGGGACAGAGGGGTTGGGTGTGGGGTGCAATTCTAAATAGGGGGGTGAGGGGAGATGTGCCTGGGCGACCTGAGCGCAGGCTCAGGGAGGAGAGCAGGGCTCCATCCGGTGGTGGCGGGAGGAGCGTTGGCAGCAGAGGGCACCGCGGAGCACAGCTGACGGGCACACGTAGCTGGTGTGAGAACAGAGGGAGGGAAGCAGACGGCAGCCGTGTGTTACACGCCCGCCTGTACAGGAAAGAGAACAGACTGGACCTCCGCACTCACTGGGACGTGCATGAGGCCTCCGGGTGGGCGCGCCTAGACGGGCCTAAAACGGAAAGGAGCAGGTACCGTGGGCAGAGGCGCCAGGGCGGCGGGACCGCTTCCCGCGCAGCCACTTTCTCAGGTTTCAAAGCCAGTGACTGTGTCTCCGGTTGAAATGTTTTGTTTTGTTTTCCGTTACATCTAACAGTCAGACCCGCGCACCGTTTTAGAGGCCAAGTTGCACAGTTAGAGCTGATGCGAGTTTAACTAAGGGGGGCACTGCCCAGAGTGCAGCGAGGTCACCGCGTGGCTAGCCTCCGCATGAGAGCTGAGCACCATCGCAGCGCGGGTGCAATACCACACGCGGCCCCTTTAAGCGGCAGACCCCGCCCCCTCAGAAAGCTCAGGTGGGGGAGCCCAGGGAGACAGGTCGGGTCTAGGCTGACAGCATGGGCTCCACCCTGAACAGACCCAGAATCCGGCCCAGGCAGCATCTCCGTGAGACACGATTTCGCACCTCAGCCTCCGTTTCCCGTTAAGTGGGGTTACTGATAGTTTTGAAAGAGGGGAGCGTGGGGAACTGGGTCACAGTGCTCTTACTGCAGGGACAGTTAATATGCATTAAAAACACTTAGTTTTTTTAAAAAAATATATTTTATTGATTTTTTTACAGAGAGGAAGGGAGAGGGATTGAGAGTTAGAAACATCGATGAGAGAGAAGCATCGATCAGCTGTCTCCTGCACGCCCCCCACTGGGGATGTGCCCGCAACCAAGGTACACGCCCTTGGCCGGAATCGAACCTGGGACCCTTCAGTCCGCAGGCCGACGCGCTATCCACTGAGCCAGACCGGTCAGGGCCGCACTTAGGTTTTTACACGGTGTATGGTACTGCTGGGCACCGCTGGCCAGCTTACATCAGCCAACCTCCGCCCGTGTCCTTGAGAGTCCTCAGGCCCGTAGGAGCTGCACTCCAGTGTGTACCCTCCAGGCCACCGCCGGCCACCCTGCTTGGTTCAAGAATTGGAGGCTTATCCAAGGGGGCTCGGCCTCCTTCCGAGGGCCAGGGCGGGCGAGAGGGTGCAGGAACCCGAGCCCCGCGCGCCCATGACGACGACAGTGATGATGACGATGAAGACGACGCGTTGGCTGCACGGTGTTGCTGTTGATCTGGGTCGGAGAGCCCAAAGCCTGTGGTCCCCGTGTGATCGATGCCTTCGCCAGCACAGCCTTGGGCTCCTGTTAGAGCAGACGACAGGAAGGCGACACCCACTGCTCACGGACTGCGAGCTCGGGCCGGATCGTGCTGGGCAGACACGGAGGAGGTGACTAAGGACCGCTAGGAGTACCGGCAGGCGCCTGTCCCCATCTCCCCGCCGGCTATGCATAGTGCACCCCCTTCTCGAACACTGTGAGCCTGGAGGCTGTTGCCCAGGGACACCCTCCCCGCTGGTGGGTTTTTGAGCAGCGCAGCTGCCTGGAAACGTGCTCCGCTGTCTCTTAAATTCGTATCTGGAGGCTCTACTTCGAGGAGTAAGAGCCAGGATTCTCCTCGGTCCCAGCTCCTCCCTAGAAACGCTGTTGCCAAAGCAGGCTCTTTCCGGGGCTCCACATGGACGGGCCAGGACCGCGGCTGCCCGCGTCACGGAGCAGGGAGAAGCGTCTGCAGGCGTGACACCCTCACGTTCCCCACCGCGTGCTCACGGGCCTCCGCTCCCCATGAGAGGTGCCTGTTTGGAATCCTGAGAAACGACAGAAACAGTGACACCAACTTCTAAACACCGTGGCTCCGGGCTCCGGAGGGAGGCCTCCCTGCGCCTGTCTGCCTCGGACACGCAGCTCCCACGTCTTAGTCTTTCACGGGCAGCATCCAGGCGGGAGCAGTGCAGTGGGGGGGGGGGGGGGGGGCGGGGGGGGCGAGGGTGTGTCAAACCTGAATGAGCTCCGGGAAAGGTGGGGCATCAGGCGCTGAAGTGGCTCCAGGAACCTCGGACTCAGTCGGGTTCCCTCACCATTGTCTTCCTTTCTTTGTCTAATCCTCACCAAGGATATTTTTTCCATTGATTTTTTTAGAGAGAGTGGAGGGGAAGGAGGAAGGGGGAGAGAGAGAAACATCGATGTGAGAGACACATCGATTGGTTGTCTCCCACACGTGCCCCGGGAGCTGGGGATCGAGCCTGCATCTGAGGTACCTGCCCTTGACCAGGAATCAAACCAACGACCCAACACTCTGACGGCTGAGCCACACCGGCCCGTGCACCGTCTTCCTTTCTCACCCGCTGACTTCATTGTCTCCCACGCAGGCCAACAGGAAGGGGCTGGCAACTGCTAAGTCCACATCCAGCCCTGCAGTGCCGGGCTCTGCCGGGCCCAGCGGGGGCCGGTGCTGACCCCGGGGCCGGACGCTGTGCCCAGGATGGTCGGCAGCTTGTGAAGAGGGCATGGATTTCAAAGGAGGGGGCAGGACACCAGGAAGGCTCCCACTGATGTCCACTGTAAAACCAAAGGGGTTCCAACGTGGTCCTGCTTGCCACCGCATCGCCATGGTAACGACACAGTTTACTCCTGCACAGAAAGGGGCCTCTCCCTTCTCCAGATGCTCCAGGACCCAAGGCCTAAGGAAGCAGGAGAGAAAGCTCTGAGCGTGGGGTCCAATCTGGAGGCTGGAGGAGGATCAAGGGGACCAGTCTCGGCAGAAAACACTCTGGGGAAAGTCGTGCGCTTTTGAGGGGGTAGATCTCGGCAAGGCCTACCTTCACCCCACCCAGCAGAGTTTTTGAGGAGGCACCAGACAAGACGTAGGCACACTGTGTAGGCACAAGACGTAGGCAAGCTCAGACACCCCAATCCTGCCGGCAGCCATGCGCCAGGACCTCGCGGCCCCTCTCTCAACTCCTCACTCCAACCAGACCGGCGCGCTGCCTTCTTGCCTCGGTCCTTTTAAGGCCCCTCCACCACCAGGACAAAGATCACTCAAAAAAGCAGCCAGGCCATTACACCTGCCGGGTATTCCCCCGACCACCTTCCTGCTGCGGCCATGGCCAGTGTTAGCTGTTTCCCGTGTCTGAACTGTGGTTGCGTGGCTGTCTGATCTGGTTTCCGAGCTCTAACGCTAACTCCCTTCTCTTCTGGGGACCTGTTTGAACGTCTTTCTCTGGCTTCATCCAACAACAGCAGTGACGACGACAATAATCACTAGTGATCTCTCTGCGTAAGAACTGCTAAGCACCTCAGAGCAAGCGGTTGGGATCCCCATTCGGCAGATGGGAAGACTGAGGGCTGGGACTTTAAGGAACTTGTCCGAGCTCACAGAGACCTGGTGGGGCGGGGATCCACACCTGAGTCTGTCTGAGCTTCTAACCTCTCTATTCATTTACTCCGACTCACCCACTGGAGGGTCTTCATTCTGGGGTTTATCCAGAACCTCGTGTAAGAGAGAACCTCCCAGCTGCATACCCACCGCCTGTCGCCAAGCCCACCTCCACGACCTCTCCTGACAGGCCTCCCGCCTTCCCACCAGAGGGGACGTCTGTGCCCGCTGCTGTAGGCGGAGGGAGGGGGCAGATGCGTGCCAGGTGCCGGGCGGGTGAGCGGAGCTGGGTGAGGGCCCTGCCCCCGCTCATTCATTCCTCCCGGTCACCTTCTTCCAAGCCAGATGTTGGTTACCTGCTCAGTGCCACCTGACTACTGTCCCTTTTAGGGCCTGAAAGCTACACAAGCAGACTCCTGTCTGGGTGGCCACCGTGACCGGGCTCTTTGGGGTCCTGGCTGCTGACTGGGGTGTCCAGTGGGCACAGGTTCCTGCCCTGCATGTCCACAGGCTCAGGTGGTGCCGTTGTCATTGAGTTGGACATTGTCCTCGATCATTTGGCGTCTTCTGGCAATTATGTGACAGGGTCCACGGGCCTGGAGATGAGACACCCCTCAAACAGTTCCCCCCAAAGAGGTGTGCATGCCTGCACTGCGGAGCTGCCACAGGCGGGGGGTGGTGGAGGCCAGGGCAGATCCCACCTCCCGACACTTCCCTTTAAGGATTCTTGGCTGATTTGGTGAGGACCTTAGTTGTCTGCAGGAAAAAGACAGTTTAAGTCTTTATTTTCTTGATCGAGAGGTGGTAATATCAACAGTAACGAATATTTACTGGGCAGTTATTGTCAGACCCTATTCTAAATATTCTAAATGGTTAGACTTCATTTAATTGTCGAAACAGTTCTCATATGCCCCCCATCTTATAGATCGGGAAACTGAGGCAAGGAGAGGTGAAAGTGTTTGCCCACGACCACAAGCAGAGAAGTGGGGAGCGGGACTTGAACCCCAGCTATCAGTGTGCAGATCGGCACGGAAGCCAGCCTGGCAGCCGGACTGAGGGCTCAAACGGTGCCATCAGAACGGCTTCTCCGTCCTCCAGCTCCTCGCCTCCTTCCTCGAGATGACTTCCGTCTCAGGCTTCCTGATGCAGGCGGAGGTGGAGGCGGAGGTGGAGGCGGAGGCAGCCCGGGCAGGGAGCCCCCAGCGGCTGCAGGCGGGAGGGGCCTCTGGGCTGTGCCCTTTGGGGAAGAGGTCCGGTGGGGCTGTAACTGGCCTGCACTGGGTGCTGGGTGCGCACGTTTTCTTCACCAACCACGGCGGCCGGGGAGCTGGCCAGGCGCATCCCAGATAAAGGAGCGGGGACGGGGCAGGGGGGGTGGTGGTCACCCCCCTGACCACAGGGGGTGGGAAGAGGAGAGAGACGCCTCCTCAAGAAGCCGGGCGAACCGAGGCCTGAGCCCGCTGCGCCTGCGAGGACTGTGCCGCCAGCGCCTCACCCACTGTCTTCCAGGTGATCGTTCAGCGGAGCCTGGCGGCCAAGAACCTGTCCCACGCCAAAGCGGGCTCCCTGATGGCCGCGTACCTGAAGGTGCTGCCGCTCTTCCTCATGGTCTTCCCCGGCATGGTCAGCCGCGTCCTCTTCCCAGGTGAGAGGCCGCGGGAGGGGAGGCCGCGGGTCTGCGTCTCAGGTCTGTGAAGTGTCTGGAACATTCTGCCGACCTGCTGAGAGCACGTGGCTGGAGGCCCTTCCTGGTGATGCAGCGGGTGTCTGCCCGGCACTGACGGGCTCTCTGCCACCTCCCAGCACTGGGCACATCCCGAGGGCCAGCGAGTGGGGTGGAGGCCACCTGGGGCTGAGAGCTGTGGACTCTGCCAGGTCCCTGGGGCCTCATGCTGAGAGCCCCTCCCACCCCTCAGTGTCTGGGCCGGGGTGACGTTGGCCCAATGGAACCCTTTGGGGGACTTTCCTCAACAAAAACCCGGGCTAGCAAAGCGTGTGTGTGTGTGTGTGTGTGTGTGTGTGTGTGTGTGTGTGTGTGTGTGTGTGTGTGAAGGGGTGAGGTTTGCACCATGGGGACTGAGCAGGCCTGGGTGGTGTTACTGGGAGTGCTGGGTGCTGGGAGTGGTGATCTGGATGGAAGAAAGCTCCTCAATGTCCACCCCTGAGCTCTCAGGGAGGCAAGGCAGAGCGCTCCACCTGATGCCTCCTCCCACTGGCCACACAGAGGTAGCGAGCGGGTAGGATGAGGCTGCTGGTAGGTCCGGGCGGGGGGGGGGGGGGGGGCGAGCACAGTCCTCAAGGACAGTGAGGATGGGAGGGGAGCGCTGGGGGCGGGGCAGGGAGCTGTCTGTGGAGCTGGACTGGGGGCTGGTCTCTCGGGGCCCAGAGGGAGGAAGAACCGAGAGTCACGGTCCTGTTTCCAGGGAAGGGCAGTCCTGGGGGGAGTGAGAACCAGCTTCTGGGGTCTGTGGGACTTGAAGGAGCATCGACAGCGACTGGGCAGGCTCAGGCATGAACAGAACGCGGCCCAAAGCAGCCGCCTTCAGTGCTCCCGCAGCTCCCCGAGGAGCCGCAGTGGCTGGGTCCGGGCGGCCGCTGACCCCCGGAGCCCGCGTGTCGGCTCTGCCCTTTGCTGGCTGTGTGGCTCCAACACTCACTTCATCCGTCTCGGTCTCCGCTTCCTCGTTGGTAAGTGGGGAGGACACTGGCCGAGGCTTAACGCGTTCCTGGTGGGGGCCTGAGCCTACAAGTGCGCACTCACTTCCACGCGCGTATCACCCCTCCATTCCTCCACGGCCTGAGGTCAGCACTATTGTCGTTTTCGGTGACAGATGAGGGAACTGGAGCGCAGAGAAGCTAGTTCACCGGTTACTAATGTGCCACCTGCTGCACAGCGACCGTGAGGGTGGGCGCAGAGGGCTCTGCCGGGGGACTCACTCCCTGGCAGGACAGAAAGAATGAGAGAAGGAGAGGTGAGCTGTTCCGGGGCGTGCTGAGCGCTGTGAGGGGCCCCAGGGGTGCTGGGCAGGCCCCGAATGGGAGAGGCCACAGTCGATCCGCACGGACGGTTTGGAATGTATTTTACTGTGAAGCCAGCAGGTCGGTGACGGGTTGCTGCGGGCTCAGGAGCGAGGGCTCTGGCTCGTCCCGGGTGCGGGACTCAGCGGGAGGCGTGTGGCTGTGCGGGCGGGCAGGGCTTCCACCCACACGCATCTGCCTCCGAACACTGACTCTCAGCCACGCTCCTGTCTCTCGGAAAGCGCATGCTAAGCTTCCGACCTATTCTCTTAACAGTCGGCCGACCAGCGTGTTTCAGCATTGAATGAAACAAAAGGTCGTGTCCTCGTCTAAGGACTTGGCAGTGTAACCGATGAGTCTGGGCCGTGAAAAAGTAACGTGAACTCTCGGTGAGCGCACTGCCCGCCGCACGTGGGACAGCAGTGCGTGCAGGAGGGTTTGGCTCGCGCGGAGGGCGTGAGGGGCGTCGCGTGTGGGAAGCCCTGGGCCGGGCTTCTCGGAGCCACGTCCTCGGCAGCATCAGCCACACCGCGGGGCCTTTCAGCCCCAAAGCGCTCTGCATCGAATCTCTGGGCTTGTTTCTAACAAACCTGCCGGCCGGGAGACTGCGAAGCCCTGGCCTACAGTGCCGGCCTCGGGCACAGCCCCTGAGCTCTGGAAGCAGCTAAGGACCGGGGGCCTGGCCGGGATGCTCACAGGCTGTGGGGTGTGGGGGCGCCATTTAACCGCTCTGTGCCTTGTTTTACGTGTCTTTGTTGTTAATCCTCACCCAAGGACACTTTCCATTGATTTTCAGAAAGAGTGGGACTGGGGGGTGGGGAGGGGAGAGAAACATAAATGTGGGAGGCAACCAATCGATGTGTCTCCCTCACATACGCTCGGGCTGGGGTTCGGCCTGCAACTCATGGACATGGTCTTGATCAGAATCGAACCCACACCCTTCAGTCCGCGGGCTGACGCTCTCACCACTGAGCCACGCTGGCTAGGGCAGTTTACTTGTCTTGAAAAGCTGTGTAACAGTATCTTCCCCGAGGAGTCGCGAAGATTGCATGGGAAGGTGTGTGCGCAGTGCTTGTCTGCAGCCCGCGTCCTCGCATCTGGGAGAAGGGGGTTTTGTGCGGTTTGCACCTGACTCTGTGGGGGGGCACCCGGCATTTCAGGCCTCAGAGGGCCCGGCACAGAGCCCACCCGTGTTTGAATGGTTGGGCAACCCGGAGGGGCGAGCGGACGCTAGGGCGACGTTGGCTCATTTAGAACTTAGCCGCGCCAGCGCATGTCCTGTGGTGCACACGCTCTTGAGACGGAACACAACCTCCTGCCTCAAGCGTGCTTTGTAAACCTTGTCACCTTCGTGTCTTTCCTGGTGGAGGCTGCATTCCTAGGAGGTCCAACAAAAGCCTTGCAGTTAATTGAATATGGCAGGGAGGTCCTTCTCGCTGTGCCTGAAGAGGCGCTTCCGCACGAGGCAGGCCCCGGAGCTTAACGCCAACTTGACCTTTGCCCCACCGGGGAGGCTTCCCACCATGTGCCAGCCATGAGCGTGTTTCTAACTCTGCAAGGAGTCAGAAAAAGCCAAGAACGTTGGCCTCTTACAAGCATTTTTCTCAACAAGATTGCTTCTTCTCAATACTTCTTATTAAATGTCATTTTAGGTCCACAGTTTAAAAAAATTTTTTTTTGTTGATTTCAGAGAGGGAGTGGGAGAGAGAGAGATGGAAACATCAATGATGAGTGAGAATCATCAATCGGCGGCCTCCTGCATGCCCCATTCTGGGGATCGGCCTATAACCGGGTCATGTGCCCTTGACCGGAATCGAATGGTGATCTCCTGGTTCATAGGTCAGTGCTCAACCACTGAGCCACGCCAGCCAGGCTGGTCCAGTATTAATTTTGTCTAAGGTTGAACCAGAGCTTGGGGGCATCCAGCTTTATTCCATAGCAATTGCTATCAGTATTACACGCTGGGCCCCAGCACCCACTTCTTTTTAAAAAACTTTATTGCTGAAAGTATTACATGTGTCCCACTGACCCCCTCCGACTCAGCACCGTTCCCTCTGCCCTTGACGGGTGTTAGTGGAGAGGAGGTCCCAGCCTTGAAAAGACCAGCAGGGCGCGGGGTGACTCCAGGCCAGTGATGGCGAACCTATGACACGCGTGTCAGAGGTGACACGCGAACTCATTTTTTTAAAATATATATTTTATTGATCTTTTTTTACAGAGAGGAAGGGAAAGGGATAGAGTTAGAAACATCGATGAGAGAGAAACATCGATCAGCTGCCTCCGGCACACCCACCACTGGGGATGTGCCCGCAACCAAGGCACATGCCCCCGACCGGAATCGAACCTGGGACCCTTCAGTCCGCAGGCCAACGCTCTATCCACTGAGCCAAACCGGTTAGGGTGTGAACTCATTTTTTTTATTGTTTTTCTTTGTTAAATGTCATTTAAATATATAAAATAAATATCAAAAATATAAGTCTTTGTTTTACTATGGTTGCAAATATCAAAAAATTTCCATATGTGACACAGCACCAGAGTTAAGTTAGGGTTTTTCAAAATGCTGACACGCCGAGCTCAAAAGGTTCGCCATCACTGCTCTAGGCAGACCAGCGGGGCATGGAGGGGACTCTAGGCGGACCAGCGGGGTGCGGGGACTCTAGGCGGACCAGCGAGGTGTGGGGTGCGGGGACTCTAGGCGGACCGGCGGGGTACGGGGTGCGGGGGACTCTAGGCGGACCGGCGGGGTACGGGGTGCGGGGGACTCTAGGCGGACCAGCGGGGTGCGGGGACTCTAGGAGGACCAGCGGGGTGCGGGGTGCGGGGACTCTAGGCGGACCAGCGGGGTGCGGGGTGCGGGGACTCTAGGCGGACCAGCGGGGTGCGGGGTGCGGGGACTCAGGCGGACCAGCGGGGTGCGGGCTGCGGGGGGGGACTCTAGGCGGACCAGAGGGGTGCGGGGTGGCGGGGGGGGACTCTAGGCGGACCAGCGGGGTGCGGGGACTCTAGGCGGACCAGCGGGGTGCGGGGTGCGGGGTGCGGGGACTCTAGGCGACCAGCGGGGTGCGGGGACTCTAGGCGGACCAGCGGGGTGCGGGTGCGGGGACTCTAGGCGGACCAGCGGGTGCGGGGACTCTAGTCGGACCGGCGGGGTGCGGGGTGCGGGGACTCTAGCGGACCAGCGGGGTGTGGGGGACTCTAGGCGGGCTGGCGGGGTGCGGGGTGCGGGGGACTCTAGGCTGCCCGGCGGGATGCGGGGGACTCTAGGCGGACCGGCGGGGTGCGGGGACTCTAGGCGGACCGGCGGGGTGCGGGGACTCTAGGCGGACCAGCGGGGTGCGGGGACTCTAGGCGGGCCGGCGGGGTGCGGGGTGTGGGGGACTCTAGGCGGGCCGGCGGGGTGCGGGATGCGGGGGACTCTAGGCGGACCGGCGGGGTGCGGGGACTCTAGGCGGACCGGCGGGGTGCGGGGACTCTAGGCGGACCAGCGGGGTGCGGGGACTCTAGGCGGACCGGCGGGGTGCGGGGTGCGGGGACTCTAGGCGGACCGGCGGGGTGCGGGGTGCGGGGACTCTAGGCGGACCAGCGGGGTGCGGGGACTCTAGGCGGACCAGCGGGGTGCGGGGGACTCTAGGCGGACCGGCGGGGTGCGGGGACTCTAGGCGGACCGGTGGGGTGCGGGGACGTTGGCCCTCGGGCTTCCCAGCGGAAGGAAGGCCTGGGGCTTTGCTGCCTCTTAGGTTTATGCCCATTAGCAAGAGAACAAGCCACACTCCGGACTTTTAAATTGTGGGCTCACATGGCCACGCTGAGTAAATGAGCAGTTTCAGCGCAGAAACACAGAGGCTCATATTCAACCTCGCCTGGAGATGCTGCCCCACCCCAGCATCCGAGCCGGGGTGCACTTGACTTCGAGGCCCTAAATCAGGGGTCCCCAAACTTTTTAAACAGGGGCCAGTTCACTGTCCCTCAGACCGTGGAGGGCCGGACTATAGTGTAAAAAAAAACTATGAACAAATTCCTATGCACACGGCACATATCTCATTTTGAAGTAAGAAAACAAAACGGGAACAAATACAATATTTGCATTTGCATGTGGCCCGCGGGCCGTAGTTTGAGGACCCCTGCCCTAAATGGTCACCGTGACGCAGGTGTTGCCTGAGAACCAGGGGGAGCTGCAGTGAGCCCCGGTTGCCACAGGAGGCGGGCGGGAAGGCCATGGTGCCCGTCAGCGAGGAAGGACGGAGCAGAGGGCGGGCCTGGGAGCTCCTTGTGGGCATGAGTCCACCTGGCGAAAGGGAGGAGTCACAGTGGTCGGCGGGGTGAGCAGGTGGGGGGTGAGCGGGTGGGGGGTGAGCGGGTGGGGGGGTGAGCGGGTGGGGGGTGAGCGGGTGGGGGGTGAGCGGGTGGGGGGGTGAGCGGGTTGGGGGGTGAGCGGGTGGGGGGTGAGCGGGTGGGGGTGAGCGGGTGGGGGGTGTGAGCGGGTGGGGGGTGTGAGCGGGTGGGGGTGTGAGCGGGTGGGGTGTGAGCGGGTGGGGGTGTGAGCGGGTGGGGGGTGAGCGGGTGGGGGTGTGAGCGGGTGGGGGGTGAGCGGGTGGGGGTGTGAGCGGGTGGGGTGTGAGCGGGTGGGGGGTGAGCGGGTGGGGGGTGAGCGGGTGGGGGGTGAGCGGGTGGGGGGTGAGCGGGTGGAGGGGTGAGCAGGTGGGGCAGGCGTCAGTTAGCTCAGGTTGAGGAGCTGAGGGAGACAGAGGTGAGGAGAAAGCTGGCCTCTCCCTGGCCAGTGTGCTTGGGGGTGCGGGCCTGCAGATGGGAGGGTCCCGGGTTCAGTTCCGCTCAAGGACATGCACCTCAGCTGCAGGCTCCAGCCCCAGCCCTCCCTTCCACCCTCTCTAAAAATCAATGGAAGAATATCCTCTGGCGAGGAGTAACAAAACAAGAAAGAAAGAGGAAGAAAGGAAGGAAGGAAGGAAGGAAGGAAGGAAGGAAGGAAGGAAGGAAGGAAGGAAGGAAGGAAGGAAGGAAGGAAGGAAGGAAGGGAGAGAGAGAAAGCTAGACCTCAGACACAGGTGCCAAATCACTGAGACAACCTGGAGAGTTCTGAAGGGCCTGAGGGGGTGGTATTACCTGGGGACCAGGGAAGGCTGGGGGGGGTTACCTGGGGGCCAGGGAAGGCTGAGGGGGTATTACCTGGGGACCAGGGAAGGCTGGGGGGGAAGGGTATTACCTGGCGGCCAGGGAAGGCTGGGGGGGTATTACCTAGGGGCCAGGGAAGGCTGGGGGGGGGGGGGGGGGTGTTACGTGAGAGAACGCTGCCCAGGGAAGCACAGGACGCGCACAGAAGTGCAGAAAGTGGGGGTGAGGGTTCAGAGCCAGCGCAGCTGGGTGTGCACGGATTTAAATGAGAAACAGCTGTTGAACCACCTGAGCTACCGGGAAGGTGGGGAGGGAGAAGGTAAACACGTTTGCCACGTGTCAGCGATGGTGCTGTCCTTTGCACCGGAGGAGCTCAGGCATTGCTGGTGGCCCCTGTGGGGAGGAGGGGGCTGGTTGGGGTGGAGCCCGATGCAGGCCGCTGAGCTGGGGCTGCCGCCAGAGTCAGCCTCCCCCAGCTCCCGTGGTAGCAGCCCTTCGATTGCCGCCAAGGGCACATGCCCCGGTTGTGGGCTCGATCCCCAGTGGGGGGCGTGCAGGAGGCAGCCCATCAATGATTCTTTCTCATCATTGATGTTTCTATCTCTCTCTCTCGCTCCCTTCCTCTCTGAAATCAATAAAAGAAATATATATTTTTTAAAAAATTACAGATGAGGAAACGGAGATCCAGGGTCATGCTTGTAAAGTCCAGGCTCCTTTGCACTTCACGGAGCCATGAAGTTACGTGCCTTAACCCTCCTCCCAGTGCGGGGGGGTGGGGGTGGGGGGTGCCCGCTCACCTCTGGGCCTGTCCCCTCCCCAGATCAAGTGGCCTGTGCCGATCCCGAGATCTGCCAGAAGGTCTGCGGCAACCCCTCGGGCTGCTCTGACATCGCGTACCCCAAACTCGTGCTGGAACTCCTGCCCACAGGTAATGCTCCGGGAAGGAGGGCGCTGGCTGGCTCTGCTGGGAGGGAGGGGCACGAGGGTGGTGGGAGGCAACAGGCTCGGGGCAGAGGGAGTGAGCCCCAGAGCCAGGGCCCCGGTGAAGCCCAGCCCTGGCCCAGGAGGGGCCCCCCCGCCACCTCATGGCGCCCACCTGAGTGCTGCTTCCTCAGAGGTGAGCCTCCGGGGTCGGCCTGGCCTGGGTCTGGGGTCATGCGTGAAGGCAGGGCTGTGAGCAGGAGGAGCCCGAGGCCCACAGACCTCCCTTCTGCCCCCAGGGCTCCGAGGGCTCATGATTGCTGTGATGGTGGCCGCGCTCATGTCCTCCCTCACCTCCATCTTTAACAGTGCCAGCACCATCTTCACCATGGACCTCTGGAACCGCCTGCGGCCTCGGGCGTCTGAGAGGGAGCTCATGATTGTGGGCAGGTGAGCTCTTCTTGGGTGGGGCCGGGCCAGGGAGGGCGCTGCCCGGTCCTGGGGAGGAGCAAGCTGAGCCCACCCAGAGGCCAGTCCAGCCAGCAACTTACCCAGCCTCAGCCTCCGCTGATGGCGAAACTGAGGTGCATTAGGACCCCATTCATTCATTCAAGAGATGTTCTCCCTGGCCAGTGGGTCAGTGGTCAGAGCATCGGTCCACACATGGACTGAAGGGTCTCAGGTTTAATTCCTGGTCAAGGGCACGTATCTGGGTGCAGGTTTGATCCCCACCCCAGTCAGGGCATGCTGATATTCTCTCTCTCTCTCTCTCTCCCTCCCTCCCTCCCTCCCTCCCTCTCTCTATGGAAACAAATATGCTCAAGGAGGATTAACAAAAATAAGGGATGTTCAATGAGCACCTACTATGTGCCAGATGCCACACATAGAGCAACGGAAAGAAACAGCTCGGCTCTGTATTCATGGAGCTAGTGAAGGCTAAATAGCCAGGCAATGCAACCCCAACAGTGCTATGACGGCGAGTCAGGAAACCTAGGGTTCGGAGGGGGGTCCCCAACCTGGACTGGGACCTGAGGGGTGAAAAGCAGTGAGCCAGGTAAAGGGAGGAGGGTGTCCTGGGTTTTTTTAGGGGTCGGGGGGAGGGAAGGTTTCTCTACCAAGCCTTCTGCAAGTCCTGACGTCTAACAGGGGAACGGAAGTGACAGGAATGAGTGGCATGTAAATTTCATGCAAGTACATGTAAATAAGCACCCTGGCGCTCTGTGTGGGTAGGTGCATCCTGAGAGCTAGCTCAGCCTTGGGCTAGGGAAAGAGTTCCTGGGTATGACACCAAAAGCATGGCTGTAAAAGAAGAAATGGTGAATTCGCTAGCATTAGAAAATGCGAAGACAAGCCACAGACCGGGAGAAAATAGCTGCACACCACACACTAGCATTTGGTAAGGACTTGTAATGCAGAATAAACTCCAAGGCAAGACTGTGACCTAGGAAACTACAGCGTGACGCCACCACACACCACATGGAAAAGACAGGCCGGAGGCGGGGGCCCGGGACTCATGCGTGCAGGTCACAAAGCCACGGGTTCAGCCGTTCACAACAGTTTGGCGGTTTCTTAAACAGCTGAATGTACATGTACATACACCCCAGCGACTGCTGTCCTAGAGATGGAAACAGAAGTCCGCACGGAGGCCTGTCCAGTGTCCTTACAACAGCCCGGTCGCAGAATCACCCATGTCCGTGCGCGAGGGGAAGACACACAGGGTTTCTATGGGACACTCGTCACAATAGAAAGGAATGAAATAGAGGCATGATGCATGGGTGACCTTCAAAGGCATGAAGGAAGCCCACTGCCCAGATGCAGGCTGTATGACCCGTTTCCGGGAAATGTCCGAAGGGGCAACCTGCTTGCTTAGAGTGGGACGTCTCTCTCTCTCTCTCTCTCTCTCTCTCTCTCTCTCTCTCTCTCTCTCTCTCTCTCTTCCTCTCTCTTCCACAAGCATGCCCTGTACATGGGCATGGGGGAGTTTTCTGCATGATGCATGTCCTAAAAGTGATTGTGGGGACGGTGGCACCAGAAGTGACTGGATTGTAACCGCCTCCATGAAGCTATAAAAACAGCGAGAGGTGTTCGGGGAACACGGCACTGACGGGCGTCTCTCCGCCCAATCCAGGGTGTTTGTGTTGCTTCTGGTGTTGGTTTCCATCCTCTGGATCCCCGTGATCCAGGCCAGCCAGGGCGGCCAGCTCTTCATCTACATCCAGTCCATCAGCTCCTACCTGCAGCCGCCTGTGGCTGTGGTCTTCATCATGGGGTGTTTCTGGAAGCGGAGCACGGAGAAGGTGGGTGGCCACCCCGCTGGGCAGGACCCCACGCTGCCCGAGGAGGGGAGACGGGGACTGGAGAGGGGACCCGAGGGTGTCTTGACGTGGGTGTCGCTGGGGAGGATGAGTTCTGTGGAGGTGTTACCTGGCCTTCAACAACCACCGGTTCTATTTTGATGGGCTTTCTCACGAACAGGGAAGCCGATGACCTGTATGCGAAAGGCAGACAGGCCACCGTCACTAGAGAGGCGGCTTGGAGGCGGCCCGCTGAGGTTCCTGGGGGCCCGAGCCAGCCCCCAGCAGCCCCGGCGGCGCTCAGATGGCCTTGCTCCGATTTGCAGGGCGCCTTCGCGGGTCTGATCGTGGGCCTCCTCCTGGGCTTGATCCGGCTGATCCTGGACTTCATCTACACGCAGCCGCAGTGTCACCAGCCGGATGAGCGCCCCGCTGTGGTCAAGGACGTGCACTACCTCTACTTCTCCACGATTCTGTCTGCGGTCACCCTGGTCACCATGTCCGCCGTGAGCTGGCTCACAGAGCCTCCCCCCACGGAGCGGGTACATTTGGGTTTGGTGCTGGACCCACTGAGACCCTTGGCTGCACGTGACAGGAAAGGGACCGCACGGGGGCGTCAGGCGGCGTGGCTGCAGGCTCAGACGGACCTGCCTTTCCCGCTGCCTCTCTTCTCGGCCCGCGAGGGGCTGGCAGCTTCTGGGGGTTCATCCTCTCTAAGGTCACTAAGCGAAAGCACAAACACCTGTGCAGCGTTCCCAGCAAAGCTCCCAGTTCTCCTCGCGCCTCACACCCAGCGGCCCCCGTGGCGCAGAAATGGTTGAGCTGAGGGGCTGACCGCGGGGTCCCACACCCCAGGGCGGGGCTTGTTAAGAAGGTGGGGGAGTGTGTGCAGAAGGTCCTGGGGAGCTGAACTCGGGGGTGGGGGGGTGGGGGCGTGGAGTGAGAGGGAGGCCGGGCGCGGACTCAGACCGGCAGGCTGAGCTGGGGCCGCAGGGCGCGGAGAGAGGGATGACCACCATCTCACGGCCATCTCTGCTCCCTAGGTCAGCCGCCTGACCTGGTTCACTCGCCATGACCCCGTGGTCCACAAGGCACAGGTGCCAGCAGCCACCCCGCCACCCACCACCCTCCCTGCGAAGGAGGCCAGCCGCCACGACCTGCCGCTGGAGGCCCCGGGGAGCGAGGCCACACCGCACAGCCGTGAGTGGCCTCCCCGGCTGCAGGCGCCCCCAGGAGCATGCGCCAGGGGGTTTCCGTCTGATGAGGCAGGAAGAGGGAAGTGGGTTCTTTAGTAACTTCCAACAGACGCCTCGGTTGGCACTTTACTGCACACTGGTTGAGGTTTCACATGCAATTCCAGATTTCTGTCTTCTCTTGAAAAATAGGAAGGCCTGGCCACACTGGCCACACGTCTGCCCATGAACCGTGTGTAGAGCTGTGAGCAGGTGCCTGAGGCCCGACTGCCCTCCAGTTAGCCAGGCCCCACCAGGCCCTGCTGTCCCCACGGCCCTGAGGCGGGGCTGTCATTTATCATCCCGCGTGGCCTTTAACACATACTTGTAACTATGAACCATGTCAACCTAAAGCGGCACAGGCCACGTGCTTCAAGGAAGGAGAGAGAGTAGTTCCTGGTGGAAGTGAGGAATCTTCTGGCACGTTGGCTATGCCACGGGCCCGGCTCCTGCACTCCACTGCCGGGCCCCAGGGGCAGCTGAGACCTGAAAGTGGTGAAAAATCTAAATATCCCAGTTTCCCAGAGTAGAGCAGCCTCCCAGAAGTAAGTACCGAGCACACCTGCCAGGAAAGGTGCCAGGAAGGTCAGACGTCCTGATCACAGGGCGTGAGAACGCTGGCGAGGCCCCCTCCCTTCCCTCCCCTCCCCTCCCCTGCCCTCCCTCCCCTCCCCTCCCCTCCCCTCCTCCCTTCCTGACGCCTGGATTCGGTCCTTTCCAGGCACCGGGAAGCAGGAGCAGTCCCGCGCGGTGAGGGTCCTGCTGTGGCTGTGTGGCATGGACGACAAGGGCCCGGCGGAGCCCGGGAGCAGCGCGGAGCCCGCCATCGCGTCCCTGGAAGAGCGCCCCCTGGTGAAGGGCCTTCTGGACATCAACCTCGTCCTCTGCATGGGCTGCGGCGTCTTCCTCTGGGGCTACTTTGCTTAGTGCAGACGGAACAGGCCCAAGCCCTCAACTCGTTTCCAATGCCCTTTAATGAGGGGAATAAAGCTTTGTCTGTCTACCAGGAGGCTTCAAGGCTGTTTGTGGGCCATTTCAACAGGACATTTAGCTTTTCTTCTAAAGAGGCATGAAGGTTGGGAGCTGGAAACTGAAGAGCAGGGAAGAAGCTTCCTTGTCTCCAAAAGCTGGTTGCTCCCTCTTCCTGCCCACGTGCGACAGCAACGGCCAAATCCGCAGGAGACCTCCAGCCGGAAGCAGCCACGCTTGGGCCTGGGCCGGTGCTGGGCCGCGCCTTTCCCCGCTCACCGCCGAGGTGCGAGGTGCCCGGGGTGGACTGCACCTGCCTCTCCCTCCGCTCTCGCTGCCCCGGCTCGGGGCTCTCACAGTGATGCTTGCTTCTTGATATGGCCTTGAACACGCGCCTCTGTTGGCACCGGAGTCCTGTGCTAAGAATCAGGGGATTGTGTGCCTCCCGATTCTGCTCCGCCTGTTTCTCTGCTTACGTCCCCACCAGGACGCTCCCGACACCTCCAGCCAGAAGGATGGACGACTCCACGAGAACCTCTACAGCGAGGGCTTCAGCCTCCCGATCCCTCTGCTCTGGGTCACCAGGGGCCCGAGGGCACGACCTGGAGGGGCAGTTTGGCCCACGCACACTGAGAGCAAGGGAGCCCAGAGCCATGAGCTCTCATCCTCGTCCTGGGATAGGGGCTGCAGGGGTGCACTTACTGGCCTGACAAGTGACCAGTCGGGTGGACTCTCCAGGGACCCTGGTGTCCAGACTTCAGAGGAACATGGACCGGAAACCGTGGGGCTGAGGAAAAGCCGGTGGTTCAGTGGCACCTTGATGCCCTCGACACCGGGAGCAGCCTGCACCAAGGGGCAGTGGGCTAGCTCGGGCCTTGGCCTGCCCACGCCTTGCTTTTCCACGCAAATGCAAGTGACAGCTGTGGCCTGGACAGGGCACCCCGCCCTCCTGGGAAAGGGCCCAGGTGGGAGCGTGCACGAATGAGGCCACTCTGCAGACCCCACCGCCGGCTCAGCGAGAGCCTGACTGGCGTCGGCCCGTGGCGCCATGGAGGCTGAGGGCCCCTCTCCCGGCCGCAGGGTGGGAGCTGGGCGCTGCTCTGGACGGTCGCACTGAGCTCTACGGCCACCGGTTGGGATCAGACATGCATTTCAGAAAGAGTTGTCACTAGGCACACCCAGGTCACCCCCACCTCCCCTTGGACCGCCCGCCCGGCCTTCTTGCCCCTGGTCTCTCCTGCTCTCCAGCCACAGGCAGCCACTCTGCTGAAGCCCCTCAGTCCCTCCCCAGACTCCCAGGCAGGCTCCAAGAGCCAGGCCCTCCAGCTTCAACTTGGTCTCCCTTTGCGGGCTCATCAGACTCACTCACACCCCCACCTCAGGCCCAGCACAGGGGCTGCACACAGTGGCCCTAAGCATGATTACAAATAGCCTCTTCCCTCCTAAACCATCCCCTCCATCTTCACTCACCTCTGCGCAAACACCACTTCCTCCAGGAAGGCCCTGCTCCCAGCGCCCACCACATGTGCCGTCCAGGCCGCGGTCACACTTTGTTGATTACTTGTCTTCCCTCTGGGAGCTGAAGTCCCTCGGGGCAGCGTGTCTGCCCTCATACTGATGCCCAGCACAGTGCATGGCGCATGGATGGATGACCCTAAAACACGAATGTCTTCCGGCTCCTCTCATGTCCACAGTCCACACCCCCGCTGGCGTGGCTGCCCCCCCTGCCCAGGTACCAGAGCCCGAGGAACACCCACTACTTCTGCAGTTAGTTCCTTGAGGTCTAGGTTTGAGGAGGTGGCCGAAGGGCTGACCGGCCACCCGGCCTCTGGCTGGGGAAGCGTGGACTTTGCTGCCCTGTGACCAGCTCTCACCTTTGGGAAGGGCCATGGTCAGTCACCGGACCACACTGTGATCCACCCTCAGCAACGTGTTCACCGTAACGTGGCCAGCCTCCGCCCTCCCCTCGGGCTCTCCTGCTTCCAGCCTGGCCCGCCCAGGCCATGGCCTGCTCCGCAGCCATGGGGACAGAAAATACAAATCGGACTGGCACTCGTGTCCCTCACAGCCCCTCTGCCCTTGATAACTTCCACACCGGGTGTAGGGCTCACCTGCTCCCACTGCCGCCTCCTCTCTGCTTCCTCGCCGCCTCGCCCCACAGCGGCTGCACCCGCTGTCCCTTCTCTCGGCGGAGGTGCCACCTCCCCTCCGTGTGGTCCCACTGCTCCTCCCTCTGCACACCTGCCTCCTGGTGCTCGTCGGCAAGCTCCCTGGGCGTGGAGGCCACGCTTGTCGGGCACAGGTTGGCTCTCCAGGTCGGCCCGCGTAGGGCAGACTAAGGCCTCAGTGATCACCTGGGGGACACCTAGCAGTTGCTGGTGAGACCTGGCTTCGACTCCAGGTCCTTGTGCAAAAACGAACTGCTGAGCATCCAGCATGAAACGGCAGCCGGTGCTTACTTGTAATTTACTCGTGTGCACAGCGCTGAACTCATACACAAGCAGACAGCGAACACACCCCTGATGCACTTCGTGTGCTTCCAAAAACGTATTTGGCTCAAACATACCTTCACGTGCCATTTGCGATGATCTCCATGTAATTAGTGTGGGCAAGCCCTGCAAGGAAGAGGACGTCTGCCTGCACTGCCCACGATGTTGAGCTCAGTAAAAACATACATTTTTTAAAATGCAGGACACACCCAGCAAGCAATTCCATCATTGGGATGGCTCTGGGCACCCCGCGCTGGTGGTTTTAAAAATGTATGCTTTTATTGAGTTCAGAGAGGAAGGGAGAGATAAGAAACATCAATGATGAGAGAGTATTGATGGGCTGCCTCCTGCACACCCTCCACTGGAGATTGAGTCCATAACCCGGGCATGTGCCCTGACCGGGAATCGAACCGTGACCCCCTCATTCATAGGTCGACGCTCAACCACTGAACCACACAGGTCGGGCTGAACAACATTCTTAAGGTAACGAGGGTATGGCTTGCATTTCAGAATCAGCGATAACAGAACACGAGTTACATTCTGGGAGGATGTTCACTATGGACCTTCCCAGCCCCCAGGCACTAGTCCCAGCTTCCTGAGCGTGAGCCTGGGCAGCACGGAGGCGGGTCTCCAAGGAGCTGCAGGGGCTGGACCGTGGACAGCGGGCTCCCTGGAGAAGGAGCTCAACACCGTGGGCAGTGCAGGCAGACATCCTCTTCCTCGCAGGGCTTGCCCCACACTAACGGGGGCCCGGCGAAGGTCAGGCATGGACGGTGTATGAGGGGGAGAGTGAGCCTTCAGCAAATATGAATTTAAGATATTCTCCATGTAATTAATGTAGGGAAGGGAGTAGTTGGGCACAGGCAACTGTGTTAGAGGAAACACGGCATTGCCCTTCTCAAGTTAAACTCACGGAGTGAATTCGTAGTGGAAGGAGGCCAGTGTGTGCTGGGACAGGTCACGCAGGACACGCCCAGCAAGCAATTCCATCAATGGGATGGCTCCGGGCACCCCGCGCTGGCAGCGTGCTCCATACTCCCAAGAGGAAAAGGCCAAACCTGGGCCACGGGAGGGGCTCTCACCGAGCAGCGTCCAGTCTGTTATCCTCCCTTTACTCCACTTTCCCATCAGCCCTTCCCCAGTATTCATCCTGGGAAAGTGCCTTCCAGACCCTGGGAAACGGAACCCGCAGGGAGCAGCAGCTCTGACTTCTGCACGAGGCCGCGGGGCAGTGGGTCGGCCACCAGGGCCCACATGTCTCTAGGTGGATAAGAAAGGGTGTCAGGACTGGCAAGAGCAAAGGAAGGGCCTCACCCATGGAACATTCACTGAGAGAACAGCCAGGCGGAAAGTCTCTGGGGCACCTGGTGGCCGGTGTCGCTGCTGTGACCTGGTTCTCTATTCCTTCAAACATCTCCAACCGGTGAGACCAGGTGGCCCAGCCACAGTGAGACCCAGGTGGCCCAGCCACAGTGAGACCAGGTGGCCCAGCCACAGTGAGACCAGGTGGCCCAGCCAGTGAGACCAGGTGGCCCAGCCACAGTGAGACCCAGGGGGCCCAGCCAGTGAGACCAGGGGCCCAGCCACAGTGAGACCAGGGGGCCCAGCCACAGTGAGACCAGGGGGCCCAGCCACAGTGAGACCAGGGGGCCCAGCCACAGTGAGACCAGGGGGCCCAGCCACAGTGAGACCAGGTGGCCCAGCCACAGTGAGACCAGGGGGCCCAGCCAGTGAGACCCAGGGGGCCCAGCCAGTGAGACCCAGGGGGCCCAGCCACAGTGAGACCAGGGGGCCCAGCCACAGTGAGACCAGGGGGCCCAGCCACAGTGAGACCCAGGGGGCCCAGCCACAGTGAGACCCAGGGGGCCCAGCCACAGTGAGACCCAGGGGGCCCAGCCACAGTGAGACCCAGGGGGCCCAGCCACAGTGAGACCCAGGGGGCCCAGCCACAGTGAGACCCAGGGGGCCCAGCCACAGTGAGACCCAGGGGGCCCAGCCACAGTGAGACCCAGGGGGCCCAGCCACAGTGAGACCCAGGGGGCCCAGCCACAGTGAGACCCAGGGGGCCCAGCCACAGTGAGACCCAGGGGGCCCAGCCACAGTGAGACCCATGGGCCCAGCCACAGTGAGACCCAGGGGGCCCCCAGGCCACAGTGAGACCCGGTGCCCAGCCCAGTGAGATCCCAGGGGGCCAAGCCACAGTGAGACCCAGGGGGCACAGCCACAGGGAGACCCAGGGGCGCCCATCCACAGTGAGACCCAGGGTGGCCCAGCCACAGTGAGACCCAGGGGGCCCAGCCACAGTGAGACCAGGGGCCCAGCCACAGTGAGACCCAGGGGCCCAGCCACAGTGAGACCAGGTAGGCCCAGCCACAGTGAGACCCAGGGGCCCAGCCACAGTGAGACCCAGGGGGCCCAGCCACAGTGAGACCCAGGGGCCCAGCCACAGTGAGACCCAGGGGGCCCAGCCACAGTGAGACCCAGGGGGCCCAGCCACAGTGAGACCCAGGGGGCCCAGCCACAGTGAGACCCAGGGGGCCCAGCCACAGTGAGACCCAGGGGGCCCAGCCACAGTGAGACCCAGGGGGCCCAGCCACAGTGAGACCCAGGGGGCCCAGCCACAGTGAGACCCAGGGGGCCCAGCCACAGTGAGACCCAGGGGGCCCAGCCACAGTGAGACCCAGGGGGCCCAGCCACAGTGAGACCCAGGGGGCCCAGCCACAGTGAGACCCAGGGGGCCCAGCCACAGTGAGACCCAGGGGGCCCAGCCACAGTGAGACCCAGGGGGCCCAGCCACAGTTCTTTGGTTAAGTGAACACACATACACACACCAGGTTTCCCTCCAAGAACAATCAAGTTTTCATATAAACCATAGAATATATTTAATTCAAATTAAACATGAAACTAGAATAATGTCGGTCCTTATCAAGTAGCAATTACATTGTTTTTAAAGAACAGTACATTTCTTTCTACATCCTGGCAATCCAACAAGGCACAGTACATCCAGTTGGCCGAGGCGGCGGATCCAGCAGCCACCATCGACGCTCATGGTGAGGGAGAGACAGACCGCACTTCATGCCAAGAGAAGGTCCAAGGAGCGGGGAGGAGGCCAGTTGCATAGTGAACGTGTTATTAAAGGGACAGTCACGCGCTGCTTCTGCTTCTGCTTCACCCCGAGTGGCCGCCAGGGCCGCACTGATGAAGGGAGGAGCGCGGCAAGAGCGCGGCCTCCTCTAGGCTTGCTTGGTCTGTTTGGCGTGATGTCTTTCCCACGTAAAGAAAGCCAAGTTCCTCGAGACACAGGTCATTCAGCTTCCGTGGCGGCACTGCCGCTGGCTGATAGGCGAAGTCCTGCGGGCCAGGTCCTCTGCCTGCCACGAAGGCTGCTCACTGTTTGGTCTGCAGAGATCCGCCCGCTGCCCTGTTCCCTCTCGGGGAGGAAGGGCCGCGGCGGGCCTTCTTCACAGGGCGGTGCTTTCTGTATCAGTGTCCATGTCCAGCAAGAGGCGGCCGGGCACGTCTTTGCTGTCTGAGTCTGAGGGCAGGTCAGGGAAGACGCTGCGAAGAGGCTCTGACACCCTCGAATTGGCGTCTGGACAAAAACACGAGACTAGGTATCAGTGCGTGGCCACACCTAAGAGGCCACCCAGGGGCTCCGAGAAGCTGAGCCAGCCCCTGCACACACGCTCCCTTACTAGAGACACCATGAGCCCCGAGAAGTTGAGTCAAGCCTCTGAGACCCAGGGGCAGCTGCGTGGCAGCGCCCACTCCCGCCTGCCAGCCCTCTGGGAGCCTGTGGCAGCCCTCGGTGCCACCTCACGAATTCGCTTTCTGAGGGAGGAAGGAAACTTCTCTCTCACCAGCACCTCTGGCACTACCAGAGGCCTCCTGAGCACACCTGGGCTGCAGGGCTGCAGGGCTGCGGGAAGAGGCACCCCGGAGGCCGAGTTTCCTACTGGTAATGCCACTCCCTTAACCTCAGCATGGGTGGCACTTGTGGGGCTGTGCTGTGCCCTGCAGGCTGTTCAGCAGTATCCCTGCCTTCTACCCACTGGATGCGGGTGGCACACAGCCCCCCCCCCCCGCCCCCCCCTATCCAGAGAGGGCTCTAGGTACTGCCAAGTGTCCCCTGGGGGCACAATTACCCCTGGTTGACAATTACTAAGGTAGATCACAAATCTCCTGCAAGTATTACTGTTCTGTTTCTAAAATTTACATTTCCACTTTTTTCATGTCTTATGTTGGCAGGAACTCCTTTACCAACATGGCACATACATGGCTTCCTCAAGCCACTGCCCCTCACTCCCATGCTCACAAGATACCTCGACCAATCACAGCCCTCTTCCTAGCGAGGTGATGTGTCTCCATTCACTCACGCACAAATACTAGTACTTACTGAGCACCTGCCATGGCCAGGCACCTCCCTACCTGTGAGGACACAGCAGTGAGACACAACCCTAAGGAAGCCCTGGTCGAGCAGGGCCCTGACCAAGCAGAGGAATTGTTTTTCTGGGAGATGGGTTCTAGCAAAGGACAGAGCTCCGTTAGAGATTGTAGGGCTGGGGCAAGAGAGAAGGGAGTGTTCAGATCTGCTGCAGTTCTACTTTGCTGGTGAGAGCTAGTCGTATCGGGAGCAGGGAGAGAGCTAGAGAGGGAGGCGGTGTGCTGGGACCTCCCTGTGCGCTCCAGCGGCTTGCTGTCCTTGCTGTGGTGGCTTCACCAGCCCCGACCCTGCTGGGACCTGCTCTGGGCGTACTTCTTCCACCTGCTCCTCACCCACAGGTAGGGCTGGCAATGCAGGTGCACTTCTGGGAGGCTCCCTGTTTTGAGACTGGTTCCTGCCACTCCCCCCCCCCCCCATGTCCCTATCGCCCTGAGCCGTAAGATCAGTTTACCTCCTGGGGTGTCCCTTTCCTCACGTGGAATCCTGGGTTGGCAGACCTGTCCCTCGAGGTTTCCTATGTACCACAATACAAGAGCAATTTCTAGCTTTATGAATGTGGCAAGGTGTCAAAGAGTTCAGGTGCTCAATGCCATTTCAACATGGTCTGATCTGATGGTTACTGCAAAACCAACTGGATTGTCAGAACTGCATCCCCAATCATACAGTCGAGGATGGTGAAATGCACAGAAGAAGGGGTGTTTTAGATTGTCCTCAGAAGAAGGGAAGTCAGCAGGGCAGGGGCCGTGTCTATCTTGAGTCCACTGTGCCTCCAACAGTGACTGGGTAATAGCAGATGCTCAGTAAGTTGTGTGGCTGGCCAGTTGGATGAATGAATGAACGGATGGAGAAAGAACAAATGAATGGATGAAGACTCATCTAGCCCAACCATCTTTCCAATCCTCTCTTTCTATAGCCTCAGGTAAAGAAGTAGCCATGCCTCAAAGGCAATGCTGGTACAAGAAATCCTTTGCAAATTCAACCCCCTTTCCCGAGCCCAACAAGACAGGAACTATGGAGAGAGCATGCCCGGGGATGCACGATGCAAGGGGTGTGCACGCTAATTAGGTTCCTGCCGATTAACATCTGTGTTCACATGCAAACTCAACACCTACCAGCCACAGGTGTCTTCAGAGGACAAACGTGCTTTTTGGTTACAGCGCACAAAAATTCAGGATTGGAGCTTCTCTGAATGCCTCTAGCTATTCATGATGAACACCCATTACTATGTTCTCAGGAGTTCCTTTCCTCTCCTCCAGCCTGCACTGCCTGCTTAGCTGAGGTTGGCGGCTATGTCTCTTTCCCCAGCCCCTCTCTCACATCAATCATTTCTTAAAAGAAAGCAACACATCTATTTACCCACAGAAAGCACGTGTGCAGCGCCACCTCCAGGAAGAGGCGGTCTCCGTGACAACGGCTGTCAGCAGCAGGCCATCCCCAGCCGCGGTGCTAAGCACACGCCACAGCTCCCACTGAGCCCCGGGCAGCTCTGGCCCACCGTCCACATGAGGGAGGGACACTCCGAGTCTCAATCCTCGCCTGAGGTGACAAGGCCAGCGCGGGCAGGGCTTCGGAGCCAGGCGGGGTGGACTCTGAAGTCCATTCTATCCGCATAATGCACTCCCTCCTCCCCAAAGGAGTTTGTATGCTCTGTGGTGAGGCTCTGGAGAGAGGTTGAGTCTTAAACAGTCTGGTTCATTTTAGTAAGAAGGTTATTTAGAAAACTGTAACATACTTCTAAACTTTCTGGCTCTGAATTTACATAAGACACCATTTTTCATTATGTGCATTGAGCACAGGTTGCTTGGAGCCAAGTTCATATGGCAGATGTTACATTAACCAAACAAAACAAAAGGAGGAGCCTCGCTCAGACACCACATGTCCCGTGCACCGCTGATGTGGCTCAGGCAGCACGTGTCCCGTGCACCACTGACTGGGGCTCAGGGGGCACGTGTCATGTGCATCCCTGATCCGGGGCTCAGACAACTGCAACCAGGTCCCTTCCTTTCTATCATAATCAGGAAGCGGGCCTCTAGGGCCAGGGCTGGCACTCTGCACTTTAGGCCTGTCCCAGAAGACGTCTCTGTCACATCAACACTGTGCATTATGTGCTGAGGCTGTAAACCACCCTTCACATCTCTAGGTCATTCTGACAGCCACTTTGACAGGTATCAAACCCAAACACATTCCAAATTAAACTATCAGGTCCACCACCCCTCCCCGCCGCTCATCCCTCTCCGTCAACTGCATCTGGGGGCGACTCCTCCCCCTCTTCAGTGTCTAGCCGCTCTGTCTGCAACAGCCTCGGGCAGCTTTTCCTCGTTTTAGCCAAAGGAGACTCAGTGCCAGTCTCATTGGCTGTTCACTGCGACATGACTCCGGTCTCTACTTATGAAAAATAAACTGCAAACAGAAACCACTTAAATGTCCAACTATAAGCAATAATACATCTGCTTAATCAAATATTATGCAGTCACCAAAAAGATGGTTATAAAAACTACATTACAACATAGGAAAGAGCATTTGATGTCAAGTAAAATAAAAAGACAAGACCTGTATGTGCAAATAATTATGACCATGTACTCTCTTACCTTTCAGGGGAAAAAAACGAGAAGGAAAAACAACAGAACGTGAACACTGGACTTCTTCAGTTGTAGAAGGGAGCAGATTTCTTACTATTTCTAGGTCCCCAATCTGCTTTAATATCTATGCTTATTTTTTAATGCATTATTTTCATGATACAAAAATAGTTTAATTTTAATAAGAGGTCACCGAGAACCAGCAGTGTCGAGTTTTTAATGACCACTAAGCGAGCGACCTGTCCCACCACCACCCAGCAGACGAGGGGCTCACGCGACCCTCAGGCTCCTGAGGCTAAGGAGTGTCTTCCTCTCTCGGGCCTGTCTTTAACCCACTGCACACGGAGCACCAGATCACACTGTGGACACCTGGGCTCCAACCCCCTGTATCCGGGTCCTGGCAGGCTGGGCCAGGCAGGGACGTTTTAAAATGCTGACATGACGTAACTTTTTTCTAGATAAAAATCATACAGCTTCCATTTTTTTGGACCCACTGTGTATTAAGAACTGCAAGTGGTTTTTCTCATTTCATCAAATGCAATCCCCTCGCCAATAATTCTCACAAATGCCACCACTTTACAGACGACCCAGGCTGTGCCTGCTATTACATAAGAGGGGCATGCAGACCCGCATGTCCGACTCAGCATGCGCTTCCTACACCTCAGCCTTCCCGGGACAGAGGAGAGTGGGCGGACCCTGCCACAGTCCCGAGGCCAGCCTGTGACCCTGCCCACACTGTGAACACACTGTACTCAGAGAATTAACAGCAAGCAGGAAAGCACAAAGCCAGCCTCCTTAGGTGCATGCAGTTAGTGGGGACACAAGCAGGCAGGGTTAGAGTGACTGGTTAGTAACAGGCATTAGTGCACAAATATGATCATAAAGTAGCAAAAATGCTTTGGCCAATCAGGTGCCTTTTCCTTACCATTAAATATTCCAATTTCAGTTCTGACTGATTATGGCAGGTCATACATCTAAATTGTTTAATAAAATGTTGAAGTTAGAACACTCTGCTAAAACCCCCTACTTTAAAAACAGCAAGATGTGAACTCCTGTACATGTGATGCTAACGTCCCCCTGCTGTTTAGAGTAACAACGAAGAGGAGACTCAAATGGCGCAGATCGCCCACCCAGGTGCCGCCCCGAGCGGCCAGTGGCTGGCCCACACCCAACAATCTCCCCCAAGAGCGTATCCGAACCCCAGCCTCCATTCAGCCGTTTAAGATTAGATGTTCTAAACCAACAACCCGTTTTCAGAAACGTGTCTGTGTAAAGCTTCCCAGGTGAGAACCGACGTTGCGATAAAGGACTGCCTGTCAGAGGAAGCGCCATTTTTCCTTGAAATACCCAACGCTGTGTCCGAGAATGGTTCACAGCAGCACGACCAACACCCATGACCCATAATCTAAACACTGGTCTTGTGTGGGCTTCTAACCGCAGTCCAGGAACTTTAATACATTAGCAGTTAGTTCTGTAACACAGAGAGAACTGAGGTGACCTGGGATTTCTTAAGAGAATTTATAGCATAGATTGATTTTTAAACATTTAGCTAATAAAAAGAAAATTACTTTTACTAGAAATTTTTACTTATCGGATTATTATAAAGTACAGAGCATTACAGTGTTGAAGCAGATCAAAAATAAAAAAACCTCTGAAATAAACACTACCCAAGTAACAAAAAGGTATTAAAAAAGAGACATAATTCTGGTTCACAGGCTTTCATCTAAATAAAAGGAAAAATCTGGGAAATAAAAAGTAGATATATTTTTTAAAGGACTGGAGGGCACCCGCTGGTCTCGAACCATCCTCGTGAGCAAGACTGGTTGGCACGTGAAGGCAGGGCTCGAAGGAACTGCTGAGCTAAGTAAACAGAGCCCGCCCCGGGAAACACATGCTGGAGTGTTCCAGGCACAGCCTCAGTTAGGATGTAGTCACTCCACTCTGTGACTTGAACACTGGGCAGCCCCCGACTTTTGGGCTCATCTCCAAGGAGTCGGGAAGGCAGAACCACGCCTGTTCCCTCCTCCGTGTCTGACAGGGTGGGCTCCTGTTTTCCCCACCTGGTTTCTCAGAAAGCCGTCCTCAGACCCAAACTGTGCACAGTCTGGCTAAGCAGCCCACTGCAGGCTACGGCTGGGGTCCGCTGAGGAGAGCCACTGTACACTACAGCCTTACGCCATCTGTGCGTGGGCCCAAAGGCAAGATTCAGAAGACCTCACAAGGCCTTTTAAAAGCTCACGTGGTTTAAGAAAGCAAATGGAAGCATGCTAGAATGCAAAGGGATTTAGTGTGGGATTTTGGGAAGATGATTTTTTTTTTTGTCCTGAAAATTTAAAACATTAAATTAAGAAGCTCCATGCAGTTAACTTGCACTTAAAATGAAATTTTATACAATTAAATATTAAAGCTCAAGACACAAGGGACAAATATCCCATGCTGACTACACCCGAGCCCTCCTGGGCTGGATGTGACGAGCCAATCACTGACAGGCAAATCATGCCAGGGGGAGCAGATGCTTCTGAAAGGCTTACCCAAGAGACAGTCTTAGCATCTTATCGGAGCACCTGACCTCGGGCTCTCGGCCTACTGACATCTACCCCTGGAACCCGAGCTCTGCAGCCCCAGAGCCTCTGCTAAAAACAAGTCCTGCCCCCTGCTGCAGAGCGAGCGGCGCGGGCCAGGCTGCTCCTGGGCACCAGCTCAAAAGCGCACACACACAGCACGGCTAGGCAGGGCAGCGGGCAAGCTGCTTGGGCGCTACCAACCTTAGTCCCGGGAGCCTTCCCCACCTGTGAGGGCATCTATTGGGAAACAACAAACCAGATGTGGCTTTATTTTTCTAAAACAGCAGAGGTATCATCAGAAAAAAGTTATTAATCATGCAAATTATACATTATAGTCCTGAAAAAAACGTTATCAAAAGATAGACTAGTTGGTTAACCCTCATTATATGGGGTACCAGTTTGGGGTGCCCTGGGTTCATTTTCAGCTGAGAAGTCACTCAGTATGGTTGGGGGACCAGAAATATGTTCAGCTTCCTCTGTAAAAATAGCTCCACTAAAACAACAACAAAAAAGAAAAAATAAATAAAAATAGCTCCATTGAGAAAAATTTAAAACTCAGTTGTTATACAAAACTGAAGTTCCTAAAAACACATTTAAAGAAAAATCCATTCATCCTACCCTTAAATCAAATAGTAAATCAAGTGCTTTGGGTGGAAGTTTTATTTTAAAATCATAATTAAATAAGTCATGCTGTGGACTGCCTGTGAAGAATGTCCCTTGGGCAGCCCACTGCATCGGTACGTCAGCACCACACCCACAGGGTCCCAGGGACCTTGAGGACATCTTGCCTCTCCCGCTCCCTGGTGATCAAGAAGTCCCTTCCCTGAGCATCCAGTTCGCACAAACCACATGTGTTGAAGTTATTCCTGAGATGCTTCACCATGAACATGAGGAATTCACTGAAAAATGAAGCTCACACTCATGCAGTACAGGACCTGCCACCTGGATTAGGTCACTGTTCTCAAACGTACATGGAGGCAGGTCCTGAACACGCACTGAAACTACCCATCAGGGCTCAGCAGACTTCCGGGCTCTGCACCGTGCGCCTCTCCAACGGCTCGGCTGCTCCAGCACAAGCCGGGGAGACCACCGGGCATGGCCCACACACAGGCTGGGCCGGGTTTGCACTAACCTGCTATAGACCAGCCTGCAGGAGAGGGTGCAGAAGCCTGGTGCAAGTTCCTACTCACCCGTCACTATTTTGGAGGCAGTAGGCACTGCGCTGGAGAGGCTGCCATCCGCCGCTGGGTGGGCCCCAGGAGGGTGTGGGGGTGGGGGCATGCTGGGTCGGTTCCTGGGCTTTGGTACTGGTCTCGGTCTTGGCAAGGTCCCGGCATGTGGCTGCGAAGTCTCAGGGTGGCCCGCTGCAGGGTGCTGGGCGGCTGGCAGGCCCGGGCTCTGCTTAGCTAAGGGCGGAGTGCTAGGGGGGGTGGGCGTCCTGGGTGGGGTGTGTGTGGGCTGCTCCAGTCCCTGCTCCCCTGGTCTGGCCTGTGACTGCGGCGCCTGCGTGGGGGGCTGCGGTGGAGGGTGACTGGGTGCCTGCATCGGAGCCAGGCTGCCTGAGGCTCTCCGGGGCCCACACAGCTGTGAGGTGGCGCACGGCTGCCCGGGGGCTGGGCCTGCGTGTGGGACAGGAGGAGACGGACTTCCAGTGGCTGGCTTCAGTGACAAGCTGGGTGCCTGCTGCGATGTGCCTGGGGCGCTCTGGCCCCCGGGCTGGCCAGGAGGTGGGTTTCCTGGTTTCGGGGGTGCTGGAGCAGGTTTCTTAACAGCTGCACAAAGAGGGAAACACCTTTCAGTAAGAACAGCACAGTGACAGCCAACTCCCCTGACCCAGGGACCAAGGGTGGCCTCACTGTTTAAGCCACGCTGATGTCGCTGCTCCTAACAGGACAGATCAGGTGGCACTTTACCTCTGTGGTTTTCCTCCTGAAGCCCAGAGACTCTACCTCACCAAGAGAAAAACATGTGACAAATGCAAATTAAGGGACTTCAAAATGCCTGCTTAGTGCCCTCCCAAACTGCCTCGGCCATGAAAACTGCGGGGAAGGCTGAGAAAGAGAGCAGAGGCCGTTACACAGACAGGATGACCGAGTGCCAGGTGCCCTGGGCGGGAGAGAGCCTGGGACAGGAAATGGCCATCAGTGAAAAACTGGGGGCATTTGAACAAAACAGGGACTTTAGTTGGTTTCCAACTGTGACCAATGAGGTAAGAAGTTAACACTGGGGAGTGGGGAAGGGCACACTTAGCCCTATTTTTGCAACTCTTTTGTAAATCTAAAATTATTCCAGAATAAAAAGGTTATTTTTAAGAAGTGCATGACACATTTATAGGCCTTTCAAGACCTGTCGCTTTACAGACTCAGCGGCCACCCTGCCCACAGGAGGCGCTGCTCTAGCCACTCAGCGCCCTGTCGGTGCCTGCACTTGAAGGAGAGCAGGGAGGAGAGAAGCGAGCGAGCTAAGGATGACCCCAAGCACGACTGCTGCACACATCACAGACACTTGCTCTAAGTTCTCTTCTCCTAGAGGGCTTCATTTTTTTTAATAACAGAAATTCTACCAATTCCAGAATCAGTTGAGCTATAATTCTAGATAAAAGTAAAATCCATCGGGCAGATGGCCTCAGAATTACTTCTCTAGGGGAGCTGAATCACACCATCCCTCCTGACACCAGCCAAGGTCAGCGTCACCAAGGGGTGGGAACTTGGTACTGAGGAGGGTGGGATGGAAAATGATGATGTGGAGTCCTGGTTTGGGGCTGGGAGGGGTGTTGGAGAGGAGAGACTGAAGCATTTTTCAAATTCTGCTGAGGTTCCACCAATCCTTCCCCATGGGAGAGGGAAATGAAGGAAGGAAATGACCTTGCATCGCTCACCTAACACATCACCAGCACCAAGACAGGCCCTTTGCATAACTGTCTCACCAAGTGCCACAAGCTCCCTGCAAGGCAGCACTGCTGTACCCATTTCACAGCGGAGAAAACCGAGGCCAAGTGTTTGCAAGAGGTCACACAGCTGTTCAGTGGCAGGACAGAGGCCCACCACCATGTCCTTAGACTCTTCCTCTTTTTCATTCCTGTAGTGCCTGGCTCCCTGCTCAGGCCCAAATCCAGGAAGGAAAAGGATGGAGTTTGCACTTTCTGCTGCCCTGGAGACTCGGAAGACCTTTCCCCACAGAAATAACCAACCAGCTGACAAAGAAAGTTGGATCATTCCTGACATTTAAGTGTGCTGAAGGAATTGGAGCAGAAGTATGAGAGCAGCAGACAGGGCAATGGGCCCCAGTCCCACGTGGAGGCCAGACCGGAAGAAAGGCAGGCCTTGTCCAAGACCACCTGGAAGATGCTGGCAGGTGGGGACAAGGGTAAGGGAGGGCAGAAAGGATCACACTTCCTGTGAGGAAGCCTGCGGTCTGCGACTGCAGGGAGCAGGAGAGGTAATACCCCAATGTGGCTCAGGAGTCAAGTCTCAATCTGCAAGCAGCGCTACCCTGGAATCCAGGTAGAGAAGACTTCATTTTCCTCAAACATCAGCGGGACACAGATGAAGACGATGCTCAGAAGAGAGAGAGACAGCTTTAAGGAGGATAGAGTGGGTCTGTTACCAAGCCGCGTACCTGAATTTGTCTGTCTGCAACCTATAAAAATTCCACCTAATATCCGTGCGGTGCTTTTTAATTTTTAATTTTATTTTATTCCTTTATTGTCTAAAGTTTTACGTAAGTCTCCTTTTTCCCCAACTGACCCCCCGCCACGTGTCGTGCTTTAAAAAGACAATGCTTTCATAGGCAGACACATTACATGTAACCCCCACAATGTTCCCCTTAAGAAGGCATTTTATTTCTACTTTACATTCGTAAGAATTAAGTTAGGAAAGGTCAAATTGGCAGACTTTAATCAGCCATGTGAAATTAGGCAAAAGCTAGAACTCAAATTTTGAGCCTAAGGCCTTTTCCCACTGATCACAATGGCCTCTTATGAGCAGCATCAACCAATCCATGGGAAATTGTCCAGCTCTCCCGAGTCTGTCCCTTTCTGTGGCCACAGCCATCCCTTGAGGTGTGGCCTCATCACTTTGTCGGCATCCCTGCAATGTGCCTCCACTATGGCCAGGTCAACTGTCTAAAAACGCTGCTGCTGTACCCACTCCACTCCACGCAGGACCCTCTGCTCGGCGGTCCTTCCCTCGCCCTGGCACTAAGGACCCCACTGCTGCCTGCCTGGCCTGCCCCCTCTGCTGTGCACTAGACCCTGGGCAGCAGGAGCAGTGTCTCTGCTGTGCCCCTTGGGAGTGCAGTTACCAGGGACATGCATTTATACATGAGCCTCAACAACAGGAGCGCAGCCGGGGGGGGGGGGGGGGGGGGGGACAGAAGACCCAAGTCAACGAGTGCATGGGAGGTGGGCTGTCACCGCCCACACACTTCAGTGTGGGCATCCCTCATGCTGACATCGTTTTTGGTTCTTGCTGAACACACTTTTTAAATAGCACCCCCCTAAACTCAAGTCAACAACGGAAACTGAGCTCTGTTGGGCAGAAGCCTAGACACGCTGGTTTCCTGAGCCTGCCGCCGGGACCCTCAGGAGATCCGAGGTCCTGCGCACGATTCCTGTCAGGCACTGGTCCAAGACCTGGCTCGAGCCGGAGATACGACCTCCCTGTGTGCAGCTCACCTCAGTTCAGTGAGAGGTGTTTACCCAAAATATCTGGGTGTTTACCCAAAAGAAGTGAAATCATCACCTCAAAGAAATACACTCCCATGTCCACTGCAGCACTAGTCATAGCGGCCTCAGTGTCCATCAGCGATGACTGGACAGAGAAAGTTGTCTATACGTGCAATGGAATATTCAGCTTTAAAAAGAAGGAAATTCTGCCATAATTGACAGCCTGGATGAAACTGAAGGACCCTATGCTAAGTGAAATAAGCCAGTCACAAAAGGACAAATACTACAAGATTCTGTTTGAGAAATCTAAAATAGTCAAATTCACAGAACCAGAGAGTGGATCGGTGGCTGCCAGGGCCTCTGGGGCCAGAGTACTGGGGAGTGACCAGCAACAGGAATAAAATTTCAATTATACAAGAAAACCAGTCCTAGCGACTTGCTGTAGATGCTGTCCTATCACACATCCTGCACACTAAAGCTGTGAGACAGCAGATCTCATGTTGTGTTCGTATCACAAAATAAAACTAAAAAAACACGTGAAGGTGTGGGTCAGAAAATTCTGGAAAACGAGTGCAGAGCCCTGAAGAGGGAATGAGCTAGGTGTCTGACCTGCATGGCTGGAGGGCAGACGGGCGTCAGGGGAGTGGGGAGGGCTGGCTTGGGGTGGGCTGCAGGGAGCCACTGGAGTTCCAGCCCAGAGCTGACACGACCTCCGACCTGCTTGGTGCTTTTCAGCATCCCTGGCAGTTGGGAGGAGGACTACCGGGGATGCCGATGAGAACAGTCCTAATTTCATGTTAATTAGGGCCCAGAAACAAGGTCCACCCAGAGGCCAGTGGCTCCCGGGCCTGCAGAGGCTGTGGCAGCTCCACATGAGAGAAAGGGTTGAAATGCCAGACTCTTAGAGAACTGGGCGTGCTTGTGGGAGATGACTTTTTGTTTGTTAGGCTCCCTCGCTGAAACATTTTCTTAAGTGACTGCTTTTCTGTTCTCCATTTTCATTTCCCTTTAGTGACTTTTGTTAATAGCTGATCTTCCTGCCTGCCGTTTCACACGGGACAGGCACGGCCGGTCTGCTGGGAAGTCGGACACCCTCCCTGGCTCGCATGCCCGGGGCGCTGTGCACATCCCCGCAAGGCACAGAGCAAAGGAGGCCACTTACCTCGCCGCAAAGTATGAGGACTGGAGCCAGTGGAGCTGTGCGCTGGGCTGACAGAGAGCTGATGGGAGCCGGCAGGGGGCTGCCCCTGCCCCTGGCTTTGGCCACTGGCCACCTGAATGCTGTTTCTTCCCGGCGCCAGCGTGGGCACAGCTGTAGCTGCAGAGTCCTTGGGCTTGGGAGGACTGAGGGGAGCAGAAATGCAGTTAGATGGCAGGTAGGCAGGCCCATCCAGAAAAGCTAAGCACACTGAACACAATGAAGTTTAAATAGTTCGCACTGTCCTAGAGAGCTAGCATCTCCTGGGTGCCACACAGGACTCGCTGCATCAGACTGTCCTCAACGCTGTGCCACTCAAACATCAAGAGAGAGACCGTTTCACAGCAACCAGGACATTTCAATTACTTACACTGGGCAATATTTAAAAACGTGGAAGGCTTTCGGGCTTCAAAATAATGCAATTTTGACACACGTTATACAAAATGAAGCAAAAGCTATGGCCAAGCACGAAAGCTCTGGAATATAAAGTGCTCAGCTGCCATCACTGGTGTGGCCTCAGGAAAGAGGAACTCTGAGAAGCGAAGTGATGGAGAGCTCAGAGCTGGTGGCAGTGGGTGGAAATCAGAACTCAGGCTCTCGATGTCCTGGCTTAGAACTCTCTACGCTAAATTTTACAGCTACATTTTGTCAAGGTCACCAAAGAGGGCAACATACACACAATCTCTAAAACACAGGGGTGAAAGAGCAAACTGATGGCTGACATTCCACCTGTCCTGCTGTAGTGAGGGCTCATTATTGTCTTAAATAACATATTTAGCCTTGATTAGACAATGGAATGCTACAATAAGCAAAAATGTGTGAGTTCACTAATACTATTTTCTCAAACAAAAATAACTAAACCAAAACAAATACATGTAAGGAGTGGCAATGACTGACAAGCCAACATGGAGCCCTAGGAAGTTGAAGGTATTTATTTTTAACCAAAAAGCGAACTTCCCTGAGTTATGCAAGCAGAAGGGATTCGGGAGCGCTCAGAGCTTTGTGGCCAGCTCTGAGGAGTTGGGAGTTTCTTATCTCTGATGCAGCATCAGGCATCACCAGGCACGCCCTCCAAAGAAGATAATGTGAGAGTTCTTCCACACAAATCCATCTCCGTGTGGGGAGACTCCCCTGAGGATACACAGGCCGTCCTTGTTTTATGCATTTATTTTCCTTTTTATATGACCGTTTGGTGCTTTACAGGCAGCCAAAGTAGAGCAAATGACGAGAGTCAGCACACCGCTCAGCTTTTATAGCTGCTGCCAGCCTGCACCACCTGAGGTGCCACCCGAGTGGTCATCTGCCCAGGTCAGGGTGAAGAACTAAATTCATGCACGTTCAACAAAAGGCATTTTTCCTTGGAGCTGCTATACATTCATAGTCCACTCCAGGTGACGGAGCAGAAAGTAAAGCAACAGAAAAGCCTTTTCAGAAAATCTATCATATTTCATACCTTATGCTCATGTATCAACTCCCTACAAGACAGAAAGCTAGGGAGTCCCCTGGTGTGCCTGGTACAGCGCTGGCACATACTGCTCAGTACTCAGGTGTTCAGTAGATCTGACTGGATGGGAGGGTGGGGGGATGGATGGACGCACCAGGAATATTAAAACCTTACCTGCTACATTGAAACGTTTACTACTAGCATATTGGATGACAATAAGCAAATGGTACGCAAACACTGAGTCCACATCCAACAGGGAAAGGAGGTTTATAACATTGCTCGACACCTCCTGGTTTCCAGCTCCCAGCACTGAAGCAGTTCAGTAAAGAATGCAAACAAATGCGCATTCTTTGGAAAACAGGAAAGGAAGCAAGCAATTTAGTCTTTTTCTCCATTCAATGCTCACCAGAGGATGAAGGCAAATATGTTTTCCTGCATGCCAGGTGACTCACGGCATGGGTGCTGTGCCTACAGGCCAGCACCGGCAGGAAGGCGAGGGCGCCCAGCACCCACTGCCAGCAAAAGCCAGCCCCCTTACCTGCTGTCGCCTGGGCTCGGCCCCTGCTCCAGTGCGCACGCAGAGGAGGGAACAGGCCCACCCCCTGCGCTGCTTTCAGCCCTAGAGCTCTGGGAAGGGGGCTCTGGGCCCGCAGGAGCCAAGGTGCTGCCATCTGTGGGCGGGAGTGGCGGCTGGAAAGCAGGGGATACGTGCTTTCTATTTAGGGTGCCACCCCGCCGGTAGGCCTGGAAGTCCATAAGCTTCACACCAAAGCTACACAGAGAGAAGAAACAGTCAACACACCATGCGAGCCAATTAACAGACACAGAAGCCCATTGGTCCACGCGTGTTAAAACCCACACGGTACAGCTACCCAAGGTGCCCAGCATGCAGTGAAGCAACAAGGACCAGGTGGATGGCCATCCCTAGTACCGAGGCAAGCAACTCGACTTGGCCTCTCCCCTGCGAGAGCCAATGGGCCTGGTACTGACCAGTGTCCTTCTCAATTGCGCAGGAGCAGCTGGCACACGCAGGCAGACCGCAGCGTGAGTGCGTGACATCACGTGAACCTGTTTAAGTCCACGTTACCACACACAAGCGCATGGTCTCAAATCTGTGTGTGGGAGTCCTACCAGGGCTTCAGCCCTGGGAAGAGGCAGGAGTGTGAGCAAGAGCAACTGAAAGCGTAGGGCTGGGAGGCTGCTTGGGGGCTGGCCCTGGGGACTGGAGGACAGGGCAGAGGAAGGCTCACTTCCACTCAAGCCCACTGTATATAAACTTCAAAACTTCTTAGTTTTTAGTTCAAAATATAAGAAGATTTATGGCTCCCTGAGCATGTGTTTCTGGTGGGAGCCTCCCCAGGCAGATGCCAGAGAACTGCTTACTGTGTGCTAACTAGAACCCTAGTTTAAGGAACATTCTGTAACTTAAATACATGAAGGCAGATCTGCTATGGCCGCTTGTCATCAGGAAGCACTGCCACCGTGTGAAGGGAAAACTTCTGCACAGCAAACGTGGCTTCAGAGAGACAGATGAGGAAAGCATTTTCCTTTGCAATGGGTTAAAAAAAAAAACAGAACAAAAAGACAAACCTCACTCTAAGACTGGGCAACTAAAATAAGAGCTTGTTTTAATGCAATGACTTCGGGTGACAGTACCACCTGCACGCAAACAGGCACGCCCTGAGCAACGCCCTGCCACCCAGCCCTGCTGTGGGCACAGCGCCTTCCCTCGCAGCCCTCCGCGACCTGAGAGCCCTCCACCTGAGCTGGGAGCCTCTACAGAGACGTGCGGCTCCCGCTAAGTTCAACACAGACCCTTCTCTTCCAGAATCAGCCAGGCTGAGGCTTCTCAGCTGAGCATCAGATTCAGTGCTGGCTTCCACCAAGGGCCCGAGTTATGCCAAAAATATGCCTCTTTTAAACAATCACACAACTCACCGTTGAGTGGTGGGTTGTTCTCATGCCCCCTCTTGGACGTAAGTCCATAATGTTTAACTTTTTTCTTATTCCCTCCACCCCCAGGCAAGTACATTTAGGTGACGTGTAAGATGCCAGTGCACCGTGGGGGCGACCGAGCAGCAGGTAAGCGTGAATGCCCACAGCACATGTGGCCTGAGAAGCTGGGCACCGACCTTCTGGCCAGAGCAAGGTTTGCAATGAACTAGAGCTGAGTGCCGAAACTATCTGGGCTCTAGCATGCCTGGGCCGCACAGGCCTCCGAGGCAGTACTGCTGCCGAGGGTTTAACAACGCCGGTTTGAAGTGATTGCTCCCACACACCTCTCCTTCTTCACCAAGTCCCCTTCCATCACCGCCATGCTGGCAGGTCGCTTCCTCTCCAGGGTTCCCGAGTCAGAGTCATTTCCAGTGTGGGATGAGTGGTTGGAGTTTGGGGGGGCAACAGGTACGAATGCTTCTGATACATTAAATTCCACTTCTGCAGGAAGAGAAAGGCAGAGGGAACATGAGACACAGAGGCGGGGGAGTGAGGCTGTAAGACACCCCTGGAACGGGAACTTCCTTTTCATCCGTGAGCCCACACTCTCTTCTTCTACAGGACGCTGATTACACCAGGGAGGCAGGACGGGACCAGACGGGGGCACGACTCAGAACATGTACATGACTCTGCTGTCTTTTTGTAAACAAACACACAAATACGAAAAAGGGGCATGGATAACTTATTTGAATAATAAAGTGTGATATTATTCAGTCTGACATAAAATGGAAATAAAAGGCAACGTGAACTCCATACTGCCTACAGCAGCTTTCACATGCCTCTTTTTCTCCAAGGAGATCTGGGGCAGAATGCCAAGCGGAACCTCAGTTCTCGAACTTAATCCATTCCAGGAGGCTGCTCGAACACTGGAGCATTTTTCCCTTAGAAATAATGTAAATTGGTTAATCCAATCCAAATGATTTCCTGTTTTAACCCTTCTTATATACAGTGCATGGCTAATGTATTGTTTAATCTATAAACACTTTAAAAACAAAAAGAAAATGAAATGTAAGTAAAAAATAAAAATTTAGTAATAAGCAGTAACAAAAGCAAAAACACATAAAAATATTCACAGCACAATTTCCTGAGATGTTAAGTGTACTGACTTATGCTTGCGCATTCTCTCCGTTTATTGCCTGAGAGGTGCGTGACTGATCATACAGGCATCAGCACGAACAGGTTGTCAGTTGAGAAGGGGACTGTTTGAGATGGGAGACACTGAGAACCGAGGTGTAACTGCACTCATTCATTCATTCACCCGTCCTACATTTCCTGAGCAACCTCCCAGCGTGAGGTGTGGGTTCTGAAGACCGGTGAAGAGGAGATGAGCGTGGCCCTGGCATCATGGAACTGACACTCCAGGGGACCTGACATCAGGGCTGCTCTGGCAAAGTAGGGATGGGAGGTCCAGACGTGGACCAATCTTCCAACACTTGCCCAGCCAGCACCCTCAAAGGGGCCATGGAGTCTAAGATCCCAAGACTGCAATGCAGGTAGTTTACAAACTAATTGCCTATAGCAGGGGTGGGGAACGTCTGGCCCATGACAGTATAAGGCCCAAGAAATCATTTGGTCTGGCCCTGATAAGGCATTAGGGGTGATTAATTAAATGTTAGACCAAATATAGCAGGCTAATTTTTAAGTTGATAACTTTGTTTGGCCCGCAAATCTATATTATATATATGTATGTGTGTGTGTGTGTATATATATATGGCTAATATGCAAAGTGTCCCCACGGGAGTTCGACTGGGAGTTCTATCACTCACTATGATGTGTGCTGACCACTAGGGGGTGGCGTGGAATGAAAGAAGGCCCTGGCTGGCAGCCGGAAGGCCCCGAACGGCCCTGATCACCGGCCAGGCCTAGGGACCCTACCTGTGCATGAATTTCGTGTACCAGGCCTCTAGTGATGTTATAAATATCCAAATGGCCCTTGGCAGAAAGGTTCCCCACCCCTGGTCTAGAGGATGAAATCCAAATCCTGACAGCCAGCTCAGAATGGGCCCAGCCAACCTTTCCTGCTTGCTCTCCACTCTGCACAAAGCCAACCATCTGCCTAGAGAAACAAAAAAGCCTGCCTCCAGAGGAAACTCCTGCCTGTTCAGTGCTGCCACTCTATCACGCAATCCGACTCCCTTTCCCAACCTCTGAGTCTGTCAAATTGCTGTTCACCCACCTATCCTTCTAATTTGCCATGTATTATAATTTTTCTGTTTATGTGGCCTCTTGCAGTGGTCCGAGTTCCTCCAGGAAAGACAGCAAGTCTTACCAGCACACATATGGCACCTAGTGGGTATTCAGTATACGCTGAAAATGAATGGTTGGTGTTAAGTGAAACACAAAATAATGGGGTCACCATGATGTCAAAATACAAATGCAAAGCAACAGTCTGGAAAGATACATGAAAAAGAGACACCTGGGCAGAATCAATAATGTGGATGTTGAAGTTACTGTGGATGAAGTCATTAGGTGGCATCAGCCTAAACTCCTATGTCCGCACACGCGCGCGTGCGCACACACACGTACACACAGATGCAAATGAGGGAGAAGAGAGACCAACCTAGATCAACATAGCTAGAATTGAAATGAGGTCTGTGAGCTAGGTATCAAGCTCTCTGTGACTGATGATATAAAAGTGAATACCAGTGGTTTATTACACTCTGATTTTGAAAATTACTCAATAAATTCCAGAGATGTGCAAAAATAAAAAGAAAAAGAAAAAGAGACACCTATTATGCCATCACAAAGGATTATTGATGCATTTGCCCTTGAAAAAGACTTTTCACACTGTTACACTATTATTGTGTTGCTCTGGCAGCCAGTGAAGCTGCAAAGCTAATTACCTCCAGGGAAGAACCAGTCGGCATGCTGAATGATGGGTTCGATGACCGCGACCACGTGCACGGAGGTGGCGGCTGCCATCTCAGCCAGCGTCCTGCAAGGAAGTGCACAGAGTTCACACGCTTCCCTGGGCAGCCTATCATTTCCCTCGTCTGGCTCAGAGCCATTCCATGACTTTCAAAGGATGAGATATTTGAGAATAATGCAAACGTTAAGTCCACAAGGCCCGGGCTACGTGCGTGTGGGTCACTCCGATCAGTCTGCCCTGAGATAGTCACACTGCCAGGGAGCCTGTGATGGCTGTACTCAATGCTGGGCTGACACTGGCTGGGACAGGGCTGTGCTTCCCACGGGGACGGTGTTACCCATGGTAGTGACTGGTGAGACCCAACATCACACGCAACAACTTCACCTACGACAGAAGCAAGGACGTGGATTGTGACAGCGTCCCTCTGTCATGTCAGAAAACGTGAGCCCCCATTTACATGTATTGTGAAGGCTGTCATATATATGAACAGGTCCCAAGATGCATGTTCACAAACTGAAAGTGTCTGGAAAGGGATCAGAAGGAAGAGCATAAATGAGAATAGTTACCCCGCTACCCAGCATGCTACAGTTTGGGGTCAGAATGCCATGAAAGCAAACAGGGTGCAAAGGCCCAGTGGCCATTGAGGCCTACCACGCGGCAGCGCTTCACCTCGTTTAACTCCATCTTTCAACATGTTGCATTACATCGTATTAGTTTATTTCATCAAAGACACTGTATTCCCAAGAAGCTGGGTCCCGGTCTGGCCGCCCCAAACCTATCTCCTCTATTATCACTCTGACCTTCCTTCCCTGTAGGAAGAGTACTTTCACCCCAATTTCCAACCAACCCAAAGTTCTAGCTCCTTTCAAATTCCAGCTTCAAAGGCGAGCTCCACCTGCTGGTCCCCCACCCATCTAGATTCGGGTCGCTTGGGCCTTGAGGGGAGCTGCTGTCTGTCTACTGACTCATAGGACCTTTCCGATATTCTGGCTATTTCTGGAGGAACTCCTGCCTACTTTGTGAATTACCATTTGCTTAGAAGCTTTCTGACATACAGAAGATTCTAGCTATTATAGAGCCAAATCCATCTATTTTTAAATTTGTTTCTTGCACTGCTTTTATGTTTGGAAAATTCTTCTCTTATCTCAAAAGCTAAAAAATATTTACCTTTATGGCATCACTTTTTATATTTAACTCCTTGGCCTACCTGGATGTATCTGCTACTTGTCTTTCACTTCACTGTATATCAGATCTTTGTAAATAATCTTACAAGTACTTTCTGAAACAGGATTGGGCACCCACGAGTAAATAAATGAATGAGAGGTAGAAAGACTTTGATTCCGAAAGCCATGGCACTTTTTAATGCAAACTTGAACCACTTGTGATTTTACGCAGCTGAGCAGCAGTGATGGGAGGCAGAGAAGGGAGGTGGAGCTGAGGGACACAGACTGTAGCCAGCATCTTGGCTCTACCATTTCCCTGCTGTGCAACCTTAAGCAAAGTGCTTGTCTTCTCTAAGCTTCAGACTCATCTGCAAGAACAACGACAACAGTGCTCACTCCACAGGTTACTTGTGAGGATTGAGCGAGACCATCGTAATGCCACCATCAGAGTAAACGCCACTGCTAGTGGTTTCCCCGGAGGTTTCTAACCGATCTCCCTGACCCCTCCCCCATTCCATCTATGCTTCTCAACGCCAACAAAGCCACCTTCTAAATGCAATCTGCCCTGCTTCATTCCCCTGCTTAGAAAGGTGGATGAACACCCTCACGGCATGACCCATAGAAGAAGTTTCAAACACCTCAGCAAGATACGCAAGGCTTTTGAGACCTGGCTCTGGCTTCATTAACCTCAGTCAGTCACAGCCTCATGTCACCTGTGCTCATTAATAAGCCCATGCAACACCCCCCCACCCCTCATTAGAGATCTAGTGCTTTCATCCTGCAACACCTGAGCTCATTCAGGACCCACTGTAGGGAGCTATTTATTAAGGTTCAGCTCCAGGGCCACTTCCTGAGCAGAGCTCTCTCTGAACTCAGGCTGACCCGTGTCCCTTCAACAAGCACCAGTGCCATCAGACTTGGTAATGCCTGTGGTACCTGCACACAGGTGTGCAGGCAGAGCTGATCCCTGAGCCACTTATCTGTCCAACTGCCTGAGGACAGGGCCCTCTAAGGACTGGGGCGTCTCCCACACCCTGTGTGGCCAGATCTGGGACAGGAACAGCTCACAGGAGGGTTTCGAGAATGTCAGCTCAAGGAAAGATCAACTTCAGAACATGCCCAGGTGCTCCTTACACTGGAATGTGTATCCTGAGTCTACTCTTCCGTCAGGTGGAAAGCAGAAATGAGCATAATCCGATATGGGGAAAGGTTACTTACCCTTCATTTCTGGCCCATAACAAGTTAGGGCCTAAGACAATGGCAATGTTGCTGGGAGTCATTTTGTTGATGTCACTGGTCTGAGCAAGCTTTGCGAGGAACTTGATTAAATACCTGTGGTAGAAAAGATAAGGGGACAGCACCAACTCTGAAAAGGTTGCAGAAATAGCATCTTCCTGCCCACGCGCCCAGGTCCCGTGTGCTCAGGTGCGGCTAACTCAGACTCTAGCTCAGGTTACACACTTTACAGATTTCCTGTGTTCCACGTTTCAGAGGACGGACACATTTAGGGCTTGGAAGTGGAAAACAGCTCAGAGGTCAACCTCAGTGATTCAACCTCTACTTGCTGTGTATTTCTAATCCATTTCTCCTTTAGGCGCTGTCTACTCTGCCCCTGAGTAAGTTACAGTGGGAGTCACAGGGGCTCAATACACGAACACAGTAACAACAGACTCAGAAAAACAAAACAGGAGCACATACACACACAGGGAGACAGAAATGTGGGTGTGCTGCTTAAAGGGAACTGTGTGGAAATGCCTCATGCTGTAATTAGAAAAAATATCCAGTTTACCACATAAATGTATTCTCTCGCACTATAAAAAATGAAGAACCCAACTACGTATCAACAGAGAGCTAATAACATAAATAACAATAGATTCACACAGTGGAATACTATGCAGCCATGAAAAACAACCAGGTGCTGATGTGGAAAAATCCCCAAGATGCACATTAAGCAACAAGGGCAGGGAGAAAATGGTATGTAGAGTATATGCTACCACTCGGTTTTGGAAAACAGTGGGGGCGGTGAGAGCAGGAAATGTGTGCATGGATGCACACATGTATCTGCTGACACAGGCACTGGCTCTGAGAGGCTCCAAGTGCTGTGTCTCAGGAGGGGAACGAGGTGGCTGAGGGACAGGAGCGAAGAGGACTTTTCACTGGACACTTTCTGAATTCTGAGCCATGGAAAGGTGCTCCCTATGCAAAAGACAACTGGTAAACATTATAAAGAGGAAAACAAAATGAAAGGCCAGATCCCAAAGTACCAAGCACCGGGACTGACTCGGAGCCGGGCAAGAGCACCCGCAATGCCACGCCAGATGTGTCCGCGAGCCAGCGAGGGCCATCACAAGCACCGACCTTCTCCCAAGGCTGAGCCTCGGGTATGGAGAGGGTGTTTCCTTAGCTCAGCCACAGACCCCAGGACTGAGGAACACGTCAGGTAACATGCCAGGCATTTCACCAGGAAAGTCTGTGCCATTTTGGACCCAGTCCCCTTACAAAATATTCTTTGATTTTAAACAACTTCATTGCCAACGGCCACCCTTTTTCCTTCTCTCTCCCCTTCTTCGAAGCCACATTTTAAGTGAGATGGAAAATAGAGGTTAAACTCCAGAACTTTATCCTATGGTAAATTTTCTTAGAACCAGAGTTATTCCATAAAATAACATACAATGTCCATTTCTTGAAATTTTACTTAGGATGATTTATGCTCTATTTAAAACTATGTAGCATATATGGAAGATATTATGGAAAGTACAACTATTGATTAATTTTTACCCTTTATCTCCTAGGCAATTTTAGACTTCAAATCCTATAGTCAACCGAACCTTCCACAAGACTTTTGTCTTCGGTGGCTTGCGGGGTGAAATGACTGGGCAGCCTACGCATGAATGCCGATGTGCTCCAGAAAGGCCACAGTACACGTAGGTTCCCTTCCTCCCAGCACCCTCGGGGACCCCCGCACTCTGGGTGTGCCAGCATGCTTGCATTAAACAGCCTCTCCGCTGGGATTAACAGATTCTCATGTCGAGTCACTGTAGTTTGGTGGCTTTATTTAAAGAATGTCAATCATACATACCTAAAGTTAACGAAATTTTGTGGTGGCAACTTCTGACATGTTCGCCATAAATCTTGAAGTTTTTTGTCTTGATCCTGCACACTAAGAAAAAATGTTATCCATAACCACTTATGAAAAGTCATATAGTAACCCTGGCCATATGCTACAAACAGTGATGCCTCCATTGACGGAGAGCAAACAGATTTGGAGTCAAATACCAACAAACAACTGAACTGAGCAGTTCACTGACCTCACCAAGACTCAATCTCCTGATGTGCAAAGCTGAGTAAGGCTGGTCCTGCCGCGTGATGGGAGTTTCAGGGGTACAACCATGCGCATCCCCTAGACCAGTTAATGCCTGGCACACCGGAGACAGGGCACCACTGAGAACTCTCTAGAAAATGTGTCTGCCCACGCAGGGCGTCACGGAGCCCAGATCCCTTGTCCTAAACGCGGTGCGGCACAGAGGAGTGGCCACACCCAGGCTGCAGCCCCATCGTGCCCTCCCAATCCTGTGCCAAGGCTCCAGGCAGCCAGCCCGCTTCTGCTCTGCAGGCTCAATGTGCAAACTTTCAGACACAAAAGGGCCAGCCCGCAGCCCACAGGGCAGAGTCCACTCCGGCCACCAGTGGGAGACAGTGTCCGAAGTTATCAATACGTCCTCCACCGCCGAGCCAGTCTGGAGAGTTATGGGCGGAGTTAAGTGAAGTTATACTCAAGGCCAGGCAATGTGTCCTGGGGCGGACCGGGGGCCTGCACTGAGCATTCTCAGGCACAGAGCCAACACACCAAAGACAGACACCTTTACAAGCACATTTCCTCACAGGGACGCGTGTGAGTCTCAGAACAGAGAACAGTCACAGTTTAGGGGCCGGGCAGATGACCCCATAAAAGAAAGCCCAGAGCTCTCCCTGCCTGGCAGTGTCAGGCCCCATCACCCAGTCCCACAAACATGATGCTCACATCAGGCTGAGCCCAGGCGGGCTCCAGGGAGACACCACGACTAGGAACTTGCTCTGACTTTAAAATCGTCACTGTCTACAGGGACAAAGTCTCACGCCACAGAGACAGAGGGGGAAAGCTCCACTGCAAATCCCTGGTGAAAGTGACAAGGGATGGTCTCACATCCCTGAACTGTAACTGATCAGAGCAATGGCTTATTTCTAAGGGAGCGGGTGACAGTGTCTGAGGACGGGATAGAGGGGAAGTCTGTTCTCCTTCCCTCGGGGATGAGGAATTAGGCACCTTTAAGAGGAGGGACGAGACTAGGAGGCAGGCTGGCCAGCAGTGAGAAGGCTCTAGGACTGGGGTCCTCAAACTTTTTAAACAGGGGCCAGTTCACTGTCCCTCAGACCGTGGAGGGCCGGACTATAGTTAAAAAAAAAACTAGGAACAAATTCCTATGCACACGGCACATATCTTATTTTGAAGTAAAAAAACAAAATGGGAACAAATACAGTATTTGTATTTGCATGTGGCCCCGCGGGCCGTAGTTTGAGGACCCCTGCTCTAGGACTTTTCAAACAATTCTGCTCTGCTTAAAACCAACTACTCCTCGACAGGTGATGCTGGGGATGGAGGGACGAGACAAAGATGGGAGTACAGTCTCTGCGTCACACAGGTCTGGGTCTGAATCCCAGCTCTGCCCACTACTTGCTACTGTTTGAGACTTCCTAAACTTCAGTTTCCTCCTCTGTGAAACGAGCATGGTAACATCTGCTGTTAAGTTATTAGCTACGGATCACAGGAGGCGATAGGTGTTAGATCAGTACAGTACTCAGACATAGCACATGCCCAGGAAGCATGAACTTTTATGACCAATTATGTCCAATGTCAACGTGACATTATGCACAGCTGAGTTCCCATGCAGCTCAACAGGCACTGGCCGGTACAACATGTATCCCCAGCGACAGGACTTTCTTCAATATGAAAGGGGCTTTGACCAGACAACCCATAATGTGGGCACCACTGTACATCTTCATCCACTAAATGACACATTTACATCAATGCCCAAGTGGCGACCTTCCCACGAAAGAATCACAATATGCAGTATTTTCATCGTAACCTTCAGAACTGAGGCACAGCCTATTTAACAACTATGCTATGGTGATGTTCTTTTCTCACCCAGGAGAGTAAGACAATTTACAAATGGGACACAACAGTGTTTCACTTCCTTTAACTTCTGAAACTTGGTGCTCTCTGAACTTACCTGGCAACTTGTGTCCATTCTTCATACAGCTGGAAGGTCATCAGCGGCTCGGGCAGCTCCCGCAGGTAGGATTTCAAAGCACCTGGAGGCAGGAGCACGCTCTTTGAGGATACGAAGGGGAGCTGGGCTCTCAGGATGTATTACTTTGCAAAATGAAATGATCTCACATGTAATTTTCCAACTACATAGAACAAATTATGACTTGGTGGGAACAGTTAAAGAATAAAATGCCCCTAAAACAATTTCTGTCCCGTGCCACATACAGGGTGGGGCAAAGTAGGTAGACAGTCGTTCGTATGGAAAATAATACGATAATTAAGAAACATTATACAATAAACTGTGGTGTTTCGCATACTCACACCTGTAAACCTACTTTTGCCTCCCCTGTATATTGAGACCAATGAAAATCAACTCAGCTTCTGAGTCACCGTGTTAACAGACAGCACTTCCCCAGGCTGAGCACCAGGTGGAGGTGAGAGAAGGGGAGAAAATCCAAGCACGCCTCCAAAGACTTGGGTTATAAGCCACCTTCACCTTTACGTGATAACCAGGAAAAAACCCCACAGGAATAGAAAAGGTGTGAGTGTGTATCTACTCTTTCCCTTTTGTAGCTTAAGCCTAGAAGGAGCCATTTCACTTAACACTAAAATCAACACTGGTACCTGGGTGATCTGAGACTCACCCACCACTGGAGGGCACTCCTTGGAGCTCACCTGCTACAGCATGGGGGTCTGAATAAAACTCATCCAGGTGAGAAGTAGAACAGTCTAAGGCAGCTTTCAGCTTCTTTAATCTGGAGGCCCCAGCCGCAATTCGGAAAAGGCCCTAAAGACAATGCAAAGCCATTAGCATCAAGTTCAAGTTGGGAGCCCGGCACTGAGCAGCAGTAAGACCCTGACAGAGGACCTCTAGCCCCACAGCCAGCACATGCCGCCTGCAGGCAGGGTCACACTGCCCACCTAGTAGTCCTTGCCCTGCCCCATTGCTAAAATACCGGTGCCCATTAGAAATCTATTTAAAAACAATGTACCATACTTCCACAAGGGTGATGCTATAGATTTTTTAAACTTAGAAATATTTTTTAAAATGGATGCCTCGGGAAAAATTGTAAGACTGAACTGCTAGCCTCTTTCACTGCCCTACATATACGTAAGAGAGGAAAACCCACGAATGGTCAACAAGTGAACTACAAAGACACTGGGCCAGGAACCTAGTCCAGGTTTCTCAGCCGCAGCGGCACTGACTTTGGGCCAGAGGAGTCTGTGCTGTAGGCTGTCCTGTGCTTTGTAGGATGGCTAGCAACGCCCTGGTCTCTACTCTCTGAAGACAGAGCCAACTCCCCTCACCCCGTCCCCCGACAAGTGCGTACCACACAAACCTAAGACTTGCTACACAAGCGGAAGCGCATGGAGCTCTGGACCCTCAGTGGCCATGCCACTCATTCCCATGAAGCACAGCCAGAGTGCCCATGGAACTATCAGCGTGGGCTGCAGGGAGGGGCAGCACAGGGTGTGCCGGGGAACCTTAGCCCCATTCGGGGGCTGTGCTGGGGTCACAGGGAGAAAAGTGGGGGCCCGCCCTGCTGCACATCCAGGTGCCCTCACCTCCTCCTTCATGCCCGTCTCCAGCAGCAGCATCACACAGGCTTCGATGGGCAGCGCGATCTCTCGGCCACTCCGCTTCAGGTGTTCCTCCAACGGCGTCCCGAAGGCTGGCTTCTCCGCCCACTTATCTAGAGCAGCAAACCGTCAGTAAGATCCGACAACCCTGTGGCACCAACGTGCTGCCCCCAGGCTACCACAGGACTGGACATGGCCAGTGTGACCTCGGACGCAGAACTAGGACGGGCAGTGCTTCCCACTGCTGACCAAAGGCCCACAGCAGCAAGGCTGGAAGCCGTGCTGACAGCACACAGGCAACCGTTTATTTTCAGGTCACAGGTTCTGCTTGGACCACAAAGAGTTAAGGCAGTGTGGCAGAAACACATCCAATAGAGCAGGAGAACAGAAACAAGACTCCAGGAAGGGCAGCAAGGGGCTGGCCTAGCCTGTGGGACCTAACGCTGCCTGAGGCACGGAGGGAACCAGCTGGCAGAAACGCTCTAATGAGGAGCACTTAGCTCTTCCCAGCGACAGGAAGGGCTTCCGTCCTCCTCCCACCTCCTCCCATCATCAGTGGGCATTCGCCCTGCAGCCACTTTGCTGTTTGCATGTAGGATGGAACAGTGTGCTGTGTCCCTGGCGTTCACCCACATGTAAGAGCAGGTGCAGAGCCCACTGCCTGAGCCGCACATCGGGGAAGAAGTGAAAAACCCCACAAGTCCATGGAGAAAGATGGGCAGAGGCTGAGGAATGAGGTGATGGAGGGGGCAGGGGACAAAATCAGAGAGCAGGCCACTCTCAGAAGTGTCAGGAACCCCCTGTCTCTGGTCCAGTCCGGTGAGTGGAATTACTAACAAAAAGAGCAGCCAGGGGCCTGGCCCATCTCAGGCACAGAGCTCTGTGACGGCCCCTCAGAGGCCAGATCTTACTGGGACTGCTTTGTCCTTTTTATCTAAAGCAATGATCCTTGATGTGGGCAGAACACGGCCACTGACCCTTCTGGGGGGAAACAGCAGAACCACCCAGGGAGGCTGGGGCAAGGCACCTGTCACCTGAAACCCTGCAGGAACTTTCTAGTAAACACTGTGTCCTAACCCCCTGCCTGCTGAAATGTGAGAACCACTGATCTAGAAACAGCTCCTGGAGCAAACTCCACCAAGGTTGCTGGCCTCTCAAACACACACCTACTATGTGCCCAGCGCTGCACAGCACCCGAGCTCAGAGCCCCCCTCAGTGTGAGAGTAGCCTAATTGTGAAGAAAGTACAGGACACACATGTGAACACACACCAGCAACGAACAAGACAAGACACGTTTGCTGCATCAGGGCAGAAAGACGGGAGACAAGGGGCACAAGCGTGGTCTCTATGGGGCCAGGCGGGCCCCGCCCCATCGGTGCTCAATGAGGGAGGGAGCACAGGGTCTCCCGAAAGGCCGCAGCTGCCCTCGGAGCCACCCCATGCTGCACGCAACAAGCAGACCCTGGGTCACCAGACCTTCTGAACTTCCAAGGGAAGCCAGGATTGGGATTGGTAAGGAAAGAGTCTGGTTTTAAATGATGAAGTAGTTTAAAAATGTTTAATGAGATATGGCAGTTTGCAACTTCTGGTGTAGAGCACACAGTGAGAGCAATTCCGAGACAGGCTCGCTGCTGGATTCTGCTGTGGGAGAAGGCGTCTCGACGAAGAGCTTGGGGCTTAGAAGACAAACAAGAAGTAAACAAACCGGGAAGACGGACTGAGGAAAGACCAAGAGCTTGGGAATTCACGTCACCCCACAGCAGGCCCTGCAGAGGGAAATGGGCAGAACCGACTGCAGGACGAGCAGGGAAGGAGGAGCTGCTCCCACAGTTGAAGCAGGACGGCCTGCAGAAGACAGCTGGTGAGAGGGAGCCGCAAGACAGCCAGTGGTCAGGGACTGCCGCGCAGGAGCTGTGAGGACTGAGCCGCAGGCGAGAGTGGAGGTGGTCAGAATGGGGGGGTGCAAGGGAAAAGGGATGAGGGAAAGCTGAAGGGAGGGAGAGAAGAACTCAAGAGCAAGGACCAGGCCCTGGAAAAGGGGGTGGGGGCAGAAATGGAGAAAATATAGCCCTAAGAGTAAAAGAAAGCAATTGAGTGAAATGAGGGAAAACTTTAACAAGGAAGAAATGGCCCAAGTCACATCAAGCGCCAGGACACGACAATTAAGAGGTCACTGCTCCTTCGGAATTAGTGTTTTCTGTTTTTGTTGTTGTTTTTTAAAAATATATTCTTACTGATTTCAGAGAGGAAGGGAGAGGGAAATAGAAACATCAATGATGAGAAAGAATCATTGATTGGCTGCTTCCTGCATGCTGCCTACTGGGGATCGAGCCCACAACTGGGCATGTGCCCTTGACCGGAATCGAACCCAGGACACTTCAGTCCACAGGCCAACGCTCTATCCACTGAGCCAAAGTAGTCAGGGCTATTGTTGTTTTTTTAACTAGCAGAGTGATTAGGAATAGAAACCAGACCGCAGTGTTCGGGAGTGGGAAGGAGGTAAGAAGATGCAGTGGCAGGAGATGAGTCACTCACTCTAAGATCCCACCAGTAGAGGCAGGAGAAGTTTGAAGGGGACACTAACCAAAGGCCAGCTGACCGTGAGTGTGAGATCGGGGCACACAGGGGCATCGGGCAGTGGAGTCGAGTTTTTTCCCTACCTGAGGATACTCTGAGTCTTTCTGAAAACAGAGAAGAAAAAGGAAGAGGGAGACAGGCTAAGATGAGAGGCAGATAGGAGGACAGGCAGAGGTGGAAGGGGCTGAATCAGGCTGAGGTGGAGGCAACCTCAGGGAGAGAAAAGATCACAGTCCCGTCACCAGCTGTGCCCCCACCAGCGTCCCTTACTCCACCTCACCCTGCCCCTCCCCACTCCTCCTCCCATGACTTTCTGACATACTTCTCTAGGGAAAAATAGGCTTGGGAGAAAAATAGAATGAAAGGGGGGAGAAAAAAAAAAGGACTGCTAAATAAATCTTTTCTTTTTGTGCTTGTTAATCAACTCTTCCAACAAGATGTTTGCTACTTGGTCCTCTGCAGCCCTGCACGCAGTTGGCGTCCCATGAACACACACTCTCTGTGCTCTGCCCATGCTGTGCGAGGCTGAATGCTCGCCGCAGCTTCTTTGCTCTGTACTGTGGCTCCCGCCCATCAGGCAGGAACTAGGAAACGGGACCCCAAAAGAGCCAGGGCAGCTCGTCCTGTGGAGAAGGGCCGGCCAAGCAGTCACACGCACCAATATGGCTAAAGGTCGGACTCAGCGGTCATCAGGATGCAGAACTGCCCAATTCCTGTCTAGAAACTTTCAGCCACAAAGCCCAACCTGCTGGGCCCCCTAATATTGAGTGAAGTGGGGCACTCTTGAGGGTGCTGAGTGTGTGCACACCTGAAGCACACACCCTACCCACACACTTGCTCACTCTTTCACCATCACAGTGGCCACACCCAGCACCTGGCTTCCTCCTCTCCGCTCCAGACACTGGTTGTGCAGGGAGAACCTAAGCTCCAAATGTCAGGTCAAAGAGTAGAGTAGGACCAGGCGCTGCACTTCTGCCTCAGCCATGTCCTCTCATCTCTGCTAGCAAGTGCTGATGGCAAGTCAGAGAGAATTAGAACCAAAAGCTTCATGTTCAGTAAAACAACCAAACTAAACATCCACTCATCATGGTGGGTAGAAGCTGCCATATGCTTGAAAGGGTGGGCAAAGCACCCGTGCTGATGAGCACAAGGGCCCGTGTCCAGACACGGAGGACGGCTGAACGGCGTGGCCGCCGTCTTACCGCTCAGTCATCAAAAAAGTGCCCGATGATGGAGCACCACGGACTGGCTTCTAGAATTCCCTTTGCAAATTCCAAACCATTTTCCCTAGGATGTATGCTCATGGAGTCACAGGGTCAGAATCAAGCCCATGGGACTAATCACTGACTGGGAAAAGATCGTCAGAGGCTAGAATGTGTCAAGCCTAGATAGAAGAGAAAACCACCAGGAACTCCCCCTCCCCCAAAGAGTCCAGTTCTCGTTTCAACTGAAGATCCCAGAAGACGTTTAAATGTCCCATTAGCATGTTAATTGGGGTTAGGAGAAATTAGAGAATGCAGCCCGGAAAGACGAAACTGTGCTGGGCACTGGGAGCTCCGGGCCAGGCTGCACCCACAGGGAAGGCATGCAGAGGGCTGGGGCAGGGGCAGAGGAGAGGCGCAGAGGAGGCAGCAGCCAGCACGCAGGTTACGTTACCTTGATGGGCTTGCATTTCGGGAAGGGCCTTTTCTAAGACTGCTAATGCTTTTCTATGGTAATCTGCTTGGGCTTCTAATAACTGAGAACAGACCCACATTCAAAAACAAAAGTCATGTTAGCAATGGATGGACACACACACAATGGCTGAGCAAAACTAAAAATAAAATCTTTTGCAAAAAAACCCCAAATGACTCAGTTTTTACAACACTACCATTCTGTCAGGGCCAAGGGCTTACCGTGACAAAGAACTTGCTGTATTCCCCCTCTTTGGCCATGAAGCTGTACATATCTGCTGCCAGCTGGTCCTGGTGAGAGAAGACACGTCACTGAGAAACAGCTGTAGGAAATGGCACCTAGAATTAACCTCTGGGAGCTCCTCTCGCAAAACAGGATGGAAACAGTGCAGACGAAGCGTCCATCAGCTGATGGACAACCAGATTTGGAGACAAAGAAAACAAACGAGGAAACTTATGAGGGATGCACATGGAAAGACCTCCACAGTATGTAGTTAATACACTGTTAAGAAGTGAAGAATAGAGCCCTACTTATGGTATGTTATTACTCGGTAAAAAGAAAAACATGTTATATATTTTTTTGCCATAATTATATAAAAACTAGAGGCCTGGTGCATGAATTCATGCATGGGTGGGGTCCAGCCGGCCCACCTGATCGGGCCGATCAGGACAGGCCGGCCGGGGTCAGGGGACGAGGGAGGGAGGTTGGCCGGCTAGTCGGCCTTGCCCCCTGGTCGAACTCCCAGTCAAACTCTAGGTCGAGGGGACAATTTGCATATTAGCCTTTTATTATATAGCATATCTCTAGAAGAAAAACGAAAATCAGTAACAGTGGTTACCTGTTGGAGGTGGTGAAAATTAGGAGGAGGAAAAGGGTGGAAGAAAAACTTTAATATACATTATTTAATACTTTTGATATTTTTTAATTAATGTAAATGATTTACACAAAAATTAAACAGGCCTGTCTGGTGTGGCTCAGTGGTTGAGTGTCAGCCTATGAACCAGGAGGTCATGGGTTTGATTCCTGGTCAGGGCACATGCCTGGGTTACAAACTCGATCCCCAGTGGGGAGTGTGCAGGAGGTTGCTGATCAATGATTCTCTCATTGTTATTTCTACCTCTCTCCCTCTCCCTTCTTCTCTGTCTAAAATCAATAAAGTTATAAAAAATAAATAAAAGTTAAACAGTTTTTTAAAAAGTGATAGATTAGACAACTGGATATATATATATATATATATATATATACACATATACATACACATATACATATATACACATACACACACACAATTTTCATATATATATATGCACATCAGAATTTCATATATATTTAATGTACTACTTTCTATTTTTGGCATTAAGGTGCATAAAATTCACATGAAGGCTCCTTGTTTATTAAAAAAAAAATCTGAAAATGCTAGTTAGGAGTAATAGACAACTAGGAATTTAACAAAGTAAATTCATGGCTCTCCACCAGACCCGCCCCCCCCCCCCCCGCCCCAAACACACACACACACACACACACACACACACACACACAAAAAAAGAGAAAGAGTAAGGAGAGGGAGGGAGGAAGAGAGGGAGAGAAAAGGAAGGAGGAAGGGAAGATGGAGAGATGGAGGGAGGAAAACCCTGACATGCACGGAGCTGAGTGGGAATGACTTGGTGAGAGTCTGTGCTAATTTTGGTAGCCAAGGTGTTTGAGTCCAGCAGTCATGTGGGACCAGAGGACAGAAAATGAATTCTTGGGCCTGGTGAGGTGAGGAAGTAACTGAGACAGGTGCATGCATGTCACCCATAAAGATAACATTTCTGAAACGATACTCTCAAGAGCGGATTAGGGAAAACTCGCTAAGCAGGCACAGACATCATAGACTATACCTGTTTGGGATTGGGCTCTGGGTCTGGAACAGTAAAACATCTCCCTGAGATCTCATAAACATAGACCTGCTGTCATGAGGGTCCAGGAATCTTCCAACTAAGAAAGTTGAGTTAAAAGTGGCCCATACTAGTAATAAATGCTCTGCGAATCCCCAGGAGCCCCACAGATAAAGTAAGTCCCTCTTAAAATGAGCTTACAATACAACATTGCAAAACACAGGAGGAAACAATCCACCATAGAGCACACGCACACCACTCTCCCAGAGAACTTCTGAAAACAGAATTGCCAGACTGTTAAAATAAGCACACATAAAATAAGTACTGAAGAAGACTGCAGTATAAAAAAGGCAGGCTTGAAGAATGAGAACTTTAGAAGAGAAAAATACACTCAATGAAATTTAAAATTCAATGTGAATTCATTAAACAGCAGATCAAACACAACTAACAAGTCAGTGACACAGAAGAGATCTCAGGGAATTATCCAGAAGTTAGCATAAAGAGAGAAAGAGAATAGTTTCATAGATTGTCACCCTGAAATGACAAGCCATGGTGTGGAAGTTTAGAGAAGAGACATCAGCCACAGTGTACCAGTTCAGACTCCCCAGGCGTCTAACCAAATTTTGTGTAAGAAGTAGCCAACAGCCACGACCTAGGTTACGTCAGATACAGTGAAACTGCTGGGCGGATGACACTGGCATTCTGAACAGGAGTCAGTGTGTGGGGCTACTTTATCAAAGGACTGCTCTGAATATCAACTCTTTAAATGCAAGACCAGGCCATGACTTTGGGAGTTTAATTCTTACCCACTGTATTATTTTAAACAAGTCGTTTTACTACAGTTAACTGATCAAGGTTTGCTATGTTATCACTGGACCCAAATAAGCTGAAATATAACAGACTTAACCTTATCCAGTAGAATAAAGAGGCCATTTTTGGAAAAAGTTGAATAATAGGAGGAGGAAAAGTCCAAGTCAATCATCCTACAAGAAATCCTAAAGACCTATTTCTTTTTTTTTTTTTTTTTTTTTTTAAATATATTTCACTGATTTCCCACAGAGAGGAAGGGAGAGAGATAGAGAGCCAGAAACATCGATGAGAGAGAAACATCAATCAGCCGCCTCCTGCACATCCCCCACTGGGGATATGCCCGTAACCCAGGCACATGCCCTTGACCGGAATCGAACCCGGGACCCCTCAGTCCGCAGGCCGAGGCTCTATCCACTGAGCCAAACCGGTTTCAGCAAGACCTATTTCTTTACCACCTCAAATAACATGTGGAATAAACATCTATTTTCATGGATAAATGCAAAGAATGAGATCACTTAACCATCTAATCTGAAATTTAATTTATGACATACAAAGTTCTGCTTCTCCCTAATTATAAACCAACTGTCCTAGCAACACTTAAAAAATAATCCTTCCCTTCCCTTCCCTACGGACATACAATGATGCCTTTACTATTAATTCAATCTTTAAATATGATCACATTCGTTCTAGAAAATCCGATCTATTGTGCATTGTCTAAATTGCTGTAACTTTATGTTTTGCTCTCCTTTTTCTTCACATATTCCTTTTTATTAAGAAAAAATATTTTTATTGCTTTCAGAGGAAGGGAGAGGAGACAGAGATAGAAACATCAATGATGAGAATCACTAATCGGCTGTCTTCTGCATGCCCCGCACTGGGGATTGAGCCCACAACCCGGGCATGTGCCCTGACCAGGAATCAAAGAGTGACCGCCTGATTCATAGATCGACACTTACCACCAAACCACACCAGTAGGGCACCTATTCTTTATTTTAAATAAGCTTAGGCATTTTTGTCAAGTTTTAAAAAGTATTACTTGACTTTTTTAAAGTAATATTTTATTCTGGTTATAAAGGAAGGCAGAGTCTTAGAAAATAAAGAAAAAAATTAAAACCACCTTTAATGTTATTTAAAGTATTTTGATAGAAATTATGTAAAATATTAAATAATTTGCAACATATGACCTTTCACCCACCATTTGCAAAAACCAAAAGATTGATGCAAACACATGTTCTCACACCTTGCACTGTTCTACTTTATTCCCGGCTTCGTCCATCTCTTCCTTCAGGGTGTCTATTTTTGATGGAAGCCCCTGAAAGTTGGTTCCTGAAGATTTGTGAGCCTGGTTCCACCTGCAAAGCATGAGGGTAGTCAGTACCTGAGAACCAGCTTACATACTCAGTCTCAGGGACCTCAGGGAGACAGGCTCCTTCCCTAAAATGGACTCTACCTGGGATAGGTGCCAGTACCCAGGATGCCAGCTTCTCTTAAGTTTACCCGCTAGGAATGGAAGAAGGCAAAAGAGCTTCCGCCACACAGGAACTACAGTGCTGGGAGTAGCTGTCTGCTCCAGGCAGGACTGACCACATCTTGTCTCACACAGGCCCCACCGCTGAACCTCAGACCACGAAACCCCTTTGCTAGTGTCTAGTCATGGAATTCTTGCCATGGAACACCCCTGCCCTCCTGCCTTGATCTGGAATGTTCCCTGTACCACTGACAATGCGATGTACTTGCATTTCTTGAGACCTCTTCCTACTACCATCCTGGGCTGTGATTACTTGCAGCAAGTAAAAGCCAGAACCCCAGTCATGCAGTGCTGTACCTGCCAAGCCATAGCAATGGAAGCACTTTAAGAACTGAAAACACTTATAAGGAATATTCTGAAGACAAATCTACAGCAAATCTCAACTGTAACGCGGAATATTTATGTTCCTTTTATAGTAAGTAAAAATGACAAACAAAACAACAGCATTGTGCTACAGCAATATGGGGTTCACGGAGTGGGGGCATAACTGAGGAGGACATGTGATGGAGTGGTGCTTCTCCCCGCCTCCCAAGCAAACAGCAATCAGTGGTACACGTGACAGCCAACGGCAGCTCAGGAGCGAGGACGGGAGCAGTTATAGCTTGCTAAGCTGCGGGGAAAGCACCTGACATGAAGAAACTCAGTCAAGGACAGCTATGTTGCCCTGTCTGCCAGACAGGACTGCAGTGAGAGGTAAGAGCTAACAAGCAGGTGTAGCAAAGCCAAGTGGTTTTGTAAATAAAGTTTTATTGGAACACAGCCATGCTCATTCATGTACGATTGTCCAGGGCTGCCTCTATGCTACACCAGCAGAGCTGAGCAGTTGCAACAGGAACCATCCGAGTTGCAGAGACGAAAACATTTACTACCTGGCCCTTCACAGAGGTTTGTCAACCCGTGTGAGAAAAGGCCTGGTGTGGTGGCTGCCTCCCTACCCCCACCTCTCAGGCCCAAGGAGAAACCCAGGGAGGTCACTGATACAAGCGTGCTCAAGAACGGCACTCAGGCTGTGGCCAGGCCATGAAGCAGGAGGCTGGTCGTACGACACCAGCCCACGACACCAGCCCACAAGTGAGCAGGCCTTGGGGGTCACTTAGTTTTACACCAGTGCCTCCCTTCGGAGCACGGCGTCTGACTGTGAAGGTGATCATAACCACACAGGGCTTTGAGACACTGGGCCCTTCAGGAGCTGCTAAAATCACAGATCTAATTATTCCCACACTCTACTTTGCCAAGAGCAATGCTCTTGGCACTGCCTGCCACTTTAAGACACTCAAGTTTCTTTTTTCTTTTCTGTCCCTTTTCATTACTGGTACACTAAGACCAGGCTGGTCTAACACCATCCCTCCTGCCACGGTTGGGAGAATGAGGCCTAACTAAAGGCCGGTGTAAGCATGTCAGGTGGGTGAACCTGCAACAACCTTCAACTGTCCATACAGCATTCTCTCACCCACGCTGGGGATGGTGGCTGGGAGGTGACATGATGCCACCTTATTGGTTGCTCTTCTAGCTTTCCTTACCTGGCTCTGACTGAGTCCCAGTCTAACACCAACTTGGCAAGCTGTTTCCTCTGTTTTTGGATGTTGGGAATCTCCACCTAGAAAAAAACATACCTCACACCAATTGGGATGAGCTTTGGGTTTCTGGTTTAACATTTAAAAGTGCAGTATTTATTTACAAACTAGAGGCCCGGTGCACGAAAATTCATGCACGAGTAGGGTCCTTAGGCCTGGCCAGCGATCAGGGCCGGCCGGGGCCTCCCTTCCCTGGCTGCCGCCCCCTGGTGGTCAGCACATGTCATAGCGAGCAATAGAACTCCCAGTTTCTCTTTGGCAAAGGATTATGAACCATCAATTCACTCCCTGAATTTCCAAAAAGAAGTGCACGTCAAAGGCACTGATTATTGTTAAAGTTGCAGACACAAGAGAACTACCTGCTGCCCAGCCCGCACCAAAGCACCCACCTCTGCTATGCCACACAGGGGGTCCACAATCTCCTTCTCAACAAAGACCTCGTGCTGAGAGAGTTCGAGAGCCAGCTGATTCTCGGCATCTCCACACGTCTCCAGCATCCTCCTAAGAAACAAGATGCGCCAAGAACAAAATCCTGTTCACTGAATCAGGCACCTAGTTAGCACAGCCAGTTCTGCCCTCCATATGACGGGAACACACGATGGCTGCCATGGACACCCCCCACCCATCCACTTGTATTGACCCACCGGGCCCCTGGCTCTTTCTCAAAGCAGTGCCGCTTACCCCAGGAGAGAGTCCTCTAGCTGTGTCGATGCCTCTTGCATGTTCTGAGCGAGAGCTGTCAGAGGGAGCTTTTTCTGGAAGGCAAAAGACAGTGCGTTTTTCCTTAGCATTGATACCCACTCTAGGTTACCTGCGTCAGATCATTCACTTGTTTCTCCTCCGGACAAACTACACAGGTAGGAGACAGCCTGGCCCTGGTCTCAAAGGTATGAGTGGTGTGACAAGCTCGGCGTCAGTTTCCCGTGCCTGGACTATAGGGATGAGAATGGGGCGAGGTCCCAGGGCTGAGGCAGCCCTAAGGAGGGATTCAACACCAAGTACTCAGCACGCGTTCAGTCCTCAGTAAATGGCAGCTGCCATGTTGCTGTTGCTGTACTATTATTAATTGATCAAGTACACACTATGTCCCAGGCACTAGACATAGAGTTACCTTGATTATCACAACAAATAAATGCAGTAAGGTGCTCAATTTCAAAAACTTTTGCTAGAACAAGCATTCTTAAACTGGCTATTAATTTGGCTGTAATAATAAAAATTTAGCTTTAGTTACATGTCTAAAACTATCTAGCCAAATTTCCAAATAAACTTTTTTAGGTTTTTAAGCACAAAGCCTCCTCTTATCAGATTTGTTTTTCAGCTGAAAACAGACATAAGAATCATCTGATTAATGTTCTAATTGCACAGCCAAGGAAGCAGGAGGTGGGGAGTGAGATGGGATGGCCAGGCACCCAGGTGAGGGATGGCAGAGCCAGACCCAGTGCCCGTGGCCTGAGTCCCGGGTTTGGCTTTTCCACCACTGGCTGATGGCTTATCTCGGAATACGAGTAAGAGAGGAGGGGAAAGGAACCAGTGGGGTGGCTACACCACTGTAATCTGCTCACAGAAGGCGCTGCCCCCGCTGCAGAGCTCCACGTCACTCTGCCTTTCCACCAGAAAGGGCGCGCACAGCAGACCAGGCTCCCCACTAGGGCACTGTGGCTAGACCTCAGCATGTCCCTCTCTTTCCTGCCTCACAGGGCTCCACCCGACACACTCACACCGTATTTGCTTGTATTGCACAGAGTCTCTCAGGGAGGCTGTATCAGGAATACTGGTGGCTCTAGAGAGGGAATGGTAGCAGGAAAACAGGCTGGGAAGGTCTCACTGTATCTTCTTGGGTATATTCTAGATTTCGACCATGTAAATGCACAGCCTGTTGAAATGTAAAAGTCACCACAAGTACGTTTATCCCTCTGCCTTCCTCCCAAGTTATTTTCAAACAAGTAGTAGGCTTCGCCTGCCCTACCACTGTCTCTACACTTCCAGACTAGGAAGACCCCTGAAAACGGGGAGCCTGCTTTATCGCAGCAGAGGAAAAGTTGCACATTTCAGTCCTGCTGCCTCCCAAGGGGATTTCACACAGGTAACCGTGATGATCAAGAGAAACACTTGGTGCAGCCCCGGAGCTCTCGGGCCTTTGGGGGAGGTCTAAAGAGGAGTCTGTTTGTTGAGCATCACCCTAGCTCCCAGTGCCAACAGCCTGTGGCTCCCCTGCCAACTCCAAAGCCACAACAACCCTGTCTCCTGATGTGCAAGCATTAGGACATTCTGCTTATCTGACACGTGAGCTCATCGATGAAGATGCGGTCCACCAACATCTAACTCCTCCATGGAGAGGTGAGGCCTAGGGCTCCAGTGAAAAAGCCTCAAGTCATATCTATAAAAGGCATGCCAACTGCACAAAGAGAAGCAATTCCAGATCGATACGACCCACAATATAAGCTCTGCCGTGTCAATGGCTCGGGCTGAGGCCACTGCCTTGTCTCCCCTCAATTCTTTCCTGTTCACATGTGTAGGAGTTACTGGTGGGGTTTGTGGGTTTTCCTCCTGTCTCTCCTAGAGCCCTAGAGACTGCTGTGACTTTCTCCCTATTATATGACCTCTTCTGGTCACCCCTCTTCTATCATTTCCATGGTGACTCCTCTTCCCACATGCGGAGTGAAGACTTCCTCAGAGGCCAGTCTCGGGCACTTTTGTTTGAGATTGGGAAAGGAAGCTTAAAGCATTAGGTTTTAAAAATGAGGGCCAGGGACCCTTGCCCCTGCTCCCTGGAATATGCCCATCACCTGCCATTCATTTCCCTTCTGTAAAGCAAGGATACCACCTCCTCCAGGAAGCCCACCTGACTACCCCTCTCCTCCTCTGGTGCCCATTCTTGGGCCTCCCATAATACCCTGTGCATATTTTATTTAGCATGTTGCTTTATAGTCATCCATTTGTGTGTATCTCTCCCACTAGGCTGTGGGCACCTTCAGGGTGGAGATGGCCTGTTACTCATCCAGCATTTGCACGTGGTATGTCTTGTCCCTTCTGTGTCTGCTTTGAGGCACAGCTCTGCTGTCACATATACTCATTAGACACAAATAAACTTTTATCAAACACCGAACTGTGTGGACAATGCATACAGCATGAAGGAAAGGAAACAGAGACAATGGGACTGACAAGGGGAAATTCAATCCGATTAGCAAGGGCGTAAGTCATGCTAAAAGCTTAGACCTTAACCCGCAAAGGCAGCATGTCCCTGGCAGGCGCTGCTGACACTGGGGCACCTTCAAGTGTAGAACTTTCCCTTCAGACACTGCAGATGTTGGGCGCTTTGGCTGCCTACCCTCCAAATGCCGGTAGTGTACCTCAGTCCCTATGGCAACCAGAAACGTTTCTACACATTTCCAAATATCCCAGGAGTGTAGTCTGGTCCCTGTGGAGAACAACTAAATGAAGTTTTTTGTTGTTGTTTGTTTTTTTTGGTCTCTTTGTTTTAAGGCAGGAGGATGACAGGGTTAATCTGTATTTCAGGAAAACAACTCTGGTGACCAGGTTGAAGACAGTCTGGAAAAGAGGGTGATCAGGGCAGGCAATGCCACTCCGGAGGTGCCTGTGGCAGTCCAGGTCTCGCCTGGGAGCCAAGTGGAGGAGTGGGAGGAGAGGGGAGGGGAGGAAGTCAAACAACACTCACAGAGAATCACAAGATATGCTCACTGAGCCACTCCAGGACACTGAGGGCAAACTGAAAGGGACGTAAGATAACACCGCAGTTTCTAGCTTGCGGAACCGGGGCTAGAATTTGAGTCAGCACAGAACTGGTTATGCATGCCAGAACAGACAGCAAGGGAAGGGAGCTTTCTACTTGGTTGAAAATGGTTTAGAAGTCCCTGTATACAGACATCAGTTAGAAGCCATGAGACTAGAGGAAGTGGTCCAAAGCACGTGACTGTGAGACCGAGAAGGACAGACCTCAGAAAACAGTATTAAAAGGGCAAACAGAGCAGAAGTCGTGGCAAGAGAAGGAGTGGCAGGGGCTGAATCTGAAGAACGAGACCTGCGGCAGGCACTCCTGGGATTGCAGGTGTTTGCAAACTTCCACTCCTTGACATACACACTGCAGAGTGCTTGGTGCTATGCACGCGAGGAATGACCCAGTTGTCAAAATGCCCCATAAACGCCTGTAGGGAATGTAAAAGAAAGCGGCACAGGTCACCTGCGTTCCAGCTCTTCCTTTTGAGACACCAGGTGACAAACAAAACAACAGCAAAAAGAAGGTTTCTCACCCCATTAAGACAATCACTGGAAGCCCTGGCCAATGTGGCTCAGTTGGGTGGACATTGTCTGGTGCACTGAGAGGTTGCGGGTTTGATTCCCAGTTAGGGCACAAGCCTGGGTTGTGAGCTCGATCCCCAATAGAGGGTGTGCAGAAGGCAGCCAATTGATGTTTCTCTTGCTCTCTCTCAAATCAATAAAAAAACATATATATTTTTTAAAAAGACAACTACAGTAAAGAGATGCTTTCTACTCCAGGTGGACACACACAGGAGAGTGAACCCAGGGAAGCAGCGGACAGCCAACCTGCAAGTAGGAGGGGTGTCCACTAGGGGTCAAGCGGACACTGAAGGGAGAAATGAGAGAAGGAAAGACCCTGGGCTGTGGCCTCATCACTGAAATGCTAGCTCGGAAGCCAATAAACTCTACTTTCTAAGTGAATTTCAGACAAGCCTTCAGCTTTTGCCATTAAAGGATTCCTAACTGACAAGTCCATTCTCTAATCCATGACAAATGGCTCCAGTCAAAAGCACTGGAGTGGGCAGGGCTTTCAGCCTCAATGATATCCTAAGCTTCAAAGAATGTTGTGGGCGGGCAGGTGTTGTGAGTATGGACGTGAGATAAGGTACAAATCTGCAGGCAAAGCTGATGTTGCCTGGGGAATCCAGCCAGTCAAAGGAGAAAGCCCCTCAAAGAGACAAGAACTGAGAGCGAAGTCGCATCTGCTACTCACGTGTCTCTTGTCGGCGTCCGTGCCATGCTGGCCCTGGAAGCATGCCGTCAGGCGCTTGTGAGAGTGGTGGCACATTGACCGCACCGCATCCAGGCGCCGTTCGATCTGGCAAAACAGAGACAAATGGGCCATGTGCAGGGCTGAAGAACAAACTCAGCCTCTTCCTTATGTGGCGCCTGCACTAGGCAGGGAAGCACCCTGCAGTCAGATTTGTTGGCTCCTGGTAAAGATGCGAATGGTTCCTGTCCACTGACACCAGTAACTGTGGGACGTGGGGAACTGTCCTGTGAATGACAGGATGTGTGGCATCATCTCTGGCCTCTTTGTACTGGATGTCAGTAGTTGTGACAACCAAAACTGTCTCCAGAAAATGTCCAATAACCCCTCAGAGAGCAAAGTCACCTCTGGGAGAGACCCACTGACTTCCCTCACTCTGAGGGCTTTAGATCCCCAAGGTGCTGAATCTAAACCTGCCACAGAAAGAGCAGTGGCAGTGATGTCACACGTCACAGCACCAGGAATGGGCCAGGTCCACCCTCCAGAGCAGACCAGGCCCACTGCGGGAGGGAGAAGCCGCAGGGCCCTCCGCAGCTCTCCCGCACATGGCAATGTGGCCACCCACACAGCAAGCAGAAGAGACACAGCAACTGACCACACTTTAACTTCAGGGTCTGTGTTTTCAAAACTATTCCTTATTGTGCGTGGGGTGGGTTTTTGTCTTTGTTTTTGAAATAAGCCTCCAAAGCAGAATGGCAGCCAGTAGTAAGAAACACTGACTTAAGGGACCCCCGCATCATGATTCGCTTCCCAAAATATTACTGCTGGGATATGGCCATTTATGGCAAAGGAGCTGCTTTTTACAGGAAGGAATGCCAAAAATGTGTATTCTGATGACTCACTAAGAATGAACAGGCCCTTAGGGATGCTTTCTATTTTAAAGAAAAATCAACAAATTCAAAGCAGAATACACTTTTGCCCCAAACGTTTTACCCAATGAGGAGGCTCTGTGCCTCTTTCCCTAAGGCCCTCACGCACGGAGCAGCTTTCGTCCAGAGGCAAGCCCGGTGGGTCACCAGGCCCCGGTCTGGCAGGCACGTTTATATTTAGCAGCAGATGCCGCATCAGCTTCCCCAAAGCTTACAAATGGCCAGATTTTAAAACATCAGAAAACTAATACACACGCTTCACTTGCCACAAAAGCCTGGGGGAAACCCCCCAAAAAACTCCATTTCATTCTGACTCCCATTTGCACTAGAATGTAGTCGGCAGGGACAAGGCTGTGGCCTGTTCTGCTCACTCCATATCCCAAGTACCTGGAGCGCGTCTGGCACACAAATGGAAGGTGCTCACTTACTATCTGTTGAACGGACACGTATCTATTGAGTCCCTGCGCAGGGCATTAGAAAAAGAGCAGTACATACATGGTGGCTCCTGCCTCCTGGGAATTACAGTTGCCACAGGAAACAACATACAAGCTAAATAAACAGGCAGCCTCTTAAACAGCTCTCACGGAGACCCAAGAAAGGATGCAGGGCAGCGATTTTCAACCGGTGTGCCGCGGCAAGAATTTTTCAAACATGCAATACCAGGAGTCCTGACCTCTTTTCCCTTAGATCGTCAATGAAAAAAATGACAACATACATCCAGTGTGAATGAATCAAAGGTATACCTATTTTTTGTCAGATGGGCAAAAAATGTAATTTATTTATTTTTTTTGGTGTGTCGCATGATTGTAATTAGTTTATGTGCCATGACATGAAAAAGGCTGAAAATCGCTGACGTAGGGGGACACAGAGCAAGTTAAGGGAAATTTCACACCAGAAACAAAATCATCTCTGGCCTGCAACAGTGGGAACAAAACAACACATAACCCTTCAGCAGGGCCATGTGCTGGCCTCCACCCCATGCTCTCCCAGGGTTAACTATGAGACGGATACAGCTATCACCTGCCTTTCAGAGAACTGGAAACCGAGGCATGGGGTGGTTAAGTAAATCCCCGAGGCCACAGAGCAAGGCAGGGGCAAACCTGGAGTTCGAATCCAAGTAGCTAGGCACCAGACTCCACACCTTTAAGCACTATTCTCCCTCTCTACACTCAAAAACAACAGAAATCAAAAAACATCTGCAGCAATTATGACGGACAAGGTTATCTGTGTCAAAGTAAGGAGTTCCTAGAAACTGGCAACCTCTTCAGCCCAGCAGATGTTTGGGCAAAGGGACAAGAACAGATGGCTGCTGCCTGCGCTCCAGGGAAAGGGGCCGCTGGCCTCATCTCAGGGCTCCAAGGATTAAGTGAGGTGATGTATGCCACTGAGGTGGGGGTGGGCGGGAGAATACTGACATTTATGAAAATGAGTGTGGTTAAAGCTTAACTGGACCAAACAATACTTCTGAATGTCTGAAAATGAGTTAGAAATATATGACAAATAAAACAATGAGAAAATATTAAGACTATAATTCTTTAATAAATCTTTGGGGGGAGGGGGCTTCTAATCCTTAATGAAAACTTCCAGTCCTCCAAAAATAAAAAAAATAAAGAAACGAAACTGTGCTCTTAAAATATTCTACTGCAGACGGCTGTCATAATTAGGACGTTGCGGCCTGATGTGGCAGAAGCAGCATTTTTTAAAAAATTATGCGCCTCCCTGCACAGAGAGCGAGTCACCAGGGAGCAGGCCTTTGGTCCTCGGGGACGCCCGGAGCAGACGGGCAGATTACAGATATGAGACCAAGGAGGCAGGTGAGGATGGCTCTGTCCTTCCTGAAGTATCTGGTGTGGGTGGGATGGAGTAGGGTAGGTGAAGTGATATGTATCAAGGGCCCAGGACCTTCAACCCACCCCTAAAGTTAGGGAAACCTCTTGAGAGATGGAGGAGAGTGGACCTGGCTTAGGCCCTGGGCAGCAACGCCTCTCCCTACAAAGAGGAAAGAAAGTTTGAGCTAATGACTTGAGGCCACCCCCTATTGCCTCATGGTGATTCTGACACATCCAGTCAACTGTCACTGAGACCCTAAGTCCCACAGGGCCCAACTCAACTCAGTCGGGGAGCCAAATTGTAAGAGGGCGCAAGGAGTCAAAACTCTAGGCCCTGCTGGTTTGGCTCAGTGGATAGAGCGTCAGCCTGCGGACTGATGGGTCCTAGTTTCCATTCTGGTCAAGGGCACATGCCTGGGTTGCGGGCTCAGTCCCCAGTGGGGGGCGTGCAGGAGGCAGCCGATCAGTGATTCTCTCTCATCACTGATGTTTCTATCTCTCTCTCCCTCTCCCTTCCTCTCTGAAATCAATAAAAAATAAAAAACTCTAGGATGAGCCCTGGCCACATGTGTAGTTCAGTGGTTAGAGTGTCTGACCGCACACTGAAGGTCAACAGCACATACCTGGGATGCGGATTCGATCCCCATCCCCAGTGGAGTATGTGTGGGAGGCAACCAATTGATGTATCTCTCTTACATTGCTGTTTCTCTCTCCCCCCTCCCTCCTTTCCACTCTCTCTAAAAAAAATCAATGGAAAAAAATATCCTTGCTCTAACCAGTTTGGCTCAGTGGATAGAGCGTCAGCCTGCGAACTGAAGTGTCCCAGGTTCGATTCCGGTCAGGGGCATGTACCTTGGTTGCGGGCACATCCCCAGTAGGGGGTGTGCAGGAGGCAGCTGATCAATGTATCTCTCTAATCGATGTTTCTAACTCTCTATCCCTCTCCCTTCCTCTCTGTAAAAAATCAATAAAATGTATTTTTTTAAAAAATATCCTTGGGTGAGGATTAACCAAAAACAAACAAAAAACCCCACACAACTCTAGGATGAAGCCAGTGGGGCCTCTGCTGCAGCTGGCAGGGCCTCTCCCATCAAAGGCCTCATCACAGCAGCAAACTCCAGCCCCCCGACCTGCCCAGGACCTGTGACCAGGCCCCCACCCCCACTCCAACACCTGGCGCTAGAAAGCAGGGCCAGCCCCTGTGAACAACACAGCGTGACCAGTTTCACATCCCCTTTATCACCATGCAACTCAACGGCCGTTCTTTCCTGCTCAAACCATGCTAACCCATGTCATTCTGCTTTAGGCTTAAAAAACCCCCATAAGCTTCAGCTCTCACCTATGGATTTTTTTTTTTTTGACATGCCTTTAAACAGGACATTTTAAAAATACTTAATTTAGTTACCTGTAGCAGATCTTCACTGAGAACCTCTGTTTTCTCAGCTCTGTGGGGAAAATTAAAGTTCAGAGTTAGAGATCCAGAAATGAAAAGCAACTCAGGACAAGTAATAATTATTACCCCAGAATTTAAAACAAAACAGGCAGAAATGAATGTAACAAGTGGAGAAATTGTACCAATTTTTACATCAGAGGACCACTTAAGTAAAACCTGTTGTTTTTTTACTACAATCTAAGTGCCATTTGGACTCCTGACTCAAATAGTGATTTAAACCAAGCCATTTAACAAACCTACCAAGTCTCTTGGAAATAAACAAGGAGATTTCTAAGAGAAAGGAGAAAGTCTGTTGCAGTCCTCAACATTGGGGAGTGGCAGAGAAAGGGAAGGCAATGAACCAGGAATTCTGAGCCTTTGTATAAGATACATTGCAGAATGAAGTGCTTATCTTGCCCAGGAACTATTACAAGAAAAGGAAAAGCCATGAACCCAGAAAGTGAATGGAATCCACTAAAATGACCTAAAAACATTGCCGGCCCAGAAGAGCGCCAGCTGCCACCAGTATGGTGGTGCACACCCCCAGCCTACGCGTAAAACCGAGATTGCCACAGAGGTCTCCAATACCCGCTGCCACAGCAGTGCCCACTGACTTGGATGGCCACGGAGTGGCTCCCTCACAGTTTCTGCAGAAAACCGAACTCTGATCTGACTCCAATATCTCCCAGGTCTAGAGGAGCAGGGCCTACAGCAGGGCAAGGCCCTGGCTCCCAAGCAGGCCAACTCTCAGCTCTCCGAACAGGCCCTGCAAGCAGCAGACCAAAATATGCCAGCCTAGAACTCACTAGCATGCAGGGCCAGGCGTGCTGAAGTGCCAAACACAGGTAGTCACGCCAGTTAGGAAAGTGGAGGCCAGGGCTCAGCTGGCCTATGAGCTCAAGGAACCAGCCTCAAAAAGAACCCCAGCAGTCAACTAACAAGGACAGACCTGGCATGAGACCGCCACAGCTTCCCGCCGTGCGCCTGCGCCCCATAGCCTCTCCCTGTCTCTAGCAAAGCACCTCCAGGGACTGTAGGACTTGGGCAGTGTCTTCTCTGGCCAACACTCAGGGACCTGAGCTGGGCCCTGCACACCTTGGCAGAACCTCTGCACCTCTGACCTCTGCGAGGGTAAGTGTACACACAGGAAACTCCCAACTCCCATCAGCACACAATGGACCCTAAACAAGGATTAGGAGCAGCAAATACCCCAACAGCCGGAAATGCACAGACAACTTTTCACTCTCCCAAAGCTCACTAAAAGCCTACTCAACCGGAAGCTTTGCTGTAACAGTTAACACATACTTTGTATGTAATATGTATTGTATAGTGTATTCTTGCAATAAAGGCAGAGAAAGAATATACATTTTTAGTATTTACTAGTATTAAAAAAGATGTTTAAATAAATGGGCCTGTGCAGTTCAAACCCATGTTGTTCCAGGTCAGCTGTATTCATAAGTTCAAAAGAAGAGATTCAGAGCAAGTATGTCCTCTTATGAAATGAACTTATTTTATATATTTATTTTTCAATATATTTTTATTGATTTCAGAGTGAGGAAGGGAGAGGGAGAGAGAGATGGAAACATCAATGATGAGAGAGAATCACTGATTGGCTGCAGCCTGCAGACCCCACACTGGGGATGGAGCTTACAACACGGGCATGTGCCCTGACGGGGAATCGAACCGTGACTTCATGACATCGATGCTCAACCACTGAGCCAGGCCAGCTGGGCTGAAATGAACTTATCTCAAAACTGCAACCAAAGAGGAGGGAAGCGTGTGCTACAATCCCAGTGTGGGATGTCAGCAGGAGTGTGCTGGGATTCACGCAGGAGAACCACTGCGTGCAACTCTTCCTAGCTCCTTGTTCAGGGGCCTCACACTGGTAATTTGAAAAGAAAAATAAAAAACAATGCAAATAAGCGCAAACAATACAAATCAGGGTTTTCGTGGGGTAGGAGGGGATTCAGATGTTAAAACATTTAAGGGCACAGCACTGCAATAGCCACACACACAAAAAAGCAAGTATTAACTTCAGAAAAAAAACCCAGAAAGTCCATCAGAAAGATAATCATAGTACACTACTATGCTCACCTTCAAATAATTTATTTGCTGTGATAACGAATAGTAATAAATCCAAAAATTGTAATGTAACTGTATTGGCAAGATAGGGAGCAGAAGCAGAGAGGAAGGTTACACAAGAACCCTAAATCATCATTTATAAGAGGTCAATAAATTATACCTAAACTTGGTAACTCAAAGGGTAGCAGTTTACACATATTTATAAACATGAATGAGTCAATGCCGGAATAAACAGCTACAATGTGAAAGGAGTTGCCTCTTGGGTTGGGGAATCTCAGCTAGGAGAGTGGGGTGTGTGGGGGAGAACCCACTCTACTTTGTGATAAGCCTTCTATGGTATTTGACTTTCCAGACTACACAGATACATAGTTTCACATTTTTAAAAATAATGTTAGTTACATTTTCAAGTGACATGCTTGATCTGATTTTAAGTGAAGCGTAACTACTTTAAAGCACTGGGTCCAACCGCCAACCTACAGAAGTACAACAGAACACATACCTCAGCGTATCCAAAACACAAGGCAAATCAGCATTATTTTCCCCCTTACAAATTAGCAACTGGACCCTTTGCTTTAAATTTAGAGCCTTTTACCTAAAAAAGGTATCTGGAGGCTGAAAAATATATGAAAATGTTTACACGCTGTTCAAAAATAAATTTGCACTGTCTCCTGCCTTTGTGGACACTGTATATTGCATTGATAAAATTTTAGAAAGATTTCCAATGCATCTTAACCAGATTTTAGCGTTTACTGAAATTATTTAAAATTACCTATAATCAGAAGAGATTACTTTTTCTCCCAGCTTTACTGAGGTATACTTGACAAACAAAACTATATCTATTTAAAGTATACAATGTGATGATCTGATTTACACTGTGAAATGATTATCACAAACTCATCTGTCACCTCCTACAGTTACCCTTTTTGTTCCAGTTGTAAGAATGCTTAGTAAACTTCCAATATATCATACACTATTACGAGCTGTGGTCACCATGCTGTACATTAGATCCCAGAACTTACTCATCTTACAACTGAAGGTTTGTATCCTCTGACCAACATCTCCCCGTTTCCCCCACTCCCTAGCTCCTGGCAACTATGATTGTACTCTCTGCTTCAATGAATTCATTTTTATTTTTATTCCACATGTAAGTGAGATCATAGTTTTTGTCTGTGTCTGGCTTATTTCACTTGTATATGTCCTCCAGGTTCACCATGTTGCAAATGACAGGATTCCTTCTTTCTCGTGGCTGAGTAATTTTCCAGGATGTGTGTGTGTGCCATCTTTGTCCTTTCACACAATGGTAGGTCGTTTTCACAGCTTGGCTATTGTGAATAATGCTGCATTGAACATACAAGTGCAGACATCTCTGAGATACTGATTTTATTTCCTTCAGATATATACCCAGAACTGAGATTGCTGGACCATAAATAAGGTAGTTCTATTTTTAATTTTTTGAGGAGCCTCCATACTGTTTTCCATGGTGGTTGTACCAATTTACACCAACAGTGTAAAAGTGTTCTAATTTCTCCATATTCTAACATTAGTTATTTCTTGTCTTTTTGATAACAGACATCCTAACAGGTGTGAGGTGATATCTCACAGTGGTTTTTCATATACCTATTAGCCATTTATATATCTTTTTTTGAAAAAATGTCTGCAATCATGTGCCCTTTAGAAAAATGTCTACAATCATGCCCCGCATAATGGCGTTTTGGTTAACAAGAGACAGCGCGCACGCACGCGCACGCGCGCACACACACACACACACACACACACACACACACACACCCCGGTAGTCCCATAAGATTATAATGAAGCTAAGAATTCCCATTGCCTGCTGATGCTGTACCATCATGATGCTGTAGCTATTGCGATGTAGTTGCATAAAGGTTGCAAAAATCAACAAGGCTGTGGTGGAGATGGCAATAACTTAAACCTGGGTGTGGAAGAGGGTGACACAGAAGAGCTCGGAGAGGTGGTTCCAGAGGAACTGACTAATGAGGAGTTGTTGGAACTGAACAGGAATACAGCTGAAGAGGAGGCAAGAGAAAAGGAAACTGCAGAAGAAAAAGAACCCCAAGGAAAGTCATAGTGAAGGGTTCGATTCAGCAGATGTTTTGGCAGACCTCAACCAGCTCTTTAAAATGTTTTAAAAACATGAACCCCAACACTGAAAGGTTTTCATTAATAGAGAGGGAATGCTCATGGTACATTATCTTCTAACAAGAAAATCTATGAAGGAAAAAAAAGAAAAGAAACAAACCAAGCAAAGCACCATGGACCTACTTCTGAAAAGTGACACTGCCTGGCAGAGAGCCAGGGGCAGGTGCTTTGGGAGGTGCTCCAGAAGAAGGAATGGTTATCACAGATGACAGCTCCATGCGTTACCACTGAACACTTCCAGTGGGCAGGAAGCGGAGGTGGAAGAGGTGATCCTGACCCTGTGTAGGCCTAAGCTAATGTGTGTGTTTGTGTCTTCGGGGTTTTTTGTTTTTCTTTTTTAAAAGTATATTTTTATTGATTTCAGAGAGGAAGGGAGAGGGAGAGAGAGATAGAAACATCAATGATAATAGAGAATCAGTGATCAGCTACTTCCTGCACGCCCCCCACTGGGGATGGAGACCGCAAGCTAGGCATGTGCTCTGACCGGGAATCAAACCGTGACCTCCTGGTTCATAGGTCGATGCTTAGCCACTGAGTCATGCTGACAGTGTCACAACCATTACATCATTGCCAAGACCAATTTCAAAAGGCTTCCCTGTTTTCTTCTAGGAGTTTTAGGGTTTCAGGTCTTACCTTTTACTCTTTAATCCATTCTGAGTTAATTTTTGTGAGTGGTATAAGGTAGGAGTTCAGTTTCATTCTTTTGCATGAAGATGTCTATTTTTCCAGCACCATTTCATTAAAGAGACCATCCTTTCCCTATTGCATATTCTTGGTGCCCTTGTCAATAGTTGACCATATATGTGTGGTTCTATTCTGTCCCATTGGTCTATATGTCTGTCTTTATGCCAGTACTGTACTGTTTTGCTTACTACAGCTTCATAATATAGTTTGAAATCAGGAAGTGCGATGCCTTGTCCTTCTTGCTCAAGATTGCTTTGGCTCTTTAGTGTCTTTTGTGCTTCCATATGAATTTTAAGATCATTTTTCTATTTCTGTGAAATATGCCATTGGAATTCAATATAAATGGACTATATATATATATATATATATATATATATATACCCATAAATCACTTCAAGTAGCATGGACATCTTAACAATATTAATTCTTCCAATTCATGAATATGAGACATCTAAGAAAGATTACTTTTAAGTGACAAATTATGATTCCAGAATAATTATGATTCCAGAATGTAATATAAATGGTTCCCTCCCTCAAAGATGTCCCCATTGGCCTGTCCAACTTCACCTTTATTTTAGAGAACCACCACCATCCCCACCTCACCCAATATATGGCCCAATGACCTGATCCTCCTCGTTACTGTCCTGGTCAGAGGCTCAGCCCTTTCATGCTGAACTGGGTGTCCGTTCACCTTTACCCGAGACATGGAACTCTTACCTAAGGAAAGTCCACAGATTATTCAGAATACTGGCCCAGGTGCCCAACCAAAGAGCATGTACATTAGTCAAAGGAATTTGGTTCTTACTGAGATGTGTTATTTTTGATGTTTTTTTTTTTAATTCATTAGCAAAGCAAGGGAGAACAATATATTCAATTTGTCAAGGCATCTAAAGACCAAAACAATAAAGTGGTAGTCAAAGTTATCCAACTAAAAAAATAATGCTTGCGCCTGGTCAGCATGGCTCAGAAGTTGAGTAAAGATCTACGAAACAGGAAGTCACGGTTTGGTTCCCGGTCAGGGCACAGGCCCGGCTTGCGGGCCTGCGGGCTCGATCCCCAGTGTGGGGTGTGCAGGAGGCAGTCGATCAATGATTCTCTCTCATCATTGATGTTTCTATCTGTCTTTCCCTCTACCTTCCTCTCTAAAATCAATAAAAATATATTTTAAAAAATAATAATGATGATGCTTGCTACATAGGTTTTAAAGCAGACATTTCACTCACAGACCTAAACATTTTATAGTGGGTTTTTCTGCTTTGTCAGAGCCTTCTTTGTGTCCAATGTTCTGTGCTTGGAAACACTCCACTTGAATGTTTCCTGTCTGTAACTGGAAAAACAATACAAGCAGGAAGGCAGGTCCCGCTCACCATTTCACTCTGGGGTTTGTTTTTTCCTATGCAAGTCACTGTGCAATTTAACTCGTCATTCAATCGAGGCTTAGGTCAGGCAGGATTTTTCATGTATTTATCACTTGTTGGTAAAACCTAAGATTTCTCCTCATAATTCTCAAAACCTAAAAGCAGTGCTGTGCTGGCCTTAATATGCTCGCCTTTCCCTGGACTAGCTGTGGTAACGGCCCCCCTGCAATCTCCTTTAACAGGATGTGACTCTTGGCCCACTCACCTGACCGGGAGAAAACAGGAACATTCCCAATCTGAAGCAGTCCATCAGAAAATGCTTCAACTAGGAGACAGAGTCAAAGGAAAATTCCCAACCGGCCTGACAATTTGCATATCAATCCATAGATTAATTTCTAGAGGAGTTTCTGTCACCACTATGCTCAAATGCCAAACGCCACTATTATGAAGCATCACTGTTTCTCACTATGCATTCAGAACACACACATTTCCAGAAAGCATGGATTCCGGGAGCCAAGGGAATAGATGCTCAAGTCCACACCTTCTCATGCTGTGATCTTCTGAGCAGAGCGTCACTGACCTCCGCCCCACTAGCCGAGGAGTGAGGGCTAAGGTGGGCGTTGGCCTCTCCCAGAGCCTTAGCTTAGCAACTGCCTGACACACAGTACTTAATAAATATACATCGAATGAGTAAATAAAAAAGTAAATGACTGTCACACTGATATAATAAGGTTTGAAAATATTCTAGGTTTCAAAACATATAGCAAGAAGAAAGTTCAATAGCACTAGGCAGGGAAGCAGCCTGGTGGTAGCCTTGCTGGCAGGCCTGGTATGTGAGGCCCGTCTGGAAGCATATTTTCTCTTCCTAGACATTCTGCCTCATGTTCGCGAAGCAGCTGCCAAAATGAGTGGGGGTGGCTGACTCTGATAATAAGAGTCCAATGTGGAGGCACAGCCCAGTGCTGGTGACAGTGGTGACAGAGAGATCAGAAATTATGTCTGTCCTCCACCTCCCCATTTTTGTCCCTCCATGAGCCCCCCTAAATGCTGAAATATTACAATGATTGTTTTCCCTCTAATCCCTACTTATAAACAGACTTCAGGACAAGATCTGAATAAGTACAACCGTCTATGCCAGGCATTAGCAAGACCACACAATAAGCATTTCAGGCTTGCAGGCCACACGGTCTTCTGCCACAAGTACTCAGCTCCACTGTTGTAGCATGACAGCCACCGACACAAATAAATTAATGGACCTGGTGGTGTTCCAATACACTTTGTTTAGGGGCACGGAAACTTGAACTCACACAATTTTCGTAAGCCATTAAATATTATTCTTCTTTTGATTTTCCCCAACCATTTAAGAATGCAAACACCACTCTGAGCCACTGCAGCCAGATTTGCCAAAGGCCACAGTGTGCCAACCTCTGATCTGGGTACAAGTGGAGTGTGGTTCAGACTGGACGCCATTCCCTTTCAACACTTCCCAACTCTTACGTTGAAAGGGGATTTCTGCGCTTTCCCAACCTGTTTCAGAAGTTGAGTGGCACTGGCTTTTCAAGATGCCACAAAATTGCTCCTTGTCAATCCTTACAGCCACCCTGAGGCCTTGGGACAGCTCGCCTTCCTACCACTCAGCATACTCTCCACCCAGGAGGGCAAACATGGGCCAACATACTAAACATCACCGGTCCCGAGATCACAGCACTGTATGCTGTGGGTTACAAATTCACAGATCATAGTTCTGTTGTCTTTTTTACTTACACATTCACACTTAGACATACCAATTAATATTTTAAAAAAGAAATGGGACATGGAAAGAACATTTAACAAACTGATTTTAAATTCTGGCTACCTGAAAATACTTAGCTGCATCTTTTATGAGTAACAAAAATTCTAGCCCATCTACTGAGGCACCTCAATATGACATAGGTCAACAGTACATGATCACTTCATGCAGTGAAATTACCGTGGCCAGACCGACAGCCAACCAATGCATTTCATGCTGCTGGGAACCAGGCTATGTAGCATTGTCATCTCCTGTTACAGGTGTGTACAAAACCCACTTGAGCCTTGGCGCCCAGTGGGAAGGCACACGTTTCATTTCATAGTGAGCCAGGGTGAATTTGTCCTGTTTTATTTCAGTAGATTAGCTGTCTCAAATTTCTGGGAAGGAACCTGAAATCCACAGAATTGGATTTTAAAAATAAAGGATCCTCTGACAATAAATGAAGCAATTTGTTACATATTCCACAAAGTAGTTTTAAAAGTCTTAAAAGAGTTTAAAGAACTCTAATGAGATAGTATGGGAAAGGAAAAAAATTACCCCCATGCATAACACTGAAAAGAAGGGGGGAGTATTTATCAGAAGGGAAAATGGTCCAATAGAAAATATTTTGATAACATGGGCAAAATACATCTAATAGTTCTATACTCTGAATTATTTCCTTAAGTGATGGAATTTTGCCCACATATTGACAGCTTCTCTAAGGTAACAATTATTTTTTATTTTAAACAATAACAAACTCTTATCAACCTACCTGACTGTCCATAATATTACTTGAACTCCAGTCAGTGCCGAGGATGACCTGCTGTATGTCAGAATAAATGGAACTGAGTGTTATCGTTTTCCTACAAGTGTGAGCGTATCCCTGAAGCTTTCTGTTTGGTCAGCTGGTTTTCCCCCAGCACATGAAATGGAACCTATTTGCTAGCCCTGCTGTAACACGTGTTGTCTCAAAGCTCCACCAATAAACCATTCCTGCTTATGGCAAGTCAGAAGGAAACTTCGAGGCCACCAGCACACTGTGGGCCTCCCCTCAATGGTCTCTCAAGGAACTTCCAAGTCCCTCTCTACCGACCCTGCTCTAGTCATGTTTAGCACCTGCTTGGATCTGGAGGCAGCTGAGTTTGAGATTTCCAAATTTATTTAAGCAAGCAAAAATATGTGAGAAATATTTTGCGAATTATCACAATGAGGACAGTAGACACGGAGATAAGACCTGGGAGCACGTGGAGGAGGGCCGTTTGCTGCCATGACAGTGCAAGAGGCCCGGAGGAGCTGAAAAGCCCCACAAGAAAATCTAAAGCAAAAGTGCCAAAGGCAAGGCTACTGGGCGCCAGGGGCTCAGCTCTGGCCGCGCGGGGAGGCGCTCTGCAGCTGCAGACAGGTTGTGCAGGCTCGCTTCCAACGCTTCCTCCTAAGTCAGCACACATGGGCTTTAGATCTCAAAAAGAGTTGTTTAACGTGAAGCGCCCAGCCTGTTTTGTCTTCCAGACGGAAAGTATAGTGTCAGCCACCAGTGACGGACTGGGCGCTTAACATGTTAAAAAATGAATACTACCTGGACTCCCACCCAGAATGACTGAATAGAAGCCTCTGGGGGCGGGGCCTGGCTTTTTAAAAGCTCCCCATTCCACTCCAAGTGCAGCCCCACTGAGAACCCCCGCACGGGAAGGTCAGAATACCGAGAGCTGCCAGGTGGCGGAGTGACTACCAGGACAGGTAGGAAGAGGGCCCGGCAGTAAGTGGTGGGCAGCAGCAGATGGTCTGCCGGGTTCCTGTACAACAGGCCACAAACACCCTTTTCTAGTCAAGACCGCCTGGAATGTGTCTCGTGTACGATTCATGGTTGTCTTGCCTTCGTAGGCAGAGGAAGCTGAGTGATAAGAAGCTGATAGATGACAGATTCTAAGTTTCATCTTTAGCAAAGATGAAGGAGACTGTGCAGTGGAGCTAGGGTTAGGGCTCTGGAGTTAGACAGACCGGGCTTGAGTCCAGGGTTGTCGCTTGGTGAACTATATAGGTGAGTCGACGCCTCCCCATACAATGGAGTGATCCTACTGTAAACTAGAAGGGATGATCGTGCCACCATATAGTGGCTGTTTAGAACCAACGGTTATCTCATTTACCCCATTTATCTCATCAAATTGGTCCCTGGTACCCAGTGAGGGTTCATGGACATTAGCTATTCTGAGACAACAAATAATCAGCATCAGATAAATCCCAAGCAGCAAGTCTTATCTCAGAATGACCTTTCCACAGGTATTCAAGCAGTTCTAGCTTCTTCTGCAGGAAGTTATGGTAGAGCAGAGACATCACAAAGACAAGAGGCTGTGTCAAACTTAGAGCAGGAGCAAGGCAGGCAGCTCACTTAAAACAAAGGGTTGGTTGTGGTAACGCTGCGTGGGCTGGAGGCCACCAAGGACACAGGCACACAATACACAGAAACTTAGAGAACGAGTGTGGTGAGCTGACAAAACCCTGCATCAAAGGATCAATGTGTCCCGCGGCTGTGTTCACGCTGCCGGTGAAGAGGCTGTAAAAACGCCAGTGCTGGGTGCTCAGGTGCGCTCAGAGAGGGAGGGCCTCAAGACCTCGAGATAGAAACCATCTCAGGATGGACCTGCTACAATATACTAAGATCTCCACTCACTCAGCCGTACTCGGGGAGCTCTCATTGAATGTCGAGAACTGGGGAGGAAGGAGAAATATGAGCCACAGTCCCATCCTTGGGGAGCTGATGGGAAAGGCAGGGATGTAAACCACCAACTTCTTCAGAGTGCCGGGAGCAGAGACAAGAGCCATGCGCTGTGTGGCCAGGAACGGCTTCACAGGGGAGCAGTCCGAGCAGATGTCAGATAAGACAGACACAGCCAAAGAGCACACGGCAGGGGACCTGGAGGGGTCCTGCACTGGGGAACAGAATAGGGGGTGTGGGACCGGCTGAAAGGCACTGCCTGCTAAGGACTGGGAGGCAGTGGGGAGCCACTGACGGTTTCTCCACAATGGAGTGGCAGATCTGAAACTCAGATCTGAACTTCAGAATGGCAGTTCTGGTAGCAGAGTCAGAATGGAGGCAGGGAGAATACCTCGGGGCAAGTAGGGTGTGCTCTGCAGCTATCCATGGGACAGGTAAGAACAGACTCACAACCTGATCCTGGCCAATAAGGACTTACCACTATTGTAACAGAAATAGTGTGGCAGAACCACTGGCGATAAACTATCAACTTAAAAAACATTTTAGAAAGTTCAAAAAATTCATAAAATAAGGAGCTCTCTCTCTGGTCAAAAGATAAGTCATAAAAAGAAATTTAAGCAGTACTTTGCATTTGCATATTCTTCTCTTATGAAAGTATTTCACATATTTTACTTTGTACTCTTATGGGGAAACTGTTATTACCCCTATTTCATAGGAGTGGAAACTGAGGCAGGCATCCATTAAATAAAATACATACAGCCCTGGTTGCTGTTGCTCAGTGGTTAGAGTGTCGGCCCAAGCACTGAAGGCTCACAGGTTTGATTCCCTGTCAAGGGCACATACCTGGGCTGCGGGTTCGCTCCCTACCCCTAGTCAGGGTGTGTGCAAGAGATAACCAGTCAATGTGTCTCTCTCACATTGAGGTTTCTCTCTCTCTCCCTCCCTCCCTTCTACTCTCTCTGAAAAGCAATGGAAAAAAAATATCCTCTAGTGAAGATTTCACACACACAAACACACACACACACACACACACACACACACACACACACACACACAGTCTTTGGGCCCTCAGAATGAGAACAATTTCAAAATTTCAAAATCAATGACCAAGCCTGAGTCTTTCTTAATTTTCATGCTAGATGCTGGTCCTAGCTCCATTACAAACTAATCTTATGATCTAAAAATACATATAGCTGGGCCTTTCAGCACCTCACTTTTATATTTGCATCAAGAATCTCACACAACTTTTAAAAGACCACAATAAGACAGCAAACAAAAGAATATTTTAAAACCTTCAAAACTGTGCTTTGCCAACAACAATAAACATTACCTATTCTTTTTTAAAAATATATTTTTATTGATTTCAGAGAGGAAAGGAGAAGAGATAGAAACATCAATAATGAGAACCATCAACGGGTTGCCTCCTGCACGCCCCGTACTGGGGATCAAGTCCACAACCAGGGGAATGTGCTCTGACCAGGAATCAAACCTTGACCTCCTGGTTCATAGGTCGACACTCAACCACTGAACCACACCAGCCGGGGAGCATTACCTATACTTAAAAAGCATATAATGCTGAGAAATTGGGTAAGTGTGGACCTTTGGTTTCTACAAGGAATACACGTCACAGATGTAGCCCAGAAAGTTTTATGATTAGGGTGATGCACTAAATTAAGGGAAAACTGGGGTGAGGCTGCTTTAAGGGATGCTGGGTGGATTCTGGGCGGAGAACACCATAAATCTTCACTTGCCCTTTTTTAAAGGTCAAAGAAAAGTGTTCCAACACCACAGCTTGGTGGCTGAGAGGACGCTGCAGACGACTCAAAATAGAAAATTCACCTTTTTTAAACGAGGCTTTGACTCAAAAGGACACTGAGAGTAATGCAATAACTGAGTGCGGCCGCGCAGCCCATCACCAGGCTCAACCACAGGCTGCTATCTGGCGTGCTTCACCGCTAACCTTTCACTCGGTTGGTCATTAAGGAAGCATGCGTGGGTTCCCTTCCATGAGCCATCACAAGTAAGAGATGTGGCCCTGTGCGGACAGAGCTCGAGGGCTGTCGAGGAAAATAAGGGCTCACACTCCCTCGGACAGGATCCCAACGGCCCTCTGGGAGGAGGGGGTGGCGTCACCAGCATCCCAGCTAACGCTTGCTGAGCTCTACCATGTGCTTGGCACTGCTCTAGGTGCTCTGCAAGGATCCATTCCTCTAAAGCTCACAATAACTCCATGGGGTATGTATTACTGTCTCCACATTACAGATGAGAACATCGAGGCACAGAGAAGTTTATTTGTTGTCAGCTAGGCTCTGAATCTGAGCAGTGTGTCCAGACATCCTGTTAACTTCTATGTTCAGGTGCTTCACACATTTTAACTCACTTAATCCTGAAGATAACCAGGAGACCGACAGTATTACACCCACTTTAGAGATGAGAAACCTAGGCATAAAAAAATTAACTAACTTGCCAGTGGTTACAGAGATGACAGGAGGGCATCAATGCAGAGCCAGGATACCAGAAAGGTTCTCTGAAACTGGTGATGGCTTTTGAGACCTAAGAGATAAGGTGCAGTTAGAAGCATGCAGGTTGGCTAGCAGAAGGGTGCATTAAGGCAGTGAGGGAGGGCAAAGGTGAGAGAGAGCAGAAGAATGGACACAGGTGATCTGCCAGGGGAAGAAGCCCCCCCCCCCAAGCCCCCACCCACCACCTCCCCGCTCAGGTGCATGGGCCTGTTGAAGTCTGCGAGCAAAGGAAGGGAACTGAGGGCAACCTGGCAGCACTCTGCCCCTGACCATGGGCATCAGGCAGGGGTCCTCAACCACAGGGAGGCAGGGACTGAGAAAAGCTCTCTTGATGCAGTCACAAGTCCTACTGCACAGTGTGAGGGTAAGGCACAGAGAACTGAGATAAACACACCTGCCAGAGAGAGAGTTTTAATCCTGCCTCAAAGAAACTGAAGCCTGTGGTGAACTGAAGGTACCAAAAGTAACCATGAAGCCCAGACTCACTCACCAACATGCTTGGGCTAGATGGACTGGAGTCCTCACACAAGCAGCCTGGCAGAGAAAAGGCATGTTGCTCAGTTTCTGCAAACTTACCTTGGGAGATGGGGCAAAACAACAGAAAACACGAGGCCTTTTCAAGACAGAATGCAGTCAACAGAACTAAATCCAAAGAGAGGCAAGATGTTGAAATTACCTTGCAGAGACTTTCAAACAGCCATGATAAAATATGTGAAAGGAGCCAGTGGAAAATGTGGACAGAATGCAGTAGAGGGATTTCAGCAGTTTTGGAAATTGAAACAAATTATCTACACTAAAATACGAAAAGAAAATGTACAGTAAAAAATGAAAACTTAGTAATAGTGATAAGCAGTAACAAAAGCAAAAAAACATGAAAATATTCACAGCACAATTTCCTGAGATATTAACAGCAGTAAACTGATTCATGTTCTCGCATTCTCTCCTTTGTTTGTCCCCTGAGAGACGCATGAGATCATACAGGCATCAGCATGAAAAGGTTGTCAGGTTGAGAAGTGAACTGTTCAAGATGGGAAAGAAACGTTCACAAACCGAGTGTGACTGCATATTGTATGTGAATTAGAGAGCCAGGGGGAAGAGAGAGAGAGAACGTGGACAGAAGAAATATTGAAGAATCGATGGCTGAGATGTTCCCAAAATTAATGAACAATATCAACTCACTGACCGAAACTCAGAACTCTAAGCAGGATAAACACACACACAAAAACACCTAAGAAGATCAAGGTCAAACTGCTAAAAAACAGACATAAAAATATATATATTAAAAGCAGATGGGGGGGGGTATTTCACATACGAGGGGGCAACAGTAGAAATGATAGCTGGCTTATCCTCAGGGATACAAGACCAGATGACAATGGAATGGCATCTTTAAAGTGCTGAAAGAAAAAATAGCCAACCTACAATCTTACATTAAATGAAAATATTCCTCAAATATGAAGGCAAGCCAGGCCGGTGTGGCTCAGTGGTTGAGTGTTGATATATGAACCAGGAGGTCATGGTTTGATTCCCGGTTGGGACACAGGCTCAATCCCCAGTAGGAGGCATGCAGGAGGCAGCCGATCAATGATTCTCTCTCATCATTGATGTCTCTATCTCTCTCTTCCTCTCCCTTCCTCTCTAAAATCAATTTTAAAAATATTTTTTAAAAAGATTAAGGCAAAAGAATGACATTTTTGGAGAGACAAAGTTGAAAAGAATTTCACCCCCTAAAGATCTCACTACAATATGGTAGTGGGGAGCAGGAGGGAAATGGGAAAAAAACGAGGCATAGGACATCTATGCTGAACCAGTTTGGGGTGGGGAGACCTCTTAGGGAAGAGTGGCAAATAGCTTTACTTCCCATGCCAACTCTGATTAGTCACGACTGCTGCAGCCCTGGTCAGAGAAGGCTGGAGACTGCACCCAAGTCCCTGGGAGAGAGAGCCAGACAGACGGACATGGCAGAGAGCGGCAGAAAGACGTCCCAGTCATTCTAACTGTAGACATTTTTTGCCCCACTAAATGTCATTCTTAAATTTCACTGTGCAGGCAGATTTGGCACAATAAAGAGTTTGAGATTTTATCTACTTTCTAGGAAAGTATTAGGGTACTTGGGAGGTAAAGGAAAAGTCCGAGCTGCAAGCCTGCTGTACAGCTGACAGCTAACTATTTCTCAGCCTCGGCACTATGCATTGACATTCTGGTCACCCAGTGATAACCACCAGAAATGTCTAGAGATACTGCCAAATCAAGCGTGGGTGTGTGTGTGGGGGGGGGCTTCAAAATTCCCCTAGTTACTAAGAACCGTTTGGTTAATGGAAAGAACCTTATGGTTGCCAAAAAAGGCACAAAGGTGGCAGTCTTTCTGGGTGAAGATCAACATAACACAGTGATTTTTAACTTTTTTCATCTCATGGCACATAAACTAATTACTAAAATTCTGCAGCACACCAAAAATGTTTTGCCAATCTGACCCCAAAAATAGGTATAATTTTGAGTTATTCACACTGGACAGCTATGTTGTATAGGCTGTTGTCATTTTTTATTTTTTATTTTTTATTTTACAATCTAAGGGAAAAGAGGTCAGTGCCCCTGACTAAATTAGTCTGGTATTGCAGGTTCTAAAATTTGTGTGGCATACCGGTTGAAGATCACTGACATAATGTAGTCATGTTAATGGGATGGGAGATTTAGAGCAAGAGAAAGGCTCCTCCTCTGACTCTGTAACAACCTAGTAAACAACTCTTCTTTGTTTTATTAGTGTTACTAGAGGCCCAGTGCATGAAATTCGTGCTCGGGGGGTGGAGGGGGTGGGGGGGGAGTCCCTCAGCCCAGCCTGCGCCCTCAGGGGATGTCTGACTGCCGGTTTAGGCCCGATCCCCACATTGGACATCCCTCTTGCAATCCGGGACGCTGCATGCATCACTGACCATACCTTTCATACAGGTGAAACACATCTTGCTGTTGTATGGGCAGCTACATTTTTTTGCGCTGATTATAAAAAGTAGTACATAACATGATCCTTCTGAGGGCAGTAGTGCCATTTCCCCCATCTTACGGGTGGAAAAACTAAGGCAGAGAGAAGTTAAGTAATTGATTTTGTCACACAGTTATAAGTGTTAGAATCAGGGCTGACCACAAAATGTGCAAGCCAGAGTCCATGCATGTCATCGCTGCATCATCCTGTTTTTTTGTGTTAGAGTAGCCTTGCCAGGTTTTAATTTTTAAATCTAAGACACTGTTCCCAATAGATAGGGTAGGGTCCCTAGGCCTGGATGGCGATCAGGGCCAATCTGTGGGGCAACCGGCGGGCAGGGGGATCAGGCGGCCCCCACTGGCACCTGCCTTGGTTGGTGGCCTGGCGACGCCCGCTGGCCAGCTCTGCCCCTCAATTGTTGCTGCCAGTTGCCTCCCTCTGGCAGGGGGGGTGCAGACACTCAACACAGGAGCTGCCCCCAACCAGAGACAGCTCCTGCGTTGAGCGTCTGCCCCCTGGTGGTCAGTGCATGTCACAGCAACCGGTTGTTCTGCCAGTCGTTCAGCTGTTCCTTCGGTTTGCATACTACAGCTTTATTATATAGGATTTCTGAGGGAGTCCTATCCCCTGGGAAATGAAAGAACACAGAAACTCGCTTTACTCCCTTCCCTCCCCCCTAAAACGTTTTATTAACTGGTGACAGTATTACATAGTTTTGAATTTCCAAGAACTCTGTATCTTTCCTTGGGAGCCTGCTTTTTAATTTTGATGCAATAGCCTTTCTGAAGATTTTCCTTACATCCTACTGTCCTGCCTTCAACAATAAATGAACAAGGAAAACGGCACTTGCTTTACTCGTCACGGAGCTACTCCTCAATAAGACCTCTTCTGAACAGCTTTCTGCACATTTCTTAATTTCCAAGAATTTTTAAGCATATCTTTTCTAACATTTAAATTTTTAGATTATAATGGGGGAGAAGGAGTAAGCACAGCATCCAGCCCACCTCTTAAACCAGACTGCCTCCCATAATGCCCTCAGTTCCTCCCTCATCAGAGAACTGTCCTGCCATGAACAATCTCAGGAACTGATGGCAGACAACAGTGCAATCCTGTGCTGTAACAGGTTGCTATGCTAGTTGTGCTAAGAACTTATCAAAAATTTCAAACTATGAAATCCATCAATACCGTGGCAGGAGGAGAGTGCTCGGAAAGGAGCATTTTAAGCAGGCATAGGAATTTCTACTGCATTACTGGGCAACCTAGTACTTCATCATATCTGGATGTGGGTCAAACAGGATGCTGGTCTCTTCTTCTTGTCACAAATTCTCTTTATTAGCAAGGCCATCTCATACATGCCTATCTCCTTGGCCATCCATGATCCTGAAAGCAGAACAGGAGGATACCCAGAAAACCCTGAGTTCAGAATTTGTAGGCACATCTGAGGTAACCCTTGTAGGTGGGTGAACTGGCTAAGAGGGAGAGCCTGGAGCAATGTTGCTGGGGCTCAAAGCCCAGTCCATCTAAAAGCTGTTTAACTATGAGCAGGTTACTTAACATCTCTGTGCCTCTATCTCCCACCTGGAAAAATAGAAATATTAAGAGTTTCTGATTTATAAAGTCAGAAGGACTAAAAGAGAGATATATGCAATGTGCTAGTTGCTAGAAAGCTCAGAACATGGTTTCTCTTGTTATGACGTGGTAGGTAAGAGTACAGACTCTGGAGGCAGACTTACTAGCTCTGTGACCTCAGATGTGCCTGTTTTCTCACCTGGAAAAAGGGGGCAGGACCGATTTTGCTGGCACCTGGAAGAGTGCCTGGCACACAGTAAGCACCCAAATAAATGTAAGCTGTCATTATGACAACTGTTTTGGGAGCAGGGTCTTTCTGGCAGCTGTGTGGGAGATGCGTGGAGGTCAGGGACACTGAGGAGAACATTAAGACACTTCTAAGCATGAGACCCAAGTAGGAAAGGAGGAGGCCACCCACCAAATGAGAAAGCAGTGAGTAAGTGGAGGGACAGAGCTATTACTAAGGTACAATGAACAGGAGCACGTGACATGGTATGGGTGGGAGTGAGATCAAAGAGCCTGGAAGGGTCACCAAGTTTCCAACTTGAGTAACTGACTAGACCAGTGATGGTGAACCTTTTGAGCTCGGCGCGTCAGCATTTTGAAAAACCCTAACTTAACTCTGGTGCCGTGTCACATATAGAAATTTTTTGATATTTGCAACCATAATAAAACAAAGACTTATATTTTTGATATTTATTTTATATATTTAAATGCCATTTAACAAAGAAAAATCAACCAAAAAAATGTGTTCGCGTGTCACCTCTGACATGCGTGTCATAGGTTCACCATCACTGGACTAGACAATAGGTTCTTCACCTGGAGAGAAAATCAGGAGGATTTGAGGATGAGCCAAAGAGGTCAGCTCCAGAAATGCTGAGCTGAAAGGGCCTGCTGACCACACACTCAGGCAGAGATGCCCTGGTGGGTGTGGCTGTGTGCCTCTGCAGCATCACAAAGGCACTGGACGGGAGATGCGGAGCGTGCCGTGGGCAGCAGCAGACAGGGCACTGGACGGGAGATGCGGAGCATGCCGTGGGCAGCAGCAGACAGGGCACTGGACGGGAGATGTGGAGCGTGCCGTGGGCAGCAGCAGACAGGGCACTGGACGGGAAATGCAGAGCGTGCCGTGGGCAGCAGCAGACAGGGCACTGGACGGGAGATGCGGAGCGTGCTGTGGGCAGCAGCAGACAGGGCACTGGACGGGAAATGCGGAGCGTGCTGTGGGCAGCAGCAGACAGGGCACTGGACGGGAGATGCGGAGCGTGCTGTGGGCAGCAGCAGACAGGGCACTGGACGGGAGATGCGGAGCGTGCTGTGGGCAGCAGCAGCAGACAGGGCACTGGACGGGAGATGCGGAGCGTGCTGTGGGCAGCAGCAGACAGGGCACTGGACGGGAAATTCAGAGCGTGCTGTGGGCAGCAGCAGCAGACACGGAATCGGGGAACTCATCAGAATGCAGGTTCTGCAGAGAAGGTGAAGGCTAAACACAGAAGTGCTGGGAACACATCCGATGAAGAGCCAAAGCTCTTCTGGGAACAAAGGAGGAGTCCCAGGGAGGGCAGGGAGGGCAGGAAGGGCAGAAGCGGAGCGTGGTATCAGTGAAGCAAGGACCAGCGACTGACTGGACAGGAAAATGTGAGAATGGCTGTCGGAACCAAGATGCAGGGCGTGGATGGAGAGGGAGGAAGAAGCAAGGTCACATGAAGAGAGAAGAAAGCTAAGAAAAAACCTTAGTGTGCTGGGCATTGAAGCAGAAAGAGCCAGTGGAGGAGGAAGACTGACAATGAAGGAGAGCTGGGGCACTGGCATTGCGGGGGGGAGGGGGGGGGCGGCACACACACAAGCGGGAAGCCACGATGACCATGAAGACTGGTACACTGGAGCGGAGTGGGAAATGGGGCAGCATCCAGTTTTCTCGGGAAATGAGGAGAGTGGGTGTGTCTGGAGAGGGTGGAGTAGGTCTGAGAAGTAAAAGTCTGGCAAAGGCACTTAGGAAAATGGGAGGGGAAACCAGCCAAGGACTGGAAGGCGTAGTAAAAGCCCAGCTGAGCTTGGAGGCTGCAAAATTTTGGCGGTGCTAACCTTCAAAACTGGATGGTCTCTCCGGGCCACACCCTACACCCCAGGTACAGGAGTGAAGAAGCCAAAACAATACACGAGTCAGGCCACTGTTGTGAGAAGAAGGCCCGCCGGACAGAGCTCTGGAAGTGATGTCCAGCAGAGACTGCCTGCCTGAGGCCCCATGGAAGGGGACTGGCTGGACAAAGGGCAGGAGAAACTGTTTGGGAAAGAGGAATCTGAAAGGGTAAGAGATGGTGGACGAATTAGGGTTCAGATTTTAGAAGTGTCTTAAGACACAACGGCCAACATCTCCCCGGTAAAGATGCCATTCCCCAGCAGTATGTCACACAGCGTTTCTCCCCTCTCCCAAGGCAGCAACATATCACTGAACTGTGCCAATCTGGTAAGTGAAAAGAAGTCTCAAGCTTTGTGCTTCACTTGCTTGTAATTTTGAAGACTCTCATACATTTACTAGTTACTGGTCTTTCATCTGTAGTCTTTCTGCTCATGATATTTGAGTGGAGTTCTTTAAACTAAGAGAGCTTTCTACTTTAAGAATACTAATCCTCTGTTGTGGCCATTCTCAACTGTTTCCAGTTAATCATTCATCATAATTTTAACGATGAATTTAATTATTGTGGGCTAAATCTATAGGCTATCTTTTTTAAAATGTATTTTTATTGATTTCAGAGAGGAAGAGGGATGGAGAAATAGAAACATCAATGATGAGAGAGAATCATTGACTGGCTGCCTTCTGCACGCCCCACAATGGGGATCAAGCCCGCAACCCAGGCATGTGCCTTGACCGGGAATCAAACCTGTGATCGACCTCCTGGTTCACAGGTTGATGCTCAACCACTGAGTCACACCGGCTGCGCTATCGGCTATCTTTTATTGCTCATTCTCTGCACTTTCATACCAGAGCATGAAATACTTTCCATATTTTCCTCTACTTATTTTACGGTTGTTGATTGTTATTCTTTGTTTTTTGGTGTTTTTTTTTGTTTGTTTTTTTTTTCAGGAAACTTCATCTGTATGCAATTTCTTTTGGCCTGTAGTGGTGAGGGGATATCTAACCTGACAATTTTCCCGTCTCTTATGATGCCTCCTTATCACACACCAGCTTCTCCCACACACCAGGCTTGTTCCGTGCGGTACCAGGAGCTGACGTGCCAGTGTGGAAGCACTGCAGGGAGATTCAGCCAAGTTCAGAGAGCGAGCTAGCCAATAGCACAGAGGGCTCAACTCCTCAGACGCAGCCCAACATGCCCTCTACTGCACCCCACAAAAGCAGTTTGTTGTTTTTAAGCCCATATCTGAAAGTTTTAAAACACAACTAACTAACTAATCACCCCCAAGCTGATTGTTAAGGAAAAGTAATTTGATGTGATCACAAAATCTCATCGAAAGCAGCAGATTTCTGCTTTTGGAGGGAGGCTCTCATACAGACGGCGAGTGTGTTTTGGAGACGAGCAGAACGCGAGCAGATGTGAGAGCACACATAGAGAGCAGTTCACAGCCTGGGAGCCATAGCTAACTAGCAGGCCCACTAACTAGCAGGCTTCTGAGTGGAACCATACTGGGTTTTCTTTCATCCTGTGCTTGTGCGTAGGCTTGGGGATGTCTGTGAAGTCCGTGAGATCATGTGCAAACGTGGGTGTGGATGATTTTCCTAAGAAGAGGGCTGTTAGAACCTCCCTCTAAATCCACAGCAGCAAGGTTTCCATGCCTGAAGACTGCTCCAGGACTCATGGACTGTATGTAATTAAGTCCACTGCCCAGGACTGCAACCACTTCTTTAGAGGTTGTGTTAACATACTGCCATTCCTCTCACCATTTCTCAACGTTCTCTTCTAATTCCTTCCTCATTCAAGGGCAATGCCATCATTTTCTCCATTCCGTTCCGGTACAGTTGGACTACTACAAATTCAGCACTCTGCCTTTAAGATCACCTGCCAATTTTATGACTAAGACACAATAAAGGCTCAAATATCAGACATACCAAAAAGTGTGTAGCTCAAAAAAGGTGAGGAAAAATATTTGCAGATTTCCACCGGGAACTATTCAGATTAGGACATTTGCATTTTAGCAGGACAAGCCTTCCTCACCGTGTTTCTGGAATGTCCAATGGGGGTGCAGTTGTATGGCCTTTATACAATGATGCTATAAACAATTCGACAGCCATACCTCATGTCATGGAGTCTAAACAAGTAAATAGGGTTGAAAAAGAAATCTCTGAAGTGACAGAAGAAAAGGAAGCATAACAAAGATAATGTATATACAGAAAAGCCAAAGAAGTAACAAAATTACCAACTGCAGCTACATAAGGTAAAGGTATAAAGTAAACAAGTATGTATACAAACATTAATATCGCCCGTGTTTACCAGCTAAACTAATCAGGCCCAATTCTCAACAACAACAACAACAACAAAATACTCTGGACGCACACAAAAGCACATGTAAGGAGACGTGCCGTGCTTGAGTTGCAAAAGTATCATAAATTCTCCCCACAGGTTAGTTCACAAATTTACCAGACCATAATTCCTGGGTTTTAGTTATTTTTATATCCTCTGTCCTAATCCATATCGGCACCCAATAAGTATTGGAATAAATGAGCTCCAAACCAAATTCCTAAATGAATTTTTCAGGAACTAGAAAAGAAGTGGTACCAAAATTCATATTTATACAAAATAAGAGAGAATAACTGAAAAAGAAAAGCTGAAGGAGACCAGTTCTACCACATTTAAAACACATTACAGATCAACAGTGCACAAATGCACACACACCCAAAGTCATACATCCGTGGGAGAAAAAGCCCGACAAAAAAAGTAGATACAAGAAATTACATGTTTAAAAAAGAGAAGCACTGCCCGCTGGTGTGGCTCAGCCGTTCAGCATCAACCCAGAAGCCAAAAGGTCATTCACTGTTTGGACTCCTGGTCAGGGCATATGCTGGGGCTGTGAGCTCGATCCCCAGTAGGAGGCATGCAGGAGGCAGCTGATCGATGATATTCCTCTCTCATAGATGTTTCTATCTCTTTATCGCTCTTCCTTCCTCTCTCTCTGTAAAAATTAATAAAAACATATTTTAAAAAAATAAGAGATAAAAAGAAGCATTACAAAATAATGGAAGAGTGAAGAATATTGTTACCTATTTCTAACACCAACCATAACCGGAATCTCCTCAGCTCTTTCCTCTTTCTCCCCAGCACTACGGTGTTGAATTCTTCTCCACCTAACCTGCAACGCCACTGTCTCAGCTCGGGCTGTCAGCACCTCTTCCTCCGCCCCTGCAATAGCTTCCTAACGAGGCTCCTGCCACCTTCTCTTCTCTCTCCCTCCACAATCCCAACTCCACCTGCCACCAGAGTTGTCTTCCTAAAGCACCAACTTCATTCTCAACCTTCTGTATATAAGAATCCCCCAAATTCTACTGCGGTGGTCTTCAAACCATGATCCCCCTCAGAACTGGAACCGAAGCTTTTTAAATAACGGTCTTCCACAGGTGACAGCCAAAGCCAATCCATACTGCCTGTCTCCAAAAGTTGTTCACAGTCATGGGTGGTCATATTGAGTCCTGCCATCTTGGGGTTGTATGGGGAATATTAATAATCCTAGCACATCCAAAAATGCAAAAGCAGTGAGAATACGGAAAGGCTATAAGAGGAGATGAACAAGTATAATGAAAAGTAAAAGCCACACTGTGAGAAATGCTTACTCAGTAAATTTTCAATGTACAACAAAACTGTGTGTTTTCAGAAAAGGTGGCCATCAGTTTATTCTGGGCAAAGAAAATTGAGTATTGGTGGCTTCAAAACTTTTTAAAAATATTTTTATTGATTTTAGAAAGAGAAGAAGGGAAAGGGGGAGAGAGAGAAACATAGATGTCACATCATAACATCAATCGCCCCCGCCGGGCATTGAATCCGCAATCCAGGCTTGTGGCCCAACAGGGACTCAGTCAGGCAAACTTTTGGTGCAGAGGATGGTACCCAACCCACTGAGCCACACAGGTCAGGGCAAAGCTTTTGTGGTTGTTGTTAATCCTCACCTGAGGATAAGAGAGAAGAAAAAGAAAAGTTGAAGGAGACCAGTTCTACCACATTTAAAACATGCTACAGGTCAACAGTGTGGTACTGGTGCACAAATGCACACACCCCCGAAGTCATACATCCGTGGGAGAAAAAGCCCGACAAAAAAAGTAGATACAAGAAATTACATGTTTCCATTGATTTTAAGAGAGAGTGGAAAGGAGGGGGAGAGACAGAGAGAAAGAAACATCAATGTGAGAGAGACACATCAATTGGCTGCCTCCTGCACGCATCCCAACCAGGGCCGGGGATGGAGCCTGCCCTTGACCAGAATCAAACCCAGGACCCTTCAGTCCACGGGCCGATCAATGATCTATCCACTGAGCCACACTGGCTAGGGCAGGGCAAAACTTTTTAAACCTTTGAAGAACTTACTCCTTCTATTGGATGGAAATGCACCCAGGAAATTGTGAATTTAAATACCACAGTCTCTGAGTTTGAGGACACATGGATCAATACATGGCCACTCACTACCTAATAAATTTGAAATGTGTTGGATAGTTTTTCTACTGTTAAGAATCAGATACGATTGTCTTTTTCCAATTTATTGAACAAAAACATTAAGTTAAAAGATGAAATTTTTAGTGTGTTAGGTTTCCCTTATTTTCCTTCCCTCTTCAATGCTCCATCACACATACCTCTCCTTGCCTGTTATCAAGATTGCTCCAGTGGCACATGGCAGGGAAGCCTTCCCTGCACCCCAAGCACATCTCAGAGACCCCAGTCCTGGGCCCATGCTCCCTGATCCGAGCACTCCCCTTGTCTAGGGAAGCAGAAATAGTTGGGTGTCTTTCCCCAAGGTACAGCTGGGCATGGGTTCAAGTGGCCACTCTAGCCCATGCCTCTGAAAGGATCCAATGACCAGGTGAAATCCAAGCTGGTAGATTTATAACTGTTCACACTGACAGGTGGCAAGTAGCTGGTAGTGGCTTAGAAAAAATTCCGTGCCGTTCTAAATATGTATTTACTCACATATCTATCTGTATTCATTTGAGCACCTGCTAGGTCTACAATTTATGATTTAAACTCTCTAGGAGGAATAAATTTGACTAATCCATGTGGAAGAACATTGAGAAACTAGAGAAGAAATGCTAATAAAACATTAAAGGAGAGATCAAGTTGACTACTAGACCCAAAGGTAACTCTGATAAGGAAGACACCTAAGAAGAACTGTGGGAAAGGGGAGGAAGGGAGAAACACCTTAGGACTGATTAATCAAAAAGAAGTAGCCAATGCAAATAATCAATAAGCTGTAATTAAGTAATATAACCAGACACAGGAAACAAGTCTTACAACCTAGAGGACTCAGATGAACTGAATAGCGTTCTCCTAGCACTTGCTGCAAGGAGGCTGTACCTAGTCAAGAGCAGTTTCTTACATAAATCTCAGGGTCAGATTGTCAACAGAATCCGCGCTGCCTGTGGAAACGTGTATCAAACCTGCACTGGGTCCTAAATGGACTCCCTCAAGATTCCTCACTGCATTCATTAAGTGATGTCTCCGAGAACAAAAATATTCAAGACATGGATTTAACATTTCATTATTAATACCTAAGGTTTGCTAAAATAGGTACACTGGCCCTATTCAAATTACGTTTGTATGTCTGCTTCCCATTCAAGTTCCCAGAAATTGGTTATATTTTTACCCTCAGCCCCTAGAATTTGACAGGTTCCCAAAAGACAACTGTTGAACTGAATTGGTAATTGATCAATGAAAGTGACAACTGAACATTATCAATTAAATTAGCAAATGATACATACCAAAAACTCACATAAGGAAATACAAGTAAAGGGGCACGCTCATTTCAACCTGCTGAAACAGGACACTCATGCCACCATACATGACGTGCGTGGCAGTGGGGCCTCACCCGCTTCACTGTACATGGGATGATAGTACCCCCCACCCCCACCCCCCTCACCCGCTGCAGAGGCAATTTGACAAAACTCTGATACATAAATATCAACTTCTTACAAATGTAGCAATTCTAAACTCCAGAGATTTCATAAGAAGAAGAAAATCATTTAGAGCTGTAATTATCAATGGCTGTGCCACAAGCATTTTTAAAGCATGCAATACCTATCTAGTCAGGGGCAATACCTATTTAGTCAGGGCACTGAACTCTTTTCCCTTACATTGTCAAATAAAAAAATGACAACAGCCAACACAACAATAGCCATCCAGTATGAGTGAATCAAAATTATACTTACCTTGTGTCAGATCGGCAAAATACTAGTATATACTACTAGAGGCCTGGTGCACGAAAATTGGTGCACTGGTGGGGGGAGGGGGTGGGTCCCCTCAGCCCGGCCTGAGCCCTCTCATAGTCCAGGGGTCCTCAGGGGATGTCCTCTGAGCAGCGGGGAGCGGGCCTAAGCCACAGTCTGGCCTCCCTCTGCAGGAGGTGAGGACAGGGGATCAGGGGACAGCGCCGCCCCCATCACCCCACCATTGCTGCCAGGCCTCTCTGCAGAAGGCAACCAGACGGGCCATCAGGGGACAATACCAGGGCCCCCCCATTGCTGCTCTGCCGCCGCTGGCTGCCACCCCCACCCCCCGCCAACTGGTCATTCCGCCATTTGGTTGATTTGCATATTATGCTTTTATTATATAGCAGTGGTTCTCAACCTGTGAGTCGCGACCCCTTTGGGGGTCAAACGACCCTTTCACAGGGGTCGCCTAAGACCATTGGAAAACACATATATAATTACATATTTTTTTGTGATTAATCACTATGCTTTAATTATGTTCAATTTGTACCAATGAAATAGGGGGTCACCACAACATGAGGAACTGTATTAAAGGGTCGCGGCATTAGGAAGGTTGAGAACCACTGTTATATAGGATTCTTTGGTGTGCTGCAGAATTTTAGTAATTAGTTTATGTGCCATAAGTTTTAAAAAAGGTTGAAAATTGCTGATTTAGAGGGGAACATACAGTCACTGTTACAAATACTCCACTCTGCCACTGCAGTGCATGGCTGTGTGCCCATAACCTTGCCCACTAAACAGACAATGGGTGGGATTGGGCCTGAAGGCCATAGACTAGGTAAGTAGGGCTAACTCAAGGATGTAGTTCATGAGCTGAATTTCAGCAGGACATACAAAGTGGACACGTTCAAGATAAAGATCTAGAAATGCAGATGCCAGGGCTAGAGGCATAAAGGTGAGAGTCATCCACCAGGGGTGGCATTGAGGGGTTGAGACCACCCAGGGGAATGATCTGAGAAGGGAGGAGACGCAGAATATTCCCCACCTAAATCCAGAGCAGACACACAATGTCACCTGGAATCACTACGGCCCTGAAAGGGTAGGAACACTATAATCCAGCGGTCGCCAACTGGTGGTCCGAGGACCACTGGTGGTCCGTGAGGTCCAAAAGGTTGGCGACCACTGCTATAATCTAATCTCCCTAACTCAAACTTACTTTTTAAAATTTTTTTAAAAACCTTTATCGTTGAAAGTATTACATATGTCCCTTTTTTTCTCCCATTGACCCCTTCTAGCTCGACCTGTCCCCACACCTCCCACTCCCCCTCAGGCCTCCACCACCCTATTGTCTGTGTCCATGGGTTATCATATATTCATACAAGTTCTTTGCTTGATCTCTTCCCACCCACCACTCACCTCCGCCTTCACCTTCCCTCTGAGATTACACAAACTTTTTAAAAAGAGGTTCCTATTTTAACTTAGAGCTTTCATTCCCTTTTCCAAGATAAATAATTTAAAGTTTCAAATTCATAGATGAAAAAAGAAAACTTCCCACTCGTTTTACAGAACTAAAAAAAATACTAATAAGCTAGAAAATAAAGCAATTCTAAAGTATCTATTAACTCTTCTATGGTCTATTTTTAAAATATATTTTTATTGATTTCAGAGATATGAGAGAGGAAGAGAGAGAGTAGAAACATCAATGATGAGAGAGACTCCTGCACACCCCCTTCTGGGGATCAAGCCCCCAACCCGGGCATGTGCCCTGATGGGGAATCAAACTGTAAACTCCCGGTTCATAGGTTGACACTCAACCACTGAGCACACTGGCCAGGCTATGGTCTATTTTTATTATGAAATATTTTACACTAAAAAATATATATCAGTCCTAGCCAGTTTGGCACAGTGGATAGAGCCCTGGGACTGAAGGGTCCCAGGTTCGATTCCAGTCAAGGGCACATACCTTGGTTGTAGGTTCCTTGGCCCTGGCCAGGGTGTGTGCACGAGGCAACCAATAGATGTGTCTCTCTCACATCGATTTTTCTCTGTCTCTCCCTCTTCCTTCCACTCTCTAAAAATCAATGGAAAAATATCCCTAGGTGAGGATTAATCAATCAATCAATAAATAAATAAATAAAAATGGCTGAGGACATCCTTGGGAGCAAAATGAAACAGCAGCGTAAGTGACGAATGAAGAATGTTACTGAAGTCAGGAGATGGCTTGTGAGGTTAGACACCAGAAGGGCTGTCACGGAAGAGAGGGGACTGGTTCAACCTGGCCCAGAGGAGTGCTCTGGGATGCGCAGGGAGAAACGCATTTTGACTCAGCATCTGAGAATTCCTGCTGCCCCTATGGAACAGGCTCCCTCAGGAAGAACTGCATCTTCTCCCAGAGAAGGTCATCTGATTTCTGTGATCAGGGAGGGGTTGGCAAGGAATGTAACTGGGTTAAAACAAGCCAGACAGGGACTGGGGCAAGCGGGATGGCTGGTGCCCCAGCCAGATGGGCCAGCTGCTGGTCAGCTATTGGAGAAAGCCAGATATTTCTAGGTCTTCCAGGATTTTAGAAGCCAAATATCCAGGTTTTTGTGTGGAAACTGAATTTTTAAATATAGGCCAATGACTATAAAAAATACACACATACATACTGAATAGGTCAGAAAGAACACAGGTATCCCCAGCAAGCAAACAGTGTGAACCTTGAAAATTTGCCTATCTGGAACCTGGAAGGACTAGACCAGGGCTTCTCAATCTCAGCACTCTTGGCATTTGGGACCAGATCATTCTGGGGGGGGGGGGGCAGTCCTATGTATTGTAAGATGTTCAGCAGCATCCCTGGTCTCCACCCACTAGATGCCAGTAACAACACCCCCGCCCACCCGTCCCCCAAGAAAAACAAGTCATGACAATCAAAACCATCTCCAGACCTTGCCTTGGCGGGGGTGGGGTGGGGGGGGCATACCTGATAAGAGCTACTGTAGGAACATCAACTCCTAGCCTCCAGGATTTTATAAAAGTGTCACTCATAACTTAAACAAGTGGTTTCTCATGTAAGAGCTGCCCTGTGAAGTATGGATTTTTAGCTGCCTCGGAATCAGAGACCTGGGTTTGAACCCCCAGCTCTGTCATTCTCTAGCCTCTTTGAGTTCTGGTTTCATCATTAAGTCAGAAATAACATCACCCCTTAAGAGTTGCTTTAAAAATACAGAAATGCCCTAGTCAGTTTAGCTCAGTGGATAGAGCGTCAGCCCACGGAACGAAGGGTCACAGGTTTGATTCTGGGGCAAGGGCACATACCTTGGTTGCAGGCTCGATCCCTGGCCCCAGTCAGGACACATGCAGAAGGCAACCAATCAATGTGTCTCTCTCACACTGATGTTTCTCTCTCTGTGTGTGTCTCTCCCCTTCCCTTCCACTCTCTCTAAAAATCAATGGAAAAATATCCTCGGATAAGGATTAACAACAAAAATACAGAGAGGTGCCCAGGCAGTGTTGCTCAATGGTTGAGTGTTGACCCATGAGCTAGGAGATCACAGTTCGATTCCAGGACAGGGCACGTGACTAGGTTATGGGCTCGCTCCCCAGTAGGGGGTGTGCAGGAGGGAACCAATAGATTATTATCTCTCATCATTGATGCTTCTATCTCTCTCTTCTTCTCCCTTCCTTTCTCTGAAATCAACAAAAACATGTTTTAAAAAAGAAAATTGGTGCTTTCCCTCCAGGGAGCAAACCCATGCCACTCTCTTCTCATTCTTCACCCACAGGCATGTATCCCCTAACTTCTAAAGGACCCCATGAGACTTGCAACCGGAGGAGCAATGGCAGCAGAGCTCATACCGGGCTACCCTGACCCTGGCTCCAAGCCCCCTTTTGACCTCCCAGTGAGCCAAAGCAGCCGAGCCGAGGCTCTCCTGATGCTTCTATGCCCTTCCTTGTCTTATTGTCCTAAATATATTTTTGCTGTGGTCAACAATTCTTGCTTTCTTTTCTTAATAAATAAAAGCTAAAAATTAAAAAATTAAAAGAATACAAGGAGATAATTTATTCCAAGCACCTAGCTCAGCAGCTTATAGTGATTATCAATCCTTCCCTGGGGAAGAGGCAGCCCAGTGTCTGTGGTCAGAAGCACATGGAATCCAGTCAGAAGCTCTGGACCCCACCCACGTTGTGCCCTGGTCACCTAGGAGCTGCGTGGACTTAACAAGGCATTCTTCCTTCTTTATAAAACAGAAATGATCATCTCGGCAGGCGAGGGCCAAGCCAGGCGGTTTGCACAGAACTTAGTAAAATGGTGATGATTATTCTTATCAGATCTTTTAAAGTTTTCTGAAAAGGAAAGAACAGTTCTTTAACAGATTCAAAGAACTTAGAATGTAATAATAAGTACAGAACAAAAAATAATAACGGGGATCATTAAGTTCCAGGTCCTTCTAGACAAGCAAATGCCAACTGGTGACCCACAGGCCAAATCTGGCCCTGGATACTTTGCTTAGCCCCATACAGTGTCATATTAGTTGTTTAATTTGCATTGAATGCCATCTGATTTTCATTAAAATCCTAATTTCAGGCTTTTCTCAAAACTCCAAAAATTGTCATGCCCCTTTGGTGAGACAAGTACCATTCAGGCTCCCCCTTCCCTGCCAGCCCTCATCTCGCCTAAGTCACTTGTTGATTTTACTGGCCTGGCCCCTCTAGGCACTGGAGCTTGTGACTGGCTTATCTGAAGACAACTCATCTGGGAAAGCATTCCGGATCTCCAGACACTCCCTCCCAGCGGCTCACCAGATCATAAACCTCCTAGTCAGTCCCTGAGTCCTTTTCTCCTTGACACTCCTAGCCCATCACTAGATGTTCCTCAGCTTCCTTATCCTGGTGTACACCTTCCTGGATTCAGGGCATCGCCTCCCCCAATCACCGCCTCGTCCACTGGATTACCTACACGAAGCATTTTCAAAAGCAAAATACCTATCTTTGTAGCAGGACTACAAAAGATATGACAGGACGCCTATTGTTTGCCAGACCAGCACACCTCCTCCCCTTCTGCTGGCAATAGCACCCATGCACCCCGACTCAGTCCGTGTGATTAGAGCGGTGCTGACTCCATTCCCATTTCCAGGAAAAGGCACGTGACCAGTCAGAAACATTGGGAGTCAGTCCTGGGACTTTGGCCACAGTGACTGGGAGGAAAGTATTCCCTGTTCCCCTGGGGCTTGAACTGAGGATGATGGAAGACGGGGGTCTCCTTTGGGGACACAGCCCGTCAGAGAGGAGCCTCTGAACTCCACCCAGTCTGTAGCCATATTACTCTTGCACTCTTTGATCACATAGGAGCCAATTAATTCCTGTCTTTGCTTTAAGTACATTTAAATTGAGTTTTCTTACAACCAAAAGAGACTTATCAATACAAGATAAAATTGAAAAAAATGCTTGAAAATGAAGGAAGGGGGGCTCTGCTCAAATCCCCCCCACCTCCATTTTTTGTTCCCTCTCCTTCATCCAGTAAGAGCTGGGTTTTGCTCTGTGCCGTAGCCATCCCTCTAGCCTAAGTCACTGTACACCTACCATGAGATAAGCTTTTTCTCACAGTATATAATCACTTATTGCTTCAATTATTTCGCAAATCTATCGAGCTCCTTCAGGGCAGAAACTGTAGTTTTCACTTTCGATTCTTTAATATTTTGCACAATGGTACACAGTTTGGGCTTAAATGTCTGTTGAATAGATGGATCAACAAAAGGCAGGCGGACAACAGGAACCATCGTAATTCTCTTCCTGGGGCCGTCCCTGTTAGGAGGCCACCTCAGAAGCCTTGCCCCTGTGATGCACAAACCACCTTCTGAGACAGACTCACCCACCCTGTAAACAAGTTGCATCATGAGAACTCACTCCTTCCAGCCATTACTAATCCTCCTACATGTCCATCCCATGGAACCTCACTGTGGGGTTACACACAAGGTCCAAAGTCTGAGAAGAGAACACTTCACTGCAAGACACCACCTAGAGCTCTATGAATTGGTAACCCACACAGTGGGCATGTCAGTCACCCATATAACTTCACTCATGGGGCCAGGGGGACCCTCCTTTGCTATCTAGGCTTCATCTTGACCCCAATACACCCAGAATCCTGATTCCATTGGCCACCCACCATCTGCTTCCACAAAATAACAATTCCAGGCTCTCTCCTGCCTTCATTTTTTTCCTCCCTAGTCCTTTATAATTACAGAAGTGGGGAAAAATATATCTAGGAAATCAACAGCTGTAAAGCAACAGGTTTTCCTGTAAAACGTTTTGACTTTGGGTGCATAATTGCCACACCCTTAATTGCTCTGTAATAGCTCCAGCTTCCACTGGCATCTAGCAATTAAGATTTTCAAATAGTCAAAGGTCAGGGCCAGAACTGCAGTCCTAGTATGAATCACCATGCCTCTATCCAGTTCTCATTTTCCCATGCTTGGGCCCACACCACCAGAGCAATCTAGTAAGAACTAGATTGACAATGGATTAACTATCTGCTGAGTTTCTACCAGGGACAGGAAGCACAGCAGACCCTGGAATCAAAAGAGTAGTCATAGCAAGGCCTCTCAAGGCGTGCAGTCTAAAGGAGAATGCGGACAAGTGAAGAGGCAATTACATTACAGACAAACAGGTGCTACGTGGGGTTACGAAAGCACCCAGGAGGGACAGCCAGTCTGTGCTGGAGCATCAGGGAAGGCCTGTCAGAGACCCAAAGGAACAGGAGGCGGTGGCTGTAGGGCAGGTGTGCTGAGAAGGCTTCCACAGGGAGTTCCAGGCTAACTGGTGGAGAGCCTGGCTCCTCTGGAAACTGAAAGTAGGCAAGTGAGGCTGGAATTTACAAGTGTGAAGAGCGAAGCTGCCGCAGAGGGAGCAGGAGCCAGAGACCTTGAATGGCTCTGCAGCTTTAATAAGCCTCCCAACTTCACTGAAGAGCAAACATCCCTTGCCGGATAGTGTCCCAGCAGGCCAAGACGACAATCTGATAAACGTATCTTGACCCTTCCGAAGTACTGATTTTACACTTAGCCCTCATACTACCATGTCTACCTCCCCCTCATGTCTGTCATTTATTTCCCTACAAACCACAGAGAAGCAGGCACATGGAGAGGACAGGGAGCGGCTGTGGAAATAGGAAAAGTGCACACCACGGTAACAGGGTGGGGTGCCAAAAAAAAAAAAAAAAAAATGGAGCAACAAACCTAAGCAAAAAGTTAAGGGAAATGAAACAGTGAAAAGCAAATGTGGAGAATTCAAGAGGAAGTAAAAGTATTTTCATACACACAAAAGAAAGAAGTGTCCCCACGTGCTTTGGCCAAACTGAACCCCCCATCCCCACTTTGACTCAACGGTTGGGAGGGAAAAGCGAAAGCTGTGAAAAATTCACACTTTCACATCTCATCTCAGAATGGACGGGAAGTCCGACCGAACAGCAGCCGCCCTGGAAGACCCTGAAAGGGCAGCCCCAGAAAATGCCGCGCACGTCCATCCCCCGGAACGTCCATCCCCCGGAGACGCTCCGCAGACCACAGACCATTCCTGTCCCCACACCTGGCCACCGGCAAAGGCTGGTCCACTCGGCCACTTCAGAGTAACTGCAATCACTGTGGCTGGTGTCGGTGGGGGACCACCTCGTTAGGTTTATAGGTGTCTAGTCACTGTGCTTTATACCTGAAACTAATAGCACTGAATGTCAACTGTAATTGGAAAGTGAAATATAAACGCCTAAGTGTCAGTAACACGGCCTTTATGCCAGCAGATCAGGTTTTTAAAGAGTCAACGCTTGTCTGGTATTAAAGCAGAACCACCGACACACCGGTAAGTATCTGCTTCCAAATCCCAAGTGAGAAAGAGATGTTGTATAAAAGGTGTTTTGTTTTGTTTTCAATGAGCCACGGCGTTTCCTCCCAGTTCCCAACGTGTGAAAGTCAGGAAGGTGCGGCCAGCCGCTGGTGCCCGTTCGCCCGGGTTTGGCGACCCCGCACCCGAGTCCCCGAAGGGCGAGTCCCCGAAGGGCGCAGTGAAGCGGGCTCAGCGAGGGGGCGGGCGGCAGTGACCGTGTCCCCAGGGAGCGCCCTCGCGCACTTGCAGGGCTGGGCTGTCCCGGCGGGGCCCCCCCGAAGGCTGGGAGCGCGTCCCAGGCACGGCGCCCCCTGGCCAGGCCCCCGGGCAGACCCCGGAGCTGAGAGCCCGCAGCGCCCGAGGGGAGGCGCGGCCCTCCACCGGCAGCCGCCCCTCGCCCCGCCGCCCCGCCCCGCCGCGCACTCGCCTGCCCACGGTCTGGTTGGCCAGCTGCTTCATGCGGTTGAACTGCTTCTTCATGGCGGCGGTGGGGCCCGGGCTCAGCCGGCGGGACGCGGGGCAGATGGGCTGCGGCTCCTACATCACTCCCCGGCCGGCGGCGGCGGCGGCGACTCCCAGCCTGGGCCCGCCCCCGCGCGTCACTTCCAGCGGCGCCGCCCGCCGGCCCAGGACTGCGCCGGAGGCCGGGCAGCCAGGCCTGCGCACGAGCTGCTTCCGCCCGCCGCGCCGGAAGCCCGCCCACCGGAAGTTCACCCTGCCAGAAGTCCACCCTGCCGGAAGTCCGCCGTGTACGGGGCGCTCCAAGCCCCCCGCACGCTGACTTGTGCCTCTTGTGCAGACCTTACTGATGGCTTTTACCCCCCAGTTTTTTTTCTATCGTTCACACCACAATTATAAATTTCTTTTGTGTTACATTTTTATACCAATGTAACACAAAGGTGGGCGGAAAGGGGAGGCTGTATTTTATGCCTGTAAGTGGGCTGGGGGCGGAGGCGGGAGCAAATAAAACAACTCACTCTTTAAGGAAAGAGTTTTGATACCAAAAACGTGGAGGGCAGTAGGCCATGGAGTCTCGAAGGTCGTCAGGTTGTTTAGCGGCTTTATTCTCAGGAGGCGTGGGGCTGTGCAGGTCAGTGGTGCAAGTTGTGTAACCTTTCCCAGAAGGAAGGGAGCGGAAACAAGTTTTCTAAGACAGGAATCTAATGAGTGTATGCCATGTCTGGTTTAGCATGATGCAGACATTTAACATTGCTGCTCTCTCTTCGAAGCCTCCACCAGGTCTTTCTGTGGTAGGAGTGAGACAGACGTGAGCAGAGCGAGGGCCATGGGCCAGGTACAGAAGGTCACCAGGTGGAAAGCCCCAGTGCTGAGCAAAGGACAATTGTAGGGTGGGACCTCGCCCCCAAGATCCTGTGGTTTGGCCCCCTTGATCTTTTGATAACATTTAGGCCTCATGTATTTCAGCTCCAGGCCCAGAAAAGCTGCAAGACCACACAAGTGACCCCACAGCTGACCTCCGGACCAGCTGAATTGGACAATGACCCCCTGCTCTAGCGCCAACCAATCAGTGGAGACCTAGATCTGATCTGAAAGGACACACCTGGAAAGCTGCTGAATATTCTATTAAGATCTTCCCCTGGAAACTTCCCTAAAATCTCCACCTTTAAAACCCTTAGGAGGGAAGTGCCCTCCCTCCCAGGAACAGCTGTGCCTTTCTCTTCCTTTCCCCCAGCCCCGCCCCCACACATCAGCTTTACCTTCTTCACTTCCAGCCCCAAGGACCCTTCCTTTACCTCTATAACATGTTTCCTAAGCCCATTCCTTCTACAAATTACTTCTTCTACCTCTGTGATTTTCCAAATAACTGTTCTCTTTTAACGTGAGTCTTGGCTCTGAAGTCTTCCCTAACTAGAGCTCAAGTACAGAGGTTGCTGAACCCAAGTCTATTCTGACCTCATGGGGCTAACACTGGGTACCATTCCCGCTGCCTACAACAGTTCTTAAGAGCTTCTTGTTTTGATTTGTCTGCAAAACTGCACAGACCTCAGCCCGTTTATGATGTCCTTTGTTTTTCCAAAGTAGATCTCATTCATACTTCCGATTTTGTGTTTCATGTCCTCTATGAGGCGCCCGATATTGGCCATGTATGCGGAGCATTCGCTCTCAGTTCTGTCTTTCTCCCTCTGTCTGGTAAGGCTGCCTCAGAGGTTCCGGTGCCAGAGCCTGATTTGTGGGTTTGCAGCCGCAGCGTCACTGAGGAAGTCGGATTGTAATGGACGATTTCTCTTTTACTTTCACCACGGGGATGGAATCCCAGGAGCCTTTGGGATTCCATTTTTTTTTAATATATATTTTTTATTGATTTTTTACATAGAAGGAGAGGGATAGAGAGTTAGAAACATCAATGAGAGAGAAACATCGATCAGCTGCCTCCTGAACACCCCCTACTGGGGATGTGCCCACAACCAAGGTACATTCCCTTGACCGGAATCGAACCTGGGACCCTTCAGTCTGCAGACCAACGCTCTATCCACTGAGCCAAACCGGTTAGGGCTTAAAATATATTAAAAAAAAAAAAAAAAAAGAATTCACCAAACTTAAAACAGTGGTTACTTTTTGTGAGAGTGGGTATTGGTGGGATTGGAGGCTGTGGTCAACGACTAGTTCATGTTCTATGTGTTTATGTATACTTTGTGTCATTAAAACATCAAACTTTGGGTTCATCTATTAATGTTCAAAAATTATGTCAAGTACAGAGGTGTGCACTCCTTGTACAAGAAAAAATGGTGAACAATGCAAAGGTATAAGATGCATAAAATTTAAGAAGTGAAAGTTCTTTTTTCCTGTCTAAGTCACATGCCTCTTTCTTTGGTCTAGGAAACTCCCTGGTAACCTGAATTCTTTCAGGTCTTTTAGAAATATATGTACATTTGTATAAATGGAAGTATATTATTCTCTGACTTGCTTCTTTAAAAAAAAATCACTACACCTTTAGAGAGCTTTCCAAATATGAATGATTCCCACATCCAATCAACTACTACATATTTCTTAATTCCTTCCCTTCTTGTCTGTTTCCACTGCCCTGGTCCATCCCTTCCTGTCCCCTGCATGGATCAGTACCATAGACTCTTTGCTGACCTTGCTGGTTTCACTCTTTTGAATCTGTTTCCCACACTGCTGTGAGGGTGAACTCGCTTAGAAGAAGATCTGAAAGCACTTCCCTGATTTAAATTATGTTAGGGTTCCCCATTGCCAGAAGTCCAAAGTTTCACACAATCCCCAAGTCTTGTTTTCACAACCTTACTTCCTACTTGTCACGCACACATTGGCCACTCTCCAGCCACAGGTGACTTCTTGCAAACCCAAATACTTTTAATCTCATGAGTCTAATCAAAGCAGGGTAAGGCCTTTTAAAAAGTGCAGACCAGGGGTGTTTAATTTGCCGTCAGTGGGGAGGAATTTCCACCCTCGAGTTATGGGGATGGCCAAATGCTGAATAGATGAGCTCGACAGCAGTGTATTAGTCATGTATACTCACGTCCAGCCCAGGGGAGGACGGCACACACCACACAAGACCACATGGCGGCTGCACTTGGGGACAGAGTGAACAAGCAGGGGTGTAGGGAGCAGACTTTGTAGTAACAAGAGGGTGGGTGAGCACTGGTTCCTGAAAGAGGATGCCCCACACCGGTGGACTAATTTATAAGGTGCAGCATAAATGGGCTTAAGTAAAATTTGATGTTGAAATATGCACTGAACAGAACATATAAGCCAAACCTACCATAGCAAAGTAGTTACCGTACTTAAATTTAGTGAGCTCCCAGGTATATTAAGGGCCCCTGGGATTTGTTTCAATCAGGTACATAAGACACAAAGCCACAGACACAACCGTCATGAGGAAAGAAGCTTATTATACCCACAGACCCCAAGAAGCAGGAGACACCCCATGGAGGGCCACATGGGGAGGCACCATGGCGGGTCAGGAGGCAGAGGGAGCGAGGGGAAACATGGGCATGAACCTTTGTTGTGGTTTCCATAAAAAAGAACAGGTGGCCGAAACCGGTTTGGCTCAGTGGATAGAGCGTCAGCCTGCGGACTGAAAGGTCCCAGGTTCGATTCTGGTTAAGGGCATGTACCTGGGTTGCGGGCATATCCCTAGTAGGAGATGTGCAGGAGGCGGCTGATCGATGTTTCTCTCTCATCGATGTTTCTAACTCTCTATCTCTCTCCCTTCCTCTCTGTAAAAAATCAATAAAATATATTAAAACAAAACAAAAAAAGAACAGGTGAGGCAGTGTGAGCAGCTTAGGATTGGCTAGTTTGAGTTATTTCAGTGGGCACTGAGGCATAGTGTCCCCAGTTGTCCCTGGGGAACAGTGGCCTAGAGTGGAGGCCTGGACTAGTAAGCTTACACCTGAAAGCTATACTCACAGGTGAGCCATTGACTGTCTCTAGGAATTTAACTAACCCTGGCAGGGGCAGTGCCTCCAAGATAGCAAGGCCTCAGATATCAAAGCATTAAATACAAAAACTAGAAAACATGGTGGTTACATTAGATAGAACCAAAAGGTGAGTCCTCATATTAAGTCTATGAAGGTTTGCCAACTGGTGCATTTTAGCAGATGTTAAAGTTTAATTCAAAACCTATGTAATAGAGGCACAAAAGCCAATCAGGAACTTCATCTTTTTGCCATATACATTATTTTAGTAAATTTTGGACTTCCCATTGGGTCAAACTGTGAACCTTTGTTTAATTTTTGTGTGTGTTCTCCCCCTGTATCCAGGTTTCTTTCCTCCGTGCCCTTTTTTGGTTTGTTTATCACTGGATATATGTGGGGGTGGGGCAGTGTCTCTTTACCCTACTCATATTTGTCACTTTTCCCCACAGAGAGTATCAGGTCAGTATCTTCAGTGTTAGGGCCCTCTCATGGCAATGGTTTGAAGACACTGGGCTTAAATCGGGCTTGAATGAACATCGTCACTGTGCCATGGGGCTGCCATGGCATTTTCCCATACCCTCGAAGATCAAGGTGTTGTGCCACCGAGGGGCATGGTGGGAGAGCACAGGCCCACACCGCAGGAGCTGAGGGATCAAACCGCCTTCTGCTGCAGCCCCCCCTTTTCCATGTGTGGACTGCTTCCCTCCCCACCTTTTTCCTGCACTAGGCCCTGCAGGCTATTTTTGGTTTCTAGGTGGAAAGTCACAGCTTTTGTTTCTGTCTCCATCCAATCACATTTGGTGAGACCTTGGGGGTGGTTGTGGGGAAAGGGAGCTGGGTGGTGGGCCCCATTGATGACCATCCTCTTCTTCTGGGAAATGTCAGTAATCTCCCCGTGTTGGAGTCCACATCCAGTGAGACTATTTTGTCCGTGGCCGGGGTGGTAATCGCAAGCCCCTTAATCACAAGGTAAGTCTTTTGCCTGCTGGTAAGCAACAAGACTAAGTAAAACCCAAGTGTGGTGGTGAGGGGTTTTGCATTGGGAGAGAAGTTAAATATCAGATGCCTCTCCACCACTTTTATTATTTTCATCAGTGCCTGGGCCACGGGCTGCCTTAGGGGTCAAGAGAGCACATGAGAGCAGCAAGGGGAGCAGCAGCTCAGGAGCCGGGCCAGGTCCCTCACTACCTTTTCCTGAATGACAATGACTCAGGAGGCAACCATGGAGCCATTCTTAAATCTTCCTGGGGTCCTGGCCTCCTTTCTTTCCACAAGCAACACCAGGGGTCACCCCCAGGACTGGACTGAAAGTGCACTTTCTTAAACACTGTCTGTATTGCTGTCCCAAATAGCTCATGGTGGTCATCAGGCTAAACACAGTGAGCAAAGTCCTAGCCCCGCACCCACTAAATGGCACTCAAGCACCCATCAATTAAGATGCTATGCTGTCACTGCCCTGAGGTGGGAGCCTGGGAGACCACCTGCCAGAGGTTGGTCACACCGATGGCACCTCTGTACAGTAAATGGGACCATGGACCCCTTCCCTTGCACCAACTGTTACCGGAAAGGGGTCCTGGCCCTTGGCAGGTCTGCCTAGAGCTGGCTGGTAGTATGTGGGTTCTTGACTTTGTGCAGGAAAAATCTCACAACATGGGTCCAGGTGACTATGAGGGAACATATATTAAAGCTGGTGACAGCAAAACAACAAAGAGATTAGCATAGAAGAAGCAACAGGAGAGCCTAGGCTGGGAAGTCAGAGAAAAGGGGTCTTGGGATCAGGTTGAGGGGTTAGCGTAGGGCAGTGGGCGGCAAACTCATTAGTCAACAGAGCCAAATATCAACAGTACCACGATTGAAATTTCTTTCGAGAGCCAAATTTTTTAAACTTAAACTATATAGGTAGGTACGTTGTTATTAACTTAATTAGGGTACTCCTAAGCTGGCCTTTGCTAAAAAGTCCTCAATCTGATTGAGGTACGTTTGCTGAGGTTGACCCCTTCCAACTCTCCCATCCATACTTGTCTTGTATACTTCTTTCATCTATCTCCTTTCGTTCATCCTCTCTATATGTCCAAACCAGCTCAACATACCTTTCTCAATCCTCGACACTACATCTTCTTTCACTCCACAACGTTCCCTAAAATTAACTTAATAAACTTTACTTAAAGTTTTGTCTTAGTTAAACTATAGGTACGTTGAATAAAACTTGATATCATACTTAATAATGATATTATTTATTGATAAAATTAAATTCCTTACAATTTACCTTAAAATATCCATAAAATTAAATCATGACAATGACTGGCCCAGGCCGAAAACCGACTTCTGCACATGGGCCACGAAGTTTCAATCGCACTGTACATGTGCGCCCACACGTGGTATTTTGTGGAAGAGCCACACTTAAGGGGCCAAAGAGCCGCATGTGGCTCGCGAGCTGCAGTTTGCCGACCACTGCCCTAGGGTGGTTTTGTGTGTGATTGGCCAGATCTTGGTAAGTTCCACTCCTTAGGCAGGGCGCCTCACCTGATCCACGTGGGCCGAAAGGGGAGTGTAGTTTTCCATAATAAACTCCAGCTGTTATAGAAGAAAAAAAACACAAGAGAGCCAAAGCAACAACGTCCACTCTAACCTCTGGGGGAGAAGTTTCATGGTTAATGCCCGAATTTTGCTCCTGATATTAATTTTTATGTAGGTTTTAAACTCCAGTTTCTCTTTTCTTGACTTTGTCAAAGGAAGCTGATTAGTGGCCTTTCTCCGGCTGGGACATTTTTTACACCTACTCAGTAGTCTCACATCTGGAAGCTGAGATCTCTTATCAGCCTGAGATTGCTAAGCTTGCTATTTCCAGACTCCACTCCTGTGTCATAAAGTTCTAACCCCTTGACCAGGAGCTTAAATGGAATGAGCTGGCTCTGCCTGCGGGAAGCCTTTGGTGGTGGCCCTCAGTGAAACACGGACCAAAGTCTTCTGAATCATCATCTTTTTCTAAATTGAAGGCTCAGCAAAGAACAGAAGCGTATGAGAGTACCTTCCACCTTCTTCTAGTCACCCTCATGCTCACCACCCACACCTATGGTATCCATAGCTTATTCTACTTGCTGTTGACACTTATTACATCCAGGGAATGTGTACACTGCCGACCTAGGAGGCCGTGTTTGTTCAGTGCTTTGCATTACCCTCTTGGCAGAGGACCACTAAAAGAAAATGGTGTAGCCCTCGCCAGTTTGGCTCAGTGAATAGAGCATAAGCTGACTGAAGCGGTTTGATTCCAGTCAAGGACACAAACCTGGGTTGCAGGTTCTCTGGCCCTGGCTGGGGAGCATGCAGGAGGCAACCAATCAATGTGTCTCTCTCACCTCGATGTTTCTTTCAGTCTCTCCCCCTCCCTTTCACTCTCTCTAAAAGCCAGTGAAAAAAATATTCTTGGGCGAGGATTAACAAAAACAAACAAAACACCCCAATTCCTGCCCCCCATTTCTTTACCTTCTTGTATAGTATTTTTTACCATCTAGATATGCTTCTCTAAACAACATTAATTTTGCTTGCTTTGAACTTTACAAAGATGTTATATTTCCTTTCAGTGAATATTATGTTTCTGAAATTCAGTGGATGCTTGCAACTGGCAGCTCTAGTTCATTCATTTTCATTGCTACATAGTTTTCAATTATATTAGTTTTCCACACATTCCTTCCTTTGTTTTTTGTAAATAAAAAGTTTTATTTTACAACGTTAGATTCACAGAATCATTGCAAAGATAATAGTGGGAGTCCCCAAATACCCCACACCCAGTTTCCTCTATAATTAGCATCTTACATTAGTCTGATACATTCACCATAATTAGTAAACCAATATTGATACATTATAATTGACTCAAGTCCATACTTCAGAGTTCCTTGATTTTCCCCTAATGTCACTTTTCTGCTGCAGGATCCCACCCTGGATGCCATATTACATTTAGTTGTCACGTGTCCTTAGGCTCCTCTTGGCTGTGACAGTTTTTCAGATTTTCCTTGTTTTTTTATTACCTTGATAGTTTCAAAGATTATTGGTCATGAATTTTATAGAGTGTCTATCATCTGGGGTCTATATGATGTTTTTCTCATCATTAAACTTGGATAATGTTTTTGTGTGTGTGTGTGTTTTAAATATATTTTATTGATTTTTTACAGAGAGGAAGGGAAAGAGATAGTTAGAAACATCGATGAGAGAGAACCATCGATCAGCTGCCTCCTGCACATTTCCCACTGGGTATGTGCCTGTAACCCAGGTACATGCCCTTGACCAGAATCGAACCTGGGACCTTTCAGTCCGCAGGCTGACGCTCTATCCACTGAGCCAAACCGGTTTCGGCTGGATAATGTTTTTTGTAAGATATTTTTATTGATTTCAGAGAGGAAGGGAGAGGGAGAGAGATGGAAACATCAATGATGAGAGAGAACCATTGATTGGCTGCCTCCTGCACGCCCCACACTGGCAATCGAGCCCACAACACGGGCATGTGCCCTGACCGGGAATGGAACCGTGACCTTCTCATTCATACGTCGATGCTCAACCACTGAGCCACGCGGGCTGGGCCACACATTCCTTCCTTCACGACATCTCAAAGACCATTATGCTTGCTGAGCCCAGCTCCTGGCTCAGAGGGAACACAATAAATATTGGTTCAATTGTTAGATGAGACTGAGCCTCGACCGACTGTCACTTGTTTCCTTCGGCTGGTTTCCCTGCCCTTCGCCCCAGTGCTAGGGTCCCTGACCTGAGTTAATTACGGGTATAAAATTTCGTGACCAGCAATTAGAATCTTAGTGGCCTCCCAACTCACCTAAGACTACAATTCCCAGAAAGTATTGCGGTGCCATAGCGTGTCAAGTTCACTTTACTTCCCCCTCCCTGGCAAACTTCCGGGTTTTGTGGGTGGGGCTAAAGGAGTTGTCCAATGAACACCTCCGCAGGCTGAGAGGCTGGGAAATTACTCAATGAGCGTCCTGTCAGCGGCTCCAATGAGCGCGAAGGTTGCTGGGACAGTGGTCGTGGGCGGCCTCTCCGAGCCGCGCCAGCTGAGCGGGCGGAGCCCAGCCCCTCTCTCCTACCTTCCTGGAGGTTCGCTAATTCCCCCGGCGGCGGTCGACCCCGCTTTCATGTCCCGGGTGGGCACAGCACCCCGGAACCTCCACGCCCATGGCCACTAACCTGAGGTCGACCACTTTCAACTCCGGTCCTTCCTCGACCGAAGCTGACGACGAAGGCGTGCAAGGCACCTGCGAGGATGCTTCTATCTGCAAGAGGTGCCTGCGGGGCGCGGGTTAGGGGCCGGCAGCTCCGGGTGCTGGGCCCCGGTGGGAGGCGGGCCTGTGTCGGTGGAACGCGCTTGCACGCCACCAGGCGCCCGCCAGCTCCCGAGACCCTGGCTTCTCCCCTGTGAATTTCACAGGGCAGGGATTCGTTTATGAAACACAATGATGTACCTTCTGCTGTGTGCCAGGCACGGTGCAAGCCCGGGGTCGTGCCTAGAGTACAGCGTGGAGCGGGGAAATGACGTGACCACGACCACATCATATTGGTGTGCAGAGCCAGTACTTTCCAGCGTTCTCGCCTGATTGCTACAGGAGTCCACACTATTAGGGGTGTAGTTGGGGGGGCGGAGGAGGGGCGCTTGTGAGCACAGGCAGACATCACACACCTGCAAGCATGAAAAAGAAAGCATAACACTTGAATGTACTCCATTTATTCGTTCAACAAAAATTATTGAGAGCTTACTTTGCTGCAGGCCCTTCATTTGTGCACGGTGGTGGGGGTTCAGTGCTGGGGACCACATAATGAACGAGACTGACACCGCGCCTGACGTACAGCCTAGTTGGAAAAGAGACAGGAGACAAATAATTACCCATAAAATACATAACTGCAATTTTGTGTGGAGTGCTGAGATTAGGCTTTGTAATTTAGGCAGTGATGTTTAAACTGAGAACAAAAGGCTTAAAAAGCAGTGTCGGAGACTGTTCAGGCAGAGCAAGTCAAGTGTGGACCGTTGGAGGAACGGAACCAATGCCCCGGCTGCTGGGCCATGCAGGGCTTGTAGGGTGGGGAGAACAGAAGTCGGGGTTAAGGATTGTGCTTTTTGTGGGTTCTTGGAGACCAAGCTTAGTGAAGCTGGACTCTGGAGTCAGAATGCCACACTGTTCCGAGCCCTGCCGTTTACAAGTCGTGTAAAACCTCGGGCAAGTTACTCAACCAGTCTGTGTTCTCAGTTTTCTGGTCTGTAAAGTGGGTATGATTGTAAAGATGAAATGATATGTGATATTAGGAAAGCCCTTAGAGCAGTGTCTGGCATGTGGTATATGTGAGTGGCGGTAGATTAAATACGAATGAATAGATAAATGCATACATAAGTATTAAAGGCTTGGAGGCCATCCTTGGTGAAATTTGTGAATTTAAAGACACCCAGCTTTGTTTCTTCCGCTTTCAGTTGCTATTGACCACACGTATAGCACTGTTGAATTAGAAATAATTGTTCTCATGTTGACTGCTCTTTAGTAAGAGAATCTACAGTGTTATTAAATTATGAGAGCGAAATAAAATACTTTTCTGGCCCTGGCCCGTGTGCTCAGTGGTTAGAGCAGTGGTTCTCAACCTTCCTAATGCCGCGACCCTTTAATAGAGTTCCTCATGTTGTGGTGACCCCCAACCATAAAATAATTTTCGTTGCTACTTCATTACTGTAATTTTGCTACTGTTATGAATCGTCATGTAAATATCTGATATGCAGGATGTATTTTCCTTGTTACAAATTGAACATAATTAAAGCATAGTGATTAATCACAAAAACAATATGTAATTATATATGTGTTTTCCGATGGTCTAAGGCGACCCCTGTGAAAGGGTCGTTCGACTTCCAAAGGGATCGCGACCCACAGGTTGAGAACCGCTGGGTTAGAGTGTCTGCTTGAGTACCAAATGGTCTTGTTTGATTCCTGGTCAAGGGCATGCCTGGGTTGCAGGTTTGATCCCCTCAGGGTGCATGTGGGAAACAATCAATTGATGTGTCTCTCTCGAATTCATGTTTTTCTTTCTCTCCCCCTCCTTCCCTCCTTTCTGCTCTCTCTAAATATCAATGGGAAAAAAATCCTCGAGTGAGGATTAACCAGAAAACCAAAAAAAACACAAAAAAGGTTTTCTGTAGCACATTCGGGTTAGGTTTATTTAATATTTATTAATAATATTGGCTTACTTAATATTTATTGGAAATGTATTTTGCCTAGTAAAAAAAAGTAAATTAGTTATAAAATAGTTCAGGCACAAAGAAAAGTACAGAGAAGTAGTAGGACTAGAGCATGACTTTCCTTGACTCTCAGTCGGATAGTTTTTATAATTTAGCTCTTCTCTGCTTCGGTTTCCAGGGCCCTCTGTGTCTACTGACACCTAAACATTGTAGGAGAATTTCGGGTTTGAACTGCAGAGAATTTAAGGCAGTGGTTTTCAGCCCAACCTGCAGGGCAGCATGGTCTGTGGGATGGGGCTGCTCTGGGCCCACTGAACAGACGATCTGGGCTAGGCCAAGCTGTGAAGACCGGATGTGCTGGACACGCAGATGCAGTTCATCGAAGCTTTTTCACACTCTTCTTTTCAGCTCGCTTAGTCAATTATTCCTGTTACGCCCCCAGCACATTTTCGCTTAGGTCCTCCCTGGTTTTCTCTACCCTTCAGACATGTCCTCTAGGCCAGCAGGTGCCAACCTTTTGGACCTCAAGGACCACCGCTTGGCGACCGCTGCTCTAGGACTGTTACCTCTCAATTGAGCTTAGAGTTCATGGCCAGCCATTCTGCCCTTCTCTGGCAGTGACTTATCTCCCCTGCCTTCCAGTGCTGATAAACCCCAAAACCTGGTTGAGCCAAACTCTCCTTTCTCACCTCAAATACTATGGGGCCTGCTGTGAAGTCATGTCACCCAGCCACACCTGTGCCCAGATCAGAGCATGACCATTCTAGTATGGTTCCCTGGTCAACTCACTTTCCTGCTCCCCAGAATACTTAACTCAGCCATTTCCCACTTTCCTCAAACCTCTCCTCTCCCCTCCCCTCCCCTCCGCTCCCCCTCAAGGTAACAGAGCAGAGGTGTGGGTATTGCTGAACAGGAAATGGAAGCCTTCAGGTGGGAATGCACCTACTTCCCGCCCGGAAAGCAGCCATCCTTTCTGTTGCAGCTGTCCATGGCTTCCGGCAGAGACCACCAGAAGCCACTTGTAGTTAAGCAGTTGGGCACTCACAGGGGGAACTTACGGCCTGTCAGTGGCGGGGGGTGGGGGGTGGGGGGGGGGTGGGGGGGGGGACGGGACGGTGTTAGAACTTCAGGACTTGGGCTGTGGTTGGATAATTTGGGGGAGAGTTCAAGGAAGCGAGGACTTGCACTGGGTTGGGTGCCGACAGGAGCGGGGCAGTCCTGTCGTCGGTACTCCAATCGGCCTTTTCTAGAAGGAGGTGTGACTGAGCGAGACCAACCCTGCCGTTCATCAAGGAGCCGCAGTCACTCCGGGCAGCCGGGAGGGTCTGGTGCTTGGTGGATGGCACCCCGACCTCATTTTGTCTGTTGAGACAGTTATGAAGCGGCCTTCTTCTGTCTCCCTGCATCACCCGTGCAGTATGACCTTGTGCCTTCGAGGTGACCTCGGTGAGCGCCCGCCAGCGCCTCGATGACGGCCTGCTCTTCTTGTTTCACGGAGGGGCCTGTGAGTGTTCGGAGGGCAAAGGGAGTCTGCCAGGCAGAAGGAGAGAGCAGGAGCTGAGTAGCATGGCCATGAGGCACAGTGCGCCTTAGGGGAACTTGACATTGGGCGGGGGCATGGGTGGCAAGAGAGAATTGTGGAGAGGCCGTGAGAGAACGAAAGGTGGAAGGTCCTGAGCGATTTTAAGTGGGGACCCGACATGATCTGGTTTCGTGTTTTAGAAAAATTCGTTCCCATTTCCTGCCTCCGTGCAGCCTTGCTCAGGTCTGCTGGCCCACCTGGCTTATTGCAGCGGCCTCACTTTCTCCCTGCTTCTAGACTAGCCCCTCCCCCACCCAGGTGTTTACGCTGTGTCCAGGGTGACTTCTCAGAACCACACATCTTATCCTGTCCCTTGATTAACCGTCAGACACCAGGCAAAAATCTACACACCATGGCGTGACACACCGCACTTTTCAGGACCTGCTCATGCTGCCCTGGCTGTTTCACTGCCCCCTGCCGATCTCTCAGTGATCTCAAATTCCTTATTTCCAAGACTGCTCAAGTTCACCTTCCCACAGTCTCCTTGCCACCCCTCCCCCGCCCCAGTGAGTGGTGCTGCCCGCTCAGCTCACAGGCCGGAAAGGTAAGGTGATCTTGAAGCTGCCCCTTCATCTCCCCCTGTGATCAGAACTTTGATTCTTATCTGCTAAGTATGCCAGGAATCTGCTTCCCTTTCTTCACCTCCCCTTCTGCCACCTCTGTCCAAGCTGAGGTCACCTGTGGTCAGAGTTATGGCACCAGCCCACTAACTGCGCGCCCCCTTATCTCCCCCAAATCCACGTCTCTCCGAGGTGAGCGTTTTATAAAAAGCCTGCCTGCTCAGGCCACTCCCAGTGCAGTGGCTTCTTGTTGCTGTTGGAGGACCCAGCTCCTGCTCTCACCTGCTTCTCCAGCCTCACCCCCCTCCCTCCCTGCCACCCTCTCAGTTCTACAGGTGTGTCCTGCTCCCCCGCCTTCCTCCGGCCTTCCAGTCTGCTGCTCCCTCCCTCCTTCGCTCGCCCCTTTAGTTCTGCGTCAGTCATCTCGGCTTTCTTTACCGAGTGCCTCCTTTGTGGAGGCACTGCTCTCGTGTGGAGCAGAAGCGATCAACCCAGCCAACACCGAGCTCTTACAGGGCATTCGTTCCAGTGGGGGCTCGGGCTGGGAAACAAGACATCTGGCGTGTCAGCTGGTGATCAGCGCCCGGGAGTGTTGGAAGGAGTTGTCCTCTGGGATGGGATGGCCAGGGAGGGCTCTGCTGGGGAGAGACTGGGGGCGGGAGGGAGGAGCCCTGTGTAAGTGGGAACCCACATCCCAGGCCCCAGGCGGGGCCAGCAGAGTAGGCGGGTCCTGAGGCGGGAGCGGCTGGCTGCCTGGGGCTGGGGCTGGGGGACAGATGCTGCAGCCTCTTGTAGGACTAACTCTTCCTTGGAGAGGGAGCCGCTGGGGATTTTGAACTGAATGAAGAATGAACTCACTTGACTTGGGTTTTAACGGGATCACATCAGCTTCTCTGTGGGGACCAAACTGCAGGGCGAGGATGGGAGTCAGGAGACCAGTTAGGCTCTGGGATACCCCAGGCCCGAGAGGCTGGTGGCCGCCAGGGTGGGAGCCGTGAGGTGCCGAGGGGCTGTCAGGTGGAGCCCATAGGAGGTGCTGGCAGATTGGATGTGGGGGGAGGCTGGGGAGTCATAGATGACGCCTTAGCTCAGATGGGCTCCCTCAAGCAAGGAGGCCTCTGATACCCGCAGACCTGAACGTACACCCTGTGTGCCTCCTTCGTGGGAACCGGCCATTTGCAATTCAGACATTGGGTGTAGTTTTGTGTTCCACTAGAATAAACACGATACAAAGCAGGGGCCGCGTCCACCTCAGAGCCACGTGCATTGTAGGTGTAATACGCATCCGTGGGTGGCTACAGTGACTAGAACTGGATGTGAACACTCAAGATTACCTCACCCTATGAGGCCTTGAACAGCTGCTTTTCTTCTTCACTGGTATTGAGTGGTCTATACGGTTCAGAAACCAGGCTGGGGGCCAGTGTGAAAATGATAGAAGTGGATCTGATTTCTGAAAGCTGTCCCCCTAGAGATGCAGGTGGTCTCCGCAAGCCTGGACCTTTCCAGCGCACTGTCCCCTCCCCACCACAGCTGCCCCGCCCCACCACGGCTGCCCCTCCCCACCACGCCTGCCCCTCCCCACCACAGCTGCCTGGGAGAGCATGCTGAGACTTTGACCAAGGATGGCCTCTGCACCTGCAGAGAAGATGTGCCACTTTAGATCTAGGACATTGTGTTGAGGAGAAATTAGCTGCCAAACTTGCTCATCAAGAAAGTCCAATAAATTCTGGATGTTTAGCCCTCCTCTGTTTTTTAAAAAAGGAATGAATTAAATATTGGAAAATACCCGTGAAAGGTAATGATTTTATATCTAGAATAGGAATATTCACATCATGAGAAGCTTCTGCAAAATGGTTAACGAAAGAGGTTGTATCAGTTTTCATTCCCGCCTGTGGCGAATGAGATGCTAACCAAAGAATTTTCTTGGTGACCAATGGCTCATCAGCTGGCAGGTGGAGAATAATCCCTCTCTAATTTGTGTTTCTATAATCACTGTGAGACCGCGCACTTTGCTCACTATCAGTGATATTTTTATGTGAATCCTTTCTCCAGTCATTTTCCAACTGGGTTGTTGTCTTTTCTTGTTTGGTTATTTGTACTTCTATTTCTGCTTTATAAGGACTTTTTATATGAGAGATGGCACGCCTTGGCCTGTGTTTGTTGCTGTATTTTCTCTCAGATGGATGCTTGGTGTTCACTTTCGCTTGTCAGTGCATTTCATAATACAGAAATTGTGAATCTTCATGGTGCACAATCTGACAACCTAACTTTATGGCTGGTGTTTTCGAGCAGTGCTTTGAAAGGCCATTTTCAATCATTTCAACATTTTCGTTTAGTACTTCTATGGTTTTGTCTTTTATGCTTAAATCATTCATCTCTTTTATGTAAGAACGTAGCAGTTTTAACTTCATTTTTTCTGAAAGCATTAGCTAGTTGTCCCTATACCATCTATTAAATGGTCTCTATTTCCCAATTGACTTGAAAAGTCATATATAATATACTAAATTCTTATATATACTTTAACACAGCGATGGCATTCTTGACTTCCAATTGAAATGCCCCCCCCCCCATTTTGATGCCTTAAGACTATTAATCACAAAGTTACTTAGTTGTGAATTGATTCAGAGCTCCCATAGCTTGCTTGGAAGGGCAAGAATGGGGAAGGAAGGGTACCAGCAAAAGACATGCGTCTGAGTGTGTCTCTCTTCATCAGGAAAGCTGTAGACTTCTTTGTACTGGGACATATGGCCCCACCCTCAGCTGCAGGAAAGTGTGGGGAGGTAAGAACTCATTGGGCAGATGGATGCCTCAAACAAAATTGGGGTTCTTTTAGTAAGGAAGAAGGGGTGAGTGGATATTAGAAAGGGAACTTGAAGGTCCTGCTATGTTCCTCATCTTTTTCCCCCCTAGAATTTCCCTAGGGAGGGGAGGGGAAGGGGAGGGGGAGGGGGAGGGGGGAGAAGGGAGAGAGAAGTAGAGGAAGAGGTGGAGGGGAGAGGAGGGGGTAGGGGATAGGGGAGGGGAAGAGAAGAAAATAGAGGAGGGAGAGAGGGACATAGTTTATATACAGGGTGTCCCAAAAAATATATGCACACTTTAACAGCTGATAGCTCAATTTTGAAAATGAGATGTATTTTAATAAACACTGCCTTTATAATTATTCAAAGCATATATACATTTTTGGGGGATACCCTATAAATAAAGTGCTCAAGTTTTCCATTTGGTGAGTGTTGACAGTTGTATATATCTGTGAACCACCACTCAACAAGATGTAAAATATTTCTGAAACTCCAGAAAGGCCGCTTTCTCTCTTGGTTGGTCTCCTTGCCCCCCCCCCCCCCCCCCCCCAGCATTTTCTGATTTCAGCTACCATGGATCAGATTTGCCTGTTCTTGAACATCATATGAATGGAATCATACAGTATGCATTCTTTTTGTAATTACTTTCACTCAGCATGTTCATTGAGATTTATTCATGTTGTCAGAGGTAAAGCCAGATACTGGTTAAAGTGGTAAGGTCAGGTTTTAACCAGCAATAACTGTTGCAACAGGGAAAGAGTCCTGGGTGAATAGCTCGCCTGCAGCTCTACAGAGGGCGTTTTGAGGGCGGTGGGGGAGTCAGGAGTTGGGCGAGCACTCGGCAGTAGAGTCAGAGAAGTGAAAAATTACACAAAGAGGGAGGGAGGAAGGGGCCGGTCCACTTGAAGCCATCTGGGTTTGCTACCTGGGAGAAGGGGCTGGACAGGCTGTGCTCCTGGCGGCCTTGCATTCTCTCAGGCACTTTAAGTGCGACGAGCGTCATCCTGAGGTTGTGGCCTTGAGCTCGTGGAAGCTGTTAGTGTTTGTCCAAGTCTCTGTATTACAGGCCAAGGTTGCAGGCTGAGTGAGGAGACGGCGCAGAGGAACCTGGCTCGTGTGTGGTGAGGAGAGAACCCTGTCCGTGTAAAGGGGTTTGGCCCTTTTCATGCTGTGTGACCACACCCTGATTTGTTTGTCCTTTCACCGGACGAGGGTCACTTGAGTTGTGCCCACTTTGGGCCATTGTGGATGGGCTGCCGTGAACATTCTGACAGGTCCTTCATTTCTCTTGGGTAGATGTCTAGGTGTAGAATTGCGCAGTCATAGGCGGGGTGTATATTTAATTGCCAGATTAATTCCTAAAGTGGTTTATCAGTTTACACTTCCCACCAGCAATGGATGAAAACTCCACATCCTTGTTAACACTCCATATGGTCAGTGGGTGTGAAATAGCATCTCACTGTGGTTTTACATTGCATTTCCCTGGTGACTAATGTATGTTTATTGTTGAAAGTATTACAGATGTCCCCCCCCCCCCCCCTTTGACCCTCTCCAGGGTCAAGCACCTTTTTTTAAAATAAATATATTTTTATTGATTTCAGAGAGGAAGAAGGAGAGAGAGATAGAAACATCAATGATGAGAGAGAACCATTGGTCAGCTGCCTCCTGCACACCACCTACTGGGGATTGAGCCTGCAACCTAGGCATGTGCTCTTGACCCGAATCGAACCTGGGACCTTTCAGTCCATAGGTGATGCTCTATCCACTGAGCCAAATCGGCTAGGGCTTAATCACCTTTTTTATGTGCCTATTGGCCATTCCTACATCTTTTGTGAACTGTCGTCCAAGTTTTTTGCCCATTTTTATTGATGATGTCACTGTTGGTTTTGACTTATATTGTAGTTCATTACATAGCTGGGTAGGAGTCTTTTGTCAAATAGATGTATTGTAAATATACATTCATGTATAGGAAAATGAATTTTTTGTTGTTAATACTCACCTGGGGATATTTTTTCCATCTTTTTTTTGAGACAGTGGAAGGGAGAGAGTAATCGGGGGGCAGGGGGAGGAGTAAGGGAGAGGAGGGGAAAAAGAGAGAGAGAAGAGAAGAGAAGAGGAGAGCTGTAGCTGGTTTGGCTCAGTGGGTAGAGCGTTGGCCTGTGGACTGAAAGGTCCCAGGTTCGATTCTGGTCAAGCGCATGTACCTTGGTTGCAGGCACATCCCCAGTAGGAGGTGTGCAGGAGGCAGCCGATCGATGTTTCTCTCTCATCGATGTTTCTAACTCTCTATCTCTCTCCCTTCCTCTCTGTAAAAAATCAATAAAATATATTTTTTAAAAAAAAAAGAGAGAGAAGAGGAGAAACATCTATGTGAAAGAGACATATCAATTGGTTGCCTCCTGCATGCGCCCGACCAGGGCTGGGGATCAAACCTGCAACCCAGGTATGTGCCCTTGACCGGAATAGAACCTGAGACTCTTTTGTGTGCAGATGTTCTAACCAGCTAGCAACACTGGCAAGGGCAAGAAATGAAATTTAAAAATATTATTTATAATAGCATCAAAAATGTAAACTGTCTAAGAATAAATCTAATGAAAGGTATGAAATACCTTTACACAGAAAACTATAAAACACTACTGAGAGAAATTAAAGGAGACTTACGTAAATGGGAGGTATACTTTGTTCATGCATTAGAAGACTTGGTGTTGGTGTCTCTTCACCCCTAATTGATCCATAGAGTCAGTGTAGTCCCAATCAAAATCCTAGCCACACACAGATACATATCTACATGATACCCACACATAGATACACATACACATACATGTACATAATACAACCACACATAAACACATATCTACATGATACCCACACATAGATACACATACACATACACGTACACAATACAACCACACATAAACACATATCTACATGATACCCACACATAGATACACATACACATACACGTACACAATACAACCACACATATCTACATGATACCCACACATAAATACACATACACATACACGTACACAATACAACCACACATACATATCTACATGATACCCACACATAGATACACATACACGTACACAATACAACCACACATACACACATATCTACATAATACCCATACATATATACACATATGCATACATGTACACATGTACACAATACAAACACAGATACATATACATTGCTCGGTGGTCCAAAAGAGTGTTTCACAAACAGTAAGTTGTGACCCATCGATACCATGAAATCAACGGAATATCTGAAAGCTGCATTTGAAAAATGAAATAGAATACAGTAACACAGAAATCATCTGAGTGCAGTTTTCCAGTGTGAGGACTGGAGAGACACTGGTTAGCAACACTGGGACGTAGGACTCAGGGGATGGTGGTCAGACGTGCCTGTGTACTGTTGAGGTCAGTCCCAGGCTCCTGCCAGGCACGTGTGCCTGAGTTTGTTCTCTCTCCAACCTCTTCCCGGTTTCTCCTGTTTCCTTACCGCTCTCCAGCCCCCCCCCACGCCCCCCCTTTCTGCTGCCGGGACACTCCAAGTCCATTCCCACGCAGAGCGCGTCTGTCAGCCCGGCCTCCTGTCTGCAGGGCCCTTTGCACAGTGACTCCATTCTCTAGGGCTCAACTCGCCATCCCCCACCCAGAGGCCTTTCCCTTCCCCTTCTCTCAGGAAGGCCCTTTGTTCTCCTTGTTACTCATGCCCTTCACCGGTCATAATCCCATATTTACCTTTGCCGCTGGCTCTTCCCCGTCTTGCCTGGCATTGAGCGGACAATAAATGCTGCTTGACTGAATCTAATACCAACTGATAGTACAGAGCTGAGAGGAATAGAAACTGCTCCTTGTTACCCGCCAGGGCAGCAGTAGTCCAACAGGAGAGCTTGGAGGGAGGCCCGCGGAGCAGCCTCACAGGGGTTGCTTGGCAGTGGAGTGAGCGGCTTGATACCGATGAAAGGATTCTTGCACTGGATGTTGGGATTGACCAGATCATTTCCAAGGCCCCTTCCAACCCTTTAACTCAAGCCTGTCAGACTCCGAGGCTCACACGGGCCAAATCAACAAGGTGGAAGTGTATGTGGCTGCAAAAAGCAAAAGCTTCAATTTTCATAGAAACATAGGTTTATTTCGATAGAGACATGCTGAATGCCAAGGGCTGAAATAAATGAGTCATTGTTAAGATAAAATAATAGAACATTTTAATAAAAATATTTTTTTCTTGAACATTAACTTACCAGACACCGAATAACTGCACAAATTAATAAGCATAACACAAATAAACTTATTTTTTTTGTTCTCCGAAAGTGAAATATTTCCTGTTGCGCACACCAAACAAGTCAGTCCAAGACTAATGATGTGGCCATTAGCTGCTAAAATATTCGCTGCTAGTATTAGTGGAGAGAAATGGTGAGCCTGCGCATAAGGGAAATGAATGCAACATGATTATAGTAATCAGTCATTAGCAAATGTTATAGTTTGTTATTAATAATCCTATATAATAAAGAGGTAATATGCAAATTAACCCTCACGCCTTCACAAGATGGCTGCCTATGACCAGGCCAGCAGGGGTGTTAGTGAGGGACGACCAAATGACTAAACAAGCAGGCTGCGTGGGGCAACCAGGCCGGCGGGGGGGCCGTGAGGGGTGACCAGGCCAGCGGGGGGGGGGGCAGTTAGGAGCGACCAGGCCGGCGGGGGGGCCGTGAGGGGTGACCAGGCCAGCGTGGGGGGGGGGGGGAGTTAGGGGCGACCAGGCAGGCGGGCAGGTGAGCGATTAGGAGCCAGTGGTCCCGGATTGTGAGAGGGATGTCCGACTGCCAGTTTAGGCCCGATCCCTGGGATTGGGCCTAAACTCGCAGTTGGACATCCCCTAAGGGGTCCCCGATTGGCAAGGGTGCAGGCTGGGCTGCACTGGGCCTCTAGTTATGTATAACAGGATATTGTAAAAATTAAGTTACAAAATTTTTATCAAAACGCTTCTTGCATACAGTTATATTGGTTGGGCCACAAAAATATTCATCGTGGTCCGCATGTGGCCCGCAGGCTGCGAGTTTGACATGCTTGCTTTAACTGTTCGATGGTGTTCTTATCACTAGGCAGTGACCACTAGATGGCACTAGATGAATCCTTTGAAATCTGTTCATGAAACTCAGCGAGAAAACTTACTTCCTCCAGTACAGATGTGCAACAAAATCTTCACAGAAGTCATCCCTTTCTGTGTGTTAGGCACACGGGTGTTTTCTGTTTTACTGTATTCTACTTCATTTTTTAAATGCAGGTTTTCAGATTGTTCCGTTGATTTCATGATACTTTGTGAAATACTCTTTGGACCACTGAGCGAGTTTACTCTTGTAATACTCTGTTTTCCTCGGAGAGTCCAGGCTTGTAGCAAGTGGTGTTCTTAGCGAGCTCTTTGTTTCTCTGTTGAGCGGCTGTACTGAGTAGCTGAACACAGGTACTTCTTATAAGTGTCTGTGGTTGTGTAAACATAAGTGTGAGATACTGTGGGGGAGTCTTTTGTCAGAATCAGCACCTGTTGCAGTCAGGGCTGCAAAAAACCTTGTCAGTAGGTATAAAGAAAAGAAAAGCGACAGTATCTACTTTTGGGAGCTCAGAACCTACCTGGGAGACACGCACATCCACACCCCTTAAATTTCAGCCTCCTTATCAGGCAACATGGAATTGATTGCATCCTTCGGGTATTAGGTGGGATGCTTTAGGCCAGGGGTGGGCAAACTTTTTGATTCGAGGGCCACAATGGGTTCTTAAACTGGACCGGAGGGCCGGAACAAAAGCATGGATGGAGTGTTTGTGTGAACTAATATAAATTCAAAGTAAACATCATTACATAAAAGGGTACGGTCTTTTTTTTTTTAGTTTTATTCATTTCAAACGGGCCGGATCTGGCCCACGGGCCGTAGTTTGCCTACGGCTGCTTTAGGCTGAAAGGAACAGAAGCCTGGCTCGGGTTGGCTCAGATGGTGAAGAAATTATCTCACCAAATGTCCGTGGGGAGGTAGAGCAGGCTCCAGGCCCTCGGTGGTGTGGCATGGCCTTGGGGACCCAGGTTCCTTCCGTGACTCATCGGTGGTCCTAGGCTGGTGCCACTCGTGGTCGCCGGAAGACTCCCAGTGTAATCCGGCTTCAGCTCCCAGACTCGGAACAGTAGAACTTTACCTGAGTAGGGAGTAGCCTGGGGTAGAGAGGTTAGGACACCAGGGCATTGTGCAAGTTGTAGTTGTTTTGTTTCTTCCCGGCCTCCCCACTGTGACCACCTTAAGGGATGTGAAATGACCAGCACAAACTGCAGAGTCAGGAGGAAACGTAGGCCGCTATTAGTGATGTTTGCCGAATATTTCTGAATTTCCTTTCTCTCGACATAGGACTTCTTAGTAATCTGATAAAAGCTTCGGCCAGTGAGTTTGCGGAGTGAATAAATCGTTGTGGCGATGGGGTGAAGTTATTTGCTGTTTAGGGCTCTGGGGAAGGAATTAGTCATAAGAGGAAAGATGGAGGTGAGAAATGGCCGCTGTAGGGGACGTGGTGGGAAGTGTGTGTGAATATAAGGGGTGGTGAGTCTGCTCAAGTGTGTAATGGAACCCTGCCTGGGCCGTCAGTGGCCTTTGAGGCCGATGACTTTCTTCTGGATCCTTGACCTGGTTCCTGGGAACGGGGCCGTGAACCTTGGCCAGAATATACACAGATCTCTGCTCACATGCGTTCTCTTTCATTCCTCTCAGGTTTGCAGTGAGCATTGGCTACTGGGATGACCCTTACCTCCAGCACCTTGTGAGGCTGAGCAAAGAGAGAAAGGCCCCTGAAATTAACAGAGGCAAGTGGCCCCCTTTCTCCCTGGCATCTTCTCATCAGCTGAGTGGTCTGAAGTTTCAGGGATTCATTTAAAAAAAAAAAAAAATATATATATATATATATATATATATATATAATTTGTATTGATTTCAGAGAGGAAGGGAGAGAGAGAGAGAGAAAGAAACATCAGTGGTGAGAGAGAATCACCAATCAGCTGCCTCCTGCACACCCCACACTGGGGATGTGATGGGAACCTGCAACCAGGGCATGTGCACTGACCAGGAATTGAACCCATGACCTTCTGAACCCATGATCTTCTGATTCATAGGTCGACGCTCAACTACTGAGCCACGCTTGGTGGGAGAGGGATTCATTCTTAAACAGAGAGTTCCAGGATGCACTCTCTCCAGGAGTATATGAAAGTGCTCATTTCCTAACATCATCACCAACAAGCGTATTATGAAACTAATTATTTAGAAAAAATTTCTATTTTTATTTTTAAAAATACTTTTATTATGGAAAGTTTCAAACTGTGAAAAAGTGGAATTACATATGGATCAATTTTAGTAATTATCAAATCTTGGCCATCAGTGTGAAGTTTTTTTAAAAATATATTTTTATTGATTTCAGAGGCAAGGAGAGGGAGAGAGAGTTAGAAACATCAATGATGAAAGAGAATCATTAATAGTTGCCTCTGCATGCTCCCTACTGGGGATCAAACCCAAAACCTGGGCATATGCCCTTGGCCAGAATCGAACCCGGGATCCTTCAGTCTGCAGACTGACTATCCATTGAGCCAAACCGGCTAGGGCTCAGTGTGCAATTTTTAATCTTTGTTAATCTGATATTGAGAAATGCTATCATAGAGTAGTTTTAGTTTTATTCTTTTTACTTAAGAATAAGGTTGAAGATCGTATGTTGAAAAGCCATCTATATATCTTTTACTGTGAAGTACCTGTTCACATAAGAGACTACTTTTTGCTGCCTTACTGAATGGTTGGTGACACCATCAGGAAGTCAAAGGATTTGACTGAGAAGTTGACCACGTGACAGTCGCTCCTGTGTGAGCAGGGAGTCTTGGCCCTGAAGATCCTAGAGGGAGGGCCTATAAGAAATGCAGATATTTAAAAATGGGCGTTTCTGAGAATAAGGACTTGGAGTTTGCTTTGAACAGAGGGCGAGCTTTCGGGGAGCCTGGCTGAGTGGGCCCCGCCCCCTCCCTCCCGCTCTCTGGGCAGCCTTCCTGTGAGTGCCCCAGAGGCCAGGGACCTGCAGCTGACGGGCACCAGGTCAGCCTCCTCCCTCCCTTCCTCTCTCTGGGGTTTGAATGTCTCATTTGGGGACCTGCAGCCCAGTGGGAGAGTGCTTCCCACTGTGCAGGAAGGCTCTGTGTGTTTCCAGTGTCCAAGCCGACTCGCTTCTCTGTGGCCGTGAAAAAGCTCACGAGGCCAAATTCCTAGAGGTCATTTTCAAGAGGAACATTGAGACCAGATGTTTTGATGTAAAACCCTGGTCTTCCTGAAGTAAAATGATAGGACACTTTATTTCTCTTAGGACAGATAGTTAATCCCACCCTTACGTAGGTTGTGCTCAGTTTGGGTCAGACGGCTTTAAGAACAAGGGGGAGAGAACCTGGAAGTTGCCCTGTCTCAGGCGAAGTCTGCAGCCCCCTGCCGACCCCACAGGAGGCGGGCAGGGTGTTCCGGCGTGCTCTTCGCTCTTTGGGGGGCTTTGCAAGGCCACTGTTGTCGGCACTGAGGGCCGCCTGTTCCTCTGTCTCTTCCTTAGGATATTTTGCTCGAGTCCATGGCATCAGTGAGCTGATAAAGGCATTCCTACGGAAGACAGAGTGTCACTGTCAGATTTTAAACCTTGGGGCTGGAATGGATACCACCTTCTGGATATTAAAGGTGAGTTAAAATTCCCCTTCCTCTTTTCCCAGTTGTTTGCATTTAATTTTGAAGATGTTCACCTGGTTCTAAAATTTTAAAATATATTAAAATGGATGCAGTGACAGCCCGTCTACACCCCTGTCCCCAGCCCTTCCATGCCCCCAGCCACCACCAGCCCCGGCTTCATCGCACCAGGTCCCCGTGAAGGACGTGTGGGTTGTGTCTCACCTTTTGCTGTTGCAAGCAGGGTGTTAATGAAAACTTGTGTGCGTTTTTCTCTGCCTGTGGAAACATATCAGAGAAAACATTCTGTTAGTGGAATTGCCGAGACAAAGAGCACGTGTACTGGTGATTTTGACGCTAAGATTTTATTGTGGGCATAACAGTGTCTGTAAAATTTGGAGCCTTGCACAGCTGGGTGTTGGAAATGTGACACAGAGCCTTTTGGAACCATTCTTTGATTTGATCCCTTAACTGCCCTGTGAGGGGCCAGGAGCAGGTGCACTCACGCACAGGAAAGGGAACTCGGGTCTAGTTCAGCCGCGGGCCGGATCCGGCCCGTTTGAAATGAATAAAACTAAAAAAAAAAAAGACCGTACCCTGTTATGTAATGATGTTTACTTTGAATTTATATTAGTTCACACAAACACTCCATCCATGCTTTTGTTCCGGCCCTCCGGTCCAGTTTAAGAACCCATTGTGGCCCTCGAGTCAAAAAGTTTGCCCACCCCTGGTCTAGTTAGTGGCAGGACCAGGACTGCAATGTTGGTCTTTGATTCCTGGGCTGGAATTTTACCGCAAGCCCTTTCCCTACAAAGACCTCACTGGTTGCATTCACTTTTTTCACGTGTGTATAGATTTTTCTTGGTTCTTCTCTGAGATGTCACGAGGGTACCAGCGTCCCCCCAGATTTCTTGCAGACGGACACAAAGATAGAGTGTGTGGTGTTACCAGCCTGTATGTCGGCCCCAGAGCAGCTCCCCTGCAAGGTCTGTCCTCTTGGAGCTCCCAGCCTTTCTTTCCTGGAGAAGAGCTCAGCGGCCTCCACTTGGTCTTAGGATTGAGTGTTTGCCCGCAGTCTCCATTCAGATAAGCAGACCTCCCATTGGTGAAGCGCTTTTACAGACGGGACTTGACGAGTTTCCATGAGAGCCCCGTGAGGGTGTACACAGCCGGGGCCGCCAGAGCTGTGTCTCCTCCAGGTGGCCAGCCTGTGGCCTGGGAACGTGCGGCAGCTCAGCCTCCGGAGTCCTTGTTCGCTCTGTGTGCAGCCTCGCGCTTGTATGGAGGCGTCTTTTCTGTGGGTCGACTGTGCCTCTAGCACAGGGACCCTAACGTGGTGCGAGCACTGGACAGAGTGCAGTGGAGAGAGTGCGGTGTGGACAGGGCCCTCTAGCACAGGGACCCTAACGTGGTGCGAGCACTGGACAGAGTGCAGTGGAGAGAGTGCGGTGTGGACAGGGCCCTCTAACACAGGGACCCTAACGTGGTGCGAGCACTGGACAGAGTGCAGTGGAGAGAGTGCGGTGTGGACAGGGGCCTCTAGCACAGGGACCCTAACGTGGTGCGAGCACTGGACAGAGTGCAGTGGAGAGAGTGCGGTGTGGACAGGGGCCTCTAGCACAGGGACCCTAACGTGGTGCGAGCACTGGACAGAGTGCAGTGGAGAGAGTGCGGTGTGGACAGGGGCCTCTAACACAGGGACCCTAACGTGGTGCGAGCACTGGACAGAGTGCAGTGGAGAGAGTGCGGTGTGGACAGGGCCCTCTAGCACAGGGACCCTAACGTGGTGCGAGCACTGGACAGAGTGCAGTGGAGAGAGTGCGGTGTGGACAGGGCCCTCTAACACAGGGACCCTAACGTGGTGCGAGCACTGGACAGAGTGCAGTGGAGAGAGTGCGGTGTGGACAGGGACCCTAACGTGGTGCGAGCACTGGACAGAGTGCAGTGGAGAGAGTGCGGTGTGGACAGGGCCCTCTAGCACAGGGACCCTAACGTGGTGCGAGCACTGGACAGAGTGCAGTGGAGAGAGTGCGGTGTGGACAGGGGCCTCTAACACAGGGACCCTAACGTGGTGCGAGCACTGGACAGAGTGCAGTGGAGAGAGTGCGGTGTGGACAGGGGCCTCTAACACAGGGACCCTAACGTGGTGCGAGCACTGGACAGAGTGCAGTGGAGAGAGTGCGGTGTGGACAGGGGCCTCTAGCACAGGGACCCTAACGTGGTGCGAGCACTGGACAGAGTGCAGTGGAGAGAGTGCGGTGTGGACAGGGGCCTCTAGCACAGGGACCCTAACGTGGTGCGAGCACTGGACAGACTGCAGTGGAGAGAGTGCGGTGTGGACAGGGGCCTCTAACACAGGGACCCTAACGTGGTGCGAGCACTGGACAGAGTGCAGTGGAGAGAGTGCGGTGTGGACAGGGGCCTCTAACACAGGGACCCTAACGTGGTGCGAGCACTGGACAGAGTGCAGTGGAGAGAGTGCGGTGTGGACAGGGGCCTCTAGCACAGGGACCCTAACGTGGTGCGAGCACTGGACAGACTGCAGTGGAGAGAGTGCGGTGTGGACAGGGGCCTCTAACACAGGGACCCTAACGTGGTGCGAGCACTGGACAGACTGCAGTGGAGAGAGTGCGGTGTGGACAGGGGCCTCTAACACAGGGACCCTAACGTGGTGCGAGCACTGGACAGAGTGCAGTGGAGAGAGTGCGGTGTGGACAGGTCACAGGGACCCTAACGTGGTGCGAGCACTGGACAGAGTGCAGTGGAGAGAGTGCGGTGTGGACAGGGGCCTCTGGAGAATCCCTCCTCGGCCTGACACTGGACGTGGGTGTGGTTTCTTGTGGTCGTACGTTTCCTGTCTGGCGGGTGGGTGAATAATAAATAAACCCGAGGTTGCGTTTCTGAGCGAGTACACCGAGGCTCCTGTGCTCCTGCCGGGAACGAGGTTGCCCGTCAGCAGTGAGGAAGGAGAATGGCACAGCGTCTGAACGTCTTCTGTGGAGGTGTTTTTGTTGCTCTAAGGAGTTTTTAAAAAATGGAAAGTTCCTCTTTTTGCCAAGAACAGAATTATGCTTGTTTGCGCTCTTAGAGCCCAGGCCGCACGGGCTGCCTGCTTGTGACTCGGGCTTATCGGCAGCAGCCCTCCCAGGTGGGCGCATCTTCTCTATGGTGCCTTAGCACAGCGACCGCCGAGTCGAGTAGTCAAGACGCCATGGGGCCTGCAGAGACTAACGTACTGTCTGGCTCTTTGCAGAAAGTTTGCTAATCCCTGTTTTGGAGAAACATATGCGCTTCTCTGAAAGGGCAGGGAAACCGCGTCCACTGGTCTCGCTGTCTCATGCAACTTCCACCTGCATGGCCCCCGGCTGTGCCCGCAGAGGCGTGGCTGGAGTCACAGGCTTTCTGCCGTCCTACTGTGTGAGCTCGGCTGTGGGCTCTTGGGCCCAGGCTCTGTCTTCAGGCAGCGGGCAAGAATAGGCAGGGGAAGGCCCAGCATCATCCCGAAGGAAGAATAAGGGCGCATGAAACCTCCCGGCCCGAGTTCCCTGGTGTCCCTGGAACACCATTCCTGCCCAGTCGGAGGGTCAGGTACGCAGGGTCAGTGCCGATCTTGGCAGCTTGTGAAGTGGTCGGCCCTACCGGGTCCCCTTTGAGTTGAGTGGTTCCTGGCTGCTCCTGGCTGCCCTCTGGGAGTTACACGTGGAGTCGGGTGTCCCCCTGCCCTGTGACGTGCGAGCTACTTAGAGTGGCGTGTCAGAGATTCACAGAATAAAAAGTTGCAGCCTCGCTCTGGCCGGTTTGGCCCAGTGGATAGAGCATTGGCCTGTGGACTGAAGAGTCCTGGGTTCGATTCCGGTCAAGGGCATGTACCTCAGTTGCAGACTCGATCCCTGGCCCCTGGTTGGGGGGCATGCAGGAGGCAAACAATCGACATGTCTCTTTCATCATTGATGTTTCTGTCTCTCTCTCCCTCTCCCTTCCTCTCTGAAATCAATAAAAATATATTTTAAAAAAAGATTTGAATCTTAAAAAAGAAAGAAAGTTGCAGCCTCACTTGCCATAGCCATGAAAGTGAGAGAGATGGTGTCTGTTTTGTGAGCGTGCTAGGCGTGTGTGTTAGAAGCTTCCTTCCGCAGCGACCTCTATTCAGGATCTTACCAGATCACGTGAGCGAGTGCATGGGCAGCTCTTCAAAAAGGAACAGGTCCTGCCCTAGCCGATTTGGCTCAGTGGATGTGTCTCTCGCACGTCCATGTTTCTCTCTCTCCCGCCTCCCTCCCTCCCACCATCTCTAAAAATCAATGGAAAAATTAACAAAAAAAAGAAAAGAAATAAAAAGAAACAAGTCCTGTAGAAGATGACTCTGGGCCACCTTCATGCATATCCTCCCTCTCTCTTTTTTAAAAGGGCAAAATTTCAGCAACTTTATGGACTGCCTCTTAAAAGCCTGTGCTGCTGTTTCACAAGGCATGATAGACCCGCTCGTCTGGTCAGAGTTCTGCTTCATTAGCTTGAACTAACTCTTACAGAAACAGTTACAGCATCGAAAGAGTTAAGGCAAATTGGAATTCACAGAAAAGGATAAGACACTTCATACTACGGTGAAAGAAAAAATGGGAGCTGCAGGTCAGAGCGCCGTGGGCGCCATGGACTAGTTAGATGTGGCAAGCCAATTTCCTACACTGAGAAAACACACTACACACCAAGTTAACTACCACAGAACCCACCCACGCACTGGGATAGGTCTTCATGGTCTTTGTACACCCAGAAAATGGAAGTTTTCTTTTCTTTTTGTTTTTCCTCCTTTTTATTCCTTTTTTTTGCAATGTAACATTTGATAAGAATCTTTCATTTTGTTTTTTTTTACTAAAATCACATTCTACCCATCACCACAATATCACTACAAACCAGCTAGGGCAGTGGTCGGCAAACTGCGGCTCGCAAACCATGGCTTGCGAGCCACATGAGGCTCTTTGGCCCCTTGAGTGTGGTTCTTCCACAAAATAGCGACTTCTGCGCATGGGCCACAAAGTTTCAATCGCACTGTACGTGCGCGCCCGCACGTGGTATTTTGTGGAAGAGCCACACTCAAGGGGCCAAAGAGCCGCATGTGGCTCGCAAGCCGCGGTTTGCTGACCACGGAGCTAGGGGAACAACTGCTAGATTAATTTAAGGGTTTTATGAACCTTACAAAACTTACAAAAAAAGTAGTTTCCATTGATTTCCTTATAAATAGCGTTTTCAAGGACCTGGGCAACGCTGTGACTTCCTGAGCACAGTGGGTGAGAGCAGTCCACGCCTGTTCTGCTTCACAGCCTTCTTCACGTACGAACACCCATCTGTCCGCCTCAGGCACGTACTGGGTGGAAAGTATATGGAGAGAGGTCATTAGGCGTCTACATGAGGGAGCCGCCGTGGTCTGCACGTGTGTGCGGGGCAAGCAGGCTCCTGCAGAGCGGGTGTGGCAGGCGTGCGTGTTGGCTGCTGCCTAGTGCCAGATGCCTCGTGCCGGGCCAGGCTGGTCCGAGATGCGGCTGTAGTGACACGGGCGCTCCGCTGAGGCAGTTAACACGGCACCGGGTGCTATAGGTTGCATCCAGGAAGGACTTGCACCTGGTAGGCAGGTACGGGAGACACAGTTTGGTAGGGTGTAGTAGAAATTTGAGTGATCGTTTGGTTTGGTACTGTGTGTTGAAGGGTAAAATCTGTTCTTTTCTGTTTCTTTGTCTTTCTCTCTCTTTCTGCCTCCTCTTCCTCTCTACCCCTCTTCCCCCAGACCAGATCCCCTGAGATTTTAACTGAGGACCATTCTCCATGTGGACCCCACAATTCTGATGCTCGCTTTTGGGGTCCCCTGCTCATGATTCTGCCCCTGTTGTGCAGCCCCAGGGGCCTGTCTGCTGCCCGCTGTACTGTTCTCTGTCTCAGGTCACTGCCCAATTGCTCAAGCCAGAAGCAAGGGTGCCGGCCTTGTCCTTCCTCCCATCCTGCACCAGCTGCCACCAGGATCTGCAAGCCAGCGGCTTCCTTTTCCTTCTTCTTCTTTGTCTCTTTTACAATACGTAGTTCTGTTTTTCTGGACTACAGTGCAGGGGGCACGAGGGGTTGAAGTGTCTCCAGAGGGAGACGCTGGGCAGGTGGGCCAGGCGTGGGCGCCTTGTGTCCTGCTGGGTCTCAGAGAAGTGAAGCGCCGCTGCAGCATGACGGGGCCTGGAGAGTCACCGGGGGTGCGGTCACCGCCTGTGCAGGCGGTGACCGCCCACAGGGAGAGGAGGCGTTCGAGAAGGTCTCAGCCAAGCTAGCAAACGCGGGAAAGGGAAGCAGGCCGTGTGTGTGTGTGTGTGTGTGTGTGTGTGTGTGTTTCAGGCTTTTTCACTGCGACCCACAGTATAAAATAAATGTAGCCCCACGCCAGGACCCGCGTTTGTGTACCTGCGTCTTTAATGATAAAGGCACACAGGTGGTGCTTATGAGGCAGGCCCTGTTCTGAGTGTCTACTGTATTTATTTCCTCATTAGTCCTCTCAACCCCAGAAGGTGCTGTCATTTCTCTGCTTTTCGCCCAGGGAGTAGAGTGCCGTTCCCAAGGCCTCACAGCAAACAAGTGGTGAGCTGGGTTTGAACCCGCGCCCGGCTCTAGTGCCTGCACTTTATCTCCCACCATTCTCCTCTCGCAGAAAAAGCAAACCTGTTGCAAAATAGCACTAGCCCTCGTCACATGCTTTTTTCTTTTTTTCTGATGCTTGCTATTTTATTCTATTTCATCCCCAAACTGCTGGTCAGACCCGCTGCATACATTGATTACCTGACCTGTTAGGTCCCCAACTGCTTTTTGAAAAATACTGTCATGTCCTACTTCCAAAGTACCTCTTACCTCCCACCTCCACCCCAGCGGCCACTCCCCCAGTTTAGGTTCCCCATTACTTTTTTTTAAAAATATATTTTATTGATTTTTTACAGAGAGGAAGGGAGAGGGACAGAGAGTTAGAAACATCAATGAGAGAGAAACATCGATCAGCTGCCTCCTGCACACTCCCCACAGGGGATGTGCCTGCAAACAAGGTATATGCCCTTGACCGGAATTGAACCTGGGACCCTTGAGTCTGCAGGCCGACGCTCTATCCATTGAGCCAAACTGGTCAGGGCCCCATTACTTCTTACCTGGACGACCTCAGTGGCCTCCTAACGTTTCCCTCCATCCATTCTTCATGCGGAGCCGGAATAACTTGGGAACTGCATTTCTGACCGTATCGTTCCCCTGGTTTAAAATCCTCGGCACCACGTTGCTCTTTGGGACCTCACACTTGCTCCGTGGAGATGACAGTCAATGTAGGCGTGAATACGTCATTCTCAAGATTTCTGTGTGTTTTTTCCTCAGGATCAAGATCTTCTCCCAGATAAATATTTTGAAGTCGACTTCCCACTCATAGTCACGAGAAAGGTGCACAGCATCAGGTAAGTGTGGTTTTCGCCTGAAGAGGGAATTCAGAGCCAGCCTCAGTGGGTAGCGTGTGGGTTGCCGGGACCTCGTTTTGTGCACGGCTTTCCTTTGCCCACCTCCCGCCTCCATTCTTGCCCTGGGACCCTCATTCCAGCATGCCGTGCAGTCTTCGAAATGCAACACACCCTCTCCTGGGACACTGCCCACTGATGCAGCTCTCGAGGGAGAGTAGTGTGATTTTTTTTTTAAAATATATTTGATTGATTTTTTACAGACAGAAAGGGCGAGAGATAGAGAGCCAGAAACATCGATGAGCGAGAAACATCCATCAGCTGCCTCCTGCACATCTCCCACTGGGGATGTGTCCGCAACCCTGGCACATGCCCTTGACCGGAATCGAACCCGGGACCCCTCAGTCCGCAGGCCGACGCTCTATCCACTGAGCCAAACCGGTTTCGGCAGTGTGATTTTTCATGTGCATTTTGTTTGCTTCTTTATTCCCAGGGCATAGAGAGGTACTAGTTCAGAGTAGACGTGCAGTAAATATTTTTTGAATGAATGAATGGAGACCAATGAAGTTAACCAGTGATTATATATGAGCTATTGTGGGGCCATTCCAGGTTTCAGAGAGTTTGCTGATCTTGGCTGAGAGCTTGTCGTTGCCTGGCACCAACTTTGGTTGTCTCATCCAGTCCTCAGAGCAGACTCATGAGTTAAGTGCTGTTAGCTCCTTTTACAGATGGGAAAACTGAGGCTCAAAGAAATTTGGTTAATTTGCCCAAGACCACCCAGCTAGCAAGGGGTCGAGCTAAGATTTAAACCTTGACTTCAAGCCCAAGGTCAGGGTTTCTTAATAGTGTTAACCCAGGCTTCCTCCCTCCTGTTTAAATCAGCCACTGAAACAAAATCCTGATTCTTATATTTACAAAATTTAATAAGCATGAAAGCTTAAGCTTGTCCTTTAGAAATGCCTAATCCTCACAAACTGGAAATACTTTTCAAACTTTGGTTTTTCTTCTTTAGCCAATGAAAATAAGATTTTTACCCTTCCCAAATAGAAAAGAATGTTTTACATGTAATGTGCTTTTCGGACGACTGTGGCAATTCTGATGCTCTGAGGACGACGAAGCTTGGTCGAGCTCTGAGTAGGAGTGAGGAGGCTCGATGCGGGCCAGCGGCGCTCTCCGAGCGGAAAGGCATGCGTCTGTGCGTGCTGCCTGGGATACCGGCAGCTTGGCACTCTGATTTTTTTCATAGTCTTGATTGGGGGCGTTATCACATAAATGTTCCTGAACTTTAGGTCTGAGTACGTGAATTATTGGAGTTACCTGTGAGAAATAGTGGGCATCTTTAGGGTTCTGTTTGAGAAGAGGCGGACAGCTGGCGATGGCGAGACCCGCACTGCGACGCCGGGGAGTTGCTGCAGCCTGTCTCGCTCAGTTTGTGGTTGGCCTCGGATCTGAGTGTGATGCTCAGCTGACCTAACCGAGACGCGTGTCCCTGGAGTTCCCCTAGGTCAGGGGTCGGCAAACTCATTAGTCAACAGAGCCAAATATCAACAGTACAATGATTGAAATTTCTTTTGAGAGCCAAATTTTTTAAACTTAAACGATATAGGTAGGTACATTGTTATTAACTTAATTAGGGTACTCCTAAGGCTTAGGAGGAGCCACACTCAAGGGGGCAAAGAGCCGCATGTAGCTCTCGAGCCGCAGTTTGCCGACCACGGCCCTGGGTGCCTCGGGTCGGAGGGACTTGAACAGAGTCCCCACCGCAGCAGCCATCACATTTGCTGCTTTTCAGTGGTGTCTGCATTTGTGCAGCAGATAAGCCGCCTGACTCCTCTTTCTCTTTCCCACCTTCCGTAGGTCCAGGCCCCACCTGTCAAAGCCCATTTTAGAATTACATTCAGAGGACACACTTCAAGGCGGCAAGTATCCCCCCTGGTGGTGCTGTATGGACCACATCGGCGTTGTTGCTTGATTCCCCCTTTCCTTTTTAAAGATGGTGTGTGTGTGCATGTGTGTGCAGGCGCATGTGTGTGTGCATGTGTGTGTGTGCGCACCTGTGCACATGATGTCACACAGTGTCTACTTCTGATCCATGTACACTTCCTTCACAGTTACCCGGAAGGATTTTAAAACAGCTATTTGTGACTTATTAGATGTCCATAGACCCCTAATCTTAAATCTTTAAAAAATATTTAAATTAGTTGCCAACGTTTTGAAAATAGGAGGTTTTTAATGAAAACCTGATTTCCTGCTTTCCTTGGAAAGAGCAGATCTGGCAACTGCACCCTCACTCCTGCAGGGAAGTGCTTGAAATGGGTGAGTGGCGCTCCTGCCCCCTCTGCTGTCTTCGGCCTGACGTGCCTCACCCACTGTCACCTCCTGGGCCCCAGCACTCAAGCATTCCCCTCCAGTTTTATTTTATTTTATCATTTTTTTGGTTAATCCTCACCTGAGGATATTTTTTCCATTGGTTTTTAGAGAGAGGGAGAGGGAGGATGAAAGAGAGAGAGAGAGAAACTTGGATGTGAAAGAAACACATCAATTGGCTGCCTCCTGCCCGTGCCCTGACCAGAGCCGGGGATTGAACTATTTTCTGTCAAAGGTAATATCTTACAAACTGGCACAGCACTTAGAGAGCAGCCTGCCGTCACTACCAGTGTGAAGCAGGTTTACTTGTTGCCCTCCTCACGTATAACCTACTTTTCTAAATTGAAATCTGTTGGACATCAGCACTGTGTAATGCAGGGTGTGCCTGTTAATTCGATACGGTTATATGTTGTAGTATGACTGCCAGCGTAGTGGTAATTAGTGCCTCTAGCATGCCACATAATTATCGCTTCCTTTTGGCGGTCGGGATAATGGAGATCCAATTTCTTAGCAGCTTTGAGGACTAGGGTGCAGGGTCGCCAGTGGGCACGGCGTGCATTGGGTCTCTAGGACGTATTTGCTACTCGGTGCAGGTGTGTGCCCTGAGCACCAGCTCTGTCTTAGGCCCTGTGGTGAGCATCCCTGTGTGTGTATCACAGCACAGGTTCCTCTGCACTTTAAAGAGGTCATGAGGCAGTGCTTCCTGACGCATGCACAGGGGTGCTCATTGCAGTGCCCACGGCAGAGACCACCTGGGAATGCCACGTCTGCTCGGGCGGGATTGGCTCAGTCAGCTGTTTTATCCACTCAGCAGAACGCCATGAAAGCAGCGTGAAGCAGGAAAAGCATTTTTCAAAACATATGGAGTGGCCCCATTTTCTGTGTGTGTGTGTGTGTGTGTGTGTGTGTGTGTGTGTGTGTGTGTAGAGAGAGAGAGAGGGAGAGAGAGGGAGGGAGAGTTTGTGTTGTGTCTGTGAGTTTAAGCACATAGGAAAAAAAGCTGGAACGTTATACACCAAAACACTAATAGCTGTTTTGGGAAATGTAATAATCAGTTAGTTTTCACTCTCCTCTTATCTGATTTTTTAAAATAATGAGCATGTACTTTTATAATAGAGAAAAACAATAACTAATTTTGAGGAAGCCCTGTCCATTGGAATTAACAGCCTCTTCTTCATTTATTTCTGTTGAAATGGTCTTCTCTTGTATTTGCAGATGGACACATGTTGGATTCGAAGAGATACGCCCTTATTGGAGCAGATCTTCGAGATTTAGCCACACTGGAAGAGAAACTAAAGAAATGTAACATGAACACACAGTGAGATTTTTTTTAACCTCTTACACGTGTGTGGTCCCATGCTAACGTGAGATAAGGCCAGTTGGCAGTGCAACGGGATACCCAGGCCCCGTTTCGGTTTATCCCTACCTTGAGTGATTTTCTGAACTTGTTAGGAGCACTGTTTCTCGAGTCTGTTTCACATCAGAATAACCTGTATTGCTTTTGTAAAATACTGTTGTGTAACATAAAGCTTGGTAGAAGGTAATTGTGTGCATAGAAGCATACAGCTGCAACACACAAAGAAAGGATTAGCTTCCAGAATATATAAAAAACAGCTACTGTAAAAAAAAGTCCCGTAGACAAATGGGCAGAAAAAAACGACAAGGCAGCTCAGAGAAGAAAATAAAGAACATCGTAGGACAAGGGTAGGGAACCACAGTAGTAATCAGATGAAATTCCATTTTGCTTCCATCAAGTTGGCAAAAATGTAAAAGCCAGTATTAAGTGTTGGCAAGGTGACGGGGTAAAAGGAATGGGTCAGAGCACCAGTGGATGTGAGCTCAGTAGGCTGGGGGGAGGAAGGTCGGAGACACCTGGTGAGATCGCACAGGTGTGCACCCTGTGCCCCAGCAGCTCCACCTCCAGCTGTGTCCCCTGCACGTATGCACAGGTGGGTGTTCATTGCAGTCACCGTTTTTATTTATTATTTTTTTTTAATCCTCAACCCAGGATATTTTTTCCATTGATTTTTTTTTAGAGTGGAAGAGAGGGGACTGAGAGAGGGCAGAGAGAGAGAAACATCGATGTGAGAGAGACACATCAATTGGTTGCCTCCAGTTCACACCCTGATGGGGCGGCCAGAGATCGAGCCTACAACTGAGGTACTTGTCCTTGACCGGGAATCGAACCCACAACCCTTTGATCCGAGGGCTGGCACTCTAACCACTGAGCCAAATCAGCCAGGGCATAGGCAGTGTTTTTAGTAGCAGAAAACTGAACACAACTTAAATATCCATCAGGAGGGGAATGGATGAATAACCTGTATCAGTGGTTGGCAAACTGCGGCTCACAAGCCACATGCGGCTCTTTGGCCCCTTGAGTGTGGCTCTTCCACAAAATACCACGTGCGGGCGCGCACGTACAGTGTGATTGAAACTTTGTGGCCCATGTGCAGAAGTCGGTATTTTGTGGAAGAGCCACAAAAAAAAGAAACTGAAGGCAAAAATCAATGGCAAATGATGAAATAAAGTAGCAAGGAGGGGATCACTGCTGGAGAGGAAAGGGGCCGCAGAGCTTGGCCCGAGGCTAACGTCCTTCAGGGGAAGGACGGTCCCCGCTCTTCTGAGAGGGCGAGAGGAGTAAGAACAGGTGCACATCCAGGTGGCCTGCCGGCGACTGAGCGGGGGGAGTTAGGGAGTCAAAGCTTGGTCTTCCCAACACATCTTTCACTTATGCGGTGATGGCTGTCGGGGCTACGTCTGGAAGTTTTTGTTGGCCTATTTTGCCTGGAATCGTCCGCCAGGCTGTCATTAGGAGGTACAGACCCACCTGTCCTTTATTCCCTCTGGGGAACGTTTATGTGCTGCACAGATTGCAAGATGTAGTGTGCTCCCTGGCAGAGGTGAGTGCTGAAGTTCAAGGACACGACTAGTTCCCTGGGCAGGTTAGTGAGTGAAGGTCGGCAGTGGGCATGGAAGCCAGCCCTGGGAAGCCCGCAGCCCGTCCACACTGAGGACTCTCACGCTGGGTTCCGTCTGACTGCTCCTGTTGGTGAATAGGAGTGGGGTTTGCTCTGTTTGCTTAAAATTCTCTTTGAGTCAGTGTTCCCTTTCCGAAATGAAGGCTTTTAGATATTTCCCTAGCAGTTTATTGTTTTTCCTAATTCATTCAGTACTTGTGTCCGGTTAGTGAGAATGGATACCAATTATAACGTACTTTCTTGGGGACTGATGTCGGAGCACAGCTCCTCCTCTGCCAGGGGCTGTCCCCCATGGACGCCGGTATTGGAAGACAGTATGAGCAGTCGTAGGCGTATAGGAGAGACTTTATTGCAGACCAAGTAGCCGTTGCTAACAAGGAGCCACCAGGCAAAACAGATCTGCAAAGTAGCCCCACCAAGCAGCCGCGCACCGGCTGGTCAGTGACAATCTTTCTACCAACTCAGACAAAAGAGGCTTCTCGCCAAATAGTGACGTCAGTCTTTGGGTCATAGGAAGGCACGCCTGCGCAGTGCGTACAGTAAACTGCCGGGTCATTGCCTTTGCACAGGCGTATGGCACATCCGGCGTGTTCTGATTAGGGTTCCCACAACTGATCACGCTGTTTTCAATTCTTCGTGGTGTAGCTTATATAAAAAACTAGATTCCGTTAAACGAATGCCAGTATTTCTGCATCTATCAGCCAGCTCTTCATGTGTGACAAATCCTTCCAAACGCAGAGGTTTCAAACAGCTCACTGTCTAGTTGCTCAGGATTCTGAGTTGACAGTTTGGGCTGGGCCTAGCTGGGTGGTTCTTCTGCCAGGAGACCAGGCTTAGCTAATATCCTTTGGGGTCACATGCATGTGTGTGTGTGTGTGTGTGTGTGTGTGCGCGCGCACACACATGTGCGCACAGGCAGGTCGCTGGGGCTGACTCCCTGTCACTGGGCTGCCTCATTCACCTAGGGACCTCCCCTGCTACGGCCCGCGAGCTTGGATTCACTCGCACAGTGGTTTTAGGTTGCCGAGTGCAGCAAGAGAGCAAGTGCCCGTGTGCAAGGGATTGTCAGGCTTCTTGTTTGCTCCTTGTTCATTGGCCGAAGCATGCTGCAGACTGACCCAGACTCGGGGGAGGAAATGCCCTCCTCCTCTTCATGGCGGAACCTGCAGTTTGGTATTGCTGCCGCGGGGGGGGGGGGGGGGGGGGGCAGTGCGGGGAGAGTCCGCAGCCATTCAACTCATTCTCACAAGCCAGACACACCACGCTCGGGCTCACCTGTGTGCAGTATGTCTCGGACGTGGCGGTGCCACCTGGGCTGTGCAGCGTGGTCATGTGCTTGCAGAGTGCTGCTGGGGCCCTGGCTGTGACTGCCCTGCCAGCACTGCGGCACGTGCCCAGCCAGAGTGCCAGCCGGTGAACACGTGCCTGCTCTTTTCTCCCAAGGTTGCCGACACTCCTGGTGACCGAGTGTGTGCTGGTCTACATGACTCCGGAGCAGTCTGCAAACCTAATCAAGTGGGCAGCCAACAGTTTTGAGACCGCCATGTTCATCAGCTACGAACAGGTAAGAGGAAGCACGAGAAATCCGCGTCCTGCCCCGGAGCCAGGGTGGCTCTGCCTCGGAGCACCGGACCTGCTTCTGCTCTTTCTTTTCCTTCTGCCTCCGGCTAACGCAGTGATGGCAAACCTATGACACGCGTGTCAGCGGTGACACGCGAACTCATTTTTTTGGTTGCTTTTTCTTTGTTAAATGGCATTTAAATATATAAAATAAATATCAAAAATATAAATCTTTGTTTTACTATGGTTGCAAATATCAAAAAATTTCTATATGTGACACAGCACCAGAGTTAAGTTAGGGTTTTTCAAAATGCTGACACGCCGAGCTCAAAAGGTTCAACATCACTGGGCTAGCATCTCCTTTATTAGTCATTGCTCGCAGGCCCGCTGCTCCGGAGCCCTTGACCTCCTGTGAACTTTTAGCCCGAGTTTTTTGGAACTGCTGTATTGGCCCTTTTGGAAGGTTCTTGAGTTCCTATTTGATCACTGTATTTACTATCCTATCGAGTTGGAGCCCTGGATGGAGGGAGTTTTGGTTGCTGCCCTGTAGGGGTGGCAAACTTATTGCCCTCAGAGGTGGGCACGGGGTGCAAGGGGAGGAAGTTGGCAGATGAGAGTGCTGTGGAGGGTGGGGACTAAGGGGCCCAGCCATCCTGCTCCCGCTCATGAGAGCGGCCTCCGCAGTCCCAGCCTGTGAGGCCTGTGAGCCTCCAGTTGCTTTTCAGAAGTTAGAAAGCAGGGTTGCTGGGGTTCTTGTCCCAGCATCAAGAAGGGCTCAGGAATCTGGAGAAGGGGCTGTGCGTAGATGACATAGGAATCCAGAGACTAACAGAGTCCGGAAACAAAATATAATTTTGAAAGGCATTGGGGGTCAGAGGAGCTTAGCTAAAGGAGCTAAGTTCTAAGATCTTAAGTCTAAAGTCTTAGCTTCTCTCCTCGTCCCCAGGACCCCATGCTTTTTATTAACACAACTTGTCCTGAGGCGAGGCAGAGATATACACTTCAAAGGGTCAGGATTTGGTACAGAGTCCATTGTCAGAATGGGGGAATTAGCCTACCGCTGTTCAGGTGTTTGGCCAGTAGGAGGCAATAACATGTGATTAAGATGCCCTTTAACTGTCTGGCAGCCACAATCAGTTTCCTATTCAGGTTTGGGGAAATGCCTTTAGCCATTCCCAACAGGTGACTACATGTGTGACTCAACCCTGTTTGGTCCCCAAGTCTCATCAACCTTTTGATGAAACTCTTGAAATTATGACATGCTGGAATTGGTGGCACAGGGTTTTTTAAAAATGTATTTGTGTTGATTTCAGAGAGGAAGGGAGAGAGAAAGAGATAGAAACATCAATGATGAGAGAGAATCATTGATCGGCTGCTTCCTGCACACCCCCTACTGGGGATCGAGCCCACAACCTGGGTATGTGCCCAGACCAGGAATTACACTGTGACCTCCTGGATCATAGATTGACCCTCAACCAGTGAGCCATGCCAGCCGGGCAGAAATGCAGGATTTTAACGTAAAATTTCCTAATTTCTAAATTCACCGAGTCTGGCCCTCTGGCTGCGGGTTTGCTGACTGGGTTGTTCCAGAGCTTTGGGATTGTCCAGCTGGGGTCCAAAGCTGGCCCTGGGTCTTATCGGCTGTGAGACCTGAGGCAGAACTGCGCGGCATTGGGAATCCGTGCTCTGGAGGTAGGCTGCGTAGCTGTGTGACCAGGACGCGGTACGTCACCTCTCTGTGCCTGTGTCCTCATCTGAAAACGAGGATGATAACGTCCGGCTTCATGGTGTTGTTGACAGCAGCCCCTGGCTGTGAAGGCAGTGCTGGCGGGTAGTGGCCCGCTCTGAGCCCTGCTCTCTGTTCATAAAGAGAGAAGATGCCACCTCGGGTTTGTGGGCGTTCATGAGATGCACATGGAAAGCACCGAGGCCATGCGTGCTGATGTCACTGTTTATTGTAGTTTTGTTAGTTGTATTGACTTTGTTTTCTATCATATTTTATTTTATATTTATGGCAGATGAGAGCAGTGCAGGCCTTGCCCACGGTCGCGTGATTATGGGCAGACCAGGGCTAGACCTGGGCTCCTCGTCCGCCCACCCAGTCCCGGCTCCTGTGTAGGTGGGTCCTGGTGGGTTGATTTCCTCCTCCCTCTGTGACCGCGGGCGGTCCTCAGACTCGGCCTTCAGTCCTGGCGAGTGGGCGCAGTGCAGCTGGCCTCCTCGGTCTCTCTTCTGCTGTGAATAATTCCGGGAGCCTGCTGCGTGCAGGATGCCACTCCTGGGGAAAATGGAGCCGCTCTCCCTGTGCTCCCCACATCTCGGCTGTCTGCTGCTTCGTTCGCCTGGCTTCACTGTTGTGCTCCTCTATCCAACAGCACCGAGGGGGCGGGGGGGGCGGTGTTCAGCGATTTTAGGCCAGAGACCCTGTCACTTTGGAGCAGGCCTGGGAATGGGCCAGTGCCCAATACGTTGTCCACACTGTCCCCAAACCGGTTCAGATCCCCCCACAGCTTAACTCAGTAATTTTATCACAAATACAAATCACCTGCATCCTCACGTGTATTAATGCTCACATGCCTTACATTAGTTCCTAACTAGTTTAAAATGACAAAACCACGTGGACGATGGCAACTACAATAATGATAATAATAGCGAATGCTATGCTGTGAGTTTCACACGTGTTAACCTATTTAATCACAGCAACCCACAGGGTAGGTCCTGTCCTCGTGGTTTTATAGGTGAGGGGACTGAAGCACAGCGGGTAGGCAGCTCGGTCAGAGTCTCCCGGCGGTCAGGTGTCGGGCCGGGACTCACACTCGGGCAGCGCAGCGAGGGTGTGTGTGTGACAGACGCCCTCCCTCCCGATGAACAGTGTGCCATCCGACGCCTAGTGCCACGTAAGCCATACACATGCAGCACAGGAGAAAACCCTGGCCACCTGACCTGTTACGGTGAATCTTTGCCACTTTGTATATGACAACGTCACAGTGTATATATGCCGTAATAGATGGTGTGCTGTGGCGTTTGTGCACAGACAGAATTTAATTATTATTATTATTATTTTTTTTTAAATATATATATATATTTTATTGATTTTTTACAGAGAGGAAGGGAGAGCGATAGAGAGCCAGAAACATCAATGAGAGAGAAACATCGATCAGCTGCCTCCTGCACACTCCCCACAGGGGATGTGCCCGCAACCAAGGCACATGCCCTTGACTGGAATTGAACCCGGGACCCTTGAGTCGCAGGCCGACGCTCTATCCACTGAGCCAAACCGGTCAGAGCTTTAATTATTTTTTTAACTTTTTTAAAAAATTAACTTTTTAACATTTTAAGTGCCTGTAGTACAATAGACAGTGTTGTGTGTGGCTTTTTTAAATCCTCACCTGAGAATATTTTTCCATTGATTTTTAGAGAGTGGAAGAGGGAGGGAAAGACAGAGAGAAATATCAGTGTGAGAGAAACATATCGATTGGTTGCCTCCCATATATGCCCTGGTCAGGGCCCGAGCCAGGGAGGAGCCTGCAATCGAGGTACATGCCCTTTGGTCCGCAGGCCGACGCTGTATCCACTGAGCCAAACCAGCTAGGCCTTAATTAGAGTGTTTCACACAAGTTTTTTTTTTTTTTTTTTTTATCCAAAAGTAACACTATATCCAGAATAGAAAAATATCAAATAGTACAGAAGGGCAGACAAGGAATGTAAGTCTCTCTTACCCCCAACCTCAGCCCTCTCACCTGGGAAGCCACTTTGCCAGATTCCAGAATTTTTCTATGCATATGCAAATGTAGAGATTTTTTTTTTCTTCTTAAATGCAGATGGGAGAATACAGTAGACATTCCCCTGGACCAGTGGTTCTCAACCTTCTGGCCCTTTAAATACAGTTCCTCATGTTGTGACCCAACCATAAAATTACTTTTGTTGCTACTTCATAACTATAATGTTGCTACTGTTATGAATCGTCATGTAAATATCTGATATGCAGGATGGTCTTAGGCGACCCCTGTGAAAGGGTCGTTCAGCTGCTAAAGGGGTCGTGGCCCACAGGTTGAGAACTGCTGCCCTGGACCTTTTTTTTCAGGAGTTCTTAGAGCTTAGAGATCATTCCGTAGTGGGTGTGTGTGTCTTTCCTGCTTCCCCGGCTCTGTGGTATTCCATCGTGTAGAACATGCAGAATTTACTGCGCCCGGGTGATGCGTTTAGCTCTTCGGCTCCCCGGTCTGCAGCGCTGCAGCGGACGCCCTTGCACCTCCGTGCACATGGGCAGGTGCACCTGCAGGAGAAGCTGGGCCCGGGCGGGTTCTTGGGGGGAGCGGGGTGGGGGAGGGAGGGTACAGCTGCCTCCAGGGGCCGCTGGTTCATGCCCCCATCAGCGCTGCGCAGACTGCGTGGCCTGCACTGGGTACCCCCAGACCTCAGTCCTCACTGTGAGAAGTAGGGTGCTGTTGTATTTGCGTGTGTGAGAGAACACCCTAATGGCGATGCCTGGCTGCTCTTCCCTCCCCAGGTGAACATGGATGACCGGTTTGGGCAGATCATGATCGAAAACCTGCGGAGACGACAGTGTGACCTGGCGGGGGTGGAGCCCTGCAAGTCCTTAGAGTCCCAGGTCAGAGCAGAGGCGGGCGTCCTCTCACACCCTTGGCCGGCCTCGCAGGAGGAGCGCCCGCCTGCGGGCCAGGCTCGTGCGGACACCGGTTCTCACGCTAGTGCAGTCCAACCCTGCTTCCCATGTTGGTATCAAGTGCATATTTCCTAGACCCTATTATTTACCTTTTTATTATGCATTTTTCAAACAACGGAAAAGTAGAGGGAATAGTAAAACCAACAGCCATGTCCCATCAGCCAGCTTCAATAATTAATATTCTGTAAATACTGCTCATTCCCTCCAAACTTTTATTGGTGGTGGTACTGGACTGTTTTAAGGCAAATCCCAGATAGTATATCATTTCCTGCCTAAATACTCAGTATAAATCTCCAGTAGACCAATAGGAATGATGATGCCATGATTACAGCTTACAAATTGGCAGTAACTCCTTTGTAGCATCTAACATCCAGTTCATGTTCAGTTTTCCGCAGTTATTTTTTAAAATGTTCAGAGTTGGTGCATTTGAATCTTTTTTTAATTTTTTTTTTTTTTTTTTTGCTGAAGAGATACCTCCCACTCTGCCCTCATTTAAATAGGTACTGCATGTTCAGTGTAGAACATTGGGAAATAAAAAGAAGGAAGACGGTAGGGGCCGGGATGGGCTTTTGAAGGAGGAGGCATGTAAGGAATTCTCAGTGCTTAGAGACGCCCGCATTCACGACTATTCCTGTGGCTCTTCATTCTCTCCGTTCTCCTCGCACGGCTCAGAGGGAGCGGTTCCTGTCGAACGGGTGGGAAACGGCGTCGGCCGTGAACATGATGGAATTGTACAGCAGGCTACCTCGGGCCGAAGTCAGCAGGTACGGCACCCCGTCCTGTCCTCTCACGTAGACTCCTCGTGAATCACGTTGCCCTCCTGATTCACACGAAACACTCCGCCTGACGGAACGCAGCAGCTCTTAGCCGAGATGGGGTTTGCGCCCAAACAGGTGACCTTCATCCACCTGAAGCGGTGACTCCTGCAGAGCTCCCAGGGCTGCCTCCGGGTGGACACTGGGTGATCCTCGTGGTTGGAGTGGGAGGAAAGGGCTCTCACAGGTTTTTAAATGGGCTTTCCCTCTCATTGTAACAAATACACGCTGGTTCTAAAACAGTTTCCAAGCGTGTAAAGCAGCTGAGGTTTAAAGTCGTGCTTTCTGCACCCAGGCCTCCAGAGAGCCATTCACAAGCGGGCGCCCGCTTTCTCTCACCCACGCCCCCTGAGAGCCATTCACAAGCGGGCGCCCGCTTTCTCTCACCCACGCCCCCTGAGAGCCATTCACAAGCGGGCGCCCGCTTTCTCTCACCCACGCCCCCTGAGAGCCATTCACAAGCGGGCGCCCGCTTTCTCTCACCCACGCCCCCTGAGAGCCATTCACAAGCGGGCGCCCCCTTTCTCTCACCCACGCCCCCTGAGAGCCATTCACAAGTGGGTGCCCCCTTTCTCTCACCCACGCCCCCTGAGAGCCATTCACAAGTGGGTGCCCCCTTTCTCTCACCCACGCCCCCTGAGAGCCATTCACAAGCGGGCGCCCCCTTTCTCTCACCCACGCCCCCTGAGAGCCATTCACAAGCGGGCGCCCCCTTTCTCTCACCCACGCCCTCTGAGGGCTGCTCACAAGCGGGTGCCCCCTTTCTCTCACCCATGCCCTCTGAGGGCTGCTCACAAGCAGGTGCCCCCTTTCTCTCACCCACGCCCTCTGAGGGCCGCTCACAAGCAGGTGCCCCCTTTCTCTCACCCACACCCTCTGAGGGCTGCTCACAAGCAGGTGCCCCCTTTCTCTCACCCACACCCTCTGAGGGCCGCTCACAAGCAGGTGCCCCCTTTCTCTCACCCACGCCCTCTGAGGGCTGCTCACAAGCAGGTGCCCCCTTTCTCTCACCCACGCCCTCTGAGGGCTGCTCACAAGCAGGTGCCCCCCTTCTCTCACCCACGCCCTCTGAGGGCCGCTCACAAGCGGGCGCCCCCTTTCTCTTCACCTATAAAGAGAAGTGCTTACTGGCAGATTAGTGTTTTTTAATCGGTAGATTCACATTACACGTGTGTCTATAAACCACCTTGCTTTCTAACAAAGCTAACAATAGGTTATATTTATCTTTACCTGTCACAGCAGTGCGGTCCCTGTGGCCAGGGGGTGTATCGCTCCTGTGGTGTGTGGACGTGTGGGTGGATGGTGGTGTCCTGTGTTTTGTTTTGTTTCTCTCTCTCTTTTCCTCTCCCTTCTCTCTCTAAAAAAAAACCCAACACAATAAAAACATAATTAAAAGACACCACTGCGGGACACGCGGCCACGCTCACCGCTGGCCAGGGTGGGCGCCAGCGTGCTCGGTGTCTGTCATTCTGTGCTCCCGCTCTGTGCTTCCTCCTGCCTTTGGGGACCCACAGGTAGAGTTGGTCTCTTGCAAGATACTGAGAAAATACTTGGTCTTGCCTCTCCACAGCCCTTCTTAACTGTGGGAAGCCCGACTTGTTTCCCAATCTGCACGTCAGATCCTTGAAGTGCTGTCTCCACGGGATCCGGCCGATGCCTCCTGGGTTCTAGTTTTCCGTCCCCACGGGCTGGTCTCCACTGGCTTCATGTCAGCGGGACTGTTGTGAAGAGCCCTGGTCTGGCACCTGTGACGGCACGGGGCTCGCGGCTCTCCTGGGAGCCCGGGGAGGAGCCTCACCGCCTGGGCCAACGGGCAGCGGCTCCGGGGCAGCCCGTCTCATGTCGCCAAGGCCTTTGCAGACACGCGTCCCAACAGAGGGGGGTGAGGGGGGACAGCTCTGGTGTGTCTGCCCTGGGCACGGTCCTCCCCACTCTGAACGCCATGTCGTTGGTGTCCACATTCGCCAAGGGTTTTGGAGGGCACTGCGCATGAAAAGCCCGAGGCAGGCCCGTTCGCCGAGCCGGTGCTGCCTGCGCAGTGTGTGCTACGCCCTTTCTAAGCACAAGAGGAATAGCTGGCCCGAACCGGCAGAGACGAGCCTGCGTGTGGCGTTCGCAGCCGAGCTTGGAGGTCACCGCCTTGGTAGGGTGCTGGTTTCTTCTGGAACTTGGTATTAGGACGCCTGCCTTGAATGTCTTCTGAGTCGTTGGGAACATCAGTCAGGAAGCAACCGAAGTCCTTTATGGATAAACATTCTCACTTCAGATGTGACCCTTAGGCCTGAATACCGAGGCAGGAACACACACACACACACACACACACACACACACACGAACAGAAACGCGAAATGTGCACAAATGTGCACATCACACCTCCCTCCCCCACCCCCACACACAGCTTGGGCAAAAGCCAATGCCCAGTGCTGCTGTTGGCTATTGTGAATAGTAGGAATATGGGTCATGTTTTATTTTTTTCATACTTTTTGGAAATGCCTGAATTCCACCCCCCCCCCCGTGTGCATATGGCCGAAAATATTAAAAAACCCCATTGCATATATTTGTGCATGTTTCAATGTGTGCATACCTTCAAAAAGTTTACATTTAAAATGCTGTTTTGAAAAAAATCATACAAACATGATTAAGAAAAAGAAACGAACAAAAACAAAAGCCCTCACCCTACTCACTGCTCGCCACTACCTTCTGGCGGTGTTTTCTGTGGTTTCCAAGATGGTCTGCTCTGTGCACGTATGAGCACAGCGCCTCTCTGTGTAGAGGCAGTAAACCACGCACCTTACCGCCTGAGCCGCCTGCGGTCTAAAGGCCGTGCTGCGTCCCAGAGGCTGTCCTGCAGGCTGCAGGCGTCCGTGCATGCTGGACCCGCCAGCGTCTCTAGGTCAGGGTCTTTGCTGTCCCGGCGTGGCGGCCGGAAGCTTCGGTGAGCGCTCTGGGACGCGGCCCGGAGCAGGTGCAGGGTAGGGCATCCCGCTGCGAGCTGACGGGTGCCGCTGTCCCAGCAGGACGGCGCCTCCCCAGTCCTCCCCACGGCATGCTGGCCTTGTGATCCTCGTCAGTCTGAGGGGTAGGAAGGTGTCAAGTATTTAAATCTACATTTCTTTTCTCAAAAGTGAAATTGAAAACCTCTTGTTTTTCTTTTCTAGTGGACTTGTCTTTTAAAAATTAAAGTACAGTGGGACCTTGACTTACGAGTGTCCTGACTAACGAGTTTTTCGAGATACAAGCTGTCTCTCGGCCGATTTTTTGCTTTGAGTTGCGAGGTAAAATTCGGGTTATGAGCCAGCTTCAGATGCCCCACCGCTAGTTGGTGCAGCGAACACCACAGTGAAAGCCACAACATCAGCCCAGCATCACGTGTCTGACTCGTTCACTTTTTGATTTGACATACGAGTAATTTGAGTTACGAGCTCCGTCATGGAACGAATTAAACTCGTGTCAAGGCCCCACTGTATAGTTGACATATAGCATTAAAATTTCAGATGACAACATAGCGATTCAACATGTATATACATGACTGTTTTCGCTATGCTGTGCATTACATTCTGTAACTTATTTATTTTAAACTTTTATTGATATTATTTTATTCTTATTTTTATTTTTGTTAATTCTCACCCAAGGATATTTTTTCCCATTGCTTTTTAGAGAGAGTGGAAGGGAGGGAGGGATGGGGAGAGAGAGAGATAAACTTCGATGTGAAAGAGACACATTGATTGGTTGCCTCCTGCATGTGCCCTGACCGGGGCCAGGGATCAAACCTGTAATCCAAGTACATGCCCTTGGCTAGGAATTGAACTTGTGACCCTTGGGTGTGCTGGCTGACACTCTAACCACAGAGCAACACGGCCAGGACAAACTTTTATTGATATTTAGAGGAAAGGAGGGGAGGATGGAGAGAAGTCAAAGGAAAGAGAAGAGGGAGAAACATCGAAGTGAGAGAGAAACATGAATGTGAGAGAGCAACATTAATCAGTTGCCTCCTGTGCCCACCGGGAGTTGAACCTGCAACCTGGGTATGTGCCCTGACCAGACTTGAACCCACCACCTTTTGGTATACGGGACAAGGCTCTAACCATCTGAGTCACCAGCCAGGGCTGTAACCCATTTAAGTGAAAGTGTGTGCCTCTATCCCCTTCACCTTTTCATCCTTCCCCCACCCCATCCGTCTTTTAAATGAACTTTTGAAGTTTTTCGTATTGAAGTACAACAGCTCTTTATGCAGCAAGGGAATCTACCTTGGTTATTTATGTTGCAAATATTTTTTCTAGGTTGTCTTTTGATTTTGCTTATGGTGCTTTTCCTTCTTTTTAATAAAAATAAGTTACCGTGGAAGCGCTCCGTAGCTGCTCCTTGTAGGCTCTCACGCGGTCTGTGTCCTGAGCGCCTGGTCCTCGCTGTTAACCATGCTCACCGTCTGTTCTGCGTTGACTCTGCAGAATCGAGGCCCTGGAGTTTCTGGACGAGTTGGAGCTCCTGGAGCAGCTCATGTGCCACTACTGCCTGTGCTGGGCCACCCGCGGGGGCAGCGAGCTAGGTACCGTCACTGTCCTTGCCCCAAAGTGGGGACCTTTTAATCTGCAAGGAACGTACGACATCTGAGCTTTGAGTGCAAAGGGCACTAGCGCCCGTGCCTGTGCCCGTGACCGTCTCGGGATTGGCCATGATGTCCCGTGTCCCACACACAGAAGTGGGAGGGGTGTCAGGGAGAGCCCGCACCAAACCAGCCAGCCACCCCGTGCAGGTGTGCGCAGGATCGCCGCAGGGAGGCGGAAGACCTTGCGTTTAAAGCAATAGTGATCTTAATCAAAGCGACCAGGGTCTGTCTTTTCATCAGCTTATAGCCAGGTCTCCTGGGTGGTAAACACGGACCGGTGTCTCTCACCCACTGCGGGTGACGCTGCCCTGCCGGCCGAGCAGGGCTCCCCTGGTGCTCCGGGCACCAGGGCCTTGGTCCAGTTTCTCCTCACAGCTTCCCACGTGGCCCTTCTTCCTCGGGGCACCTGCAGCCTGTGGAGAGTGCTTTAGATCCCAGCTCAGGCCTTGAACGTGGTAACTGCCCCGCAGGCTTCCTACAGATGTGTCCCAGGGAGGGGCAGTTCCTAGTCAGGCAGCTGATGCAGTGGGAGAACATGACCAAGGCCGGCTCTGACCCCATGAGAAACTGCAGGCTGGCACGAGGCGGTTAATCATTGCCCTGGGCCTGTCTCCCCACTGCTTTATAAATTTACTCAGCTGTGCAGCTCAGCCCACAATGCCTTTTTCTATTTGTTTTTTTATTTAAAACTAGAGGCCTGGTACATGACATTTGTGCACTTGAGGGGTGGGGGGTCTCTTCAGCCCAGCCTGCGCCCTCTCGCAGTCTGGGACCCCTCAGGGGATGTCCGACTGCCGGCCCAGGGGGAGCGGGCCTAGGCCAGCAGTCGAACATCCCTGGAGGGGTCCTTAGCATTGCCTCAGAGGCAGGAGAGGCTCCCGCCACCGCTGCTGCACTCGCCAGCTGTGAGCCTGGCTTCTGGCTGAGTGGTGCTCCCCCTGTGGGAGTGCACGGACCACCAGGGGGGCAGCTCCTGCATTAAGCGTCTGCCCCCTGTGGTCAGTGCATGTCATAGCGACCTGTCGTTCAGCTGTTTGGTCTATTTGCATATCAGCCTTTTATTATATAGGATCCCTTAGTGGGGTTTTTATATCGGTATTCCCCTCCCAATTTTAAATGCAGTGTAATTTTTAGTAGAGCCTTTGAAAGCTGATAAGTGTGATGAAGGAAATTACCACGTGGGTGCCCGCCACTGAGCACCTCGAGTGACCTTTCTCCTCTGCTTTTTCAGCTCTTGTGCTGCTGGCAGAGTTGAACTTACAGGCTGTGTAGCTTTGATTGCTGATCTTTTCAACTCAGTGTTATAACACAAGCATTCCCCTTGCTATTACAAACTCAGTGAGTGTAACTGTAACGGCTTCAGGAAATCCTGTCACGGGGCTATGTCCGAATTTACTTAACTTTCCCAACTTTGGAAATGCTGGTTGTGTGTGGCACTTCCAGTGGACTTTAGATTTTAGCGTGACTGTGGTGAACATTGTTATGATGGGGCTTCCTTTGTCCCCACCTCGCCCGACTGCCATGATGCCGGTACGTGTGTGTGTGTGTGTGTGTGTGTGTGTGTGTGTGGTGAAGAGCCGTGTCTGCATTTGTTAATGAGGCATGTGGCCCGCCGGCCGAAGTTTGACATGCTTGCACAGTTATGGGGCTTTCCTAGCCCTTTAAACTGCCCACGAGCCCGGCCCCGTGTGGGCGCATGTCCCTGTGCCAGCCCGTCTGAGGGAGCAGGATGGAGCTGCAGTGTCAGGGGCCTGTGCGGGGGGGGGGGGGGGGGGGGGGGGGTGTCCCGGGGCGGGGCCAGGTCACTCCCACCTCCGAGTCATCTCTTCTGCGGGAGCCTTTGCATCTCTGTGTTTCCCTCAGGCCTGACGGAGATCACTTGCTAACCTGGTCAGTGCAGAAGCTGCAGCCGCCGACCTTCCTGGAGCTGACATGTGGGGCCCAGAGTGCTGTCCAGGCCTCGTCTCCGTGTATCCCACCTTCCAGACATCGCTTCCTAGGGCTGCCGCTGCACTTCCTGCTCCGGTCAGCCTACCTGTTAAATAAACCTCAGCTGCCAATGCCTGTGTGCTGGTCCTTCGCTCCCCTGGGTGGGCTGTGTCCCCGCATGAGCTGAACCCTGGCGTCCTGCGTCTGACCTGGGCCTGGCCGACTGCCTGGGTCAGACACAGCTCGTGCCCTCCGTCCTCAGCGTTTACTCCATGTGCACTTGCTTGCAGCAGCCGACATGGCACCTTGTATCTTGACCGTGGGCCACCGGGTCCCAGGCTCCCCTCGGCTCCTGCGTCTGCCCCACCAGACTAGCCTGTGGTCCTCCCCTCCCCCCTTGTTATCATGGAGGCTGAGCGAGGGCCCCTATAATGTCCTCCTGATCCCATCCCTCTGTCCGTTACCTTATTTGCAGGTGTGACTAAGGATGTGGAGGAGGCAGGTTACCAGGAGTTGGGGGTGGGCCCAACATAACCCTGGGGTCCTTAGAGGGGGTGGCGGGAAGTCAGAGTCAGAGGGGGCGTGGTGCCCACGCAAGGCCTGCAGTGACACCTTGGTGCAAAAGCGAGGACTATAGGTGGTCACTCGCTGCTTAAAGAGCACAAGGCGTCCCTCAGCACCCCCAGAAGTAGCCAGCTTTGCCAGCACCCCGACTGGAGCCCAGGGAAACTGATTTCACACTTCCGACTGGTAGAGCTTGTCTGAAGCCACCAGGTGAGTGTCATTTGTCCCAGCAGCCATGGGAAACGGGGGCCACAGAATGCTTGTCCCACAACCCAGACACAAGGTCTGTCCTCCGACGAAGCTGAGCCTGCGCGCAGAGTGCAGCCCCCGCTCTCCCGGGAAGAAGATAGCGCTGCGTCTGCCATCTGAGTCTCAGTCGCGTCCCTGGAGCGAGGACTGCAGATGGCACTGCTCTGCCCCACACGGCACACAGGGCCTTGCGCTGTGAGGCGGGCCTGACCCCATCACCCAGTGAGGGGCGTTGCCTTTCAGCCACCTTTCAGGTCTTCAGTTCCAGGAGAAGACGCAGGCTGGCGCTGGTGGCTCTGTAACAGCCCATGGTTTTGTTTTTCATGGTTACCCACGGTCAACCGTGGTCCAAAACGATTAAATGGGAAATCCCAGAAATGATTCATAAGTTTTAAATGGCGTGATGTTCTGAGTAGTGTGATGAAACCTCACCATCCTGGCCTGTGGGATGGGAACCCTCCCTTTGTCCCGAGACGCCATGTGATAGACACTCCCCGCCCGTAGTCCTCAGGCGGCTGGGGTGTTGGAGGGGCCGCCCAGGTCTGGCAGGGCTGGCGCGCCAGCCACCCTTATTAGTAATGCCACATGCTCCTGACTTTCGTTACTGCGTGTTGTAATTGTTCCATTTTATTATTGTTAATCTCTCACTGTGCCTAACTTGTACATTAAGATTTATCATAGGTATGTGTGTATAGGAAAAAACAGCACATGCAGGGTTCGGTACTATGCAGTTCAGGCATCCACGGGGTCTCGGAGAGCATCCCCGCAGGTAAGGGGGTGACTGTGTAAGTCTGGAGAGCTTGTCTGAGTTGAGTATAAGAATAGAGTTTAGAAAGTCTAGAAGCAATGGGAGTCCTGCAGAGTTCACACCCAAACGTTCCTGGAAGCTGGGCATTTACAGAAGGTTCCACAGTGGGGAGGTCTGAACCTTGGTGAAGACGTGGAGGCCAGATTTACCTCAAAATGTTAGGAGCTCACAGCCCTTAAATGCTTTAATGGTGGGTGAGGCTAAGGTCTTCACAGGCAATGAGACCGCCAGCACCAGAGGCTGAGCGTTGCAAGGCAGCTGCTCAGATACAAAACGGACCCTCTACACCTCCTGAAACCCCGTGTCTGTAACAGCCAACCCCCCAGCTGACCACGGCCAGCCAGGCCAGCGCAGACAGACGGCCGGCCCACCCGCAGAATCGTGAGTGAACGGGATGGAATGGTGGTGGTTTTACCACTGCGTTTGGGGAGTTTGTTACTCCTCAGTGGGGAACCACTGCAGGTGAGGGTGCGGGTCGGGGAAGAAGGCAGATCACTGGCGGGCTGGTCCCTCATTAACGCGTACTCTGTGCCACGCCGTGTGCTGGTGTGGCGTTAACCATGGACATGCAGACGTGGTCTCTGCTCACAGCACTGTCCAGTGGCGCCGGCTCTGTCCTGTGGCCAGTGCGGGAGGTGCTGGGAGAGAGATGTGCGAGCTGAGGCTGAGGGTGTGCAGGCGGGGGCACCGGGGTGGAAATGGAAGAGAGATTTCTGACTGTACTAGTGTGTGTGTGTGTGTGTGTGTGGCGGGGGAGCGGCTCCGCTGGCCAGAGCGTGTGCTTCAGTGGGCACACATGTCCTCTGTGGGCGGAAGGTGTGGCTGTGCAGCCCTGCCCCCGGGAGTGTGGGTCTCCGCCCCGTGCAGGGGTCCCCAACCCAGGGCAACAGAGAGGGGAGGGGGCCCGTGTAGCACTGGGTGGTGGGAATTGTGGGGATTCAGTCCGCCGGGGAGGCTGAGGCCACACCATTCCAGGCAAAGGGCCGCTGCTTTGTGACAGCGCCAGCCTGGGAAGCTCAGCCCGGTCTGCGGGAGGGGCCACTTGGCAGAACGCGAGGCCAGTGGAGGGTCTCACCAGTGCACCCAGAAGTGAATCTGAGGGACCCTTTATTCTCTGGAAGAACGTATGGTGGAGAGCAGGGGAGGGGCTGGACAGTGTGGCCCAGCAAAGAGGATGGGTCCTGCCCACCTTGAGCACAGGGAAGGCACCCGTACCCTAACCTGTGCAAGGCTGGTGCTGCCTCATCCTGCTGCGACCTGAGGCCAGAGGAAGGGGCTCTGGGGTGGAAATCTGCGCCTGTGGCTGGGTCTGGTGATGCGGGGTCCTCAGGTATTTGGTCTGGTTGGAACCTGGGTGGAGGCACGCCCAGGGGGGGCCAGCCACGCTGAAAGATTGAAGTGCAAAGTGAGCGGACTTTAAAAGTTCTTTTAATCCCTTCTAGCTTGGGGTGGCAACAAGGGGTTGCCAGTAACCTGGGCAGAGCTGAGGCAGGGAAGAAGAGGAAGTGCCATCCTCCCTCCTACAAGCCATGGGCACCACCCACAACGCGAATCTGTTGAAACCACCCAAGCCAGTTCCAAGACACCACCTAGAGTCCATTTCCATGGGGAAGGGAGAGCAGCTCCGAAGAGGGACATTCAATGTGTGAGACCCTCTGGGCTACGGAGGCCCCGCCCACCAAACTACTTGGGGCTCTGCCCTGCAGGGCTTCAGTCAGATAGCCCAGGGCCAGACAGGGAGAGTGACTCAACAACATGGGAGCAAAATCCAGCAAACTCCACGAATAGCAGATCCAAAGGATTTTTCTTTCTTTCTTCTCTTTTCTTTTATTCTATTATTTTTTTCTCTTTTTATTTTAATTTTATTTTTCTGTTTTTCTTTTCCTATTCTACATTTTATTTTGTATTATTCATTATTTTAACATCATTATTTTTTTCATTTTTTTCTTTTATTGTTTTATTCTTATTCTATTTTCTCTTCTTTTTCACATTCTCTTTTTTCAGTTATTATTTTTTTTAATATAATCTAATTCTTTTTTTTTTTTTTTAAATATATTTTATTGATTTTCCACAGAGAGGAAGGGAGAGAGATAGAGAGTTAGAAACATCGATGAGAGAGAAACATCGACCAGCTGCCTCCCGCACATCCCCTACTGGGGACGTGCCCGCAACCCAGGTACATGCCCCCGACCGGAATCGAACCTGGGACCCTTCAGTCCGCAGGCCGACGCTCCATCCACTGAGCCAAACCGGTTTTGGCAATATAATCTAATTCTTTTGGTTTGGTGCTTTTTTGTTGTTGTTTTCAGTTTGGTCTTGTTTTGTTCTGTCAGCACCTGTATAACAGTTGGCACAATGTGGTCAGGGTTGAGCCTCACAGTCAGCAAGCCTGAGGGCTGAGCCCACCCATGAACAGGAGGACAACAGCAATCAAGACCCAAATACAACAGGAGGGTTCACATAAGCCACACAAGTGGCATTCCTAGTGCACACAGCTCAGAAGATCAAGGAGCTTGCACTACTGGATCCCACAAGAAGGCCAACCCACCAAGTCTGGGAGGCATAGCAGTCTTATCCAATATACAAAAACAAACACAAAAAAGCAGTAAAAATGGGGAAACAACAAAAAAAAACATGCCCCAAATGAAAGAAAAGGAGGAATCTCTAGAAAAAACACACACACAAAAAGGAAATGGAGGAAAGCAATTTATCAGAAACAGTGTATAAAGTAATGGTTTTTAGAATGCTTATGAAAAAGGACATAGAAATGATGAACAACAATCAGTCAGAAATGAAGACTGACAGCTGAAATGAAAAAATACACTGGAAGGAATTAACAGTTGGTTAGAAAAAGAGAACTGAATCAGCAATTAGAAGATAAGGTAGAAAAAAGTCAATCAGAGTAACAAAAATAAGAAAGAATTAAAAAGCATGAGGACAGTTTAAGGGAACTTTGGGACATCATGAAACATAAAAACATCTGCATCATAGAGGTACTCCAAGGAGAAGAAAGTAAGCAAGGAATAGAATATTTCTTGTTTGAAGAAATAATGACAGAAAACTTGCCTAAACCGGCAAAGGAAAAAATCACAGGTTCAGGAAGCACAGAGAGTCCCAATTAAGATGAACACAAAGAGATCCATACTAAGACACATCATAATTAAAATGGCAAACATTAAAGACAAAGAGAATCTTAAGGGCAGCAATAGAGAGGCAGGTAGTCAGTTACCTAAAAGGAAGCTTCCATAAGACTGTCAGTTGATTTATCAACAGAAACTCTACAGGTCAGAAGGGAGTGGCATGACATTTTCAAAGTAATGAAAACTGAGGATATAAAACCAAGACTGATCCATCCAGCAAGGCTATCATTCAAAATTGGAGGTGAAATAAAGAGCTTCCCAGACAAAAAAAAAAAAAAAAAAAAAAAAAAAAAAAAAAAGGCTAAAGAAGTTAATTACCACCAAACTAGCATTGCAAGAATGTTAAAGGGACTGCTGTAAGAAGAAGATGAAAGAGAGAGGCATAAGGAATAAAAATGACAATAAATAAGTACCTATCAATAATAACCTTAACTGTAAATGGATTAAATGCTCCAATCAAAAGACATAGGGTAACTGAATAGATAAGAAATCATGACCCATATATATGCTGTCTCCAAGTGACCCACCTCAGTACAAAAGACTCACAAAAACGAAAGTGAAGGATGGGAAAAATTTTTCCATGCAAATGAAAACTATAAAAAAAAGGCTGGGGTAGCAATATTCATATCTGACAAAATAGACTTCAAAACAAGAGACAAAGGAGGTCTCTACATAATACTAAAGGGATCAATCCAACAAAATATAACCCTTGTAAACATATATACATCCAATATAGGATGTTTCTTAAAAGGTGGTAGCACTTAGAAAATGTTGCTGTTTGACAATTTTATTACTATCAGAAATTGTCCATTGGACAAAAATTCTCTTTTTAAACAAAATCAGAGAAACAAAATCAAAGGAATGTCATTACATTACTTGTTCCACTCCTGCTTTTATTTATTAACTAGTGGCCTGGTGCACGAAATTCGTTCCTAAGCCGGGCCTGCACCTCCTCCAATCTGGGACCCCTTGGGGGATGTCCCAGGGATCGGGCCTAAACCAGCAGTCGGACATTCCTCTTGCAATCCGGGACCACTGGCTCCTAATTGCTCACCTGCCTGCCGGCCTGATCACCCCTAACCACTCTGCCTGCTGGCCTGCTTGCCCCCAACTGCCCCCCTTGCCAGCCTGCTAGCCCCAACTGCCCCCTCCTGCCAGCCTGTTTGCCCCCAACTGCCCCCCTGACAGCCTGCTTGCCCCCAACTGCCCTCCCCTCCTGGCCTGATTGCCCCTAACTGCCTCTGTCTCAGCCCCACCACCATGGCTTTGTCCGGAAGAACATCTGGAAAGTCTCCCAGTCTAATTAGCACATTACCCTTTTATTAGTATAGATTTTTGATTCTTTTCTTTATTGAGATACTAGAGGCCCAGTGCATGAAATTCGTGCACTGGGGTCGGGGGGGGGAAGGGGTGTCCTCAGCTCGGCCTGCACACTCTCCAATCTGGGACCGCTCAGCGGATGTCTGACTGCCCTGCAGGATCAGGCCTAAACCGGCAGTCGGACAGCCCTCTCACAATCTGGGAATGCTGGCTCCTAACTGCTCGCCTGCCTGCCTGATTGCCCCTAACCACTTTGCCTGCCAGCCTGATTGCCCTAACTGCTCCCCTGTTGGCCTGATTGACACTTAACTGCTCCCCTGCTGCCCAATCTCCCCCAACTGCCCTCCCCAGCAGGCCATCTTGTGATGACATGGGACAGTCATCTTGTGGTGGCCATCTTGTAATGTGAGGGTGCGAGGGTCAATTTGCATATTACCTCTTTATTATATAGGATAATTTACACTTAACGTTATGTAGTTTCAGGAGTGCAACATGATTCGGTATTTGTACATATTGCAAAATAATCACCACAAGTCTGGTTAACATCCTTCATTCCACAGAGTCGTAAACTTTTTTGTGTGTGATGAGAACGTTTAAGATCTACTCTCTTAACAATTCCCAAAGTACAGGACCGTTTTGTTAGCTATGGTTGCCATGCTGTGCATCACTCCCCCATGACTTACTTATTTTACAATGGAAGTGTGTACCTGGACCCACTACATCCATTTTTTATGCAAATTAAAACCACAGTGAGAGACCATCGTGCACCTATTAGAAGCTCTAGGACCCTAAAGTCTGGCCTCACCCACTGTCGGGAGAACACAGCAGCTGGACTTGGCAGGTAGGACTACACGGGCATTTTGGAAAACATGCTGGTGGTTTTTTGTTTTTTTTTAAAAAAATATTTTTATAGATTTAAGAGAGGAAGGGAGAGGGAGAGAAAGAGATAGAAACATCAAAGATGAGAGAGAATCATTGGTTGGCTGCCTCCTGCACAGCCCCTACTGGGGATTGAGCCCACAAGGTGGGCATGTGCCCTTGACTGGAATCGAACCTGGGACCCTTCAGTCCGCAGGCCAATGCTCTATCCACTGAGCCAAACCGGCTAGGGCCAGGTTGGTGGTTTCTTCACAGTTGAGTGCACTTCTGCCATTCCACTCCTAGGTATTTCCTCCAGACAGATGAGAGTGTGTGTCATTAATAAGACTTGTACATAAATGCTCAGAGGTTCTGGATTTGGAACATCCTGAAACTAGAGAAACATTCCCCCGTGGGTGTGTGGATAAACACACGGGCCATCCTACAACAGAACACTACACAGCAGGCAGAAGAAACGAGCCCCCTCCCCCCAACACAGCCACACGGACGAGCCTAAAACAAATGTGCTGACTGAAAGAAGCCCGGTGTCACAAGGAAACTTTCGAAGGTGACACATGTCACTCTCTTGATTTTGGTGATGGCTCCGTGGGTGTGTGCATGAGCCAAAACTGCTCAACTGCACACCTTAAATGTGTAATTTATTGTCTATGAGTTATACCTCAATAAATTATTCCCGTTCTAGGAATAACTTTTCTAAAACCAAATGAGGCAGTCAGTGATTTCTGGCTCTGCTCCTGGCCAGGGCCGGGGCCCGCTGACCTCATTTCTGCTGGCAACTTCAGTGAGTGAGATCATAACAGGCGTGGTAAAGCCTGCTGGGGTTTAAAGGCAATTTCTAACTGTGTGTAATGTTCTATCCCCCCGAGACAGATACTGTGTCATGCCAACAGCGCAGTTTCAGTCAGTAGTCCATTCTTAGGGACCACAGATTCACCCACAGCTTTCCTCTTGGTTATGTCCAGAAAGTAACTTCCTAAAAGCCGGTTGGTTTTATTTTCAGCTTTTTATTGAAGTACTAGAGAGTACTAGAGGCCCAATGCATGAAATTCATGCAAGAGTAGGCCTTCCTTCCCCCGGCTGCCAGCACTGGCTTCCCTCTGGCACCCGGGACCTGGGCTTCCCTTGCAGCCCCAGCTTCATCTGGAAGGTCGTCCAGAAGGATGTCTGGTCTAATTAGCATATTACGCTTTTATTATTATAGACAACACACATGGAAAGTACATGCATGTAGCAGCTGAATGAATTTTCCCAAAGGGGACTTACCAATGCAGCCACCAGCATCTGGGTCACGAACAGGATGTGAGCGCCCCGAAGTCTCCACGCACCCGTCCCACCACTGCCTCCCAAAGCTGATAGCGGTTGGCTTTGCTGGTTTTTGAACTTCATGTGGCTCAGGGTGTGCTCTTGTCTGTCTGACTTTTTCCACTTTGTTTGTGACATTGATGTATTTGCTACCCGGTCCGCGTGGCTTGAATTTTCCTTGATGCTTCCCCTCTTACCCTTTCTCTCCTTATACTCCTCACTCAAGGATGTGTTTCTATTGATTTGAGAGAGAGAGGAGGCGGGGAAAGAAACAGAGACAGAGAAACATAGACTGGTTGCCTCCTATATGTGCCCAGACTAGGGATCGAACCCGCAACCTCTTGGTATGGAACGATGCTCCAACCAACTGAGCCACCGGCCGGGTCCCTTACTCTCTTTAGTAACATCCTATCTTAGCTGAGACCTGAAGGATGAGTAGGATTTTGCCAGATTTAGGGAACAGTTTGAGTAAAAGAAACAGACTGTCCAAACGCTTGAGGGTGAGTACAGCTCAGGGGTGTTTTAAACACTGAGAGCGACATCTATTGTGACCATTCAGACAGTTGCCAGATTTTTCTGCAATAAATGATGGAATCAAAATCCCTGCACAGAAACTTTCCCATTAGAGGTTTTGTTTTCATAGGATCAGTTTGCAGCCACGAGGCTGCTGGGTCTTGGGGAATGTGGATTTAACTATTTAATAAGTGTTGCAAGATTGTGTTACGGATACTGTAGCAAGTTACACTCCCACCAGCAATGGATGAGTTTGCCTATTTCTCCATCTTTGTCAGTATCGAACGTCAATCACTTAAAAATGTTCTGTTGCTTTAATTTGAAGTGTTTTCTGGCTGTTAGAGAGATTGTCTTTTCATGTTTGTTGACTATTGGATTTCCTCTTCTGCGGAATGATCTAATGTTGATAGTTGTTACGGTCCAATAAAAGCAGCAGGTGACAAGGGACCATTCTGGCTCCTCTTGTGGACGGAGCCATTGTGGCTGCCGTGCGGATGGCGTGCAGGCGGCCCTCGTGGGTGAGACTCATGGGCGGCTTCCTCGGTCCACTGAGGTCCCGGCTGTCAGTTCTGAAACAGCCAACACGTCTGATGCCTGGTTACCATGCCTCTCGAGAGCCAGCGTTTGAACGTGGCACTGCCGGGGACCCATGGGTGCTGCTGGCTTTCACGGGGGAGGGAGGTGCTCAGGCTCAGACTAGCCTGTGATCTGAGCCACTCGGTGGACATCGCCACCCTTTCAGCAACGAGGGGGAGGCTCTGCGTTGTCTGTGATTGTCCCCGAGCACACAGCTCAGCATCTGCTTTACAACAGTGGCCACGTTCAGGGAGAAACGCAACAGACAGCCCAGTGTCTCCGGAAGGGGCGGGAGGGAGGGAGCGCATGGCCGGAGGGAGGCGTCTCTGCAGAGGGAGAGGGAGCCGACTCGGCCACAGGACAGGCTGTTTCCTCCGGTGGCTCCCACGCTCCTGGCTCACGATGTTCCCGCCAAAGCACACCTAGGGCTGCTGTTATCGGAAGTTAGTGCCAGAATCTTAGCACTTCCATCTGAACAACTTAGTATTTAAAACCCCACATACGGGCATGCGTTTTTATTTCCTTCTTAAGTAACTATAACTAAATAACTTGGTTTAATTGGGTTCTTAAACAACTTTCTTTCTTAAACAGTTACTTACCGTGGGCTGTGTGCTTTGGGGCCCTGCAGCTCCCCAGAGCAGACATGTGGGGTGCCGCCACCCTCTTCCTCTTCCACATTCATGCTCACATTACTTCTCTTGTTACGGTGACCCCCCAAAACCAGCTTTGCAAAGCTGTGGTGTCCATTGAAAGGAATGCAGGCTATTTATTATTACAACTGGGAATGACCTTGAGCTAGTAATTCGCACGGTGTCTGACAGATGTTAGCATCATGATATTCCCCCTGGACAGTTAAAACATCCCCCCACCCCTCGGAGTCCCCCGTGGCTCCCTCGGGTGCCCTGGGCAACTCTGGGACGGGCAGGTTGATTTAACCAGAAGTGGTCTTGGGGCTGGTCAGGAGGTGCAGTGATGTCATCAACGCTCCATCCATCCTGGTCTCAGGATGGCGGCCATGGCCCCGGCGTCCCTTCTTGGGTGGCGGCCAGCCACAGTAGAGGCAGGAGGGAAGGGCCGTGTGCCCGGTGAAGTGCGGCTGCTTTGACACCCCTGCGCCTGCAGGCGGATGACAGGTAGGGGCCTGCAGGTGCAGAGCCGTTTTGCATGTTGCATCCTAACAGCGGCACAAATTAGAGACTTGGTCACGTCAGCTGGCCCCGGGAGACTGGGAAGTTTGCTGGTCAAACAGTGTCTGAGAAACCATTGTACCCTCGCCCACCGGTTAGTCTGATGATTTTTTTTGTTTATGGAGACATTGGCCAGGCCAAAATTCTTAGGTTGTGGAAATGTGTTGTTTTGCTGCGTGTTTTCCTGGAGGGCCGCTGGCTTCGGCTACGGCGTTGGCGCTGGCTGTAGTGAGGGAGGAGCACGTTTGAGCAGCGATTTCAGCTTGTGTGCCACGGAACACCTGTGGCCACAGAAGGTTTCAAACCTGCAATACCTGACTGTTCAGGCAGGGGCTCTGACCTCTTTTCCCTTAGATTGTCAAAAATAAAAATAATAAAAAAATGACAACAGCCAACACAACAATAGCTGTCTGGTGTGAATAAATAGAAATTATACCTTGTTGTTTTTTTGTCAGATGGGCAAAATATATTTTTTGGGTTTGATGCAGAATTTCATTTTATTTTATTTTATCTACTTATTTTTTTAAAAAATATATTTTATTGATTTTTTTACAGAGAGGAAGGGAGAGAGATAGAGAGCCAGAAACATCGATTAGAGAGGAACATAGACCAGCTGCCTCCTGCACACCTCCCACTGGGGATGTGCCTGCAACCCAGGTACATGCCCCTAACCGGAATCGAACCTGGGACCTTTCAGTCCGCAGGCCGACGCTCTATCCACTGAGCCAAACCGGTCTCGGCCATTTTATTTTTTTAAATATGTTTTTTTTTTTAAATTAAATCTTTATTGTTCAGATTATTACATTTGTTCCTCTTTCCCCCCCCCCCCCATAACTCCCCTCCTCCCAGTTCCCGCCCCACCCTCCGCCCTCACTCCCCACCCACTGTCCTCATCCATAGGTGCACAATTTTTGTCCAGTCTCTTCCTGCATCTCCCACACCCCTTTCCCCCCCAAGAATAGTCAGTCCATTCCCTTTCTATGCCCCTGATTCTATTATAATCAACAGTTCATTCTGTTCATCAGATTATTTATTCACTTGATTCTTAGATTCACTTGTTGATAGATGCATGTTTGTTGTTCATAATTTGTATCTTTACCTTTTTCTTCCTCTTCCTCTTCTTAAAGGATACCTTTCAGCATTTCATATGATCCTGGTTTGGTGGTGATGAACTCCTTTAGCTTTTCCTTATCTGTGAAGCTCTTTATCTGACCTTCAATTCTGAATGATAGCTTTGCTGGATAAAGTAATCTTGGTTGTAGGTTCTTGGTATTCATCACTTTGAATATTTCTTGCCACTCCCTTCTGGCCTGCAAAGTTTCTGTTGAGAAATCAGCTGAGAGTCGTATGGGTACTCCCTTGTAGGTAACTGACTGTCTTTCTCTTGCTGTTTTTAAGATTCTCTCTTTATCTTTTGCTCTTGGCATTTTAATGATGATGTGTCTTGGTGTGGTCCTCTTTGGATTCCTTTTGTTTGGGGTTCTCCGCGCTTCTTGGACCTGTAAGTCCATTTCTTTCACCAGGTGGGGGAAGTTTTCTGTCATTATTTCTTCAAATAGGTTTTCAATATCTTGCTCTCTCTCATCTTCTGGCACCCCTATAATTCTGATGTTGGTACGCTTGAAGCTGTCCCAGAGGCTCCTTACACTATCCTCGCATTTTTGGATTCTTTTTTCATTTTGCTTTTCTGATTGGGTGTTTTTTGCTTCCTCGCATTTCAAATCATTGACTTGATTCTTGCGCTCCTCTGGTCTGCTGTCGGGAGTCTGTATAATATTCGTTATTTCAGTCCGTGTATGCTTAATTTCTAGTTGGTTCCCCAACATAACATCGAGGGTCTCATTAGTTTTCTTGTAGATCTCATTAAGTTTATCGGCGGCTTCTAAACAGTTCTTGAGAGACCTTAAAAGTGTGGTTCTGAACTCTATATCTTCCATTGACAATTTTGTCCTGTTTCTTTGTCTCCGCATTTTGTTATGCTTCCTTGGTGCACCCCCTAGTAGTCTTTGTTCACAGTCTTATAATTAAACCTTGATTGTTGTAGCTAATACCAGGGAGGGTTTGACCTCCAGGCCAGGTGGCTATGAGAATCAGCTGTGTCTGCAGTGAGAGAACTTCTGTCCTCTAGGGAGGTGCTAATCTAGCCTTTGCCTGAGGCTATCCGAAAAATGCCTGTGTGCAGGGCTTGGGCAGGGCGGGTCGCACAGGATCAACAGGGTGGGCCGGAGAGAGCAGTTATGGCGGCTCTCAGTCCTGTCCCCAGGGGCTCTGCCTCTCTGAGTCCCAGCACCCGCTGCAAAGCTCGGAGAGAAAGCTGCACTCCCTCTGACCGAAGCCAGACAGTCCCGCTTCTCCCGTTTGAGTCTGGGTTGCTAAAGACTCGCCCGGATCTGGAGCTCAGAGTCTGCGACTCCTTCCCGATTGAAAACGCCAACCGCGCCCTCCGCCACCAGCTCGCTCCGCGCACTCCGCACCTCAGAATTTGACTTCAGCGCTGCGCCTCCTCTGAGTGTCCATATGCATTTCTCTTTCCTCCTAGTTGTAGGACTTTCACTCAGCCAGCGTTCCTGTGGTTCTGGGTGATGTCCCTTCCGTCTTTTAGTTTCACTTTTGAAGTAGTTGTTCAAAGCAGCAAACTCTGGTGTTAACCTATGCCGCCATCTTGGTTCTCCCCTAAATATGGTTTTATTGATTTCAGAGAGGAAGGGATAAGGAGAGAGAGAGAGAAAAAAAAACAACAACCATCAATGATGAGAGAGAATCATTGATCAGCTGCCTCCTGCACACCCCCTACTGGGGATCAAGCCTATAATCCCAGCATGTGCCCTGACTGGGAATCGAGCCATGACCTGCTGGTTCATAGGTTGATGTTCAACCACTGAGCCACGCTGGCTGGGCGGATTTTATTTATTTATTTTTTTCATATTTTATTGATTTTTTACAGAGAGGAAGGGAGAGGGATAGAGAGTCAAAAACATTGATGAGAGAGAAACATCGATCAGCTGCCTACTGTAACACCCCTACTGGGTATGTGCCCACAGCCAAGGTACATGCCCTTGACTGGATTCGAACCTGGGACCCTTAAGTCCGCAGGCCAACACTCTATCCACTGAGCCAAACCAGTTAGGGCGACTGGGCAGATTTTAGTAATTAGTTTATGTGCCATGAGATGAAAAGGCAGAAATCCCTGTCTAGAGGATGGACACCCAGCAGGCCTGGAGGCAGGGAGGCAGGGCCCTGGTTGGAGATTTGAACGAGGAGAAGTTGGCCAGAGGACAAGAGAAACAAGGACAGCGCAGGTGAGAGGGGCGAGGCACACCGCTCACCTGACAGGTGTTAGCATCACGGGCAGGAGACAAGTCTGGGGCTGGCTGGCTAAGGGGGTTGGCTGTGCCCTGGAAGCCACAGTGGCACTGAAAGGTTTCAAGTTATGCTGGGGTCCAACCCCAGCGGGTCCAGGGGTCCCCAAAGGTGTGGGCGGAGTCAGCAAAGAAGGAATGACACGGAGACAGCGTTCAGTTGATCAGCAGCCTAGCCAGGATCTCTAGCCAAGTTCTGGTCAGGATCTCCAGCCAGGTTCTGTCCAGGTTCTCCAGCCAGGTTCAGTCACCAGGTTCTAGTCAGGTTCTCTTGCCATGTTCTATAGTCAGGTTCAGTCCAGGATCTTTTGCCATGTTCTCTCTCTAGGTTCTGTCTCTAGGTTCTGTTGCCAGTTTCTGTCCAGGATCTTTTGCCATGTTCTCTCCAGCGAAGTTCTTCTGTCTCTAGGTTCTGTGTAGGTTCTGTCTTCTAAGTTCTGTCTTGTTACATCTGTATTTATACCAGTTGATTCCAATCCTATCAATCTCTATTCCAAAGGTTAGGGCGTTTCTTATCTCCATTCCAGGGAGTAAAGATTATGTAGCTTAAGCATGATTGTTCGTAGTTAAAGTGATTAATTACCCGCCTGGCACTTAGTTAAGAGGTTTTATTCCCTCCCTAACTTCAGGGGAAAATCCATACCTGGGGAAACAACCTTTCTCAGAGGCCTTGGTTAAAACACATAGTGCCAAGAAGGTGAGCAAACATATTAAGAACAGTATGCCATATATGCCTGGTCCCTTGAAACAGCAAGGATGGACCGGCTCCTGGCAAAGTTAGGGACGGGCATGATTAAACCAACAATCTGGGGAACAAACCTTCCTTTCCCGACGTGTAGCACACAGCCAGACTCCCCCCCGACTCCTCTGTGGTCAGGCGGGGCTGTGGGACAGAATTTTTTTTTTCAAGAAAAAAAAGATTTTAGATTTAATAATATTATCAAAACTGTACCAATATAGTATAATATCACAAAAGTTGTAGGAAATATTAAATATCTGCAAAAAACATGATTACTTCTATTCTAAAATATATTTTTCTCTGGCTCTATTTTTGTTCATCAGTTTATGTTGTTTATTATATTCCATAAATGAGTGAGATCATGTGGTATTTATCCTTCTCTGACTGGCTTATTTCGCTTAGCATAATGCTCTCCAGGTCCATCCATGCTGTTGCAAATGGTAAGAGTTCCTTCTTTTTTACAGCAATGTAGTATTCCATCATGTAGATGTACCACAGTTTTTAATCCACTCATCTTTTGATGGGCACTTAGGCTGTTTCCAAATCTTAGCTATGGTAAATTGTGCTGCTATGAATATCGGGGTGTATATATCCTTTTTGATTGGTGTTGCTGGTTTCTTGGGATATATTCCTAGAAGTGGGATCACTGGGTCAAATGGGAGTTCCATTTTAAATTTTTAGAGGAAACTCCATACTGTCTTCCACAGTGGCTGCACCAGTCTGCATTCCCACCAGCAGTGAAGGAGGGTTCCTTTTTCTCCGCATCCTCGCCAGCACTTGTCGTTTGTGGATTTGTTGATGATAGCCAATCTGACAGGTGTGAGATGGTACCTCATTGTCGTTTTGATTTGCATCTCTCAGATGATTAGTGACTTTGAGCATGTTTTCATATGTCTCTTGGCCTTCTGTATGTCCTCTTTCAAAAACTGTCTATTGAAGTCCTTTGCCCATTTTTTGATTGGATTGTTTACCTTCCTTTTGTTAAGTTGTATGAGTTCCCTGTAAATTTTGGATATAAAACACTTATCAGAGATAACATTGGCAAATACGTTCTCCCATGCAGTGGGCTTTCTTGTCATTTTGCTGATGGTTTCTTTCGTTGTGCAGAAGCTTTTTATTTTGATGTAGTCCCATTTGTTTAATTTCTCCTTAGTTTCCATTGCCCTAGGAACTGTATTGCTATGACATATATCTGACATTTTGCTGCCTATGGATTCTTCTAAGATTTTTATGGTTTCCCATCTTACGTTTAAGTCCTTTATCCATTTTGAGTTTATTTTTGTGTATGGTGTAAGTTTGTGGTCTAGTTTCATTTTTTTCATGTATCTGTGTAATTTCCCCAACACCATTTATTAAAGAGACTATCTTGACTCCATTGCATGCTCTCACCTCTGTTGTCAAATATTAATTGAGCAAAATGGCTTAGGTCGATTTCTGAGTTCTCTGTTCTCTTCCGCTGGTCTATATGTCTGTTCTTATGCCAGTACCAGGCTGTTTTGAGAACAGTGGCTTTGTAATATAGCTTGCTATCTGGTATTGTGATCCCTCTGACTTTTTTCTTCTTTCTTAGGATTACTGTGGCTATTATGGGTCTTTTTTAATTCCAGATGAATTTTTGGAGAGTTTGTTCTAGGCCTGTGAAATATTCTGTTGGTATCTTAATGGGGATTGCATTGAATCTATAGATTGCTTTGGGTAGTATGGACATTTTAATGATGTTGATTCTACCAATCCATGAACATGGTATATTCTTCCATTTGTTTATGTCTTCCTCTATCTCTTTTTTCAACGTCCTGTAGTTTTCTGAGTACAGGTATTTTACTTCCTTAGTTTAGTTTATTTATAGGTATCTTAATCTTTTTTGTTGTAATGGTAAATTGGATTTTTTTTTAGTTTCTATTTCTGTGAGTTCATTATTGGTGTATAAAAAAGCCATAGATTTCTGGATGTTAATTTTGTATCCTGCTACATTGCCGAATTCATTTATTAAGTCTAGTGGTTTTTCAATGGACAGAATTATTACTAATCAAACCTGGGTAGCCATGAAAACCTCCTGCACAGCGCCTCACATTCTCTCTTTCCCATGTGCTGGCTGGAGGAGGAGATCTGAGGACCTAGCTGGTGGGTCTCCAAGTGGAAGTGGCCTGGATCCCTGAGTTACATGTGGTAAAGAGCATGCTATGGACCATTATGTGAACAATGAGTCCTTTTTTATTATATGAAGCCATTGAAACATTGGGGTTATGTGTTACACAGGTTAGCCTACTCTAACTAATACAAAACATATTAATAGCTACAATATGTTGGGCACCTGCTCTGAATTGGGCACTTGGCTAATAAGCACACTGTCTCATTTCATCCATTTTACAACCCTGTGGGGATAGATACCACCATTAGCCCATCCTATATAATAAAAGCCTAATATGCTAAGTGTCCAGTTGGCCTGTTGGCCGTTCAACCAATCAAAGCATAATATGCTAATGATATGCTAAGGCTGCTAAACTGCTCGCTATGATGTGCACTGACCACCAGGGAGCAGATGCTCTGACTGGTAGATTAGCTTGTTGCTGGGGTTTGGCTGAGCGAGATGGGCTGGATACGCCCTTGAACCCTCCTGTGGTCCCTCCCCAGCTGGCCAACCTCCTGCGTCCCTCCCTGGCCCCAATCGTGTACGGGTGAGGTCCCTCGGCTTGGCCTGCGCCCTCTCGCAATCCGGGACCCCTCAGGGGATATCAGAGAGCCGGTTTTGGCCTGATCCCGCAGGCCAGGCAGAGGGACCCCACTAGTGCATGAATTCATGCACCAGGCCTCTAGTTTTTTATGAAAGAGGAAACTGAAGCAGAGAGAGCAGGCATAGATGGAGAAGTCTGACCCCCAGCCTGGACCGAAGAGCCCACCTGTGCCGGCTCACTCCCAGTGTCAGAGGAATGGGTTAGAACAGAGTGAGGCAAGGAGACCCGATGAGGATTTATTCTAGTTTTACCAGCTGGAAGTTTCTGCCTGTGAAGCGGGGAAATGCCTGAGAAGTGCCCAGTGCAGAGCCTGGCACCTGGAGGCTGTACACTGAAGGTTCGATTTTCTTCAAGAGACCAAGCAAGGACTGACAAAGCCTGGGTGAGAACAGGAGAAAAATGTTCCAGAAGCAGCACTTGGCAGGATTTGGGCAAAGAATGAGGGAGACGGGGAAGTGGAGGGCTGGACCGCTATCTTATGTTGCCATGTGCGGGACCAGCAGGAAGGGCGTAAGATACATCTGGTGCTCTGTGCTGTGGGAGGGAAGGAGGGCGAGAACGGGCCCCAGATAATCAGCAGAGAGCAGACCCCACACCTTCCGACACGTGTGGGTGTCCAAGAGGCGCTGCATTCTGGGTCTCCTGCCAAAAAGAGCCACCCACAAGCTGTCCACCCACTCCTGTGCGGAGGCGCTGCTTTGTATCTACACACATTTGGGCAAGCTCTTTGCGCCTTGTTTTTATCATCTGAAGATGGGATGAGAAGTGATCAAGACTTACCTCATAGGGTTGTTATGAATACACGCAGAGTGTGTTAGGTATGTGGTGACTAGTCAATAAGGGTGGAAAGCGTCAGTAAAACCCTTGCATCTGTGGCACCGTTTCTCCATCTGTACATACAAACCCTGAGCTGCTGTGAGCATGACCCGAACCTGCTGGTCCTGTTCACTGTGCATTTCCACATGGCTCAGGTGGGGGCTGTTTCACTGAAGGCATTTAAATATTTGCTGAATGGATGAATAAGGAAACCCTTCTCTCCTTCCTTCTATCCATCCATTTTTCTATCCATCCTTCTTTCCTTCCTTCCTTCCTTCCTTCCTTCCTTCCTTCCTTCCATCCATCCTTCCATCCTTCCTTCCATCCTTCCTTCCTTCCTTCCTTCCTTCCTTCCTTCCATCTATCCATTCATCCATCCATCCATCTATCCATCCATCCATCCATCCATCCATCTATCCATCCATCCACCCATCCATCCATCCATCTTCCATCCATCCATCCATCCATCCATCCATCCATCCATCCATCCATCCATCTCTCCATCCATCCATCCACCCATCCATGCATCTATCTTCCATCCTTCTCCCTCCCTCCCTCCCTCCCTCCCCCTCCCTCCCTCCCTCCTCCCTCCCTCCCTCCCTCCCTCCCTCCCTCCCTCCCTCTCTCCCTCCCTCGCTCCTTTCCTTCCCTTCTTCCCTCCTTCCTTACATTTTAAAAAGCACTTGAGTGTAGTGGCTTAATTCAGTGTTTTTTTGTTTGTTTGTTTGTTTTCAATTGTGGTAAAATATATGTAGCATAAATTTACGAAATCAATTATTTTAAGTGTGTGGTCCAGCGGCTTTAAGTGCATTCTCATTGTTGTGCCATCACCACCATCCACCTCCAGACTTCATCTTCCCAAACTGAAGCTCTGTGCCCATTAAACACGAACCCTCTTCCCCTCCCCAGCCCCTGACAGCCACCATTCTACCTTCTCTCTGAATTTATCTACTCTCGCTACCTTGTATAAGTGGAATCATACAGTACTTGTCTTTTTTTGTGACGTAGCCCACACGTTTTGCAATCACAAACCCTGTGAAACTTAAGCTTCCTGAATCTCCACGTCCCCATCTGTAAATGTACTATTATTAAGGTACCTGCCTAATGGGGTTGTTGTGGGGGTTAAATGAGGTAGCACATGTAAGGTATGTAGCCCAAAGCCTAGCAAGTTAGAAAGTACTCAATAAATATTGATTACACATCAATACATGTTATAAAGTAGTAGGCAGCTCATTGTGCTTATCATGTGACTGGCACTGTCGGAAGCACTTTACATGTATGTGCTGACTCCGTAAGCCTCACAGCGACCCTGGTCACCACCATCCGCACATGGTAGGGCGCAAGCTAAAGTGCAGAGCCGGTAAGTCAGTGCTCAGAGTTGGGGCGGAACCCCCGGTGGCCTGTTTCTAAGGCCCACGGCTTCTCCACGGGCCCAACTGCCTGTCAGTGAAGGGTCACCCGTCACAGCTCGGCCTGGATCAGGCGATGAGGTGTGTGAGCGGAGGTGTCGGGTCTCGTGAATGAGGAGATGTCTGTGGGGATTGGCGGAACGACCTGAGGATGAGTCGGCTGCTGCCTCCCGTGTGCGGGCCTAACGGGGGGCAGTCCTCGCGTCCTCTTGCACATGCGGGTCTGCTTTGGACCCTGACGGCGACCGCGGGGGCTGGGCCTCCCCTCCAGATGCTGCCGCCAAGCCAGCGCCTTCCCCTGGTGGCAGAAAGCGCAGCAATCCTTAACCAGCCCCTGCCCTGCCCAGCTGAGATTAAAAAGAAAACTGTTTCCTTTTCTGGGCCGCAGGGCCACCTCCCACCTGCTCACTGCTTTCTCGCGCCCGTTAAAGGGCAGAGCCTGCGCTGGGAGCAGCAGTCCAGCCCGAGATAAGCGTGTGCCCGAGAGCAGGTGCGGGCCGGCCAGCCAGCCCTCATGTCCGCAGAGGTGAGCCCACTGCCCTCGGCTCCCCAGCCTGGCCCTCCGGGGTCACTGAGAGTTAACTCCGGGGGGGGGGGGGCTTCTCCTGGCCGCCCTTCCTCCCAGTCCCACTCCCTTCCCTTCTGCAGGCCGCCGCCGTGTCTATGGGGGACCTTGAATTTGGCAGCGGCAAGGGGAAGGAGCCGAGCGCGGAAGGCAGGGGGCACGGGTGGTGGCATGAGCGCTTGGTGCGGCCCTGCCTGGTGGAACTGCTGGGCTCTGCCCTCTTCATCTTCATCGGGTGCCTGTCGGTCATCGGGAACGGGCCGGAAGCGGGGCCGCTGCAGCCGGCGCTGGCCCACGGGCTGGCGCTGGGCCTCCTGGTCGCCACGCTGGGCAACATCAGGTGAGGGGGTGCGAGCTGAGCGGCAGGGGAGCCCGGGGCACCCACTCAGGCTCCGGGAGCACGTGGACGGCCGTGTGGCTGGGGGCTCGCATCTGGCCCTGCGGCCCACGAGCTCTGTGCCTCGGGGCAAGTCACGCTTCCAATTCGAACCCCTCCACCCAGAAAACGGGGCCCATGGGGGTGTTTAAAAGCACCTTATCGCCAGCTGACACACATGCGACAGGGCTAGTGCCAGGCGCTGTCCTACCACTGCAGGTCTGAGCCCCTGGCGTTCCCTCACCCGCCTCCAGCTGTGACAGGACAGCGTGCCTTGCCCGAGGTTACAGGGCTCCTAAGCAGCAGAGCTACGTGGAACGGGGGTTGGGGACCGGGGGGGTGGTTGTCGGGGGGGGGGTAGATAGGGAAGGGGTTGGGAGTGGGGGGGGGCGCAGGGGAAAGCAGCGATGGGGAGGGCTCAGTCCCCACTGGCTGCTCTGCTGCTGCTGTGTTAGAAGGGGCGCTCCAGCCTCGAGGTTTCCCTGGGACAGCAGCTGCTAGAGGGGTTTCCCACCCACCTGAGTGGTCCTGGCCCATCAAGTGGTGACCCGAGGGGGTGGGGGCTCTTGCACAGTGTCCGTCTGGACGGAGCCCCACCCAGGAGCCCCTGGCTTCCAGGAGAGCCGGCCACAGTGCGGGGCGCCGGGCAGGGCGATGCGGGCCAGGCGCCGGGTTTCATCTCGCTCAGGGAACGGAGCGGAATGAAGAGACCCAAATTCTGTTCCCCAGAAGAAGAGGGGGAGAGAACGCTGACATTTCTTTTCAACGTCCCGGGGCACGAATAGCACACGCTCTTCTGTTCCACGGGGCGGGGTTGGAGGCGAGCGCTGTCACGTCTTGGCTGGGGCACAGGGTCGGAGTGGGGATGATAATACCTGGTGTGTACCGAGTCCTCCCCATGTATGTAACAGGCCTGTGCACAGGTGCTAATTCATTCTATCGTCGCAACAGCCTCAGGAGGTGGGGACACGAGGCAGAGAGGTGCGCTGCTGCCCGAGGTCCCTCGGCTGCTCAGGGGCAGAGTAGGATCTGAACCCAGGCCGCTGGCTGGGAGGCCAGGCTGTCTGCGCCTCAGGGACTGCCTCCCTCTAATGCCAGCGTTTCACCCAGCCACTGGCTTTCCAACAAATATCTATTCAGCCTCCCCTCCCGGGCTCGCCCAGGCCCCGGGCCACACCGGGCACCTCGGGGGATGGCCGCGATGCTGCCCGCCGCTGTGGGCTGGGCCCTATGCGCGGGGCCGGCCTGGGGGGCTGGTGGGGACCCGTCCCCTCGGCACAGCCTGCGCCTTGGCCTCATGACTTCCTTCTGCTTCTTGGGTGACAGCGGTGGACACTTTAACCCTGCCGTGTCCCTGGCGGCCATGCTGGTCGGAGGCCTCAACCTGACGATGCTGCTTCCCTACTGGGTGTCCCAGCTGTGCGGGGGGCTGCTCGGGGCCTCCCTGGCCAAGGTGGGTGATCCCCTCGGGGGGCTGCTGGGGGCGGGGTGGGGACTGTCCAACTCTGCCTGTTTCCTCCAGTGGGACCGGGTGGGAGGGGGGCGCTGGTTCACTCCAAACCCACCCCGTTCTCTCCGCGTCTGGACAGCCCAGGGGCGGAGGCAAGTTCCGCACCAGAGGTTTCCCTCCCAGTCCACTCCTGGCTTTCAGCGGGTTTGCTGGTCCTAATGTTTCCACACGTTTCACCCAGCCACTCGCTCAGCCACAGGCGGCCCACCCAGCTCTGCCCGGGCTGCCTGCCGGGGGAGCACAGTTCTCCTCCCAGAGCCCCAGCTCACCTCTCCGTGTGTTGCCCAGCTTGCCCTTAACCCGAGTTCTCCGCCTTCGATGGGAGTTCATATTCAACTTCCCAATGGAATCCTCTCATCCCAACACGAAGTCTGGCTCTTCCTTTCTGTCCCAGAATTTCCATAGCGCCTGCCTCCCTCCCTGTGTCCCTCCGTAGGCCTGTCCCTCCCTCCCTCCCTCTCTCCTTCCCTCCCTCCCTTCCTCTTCCCTTCTTTCTTCCATTCCCTCTCTTTTCCTCCCTTTCCCTCCCCTCCCTTCCAGATGTAGGCCTTGCTAGGCACATGTGGGTGAGTGGGAAGGTGGAGGTGGCAGGCGGGCCTGCTGGCGGGCTAGGTCTGGACGATGGCTCTAAGACCTGGCCCACTGCAGACTTTGGTCTCAAGTCCCATATTGCTGTTCCCTGCCCTGGGCCCCCAGGCCCCCATGTAAGACCCCATTTCCCGCTGACCCTCCGGCTCTGGTCCTTGATGGGGAGCAGTGCCAGGCTCTCCCTCCCTCACCCGCCCTGCTCAGCCCCGCACACACACCTGCCCGCCCTGCTCAGCCCCGCACACACACCTGCCCGCCCTGCTCAGCCCCCGCACACCTGCCCGCCCTGCTCAGCCCCGCACACACATCTGCCCGCCCTGCTCAGCTCCCGCACACCTGCTCATTCCATTTCCCAACCACCTCACCAGAGGCCAGGTCAGTCCCTGGAGGGCTCCCAGGACCTGGGCGCGCAGCTGTCGTTATCCCCATTCTATGGAGGAGGAAACGAGGCGCAGGGAAGTGGGTACCTTGCCCAGGTCGGAGGGCTGGCGAGCTGCAGAGCCCAGATTGGGGTCCAGGGCCCAGAGCGTGGTCCGCTCCCCTGTCTTCCCTCTCCTGGTGCTGCCACGGCCCCTGAGGCCGATTTCCTCGAATCCCATGGCGCTTAAGCCTCGGGGCTCTCCGTGCCCCTTCGAAGGGAGTTTTCATGGGTTAGCAATGTCCTGGTCATGTGTATTTGCAAAGTTTGTAAAAATAAGGGATTTTTGTATTCTTTCCTCCAAGAGGATCATCTAAGTCACAGAAGCTTCAGGCCCACTGGAACCACAGCTGGGTCATCCCCGTTTTACAGAGGAGCAAAGCGAGCTCCGAGAAGCCCAATAGCTCACACACGGCCGCGTGGTGGGAATGGCGGAGCTGGCTGTGGGCCGGACGGTCTGACTGTAACCCCTCCCTGTGGGGGGCATGAGCTCCTGGTCCTCTCTTCACCCCCGAGGGGCTGAGCGGCTTCTCTCCACAGGCGGTGAGTCCTGGTGACAGGTTCTGGAACGCGTCTGGGGCAGCCTTTGTGACGGTCCAGGAGCCGGGGCAGGTGGCGGGGGCTGTGCTGGCAGAGGTCGTCCTGACCACGCTGCTGGCGCTGGCTGTCTGCATGGGCGCCATCAACGAGAAGACGCAGGGCCCGCTGGCCCCGTTCTCCATTGGCTTCTCCGTCACCGTGGACATCCTGGCAGGGTGAGTGCGTCCCAGCCGTGGGGCCACAGTGCCTGGCCCTGCAGAGCTTACCTGAGGGGCACGGACTCCATTGCCAATAGGGGCAGGAAGGGAATGCCCATGGGAGACATGGCCTGGCATTAGGCAGGCAACAGGGGTGCTGGGACTGTGGTGTCTTTGGAGGCACCTCTGTTCCCCTCGGGAAAATGGTTGCTATGTAGGAGGGGCCTGGAGGGACCTTCTCATTTCACTCCAAGGGAGTCAGAAGACTGGGTTTTGTGTGAAATTATTCCCGTTTCAGTAAACATTTCTGCAGGCCGTTTGCCCAGCCAGTGGGCAGCCGGGCTTCAGCCTGACTCACCACCGTCTGGTTTATGTTGAGCCGCTCAGTAGGCTTGGGAAGGGACTCGGAGACAAGGCTGGTGAGGGGGCACCTCTCTCATGTTATGTAAGAGGAGACAGGCTCAGAGAGGACACAGTGACTTGCTGAAGGTCATGGGGCAGCAGCAAATTAAGTGACAGATCTGGGACCAGAGCCTATATCCTGCTGAAGGGATGAGGAACCCCCCCCCCCCCCAATGTCCAGCTCTTTCTTTTCTCTGGGACAGTTTCCCGGCTCTGCCGTCCCCGCTACCCCCATACCTCATGTCATCCTTGGGAGGAGGCGTGGGGAAGATCTGTGACCTGTGTAAAGTGTGGCAATGCTTTGCTGCCCCCTAGTGGCTCTTGGCTCACTTACAAGCCTATTGAGCGTGGCTATAGGAGGCGGGGTGGGTGAGGCTTGAGAGAACGGGACAGAGCTCTGGACACCAGAACTGGAGAGGTGAGCCCGGCCACAGCCGCCTCGAGGAGCTGCTGGTCACCGAGATTAAACACACGTATGTGACTTATGGGCGAGACATGGCTATATATGCGCTTTCTCATCGACTCCTGACAACCCATGAGACAGTGCTTGCACCTCAGCTGAAACACAGAGGTTAGAGGTCACACAGCTGGAATAGCTGGGCTGGGTTTTGAACCTAAGTCCGCCTGACTCCAGAGCTCACATGATGGACAACTGCTCAACGTGGCTTTGTCAACTTTGGAGAGACTTGCCCTCCCCGCACTCCATCTTGCACCCTCCCTCCCCCGTCCCTTCCTGCTGCCCAGGCACCCCTTGTGGACATTCTTCTGGACGGGCATGGGTGTGGCTGATGCTGTGCCAAGGGAGGGGCCAGCCTTTCACTGTCCAGTGCTAGCGCCCCTACCTGTGTCTTCTGGAACCCTCCAGAACCCCAGATAGGGCGGGAGTGTGGGAGGTGTGGGAGGTAGGCCTAGCTGGGGAGGGAACTTGAGGGGAGCTGGGCCTGGCCGGGACCCCGGGGGACGAGTGTGGCTGCTGTCTGCAGGGGCGCCGTGTCGGGAGCCTGCATGAACCCTGCCCGGGCCTTTGGACCGGCTGTGGTGGCCAACCACTGGGCTTTCCACTGGATCTACTGGCTGGGCCCGCTGCTGGGCAGCCTGCTGGTCGGAGCGCTCGTCAGGTAGGTGGGTCACTGCCCCGCCGGTGGGCAGCGGGTGACAGCTCCCACAGTGTCCAGGCCGAGAGCCATGGGACCTCACCTGAGTCTGTAGAGGAGAGAGGGAGCCTTCCGCAGAGGCAATGTTGACTCTGGGCCTTTGACCGCAAGTGACAGAAATCCCTTGCAGCACAGCTGTGGCCCGAAGGAGAACCCGTTGGCTCAGAGCTGAGAGTGCACAGGGAGCACTGGCTAGGTAGGTGCCCAAACAACGTCTTAGGACACGTGTCCCACAGGCGGTCCTCTGCGCAGGCTTCACGCCTACGGGGGCGCCCAGCAGAGGCGGAGGCGCTCGGCAGGTCAGAGGAAACAGAACGACAGCGTGGCTGATGGTCGCCCCTGTGGCTGCCCAGCGTGGGTCGGCCTTCCCCTCAGTCAGTCATGCGGCTCTGGGCCAGGCACGCCTGTTGGCTGTGTGCAGCCTGAGCCTAATCCTGGCCTTGGGGTGAGGTCCAAGAGCAGGGGAGGAGTTGCTCCCTGCAAGGAGTCATCCAACGCCTGGGGGCCCCACTCACATAGAAAACCACACACACGGTGCCCACGAGCACGCACGTCAGGGATGCCGTTCCCATAAAACAGTGTGGCCAGTGCTCCGTGGAGCTGTGCAGTGGATAATAAGGTGGATGTTGTCAGGGGGATAATCTCTCCCCTCTTGGGAGCTTCCAGGATCCATAGGGGCCTGTTCCAGGTTGTGCAGGGATAGGGTTTGGCTCAGCAAGTGGGCCTAGCCCGGACCCCTTAGCCCATGGCTGAGTGCAAAGCACCCCTGATTATTGCCTGCTGCTTTCAGAGGGTGGAGCTGAGTGTCTCCAGGAAAAGGCCTGAAGCCAAGCAGAGACACACCCACCTAACCACGCCCCCCCCCAACCTGCCCCAGCTAGAGGTGGAGACTGGAAAAGCTCAGGAAGGTGGCTCTCTGGAGAACTCAGCCTGGAGAGATGGATGAGGGGCTGGGTGACCCTCCCCTGGGGGCTCAGAGACCTCACTGGGCCATTGTTGTTGTAGGTTCTTCATTGGAGATGGGAAAACTCGGCTCATCCTAAAGGGACGCTGAAGCCGGTGCTGGGCGTCCCGCGGCCCCGGTGCCCTTGGTCCCGGCCAGTTCTGCATTGCCCGCTACTGCACAGGCCCAGGGAGCATGGCTCCTTCCCTGGCGGGGCCTGGCTTCTCGCTGGATGGCCTGCTGCTAGGCCCTGAGGGGCTCTAGGCTCTGAGGAGTGCCTGGTGCCTGGCAGAGCCCTCAGCCTGGGCAATGTGGCCAGCACTGCCCAGAGGGAGGTGGAAACAGCATGTCAGAACTGTCCTCCTGAGGGAGACGGTCCCAGGAGCAGAAGAGCACCTGGGCGAGGCAGCTGTCCATGTACATCAGTTCCCTTCCGCCCATCTTCCTCCCTCTCCCTTCCCTGGCTCCTCTGTTGCAGAAGGGCCTTCTGCGGTCTCTTTCCTTGCTTTCTGAGCTGCCAATCTAGCTTTGCAATAAATAGTCCCATATTTCCTTCCACATGCCATCGGCTTGCCTTTCATTTTAGAAATGGGCACTGCTGGGGAGGACGCACAGTCCAGCTTGGGCCTTGTTTGTCCAGAGTCTTGTGAAGGCTCAAGTGGAGCTTAGAATCCAGTGCAACCATAGGTCCTTAGGGTGCAGGCCAACCCAGAGTCTGTCTCCCACTTAGCTCTGTCCAATCTAGAATCTGGTTTGGATGCTAGTGAGAATCAATTCCAGATCACAGACCTCAGGACCTGCTGAAAGTGCCCAGGACTGCCCAGGACATGGACTGGCCCACTCACTGTGCTCCAGCTGGGCATGCGTGGGTGTGGGCTGGGCCAGACCTGTGAGGATTTCCTAACAAATAGAGAGTGTGGCATAATACAGGTTTGGAGGGACAGTGGCCTTTGAATGGAAGATGGAGTATAATGATAAGAAAGGATAAAAAAGGATAAAAAGACACATTCTGAACTTCACCCCTTGTAGGTAGAGGATATAAGAATCTATGGGTCATTTATGGTAGATGACCATTATCCTATATAATAAAAGGCTAATATGCAAATTGACCGAATGGTGGAACAACCGCTTGCTATGATGCGCACTGACCACCAGGAGCAGGCGCTCAACACAGGAGCTGCCCCCTGGTGGTCAGTGTGCCAGAACCAGGCTCATGGCTGGCGGGTGCAGCATTGGTGGCAGGAGCCTCTCCCGCCTCCACAGCAATTGGACATCCCCTGAGGGCTTCCAGACTGCAAGAGAGTGCAGGCCGGGATGATAGACCCCCCTTCCCCCTGAGTGCACAAATTTCGTGCACCAGGCCTCTAGTAGCAACATAAAAATGTTCCAGGGAACAATAATTCTTAACAACAAACAAAAGCTCACCAGTTCTAAAAGATGATCAAAATACTCACCTGAGTAAAAAGAAAATGTTCACTGGAGTGAAAGCACCAATATAATAAGAGACTGCCTGTTGAAAAAATGGACTCTATATCCCCAAACATCCAGAACATTTTTGAAGAAAAAGAGAAAGACAAATATGAATAACAACCACAAACCTAAAGAAAAAGAGAAAGAAAATAATATGATAGAAGCAGAAACAAGCAAATTAGAACACTCGCAAAGAGCAAACAATATTGAAAGTTACCATTTCTTTTGGTGAAATGAATAATAAAATAAACCTTTGGTAAATCTAGTAAGTAACAAAGTAGTTACATATGCATACATATACATATATAAACACACATACAACATGCACGCATGTGTACAGCTAACATTGATTGTGTTTATGTGCCCAGACTGTGCAGAATGCTTTCCGTGCATGACCTTATTTACTCCCTTGGCAGTCCTATAAGGTAGGGTACTGGGTTGAATAGTGTCCCCCAAATTCATGAACACTTGGAACCTAAGAATGTGACCTTGTTTGGAAATAAGATCCTTGTGGCCATACTTAAGGGTCAATGAAGGTGAGATCATGCTGGATTAGGTGAGCCCTAAGTCCAGTGCGTGTCTTTATAAGAAAAGGACACAGAGACACAGGGAAGGAGGCATGCGGGAGAAGGGTGGAGGCCTCATGGTTTTACCAGGAGTCACCAAGAGCTACAAGAGGCAAGGAAGGACTCTCCCTGAGCTTTTGGAGGGAGCCAGGCCTGATGACACCTTGATTTTAGACTTCTGGCCTCCAGACTGTGAGAGAAAACATTTGTGTTTTTTTTGGTTTGTTTGTTTTTTTAAACAAGTGTGTGGGAATTGGTTATGGCAGCCCCAGGAAACGAATACAGGTAGTTTCTCTTACTCTTCTCCAGAGGAGAATGGAGATTCCAAGGGATGACATTATCCAAAGCTGCACAAGTTGATGGAGCCAAAGTTTAAGACCAGGTGTGTTTGGCCTTTGGGTCCAGGATCTTTGTCATCACACTTGACTGTTTCTGAAAAAGGGACAATATGGTTCCTGCCTTGTCTTCTACTTGCCTGATTGGCCCCATCAAGAGAGGGACAGAAAGACATGCATCATAACTCCTCTCACTCCTCACTTGCAATTGGATTTGAAGTCCTGGTCTTCATATTGAGTTCTAGGACCACGAGCTCTCAAGTGGAAGATCGATGCCAGTTCATCTTTGTGACTCCGCATTTGGCTTAGGGCTTGCTGTGTAGAAGGGGCTAAGTACTCATTGACTGAAAGAATGCACAGGAACTCCCAAATTCATTCTGACCACAACCCAAAATTCACCCATATCTCCTAAGTTCATCTCCACGCCACCTCAAGAACAAGGTCACAGAATTTTATTTTATTTATTTTTTTGTAAGAGACCATTTATTGGGTGAATTACAGAGGTAGAAAAAGGAATTCCTAGAAGAAATGGGCTTAGCAAGCAAAGGAAGGGCCCTTGGAGCTTGGGAATGAGGAAGCTAATGGTAAGATGCCTAGGGCTGGGAGGAGGGAAGGGGGAGGGGAAGAGAAAGGGAAAGCACAGCCCTGCTAAGGGGAGGGAGAGCACACTCAAGGTCACATAATTTTAAAATGCTAGAGCTAGACAACGGTAGCAGTAAAACGTAGATGCTATGAGTTTGGGTTCTGAGAAAGATATGAATTTAAAGCTTAGAACATCCACTTTTTTGCTGTATAAGCTTGAAGAAGCTATTTAATTTTCCTCAGCCTGTTTCCTTGTCTGTAAAATGGAAATGTTGCCCCAGAATGCTTGTGAGAACTAAATATGATGCTTTTGTGAAGTGTGAGCACAATGCCTAGTACATTGTGAGTGGACAATGTGTCAGCTCTTTTATTACTAGAGGCCTGGTGCACAGATTTGTGCACTGGTGGGATCCCTCGGCTTGGCCTGTGGGGATTGGGCTGAAATTGGCTCTCCAACATCCCCTGAGAGGTCCCAGATTGCAAGAGGGCCGTTCTCTGGTGACACACCCCAGAATCAGGCTCCCTCTTCTCTGGTTCCAGGTGCATCACCTGAGAACCACAGCTGCCAAGTCACTGCAGCTTGGCAGCACCTGCGTTGAGCATCTGTCCCCTGGTGGTCAGTGCGTGTCATTGCTACTGGTTAAAGCGTCTTCCCCTGGTGGTCATTATGCGTCATAGCTACCGGTTGGATGGTCGCATGGTCGCTTAGGCTTTTATATATATATAGATCACCATCTAATCAAAGGTTTTGCAACTTGCAGGTATCAGAATCATAGCAAGAGGGTGGAGTTTCTAAGTGGACTTGGTACAAATGCATTTGCTCAGTCAACTACCCTCATCATGCTCTTCGGGTCTCTTGATGGGGAAAGGCTGGGAAGCACTCATATTGTCCAACCAAAACCAAGAGAGGCTGGATACTTTGACTCTAACCACAGTGACCTAGTGACAGAGCTCGACCAGGATTTTAGACACAGTCTAGTGTTCTTCCTACTGCAATAGGCATGTCCTAGTCTAGAACCTTGGAGTAGAAGTCCTGTTTCCTTCCTTTTGCCAGAATTAGCTTGAGCCCTCACATGCCATGCTGTTGGGAAGCCTAGTGTAAGACTCTTGCACCTCTCCCTCACCAGATCTTCTGAAACTCTGGGAGCTTAAGCAATCCGGAAAGGGAAGTATACCAGTCTACTCATGGAACCTTTTTCTTTGTGCCTGATCTGCTGCCCCCATTGGGAGTGGTCCTCAGATGTGCGTGCTAACGCTAAGTCACGCTTGACCAGGAAAGAGGGACCCTTTACTGACGATTCCACAGCTTCCATGCCAAGCACACCTGCATATTCCACAGGCTCTGTGTTGCATCCAAGCAACCTCAAGGCTGAGGCCTTTCAGGTCCTGAGCCCATTCCCTGTTCCCACCCTGCCATTCTCCTTCAGAGTCCACCACCTCAGGATGAGTTTAGGCATTTGCCTCTCTTGGAACCAAAGCCATGCTTCCCCTTCGAGTCCCCAGGCCCAATACGGAGTTTGGAAGTTGTGACTAGCCATGTTCCTATTAGTGCTTGAAAACAAAGCTTTTGTTCTCCTCCCTTAAGGTCTAATTGTTTTAACTGATTATAGGAATTGAAGATTTATGGCTCTTAGAGATTTAAAGTCTCTCATTTAATTCCCAGCCTGAGTCAGAGCACAGACCTAACTATCTAATGGAATGTGAGGTCAGTAATCTTGTGGGAGAACTCAGGTCACCATTTATGAGCCTTTATCTTAGCTTACTCCAAAAAGGTTGTGGCTGTCTACTCAAGGAAAACATGGGAAACTTACAGGGTCTCCTAGATGCTGTCTGAGCAGCTATAATTCTTGAGGACCTTGGGCATCACTGTAGTCGGCTGCAGAGTAGAGGCCTACAACGCCCAGGTGAGAGGGGCACTTTGTCTGGAGTCTAGCTCATGTTTAGGCGACCCATCCTGTGGTTCTTCCTAGTTCATGAGAATAGTGGGAAATACATGCTCAGCAAGTAGCAAAATCTCTACACTGACTCTATGACCCATGGAGTTGAAACTTAGAAAGTGGAAACCACTGGAACCCTTTATACCAAAACAGTAAATCAAATACAATACTGTGTATCTTTGGGGAAATTGTGGAGTCTTGTTCCACCGTAAAAGGCTGCTGTGGCTAAATGCCTCCCCCAAATTCACACATGGTGTGAACCCAAGGCTAATGCTACTCTGGAATTAGAGCCAACCATTATTTGGGACAATGGCAATGGCTACTATCACAGGCCAGCTGCACAAGAATAGCTGTGGACTCACAAAAGATCTCACTAGTTGTGGGAGAGAAGAGTGAACTGGTACAAGACTGAAATTCTCTTTAGCTACTAGCATCAGCTTTTGTTACCTTAGACAAGGTCTCTTCTTAATAGAAGGCATTCATCAAATTATGGCAAAACCCAATGAGAGTCATTTATTGCAGACATTTATTTCACATATAAGTTTTCAAGAAGACATCTAAGTGAACATCAATACAAAACAAAGAACAGACACTTATATTTGGAATAAATTCAGACAGGGCAAAGGCTTGTAGCTACACCAGTCACTCAGACACTACTGGCCTTGCGGCTTCCCCAGTTGAGTCTTGTCTGTCACTGGCACCAGACCTCACAAGATAGGCTTTCCTTACTCAGCCAGCTACCTGCAATTGGCTAACAAGGTGACTCGGGGTGTCTGTAGGAGAACACACGCCATCTTTCCTTCTCTCCTGAGCAAGCTCCTGGGCTGCGCACAGCATCCTTCTGCCTGAAGTGGGCAGTGGGCTCACTGGCAGGGCAGCCTGTTCTTACAGACTCTTCCTCATCCACACCGTGCTCCACAGCCTCACAGAACCTTAGAGTCAGAGCAGTCTGGGCAATCAAGTCCAACCTCTCTTCAGATAAGCAGCTTCGGCCAGAGAGAGGCTCTGATCTGTAGAAGGACTCAGTAAGTGGCAGCAACAGGACTAAAACTTGTCTCTTTTGGCTTCTGGTCCAATGCTCACGCCACCATGGCAGGCAGCCTGGGCTGGGTAAATATATGTGTTAAGTTTTCCTCTTTAAAGAAGTAAAGTTCCCTTCCAGATGAACAAATTAGGCTGTTTGTGTAATAAAATCAATAGTAAGAACTGGAGGTATTTGTGAGAGTAACAAAGCAAGCCTAGCCAGAGAATATAAGCCAGTTTCCAAAGTGCCTTGGGAAAGGTGTCAGAAAAGAAAAAGCCTGTTTATTTATACCAGGGGTCCTCAAACTACGGCCCGCGGGCCACATGCAAATACAAATATTGTATTTGTTCCCTTTTTGTTTTTTTACTTCAAAATAAGATATGTGCAGTGTGCATAGGAATTTGCTCATAGTTTTTTTTAAACTATAGTCCGGCCCTCCAACGGTCTGAGGGACAGTGAACTGGCCCCCTGTTTAAAAAGTTTGAGGACTCCTGATTTATACCATTTAAAAAAGCATAGGATTTGAAACAATTTTCAAAGAAAGAAGACAGGATTAAATAAATATAGGTTTTAGGTAGATGGTTAAGGTAGGTTGTAAATTTTGTTGGGCTTTCTAGCAGCGAGAACAAAAGGAGAAAAACAGTAAGTTATAAAAATCACAGTGTTTTTAAAAATAACTTTTTTCCCCCCCTCAGGATTAGAGCTGCAGTGCTGGTACTGAGTTCTAAAGCAAGCTTTCTCTGCAGTGGTCATAAAGGCAGTGCTATGTGGTAGAGAAGACACCACTCACTTTGACTTTCACACTCCTGCTGCAAAAGGATACAATGCAAGGAGTCTTGTTGAATGGTGGGCAGGACCTTCTGTCTCCTCAGAACAGAGACAAACTTCACTAAGTTAACTTTAATACATGTCTCAGCAGCCCATTTGCAATCAGGAGTATCTGCAGGGGAACCCAAACTCCACCTGAGCTTGATCCCAGACATCTGAGATGACAACAGAATCAGTCTCTACAGGAGAGACTGGGTGGGAACCTTTCTGCCACTAGGGAAGTCTGAGAGACAGAGGGAAAGAACACGATTTTAGGCGTTAGAAAAACACTTTTGCAAGTGAAGGTGGTTTTCTCACGATTGAGTCACTGACCTTTATAACTTGCATGTAATTGGCTTTACCTTTTGCTGCAATACTTCCTCTGCCATATTTCAAAGTCCTTGAGTACAGGCACTGTGCTCCCTTTTTCATTTTTGCATCCCTCACTGTGCCTAAAACATGGCCTTAACACACAATGGTGCTTAATAAATATTTCTGAACAAATCACCTTTCCTGAATCATTCGTCAGCCGATATAATTATCAATCCTATGTACGTATTACTAAGTGGTGACTTCTATTAATGTGCACCTTCTCTAGAGTTGGAATTCCAGAAGGTCTACACAGTGTAAGCACACGCCACTGACACTAACACATCTTACTGTGCTCGCTCAGCACACTACCAACATGAAGCTGCACTTACCATTAAGTCTATGATTTAGACAACACACACCTGAGACCATACAATAATGTATGTCAACGGTAACTGAGAAATAAAAATGATTAATAAAAGAGAGAAAAAGAAAACCTGACAACACAGAGGAAGTTAATCTGTTCAGATGTGAACACGCATAACATTTCCAAGTGTAAAGGAGGTCATTTATCACCGTTTACCTGAGTCACCTGCCTTCCAGCAGGCCACACCCTATGCTGGCACCCTAACTGCCTACCCCTCTTGGTACTCTGCTGAGCAAGTTTCAACGGATTCAAATGTAGTCAAAGGAAAAATATTATCTCCAGATGTGTTCAAATAAGAGAGCACATGGCAAAGGAAAGGAGATAAGATCAGAAGAAGCGTGCGCCCACAACCCTGACTCTGGTTATCTTACTACCAAACTATGACTTCTCCCTCCCAAAGCAACCAGCCTTGGATGACCAAATTTCATCTAACTTCCAGAAAGGAATGAACTATTTATCCATCTGAACCCTTCCTTCACTATGTATTGGGCTAGTGCTAGGGGGTTATCAGAAAGGTTTTTCAGATAAACAGGTAAATGAAGAAAACACTAATGTGTTCTGGATTGGAAGTTTCTGCAAATATTTCTGCTTTCACTTACTGAGCTATAGAATTGTATAAAATACTCAGGGCTCTCCAGTGAGGGTCATGATGCTATAAATAAGGTCTAGAAGCCTCAGAAAAAAGAATATTTAACAAACAGCCCTGGAAGTGCTGGTCTGGGCAGAGGTGGCTATCTGATCTAAAGCAGGCCTAAGGAGTCCTACTGGTTTTAGAAATATTTAATGTTTCAGGTCTCTACTTCTTTCTACCCCCTTAAAGTTTTAGAAAACTATGATTGTATAATATTATACTAAAGTGTGGGGTTGGGAGGCATAAATATGCCAACACACATCATGTTTTAGATAAGAACGAGAGAAGTTACAGGGAAGAACTAGAATGTATCTGAAATCCTTTACTTTAATGAGACACATCCATGAACATGCAGCCTAGTCAATGTGAGGAGAGTGTGCTGGCTCAGAAGAGCGGATAAGAGCACCTGGAACATGAAGAGGTAAGTGTGGGACATGTGGGAAACAATAGGCTGGAAAGCAGCAGCCAAGGGGATTCAGTCTCAGGGACAGAAAAGGTTGGTATACAGAGGATTATGGGTGATCATTTGCTTCTCGTCTCTACGGAGGGCAAGGCATTACTAACATGACTTCAGGGACATCACAGAGATTCTACCCTCGCTATTCAGATCAACTTCTTGACACAAAAACGGTACACAAAAAGACTTCTGATGGAAGTTATAAAACCTTTAGTCTCCTTTGTGGCTATCTTCAAAACCAAAATGGACTTGATGTAGGACTCCTGAAACTTCTACTCAAGCACGAAACTCTGTGGTCAAGTTGCATCCAGAATCTCATATGGTAGATAACAAAAAAACCTTTCAGCGTCTTTCATCTCCTTGAAAACAACTCTCACCTACATGGAAGGATCTTGAATGTTGCTGGACATAGCAATCCCATAGCAGTAGCCTCAGCATATTGAAGATAATTCCATTCTGAACTTAGACAATTTATGTTCTCCCCTTTATTAAAGGAGAAGCTGATCAAGTTAGAGGCAGAGGTGAGAACAGGATCCAAGTCTTTATTTGATTTAATTCTCAAGCTTATCTTGGGAATTACTTTATAGCTAATCAAAGATCCCAAGAGTGAGATCAGGGTAGGATGGCTAAAGGGACATGGAGGAACAGAAGATATCGTATCAAAAAGTCTTCCTGAAGTCATCAGTTCTCCCCTTATGTGGATTCTCTGGGGAATACATGGATGGAGGATGTGGCAGGAGCTTTTCTCTCACATGGACCTCCCGATGTTTGGTCAGAATAGAGCCCTTACTGAAATGTTTGCCACAGTGGGCACACCCATAGGGCTTTTCTCCAGTGTGCATTCTCTGATGTTCTCGAAATCGTGTACAGTTATTGAAACTCTTTTCACAATCCATGCATTTGTAGGGATTCTCTCCAGTGTGGACCCTGCGGTGGGCACTGAAATGAGAACTGTTGGTGAAGCTTTTCCCACACTCTTCACACTGATAGGGTTTCTCGCCTGTGTGAGTTCTCTGATGTATGATGAGACTTGAGCTCTGACTAAAGCACTTCCCACACTCTCCACAGCTGTAGGGCTTCTCTCCTGTGTGGATTCTCTGATGGGCACCAAAGTTTGAGGAGTCATTAAAGCTTTTCCCACAGTCAAGACATTTAAAAGGTTTTTCTCCTGTGTGGATTCTTTGGTGTCTAATGAGGCTCCTGCTTCTACCAAAGCACTTCCCACAGACACTACACTTATAAGAGTTTTCCTTCTGGTGGGTCATCCGGCACAGAAGACGAGCACTCCTTCCAAAGTTTTCTCCATACTTTAGAAGTCTGTAGGGTCTCTTCCCCATGAAAGGCCTCTGATGCACTACAGCTTTCCCTAAATCTCTAGGCTGAGACATCGGCTTTCCCTGTCTGATTCCTTGATGGTTTTCCCATTGTGTTCCTGAGATACATTCTTTTTTACAATATTTACCTGGATCAGTATTCTGGGGGATAATTCCTTTAGACTTGTCTATCAGCGTTTTGTGCTGCTCCATGTCCTTATATATTACCTGTGTTGCATCCTCCTTGATATTACCAATTTCAAAATCTGAAAAAAAGACAATAAAAATTTCAGAGCAGTCCTATATTAACATAAACATGGCCTTCAAGGCTTCATCTGTTAGGATTCCATGTACACTTCACTGGCATCAGGTCCTTTTACTCTTCCCTGATTCATTATGCCTTATTTTCATTCAGTTCCAAGAACATCCCATAATACCTAGTTCAAAGTAGGCCTTCAGAAATGTCTTCTGAATTGAATTGCTCCTCATCTATGTCTTAATTAACATGGGAGCAACTTGTCTTATCTCCTTGAAGTTCCTCTTTAATTCATCCTGCTTTCAAAGTATCACTTCTATCCTAAAATACAGTATATTACACTAGTGTATAGAGTAGATTCTAGTGATCAAGTCCAAATTTCTCAATGGACTTTTAAGTTTATCAGTATTTAATCATATCCTACCCAAGAGTACTTCTTTTTTCTCCTTGAATGTGCCTGTCACTGTTTTTCTGGCTGTCTCACACAGACCACACTAATTCAACCTTAGTTTTTCACTGTTCCCCAAAATAGAATGATCTTTTCCTTACTCTTTCAGCTATTGCCTATGTTCACTACAAGGTACATCTTGGATCACAGCTTTTTCTAGAAGTTCTCTCGATAGAGAGCATAAAATGGTGAAGAGACACAGGCTTTGGAATCAGACAGCTCTGGTTCTGATTCTGTCCTGGTCACTTAATTATGTGGTTTTACTTAACTTTTTACTATGAAAAATTCAAACATACAGAAAGGTAGAGAACTGTATATACAATCAGCTTCCATGAACCACTCACCAGCTTTAACAATGATCTCTCATTGCCAATTTTGTTTCATCTCTATTCCTACATGCTCCCTGTCCCCTCTACCCAGATTATTTTGAAACAAACTTCAGACACTGTATTATTTCATTCATAAATATTTCACAAGCTGTGTAACTTAGGCACAATTCAGGCTTGGTTGATTATCAAACCTTTGTTCATAAGCATTTTGCTATACTGCCTTGTTTCTACTTGCCAGTTTCAACATTACTTTACTTCCATATATTGAGTTGAAACTGCTGGAATCCCTCTGTCCCAAGCGGGACAGCTGTGGCATGAGCTGTGGGGAGGAGGCAGCCATCAATCATTCCATTAATTCAAGTAAAAAACCCTGGCAATGCCACTGTTCAATTAGCAGTTCTTTTGAAGCATTCTGAGTGGGTCGAATGCTGCTTTGGAATCTGGAGGAAGTCATAGCCTATACAAGGACAATAGAGAAAACTGGTCTGGAGACATTTACAGCAGTCTAACCAACAGACACAAAGACTGAACCAGGGTATGGGCTACAGGAACTAAAGAGGGGACAGATAGAAGTTCTACAACAGTTAAAAAAAAAGTGTTACTGCCTGGATGTAAATAATGGGAGAGAAGGCATAAAAAATATCTCTGAAGTTTTAAGTGTGGAGGACCTATAGGAGGACACAGGGAAGAGCCATGGGGTAGGAAGGATGGTGATTTTAATTTTGAAAGTTTAAGTCTGATGAGATGCTCACAAGAGTTTCCAATAGTTAGTGGGAAATACCCAGGTGGAGCTGAGAACCAGTATAAAGCCTCTCTCTCTCATTTGGTCTCTGCCTGTCCTTTTTCTCATGCGTATCACACATCACCGAGATGTTTCTGTTTTGGGCTTACTGACACCCTCCTTCAGCTGAGTTTTTCTCATATACAATTCCAAATTTCCTCCCCCACAAAATTTTTAGGAGATATAAAACACTGCTTGATCCATACAGAAAAAACTGAGGCTGAAATCCCCAAAACTGAATCACTAGAATGTAAGCTCCTTCCTTGAATAGAAGCACCATGAACATACAAACTTTGTTTTACTTTGCTATATCCCCTGTCCCTCAAACTGCACAGGACACTCAAATATTTAATGAATAAATACTCCCAAATGACATACCAGATCTACTAATTTTTCAGTAAATCACACTCTCTTTTAGACTACAACCCCTCGATGATCCTTACCATTTGGGTTTTGCAGTAGACCTGGAGGTCCCTGGAATTCTGACTCTTGTTCAATTTCTTCCTCACTCATTCTCTCACTGCCAGAATCTTCTACTATTTCCTCTTGTGAGGTCTCCTCAAGTTCCCAGCCTGTAGGTTCCTGGGGTTCAATCTCAATATCCTCTCTTTCTTGCCTTGAAGGTGGTGGGACTTCTTCTGGGGTGCTGGTGGAGGGGACAGATGCCCGAGAGTTTATCAGGGCATCCATTTCCTTGTAGAAAGCACAGGATTCTAGCACGTGACCATTTTTCACTTTGCGGTAGCTCTTCTGAAGGCTTTTGAACTTGGTCCTGCACTGTTCTGGTGTCCGGAGGAAACCACACTCCCGCAGTTGTTCCGCCACGACCCCATACAATTTGCTCTTCCTATGGCAGGACTGAAGTGCTTCATAAAACCGAGTCTCACGGAGGATATCAAGAAAAGTCTTGGTCTCCTCATAGCCCCAGTGTACACCTGCCATTCAAGGATAAAGTTCAAAGATATAAGAAAAGGCGTTTGTAGCTTCTATATAAAATTACAAAATATAAGAAGTAAAAGAAAACAAATCCCATTCACAGTAGCAACAGGAACTATGATATGCCTGGTATAAGTTTTGCCAAAAATGAGATCTATATAAAAAAATCTATAATGTTTTAAGACATAAAAGAACTAGAAAAAATGAAGAGATAGGAAGAATCAAGTTGTATTGATATCAATTCTCAGATGAATCTATAAAGTAAAAATTCCAATAGGATTTTTAACTGAAATTGATAAACTAATCTTAGTTTACTTGGTAGAGTGAAAATGCAGTCCCCCAACCTAACACTCCTCTGGTGATTAAGGATTTAGCTGTCTTTTCAAGTTAAGAATAATGGTCTGGGACACTCGGTAGGAACTTTCCCCCAAAGTTCCTATCACTTTTTTAACCAGTCTTCTTTGAAGAGCAGAACTATGTTCATTAGAGTAGTTTTTGAGGTCACCGAGTTCTCCATTTTGAGAGATGAAATGTTCTGTAAGACAAGCAGATGTCCGGCTTTTATAGCAGAACAAAAGTTTCTAGGACATGTCGGAATACAGTTTGTACACTCTACTTTTTGTGTTTTGTAAGCAGGAAAAAGTCATTTCTATCCTTACCTTACTGGGTGGTCTCTTCCAGTCCCTCACTGGATTCCTGTATTTGAGACCACTCTATGTCAGTGGATTTCCAGACTGGTGAATACCTGTGCATGCTTAACGTATCTTCCAATCTTTTTCCTGAGAGCTATTTCTTTTGAACAGGTACAGTCCTGCATACAGTCCCAGCTCTCCTGCCTGATTTATTTTTCTGTTCTGAGAACTTACCTTTTCATAAGGTAGAGAAACATTACTAGTAACAGTATACCAGGCAATGTTTTATTGCATGTTAACATTTGCAGAATGCCTCCATGCATGTCATCTCACTTAACTAACAACGCTGGCATTCTCAGTCATACTTGACAGATGAGAAAACTGAAGCTCAAAGTACTCACATGATGTGTCTACTGTCACAGTTATTAACTGGCAGTTAAGTCCTGCATGTCCCAGCACCCAAACTACACCAGTTTTATTTTGTATGGTGCATGGTATAGCTTCTTCTGTCCTTTTAATTTCAATGTCTCTGTGCTATATTTAAAATGTATCTCTTGTAAGCAACATATAGTTGTTTTTTTTTTAAGTTTGCAATTGAAGATATATTTGGGTTTACATCTACCTCTTTCTCTCCTTTCTTACCTTCTTTTAGAATTTCATTTTTTACTCATTTTTTTAGTTACACACTCTTTCACTGGTTATTCTAGATAGTATCACTACAATCTCACACACTTGACTGCTTTATACCAAGTCTCAGATAATGTTAGATCCTTAGAGCTCTCTGACTCCCACTTCTCTTCCTTCCATAGGTCCCAAGTACTCAAAATCCATGCTGTGCTCCAACCTCAAAAAGAACCCTCCATGGCCACTCAGTGCTATACTAAAACTGCACTGGGGGCAGCAACAGACACCTGAGAACACTATTAGTTATGCGGCCAGTCACAGTGATCGAGGCAAAGTGTGCATGACAGCACTCCTCAGGCCTGGTCACTTCTGGACTATTCTTTTCCCCACAAGACCACAGTCATCCATTTTCAAACCAAACAAAAGCAAAATACTTACCACTCAGGTTCTGAAACAAGACAGGGGTACCATGCATCTCAGACTTCCGGATAAACTCGATGCCCATTTCCTCACTATCAGATTCTTCTGCAGCTTCCTCCTCCTCCATCAGACTGATCTGTCCTTTAGCACCGACACCAATTCTCTTTAGTCGAGGGAGAGACACAATCTCTTTTGACTTGTCAGTGGGTGACACATGAGCTGCAGGGTTCAACAATGCATCCATGTCCTCAAAGAAGGCACAGGGCTCGAGCACGTGGCCGTTTCTCACTTTTCGGTAGCTCTTCTGGAGACTTTTAAACTTGGTCCTACACTGTTCCGGAGTTCGGAGAAAGCCACACTCTCGCAGCCATTCAGCTACAGCGCCATACACCTGGCTGTTTCTGGGACAAGCCTGAAGTGTTTCATAAAAGCGAGATTCTTTGAGAATTGCGAGAAATGTCTTCGTTTCCTCATAGCTCCAATGCACACCTGCTATCTTTTCATCTTCTAAGCCCCACTGTTGCTGCTCTCTCCGCATCTTCCCTGCATTCCTTGCAGGAATCTGAACAGCATGAACTGACTTTTCCTTGATGCAGTTGCTTCGGAGACTATTCCTTTTATTAGAGTAATGCATCCATAACTCCTTTCTTTGCTCCACCTGGGCTGTCTTGTTACAAGTAGATACTGCACTTCCTATAGTGAGAGAAACATACTTCATACTAGACGTAGAGATCATTCATTACTGCTGCCCACCTTCTGCTGCAGCATGCTCTCCTGGACCACTGTCCTTCAAAGATCCTGTCCAATCACCTTTCTTCTAGGGTCCTCAGTGCACACTATAGTTACTGGTACATGAGTTCTCTGGCACAATCAGCTACTAACTCATACAATCATTTTACTTCCCATGTATGTACCACTTATTTCCCAGCTGGTTCTTAAAGGAAAACCTTTAAGGGTACGAAACGTATTTTATTACCTCATGGTATCTAATGCTGTGCTAGGTTCAGAGTATGCTCCTGGCCAGTATTTGTTACTTATAAAATAAAGTGTGCTTATATCTGCTTCCCACACCTCCCCACCCCAACAACACACACACACACACACACACACACACACACACACACACACACACACACACTGGGCTATGAGAAATGAGAAGTAAGGATTCCTGGACACATGTGGCAAGCTAAATAGGAAAGTGATGTAAGAATCTGGAAGCAAACTCAGAATATGTTATTGTACAATCCTGTAGAGAGCAACCTGTCTTAAATGTGCGTCCTAGCTCCACCACTGACTTTATTTTTTTGATCAGGGAAGTTTCTTAATTTCTCTGAACCTCAGTTTCCTAGGGAATATCATCATCTATTCAAATAAGTGCTGGGAATACTAAGTGAATGATCATCTCTGAAGTGTCCAATGCCCACTAAGTTTGTAATAAAATTTAGTTTTCTTCTCTAGGTAACATACAAAGCGGCTTCAGGAAATTCTTCTAGAGAAATAGCATCAAATCAAACCTTCTGAAAGAACCTGGAGATGGAAGTTTGCTCTTTATTTTTACACGAGAGAAGTAAGTGCAGGGACAACGAGAGCTCAACGTCTATAAGGACCAGGCTGGCAACGTAACGGCATGAGGTGGCAGTTCAGCACGAGCTCTTATTCTGTGGGCTCGTGGTGCTTGGCATTTGCTATTTCTTTCTTTCTTTTTTTTTTTTTTTAGATAGTTCCATTTTTATTTAAATTGAGATTAAACTTGTTTTCTTTGTTTTTTAATTTTAATTTTTTTTTTTGTTTTATTGCTTAAAGTATTACAAAGGGTATTACATATGTTTCCTTTTTCCCCCTGCCCTTGACAATCCCCTGGCCTCCCCTACCCCCCAGTGTCCTATGTCCATTGGTTATGCTTATATGCATGCATACAAGTCCTTCGGTTGATCTCTTACCCCACCCTCTTCTTCCGCTCTCCCCTCCCGGCCTTCCCATTGCAGTTTGACAGTCTGTTTGAGGCAGCTTTGCCTCTGTATCTATTTTTGTTCATAAGTTTATAATGGTCTTTATTATCCATGAATGAGTGAGATCATGCGGTATTTTTCCGGCATTTGCTATTTCAAGAGATACTGGAAATCCAGATTTACAAACTAAATTTAAATTTAAAATGCTGTGCAAGGCCAAAATATGTGTATAGGCTAGATAATGAGCCATTAGTTTATAATCTATGATAAAAAATTAGGGCCGGGGTCTCTGGGCCTGGGTCTTTATACTCTATAATTATATGTGAAGGTGCTGGGCTAAATCCGTACTAAAGTATGGTCCTTATCCCACTCCTGCAGAGTTTACAAAGGACTAATTGAACATTTACTAGGTCTGGATGCTGTGTGATCCAAGACAACATTAGGAAACATCCATCATGTACACAACTAGGTAGAGGGCTGGGATGCCCACTGTTTTGGGAAGAGTGCTTTGTTACTGATGTGTCATCAGTTGGTCTTTAAAAAAAATTGCTTTCTATATAAACAACTGTTCGTTTATCTTATTCATTCAGTTTGACATGCTCCATTTTATAATCTCTATACTTCAGTGTTGCGTTTTATGTATACTTTTATGTAGCGTTGTCCAATGGAACTTTGTTATGACAGAAATGTTCTATAACTGTGTTGTCCAATACAGCTACCGAATTCCTTAAATGTGGCCACTGCCACTGAGGAACTGAATTTTTAACTTTATCTAATTTTATAAATTTAAATAGCCATATGTGACTAGTGGCTACCATATGAGATAGCACAAAGCATCTCTAGTGTATATTAGTGCATGTTTTAGGTGTATAATTTTATTTTATTTTATTTATTTTTTTTTTGCAGTTTTAATTTTTATTTTATTTATTTTTTAATTAAATCTTTATTGTTCAGATTATTACATTTGTTCCTCTTTCCCTCCCCCCCATAACTCCCCTCCTCCCAGTTCCAGCCCCACCCTCCGCCCTCACTCCCCACCCACTGTCCTCATCCATAGGTGCACGATTTTTGTCCAGTCTCTTCCCGCATCTCCCACACCCCTTTCCCCCCCAAGAATAGTCAGTCCATTCCCTTTCTATGTCCCTGATTCTATTATAATCACCAGTTCATTCTGTTCATCAGATTATTTATTCACTTGATTCTTAGATTCACTTGTTGATAGATGCATATTTGTTGTTCATAATTTGTATCTTTACCTTTTTCTTCCTCTTCCTCTTCTTAAAGGATACCTTTCAGCATTTCATATAATCCTGGTTTGGTGGTGATGAACTCCTTTAGCTTTTCCTTATCTGTGAAGCTCTTTATCTGACCTTCAATTCTGAATGACAGCTTTGCTGGATAAAGTAATCTTGGTTGTATGTTCTTGGTATTCATCACTTTGAATATTTCTTGCCACTCCCTTCTGGCCTGCAAAGTTTCTGTTGAGAAATCAGCTGACAGTCATATGGGTATTCCCTTGTAGGTAACTGAGTTTCTTTCTCTTGCTGTTTTTAAGATTCTCCTTTTGTTTGGGGTTCTCCGCGCTTCTTGGACCTGTAAGTCCATTTCTTTCACCAGGTGGGGGAAGTTTTCTGTCATTATTTCTTCAAATAGGTTTTCAATATCTTGCTCTCTCTCATCTTCTGGCACCCCTATAATTCTGATGTTGGTACGCTTGAAGCTGTCCCAGAGGCTCTTTACACTATCCTCGCATTTTTGGATTCTTTTTTCATTCTGCCCCTCCGGTTGGGTGTTTTTTGCTTCCTCGCATTTCAAATCATTGACTTGATTCTTGCGCTCCTCTGGTCTGCTGTCGGAAGTCTGTATAATATTTGTTATTTCAGTCCGTGTATGCTTAATTTCTAGTTGGTTCCCCAATATAACATCGAGGGTCTCATTAGTTTTCTTGTAGATCTCATTAAGTTTATCGGCGGCTTCTAAACAGTTCTTGAGAGACCTTAAAAGTGTGGTTCTGAACTCTATATCTTCCATTGACAATTTTGTCCTGTTTCTTTGTCTCCGCATTTTGTTATGCTTCCTTGGTGCACCCCCTAGTAGTCTTTGTGCGCAGTCTTGTAGTTAAGCCTTGATTGTTGTAGCTAATACCAGGGAGGGTTTGACCTCCAGGCCAAGTGGCTGTGAGAATCAGCTGTGTCTGCAGTGAGAGAACTTCTGTCCTCTAGGGAGGTGCTAATCTAGCCTTTGCCTGAGGCTATCCGGCAAATGCCTCTGTGCAGGGCTTGGGCGGGGCGGGTCTAGGCGTATAATTTTAGTTATATGTAGTCTTTGACTTGTAGTTTGCATATGAATGAAGTCCTACTGCTAAAGCAGAGTTTGCTTGTAAAGTGACACTTCAGTGGTGATATGTGCCTGAAAATTTATGCTATTTAAATAATTCACAACACACTATTGAGGTTATTGTATTAAAATTACTTTTTTTCTATTTATAAGATTTCCATCCACATAACAAATATTTGCTGTGCACCCACCCATGTGTCAGGCCCTGTGAAAATTGTTGTGTTTACTATAGTAAAACAAAAACAAATCCCTAAGAGACCTCGTGAATGGAGTCTTTAGAAGATGTGTGTAAGTTTACATTGAGATAATATAAATATGACACCTCTCCAATGTTTTAGTCACTAAATTATAAGCATATAAATTTTAAACTGGAACAAAGGAATGAGTGAGATAAGAGAAGATGGATACGTGGGTACTAGGTCTAGTAAGCTAGATTGCAAAAATGATTTGACAACCCATGAAAATCTTTAAAGTGTTAACATTTATAACTATTTTATCATCAGTAGAATGCATATGTTATAAATCCCCAAATCTTTTATCCAAAAAGGGAAAGAATCCTTACCCAAGGAGACCATGTTCCCAACACTCTCCTCCCTAATATCCTGGTAGAGGTCTCCGTGAGCCGGAATCTGATGCACACTCTTTTTGTAGGAAAAACCTCTCGTCAAGTGGACATCTTTCACTGGTCCCTGTAACAACACTAACGGCAATGACTACCAAGATAACCATGTGGGTCTTTGAAGGATGAACAATATTGAATAAAGCACAGAAGGGCCTTAAAGAAGAATTAAAATCAAGGAACCAAGTGTACATTGAGGCCAAATGAAACAGAAGATACTATAAAGAATCATAAGACAGATGATCCACCAATGTGTCCCCCATTACTCAGAAAAATGTCCAATCTTTTCTGAAAAAGGAACAAGGGGGGAAAGGTCTCTTGGTTGGAGTATAAAAATTTGAGGACAGTGAAGGCCCAGGAATCATTGTGACTGAATACCCTAGAGAGGAAGTCCAGGGAGGACAATACAATTTACCTGAGAACCAACAGGAAGTTTCGTGGTTGTTACTTCCTGATCTGTGGTGTTCCATTCTTCATCAGGGATGGGAACCCATGGAGAAGGGCGAGCTGTAACAGAAAGAATCAATTAGTGTGCAGGCTCTGGCCCTTTAATTCATGCTGCTTCTCCTCTTAAGAAATGAGCACGTTACAAAAAAGCAACAAATACAAACCGATCATTTTCTCCATGAATTCAGAACTATGCCTGAAACCATGGTAACTTAAAGCAGGACTCACAAATGCCAATGCTTTTAGGGAGTAAGCCGATACAGCCCATCAGGAAAGGGGCCAGGCAAGGTGTGTGGGGAATGAGAGAGCACATGTCCCATTGAAAGGGTACAGCAAAGCTCAGTCCCAGATGATGCTTCTTTGTGAGACTATGGACCTGGTATAGCCAAGCTTCTAATTTTTTTCAAGAGAAGTCAGAAATCTGGACTTTTGTGCAAAATATCAAAAGTCTTAATCTTGAGAACTAAAACCAACCAACCAAACAAAACCCCCAAACCAAAAACACTTTTGTAGGTGAAACAAAACAAGTCTGACTTGGCATGTGCATGACCTGTTTGCAACCTCTAGTATCAGTTAATCCCCATCAGTAGCTAAAGAAGTTACATGGTCCTGGACACTACAGGCAATACACCCCTTGAAAGATGGAATGAAGATAGACAAACTTATAATCAGCAAGTCTGTAGTCTTACTTCTACTTATGAACTGACTATCCAGGGAAAACTTCCAGAATAAATATTACTGTGACCAAGAATTCAAAAGCTTGTTACACTACTTTTCTATAGAAGCAAATCAAATTACTTCCTTGGAAACTTATTATTCCCTTAGACACACACATGGCTGAAATCACAGGTCTTCTTTTAGAATTCACCTGAGATATTTATCCCTCAGATTTTCTATCCTGCACACTCCTAAGTACTTCAACAGACCAAACTTTCCACTTTAGGAATTCCTTATCATTCTGGGATGTCAAAATCCAGAAACACCATGAATTTACTGTACTAAGCTTATCAGCTAAAGTAACTGGGAGTATTTAATCCACATGATAAGGGAACACACACATACACACATACTAGAAACTTCAGAAACCATTAACATTTGCAATGCATTCTATCATAATATGAATTTTGGGAGGGATAAGGAAGTACAGTATACAGTACTGGATCTTGTCTTTTGGTGAGGAGTTGTGTAAGTCAGATTTAAAGTTTAACAATAATCATGCCATTATGGGAGAAAGGAAGCTAACATTAACTGAGCACTAGTATGTATTGGCTGTCTTACACTGCCTCATTTAATCTACACCAACCTTATTATTTTCCTTTTATAAATGACAGAACGGAAGTTTGAGAAGTTACCTGACAAAGGCCACAGATAAAGAATGGCAGAGTTGGGTTCTGAACCCAGGTTGTCTGTCACTTCTATGTATTAATCTCCTGTTAATATGACTTGCCCAAGATCAGAGAGGGAGGGGCAGAGAGGATGTAAGCCTATCTTTTTACAGGAGGTTCAGTGATCTTTCCGTTCTTCTCTTTCAGCCTGACACCACATTGCTAGGGATGGAGAGATCACTGTGGACTGCAAAGGACAGGGTGCTCATTTCCTCGTGTCTGACTTGATTTGTGAATGTCTGGGGCAGCTACGAACATCAGTGGCCCCTTCTCTATGAAGTCTTATGTTTATCCTTCTCATATGCCAATTACATAGTGCCTAACTTATAAGTCAATTTTTGAAAATAAATGTCTCATTTCCCTTTCCAAACAGTTTTCAAGTTCCTTGTAGTCAGCCAAGAACACATCCACATATACACATGGCAGGACTAAAAACCACAGGCTGATTACAGAATGGAGATCCTTAAGTAACACTGTAAGACTTAAAGGTCAGCTTGGGCAGTCTAAGTTTTCCTAGGTTCAATCTTTGAGATCCCTTTTACTTATGCTGCACATATTCCCAACTATTGAAGTCTTTCTCCCCAATATTCAATTTATTCTCAAATATGTATTGAGAGGACAGTACTCTGAGCAAGTCACAGGTTAAGACTACAAAACAAATCTGCCATGGTCTGCCCTCGACGTCTCTGAGCTCTTACCATTCTTGGGTAAGGGCCGCTGCTCTCTCTTTGGGGTCAGCTGCTCCCGGTGTCCTGAGCGCAGGCTTCCAGCTTCTTCCCGAGACACCACTCTGGGCTGGGTCTCTGGCGGCAAGTCTGCCGCATCCCACGCTGCTCCACGTGGGGCCTGTTTCTCTGACTGCACAGGGCTGCAAACCTGGGAAATGAAGCCAAAGCCATAGTAAACAAAGGGAGAAAAAGACAGCAAAGAAGGCTGGGCGACATGAGAAGGAATGGCACTGCGGTCCATTCCCAATGTAGGCTCTAAGGTCAGCGGGTTAATAGAACTGTCCAGAAGTCTGGACATAAGGGAATGGAGAGTGCTCTTTAGTAATACATAGAGGGGAGATCTGTCAGGTGTGAAGTACACGCCTTCCTGTTATTAAAATAGAGATCATTTGAGTCCTCACATCTACTAGGCTCACAGAGAGAGTTATCAGAACACAAATTCACTGGTGAAATGAAAACATACTAGTAAGCTTAATCTCCATATCTCATGTCTACCCTTGATGGACACAGAAACACGCTGGCAGTCAGACCTTTACAGAAATGCAAATCCCGTGCAAGGCGAAACTGCAAATCTTGCAGGATTTCATGAGGTTAATGGAAGGGCTGCTGAAAAACAACCAGAGGATCATGCAAAGCCACCGACAAATGCAGACCTGGCAGGTAGACTGGAGAAGAGTGACGGGGTGATGGCGTTAAGGCGGCCTAAGAAGACAGGGACTGGCACAGGGAAGGATTAGAAAGGGCTCAGGGATCACTGCTTAAGTCCTTACCGCCCCCCGCCCCCAATAGTCCTCTTCAGGATCAAGCTGAAAAAGTTAAGCCCTGTGAAGCATAAATTCTCGCACAGAATTTTCTTTTGGGAAACATTACTGCCAAAGACTTGAAACAAAATATTTAGGTGAATATGGTTTAGTTTCATTTGCAAGATCCTATTTCAAGCAAAGCTTTCTATTCTACTTGCTATTCAAGTGGCTTCACTTTGAAGGTCCTTCATTAGTACCACTATATCCTATCTAATAAAAGACAAAAAGGGTAATTGACCGTACCTTCGCTATGCTTCCCATTGGCTAATCAGCGAGATATGCAAATTAACCACCAACAAAGATGGCGGCCGGCAGCCACGCAGCTGAAGTGAGCAGGAGGCTTGCTTGCTCTAGTGATGGAGGAAGCCAAGGTTCCCCCGCTGCCGCAGCCCAGCTCTGAGCTCCGAAAGCAACAAAGTTTCAATTATAGAAGCTAAACAAACCCCAGATACCTGCTTTCAGCAGGCCGTGGCCTCAGAGCTACAGCAAGCAGGAACCAGCCCTCAGCTCCAGTGACAGCAACCAAGTTTCAATTATAGAAGGTAAATAAATCCCAGAATTTAAAAAAAATACTTTAAAAAAAAGAAAAAGAAAAAAAGGAGAGGCTGGGAGCTTCAGTCGCCGGCCAGCCTGTAAACGGCCCTCAGCCCCTCACCCAGACTGGCCAGGCACCCCAGTGGGGACCCCCACCCTGAAGGGGGTGTGACCAGCTGCAAACAGCCATCAGCCCCTCACCCAGGCTGGCCAGGCACCCCAGTGGGACCCCCACCCTGATCCGGGACACCCTTCAGGGCAAACCAGCTGGCCCCCACCCATGCACCAGGCCTCTATTATATATAGTAAAAGGGTAATATGCAAACTGACCCTAACAGCAGAAAGACTGGGAATGACAGTCACTATGACACACACTGACCACCAGAGGGCAGACGCTCAATGCAGGAGCTGCCCTCTGGTGGTCAGTGTGCTCCCACATGGGGGAGCTCTGCTCAGCCACAAGCCAGGCTGATGGCTGCCAGTACAGCGGTGGTGGTGGGAGCCTCTCCTGCCTCCTCAGCAGTGCTAAGGCTGTCCGACTGCAGCTTAGGTCTGCTCCCCACTGGCAAGTGGACATCCCCCGAGGGCTGCCAGAAGGATGTCTGATTGCCAGCTTAGGCCCAATCCCCTGGGGAGCAGGCCTAAGCCAGCAGGTGGACATCTTCCGAGGAGTCCCAGACTGTGAGAGGGCACAGGCCAGGCTGAGGGACGCCCCCCCACCCCCCCCATGAGTGCACAAATTTTGGCGCACCGGGCCTCTAGTCCTGTATAATAAAAGGATAGTATGCAGACTGAACGGCAGAACAACTGACCAACCAATCAAAGCATAATATGCTAATGACATGCTAAGGGAGCTCAACTGCTCACTATGATGTGCACTGACCACCAGGGGGCAGATGCTCTAACTGGTAGGTTAGCTTGCTGCTGGGGCCCTGATCAAGACTCAGCAGATGGTCCTGGACATGCCCTGGAGCCCTACCCAGTCCCACCACAGCCCCATGGTGCACCGGTGAGGTCCCTCACCCTGGCCTGTGACCTCTCCCAATCTGGGACCCCTTGGAGGATGTCAGAGAGCTGGTTTCATCCCGGTCCCACAGGCCACTCCCCTTGGGAGGGTGCTCATGACTGGCGAGTGCTGCTGAGGCGGGATGAGTGGGAGCAGCAGGTAGGAGCTGCAGACAGCATTGGACTGCAGAGTTGGCCCAATGCCTGCAGGCCACCCAGAGGGACTCCACCCCTGCACGAATTCGTGCACCAGGCCTCTAGTCCTTCCATAATGGTGCTTTCTGCCACACACACCTGCCTCACCCCCCACCCCTCTCTTTCTAATCACGAACCTTTGGAAAACATGCTCCCACCTGCGCTCTCCGTCTCCCAGCCTCTTCCTCCAAGTGGATGACCAGGGCCACCGCCTCCTCTCCGCTCTGCGGACACTGCTGCTGAGCCCGCGCCCGGATCTTTGCCGGCAAAACGCTGAGAAACTGCTCAACGACCAGCAGCTCCAGGATCTGCTCCTTGGAGCGCGTTTCCGGCTTCAGCCACCGGCAGCCCAGCTCCCAGAGTTGACCGAAGGCCTCGCGGGGCCCGCGCACTTCCTCGTAGCAGAACCGTCTGAAGCGTCTGCGGAAGGTCTCGGACCCGGAGCTCCCCACTCCGCCCGGCGCCCACCCAGGGTCCTGCTCCGCCTTCACCACCAGGCACCCCTCGACTTGCAGCGAAGGGTCCATGCTCCACCCGGGTCAGCCTCACATCCAGCGCAAAGCGGACACACCAGCCGGCCCTCCGCGGGCACCTGCCTCAGGGGAGCGCGGGCAGGCGGCGTCGGCGGAAACAGGCCCCCCAGGCGGATGGGTCAGATCCACCCGCGACCCTCGGGACGGTAAAGGCGCACCCCCGGGGCCCCCGCACCCCGCCTCCTCCCCCAGCAAGGCGCGCTCCCACGGCGCGGCTGCCCGGGGCGCATTTTCAGCGCCGCCTAGGACTCGGCGAGGCGAAGACCGAGGGTCCGAGGGGCCGCACAGCCAGGCCGGGGGTGCTGTGCGGGTTCTAAGGGCCGGGCTCCCGGGCGGCGAGGCCCCCGGCGGGAGGGGCCGGAGGTGCAGACCCCGCCGGCCCGGGTTCGAGGCTCGGACCGGGCGGCGCGTCCAGGCCGCAGCGGCGGTCGGTGCGGCCGGCGGAGTCCCGGGCCCAAGGCGGCCCGGCCGTCCTCACGGGACCTCCGCGCGCCGAGGACAGGCCTCGAGGCGGTTCCGCCCCGAGGGGAGGGCGGCCGCGGGGACCGAGCCAGCTTTTCAGGGGGCGGCTGCCGGCTCCCCGCGCGCGGCCGGCCGCTCCGCCCGCAGACGGCGCGGGGAGCTCTGGGAACCGCGGTCACGCATGCGCCGCCCGCGACCTCGGCCGCGGGACCCGGGTGCGCCCTCCCGCCGGCGAGGGGCCGAGGCGGGAGCGGCTGCCGGCGGTCTCGCGAGAGCGCGCGGCGCGGGGACTGGCCGCCGCGGGGCTTCAGGAGCGCGAGCGACGCCGAGGCGCTTCCAGCGCAGGGATGCTGGGGTCGGGGGACGTGCGGGGATGGCGGCGGGGGTCCTCCCTCACCCCGGATCGGGGAGGCCCGAGGCCCGGGGATGAGACCGAGGTGGCGGTGCTGCCCTGGGGAGACGCTGCGGAGCGCTTTCTGCGCGGACCGGCCGGCGGAGGGGCGAGCGGAGGTGCTGTTCCTCCCGCCTCGGCCACGTGCTGGCGGCGACCTCGGCCTTGCCCTGCAGCACCAGCTGCGAGGGGCAGCAGCGCCCGCAGAGCAGCATGCCACCTGGCCCCCCTTGGCCGGGGCTTCTGGCCCGGCTCTGAGCATGTCGGTGTGGTTTGACCGTGTGGTTTGACGTGATCGGAGGGGCCCATGTCCTGATCTCCGGACCTGGTCCCACTCCCCTCCCGGCGGTGGCGCCAGATGGGCTGCCAGCGTCTCCCCGCTTCCGTGGGACCCCCAACCATCCTGTGCCCCAGACCATCCTGAGCCCACCCACTCCACCCTCTCTTGTTGACCACATGTCAGGCCTAGATCAGTGGGCAAAGCAAAAATTCCCTGTTCCGGAGGTAGAGAGCCTATTGGAAAACAAAGCGCAGTGACTTTAAATATTTTTGTTTTTTTCCGATTGGAGTTGATGTTCACTATTGTATTAGTTTCAGACGTGTAAGTCAGAGTGAAAAGTCTTAGTCTGAACTGTATGTGCACATTCTCGCAGCCCAGGGGCTGGGCTGTCTCTATCCAATAGACATTCCGGGAGGGAGGGTCGGAGAGAGGCTAAGGTGCACCTCATGTCGGCCAGGGTGGTCTTACCCAGCTTTCTTGTCTTTCATTCCCTCCCCCCCTTTTAAAAATACTTTCATTGATGTCAGAGAGGAAGGGAGAGGGAGATAGAAACATCTGTGATGAGAGAGAATCATTGTTCAGCTGCCTCCTACACGCCCCCTACTGGGGATCAAGCCCGCAACCAAGGTACATGCCCTTGACTGGGATGGAACCCAGGACCTTTCAGTCCGCAGGCCGTCACTCTATCCACTGAGCCAAACCAGCAAGGGCTCTTTTTCCCCTTTAAAATAAGGTGTGCTGAGCACCTGTTTTATGCCAGGCAAGGTGACAGGTTGTGAGTACAAACAGGATCCCTGCCTTGCTGAGCTTCCAGGCTGGTGGGAGAGGCCGGCATTAGTCAAATAGCCAGCAAAGTAACCTACGCGTGCAACTGTGACTGTGATCCTGAGAACCTGGCACTTTAGAGGGTTGGCCTGGTCAGGAGCTCTGGGAGGCGTCCTTTGAAGGAGTAATGCCAGGGAGGGGAGCCAAAGCAGGAGGGAGAGCTGATTGTGCCAATTCTAGTCGCACAGAAATCCAGTAGAGCAGGTGGGATGCCTTCACTCTAGGGGTGAGGACATGGAGATCTCAGCAAGGTGATAGGTCCTGGCCCAAGGTTACTTCAGATTAAGCCAAGAATAGGTAGTCCTTGGGCCATTCAGTGTTTTTAAGTAAAGCAAGTGTCCAAGCAGCCCAGGGACATTGGAGACCAGGGGTCACAAACTGAAAAGCCCGGGGGCTCAGGCAGATAACAAATTGAGTGAAGTAGGTAAAGGGTAAAACAAGAGGGAATGGTGGGGACTGGGGCAAACTGGAGGCCACACTTTCTGTGTAAATGAAACAGCCAGGCAAATTTATTGAATTTTTAAGTAATCGGCAAGTACATTTATCCCTTCCACTAGAACGTTGCTCAATGTTGCCGGTTTCTTTTCCTTTTCACCATATATTCCAGCTGCTCAGAGCAGTGCCTCACACATAGTTGGCATTCAACCCCCAAACCTTATCTTCTGTCCATAGCGTCTGAACAGTTCTTCCTGTGTGTGCAGTTTCACAGGTTTTGAAGAACTTTTACTTTCATTTTTAAATTTTATCCACAAGCTTCCGACAGCTCCTTCTTTGCTTCTGACACGGCTGCTGCATGAAAAGATCCTAACCGTCTCCCCACCCCGAAGTATTTACGTGCCTTCCTTTTGCACTTCTCCACTCTCTTCATATTTCAGCTCCTCTCCATCCTGATATGCTTGGCATCACATCTTGGTTCCCTCTGCTTATCTAGCCCATTTTATATAATTTTTTTTTTTTTTAACCTGGAACTTTAGGTATTGACCGTGGATCCATCATCACAAACGAGGCACCCTCTCCTTACACTCAGCCTCAGCCCTGCCACTCCAGGCTACCCTCGGCTTCTTTTTGTCAGGGAGGTACAGGAAAGGTTTTGTTTCCTAGAAACTGCTCTCCTAGGACATCTTGCTCCAGAGAAAGTGATCACGCCTAGACATCTGCACTTCCTGTTCGTCACGTGGACTTGAGCAAGACACACCCTCAGATCTCACAGGACAGTTGTAGCCTCACCTCTAGGCTGCTCTTCATTCTCTCCTAGGTGCAGGGTCATAAGGGCGCCAGGAATCTGTGTGTGTGAGTGAGTGTGTGTGTGTGTGAGTGTGTGTGTGAGTGTGTGTCTGTGTGTGTGTCTGTGTGTGTCTGTGTGTCTGTGTGTGTGAGAGTGTGTGTGTGAGTGTGTGTGTGTGTGTGAGTGTGTGTGTGTGTGAGTGTGTGTGTGAGTGTGTGTGTGTGTGTCTGTGTGTGTGTCTCTGTGTGTGTGTGTGTGTGTGGCCTCTCAGAGCACACGTGCACACACACAGACGCATATTTTAATGGAAAATTTCAAACATAAAGTAGAATTTTCACGTTCTTATCCTCCAGCTTTAACAATTAGCAACTCATGGCCAACCTTGTCTTCTCTCTATGTCTACTTACTCCCCTGATCCTGGATTATTTTGAAACAAGTCCCAGACATCATATTACTGTATTTGTAACTATCAGAATCTATTGCTAAAAGACAGGAACTGCCATTTAAAATAAAACTTCAACATAAACCCTCTTAAAAGCATAAAAAGTTCCTCTGAATTTTTTAAACAGCTTATTTGTTTGAAAAGTAGTTTGCAAAGGCAAAAAGGATCATAGGTGGTAGGCAGGTAAAAAGAACAAATTTTCTCCACATTTTCTAGGTAGACGTTTACAGTTACTTCAGCATGAAAATGTTGGTGCCTTGGGAACAGAAAAGCAGATGGTCGAAAAAGGTGAACCAAGCCCTGACCGGTTTGGCTCAGTGGATAGAGCTTCGGCCTAGGGACTAAAGGGTCCCAGGTTTGATTCTGGTCAAGGGCATGTACCTTGGTTGTGGGCATATCCTCAGTAGGGGGTGTGCAGGAGGCAGCTGATTGATGTTTCTCTCTCATCGATGTTTCTAACTCTCTATCCCTCTCCCTTCCTCTCTGTAAAAAATCAATAAAATATATATTTTTTAAAAAGGTGAACCAATATAGGCCAATAAATGAAGGCCGATGAATATAGGCCGATCATGCTACTTGGAGGCATCTTGGAGGAGTGGTTATTTTCTTAAGACCCCATCCTCTGACCTGACCCAAACCCAGAGGTACTCTCTTCCCATGGTCCCAGAGGAACATTCAAACCAGTCTTTCCTTGGTAATATATCTGCTATCACAGCTGTCATTTTATAAGCAGCCTTAAGTGTGACCTTTTGATTCCACATGTAAGTGAAATCATATATTATTTGTCTTTCTCTGCCTGACATTTCACTTAGAATCATACACTCTAGGTGCCAGGTGGGTACTTGAAATATTAGGGGGATCACTTTGTAATGTATGTGATTGTCTAACCACTATGCTGTACACCTGAAATTAATACAAAATAATCTCAAATGTGAACTGCAATTGAAAACATTAAACATTAGGAAAAAATCTAGCAAAATAAAAAAGGCAATATTTTGCCTTTTTTTCTCTGTCCATGGTGCTGACCTACCAGCCCTTTGGCTGGCAACCAGAAGATGGGATTGAATGTAGGGCTACCATAAAAGTGAATATTAAATATACATTAAATGGTCCCAGAAGTGCTGTCTGTACCTATGCTAAGTTAAAAAGTCCAAGCTGGGGAATTTCCTAGTAATGCCAGTTATTTCTTTTATATCCCGAAAATCCAATCCATATTTTTAAAAATTGAAAATTGGAAGTGAAAAGGTTGAGTATGTGTGTATTGGCGTGTCTATTTTGGACTTAGTACAAATATTTTCAAGTGTTATATCTTAAACAAGCCATAGCTAATTGAAATAAATTTCCATTTCACAAATTAAAAATTGCCTCTCCCACTGGCTCACTAAAGGTGGTCAGAGAGCTGACAGAATAACAACCATTAAAATGTTCCAGTTCCTCTCACTCCATTGAGCAACAGTGAAATATTCTCAACTTTAGGCATATAGCTAACAGTCAACAACTTTTTGCTCCATATCTCCCCGAGGCACCATACTAGGCACTATGGATAGATAGTACATAAAACATAACTCTTTTATGCAAAGCATTAATAGTAAAATGGGGGAAATCAGTCATATAATTGTCATATGTTAGAATAAGTGTGGTAGAGCTATGCATGAAGCCTGTGATAGTACAGGGTAATAGCAATGGCTACCAGGAAAAGCTCCACACAGGGAAACTTGAAGGATGTTTAGCAGGAGGGGAAAGGCATTCCAAGGGGAGGTAGCATCATGAACATGAGTGGTATTTATGAACTTAGTATGGGGGTGGGGAGGAGGTGGTGGAAGGTGAAAGTGTACTCATAGGTGGGAGGGAATTTGGACTTTATGGTGAAGGCAATGGGAAGTGTGCCCATTGCTTAGGAAGGTGAGGGCATCCTTCTGACTCTGGGAGAAAGTTCTCTCCATATAGACCAGCGGTTCTCAAACTGTGGGTTGCGACCCCTTTGGGGGTCGAATGACCCTTTCACAGGGGTTGCCTAAGACCATTGGAAAACACATATATAATTACATATTGTTTTTGTGATTAATCACTATGCTTTAATTATGTTCAATTTGTAACAATGAAATTGGGGGTCACCACAACATGAGGAATTGTTTTAAAGGGTCGCAGCATTAGGAAGGTTGAGAACCACTGATAGACTTATGGCTAGAGCCATTATTTACATACGCACAACACAAGGATTTGAATAAGATGATTTCTAGGTTCTATTAAACTTTTTATTCATCTACCCATCCATTGAACACATAGACACAATGGAGATAGACTTGATTCCTGCCCCTGAGGAGTGAAGATTGGAGGAGAACACATAGACATTGAACACATAGACACAATGGAGATAGACTTGATTCCTGCCCCTGAGGAGTGAAGATTGGAGGAGACAGATAATATACAGGTAAACGTATACATAAGCAAGATAATTTCAGGTTGTGGTAAATCAGTGGTTCTCAACGTTCCTAATGCCGTGACCCTTTAATACAGCTCCTCATATTGTGGTGACCCCCAATTTCATTGTTACAAATTGAACATAATTAAAGCATAGTGATTAACCACAAAACAATATGTAATTATATATGTGTTTTCCGATGGTCTTAGGCGACCCCTGTGAAAGGGTCATTCGACCCCCAAAGGGGTCGCGACCCACAGGTTGAGAACCGCTGTAGTAAATACTAAGGAAAATAGCGTGGTGGGACAGACAACAGCTGGGCAGGGGTTATTTATAAAGTTTGATCAGGGAAAAGTGTCTCTAACCTTGCTGCTTGAGCTGGAGGCTGAAGGAAGAGGAGGAACATGCAGGTGCAGGGTCTGTGGAAGACATTCCTAGAGGGGGAAATAGAGGCCTCAAGTGGGCAACTGTGAAGTGCTCTACACACCGAGAGGAGACCAGTGTGGCTGGGGCATCATGAGCACGCGGAGGAATGGGAGTAAAGTCAGTCACAGACCTTGTTGAAAGCTGTGCAGGCTGCGGTAAGGAGCATGTAATTGGTTTTAAAAATGGAACTATAGCTCTGGCCGGGTGGCTCAGTTGGTGGAGCGTCATCCCCCACACCAAAGGGTTGCAGGTTTGATTCTCCGGTCGGGGCATGTACGGGAGACAACCGATTGAAGTTTATCTCTCATCTCTCTCATCTCATCTCTCTCTCTCTCTCTCTCTCTCTCTCTCTCTCTCTCTCTCAAAAATCAATAATAACATATTGTTGGATGAAGATTTTAAAAAAATGGCATTTTAGGATTTTAAGCTACTGAGTGACATGATCTGATAGATACTTTAACACGATAACACTGGATGATGTTGAGAGTGGATTGAAAGGGGGCAAGAAGGCCAAGTATGGGCCTTTGGATGTAGTTTGGCAAAAGGTGATGACCTGGACTTGGGTGTGACAGCAGAGGTGGAGGGAAATGGGTGTGTTCTATATATTTTGAATGCCAAACAGTCAAGACCTATAATGGAGCATAAGGGATTGAGGATGACCCCTCTGTTTTTTATTTGAGCAACTGCGTTGGTGATACTACAGTTTTTGATATAGAGAGGAAGACTGGTTTGTTGGAGTGGAGTTGTGGTTGGGAAAATCATTAATTCTGTTTGAATGCAGTAATTTTGAGATCTCTATTAGGTATGTAAGTGTCAAATAGATAGTTGGCTATACCTCCAGGGAAAGGTCAGTAGTGGAGATAAAATCAGGGTCATCAGCATATATTTAAAGCCATCAGACTTGATGAAAACATAGAGAAAGAGTATAGATATAGAAGGGAAAGAAGGTAGACCCATGCCCTAGAGCACCCCATCATTTAACAGATAATTGAGGAAGAGAATTGTTACAGTTGAATTGTGCTCCCTGCAAATTATAACTGGTGTCTTTATAAAAAGGGGAAATTTGGAAATAGACACACAAAGGGAAAACATCATGTGAAGCTTGGAGTTAAGCTGCCACAAACCAAAGAAACTACCAGAACAAGGGGGGAGGCCTGGAACAGCCCCTTCCCTAGGGCCTTCAGAGGGAGCAAGGACCTGCTGGCCCCCTGATTTCAGACTCTGGCCTCCAGAACTGGGAAATGACAAATTTCTGTTAAGCCACTCAGCTTGTGATACTTTGTTATGGCAGCCCTAGTGAACTAATGGAAGAATCTAGAACAGAAGAGTAAATAGAAGCCATCAGAGAAGTAAAAGAAAAACCACTAGTGTGTGGTATCTTGGAAAACAAGTGTTGCAAGAGGGAGGGAGTGGCCACTTTTATTAAAGGCTGTTGAGAAATTAAATGAGAGGAGGATAGAGAAAGGACAATTAGATTAGATTTTGCAATATATTTGGGGATTTTTGTCCCTCCCACCTCTTATATTTGAGATTGACATCCGATACTCACCTATTGGTGGTGATTTTTATTTTATCAGCATATCTTTAGCTGTTAGAAGAGATGAGTGAGCTGAGAGCTTTTCGTCTGGTTTGAATGTTTCCTGTCTCTCTTGGGAGTTGCAAAATATTTTTGGCAGCATTCTGTGTTTTCCTCCTTTGTGCCCAGAGTCATGCCTTCTTCTGGAGGAAAAGGAGTTGCTGCCAGTTCCCAGGGGCACAAGAATCTCAGTGAATTGTGCTGAACTCAGTTCTCCAAATCCTCATTCACCACTCGCTATCCACTGCCTCCTATTCTGAATTTGGACCACCCCCAGAACCACTCCCATCCTCACAGCCAACTAACTCCTGCCCATATTTTTAGCTTTTTTCCTTATGCTCAGAATTTATGATCCACTGCTGCACCTTTTCTTGATTTCCATCAATAGTATGTGTGTATTACTTAACAGTATGCTTTCCTAGGCTACTTCTAGGAATATGAACTGGGAGCAGAGGTAGGCACATGCGTTTGTTTTGACATCTCGACTCAATCCCCCGATATATTCCTTTTATTGTGGATTAATATTGATTCCATCAACATGCCATGTTTGTGTTCTAATCAGAATTCACTGGGAAATCTCCTTTGACATTTTTTTCTGAATGATGCTATTTGAATCAATACCACCAGTGGTAATTCCCAGTATATGTAGCCTTTATTTATTGACCTAACAAGTACTTTGTTAATTATTTACTATGTACATATCACAGTTGGTGATACAGGAAAACACAGTGTGGAGTCTTTATTCATAATGGATTTATGATCTACTTGCAAAAAAGAGGCACCCACGTGAAGGATGTGAACTAGGGTAGGAAGGAGACAGCATGAAGTCTTCGTTGACCCAGGCTATTTCAGTTGCAAGTGAAAATCGTATCAACTTTTTAAAAATGTTATCTGATGTATTCCAATGTCTAGAACAGTGCCTGGCACACAGTAGGCCTTTAATAAATATTTGTTGAATAAATAAATGAATGAAGGGAATGTATTGTCTCATAATCAAAATACCCAGGGAAAGTTTAGGTTCATGCATAACTATGCACAGTGATCCGGACCATGTCCTCAGGCACCTGATTCCTTCCTTTATTTTGCTCTGCTTTTTTTGAACTAGCCTTAGTTTCAGGAAGGTTCTCTGTGGCTGTTGATCTTTTGAAAGAGAGTACCCTCTCCCCCTCTTTTTCACTAGTTTCAGCAGAAGTCCTGGGGCTGACACTCATAGGGTTGGCTTAGGTCATGTGCTTATTCCTTAGCCAATTATTGTGACCAGGTGATGGAATACCTGGTTGGTCAGATCTACATCACATGTTCGTCCCTGGAGCTGAGCCTTCTGAGTCACAAGGACCAAGAGCTTAGAAGGGCGTGATTTTTTTTTTGTCCCAGAGAAAAATTGGGTAGGTGTTACTACCAAAAGGAGTAAAGGAGGCTACAGAAGTAGAACCAGTGGATGTTTGCTCTCCCACAAGGCCCTAGTAGAAGAGGTGCCATAAGACAGCCCGCAATTACACATGATTGTATCAGGTAATGAGAGCTGTCAGCTAAGAAGGTTTGCGAGTGGTCAAAGCAAACTTGATGGAGAAGAGTGAGATTTAGTTAAGGTTGAGGAATGAGCAGGAATTGAGTCGATAAAGAAAAGGAATGCTAGAGTACAATTAGTGGAGCAGAGTGACCTGGGTGGATAATTGATGAAAGAGAGGAAGACTGGAAATGCAGACCGTAAAGATGACTGTGAGAAGATACCCTGGGCTACTCTGGCAGAATTTGCTTGAGCCAGCCTGTAGCCTAATCCCACCCTCATCTCCGAATCATGGATAATCCTTCTGGGTGCTAAGTAGCTTTTGCCTCTGGAGGTCTGAGAACACCTGTTACTGACCCCAGTGCCTGCTTTGTGGTGCTGCTTCCCATCCAAATTGTTATCAAAGGCTGATGTCCATTTGTGTCCTCCTGTGACCAACCCACCTCGATCCCTGTTAATTACTGCCAAGTCTTTTTGGCCTAGGGCCTAGGGCAAGAAAAGCGTGCTGCCGACCTTCCTCCATTTTCAGAGTAAACCCACGGAAGGGCTTACTCCAACACTGCAGAGCAGAAGAAACCCCCTCCAAATCGGCCAATGAAGTGCAGCAAATGACTTGCAGCTCGTGAGGAAATCAAAGCTCCTTCGGTACAAGCCATGCTCTACTGGGCGTCCCCACTTTGCCTTTGTAAGTCCACGGAGAGAGCCAGCACTCCTCCCGGTGTACTTACCCAATCAACCATGCAGACTTGGGAGTTCCCTGGAGGAAGGGAGTCTAGGTTGTTGCTTATAGAACAGCTATATGTAGTCAGTGTCTATTATGAGCCAGGTTCAGTTTTAACTAGTACATATATATTCATGAACTTCCTTCTCATGCCAGCACTGGGAGGTAGGTGTCATTATTATCCTCATTTACCAACAAGGAAACTGAGGCACAGAGACATTAAGTAACATGCCCAAGATGTTCTAGCTACAGAGTGGAGGATCCTAGATTCAAATCCTTATGATCAGAATCCAGAGACCATGCTCTTCACCATCACTTTATGCTGAATTGAATTCTGGTACTTTAACCCCAGGACTGGAAAGGCCAATAAGCTCAATTCATTTTACACAGGACTTCAATGCTCCTCATAGCTGGTTAGGAAGAGATTCAGAGTCCAAAGGCTGCTACCAGTACCTGCTTTCTGTTCTGTGTGCATGACCTTTCGGTTGGGCTAAATTTGCCTTTCATAGATAGCTGTATCCATTGTCTTGATTTTTGTCCCTCCATCCTTTTCTGACAAGATCTCCTGATTTCCTGTGCACCTGCTTCCCTTTATCTGTCATGATAAGACCCATTTGCCCCAAATTCTCACATTTTTTAGAGCAGGATACCTATGGCTAATATTGGCCAACTCTCGTAGGGTAACTTTGAGGCATGATCACTCTCCACGTCAGGGAGAAGTTGAGGAGGAGGGACAAGGGAAACAAAGGGGACAGAGGACCCTTTGCTCCACTAGTGGGGGATAGGAGAGGGGTTGGGATAATGTGGCTAAGTGATTAGATAGAGTGATGAGTTCTATACCTTTAAGACCAGAACTGGCTGGAATATTACTTTCCATTCCCTTTTATCCATTGTTTCTCTGTCTGTGATTTCAGTTACCCATGTCCAATTGTGGTCTGGAAATATTAAGTGGAATATTTCAGAAATAAATAATTCATAAATTTTAAATTGTATGCCATTTTTAGTAGCATGATAACATCTTACACTGTTGCACTCTGTCCCTTCCGGGACGTGAATCATCCCTTGGTCCCCATGTCCTTGCTGCCTGGGCTCCCCACTTATTAGCCGCTTAGTAGCTGTCCAGGTTTTCATATCAACTTGCAGTGTTTCAGTATTGTGTTCATGACCGTTATTCTACTAATGGCCACAGAACAGTGATGCTGGCAATTTGGATCTGCCAAAGAGAAGCCCCAGGTGCTCCCTAGAGAGAAAAGGCGTGTGTGTAGGGAAAACAGTAGCATGTACAGGGTTCAGTACTAGCCACGGTTTTAGGCATCCACTGGGGGTCTTGGAACGTATTCCCTGTGGATAAGTGGGGACTAGTGTACTATGAGAATTTCCTGTAGGAAATGCTATAAGCTTTCAGAGAGGCTTGGAAACAAAATGGCAAATCATTACCCTGGCCTGATGAGCACGGGTTTGAGTGTGAATCATCCAGCTTCCACAGCTGGCCCAGAACTGAAATGAACTAATCCAATGTGAGCATTTGTAGGAAGGCCTGACCAACTCCTGAGTTGAGCAAACTTCTCTTACTCTCTCCTGTCATCTGCTTATATGGAAGGTTGAGTATCACTCCTGGGTTTCAGATCCTGAGGTTGGAAGACATGATTATTCCCGTTATGAGCATCGTCAGATGGGGACAGCTGCCATTCAAACTGTCTTGTTTGGTTTGGGGTCAGAGGTCCAGCTGTGCCTTCACCTATGTGGCTGGTTAGGGGCGTATCTCTGGAGTTTGCATAGGCACTTAACCCTACGACCCAAACCCTGTGGTCTGAGAATGGCCAGTGGGCCATTTGACAGGTGAGGTGCTATCCATACCAGTTCTCTGCAGGTGCTGAGCAGATAAGACACATGTGTGGAGCTGTTGGCTAGTCTACTAGCTTGCCCGCTTGAGAATGAAGCTCACCTAGAGGAAAGCAGGGCTCAAAAAGTGGAGAGGGTGTCGTAGAGTTCTGAAGTCATTATTTGAGCTTGTAGTTTGAGCTGCAACTGAAGCCAGAGCCCCTGGTCTTTTTTATTTTTTGAACTAATATATATATTTTTAATTTCTTTATTGATTAAGGTATTACATATGTGTCCTTATCCCACCATAAACCCCCGACCTCCCCAACTCATGCCCTCACCCCCCTGTTGTCTGTGTCCATTAGTTAGGCTTATATGCATGCATACAAGTCCTTTGGTTGATCTTTCCCCCTTACCGCCACCCTCCCCTACCTTCCCTCTGGGGTTTGACAGTCTGATCAATGCTTCTCTGTCTCTGGATCTGTTTTTGTTAATTAGTTTTGAACCAATAATTTTTAAAAAAAATCTTTGTTGTTGAGAGTATTACAGATGTCCCCCTCCCACCCACCTGGTTCCCACCTCACCCCAGGCCTTTTCCACCCTATTATCCATGTCCATAGGTAATGCATATATGCATATAAGATCTTTGTTTAATCTCTTCCCGCCCCTCAACCCTCTTTCCCTCTGAGAATCATCTATTCCATTTCCATGCTTCTGATTCTACTTTATTCTGTTCATTAGATTTCTTATTCATTTATTTTGATTTTTAGATTCAATTCTTGATAGATATGTATTTATTGCCATTTATTGTTCATATATTTGATCTTCTTTTTTTTTCTTCTTTTTCCTCTTTGTAAAGCATACCCTTCAACATTTCATGTAATACTGGTTTGGTGGTGATGAACTCTTTTTATAAAAGAGTTCTGATTTTTTACAGAAAGGAAGGGAGAGGGATAGAGAGTTAGAAACATCGATGAGAGAGAAACATCGATCAGCTGCCTCCTGCACACCTCCTACTGGGGATGTGCCCGCAACCAAGGTACATGCCCTTGACTGGAATCCAACCTGGGACCTTTCAGTCCACAGGCCGACACTCTATCCACTGAGCTAAACCAGGTAGGGCAGTGATGAACTCTTTTAGCTTTTTCTTGTCTGTGAAGCCCTTTATCTGACCTTCAATTCTAAATGATAGCTTTGCTGGGTAATCTTGGTTGTAGGTCCTTGCTGTCAATTACTTTGAATATTTCTTGCCACTCCCTTCTGGCCTGCATAGTTTCTGTTGAGAAATCAGCTGAGAGTTGTACAGGCGCTCCCCTGTAGGTAACTAATTGCTTTTCTCTTGCTGCTTTTTCTCTCTTTGTCTTTAGCCCTTGGTATTTTAATTATGCTGTGTTTTGGTGTGAGGTTCTTTGGGTTCCTCTTGTTTGGGACTCTTTGTACTTCTTGGACATGTAAATTTATTTCTTTCACCAGGTAGGGGAAATTTTCTATTATTATTTCTTCAAATAGGTTTTCAATATCTTGCTCTCTCTCTTCTACTGGCACCCCCATAATGCGAATGTTGGTATGCTTGAAGTTGTCCCAGAGGCTCCTTACACTATCTTCATATTTTTGGATTCTTTTTTGTTTTTGCTCTTATGATTGGGTGTTTTTGCTTCCTCATATTTCAAATCATTGATTTGATTCTCAGAATCCTCTACTCTACTGTTGAATCCCTGTATATTATTTTTTATTTCAGTGAGTGTATGCTTAATTTCTGACTGGTTCTTTCAATTATTATTATTATATATTTTTTTGCATTCTCACTAAGATCCTTGAAAGTCTCACTAAGTCCCTTGGAGGTCTCATAAAGATTCTTGAGTAACCTTATAACCGTTGTTTTGAACTCTATATCCAGTAGTTTGCTTTCTTCCATTTCTTTCATTTGTGACATGTTTCTTTGTCTCTGCAATTTGGTTGCTTCCCTGTGTTTGTTTCTATGTATTAGGTAAAGCTGCTATGTCTACTGGAATTGGTAGGGTGGCCTTGTATAGTAGGTGTCCTATAGGCTCAGTGACTTAGCCTCCCCAGTACCTGAGCTGGGCACTCTAGTTGCACCCCTGTGTGGGCTGTGTGCACAGTCTTGTTGTAGTTGAGACTTGATTGCTGTTGGTATGACTGGGAGGAATTGACCTCTAGGCCAATTGGCTTTGAGGACCAGCTGTGACTATAGCAGAAGAGCTGCTGTGCAGGAGACAGCCCTATGGAGCAGGACTTGCTTCAGTGGGGCTTTGGTGCTCACTGAGTCTGCCCCTTGAGTGTGTCGCTTATGGATATGTAGAGTTATAATCTGGTGTTGTCTAAAGCTGACCACTGGGTGCACTAGCTCTTGGGTTTCCAGGGAGTTACGATATCAGCCACTGCCTAGGGCCACCTGGTAGGAGCTACAGAGAGATTTGCAGATTCCTTCTATTTGTATAGGGTTTGGAAGTGCTCAGGCAAGGCCCAACAAGGCTGGATGGTGCTGGTGCCATGTCTTGGGCCTTTATTGATAGGTTTGGGGCTCCCTGACCCATCTGTAGCTTGTTTGAGAGATTTCAGCAAAGTCTTAAGCCTGAGCAAGGACAGTCCATTCATATGCAAAAGCTACTGCACACAGATTGGGTGGCGCTGCAAATTGGAAGGGGCAGGGCTTCAGGGAATCACCGGGGCAGCACAAACAGAAATGGCTGCCAGTCAGCCCTGGGACTGGGGAGATCCCAGCTCAAGAACAATGACCCCTGTGAGCACTTCCATCTGGGAGAAAGCCGCCCCCCAAGTTCCTGCCCCATGACAGACAATCCAGTATATGTCTGTGTCCCCCAGAGCCTTGCCCTGGCACTGGAGCTCAGAGGAAGCAGGACCTTATAAGTTCAGTTCATGTTCTGGCCCTTTAAGAGGAGTACCTGGGTCTCTAGCAGCCTCCGTGTTACCGAACCCCAATCTCCACTGGTTTTTACAGCCCATAGTTATGGGGACTTCTCTTTCCAGCTCTGGAACCCTGGGCTGGGGGTCTGGTGTGGGGCTGGGACCCCTTGCTCCTCATGGGGCAGGGGGGCACCACAGAGACATCTCCCTCCTGATTAAAAAGTGGCACACGTGGGTGCCAGACCAGCCCGTGCTGCGCCTCCACCCCTCCTACCAGTCTCAGGGCGCCTTCTTCTTCTCTAGTTGTAGGACTTCCACTCAGCCAGCTTTCAGGTGGTTCTGGATGTTGTTCTGTATTTTAGTTGTAATTTTGATGTGGTTGTGGGCGGCGGTGAGTATAGATATTTACCTATGCCACCATCTTCCATAAAGTTCTGGTTTTGTTTAAGCCAGTTTGAATGAAGTTTCTGTCGCTTCCAATCCAATCAATTCTGACTAACCCATTAAATAAGTATTTTACGTGTTATTTCAGGTGACTTAGAAATTATCATCTCCATCTGTCAGAGGAGGAAATGGAGGGCTGAAGGTCCAGGTAATTTGCGTGGTTCTTACACGTGGTCAGTGAAAGGACTAGGATTTGGCACAAGGTGGATCTTGAGTCTAAAGAGAATGCACTTTACCAGAAACCTGCACCTGCACAGGTATCCTTAGGTTCGGCTTCTCCAAGAAACACAGGCACCTGTGGCTCTGAGACTCCTCAAGAGATGCTACTTCCTGCAGCTCAGCTCCAGAATCCAGTCAGTGAGTTGTTGTCTGACTCAACTTTTGTTTGTACAGTCTGTGAACTTGTTTATGGTGCTTTATAATTTTGTTTTCCCTGCGGTTTTGCTAATGCAGCTTTGTGAGCAAACACTGCCTGTGATTTAAATCTGCCACAGTAATGAAAGGCGTGCACACACACACACACACACACACACGCACACACACACACGCTTCTTCAGCACAGTCCCCAGCTCTCTGATTAGTCACATGTGCAAAGTAGTGTTTACAGGAAACCACCAGGTGGCAATTAGCATCTTGGAAATTATCTTGGAAACACAACTGGAGCTTCCACTTCAGGAAGGAAAGGTGGCAATAACCAGCAAGGTGACAACCCTCAGAGCTGGGAGGAGCGGGGCAGGGAGCCGGGCTGCCAGGTGCAGGTGGCTGGTGGGCAGCCCGCCCGATCCGGCTGCTTGCGGCCTCTCTTCTCAAGGAGTGGCCTTTGGGTGGAGCCATGAGGTAGCTGCCTGCCCGGCAGACCATCTTAGAGAAACCTTTAAAAATACAAAATAAACAAACATTCAGACCTGCCTAGGCCCAGGCGGACACTGGCACTCCTGTAATAGTTGTTAAAATATTGAGCTATTTCCATACCAGTTAGTAAGCAGCTGCTGTCTCTTGCCCACTGAGTGACACTCCCTGCTGCTTTCCCCGGGGAGCCCTCCCTTCTTCAGAATCTGGGGATCAAAGGTTGCAGTCTGCATCGGCTGCAGCAGTAAGTCGAGGCTCCCTTCTGGCAGGCCCATGTCTGTGTCTGTGTGTCTGTGTGTCTGTGTGTAAATGCTGGGAGCAGTGCCCTCAGGAGTCTGTGGCCGCTGCAGAAGAGGAAACGGATGGGCATCCTGGGAGGAATAAGAGGAGGAAAGAGTGCAGGCCCATTTTATACTCAAGATGCTCTTTGTCAGTAAGGGAAGACATATATGCCACACGTGTATCTATGCCTGCACCTCTACATCGACGTGTCTGTGCCTCTGTGCGCAGTGACAGTGTAGCTGAATTCCAGCCTCTGCTCCCCCACTCGCCAGCAATGTGACCTCGCAGCGCGGACCACGGTCAGCCGCTGGCTCGCCGCCCTCGGTGCCCGAGGATCACACGCAGCTTTGATAAATCAGGCTGGCCCCCCCAACACCCCTCACCCCCCGCCGCCCAGAGAGTCTGAGTCGGTCAGTCTGGGAGGAGGCTGTCAGCTTTTCCCCCACAAAGCTCCTCAGATGGTTTTAAGGTGCTGTTGGGCACCACCAACTTAAACTTTCTAAGCGCCAACTTCCTCATGTAGTGAGCACCGGGGCCCGTGTTCCGTGTTGTGGAGTTAAATGAGATAGTGTATGTAAGGCTTTAGCATAGAGTGTGGGCCACAGCCCTGTACATGTTAGTCCCCTTAATAACTAGGATTCAGTACTTCAAAAAGCAGCTTTTATTATTTTCTTTTAATCACATAAGGAACAAGGAAATTCACCCTGGTTATAAACAATTCTATCAACACGGAAATAGAGTGCAAAGCGATGAGAGGACCCCGACTCCCTGTGTGCAAGAGGGAAACACTGTTACATGCCGCATGTGTCCTTTCAGAAAGTTACCTTTGCCTGTTTACAAAATTGTGCATCTTTACTTATGTCTGTCGCCATATAAATCGACGATTTCCCTTGTTCACTGACTTCTTTCCTTTTACTTGGCAATAGGTCTGTATATCTTGGTGATCTCCATATCAGTAAATACAAGTCTACCTTGTTCTCACAATTGCATCTATGGTGAGTGATGGGTGCACCGTAACCTACTTCACCACTCCCACACCAGTAGTGGGCATTTTAGAGTTTCCAAATTTTCACTCTTCGAAGCAAATTTGCAGTGAACAGTTCTGAACGTGCATCTTTGTGCACAGGGGCAAGTTTTCTTCAGATTTCCCCCACGATTGATATCACTGGGTCAAAGGCTATTGCATGTAAAATGATGTTTAAGTCTGCCTAATTGCTCTCTAAAAAAGCTATGCTACTTAGTATTTAAAAAAATGATGAATAAGAGTTCTTGTTTTCCATCCTGCTTCCTTCTCACATCGTTAGGGGGGTGTTTCTGTTGTAGGAATGCATGGCCAATAACTGGGTAGCAGGACTGAAACACGAACCATGCGTCTCTCCGCCTTTTGCATTTCCCTGACGACTAACGATGCTGATGAGCACTTTTCAGTGCTTGTGGCAAACCAAGTTTCTGTGCAAGCGTTTGCCGTTTTAAAATGGGGCTTTGTGCTTTTTGTATTCGATCTGTGCTCCCTTTCACATTCATTTTTGTGTGCGGAGTGAGGCGGAGGTGGGGCTCTCTCCCATGTTTTCTACTTGGATGTCCGTTCATTAGGTAACAGCTCTTCTCCTTCTTCATTGCACTGGCTTGGCTCCTTTATTGAAAATAAGTGGATTGAATAGTGTGTCTTCCGAACTCTCTTCTTTTCCACTGACCTATTTGCTAGCCTCACTCAAGTCTTTGTCTTTTAATTGGGGATTATTGAGGTAGTTTGCTGACTCCTTCTATATGTCCTAATTTCCTTAAGCAGGCCTAATCTTTCTTGTTAACAGTGAGGATCAGAAAAGCAAACAGAGCAGAGAGCTGTCGACTGATAAGCACGCCAGCAGAGCCACCAGATGAGGCCCTGCTGTTACTCGTTCGGGTCTTTCCCTGAACTGACCCACAGACGACAGAAAAAAGAATCCGGCAACAAGAACTTATCAACACTTTCTTACCCAAGTACGACCATGTCAGTGACAGATAAAGTAAGGCTGCAGTAGCCACGAATTTCCGGAGCTCCCGGCTTTATCCCAGTTCCTCGGATGTCCACCCAAGCCTGTCTCTCACGGTTACCCTTTACCCACTGCTGGAAACCCCAGACCCCTTCGAGGTAGGACGGCTAGGCCCTGTGCCATTCTGCCTGTAATTACTGTTTGTTTTGTTTGCTTCATTTGCATATGGTTTTTCTAATGAAACATCATTACCAGGAAGAGGAATATTAGCTTGCTAGGGCTGCCACAATGACCTCTACCTACAGGGTTTAAACGACAGGCATTGCTCTTTTTCTTACAGTTCTGCAGCTGGAAGTCTAAGGTCAAGGTGTCAGCAGGTGCGTTTCTCCTGAGGCCTCTCTCCTTGCCCTGCAGACGGCCGTCCTCTCGGTCCTCACTCGTCTCTCCCTACGCAGGCCGGAGTCCACATTTCTCCTCAGGAGGCCACCAACCATTTTGGATTAGGGCCCACCCTAGTGACCTTATTTTAATTTAGTTACTGTGTTAAATACCCTCTCTCCAAACGCAGTCACGTTCTGAGGTACTGGGGGTTAGGACCTGACCAGATGAATTTGGGGGCACACAGTTCAGTCCATAACACTCTCTAATGGTCAGACACGGGCCTGTCCAGTTCAGCCACCCAAGCGCCCTGCCGATCCCCTCTTTCCTGTGGCCCCAAGAATATCCTCCGTTCTCTCCTCTTCTTAAGTCTCTTCCTCCTGAATTCCTCCCTGAATCCACAGCTTCAGTTCATCGCTGTAACAGGACGTTGTTGGAGGAAGCCCTGGAGAGGACAGCACCCGGGTTGACCCCAGGGCACGTGGAGGCCCCTCCCCTCCCCTGTCCTTGGAATGTGCATCACCCTGCCCGCCGTGGGAGCCTTTACATGGACGTGGCCTTCAGAGCCGGGTGTGGTTGGACCACCTGGGTGGTACCCGTGGCTGACCCCTGAGGCCTCTGCATAAACTTAAGACTCCAGCCTGCAGGGCAGGGCAGGGCTCCAGTGGCCTTCCAGTCACCTGACAAGCCTCGCAAGTTCTCTGGCTTGTTAACCCTGCCACCTACCCAGCTGGAGTGGCCTGCTCTTTCTTCCATCTCTCCTTGCCCTCCCGGTGCAAGTGTGTATGTGCATGTGTGTTCGTGCGGTGTGTGTGTGTGTGTGTGTGTGTGCGTGTTTGTGTGTGACAGGTTTCAAATCTACAGACATATGTAATATATCCAAACCCTTTGTAAGTTTATTTTTAATGTTTCTCTTCTTTATTTAATACAATAGAGCTACCTTTTGATCAATTTTCATCTTAAGAGTTGTGTATCTTTTTCTCCATCATATTTGTTTTCTGTTGACCATACTTCCTTGTTCTCTGCCCCTCCCCCATTCTCCTGCATATTGTTGCATTTCTTGAGTTTCTTTGATTCATTTTTTTCCATATTGGGTTTTGGAAGTTATAGATCCTATTCTATTCTTCAGTTGGTTGCCCTCATATTTTAACACATTAAAAAATCATTACTAAATTAGAGCACAAATATGGAAAAAAACCTAAGCTATTCAGAAAGGCATAATATGAAAAGCAAAAGTTTTTCAATTCCAGACTTCCCCCTCACATCCCACTCCCCAGAATAAACTACTTTTAATCATTTCCCTTTTTAAATATTTTGGTTGTTACTTCCTGTGGGAACCACACCAGGTCTCCCGATAGTCAAGGCCCAAGGGAGCACAGAGGCCTTGTTACCAATACACCAGAATGGCATGAGCCTACATGGGATGTTCAAGGGCTCTGAGCCTGAGAGTCCTAATCAGGCCAAGATACCATGAGTGGCTGTAATTCCACACGATACACTGTGCCCTTCAGTAGCCAAAATGATTGATGTAACTATTGGCACGAAGCCTTCTTTGTCTAAATAGTGTAAAAGTAGGCTACCGATCAGCTAGTCGGCTGGGTGTGTGCGAAGAAGTCTCCTAGAGAGAGAGCAAGCTGGGCAGGGGAGACAGGAGAAGCTGCTGAGCCAGAGAGGTTACTGAGGCTGTAGCTCTGAGGGAGAGCTCGGGTCCCGCTGCGATGGAAGGCGGTGAGTTTGGAGGCAGCGTGCGGCTGCTCAGATACTAACTGTGGGTACCTCTCACATGAATGCTACTGTGTGAGAAAGATACATGTTCACCAGCCGGTGTCTGGCTGCCTTGCCTGTATGGACTTTGCTGCAATGACTGTTCTTGTCTGATGGCTGTGTGGCCACTGGCTTCTGCAGGAAAGACTCATCCTTATACACCCACAGCCTCTCATGGCTTCTCCGTCTGCCCCTCCGCCGAGAATTGACCTGCATCTCTGACCAAGTTCCCAACAGTTAGTACAGTGGGCGGGGTTTGAGAAGGAACCAGCCCTGGCGTAGTTGAATGGGAGAATTTAGAATACTCAGAGCAAGCCAGACCAGCAGAGCCGTGCAGGGCTCCCGCTGGCTCTGACACTTCCACAATTTAAATAATATTTCTGTACCTTTACTTTTTAATTTATCATATGTAGACAGTATTTATCGACGCTCTATTTGAAAGTTAAGGAATGGTCTTACATCAAATCCTATCCCAAATTTAACTACTACTTCATTAGTTGTAATTCTTCTAGCAATGATGTCTTTATAGTAAATAGGATCTTTAAACTTTAGATTTTTGTTCTGTTATCTTTAGACAATATCAGAGATGTGGAAATCAGTATTCTGACAGTTTTACTTCCCTCTGCCTTCTGTGCATTGCAAGGTTTGTGACATTTACATTTTGCTAATAGGTTTAGTACAGAAATGGAAAATGAATAAATACCACTTGCAGTATTGGATAATATAAATATCAGTCACGAATGTGCCTGCACTTATGGGAAAGAAGACCCATCTGGTTGCTAAGCCCATGTCTTGAGGTCAGTGTTTCAGGGTATCGAGGTGAAATGGACTTCCTTTCCGCAGAACCCTCCAATCGCTCAGTCACTTCCCACCGCAGCTGGCTGTGTATTTGGGCCCTAACGTTATGGTACAGCGTTACTTTGGTGCTGGAATTTATAACTGCCTTCCCTTTATTTCTACCTCCAACCCCCAAGAAGTGTGTCCTTGTGATTCTCTCCAATCGACCGAGATGTCTGACTCCACTCTCTGCTGAGGGGGTCTCCTCACTTCCGAAGGCAGCCGCCCGAGAGCCCTCTGCATCCAGCTGGATGTAAGCTGGTGGCTTTCTGGGCCTGCTGCACCAATGTCCCGGGGTCTCCCTTTCTTGGGTCCCTAGGCCAGCTCCATTGTAGCTTAGATTCCCTGTGTCCCTCTTTTTATGCTATTATTGTTATTATTAGAATGAGGGCACCTGAGCTTGATTTTCTGAACCCATGAATGTCTGAGAGATTATTTTATTGCATTTTGTACATAGTCTGGCTGTTCATAGATTAATCATATATTTTCACCTTGGAGAAAGTTTACCCCATTTTTTCTTTTATTATTGTAGTCCCTCCCTTCTCTCTGTCCCCTTCTCCTGGAACTAGGGAGAGACAATTGGCTGCTGACTTTGGTTGACCTCAGACGTTCACTCTGTGTCCTTTTATGATTCATTCCTGGAGACTCGCAGACGGATCTTTCAGAGCCTGTTCAGGCTCAACGGCACGCTGCCACGCCCCTGTGTTCTCTTACATTATAGTGAACACGGTTTCCAAAATTCATGAGTAATTATTTATTTTTTAACATGATTTTTGAAAATTTTATTTTAAAGTCACTGTTTACACTCAACATTATTTTGTAGTAGTTTCAGGGTTAGACAATCATAAAGTTTACAAAGTGTTCCCCTTGATATTTCAAGTGCCCACCTGGCACATGCTTAGTTATTACAATATTATCCTATATAATAAAAGCCTAATATGCTGAGTGTCTGGTCGTCTGGTCAACCAAAGTGTAACATGCTAATGATATGCTAAGGCCGCTCAACCACTCGCTATGATGGGCACTGACCCCCAGGGGGTGGACAGTCTGACTGGTAGGTTAGCTTGCTGCTGGGGTCCAGCCGATCGGGACTGGGTAAGACACGCCCTGGAGCCCTCCCACAGTCCCTCCTTGGCAGGCCAACCTTCCACCTCCCTCCCCAACCCTGATCGTGCACTGGTGGGGTCCCTCAGCCTGGCCTGCACCCTCTCGCAATTCGGGACCCCTTGGGGGATGTTGGAGAGCTGGTTTCTGCCCGATCCTGTTCAGTGCAGGAGCTGCCCCCTGGTGGTCAGTGTGCTCCCACAGGGTGAGCACTGCTCAGCCAGAAGCTGGGCTCATGGCTGGCGAGCACAGTGGCGGTGGCGGGAGCCTCTCCCGCCTCCACAGCAGTGCTAAGGATATCCAACTGCCAGCTTAGGCCCACTAATCGGGCCTAAGCCATCAGTTGGACATCCCCCAAGGGCTCCTGGACTGCGAGAGGGCACAGGCTGGGCTGAGGGACCCCCACTTCAATGCATGAATTTTATGTACTGGGCCTCTAGTTGATTATATTCCCTATGCTATACTTTATATACCCATGACTGTAATAAGCAATTTGTACTGCTTAATCTCTTCACCTTTTTTACCTAACTCCTCTGGCAACCATCAGTCTTCTTTGTATCTGAGTCTGTTTCTATTTCATTTGTTAATTTATTTTGTTCTTTAGTTTCCATATGGCATTTGTCTTTCTCTGTCTGATTTACTTCATTTAGCATAATGACCTCCAGTCCATCTATCTTATTGCAAATGGTAAGATTTCATTCTCTTTTATGGCCTAGTAATATTCCATTCTGTAAAGTACCACCACTTTTTTATCCACTCATTTATTAATGGACACTTGGGTTGCTTCCATTGTAAACAATGCTGCAATGAACATAGTGGTGCACATGTTCTTTGGAATTAGTCTTTTGGGTTTCTTAGAATATATTCCCAGAAGTGGGATTGCTGGGTCAAAAGTCTGTTCTATTTTTAATTTGTTGAGGTAACTCCATACTGCTTTCCGCAGTGGCTGCACCAGTCTGCATTCCCACCAGCAGTGCATGAGGGTTCCCTTTTCTCCACATCCTCACCAGCACTTGCTTGTTAGTTTATTGATGATAGTTACTCTGACAGGCGTGAGGTGATAGCTCATTGTGATTTTAATTTGCATCTCTCTGATGACTAGTGATGCTGAGCATCCTTTCATATGTCTGCTAGCCATCTGTATGTCCTCTTTGGAGAAATAATATCATCAGACTTCTAAGCATGATCAGAAGAGAGAGAAGCAATGTCTATAAAGTGCTGAGGGACAATTATGTGGAATGTAGACTTCTCGCCCTAGTCCAGTGGTCGGCAAACTCATTAGTCAACAGAGCCAAATATCAACAGTACAACTATTGAAATTTCTTTTGAGAGCCAAAATTTTTAAACTTAAACCATATCGGTAGGTACATTGTTATTAACTTAATTAGGGTACTCCTAAGTCTTAGGAAGAGCCACACTCAAGGGGCTAAAGAGCCGCGTGTGGCTCACGAGTCGCAGTTTGCCGACCACTGCCCTAGTCCAATTTATGAAAGAAAACTATTCAGGTCCTCTGCCCACTTTTCTTTTCTTTTTAAAAACAATGTTTTTATTGATTTTAGAGAGAGAGAGGACGGGAGAGGGAGAGAAACACTGATGTGATCATTGATTGTCTGCCTTCTGCACGCTCCCTACTGGGATCAAGCCCAAAACCAGGGCATGCGCCCTGATCGATAATGGGACCAGCAACCTTTCAGTGCACGCCCAACCAACTGAGCCACACTGGCCAGGGCTGAGCCACACTGGCCAGGGCTGCCCACTTTTCAATTGGATTATTTGTTGTTGTGTGTTTTTTTGGTGTTGAGTTGTATGAGTTCTTTATAAGTTTTGCATATTAACCCCTTATCAGATGTGTCATTGGTGACTATGTTCTTTCATTCAGCAGGTTGTCTTTTTGTTTTGTTGATGGTTTCCTTTGCTGTGCAAAAACTTTGTAGTTTGATGTAGTCTCATTTGTTTATTTTTCTTTTGTTTCCCTTACTCGAGGTGATATACAGAAAAATATTGTTACAAAAAAATTCAGAGAGTTTACTGCCTATTAACATAATTTTTATTTTTAATTTTTTAAAAAATATATTTTATTGATTTTTCACAGAGAGGAAGGGAGAGAGATAGAGAGTTAGAAACATCGATGAGAGAGAAACATCGATCAGCTGCCTCCTGCACATCTCCTACTGGGGATGTGCCCGCAACCCAGGTACATGCCCTTGACCAGAATCAAACCTGGGACCCTTCAGTCCGCAAGCCGACGCTCTATCCACTGAGCCAAACCGGTTTCGGCAACATAATTTTTAATGTATGTGATTTCTTATTGAATATCTCTGACACTATTAATTATACAGTTTTAACATTGCTTTTTAAAAATTTATTTTTATTGATTTCAGAGGGGAAGAGGAAAAGAGAGATAGAAACATCAATGATGAGAATCATCGATCAGATGCCTTCTGCACGCCTCCTACTGGGGATCGAGCCCACAACCAGGGCATGTGCCCTGACAGGAAATCAAACCTGGGACCCTTTGTTCGGCAGGCCAACGCTCTATCCACTGAGCCAAACCAGCCAGGGCTTAACATTGTTGTTTTAATTCCTCAATTACCTGTAATTTTGGGGGGTTAATTTTTTCTCTCATGAACTGGGACCTTCTTTCATAGCACTGTTCCCCCCTCACAGGTTGGACTAGGGCAAGAAACCTGATGAGATGGTGGTTATTTTCCCCTCTATGGATAACTGGTTTTACATTTTAAAAAATGTTCTTGGAGCTTCTTGGTTATTTTTTTTTTTTTAATAAATTGAAAGATAAGCACACTCTTAAGAATCACCTAATATTTGGGAAATAACATTGTTAAAAAAGTACGTGACAATTTGAGTAAAATAAAAACACAAAAGGAAACAGGAAATATGGAAAAGAAAGACTTTAAAATAAGTATAACTTATATTTAAAGAGTTATTCGACAGGAAATAACATTCATAAAACATTTCACAGGCTGATATGAAAAAGAACCACCGAAGATCTTAAAATGAGCGCACTGATAAGAAACTTGAGCTACATTAAATCAATGAAAACACACCGTGGAGCATAAAATCTGTGATGATTTGTCCCAGCATGCAGCATAAAAGGACAACAGAAATGAAAGAAAATAAATTAAAAGAGAAGTTAAGTATGTGGAGGATAAATCTAGAAGCCTTTGGAAGACAATTTAATCAGTGCATTAAAATTTGTGAGGGAAAATAATTTTGAACTGAGAATTTTATGTTCAGCTAAATTAGCAGTCAAATATGAGTTTCCCCAAATCCCATTCTTCAATAGATGGCATCAAGGCTCTTTGGATAAATGGCTGCTTCCAAGGTAAGAGCAGGAGGGCACCACGTAAGCCTGGGACGTCCTGTGCCAGGAGGCAGGGCAGTGCTCCGAGGGTGGGAGCAGGTGAGAAGGACCCAGGGCCAGTCAAGGCCCCCACCGGCCCCATCTGGATCAATCAATCAACAGGAAGGAAGGAGGCCTTTGCCTAGAGGAGGACTCCAGCGAGCAGGTGCAGTAGCAGTGAGGGAAGAGAAAACCATCTGGTAGTGGCCCTGTGATCCCTGTTGAGGTAAGAATTACCCATGGGTGCTAAACAAGTAAGTAAATGGGTGATGAGAAACGGGACATTTACGGAATCTCAGACTATCTCCCAAAGAGAAAGGTGTTGTGTACAAAAGGCAAAATAGGAACTTCACAGTGAAGTTCGGCCGCACCTCAGCCCAGTGATATGGTCTGTTTTCTTCACCTCTGTACCTTGAGCACCTAGAATAATGTAGGGCAGCCCTGCTGGGTGGCTCAGTGGTTGAGCATTGAACTGTGAACCAGGCGGTCATGGTTAGATTCCCCGTAGGGGCACACACCTGGGTTGCAGGCTCGATCCCCAGTAGGTAGCGTGCAGGAGGCAGCTGATCAATTATTCCCATCATTGGTATTTCTATCTCTCTCTCCCTCTCCCTTCCTCTCTGAAATCAATAAAGACATATTTTAGAAAGGTTTATGTAGGGCACAGAGTAGGTGTCAATTCAGTTTTCACTGAATAGCCACATTCATGCCTATAAGTTCAACTTTGTTAATTGTTGTAGTTATGCATCTACAGCCTTACTTACGTATGGTCTGCTTGATCTGCCGAGGGCTAAGAAACTGAACGGACACTTCCTGCGGTTGTTACTGTAAATTCTTGTAGTTTTTGCTTTTTTTTTTTGCAGTAAGCATTCCGAGGGCATGATATTTGCTGTACAGACCTTTAATTGGCCAAATCTGCATGCAGGTTATACTTTGCCATCATGAACACAAACCCCTTCTCTTAGTTGAATATTTCCTTCTTTTCATTAAATCTAATCTCACAATTGTATTGCAGCTCATGCTTTCTTTTTTGGTCTGTGCTGTGTGTGTGTGTGTGCTGTAAGTGGTTGCCTGTTCCTTTCAGGCAGTAAGCTCCCCTAAGCCTCTGCCCCCCTTTACGCTGCTGCCCCCGCATTCCCGAGGCGTGGCTATGTGGGGGGTGGCTTCCATTCGCTACCACACACGGTTTTCCCTTCACTTCTGCATCTGTCCACTCTCACTTCACCCGTGAGCTGGTCCCGGGTCCACTCTCTCCGCTGGTACGTACAGTACTTTGTGTGTATTTCTACCATAACAGCCTTCACCAGACTTACCAGGTTCTATTCTAACGAGTTCTTTAATAAAGACGCTTCATTGTCTGTTTGAAATGGCTGCGGCCGAGGGTCAGGCAGGTGGCTGCAGGCTCTCCCTGTGGCTCCTGCCAGCTTCGCGTTTACTGGCGTTAAAGCAGGGCTGGGTGTTTCCTCCCCTCCCCCGAGAAGGAGCGCAGTCCCCCAGGCCCCAGGGAGCAGTGCAGAGCTTCCTGAGGGTCTCCTAGGGGGTGATGCCAATCCAGCCCCTCCACGTAGCGCACACCTTCAGAGCAGCCTTCTGAGGTGCCTCCTGGCCTGCGATCTGGGCGGAGCCCCAGCGTGGCAGGCTTGGCACTGCCCCTCTGCTCACCTTCCGTGAGAACTGCCCTCTCCTGTTCCCATCAGAAAGTTAGGCCTCCCCGAGTTTATGCAAACCACCACCAGTTATCAGTGCTCCCTCATGACTGCCAGGGACCAGCAGGGAAGAAGGAGTTTGCAATTAGCAAACAAAAGAGCCTTTCAGTTACCTTCGGAGTGGGTGTCACCAATGATCTTCTCTTTGGAGGGGCCACGTTGTCCTTTGGTGGCTTGTCACAGGGTGCCCTGCTGCCAAGTGGGTCTGCATTTCCTGTTCATGGAGCCTCAGAGCCCCTGGAAGATGGGATTGCAAGGCTGAGCCTTTGCCTCCCCGCACCCGACCCCCCACCCCACCCCATCTCCAGGCCAGCGGGGTGGCGGCAGCCGGGTAACTGAGACCCTGTGTCTCCAGGTGGTGCTTGTTGGTGCTAAACCGAAAGGTAGCAGCAGAGGGCAGCCTGCGCCCAGCAATGGCTCCCTCCCGCAGGCTCCAGCTGCTCCCGAACCACACTGGAAAATGAGAGTGCAGCTCAGGATAGCTACTTGTTTTTGCTACACATATTTCTTTAAAATGATTGTTTTGACGGAAACACATACCCTTGGTTAAAAAACATTAGAACTGTTTACAAAAGACTCCTTCTAATGGCCCACAACGCCCTACACAGCCTGGCTCCTTCTCTCCCCCGTTGAACCCCATCCTTTGCCCTGCTGTTTCCTCTCCCAGGGAGCCTTTCCCCCTCACTATCCACGAGCACCCCCCTCCCCCCTCCAGATCTCTACTCAAACACCACTTTCTCGCAGAGATCTCCCTCACTCAGCACGACACCCCGCTCAGCACGCCCTGTCCTCAGTGCTACACATGACTACTTTTCTCCAGAGCAGTGTTATACTTGGCCATTTTAACTTTGTTGTCGCTTAGCCCTAGAGTGCAAGCTTCATGCCGGCAGGAACACTTCCATCTCTCTTCCCGCCTTGTTACATCATCAATGCCCAGAGCAATCCTATCATGTGACAGTAGGGCCTTAATAGGTATTTGTTGAATGAAGCTACATTATAGCTCTACTTCTGAAAAACACTGATGCTTATGACAAGGTGATGCAATGAATGGGCATCTTTTATTAGCTCAGGATGGGATCCCGGGTTTGGCTGGGCTCAGCTGGCTGGCTCTTCTGGCGTAGGGCAGGTGTGGCAGTTCTCGGCTGAGCTCTCTCATGTCTGTCTGTTGTCTCGCCTCAGTCCACTGAGGCTCCTGCATGTCCCTCCATGTGGCCTCTATTCCTACCGCAGGCTGGCTGGGCTCACCACACAGTGGTCTCAGGCTCCCAAGCACAAGGGGCGAGTCCCCATGTACAAGTGCTAGTGAGACCGGTGGGTGTCACAAAGGCTAGCATCCCTTCGGCCTGAGCAAGTCACGGGACTAGCCCATGTTCATGCTGGAGGAAGTGCAGAGTCACACTGAAGGGGGAAGAAAAAATTATGTGGCAAAAAAGGGGGGCGGGAGGAGAAGATTCTGGCTGTTCCACAATCTACCACAATAAATGTGATTTGCAGCATCATTTACAACAGCCAAGATTTGGAAGCAGCCCCAGAGTCCGTCAATAGCAGATGAGTGATAAAAAAGCCGTGGTATATTTGCACAATGGAATACTCCTCGGCTGTAGAAAAGAGGGAAATCTTACCCTTCGAACAGCATGGATGGACCCGGAGAGCATTATGCTCAGTGAAATAAGCGTCAGAGAAAGACAAGTACCATATGATTTCACTCATGTGGAATCTAATGAACAAAATAAACTAAGAAGCAAAATAGAGACAGACTCATGGAAAGAGAGCAGGCAGACAGCTGTTGGGGTGGGGTTTGGGAGCTGGTTGGGGGTGGTGGAGGATTAAGCAAAAGCGGGGAGAAAAAAGAAAAAACCTCACAGACACAGACAGTAGTGTGGTGATTGCTAGGGGTGGGGGTAGGGAGAGGTAGAAGAAAGTAAAGGGAATAAATGGCGATGGTTGGAGACTTGACTTGGGGTGGTGAACACACAATACAGTGCACAGATGACATGTTGTGGAATTGTGCACCTGAAACCTGTATAATTTTGCTAAACCGTGTCACCCCGATAAATTCCATAAAAAGGAAAAGAAGAAAAGGGGAAGAGAAGATTCGGGCCACTTAGCAGCCTACCACAATAAATATAATGTAATTGCCCTTTAAAAAGGTAAAATCTCACCAATAGCATGGTGAGGTGCCTCTTTCTCCACCCCCATTATGAACTGTGTACCAGTTTAAAAGACCTTCACTAATCAGGTCGATGAGAAGTAGTGTCTGATTTGCTCGGAGAATTTAATAGACATCCCCGGTGAAGGCAACGCAGGCTCCCGCTGGCTCGCAGCAGGCAGGTGACCAGCCTTACCCTTGACTCCGGGCTGGCCTCGTGACTTGGTTTGACCAATGGCATGTTAGCAGAGGTGATGAAAGCAGAGGCTTAGAAAGTCTCTGTGTTTGCTGTCCCTTGTGCCCCTGTGGTCACCAGGAGGACACGCCCAGGTGAGTGTGCTGCAGGGTGAGGGGCGCCTGGAGCAGAGCTGAACCCACCACTGGCAGAGGCCATTCCAGATCAGCAGATAGTCAGTCAGCACCCAGACTCATGAGTGAGCCCAGCCAAGATCAGCAAGCCACCTGGCAGACCCTCTGCTGACCTCAGTTGTATGTGTTAATTGTTCCCATCTCACTGGTCTCCCCAGGAGACCTGTGAGTTTAGAGCAGTGGTTCTCAACCTTGGCTGCACATTAGAATCACCTGGGAATCTTTTTAAAATCCTGATTTCTGGGCCTCATCCTCCAGAAATTCTATTTCTTTGTTGCTAATGTTGTGGCCCCACCCCATAACAAAGAAACAGAATTTCCAGAGGATGAGGCCCAGAAATCAGGATTTAAAAAAGATTCCCAGGTGATTCTAATTTGCAGCCAAGGTTGAGAACCACTGGTTTAGAGTGAAGAACTCTGGGGCCCTACAACCCCAGGTGGCAGAGGTGCTCCCTTAGCTCCCAGGGTGTCCAGGCCCTGGGGAGGCGGGGCTGTGGGGGCACTGTGGGGGCACTGGGGGGCATGCTCTGCAACACTGGCCATCCCTTCCTGGCCTCTGAGTTGCCGCAGCTCTGGAGCGCTGTGCTGGGGCAGAGACTGTTTGGCTGGGTTAGAAAAATCGCCATCCTTGTCAACGAGCTGGCCGGACCCAGAGCCTGCCAGCTGATGGAAAGGGTCATGAGTGGCGGGAGAGGCCGCTGCCGCTGCTGCCCAGAACTGCCTGAGATGATGGATGGGAGGCCTGGCAGGCTGGGAAGGATGGAGATGTGTTTCCAGGGGCTGGCCTTTTCCTCCCAGGGCACGGGCTAGTGGAAACAGGGTCAGAACAAAGCGTGTTACATCTCTCCCTTTCTCTTTTCCTCCGATGAGAAAGAACTCCTATGCCCAGGGCAGGATAGACCAAGGAAACCGTACAGAGCTACATAGTCCTCTGAAAACTCTCCCCTTGAATTGTAATCTTTTCATGGGACAGTGACCTCTCTGAGAATCTGATGAAAGCTATAATTCCCCAGGAAAAGCACTCACGAACACACATGCTTACTATGATGTCAGGACAGCGCTAGTGCCTCTGAAGCCACTCCTGGGACCTAGGAGAGGGAGAAGGAGAGACAGAAGGCAAGGGAGACACGGACCGGGGGAGTTGGGGGTGGGGTGGGGAAGGAAGGCGGCAGGAAGAAGCGGGGAGTCTGGAAACAGGTGTGTGGAGGAGTTAGAACTAAGGATCGCTCTGGCCCTAACTATACCCCTCTGCACTCTGCCTTCTCCCCGAAACCCGTTCTCTTGGCCATGAGACGGCGCTGGGTGTGCTGTCCGCAGGCGCCCCTTTCAGTCAGTTCTGTGTGTTTGAATCTGTCATGCTCACATATTAATCTGTTTATTCATCGGAACTGCCAGGCAGGGTACTATAGTATGAATACACTGTTTTATTTATCCATCCCCTGAAAATAGACAGTTCAGTAGTTCCCTTCTTTCCTGTTCCCAGCAGGAAGTGTCCTTGTCTGTCTCTCCTCGCACAGTGACAGGAGTGGGTGACCCCTCGACGGGAATGGCTGGGTGATGGGCGTGAGCGTTTCTGAGGTTTCTAACGCCATCGCCTTGCTCTCCAGACTCATCGCACCGTTTCCACCCCACCAGCAACGCCGAGGGTATGTCCCCCCTATGCTTCCAGTGCTTATTTTCTGACTTTTACATTTTTAAAACTAATTTGATGGATGTAAAATGATATAATTTTAATTTGTATTTTATTTGCATCTTTTTACTTTTGGCATTTCTGGGCCTCTTCTGTAAATTACCTATTCAGATCCTTGGTCTTTTCCCTGCTTAGTGTGTTGAAGGCTAAGTGTTTCTGGGTCTTGTGTTGGATTCTTTTAATTTGGCTGTGGGCCTACCTCCTCAAAATCTGGTTAAACGAAAGGTGAGGAGGGGGGATTAGTGTGACAGAAAGAAAAGTCTGCATTTGAGTTTAGGGTTTCAGCCTGAGTCCTGGCTCTGATGCTGACGGGCTGTGTGCATTTGGGAACGCCTTTTAAACCTCTGTCAGCCTCGGTTTCCTTCCTTGTGGAATGGAGGTAACCGCCTGTACCTCACAAAGAGAGTAAATGCACTACCATCCATGAGTGATCGACAGGGGTGGAGTTGAAGAGCCCAGATGAAATCGTCTCCATGCCCTGGTGCCTTCCAACGTGGCTCTGAACCAGCCTGGGACACGGCCTCCAAGGAGGAATTCTGAGATCGCTGTGGGGCAGACCGAGCTCATATAGGCTGGCCCTGCGCCCGCCAGGCTGCCCCGTGGCTCTGGAGGCTCATGGACTGCTTGAGGGACAGCTCTCGCCTTCTCTGCCACTTCCAGGGGAGCCACCTCGGGCCATTGCTAACCTCCACCTCAGAAGAAGGCTGTGGAGTGCACCACCGCTCTCTACACCTTCCGCTCATGTCCACCAGGGGAGCCCAAGTGATGTGAATTAATAATAACGAAAACAGCAACAGCTAACCTTTTTGAATGCTAACTGAGTGCACACATGGAAAGCACTTAGAAAGCAGTAGGTATGTGTTAGCTATTATTATTATTATTATTATTATTATTATTATTATTATTATTACTAGAGGCCCAGTGCACAAAATTCATGCACGGGGAGGAGGGAAGGGGAGAGAGGTGTCCCTCAGCCCAGCCTGCACCCTCTCCAATCTGGGACCCTTTTGGGGATGTCCAACTGCTCCCCGCTGCTGGCCTAATCGCCCCTAACTGCTCCCCCCTGCCGGCCTAATCACTCCTAACTGCCTCTGCCTTGGCCCCGGCTACCGTGGCTTTGTCCGGAAGGAAGGCAGGATGACCAGAAGATTTCTGGTCAACCTGGTCTAATTACCATATTACCCTTTTATTAGTATAGATTATTATTATTATTATTACTGCCTTGATGTGCAGTGCTGTGCATTGAGCTAAGCATCATGGGCATTAATTTGTTTCATCCTCATTAGTGTAAGGGCTCCTGCTTTCTCCTCAGAAGTGCGAGAGTGCTGGGCCTTCCTCCACGGTCCCGTCTGTCGTGAGTCTCCGTGGTGTAGGGAGGAATGCTGTGCCAGGAGGGGAACCATTTTTACGTGAGATGATAATATGCCTCAGCTAGTATTTGCTCATCAATGAGCAGTTTATAAAGTGCTTTTGTACGTAGTTGTTCATGGACTTCTTGTAATGTCCGTGGTGGTAGTATCTTACCTCCTTCGGGAACAGCCCTCTTTCAGTTCCATGAGCCACACACCTCCTGGTTTCCGTCCTACATCCTTGGCCACTTCTCAGTCTTCTTTTGCCGGATTCTCTTCCCTCCCACCCTCCCACCCTCGCCCCCTTTTCCAATCTTTTTTTTTTTTTAAAATATATATTTTATTGATTTTTTTACAGAGAGGAAGAGAGAGGGATAGAGAGTTAGAAACATTGAAGAGAGAGAAACATCGATCAGCTGCCTCCTGCACACCCACGACTGGGGATGTGCTCGCAACTAAGGTACATGCCCTTGACCAGAATCGAATCTGGGACCTTTCAGTCCACAGGCTGACGCTCTATCCACTGAGCCAAACCGGTTAGGGCCCCTTTTCCAACCTTTAAACATAAGTGGTCCCTGTAAGTTTTGATGCCTGGGTTCCATTTGCAGAGATTCTGAAGTAGTTGATTTGTGGAAGGGTCTGGGCAGCAGCACATTTGAAAAGCCCTTTAGATAATTTATTATTTTTAAAAAATGTTTTATTGGTTTTTTAGAGAGAGAGAGAGAGAGAGAGAGAGAGAGAGAGAGAGAGAGAGAGAAACATCCATGAGAGAGAGAAACATCAATTGGCTGCTTCTTGCACATCCCCACCAGGGATCGAGCCTGACACCTGGGCATATGTCCTGCCTGGGAATCAAATTGGAGACCTTTCGGTGCATGCACAGACGATGCTCCAACCAACTGAGCCACACCGGCGAGGGCTCCTTTGGGTCATTTATTGAATAGCCAGGGTGAAGAGCCATTGGTCTCCTGTGCTGAAGAGTCCCTTTTTCAACCTGAACCCCAGATCTCTCCTTTGGGGGAAGCGTACTGACATTTTCACTTGGTTGTCCCCTTAGGAATGTGAATCCTATGTGTCCACCACTGAAAGCTTGATTCCCACCCCTCTCCTCTTCTTATCCATTTCCCCCATGATCTTCATCATCTCAGCACAAACAGTGTCTTTGTTCTTCCAACCTGCTCAAGCCAGAGACCTGGGAGTTGCCGTTGGTCCTTCCTTTTCCCTTGTTCTCTGTTTTCAATCCATCCACAGTGCGGACTCTCCTTCCAAAATTCATTCACGCTTTTCTGTTTTCTTATCACCATCTCAGCCAAAGTTACCGCCGTTCTTTCTTTCTTGGATTATTTACTGCAATGACCTTCCACTCAGGTTTCTTATCTTCATCCTTGATCCTCATTAAGGCATTCTCTACTGATGGGTCTTTCAAAAATTTGCATCAGACCATTTTAACCCGCAGTAGCTTCCCATGTATAAACTGCCTTGTTGTGCCTCTTCAAGGTCTGTGGGGTTTGGCTCTGTCTCTCTCCATTCTCCCTCAGTCCGTTCTTCGGCTCCAGCTTCACTGCCTTCTTCTGGTTCTTGGATGCTCCCAACTCATCCCCACACATTAGATCCTTGAGATTTCTTTTACTTGTTTATCTTCATGTAAGTCTTCATGGACTCCTTACTCTTAGGTCTCATCATGTCAAATCATCTTGCCAGAGAGGCTTTCCCTGAGTATCCTTGTCTAAACTCAGTCTCCCATGTTCTTTATTACAGAGCCATTGTTCCTTTCCTCTATTTATTATATTTTTGCTTTGAGAGTTTTTTCCTTCTTCAACTGATTAGATTATAATCTCCATGAAGGCCAGGGATCATGGTGTGTTGCCAGATTTAGCAAAACCAAACACATTCTCTTGAACAGGAATTATGTTAAACTTGTATATCAATTTGGGGAGAATTGACATCTTTAGTGTATTGAGTCTTCTAATTCATGAACATGGTATTTCTTTGTTTATTTGGAGATTTGATTTCATAGTTTTCAGCATATAATTCCTATATGCATTTTATTAGATTTATACCTATTTCACTTTTTGAGCAATTGTAAATGGTATTATATTTTTAATTTCTGTTTCCATGTGTTCATTGCTAGTATATAGAAATGCAATTTATTTTTATTTGTTTATCTTCTATCCTGTGACCTTGCTGAGTTCATTTATTAGTCCTAGTTGTTTTTTTTGTAGATTCCTTGGGATTTTCTCCATAGACCAGCACTTCGCAACCTGTGGGTCGCGACCCCTTTGGGGGTCGAACGGCCCTTTCACAGGGGTCGCCTAAGACCATCGGAAAACACATATATAATTACATATTGTTTTTGTGATTAATCACTATGCTTTAATTATGTTTAATTTGCAATTGAAATTGGGGGTCACCACAACATGAGGAACTGTATTAAAGGGTCACGGCATTTAGGAAGGTTGAGAACCACGGCCATAGACCATCATGTCACCTGCAAATATGGACTGTTTTATTTTTTTCCTTTCTGATAAGTAAGCCTTTAATTTTTTTTTCCTTTTTTTGTTCATCCTCACCCAAGGATATTTTTTTCCATTCATTTTTAAAGAAAGTGTAAGGGAGGGAGGGGAAGAGAGAGAGAGAGAAAGAGAGAGAGAGAGATCATTATGAGACGGAAACATTGATTGGTTGCCTCCTGTATGCACCCCATCCAGGGATCAAACCTGAACCTAGGTATATGCCCAGACTGGAAATTGCACCCTAAACCTTTATGGTGTACAGGGCGATGCTCCCACCAACTGAGCCACCCTGCCAGGGCTAGCTCATTTTTAAAAAATATGTTTTTATTGATTTAAGAAAGGAAGGGCGAGGTAGAGAGAGACAGAAACATCAATGATAAGAGAATCATCAATCGGCTGTGTCTTGCACTCCCCCTAGTGGGGATCGAGCCTACAACCCAGGCATGTGCTCTCACCGGGAATTGAACCATGACCTCCTGGTTCATAGGTCCACGCTCAATCCCTGAGCCATGCTGGCCAGGCTAGCTCATCTTTTTAAACACAGGTTTGCATCATGCTAGGGAGAGACTGAGCCTGGGTGTTAAAATCAATCTAACCCAGAGTCAACCAGGTCCCACAACATACTGTCTGTGATGTTAGAAAAGTGGCTTTGTCTCCCCACCCCCCGTGTTTCCTAACCTCCGAAACTGAGATGATAATACCTTTGCCTTGGCTTTGCTGGAGATAGTAGGTTAGGGGTAGGTTACCTGGGCTCCCAGCATCACCATTCCCAGTTGTGCGACGTTAGGCAAGTCTCTCATCCTCTGTGCCGTCCTTCTGTTAAACTGGCAAAATAAAATTCATCACTTCATAAAGGTGTTTCAAAGACTGAGGTAATAACTGTAAAAGGCTTCACACCTGGCACACAGTGAGCACTTTCTAAAAAGTGTTGGTTGTTGTTGAGCAGTTAAAAATATTTAGCAGAGGGCAGATGCTCAGTACAACTCTTCGTGACACTGAGTCCCATGAAAATTAAAAATAATTACAGAGCACTGAAGGGCTTCGAATGAGAAACAACATCGCCTGCTCCACCCGCCTTTCCTGCTCTCTGGAGGTAAGCATTTTAAACTATTTGAGCTGCTTTCTCAATAATAAGCTCCTTTACCTATTTCTTTTTAAAAATATATATTTTTATTGATTTCAGAGAGGAAGGGAGAGGGGGGAGAGAGAGAGAAGCATCAATGATGAGAGAGAATCATTGATCAGCTGCCTCCTGCACGACCCCTACTTGGGATCGAGCGCACAACCCCCGCATGTGCCCTGACCGGAATTGAACCTGGGACCCTTCAGTCCGCAGGCTGACGCTCTAGCCACTGAGCCAAACCAGCTAGGGCTACCTATTTCTTGATGTATCAACTTTGGATATTGTCTATTTACATCCTGAAGTAATGATTGAGGACTTAGCTCTCTTATATTTTCTATGTCTCATGTCGCTAATATAGATACCATTGCTTATAATTTAATAACCAGCAAATATCATTCTCCAAAGGGCCAAAAGGTATACTATGATTATATTTCTCTTATTGAAAAATTTTCTTGTTGCCCTTCATTTTTTCCTCTTTTTTTTGTACTACCTGCCTTTCTCAAATACAGTTTCTTCAGCGACTTCATTCTATCAGTCACTCTATCAGATTCACTTGTTTTTCCCTGGAGACTTTCCAAGTTGTATTGTTTTTGCTACACAGCTGTCATAACAATAGCAAAAAATATTAGTCTTTTCCTTTTCCCTTCCAGCCTAGTATCTGCTCCTGCGCCGACTCCTTGGCGATCGTCACTGGCCGGTGCTTCTTCCTCCCTTTTCTTTTCCGTCCATGCTTTTGGTCAGCTCACTTCTTTTCCCAGCCATGTTCTTTCTTGGACCATCAATTTGGTCTTCTCAACAGTCCACTCATAGCAGTAGTATTACTATTCTGTCAGTCAACTTTTGGCTCATTATAAATTAGCATTTTGAAGTATTCTCATTTACATAGGGCACCCCAAAGAGAAGCTGATCCTCAGCTAAAAGGGCAGTTGTTGTAATGCAAGTCATTGAGACAAAGGCCTTGCAGGAAAGAGCAAGCGAAGGGCAGCTGATTATAATGAAAGGCTTAAGTGCAGCATAAATGCTTCAGGCCTGACAAGAGCACTGACGGAAAGAATTGATCTATTTCAACAGAAAAATGTCTGCCCCAAAGGAAACCTTCCCTGAGGGAGTGCCCAGCCAGCGTGTGGGCCTTCAGAAAGCTGGATCCATATTTTAGGAGAGAGCAACCAACTTTGTTGACAGGTCATAAGTCAAGAAACAAGTTTAATAAAAAATTCATTGAAAAACACTATTTCCACACCAGGCTCTAAAGTTGTTCTCAGAAGGGTAGGACTTAGGGAGGTTTTTGAACCTATTAATTGGTTGATATCAGATGTTAAACTTAGAAGACTACATCTTTAAGATTTATGGAGCAGTGTTTGGGCATCATGACCTGGACCTGGTCCAGAGTCCCATGTATTATCTACATGAATCCATTCGGACCAACTGTGTACCTACTTGGCTTTCGCCATGCATTCTCTCCTGATTAATTCCTGTTGCGACTGAGCCTGAATTACTTCTAGGGACTGGCTCTCACACTTTCCTACCCAGCTTTAGCACTGTTGTTAGACCACCAGGCTGTGGACCCTGGAGCCCTGTCTCTGAAGTTGCCTTAGTCTCAATTTCACACCTCAGCAGAGAGAGTGTTCTTAAGTATGAATCTGAACAGACCCATATCCTGGCTCCTAAGGGTTCAGGCTTAGGTCCAGTCTCCTTATCTTAGCCACAGCACTGCTTGTGCTCTGGCCTTGACAACTTCCCCTTTGTTTTAGCCATGTTGTGTGTGATCACATTGACTCATTCAATAAATATTTATTAAGCACCCAGCACTGTCTTTTCTTGGCACTGGAATGTAGCAGTGAACAGAAACAAGACCCCTGACTTCATGGTGCTTCGTTCTAATTGGGGAGACAGATGGAATATGCCAGAAGGCAATGAATATGGTGGAGAGAAACAAAGCAAGAAAGGAGTAGGGAGCCAGATGGGAGTGTGGTGCAATTTAAAAGAGGGTGTTCAGGGAACACCTCATCAAGGGGTGATAGTTTTGTATCTAGACTTTGTTAGGGTCACCAAGGGAGGAATGTGTGAGGCTGAAAGGGATAAAGAATTATGAATTTATTAGGTCATCTGGAAAACCAAATGGGCTGACCCCAAAATGGCACCAGCACCCAGGGACAGGGAGTTGGAGATTTTAAAGGACTCTGGGTGGGTTTTTTCTGGGTGGAGAAATCTCTGGGCAGGTCCAGATCCTGGGAAGGTCAGGAGAGGAAGGATAATGGTCTTAGCAAGTGGAATGTGGCCTAAGCAAAAGGCAATGTCAGTTGTGAAGTGGTCTAAAGGTCAGTTCCCTGGAGAGAAGGTAACGATTCAATTATTTAATCAGAACTAATATTCCAGCCTTTTTGTTTTATGGAACAGGGACAGAGGTTATATCTTCCATAGTTACTTCTTGCTGAGAGGGGATGTTGAGATCATCGGGGGATGGACTTTGACTGGAGTTTGCTGGAACACTGTATAGATTCCTCATGGTTTGAGTGAGGGGTCACAGCACCATGATTTTCCCAAGACACTGGTTAGTGAAGGGTCAAAAGTGGTCCCTGGGAGCGAGGTTCTTGTTTTCCCAGTTTTGCCCCTTGCTAGGCATCTGGAGCTTTCTGTTGAGTTTCTGTACCTGGCCCATCCTCCTTGTTCTGGGGGGCAGAGGGATGATAAGGCCTGGGCGCAAAAGGAGGTTGTGATGGTGTCTAGGGGTGGTATTTTCTGAGTACAAGTAGGGCTTGTAACCTGGTGGAGACAAACTCTTTTATAAATTTTAGTATTATTGAGGCAAAAGGTAGAACAACAAGAATTATGACAAATGGTCTGGTGGAAGGAAAGAGATATTAGTTTGGAGGGTTGTAGTATAATATATCAAAATGAGGTTGATTCTCTTAGCTTCATTTGTCCTTGGGTGTGGCTGTCTGTCTCCCTGAGTAGGTTGATTTAAGCTATTTACCCTCTGGTTGGGGAGGAATAGTGCAAATCATTGGTTTAAGAAAGATAGGATTTACTATCCATTTAGCTTCGGACTGCTGTTTAACTGTCTCAATTTCCCTATTCTGTTTGTCCTGGCTTACTGGCCTGTGTCATTTAAACATTTTTCCCTACAGACCTTCTATAACTTACACAAACCTTCGTTCACAAACCTTAACTCACTTTCTTTTTCCTTCAAAATGCATGTCCATGCCTCATGTGCGCCATCCGGCCGAGGGTGTCCTCAGACAGAGGTGGGTCGGAGGCTCACAGGCATCCCTGTGGGACTCTATCTCCAACCCTCACCAGCCAGCTATGCTAAAGAGACCTCTAAATAAACTGACCATGAGCATAAACACTAAAGGATATAAAGAAATTAGAGCATTGTAAGGAATATGAATGCCTACGTATGATTTAGCATTTTTCTGTATATAGTTCAACTGATCATGATCAAACTTAACTCAGTCCGGACTGTGCTGTGAGGGTGCAGGGGAAGGGGCTTCGGAAGCAGGAGTCATCCCCGAGGGGCTCGGCTCCTGTGGCTCGGACTCGAGCACCTCCAAAGTCAGTAGTCCTGACAGAGGCTGTCTCCTTATGTCATGAGCAGTTGGTCATGACCTGCTTCAGCGACTGGTGAAAAGGGATCATTCTGCTTCCTGATTTCCTAATTAGCACCAGCACCTACAGCATGCTGCTCATTTTATCTTCTCTGAGACCAGTGGTTCTCAACCTTCTGGCCCTTTAAATACAGCTCCTCATGTTGTGACCCAACCATAAAATTATTTTCATTGCTACTTCATAACTGTAATTTTGCTACTGTTATGAATCGTAATGTAAATATCTGATATGCAGGATGGTCTTAGGCGACCCCTGTGAAAGGGTCGTTCGACCGCCAAAGGGGTCGCGACCCACAGGTTGAGAGCCGCTGCCTGAGACCCTTTCGAAGAGGGAGAGCGTCTTATTCCTCACCAATCAGGTTTTCTTTATGAGCAGCTTGGTACAAGCTGGCAAAGGATAAGAGGCTCGTTTCCTTGCCTTTCTTCTTTAATCCACAACACCTCTCAACACCAAGTACGTACTGAGCACCTACTGCGTGCCAGGCATTGCAACTTAGTCAGGTTCTGTCAGCAGCTGTTTCATTCCCTTGCTGCTCTGGAAGGAGATGTTCTTAAAGGTACACATTTTCCCCAGGCTTTCTAAAGTGCACATTAAAAACACTTAGCAAGGTTATACAGTGATTTCTACACCTGTGGATCTGGAAAGTTCCAACGAGTTGTGGAATCTGCGCAGGTCGCCTGGCCTTTTTTGAAGCATATACCAGAACTTGTTCGGTCTACAGCTTTTCAGTGCGTCTGGATTAGTGACATGGTTATACGTACACCAGGTAAAGAGGCAGGCAGTATGTTGTTAGCCCTCACAGCTAACCTATGACCTAACGTTGGCTTAAGTTAACTGCACCCAAGTGACCCCTTCCTGTTCTGATATTAGAAGTTAGTAACACAGCCCTTGACGAGGTCAGCTAAGTTGTTTGGTGGAAGGACAGCTGATGTCTGAGAGGCACCAGCTTCCTGTTTGTAGATTTGGTCCTCAAGCAGCAGGGGAGCCTTTACCTGCTGGGGGAGCTTAACACGTTAAGCGCCCAGTCAGTCACCAGTGACTGACACCATACTTTCCATCCGGAAGACAAAACAGGCTGGGCGCTTAATGTGTTAATCCATGTTAGTTCATGAGTTTCCTTTTGTGGAAAAACTCCCATCATGAACTTTCCCGTTCTCCTTGCTGAAAGAGGAAGGATGTTGCAAAAACTGGCTTGTTGCCAAATCCCCTGGAAATGTCTATCTGCTGTGCTTACCAAAGAGATGGCTGTGATTGAGTAATGGTGCCTGAGGTCCTGACTGCAGTCTGCAGGGATGCTGCTCTCATTGGCCACCTGAAATGCTGCAATTACCAGAATTGCTTATAATGCCTCTCCTTTAGGAGTTCACATTAGGAATCCCTGCGGGAGAGTCTTGCATTCATTCATTCATTCATTCATTCATTCCTCCCTTGGCGTGGTCATCTGAGCAGGGCTGTTCTACCCATGCGCCACAAGCCTGCCTACCCAAAAAGATGACTCACACATTTTCAGCTGCTCTCCTGGGACGACTCCGTGGTGTGCAGGAAATGCTTGACATCAGCTTGCTGAAGAAACAGCAAGGCTCGGTTTGTAGTGTTTGCCGATTTCCCTGGTGTAAATACTCCCACTGTGGCTGATTGCAAGCCAGCAATGGGATGTCACTGAAGGTGAATCTGGGGAGATGTGTGCCCCCATGATCCTCAGGAGTCAATGAGTCAGCCGCAGACCTAAATCCCCATCATCCTGCTGCTTATTCTTTACCTAAACACTTGCTTTCTTCTCTCTTGTCCCTGGTTTGATCTCTTAACCTGTTCTGCAACCCTATCCTCAATTCTTACCTCCGGTTCCTTTGTTTTTATCATATGTGATCTTCCCTTTCCACTCTTGGCCTCAATCCCTCCTACCTGGCTTGCACTTTGGCACTTGAATCTTCAGGGATCTTAAATAGACTCCTTCCTGAAGCCTCTATTAAGGGAAGCTGAATTGCTGCCATCATTCACCAGGTAGACCAGCTGCAGCTCCCACAGGAGGAGTTAGGTCGGGTTCATTTATAACTGAGGGGCAGATTTCACATGGGCTTCCCTGTGTGAATAGGTAAATGCAGTACTTGCTTCCTTCCACAAGCACATTAAAATTACAACTAAACTACGGAACAATCACCATTGAGAACTGCCTGAAATATAGCTGAACAGAACTCCTATAACTAAGGATAAACAGAAGAAGTCATGTGGAGACTGGTAGGAGGGGCAGAGGCTTGGAGCAGGCTGGTCCTGCACTCATGTGTGGTGTTTAAAAATTGAAGGGGTGTCTCAGCTGCAGAGGTCTCCCCTAAGCAGCAAAGAGTCCAAGCCCCACACCAAGCCCCCCAGCCCAGAGTTACAGTTCCAAGAAGAGAAATTCCCATAACTTCTGGCTGTGAAAACCAGTGGGAATTGTAGCTGAGTGAGACAGAGGCTCCAGGAAGCCCAGGCATTCCATTTAAAGGGCCTGCACACAAACTTACCTGTAGTCACTGGCTCTGAGCTCCAGCACTGAGGCAGCAGCTTGAAAGACACCAGGGACATCGAGGGAGGAACAGAATCATTTGGCTTTGGGGCGAGAGTTAGAGAGGCATCTTTATCCCAGACAGAAATGCTAGCAGAGGCCATGTTCCTTTGCTAAGCCCTCTCCCTACAGACCTGGTAGGTGGGCGTGATATCTTATTAACCTGCCTAACACTGTTTGCCCTGCCCTGGTGATTGCCTGAGACTCCCTACCAGAGTCTCCCTCATCCAGGGGGCCCACCCAAGCCATTTCCAGTGGCTTTTCCATACTGACAGCCTGTTTTGCTTCATGCTGTGGACTTTCCTAAAATCCTTCAAAGGTGTAAAACCCCCAAACAAGTAGCATCTGGCTTTGGCTTGCCCCATGTACCTCTTTCTAAGTGGACCCAGGCCAAGCACTAATAGCCACGGCCTCAGTTCACAGCTTTGCCTCTTCTAGGCACCACCAAGCCCAGCATAAGTAGTAGTCATCTGCAGATCACTTTGTAGCTCATGTTGAGGGGCCCCAGGCAGGGAACAGGTAGTAGCTGATCTTGACCTGTACCACCAATGAAGTTTCAGAGCCAGTGCACTTGGTGGCCAGCTTCAACCAGGAAGCACCATTCAATCACCTCCATCAGTGACACACTCAAGAGGCAGACTTATTGGGCACCAGAGCCCAGGTGAAGTGAATCCTGTTCTATGAGGTTGGCCCCTGCACAGTAACTTCTCCATTGTGGTTTCAGTCAGTCCTCACAGCTTATTGTCTGGGGGGGTAAACCCCTCCCATTGATATGCCAACAGCAATCAAGGCTCAACTAGAATAGGAGGGTGCACATAGCTCATGCCTGGAGTGCCGAGATTGGGTGACTGGGAGGCTGTGCCCTTGGGCCGTATAGGACAGCTACTACATAAAGCCCTGGAGATGTAGCAGCTCCATCTGAAACAACACAAACACGTGTCCCAAATGAAAGAACAGAACACAACTCCAGAAATAGGACTAAACAAAATGGAAACAAACAATCTACCAGATGCAGAGTTCAAAACACTGGTTTAAGGGTGCTCAGTGAACTTAAGGGAAGAGTAGATGAATTTAGTGAGAACTTCAACAAAGAGGTAGGAAACATAGAACTGATGATAGAAAATACAAAAAGGAACCAATCAGAAATGAAGAATATAATAACTGAAACAAAGAATATATTATAGGGGATTACAGTAGGGTAGAAAAGCAGAGGATCAAATCAATAATTTGGAAAATAAGGAAGAAGAAAACACTGAATCAGAACATCAAAAGGAAAAAAAAGAATTAAAAAAATGAGTATAGTTTAAGGAGCTTTGGGACAACTTAAGAGAATCAACATTTGTATCACAGGGGTACTGGAAGGAGAAGAAAGAAAGCAAAATATTGAAAAGTTATTTGAAAAAATAATGATGGAAAATTTCTCTAACCTGGTGAAGCAAATAGACAGACAAGCCTAGGAAGTGCAGAGTCCCAAACAAGATGAATCCAAAGAGGCCCACACCAAGACACATCATAATTAAAATGCAAAATGTTAAAGACAAAGAGAGAATCTTCAAAGCAGCAAGAGAAAAGCAGTTAGTTACACACAAGGGAGCTCCCATAAGACTGTCAGCTGATTTCTCAACAGAAACTTTGCAGGCCAGAAGGGATTGGCAAGAAATATTCAAAGCAATGAAAGGCAAGGACCTACAACCAAGATTACTCTACTCAGCTTTGCTATCATTTAGAATCAAAGGTCAGATAAAGAGCTTTCCAGACAAGAAAAAAATGAAGGAGTTCTTCTCCACCAAATTAGTATATGCAAGAAATATTAAAGAATTAAATCTTTAAGAAGAAGAAAAAACATAAAAGATATCCTATCTAATAAAAGAGAAACATGGTAATTAGCGTACGACCGCTACCCTTCCCATTGGCTAATCAGCGAGATATGCAAATTAATTGCCAGCCAAGATGGCAGCCGGCAGCCAGGCAGCTGGAAGTTAACATGAGGCTTGCTTGCTTCAGTGACGGAGGACTCCAACGGTCCCCGCCTGCCTTGCCGGCCTCTGAGCTTGCAGTTTGAAACATTGTAACAAATATAGAAGCTAAACAAAACCCCAGAAACCAGCTTTCAGCCAGGCGGGATCTCAGAGCTGGAGTTGATAAAGTGTTTCGATTATAGAACCCAAACAAACCAGATACCTGCTTTCAGCAGCAGAGGCCTCAGAGCTGGAGCCAGAGCTAAAGCTGGCCCAGAATAAAAAAAAAAAAAAAAGAAGAAAAGGAGCAGTTGGGAGCTTCAGTCACCCACCAGCCTGAAAACAGCCCTCAGCCCCTCACCCAGACTGGCCAGGCACCCCAGTGGGGACCCCACCCTGAAGGGGGTGTGACCAGCTGCAAACAGCCATCATCCCCTCACCTAGGCTGTCCAGGCACCCCAGTGGGGACCCCCACCCTGATCCAGGACACCCTTCAGGGCAAACCAGCCGGCCCCCAATCATGCACCAGGCCTCTATCCTATATAGTAAAAGGGTAATATGCCTCCCAGCACCGGGATCAGCGGAGCTGCGAGGCCTCCCAGCACCGGGATCAGCATGACAGGGGGCAGCGCCCAAACCCCCTGATTGCCCTGTGGCTCTGTGTGTGACAGGGGGCGGGGCCACAACCTCCCTATCCACTCTGCTCTGTTCCTGACAGGGTGTGGCGCCCCAACCCCCCCCCCCCCCCACTGGCCCTGCTCTGTGTGTGATGGGGTAGAGCCATAACCTCCCCATTGGCCCTGCCCTGAGTGTGAGAGTGGTGGCGCCCCAACCCCCTGATCAGCCCTGCTCTGTGGGTGATAGAGGGCAGCACCCCAACCGCCCCCCATGGGCCCTGCTCTGTGTGTGATGGGGTAGAGCCATAACCTCCCCATCGGCCCTGCCCTGAGTGTGACAGTGACAGTGCCCCAACCCCTTGATCGGCCCTGCTCTGTGGGTGATAGAGGGCGGCCCCCCACTCCCCTCCACGGGCCCTGCTCTGTGTGTGATGGGGTAGAGCCATAACCTCCCCATCTGCCCTGCCCTGAGTGTGACAGTGGTGGCGCCCCAACCCCCTGATCGGCCCTGCTCTGTGGGTGACAGAGGGTGGTGCTGCAACCTCCCCATCGACCCTGCCTTGAGTGTGACAGAGGGCGGTGCCCCAACCCCCCAATCGGCCCTACCTTGAGTGTGACTGAGGGTGGCATCGCAACCTCCTGATCCGCCCTGCTCTGTGCATGACAGGGGGCGGCACCCCAACTCCCCAATCGGCCCTGCTCTGAGCCTGACCAGGGGCTGCACCTAGGGATTAGGCCTGCCCTCTGCCACCTGGGAGCAGGCCTAAGCCAGCAGGTCGTTATCTCCCGAGGGGTCCCAGACTGCGAGAGGGCACAGGTCGGGCTGAGGGACCCCTCCTACCCCTCGAGCGCACAAATTTTTGTGCACCGGGCCTCTAGTATATATATATTTTAAAAGCCTCTGTTTGCATCATGACTTGCCAAAGCAAGTCACATGAACAAGTCCAATATCAATGATACAGAGATGGATAATTCTATAGCATGGAGGAAGTGAAGAATTAGAAACAATAATTTAATAAACAACTGTCAATAATTTGAAGATGTGAATAAGCCCAATGGAGCTTGGGTGTCACACATGGGAAGGACAATGGTGGGACAGATGGCTGAAGAGGTAGATCAGGGCCAGGTCATGGAGGGTCTTGTTGGTCTTGCTGAAGATGCTGAATTGCATCTAAGTCATTGCAGAGCCATTGGAGGCTTGTAAGCATGAGGTGACAGGGTCAGTGTACCTTTTAAAAAAGATGCCGCTGTGTGAAGAAGAGACTGGAAGAAGACAGGCGAGGACATGGAGAGAGCGGCTCTGAAGCTATTCAGTAAGTTAAGGTAGTGGTTCGGCTTGGCCAAGGAGAGTGATGCGTGGATGAAGAGGAGCAGTGGGTTTGAGATATATTTTAGAGACAGAATGGTCAGGCTTGTTGCGAGTTGGATGTGAACTGGAGGAAGGACTCAGGATGGCTCAGGTTCCTGGCAGCTGCACCAGGTGAACACAGGTGCTCTGGGGAGGACCGGGTGAAGGGACAGATTTGAGGAAGCACATTAAAAGTTTCATTCTGGGTACACTGAATTCCATCTACCTGTGAAACAATACACAGAAAATCTGTAAGGATTAACTCAACAAGCAGTGCGAAGGATCTATATGAATAAAACTATACACCTCTATTAGCATGATAAAAGAAGAATGGAGTCACTGGAGTGTCAAAGCTTGCACTTGGATAAAAAGATTCAAAATTGTAAAGATGTCAATTTTCATTATATAAATGTATAAATTCAATCCAACTTCAAAATTTTGATAGCATTTTTTTTTTCCTTGAAACTTGCAGCAATTACCAGGAGCATTCTCCAAAAAGAAGAGTGATGAGTAATGCCCTGCTCCATCATATATTAAAATACATTTTAAAGCAACAAAATTTATAGCAGCAGAATAGAGGCAGAGGAATAGACTGGTGACTTAATGCAATGAAATAAAGTGTAGAAATATAAACCCAGGAACCGATGAGGAGTTGTATGTTACCAGAAGCCGTATTCATGTGGTTGGAGAAAAGACAGGTTATTCAGTAAATGGGTTAAAGAACCTGGATGGCTATTTGGAGAAAAAAATAAATAAAGCCACATTTACAAAGCTCTATGTCTCTCTTTTTACCTGCTATATACTGCCCCACAGTGTCAGAATAGCATAGTTTAGTAAGTGATATTCACATTGATGTAGGTTTTTAATTTTTTATTATGAACAATACTGAGAAAAGAAAATTTTATGTAGCATTTTTTTGAAAAATGGTGAATTCTCTAGGGTAGATTCTGAAACATGAAATTGTTGGGTGAGAAAGTATGTACATTTTTTGTGCTTATAAATTTCCCTTTGAAATATCAAATTACAACACGGAAGCAGTGGGCAAGAAAACAAAACCAAAATAAACCCAAATGAAATAGATGGATCAAGTTAATTTAGAGAAAAGCAGAAACACATGAAACAAAAAAAGCAGTAGTTGAGATGATCAATAAAACCCACAGCCTTTTTTTTTTTTTTTTTTTAAATGAATGACAAAAACACACAAACTCTCTGCAGGTGTGATGAGGTGGAGAGAGAAGACACAAATGGCATCAGAAAGACGAAGGAGATGTTGCCCGGACACAGCAGGTTTTGTGGTGAGTTTGTACAGTGTCTTAGCTCAAGTCAGAGGGTGAGGCAAAAACAGCGCGTGACGAAATTGCCATTGCCACTGCTCCGTAGGTTGTGCTTGTGTTAGAGTACATCTGCTCTTGCAAATTTTTAATGTTTTTTTTTCTTCAGCCTTGGATCTCATTACTATTCCTTGGTTTAGTAGCCAACTTATATGAAAAATACACTTAAGCCGTTGAATTCCCCCTCACAGTGGTGCAGTGTGGGAACAGACCGACGGCATGAGCGGCAGGGCCTTGCTCGCGTGAGACACAGCCTCCTTAACCGGGAGAACAGGAGGAACTGCCCACATGGTTTAATGGTTAGGTTCTCTCTTAAATAAATTTTTTTTTTTTATAATGGAGCATGTATAGTTGAATTCACATGTAATAAATGTATGGATGCTATGCTGCAACTATCTAACACTAAACAAATCCATTTGAAAACCTAGATGAAATGGACAAAAATGTTAAGAAAATATAAATTACTGAAATTGGTCTGAGCAAACCAATAGAAAACACTCGCAAATAATAGAAAGGGCAAGCCCTAACTGGTTTGGCTCAGTGGGTAGAGCGTTGGCCTGTGGACTGAGGGGTCCCAGGTTCGATTCCGGTCAAGGGCATGTACCTTGGTTGCGGGCACATCCCCAATGGGGGGTGTGCAGGAGGCAGATGATCGATGTCTCTCTCCCATCGATGTTTGTAACTCTCTATCCCTCTCCCCTCCTCTCTGTAAAAAATCAATAAAAATATATTTTAAAAAAGAAAAAAAAAAAAGAAATGGCAGTTAAGGGACCCATCTACCAACCTGCCCGTCCCTTCTTGTCACCCAAGTCACAGCCCTCTGTGGTTATGCAGGCAGGCTCTGCCAAATTTCAGGGGAGAAAAAGATCACTCAAAGTCTTACAGGACTGTGCATAGAAAAATGTGGGGACCCACTCATTTTAATTGATAAAACTAGTCTATTCTGATAGCAAGACAAGAAAATACAATTATAGGCTAATCTCACTTATGAATGTAGAGGTAAAACCCCTAAATTACACAAGATAATTGAATCTGGTATATTAAAAGAATAATACATCTTGATCAAATAGGATTTATCTGAGAAATTAATGCTTGAGAATCATGTAACTATCAATGTGACTTACTGTATTTACAGATTAAAGGGGAAAAATGGTGCAATGAACACGGGAAGAAAACACTAGAAGTAGATATAGGTATCTACCATAAATATACTGAAATAGCCTACTTAATGGTGAGTCTTTAGGGCTATTGTTATAGCAACACCTGGACTTCTGCTTTAACTGCTAATAATTACCATTCGAGTGAGGGCTGCCCAATGCAATCTGATAAGCTATGAGGGAGATAAATGTAGTCCAATAACCACAATCAGGGTACTGACAGCGATACAATCCTTCATCTTCCTCAGACTTCCCATTTTACTTGTACTCCTTTGCGAGTGTCTGTGCGTATGTATATTTAGTTCTATAACATTTCCTCCTGTTTGGGCTCACACATCCACCACCACAGTCAAGTTCCCTCACCACAGGATCATTCCTGTTGCCTTTCCATAAGCACATCCAACCCCTCCCACCTCTACCACCCACAAGGCTGCAGTCAACATGTCAACCAGGGTTTGGCTCTTATTAGACTTGACTGTGGAAGGATCTGCTTCCATGATCCCTGAGTTTGTTGCCAAAATTCATTTCCTTGTGACTGTAGGATTTATGACAGCTTCTTCAAAAGGAGAGAGAGAGAGAGAGAGAGAGAGAGAGAGAGAGAGAGAGAGAGAGAGAACATGAAAGAAAGAGAGAGAGAGAGAAAGAGAGAGACTAGAGGCTGCTAGTGTGAAAGTTTTATATAATGATAGACATCCCATTGCCTTGTCATATTGTTATCAGAGAAAAGCGTGGATGGCTTTCCTCTGTTGCTAGTGGGAGTGGGGTTCTTGGGTTGCCACTGGAACAGTATTTCTGGAAGCGCCCACAGGAGGATGAGATGTGGTGGAAAGCTTTATTTGCATGGAATTACATCCCTGGGTTTCTAAAGTCCCATTTCCCTGAGTCCAGTCCTGGAAGAGGTGCCGCTGGGGATTCAGCAGAGCTAGAAGCAAAGCCAGAGTCCCGAGTTTCGCTTCCCCGGTGGAGCTGGGTCTGGAGTAGCACCAGGCTGGTGGCAGTCCGTCAGTCCTGTGTGTGGGGTCCACATGGCTGGGAGCCATCGTGAGGATGCAGGAGCGTAAGAGCCCAAGCCAACCAGGACGGTGAGCCAAGAGGCAAGAGAGCAAACTCCTTTGTTTAGGGACTTAAGTATCTGGAATCTTCCTGAGCCTGCAGTGGCCAGGCCGACTCTGGCCAATGGCCTGTTCCCAGTTGTGACTGCTGCAGGCAGGTACCTTTCCTACATCATCCAGACTTTACTCAGGCATGCATCCAGTATTTGGCCTTCCCTTTGCTTTTTCCCAGACATTCATAACCAGCTTAAATGACAGCGACATCATTATCCTATTCGGTGGAAGAAGGAGACACAGGTCCCACACACACCCAGTCAATGGGAGGGGATTACAAAAGTGCCTGAACCCTTACAAAAGGGGTAGGGGTCATGGGAGCCACATGGGTGACTGCACACCTCGCCTCTAACCCACACAATCACGTAAAAAAGAGCTTCTATGATCCAAACCTGAATTTGCTGCCAGGTGAGTAGAGATCTTATTTGATTTGAGTTGAAGAAATCCAGTCCACCTGCAAAATACTCTCCTTCTAAACCAGTGGTTCTCCATTTTCCTAATGCTGCAACCCTTTAATACAGCTCCTCATGTAGTGGTGACCCCCAACCATAAAATTACTTTCATTGCTACTTCATAACTGTAATTTTGCTACTGTTATGAATTGTAATGTAAATATCTGATATGCAGGATGTATTTTCAGGGGTCGCGAGTGTTTAAAAACACTCATCTAAAAACACAAGAAAAAAAAATCAGCAACCATTTGAGAAAAACCAGTATGCTAAGTGAGGTCCCAAGCTCAGCAAACACAAACACTCCCGAGAAAGCATGGAGGAGAAGGAAGGAGGTGTTGGGATTAGCATCAGTTCCTTAGACAGATGCAGGAGTCACCACAAACATAAAGAGCTGCTAGAAATGGGAAACCAGAGGCCTCCAATGCTGAAGGATGATGCGGAACGAAACCCACCCAATAGGTGGTCTGAATTAGCAAACGGAAAGTGTGGGCTCTTCCAGGCTGCAGAGTAACATGGCAAAGACATGTAAAGTGTGAAAGGCAGGGAGGATAGGTCTTTAGGTTATAAAATGAATCTAATAGATATTCCAAAGGGAGATAATAGAGAACAGAAATAATAAAATTTCCTAGAGCTGAAGATGGATACACAGATTGCTGATCAGTATTCATTTAAATAAACCACGGTGACACCTTAGATATATTCTAGCACCACAAGGATAAAGAGTAAATTTTTGAAACTTCCAGAGGGAAGAAACAGGGTTCCAAGAAAGCAAAGAGCATCAGATTTGTATCAGTGGCAACCGTGGATCCTTGGAGAAAACAGAGTTCAAAATTCTGAGAGAAAAGTATACACCTGAAATTCTCTATTCAATTGAAGTATCAGTCAAGCAAGGGAATGATAAAGATGTGTTTATATATACAGTATTTTGGAATTTAGTCACGCAGAGCCCTTCTTCGAAAGTATTATTTAAGGATGTGCTCCAGGAAGATGAAAAAGCAAAATCAAAGAAAAAGGAAGATCTGGGACTTGAAAAAAGCACAGTGATGACACAACAAACCATTTAATGATATGGTTAAGGGTAAGGAATTTTGATGCATAATTTAAAAAGAGGGAGCAATTTGGAATAAACTCCCCAGCTTCTGTCAACATAGGATGTGGGCGTGGGGGTCTGGGGAGAGAAGTGAAAGCATGCCAAGAGACTTATTTAAGTTCATAAGGAGAATATGGATATTAACTACCACTGTAGAGAGAAAAGAGAATTTCTTTATATCTATCTATCTATCTATCTATCTATCTATCTATCTATCTATCTATCATCTCTTCACATCTATATACAGGGTGTCCCAAAAAATATATACATAGTTTAACAGCTGATAGTTCAATTTTGAAAATTAAATGAATTTAAAAAACACCGCCTTTATAGTTATTCAAAGTGTGTGTATACATTTCGTTGAGACACCTATATTTCCAAAACAACTAGAAAAATAAGTTGAACCAAGAAAACCATCAATTTCCAGAAAATTAAAGAAAGAAATGGAAAAAAGAAACCAAGAAACTATGACCATAGAAGACATGAAATATGGTGGCAAAAATGAACTCAAGTATTAGTATTCAGATTCCAAGTGCATGAATTAAACTTCTCCATAAGAAGGCAGAAACTATAGCTACCACTTAGTGCATATTAGCTATGTTTTAGCATTGTACTAAGCACTATAAATAGATATTTTTATTAAAAGCTGCAAATAGATAATTTATTTATAGATAATTTTATAAATAGATAACTTAACCTCCGCAAGGTGGGTTCTAATTTTACTCTCCTGTTACAGAGGAGAAAACTGAAGCTTAAGAGAAATTAGCCATTTACTTACAGAGCAGAAACAGGGCTTAAACCAGGGCTCTTTGATAATTAAGGCCATGCTTTTAATCATATTATTAAATTGCTACTTAGCTGGGTTAAAAAACCCCACATTATATACATATATTTGTGAGAGATAAACCAATCTGCTCTGGCCGGTTTGGCTCAGTTTGTTGGGCATTGTCCCAGGCACTGAAAGGTTGCTGGTTTGATTGTTGATCAGGGCATATGCCTGGTGGTTCGTGTGCTCGATTCCCAGTAGGGGGTGCGCAGGAGGCAGCCAGTCAATGTTTTTCTCACATTGATGTTTCTCGCTCTCTCTCCCCCTCTCTCTAAAAATCAATAAAAAATCTTTAATAAAAGAGATAAACCAATTTAAAAATAAAGTGTTGGAAAAGATATACTATGCAAATGATAAAATGAAAGGGAGCAGGTGCCATAATATTGGTATCAGTGTCACAGGATGTGAATAAGGCAACTCTGAGAACAGTACATATAATTGTGTTTATGTCAACAAAAATCATGTGTGTGTTATGTGCTGCAGAATTAGTGGTGATATGAAGGGGTTTTATACGGAGATTGAGTTATCATATAATGCTGTTTTATTTGTATAATTAAAAAAGATTTTTTTTTTAATAGAAGTAATAAACACCATCCCTGATCTTTAGCAGTTTATTAGATTAGCTTGAGAGTAGGCAGCTACCCAACTGTTTGTAATGCAAACCAAGAGAGGAACTAGGGAGAGAGGCTGTGTACTTCGTTGGATGAATACAAAACTAAGCCTTAAAAGTGGTGATGAATTGGGGATGCTTTTCAATGGAGGTGTTGCCAACCTTCTTTCATCATGCTTTGACAGTCCCCCTTTCCACTGAGGGGGTGAAGGGGCAATCAATAGGCAGTGTCTAAGAATGACAGTGTTAGCCACGCATCTCCTTTTCAAAGCAGTGGAATGTTTTCAATCAGAAAGAAAAATGAAAACCCCCCCACAACAATTCAACTTTTCTTATTTCATCCAAACCGGGGTGTCTGTCACTTCGCAGTTGCTATGACAACAGCAGCTCTCCTCCTTCTTCATTTGGATCTGTTTCCAAACTGAGAACAATGAATGTAAAAGATCAGAAAATGGGGCAAGCAAGGAGGCAGTCAAGGCATTCGGATTCTTTATCCTGGAGAACAGAACTGACAATTACATTGTTCTTGGCTATTAAAGGTTACTACTACTTAAGTAGTTCTCTGCTTGGGCCCAAGATAAAATCAGATTTATTTTAACTGGAGGGAAATAGCTTTAGGGAGAAAAGGTCCCTGACAGAAAGTTCTGTGAGTCTGCTGTTCCTTTCTTAGGGTGGACTGCAGAGGAGGTGGCACTGGAATTGTGTCACTTGCAGTGGTTGTCACCTTCCCCTGAAAAGTTCTTGATCATGGTACATTCTGTGGGGCTAAGATGTATGAATACTTTTCTTCCCACCTTCTAAGTCCTTCTAGCTGGGCTAATAATCAGATTCACAGGAAAAAAATGGTTAAATATATGCACACGGGGAATTCACATAAGTATGAACATTCCAAACCAGGGGTGGGCAAACTTTTTGACTTGAGGGCCACAATGGGTTCTTAAATTGGACCGGAGAGCCGGAACAAAAGCATGGATGGAGTGTTTGTGTGAACTAATATAAATTCAAAGTAAACATCATTACATAAAAAGGTACGGTCTTTTTTTCTTTTTAATTTTATTCATTTCAAACGGGCCGGATCTGGCCCGCGGGCCGTAGTTTGCCCACGGCTGTTCCAGACACAGAGAGGCAACATTGGGTATATAAGACATTTTTGGACAAAAAAGAAAAGGGAGGGGTGGGGTATTAGATTTCAGAAGTGAGAATGGGTGACTTCCAGGGAGTTGAGGGAGAGTGGAACATGTATGGCAGGAAAATTCTTGCCAGGTGCCTCAAACAACAGGCACAGGGGGTATTTTGCTAACAGGCTTGGAGTCTTCCTGCGAGGGCGAAGATGCTTACGGCCAAGGCGCCCTTCCTAACGCAGGTTTCTCTGCCTGCATCTCTTGGGAGTTTTATTTCTTAACTAGAGGCCCAATGCACGAAATTCGTGCAAGGGGCTTGGCCCTCACAGCAGCTCCCGCTGCCTCTTGTCCCCGACCCCTGCCCACTGGTCATTCCGGAAGGTCGTCCTGGAAGGTCATTCTGCAGTGTGGTCTAATGAACATATTAGCTCTTTATTATATAGGATAAACAACTTTAAATCAATATCCCCCAAAGGGTGGCGACATTTTGGTTCCCTTCAATACCATAACAACAACAAACAACACACACATGGTCCTTTAAGTGTTTTTATATTGAAATATAAAATTCCTCTCTGTTTTATCTTTATTATCTCAATCCTTGCAACAACCCCAAAGAAAGACACCGTCACTACGCCTGATAATAGAGCTGTTGGGCGGAGAGTTTAGCACCTTGCCCCAGGCCACAGAGCTGATGTGTGGCAGAGCTGTGACTTGAACCCAGAAAGTCTGTATCCTTAACCAGTGGTAGCATCTCATGATAGACAATAACTCCCTTGAAATGGTTCCCATTGTGTTTGGGGCCTTGGAAGGAATCCTGTATAAAACCCCCATGGGGCCCTAGCTGGTTTGGCTCAGTGGATAGAGCATCAGCCTGCAGACTGAAGGGTCGAGGGTTCAGTTCCGATCAAGGGCACATGCCCAAGTTGTGGGCTTGACCCCCAGTAGGGGGCATGCAGGAGGCAGCTGATCAATGATTCTCTCTCATCATTGATGTTTCTATGTCTCCCTCCCTCTCCCTTCCTCTCTGAAATCAATAAAAACGTATTTTTTTTTTTTAATAAAGCCTTCATGGATACGAGTTCTCATCTGGTTTCTCCATTCATACAGTCCTTCTTCAACAACTCCTTACTAGTACTGAACGCCTACTATTTAAAGTCCTTAACTAGGCCCCAAGGAGCCAGCAGAGAGCAGGATGGACAAGTTCTCATAGAGCTTATAATCCAAGTAAGGACCCTAAATGTAAACAAATAAATGAATGTGACACTTCCAGGTGCTAAGGAGATACTGAGGGCTGGATTGAGGGGGGGGGGGAGTGAACAGGGGCTGCTTAGGCAGGGTGGCTGGAAGGACTTTTCTGAGGAGGTGACAATTTCAGTGGAGACCTGGATGATGGAAGGAACCAACCTTCTGGGAGAACATTCCAGGCACAGGAGCAGTAGGTGTGAACTTGGGGACAAACTTGAAAGTAGGAGAGTGGGGTTAGATCATATTGGACCAGGGCAGGGCTTGGAGGTTGGTGGTAGCTTCAGATGCATTTGAAGAGTTTGGATTGAGAGGCAGGGTCTCTGCTTGAGGTGAGGGTACCACTGGCATCTAGTGGGTGTAAGGTCTGGGCCTGGGAAAATAGGGTCTTTCCTGATCCCACCAGCTGAGTTGGACAAAACAACCCAGAACTGCCGAGCCACATCCTGCTGGACAATAGCTGCCATCCTGGGACCCACCAGAGCATCCTGTTGTGCTGATGGCCAATAAATAACCACCGGAGACTTCTCAAGATGGCCAGGGTGCAGCTGCACCAACTTCCCGCTCATCAATCACCCACCACAAGCTACCTCAGATAAACCTGATTGGTCCAACAGCAGCATAAAATATCTCTGCCAGGCACAGGCGGGTGTGACTCCCCCGGCCTGCACCTCCAGACCGTGGGACCTCACCCGAGAGCTTCCAATAAACGCGATATTTCGCTCTTACCCTGCTTGTCTTGGTCAATTTATTGGCTTTGGTCAGATTAAATCTCACATCTCAGATTAAACCTTACATTAACCCTAACAGTGGGTAGAGACCAGGGATGATGCCAAACATCTGACAACGCCCAGGGAAAGACCCCATCGAAATAATTATCCAGCCTAAATGCCCACAGCACCAAGGCTGAAAGACCCTGATCTTCAGACACAAGACTGGCTTTGTGGGCCAAGGAGAAGAGATGGGATTTTATTCTGAGTGAAAGAGAACCCATGAGATGCTTGGAGGCAGTGGAGTGTTTGGAGGGATTTATATTTCCGAAGTCAACTATGACTGTGAACGGGAAGTACGCTGGAAGGGATCCAGAGTAGAATCAGAGAGAATAATGAGTTGTTTTCGTTTTAATTTTCCTTAGTGGTACCATAGGCATTCCCGGTGAAAAGAGATGGTGCCTTGGTTTAGAGGCATGATGGTGAAGATGGGGAGAAATGGGAGGATTCGGGAGGCAGAGGTGGCCAGGCTTGCTGATGGCCTGGACGTGGGGCCTGGATGAAGAGAGGCATCAGGGAGACCCTCAGGCTGTGGCTGGAGCACCTGGCAGGTGGATGCTGAGCTGTCTATTTACATGGGAGGAAGGAGTTGGGGAAATGGAGAGGAACCAAGGGTTTTCTCCTGATGCGTTAGATTTACTAGTGATTCAGGGGCGATGAATAGGCTGTTGGAAATCACAGCCACATGAGTGCCTGCCCCTCCCTGGGCCTTTGTTTCCCCCTTAGGAAATGAGCATGGCACTAAAGTTCTATGGTCCTAGAGCAGCTGTGGGCAAACTACGGCCTGCGGGCCGGATCCGCCCATTTGAAATGAATAAAACTAAAAAATAAAAAAAGTACCCTATTATGTAATGATGTTTACTTTGAATTTATATTAGTTCACACAAATACTCCATCTATGCTTTTGTTCCGGCCCTCCGGTCCAGTTAAAAAACCCATTGTGGCCCTCGAGTCAAAAAGTTTGCCCACCCCTGTCCTAGAGCTACGCAGCCTGGAGATGGGCTGCATTCCATGGACTTGGCAGTGTCGCCTGATTCCAGCCCCCGCCTCTGACTTCTCCCCTCTGAGCACCGCTGGGGAAGTAGACACGAGAGGAGGAAACGGGGCCTGTTGTGTGGAAGCCAAACGATGCTGCATAAGGACTGACTGCGCAAGAGCCTGGGAGCACTCCAAGAAGGAGGTGTGGGCTCGCCCGGAGGGGTTAACAGGAATAAAGTCCCGCCTTGCGTTCACAGGGGCTGTTTGACCTCCTGGGAGAGTGACCTTGGAAGATTGTAACCCGATTCTCACCAGCTTCTTCCCCAGAGGCTCTGCTCTTAGTCTTCTTCCCAGCCCTGGTCCCGCATCCCATCCCCGCCAAGGCTTGGAAAGACCTGCCGCAGGGACAACACCGTGTTGTAAATTCACCGCTGTCTCCTTGGTATCTCTCCACAGGCTGAAAACTGAAGGGCTCATTGTTTTGAGGTAACCTGGGGCCAAATGTGCTCATTGTTTTGAGGTAACCTGGGGCCAAATGTGCGGAAACACTTATTTGAGAAAATGAGATGGGTGAGAGGGAGAGAGGAAGACTGAGAATAAAGTGTCTCTTTATTTTCTTGAGGGTGGAGTGGGCCCGGTGGTAGCAGAGACCATGCACACCCTCCGTGGTGAGAGGCGTTCCCAGCTGAGATGGCGTGACGCCCAGGGAAACAATCTGGCCGTGTCAGTGGTAATGAAATGGAGGATGGCAAGTCTCCCAGAGGCCACTGCTTGTTGCAGAAGCAGAGCACAACCTTCACTCGCAGCTACTCACCTGCGGAAAGGGAAAAGGAGCCCCATTTTGCTGAGGGTCCTGAAGCTGGGGAGACATTCCGCCCAGGGCCCTGTCCCCAAGACACCCCTGAAAGGATTCTATTGAACAGAATGCTAAGCCAAGAAAGAGAATCTTGGCATATGTTTTTAGGGAAGAGGGAGAGAGAGAGAGAGAGAAAAGAAAGGAAGGAGAGATTAAGATGGACAAATACTTGTCCAAGGGCTTGCCACGTGCCAAGCTCAATGATGTGGGTGCTGTGGTGAAACAAGGGTCTTGGGCAACCTTTGGGTTTCTGGGCCGGACAGGTTCTGTCTCAGCTACTCAGCGCCGCCACCTTAGCATGGAAGCAGCCACGGACAAATGTACCTGGATGAGTGTGGCTGTGTCCCCATAAAGCTTGCTTTACAAAATCAGACAGCGGCTGGATTGCCTGTGACTTATAGTTTGCCAATCCGTGGTTCAGAGCAAAGTTCTTATACCCACTGTTACAGCGTCATGCGGGAGCCTCATAATACAGTCGGCCCCTGTTACCTGCGGGAGGGTACCTGCCAAGGCCCCAGTGGAGGCCTGAAGCCTCCTATGGCACCAAACCCTATATCTGAAGCTGGACAACTAATGGGTCAGGGCTGCCTGTCCCTACTTGAGCCAGTTAAGCAGAGACAGCATTGAATTATATGAGTGTTTACTCCAATAATGTTGACGGGATGCGAGAGCAGTGGGTCATTCATGAAAATCTGCTGGCCCCTCCTACTAGCCGGCTGATTAGATAGGCATACGAAAGAGAGGCTGCATGGGAAGGGGAAGGGGAGCAGGATAACGGCTGCAGGGTCCGTGGTCCGTGTGTCTCCTTCCAGTATTTTGAAGTCCGATAACAAGGTAGTTAATTTTCAATGGTGTTAAAACCCAGTTCCGTCAGTTCCTGGGACTGGAGAATGGTCAGCATTCCTGAGGCAAATTTCCAAAGGGGGTTAGGGTCCAGGCACAGCAACCAGATCAAAGTGTCTCCTGTCCTCTGTCTGTTCCCAAAATGTATTTTCTTTTGCCCGGCTGGTGTGGCTCAGTGGTTGAGCATTGACCTATGAACCAAAAGGCCACTGGTTCGATTCCCAGTCAGGGCACATGCCCGGGTTGCAGGCTTGATCCCCAGTGTGGGGGAAGGGGGTTCCAGGAGGCAGTCAATCGATGTTTTTCTTTCATCAATGTAGCTATCTCTCTATCCCTCTCCCTTCCTCTCTCTCTAAAAAAATCAATAAAAATATATTTAAAAACTATTAAAATAAAAATCCTTCAAAATGTATTTTCTTTTCTGAGCAATGGACCCATCAGGGCTCCAAGGTGTCTCTTATCTTTTCACAGCCCTGTTTTCTACTTGCAGTACATTCTCCAGTTTCCCAGGGCTCAGAAGAAAGCCGCTCACCTATAGTTGGTAAGGTGAGTCATCATTAAACAACTGGGGCTCTATTCTTCTTATGTGTCCTTGGCCCTATCATTCTACTATGCTATTTCCTGTATATACACACCTATGATAAAGTCTAATTTATAAATTATGCACAGTGGGAGATTAATAATAACTAATAATGAAATAAAATGATATTGTAATATACTGTAATAAAGTTGTGTGAATGTGGTTTCTCTGTCCTTCAAAATATCTTCCTGTACTGTACTCACCCTTCTTGGGATAAAGTGAGGTTACACAGGGCCTGTGTGATGAGATAAAGTAAGGGGACACAGTGCCTGTGCGATGCATGAAGTGAGGGACACAGTGTCTGAGTAGTGACATGAAGTGAGGGGACACAGTGCCTGTGTGATGACATGAAGTGAGGGACACAGGGCCTGTGTGATGACATGAAGTGAGGGGACACAGGGCCTGTGTGATGACATGAAGTGAGGGGACACAGTGCCTGTGTGATGAGATGAAGTGAGGGGACACAGGGCCTGTGTGATGCATGAAGTGAGGGACACAGGGCCTGTGTGATGCATGAAGTGAGGGACACAGGGCCTGTGTGATGCATGAAGTGAGGGGACACAGGGCCTGTGTGATGAGATGAAGTGAGGGGACACAGGGCCTGTGTGATGAGATGAAGTGAGGGGACACAGTGCCTGTGTGGTGACATGAAGTGAGGGGACACAGGGCCTGTGTGATGACATGAAGTGAGGGGACACAGGGCCTGTGTGATGACATGAAGTGAGGTGACACAGGGCCTGTGTGATGACATGAAGTGAGGGGACACAGTGCCTGTGTGATGACATGAAGTGAGGGGACACAGTGCCTGTGTGGTGACATGAAGTGAGGGGACACAGTGCCCATGTGATGAGATGAAGTGAGGGGACACAGTGCCTGTGTGATGACATGAAGTGAGGGGACACAGTGCCTGTGTGGTGACATGAAGTGAGGGGACACAGTGCCCATGTGATGAGATGAAGTGAGGGGACACAGTGCCTGTGTGATGACATGAAGTGAGGGGACACAGGGCCTGTGTGATGAGATGAAGTGAGGGGACACAGTGCCTGTGTGATGACATGAAGTGAGGGGACACAGTGCCCATGTGATGAGATGAAGTGAGGGGACACAGTGCCTGTGTGATGACATGAAGTGAGGGGACACAGTGCCTGTGTGATGAGATGAAGTGAGGGGACACAGTGCCTGTGTGATGACATGAAGTGAGGGGACACAGTGCCTGTGTGATGACATGAAGTGAGGGGACACAGTGCCTGTGTGATGACATGAAGTGAGGGGACACAGTGCCCATGTGATGAGATGAAGTGAGGGGACACAGTGCCCATGTGATGAGATGAAGTGAGGGGACACAGTGCCTGTGTGATGACATGAAGTGAGGGGACACAGGGCCTGTGTGATGACATGAAGTGAGGGGACACAGGGCCTGTGTGATGACATGAAGTGAGGGGACACAGGGCCTGTGTGATGAGATGAAGTGAGAAAGAGGGTGGCCTGGAATGAGTGGGGAATTGTGATGTGAGGATAGAGAATCAAATCTGGGCATCATTTTTTTATTCCTCTCTCTTCCTCACTATCCATACCCAACAAATGACTAGATCTTCTATTCCCTTCTATTTCCACTGCCATCACCCTAGACCAATTCACCATTTTCTCTCACCTTTACCACATGAAAACTAACCAGCATCCCCTTGTGACTTTCTTTAAACCATTCTCCGTATTGTAGCCAGAGCAGCCTATTAAGAATTATGACTCTTGCTTGGCCAGTGTGGCTCAGTGGTGGAGCACTGACCCATGAACCAAGAGGTCCCTGATTGGACTCCTGGTTCGGGCACATGCCCGGTAGGGGGCATGTAAGAAGCAGCCAACGGATGTCTCTCTCTCTCATTGATGTCTCCATTTCTCTATCCCTTTCCCTTCCTCTCTTTCTACAATCAATAAAAATATATTAAAAAGTATGACTCTTATCACTGCTAAAGGCTTTAATGGCTTTTTAGTAGTCTTAGGATAAGCAAATGTAGGGAATTGTAAGCTCAAAATATTTACTTTCCCTCCCTAGCAGAGGATTCTACTTCCTGGCCTTTCTGATGTTGGGCTTAATCATGTGACTTGCAGGGACCCCTCCTCCCATCCCCCCCCATGCAGGAGGATTATATTTTCCTATTTTGTTGAACACAAAAGCTAACGGAATGTGGGCCAAAGTGATGTGTGTTATTTCTAAGCAGAAGTACTGAGATATATGGCTCCTCATTTCTCTCTTTTCCCTCCCGTATAAGATTGGCATTGGCCCAGATGAAGGCTGATCCATCAGGCATGAAGACAACGTGGAGACAAGACCCATGACGGACATATAACATGAGTGTAAAATAGAATGCTGCTGTAGGCCATTGACTTTTATTACTACAGAAAAACTTAATATAGTCCTCAAGGCTCTGAATGATTTAATGATTTGGCCCAATTTCTCCAGCCTTATCTAGCCAATATTTCCCCTTTACCTGACTAACTCCTATTTTTAATTCCAGATCCCAGCTTAAATGTCACTTCCCCAGAAAAGTCTTTTCTAACTCCCTCGCTTCCCCTCCAACACTGGACTAATTTAGATCGCCTATTATTCTACCTAACATCTTTTTCATTTCCTTCCTTCCTATCGCTCAAACACAGTCTGTAATATTTCTTGAGCACGATTATCTGCTTACTGCAGGGTAATGTAAGTCCAGAGAGGGCAGACATTATGTCTATGTTATTCATCATTATGTTTCAGTGCCTGGTACACAATAAGCACTCAATTAATATGTTTTTAATCAAATGGGCAAATCTGAGTCCAGATAACAGGTGAGCCCAGAATTCAAGGAGAGTCTGGTACATGAAATGTGAAGAGACGGGTAGAAGCAACAAATGGATGCAGTGCAAATAGAAACCTGTGAGGAGAAAGGGTTGTTGCAAGGAGAGATTACTAAAGACAAAAGTTCACAGAGGAGGGGCCTCTTAGAAGATGCCAGGTAGGGAGAGAGCTGTCAGGGCAAAGAGCAGGCCATGCGCTGAGCTGCCATCCTGTCTCCTCTGCTCATTTTGGGATTTCTCATTTCATCAACTTGTTGAACATCTCCTAGAATCTAGGACCTAGATGTTGGGTATTATGAGAGATGCAATTAATAAATAAGTGAATTCTTAGTTTCATTAGCTTCCCAAGTAGGGAAGACAGACATAAATGAAATAATTATGAGTGAGAGATGAATTCTTCAAGAGAGAAGTTCAGAGGCCATGGGAAATTCCACAGAGAAACACCCTGTGCTTGCCTTTCCCGTCTCTGCTATGCTTTCTGTTTGCAATGACCTTCTGCCTGATCATTGCTTGCCCAAATTTTACCCATATTTCACGGCTACAACTCAGAAGTTACTTTATTTAAAAGGACAGGAAATAAATAAACCTGCCGATGGTCATGAGATGCCATGGTCCAGGGCTACTCAAGACAATGGTATTTCTGTTGAGGTCCTCTTCACCCTGACGTGAACGGAGCATTGCAGGTGTTTGCAGTGGGACGCTCTCCGTATGCACTGGCACAGAGGGAGAGCTAAGAGTGTGGGGCACTGACAGCGTCAGCCACGCTTCCTCGCTGCCTCAGATTAAACCCCATGGCCAGCCTCCCTTCTCCCCTGACTGGTTCTGATGGAACTATATGCCTTTAGTAGTTCTGCCTTATCTTGTGCATTCATGTCTTTCTCTTCCTTTCCTGTAAGCTGCTGGAAGCAGGAACCATGTCTAATTTATCTTTTTATCCTTTTCATGGCTTAGCAGAGGTCCTGTCGCAGAGAATCTATTTTCTCAATAACTGTTTGCAGAATTGAATTGAGGAGGACACCATTGCTCCCCAGGGCACGGTTAAATCAGGTCTGCTTTTCTAAACACCACCAGAAGGCACAGTCATAACATTGGCATTGATTTAGAGAACCTATTTCCAGAATTTTATCTATTAAAATTAAAATTTTTTTTTTTTATCAAGATATGCATGGTAACACGTTCTATAATACAGAAGCACTATCGACAAAAAGCAACAAACTTTCACCTCCCCTGTATCTTCTCTCCAGGGGCAGCTTCCTTTAAACTGTTTCTCTTCATTGCCACCAAAATTCTAGATTCTATACATCCAGCTCTATTTTTTGTTTGTTTGTCTACTGCAGGCAATTTTTATTTTTTCTTTTCTATGAAAGATGAGAGTTTGGGTACATGAACATAATCCCTCTATCCTTCTCCCAGTGGCTGGTACATTTGTTTTTAGTTCTTGAAAAATTACTTTTGTAACTTTATATAATATGGTTTAAGGGCTATTTCTATCCTACCATTTATTTTATCAATGTTATTTCCCTACATCCTTTGTGTGATTAGGACATTAGTGTTTCCTTTTGTTTCTCCTTCTGCCTCAACTTGACCTTCTCTCTCCCCTTTTCTGGCGCCCACCCTTGTATCTCACATTGCCAAGATGGTTAACAGCTACATTCTGTTCTTCAAAGACGGTTAAGTTGTTCCTTGCCAATAGGTTGACACTGAAAGTTGAATACACATCAGCGCTCTTGCTATTACAATGATGTAATTATCACCCACGCCTGGACCAAGGGTTGTGCTAGGATTACGTTTTCTTTTTCACAGGCTTAAAGTCACAGCCCTTGGCTCACTCAAATAAGAAGGTCAAAAGCATTAGGTGAAAAGATTTTTATAGTTTTACATCAGTTGCTTATAATCATGCCACATTTAATTACTTTCATATTTTAGACCACGATTTCCTTGTAATTTTTAAGCCTGGAGTTTCTAGTTGCTCTTTTACTTGTTGCCAGAAACATTATGTTCCTTTATTGTCTTGAATTTCCCCTCTCTCGCTAAGCCATTACAGAGTGCATTTCTGGGGTGCGTCTTCTCTGCCAAGCCGTTGGAAGGAGCAGGGCGTGGGAGGTACTCTGGCTGCCATGTTGAACCGTAAGCTCTTCCCCACTTCTGAAATTTATTTAAACATGTATAATTTTGTGAACTGTGATTATGAGCCAGAATTCCTCCAGGCTCAGAATGATTCCCATGCCAGGCAGACAACCTTTCTGTCTCTTATTGGACTTTCTCACATTTTCAATTTTGCTATTCTTTGTGTCTTCATTTTCTTATCAATAAAATGGGACAAAACATTCAAACTGTGTCACAGTAAAAATGATTAGGAAGTATAATTTTTGGCTTTTTTTTGGGGGGGGGAATCTACATACAAAAGCTGTATGCAAATTATATACATGAATGATATAAGTTTATTAAGCTTATAAGACAATACAAATAACTTGGGAGAAATCTTATTATGAATAAGATGGGGATATTGTAAAGTACATATCATTTTTATTACTGTGGGGCTGGCCATTTATTCAGGATCCTCTGTGATGTCCCTTGAATTAGAGCACAGTCTGATATCAGCATCAGGACCAAGACTTCCAGTTTTTCAGGTGGTGGCTGAAGCCTCAGGTAAGCTTGGATGAGATGCTGAACCACACACCTGTCCTCTGGAAGGTGCAAACTCTCTCTCCCACCTGTCCGGTCTTGTGAAAAGTCCCTCTGCACGCTTCGCAAACAGAGAAGAAAAACTCCTGGACTGTTGCAGGCTGTCTTCATCTCAAAAGGAGCGGAAATCTCATTGAATCTATGGGATCTTGTCCTCTACTCTGAAGCCAGCCCTGCACCTTTGGGTTACTCAGAAATTCACGTGGTTCGGAAGTGACTCCCCACCATCCCTTTTAGTCTCAGCTTAAGGGTCATTTCTTTAAGGGAGCTCCCTCCTGACTCGTAGACTATGACATGAGCTATAAAGACAACCATGGGACTGAGATGAAGAATAACTGGGGAATGGGTGGTGGCCAAAGGCAGTGACTCTGAAGAAGTCACTGAACCTGAAACCTAAAGAATGAGGGGATGTGAGTCACGTGACAATTGGGGCGAGTACATTCTGGGGAGAAGGAGCAAACTGCATGAAGGGCCAGTGTCGGAAAGGGCCCAGGAAACTGAAGCAGGCCAGGCTGGGAGAGGATGGTGCTAGAAAGATGAGGCTGAAGGTAGGGAGTCAGAAGGCAAGTGAAGCTTTTTATCAGGCAGAGACCTGATAGGATTTACATTTTAAGAAGATCTTTCCTTGCCCTGGCCGGTTTGGCTCAGTGGGTAGAACGCTGGCCTGTGGACCAAAGGGTCCTGTGTTTGATTCCGGTCAAGGACACATCCCTCGGCTGCAGGCTCCTCCCCAGCCCTGGTTGGGGAGCATGCAGGAGGCAACCAATTGATGTGTTTCTCTCACATTGATGTTTCTCTCTATCTTTCCCTCTCTCCCACTTACCCTAAAAATCAATGGAAAAATATCGAGTGAGGATTAACAACAACAAAAAGAAGATCCTTCCTCCTGCTTTGAGGAGCATGGGTGCTAGGGCAAAGCTGCCCCAATGGTACGCCCTGGGGGCTTTCAGTGGGTGCCATTTATATAGGCTGCAATGTGGATGGTACTGCCTGGGGATGGCCCTGGCAGTAGCCCTTATGAAAAGGCAGGACTGGTGTCCCACCCTGGTGACTCCCTGAGACACCACCTCACCAACTCTCATACTGCCTGTGGCTCTTTCAGTGACTGAGCATTACAGGCAGCCAGAAGGTGGCTGCGGGCCTTGGGGGCCCAGTGCCTTTTGCTGAGGCATCTCCGGCCTGGTACTGGTGGTGGCCAACCTCAGTTTGCAGTGTGGCTTCTCCCACTTGCCTCCAGGTTCCGCACAGGCAGCTACCAACCAATTGCTTTATAGCTCCTACCAGGTAGCCCTGGGTGGGCCACAGGCAGTGGCCCCTGACTAGAAGCCCCAGAGCCAACACACCTGGTGGCCACCTTTAGACCGTAACAAAGCACAATGAGCTCCACACGGAGCACATCCAAAGGGTGGTCTTGGTAGGCACCAGTGCCCACTAGGGTGGGCTCAGTGAATCCCACTCAGTGAATCCCTCACAGCAGCTCATATACTGTGGTTGTGGTCAATTCTCACAGCCAGTCAGCCTGAGGGTCAAACCCACCCTCTGGCATGCCAACAGCAATCAGATCTCAACTACCACAGGAGGGGACACACAATCCACCAAAGGGACACTCCTGCAGCACCAGGCTCAGGTGAACAGGGTGCCTATGCCATTGGGCCCCATAGGACACCCACTATATAAGGACACCCTGCCAAGACTAGGAGACATAACAGGCCTACCTAATATATAAAAGCAAACATAGATAGGCAGCCAAAACGAGGAGACAAAAGCAATATGTCTAAGTGAAAGAACAGGGGAATCTCCAGAAAAAGAATGAAATGAATGGAGGCAAGTAAGTGCTAGACACAGAGTTCAAAACAATGGTTATAAGGTCGCTTAGTGAGAACTTCAACAGTAACTGACATAAACAAAATACTAAAAGGAATCAGCAGATTAGATGAAGCAGAGGATCAAACAGGCAATTTTGAAGACAAGGTAGAAAATACTCAATCAGAGCAGAAAAAACAATTTAAAAAAGTAAGGATAGTTTGAGGATAATGTTGTAGAACAACATTAAGAGCTAACAACATTTGTATCATAGGCATACTAGAAGGAAAAGAGGGAGAGCAAAAAATTGAGAACCTATTTGAAGAAATAATGACTAAAATCTTTTCTAACCTGGGAAAGGAAATAAATGTAAAAGTCCAAGAAGCTCACAAAGAACCAAACAAGATGAACCCAAACGGGTCAACACCAAAACACATCATAATTAAAAGGCCAAAGGTAAAAGACAAAGAGAGAATCTTAAAAGCAGCAAGAGAAAAGTAGTTAGTTACCTACAAGGGAGCTCCCACAAAGCTGTCAGCTGATTTAACAATAGAAACATTTCAGGCCAGAAGGCATTGGCACAAAATATTTAAAGCAATGAAAAGCAAGGACCTACAACCCAAACTACTCTATCCAGAAAAACTATCATTTAAACTTGAAGGCGAGCCTGGATGGAGTGACTCAGTTGCTTGAGCATCATCCCATGCACCAAAATGTTACTGGTTCGATTAGATTCCTGGTCAGGGCCACACCTGGGTTGTGGGTTCGACCTCCAGCCAGGGAGCATACAGAAAGCAACCGATTGATGTTTCTCTCTCACATAGATGTTTCTCTCTCTCTTCCTCTCTCTCTCCCTTTTCCTTCCTCTCTCTAAATATGTCCTTGGGTGAGGATAAAACAAACAAACAAATAAACAAATAAATAAGATATAACTGAAGAAGAGAAAAAGCTAAAGGAATTTATTACCAACAAACCAATATTACAAGAAATGCTAAAGGGATTGCTTCAAAAAGAAGGGAAAACAGAACATACATATAAATAATAAAATAATAACTTCATACCTATAAATAATCACTTTAAATTTAAATATATTAAATGTTTCAATCAAAAGATAAAGGGAAATTGAGTGAATAAGAAAACAAGACCCATCTATATGCTGTCTACAACAGACCCACTTCTGGTCAAAAGGCACACAGGACTGAAAATAAGCCCAGCCGGGGTGGCTCAGTGGTTAATCATCAACCTATGAACCAGGGGGTCACAGTTTGATCACTGGTTGGGGTTCATGTCTGGGTTGTGGGCTCGATCCCCAGTGTGGGGTATGCAGGAGGCAGCCGATCAATGATTCTCTTTCATCATTGATGTTTCTATTTCTCTCTCCCTCTCCCTTCCTCTCTGAAATAAATAAAATATATTAAAAAAAACCTGAAAGTAAAAGCATGGAGAGATATTTAATGAAAATGGAATGAAAAAAGTTAGAAGCTAGGGGTAGCAATATTTATATATCAGACAATAGACTATAAAACAAAGGTTATAATAAGAGACAACGGACATATTATAATGATAAAGGGATCAATCCAACAAGAGGATATAACCCTTATAAACATTTATTCACTCAACATAAGATCATCTAAATATATAAAACAAATATTGATGGATCTCAGGGGAGAGATTGAGTAAAACAGTCAAAGTAGGGGACTTATAACAAACCCCTTGACTTCACTGGATAGATCTTCAAGATAGAAATAAACAAGGAAACAGTGGTCTTAAATGACACACTAGACCTGATGGATTTTATTGATATTTTTAGAGCATTTCACTCCAAAGCAGCAAAATATACATTCTTTCCAAGTGCATACAGGACATTTTCCAGGATAGACCACCTGTTAGGCCAAAGAATGTCTTAATAACTTTAAAAAATTAAAATTATATCAAACATCTTTTCTTGACAACTGTAGTATGAAACTAGAAATCAAGTACAAGAAAAAACCTGAAAACACATATACAAAGGCTAAATAACATATTACTAAACAATGAGTAGGTTAATAATAAGAATGAAGAAGAAATCAAAAGATGCCTTGAGACAAATGAAAATGAAAACACAACAACCCCAAATTTATGGGATACAGTGAAAGCAGTACTAAGAGGAAAATTCATAGCAATACAGGCTTACCTCAAGATACAAGAAAATCTCATAAATTAATCTAACCTTACACCTAAAGGAACTAGAAAAAGAACAACAAAGAAAACCCAAAGTGAGTAGAAGGAAAGAAATAATGAAGATCAGAGCAAAAATAAACAAAATAGAGTCTAAAGAAAGGTACAAACGATCAATAAAATAAAAAGCTGGTTCTTTGAAAAGATAAACATAATTGACAAGCCTTTAACCAGATTCATCAAGAAAAAAAGGGAGAGGACCCAAATAAATAAAATCAGAAGTGAAAACCAACACCACAAATTACAAAGGATTGTAAGAAAATACTGCAAACAATTATATGCCAACTCACTAGACAATCTGGAAGAAATGGACACATTTCTAGAAACATACAATTATTCAAGACTGAATCAAGAAGAGACAGGAAATCTGAACAGATCAATTACAACCAACAGAATCAAACCTGTAATCCAAAAACTCCCAACAAAGAAAAGTCCTGGACCTGATGGCTTCACAGGTGATTTTAACCAAACATTCAAAGAAGAATTAATACCTATTTCTCCTCACACGATTCCAACAATTTCTAGAGAAGGGAAGGCTCCCATATTTATTTTACAAAGTCACAATTACCCCGATTCCAAAACCACACAAAGATTACAGAAAGGAGAATTACAGGCAAATATCCCTGATGAACATAGATGCAAAAATTCTCAACAAAATATTGGCAAACCAAATTCACCAGTACATTGAAAAGATCATACACTGTGATGTAGTGGGTTTTTTCCTCAGATGCAAGGTTGGTTCAATATGTACAAATCAATTAACATAGTACACATAAACAAAATGTAGGATAAAAATCATAGGTCTTATAAATAGATGCAGAAAAAGCATTTAGCAAAATCCAGCACTCATTAATGATAACAGCTCTCAGCAAAGTGAGAATAGAGGGAACATACCTCAACACAATAAAGGCCAAATATGACAAACTCACAGTGAACATCATGCTCAATGGGCAAATGTTAAAAGTGTTTTCTTTAAGTTCAGGAACAAGACAGGGATATCCACTTTCAACACAGTAGTATTGGAAATCCTAGCCACAGTAATCAGACAAGAAGAAGAAATAAAAGGCACCCAAATTGGAAAGAAAGAATCAAAATTGTCATTATTTGCGGATGACATGGTACTGTATATAGAAAATTCTAGATTCCACCAAAATCTATTAGAACTGATAAATAAATTCAGTAAATTAGCAGGATAAAAAATAAATATTCAGAAATCAGTTGCATTTTTATACACCAATAACACACTATCAGAAAGAAAAATCAAAAAAAGAAAGAAAAATTAAGAAAACAATTCCATTTACTATTGCCTCAAAACATACCTAGGAATAGATTTAACTAAGTAGGTAATAGGCCTGTATACAGAAAATGATAAGACACTGAAGAACGAGATTGAAGAAGATACAAATAAATGGAAGCATATACTGTGCTCATGCATAGGAACAATTAACATCATTAAAATGTCCATAATACCCAAAGCAATCTATAGATTAAATGTAATCCCTATCAAAATACCAATGTCTTTTTCACAGAACTAGAGGAAATAACCCAAAAATTTACTGGTATATGGAACCACAAAAGACTCCAAATAGCCACTGCAATTTTGAGAAAGAACAAAGTTAGAGGTATTATGCAACCTATTATGAAAGTATACTACAAGGCTAGAGTAATCAAAACAACATGATACTGGTATAAAAGCAGGCACATAGAAAAATGGAACAGAATAGAGAGTCCAGAAATAAACACACACCTTTATGGTCAATTAATATATGACAATGGAGGCAATGATATACAATGGGGTAAAGACCGTCCATTTAATAAGTGGTGTTGGAAAAACTGAACAAATACATGCAAAAAGTGAAACTAGGCCATCTTCTTATAGCGTATGGGATGGGGCAAAATTAGTTTTACAGTTGTTCATACAGAAAATAATACAATCTCTCTCTCTCTATATAAAAGCTTATGCGACCAAATGACAGAATGACTGAACAACTGGTCAACTGGTCACTATGATGTGCACTGACCACCAGGGGACAGATGCTCAACACACAGGACCAGGCTCCCTCATGTCTGGATCAGGCTTGTGGGGATTGGGTTGAAACTGGCTATCTGACATCCCCTGAGGGGTCCTGGATTGCAAGAGGGCACAGGACAGGCCAAGGGACCCCACCGGTGCACAAATCCATGCACCGGGCCTCCAGTAATTAATAAATAGTAATGCAAGAATAAACTGTTTTGTGTATAACAGCTGTAAACCTACTTTTGCCACACCCTGTATACAAGAATACATGCAAAATTGACTAAAGACTTAAATGTAAGACTCAAAACCATAAAAATTTTAGAAAAAAACATAGCACTCAACTGTTTGACATTGTGCTTAGTAATATTTTTTTCTGATATATCTCCTTAGTCAAGGGAAATAAAAGAGAAAGTAAACAAATAGGACTACACCAAACTACAAAGTTTTTACACAGCAAAGGAACCATCAACACAATGAAAACAAAACCTACTAAGTATGAGAAGATATTCACCAATGAGATACATCCTATAAGAGGTAAATATCCAAAATTTATAAAGAACTCAGACAACTCAACACCAAAAAACAAACAGTTCTATTAAAAAGTTGCAGAGGACCTGAATAGACACTTCTCCAAAGAGGATATACAGATGGCTACTAGACTATAAAAAGATGCTCAGTGCCATTAATCACCAGAGAAATGCAAAGTAAAACCACAATAAGATATCACCTCACACTGTCAGAATGCCTATCATCAGTAAATAAACAAACAACAAGTGTTGGTGAGGATGTGGAGAAAAGGGAGCCCTCGTGCACTGTTTGTGAGATTGCAAATTGGTGCGGCTACTGTGGAAAACAGTATGGAGGTTCCCCCAAAAATTAAAAATTGAGCTACCATGTAACTCAGCAATTCTACTTTTGGGTATTATCCAAAGAAACCCAACACACTAATTCAAAGGAATATATATATATCTCCCTATGTTCATTCCAGTATTATTTATAGTAGTCAAGATATGGAAGCAATAAAAATGCCCATCAATGCACAACTGGATAAAGAAGACGTAGTACACAAAAACAACAAGAGAGCCCTCTGCATGGGAGAACGTATTTGCCAATGTTATACCCGATAAGGGTTTAATCTCCAACATTTATAGGGAACTCATACAACTTAACAAAAGGAAGATAAATAATCCAATCAAAAGTGGGCAAAGGACCTAAATAGACACTTTTCGAAAGAGGACATACAGAAGGCCAAGAGACATATGAAAAATTGCTCAAAGTCACTAATCATCTGAGAGATGCAAATCAAAACATTAATGAGGTCCCATCTCACATCTGCTAGAATGGCTATCATCAAAAAATCAACAAACGACAAGTGCTGGTGAGGATGTGGAGAAAAAAGGAACCCTCGTGCACTGCTGGTGGGAATGCAGACTGATGCAGCCACTGTAGAAAACAGTATGGAGTTTTCTCAAAAAATTAAAAACAGAACTCCCATTTGACCCAGTAATCCCACTTCTAGGAATATATCCCAAGAAACCAGAAACATCAATCAGAAAGGATATATGCACCCCTATGTTCACAGCAGCACAATTTACAATAGCTAAGATTTGGAAACCACCTAAGTGCCCATCAGTAGATGAATGGATTAAAATGCTGTGGTACATCTATACAATGGAATACTATGCTGCTGTAAAACAGAAGGGAATCTCAGCATTTGCAACAGCATGGGTGGACCTAGAGAGAATTATGCTAAGTGAAATAAATCAGTCAGAGGAAGATAAATATCATTGATTTCACTCATTTGTGGAATATAATGAACATTATAAACTGATAAACAAAAATAGAAAGAGAGACAAAGAAGCATCGAACAGACTGTCAAACTTCAGTGGGAAGGCAGGGGAGGGGTGAAGATTGTGTAAGAGATCAACCAAAGGACTTGTATGCATGCATGTAAGCATAACCAATGGACACAGACACTAGGGGGTTGAGGGCATGTGCCAGGGTTTGGGGGGTGGCTGGGGGGAGGTCAATGGGGGAAGAAGGAGACATATATAATACTATATGTAATACTTTAAACAATAAAATAAAACTTAAAAAGAACCCCAAAACCCTAAGTCTTATAATTTGGGATAGCATCAATGGGTCTAGAGCAGGGGTGGGCAAACTTTTTGACTCGAAGGCTACAATGGGTTCTAAAACTGGACCGGAGGGCCAGAACAAAAGCATGGATGGAGTGTTTGTGTGAACTAATACAAATTCAAAGTAAACATCATTACATAAAAGGGTACAGTCTTTTTTTCCAATAGTTTTATTCATTTCAAACGGGCTGGATCTGGCCCGCAGGCCGTAGTTTGCCCAAGGCTGGGATAGGGGTTAGGGGTTTGGGTGAAAAAGGTAAAGAGATTAAGAAGTTACAAAGTAGTAATGGGTATGTAAAATACAGCATAGGGAATATGGTCAATAATATTGTAATAAGTATGTATGATGCCAGGTGGGTACTAGACTTACAGGGGAATTACTTCATAAATTTTATAAATGTCTAACCACTATGCTGTACACCTGAAAGTAATCCTATATAATAAAAGCCTAATATGCTAAGTATCCAGTCATTCATTCAACCAATCAAAGCGTAATATGCTAATGATATACTAAGGTCACTCAACTGCTTGCTATGATGTGCACTGGCCACCAGGGGGCAGATGCTCCGACAGGTAAGTGAGCTTGCTGCTGGGGTCCGGCCGATCAGGACTGAGGGAGATGGGCCGGACACGCCCTGGAGCCCTCCCACGTCCCTCCCAGCCCCGATCGTGCACGAGTGGGGTCCCTCAGCTTTCTCTGGATCCTCTTGCAATCTGGGCTGAGGGACCCCCCCCACCAGAGTGCATGATTTTCGTGCACCAGGCCTCTAGTATAAAATAATATTGAAGGTCAATTGCAATTCGAAAATTGAAAGGCAAGAGTGGAAAGACAGATGACTTCAGACCGAGTGCCACCCAGGCTGCACATCATATCCCAGCTGCATCTCCAGCCCAAGGCTATTTAAAATCAGCATCTTCAGGAGTGGAGGGCAGGGGTCTCTTGGTAACCAGCGCTGAGACCCAGTGCCTTGGCAGGTGGTCACAGCAGCCCAGGTAAGAGATGAGGCCGTCTGGGATAGGAGAGTGACCTTGAAGAGAGGAATTTGACAAGCATATTTTGAGGTAAAATAGACAGGCTTGGCTGGGTGTGGGGAGGGAGTGAATGGGAAGAATCGAGGATGACCCCACGTTTCCGGCTTGGGCAATGGCTAGCAATGGCTCTCACAGTCCCCCAAAAGGCTAGTAGAGCACAGGTTGCTGAATCCCACCCCTAGAGTGTCCCATTCAGTCTGTCTGGGTGGGGCTTGAGAATTTGCATTTTTAATAAGCTCCCAGATGATATTGTCTGTCCAGGGACCACATTTTAGCCTGACAGGAGAGCTTTTCAAACTCTCAATCAGGCCAAATACCAATAAATGTTCCCGAACCTTCCTGTTAGCATTAAATTGACATTTCATTAGAACAGTTCTTTCTAGACAAACATGTTTCTATTAAAAGGCGATGCAATCTCTTTCTCTCTGCAAAACAGGCCAGATACATTCACGTATCTCTGTAGAGGGAAGATTTGCCCTAATTCGTGTGTCGTTAGTAAGTCTGGCCCTAACAAACGTTCACTGAGCATCTGCTGAGTGCCGGCTGCTGAGGACTCCAGGAGGAGAGACCCTCCGGGAACTCCAGTTTAAGGGGGAGCAGCAACAGACTTTTATAAAATGAGGTGATGAAACAGGAACAAAGGCCCGGGGAGCATCGTGGAAGAGCCAATAGGAAACGTATGGAGGAAATGGCATTTGTCCTGGTGTGTGAGGGACACGTGACTGATTTCAGGTGGAAATGAGATAGAGGGCATTCCAGGAAGAGGAGTGGCTAGCACAGAGGGCAAGGGCAGGGCCCGGCACAGTCCATTCACGCACCTGCGCGCACTGGGGGTGAGGAGGCAGGAGCTGTGGGAGTTGCTTTTGAGGAGAGCAGGAAGTAGGAAGTAGAAGAAGTTTCTCTAAATCTGCGTTTTAGGACTAACATGTACATCTTGTGTGTGTGTGTGTGTGTGTGTGTGTGTGTGTGTGTGTGTAGCTTCTCAATATGATGACTATTGCTGCTGCCACTACGGAGCTGGCATTGATATGTCAGGGTGTCCCGTTGGCTCCTTGTCTCTGCGATCAGGCTCCCCATGAGCCTCGTTTGACAAAGGTGTCCAGCACCTTCTCACAGGTTGCTCCCTGACCTCCAGGCACCTGAGCGACACAGGCTCGGTGCGGCTGGCTTCTTCCTGCAGAGCCATGTAGTTAAACACGTTTGTCTTAAGAGCAAAATCTCTGCTTTCAGTCAAAACGCAGTCACCAGCGTGGTGTCCACTCCAGTCGCTTGCGAGCAGGCCTTTTCCATGCGCCTGGTCTCCTCTCCACAGTGCCTGACACCGCGCGTCTGGCCTCTGCATCTAGCAGTTCTCACGACCGTGTTCATTTCTTTGTTCCCTTTCCCCTGCCATCACCCCTTGAGCCTAGTTCCATACCACTGGCTACACTTGTTGTTGTAGGCACTCCCCTGTTGGGTGTTTCTGTGCATTTTAATTTATTTTATTGTTTTAAATTACTTCTTAGTATCATAACATATCCTTCCTGCTTATGCCTTCCTCCTTTGTCCCGCCGCTGATGTCTGGCCGCACCACGTGACCCTCTGTTTTGACTTTAAGGACACGGGTGCCTCCTCTTCTGACTTAGAATTAGGCTGGTATCTCCTCAGATGGACTTTCCCCCACACAGCGTTCTCCAGAGTGGATTCCGTTAAGCTAATTTAATCCCTTGATCAATTTTCTTCATAGCACAGTTAAACCATTTCCAAAAATGTTAACTCTACTGAAATTATTTTCGTTTGGATCAATTCTTTTCCATTTAAAATTTGAAACAAAAGTTGGTGTATTGATTAAGTATTGTCCGCATCAAATTGTATTGATCCTGGCTTCTACTTTATGTAACAGACATTATTTCTATCAAGTCCATTTTTTTTCTGGGTCAAAATTTGCAGATATATATTTAAAAAAATAAAGTTTGATTTTTCTTTCAGCTTGTAGTGAACTACAATGCTTGTTGTGTGCAGTTTTAGCCGCTGTTGTTAGTTTTATACAGCACTGATTATTTATAGCAGTAATTTAAAAACATCAGTCCATCACATCCTGAACTAAAATAATGATGCATTATTTGCATCTCTTCATTATTCACAGAGAAGTGTGGACATTTTTGTACGCGTGTGTGTGTAAAAGAGAAAAAGAATAAACGGGGAGGGAAAAGGAGAGAGAGAGGAAGAGGAATGGAGTAGAAGGAGGAGGAAAGAGGCAAAGACAGAGATAGAAATAGAGACATGCAGAGAAAGACATAGATGAAGGAAAGACCTGGGGGTGGGGGGGAGGGGAAAGAGAGAGAGAGAGCGAGAGAGAGAAAGAGAGAGAGAGTTGCATCTCGGACTCTTGACATCTTCAGGGTTTTTAAGACAAGAGGCCGTTGGTCTGGCTTTCCTTTGCACCTTCTGAATCCTGTAGAAACGCAGGCTTGTGCCTTGCAGAGCCTCTTTTCCAATGGATTTTCATCTCCTACTGGATTAAGTCCAGAGCCTTCAGTGTAGAACATCAGTCCTTCGCAGTGTGGCTGCTGTCCACTTCTCAAGCCTCCACTCTTATCAAACCAGCCAGTGCTCACTTCACTCAGGCCACTCTGGGGTCTGCACCCACTCTGACGTCTGCACCCACTCTGGGGTCTGCACCCACTCTGAGGTCTGCGCCCACTCTGGGGTCTGCACCCACTCTGGGGTCTGCACCCACTCTGAGGTCTGCGCCCACTCTGAGGTCTGCACCCACTCTGATGTCTGCGCCCACTCTGGGGTCTGCGCCCACTCTGGGGTCTGCGCCCACTCTGAGGTCTGCGCCCACTCTGATGTCTGCACCCACTCTGGAGTCTGCGCCCACTCTGGGGTCTGCGCCCACTCTGGGGTCTGCACCCACTCTGGGGTCTGCACCCACTCTGAGTTCTGCGCCCACTCTGAGGTCTGCGCCCAGTCTGAGGTCTGCACCCAGTCTGAGGTCTGATGTCTACACATTCTCCTGTTCCTCCTGCGTCATTTGCCAGGAATTTCATTTCCTCTCTTTTGCCTGGAGACCTCATACTCATGCTTCCAACCCTTTCCAAAGGGTCGTCTCTCTTCTGTGAAGTAGGCAGGCACATGGAGGAGACATGTGGGACTTTCCAATGTGAAGCACAGGGGAGTGACTAGGGCACGCAGAGTGGGACTTGAAGGTGAACAGGGACTAGGAGGAAACTAAGAGGAACAGGCAGTTGGAAGGATTGGGAAATAGAAAGTTCTGGAAGAGATTAGGGAGGCAGAGACTTTGATGTGCGGCATGCCACAGAGAATGAGAGGGGATGGGAGGTATGAGGTAACCGGAAGGCAGCCAAGGTTGGGGCTGGAGGGACAGCTGTGCGCTCCTGTTCTCTGCAGCCCCATGGGGAGCTCGCACAGCACTGAGCACACTTGTGCGGGCCGTGAGCTCCTCTCAGGCCTGGAGCGGGGGTGGGCGGAGTGTGCAGTGACCGAGCCTCATCCCTTTGGGAGAAACTCTTTGGTAAGAAGTGAGCAGGTAGACTGGCCTCTCTGTCCCCTGTAGGAGGCACCTGCCCGTCTCCCCTCAGGGCCGCCTTTCCCACATCACTACGCTGTGCTGTGAACGGGGCACTGTGACTCTCACTGGGGCCCACCCAGGTCGGGAGATCAGATCTTTGCTTGAGCTTCCTTTTGCATGTACAGTGTTATCAGGTTCTTTGTCCGACTCTCTGTCCTGGGCTGGAGGCAGAGCCCTTTTGCTAGGAGTTATGAGCGAGGTTACAAGAGAACTGTAGTGAAGTTACCCAACGGGGACACCGGAGGCAAAGTGCCTGTGGCCCCACTGCTGTGTGGCCTGCGTCTTCACAGTGGAGATCAGCTGTTGTAATTAGTAAATGTGTTACAGCACTTTAGTGTTTATATTTTTCATTTAGGTTTTAATTCCGTTTCAATTGATTTTTGTGTCTGGTGTAAGGTTGGAATTTAACTTATTTTTTCCTGAATGAATAGACAATTATACCACAACACCACTTATTGAATAATTGTGCCCTCGTTGCCTTTGTCAATAAGAAATCCCATCTCATCATACACTAAATTCTCATCTGTCCATTTCTGGACACTCAAATTGTGTTCTGTGAACTCAGTGGCCTATGCCTGGCTGCTGTCACACTCTTTCATTATTAAGATTTTCTTTGCTGTTCTTAGGCATATTTCCCCCCTCACATGAAAGTTCTTATCTAGTTGTTAAGTTAAAAAATACTGGGACTCAGTTTTAAATGTGTGCAGGAATTTGGGGAATCTCTTACTTAGCTCGCACAAACAAAATACCTTAGACTGGTGGCTTAACAAGACATTTATTTCTTACGGTTCTGGGGGCTGGAAGTCTACGATTGGAGTGCCGGCCTGGTTGGGTTCTGGTGCGGGCCTCTTCCTGGCTTTTGGAGGCCGCTTTCTCGCTGTGTCTTCATGGGATGGAGAAACAGAGAGCTTTCATGGTTCTCCTTTTTTTTTTTTTTTAAAAAAAAAAAATAAAGGCATTAATTCCATCATGAGGGCCCACCCTCATGACATCACCTGATCCTAATCACTCCCAAAGACCCCCCTTCCTCACTCTAAACGCCGTCACATTGGGGATTAGGGCTTCAACATACAAACAGGGGGAGGGTGAGTGCACAAACACTCAGTCCACACCGGGCGGGATGGCATCTCCTTAAGATAGTGACTTTCCTAATTAGAAGACTAGCATGGACTTCACTTTACTCAGGAGTTCTTTTTTGTCTTTTGTTATTTTCTTTATAAAGTTCTTAGCATCTGATGACATGTTTTCCTGGTTGGCATCCATTGTGAGTGGCGTCTTCTTCATTTTGCCTTCCAGGGAGATACTGATCACTTTCATGTTGACACGGATTCCGCCCAGCACCACATCCCTCTTCACCTCCCACACTCAGGTCACGTGGCCAGGGCAGGGGCTGCCATATAGGACAACAAAACGCTACTCCCCAGGAGCATTTAACCGGGCCAGGTGAGTCCTCCCTGAGACCAGCAGCCTCACGTAGACATCCGGACTCTTCTAACATCGGGGTCTCAGAAGCCAGGATCAGCTGTGGAATTGGAATCTGGGAAAAACTAGTCTTTTCCCCCAGGTAACTTCCATTGACCTCCGGACACAAGGGATGAATTCTATTGTAGCTAAGAGACCAGACTAGCAGAAAACTCCAACTTGGCAAAGCAGTCAAGCACACAAAATCTATCGGGTGTGGCATGGAACATAGGGATTTTCCGTGGCAACACTTCGAAGAAGTGGGGTGGAGGAAGGGTTGGTGCCTGCAGCTGTGAGTTCCTGTGTCATTAACGTGACTGGACAGTTTGGACGACACCGGGTAGGTGAGTAACACCGGCATGATTAGAACGGACATTGTCCAGCTTCAGAGAGCAGGTTCTTTTTCTGTCTCGGCACCCCTCAGCTACTGCTGCCCACTCAGTTCCTTACACACACTTCACTTCTATTTCTTTTATACCTTCCTCCACATACCACTTCCTTCTCCTTTTATCCTCCTTCTTTCCTCCACTCTGTGTCACACTTCACTTTGGTGATTTTGGCCCCAGACTTTCCTGGAGTGGGGGACAGTCCATAGACTGATGGGAAATGACCCCAACCTCCTTTATCTCACTCTCTCTTGCAGCAAATCACTAGTATAAAAGCTTTGAGCTTTTATGCAACCATCTGTAATGTCAGATTGTTCCATGGATGACACATAACATGAAAATAGGCTTCATGTCCTGGAATGACAAATAAGTGCACTGCCCCCGCCCCCATGCAGTGTCCTGTGTGAGCTGAGCTGTTCCATCTGAATTCAAGCAGATGGTGCAATTTTCTTGTCTTCCTTCGTACACACAGCTCAGCTCTGGGAACGAGGGTGCTGTCATGTTGTCTGGGCTCTTTGCTGCAAGTTGTAATTGTTGAGGTTAGTGTGACACTTGATGAAATATCTGTAATTAACACATCACTCATCACTCAGGTGGCAGAAAGGGAAGGAAAGATGGAGGGACATTTTTATTGAGATGTAAATTCAATAATCAATTTAAGCATCCTTTGGATACCTACTATGCTCAAATTACTGCTTAGAACTGGGGTAACAGAGTTGAGAAAATGATCTTTAGTGTAAGGAACACAACCTTGACAGAGACAGCGATTGTCAGTGAAGGACAATGCCACATGTAAGTGTGATAAGGAAAGTATTCACACAATGCTTTGATAATTGGTTGGAATTAGACAGAGAAAACATACCCTAGCACCCAACAGAAAAATGCTAAAAGGTGTGAATGGGATCATCCATGTGGCCAATAAATACATCTTCATCAAAATAAGATACTATTTTATCCATGAAAGATTAAAAAGATTTAAAATTAAGGAGAAATGCCCAGAGCTGGTAAGGATTTTGGGAGGAATATGTAATCATATGTAGCATTGGGGGAAAGGTAATCCATCAGAGCCATGTTGGGACCATAATCATGTCATTTTCATTCAACTTAAACATACACTTACTGTTTGTTCTGATCTGCCCCACACTTAGTAATCTATATAAACAAAGTTATTTGTTGAGGAAATAAATGGAAAACAATTAAATATGAGTTAGACCTATGACTATGGACCTTTAAGGATGTTCACTATGTTTTCTTAATGACAATAGCAAGTAGCATTGGAACATATATAATACTATTTCATTTTGGCAAAACCTATGACAAAATGTGTCTCTCTCTCTCTCTCTCTCTCTCTCTCTCTCTCTCTCTCTGTACATAAATGTATAAGTAAATATGGATCCAAGCTGGTAGAGTAGGTGGAAGTTGCAGTCACTTCTTCCCATGACCACATCAAAATTATAACTAAATTATAGAACAATCAATCTGGATAACCATTGAAAGACTAGCTGAACAGAAATCTCATAACTAAGGAATTATAGAAAAGCCACGTCAAGACTGGTAGGAAGGACAGAGATGTGCAAAGGGCTAGCTCCACACCTACATGCAATGGTTGAGAATATGGGGGGATAGCTCAGCTGCAGAGCTCCCACCCTGAGTAGTGAGAGGTCTCAACGTCATACCAGGCCCCTCAGCCCCAAGCACTGGTGCTGGGAAGAGAAGCACACATAACCTCTGGCTGTAGAAATCAGCAGGGATTCAGTTGGCCCACGTGAGACAGAAAGCTGCCCGAAACCCAGGTGTCCTCTTAAAGTGGCAGTATTCAAGCTCTCGCTTGCAAGTACTCACCCTCGGCTTCAGTGGAAGATAGTGGCTCAGAGGATACTGAAGGCAAACAGGGACAGACTTGAGTTGTATGGCTTTGGGGAGAGAGCTGGAGGGACAGCCAACAATGTCCCTCTACTGAGTCCCTCTCTGTCACCACCCATGGAAGCCATCTTTCCTTGGTTGAGCACTCACCTCACATGGCATCAGTCTGGGGAGATGCACTGGCCCCACGCCGACTACTCCCAGAGGCCCCATCCTACCCAGCTCATACACAGCTCTGAGGTCTGCCAGTGGTTGCTAGTCTTTCTTAAAATACTCTTGAGGAATTCTGGGAAAGTTCTGGGGGTGCCAGAGGCAAACAGGGAGAAACTGCATTGTGTGGCTTTAAGGCGAGGGCCATTTTCATAGAACCCCTAATTGATACCACCATTCCTGTATTGGGCTTGTCCCCCTTTCACAGTGTTAGCCGGGAACTGCATTAGTTCCACTCTGATGACTCCATGAGATCCTGTCCCACTCAGCTCACACACAACTGTGAGATCTGCTCACAGTGGCCAGCCTGGGCTGTGGTGTGGTCTTTATTGGAAAACTCTTGAGGAATTCCAGGCAAGCTTGGGGTGAGGACAGGGTGCTAGAGACACATGGGGAGAGGCCTAATTATGCAGCTTTAGGACAAGAGTCATCTTCCTGCATGCTGGGTGGGCACCAATTCATGTGCTGAGCCCTCTCTCCACACAGCCAAATCTTAATCTGCTTTAGCCTTATGAGCTCTACTGGCTCTACCCTGATTATTCCCTGACCCCAACACAAGCAAAGGTCAACAGGCCCCAAACAGGTGGAAACTGGCCTTTGTGTACCCTAAGACATTTGCTGAATGGAAGCAAGCAATATACCAGATACAGAGTTGAAAACTGGTTATAAAGATGCTCAAGGAAATGAGGGGAAGAATGGAAGAACTCAATGAGACCTTCAACAAAGAGATAGTAAGCATAAAAGAGACATGAAAACAATAAATAAGAAGCAGTCAGAAAAGAAGAATGCAACATCTGAAACAAAGAATACAATAGAAGGTATCAACAGCACAGATGAAGCAGAGGATCAAATCAACAATTTGGAAGAAAAGGTAGCAAAAAACACTCAATTGGAACAGCAAAAAGAGAAAAAAGATGAGGAGAGTTAAGGGACTTCTAGGACAGTGGTTCTCAACCTCCCTAATGCTGCGACCCTTTAATACAGTTCCTCATGTTGTGGTGACCCCCAATTTCATTGTTAAAAACTGAACATAATTAAAGCATAGTGATTAATCACAAAACCAATATGTAATTATATATGTGTTTTCCAATGGTCTTAGGCGACCCCTGTGAAAGGGTTGTTCGACCCCCAAAGGGGTCGCGACCCACAGATTGAGAACCACTGCTCTAGGATAACATGAAGTGTAACAATGTTTGCATCATAAGGATACCAGAAGAAGAGAAAGAGAAGGGATTGAGAACCTACTTAAAGAAATAATGCCTAAATTTTTTTCCAATCTGGTGAAAAAAAAAATACATACAAGTCCAGGAAGTGTAGAGAGTCTCAAACAATATGAAGCCACAGGAGCCCACACCAAGATGTATCATAATTAAAATGCTAGAGGGTGGAGACAAGGAGAGGATCTTAAAAACAGCAAGGAAAAGACAGTTACTTACAAAAAAGCTCCCACAAAACTGTCAGCTGATTTCTCAACAGAAACTTTGCAGGCCAGAAAGGATTGGCATGAAATATTCAAAGTGATGAAAGCAAGGACCTACCACCAAACTACTCTATCCAGAAAGGCTATCATTTAAAATTGAAGGGGAAATAAAGATTTTTCCAGAAAAGAAAAAGTTAAAGGAGATCATTACCACAAAACCAGTATTACAAGAAATGTTAAAGGGTTTTCTCTAAGATGAAGAAAGAAAGAAAAATGGAACATAAATATAAATAATAAACAGGCAATGACTATGTAATGATCAATAATCACTTTAAAACTATGTGGATTCAGTGCTTTTATCAAAAGATATAGGGTAACTGAATGGATAAAAAAAACAAGATTCATACCTATGCTGTCTATAAGAGATATGCTGCAGATTGAAAGACACACACAGACTGAAAGTAAAGGAATGGAAAAGCAAATGGAAATGAAAAAAAGATGCTGGGGTAGCAATTCTTTTATTAGACAAACTAGACTTTAAATCTTAGGCTAAAATAAGAGACAAAGAAGGACATTTTATAATGATAAAGAGATCAGCCAATCAAGAAGATACAACCTTTGTAAACATTTATGCTCTAATTATAGGAGCACCTAAATATATAAAGCAAATATTAAAATCCTAGAAGAAAATGTAGGCAGCAAAATATCAGACACCTCATGGAACAAAATTTTCACTGATACACTGCCTAGGGCAAGAGAAACAAAGGAAACAAATAAACAAATGGGACTACATAAAAATAAAAGACTTCTGCACAGCCAAAGAAATCAGCATCAAAATGAAAAGGGCACCCACTGTATGGGAGAACATATTTGCCAATGATACATCTGATAAGGGGTTAATTTCCAAAATATGTAAAGTACTCTTACAGCTCAATAAAAGGAAGACAAAAATTAAAAAATGAACAGAAGACCTAAATAGACACTTTTCCAAAGAGGACATACAAATGGCCAAAAGACATATGAAAAAATGCTCAATGTCACTAATCATCAGAGAGATGCAAATTAAAATGACAATGAGGTACCATGACATCACACCTGCCAGAATGCCTACCATCAATAAATCACAAACAACAAGTGCTGGCGAGGATGTGGAGAAAAAAAAGGAACCATAGTACACTGCTGGTGGGAATGCAGACTGGTACACCCACTATAGAAAACAGTGTGGAGTTTCCTCAAAAAAATTTAAAATGGAACTGCCATTTGACCAAGTGATTCCACTTTTAGGAATATATTCTAAGAAGATGGAAACACCAATCAGAAAGAATATATGCACTCCTATGTTCATAGCAGTATTATTTACAATAGCTAAGATGTGGAAACAGTGCAAGAACCCATCAGTAGATGCTTGGATAAAAAAAGTTGTGGTATATTTACACAATGGGATATTATGCAGCTGTGAAAAAGAAGAAAACATGGCGGGACCTGGAGAGTATTATGCTAAGTGAATAAGCCAGTCAGAGGAAGACAAGTATCACATGATCTTACTTACATGTGGAACCCAATGAACAAAACAAACTGACAAACAAAATAAATCCAGAGACATAGACACATGCAACAGATTGATGATTCTCAGAGGTAAGGAGTGGGGTGGAATGGGAAGAGATTAACCAAAGAACTTACATGCATATATACATAATCATGGACACATACAATAGTGCAGTGAAGGCCTGGGGAGGGGGCGAGGGTGGGGAGGAAGGTGTGAATGAGGAAAGAAAAAGGACATCTTTAATAATTCCAACAATAAAGATAAATAAAGAATAAAGCAAATATTAATGGTCATGAAGGGAGAGATCAACAGTAAAAGTAGGGGACTTTAGCACCCCCTTGACATCAATGGATAGATCTTCTAGACAGAAAATGTACAAGGAATCAGTGGTCTTAAATGACACATTAGATCAGATGAATTTTATTGATATTTTTAGAGCATTTTACCCCAAAGCAGCAGAATATATATTCTTTCCAAGTGCACATAGAACATTTTCCAGGATAGACAACATTTGGCAACAAAACAAGTCTCAATAAGTTTAAGAAGATTAAAATCATATCAAACATCTTCCTTAATCACAATATTATGAAACTAGAAATCAATTACAAAAAAAAACAACGGAGACACACATGCACAAAGGATAAATAGCATGCTACTAAACAAGGAATGGATTAAAAATAAGATCAAGGAAAAAATTAAAAGATACTTTGAGATAAATGAAAATGAAAACACAACATCACAAACCTATAAGACATAGTGAAAGCAGTCCCAAGACTGCAATATAAATATCACCCCAAGAAAAGGATAAACAATCTAACTTTATCCCTAAGGGGACTAGAAAAAGAACAACAAACATGGACAAAAGTGAATAGAAGGAAGGAAATAATAATGATCAGAGTGAAAATAAATGAAGTAAAGTCTACAAAAACAGTACAAAAAACCAAGATGGTCCTTTGAAAAGATAAACAAGATTAATAACCTTTAACTAGACAAATCAAGAAAAAAGAGAAAGGGCCCAAATAAACAAAATCAGAAATGATAGAGAAGTGACAACTGACACCACAGAAATACAAGGAAATAAAAGAAAATACTGCAATTACATGCCAACTAATTGGACAATCTGGAAAAAATGGATACATTCACCGAAGCATACAATTATCCAAGACAAAATCTGGAAGAAACAGGAAAATCTGATTACCACCAATGAAAACGAATCAGTAAACAAAACACTCCCAACAAACAGGCATCCCAGACTGGATGTCTTCACAGGTGAGTTTTACCAGCCGTTCACAGAAGAATTGATAGCTATCCCTCTCAAACTGTTCTAAAAAATTCAAATGGAGGGAGGACTCCCAAGTTAATTTTATGATGCCCACATTGTCCTAACTCTAAAACCAGATAGAGATTACAAATAAAGAAAATTACAGGCCAATATTTCTAATGAACATAGATGCAAAAATTCTTGACAAAATATTGGCAAACTGAATTCAGCAATACATTAAACAGATCTTCCATGATTAAATCGTTTTTATTCCTGGAATGCAAGCTTGGTTCAATATCCACAAACCAATTAATGTAATACACTATGCAAACAAAATGAAAGATAAAAATGATTTGACCATATCAATAGATACAGAATAAGTATTTGGCAAAATCCAGCACTCATTTATGAAAAAACTTAAATTAACAAAGTGGGAGCAGAGGGAACATACTTTAACATAATAGAAAACATATTTGACAAATCCACAGCTAACATCATACTCAATGGACAAAAGCTAAAAGCATTTTCCTTAAGGTCAGGAATAAGACAGGGATGTTCACCTTCACCACTCTTATTCAACACTAGAGGCCCAGTGCACAAATTCATGCACAGGTGGGGTCCGCCTGACCCACCCTGATTGGGGTTGATCAGGCCAGGCCAGCCAGGGGAAGGGGCTGTGGGCGGTTGGCCAGCTGGTCCCACCCCCTGGTTGAACTCCTGGTTGAACTTCCAGTCAAGGGGACAATTTGCATATTAGCTTTTTAACATATAGGATAGTATTGGAAATCCTAGCCACAGCAATCAGATAAGAAGATGAAATAAAAGGCATCTAAATTGGGAAGGAAGAAGTGAAACTGTCATTATTTGCAGATGACATGAAATGATATAGAGAGAACCTTAAAAATTTCACCAGAAATCTATCAGAACTGATAAATGAATTCAGTAAATTAGCAGGAAACAAAATAAATAGTCATAAATTGGCTGCATTTCTATACACCAATGATTAACTACCAGAAATACAAGCTAAGAGAACAATTCTATTTACAATTGAATAAAAAAAAAATCCCAAGAATATATTTAACTAAGCAGGTAAAAGGCCTACTTGGAGAATTATAAGCTATTGTGAAAGAAACTGAAGAAGATACAGATAAGTGGAGGCATATACGGTGCTCATGGATAGGGAGAATTAAAATTATTTTTTAAAAATATATTTTTATTAATTTCAGAGAGGAAGGGAGAGGGAGAGAGAGATAGAAATACCAATGATGAGACAGAATCATTGATTGGCTGCCTCCTGCATGCCCCACAAAGGGGATCGAGCCCACAACCCAAACATATGTCCTGATCAGGAATCAAACCATGACCTCCTGGTTCATATGTCGATGATCAACCACTGAGCCACACTGGCCGGGTAAGAATTAGCATTATTAAAATGTTAATACTACCCAAAGCAATCTATAGGGTCAATGCAATTACTATCAAAGCACCAATGGTATACTTCACAGAACTAAAACAAATGATCCAAACATTTATATGGAACCACAAAGGACCACATATAGTGACAGCGATCTTGAGGAAGAAGAGCAAAGTTGGAGGTATCACTTTACCTGATATTAAAGTATACTGCAAGGTTATAGTAATCAAACAGCATGGTAGTGGCATGAAAACAGACACTTAGATGAATGGAACAGAATAGAGAGCCAAGAAGAAAATCCACACCTATATGGTAAATTAATGTCTGACAAAAGAAGCAAGAATATGCAATGGGTAAAGACAGTCTATTTAATAAATGGTATTGGAAAAACTGTACAGATATATACAAAAAAATGAAACTAGACTACCTTCTAATACCAATACAAGAATTAACTCAAAATGATTTAAATATTTACATATAAGACTCAAAACCATAAAACTCCTAGAAGAAAACATAGGCATTCAACTGCCTACATTGCTCTTAGTAACATATTTTTTTCTTATATATCTTCTTAGGCTAGGGGAAAACAAGACATTTTAAACAAATGAGACTACATCAAACTACAAACAATAAGCAAAAATATGGAAAATAGAAATACTTTTCTTCTCTTTTTGAGTTTTTAAAATCATATTTGACTATTGAAAAAATTTGTAACACTTTTGGATGTGGTTCTAAAACATGTAATGGAAATATTTAAAACAATTATAAATTAAGGTGGGTAAGAAAACAAAATGTAGGTACAGTTTCTACACCTTATTTGAACTGTTAAAATATGACACCAGTAGACTGTGGTAAGTTATGTATATATATACGGTAATACCAAGAGCAACTACTAAAAAGCTATACAAAGAGATATACACTCAAAAACACTACACAAAAATAATGGGATTCTAAAATTCTCTAGTAACACTAAGGAAGGCAGGAAAAAGAAAACAGAGAAGCAAAAAACAGAAAACAAACAAGAAACAACAAATAAAATAGACTTAAGTGCTATCATATCAATAATTGCATTAAATGTAAATGATCTAAATATATTAACTAAAATAAAGAGATTGGCAGAATGGATTACAAAATGTGACTTGCCCTGGCTGGTGTGGCTCAATTGGTTGGAGTGTTGCACTATACACAAAAAGGTGGCGAGTTCAATTCCTGTTCAGGGTACATACCCAGGTTGTGGGTTTGATCATCAGTTGGGGCAGGTGTGGGCGGCAACCCATCAATGTCTCTCTCTCACATTGATGTTTCTCTCTCTCTGTTTCTTTTTCTCTCCTTTCTTCCATCTCTCCCTCCCTCTTTCTCAAATCAATAAAAAACAAATGTGACTCAATGATATGCTGCCTACAAGAATCTCACTTCAAAATAACAGCATAGGCAGGGTAAAAATAAAAGGAAGGAAAAGATGTATTATATCAACATTAATCAAAGGAAAGCAGGTGTGGCTCTATCAATATCAGATAAAGTATACTTCAGAGTAAAAAAATTACCAGAGACAGAGAAGGCCATTATCTGTCTATATATATAAAAGCCTAAGTCATTGAATGACTGAACGAGGACCAGTCGCTATGACACACACTCACACTGGCCACCAGGGAACAGATGCTCAATGCAGGAGCTGCCCCCTGGTGCTCAGTGTGCTCCCACAGCGGGAGCATTGCTCAGCTGACTGACGGGCATCAGATGCCAGGCTCACGGATAGCAAGCGCAGCTATAGTGGCGTGAGCCTCTCCTGCCTCCATGGCAGCGTTAGCAAGCAGTGGCGGCAGGCCCAGCAGGGCTGGGATGAGTGGGAGCAGTGTGGTGCCTGGTCCAGGCTCAGGCTCCTCCCCAGCCACCTGCCGCTTCACTCACTACTACTAGTACATCCCTCTGGGATGTTGTACTGCCTGTTTCGGCCTGATCCCCCAGGCCAAAACCGGCAGTCTGACATCCCCTAAGGGATCCCGGATTGTGAGAGGGTGCAGGCCAGGCTGAGGGACTCCCACTGGTGCACGAATCTGTGCATCGGGCCTCTAGTATTACTGTATATATTTGGGGCTTAAATGTGGGAGCATCAAACAACAGAGCTGCAAAGCAGTGGAATAAAAACTGGTTGAACTAAGAGGAGCAATAGACAAATTTACAATTATAGCTGAACTCTTCAGTATTTTTTCCTTAACAACTGATAGAAACACCAGAAGGAAACTCCACAAGGTTTTGATAAACGCAATCCATCAAGGGAATGTAACCAACATTTATAGAATACTCTTTCCAACAGCAACAGACTACACACTCTTTTCAAGTGCCCATGGAACAGATACCAAGGTAGGACATATTCTGGGCCAAAAGAAACTCAACAAATTTAAAAGAATTGAAACAATTCAGAGTGTGTTCTCCAATCTCAATGGAATTGGGCTGGAAACCAACATACCACTGAAAGTTCTATCTCGTGCAGTGGCAATAAAAGGCAGTAAAAGGCAGAGCGTTAGGAAAGGGAGAAATAAAATAGTCCTGATTTGAAGATGATGACATTGGTTGTATACATAGAAATTTCCAAGGGATCTACAAAAAACAAAACCAAAACTATTAAGACTCATAACTGAATTAGAAAGGTTGCAAGATCCAAAATAATCATTAAAAAGTAAATTGTGTTCCTGTATACCACCAATGAACATGTGGGCACTGAAATTAAAACTACAATATCATTTATAACCTGCCAACAATAAGCTATGTAGGTGTCAGTCTAATAAAACATGTGCAGGGCTTGTATGCTGAAAGCTACACAATGTTGATGAAAGAAATCAAAGAATGTTTAAATAAATGTGGAGACATACCATGCTCATTGATTGAAAGCAGGAACATAGATAATAAAGACATCAGTTCTTCACAAATTGACTGATTTATTACAATTTTAATCAAAATTCTGTATAGGCTTGTAGCCTGGGAACAATTTCTATTAAGACATTTTGTAGATAATAGACAAGATTATTCTAAAATTTATGTAAAAAAGGAATAAAGTAGAATAGCTATAACAATTTGAATAAGAATAAAGTGGGAGGAATTGCTCTATCTGATTTGGAAACCATAACATAGCCACAGTAATCAAGACTGTATGGTATTCGCTAAATTAGGAAAGGAACTTAAAAAATTCTAATTTGTCATGGATGAATATTTTGTGAAATCCAGTACAAGTAGATGTTTAGAAAATAAAATAAAAAGCAACGACATACAAAACATTTTCTATATATATTTTTTTTACTGAAGTTTTCACAGACATAAAATTTCTCTAAATGTTTCTAAATGCTCACTCTCAATTTCTACATTTCGCTGTGGGCTGTGGAATGGCACCAGTTCATGGAGCAACTGTGAGTGGCACTGCTGTGGGCACTGGCAAACTTATGAAGCCGGGGGGTAAAATGCGGTCCAGCCAAGCGCCACATAACATTCTGGTCAAGGATGAACTGCATGTACGGCAGTGGTCCCATAGGATTTTAATGGAGCTGAAAATTTTCTGTTGTCTGCTGACATTGTACCCATAGAAACACATAGCAACATGCATCACCCACATGTTTGTGCTGATGCTGATGTCAACAAATCTACTGAGCTGCCAATCATACAACAGTATGGCCCATACAATTATGTCCAGTACATAATATTTGACATTGATAATAAAAAACAGTACTGGTTTGTGTATTTCCTATACTCGACTTGTATCATGATTTTAGAGTGTACTCTTTCTACTTACTAAAAAAAAGTTTGCTGTAAAACAGTGAGCTGTGTTACACACGTAGCAGCCTTTTACATTTCCTGTTTCTTGATGGCATCATTTTGTCCTGTGCGTGATGTAATCTTGTGCTGTTTTGTGCAGGAACATGCTGTACAGGCTTGTAGCCCCGAGCAGTCAGCTGTGCCGCCTAGTCTAGGTGTGCAGTGGGCTGTAGCATCCTGGTGTGCATACGTCTGTGATGTTTGCACAAGGAAGGCACCGCTTAGCAGCACATTTCTCAGAATGTAGCTTACTCGTTAAGTGGTGCATGACTGTGTTAATCAGAGCAGGGTGGGCCAGAGGTCCTCAAAGTAGGAGACCTGATTCTAGGGGCGCCCTCGGACTCTTGACGGGGCCCACGAGGCAAAACTACTTTTATAATTGAGCTAAAGCAAAAATAACTTCGTCCTAAAACTAAAACCACTTCATAATACACTGAGTGGCCAGATTATTATGACCTCCCCATCAGTACTTCATCGACACTTCCAAAAATACTGAATATTGAAAACTTCCTAAGCAAATACTCTCAAGGGTTTATTATTATTATTATTATTTGCATAACTAATTCACTTCATTGTACTGATGGGGTGGTCATAATAATCTGGCCACTCAGTGTAAAACTGGCATTTGGCATGAGTCGCGACAGTGACCAAGCTAGATCAGTAGTCACTTTGCTCTTCACGCTACACATGCGCATTAAGAAGAACTCCAGTTTCAGTTGTCAGAGCCCTCGACAGAATCGTAAAGGTTATTAATTGATTAAATCCTGAGCCCTGAGTCTGTGATGGCAGGAGGTACGCACGCAGCCCTCTGCTACAGACAAGCGTGATGGTTGTCCCGAGAGACAGCGTCCAGCCCACATGGGAGAGTTTTCAACATGTAAAACAATGTCCTGCCTCTTGCTCAAGTTTGGTCTTGGAAAATAGTTATTTTTATTTATCCAGCTGCTTTTTAAATGGAATGCCGTTTTTTACTTGAAAGAATGACTGAGAAACTGTGGGCACCCAGCCTCAGGATTTGGCAGGATCCTTCCTGAGAATGAATGAAGTGACTTCAAGGAAAGCAACTGAGAGTATTTGTTGCAGATGACAATGTCCATCTCCCAGGAGAAAATTAGAGTTTTAAACACTTGTATCTGCCACCATGAGCTCAACAACTTCCCAATTCTTAGGGACATTTCTGATGAAATTGGTGATGCGATTTTTTTAAATGTTGTGCAATGAAATTGTGTCAACATTTGAAAGGTCTGCATAACTCAGCAAACCAACATTTTCCAAATGACCATTGGGTGATGTTGCAAAATCATGCAGGTAAGTGGTCCATCACACTTTGTGGCTGACCAGCGTATCTTAATGTGGCCGAGTATGAGGGTCCAATGACAGGATTTCATATTTGAAATTGTAAGTAACCTTTCAGAAAATAAACACTTGTCAAGTTTGGGGATAGTTTCAATAAATAATACCCCATTTATCTGGAGACATATTGTAGCACTCTTCCCTTTTCAATGCACATCTGTGTGAGGCCAGATTTGCCTCATCTGCTTCAACCAAAACAGCGTATCGCGCAGACTGAATGAGAGCAGATGAGAGAAGCCCGCTCTTCTCTAAGTCATATGTTAAAAAGATTTGCAAAAATATATAACACAACACCACTCTTATGACTAAATTTTTTGGTTTGGAATAAAACAAAAATTTATTGTTATTATTTATTTACTAGAGGCCCAGTGCATGAATTCATGCACAGGTGGGGTTTCTCAGGGTGGCCTGTAGGCATTGGGCTGAAACGTGCAGTCCAATGCCACCTGTAGCTCCTACCTGCCTCTCCTGCTCATCCTGCTTTCACTGCACCTGCCACCGGCTCGTGCCCAATCAGTCCCTATCGGGAGAGGCTCACGCTGCCGCAGCATCTCTCACCAGCCATGAGCCCTGCATCTGGTGCCCTCCTGAGGGGAGTGGCCTGTGGGATTGGGCTGAAACTGGCTCTCTGACATCCCCTGTGGGGTCCCGGATTGCGAGAGGGCATCGGCCAGGCCGAGGGACCCCACCGGTGCACGATCAGAGCCAGGGAGGGGCTGCGGGAGGGCTCCAGGGCGTGTCCGGCACATCTGGCTCAGTCCTGATCAGCTGGACCCCAGCAGCAAGCTAACTTAGCGGTCAGAGTGTCTGCCCCCAGTGGTCAGTGTGCATCATAGTGAGTGGTTGAGAGGCCTCAGCATATCATTAGCATATTACACTTTGATTGGTTGAACAGTCGACAGGTCACCGGATGACTGGACACTTAGCATATTAGGCTTTTATTATGTAGGATCATTTATTTCCCCTTCCTCCTCCTCCTCCTCCTCCTCCTCCTCCTCCTCTTCTTCTTCTTCTTCTTCTTCTCCTCCTCCTCCTCCTCCTCCTCCTCCTCTTTCTCCTCCTCCTCCTCCTCCTCCTTCTCACCAGAGGATATTTTCCCATTGATTTTTAGAGAGAGTGCAAAAGAGGGAGAGAGACAGAGAGAGAAACATCGATGTGTGAGAGAGAGACACATCAATTGGTTGCCTCCTGCATCTGCCCTGACCAGGGCTGGGAATCGAGCCTGCAACCGAGGTATGTGCCCTTGACCGGAATTGAACAGGAATCATCTGTGGGCTGATGCTCTCTCTATCCACTGAGCCAAACCAGCTAGGGATATTATTTTATTATTTATGAAAATATTTTATTTATATTACCATGTAATGAGTTATTTATTCTTTTTAAATGAACAAATAGATACAAATTTAAAAAAAATTTTCTCTTAATTTCTAATACGGTAAAATTTTCTATTTGTAATCCATACAAAGAGATTTCTTTAATATTGTAGAGGGACCCTAAGGGCAATGTTGGAGCCCTCGTGTCCAGGCTGCGCTGCTATCTAACCCACCAGGCATGGGCTGCCAACGGCACAGCTGAGAATGCGGAGGCAGCCCAGAGAAGAGCTGGGCAATCTCACTGGATTGTTACATAAAGGAAAACAAACCTCCCGTGTTGAGCTGCTGAGATTTGGAGTTTGTCACGTAGCCCAGCCGAGCAGAGCCTGCCTGAAGCATACACTCAGATCTGTGTTTCAGGGGAGGGGTTGGCAGCAGCATGAAGGGTGGGATGAGGTGGGATGATGAGTCAGGGGGAGGCTGGAAACAGGGCGATGGGTTCTGGGTTGTTCCTGTGGTCCAGTGTAGAACCTGAACTGAGGCCGTGGTGGAGGCAGAGAGGAAGGGACAGGCGTACGTTTTAAAGACAGAACTAGCTGTATGTGGTTGCTGGTCGTGGCGGGCAGGAGGACGGGGAAGCCTTAAGAGGTTGGGTTTTGGTCCCTGGGGAACGGATGCACAGCTTACAAGATCAGTAGCCAGTGTGCCTACCAGCACGTGTGTGCTTCAAGGGGAGAGGAAATAATGAGTGTCTTTCTGAACATTTGAGTGAGAGTTGCCTGTGGGCCACCCAGACAGAGATAAGAATAACAAGTACTATACGGCTCTTACTATGTGCTTCACATTATTTTAGGCACCAGACATACTAACGCACAGCAATCCCGTGAAGAAGGGACTACATTGTAGCTGGGAAGTGAAGCAGGGGAGAGGAGTGGCTTGTCCGCCCTCACCCCCCCGTCAGTGGCGGCTGCGTGATTGAGACCCAAGTACTTGGGCCCCAGCGTCTGTGCTCTTGGGCATCACGTCATTCTGCCTCTTAATGTGTAACAGTCAGTTAATCGTCTGAGTCCTGGGTCCAAAGAGAGCGCTGGGTGGTGCCAGAATTAGACTGAGTCTTTGTAAATTCCGTCAGAAAGGCACTCACTTCAGGACACTGATTTTCACTTCCCCTCTGACTGCTCACTTTGGGAGCCACGGGATTGAGCAAATGCCACTGAAGTGTCCTGGCCTGATGAGCCATCCGAAGGTGTGGCAGTTCCCCTTAGAATTCCCCACGTCACAGGAGACTCATCCTCTCCAGCCCGGCCCACAGAGCCCTGCGCTGAAGACAAACGAGGTGTCAGGACAGGATGGGGCAGCCACCAGGGGTTCCAGACCTGCAGGACTGGTCCTGGCTGAGCTGGCTTCCGGACGCGAGGGCACTGCCGCACACAGCTCTGGTGCCGCAGGCACACGTGTGCTGTGGGTGGTGCCTCCGAGTGGCTTCCTGTGCTGACGTCTTTCCTCCTCCCTGTTGCCTGGGCCCTCTCAGGCCTCTGTGTCAGTGTTTGGCTTCGCTGCTTGTGTTAACTGATAGTGGTTAGGCCCTCCGTTCTCTACCCAAGCAAGCAGGGCTTGGAGTGTAACCCACGCCGCTGTCAGATCATAGTGGCTGTGCCATGCCTGTTCCAGGCGCCAGCTCTCAGTGCAGATGCCCCGAGAGGGGGTGAGAGGGCTGGAGGTGAGGGATTCTGTGTGAGGCAGTGAGGCTTCTGCAGGTGGAGGGGGCGCTGATGGGCACCTACCTGCCCTCAGTGTAGGAGGCCGTAAAGGGGAAGTAAAAGGGCATCCCAGGAGCTTGGTGTCACCTCAGGATCTCTCTATTCCCCATCCTGGGAAGCCTCTGTTGGAGTCAGAATGAAATCCACGAGATTTGCTTCCAAATGTGCCACAACATTGTTGACTTAGCGCCCTGCAACCCAGGCCAGCGGCTCCTTCAGGGCAGGTGCGAAGGGCTGAGCCTCTCACGGAAACAAAGCTTATTTCTCTCAGATTCAGATCCGTAGGTGGTAGGTGTCACATACATCCCATGTTTCACGCCCTTTCAGAACACCTTGTAACGGTAATGATTTGAATTCCAGATGTTAACTGCCTGGGTGTTTCTCAGACCGTTGGCATACAGTACTGGGTTAATCGGGTCCCTTGAAATTTAAATAAAACTGGTGTCAGCCTTGAAAATATCAGAGTTCCAGGGGGAAAGGGTGGCACCCTCTCTTTACAGAGATAGATGTGGGCGGGATTAAGGAGCCAACAAGAGGTGGTTAGCAGGGGAAGAGCAACAGTAGAGAGTCATTACCACCACGAGGCCTGAGGGGCAGGGAGGGGAGGGAGAAGCAGCCTTAGCAGAGACTGAGGGCCCTCACAATGGGAGGGGCCAGCTGGCCAGGAGGGGCAGTGGTCAAACCAGCCCACCTTCCCTCTCTCCCAGCTCCTGCTGGCACCTCCCACTGGCAGCTTCCATCCCCGAGGCGGAGGATGAGGGATACCTGACGATATCGTCTGTGGAAGTTATTAGCCCACTGGGCACAGAGCACGGCAGTGAAGAGCATGGAATGGAACCAGCACCAGCCGCAGTCCCACATACGGTGGAAAACCCAACTTGTCTAGAAGTTCTTAGGGGGTTCACACTCGAAGCAGGAAAGGAGACACAGAAGAAATTAGGTTATAGCGCCACGACGAACAGTCTCCAGATCTGACAGTGGCCTAACCTAACAGACATTTACTGCTGACGTGCACCTGGCCAGGGCTGTGCTCCACACGGCCACTCAGGGCCCAGGCCAATGGTGCTGTGCGTTCTGCCAAGTTCTGAAGGAAACAGGACGCCATTTCAGTGCCGAGGGGAGAAGAATTGCGTGTGTGCTATTCATGGCTTCATCCTGGAAGGGACGGACACCAGCCCCACTCACATTTTATTGGTCATCTCTCATTTTCTAATGTTAGTTCCCTACTCTACTTGAAATTGCTTCTTCTCTCTTTTGAATTGCTCCCCTCTTCACATTAGCTGACCCAACACTAAATTTCTGTTCATTTCTTATTAAAACAATTTTAGTTATCTCTTTTTATTTCCTTACCCCAGACTAAGCTGGCTTTATTTAGAATGTCTTGTTCCATAGCCAAACTACCTACTAAAGTATGTTCTTATGAAAAGATAGATCTGTTATCTTGAGAGGAATTCTGAGGTCAACTTTTAAAGTCATTTTCCTTCTTGATATATAGTTTCTCCACTTAAACAATGACAGCATTGAGAATGAGAGGCTGGAGTGACTTACCCATGGTCACACAGGATTTGACTCTGATTTCCCCTCTGTGTCCACAGCTATTTCTTCATCCTACACCATCTCCCTCTCTGTATTCTCCTCCCTTAATACCTTCTGCCTGGCTTCCCTTTAATCTTGTGCAGTTCAACTCTGCATGTACAGAAGCCAACACCTTGGTGAGAATCATTAATTTTCAGAAGCTTTTATTTCAGTGACTCCAAAGATAATTGCTAAAAATAGGTGTATTGCCTGCAAAGCACAGTTAAAATCAACTCATTTTGTGGTCAGGCCTTCCAGAGGCGGGAAGGTGTGCTGGGAATGTAAACACTTCCACAGCGGTGACAAATGTCTCCTGCAGGTGGCAATGCAGCAAATAATGCCTTCCTAGAGGCAGCCTTGGGTTCAGAGCTGGGCGGTTGGTACAGATGCTTGTAGATGCCCAGGTAGACCTGGGTTTTCCCAGGAGGGCAACGTGCATCATTTTCCATGGATGCAGGAGCGGAGTGGGGCGAGAGGATTCTGGGGACCGCACACCTGGGATTACTGGAATTTCAAAAGTCCACAAATATGTTCTCTGCATATGAAGACTTCTAATATGTTGGTAATATCCTTTAGCATCTGGAGGAGGTGTCTCAATTAGCATCAGTTCAAAGTTGTAAAGAAATGAGCAGGAGGCTGTAAGCAGGTGCAATTCCTGTAGAGGAAGGCAGTTCTGTTAATGCTTCTGCTTGCAAAGCAGTGTGGGCAGAATGGGAAGTGCAGGCAGTGTGGGCAATGTGGGCAGTGCAGGCAGCGTGGGCAGTGTGAGCAGTGTGCAGTGTGGGCAATGTGTGCAGTGTGTGCAGTGTGAGCAATGGGTGCAGTGTGAGCCATGTGTGCAGCGTGGGCAGTGTGTGCAGCGTGGGCAATGTGTGCAGCGTGGGCAATGTGTGCAGCGTGGGCAGTGTGTGCAGCGTGGGCAATGTGTGCAGCGTGGGCAATGTGTGCAGCGTGGGCAATGTGTGCAGTGTGGGCAGTGTGAGGAATGTGGGCAGTGTGAGCAATGTGTGCAGTGTGAGCAATGTGTGCAGTGTGAGGAATGTGGGCAGTGTGAGCAATGTGTGCAGTGTGAGCAATGTCTGCAGTGTGAGCAATGTGTGCAGTGTGGGCAATGTGTGCAGCATGGGCAATGTGTGCAGTGTGAGCAATGTGTGCAGTGTGGGCAATGTGTGCACTGAGGGCAGTGTGAGCAATGTGTGCAGTGTGGGCAATGTGTGCAGCGTGGGCAGTGTGAGCAATGTGTGCAGTGTGAGCAATGTGTGCAGTGTGGGCAATGTGTGCAGTGTGTGCAGTGTGAGCAAGTTGTGCAGTGTGTGCAGTGTGGGCAATGTGTGCACTGAGGGCAGTGTGAGCAATGTGTGCAGTGTGGGCAATGTGTGCAGCGTGGGCAGTGTGGGCAATGTGTGCAGTGTGTGCAGTGTGAGCAATGTGTGCAGTGTGGGCAATGTGTGCAGTGTGGGCAATGTGTGCAGCGTGGGCAGTGTGAGCAATGTGTGAAGTGTGGGCAATGTGTGCAGCGTGGGCAATGTGTGCAGTGTGAGCAATGTGTGCAGTGTGGGCAATGTGTGCACTGAGGGCAGTGTGAGCAATGTGTGCAGTGTGGGCAATGTGTGCAGAGTGGGCAGTGTGAGCAATGTGTGCAGTGTGAGCAATGTGTGCAGTGTGGGCAATGTGTGCAGTGTGGGCAATGTGTGCAGCGTGGGCAGTGTGAGCAATGTGTGAAGTGTGGGCAATGTGTGCAGTGTGAGCAATGTGTGAAGTGTGGGCATTGTGTGCAGTGTGGGCAATGTGTGCAGTGTGTGCAATGTGTGCAGTGTGAGCAATGTGTGCAATGTGAGCAATGTGTGCAGTGTGAGCAATGTGTGCAGCGTGGGCAGTGTGAGCAATGTGTGCAGTGTGAGCAATGTGTGCAGTGTGAGCAATGTGTGCAGTGTGGGCAATGTGTGCAGCGTGGGCAGTGTGGGCAATGTGGGCAGTGTGAGCAATGTGTGCAGTGTGGGCAATGTGTGCACTGAGGGCAGTGTGAGCAATGTGTGCAGTGTGAGCAATGTGTGCAGCGTGGGCAGTGTGTGCAGCGTGGGCAATGTGTGCAGCGTGGGCAATGTGTGCAGCGTGGGCAATGTGTGCAGCGTGGGCAGTGTGAGGAATGTGGGCAGTGTGAGCAATGTGTGCAGTGTGAGCAATGTGTGCAGTGTGGGCAATGTGTGCAGCGTGGGCAGTGTGAGCAATGTGTGAAGTGTGGGCAATGTGTGCAGTGTGAGCAATGTGTGCAGTGTGGGCAATGTGTGCAGCGTGGGCAGTGTGAGCAATGTGTGCAGTGTGGGCAATGTGTGCAGCGTGGGCAGTGTGGGCAATGTGTGCAGTGTGAGCAATGTGTGCAGTTTGAGCAATGTGTGCAATGTGAGCAATGTGTGCAGTGTGAGCAATGTGTGCAGTGTGAGCAATGTGTGCAGTGTGGGCAATGTGTGCAGTGTGGGCAATGTGTGCAGTGTGGGCAATGTGTGCAGTGTGAGCAATGTGTGCAGTGTGCAAAGTGCAGGTAGTGTGGGCAGTGCGGGCAGTGTGAGCAGTGTGAAGGGTGGGCAGTGAGGGCAGTGTGTGCAGTGGGCAGTGTGTGCAGTGTGTGAAGGGTGGGCAGTGCGAGCAGTGTGGGCAGTGTTCAAGGTGGGCAGTGTGAGCAGTGTGAGCAGTGTGAGCAGTGTGGGCAGTGTTCAATGTGTGCAGTGCAGGCAGTGTGGGCAGTGCGGGCAGTGTGGAGAGGAGGCATATGTGCTCTGGCAAGGCTTGGCTCACCTCATCGCTGGGCACCTCAGTGGGCACACTGACACCTTTTCCCCTCTCCTGTGTCTTCCTTCTCAATCCCCCTGTTTCTCCTCTCTCTGCCTGCTTCCCTCTAACTCTCCCCTTTCTTCTCTTGGCCCTACTGCTCCCAGGTACAACAAGGGTTGGCACCTATTTCTGTGTTTGCTTCAGCTGTAACGGTGGGTAAATCTGACCTTGAGGGCCTCTGAGTGCAGATTGTAAGGAGCCCGTGATGGTCTCCTAGGGCCAAGGTCGGCCCTTGGAGGCAGGTTTGGCACTTGGCAGACTAGTGTGGGTGGACCTCAGGGGCCTTTACTCTGAGTTCCTTGTTTGTGGTCACAGGTGGTTTCAACAGGTGTGGGTCATAATATATTTGTGGTTTCAGCAGAACTTCAACTGGTGACCTAAGACTCGGGGCCTGGGGTTAGAAAGAGGACATTCATTCCAGGGGGTCAGGGAGACTTTTCCAGGAATAAAACAAGCAACAATCCTTGTCTTGGCTGGAGATAGTTACACTATTCCTGGGGCCAGCCACGGGCTTTTCAGCGACCTTCGGCGACTCTACTTTGGAAAAGGCCAGGCCTATTAGAGCTCAGCAAACTTGCCTCCACTCAGGTTTCGCCTCAATCACAGTCAAAGACAAGAGGGTGGTGTGACTGCGTGTATGCTCCATGCCCTCAGCCCACCTCTAACTTCAGCTTCGGGGTTGGAGGACAGTTTCCATGACACTGGCAACACTCTGCCTCAAGTGCCCGCTGCTTATCTCCACTTTCATGCCTCAGTGCGTATTTCTGAAGTCACAGGACGGCCTGGAAGAGCGGGGAAGCTAACACACCCCAAAATGACCCCGAGTAGATTGGGGTGGGAGGCAGCTTTGCCACCCATAGGAATTATTAAATTTTTAGGTCTTTGCCACCATATTTACTGTTTTTTAAATCCTCACCCGAGGATATGTTTTACTGATCGTAGAGAGAGAGGAAGGGGGAGAGAGAAACATCGATGTGAGAGAGAAACACCAATTGGTTGCCTTCTGTACGTGTCCCAGCCAGGGACCGAACCCGCAGCCTAGATATGTGCCCTGGTCAGGGGTGAAACCTGCAACCTTTTGGTGTTCGGGCGGCTCTCCGATGTCCCAAGCTGCCTGGCCAGGGCATATTTACTGTTTCAATTCATATTTCTTTAATTATATTGGACTAGAACATTTTTCTTTGTATTCATTAGTCATTGTTATTTTTTTCTGTAAGATGGATATTCCGTAAATTATTCAACAAATCACATTGATGATAAATATTTAGGTCAAGCCCTCTTTAACTATTATAAAAATGCTACAATATTTAAACCTTCCGCATAACTAAAAATATTAAAATTTCTTTCATTTCCAACATAAACGGAAAGAACAATATCTTTTTTTCTAGACATTTTCCTCATAAACCTTGAAAGATTTGCTAACACCTCATGTGTAGAGTGCTTGCAGGGGAACTGGCACTGAGGTTGACAGTGCCAATTGGTACAATGTTCTGAAGGGCATTGAACACTTTTTACCAAAAGTTAGGATGGGCCTATTCTTGGTTGCAGCATTTCAAGAAAATTTGTCTTACAAATATGTGTGCATGTGGTCCCAAATATTATGCTTCATTGAGTGTGTGTGTGTGTGTGCGTGTGTGTGCATGCGTGTGTGTGCGCATGTATGCCAGTCTATGCATGAAGAAGAGTAGGCCAGCCGAGATGGAGAAGTAAATAAATAGACTCCTTCCTGAGTCTCTTCCTGGAGATGTGGCAGAAGGAAGAGGTACATGGGTCCTAGAACCTAACAACTCATTCGGTGAGGGAGCAAGTCATTGAGTGCCGGATGGAAGGGTGCAGAGAGGTCCAGGTGCCACAGAAGGCACACAGGTGGGGGGCACTGTCGGGCGGGCCCCTCTCTTTGCTGACTCAGGGCAGGGAAACAGCATTCAGTCCACCGCTAGTCAGAGGCCGTCCAAATAAGACAGGGGTGAGCAATGTGAGGGTGCTGGGCTGGGGACAGGGACTCCAGGGAAGCTGGCTAGCAATGTGAGGGTGCTGGGCTGGGGACAGGGACTCCAGGGAAGCTGGCTAGCAATGTGAGGGTGCTGGGCTGGGGACAGGGACTCCAGGGAAGCTGGCTAGCAATGTGAGGGTGCTGGGCTGGGGACAGGGACTCCAGGGAAGCTGGCTAGCAATGTGAGGGTGCTGGGCTGGGGACAGGGACTCCAGGGAAGCTGGCTAGCAATGTGAGGGTGCTGGGCTGGGGACAGGGACTCCAGGGAAGCTGGCTAGCAATGTGAGGGTGCTGGCCTGGGGACAGGGACTCCAGGGAAGCTGGCTAGCAATGTGAGGGTGCTGGCCTGGGGACAGGGACTCCAGGGAAGCTGGCTAGACCGTCCCAACAGAGCCCATGGAGAGTGGCATTGTCCACAGCCTGGAATCTGATTGATTCCCAGGAGAGGAGAAGGAGAGGGGCAAACAGGGAAGCGGCCTGAGGGCGTCTGACCTAGAGATCCTCCCACAATCCAACTTCCCAGAAGTACAAACTAGGACTGAGGATGTTGCCACCAACCCCATCTGTTCCCCCTCGCTCATCAGAGCAAAGGTAGCTGCTCATTCCAGAGGAACATGAGTTTATAAGAACATATAGCAGGACACCAAGTTAAATAACATATGCCATAAGAAGCAGAAATTATGGATTAGATGGAAATTCTAAAAAATTAAAACAAGGAAAACAAACATTCTAAAGAAAGAAGCAAAGCTCTAAGGAGCATAAAGTAGGATAAAAAGTTTTGAAGAACCATTTGGCGATTTGGGGCATGAAAAATATATTATAAAAAATGAAGAATGTATTGTCAGTAGATAAGCTGGACAGCAGGATGAATGCAGCTAAAGAACAAATTAATGAACTGAAGGATCCAGTCGATGAACTCTCGCAGGAAGTGTTTCGGAGGGATAAATCTTTGGAAGAAAAGAGAGAAAAGTTAAGAATTAGAATTCCAGAAGGAGTCTCAGAGGAAGAAAGAGAATAAATGGGGAGAAGGCAGTAATTTGCCTGAATTAAACTGTGGTTGGGCAAACAGGAGGGACCTTCAGGGCCCCATTCAGGTGTGCTCTAATCCCCAGTGGCAGGCCAGGCCACAGTGGGGTTCCTGAGTATATTCAAACATGATAATTCATTATTAGGTATTTACAAGAAACAGATTGTCTTTTGACCTTGCTATTCCCACAGGGCTAGCTCCAAGCTATTGGTGTAATGGTCTTCAGCACAGAGGAAGAATTCGAAATGTGTAGCTCGATGCCTCCTGGTCAGATTTTGATGGACAAAAGAATGCAAATGAGATGCAAGGCCCTTGTTAAGCACTATTCCCCTTGATCACCTTGTTCAAACCCCAAGCATCTGGGCAGCAGCTGCAGATTTTAACTCTTTGGTTCCCTGAAGTTCTTTTCTTTCCTTATCTGCTTTCTTTGTTCTTCCCAATTTTGCCATATTCCTTTTTTTCCTTACTACCTGTCTTGCTTCTCCTTTCTATATTCTTCTCTTTCATCATCACCATTTTCTCCTCTTCTTCAGCATTTCTAAAGCTATTCATAGGTTCACCCACCCACTCATCGATTCAACAATTATTTTGAGCACCTACCATATCCCAGCGATTATTGACGGCACTGGGGACACAGTGCACCAGGCAGAACACAGGAACGTGCACCCCCTCTAGTTTGGAGGACAGATAATAAGCAAGGCAATGAACAACAACAACAAAAGACAAATGCAGATACTAATAAAGGCAGAGAAGGTACTAGTATGTGCTTGAGTGTGGGGCAGGGATGCCTTAGGTGGGGAAAGGGGTGTCAGAGTAAGTTTTTCTGAGGAGGTGACAGTTGAATTGAGGTCTGAATGATGAGGAGGTATCAGTTCTGTGAGAGAGGGTGGAAAGGTATTCCAAGTAGAAGGAAGAGCAAGTGCAAATGCATGAGGTTGGACTGATACATTCTTCTACCGTCTTGTTTTCTCACCTGTGGTAAATTCCAGAATAGGGGTCTAGACATTTAGTATGTGGGAACCATGTTGCACAGTCTTAATTCCCTGTGGCCTGGTTTCTGCTCCCACTACTTGCTTGAAAATGTCCCCTTGGTGGCCACCGATGCCAGCCTAGGTGTGACAACGATCTGAGAATAGAGAGAGAGAAGCAGAGAGGATGTTAGTCCTTAGTTACAGCTGGACATCTGTAACTCAGACACATTCTATGTGGGAACAGGTCTTTATCAGGGAAGGAGAAACCTTTAGGAATGTGAAAGCCCTCTGAGACTCCTTGAAGCTGGGTTGGGTGCCCATCCATTTCTGTCATAGCTGCCCCCTCTTTCTGTTACCTGTGTACGATCCCACACACAACTCTTCTCCTTTGATCTTCACAGGGCTTCTTATTTTCCATTATTCAGACTATGACAGATTGAATTATGTTCTATATTCCCCAAATTGTCACATTCCTTGAAATAGTATCATTCATCCATTTGTCATAGCCGTGTGGTAGATGGAGAGCTTTTTCCTGCCTCTTGACCTGGTTACTCTGGCCATTGGGATGTTAGTGGACACGATGCAGGTGGACTTGGTACATGCCTGTGTGGCTGGGATGGCCCTCTTGCCTTCCCATCATTACTATAGGATAATAGTGCCCCCAGAGACTTCATCCCAGAACAAGAAGAGACAAACTCAGCACACCTGAATCCAGCCCAGCCTAGGTCTGCCAAAAGCCAGTTGTGTGAGCAAGAAGCTCATATAAATATAACACAAATATAACTCAATAAATATTCATTGAATAAGTGCATCTTTTTATGTCACAAGTATTTGTTTGTTTTGAGTCCTTTGGGGGCAAGGAGCATTAACATTTCCACACAGGAAGGGTCACCTGGGAGCCAGAGACATGGTGGGCACTCAGAATACTTTTGGACTGTGTCTCAGGCCTCCTCAGGAGTCTCTGTGGCAGCCTCTGCTTTCATGTATTGGATATTCAGCTGAGAGTCAAGGCGGATTCCTGCTGAATTCCTAAGGATTTCATAGTTTGATCCCCTGGATCCCGATTTTATGGCCCCTTTCTTATTGCCATGAATTCTTAAGTGTATTTTGTGCTTTGAGTGGCCATCAGTATTCATGCTATTAGGCACCCAGGACATGCTACAGGATAAGCTAAGTGTCTGCATGGTGACGAGGGGCAATTTGATGTCTATGCGTCAGGGAGGATGAGGAGACAGGCACATTCCCACTCATCCTCCATGACAACAGCAATGCTACCTGATTTACAGGCCTCCAGGGCCTTTGAAGCGTCTGTGTCAGACTTTCTTTTGTCTGAGTGTCTGGGCCTGGCCTTGAGGATTTAAAAGAAGAATTGATTCACACTGACTTTGTGGGGCAGACAAAGCTTTGGATGGTTCTGGAGGGGGATATCTGCAGAGAGAAAGCTAAGCTCTGCCTGCGTGTGGTAGCAGCCCTTTGTTTTACTGTCCAACACCTTTTCTCTTTTCTCTGATTTTGCCTTGGGAAACCACCTTCTCCCACGGGAGACTGTGTTGGTGGGGCTGTCAAACATGGTTCTTGGATTACTTTGGATTTCCACCAAAACAGATCCTGGGTAGAGGACTTGAGTGAGGGAGTTTATTTGGGAGGTGATTTCAGAAAGCACAGGCAAGGAAAAGGGGACAGGGGTGGATGGGGAGAGATTACCTGGGGAACTTCTAGGCATATATCTGTTAGGTTAGGTGGCTCAGGAGGCGGCGCAAGAAATAGAGTCCAGTGAATCAGAAAAGAAAGGAAAGGAAAAGGTTTATTCTGCGTCCCCGGGAGACCCACGTACCCCAAGGACAGGGCACGTGGATTCACGCCAACAGGGAGGGGGGCGCTTTTTCTATACTGCGGTTGGGTGAGGGGCGGGGACATGAGCTGAGGAATTCTCTGCTGCAGGGAATGGGCGGAATATTCAGGACGAAGTTCTTATCTGTGTGGGGGTATGTGAATTCAGGGAGAAGAAGCTGGTATCTGTGTCTGGCACCTTGATCTGTGAGAAATTCCAGGGGAAGTCCATTATCTTGTCATGTCTGCATGTATCCGATCCTGGGCTCTCTCCGACCTAACAATATCCATAGCCCATGGACACAGAAAATAGTGTGGTGAAGGCCTGGGAGGGACGGAGTGGGCTGGGGGGGGGGGTCAGTGGGGGAAAATGGGAGGACATCTGCAATACTTTTAACAGTAAAGGTACATTTTTTTTTTTTTTAAAGAAAGGGAGGTGAGTGAGAATAGGAAAGTGACAGAAACCAGCACCGGGTGTGCTAATGAGTGGATTACCACTGTGGGCGACGAGGGTGGGTCTTGCTGGAGGAACCTCTGCAAAACCACCTGGCTGTCCACCTCTGACTTCCATCTCTGTTGTCTGAGCAGAGAGTTAGGATCTTGACATGAGAAGCTGTTTGTGTGCTGGCGGCTACCTACCCACATTACGGGCCGACTCAGGTGAGCAGGAAGATGGGGGACTGCCCAGCCCAGGCAGGTCCAATCCAATGCTCTGGATGGGTCTTGAGAAGAGTAACGTGGGGGATGGAATGACTGGAATCTATTCATGTCCGTGTTGGGATCCAGAAAGGACTGGTTGCTAGTTGTTGACCCCCATTTGCCCAGAGTGGTTTCAGTTCACATCTTCCCTGTTGTTCAGTCTTTCCTCCAATTCTCTGAGATTCTCCAGAACGCTTTCCAGTTTCCCCTTCATTGAATTAGCTAGAGCCGATCTCTGCAGCTTGCATACCAAGCGTCCTGACAGATTCAGGGTCTCCTCCTCAGGAGGCTGTCAGGAGGCTGTCAGAAGGCGTGGCCGCTCCTCTGTCTTGAAATGAAGATGGCATGCCCCCGGCTGGCCGCAGGAATCAGGCAGGGCTAACCTGTGCTCGAGTTCCTGAAGACCTGAAAACAGCCCATCCCCGGCACATCCTCCAGCTGGCGCATTGCCACCAACCACTCTGTCTTGTCCTTGGCTAATCTCGTGTCTCCGGACCTGGGCCGGGACAAGCAGTCTTTCAAAGGTTAAGACTTGGGCTCATTTCTAGGACCCAGGCCAGTTTCTTCGGCTCCCTTTTGTTTATTTCCTCTGCCAGTTTGTCCATCCATGCCTCCATCCATCCACCGTCTATGCATCCATCCATCATCCACCGACCAATTGCTATATGCCTACTGTGTTTTTAATTAAAAAAAATTCTTATACTCTCTCTCCAAATCATAATAAAATTCAAAGCAACATCCACATTGTTGTGAGCTTGTCTTTTAAGATTACGGTACATGGAGGCATCCTTCTCGCAGCATTTACTTCTGAGATGAAGCCTCGGGGACCATCCTCTTGCAGTGTGAGGCCTGGCAGCTGTGCCTCAGGAAACCAGATCTGGCTTTCGGTCCCTGAGAGGGGCATCTGGGAGCCTCAGGATCTCGTGACAGACTTGCAGCAAGTCGCTCCCCTACTCAGAGCATCCAGGCCTCTTCTCACGACTCCCTGTCAAGACTGGTTAGGAGTTCTCCCCATCTATAATAATAATAGCATAATATGCTAATTAGACTGAACATCCTTCCAGGTGACTTTCAGGATGAAGCCAGGGCTGTGAGGCAAACCTGGGTCTCAGGTGCCAGAGGGAAGCCAGTGCCGGCTGCCGGGGGAAGGAAGGCCTACTCTTACACGAATTTTGTGCATCGGGCCTCTAGTCTATGAGAAGATCAGGGTTCTGGAGCCAGATCCCAGCTCTGCCACTCCCTGTGTGCCCTTGGACAAGTTCAGTAACATTGCTGGGGGCCTCCGTTTCCTCATCTGTAAGCTGAGCCTGAGGCTAACTGTGCTACTAGATGGGGAGCACTTGAAACAGCATCTGCTCCTAGTACGCTTCACGGCCAGGACGATTGATGCTGATGGCAAGTGTGTGGCACTGGGCTTCATTGGTTAGATGAGATGCCCATTGTATTGTTTTCAATAACAAAGGGCCCTGAACAACTTTTATAACATGATCACATTTATATTACAACTCTGTGTGCGTGTGTCTGTGTGTGCGCTCGTGTGTGTGTGTGGAGCATGTATGTCCACATTTATATGTATGTACATTTGGAAAAACATGGAGAAAAGCCTGGAAAGGAGTGGCTTTGGGAGAGGATTAGAAGAGAACTTTCATTTATTTTTTATATTCTTCTGTATTATCACAAAATTTACCATCTGTGTTATTGGTCTTATAATTTAAAAATAAAAATAACCCAAAAGAATCAAGAGACTTAAAATGAAAAGATGACCAATCGGATAGTCTCTTTCCATCTTCTGTTACAGAAAAGTTACTAATTTTATGTCGTTGGTTACATGAGATTCACAAAAGCAGCCATAAAAATTATATACTTTTTAAAAACATTAAAACAATTCGTGGGATTGTTGCTCCTAGTGGGAAGGTGAGATTTGTCCAACACAGATCCACGAGGCCAGTCTAAGAAACTGCTGTGCTGGCTGCTGCGTTAGCCATGTGGTCTGGAGCTAGAAGTCTCAGGGCCTGCTGCTCTCCAGCTGCGGCCAGTCCTGACCCCACTGCCCACGGCCTCCATGGGCTGAGCTCACAGAACTCGGAGTGGACGTTTCTGTCCACGTGCTCCTCTCTGCTGCTTCAGATCTGCTCCTCTGTGGACTGAGGGACCGAGAGATAACTTACCCCGGAGAACAGCCAGAGGTTTGCCTGGCTCTTCTGGAAAGACTGTCACACGGGTACTATTGTGTACTGAGCAAAGTGACAGAAGGCTGGGGCAGTCAACGTGACCACAGCCAGATTCTCAGGCAAGACCTCAAAGCGACAGGAACGATCCAGTCCCCTGGATGGCGTCTCTTTAGAAACTGCTCACACTGCCTCCATACGCTGGGACCCAATTAGCAGTGACTGCTACAACAAGGGTAGGCAAACCTCCACAGAAGCGAGTTCTCAGGTCTAGTCCTCAGGTGCCCTTGCAAGGTGACTTTAGAATGGGACGGTCTCAGGGGTCAGGGCCCCACTGCCAGCTGTGACACAGGCACGCCGATCCAACTCTCTGACGCTTAGCCTGTCGTCTGGAAAAGGAGCTGATGGTGCCACTTCAGACTGGCTGCCTGGAGACCAGCTCTGAGACGTGGGTTGGCAGCGGAAGCTCGCTGGGCAGATACACTTGTAGGGCAGTGAGAGTCGCAGAATTGGGCGGAGGGAAGGCTGACCTGCCATGTGGCTGTCGCGGAGGGCTCTGGGACTTGGACAGGGACCTGGGACTGGGACATCCCTTTAGAGCCGGCCCAAATCATTGGAGAGGGGCTGAGCCTTCGAGCCCTCGAGTCACCAGTCATTGACCAAACTCCGTCCCGGGGAGGGTGTGCAACCTGGGCGATGTAGTCCCCCATAACTGAGGGCGGTTTCTAGTGAGGGTGCAGCTGGCACCTCCGGTGGCCTGTGTCCCAGCGGGATGGCACGGGTTGGAGGGGGTCTCGGTGGTGCTCCCCAGTGCTCACTACAAGTACACACTCTAGGTTTGTGGAGATGATAACAGCACTTAGCACAGTGGAGACACAGACCAGGGCACTGACAAATATTAGCACCTTCCTCTCCCTCCCGCCTGAGAAGTCCTCTCAGTGCCTGTGCAGGGGTGTGCAGATGTGTTCTCGTCCCACCCCACGCAGTACCCCTCCGGTGGCCCAAACCCCTGCCTCCCCAGAAATGCCTCCATCTTACACCGGGCCCTGCGGGGCCCAAGACCTCGGGATGAGTAAGTAACGAGCAGCGTGCTCTTACTGTCAGCTGTCCGCTGCCATTTAGCTTTTCTGGCTGGAGAGCGGGGCCTCCTCTGTCCCCGGGCAGTGTGAAGCATTGCCGGGTCACTGAGGCTGGGTGGAGAGGGACACTCTTAGCGCATGACTGAGGCCATTCCTCGGACGTTAGTCTGATGTTTTATTGGCGTCAGTAGGAGAGTCACCTTTTTTGACTCTGAACTCAAACTTTCAGGGAGACGCCTTGTCAGAAACCTGTGACTTAGTGTCCAGAAACGTCCTCAGGAGTTTCTGTCCTGGCTTCCTGATTGATGTCCTCTCTCCTTATGGTACTGAGCAGCCCCAGGACAGGACCGGTGGGACCGCAGGGAGAGACCAGAGGGCACCTGGCTATGTGCAGTTTTCTGGTAGGTGGGTCACCTGGGGAGCGATACAATAATTTGTGGGTATGTGTTCTAAAACACCAGTATCCGGTGTGGGGGTCAAGGAGCAAAGTGGTTGAATAGAATCATCAGGCCAGACAACGTTTTAATGAGAAGAGTCCACGTAGTGATTAAGATTCTGTTAGTTGAAAAGTAATTAAGCCAACTCAAGACAGTATAAGGAAGGTTTGTTTTTAAGAATGCAGTGGTGGTTTATGAAACCCCAGGACCTGGGTGCAGCCAGTCTGAGAAATGGACTACCGCCAGGAGACCCAAGCAAACCTCTCCCTTCTGTTTCTCTCGGAATGTGAGCCCCCTGGCGGTCTTGAAAACATGTCCTCAAATCCTTAGACAGTTCTTTCCTGAGAGGGTGGAGCCCAGTTCCCTCCCACCGAGTGTGGCTGGACTTAGGGATCCATTGTTAATGAATGGAATGTGGCAGAGGGATGGTTGGTGACTTCTGAGCCAGGACATAAGGGTGTGTCGGGGGGTTCCTCCTGCCATTGCTCAGGGATCGCTTGCTCTGGGGAAACCACGTCATGGGAACATAGCCCCGTGGAGAGCCCACGTGGGGAGGCGTTGAGGCCTCCTGCCAAGGTCCATGTGAGAGAGCAATGCTGGGAAGGGTTCTTCAGTCCCAATCAACCTGCAGGCACTGCAGGCCCAGCCAGCAACCTGATAGCCCCTCAGGCGACACCCCTTCTCAATTCCCTTCCCAGAAACTGTGAGACAGCGTGTTTGCTGTGTAATGGACTGTGTCGGTTACTATTTCACACAGCAGCGGCCAACAAGGAGAGGACTAGAATCACTGCCGACAGCCCTCTATTTAGAGGGAGTCATCAGAGAGGGGGCCTTGGTGTGATTTCCAAGTGGACAGGTTCTGATTGATACTACTGGGTCAAGTACCAGATATGAACCAATACGTTGTGGTTAATATGGGGGGCAGCATGATAATAGCTTTATGGGGGGACTTCTATTGTAGCCACGTAAATGTGAGGCATTTTAATAAGGTGTACCTAGGATACCCCACAAAGCAAATTCCATGTGGGGACAGGACTTTATTTCTTTGGACACCAGTGTCCCCTAAGAGAGTTGAAGCTCACCTTGGTTGCAATGCAGTGACTTGAACTTAGGAGTCACTGCCCGTGTGGACTATACGCCTGGGATTGGCTTTGAGCTGTGCGATTGCGGAGACTGGCGGGTGACTTGTGCCGCGGCCGCCTCCCCTGCATGCCTGGCTGTGCTTCATGTGTTTGTGCAGCCTCAGCCTGCCTTCCTGGCCGCTGCCAAGTTGCTGAACATTTCCCCACATTTTCTTCTGATAACGGCAGTAAATCCTTTTCAGAAATCTTCCACACCTCCTGGCATTTAAAGATAAATTTTTATTTTATTTATTGATTTGAGAGACAGAAAGTAAAATTAAAACTGATTTTAAAAGAGAAGGTTATTTCTCTCTCATGTAAAAGAAGCCTGGAGGCCGACACTCAAGTTTGCAAAGGCATCTGCATTCTTGACCTCGTTCCTTTTATCCTGCAGGTAAATGTACGCTGCTCCACATGCGGCTTTTACCATCAAGGCCACAGATGCCTGCGGGTCTCTAATCATCGCGCCTGTACTGCAGGCAGGAAGAGGGAGGAGAGGGAGGTAACCAGCCGAAGTGCCAGCTGAGGCAGCTTCCTTTAAGCAGCTTCCGGGAAGTCCAAACCTTCACTTCCATTTACACGTCATGGTCTGGGCCTCAATCCCATGGCCACACCAAGCCCCAAGGGAGTGGGGCACAGACGTCTGGTATGAAGGCATTGCCACACCAAATAAATCAGGTTCTGTTACTAATGTAGGAGGGGAGAATGGGTACTTTTTGGCAACCAGCAATCTCTGCCCCAGTTTTATACGACATCCCCTGACTTGCCTATTTTAAAGTTAAAATCAGCATTCTGGCCGCCTTGCCTAGCTGGTTCTATTTTGTATTTCTCGTTCCACATCTTAGCTCCCTCTCAGATGCAGGGGGGATAGTGATCTGAGTGGTCAGCTTTTAGGTCATGTTTCCAATGAGTAGCTCCCTGTGCATTACCCTGAGCATGCCAGGTTACAATGCCCTCTGCTCCCTGCCTTCCTGTGCGGGGACAGAGATGCGAGCTAAGGATCTGACCCTCATACTCAGTTTCTTGCCTTACGCAAAGGCATGGAGTAGATCAAATTGCCCGAGGAGAAAAAGAGAAAAGAACACCGATGTTTAAAGGAGATACTGAAACAGGCCATATATGAAAGTAGGGCAGCATTCTCCATCTTGTCCATAGAATACAAATTTAGAAACTTTGAGGTTTGCCATAGATGTGGAATCTGGTTAATGACCCTTTGAAATGCTACAGCTGGGAATTAAAAACTTTTTATGACAAAGGTCAAAGTTTGCAAACTGCCTCCAATCACATCCGGTCTTGTGTCATTGGGTGGACACTGTGGTGTTTGGGGAAGAGGTGGGATGCGGAGGGAGCTTGAGAAGTTGACTTTGGCAGTCACAAATATTTGGGGCAGCCTTCCTCTGAGGGCCCCGTTCCAGGATTTCACCTGTCCTCTGTGTCGTGGTGCCCATCATGTCCAACAGAATCTTAGAAGTTAGTTGTCTACTTTAATTCACCTTTTTCTGGGATTCCAGTGACCACAGACACAGTACGTGGACATTAGTAGAAGGTCTCTGAATTGCTTATTTACTGAAACCTAACATTCAACATTTCAAAACAAAATCACTTCTTCTAGCCAGATGTGCTTCTTCTTTTGATTTCTTTCTTAATGCCACCTAAGATCAAAACCTTATTGCCCTATCCAGCTACTTCTCTCTCCCCATTTCACAAGCCTATCCCATCAGCCACCCACCGACCCTTTATTATATTTGTCTGTCATTCCTGCATCTTCATTTCTTTCCCCACTGTCCTGATCTAGGTTTCATAACTCTCACCTTTGCTAATACAGCAGCCACTTTTATGACGGCCTGGGTAAAAGGATGCTGGTTACTTTGAGCATATTGGTGAGGGAAAAGCTTACAAAGGCCTGAGTTGCTACAGATGGGAATTAAACACAGGGTTTGGGCCCTGACGAATGTTGGGGTAGATTGTGGGATCTGTGCCCTTTGGGGAGATGGCTTTAGGTAATAATTGTGAAAGACCATATTCCCTTTACAAATATCTTTTTGAACTTAATTTCTATATTGTTATCAATGCAAAATACAAATAATTTAAGAAGTCATGTAATACTGCAAACATTTTAACAAAGAGCAGTAATCACTGCCCACCTTTAACTCACCTTGGAGTCTAGTTCCTAAGAGGCAACCACTTTTAACGCTTAGCCCTACTAAGATTTACTTTCATGCTTGTAAGTTATACCCATAAACTGCTATTTCTTGACTTTTAAAATTTGTTAATAAAAAAAATCTTTGACTTTCTACTATGGGACATGAGAACTTAACTTTCTTACGCTACTCCAATCCCCACCCCACTGCCCGCCTCTCCCCTCCCTCACTTTCTCAGTATGGCTCTATCAATATTTTATGTTAAATAGCCTTTACATTTTATGATTATGAAAATATTGTTCTGAGATGAATTACAAGGTGTCCTATGATTATAGTTTCTTTTTATCTTTCCAGGAGATAATAATTTCCTCTTTTTAAATTTGCTTAGTTTTCTATATGTTATTATTTCCAAATTATTCAAAAAACTCTGAAAACTCATTGTCATCAGCTATCTATCTATCTATCTATCTATCTATCTATCTATCTATCTATCTATCATCTATCATCTATCTATCATCTATCATCTATCTAGAAGCCTAAGGGACCATTACGACCAAACGACCAAAACGACTGGAATGATTGGTTGACTAGTCACTATAACGCACGGACTCCCAAGGGGCAGACGCAGGAGCTGCCCCCTGGTGGTCAGTGCGCTCCCCCAGAGGGAGTACTGTTCTGCTGACCAACCCATTCCTGCAGCCTACCAGTCGGGCAGAAGCCACTCACTCCCTCAGTAGTCCTGCAGGTCTAATCTCTGGAGAATGGGCCAGGCACCAACAGATCATTGCCGCTGGCATGGTCCTGGAAGTTGGCCTCAGGCACTGTGGCCACTTCCCCTCCCTAGATGTTCCATAAGGAAGAAATGATATAAAAGTGGCCACCTGGTGGCACCTGACAACCAGAGCGAATGTCAGAGGGACAGATCCGGATCCTGGGCCAGCAAGGGCATCCCACTGCCTGCCCGGAAGGCCAATTGTGTCCTGCCCGCCTCCCCCCTCCCCTCCTCGGGACAGGCACCAGATGCAGGGCTCACAGCTGGAGAGTGCTGCTGCTGCGGTGGTGCAAGCCTCTTGAGATCGGGGCTGACTGGGCGCTAGCCCATAGCAGGTGCAGCAGGGCCGGGATGAGTGAGAGTGGCTGGCAGGAGCGGCAGGCGGCGTTGGACTGTGGGTTTCAGCTGGATCCCCACAGGCCACCCTGAGGGACTCCACCCATGCACAATTTTGTGCACCGGGCCTGTAGTGTTACATAAGTGTCCTGATTTGTGTGTGTGTGTGTGTGTGAGAGAGAGAGAGAGAGAGAAAGAGAGAGAGAGAGAGAGAGACCCTGAGCCTCTCCATCCTCTGCTTGTCTGACAGTTACTTCTGTGCCATCTACACAGATGTTTTCTGGAAACTTCACCATCACCTGTAATCTTCCTTAACCTCTTCTGTTGGGTCACCTGTTTCCTGGGTTTTATAACTTTTTTCCCCATTGGTGTATTCTTTTTAGTAGCTCCTGAGAAAATGTGAAAGGAAGGTAACCTTTTTTGAGGTCCTGAATGTATAAAACTGATTTTTATTCACTTTACAAATAAATTTCTAGTTTGGTTGGAAATTAATGATTTCTCTTCAACATTTAAGGTATTTCTCTAGGGTGTTCTGGCTTGCAGATAACATTGAAATTTCCATACCTTTATATATAACCTATTTTTCCTCCCTGAATGGATCTTGTCTTTGTCCATTGTTCTGAAATGCCATCAAAATGTGCTTTAATGTGGGTCTTCATCCTTTGTGTTGAGTATCAGAAGGGTACTTTTAATTTGAAAGTGCAAGTCCTTCAGATTTGAGGAAATTTATTATACCTTTGATAATGTCCTGCCTTCTGGTTCCTTTTTGGAATTGTTGTCAGGTAAAATATGCATTTCCTAGGTTGATGTGCACCCATACCATCAACATATAGACACATGCTTTGTACTTTGTAAGATCCCAAGAAAGGATCTGAGAGACACTATGAGGCGTGAACTGGGAAATGTGGCTTTGGAACACTGGGGTAGGCAGGGATTTTTTCCCCATTGTTGTTATTGTTGACACTATTACAGATGTCCCATTCCCCAGCCCTCCTTTGCCACCCTTCACTCAGCCCTGCCCCTCTTCCCTCTGGCCATCACCACTCTGTTGTCCATGTCCATGGGCTATGCATATGTGTTCTTTAGCTAATCCCTTCACCGTCTTCTATCCAGTCCCCCGCCCTCCTCCCTTCCGACAGCTGTCAGTCTGTTCCATGCATCCATGCCTCTGGTTCTATTTTGTTTGTCAGTTTATTTTGTTCATTAAATTACACCTCTAAGTGATATCTTATCTTTCTCTGGCTTATTTCAGTTAGCATAATAATCTCCAGGTCCACCCCTGCTGTTTCAAAAGTAAGATTTCCTTCCTTCCTTTTTTTTTTTTTTTTGACTTCTGCATAGTATTCCAGGGTATAAATGTACCATAGCTTTTTTTTTAATCCACTTAAGGGCACTTGGGCTATTTTCAGATCTTGGCTATTGTAAATTGTGCTGCTATGAACATAGGGGAGAATATATTTTTAAATTTTTGTTTTGGGATTCTTAGGATATATTCCCTAAGAAGTGAGATTGCTAGGTCAAGTGGGAGTTCCATTTTTAATATTTTGAGGAAACTCCTTACTGTTTCCACCGTGGCTGCACCAGTCTACATTCTCATCAGCAGTGGACGAGGGTTCCTTTTTCTTCACATCCTTGTCATCAGTTATTTGTTGATTTACTGATGGCAGCTATTCTGGCAGGTGTGAGGTGATATCTCATTGTGGTTTTAATTTGCATTTCTCTAATGATTAGTCACATTGAACATCTTATATATCTATTATCTATTGGCCCTCTGTATGTCCTCTTTGGAGAAGTGTCTATTAAGGTCCTTTGCCCATTTTTAAATGGTATTGTTTGTCTTCCTGGCGTTGAGTTGTATAAGTTCTTTATAAATTTTAGAAATTAGCCCCTTATCAGATGTATCATTGGTGAATATGTTCTCCCATATATTCGGTTCCTTTATTCATTTTGTTGATGGTTTCTTCTCTGTGCAGAAATTTTTTAGTTTGATGTAGTCCCATTTGTTTATTTTTTCCTTTATTCCTTGTGCCCTAGGAGACATACAGGCAAAAATATTCCTACAAGAGATTTCTGAGATTTTACTGCCCATGTTTTCTTCTAGCATCTTTATGGTTTCATGACTTGCATTTAAGTCTTTTATCCATTTGAGTTTATTCTTGTTTATGGCGTAAATTGGTGGTACATTTTTTTTGCATGTACCTGTCCAATTTTCCCAACACCATTTATTGAAGAGACTGTCTTTATGCCATTATATGCTCTTACCTCCTTTGTCAAATATTAATTGACAATATAGGCGTGGGTTGATTTCTGGGCTTTCTGTTCTGTTCCATTCATCTATATGCCTATTCTTGTGCCAGTGCCAGGCTGTTTTGATTACAATGGCCTTGGAGATAGTTTGCTATCCAGTATTGTGATCCCTCCAACTTTGTTCTTTCTCAAGATTGCTGCGGCTATTCGGGTCTAATTTGATTCCATATAAATTTTTGGAATATTTATCCTAGATCTGTGAGTATGCCATTGGTATTTTAATAGGAATTGTGTTGAATCCATAGATTGTTTTGGGTAGTATGGACATTTTAATTATGTTAATGCTTCCAGTCCATAAACATGGTATATGCTTCCACGTATTTATATCTTCCACAGTTTCTTCTTCAATGTCCTATAGTTTTCTGAGTACACGTTTTTTTTACCTCCTTGGTTAAGTTTATTCCTAGGTACCTTATTATATATTTTTTGCAATAATAAATGGGATTGTTTTCTTAGTTTCTCTTTCTGATATTTCATTATTGGTACATAAAAATGCCACTGATTTGTGGATATTAATTTTGAATCCTGCTACTTTGCTGAATTCACTTATTGGACCTAGTAGTTTTCTGGTGGAGTCTTTAGGGTTTTCTATGTACAATATCATGTCATCTGCAAATAATGACAGTTCCACCTCCTCTTTTCCAATTTGGATGTCTTTTATTTCTTCTTCTTGTCTGATTGCTGCAGTAGTATGTTGAAGAAGAGTGGTGAAAGCAGATATTCCCTATCTAGTTTCTGATGTTAACTAAAACACTTGTAGTTTTTTCTCCATTAAGTATGATGTTGGCTGTGGGTTTTTCATATATGGCCTTTATTATATTGAGGTATGTTCCCTCTCTTCCCACTTTGCTGAGAGTTTTTATCATAAACTAGATGCCCAGTACACAAAATTCATGCACTCAGGGAGGTCCCTCAGCACAGCCTGCATCCTCTTGCAGTCTAGGAGCCCACAGTGGATGTTTGACTGACAGCTTAGGTGAGGAGCGGACCTAAGCCATCAGTTGGACAACCTTAGCACTGCCACAGAAGAGGGAGAGGCTCCCACCACTACCACTGTGCTTGCCACCCATGAGCCTGGCTTCCAGCTGAGCAGTACTCCCCCTGTGGGAGCGCACTGATCACCAGGGGCAGCTCCTGAATTAAGCATCTGCCCCCTGGTGATCAGCGCACATCACAGAGACTGGTTGTTCCGCCGTTGGGCTGAAACTGGCTCTCCAATATCCCCCAAGGGGTCCTGGATTGTGAGAGGGCGCAGGCCAGGCCAAGGGACCCCACTGGTGCATGATAGGGTCTGGGGAGGGATGCAGGAGGTTGGCCAGCTGAGGAGGAACCACAGGAGGGCTCCAGGGCATTCCCGGCCCATTTCACTGAGTCCTGATCGGCCGGACCCCAGCAACAAGCTAACCTACTGGTTGGAGTATCTTCCCCCTGGTAGTCAGTGCATGTCATAGTGACTGGTGGACTGGTCAACTGTCTGCCCCCTGGTGGTCAGTGTACATCATAGCGAGCAGTTGAGCGGCTTTAGCATGTCATTAGCATATTACACTTTGATTGGATGACCAGACACTTGCATATTAGGCTTTTTTTTTTTGGTATAGGATATATAGGATGGGTTCTGGATTTTATCAAATGCCTTTTCTGTATCTTTTGATTTTATTATGTGATTCTTGTCCTTCATTTTGTTTATGTGGTGTATCACATCTATTGATTTGCAGATATTGTACCAACCTTGTATTCCCAGAATAAATCCTACTGGATAGGTGTATGGTCTTTCTAATATGTTCCTGGATTCAGTTTGCTAATGTTTTTTTGAGGATTTTAGCATCTATGTTCATTAGGGATATTGCCTGTAATTTTCTTTGTAGTGTCTTTATCTGGTTTGGAAATTAGGATAATGCTGGCCTTGTAAAATGAGCTTGGGAGTTTTCATTGCTTGGTAAAATTCACCTGTGAAGCTATCCAGTCTAGGGCTTTTATTTGTTGGAAATTTTTAAATTTCTGCTTCAGTTTCACTAGTTACAATCTGTCTATTCAGATTCTCTGATTCTTCCTGATTCAATTTTGGAAGTTTTTATGTTTCTAGGAATTTATTTATTTTTCCAGGTTGTCTATTTAGTTGGCATATAGCTGTTTATAATGTTTTATTACAATCCTTTATATTTCTTTGATGCCAGTTCTTACTTCTTTTTCATTTCTGATTTTAGTTATTTGGGTCCTCTCTCTTTTTTTCTGATGAGTTTGGTTAAAGATTTGACAATCTTATTTATCTTTTGAAAGAACCAGCCCTTGGTTTCATTGACCTTTTATATGTTTTTTTTAGACTCTATTTCATTCATTTCTGCTCTAATCTTTATTATTTCCTTTCTTCTACTCACCTTGGGTTTTATTGTGTTGTTATTTTTATTTGTTTCAAGGCAACTTTTGATTTCTCCCTTGATCCCATTCATTATTTAGTAACATGTTACTTAGCATCCATGTCTTTGTGTATTTTTCAGTTTTTCCCCCTGAAGTTGATTTCTAGTTTCATACCATTGTGATTAGAGAAGGTTCTTGATACGTTTCAAACTTCTTAAATATATGGAGACTTGTTTTGTGTGCTAACATGTGGGCTATCTTAGAAAATGTTCTATGTGCACTTGAAAAGAATGTATATTTTGCTGCTTTGGGGTGAAATGCTCTAAAGATATCAATTAAATCTATCTGCTCTAGTGTGTCATTTAAGGCTACCATTTCCTTGTTGATTTTCTGTCTAGAAGATCTATCATTGAAGTCAATGGGGTGTTAAAAATCCCCTACTATGGCTATATTACTATCAATGTCTTCATGTATGTCCACCAATATTTGCTTCAGATATTTAGGTGCTTCTATGTTGGGTGCATAAATATTTAGAAGAGTTATATCCTCTTGTTAAATTGCTCCTTTATCATTATGTGGTGTCCTTCTTGGTCTCTTACTATAGCCATTGTTTTAAAGCCTATTTTGTCAGATATAAGTATTGCTATCCCTGCTTTTTTTCATTTCTATTTGCATGAAATATCTTTTTCCATCCCTTTACTTTTAGTCTGTGTTTATCCTTCATTCTGATTTGGTCTCTTGTAGACAACTTGCTTTCTTACCCATCCAGCTACATTGTGTCTTTTGATTGCATCATTTAGGTCATTTACACGTAAAGTGATTAATAATAGGTACACATATATTGCCACTTTATTTCTTTAAACTCTGTTCCTTTTTTTGTTTCTTCTTCTTCTTCTTCTTCTTCTTCTTCTTCTTCTTCTTCTTCTTCTTCTTCTTCTTCTTCTTCTTTTTCTTCTCCTCCTCCTCTTCTCCTCCTCCTCCTCCTCCTTCTCCTCCTCCTCCTTCTCCTCCTCCTCCTCCTCCTCCTTCTCCTCCTCCTCCTCCTCCTCCTCCTCCTCCTCCTCCTCCTCCTCCTCCTTCTTCTTCTTCTTCTTCTTCTTCTTCTTCTTCTTCTTCTTCTTCTTCTTCTTCTTCTTCTTCATGCAGGCCATTTAACATTTCTTATAATATTGGTTTGGTGAAAACACAAAATAAAACTCCTTTACCTTTTTCTTGTCTGGGAAGCTCTTTGTTTCTCCTTTAATTTTAAATGATAGCCTTGCTTGGTATAGTCTTGGTTGTAGTTCCTTACTTTTCATCATTTTAAATATTTCATACTAGAGGCCTGGTGCATAAATTCATGCATGGGTGGGGTCTGGCTGGCCTGCCCTGATGGGGTGGGGGGCCAATCAGGGGCAGGGCTGGCCAGGGGGAGGGGCCACAGGTGGTTGGCTGGCTGGCCCCGCCCCTGATTGAGGTGGAGAAGGCTTATCAGGGGTGAGGCTAGCCAGGGGGAGGGGCCGCAGGTGGTTGGCCGGCCATCCCCACTCCCAATTGGGGTGTTGGGGCTGATTGTGGACAGGGCCTGCCAGGGGAAGGGGCCACAGGTGGTTGGCTAGCTTGATGGGGGTGTTGGGGGCCAATTGGGGGCAAGGCTGTTGGGGGGGGCGGAGGGCAGCTCCCTCTGTGGTTGGTGTGATTCTCTTAATTTGACCTCTACTTTCTGAGACTGAACCTGGGTTTTCCTGTCACTCCTTGACTTCATTCATGTGCTTTTGATTTGAGCGTGGTAACCTCACTCGGACGTTTAGGGCTCCTGCCTTTGAGCTGCTGTGTCAGTTACTACTCTTTCCCCCTCCCCTTCCTCCTTCCCACCCCTTTCCTCCTTTCATTCCCCCTTCCTCTGGCCAGGTTTAATGAGTCAGTAGGTGACTCAACCTGAATGTTGACTCACTAATCAAATCAGTGGGCATTTATTAATTTGGCTCACAAAAAGGCTCACAACAAAGGTGTTGGGAGATGATGAATGGCTGGGCCAGCTGGGGCCGGGGGAGGGCAATTGGGGCCTAGATCAGGCCGGTTGGCTGCCACAGTGTGTGTCATAGACACTGGTCATTTCTGTAATTCTGGTCATTCCACCATTCCAGACGCTGGGCTTTTATTTATATATCTATCTATATATCTACATATATCTATATTTATCTCTATCTATCTATCTATCTATCTATCTATAGATTACCTTCTGGCCTGAAAAATTTCTGTTGAGAGAACAGCTGACAGTCTTATGGGAACTACCCTATAGGTAACTAACTGCTTTTCTCTTGCTGCTTTTAAGATTATGTCTTTGTTTTTACCCTTTGTCATTTTAATTATGATATGTTTTGGTGTAGGCCTCTTTGGGCTCATCTTGTTTGGAATTCTGCGCTTCCTGAACTTGTGTCTTTTTTTTCCACCAGGTTAGGTAAGTTTTTTGTCATTATTTCTTCATATAGATTCTTCTTAAAATATGTTTTTATTTATTTCAGAGAGAGGGCGGGAGAGGAATAGAGAGATAGGCACATCAAGGATGAGACAGAATCATTGATTGGCTGCCTCCTGCATGCTTCCTTCTGGGGATTGAGCCTGCAACCCAGGCATGTGACTGGGAATTGAACTGTGACCTTCAGGTTCATGGGTTGACACTCAACTACTGAGCCACACTGGCCAGGCTTCTTATAGGTCAGGGATGAGGAACGTCTGGCCTGTGGGCCATATAAGGTCTGTGAAATCATGTGGTCTGGCTCTGTCAAGGCATTAGGGGTGAGTTAATTAAATGTTTGACCAAATATAGCAGCCTAATTTTTAAGTTGATAATTTTTATGGTCCGCAAATGATGGTATAAATATACAAATGGCCCTTGGCAGAATAAAAGGTTCCTCACCTGTTATAGGTTCTTGATCCCTTGCTCTCTCTATTCTCCTTCTGGTACCCCTAAGATGCAGATGTTGCTATACTTCATGTTGTTCCAAAGGTCTCTTAACTACTCTTATTTTTTACAATTCTTTTTTCTTTATGCTGCTCTGATTGAATCTTTCTTCCTTTTTTTGGTTAATCCTCACTCTAGGATATTTTTTTTATTGCTTTTTAGAGAAAGTGGAAGGGAAGGGAAGAGAGAAAGAGCGAGAGCGAGAGCGAGAGCGAGAGCGAGAGAGAGAGAGAGAGAGAGAGAGGCATCAATGTGAGAGAGACACATCAATTGGTTGCCTCCCACACATGCCGACTGGGGCCAGGGATCAAACCTGCAACCCAGGTACGTGTTCCTTACTTTCCTCCATCACAACATCTAATTACTAAAGTTGAGTCCTGGCTACCTCAAAGATTTTGTAGCTTGTCCGAGCTTTTCTGAATAATTTCTGACTCTTCCATATCTTTGATTTCATTTCTGGTTTATGGTTTTGTTTTCATTCTGTGGATAGGACATTCACAGCTGCTATCTCTGAAACTGACTCTCAGCTCAATAAGTCCCAGGGTCTTCCCCCTCCAGGCCACCTTCAGTAGCTAAAACATTCTGCTTGAATTGAACTCCTTTGGACTTAACCCCTGGCATTGGTCTGCTAGGCTGGTGTCCAGGTTGGTCTGCTGCGGCCCTTTGCAAGGAAAAATTTAGGTAAGGAACCTATTAAGGGAGGGCCATATAAACCTAGGACTCTAGAAATTGGTGGATGTTTTAGGATGGGGTCCTGACCTGCCAGGAATATGTTTTTGATATAGTAAGGCTGGAAGATAAGCCCACCTGAAAAGCTCAACTCAGATGGTCATACTATGTGGTATTGCCAAAGGGTGGGCAGCGGGGCCAGAGAGATGGCAAGTGTGGCAAACAAGACTTTGGGTAATAAACTAGGTTTCAGTTGGGGCCAGAAAACGGCTCTGTTAGATGATAAGGTGGAGGGTTAAGGTCTGTGTCCAGGTAGGACTACAGCTCCCCAAAATCTCTGAATGAAGTTTTTGCTATCATCATGTGGCCTGACACAGGTCGACAGGAGGTAATAATACCACAGATCCTTTTCTGTTTTTTAAAACGATATTTTTATTGATTTCAGAGATGAAGGGAGAGGGAGAGAGAGAGAAACATCAATGATGAGAGAGGATCATTGATTGGCTGCCTTATGCATGGCCCCTCCTGGGGATTGAGCCACAACCAGGGCATAGACCTGGAATCAAACTTTTGGTTCATAGGTCAACACTCAATGACTGAGTCACACTGGCTGAGCCCCTTTCTGTTTTAAAGTGTCAGGATTTCATAGAAAATTGTTGTATTTATTCCAGAAACAGATTGGCAAGGATCTTTGTCACCATCTGGTCTAAACCCCTACATTTTTACAGTGTATTTTATAGTATAGTCATTGTCTAATTTATAAGACTGATTCATGTACATTCTATAAAAGTTAAGAAAAACCTACCCAGTGATAACTGTAATATCAATTTATGTTTCTTCCTTTCAGTATGTTTTCTATGCAAACACATATTTATTTGTTTATTTTACAAAAGCAAGCACACTGTATTTTGGTTTGTATTTTGTTTTTATTCTCATGATGTCTGAACATTTCACATTATTAAATATCTTTGTAAAATATAAGTTTTAACAGTTGCACACTTCATCATCTGGATAAAAGTAATACATTTGATCATTGTTAGATATTTGGATTATTTTCCATTTTTTTTCACCAATAAAAATAATGCTGGGATGAGACTATAAAAAATCTGGCTCTCTGAATATTTCTTTAGATTAAATTCATAGAAGATGAATTAATGAAGCTTATGGGTGTTAAGATTTTCTCTTAGATTTTTATAGATAGGTATATGCAAAATGATGAGAAATGTTGTCACTTCCTTTTCAATAATGACATCCTTTACTTATTTATGTTTCTTGTCTTATTGCATTGGCCAGACATTTAGAGTAATGTTAAATAATTAGAGTCAGAATAGGCAAAGTGCTTTATTTCAATTTTAATGGAAAAGGCTTTAGTGGTACGTTGCCAACATTTGTATGCTTATATTTTATTTAGGAATTTTGCATTTGTATTCATAGATGAAATTGGCCTGTAGTTTTCTTTATCTATGCTTTCTTTGTCAAGGTTTATGATAGGGATATGCTAGTTTGGTAAAATATAATAGGTTTCTCTTCTGCAGAGACATTTCCTGGGTCAGGAGGAAAGAGCAATTTCCAACAGGCAAACGTGCTGGATGTTTGACAGGCCATTCGGGCGGTTTTCTTTCAAAGATACAGACAGAAGGTACATAATTGAATTCCCACACTCAGCTCTAACTGGTTATCCTGTCAGGAAGCTGGGATGTAAAATGATGCGCAATTGCTTCAATTACAAGAATTGAAGCATTTAGACAATTCTCCCTCTTCTGTTTGAGATGCAGGGTCTGCTGCTGAGTTTGAAGCTGTCAGGAGTCCAATTTAGCCTATTCCAGACTCGGGGAGTTTCTGTGGGCCGTTACTGGCCCTGTTGCTACAGCAGTGCTGACGTGCCATCTGTCATCCCGTATAAAGGCTTTGCTCCTCACCCCACACTTTCTGTGCTGGCCCCTCTGCTAGGAGCCTGGTCAGTGCATTTATGGGAAATATCCTCAGCAGTCAAAACTCACCTGTTTGAAGGATCCTCAGAGTTGACCCCAACACCCATCTTCTGGCAGGTCTCCAAATTTCAGGTCTCTATTAAATTTCTCAGTGCAAATATTGGAACAGTAGCAGAGATGAGAATGTGACCAGTTTGACTCTTTAAACACTGTAAGGCTCTCCTAAATATGCCAGGAATTGTCCATTTTTTCCATCGTCATTGCCAGCTGTAGGCTTTCACCGGATTGCTGCAGGTAACACTAATTGGTCTTCCCGTGTTGGGCCTGTTTACTACTCCAGTCCATCCATCCTCTGGCCAGCCGCGGTGATATGGCTAAAATGTTGGGAACTGCCAGTAACCTGATTGGTACCTTTCTTAAACTCTGAATGACTTCTCAAGGAATTTCAGGTAAAGTTAGAACTTGACACACCTTATACAACAAATATGCACTATTCCCCCTACTCTCCTCTGCAGCTGAACTTTCTGTGCTCCCTCCCCGCCACCCCCACTGTAACCTGGCTTTCCAGTGGCTTGTTCCACTTCTGCGCACTGCACTTCTCCCTGGCCTGAAACACTACTACTTGGTTAACATCAACTTATCTTTCAGTTTCAACTCAGACATCATTTTCATGGGGTTCTGTGAGGCCTCTGGGCTGAGTTTGCTGACTTTTCTCTCAGCACCTGCATCACGGCGTGTGCAAGACCGCATTGCATGTGGTGCCTCCCTAACACCTTGCAGGCAGAGAGGACAGGGGCCACGCCTGCCATTTCTCCGGCACTTAGCATGTTTCTCAGCGTGCAGCAGGCGCTCAATAAATATCTGCTAAATTAGTAAATGGTAGCCTTGCCTCTTGGAGAGGTCTCTTCAATCACCCACAGAAAACTTCATTTTCTGACTGGGAAGGTGGCCCCTAAGTGAGAAGAAAATTGAGCTCCACTTCTTCTCAAACCGGGCGGAACACTCAATGGATGAGGAATAAATCAATGTGTGAAGAGGTACGTATTTTGTGTCCTGTGCCTGGCCCAATGCAATGGAGATTATTCTTTGTTTGAAGTCAAAAGGCTGGGTTGCGAGTGGAGCTGGTAGGCTGATGGTAGGGAGCGCGCAGTCCCTCCCGGAGCTGATCAGGCTCTTCCAGAAGCGCCAGCTATCCGCCCGCGTGCTCGGCGCCCTGGAGAACCACGATGGCCGAACTAAAGCCATCGCAAGGAAAGGTTCGGTGGAGGGCTTTGAGCCCCCGGACAAGTCTCGGTTAAGAGCTACTGATGGGAAAAGGGACATCAGCACGGTGATGAGCTCCGGAGAAGAGAGTGAGTTTCGAGCTCGATGCACACCTGCTGAGAGCTAGCATGGACGGGCTGAGGGAGAGGGGCCAAGAGAGCAAGCGTCGGAAGAACAGAGCAGCACCGCGAAGGGCCTTGCTTCCGCCAGGTCAACATGGATCCTACTTCCCCTTCGCTTTTTACTCTTGGCCACAAAGCTGGGCTTCTGGTTCTGTTTCTGTGTGAGGTTTTGGACAGGAGAAGGGCTGCAGTGTTTACAGGGAAGCGCCAAGAAGCCAGTATATTTTAGATTGGCTACCTGGTCTGTCGCATAGTTGCACGTTCCTGGATTATAGTTTCAAGTCTGCAGCCATCTGTGTGAAGAGCGACGTGTCATTAAACCTGTCTGTTTATCAGCATTGAGCATCTCCCGTTTACTCCCCCCGGCTCCCCTATTAACAGTCTCTGGCAGTGACTACGATTCTGGAATGATGTGGCTATGAGTCGGCTTTAGCCCTATCTTCTAGGTCATTGGAATTGAAAGCTGAACATTTTATAAAAAGTTGTGTTAGCTCATGGGCATTCTTCCCAACTGGCTGTATAATTTTATCATCATAGTTCCTTTAGCAAATTTGAATGAGTTCTCATAGTCAAATGAAAGTTTGCTCAATCACCTAAAGATAAATGTATTACAAAATCAAAAATAAAGATTATAAATTAATGATGAAAAAAACAACAACACAGACAAACACAAGACTGGGCTGCTTCCCTAAACCCTTTACCTACTACTTATGTGATTAGAGCAAGTGTGGTTATTCTTTACCATCTTAACATCATCATCTGAGAAAGGGAACTATAACCCCTACTTGTCTCATAGGTTTACTGAAATAATGTACTTATTTATTTTATTTATTTTTTGCTAAAAAATGAAAGGTTTTATTTGCAACTTATACAACTTCATAAAAAAAATCACTCTTCAGAATCTAACATAGGCTAACTTAAACATTTTGTTGTCTGAAAAATACCGGTCACATACCTGTTTTAAAATAATTCAGACATACAGTTAAATGAACTAACTTTGATAACAGTTTGTAAACAGAAAAATTAATGTAATTTAAACACATTTTAGTAAATATGCAGATATATTTTACTAGTCAAAAGTAAATGTCAGTTTTATTTAGACTATTTAGGTACAAAAAATAAAAAATTATATACCTGTGACTGTTAAGAAAAAGTTAATTGTTCTGAGACTACTACTAAGGCACTGATATGAATTATCTAAATGTTTACATCTTTAATATTCAGATGCTCATAGCTATTTTCTTAGAAATATCTTTAATAAGGTAATTCAATCTTATTTTTCCCTTGGAAGACAGTTTTAAGCAACAAATATGTAATACATCCTAATAAAAATACTGTGATAACACCCAGATTCAAAAATACTTATCACTAGAAAAAGGGTTTATACAGTATCCGTGGGTGTTTTTACTTTTAAACTTTTTTTTTCATCGTAATATATCAGCCACAAGAAAGTGTACTGAAGCATGGAAGACCATCATGTTATATAAAATTTTATATAAAAGCTTAGGATCATGTTACTAACTGGATAATTCTATCAAAAATTAAAAAGTTCTATAAAACTATTGAGAGGTTAGAGTTTTAGGTACATAATACATTTTAAAACATATTCTCAAAATTTTACCTTTAGTGTGCACAAAACAAAAGCTTCATTTTAGAACGTAAATGCAATCAGCTTGATGTGAGCGAGCTCTGCCGTCAAAGGCAGCGCACGGCTCTGTGGTGGCGCTCTGCAAAGCGGCAGTCAGCCGGCAGTAGAGGCGATGCTGTCCATCCATCAGAAACCAGCAGCTGAAGACTTCACAGCAGTGGACACATAAGTTCTATCACCCACTCTGGCTTACGTACTGACGTTATACTTGAAAGCATTTTTCCATAAAAGACAGTAACTGTGGCCATTTGCCAGATACAAAATAACTGATACAGCAAATAAAATGAGCAGGAAAATCACAGCATACTTCTAACTTTTTAATAACTTTTGCTTGTGATGACCTTCTGTGATCTGGAACCTTTGTTTTACATAAAATTGGAGTTCTTACAGTCCTTGTCCTTCAGGTTGCTGCCCATAAAGGTCTGGTTCTGGCATATCTCCGAGGTAGCTTTCTTTTTAGAGAAAGAGATGATTTCTTCTTCCAAAAGTCTTCTCTTCTCCTCAAGCTTCATTCTCTTTTCTTGGTGAACTCTTTTGAGGTGCTCGTATTTGGCCTGCAGCTCTCTTTCAGCTTCTTTTAGCATGGCTTCTTTCTCCTTCACCCGCTGCACAAACACCTGCTTCATTTCTTCTTCCTTCCTCTGACGTTCCCCATAAAATTCGTGTCTTTTGGCCTCATATGTCTCTTGTAGACTGGGAGGCTGATTCTCTGGCCCACATTTCCTCCAGTTTGCAACGCCTGTACAGTTCACAGGGCCTCGTATGGATCTGTTCTCTCAGATCCTCCATGTGTGTACAAATGAGCATTTCCCAAAGCTTTACAAAGTCACCCGGTTTTCATTTTCCACCTGTACAGCACCCCAAGGGTACTGGCGAGCTTTGACCAGCTTATTTCCAACTTTTACCTCATCCATACTTCCTACAACAGCAAATGGCAAATGTCCATTCATTGAAGCATTGATTTTAGCAACAGTTTCATCATCTGTCGGGAATTGGTGTATCTGGACACCATTGCTGACCAATTCACTCATGAGCTTGATCTTAAACTTCTGTAATTCAGTTTTAGGAATTGCATCTGCGTTGGCAATCACTGGTATAACACTCACCTTGCTGTGAAGGCTCTTCATGGCTAGAGGTCCAGTGTCTTCAGAGAGTGGCCTGTTGGAGAGATGAAGTAGAGGCATGCATGGACACGAGAACCATGGTAGTTAAAGAGAGAACGCTTCATCTTCAGTACTTCTTGCAGATAGGCCTCAACGGAGCATCTACGTCGTCAAACTATTGGTTGGTAGCAACACAGAGAATATTAAAACGGAAGCCTTGCTGAATGGATCTGTTGACCAGCTGATCAGGCAAACTCTCAAAACCAACATGGCCAGACATAGTTAAAAAACGAATATTTTCTTTTTTTCTCTGTTCATCATCAGATACTTGGGAAGACAAACAAGATTTTGTTGCCATGTGAGGCTGAGAGAGCTGAGTCAGGGCATCGCCGAGGAGATCAAGAACGTGGTGAGAGCCCTGGACGAGGACGATGGTGAAAGTGCCACAGGCAGCGGGTGAGCGCTGGAGGCTCTCAAAAGTCTGAAATAATGTATTTAAATACAACTTGTGACGCCATTAAGATGGCAACATGGGTTGTTCCTAACTTGTTCCCTCACGGGAAGACAGCCTGGCAGCTGTCCATAGACAAGACACCACTGTGAAAGTCCTGGGGCTGGGGGTGAGGCTGAAGCACCCCCTAGATCACAGGGAAGGTTAAGAGAAGCAGCTAGTGACCACACTGCCCCTCTCCCAGGCATGCTGTGGTTTTTCCGGGGGTAGAGGAAGCCCAAAGTGGACAGCACCCAGCGTGTAGGATGATCTCAGGAGGCCCACTTGGGTTTCGCCTCCTGGGGATGTCTGGGAGAATCTGCAGAGCCTGGCCATGGGGCTCAGATAGAGACAGAGGGGGCACAGGGCTTACAGCCACCAGTGCTCAGCTCCGGGAGCACCAGGCTCCTGCATGCAGTGGGGCCCAGCAGAGACCTGCCAGGGCTCTGCACATCTGCAGAGCTCAGCTGGTGACCCCTTCTGGCCCAGGAGCGCAGTCGGCAGTTCTGCCTGATTTGGGTTCCCAGTCAATGAGCTGTACTGGCCATGGAGCCCACTGTATGGCCCCACCCAGACAAGATAGAAAGTTTACAGCCTTCCTCAAGGGCTGAGTCTAGGCCAGTGTGGCGAACCTATGACACGCATGTCAGAGGTGACACGCGAACTCATTTTTTGGTTGATTTTTCTTTGTTAAATGGCATTTAAATATATAAAATAAATATCAAAAATATTAATCGTTGTTTTACTATGGTTGAAAATATCAAAAAATTTCTATATGTGACATGGCACCAGAGTTAAGTTACGGTTTCTCAAAATGCTGACACGCCGAGCTCAAAAGGTTCGCCATCACTGGTCTAGGCTCTAGTGCAGGGGTTCCCAACATGGGGCACACGCCCCACAGGGGGACAATTTGATTTTTAAGGGGGGAAATTAGAGAATGAGTTATTAACAATGATTTTTTTGCATCCCTTATGGCTCTAGGGGCCTCATATACAGCATATAAATACATATTGTGTCACATTTATGCATTTCAGTTCTCTATTATATGTTTTGAAACTGTATTTGCTATTTTTTAATGTCACTTCATATTATTATTTTTTTAAAACAATTTCTTAGTGATTTCTTCCTCAGCACTTCAACTGTCCTTTCGTTCTTTTATTTTTCCCTTTCATGGGTGCCGTGTTCTTTGGAAGCTTGTTTAGACCAAGTGAATGGCCTGTTAGGCTCCCTCCACGTGAATAGGAGCTCACTTTTTGAATCATAAGAATTATATGCCCTGGGAGGGGGGGCTCCAGGATGTTAGAGATGCTTAGGTGGAGCATGGCTAAAACAAGGTTGGGAACCACTGCTCTAGTGCCTGTTGACCAGGAGGCCTGGCCAGAGAACCCGGGTAGCGATGGAGCCCATCTTACAGCTGTGCTGGGCAGGGAGCCAAGCCAGAAGCCCTGCTCAACTAAGTATATATACTAGTAACGTCTGGTCCTGCACAAGCAGAGATCCTCTGAACTAAGCCCACAGCCCCGCCCCACAGTGGAGCCCAGCCTGTAACTCTGCCTGACTGCTGAACCCTGCCTGTAGCTTTGCCCAATCAGGGACCCAATCCTGGTGAAGTAGCCTAAGTAGCAATACCGCCCAGAGAATAATGACAGCTGGAGGCTCCTGCAGACCAGACAGCCCGCCAGCAACCCTGAGCACAACAGCTAGCAGCCTACCTGATCACAGAAGCACAGCCTGTGGCCCTGCACAACTTCCAGGCATAGACCACGCCCTGCCTGATTGCAGAGCACAGCGTGAGGTCTCACCTGATCGCCAACCTTTGCCCACAGCCCTGGGCACCACCTGGTTGGGGAGCACAGCCTGAGACCCCACCGAACCAGGAGCAATTGCGGATCCCAGCCTGTAGCCAGGCAACCTCACATCTCAAGGAGCTAGAAACAGAACACACTCAGCCCCAGGTTAGCAGGAGGAAGGAACTAGTGAAGGCGAGAACAGAAATACTAGACCAGAGAATAGGAAAGCAATAGAAAAGATGAACACAACTCCGAGTTGGTGAGACAGGACCCAATAAATAAAATTGTCAATGAAAGAGCAGATAGTACAACTGATACCACAGAAATACAAGGAGTGGCAAGACTGCTATAAGCAATCATATGCCAATGAATTGGAAAACCTAGAAGAAATGGATAAATTTCTAGAAACATACAATACACCAAGACTTAATCGGGAAGAAACAGAAATTCCGAGCAGATCAATAATGTATAAGGAGATGGAGTCAGTAATCAAAAACAACTCAATAAATTCACTGGGAATTCTACCAAGCATTTAAAGTATTAACACAAGACTTTCTTAAACACAAAAAATTGAATAGCAGGGAACACCCTAAACTCATTTTATGAGGCTAGCGTCGCCCTGCTACCAAAGCCAGCTAACGACACGACAAGAAAAGAAAACTGCCTGCCACTATTCCTGATAAACACAAATGCAAAATTTCAACCAAATACAATAAAACCTAATTCAACAGCAAATTAAAAGATCATAAACCATGACAAATGGTATTTATTACTGGGATGAAAGGATATACAACATATGCAAATCAATGTGAAACATCATATTAATAGGATAAAGAATTTAACTCATATGCTAATTTCCACTGATGCTAAAAAATTTGACAAAATTCAACAGCCATTCATGATAAATACGCGTAACTAACTGGGTATAGAAGAAACGTACCTCAATATCATAAAGGCTTACAACCAGCCTTCACCTAATGTTATAGTGAATGGCAAAGGTTGATAGTTTTTCCTCCATGATAAGGAGCAAGATAAGAGTGCCTGCTCTGGCCACTTCTAGTCCACATAACACTGGAAGTCCTGGCTGGAGCGATTAGGTGAGAAAAAGATATAAAGTCATGCAAATCACAAGAGTAAATTATCTGTTTGCAAATGACATGACCTTATAAGTAGGAAGTTGTAGACTCCACCAAAAGTCTCTGGAACTAATACATGAATTCAGTAAAGTTTCAGGACACAAAATCAATATGCAATAATAAGTTGCATTTTTATACACTAACGATGAAATATCTATAAAAGGAATAAAAAACAACCCCATTTACAATAGCATTGAATACATTTAACCAAGGAAGTGAGAGATCTGTACACTGACAACAATGAGACATTAATAAAAGAAATTGAAGTCGACACAAATAAATGAAAAGACATGTCATGTTTGTAGATTGGAAGAATTAACATAATCAAAATATTCGTATTACCCAAAGGTATCTATCTATAGATTCAATGCAATCCCTGTCAAGATTTTAATAGCATATTTCATAGAAATAGAAAAAAATTTCCTAAAATTTGTATGAAGCCACAAAAACCCTGTGTAGCCAAAGCAATAGCAAGAAAGAAGAACAAGGCTGAAGAGGACACAGTTCCTGATTTCAAACTATGTTACAAAACTATAGTATCAAAACAGTGTGGTACTGGCAAACAAACTGACATACAGACCAAGGAACAGAATAGAAAGCCTAAAATAGACCTATGAATATACAGTCAATTAATATTTGACAAGAGAGCCAAGAATACTCAACGGAGAAAAGGAGTCTCTTCTAAAATAGTGTTCAGAAAACTGGTTATTCACATGCAAAAGAATAAAGTGGGGCCCCTATGCCACACCACTCATAAAAATCAACTTGAAATGGATTAAATATTTAAATGTAAGACCTGAACCCATAAAACTTCTAGAATAAAACAGAAGGAAAACATAATTGATATTGGTCATGCTAATAATGTTATGGATATGACACCAAAAATTACAAGTAACAAAGGCAAAAATCAGCAAGATGACTACGTCAAACTAAAAAGCTCCTAAGAAGCACAGCAAAAGAAACAATCACACAAAAAGAGGAAAAGACAGCCTAAAAAACAGACACATGAAAAGGTGTGTAATTGTCTGGGAAATGCAAATCAAACCCACAGTGAGATGCCCCCCCCCCCCGCTCCGGTGGAATGGCTGTTGTCAAAGAGACAAGAGATAACAAGTGCTGGGAGGAGGTGGAGAAAGGAAGCTGCTGGTGGGATTTGGAAGTGGCGCAGCCACTATGGGAAACAGTGTGGAGGTTCCTCAAAAAATTAAAAACGGAACTCCTTTATGATCCAGCAAAATCCACTTCTGGGTAATTACCCACAGGAAATGAAATCACTGCCTCAAAGCCATAGCTGCAGCCCTGCAGCATTGTTTACAATAGTCAAGACCGGGAGACCGCCCGAGTGTCCATCAGCGGATGAGTGCGCAAAGGAAAGGTGGCATGCGTGTGCGAGGGAATGCTGTTCAACCATAAAGAAGAAGGAAATACTGCCACTTATGGCAACATGGATGAACGTTGAGGGTGTTAGCTAAATAAAGCAAGTCAGGTAGGGAAAGACAAACTGCACGGTCTCACTCACGTGTGGAAACTAGGAATCTAAACTCAGAAGCAGGCACATTGGTGGTTGCCGGGACCAGGGGGCAGGGGAGAAACAGAGGCAGCTGGTCAGGGCGTACAGACTTCCAGTTCTAAGATGAACCCGTCCTGGTGGTGTAATATACAGATGGTGACTATGGTTGACAATACTGCTTTGTATGCAGGGGTGGGCAAAGTAGGTTTATAGTTGCTTGTATGGAAGAAGACATGCACGCTCTGATGACTCCAAAAGCTCTATTAACTCAAAAGAATGTCACAGTGGCACAGTAACCTACTTTTCCCACCTCTGTATTTGAAATCAGCTAAGAGAGTAGATCTTAAAAAGTTCTCACCACAAGAAATTGCAACTTTTTAGGCGATAGATGTGTTAACTAGCCTTATATGGTAATCATTTCATAGCATATACATATATTAAATCATGACATTGAACACCTTAAACATATACCATGTTATATGTCAATTATTTCTCAATAAAGCTAGAAAATGAACATTTTACCCATTTGAAATTTGAACCATATGAATAAAATGCCTATTAAAAAGAAAAGAAATTAGAATTCAAGAAAAAATTAAACATAATATGTAAAAGGTTAATGATACAGTAATGAGGTATTAATACGTTGAGGTGCCATGGTATAATAATCCCAGCTGTCAGTATTTTTGAGTGCTTGCTATGTTTGGGAATTCTACATGCATCATTTTATTTTATCTTCCTGAACATCCTGGTTAAAGTTTGTCTTCCTTTTAACTGAGGGAACTGAGCCTCAGAGAGGTTAAATAATTTGTCTGAGGCCACACCGCTTGCAAAGCCTGAGCCAGCTTCCTGTTCATTCTGGAACAGTGGAGATGGCCGGGATTGGTCCAGAAGACCTGGGTCCGAGTCTAAGTTCCTTTATTTACTAGTTACGGGTTTGCAGGCACATCCCTTAACCCCCTGAGCCTTGTTTTTGCAGCTGCCAAAAGGGGATAAAGTGTTTACCCTGAAGAGTTGTTGTGAGGCTTATAAACAGTTTTGCAGTTTAATGGACTGAGCACATTAGCGGTCCACCTCACCATATGTCATTTTCCGAAAGCCCAGTGGAAAGAACAGTCACCCCAATACTAATCACGTTGGTTTCCTCCTTGTTTCACCCTCTGTGTTGGAGAGAACCACAGACTATGCCATAGTGTAGAGCATGGACTGGAACTACCATAGACCCAGGTTGCAGTACTGGTTCTGCCACTTACTGGCTGACGGAAACCACTCGACCTTTTTGAGACTCAGTTTCCTTAGCCCTAAATGGGCCAACAGTGGGTTCTATGTCCTAGGACTGCTTGTGAGGGCCAGAGGGGCAGTGCACCGGCATTCTTCACTAGTTCACGGTACATCAGGATGCTTAACAAATGGCACCAAAAGCAATGCCGACTAGTAGGTAAGGAATAACAGCACATCACACATTATCTACATCAAAAAGCACTAAACCAGTTTCGTTCTGAAATGAGCTGTCGACGTTGATATGATCAGTTTTTGTTTCATGAATGGGGAGTATTTTGCTGCTTCCACAGAGCCACCCGCCCGGCCACTCTCACACCCGCATTTCTTCCTTTGAGAGCGGTGCTTCCTCCATCGCCCAGTTCCAGGGGGTCCAGGAGGACTTAGGGGCTCCCAGGGAAGACGACGGGGACAAGTGAGGGTCACCCGCGGTCTCCCAGAAGCAGCCAATGGGAGCTTCAGGAAAAGGCCAGTGCAGAGAGCAGAGTGGGGAAAATTAGTTTCTAATGCGAGGAAGTTACTGACTCAGTGGAGCGGAGAGTACAAGAGCCCTATGAAAAGACCTTTTCTCTCGCATTTGTGTGTTGTGCCCGGCACAAATGAACGCTCTGCGGGTGCCCACATGGCATTTGCGGATACATACCCGGCCGTCCACCCTGCTCCATACATCCCGTCAGTGGGCAAGGTCAGACTAGACACGACGAGGCTCAAGCGTTGCTCAGGGACCATCGGCACACAGTCAAAGCCACGAGGTCCGGCTTCGCGCATGGATTTTCTAAGGCATCGCCGGGGATCTCCACCCTGAAATATGTCCTGGACCTCCCCAGGGCAGGGCTAGGATCTTTACATATGTTTGGATATCAGCACTGGCAAAGTTGAGGCCTTTTTACATTTGACCGCACTTGTAAGGGGCAGCGGGCATTTAAGTTGCGCCCGCAGAAGGACGGAGGGCGGGGCTGGCCTCTCAGGCCATCAGCGCAGGCGCTGAGAGGTCGCAGCACAGTAACAAGGGGCAGGTTCAAATCCTGACTCTCCACTTGTTGCTGGGATGTTGGGCCAGTGAATGAACCTTCCCAAGTTTCATCCAAGAGCTAGCAGTGCCAATTTCCTGAGGTTATTTGAAGAATTAAATGAGAAAACCTGCTCACATGAACTTGATCACGTCACGTTCCATTACTTGAGCATCAGATTAGCAGTCAGGGCACCGACCCGGCAGCCGAGCTTCTGGCTTCAGAATCCGTAACCAACCTGGCCAGCGTGTGAGCGGGGTTGGGGTTGGGAGAGTGGCACAGACACAGGCTGGAGCAGGGTCGCAATGCACACGGCTCTTCATACATCCCTGGCAAACGTCGATTGTGCGTGTGCTCAATGCCAGGCACTCTCCTAAATCCCCCATGCGTAGGGACTGATTTCCCCTTCCCAGTAATCCCCGTCTGAGAGGCGAGGAGCTCGAAGCATGGGGGTGCTGCCTACCTGCTCCGTGTCGCACCGTAAGTGGAGTCAAGACGCACAGCTTAGGAATCTACTAACGTAGCCACCATCATCCTCACGCTAGAGCTAGACGCTCCAATACTCATTGGAGCAGAGTCCCTCACCGCAGCGCTGCTGACATCTTGGGCCAGGAAGTCTTTGCTGTGGGAGCCTCCTGGGCACTCTAGGGCGCCCAGCAGCCGCCCTGGCTTCTGTCTATGATGTGGCAGTGGCCCTGCCCTCCTGCCAGCTGTGACGTTACCAACTATTCCCTGGGGGGAGGGGTGGCAAAATTAATTTGAAGTTTGACTTGGCCATTTGCCAGCTGTGTGACCTTGGACAAGTTACTTAGCCTCTCTGATGCTCAATTCCTTCATTTAAGGGAGACAGATTTCAGTCAAGATGATCAGAAAGATAAAATAAAATGCTGCATTAAAGTTCCTGCACACAGCAGGCACTCAGTAGATGGTGGCTGGAGTGATTATCCCGTGCTCGAGCCCTCAGTGTACTGGCCCCGCACCCGCGCCATGATACACCTCGCACATTTGCTCACAAGCATTATTTCAGTCAACCTGTGAGACAAGCGGGGTCCCCTCTTCAACCTTGACATTGAGAACTGCCAACTGGAGAAATGAGGCTCATCCAATAGATAAATCACTCCTCCCTCCTGAGGAAGGCAGAGGTGTTGAGAGGGTCTGTAAAGTGGAATGGAATCCTCTCTCGTTTATGAAAACTTGAGCAGAATTGCGCACCTCTCCACCCTAATGGTAACAGCAGTGACACACATTTATTGAGCCTTTACTATGTACCAGAAACTCTGTGCTCAATTGTTTTGCCACGCACTGTGTTGTTCATCCCTTAAAATCCTGGCAGGGGCTGATGTCAGCAATGGACCAACGTGTTTATGTCTCATGGCCCTTGTGCATCTGTCCTGTGCTCACGCTCTTTGGCAGTGCCCTCTCACACTGACTCCGGGCTTTGTCATGGGACTGCCCTCACCGAGGAAACACCCACAGGCTGGCCGCAAGCAGACTGGCAAGTGCTTATGCACCAGGACTGTCTCTTGGCACCTCCTGGAAAGCAGAGCTGCTGCATGAACAAGCCCAGGCCAGCCCGCTGGCACAGGAGACATTTTTAGCCCATTTGCCCCTGGTTGCCCTCCCTGACAGCCAGCCGGTCCCCAGCGGCTGGCTGCGGAACCCAGATGCATGAGTGAGCTCCTCCGAGACCAGAAGAATTGGCCAGATGTGCCTAACCCAGATTGACAACCTAGAACAGCCGTGGGCAAACTACGGTCCGCGGGCTGGATCCGGCCCGTTTGAAATGAATAAAACTAAAAAAAAAAAAAAAAAGACCGTACCCTTTTATGTAATGATGCTTACTTTGAATTTATATTAGTTCACACAAACACTACATCCATGCTTTTGTTCCGGCCCTCCGGTCCAGTTTAAGAACCCATTGTGGCCCTCGAGTCAAAAAGTTTGCCCACCTCTGACCTAGAACCATGAATTAATAAATGGCGGTTGCTTCAAACCATATGTTTTGGGTGGTTTTATTGAGGATACAGAAAAAGCTAACTGAAATAATTTCCTTTTACCTGCAAATGGGGACATGCAGCGTTAAAGAGGTTGAATATGTTTCTGTGGTCACAGCTAGTACGTGAGAGCAGTGGAAAAATGCATTACTCTCCCGAGATCCACGCTTCGAATAATGACAGTTTTACTTCCTCCTTCCCAATTTGGAAGCCTTTTATTTCTTGGAAGCCTTGTCTGATCGCTGTGACTAAGGACTTCCAGTGCTAGTGTTGAATAAGAGTGGTGAAAGGGGATATCCCTGTCTTATTCCTGGTCTTAGGGGAAATGGTTTTAGTTTTTGCCCAGTGAGATGATATTGGCTGGAGGTTTGTCATATGTGGCCTTTATTATGTTGAGGTATGATCCCTCTATTCCCACTTTGCTGAGAGTTTTTGTGAAAAAAAAAAAAAAAAAAAAGGTGTTGGGTTTTGTCGAACGCTTTTTCTGTGTCAATTGAAATGGTCATGTGACTTTTGTCTTCCAATTTGTTTGTGTGATGTATCACATTTACTGATTTGTCAATATTGTACCAGGCTTGCATACCTAGAATAAATCCCACTTGGTCATGGTGTATGACCTTTTTAATATATTGCTGGATCCGATTTGCTAATATTTTGTTGAGAGTTTTAGCATCTATGTTCATCAGGGATATGGGCCTGTAATTCTCTCTCTCTCTCTCTCTCTCTCTCTCTCTCTCTCTCTCTCTTTTAATATATTTTATTGATTTTTTTACAGAGATGAAGGGAGAGGGATAGAGAGTTAGAAACATCGATGAGAGAGATCGATTAGCTGCCTCCTGCACACCCCCCTGTGGGGATGTGCCCACAACCAAGGTACATGCCCTTGACCGGAGTCAAACCTGGGACTCTTCAGTCCGCAGGCCGACGCTCTATCCACTAAGCCAAACTGGTTTGGCTGTCTCTCTTTTTTTTTTTTAGTGTCTTTTTCTGGTTTTGGAATTGGGATAATGCTGGCCTCATAAAAAGAGCTTGGTAGTGTTCCTTCCTCTTGGGTGTTTTTGAATAGTTTGAGGAGGAGGATAGGTGTTAGTTCTTATTTGAATGTTTGGTAAGACTCCCCTGTGAAGCCATACAGACCAGGGCTTTTGTTTGCTGGCAGTTTTTTTTTTTAAAATTATTATTACTGTTTCAATTTCATCAGTAATTATCAGACTATTCAGGTTTTCTGATTCTTCTTGATTGAGTTTTGGAAGATTGTATTTTTCTAGGAATATGTCTGTTTCATCCAGGTTGTCCACCTGGTTGGAATATAGTTGTTCATACTATGTTTTTTCTTCTTCTTTTTTTTAATGATCCTTTGAATTTCTGTGGGGTCAGTTGTTACTTCATCTCTTTCATTTCTGATTTTGTTTATTTGGGTCCTCTCTCTTTGTTTCTTGATGAGTCTGGCAAAGGTTCATCAATCTTGTTTATATTTTCAAAAAATCAGCTTTTGGTTTTATTGATCTTTTGTGTGTGTGTGTGTGTGTGTGTTTTGTCTCTATGTCCTTTATTTCCACTCTGATCTTTATTATTTCCTCCCTTCTACTTACTCTGGGTTTTTCTTGTTGTTTTCTTTCTAATTCCTTAAGTTGTAGAGTTATATAGCTTATTAGAAGTTTTTCTAATTCTTTGAGGTAGGCCTGTAATGCTATGAACTTCCCTCTCAGGACTGCTTTCAATGTGTGCCATAGATATTGGGTTGTTGTGTGTTCATTTTCATTTGTTTTCAGGACATTTTTCATTTCTTCCTTGATCTTTTTGGTAACCCATTCATTGTTTAGTAATGTGCTATTTAGCCTCCATGTGTTTGAATGTTTTTGGGTGTTTTTATTGTAGTTGATTTCTAATTTCATGCTACTGTGATCCAAGAAATGCTTGATATGATTTCAATCTTCTTGAACTAATAGAGACTTAATTTGTGTCCTAACATGTGGTCTATCTTTGAAAATGTCCCATGTGCACTAGAGAAGAATGTATATTTTGTAGCTTTGGTGTGAAATGTTCTGAAAATGTCAATTAATTCTATCTGATCTAGTGAGTCATTTAGGATCGCTATTTCCTTGTTGACTTTTGTCTAGAAGATCTATCCAGTGATGTCAGTGGAGTGTTACCTTGCCCTACTATGACTGTATTGCTGTTGATTTCTCCCTTAAAATCCTCCAGAAGTTTTTTTTATATATTTGGATGCTCCTATATTGGGTTCATATATGTCTATAAGAGTTATATCCTTGTTATATCAATCCCTTTAGTATTATGAAGTAGCCTTCATTATCTCTTGTTATGGCTTTCACTCTGAAGTCTATTTTGTCAGATATGAGTATTGTTACCCCAGATTTTTTTCATTTCCATTGGCCTGTAAAATTGTTTCCATCCCTTCACTTTCATTCTGTGTGAGTCCTTTGGTCTGAGGTGGGTCTCTTGCAGACACTATATAATTGGGTCATGTTTTCTTATCCATTCAGCTACCCTATGTCTTTTGATTAGCGCATTTAAGCCATTTATATTTAAGGTTATTATTGATAGGTACTTATTTGTTGCCGTTCAGATTCTTTATGCCGGTGTTCTTCTCTTTCTCTCTATTTATTCTTCTTCCAACAGCCCTTTAGCATTTCTTGCAATGCTGGTTTGATGGTGATAAACTCCTTTAGGCTTATTTTTGGTCTGTGAAGCTCTTTATTTCACCTTTGATTTTGCTAGATAGAGTAGTCTTGGGTTTAGTCCCTTGGTTTTCATTACTTTGTATACTTCATGCCACTCTCTTCTGGCCTGAAATGTTTCTATTGAGAAATCAGCTGACAGTCTAATGCAGTGGTTCTCAACCTTCTGGCCCTTTAAATACAGTTCCTCATGTTGTGACCCAACCATAAAATTATTTTTGTTGCTACTTCATAACTGTAATGTTGCTTCTGTTATGAATTGTAATGTAAATATCTGATATGCAGGATGGTCATAGGCGACTCCTATGAAAGCGTCGTTTGACCGCCAAAGGGGTCACGACCCACAGTTTGAGAACTGCTGGTCTAATGGGAGCTTTCTTGTAGGCAACTATCTCTTGTAGCCTTTAAGATTCTTTCTTTGTCTTTAATGTTTGCCATTTTAATTGTTATGTGCCTAGGTATGTGTCTTTTGGGGTTCATCTTGATTGGGACTCTCTGTGTTTCCTGAACTTGAGTGACTTTTTCCTTTACCAGGTTAGGGAAATTTTCGATTATTTATTCAAACAGATTCTTTATTCCTTTCTGAGATTCTTCTCCTTCTGGTATTTCTATGATGTGAATGTTATGTTTCATGTTGTCCCAAAGCTCCCTTAGACTCTCCTCCTGCTTTTTAATTTTCTTCCATTTGTTGCTCTGAATGGGTGTTTTTTTCTACCTTGTCTTCTAATTTGCTGATTCAGTCCTCAGCTTCTTCTAGTCTACTGTTGTATCTTTCCAGGGTTCTTTAGTTCAGCTATATCATTCCTCATTTGCAATTGATTCTTATTTATTGTTTCAACCCCTCTTTTCATGTGGGTGTAACTCTCATTAAGTTGTTTATAATTCTCATTAATTTGCTTGTAGTTCTCACTGAGTTGTTTGAGCACTCTTATTACCATTACTCTGAATTTTTTTATCTGACAAATTGCTTGCCTCCATTTCATTTAGTTCCTTTTCTGGCAAGTCCTTCTTTTATTTGTGGGTTGTTTTTTTGTCTCCTAATTTTTTCTGTCCCTTTGATTTTGTTTTTATGTATAGAATCAAACTGCTGTGCCTCCCAGACTTTGTGGGGTGGTCTTATGTAATAGGTGTTTTGTGGGACCCAGGTGCAGTCTCTTAGATATCCTGAGCACCCATCTAGGAAAGCCCCTTGTTTGAGTTACTTGGGTTCTCCTCTTGTAGTTGGGTTTTGAATATTATTGCCCCATTTGTGGATGGAGTCTCCTATCAGGCTGGCTGACTATGTGTCTCACCCCTGACCACATTGTGCAAGCTGTTGTGGAGGTGCTGACTGAAGAGAACAAAACACAAAACAACAAAACATAAAACAAAAGAAACAAAAAAAAAAAACATACACAAGACCCCATAGCAGCAACAAAAGTAACCATCAGAGAAGAGAGAATTAGGAAAAAGAAAAGAGAGCAAGAATGATAGAAAAAAAAGAAAGAAAGAAAAGAATATGAGGAGAAAACAAAACAAACAAACAAACAAAAGTACAAAAAAATCACATGAAAAAGAGGAATATGTTGGTGCAGAGCTGAATGAATAATTAGGGGAATAGGAGAAGGAAAACAGTTTAAAATAAAGGAGGAAGAAAAGAAAAGAAAATTGAAAGGAAAATAGAAGACAAGTCAGATAGACCTAAAATAAGAAAAGGAAAAAAGATGCAAAAGCAGGAGAAAAAGAAAAGAGAGAAAGGAAAGAGAAAAAATTGAGTTGTGAAAAAAAAAGAAAAAAATTGAGTAGGAAAAGGGAAGAGGAAAATTAGCTATATGAATGAAACAATAGAGATTATAATAATATCAAATCAATAAGCAGGTAGATAAATTTAAAAGGAAAAAAGAAAGGAAAGAGAAAAAATAAAAAAAGAAAAGAAAAAAGATGGAGGAAAAAGAAAAAGAGAAAAAAAGTGAAGTGGCATTCGTTTCAGCAGAGTTCAGTGCCCCATGGAAGCTCCCTTTGGATCTTACTCTTCTGATGACTGTGGCTGACTGTTCTGTCTGCCAGTTCTGGGCTTCCCATGAGGCACTTAGGTGCTAGTCACTGTCAGAAACTCTCCTCCTTTGGCTCTCAGCAACCTGTGTGAAGCTCCAAGGGATCCACTGTTTGTGTCTGTCTCCATAGGCCTTGGCTGCAAGCAGGAGAGGCCAGTCGGCCCTCTAAAGTAGGTTGGTTAGCAGCATGGGGTCCAGGGCTGGTCAGCAAACTTCCCCTAGTTCCCTGAGCTCCACTTCTGACCGCCTTTGCCTGCCAGCCAGCTGTCAATCTTAATCACTCCAAAGTGTGTTTCTGAAAGGGCTTTAGGCGGGGGAGATACTGTTCAGCTTTCAGGGAAGGTGGTGAGCCTGTTTCCCTGTCCCAGAGCAGATCCTCTGCGAGTGGCCCAAAATATTTCTCTGCCCTTGGCTGGGCAGAGACTTTTTTTTAAAAAAAAAAAATATTTTATTGATTTTTTACAGAGAGGAAGGGAGAGGGATAGAGAGTTAGAAACATTGATGAGAGAGAAACATCAATCAGCTGCCTCCTGCACGCCCCCTACTGGGGATGTGCCCACAACCAAGGTACATGCCCTTGACCAGAATCGAACCTGGGACCCTTCAGTCCACAGGCTGACGCTCTATCCACTGAGCCAAACCGGTCAGGGCTGGGCAGAGATTTTCGTATGCAGTCCAGTGGGATGGCTGGAAACCCGGAGTTCCTATCAGCTCTCCCATGTGGTAGAGACAGAAGCAGTAAGGTTTCCAGGATCATGGAGCAGATGGCCCCTCCCCCAATCCAGTCACTGATGCTCCCTAAGGCTACACAGAACTTCTTTCATTTGCATTTTTGGGGCACTTTAGGAGATGAAAACTTTACCCCCAATCCTGTTACTTCCCACACTCTGCCATCTTTAACGAAGAGTGGGCATAATCATCGTCATTAGCCTCCACGCATTCAATCAGGTGGCTGGTACTGAGAGCGTGGCCATTCTATGCTGTGCACGTGGCGGCCTTCTCTCTTCTCTCTTCCACAGTGAAGATCCACCGACACATACATAGGATGGTGTCCAACCCTTTTCCTCTCGTCTTTATTCTGCCCTTGTGTCTGGATCTGTTCACAGTGCATGCTCAGTAAATGCTAGCCGCACTCCTTTCCCTCTATATTTGTATATACTTGATTGAAAGATTCAAGATTTAGGTTAGAACTTAATGTTGAGGTGGAGGCCTCTGAGGAGGCATCTCATTTCCCCATCCTTTCGGGATGCCTACCCCAGAAGACAGACTCATTCCCTGTACTTGGTGCTGACCTCAATTTTAACTCAATGTGCTACATTACAGCAGATTTTTTTTGTGTGCCTTGTTTCTTTTCCAGACTATCAAGTATCTTTTTGCTTTTGTGTCCCTATTATCTAACCCATTATAACATAGATAGATAAGAAATATTTCTTGAATGAAGAAGTCTGTGTTCAAATCGGGCCCGCTCCTTCCCGGTTGCATGGCATTGAGAAGGTAACCTTTCTGAGAATTCATTTTCTCAACTAGAAAAGGAAGATAATCATGCCTATCTGACAGGGCTATTGTAGGAAGGAAATGAAATAAAATGTATAAAAGTCCCTGGGACTTTTGTAAGCACTGAAAGAACATTATTTCTCTTTCTTTCGTGTTAACCCATCTGTGAATGGGGGATGAGGACTGTGCTGCATAGAAGGTACCAAATCACTGGGCTGGCTATTCTGCAATTTTACTCCAGATCTGCCTCATTTACATGCATCTATCCTGCCAATAAAGACTCTGGGGCCTGCTTTTCTCTTTAAGTTGTGTCGCGCACCAGCCTTCCGAGTGGCGCCCCGGCGATTAATGTCTACTGAATTGCTGGGGCTGGGCAGGCCGGTTTCTCTGGGGTTCTTTGTCGGGTTTGTAATCTCAGCTGTCATCCTCTTGGCTCCGGAGGTTATTAAGCATTCCACAAGGAAAGCGTCCTCTTTACAGCCGTTCGGAAGCAGCCATGATTGAGGAAAGCCACTGCCCTCCACCCCGTGCCTGACCTCCAGCTAGGAGCCACCCACGACCTTGGCCAAGGGGAGGCAGCTGGCTCTGTTCCAAGCTCAATTATCAGAGCTAATCTCTGCAAGTTGGTTAAATAGGATTTCTCTTTCCTATTTCTTTTTTCTTTCTTTCTTTCTTTTTTAAAAATATATTTTTTTATTGATTTCAGAGAGGGAGAGGGAGAGAGAGAAGGAAACATCAATGATGAGAGAATCATTGATCGGCTACTTCCTGCACGCCCCGCTACTGGGGATCAAGCCTGCAACCCTGGTATGTGCCCTAGACTGGAATCCAACCTAGGACCCTTCAGTCCTCAGGCTGATGCTCTATCCACTGAGCTAAACCAGCCAGGGACTTTTTTTTTTTTTTTTAAACTCATGGAAAAAGGCTTTACAAAGACAAACATGTACCGTGATGGTTGAGTATTGGGTTTGTTGGGGAGAGAGATTGAGTATAACCTGCGATGTACATACTCCGCCTCCCAGAGGAGTTTCAAAGGCCTCACTCCCGAGATTGAATGCTCAAAGGCTGCAAGGCCCCATTGGTTAGTGCATAATGTAACATTCGCTTTTATCCTTTTAAATATTTTACTCTTCTTTCACTCTGGACCCCTTGTTTCAAAGCCAAATTTCTCTCACTTTGTTACTAAGTTGTGCCTTCTCCCCAGCATTCCAGCGGTTTTCCTTTCTCTGCCCGAGGCTTGCATTAAGGTAAGTAAAATAAGTCTCCTCTCCTCTGCCTGGTGCAGCCTCTTTCAGCTGGCAGCTCACTTTGGTGCTTTTAGGAAATTGCTCAATTTTAGTTTGTGTGTTTATATCTCCCCTCAACCCCCCCACCCAACGCTCAGGTCTCAAGCCCCCTTTTTATTTGAGAGTAATATTTTCTTTTCCTCCTGCTGTGTTCGCAGTTTCTTAGAAATGTTAACAAATATTGAATGATGCTTTCTCTGTATCAGCCTTGGTGCTGGGAGATGGTGAGTATGTGGGTCTATGTGCTAAAGACTATCTATCTATCTTCTATCTATCTATCGGTCGATCTATCTATCTATCATCTATCTACCTATCATCTATCTAGATCTCTCTCTATATATGTCTACATATCTATCTAGAATTAGAAATACAGATAAACATATGGATCAACAGAAATAGATAATAGCTATAGATAATTGCTATAGATAATAGCAAAGAGCAGAGAAAAGTCTAATAGGAACTCACTCAGACTTTGGGTGAAGGGACCGTGGAAGACATGTAGAGCTTTGCATTGATGATAGGCATTGTGTTTACAGCTGCATGTGCAGGGGAAAGACACTCTAAGCAGAAGAGATGACATAAAGATTGTAGAAACTTGTAAGAATGTAGCCCGTAATGTAGGAGGAGGGTGAGGACGTGTGCAGTTGAAGAGTAGAAGTTGTTAGAGGAAGTGATGACCAATGGGGCTGGAGAGACACCAGGGTTCCTGTCAGGTCTTTTTACATTGGACTAAAGAGTTGAGCTTGGATTCCCCCTGTGGATCGTATGAGATTACCAGAGGATTTTAAGCAAATAAGTAACTTGTTCAAATTAGGCAATTATTGTGATAGTAAAGAATAGACTAGTTCAATAAGAAATTGGGGCAGGATATTCTCTATCCTTTCAATTTTCCAAATGCCGACCAGATTTCTGATAATTTCTTGAGACCAGATCAATGTAAAATCAATCGATCCACATACCCAAAAATCAAATGCAGACTAAAATGGCAGGCAAGGCCAACAGCACATGTACGCCCAGTGGGGACTGAGACGAGCACATGTGCGCACATCGGGACCACGGGCCTTTCTCCAGGGGAGGCCGCAGGCACTGGATTGGCCCAGCCTGCACTGTGGTCCTGCTCTAACTTACATTTTACTTACAGTGGGGCCTTGACTTACCAGTGTCCCGACTAACGAGTTTTTTGAGATACCAGCTGCCTCTCGGCGGATTTTTTGCATTGAGTTGACAGAGTAATTTGAGTTAACTAGCTCCTTAACGAGCTCGGTCTTGGAACAAATTAAACTCGTAAGTCAAGGCCCCACTGTACTCTGATTTACTGTTTCAATGAGACCACATTGATCCTTAATCGGAGAAGAGGCTTTAATTCTTTGTTTCCCCAAATATTGTTTGAAGACCAGGGAATGCTGTTGAGGGTGGATTCCATCAGCCAGTATTTGTTTATGTGAAGCCTCTGCTCTCCCAGGAGATGGCAACGCCCTCCTCTGACACCCGCGGCACTGCCCTCCTATGTGAGCCACAGAATTCCCCGCCATGTACTGTGATTGTGTCTTTGAGAAGCAGGACAGCGGAGTGATTCAGAGCACAGGTCTAGAACCAGAAAGTCTGGCTTTGAATCCTGGCTGCCACGTATTAGCTGTTTAAACTTAAGTCAATTAACTTTGCTTTGTCTCAGCTTCCTTGTCTCATTTTCCTCCGAAAAATGTTATGTAACTTCGAGGGTTGTTATGAGGAAAACATGATGGAATATGCATACAGTAATTAGAAGAGAACCAGACTTAGAGTAAGCACTCATAAATGTTGTCAGTGTTTACCTAAATATCTGATGCCTCTAGTGCTTCCCAGTCTTTACCGTGTCCTGGCGGATGTGAAAAGTGCAATGAGGTGTATGGCACACGGGGATGCATGGACGGGGCTGCCTGGGTTTGAGATGGCCCAGCAGAGCAGTGTAACCACCTCCAGGCCATGCTGGCTGTGCTGATGGCCACGGGGTTAAGCTTCCAGCCCTCCTGTGCCCAGTGGTGGGACATTCTGACCTGGCAGCCTGTGCTGGATAAGGATGGGGGTTGTGCTCGCTGCACCCATCCCAGCACAATTTGTGTCCCTGTGCAGGTATTAACACAGGCTTGTCTTAACACATGGACCATTGTTCACTAGCTATATCTTTGCTATTTTCTGTCCAGATAATGCATTTGACATTCTAAAACTACTGTAAATTCTGTCAGGTCAATTTGGGGAAGGGACAAGCGAAGCCCTGTCTAAGAGGAGTCATCACAGAGAACTTGGGAGATTGGCACAGCCTCACACTTGAGCCACCAGAAGCTCACACGTGGACTCAGACTAAGTCCTGTTGGGCAAAGTGTCTATTCCTTAGTTAGTGGCCTGCTCGGGGCACATGCTTTACATGAGGGCAGGAATCAGCTGCAGCAAGAAGCAAAAGGAGGTCAAGAAGTTCTCAGAATGAAAGTCTTCATATGATCCATGTACCTGGAAGTAAGAATGGGTCCCAGATCCCAGACAAGGGAAGAAGCTAAATTTCACTGACTGGTGGACTCTACTTTCCAAAACGTTCATTGTGAAACTACAGTTTAAGATAGTGCAGCTAATTGAAATAGACAAAGACATATTTTTAAAAGGGAGGAGGACATCTCTGTCAGTGAGCGAAATCAAGGAAAAGTGCTCTTCACATGCCAAAATAAGGGCTCTCCACAGGCGAAAGCAGTGGTTCCCTGAGCTGTACCATTCCCACGTAACACATTCATAGCAACTCACTTTCTACAGTAGTTTAAATTTTTATTTATTTTAATCATATAGAAAAATTGCAAGGATAGTACCAATATGCCTATATACTCTTTATTCAGATTCCCCTCTGCCTTTGAAACTGAAAAGTCACATCTTTTGACCCGTATATGATGGATATTTGTGTGCACAGGGTACTTCTCTTTTGCACAGGACTCTGCCTCTGGTTCTGCGGTTGGTGATAAAGAACTGAACCCCACAGGCCTATGGCTCCCTTGTCCGTGGCACTGCAGACGGAGGAGGCTGGCAGAGCCCGGGTGAGGAACTGCCGAGGGAGCCAGACCCTGCAGACACTTTCCTTGGGAGAAGAGAAGGCCATTTGGAAAAGGGGTTCAACTGGTCCTTCTAAGTCCCCAGGGAGTGGAGGTTACATGAGTCATCGTGCTTCATTGGCCAGAAGCATCTGCTCCAGCTGCCAGGCCACAGCTCTCAGTCCAAGAGTCCTTCTGAAAACGAGGCCAGAACCATGGCAGTGAAGCCTGATGGCCTCAGAATTACTGAGGATTAACTGGCAGCTTGGCCAGTAGCCCATGGGTGCGGGTCTCTAACCATTCATAGTGAGTCACATTTGAGTGATGCCATTCAGTCCATCAGTACTTACTGAACCTGCTAAGCACAGAGCCTGGGCAGCCCAGTGCCATAAAGGAGGCTGAACTGAACAACAAATGACAGGGGTTCTAGGCCTGCCTCTGCCACAACACTCTGGGCAGGGAGAGGGGACAGGGTCAAGGGCTATCATAGAAAAGGCTTAGGGACGCAAACCGTCCCAATGGCTGGCTTGTCAACTCCAAGGGAAGCAAGAGGAACTTCAGATCAACATTAGACAAAATTGATGTCTAGGTGTCTGTATTAGTTTCCTTTTAGTTGCATTTGACAGAAACCCAGATCGAACTGCCTTAAACATCATCTACAAAGAAAAAAACAACAAAGAGAAAATATATTATTATTGAACTGAAACATTCAGTGGTTTATTGGCATCAGGAATGGCTGGACCTAGATACGCAAATGACGGCCTTGGCTTTATTTTCTAGATATGGCTTCTTCTCAGGCGTCCTTTCTTCATCATTTGCGTTCACTACGACCACCACCACCACCACCACCACCATCAGGCCCTGGTATGGTAGTTTATTTGGGAGATGTAGTGACCATGAAAATGTCCCATTGTAGGAAGCCTAATTGACTGACAGGCCTGCCATTAACCTTCTAGATCTACCATTATGTTCAAGCCAGGCTCCCCATGGCTGCTCTCAGCTATGACAGGTCCATTCCTGATGGATGTGGGACACCTGTGACAGGTGGCTTTGACTCAAGGACCCCTCGTTGGCCTGGCCATTTTGTCTTGGAATTGTGCTGCGGCCGTGCCTCTTCCTGGCCAGTTTCCCCACTCTCTCCTTCACAAGACCTGCCTTCTGAAACTCTTCCCCTTTTGCCTTCACAAATGTTTCTCCCAATTAAGCTCTTGTATGTCTGATCTCATGGTGGCATCTGCCTCTCAGAGGCACTCAGCTAACATAGGAGGTGATCTCAGAAAGCGCAGTGAGGAAATGGGGAGGTGAGACAGAGACATGAGCAAAGGAATAAAAGTTGTACTAATGACCGGGTGACCACTGTGGGCAAGTGGTCCTGGGATTTCTTAGAGACCATGTAGGCATTTCCAGGATCATCCATCAGGGCAGGGATGGTAGGGTGTTGATCCACTGTTTCCTATTTCCTATTGGTCCGAGTGTATCAGCTCTCTCACTACACAGTCACAGAGAAAGGACCTGGTGTTTCGGGGAACGCCTTCAGGCAGAGAAAAGAGGTCCAGGTGCTGAGGTTGGCACAGCCTATCCTGGCTGCAGGTACACTGGGGGGGGGGGGGGGGGCAGGATCAGGGCACTGTGGCCCAGGGCATCAGCAGCCCCTGCTCCACAGTGCTGATAGAAAGGGGGTAGGCACTGAGGCTCACACTGTCCCTAAGGAAGGCTGTGCTGGTAGGAAGGGGGCAGGCACTGAGGCTCACACTGTCCCTAAGGAAGGCTGTGCTGGTAGGAAGGGGGCAGGCACTGAGGCTCACACTGTCCCTAAGGAAGGCTGTGCTGGTAGGAAGGGGGCAGGCACTGAGGCTCACACTGTCCCTAAGGAAGGCTGTGCTGGTAGGAAGGGGGTGAACGCTGAGGCTCACACTGTCCCTAAGGAAGGCTGTGCTGATAGAAAGGGGGCGGGCACTGCTCAGTGCCCTGGGGAAGCAGAGTGTACAGCTGGCAATTCCGAGCTCCATCTCTGCTCACCAGCAGGGACACATGAGCTGGTTCCTTCTGCTGCTGATACCTGCTGGAGTCAGCCCTTCACACCTCAGCCAGCGGGCACTGTGAGTGGGAGGCCCGACAAGGAAACATCCCAAATACGCACATTCCCTTGCGTCACCCTCCTGCCCACAGAGTCAGCCTCCAGCTCTGCTTCCCACAGGTGTGTGCTTTGCTGTCAGCTGTCCAGGAAAGGTGGGAACTCCTAAAAATGGAAGCTGATGGGGTGCGAGGTTTCCCCGGAGCTGGGTGCTTCAGTTTAAAGAGACAAGACTCGGTGCATCTTGTGGCAGTGGGGAGGGGGGGCTGCCCCAATCGGGACCACGCCACAATATAGGGGTTCGGCTCAGGTTCCGAGGTGGAAGACATTTCCAGCGGAAAGTCCACATTGGGAAGGGCTGGCAGAGCCCCTCGGGCTGTGAGAGAGTCCACGGCCGCAGGGCCAGGAAGGAGTCCAGCCAGCGGGCACCTGAGCTTGACTAACTCCAAAGCCCAGCTAATCCTCGGGCATCGCTGAGGTTGGATGGCGTTTGTGGACATCCTGGTCGCATGGGAATTAGGAAAGTCCCAGACAACTTTGATTTTTGGAGACCAAAACAACCATATGAAATGAGGCATTTAAAAAGAACTGTTTCTACTTGCGTAACTGATGCCTCCAATGTAAAAAGGTGCAATGCAATACCGTCGTGTTATTCTCAAGATCATTGCAGAATTCATAAAGTGTGAATGCATGGTACCTTACAAGAGACGGGCCCTGGTGAGGGAGTGTTAGCCAGGGTCTGGGCAGGAGCTGACACCTCAGGGTTAGAGGACGGGAAGAGGGCTTGGCCGCTGTGTGGCTGTAGGGGAACCGCAGACTGTGATCTGGGCCAGCTCCAGCCACCTGTCACCACCTCCAGTCCGATGGGACAAGTGGGAGGAGCTGTGCAGAGCAAGGCCCCGGGGGGCTGGCCTATCAGGGCAACACCTGTCCTGAGGGGGTTTCAAAGGGCAGGACCCAGGGGATACATGGCATCACCTCACTGTCCACCCTCTCTCTGACTTCCCACCAGGACTCCCGATTGGCAGGACACACTTAGGAAGTGAGGGTGTGGGCAGGGCTGGGGCCACGGCCTGAGGGTGAGGCCTTCCCCAGCCGACCCGCCTCTCCCACACCCTGCCCTGTCCCAGATTAGCCTGTTGCAGCCCAGATGAGAAGGACCGGGGAGGAGCACGTGGAGGAGCCCTCGGAAACAGGTTTCAGGTTCTAAGGCAAACACTTTCCATTCCATCCTGTTTGCCTGTTTTCGGGACTGTGTGTGTTAACATCTGGAAAGAAGGTCAAAGCCTGAATAGGAGACCTTCGTGCCACCACGTCTTCACCCTGCGAGAGGCCCGACCAGCCGTGTCACCTGCGGTCATTGGAAACCCAGCTATTTTCCCTTCAGGGACACAGGCAACTCGAGAGAAAAGTGAGCTAACACTGCACACCCCGTCTCCTCCAGCTTGTGAGGCCCCTGGCAACTGTGGGGGACTCCCCCAGGGATATGTGGCTCTCAGAGCTAATTCTCCCTCAACCTCCCCCCCACCCCCCCAGTCGCTCCTGGCCTCCCACTGGCCTCAGCTCCTGCCATCAGGCAGACTTTGCCCGGAGCTGTTTCAGACAACCAGCTTCACCTTTCATACCGTTTGGGGCAAGGCCCCAGTTCTCCTGATGATCCTCTTGGTGCCCACTGTCTTTTGCATGAGCCTCACCAGGCTGCCCTCGCCAGGCCATCGGCACAGTGACCCCTGCCCCTGCTGTGGGTGCCACCCCCCCTGCCACCCCCAGCCTCTCCTCCAGTCCTGCCCAGCACACCGCTGTTTTAATTATTGTGGTCCTGTAGTAGATTCTCATTATCTGGTAGAATTAGTTATTGATTGCATATTAGATTTCCTTTTTAATATTCTCCAAGATTAACTTCTAAAGTTTTTATAAACTTCTTCACTAAGAAAGAAATCTTCCTGGGAGGTTTCGTGAGTTAGAAGGCAACACAGCTGCGCTCTTAACCACTCCACAGACCTGCTGTCAGACTCGCCCAGACCGCCTACCGCTGGCTGTCTGACCTCAGCCGGGTACTTCTCACCTCTAAGCATAAGTCTTCCCCTTGAAAAATAAGGATAATGAAGGTGCCTCTTGTGAGATCTGTAAGAATAATAATCACATTGCCCCTATGTTTTAATTTATTGCATATTTATATTTTATAATATTTTTAGCTTTCTTATCCAGGGTTATGTTGTAGCTACATTTAATAAGACTTATTTACACATAATTAGAAATAGAGTTTTATAAGTAGCACTTTTTTGGGGGTAAAATGTGGTAGCAAATGAGGGAGCTTACGCACCACACCAGCCTTTCCCACCCTCTTTTGACTCATGAGCCCCTCTCCTAAGTCAATCTACTACCATAAGCCCTTAGGGATTTTTAAATCATTTCAGCATTGATGAATAAGGGACTTCTTTTTAAAAAGCAGTCCTATTAAAGCACCATGTTATTAAGTAGCATGACATAAAATGTATGTTACAATCCTATATAATGAAAGCCAAATATGCTAAGTGTCCGGTTGGCCATTCAACCAATCAAAGCATAATATGCTAATGATATGCTAAGGCCACTCAACTGCTCACTATGACCTGCACTGACCACCGGGGCCAGACGCTCCAACCGGTAGGTTAGCTTGCTGCTGGGGTCTGGCTGATTGGGACTGAGTGAGATGGGCCGGACCTGCCCTGGAGCCCTCCCGCGGTCCCTCCCTGGCTGGCCAACCTCCTGCATCCCTCCCCAGCCCCAATCGTGCACTGGTGGAGTCCCTCAGCCTGGCCTGTGCCCTTTCACAATTTGGGACCCCTTAGGGGATGTCAAAGAGCCAGTTTTGGCCCGACGGCAGAACGATCAGTCACTATGATGTGCACTGACCACCAGGGGCAGACACTCAATGCAGGAGCTGCCCCTGGTGGTCAGTGTGCTCCCACAGGGGGAGTGCCGCTCAGCCAGAAGCTGGGCTCATGGCTGGCAAGCGCAGCGGCGGTGGCAGGAGCCTCTCCTGCCTCCACGGCAGCACTAAGGATGTCCCCCCCCTTCCCTAACCCCAGTGCATGAATTTTGTCCACTGAGCCTCTAGTCTTCATAATATTAAGACAAGTTTTTACTTGTCCCCATGTAACATGTTTAATGTACACCTGCAGTCCCCCTTACTTGATGATAGAAAGTACACACAATGGCAGTATTGTATTGCAGCCATTTACTGAGGAACAGAGCTATGACAATACGTCAGCAAGTTTACTTTGGTGCGAATGCCCGGCGTGGGAAGCCGCAGCACCTGGAGGAGATGTCCTTCAGCAGCAACAGGTGACAATCAGACACAGGGCAGCTTTGTCTTTGTGGAGAATACCAACTCTCACAACTGCAGAGTGTTATTTGGAGAGAGGTGCTTGCCAGTATTTGCCAGAAACCTGCTCTTGCCTCTCATCATTGAGAACAACAATTGTGTTTTTAAAAAATCAGCACAAAATTTAGAACTCCAAACCTCAGTGTATAAGAGGCGTTTTTGTCCTTTTTTTTTGATGTCTGGCAGCATATGTACTTCTGTCCTGAAACCGACTCATGTCCAAGTAAATCCACAGCTTCCCGTTGCATGTTAAATAGGGCAGGTCTGACTTGTCTCGATATTATGAAGATTGTGGCGTGACTTTCATAGCATGCCACTTAATAACGCGGTGCGATAATGGAACTTTTTTCTTAAAAAGAGTCCCTTATTTATCAGCAGAAATGATGTACAGACCCCTCGCAGCTTACAGTCGTGTATGTACGTATGAAAGGTCAGGAGCAACGGAGGTCGGGAAGGCCGGAGTGGTGGGACACTGCCCATCTGCTCCTCTGTGTTTGGGCAGGTCCTAACCCTCCTGACCCCCAGCACCCTCATCTCTAAAGAAGCGACACCTACTTGGCAGGGTTGTTTGTGTAATTACATAAAATGTGTGCGGTTCTTGGTACAGAATAGGTTCTCATTAAATGGTACTGATGATTAATTTACTCATTTAACATATTTACTGAGCACCTGCAGCGTGTCAGGTGTGGGCTGCATACCTGAGGAAAGAGAATGGACAGGATGAAACGTGAACACCTAAGTAGTGTTAGATGAAAGATCAGGGCGCTGTGTGAAGTATGCTCACTGAGCCTTGTTTTCTGCCTATCTGATGGGGAGGTGAGGTTTTCCTCAGTCACCTCTCCTAACAACGGTGCCTAATATTTGTGGAATGCTTTGGTGCCTGGAACTCTGTTGAATGCTTTTCTTCCCTTATCATATAATTAGAGGCCCTATGCATGAAATTCTTGCAAGAGTAGGCCTTCACAGCCCTGGCTTCGTCCGGAAGGTCGTCCAGAAGGTTGTCCGGAAGGATGTCTGGACACTCGTTCCACTGTTTGGCAGTTCGGCCAATTTGCATATTACACTTTTATTATTATAGATGCTCCCAACAACCTACAAAATGTTCACTACTATCCTCATGACATCCGTTCTGGGGATGAAGGACCTGAAACCCCGGAGGTGGCGTGATGAAGGAGGGTGGGGCCCTGAGCATGGCAGTGTGCTTTCAGAGCCCGCATAGCCAGGCACCCGTGACGCACGACGCTTGGGAGCATCCTCACCGCTAGGTGGTGTGTCCCAGGGGAGGTAACTGCTCTGATTCTGGAACAAGGCCGAAGGTGCAGGGCGCTGATCTGGTTGGGACAACGCATTAAGAAGCTGACTATGGCAGAGAGAGGAGGGCAGGGGAGAAAGGCTTTGAGGCAGGGAACCAACACTGACCATGACAGTATTTCAGGGGACGGGATGGATAAAGAGAAATTATACCGTGGGAGTACAAGTGGGAGGGGCAGAGGAGGGCGGCAAAGGAAGGTAACAGCAGAGCAAGCAATGTATTCAATGTAAGAAATATAAGGCAGCATATGGGACTTCCGAAACACTGACCAGCTATCAGAAGCACAGTGGCAGTCCCACTTGGTGTTGGAAATTGGATATACGGCTGGCAGTTCAGGTAATTGGAAGCTTTACCTGGGAGAGGGTCCTGACATTCAAAAGTATTTTCCTCCCAAGGTGAGAACCACAGAAGACACTGGGTTTTCAGAAGACGATGGATCAGATGTGAGCAGATTGGCTGCTGTCGAACAGATGGGCTTCCTCCTGAACAGGGGAGCTGCCTCGTGAACAGGGGAGCTGCCTCGTGAACAGGGGACCTGCCTTCTGAACAGGGGAGCTGCCTCGTGAACAGGTGGGCTGCCTCCTGAACAGGTGGGCTTCCTCCTGAACAGGTGGGCTGCCTCCTGAACAGGGGAGCTGCCTCGTGAACAGGTGGGCTGCCTCCTGAACAGGTGGGCTTCCTCCTGAACAGGTGGGCTGCCTCCTGAACAGGGGAGCTGCCTCCTGAACAGGTGGGCTGCCTCCTGAACAGGTGGGCTGCCTCCTGAACAGGGGAGCTGCCTCCTGAACAGGTGGGCTGCCTCCTGAACAGGTGGGCTGCCTCCTGAACAGGGGAGCTGCCTCCTGAACAGGTGGGCTGCCTCCTGAACAGGGGAGCTGCCTCCTGAACAGGTGGGCTGCCTCCTGAACAGGTGGGCTGCCTCCTGAACAGGGGAGCTGCCTCCTGAACAGGTGGGCTGCCTCCTGAACATGTGGGCTGCCTCCTGAACATGTGGGCTGCCTCCTGAACAGGGGAGCTGCCTCCTGAACAGGTGGGCTGCCTCCTGAACATGTGGGCTGCCTCCTGAACATGTGGGCTGCCTCCTGAACAGGTGGGCTGCCTCCTGAACAGGGGAGCTGCCTCCTGAACAGGTGGGCTTCCTCCTGAACAGGTGGGCTGCCTCCTGAACAGGGGAGCTGCCTCCTGAACAGGGGAGCTGCCTCCTGAACAGGTGGGCTGCCTCCTGAACAGGGGAGCTGCCTCCTGAACAGGTGGGCTGCCTCCTGAACAGGGGAGCTGCCTTCTGAACAGGTGGGCTGCCTCCTGAACAGGGGAGCTGCCTCCTGAACAGGGGAGCTGCCTCCTGAACAGGTGGGCTGCCTCCTGAACAGGGGAGCTGCCTCCTGAACAGGTGGGCTGCCTCCTGAACAGGTGGGCTGCCTCCTGAACAGGTGGGCATCCTCCTGAACAGGTGGGCTGCCTCCTGAACAGGGGAGCTGCCTTCTGAACAGGGGAGCTGCCTCCTGAACAGGTGGGCTGCCTCCTGAACAGGGGAGCTGCATCGTGAACAGATGAGCGGCATGTTCCCCAAGAACAGGACTGTGGCATCATGGGCGTCACCCTGGCTGCAGGAGAATGGAGGCGCTGTGCAGCAGGCCTGGCCGGAGGGAAACGGGATCACCCGCCGGGCAAACAGGAGAGCCCTCGGGAAGCTGGGAGGCTGAGGCGCGGCACACTTGTGTGCGCTGAGCTGGACTGGGAGGGCCGCGCCGCTGTGCCCTGAGTCAGGACGCGTGGCCTCTTCCACGCGGTGCTGGGTCCCTGGCGAGTCCTCGGGTCAACGCTGCTTCTATGTCCCTTGGGAGGAGCGTGTCTCAGTGAGGACTCTTCCTGCTGTGAGCTACAGCAGCACCGCTCACACTGCTTTCAGACGGGGATCCTGACTGACTGGCAAAGCCCCGGAGTCCACTCGCTCTTAGGCAGTTGGACCGGGAGTTCAGAGACGTGCCAGATCTCTGCTTCTCCTCCTCGCCTCCTTCCTTTTCTCTGTACTCTTTTAGGCACTCTCTTTCCAATTAGCTATAAAGACAGACAGCGAGCTTCAGGATTTCATGGTCCTTCGCTCTTAACATCTTGGAGGGCAGAAAGGCCTAGCCCTTTGCAGCATCCACGTGGGTTCAGTTTGGCACACGCCTATCCTGGGGACAGTCACTGTGCTTGTGAAACGAGCTGTGCTGATTGGAGAGCCGGGGTCCCGAGAGGCAGGGCCCAGTGGCCCAGGCCCAACAGGCAGGCAGGAGGGATCCTCCAGAGCAAGGCAGCGGGGCTCGCCAGCATCCGGCTGGGATCTGTCCTGTTTCCTCTGAGCAGGTGTCGCCCACAGTGCGGTCTGCGGACCGCAGCCCCAGGATGCCTCAGAGCCTGAGAAACTGTCTCCCACCCAGACCCACCGAAGCAGGAACTCCTTGAACAGCTTTCCACACGGTTTTACGTGTGAACGTTTGAGAACATGCTTCCATGAAGCGGGCCCCTCTTACAGTCTCTATATTTGCTTTTTGTGAAATGTGCTCAGAGACCTGGGAAGACGTCGCTCACCCATATGTGGGCAACACCTTTGTCTCTGACTGTCAGGTCAGCAAAGCCCAGAGGCTCCTCACTGCGAGGGCAGTGTTCACTCAGAAGAATCCCTCCCCAAGTCCTTCACCCTCTGTCTTGGTGGCTGAGAGAGAGCAGGCCTTTTAGTATTCTTGTCTGGTAACAAATATCATTTAGAAATGCATTTCATAACCTAACCTGGTTTGTTTGGGTCTATTTACATAATTCCATGAGAGGCATCAGGAAGAGAGCCAGTGTGTTGTTTTTCTGCAGCCAAAACATGGAAAAACCACTTTCTAAGGTAATTGCCACTTCATTGCTCCCCACGAGGTTTGAGGGCGCAGTGAAGTGGGCCTCTGCCCAGGGCCTCCGAGGGGTGGGGACGATGCACTTTCTCCCTGGGAAAGGAAGCAACACACTCATGTGAGGCCTGTTTACCTCGGGTATCATTTGCATGAAGGTTGTGGTGCAGTGGTTCCTGCGCAGGGGGGCGGGGGTGGGGCTCACATGAGACAAACAAGGTGCTTGAGACGTTGAGGTGTAGACTAGTCCCAGGGAGACCCTGACCACCTGCCAGCAGCACTGGAATGCGAGTCACCCTCGCTGAGGACCACATCAGAGCGGCCCATGCCCAGTGGAGGCCAGCTGGGACTTGGCAGGGAGAGAGGTCTGCTCCCTCAGGCAGCAGAGGTGGTGGGAAATTTGGCTCTGAGATCCCGGAAGCTTGCACAGAGGAAGGGACACAGTTTCCCAGGAGAGGAGAGCAAAGGGTGGGACCCTGAGTGACCGTCCTCCATCCAAGCCTTGTATTCATCCACTTTAGACCCCCCGTCCCCTTTGCTTCCTCCCTCCATGCAGATTTTGTCATTTCTCTGGTGGTTTCCAGTTGCTGATGGTCCTGCCTGGTCCTGCAGAAAACCCAACAACCTACCTGGTCACCTGCGCACATCCTGCCAGCATCTGGAAGAGCGCTCGTACGTCTGGTGTGGTCATTGGGCCCTACCTCATGGCAGGGAATGGCTGGGTACCAGTGACATGAAGATGAACAAGGCCCTTTGCCCTCAGGAGCTTGGTCAATAGGTTTTTAAAAATATATATATTTTATTTTATTTTTAAATATATTTTATTGATTTTTTACAGAGAGGAAGGGAGAAGGATAGAGAGAAACATCCATCAGCTGCCTCCTGCATACCCCCTGCTGGGGATATACCCGCAACCAAGGTACATGCCCTTGACCAGAATCGAACCTGGGACCCTTCAGTTCACAGGCCAACGCTCTATCCACTGAGCCAAACCGGTTAGGGCCATATGCTTTCTTTTTGCTTCTAAATACCTAGGCGGGGAATGGCTGGGTCATAGGGTAGGTGTCTGTTCAACTTTTTAAGAAACTGGCAAGCTGTTTTTTTGTAGTGTTTGCACCACTTTCATTTCCACCAGACGTGTGGGAGGTCAAGCTCCTCCGCATCCTCACCTACGCTTGACAGCTCCAGACTTCCTTTTTATTACTCCTCACCTGAGTATATTTTTTTCATTGATTTTCAGATAGAGTGGAAGGGAAGGAGGAGGAGCAGAGAGAGAACAACATTGACACACATGCCCTGACCAGGGCCAGGAATTGGGATTGAACCCGCAACTGAGCTACGTGCCCTTGATTGGGAATTGAAGCCCAGACAATTTGATCCTAGGACCGACACTAACCACTGAGCCAAGCCAGGCAGGGCATCTCCAGTCTTCTTAAGTTTAGCTCTTTTAGTGGGTGTGAATGGCATCTCATAGTGGTTTAATTTGCATTTCCTTAGTAGGTAATCATATTGAGCACATTTCCATATATGTATTTTTCATCTGTACACCTTCTGTGGTGAAGTGTCCATTCAGATCTTTTGCTCACTTTTAGAATTCTTTATATATTCTGGGTGCAGTCTTTTATCGGATATTTGATTTGCAAATATTTTTCCTATTCTGTGGCTTATCTTTTCATTCTCTTCACTGTTACTTTTGAAAAACAGAAGTTTTAATTTTGATGAAGTCCAATTTTTCAATTTATTCTTATACGGATCATCCTTTTGCTAGTCTCCAAGAAATCTTTGCTTAAATCCAGGTCACAAAAGTTTTCACCTATAATTTTTCTTTCTGGAAATTTTATACTTTTATGTTTAAGCCTATAATCATTTTGAGCTAATTTTTGTATATGGTGCAAAGTATGGGCCAACCTTTATTTTATTTTATTAGTATTATCATATGGACATTCAGTTGTTCCAAGGTTATTTGTTGAAATGAGTGTCCTTTCTCCACGGGGCTGCTCCTATAACTTGGTTGAAAATCAGCTGCTGCCCTAGTCGGCTTGGCTCAGTGGATAGAGCATCAGCCTGTGGACTGAAGGGTCCCAGGTTCGATTCTGGCCAAGGGCACATGCCTGGGTTGCGAGCTCGATCCCCAGTAGGGGGTGTGCAGGAGGCAGCTGATCGATGATTCTCATCATTGATGTTTCTATCTCTCTCTCCTCCCTTCCTCTCTGAAATCAATAAAGAAATATATATATTTAAAAAAAAGAAAATCAGTTGCTAAAATGTGTGTGGATCTGTTTCTGGAGTCTCTATTCCATCCATTGACCTATTACTTTTTATTTATGCCAATAACACACTATCCTAATTATTGAGACTTTATAATAAGTTTATAAATTAGGTAGTCTTAGTTCTCTTCCAACGTTAGTTATCTGTTCTGGTTATTCTAAGTTCTTTGGATTTCCATATAAATCATAAAATCCATTAGTCAATTCTTACATAAACATCCTGCTGGGATTTTGAATGAGATTGCATTGAATCTGTAGGTAAATTTGGGAAGAGTTGACATCTTAAATATATGAAATCTTCTGACCCACAAACACCATGTCTCTCAATTTATTTCAGTTTTCTTTAATTCCTCTCAGCAATATTTTGTAGTTTTCAGTGCACAGGTATTCTAATTTTTAAAACATTTGCTTTTAAGTATTTAATATTTCTTGATAGTATTATAAACGCTGTAATTTCCAATTGTTCCTTGCTATATCAAAATACACACGATTTTTGTCATTGATCTTGTGTGCTGCAACCTTGCGAAACACACTTATTCTGGTAGCTTTTCTGCAGATTCTGTCAGATGCTTAAATACACGATCACATCACCTGTGAAGAAAGGCAGTTCTAGTTCTTTGGCAGTCTAAGCGCCCTTTCTCTCTCATCTCCTCCTCCTTCTTATTGATTGATTGATTGATTGATTGCCTTATTGTCCTGGCTAAAGCTGCCAGCTCAATGCTGAATACAAAGTGGTGAGAGTGAATATTTTTACCTTGCTCCTGATCTTAGAAGGAAAACATCCTATCTTTAACCATTATATATGATGTTACTTGTAGGCTTTTTGTAGACGTCCTAAATCAGGTTAAGGAAGTTCCATTTTATTCTGGTTTGCTGTAAGTTTTTCTTTTAAGTCAGGAATAGATATTGGGTTTTGTCTAATGCCTTCTCTGTGTCTATTGAGATGATAATTTGTTTTTTTCCTTTTTAGTTTGTCGATATTGTGAAAAAAAATATATATTTAAACATAGATTGATTTTTGAGTGTTAAACCAACCTTGCATTGTTGGGAAAACTCTGGACATTGTGTGTGTGTGTGTGTGTGTGTGTGTGTGTGTGTGTGTGTATTTAGTAAATTAAATTAATTTTACTAAAATTTTGTTGGAAAACTTTGCATCGATGTTCGTAAGGGACATTGGTCTGTAGGTTCTTCTTACGTCTTACTTGGTTTTGCTATTAGGATAATGTTGGTCTCATAGAATCAGTTGTGAAGTATTCTCTCCTCTTTAATTTTCTGGAAAAGTTTGTCTATAAACTTGCTATTGGTTTTTCCTTAAATTTTGGAAGAATTCACTATTAAGGACATTTGGAGTTGCCATTTTCTTTGTGGGAAGATTTCTAACTACAATTACACTTTCTTTCATAGATGTAGGACCATTCAAGTTATCTATTTATCCTTTTCAAAAATAATATTTATTGTTGAAAGTATTACATATGTCACCTTTTTTCCCCCCATTGACCCCTTCTAGCCTGTCTTTGTCACCCACTGTAGGCCTTCCCCATACTATTATTTGTGTCCATGGGTTATACATATATGCATATAAATTCTTTTGTTAATGTCTTCCCACCCATCCATTCACCTACCCACCCACCAGCCCCCACCTTGTATTTATTCTTGACTAAGCTTTGATGGTTTGCATTATCAAGGAATTTATCCATTTTGTCTATATTGTCAAATTTTTCTTCATCAAGTTGTTCATAGCATTTCCATAATTATTCTTTTGATGTGGTAAGCTCCATAGTAATTTAACTTTTCTCATTCCTGATGTTAATTTTTGTTTTCTGTCTTTCCCCCCATGTTTGTCTAGCTGGATTTTTATCAATTTTATCTATCATTTCAAAGAACAAAGTTTTGGTTGCATTGATTGTTTTCTTTTTCTGTTTCATTGATTTTTTACTTTGATTTTTATTAGTTCCTGTTGTATGGATTTAATTTGCTCTTCTGATTCTAGCTTTTTAAGAGGGAAGCTGAGGCTATTGACCAAGACCTTTCTGTTTTCTAAGCGAAGCAGCCAGTGCTGGATTTCCCTCTAAGTTCCGCTTTAGTGACATCCCACAGATTTTACCTCTTTTGATTCTCAGGTTTACTGTTCTTTGCTACCTGGTGTCCAGTGTCTTACAAAAACCATTGTTTCATATATTTTGTCTATTTTTTGGTTGTTTTAGGCAGGAGAGTAAATCTGGTCCCTCGTATTCCATTTTGGCCAGAAGTGGATGTTGATATATATATTTATTTTCCTCTTTGATTTTTAAAAATTATGTCTGGAGCCCAGCTGGTATGGCTCAGTGGTTGAGCATCAACCCTATAAATCAAGAGATCATGGGTTGGATTCTTGGTCAGGGCACATGCCCAGGTTGCGGGCTCGATCCCCAGTAGGGTGTGCAGGAGGCAGCCAATCGATGTTTCTCTCTCATCAATGTTTCTATCTCTCTATCCCTCTCCCTTCCTCTCTCTCTAAAATCAATAAAAAACCCCCACATATTTAAAAAAATTATGTCTCCAAAGGTCTTTTCAGTTCTCATAGATGTATTTCTTTCTTCTGTAATGGTTGCATGATATACCAATACTATAACAATAAAGCCTATTACTCTAACTATGTACCAGATATTATTTAGAGCACGTTAAGCATGGCAACCATTTGTAGGGTTGGACAAGAATCTAACTTGGGTTTGGGGTTGTAGCAGTCAGATAACTGGCATGGCAGGTGCTGCTAGGTAACAGAAGTATCCGGAAACTGATGACTGGGGCCACAGCTGACACATGTGTGGAAGCCCATGATTATTAAGCATTCCTCTCTTGGTGGACACTTGGATTGTTCTCAACGTTTTGCTCTTACATGTTTATCCATATATCTTTGTGCACGTGGGATAAAATATCTGTAAGATAGTTTCTAAAGCGGAATTTCTGGTGCAAAGAGTGTGCACAATTCAAATTGTGATAGGTACTGCCAGATTGCCCTGTAATTATATTGATATTATGCCACTTCACACTCCAGACAATGATGCATGAGCATTTCTGTTCCTCTAATCTGTGCCAATACTGGTTATTATTAATCTTTTTAATTTCCCCAACTGATGGGCAAAGAATGATACCTTGCATTTCAATGATAATATGTTCTCATGTCTTTGACAGGTTGGGTATTTTCTTAAATTCCTATTCAAATCCTTGGCCCATTTTCACAGGGACTGTTTGACTCCGCTTAGTGATTTGTTGGAACTTTTAATATTCTACACCTTTTCTGTCTTCTGACTTTCTATTGCTATTATTTTCTTAGACTCTTTTTATCATTGTCTGGAAGAAGTTTTTAATTTCTTTTGTAGTTAAATCAGTGTTTTTTTTCTCTTTTTCACCTTCACCCGAGGATATGTTTACTGATTTTAGAGAGAGAGGAAGGAGAGAAGGAAACATCCAGGTGAAAGAGAAACACCCATGGGTTGCCTCCCATATGTGCCCCCAATGGGGATCCAACCACAATGTATGCGTGTGTGTGTATGCAAGTGTATGTATGTGTGTATGTATGTATGTGTGTGCATGTATGTGTATGTGTGTGTGATATGTGAGAAGAATCTAACTTTTTTTCTCAAAAGGATCTGCAGTCATCCCAATACCATGAACTGGTATCCCATCATTTAATCATATCAGTGTCACCTTTAACCCCAAATAAATTCTTATGTACACTTGGATCTGTTATGAGACACTATGGAATTTTAATGAATTTTTTCATCAATACCAAGTTGTTTTAATTATTAGAGCTGCGTGGTATTGTTCAAGTGGAATGAATGGCATGTGTAAAGGGATGAAAGCATGGAGAAGCATCATGTAATGAAGGGGCCGCCAGCTGTTGCATTGTTGCCAGAGAATAAACTGTGAGGAAGTGAGACTAGAGAAGCAGGCAGGTCCTGAAGTTGGGTTTGTACCGCCTAAGGAGTTGGGAGTGTCGTTGCAGATTGGATATTGGGGCCAATAGGGTGAACTTGTCTTCTGGACAGATTCTTGGGCAACAGCAAGAGGTTAGGCTTCAGGTCCTAGATCTTGAGATGGAAATACAAGGAGGGAGATGGGTTATGCGAGGCCTGGAGGAAGCTCGGATCAAACTGTGGGCCACATTCTGTCACTCTGTGCAGTACAGTGGCTCTTCCAAATAACAGCAACAAAGTAAAAGGGCATCATTCACTCAGCACTAGTTACCAGATGGGTGCCAACTCTTCCTACTCACCACCCCACTTACTCTCTAGAATAACACTTTGAAGTGAACTTTCTATTACCCCCATTTTGTAAATGTTGAAAACTGAGGTTCAAAAACATTAGTACAACTAAATTGTGGGATTGGAACCTAGATTGGTCTGATTCTGTTCTTAATTCCATTACCACCTCATCTCTTGATTAATTAGCAGCCGCATTTTACACCCTGGCATTCCCCAAACATATATAACAAAAAATGTGAAAAAAATGGAAAGTAAATCCAAAATTCATCTGGCTAGAGGAAGACGTATTTATGTTGGGCTCCGTCCGTGTTTCTGAAGACGCTAGTGCACTTGAAAAGTTAATATTGGATAGCAAATGAAAATATCTTTTTTCTATCCTGCCTCCTTTGAGACTTGTACATGTATCTGGGCCTTTGTCTAACTCATGTTCTTGATGGAAACTAACTTCCTAGATTCTGTAAACTTTAGTGAAATTAAACCAACCAACCTACTGTTTAAGACTCCAGGTGTGTTTACCAAGGCTCCTCTCCTGCCCGCCCCTGGCCTCCTCCTTTGCCGTTCACCCTGCGAGGTGGGCATCTGCCATTGGGAAGGTGCCCATACAGAGGCTTCACTCTACGGGTCTGCTCTCCTCCACGGGGCTGTTTCTCCAGGAGTGAAACTGAAATAAGGTTCGCCAATAAATGAAGGCATCTCAGGGCATGGGCCCAAAGTGGGAGCGGGTCTTCCAAGATCACCTGATTGAAATATAAGGTTGGAGGATAAAGCCCCTGCCCCATCCCTCTTCCTTGAGAACTTCTGCCCCACAGCACAGGGAGGGAATCCATGTGCCTGCCCCTGGCCACAGCTGACTGAACCAGGCTGGACCCCTGGCCCTAAACGGAGCGGGGATGCTAAATGGGCCGGCGCGTTCTTTCTCCCAGGAACTTAGAATTGGGTTTAGAAATGTGATTTATTTTCTGCTGGCTATTTTGAAACAAGATTATGCAAATGTGGGGACTATGGGGCAGCCACATTTGGCTCTTTTCTCCCCAAGTCAGCCAAAGCTAGTCTGAGAGAGGGAATAACATGGATGCGACGAAGCAGAAAGGAAAGGCCATCTGGTCCCAGAAAGAACCCATGCTCACCAGCCCATGTATTTCTGTTATAAGTGGTTCCTTTGTGTGTCACCCAAGAGTCTATGACAAGTGTCGCACTGACAGATGCAGTGCCTCCTTGTAGCTTCTAGGGAACTGTAAGCCCTGGAGTGGCAGAGTCTCTCTCCTGGCTTGAATTTTGGCCCCATGACTGAAAGCGCCCTCTCATTCTCCACTGCAGCCATTCCCAACGATGAGCAGGCCACCGACATGTCCTGTGTCCTAGCACACGCCGCTCCTGCCAAGGATGCCTTACTGCCCTGTGTGCCTGTGAGCACCGACTCATCCTCCAAACCCAGGCGGAACGTCCCCCTGTCGCCTCCCAGGAAGGCACGCAGCCAGCGCAGGCTTTCCCTTGGCCACACGCTCAGGATCACGGTCAGACGGTCAGACCGTGCGGAGGAGAGCTCCGGGCCTGCATCTGTGCATTTCCCGAGGCACCAGCTGTCGCTGCCGGCGCTCTCCTATGTGCCCGGCACAGAGCGCAGGCTCGCACACTTCCTGCTCTGTGACTTCACTGTGCAGCTGTCCCTGCCACGGTGCCCTGCTGCTCCCCCATGCGCCCCTGTCCTCAGGCTTCTCACTAGGACGTCTGTGACCCTCGCCTCCAGGCTCTCTGTGACCCCAGGGGCCGCTGCTGCTCAGGCGGCCTGACGGGCCAGAGCGGACACCCTGCAGCTCTCCGGCGGTGGGGGCACGCGGAGCCCTTTGCCTCTGGGGTTGGGGGGCAGCTCTGGTGAGTGTTCTAGCCCACCTCCCAGGAGTCCCCTGCTGCCCGGTGGTGACCTGCCCACTATCAGGCCTCACATTTGCTTCTCCCACCCCTGTCCCTCCCCACTCAGCTGCTCACACGAAAATCCTGCTCTCAGGGTCTATGCGGGCAAGCGCACAGTGAAGCGATGCCACTTGGCAGACGGGAAACCGAGGCTCGCACAGGTGAAATAACGAATTTCTGTGACCGCATCCCACTCCTCAAACCCGGGATCTCAGTTCAGCATCCCCGTGGGGATGAGCAAGTCGCCTGCTCAGTAAACGGCAGAGTTGGAATGCAAGCTCATTGTGTCTCCTGAGACCTGGGAGCGGACAGGCCTGGGCCCAGGGGACCCAGGCTAATGCCTCCGAGGGAGGCGTGCAAAGGCTTGAATCCCGACACCCATCTCTGCCCTCATCCACTTGAAAACCAGCCCGTGCACAGGCCTCCGAAGGGCAGTAAAGCGACACTGAGTAATTGGATTCTGAACGAGCCAGACTGATGCAAATATCTGACAAATTGATTTAATTGCATTCTCCCACAGTAAAGCGGAGCTCTAAAGGTCAGCTAGAAAATGGGAAAGGCCCCGTGGGAGCTTCGGGGAGAGGCTGAGTTTACTACACATTCATCACATTTCATCACCTAATTAGCCCACACAATGCCCAACTGATGGACGGGGCGCAGGCCAGTGGTTGATGGATTACTTGCTTGGCATCTATCATATCACCTTAAGGCTGGCCCTGACATGGCAGCAGCAGCCATTCAGTGGGTCAGCAAAAAGGGCTGTGCAGTTGGAGCAACTGTTTTTCTCTAGGGATTTGAGGCTCCAGAAACATCCCCCACCCCCCAGGCACCGAGGCGGCCTCAGAGTTACTATTGAATAGTTAGCTCCGAAGGCAGGCCCTGGACCCAGCCTTCTCTGCGTCCTCCCTCCGCAGGATGAATATTCACGGGCCAGGAGGTCCAGAAAGGACCCCTCGGGCTGTGAGCTGTGTCTTTCAGGCAGTGAAGTCAGCCTCGCATGGCAATGCCCAGGCAGAGACCGTGGTCTGGAGAATGAAAGGGAAGCCAAGTGGTTTCTGCTGTTTTATTCTATTGACATCAAAGTAGGAATTTCAGGTGAACCATTTGCATGGCGGGTGGGCTCAGGGGAGGTGGGGCTCCACTCTGCCCCCCACGGGGAAGCTGAACTGAGATGCCGAGTTTGAGGGGTGGGATGCGGCCACAGAGTTGGGTGTAGAGTCACGTGGACTACTCCCCACGGGTGACATTGGGTCAGCGAGTGAATGCACATGTGGTTCATTTGTTTACCTTTACTTTTGGAGTCTGGGGCTTGCATATTTGTTTATTTATTTATGCCTCATGATTATGTAAAATATTAGCATAGCTTCCAGGGCAGATTTATAATACAAGGTCTATTCAAAGACGTTTATTTTCCCTCCCTGATTCCTCCAACATATTTCTGGCCTTTTCTCATTTGTGTTAAGGTTTCCTCTACTTTTTGCAACACAACATATAATCTATAATAATAAAAGCATAATCTATAATAAAAAAAGCTAATTAGACTGGACGTCCTTCCAGACGTACTTCCGGACGAAGCCCGGGCTGCGAGGGAAGCCTGGGTCCCGGGTGCCAGAGGGAAGCCAGTACCTGCAGCGGGGGGAAGGAAGGCCTATGCTTGCACGAATTTTGTGCATCGGGCCTCTAGTAACATAATTGCACATGTCAGTTAGCACAAATTAACATATCATAACATACAGGGATCTGACATACATTAATGAAAATCTATGTGTTAATTAAACAGGTGTGTGGTTTTTAAATATATTTTTATTGATTTCAGAGAGGAAGGGAGAGAGAGAGGAAGTAGCAACATCAATAATGAGAGAGAATTATTGATCGGCTGCCTCCTGCATGCCCCCCTACTGGGGATCGAGCCCACAACCTGGGCATGTGCCCTGACCGGAAATCGAATCGTGACCTCCTGGTTCATAGGTTGGTGCTCAAACACTGAGCCATGCCAGCTGGGCGTGTGTGCTTGTATCGCCCTTTTCTCAGGTAAATGGTAGTATGGAATACACACATTTCTCCAACTTGCTTTTTCCCTTTACAGTATGCCCCGGAGACCCCTCCACATACAGAGTTTTGAGGAGAAAAATTTGAACTCAAAAGTAAAATTCTTGTTCAAATTTGAACACAATAGAAAGATAATTCCCGGATATGCAAGGCCTTGGATGCATTTTATTAAAAGCAAACCAATAAACAGACTCCACAAAGAATTTATCCATCTAATGTCTGGATGAATTAAAGAAAGTAAATCTTAGCAAAGGAAATTGGAGGCCTAAATGGACTGGCAGGAAGTGATGGGAGCAATAGCACACAGAGTGGAGATATATAATTGTTGTCAACTAACAGCATGCAGATGTGAATAAAGTTTGAAAGATTCCCATGGTAAAAAGGCAGTATTTGGAAAATGAGAAGTTGAGTTTAAAATTTCACATCGTAACTAAGTGGGAGAGTAATGAAAACAAAGTGTGCAGTTTTTCTCATCTATGGAGACTATGCCTTCTCCAGTTTAATAACTGAGGACAGACATTCAGTTTTCACAGTGGGACCATAATGGTCTTCCTAAGTGACTGGGGCGGGGGGGGGGGGGGGGGAGCCGGCCGTGGAGAGGTTTGGGGGACGGCAGGGGATCTGCACGGGCTGCTCAGGCAGAGTCCGGCTTCCCGGGTCTCCCACGGCTTCTCCCACTCCCGGCTGCGCTCTTCATGCACCACGAGGAGCCTCCTTCGTTCTCTGTGGTCACACGGCCGAGGTCAGAGAGGACAGGAACGCACCACGGTTGCCGTCTGTCCTCATGGGATCAGCTTAGCGCTCTTTGTGGACTTCAAGCTCAGGCATCAGGCGGGAGAAGATCCTTCCAGAAACTGCCCAGCCATCTCAGTTGTGCACAGATTCCTGTAAAAATGTGTGTGCGAATCCTAACAATTCCAGCACTACCACATGTGTACACTATAGATCAGCCATGGGCAAACTATGACCCGTGGGCCGGATCTGGCCCGTTTGAAATGAATAAAACTAAAAAAAAAAAAAAAAGACCGTACCCTTTTATGTAATGATGTTTACTTTGAATTTATATTAGTTCACACAGACACTCCATCCATGCTTTTGTTCCGGCCCTCCGGTCCAGTTTAAGAACCCATTGTGGCCCTCGAGTCAAAAAGTTTGCCCACCCCTGCTATAGATCCAGGGGTATAAGTACATCAGGGAGTGGTCTTGACTTGATTGTTCTAGCTTGGCTCTGCCCTGCACCTGTTATGTTGGACAAGTCCCGTTACCCTGTGAATCGCAGTTTCCTCATTTGTAATATGATGGATTGGTAGCACTAATCTCTACATAAGTGCAATCAATACAGTGCACAGCGAGCAACATCATAACACAACGAAGTGGAACGGAACCGGGCAGGGATGTCCCTGTGCCCCAGACAGGGAGGGCGACCCTGTATTTTAGGGTGGTGACACCTGCTGGCCTGTAAAGTGTATGTCTTACTGAGAGGCAGGGTAGAAACGCTGGAAAACGAGTTCCTTTTGCAACGATCAAGAGATGGTTGCTCAGGTCTAACTAACTGTTGAGCCTGGTCGGGCCCGGGGGTAAGGATGGAAAACCATGTTTCACGTGCTGAGCTACCGGGCCTGGCTCTTCCATTCCCCCGTTTTTGTTTTCCTCGGCTTTCTAATGCTTGGGTGCGTGCGTGACACGCAGTATTTTAAGTTTGAATTACTTATCAACACGGAAACTTCTGGGGATGAAAGAATCCAGGTTTCTGGCTTCTCCGGAATCTTCAGAATGTCTGTGATGTCAGTTCTCATCTGGCAACTACCAGTTGGAAGTGAGGGGGGCTTGCTCCCTGCGCATGGGCAAGTGTTTTAAAATGTAGGCTCTGTTTATTACTATTCAGATAACAGATCAGCGACAGCTGTTGTTGAAGCCTTTGTTGCTAGATTCCGGAGAGGAGGGTGCCGTGTTGGGAGCACGGGGGAGCACAGGCTGGTCAGGAGGCAGAGGGAGTGGGGAAGGTGGGCGAGAACCTTTATTGCCGTGTGGTGTCTGCAGGCCAAGGCAAGGCAAGGCAGGGGCAGGTTCAGGATTGGCCAGCATGAATCATTTCAGGGGCTCGGGCCAGAGTGGGGTCCCCCTTGTCTGGTAAGGGCTGTGGGGACTAGTGGAGGGGAATGTAGCCCAGAGTGGAGAGTCCTGTGGAAAGAGGTGGCCGGGTGAGCTCTAGAGCAGTTGGTTTGCGTATGACAGATGCTGGCAGGAGAGTCCATCCCTGACCCGGAACCACTGCCTGGGGAAGGGAGGGGCAGTCTCCCCAGAGTCTGCAGGGCCCAGGAAGCAAATGCTTGATGAGCACAGATGGTAAGAAGGTGTGAGCACCGCAGCATGAGGGAGAGTGTGTCCTGGTCCCCGCAGCCAAGCTCACACGTGTTCACAGCCTTGGGGTTGGGGACTCCTAGCCTGGGCCAATTTCCGCTGGCCCAGGGGAGAAGAGTATTTTTCAGCCTAGAACTTGGCTACCCATTTTTTCACTCACACGCTGAACGGCAGAGAACACGGAGGTGCCACGTGGCTGTCTTGCCTGGGGACTGACTACGGGATGTGAGGCCATGGCTGGGCCCTTGGATCTTGTCCCTCGACGCGGGGGACTGGCTGATGGAGGAGACACAGTGTCTCCATAACCTCTGACTGAAAACGATCCAGTTCCAACGATGCGCAACTTCTCTGCCTCTGAGTGATAGGTAGGGCTCAGATCCCTTTGGGTAACAAAGGTCCTTGGTTAGCGCCTCCCAAAGCATCGCACAGGCTTCCTGGTTTTATTATTTATTTATTGTTTAATGTGTATTTTATTCATTTTTAAATACTTTATTGTTGAAAGTATTACATATGTCCCCTTTCCCCCCCATTGACCTCTCCCAGCTTGCCCCCACCCCCCACTCCAGGCCTGCACCCCCCTATTGTCTGTGTCCATGGGTTATGCCCATATGCATACAAGTTCTTTGGTTGATCTCTCCACCACTCCCCATCCCCCCCACGGCCCCCCACGGCCTTCCCTCTGAGGTTTGACGGTCTGTTCGATGCTTCTATGTCTCTGGATCTATTTCCCCCCACCCCCATCAGTTTATGTTGTTCATTATCTTCCACAAATGACTGAGATCATGTGATATTTATCATTCTCCAACCGGCTTATTTCGCTTAGCATAATGCTCTCCAGGTCCATCCACGCTGTTTCAAATGGTAGGAGTTCTTTCTTTTTTACAGCAGCGTTGTATTCCATTGTGTAGATGTACCGCCATTTTTTAATCCACTCATCTGCTGATGGGCACTTAGGCTATTTCCAAATCTTTGCTATTGTAAATTGTGCTGCTATGAAGATATGGGTGCATATATCCTTTCTGATGGGTGTTTCTGATTTCTTGGGATATATTCCTAGAAGTGGGGTCAGATGGCAGTTTCATTTTTAATTTTTTGAGGAAACTCCATATTGTTTTCTATAGAGGTTGCACCAATCTGCATTCCCACCAGCAGTACACGAGTGTTCCCTTTTCTCCAAATCCTCGCCAGCACCTGTCATTTGTTGATTTGTTGATGATAGCCAGTCTGACAGGTGTGAGATGGTACCTCATTGTCATTTTTATTTGCATCTCTTGGATGATTGGTGACTTTGAGCAGGTTCAAACCCCATCTAACTGCCTTTAGTCTGTTCTTACGCCTCTTGGCTTTCTGTATGTTCACTTTCGAGAAGTGTCTATTTAGGTCTTTTGCCCATTTTTTGATTGGATTGTTTATCTTCCTTTTGTTAAGTTGTATGAGCTCCCTATAAATTTTGTAGATTAAATCCTTATTGGATATAACATTGGAGATTAAACCCTTGTCAGAGATATCGTTGACAAATATGTTCTCCCATGCAGTGGGCTCTCTTGTTGTTTTGTTGATGGTTTCTTTTGCTGTGCTTTTTATTTTGATGTAGTCCCATTTGTGTATTTTCTCCTTAGTTTCCATTGTCCTAGGAGATGTATAGGTAAACATATTGCTACAAGATATGTCTGATATTTTGTTGCCTATGGTTTCTTTAAGGATTTGGATGGTTTCCCCAGACTTCCTATTTTTAAAGTCTGGATTGGGACCAGCACTGAGCACCCTCTGTCCCACCAACATTGGGGTGTTTAGGGCCTGGGGGAGAAGTCAGCATTTAGGACTTCCCCCTGGCAGGACAATATGCCACAGGGACCCCATCTCACAAAGCCACATTGCCCTTTGCAGTGATTGTCTGAGATGCTTAGAACGTAACCACAATGCCCTTTCCTGCTTGGTTCCTATTTGGTCTAATGCCCGAGAAGAGCCGTGTTTCTCAGGGATGCACACAGGGAGGGCCTGACAGAAGGACCCGGGTTTAACCCCATCTGGTACCACTTCCCATGGTGTGAGTCTGCAGTGCATCTAACTGCCTTTAGTCTGTTCTTCATCCATAAAACTGGGGTAATGATACCCATATAGGCTGTCGTGAGAGCTAAATAAGTCGACTAAGCAGAACCCATGCCTTGCACAAAGCAAGTGCTCAGAGATGTTGGTGGTTACTTTACTGGTATTCCTCGGGCGTGTGCGGCCAGGCGGGGTGCCCGCGCTGCACCCTGAGAAAATGCAGGCTAGTGCTGGAAGGGCAGCGAGTGCAGCTTTAGGGTTTACATGAAGGAGCTCTTCTTGGGGGAGGACTGGGGTCAGTCAGGGAGGCGATAAAGGGCGGGGCGGGGGCGGGGGAGGGCGAATGAGGTCCCCAGGGCGCAGCATTTAAGGAGGCACTCGTGTGACCCTGAGAGTGAGGGCCTCACTGTCCTCACCTTGGTCCTGCCCTGTCCTCACCTTGGTCCTGCCCTGTCCAGCAGAGGTGCTGTTAAGATAGACACTGAAGTTCCAGATGCGCGTCCCAAGCAGAGAGGAAGGCGTCTATAAAAGCGTGGAGCAAGAAAATAGAATAGAGTATTCACACATTTGACATGCATGAAACACAGTCCTGTGGTCACCGGGAAGAATGAGAAATAAGGCTACTGAGGCAGGTAGGGCTGAGGGGGAACTCTACAACATGTGAAGCACAGATAGTATCTCAATTGTATCATGAACAACTTCCTTCACACACAAAGGAACCTGAGATTTCCCTTTGGCAATGGGCAACCTCTAAAGACCTTAGCAATGTACTTAATGAGAGACGTGCAGGATCTACAGACATACCAACACGTATAGGATTTCTTCGAGGCAGGGAAGGAGTCTCGAGTGAGTGGAGAACCGTGAGTGGTCTTTGTATTCCTGACATCACGGAGACCCCGTGCCAGCTCTCTGAAGGACATGGTCATCAAACTGTTCTCACTTTCAGACTCAGTGTCAACTACAGGCTTTCCAGCGGCGCAGCTGGTGATGCCCCCAGTGACCGGCCAAAGCTGCCGCGTCCCCTGTGATTCCAGAGCTTGCGCAAGACCGCAGAGCCTGGTGGCCTTCCCTGCAGGGAAGGCGCAGGCAAAACGGTGGCGGATAAATGCCCTGGGGTTTCAGATGCGACCAGGTATTGGGGGAGAATGCAGTCCTGAGTGATGTTGGTCATGTGGCCCCTTTAGCACTCAGAAGCTCAGAGCTATAACTACTTTGCTTTAAGAAGGATAAAGAAATGGAACATTTCTTGCTTCTTATATTGTAGAGAAGTTTCTACCTGCCACCTACAAAGAATCAAGAGTTCTTTAAAAAACCCCAATAGGCCCCATAATGTGTGGTCGCTATTTCTGGCGAAGGCAATGGAGTCAGGGGACCCCAGCAGCGACACTTCCTGTAACAAACTCCTCAGAGGCAAGAGCGTGGGGTCCCCACAGTTATCCTGCTCAGTTGCTGCGGCTGGGCTGGGTGGGACCCCGGACTTTGCGCACCAGGATGCCGGCTGGGTCCCCGACTCTCCAGGGTCCTCGTTCTTTCCGGATCAGCCACTTCCCAGGGAATGCTCCTGGTGGGGCGGTCACGGGAGGGAAGGAGCTCCTGGAACTATGGGGCCTCTTCAGGCCTCGGCTGGGCACTGGCACACAGGAGTGAAGCAACCCAGGGGGCGGGCAGCCCGGCACCCCGAGTGTGCGGGGCAGGGACCCAGGCTGCCCCGCCTGTGGCCTGTGGGGGGGCTGTGGGTTTGCACACAATCCAAACAGGAAAGCTGCTCAGCTGCTCATCCCAGTAACTCACCTGTCAGGGCGGGATCCACTCGCCTCTGGGGCTTCCCCTGCGCGCGGGCGAAGTGCTCTGTAAAAGCCAGAAACTCACCGCCACAGCCACTACGAAGGTGAGGATGAAACTGAACACTTCGGAGTCCTCAGCCCGGGCTTCCTCCCTGCACACGCCTTTCCTGCGGTGCCCCAGGGCAGCCCGCTGCTCGCGCCGGTGTGGACAGCAGGGCATGCAGCTCAGAAATGGTGGGGTGGCAGGAGGAAGGGGTGGGGGGTGCGGTTGCTCCGAACACGTAGCCGGGCCCTCCAGCGTTTGCTGTTTGCCTGGTTCTGGTCTGTAACCAGCCCTCCACTGCAATGGAGGAAAGCCGGAGCTTTAGATTTTTTCCAAAATGAGTCTTAGAGACCAAACACCCTGTAGCCTCAGACCCTGCGGACGTGCCCGGCGCCTCTGCACAGAGCAGCCAGCTGCTGTCACGGCTGCTCCCGGCCACCTGCACTGGACTCTGCACCGGGGCGACCGTCTGCTGCCTACCGACGAGTCTGGGCTTGGAAGCCGGACGCCTGGCTCCCAGGCCGGTCGCCGTCTCCCGCCTCCCCGTCTGTAAAACGGGGTAATAATAACCGCCCCGCTTCCTCACGTGGTGGCTGCGAGACAGAGTGAGTAAAGTGTGTTCAGAATAAGAAACACTATTCAAATGCAGGGCCCTCAGGCCTCCGCTCCTCCCTAAGCCGGCAGGCCTCTCCTCGCCCAAGCCCTGGCCGGCAGGCTGTCCTGGTTCTTCGGGGATGGAGGAGGTGCTCCTGGGGCTGCAGCCGCCCAGCCAGTGACAGCTGGGAGGGGGTGGCTTCCCCTGCAGACCTGCAAGCGTCCATCAGAGCCCATGGCTTCCGCGTCCCGTCAGAGCCCTTGGGAGCCCACGGAGAAGCGTTTGCGAGGCCAAGCTGCCAGTGGCGGGGCGGCCGGGCGTGCAGCAGCTTCCTCCTGGGAACCTGAGCTGGGGCTCCCGGGAGCAGGCCTAGGGCCTGCCCAGTCCCGGCCACACTGGTGGCCATGCGGCCCACGCCCTGGTCACCGGCAGCCACCAGCCTGTGTCATTACACCAGCAGCTTAGGGGCTGGGTGGATGGCCACCTGGTCAGATGCCCAGCAGGGCTTCCCTCAGTTCCTGCTGCAACAGGGTGGAGCCCTCCAGGACAGAGGACCAGCTGCCTCCGAGAATGGAAAGACACTCGGAGATCTCTCTAGTCCACACCTCTCACTATCGATAGAAGACAGAGGGTCCCGGGGAGTAGAAACTGGGTCATGGGTAGGGACTGGGTCTGTTTTGGGCTCTCACAGATCTGGAGGTCCAGTCTCAGCTCCACTTTCGGACCCAGGAGAGGCGCACAGAGGAGGGCTGAATGGGACAAGTGTCTGCCGACACCGAGCACCTAGCAGGCGCTGCAGCCCAAAGAGCCCGGGTCGGACTAGGTGCGTGGTGGCAAACAGCTGAACTAGCTCACCTTAGCTGGAGAGAAAGGATGTTCTTAGCAGAGCCTCAGGTAGCTCCGCAGTTTGTCTGCAGGACGCCCAAGTCAAACGTGGACACTACACAGCCAGGAGCCAAGTTCATGTGCATCAGGCGCGTCAGGCGCGGTGTGCGGCTGCAGCCTGCTCGTCATGCCTCCCTAGGCAGTCTCTTCAGAAAGCAGCTGCCAGCAGAATGGCTTCCTCAGGCTGCTCTAGTCCAAACTAAAATCCCAGGTGACTGCTATGATTGGCAGAGCCCAGGTCACATGGCTGTGTTGCAGTTGCAAGGGAGGCTGGGAAAATGAGTTCTCAAGGTCTCTAGCTTGGGGAGGAGGCACTCACTGTGGAAGATTCCCTGAGCTTAGAGAGAATTTTCAGAGTGATGGAGAGTTTAAGGCATAATCTCTGTGGTTCTCCGGGCTGCTCTCTGTTCCTGTCCCTTTCTGTGCACATGGGCCTTCGCCAGCCCACCCCTCAGGCTCCAGAATCCCAAACCGTGTCCCCTGTCGCACTGTTCCCTCCAGCAGCCACAGGTGAGCTCGTTGAAGGTGGCTGCCACTTTGAGTGTTTCCTGGAGTCAGTCCCTCACCTTCATTGCTGCCACTATATTGCAAGCATTTTCCTCGTTATTAACTTTTCTTTTGCAACATGATTTTTAACAAGTACCTAGTATTCCCGAGTGGGGGGTGCATCAAATGTATTTAAGCAGCTTTAAAATGTGCCTTCAAGTTGTGCCTATTATTCTCCCCCTACCAATGACTTAGCAAAGAACGTACTTGTGCAAAAATCTCTCTGCATACTTCTGATTATTTCTTTAGCTTAGTTTTCTTGAAATGAAAATACTAAGCCACATGATCTTTAAAAATTCTTGATATTTTCCAAGTTGTGCTCTAGTACTGTGGCAGGAGTTTCGTATCCCCAGCCAGTGGGCAACATGTGCTTGATCATTGTCTTGCAAACTCGGGGTGTTACCATTCTTTAATCTTTACCAATTTTATAGGTGAAAGATGGTCTTCACTATTATTTCAGTGAAAAATTCTTTGATTATTAGTGATAGTAAATATTTACTTCATTTGTATGTTTTTACTAGCAGGTGCCTGAAAGCATGGATAGTACTGAGCCCTCTAGACTATGTTTTTCCTATATCTACATTATCTCTGGTAAAGTTTAATCAATAAACTAGGCACAGTGAGAGATTGACAACAATAACTAATAATAAAATAGAGCAATGATAACAGCACACTGGGTTGAGTGGGAATGTGGCGTTATCAAGTGAAACAAGGGCCATTTGGACACAAGCACTGAGATACGGCGACAGCGGATCTGATAACTGAGCCGGCTACTGGGCGGGGAGCACACGCAGCGTGGACATGCAGGACAAAGGGGTGATCACGTCTAGGGTGGGACGGAGCGGGACAGCTGGAGGTTTTATCACGTTACTCAGAACCTATTGATTATTCATTTGTGGAATTTTCCATTTAATAATTTTTGGACTATGGTTGACCACAGGTAACTGAAGTTGGAAGGTGAGACCACGGGTAGAGCGCATTGCTTTTACTTCCTCCCATGTTGATGGTGGTTACCTTTAAGTTGTGAGATTACGGGTGATTTATCTCCCTTTTTTCTCACATTAGTTTTACATTCTCTACAATAAACATTAATTGCCTTTGAAATCGAAAGGCCAGTTATTTATGTATCTACTTACTACTTTACTGACAATCCCCGTCCTGGATGGCTTGCGGAGACGGGTGTTGTGTTTTCACAGTGGAGTGCGACTTAGCTCAACATTTCTGAAAACTGATTTGTCAGGAGAGAAACCTTCAAGGCCTACATTCTCTTCAAGCTGACAGGTCTGCTTTATTAAAGTCATCTTAAACTGTATGAAGGCACAAGATATAGGGACAAGAAATTCATTACAATACAGATATTTGTAGTTAAATCATGACAACTTAAATGTACAAGGAGACAAGACTGGCATACAGAGGAGTCAGCACCGCTTTAAGGATGTTATTTGAAGTGCCTCAGGAAAGTGAGTCATGCTCAAATATGGTTGCAAAATACCATGCTAAGCAAAGTCAAATGTTTTTCTTTACTTGTAGGGTTTTAGAGACTTTATAGTTAATGTGTATTATAATGGTTAAAATAGGCAGTATTTTCCAAACTTATTTCACCATTGAATGTCTTTTTTTTCTCGATGTACCTATTAGAGTATTTTAGAGTGATGTTCAGAACATCAATTTTGGAAACACTGCCATACAGAGTCATTCAAATGTTATTGTAGGAGGATGTTTCATTACATGGGAAGGTATACACCATACATACAAGATGATAAAACAGGTTGCAGAAGAATCTGCATAACAATATGGAAGACTAAATGCACCGGAAAAAAACTGGACCAAAAACACAACAGCAAAGTGTTAGAAGTGGTTCTGTTGGGTACTGGAAATGAGTAATTTTTAAATATTTTTCTCCTTGCTTGTACACATTTAATAAGATTTCACAATGAGCATATGCTACCGTTAAAATAAAATAAAAAGATAAAAGTTACAAAAGTGGTTTAGAAGAATATGCAAGATATTATTCACAATGTGTCCTATGGGAAAAGAGGATTACAAAGCAGTTTGCCCATTATACTTTCTTTCTAAAGGTACTTCTGTGTATGGGCAGCGGTGCAGAGGAAAAGGTGATGTACCACGACATTAACAATTATGATTTTGGGATGACAGATAATTTCATATAAACACATACCCTTTCCTTATTGTCTCTTACCCCTAAAAATGTGCCTTTTACCCCTTGGTCCTTTATGGGAATGTCTCCGGAGTGGAGTGCAAACATCCCAGGGAGGGTGTGAGATGATGTATTGGATGAAAAACACATGAAGGCATATATTTTTACATCATCCTTTAAATGTCTATTTTGCGTGCTTAGTAATGCACATAATATATAACATAGTAGTACACATATTAAATTTATAGATGCATTGGTGGTATATTCTCCAAAATTGTTTTCCAAAGGTTTCCATGATAAAACATGTTTGTTAACTACACCTTCCAGGCAGCGACACACTGGCAGGCGGCATCCCTGGCCACATTCCCAGTCTTTGAGAAGATGCTGTCCTGATGACCTGGCACAGTTCCAGTGGCCTAACTGCTCCATTTTCCTCCCTGGGTTTGCTGACCAACCATCTGAAGAGCCCAGTTTTCCTCTCGGTTCGGATTCCCGGATCCCAGTACCTGCTCTCGGGATCTGAGAATGGGCATTATATTGCCATGGCAGCCACTAATGCTAAACACTCAAAGTTTCTGGCTCTTCATCTTCTGGATACAAGGTGAGGGTGCTATTCTTGTTCCTGTTGGGTGGATCCAGGTAACCAGTCCTGGCCAGTGAGCTGTGGAGTCACATGTCTCTCCAAGTGCAATCACTTGATCACTACTGTGAGACCCTCCTTCCCACCGCCGTGACCTGCAATGCTGGATACTGTGGGGGCCCCATCAGCCGGGGTCCTGCAGAAAAGACAGTGATGACAGGGAGCAGAGCCCCCACATAAGTGGGTGAGTAATAAGCCCTAAGTATCCATCAGTGGCTGAGTGGAGAATTAAAATGTAGTGTATACATAAACAATGGAGTATTATTCAGTCATAAAAAAGAAAGAAATGGTGCCATTTTCAACAGCACGAATGGAACTAGAGGACACTATGCTGAGGGAACTAAGCCAGGCACAGAAAGACAAATGCTGTATGATCTCACTTATAGTGGGAGTTTACAAAGTCAAACAGGGAACCGGAGGGTAGCATGGTTATTGCCAGGGCCAGGAGGGTGAGGAAAACAGGGCAATGCTGGTCAAAGGGTACACACTTCCAGGTATAAGATGAGTAAGTTCTGGGAATCTGATGTGCAGTATGGTGGTTATAGTTAACAAGACCGCATTGTATATGGTCACGCACCCAATAATGCGTTTTGGTCAATGACTGGCCACATATACGACAGCGGCTCTGTAAGATTGCAATGGAGCCAAAGCATTCCTAGTACTGGGGGACATCGAGGCTGTCAGAACCTCTTGGTGCAGTGCATTAGTCACGTGTTGTGACGATGCTGGTGTAAACAAACCTACTGCACGGCCAGGCGTGCAGGTGATGTACAATACCAAGTACCCGATGATGATTATAAAGGGCGCTCGTGCTGGTTCACGTATCTGCCGCACCTTTATCATGGCTGCAGAGGGTGCTCTTTCTTCTTATAAAGAAAAGCTTGTCGTGAACAGCATGCCACGTTACGGCAGCAGCCTCCTACAGTTCATGTTCCCGCATCCCTCGATGGCATCGTCGTCTTGTGTTGGATTGAGTTTTGTGCTGTTTTGTGCAGTAACGTGCTGTGCGGGCTTGTAGCCGGGAGCCGTAGACTGCACCACGCAGCCCAGGTGTGTAGTGGGCTGTGTCAGTGCACTCACTCTACGGTGCTCGCACGAGGAAAATCACCTAACGACACATTTCTCAGAATACATCCCTGTCATTAGGCAGCACATGACTGTACCTGAAAGTTTCTGGGGGTAGATCTTAAGTGTTCTCATTAGAAAGAGGGAACTATGTGAGGTGACGGGTGTGTTAATATAGTTAATGTGCATATATTATATATGTATAACATATGTAATTGTATAATAAGGATGTATATATACACACACATATATAAATGTATATATGTGTGCGTGTATATATATGTATGTATGTATACATATAAATATACAATTTTTATTTGTCAGTTATCTATATATATAAAACCCTAATATGCAAATAGACTGAATGGCTGAAGAACCAAACAACCAGTCGCTATGACGTGCACTGACCACGCGTGTGGAACATGGAAGGCATCAGCAGCAGACAGCAGAGCACGGAACGTGGCAGCATCGGCAGCAGCGGGAAGGTGGAGCAGGTGAGCAGGGGTGCCAGACCAAGGCGGGGTGCTGATCGCTGTCATGGGGTGAGCCTCTGGTGGTTGCTGAAAATTCTTTGCTCCTGCACCTTGGTCCCGCCCGGTGCTTGCACCTATTGCCGGTGACGGCCCCACTTGCATCCCAATCACTCGGCGCCATCAGCGGGTGCGAGAGTCAGCTGCTGGCCCTGAGCACCCCTGAGGGCTTCACCACCTCCCCCTGCTCCTGAGGGTGATTGGGGGCAGTAGTCACCACTCTCATCTGCTGCTGGCGCCGGTCCCAGTTGCTCTGCACGGTCAGCGGGTGCAAGTGGGACCCGCGCCGTCAGCATGTGGGAGCAGTGGTGGTGGCGGGAGTGGGCAGGAGGGGCCGGGTGGGGGCATGGAGGATGGGCCGAGACCCGCCCCTGTGCCCACCGCAGTCTCACAGCCCACAGTTCCTTTCAAGGTGCATGAATTCGTGCACTGGGCCCCTAGTACCCCAATAAAGCTGGGAGAAAATGAAATAATCCCTTATTTGTTTAAGCTCATGAAGTTTGGGGAACCTAATCTATTGCTGACTTGGAGATCAGAGTTTAGTAGTTTACCAAGAATGTTCTAGAAGCTGTCAAACTTGTCCAATATTATAGTCCTACCCCTGGTTTTTATACATGAATGGAAAATAATTAAGTCAATTTAAAAATATTTTTATTGATTTCAGAGAGGAAGGGAGAGGGAGGGAGAGATAGAAACATCAATGATGAGAGAGAATCATTGATTGGCTGCCTCCTGCATGCCCCACAGTGGGGACTGAGCCCACTACCCAAGCATGTGCCCTGACTGGGGATTGAACCATGACCTCTTGGTTCATAGGTTGATGCTCAACCACTGAATGACATCAGCCAGGCTAAATAGATTTTTATTTCTTGTATGATTAAGGCCTACTTTTATGTGACCTCCGAAGGGAATTACTAAACATACAAAATGTTTATATTCAGAAACAAAAGTTAGCAAGTTACTAAAGTTTTTTGAGGACTTTAACTCGTTATTCTACTAAAAGATCTCCTTTCATTCTCTACTCATTTCCATAGTAGACTCTCCACAGCAGCCTTTGCTAATTCCTGCCAGGGCGTTAAGGTATTTCCCTAGACCATAGTTTATGCAGGAGTAAGATTTTCAAGTCAGTGAACAAGAAACAATACATACAAACAGGCAGTTCATTCTCAAAAATATTTTTCACGAGGTTTGGTGATTTTAAAAAGAATTGTTGACAGCTCTAAAGAATTAAAACCCTTGAACATTTCTTAAATCACTTTTAAAGAACAGTACATATGATTTTCTGTGTGCAGACCTGCACATATGCATAAATATTAACATATATAGTAATCCAAAGTATGTAATAAAGGGTTTGTGACTGCATTTACACACACCAAAATCACACACAGTGTGGCAAACTCCTTCACTCTGAGAGGCTCAAAGGCACTGTGATCGATGGGGGACCGTGGATCACTGCCACCGGCTCATGCTCACTTGCACACATAACCGTGTGCAGTGCGTGGTGGGCAGAATTCCCTCATTGTTTAAACACATTCTCTTCCCTCCCTGTGGCCACCCTGCAACAGATTTGAATTTCCAGATGTTTAATGCCTGACTGTTAACACATACACTGAGCTTCCTAATCACAGCATTCTCTTCTACGCATTGTCTGACTCTTCCCACTAATGGAAAGCAAAGCTAATCTATCCATCCAACCATCGGTTCCTGAAGAGATTTTCGATTTCACCAGATGGATGCTTGCTCACCCTGGAACAGTAGTATTCCACACCCCGCATGCCAGCCGTTCCTGTGTCTTCCCGACACCTGACGTCTGAGAGCTGGGCCCCGGCAGCGGAGCCTGGCTTCTGAGCTGGATGTTCACTTTGCCTCACTCTCCACTCTCAGTCCACCACTTTGTCCTACAGGTGATTGGGAGCCACCAGGGAATTTCGGTCAAGGACATGATACAATTTACTTTCTGTTTGGCTCTGATGACAAAGGCAGCAAAAGAGAGACATGGCATTATAAAGCTGCTAGTTAATGACTTAGGCAATAGATGCCCAAGATGGGAGGGAAGCATTTGGAGGCCAAGTCATCAGGATGGTGATGGAGTAGTGGAGTGAGAATTAAGGCTCTCAAAGAGAGAGAGAGAGAGAGAGAGAGAGAGAGAGAGAGAGAGAGAGAGAAGAGGTGGGGGATATTCCTGTATTGAATTTATGGCAGGATCAGAGATGTAAACAATTGGAAAAAAAGAGTTTCTTATTTCCATCACTTCTCCATGATAAACCACATCTCTGTTTTCCTCCGTCTTTAGTTTTTCTCTTCCTTCTTGTGCCTTTTCTCCCCTTATCTCCATTTTCCTTTCCCCCATTCATTCACTGGGTCATTTAACACCTTCACTAAAAGTTCCTCTGTGCCGTGCCTCTGCTTCTGTATTCCCTGCCCTGCCATCACTGCTGTGGTACTTAACTGTGCATCACCTGCAGGGAGCTTTCCACTGAATCAAACCATGTGCGTGTCCGCATTGATGTTTGCTGTGTCGGGCCGGCTCCCCTGAGACTGTGGTGCCTGAACGGTGGCGTCTGACACTCAGTCGCACTGCTTGGCTTGCTCGCGACGCCCCGTGTCTCGGCTGTGCAAATGCCAAGGTGTTCAGGTTCCAGGGAACTGTCCGTCCTTAGCAGACTTGCACAGTTCATGGTGCTCTTCATTGACAATGGGATTTCCAGCGCCAGGTCCCCCGGCTGTTCAGGGCTCCGCTTGTGCTCCCAGCAGCTAGCCAGATGCTCATCCTTGTATTTCTCCTGGAGAAGCAGGCTCATTGCAGGCAATGGGATTGGCAAAATACTGCTGGGATTAATGAGTTTCCCAGCAGGCTCCCTACTTATAGTCTTGTTACTTCGAGTGGCCTCAAATGTCCCTCTCCGTAGTCCTTCCTCCTTGCTGTGATTTTATTTCTGTTCAGATCTTTCCACATTGTCCCAGAAACTTTTTGTCAGCTAGTGAGTGAACGGTCAGCAACATGAAACCCAACACAGACTCAGAGGATAAGATGCCTTTAATTCGAAGCCTTTTAATCACCTCCAATCCGGAAATGACTACTAAAACTAGAATGGGTAAAACCCAACAACAGCAACCTACTCTGTTTGTGACCTGGTTGCTAATTAGGTCCAGATCTTAGTTTCTGCTCTTTGCTTCCTTCTTCTCCATGGGAGAAGGGCTTGGTTTTTATTTTGTGGGTTTGCTAATGCAAAACTAACAACTTTATCTTCCTGCCAGAGAGTAAAGACCAAGAATCACTGCTTTGGACTAAGAGGGTTGTTGTTATAAAAGGAATGTTTACAAGTCTTTAAGATAGAATCCAGCTTGGGGTAGCCTTGGCAGCCTGACAGTTTTTTCCTATACTGTCCTCTCTGTCACTCAGCTACTGAGTTTGGGATCAGAGTGTGGCTGAACACGACTGACTAAGACACTGCTGCTCCAATGGTGGCCAAATGTTGTTCTCCAGCTCATGATGTAAAGACACTAACAATTTCTCTGTTGAGTCATTTTTAAAAGTGAACACTAAAGTGGCATCAGGGTCACTTACGCATTGGTCAATCTAAGCGTGCGATACAGGTGAGATGGGTAGTGAGGTCAGCTTTCGATTGACCTTCAGGCATCAAGGAAAGTTGTGTGATACTATTTTCATTGTTAAGTGGTGTCTCAGTGGCAAGAAAAACTTGTTTGCAAGTTTTAAAAAAAGTGTCTAGTATTAGCTCATTAATCTCCATTTTAATTCATCATCGATACTTTAGTTTCAGTGACTATTTCCTTCACTATAATTTGTATTTGGCCCTTTTCAAATATTCTTGTTGTTTTTCATAATGGTTTGTGTTCCCCAAAATTGGCTCCCCCAAATGGCTGGAAGTTGGTGCTGTCTGTTAGATGAGAGTTTAGCTTGAGTTGTCATCAAATTCAGATTCTAAGATTACATTCTCCAACTCAGGTTGAGGTGTGGGTGAGGCTCCTGTGTGGCTCCTTGAGCATACACCCTGTCCACCTAAAGACTTGGAGAGACAAAACACCTGTTCCTCCACACTCCTAACACACAGTGATGGTCTAAGGGCAGAATCCTGCCATAGACACTCCTGTTTAGTATGGTATGTGGGGGAGAGAAATACATGTCCATTGCTGGTCCATAGCAGTTCTGAAATCTAGCCTGGCAAATGTCAGTTCCTTGGTTAGCACTCGGTCTTATACCTTGAGAGCTGTTCTCCATAGCTCTTGTCTTCACCCTCTTGGCTTCTGGTTCCCCAATTTTATTGAGATGTAATTGAGCTATAACACTGTGTAAGATTAATGTTTCAAATATAATAATTTAAGATATATATTTGTGGGGTGATTACTGCAATAAGGTTAAATACACCCATCACCTCACATAGTTACAATGTGTGTGTGTGTGTGTGTATTGATAACTTTTAAGATCTACTCTCTTTGCAACCTTCAAATATACAAAATAGTATTGTTAAGTATAGTCACCATGCTGTCTGTTACATCCCCAGAGCTTATTAATTTTAAAACTGGAAGTTGCACCCTTTGACCACTTTCACCCATTATCCTCCTCAGCCCCTCACTCCTGGCAACCACCAATCTGATCTCTGCTTCTGTGAGGTCAGCTTCTTTTAGATTTCACATGTAAGTGAAGTCTTACAGTATTTGTCTTTCTCTGTCTGACTTATTTCACATAGCATGTGTCCTCAATGATCATCCATGTTGTCACAAACGCAGAATTTCCTTTTTTGTTATGACTGAGTAATATTCAATTTTATAATACTTAGGTGGTTTCCATGTCTTGGCTACTGTGAATAACGCTGCAATGAACATGAATTGCAGGTATCTCTTCAACATAGTAATTTTATTTCCTTTGGATATGTACCCAGAAGTGGAATTGCTGGATCATATGATAGTTCTATTTTTAACTTTTCGAGGAACCTCCATACTGTTTTCCATAGTGGCTGCACCAATTTACATTCCCATCAGCAGTGCACAAGGATTCTCTTTTCTCTGTCCCCTCGCAAGCACTTGTTATCTCTTGTATTTTTGATAATAGCTATCTTAGCAAGTGTGATGTATTATCTCATTATGAGATTGTTTTGCATTTCCTTGATAATTAATGATGTTGACTACCTTTTTATGTACCTGTTAGCCATTCATATTTGTTCTCTGAAAAAATGTCTATTCAGGCCTTTCAACTGGTATTAATTGGATCTTTTTTTTTTTTTTTTTTGCTATTGAGTTGTATAAGTTTCTTATATATTTTGAATATTAAGCCATTACCAGCTAGATGGTTTGCAAATATTTTCTTTTTAGTTTGATGTAATCCCCTTGCTGATTTTTTCCTTTGTTGCTTGTGCTTTGGTGTCATATCCATAAAAATCATAGCCAAGACCAATGTCAAGGATTTCCCCCTCTCTTTTCTTCTAGGCGTTTTATGGCTTCTAGCTTTATATTTAACTCTTTATGCATTTCAAATTAATTTTTGTGAGCAGTATAAGGTTGGGATCCAATTTCATTCTTTTGCATGTGAATATCCAGTTTTCCCAACACTATTTATTGAAGAGACTATCTTTTTCCATTGAGTATTCTTTGTTCCCCTGTCAAATTTAATTGAGTGTATATACATGGGTTTATTTCTGGGCTCTTGATTCTGTTACATTGGTCTATGTGTCTGTTTTTATGCCGGCACCGGGCTATTTTGATTATTTTATAGTTTTTTATTATAGTTTGAAATGCCTCCAGCTTTGTTTTTCTTTCTCAGGATAATTTTCTCTTCCCTCTGAGAAGTGGCGCATGTTGTAATGGAGGCACCTGCCCAGCCTGATTCCTTCCTATAAAACTTCGGGAGTCCAAAGGTCTCTTTTCATTTTGTACTCTCACTGTCCCTTGCAGTTATATCTGACACAATTCCTTTAGAGACTTGAAGAGATTCTCTCTGTAAATTTAGAATGTATTCCACCAGACAAAAGTCACCCTGACAAATGTGTTTGACATACACTCTTCTCTACCTTGGGCTTCCGGTGAGGCTGCTGTGGGAAAATGCTCCTCTGGTTTTTGAAAGTCTCATTGTTTAAGGTCTGCGAGACATCTTCTTAAGATCCTTGGGTGGTTTATTGTCTGTTTGGAAGGGTCTAGGATACACTCCCTTTGAACTTTCTGATATCTTATAATTATAAGAAACGATCTTACAATTCCACCCTGGATTTGATTCTCGCCCTGAGGCCATTTCTTACATTGAGAATCTTTTGTTGGAGAGATTGAACATTGGAAATAGTTTTATTTTTGAACCTAAAATACCTTGGCTTCTTTATAATTCTTCTAAATCCTACTTGAAAATGGAACAGTTCACTCTCTAGTTCATTTCCTTCATTTTTGAGTTTTCTATAGGTTTCAGGTGGAGACAGATGGGACCGTCAGCAGCTGTGAAGAAACATCTTAGCCAGATGACTGAGTTCTTAGTGCATTTCTCATTATGCACATTACTGAGGAGGGGAGTTTTGCTACATTTTATGTCACCACAAAACGATGGTCTCCTTTCTATCAGCTTTTAGTGACGTTTTCCTTACTTTCCTGTAAGCTCTTCCCTACAGCCTCCTTGAGGCCCTCTTCTTTCATTAACACTCTGTCGGATGCCTTTGGGGCTGTTGCTAAGTATATAATGAACTTCCATAACTCAATAACAATAACATGAAATCCGATTAAAAATGAGCAAAGAATTTGAATAGACACTTTTCCAAAGAAGCTATATGAATGGCCAATAGCATATGAAAAGATACTCAACATCACCACTCATGAGAGAAATGCAAATCAAACCCACAATGAGATATCACCTCATACACATGCGGATGGACTATATATCCCACCAAAAATAATAAGTGCTGGTGAGGATGTGGTGAAATTGGAACTCTACACACTGCTGGTGGGAATGTAAAATGGTACAACCTTTATGAAAAAAGTTCCTCGAAAAATTAAAAATTGAATTTCCAGATTATCTGGCAAGTCCACTTCTGAGCAGATACCCAAAAGGATTTAAAGCAGGATCTTGAATATTTGCTTCCTTGTGTCTATTACAGGCATTACTCATAAGGTCCAAGAGGTGGAGGCAACTCAAATATCTATAGGCAAATGAATGGATAAAGAAAGTTCAGTGTGTACAGACAGTGGGATATTATGCAGCATGAAAAAAAATAAGGAAGTTTTGACACATGTTACAACATAAATAAGCCTCACGGACATTATGCTAAGTGAAATTAGCCAATCGCAAAAGGACAAATCTTGAATGATCCCACTAATATGAAGTACCTACAGTCTTCAAAAAATTTTAGAGATAGGAAGTAGAAAGGTGGTTGCCAAGGGCTGGAAGAGGGGGAATTAGTATTTAATGGGTAGAGTTTCAGTTTTCCAAGATGAAAAAGTTCTAGAGATCTGTTGCACAACAATATAAAATGTATGCTTAAGAAAGGTTAAGATGGTAACTTTAATGTTCGTTTTTTGTCATAATAAAATAACCCCGAGCCATTTAAGTTTCCTCCTGATCTGTGAGTCAAGAATTCAGGCAGGGCCCAGCTGGGGATTCTCATGAAATTGCAGTCAGATGTTGGCAGTTGCTATAGTGATTTAAAGGCTTAACTGGGCTGGCTGTACAAGATCACTTATCCCCATGGCTGGCAGGTGATGCTGGCTGCTGGAAACTCAGCCGGGATGATTGATTCGAGAACCTGCTCAATGGCCTCTCCATGTGCCTTGAGATTCTTCACAGTGTGGTGGCCGCAAGTCAATGAAACTCCTAAAATGGTGGCTCCAGACTCCAATATACATAAGTGTTGCAGGATACAAGATGGAAACTTGACTGTATTTTTCTCAAGTGTAGCTTCAGAAATCGCATAGAGTTACATCTGCCACAGTCTTTGGGTTGTCCATGAGTTACAAGCCTGCCATGTTCAAGAGGAGGGGCTGTAGACTCCACCTCTGGGTGGCAGAATTGTCCAAGAATATATAAACACATATAAAATATAAATATCTTAAAACCGATATAATACGTAGGCTTCAAACACATTCATTTGTGATACCTCCACCCTAATGGCAAGATAGAGTATTTCCCTGAGAACTGAGAGACAGTGAGCTATGCAGAAGAGAATTCTCAGCTCAGACCTGAACCAATATCTCTGGGTACCCAAAGGACTGAACCGGGATTGGCAAACTTTAATCTGCAAAGGGCCAGATTGTACATATTTTAGGCTTTGTAGTCCATATGGTCTCTGTCACAACTCCTTAACTTTGCTGTTATAGTATAAAAGCAGCCGTAGACAATACATAAACAAGCGAGCATGGCTGTGTTTCAATAAAATCTTATTTATAAAAGCAGGCAGTGAGCCAGATTTGGCCCATCAGCCACAGTTTGCTGGCCCCTGGACTAGACTGTGGTTCTTTCCTGAGCTCCAGGTTAGCGATGGAGGGGGCAGCACTCATGCTACATCACTAAAGGTGATGCTGATGTCGGCAAACCTGGCCTTAGGTGAGACCCTTTCCCCACTTACCTCTGATGGTGGCTCACTGAGGGTCTGAGGCTACTCCTGGATTTCCCTTGTAATCAAAGTACTAGCTGGGAGAGTTTACATAAAATCCATTTACGTAAAAATATCTTTTGGAACTTTCAAAGATCTGGCAACATGAGTCCTCTGTTAAGGCACAGTGACATTTCAATCTTGTTTGGTGGATGGTAAAATCAGGCCTCACAGCAGGTCCTTGAAGAACCTTCTGGGGCTGTGATTAGTGGAGAGAATGCAACAGATTCAAGTCCAGGGCTTTAGTTCTAAGGAAAAGTCTTTGCCAGATCAGGGCAGTTCCTCTGTCTCAAGAGATAGTCTGGGGCAGTGGTCGGCAAACTCATTAGCCAACAGAGCCAAATATCAACAGTACAATGATTGAAATTTCTTTTGAGAGCCAAATTTTTTAAACTTATACTATATAGGTAGGTACATTGTTAGTCACTTAATTAGGGTACTCCTAAGGCCACACTCAAGGGGCCAAAGAGCCGCATGTGGCTCACGAGCCGCAGTTTGCCGAACACTGATCTGGGGGAAGCAGGAAATTGTCAGAATAGCGACTTACAGTGAGGATCAAACTAGAAACCCCGCATCAAGATTTAGGGCACCACAAAGTCTGATAGGAAGACGAGGCGACCTCTCTATCCGAAGAGCATCAGAGGGATCAATGACTTCTGACTCCGGACCTAATTCATCACATATCCCTTCATGGTCTGTGTTATTGCCAGGGCTTGCCCTTGCTGGTTGGGAATCTGTGCTAGTACAAAGGCGAGAGGGAGAGGGACATTTGACTTACTGTCAAGGCCCTGTGTCTGCTCTAACTGAATGCAAATCAGCTTGTTATTCAAACAATCTCTGTGTTTCAAGAGAAAGAGTTCGCTCTTATTTACCTTCTAACTCAAAGGCTAAGCTGTAATGTGAAATAGCTACCATGTCACTTGATAGATGCACAATGTTATTTTGGCACAGTTACATTTTCATTTTTTTTAAATGATTTCAGTCTAGAAACATATGGAATGGTTCTGCTGCCATGGAAGAGCCCGTCTTCCCCCTGTAGTCCCACTTGCCTCTCTCCTCTGTTCCTTTGTGTCTTGTAACCATAGGGGTTTGACCGTACAGGGCTTGACCATGACTCTGACCATCTAACACACAGACAGAGATCAACTGACACATTTCTAAGGCTCAACATTATAGTGAGCTTCTGAAGCGAGGCAAAGATGTCTAGGGTGTGAAAGAGAGGGACAGTCGGGGTCACATCGTGGGGAAGTGCACAGGAGACCTGTTTTCAAAGCGTGTTCTGCCACTTACTAGTAAGTGTGTGTGGCACCCACCAAGGTGTTTAACCTCCCTGACACTCAGCTTCTGTGTCTGTGAAACGGAGGTGATTACACAGACTACACTGGGCTCTTGTGAAGACTCTATTTGATAATATTTAGAAAGTGCTTGATGCAGGGCCAGGCACAATATATTCCCTCAATTAATGGGAGCTGTGAGAGATATGATTAATGTTCAATGTATGTTCATTTCCTCCTCACCCTGATCTTCATACCCTGGATGTCCCATTGATGTTGGGATTTGCCAGATGACTGGCTTTGGCCCGAGGAATGTGGGTGGAAATGGCAGCGCTTAAATTCTGAGCCTAGGCCTTCAGGGCATGTGTGTTTCTGCCTGCTGCTCAGGTAGCCACTCTTCTTCCCCCTACATAGCTTGGCCCCAAAATGGGATCAGGGCTCTTCCCCGTGGCTTGAGCTAGACCATATATCTGGAACCAAGCCCAAGACCGTGTCCCTGAAGACAGCTGGACCCTGGCTGACCTGCAGTCCTGTGAGTGAGAAATCGTTGCCTATTGTGGTATGCCACTGATATTTTGTTTGTTATGCAGGAACACCTAACTGATACAGCCAAGAAAAGATTAATCAAACACATCTTGAGCTCTCAGCCAGGCATGAGGGAGAGAACAGGCTGAGAGCCAGCAAAGCTAGTTGTCATTCTCACTTTGCCAGGAACTCACTGTATGACCTTTGAGCAGCCCAGGTTGTCTACCTGGCTCTGGTTTCTTCTAATGTGAGGAGATTATGCTCATTTTAGGTGGCTCAGTATAACATCAATTTTAGCTACAAACCTCTCTATATCTATAGAACTGTCCTTTGAACATAGACTAATTTTTAATATTTGTTCAGAAACAAGAAGGCAGAAAGGGGTTATGATTCAAGTCAACAAAATGACAAATTACATGAATAAGTTGAGGAGGGCCTTGTTCCTAAATTCGTGGCACAGCATAAAGGAGGAGGACCCTGATATACATGGAAATTCTTCCATGTTGATGTAGGGCCAATGGAAAGAGCTACTTTTATAACTAAAAGAAACTTCTGGAGCTCCTTCTTACAAAGTTATCACAAAGTGATAAACAAGACAAATATATAAACTTTCAGGTTTAAAATCCAGGGTCTGGGTAAATTCCATTGGCTAGCACAGTGTTTTTATTTTTTTTTTATTTTTATTTTTTATTTATTTATTTATTTTTTTTATTATTAGTTAAGGTATTACAAATGTGTCCTCATCCCCCCCATTAACCCCCAACCTCCCCCCCCCACACACTCATGCTCCCATCCCCCTGTTGTCCATGTCCATTGGTATGGCTTATATACATGTATACAAGTCCTTCGGTTGATCTCTTCCCCTTACCCCCGCCCTCCCCTACTTTCCTTCTGGGGATTGATAGCCTGATTGCTGTTTCTCAGTCTTTGAGTCTGTCCCTTTTCATCAGTCTATGTTGTTCTCTATAATCCACAAATGAGTGAGATCATGTGGTATTTATCTTTCTCTGACTGGCTTATTTCACTTAGCATAATGCTCTCCAGTTCCATCCATGCTGTTGCAAAAGGCAAGAGTTCCTTCTTTTTTACCGCAGCATAATATTCCATTGTGTAGATGTACCACAGTTTTCTAATCCACTCATCTGCTGATGGGCACTTAGGCTGTTTCCAAATCTTAGCTATGGTGAATTGTGCTGCTATGAACATAGGGGTGCATATATCCTTTCTGATTGGCGTTTCTGGTTTCTTGGGATATATTCCTAGTAGTGGGATCACTGGGTCAAATGGGAGTTCCATTTTTAGTCTTCTGAGGTAGCTCCATGCTGTTCTCCACAGTGGCTGCACCAGTCTGCATTCCCACCAGCAGTGCAGAAGGGTTCCTTTTTCTCCACATCCTCTCCAACACTTGTTGTTTGTTGATTTGTTGATGATAGCCATTCTGACAGGTGTGAGATGATAACGCATTGTCGTTTTGATTTGCATCTCTCGTATAATTAGTGACTTTGAGCAGGTTTTCATATGTCTTTCGGCCTTCTGTATGTCCTCTTTCGAAAAGTGTCTATCTAGGTCCGTTGCCCATTTTTTGATTGGATTGTTTATCTTCCTTTTGTTAAGTTTCATGAGATCCCTGTAAATGTTGGAAATTAAACCCTTATCGGTGGTATCATTGGCAAATATGTTCTCCCATGTAGTGGGTCTTCTTGTTGTTTTGTTGATGGTTTCCTTTGCTGTGCAAAAGCTTTTTATTTTGATGTAGTCCCATTTGTTTATTTTCTCTTTAGTTTCCATTGCCCTAGGAGCATTATCAGAGAAGAAATTTCTTCGGCATATGTTTGCGATTTCGCTGCCTGTGGATTCCTCTAGTATTTTTATGGTTTCCCGTCTTACGTTTAAGTCTTTTATCCATTTTGAGTTTATTTTTGTGTATGGTGTGAGTTGGTGATCTAGTTTCATCCTTTTGCATGTATCTGTCCAATTTTCCCAACACCATTTATTGAAAAGACTGTCTTGACTCCATTGTATGTTCTTGCCTCCTTTGTCGAATATTAATTGGGCATAGTGGTTTGGGTTGATTTCTGGGGTCTCTATTCTATTCCATTGATCTATATGTCTGTTCTTGTGCCAGTACCAAGCTGTTTTAAGAACAGTGGCTTTGTAATACAGTTTGATATCTGGTATTGAGATCCCACCTACTTTGTTCTTTCTGAGGATTGTTGCAGCTATTCGGGGTCTTTTTTTATTCCAGATGAATTTTTGGAACGTTCATTCTAGATCTGTGAAATATGCTGTGAAATTGGTAATTTAATGGGGATTGCATTGAATCTATAAATTGCTTTGGGTAGTATGGACATTTTGATGATGTTGATTCTACCAATCCATGAACACGGTATATTCTTCCATCTGTTTATGTCTTCCTCTATCTCTTTTTTCAGTGTCCTGTAGTTTTCAGCATATAAGTCTTTTACCTCCTTAGTTAAGTTTATTCCTAGGTATTTTAATTTTTTTGGTGCAATGGTAAATGGGATTGCTTCTGTAGTTTCACTTTCTGTAAGTTCACTATTGGTGTAAAGAAATGCCATGGATTTCTTAGCATTAATTTTGTATCCTGCTACATTGCCGAATTCATTTATTAAGTCTAATAATTTTTTGATGGAGTCTTTAGGGTTCTGTATGTACAGTATCATGTCATCTGCAAATAAGGACAGTTTTACTTCTTCTTTTCCAATCTGGATGCCTTTTATTTCTTCTTCGTGTCTGATCGCAATGGCTAGTACTTCCAGTACTATGTTGAACAGGAGTGGTGAGAGGGGGCATCCCTGTCTTGTTCCTGTTTTTAGGGGGAATGGTTTTAGTTTTTGCCCATTGATTATGATGTTGGCTGTGGGTTTGTCATATATGGCTTTTATTGTGTTGAGGTATGATCCCTCAATTCCTATCTTGCTGAGAGTTTTTATCAAGAAAGGGTGTTGGATTTTGTCAAATGCTTTTTCCGCATCAATTGATATGACTATGTGGTTTTTCTCTCTCAATTTGTTTATGTGATGTATCACATTTATTGATTTGCGGATATTGTACCATCCTTGCATCCCTGGGATAAATCCTACTTGGTCATGGTGTATGATCTTTTTGATGTACTGCTGGATCCGATTTGCTAGGATTTTGTTGAGGATTTTGGCATCTATGTTCATGAGGGATATTGGCCTGTAATTCTCTTTCATTGTATTGTCTTTATCTGGTTTTGGGATTAGTGTGATGTTGGCTTCATAGAATGAGCTGGGAAGTGCTCCTTCCTCTTGGATCTTTTGACATAGTCTGAGGAGGATAGGTTTTAGGTCTTCCTTGAATGTTTGGTAAAACTCCCCTGTGAAGCCATCTGGCCCCGGGCTTTTGTTTGCTGGAAGCTTTTTGATTACTGCTTCGATTTCCTCCATAGTTATTGGCCTATTGAGATTTTTAGATTCTTCCTGGTTAAGTTTTGGAAGGTTGTATTTATCTAGGAATATGTCCATTTCCTCCAGGTTGTCTAGTGTGTTGGAGTAGAGTTGTTCATAGTATTTTCTAACAATCCTTTGTATTTCTATGGGGTCTGTTGTTATTTCTCCTCTTTCATTTCTGATTTTGTTTATTTGGGTCCTCTCTCTTTGTTTCTTGGTGAGCCTGGCTAGAGGTGTATCAATCTTGTTTATCCTTTCAAAGAACCAGCTCTTGGTTTTGTTGATCTTTTGTATTGTTTTTTTGGTCTCTATGTCGTTTATCTCCGCTCTGATCTTTGTTATTTCCTTCCTTCTGCTTACAGTGGGCTTTTTTTGTTGCTCTCTTTCTAATTCTTCGAGTTGTAGAGTTAGGTCATTTATTCTCATTGTTTCTTGTTTCTTGCAGTAGGCTTGTAGAGCTATGAACTTCCCTCTCAAGACTGCTTTTGCTGTGTCCCATAGGTTTTGGATTGTTGTGTTTTCATTGTCATTTGTTGCCATGATGTTTTTTATTTCTTCTTTGATCTCACTGGTGACCCAGTTGTTGTTTAATAGCATGCTATTTATTCTCCATGTGTTTGATTTTTTTGGATTGTTTTTGTTGTAGTTGATTTCCAGTTTTATGCCTTTGTGATCTGAGAAGATACTTGATATGATTTCAATTTTCTTGAATTTGAAGAGACTTTGTCTGTGACCCAATATATGGTCTATCTTTGAAGATGACAAATGTGCACCCGAGGAGAATGTATATTCTGTGACTTTGGGGTGAAATGTTCTGAAGATGTCAATTAATTCCATCTGATCTAGTGAGTCATTTAGGATTGATGTTTCTTTGCTGAGTTTCTGTTTAGAGGATTTGTCCAGTGGAGATAATGGGGTGTTAAGATCCCCTACTATGATTGTATTGCTGTCAATCTCTCCCTTGATCTTCTCCAGAAGATTTCTTACGTATTTGGGTGCTCCTATATTGGGTGCATATATATTTACCAGAGTTATTTCTTCTTGTTGGACTGCTCCCTTTAGTATTATGAAGTGGCCTTCTTGATCTCTTTTTATGTCCTTCACTTTGAGATCTAATTTGTCAGATATAAGTATTGCTACCCCGGCTTTTTTTTCACTTCCATTGGCCTGAAAAACCTTTTTCCATCCCTTCACCATCAGTCTGTGTGCGTCTTTTTTTGTGAGGTGGGTTTCCTGTAGACAGCAGATATATGGGTCATGTTTTCTTATCCACTCATTTACCCTATGCCTTTTGACTGGGGAATTTAATCCATTTACATTTAAAGTTATTATTGATAGAAACTTGTTAGTCGCCATTTTTGTTCTTTACCGCTGAGTTCCTTCTTTGTTTCCTGTTTTTTCTATTTACAGCAGACCCTGTAGCATTTCTTGCATTGCTGGTTTGGTTGTAATAAACTCCCGTAGACCGTTTTTGTCTGTGAAGCTCCTGATTTGACCCTCAATTTTGATTGATAGCCTCGCTGGGTATAGTATTCTTGGATTCAGACCCTTCCTTTGCATGACTTTGTATATTTCATTCCATTCCCTTCTTGCCTGATGTGTTTCTGTTGAGAAATCGGTTGCTAGTCTGATGGGGGATCCTTTGTAGGTAACTTTCTGTCTCTCTCTGGCTGCTTTTAAGATTCTTGCTTTGTCGTTGGTGTTTGCCAATTTAATTATTATGTGCCTTGGTGTCGGTCTTTTCGGGTTCATTTTGTTTGGGACTCTGTGAGCTTCTTGGATTTGTGTGAGTTTTTTCCTCCCTATATCAGGGAAATTTTCTGTTACTATTTTTTCAAACAGGTTTTCTATTCCTTGCTCAGTTTCCTCTCCTTCTGGCATCCCTATTATTCGGATGTTGTTTCGTTTAGCATTGTCCCAGAGTTCTCTTAGGCTCTCCTCCTGCTTTTTAATTTTTTTTTCTAGAAGCTGTTCTGTTTGGGTATTTTTTTCTACCTTGTCTTCTAGCTCGCTGATGCGGTCCTCTGCTTCTTCTAGTCTACTGTTGATGCTTTCTATTGAGTTCTTTATGGCAGTGATGTCGTTTTTCATTTCTTCTTGGTTTCTCTTCATTTCCTCTTGGTTCTTCTTCATTTCCTCTTGGTTCCTACACATATTGTTGAATTGGTCTTCCATTTTTTTCATCCACCTTATGACCATTACTCTGAATTCTTTCTCTGACAGGTTGCTTGCCTCCATTGCCTCCATTTCGTTTACTTCCTTTTCTGATGATGCCTGTTTTTCTCTCATATTTGGGTTGGTTCTTTGTTTCACCATGATTTCTCTTCTCAAGGTGTTTGGTTATGTAGTTCTCTCTCTGCTGCGCTGATTCAAAGGCACAAAATACAACACAAGAAGGCACAACGTACAAGGCAACAAACTAAATGCATTCACGATATTAATAACCCCAAATAAAGGTGACCCCCCGAGCGAAGAGAATTAGGGGATATAGAAGAAAAAAGAGAAAAAGATTAAAGAGAAAAATAAAAAACAAGAAGGAGTGCCGAAATGAGATTGGGAAAAGGGAGAGAAGAAGAAAAACAAAAATACAAAAAAAAAAAAAAAGTAAGAGAATGAAATAGAGGTGGGGAAGAGGCTATTTGTATGGGGAGAGCGAGGGATTGGAAATTAGATATATAAGTAGGGTGAAATTTAGACAGTGGTTAGAAAGAAGGAATAGGTAAAATCCAAAGCAGGAATAGGGTACGAGAAACAGGACAACAAAAGTGGAAAAGTGAGGAAGAGAGTTTTGGCTTAAGGGTAAATGTGAGCTAGAGAGAAATGATGCTAAAGGAATGATGAAAATAGTGTGTATAACACTAATCCCAAAATAAAATAAAGAAAAATTAAAAAAATAATAAAAAATAAAATGACACTTGAAAAAATGGTAAAAGGATAGCAATAATACTGGTTAAAAAAATGTAGTAATTAAAAAGGTAAAATCAAGTGATGAAAAAAATAAAAAATAAAAAATAAAAAAAAATAAAATAGGTTCTTAATGAAATGGTGAAAAAAGAATTTAAAAAATATATATATATATATATAAAAATATTCGGAAGTGAAGGTGCTTCAGATCTTCCACTCTTCTTTTTGGCACGCCTCAGTCCTGCCAGGCATTCAGGGGAGTGTTGAACTTCCCTGCGATACACTGTCCCTCCGTGCAGTAAACCACAGACCTGATTTCAAGGCAGCTTGTATTTGTTTACCAGACTGCCTTTATTTGTGATCGCAGAAGAGACAGTTCGTGGCTCTGCCTCTGGGTGGCAGTGTGTCTGGATTGACCTCCGAGGCTATAAGTCCTCTCTATCAGTAGGGTTTTTTTTTTTTTTTTTTTTTTTCCCTCTATGGTATTGGGAACTGATTCAGGAAAGACCACTGCCCAGAGCTGGTTCCTTGCCACTGCCCGCTGTTTCCCAGGCTCCCCAAAAAGAACTTTCCCCGACAGGCTCTGTGAATGACCCCAACTGGGGAATCCCATGCACTGGGTTTAATAATCAAATGCACGGATCTAAGGGGAACTGTAACAAGAGCCTGATAGTTGTGCGAATTCGCAAGCCTCCACCTTCCAGGTCTGCGCACAGTCTCCGCGCGCAGTCTCCGCGCGCTCACTCACCCCTGGCACCAAGCAGCCATCAGATTGGCAAAGTCCAAGGCTGCTCCCTTACATCCAGTCCAGCTATGGGCTCATTTTTCGCGTTCCCTTCTGCCAGCAGCCCTGTGGGGCCCCTTCCCCACTCGTGGGTCACGCTGGTCCCAACGGCTGCAGACTCTGTGGGGCGCAGATTCCTCCCCGCGCGCGCGAGCTCGGTCCTCCCTCCAACCCGAACTGCAAACCGCACCTTTAGGGGATGTCCAACCTTTCCGTGAGAAGAAGCAGTGCTTGTCCGAGTTCAGGCAGTGACGCTGCTTGAGATCCCTTGTTCCCAGGTTAGTAGCTGGTCTCTGGATGCCGGCAACAACCACCCAAGATGGCGCAGTCTCCGCTGCTTAGCTGGCAAACCACGAGAGGCTTCAGCCGCAGTCTCCAACCGTCCTTTTCTTCCTGGGGGTTCTCGGTCTTTCCTAGCTGCAGACAGTCTCTCAGCTGAAAATCCTCTGCCTATTCGGGCTGCATGTTACCCGTTTCAGCTGCTCACCCTTATCTGCTCCAGGACACGGCACAGGACACGTCCGTTTATACTGCCGCCATTTTTCCACCCAATCTAGCACAGTGTTTTTAAAAATAAATTGTCAACATGTAGAAATGGAAGTATTTACATAAAAATTTATTTACATAAAATTCATTTACATGAAAATACTTCTTTGGAGCATTCAAAGATCTGTCAACACAGTTTCCGTTAAAGCACAGGGACAAACATTTGGAGCCAAGTGAGAGCTTTCTCCTCTTGATAGGACTTAACTTTCCGATTCACTCCGGTCTCCCTCTGACCTGTGCTGGCCGCCTTGCCCAAAAAGTCCTTTGAGGTTATGATCCTCTGTTTTGACAAACGCAATGACTGTTCCTAAATTGGTGCGCAATGGCCTTGAGTGTGTGAAATCATTAATAGCTTTAGGTTATTGTCATAAAAGGTGACTGGGTCCTTGCCCAGGGAACTCTCCTGTGTCTCCATCCTGGAGCAACTTGGAGACCTATTTTTCTTTGCGCTTTACAGAGAGCGGGTCAGTAAAAGGTCTTCTTTCAATGGTGAGAAGTAGGATAGGCAATTTCATGTCAAAAACTGAACCCATACGCTCATCTCCTAACTTGCTCGTTCTCCTTATTCTACATTTTGGTTAATGATATCACCCACTCACTCAGGCTAGAAACCTAAAGATCATCTGATTTTCTTCTTCCTTCCACTCACTATAGCCAAGTTCACATCCAAGTTACCAGCTTCTCTGAAAAGTCCATTGTGTTAGTCCCTCTTTATTCTATTCTCATGGCCACTACATCTGGACAACAATAATAATTGATATGTGTCCACCCTATAACCAGAACAAGATTTCTAATCATGTGTCAATCTATTCCTGTCACCCTCTCTTTAAAAACTTTCAATAGTTGATTAGTCATTGCCCAAGGAGTACACACTTCTCAATGCAGGGGTCCTCAAAATTTAGCTCTTATTTCTTCAATTTTACCTCTTGCTGTCCTTTGCCATACATCCTGTGTCATAGCCACTCTGACACAGTTGTGAAAATAAACGTTTCTTTTTTTTTATTGCTTAAATTATTACAGAGGGTATTACATATGTGTCCATTCCCCCCCCCCCCCCGCCCTAGACAGTCCCCTAGCCTCCCCTATCCCCCAGTGTCTTATGTCCATTGGTTATGCTTATATGCATGCATACAAGTCCTTTGGTTGATCTCTTACCCCCCTACCTCCTGCCCCCCAACCCTCCCCGGCCTTCCCGCTGCAGTTTGACACTCTGTTTGAGGCAGCTCTGCCTCTGTATCTATTATTGTTCAAAAGTTTATAATGGTCTCTATTATCCATGAATGAGTGAGATCATGTGGTATTTTTCCTTCATTGACTGGCTTATTTCACTTAGCATAATGCTCTCCAGTTCCATCCATGCCGTTGCAAATGGTAAGAGTTCCTTCCTTTTTACAGCAGTGTAGTATTCCATCGTGTAGATGTACCACAGTTTTCTAATCCATTCATCTACTGATGGGCACATAGGCTGTTTCCAGATCTTAGCTATGGTGAATTGTGCTGCTATGAACATAGTGGTGCATATATCCTTTCTGATTGGTGTTTCTGGTTTCTTGGGATATATTCCTAGAAGTGGGATCACAGGGTCAAATGGGAGTTCCATTTTCAGTTTTTTGAGGAAACACCATACTGTCTTCCATAGTGGCTGCACCAGTCTGCATTCCCACCAGCAGTGCACAAGTGTTCCTTTTTCTCCACATCCTCTCCAGCACTTGTTGTTTGTTGATTTGTTGATGATAGCCAGTCTGACAGGTGTGAGATGGTATCTCATTGTTGTTTTGATTTCCATCTCTCGGATGATTAGTGACTTTGAGCATGTTTTCATATGTCTCTTGGCTTTCTGAATGTCCTCTTTTGAAAGGTGTCTATTTAGGTCCTTTGCCCATTTTTTGATTGGATTGTTTATCTTCCTTTTGTTAAGTTGTATGAGTTCCCTATAAATTTTGGAGATTAGGCCCTTATCAGATATGACATTGGCAAATATGTTTTCCCACACAGTGGGTTTTCTCGTTGTTTTGTTGATGGTTTCTTTTGCTGTGCAGAAGCTTTTTATTTTGATGTAGTCCCTTTTGTTCATTTTCTCTTTAGTTTCAAGTGCCCTAGGAGCTGTATCAGTGAAGAAATTGCTTCGGCATATGTCTGAGATTTTGTTGCCTTTGGATTCTTCCAGAATTTTTATGGTTTCCTGTCATACATTTAAGTCCTTTATCCATTTTGAGTTTATTTTTGTGTATGGTGTAAGTTGGTGGTCTAGTTTCATTTTCTTGCATATATCTGTCCAATTTTCCCAGCACCATTTATTGAAGAGACTATCTTGGCTCCATTGTATGTTCTTGCCTCCTTTGTCAAATATTAATTGAGCATATTGGTTCGGGCCGATTTCTGGGCTCTCTATTCTATTCCATTGATCTATATGCCTATTCTTGTGCCAGTACCAGGCAGTTTTGAGAACAGTGGCTTTGTAATACATCCTGATATCTGGTATTGAGATCCCACCTACTTTGTTCTTTTTCAGGATTGCTGCAGCTATTCGGGGTCTTTTTTTATTCCAGATGAATTTTTGGAGAGTTCGTTCTAGATCTGTGAAGTATGCCTTTGGTATTTTAATGGGAAGTGCGTTGAATTTATAGATTGCTTTGGGTAGTATGGACATTTTAATGATGTTGATTCTACCAATCCATGAACACGGTATGTTCTTCCATCTGTTTATGTCTTCCTCTATATCTTTTTTCAACGTCCTGTAGTTTTCTGAGTAGAGGTCTTTTACCTCTTTAGTTAAGTTTATTCCTAGGTAGCTTAATTTTTTTGGTGCGATGGTAAACGGGATTGTTTTTATAATCTCTCTTTCTGAAAGTTCACTATTGGTGTATAGAAATGCCACAGATTTCTTGGGGTTAATTTTGTATCCTGCTACATTGCCAAATTCATGTATTAAGTCTAGTAGCTTTTTGATGGAGTCTCTAGGGTTTTGTATGTATAATATCATGTCGTCTGCAAATAAGGACAGTTTTACTTCCTCTTTTCCAATTAGGATGCCTTTTATTTCTTCTTCTTGCCTAATTGCAATGGCTAACACTTCCAGTACTATGTTGAACAGGAGTGGTGAGAGGGGGCATCCCTGTCTTGTTCCTGTTCTTAGGGGAAATGGTGTTAGTTTTTGTCCATTGAGTATGCTGTTGGCTGTGGGCCTGTCATATATGGCTTTTATTATGTTGAGGTATGATCCTTCTACTCCCACCTTGCTGAGAGCTTTTATCAAAAATGGGTGTTGAATTTTGTCAAATGCTTTTTCTGCATCAATTGATATGACCATGTGGTTTTTTTCTTTCAATTTGTTTATGTGATGTATCACGTTTATTGATTTGCGGATATTGTACCATCCTTGCATCCCTGGGATAAATCCTACTTGGTCATGGTGTATGATCTTTCTGATGTACTGCTGGATCCGATTTGCTACGATTTTGTTGAGGATTTTGGCATCTATGTTCATGAGAGATATTGTCCTGTAATTCTCTTTATTGTGTTGTCTTTACCTGGTTTTGGTATTAGGGTGATGCTGGCTTCATAGAATGAGCTTGGAAGTGTTCCTTCCTCTTGAATTTTTTGTAGTAGTCTGAGGAGGATAGGTTTTAGTTCTTCCTTGAATGTTTGGTAAAACTCCCCTGTGAAGCCATCTGGTCCTGGGCTTTTGTTTGATGGAAGCTTTTTGATGACTGCTTCAATTTATTCCATAGTTATTTGCCTGTTGAGATTTTTAGATTCTTCCTGATTGAGTTTTGGAATGTTGTATTTTTCTAGGAATTTGTCCATTTCCTCCAGGTTGTCTAGTTTGTTGGAGTAGAGTTGTCCATAGTATTTTTTAACAATCATTTGTATTTCTGTGGGGTCTGTTGTTATTTCGCCTCTATCATTTCTGATTTTGTTTATTTGGGTCCTCTCTCTTTGCTTCTTGGTGAGTCTGGCTAGAGGTTTGTCAATCTTGTTTATCCTTTCAAAGAACCAGCTCTTGGTTTCATTGATTTTCTGAATTTTTTTTTTGGTCTCTATGTCATTTATTTCTGCTCTAATCTTTATCTCCTTCCTTCTGCTCACTCTGGGGTTTTCTTGTTGCTCTCTTTCTAATTCTTTGAGTTGTAGAGTTAAATGATTTACTACCATTTTTTTCTTGTTTTTTTGAGATAGGCCTGTAGAGCTATAAACTTCCCTCTCAGGACTGCTTTCATTGTGTCCCATAGGTTTTGGATTGTTGTGTTTTCATTGTCATTAGTTTCCAGGATGTTTTTAATTTCTTCTTTGATCTCATTGGTAACCCAATCAATATTTAATAGCATGCTATTCAGCTTCCAGGTGTTTGAGTATTTTGGGTTGTTTTTATTGTAGTTTATTTCTAATATTATGCCATCGTGGTCTGCAAAGATGCTTTTTATGATTTCAATCTTCTTGAATTTGGGGATACTTTGCTTGTGACCCAACATATGGTCTATTTTTGAATATGTCTTATGAGCACTTGAGTAGAATGTATATTCCCTGGCTTTGGGGTGAAGTGTTCTGAAGATGTCTATTAAGTCCATCTGATCTAGTGAGTCATTTAGGATTGCTGTATCTTTGCTGATTGTTTGTCTAGAGGACTTATCCAGTGCTGTCAGTGGTGTATTAAAGTCCCCTACTATGATTGTATTGTTGTCGATCTCTCCTTTGATATCTTCCAGGAGTTTTTTTATGAATTTGGGTGCTCCTGCATTGGGTGCATATATGTTTACCAGGGCTTTATCTTCTTGTTGTATTGATCCCTTTAGTATTATGAAGTGGCCTTCCTTATCTCTTGTTATGGCATTCACTTTGAGGTCTATTTTGTCCGATATAAGTATTGCTACCCCAGCTTTCTTTTCCTTTCCATTTGCCTGAAAGATATTTTTCCATCATTTCACTTTCAGTCCGTGTGAGTCCCTTCTAATGAGGTGGGTTTCTTGTAGACAGCAGATGTATGGGTCATGTTTTTTTATCCATTCAGCCACTCGATGTCTTTTGGTTGGAGCATTTAGTCCATTTACGTTTAAAGTTATTATTGAAAGGTACTTGTTTGTAGCCATTTCTTTTTGTGTGTGGCTGTTTTCTTTCTGAGCTTTTTATTTCTTCTTTTTATACCAGTCCCTTTAGCATTCCTTGCATTGCTGGCTTGGTGGTGATAAACTCCCTTAGCCTTTTTTTGTCTGTGACGCTTATTATTTCCCCTTCAAGTTTGAATGATAGCCTTGCTGGATAGAGTATTCTTGGATTCAGTCCTTTGCTTTGCATCACTTTGTAAATTTCCGTCCATTCTTTTCTGGCCTGATGTGTTTCTGTTGAGAAATCATTTGATAATCTAATGGGAGATCCCTTGTATGTAACTTCCCGTCTCTCTCTTGCAGCATGTAAGATTCTCTCTTTGTCCTGAACATTTGCCATGGTAATTATGATGTGTCTTGGTGTGGATCTTTTCGGGTTCACCTTGTTTGGGACTCTCTGGGCTTGTGTGACTTTTTTCTTCCCCACCTCAGGGAAGTTTTCTGATATTATTTCTTCGAATAGGTTTTCTAATCCTTGTTCATCTTTCTGTTGTTCTGGCACCCCTATTATTCATATGTTGTTTCGTTTCATGTTTTCCCAAAGCTCCCTTAGGCTCTCCTCCTGTCTTTTAATTTTTTTCTCCAATTGAAGTACATTTTGGGTGTGTTTTGCTTCCTTGTCTTCTAATTCACTAATTCGGTCCTTCGCTTCTCCTAGTCTACTGTTGATACTTTCAATGGAGTTTTTTATTGCAGCTATATCACTCTTCATTTCTTCTTGGGTCTTACTTAAGTTGTTGATTTTTTCATCTGATTCTTCTAGCTTCTTCCATATGTTATTGATTTTTTCATCTGTTTCTTCTTGCTTCTTGCATAGGTAGTTGACTTTTTCATCTGTTTCTTCTTGCTTCTTGCAGAAGTTGTTGATTTTTTCCTCCATCCAGTTTATGCACTCTAGGACCCTTATTCTGAATTCTTTTTCTGTCATGTTGCATGCATCTGTATTACTTAGCTGCTTTTCTGGAGAGTCCTCCTTCTCTTTCCTTTGGGGGTTTCTTTGTCTACCCATTTTTTATCTCACTGACATATCTAGATGTTGAGTCGTTCAGTGGCTGCTTCCTGGGAGGCAGTGACTCCTTCGTCTGTGGTTGCTCTTGGGGTGGTTGCGGTAGCAGCTGCTCTTCAGTTGGCAGCAACTCCTCTGGTGGGTGCTGTTCACAGCTGTGGTGGCTTTTCTGGCTGGTGGGGGGAGGTTTCACATACAGCTGCTGTTCCTCAGCAGAGGGTGTGGTGCTCAGGAGGCTGCTGATGCTTGGATCTGCTGTGTTGATTTAAAGGCACAAAATACAACACAACAAGGCACCACGTACCAGGCACTTTCCAGGGGAGTTCTGTCCTTCCCGGCTGCAAACCGTCTCACCAGCTGAGCAATTTCGCCAATTCAGGGTGGGTGTTATTAGTTTCAGCTGCTCACTCCATTTGCTCCGGGACACGACCTGGGACGCGTCTGCCTATATCGCCGCCATCTCGAAAATAAACGTTTCATGGGCATGACTCTTCATTTTTTTTCTGGTCTCCACCTTCCATGGCTATCAAAATTTTTTTTACTAAAAGTTCACCTTTTTTTGAAGCCTTTTTCCAGTTCTCCTCAACCCTAAGTCAGATTTAATTATATCAGTCCCTTTCCAATTTCATCTGTTAGAAAATTTACTCTAATTGGGTATAATTATCTACACTAATAAAAGAGAAAGATGCAAATTGACCAGACCTTCGTGACGCCCACCAGCTAATCAGGAGTGAGTATGCAAACTAACCCAACAAAGATGGTGGGTTAATTTGCATATGCAGGCACCCAGCGGTGGGGCTGGGTGGTACGCTTGCATCGCCATGGCGACGATGCAAGCGTTCCACACTGCCCCAGCTGCTCAGGGCCTCGGGGCAGTGTGGGAAGGTGGAAAGACAGCTCCCGGCCAAAGAGATGGTGATGCGGGCAGCCAGGGGGAAGAAAGGCCCATTCTTGCACGAATCTTCGTGCATTGGGCCTCTAGTGTTTATATATGTTTCCCTGCCTCATTATTGACTTCTGGAAGACAAGATTAGGTCTCATTAATTGTTGTAGCACCACCATCCCACAATGCTGGGCACATTGTAGGTATCAGTAAATGGTTGCTTAAAGAGGGAATGAATGCTCTGGCCGGCATCTCAGTGGTTAGAGCATTGACCTGCACACTGCATGGTTGTGGGTTCAATTCTGGTTCAGGAGCACATACCTGGGTTGCAGGTCCTGTCCCCACCCATGGTCTGGATGTGTGTGGGAAGCAACTAATGGATGTGTCTCTGTCACATCAATGTTTCTCTCTCTCCCTCTCCCCCCTCCCTTTTACTCTCTCTAAAGTTAATGGGAAAAATATCCTCACTCATTGTGTGAGGATTAAAAAAAATAAAAAAGGGGATGAATGTATTACAAACAGACCTCTCTGAGTCCCCTCAGTGTCCAGCATATACTTTACTTGGTATTTCTAGTACCCACCTAGCACCATTCATAGTTATTAGCGTATTATTGACTATATTCCCCAAGCTGTACTTTCCATCCCTGTGAATAGTTTGTAACTACATTTGAAGATCTTAATCTCTTATCCTTTTTCTCCCAGTCTCCTAACCCCGCTTTCCTCTGGCAGCCATCAGTCTGTTCTCTGTATCTATGAGTCTGTTTCTATTTTGTTTGTTCATTTATTTTGTTAGATTCCACATATAAGTGAAGTAATATGGCATTTGTCTTTTTCTGTTTGACTCATTTTACTTACCATATATGTCCATCCAGGCTGTGGCAAATGGTAAGGTTTCATTCTTTTTCATGGCCAAGTAATATTCCATTGTATATACGTACCACCATTATTTTTATCCATTTGGGCACTTAGTTGCTTCCATATCTTGGCTATTGTAAATAATGCTGCAATGAACATAGAGGTGCATATGTTCTTTTGAATTAGTATTTTGGTTTTCTTTTAATATACACCCAGAAGTGGAATTGCTGGATAACAAGGCAGTTGTATTTTTAATTTTTTGAGGAACCTCCATACTGCTCCAGTGGCTGCAGCACTCTGCATTCCCACCAACAGTGCTTGGTGGTTCCCTTTTCTCCAGATCATCCCAACATTCATTTGGTGATTTATTGATGACAGCTATTCTGACAGGTGTGAGGTGCTATCTCATTGTGGTTTTAATTTGCATTTCTATGATAATTAGTGAGGTTGAGCATCTTTTCATGTGTCTATTGTCCATCAGTATATCCTCCTTAAAGAAGTTCCTGTTCAGGTCCTCTGCCCACTTCCTAATTGGATTGTTTGTTTTTTGTTGTTGAATTGTCTGAGTTCTTTCTAAATTTTGGTTATTACCTCCTTATCAACGTATCATTGACACTATCTTCCTTTACTCAGTAGGTTTTCTTTTTGTTTTGTAGATGGTTTCCTTTACTGTGAAAAATAACTTTTTAGTTTGATGTGGTACCACTTGTTTCATTTTTATTTTGTTTCCCTTGCCTGAGGAGTTAGTTACATCAGAAGAAATATTACTAAGAAAAATGTCAGAGACTTTACTGCTTGTGTCTTCCTCTAGGAGTTTTATAGTTTAAAGTCTTACATTTAAGTCTTTAGTGCATTTTGAGTTTATTCTTGCATATGTGTAAGAAGGTGGTTAGTTTCACTTTTTACATGAAACTTAGGTTCAATTTTCCCACCATTTATTAAATAGACTGTCTTTATCTGATTGTATGTTCTTGCCTCCTTCGTCATGTATTAAGTGACTATGTAGCTGTGGGTTTATTTCTGGGCTCTCTAGTCTGTTCTATTGATGTTGGTGTCTTTTTTTATGCCAGTACCATGTGTTTTGCTTACCGTAGCCTCATAGTATGGTTTGATATCAGGAAGCATGATACCTCTAACGTTTGTTCTTTCTCTAGATTGCTGTGGCTATTTGGGGTCTTCTGTGGTTCCATGTAAATTTTTGGAGTATTTGCTCTGGTTCTGTGAAAAAAGTTATTGATAGGAATTGCATTGAATCTCTAGATTGCTTTCAGTACTGTGGATATTTTAATAACATTAACTCTTCTTACCCATGAGCACAGTATATGCTTCCACTGATTTGTATCTTCAATTTCTTTCTTCAGTCTCTTAATATTTTCCAAGTACAGGTCGTTTACCTCATTGGTTAAATTTATTCCTGAGCATATTATTTTACTTTTTTAATGCAATTGTAAATGGGATAGTATTCTTAGTTTCTCTTTCTGATAGTTCATTAGTGGCATATAAAAATGCAACTGATATCTGATTATTTTGTATCCTGCTACTTTACTGAATTCATTGATCAGTTCTAGTAGTTTTTGATGGAGTTTTTAGGGTTCTCTCCAAATAGTATATCGTATGTAAATAATGAGTTTTACTTCTTCCTTTTCAACTTGGATGGCTTTTATTTCTCCTTCTTGCCTGATTCCTGTAGCTAGGACTTCCAGTACTATGTTGAATAAGAGTGATGAAAGTGGACATCCCTGTCTTGTTCCCGATCTTAAGGGAAACACTTTTTAATGTGTCTCCATTGAATATGATGTTAGCTGTGGGTTTGTCATATATGGCCTTTACTATGTTGAAATATGTTCTCTCTATTCCCACTTTGTTGAGAGTTTTTATCAATGGATGCTGGATTTTAAAAATTCTTTTTCTGCATTAATTGATATGGTCATATAATTGTATCCTTTATTTTTTTATGTGATGTATCACGTTAATCAATTTCCAAATATTGAATCAACCTTGCAACCCAGGAATACTAGTAAATCCCACTTGATCACATGGTCTATGATCTTTTTAATGTATTGCAGAATTTGATTAGCTAATATTTTATTGAGCATTTTTGTATCTATGTTCATCAGGGATATTGTATTGGCCTTTAATTTTTTTCTTTGTAGTACCTTTATCTGGTTTTAGAATCAGGATAATGCTTGCCTCATAAAATTAGCTTGGGAGTCTTTCCTCCTCTTGAATTTTTTTGAAGTTTGAGGAGGAAAGGTGTTAATTCTATGAATGTTTGGTAAAATTCACCTATGAAGCTTCTGGTCCAGGACATTTGCTTATTGGTTGTTTTGTTTGTTTGTTTGTTTACTGATTTGATTCTGTTGGTCATAATCAGAGTGTTCAGTCTTGGAAAATGGTATGTTTCTAGGATTTTACCCATTTCTTTCAGATTTCCCAATGTGTTGGCATATAATTGCTCATAGTATTTTTGTATAATTCTTTTTATTTTTGGCTGTTTTGTGATTCTTAGCTATGTATATATATTTTTTTATTGCTTAAAGTATTACAAAGGGTATTACATATGTGTCCTTTTTTTCCCCCCGCCTTTGACAGTCCCCTAGCCTCCCCTATCCCCCAGTGTCTTATGTCCATTGGTTATGCTTATATGCATGCATACAAGTCCTTTAGTTGATCTCTTACCCCCCTACCTCCTGCCCTCCCACCCTCCCCGGCCTTCCCGCTGCAGTTTGACAATCTGTTTGAGGCAGCTCTGCCTCTGTATCTATTATTGTTCAAAAGTTTATAATGGTCTCTATTATCCATGAATGAGTGAGGTCATGTGGTATTTTTCCTTCATTGACTGGCTTATTTCACTTAGCATAATGCTCTCCAGTTCCATCCATGCCGTTGCAAATGGTAAGAGTTCCTTCCTTTTTACAGCAGTGTAGTATTCCATCGTGTAGATGTACCACAGTTTTCTAATCCATTCATCTACTGATGGGCACATAGGCTGTTTCCAGATCTTAGCTATGGTGAATTGTGCTGCTATGAACATAGGGGTGCATATATCCTTTCTGACTGGTGTTTCTGGTTTCTTGGAATATATTTCTGTGGTGTCAGTTTTCACATCTCTCCTTTCATTTCTGATATTATTTATTTAGGTCCTCTCCCTTTTTTTTTTGATGAGTCTGGTTAAAGGCTTATCAATCTTGTTATCTTTTCAAAGAACCAGCTCCTGGTTTCACTGATATTTTGTATTGTTGGTTTAAGACCCGTTTTGTTTATTTACTTTCTGATCTTTATTATTTCCTCCCTTCTGCTAACTTTGGGCTTTGTTTGTTGTTCTTTTTATAGTTCCTTTATGTGTAAGGTTAGATTGTTTATTTGAGACTCATCTTGTTTCCTGAGGTAGGCCCGTAATGCTATGAATTTGTCTCTTAGGACTGCTCTTTCTACGTCCTACAGATTTTAGGTTATTGTGTTTTTATTTTCATTTGTCTCATTTCATTTTTCCTCAATGTCACTGTTAACCCATTCATTGTTTAGTAACATGCTGTTTATCCTCCATGTGTTTGTGTGTTTTTCAGTTCTTTTTTGTAATTGATTTTTAGTTTTGTACCATTGTGGTTGGAGAAGATGCTTGAAATGATTTCAATCATCTTAAATTTATTAAGACTTGTTTTGTGGCCTAACATGTGGTCTGTCCTAAAAAATGTTCCGTGTTCACTTGAGTATGTTCTTTTTGTGTGTGTGTGTGTGTGTGTTGGGGCGGCGGGGGTGTGTGAAATGCTCTGAAAATATCAATAAAATCTATCTGGTTTAATGTGTGATTTAAGGCCACTGTTTTCTTGTTGATATTCTGTCTGGAAGATTTAGCCATTGATGTCAATTGGGTTTTAAAATACTTTTAAAGTTTTTATTACAGTGAAATTATTTTCATTTAATTTTATAATTGACACAATTATTGAAAAGTGAAGCAATAGAGAATACGACCAAGTTTACTGAGAGAATTTCCGCAGGGTGCATCGCCTTCTGGTAACTCAGGCCAACATTTGATGCCTGTCCTTTTCTCTTCCTGATCTGGGTTCAAAATTGTGTCTAAACAATTCTCTCTTCCTTGAGTTTTAGGGGCTATTTTCAATTTTGGAGGCAGCTCTACCAACCTTGATTACCAGGGGAACTGTTATTTTGTATGCAGTTTGAAATACTCGACTCATCATTCATAGTTGGTTGGCCCAATGGTGAGCATCTTATAGGGAAATCTTCCCTGTTTGCAGCCAGCCTCTGGAGGAAATAAGTTCAAATATGCCTTGTGAACACAGGTAGTGGATGCCACAATGGACTGTAAACATATGTGAGGAATTGAAAAGTAAACGACCTGCACTAGATTGGGGGACATGAGTGAGAAAAAGTGAACAGTTTTTATTTTACCTCCCAAAGCCACTTATTACAGTACAATCCATATGGGATGAAGGACATCGTGTATCTCACTGTAAATCACATTTAATTGGAATAAAAACTTGATTTGGGGCAACATCTCAGGAAGATCCTGCCTTGTCACGAGGCTAAGAAAGAGTGGACAACAGGTGGGGCAAAGCCCTGAACAGGGGTTCGAAAGGCATGCCTGATGAGACGTCTGTCACGGGCTAGCAGGAAGCGCTCTTAACGGGATTGCTAGGTAGCTATCGATTTTCACTGGGAGTTGTTTCTTCAGAAGAATTCCAAAAAGCTGGAAATAATGGCCTGGTTGGCATACCCGTCAAGGCGATCCCGGGTCCCAAACACCTGCACTGAGAGCCAGCACACGGCCCCACGGTGCAGTTCCCTGTCCGGGAAATTGTCCTGAATTTCCCCGCATGCGTGGTTTTGAAAATCACTAGACAAAAATATGTTTGCTTCAGAAAGACTTTAGGGAGCCAAGTTTCAGAACAGAAAACTTACGTTCCTACCGGGGTACTTGCTGTCCTTACCCCCTCATTGTTCCAAACTTTGCTTGTCTGTCCGAATCCACCAGTGGTTCCCAATTGGTGGGGATTTTGTCCCCAGAGGGCATTTGGCAGTATCTGCAGACATGTTTGAGTGCCACCACTGGGGGAGGTGCTCCTGGCATGTAGAGGCCTGACGTAAACAAGTCTCCCCTAACAGAGCATCTGACCGCCGTGTGAATAAGGTCAAGGCTGAGAAAGACCGCAGCAGAGTCTGGGCTCTGGACCTAGTTCTCCTTCACTGTCACTTTCAAATGACAACCATGCTGCACGTGGGCTGCTTTCCTCCCCTGCTTCGTGTCCAGTTATGCCTTGTAGTGCTGGGTAGTAAGGATCTGTGGGAGACGGTCCTGGAGGAAAGTGCGTCACCTGAGAGCAGGTTATTGATACCACCCTCACAGAAGCTACTCTGCTTGGTGCGTGGGTTTGCTGTGTAGATGTGGTAGTTTTGAAGTAAATGGGAAAAAGTGACTGTGTCTGTTTTCTGGAGAGCAGTTAGATGGAATATACCTGTTTTAATGGACCAGTTCCTCCACCCTGGGTTTTCTGGGAATTGTCCTCATTTTACAGGAACAGCGCCACCTCCCCACCCCGGCTACCACAGAACAATTTTATACAATATGACACTGTCACCCAATCAACAGTTGGTTAAACCAGGGTTAGATGGTTCTCTAGATTGGGTCAATCAGAGTGGTTTCTCAAGGACTTCGAGGTGAGGCCAACATATTCCAGTTTATTTTGTCTGCCTCATGGAGCTAAAGAAATGCACATTTAGGATATGATATTTGTAACTATTTTTGGCCATATGGAAACAAGGACAACAAAAAGGCAGGGTGGAGTGAGCCTTCAGAATGAAAGCTATGTGCAAAGAAGAGCAGAGAGACTGAGAGATGGTTATGATAATATGCTTGCTGGTTCTGATTGCAATTCTGTTCTTAGAGGCTGTGGGTTTGGATTGTATATTTATGATCAGAAAATACAATAGGATAGCTTTGTTATTTATTAAACAATATAATTTAGCCAATTTTTCCAGGTCAATAAATATAACCCTGCAGGCTGTATTTCATTGTTGATGAACATACAATGGTTTATTTAACAAGGTCTCTTTGCTCGTGGTATTCAGGCCTCCAATAAGTTTATTCCTACGATGCACAACCTTTAAAAAGTACTTGCACACTTATCATCTCCCCAAAAATTCTTTAAGTAAGATTGCTGGGTCAAAGGATATTTTTATTCAAAGTTGTTTACATATTAACATGCTTCCCTCCAGAACAATGACATTAATTTACACTTTTACTAGCAGAGATTGGGAGATAGTGTTTTCCCCAAATTATTACCAACTCTAGATTTTGTAAATATTTTCAATATTTGCATTTTGGTAGGAAAAGTTCATGTCACATTTTAAACTTTGAATTTATTTGGTCACCAGTAAAAAGGAACATCATGTGCTTATTGGTGATTTGTATTTCTTATTTTGTGAGTTGCTCCTTCATGTCTTTGACCCTTTTGATTTGGAGTTTACATTTTATTATTGATTCACTAGAGGCCCGATGCACGAAATTTGTGCAAGGGGTTTGGCCCTCACAGCCGTGGCTTTGTCCGGAAGGTCGTCTGGAAGGTCGTTCAGCTGTCCGGTCTAATTAGCATATTACATTTGTATTATTATAGATAAGCAATCTTTACATGTTAGGACCTCCACTCTATTATCTGTGTTGCAAGTTTTTTCCCCACTTTGTATTTGTTTTCCTTTCTTTTTGACCTTGTGCATATGTCAAAGAAGAGTGCAGGCATTTTTAAAGCTTTGTAGTCAAATTTCTCAGCTTCCAATTTTTCCAGGTTTCCTAATTATGAAAATAAAGGCAATACTTTTCACCTGTATTTTATTCTGGAATTTTAATTCTTTATATTTTAAATATTTGATCCACCCTGGTGCCTGACATTTTGGATTTTCCGCACACAACCATCTGTTTCTGAAGTTCTTTCAATTCTATCTTAAAATATTTTTGGAATGTGTCCTCTTGTTCCACCTTCAACTTCATCACTTTGGCCAGAACTCATTATTTTTGGCCCACATCCTCCTAACTAGTCTTTCTGAATTCAGTCTTAAAACTCTAAAATTCTGTCCCAGATGTTGCCAAAGTTTTTTGAAAAATACTTCTGGGAGACCTTCAGGAAAGATTTTGACTTGAGCACAGTCACTTAATTGTTCTCGCCAATATTCTTATGGAAAATACTATTGTGGGAAGTTTGAACTACTTTAGAATATTCCGAGTGCAGATCTGGCCATCTTTTTTAATTTCTCAAAATTAAATTACCATTTTAATAGGACCCGTTGCTTCAGACAGATAGACAGTTTAGTGTGGCCTTAAATGGGATTTTCTGACCTATGACACAAAGCTCTACTGACCATTTATTTAAGTAGCATCAGAGCAAGAGAGACTTCCATGAATGTGGTACTCCTTGTATTACAGACATCTATTGCTTACCAAATGTGTGTCATGCCCTGCACATTCCCAAGCTTCCTAGCAGGTAGGTTTGAGCTAGGTGACTGGTTTTCACTAATGGGCTGTGAGCAGGTGTAAGGTGTGACATGTCCAAGGAGCAGCCCCCAGAGCCAACATATAGCGACTGCATTCTATTGTTTTCCTCTTCCATGAAACTGTTATGGTCCAGAAAGAGACATTTTACTCATCCCGTGACCTGCAATGAACAGCATGTGGGCCAGAGTTGCAGTGAACTCGCAGTAACTTGAAATGGGAGTAAGGAACAAATCACTGAGAATTTGTCAGCATCTGCTTCTGCAGCATAAATAAACCATATCCCAAGACACCAAGGGAGTACCCGCAAGTCCTTTTAAAGCCCAGGCTCTGAACCAGGACATGCCACTTCTACTCTACTCCAGTGATGGAAGAATTCCCAGGCCATCGCAGACTCAAAAGAGGGGGAAATGGATGGAAGCAAGTGTCAAAAAATTTGTGACCATCTTTCATGTACCACAATCTGTTCTCTGGCCACAAGTACATTCCTCTCACATGAAAAACATACTCATTCTCCTCCAAGACCAGCCAAACCTCACACCATGATGGCTTTGGTTCAAACTCCAGGGTATCGTCATCTAACTCAGGTCCAGGATGGATGAGACAGTTTGGATGTGGTCCCTTGAGTGTGGCTCTTCTGGATCTGAATATCTGTGGATTAAAGAGTTCTTTCGAGCATACCCAGCATGCAATGGAAAGACAAAGATCAGATAACCACAGCAGTTACTAAATGGGGGGAGTGGGTGCACACACAGCAGTTGCTCATCTGCAGCGATGCTGAAATCCAGCCCGGACCATGTTGTTGGCTCCTTGATTTGGGCCTGGTTTTAGTCTCCGGTAAGGATTTTCCACGGCTCCTGGTTCCATCCTCTGAGACCGTTCCACTTAATGAGAAATAGGTCAGTGTGCAACTGAGTAGGCTTCTCAGCTTTTTTTCTTTTTTTTTTTATCCCTATAAAACGTTGGATACAACTTGCCAGTACTTTCATCAGTTGAATTCTCTTAAACATTATGTGAGTTTCCCATAATAAATCTTATTAGGTTTCACTCCATTAGGCAAAGCAGCACCCACGAATCTCTTCATGCCAGGCTGTTCCTGGCTTTCTTTTAGAATCACTGTGCTGTGGGACAATGCTCTGCAGATGCTCTGAGGCCTTTTTGTTGAGTTGAAGTGAAAAGGGTCGTAGTCCCTTTCTTGAGATGATATTTACCCTGAGGCCATTTGGGGGGTGATATTGAGATCCTTTTGCTGTCTTGAGAGTTTGAGAATAAGAAATGATTTTCTTTTTGAATCAACAAGTTCTGGCTCCCTCATATTTCTTCTAAATTCTTATTGAAATTAAAAACCAAAGAGTTCTTTTTATTTCATTTTAGCTCATTTCTCCCCTTCTGTACTTTATTATATGTAGCTAAACAAAATAAGTTGGTAGTTTCAACATTGGTAGAAGTCTCCTTAGCAAAATCTATAAATGTATTAGATATATCTTCTGTTTTGTACATTACCTCTGGCAAAAATGTTGGCAAACTTTTCAGCATTAAGGATACATATCTCCTTTACTCCAATATCTAATAACAAGTTTCTACTGAATTTCAAGCTTTCACTAAGGCTCCTTGAGGCTCTTCCAGCTCTTGTCTACAACTCAGCCCCCCCCCAAAATGTCATATATTTTAGTTTTTGTGTTTTTAAAAATATTTTTATTGATTTCTGAGAGGAAGAGAGAGGGGGAGAGAGAGATAGAAACATCAATGATGAGAGAGAATCATTGATCGCTGCATCCTGCATGTTCCACACTGGGGATTGAGTCCACAAGCAGGCATGTGCCCTGACCTGGAATCGAACCGTGACCACTGAGCAACTCCAGCTAGCCAGTTCATTGTTTTTTAATGAAAGCACGCCACTCCATGTACCAATCTATGTTCTTATCATTTATTGATGTTGCTAGGGCTTTGGCTGGTGATGTGGGCTATGAAAGAATTCACAACTAAAAGAATAGATGCAGAGAGAAAGTTTATTTTTACTTTCCCCAAAGGAAAAGGGCTGGTGCATTGCTAATCAATACAAGGGCAAAGAACAAAAGCGACTCCCCCTTTTAAAGCCTTGGCTGCTGTTGCTAGGTGACAAGGAAGGGAGAAGGATTTGGGGGCTGAAGTTGAGCAGACATCAGGGGGGTTGTCTTTGTTAGTTCCTCAGGAGACAGTCTGGGCAGATGTCCTAGGGAGGTGTCTTACCAGTATTTTTCCAAAGCCTGTAAAATATCCTTAGAGCAAAAGTTATGAATAGTTCAAAAGAGGCTTCTTTGAAGGGGGAGAAGGTAACTTTCTACTAATAATCGCTGAGTTGTAAAAACAGCAGAGAGGAGGGGTATGCAAAAATGTAGCATTGAGAGTAACTTGTCTTGTCTTGCAGTTTGAACAGAGGGGCCGTTTGAATCAGAGGAGCTAACAGTCTTGGGGTTTAATTACCAGGTGCTTCTCATAAATTGTGCAAAGCCACAGCAAAGAAAAAGAACAGCCTTCTTTCCATCCCTACAGATGTGTTACAAAACTTAGAGGCATACGACTATTTTATGCTCATGATTATTTGGGTATGGGACTCATTTGGGACGTAGCAAGGATTACTGTTACTTGTGTCTGCACTTCCATGCCTGAGATCTCAGTTGGAGAGGCTCAAGTGTCTGTAGGTGGCGTGGGTCCTTGACTAGGGCCCAGTTGGAAGAGTGACTTCCTCTTGAGTTCTCTATCTGTCTCTCGCTTTCGGGCAGCCCTCAGGCAAGGGATGCCACGCCAGGAGGACCCTCAGGCAGCCTATGGAGAGGTCCACATAGCAAGGAACTGAGGTTTGCCATCAGCCATGAGTGATCTTGGTGGTGGATCTTCTGAGGCCTGCACACAGCCACATGAGTGAGTTTGGAAGTATGTTCCCCCTCAGTCCAGCCCCCACGTGGCCACAGCCCTGGTTCTCATCCTGATTGCCATCTTACAAAGAGCACGGAGGCAGAACCTCTCAGCTGCTCCTGGATTCTGATTGACAGAAACCGAGAGAAGTGTTTGCTGTTTTAAGCGCCAACATTTTGGGCAATTTGTTATGCAGCAACTGGTAATTAAGAACATTAGCCCACTCTTTGCCCATGATAATATGTTGGGCATGTGTGTGGCAGAGAACATCTCTCTGGACCAGGAGCTGCTGTATGTGCCCTGATGCAGAACTCTTGGGCTTTGTGCCTAACGCCTTATTGAGTGGGACTTTCAGACTGTCTCCCTCAGGGAGAGGAAGAGTGTGTGTCTGTAGAAGGGAGGGAAGTGAATGTTCATGACAAGAGGGTGGACTGTGAGACAGAGCACACCATGAGAAATACCTGCTGCCTTTCCTGCGGGGAAGATGATACTTCTCCACGCCACTGATACCTGATGGACATGTGGTTCTCCTCAGCCAATGAATGATGAGAGAAATGAGGTGTGCTGTGTTGAGCAGGAGTTTTATTTTATTTATTATTTTTAATAAAATCTTTATTGTTGAGAGTATTACAGATGCCCTCCTTTTTCCTCCCAATGCCCTCCTCCACCCGGTTCCCACCCTGTCCCAGGCCTTCACCACCCTATGGTCTGTGTCCATAGGCTATGCATATATGCATGTAAGATTTTTAGTTAATTCTCTTCCCCCCACCCCCCCGCCCCACACACACACCCCTCTGAGATTCGTCAGTCTGTTCCGTGTTTCCATGCCTCTGGTTCTATTTTATTCGTCAGTTTATTTTATTCATTACATTTCTTGTTTGTTTATTTTGAATTTTTAGATTCAATTGTTCATAGATATGTATTTATTACCATTTTATTGTTTGCATTTCTGATTTCTTTTTCTTCTTCCTCTCCTTAAAGAATACCTTTCAATATTTCATGTAATACTGGTTTGGTGGTGATGAACTCCTTTAGCTTTTTCTTGTCTGTGAAGCTCTTTATCTGACCTTCTATTCTGAATGATAGCTTTGCTGGCTGGAGTGATCTGTGTTGTAAGTCCTTGCTATTCATCACTTTGAATATTTCTTGCCACTCCCTTCTGGTCGGAAAAGCTTCTGTTGAGAAATCAGCTGACAATTGTATGGGTGCTCCCTTGTAGGTAACTAACTGCTTTTTTCTCACTGTTTTTAAGATTCTCTCTTGGTCTTTAACCCTTGGCATTTTAATTATGATGTGTCTTGGTGTGGGCCTCTTTGGGTTCCTCTTATTTGGGACTCTGCATTTCCTGGACTTATAAGTCTATTTCTTTCACCAGGTAGGGGAAGTTTTCTGTCATTATTATTTTCAAATAGGTTTCAATATTTGCTTTCTCTCTTTTCCTGCTGGCACCCCCATAATGTGAATGTTGGTACACTTGAAGAGTTCCCAGAGGCTCTTTACACTATCTTCATATTTTTTGGATTCTTTTTTCTTTTTGCTCTTCTGATTGCTTTTTGCTTCCTCATATTACAAAATGTTGATTTGATTCTCTGAATCCTCTATTATAGTCTTGACTCCCTATGAATTATTCTTTATTTCAGTTAATGTATGCTTAATTTTGACTGGTTCTTTTTCATGTCTTTGATGCTCTCACTAAGGTTCTTAAAATTCTCACTAAGGTCCTTGAAAGTCTCACTAAGTCCCTTGAAGCTCTTATTAAGATCCTTGAGCACCCTTATAACCATTGTTTTGAACTCTGTATCTAGTAGTTTGCTTGTTTCCATTTCATTTAGTTCTTTTTCTGGAGATTTCTCCTGTTCTTTCATTTGTGACATGTTTCTTTGTCTCCACATTTTGGCTGTTTCCCTGTGTTTGTTTCTATGTATTAGGAAGAGCTGCTATGTCTCCTGGAATTGGTAGAGCAGCCTTGTGTAATAAGTGTCCTGTAGGGCCCAGTGGCTCGGTCTCTCAGTCACCTAGGCTGGGTACTCTAAGTGTACCCTATGTGTGGGCTGTGTGCACTGTCTTGTTGTAGTTGAGCCTTGATTGTTGTTGGTATCACTGGGAGGAATTGACCTCCAGCACAACCAGCTGTGAGGACCAGCTGGGGTTACAGTGGGAGAGCCGCTGCACAGGAGACACCCCTATGGAACAGGACTTGCTTCAGTGGGGCTTTGGTGCTCACTGAGTCTGCCCCTTGAGTGTGTCGCTTGTAGACACATAGAGTTGTAATTTGCTATGGTCTGAAGCTCTCCATGAGGTGCACTTGCTCTGGGGCTTCCCAAGAGGTGCAAAGTCAGCCAGTGCCTGGGGTCACCTGGCAGGAGCTTCCAAGCAATCTGCAGATGGTTGCTACTTGTATTGGGCATGGAAATGCTCAGGTGAGTCCCAGCTGTGAAACAAGGCAGGCTGGTGCTAGTGCTGGTCTTGGACCTCTTATTGATATGCATGGGACATACTGTCATCAGCTCCTGGTTGTTTGAGAGATTTTAGGAAAGTCTGAAGCCTGAGCCAGGACAGGCAGCTTGGGTGGGGCCACAAATTGGATGGAGAAGGGTTCAGGGAATTATCAGAGCAGAGTGAACAGTGTGAACCAGGCTGATGAAAACTCAGATATGGCTGCCAGTCAACTCTGCGACAGGGGTGGTCCCAGCATAAGAACAGTAGCCTTTGGGAGCACCCCGACCCAGGAGAAAGCCACCCCTGAGTGCTTGCCCTGATGCCAGCCAATCCAGCTCCTCCCCAAATGTCCCAGGTGCCTTTCAAGCTGCTGCCCCAGTGCTGGAGCTCAGAGGGATTGAGTCTGAGTAAGTCCATGCTCTGGCCCTTTAAGAATTGCTTGGGTCTCCAGCAGCCTCAGTGTCAGGCAGCCACAATGCCCTCTGGTTTTTACAACCCAAATTACGGACACTTCTCTTCCCAGCTCTGGAACCCTGGGCTGAGGGTCTGGTGTGGGGCTAGGACACTTTGCTCCTCACAGGAGGCCTCTGCAGTCACAATATCCCTCCCGATTAAAAAAAATGGCACAAGTGAGTGTTGGCCAAGCCTGTTCCATGCCTCCGCCCCTCCTACCAGCCTCAATGTGCTTCCTTCTTTTCTTCTCTAGTTGTAGGACTTCCATTCAGCCAGAGTTCAGGCAGCTCTGAATGATGGCTGTTTGGTATTTTAGCTTTAATTTTGAGGTGGTTGCAGGAGGCAGCGAGTACCAGCATTTACCTGTGCTACCATCTTGGTTCTCCCTATATATCCAGCAGGAGAGTCGTAGTCACCTTAAGATCCTTCCCTTTTATCTTTTCCCTTTGCCACGAGAGCAGCGAGTCTCAGGCGAGGGTGGCTTCTTCAGCCTAGGACCTGGAGTGAGAAATATGTGCAACAGCTGGTTTGTATGTGCACATGGGCTGTGGCCGGAAACCAGCCCTTGGTGCTGCAAGCCATGGGGACTCAGGGGCGCTGGTCACTGGAGCGCTACGTAACCTAAGCTGACGCAGTCAGTGACTCTGCAGTCCTGTCTCCCCTGCCGTCTCTGGGTCCCTGTGTGCCTGTGGGGCAGAGCGCACGGACACCCACAGCTCTAACAGCAACAGCCAGCATTTACTCTATAAGCCTCTGAGATATGGGAATTATGCTTTAAAAGACAAACAACCATGGTATAAATGAGCCTATTCTAATACACACCTCTTCACCCTGAACATTGATCCCAACTTCATTTAAAATTTTGATAGCTGTTCATTGTGAATTTTTGCATTAATTTGATGTTTAAAAGTCATGCATTAAAATAACATTTATCTCAATTACTGAATTGGGGGGTATCCTTAAATGTCGCATGTGAAGGTCTCACCAGCTTTCCCTCTATCCTGGTCCTGCCCTGCAGTGATGCAGGGGAGTATGATTTGGTTCCCGGCCACAGGGTTGCCCTTATTGTCTACTATAACCACCCGGCATTGAACCCGAGATGTATCAGCTGGACTGTTACAGCGCCGTTAGAAGCAGGAGGCCGTGGCTTCTACCGGTGGAAGGATCTTAGAGACACAATCCCAGGTTCTTCTGTTAGAGAGAAGGGAACGGAAACTCAAAGGGGTAGGATAATTTGGACACAGTCACAATCTGGTAAATTACAGTTCTGGTATCCAAACTCATTATCTTTCCCCCCAAGTTTAGCATTCTTTCCGCGACAATAAAACAGCCGATCTGAGATCCCTGTCTTCACGAAAAGAAATCATCTCCTTGTTAAATTTCATGTGGGTCTTCTGGGGGAAAATGTTAGGAAATAATAAAAATCTGGAGCTCCTTCCTGTAACTCCAGAGCACAATTTCACTGCAGCGCAGTCTATAAACTGACACGGATTATGAGGTTATGTGGTATTTAGCGTTATGATAATTACCTATTTGAATAGCTGATAAGAGTTAATTTATCCTGAAGACAACTAGAAATAAAAGAATAATTGGGTTATAAAATTAAAGCAATAACATCTGTAGTTTCTACTACATTGAACATATTTGATGTAGAGAATATTTCAATTAGGCTGAAAAACCCTGTGAATGTTTTTCTTCCTTATATTCTTCCTCAAAAGACTAAAAGGCCTACCACACTAAAAAAAAAAATACTCAAAACTAGAAAACGTTTCCAGCCTTTTGCTGTTTCACATTTCTCCAGAGAAAAGTATGCCCCCTGGGCCGCAGATGTTCTTCTGTGACGGGTCATAGCTGAAGGGAAGCAGTGGTCAGTCTGCCTTCTGTGAGCTCAGGTAGGTAGAGCGAGTGGGCGGTCCCTGCGTGCTGGTTGGCTGGACTCAATCAGGCAGCGTGGGGCTGCGTGCCGGCGCGGCTGAGAGCTCTGTGACTCTGGGTAGGTTGTGTAACCTCTCTGGGCCTCCGCTCCCTTCCCCGTGTTTACTCATGACTTTTAACTGCAGCAGCGAGAAGCGATGGCCTTTTTAGTTTCAGACACGCTGCTGAGCCCTGGGGAAGATGGAAAAGATGTGGCCCCCGATGTCAAACAGCTTGTGATAAAACATGGACACAATTGCTTTCATGTGGGATAGCCATGTCGGGCGGGGAGGTGGGGAGAAGTCTGTGCTGGGTGTAGCAGTTGCAGAAAACTCAAAAACAATAGCAAACCCAACACGAAATGAGTCTGCTTTCCATTGTCGCCGTATGCCGGCAGCTCTAAATAACGTAAGAGATACATACGCTCTCCGCGGGCTGGCCATCACCGTTAGGCCACCATCTGGAGGGTGGAGGAAAGGATGCAGGAAGGAATGAAAGGGGCGCCTGACCCCGGAGCGTATAGTTTATGGGAGAAAGTGGGAGATGTGCTGTAAAGTTGGGTGGTGGCAAATTGTAGAAAAACATCTACCTTGTTGCTTTATTTACTTAATCTTGCTCTATGACAAATACAGTATTTAAATATAATCATTAATATTTAAAAGGAGTTCATTGTTAGCTCTTTAACGCATGCATATTTATTTTTGAGTGTAATTAATGGGAGAGAAGAAATGTGCGGCCACTTAGCAAGGTGCCTTAAGAACGGCTCCGACGACTGTGACTTGGAGAAATAGAGTATGAAATTACGAGGAAAAGGAGACGTCTAGGTTTGGAAGTGTCCCCTTGAGAGAAGAAGCAAGTTGTAACCTTGCATCCAATCCCATCAGCTTCTTTGTTTTCTTATTGCTAAAATTTTCTTCACTGACTAAGATGAAATAGTTGACTCGGTAAGAAAGAGGCTCCTACTTCTGTGTTTGACCTGAGATGTAAGAAGACGGTTAGGAGGGAATTACCACTCCGATGCGTCACTGTTGGAGCATTGGGACATGCAGGTGACAGATGGAGGGAAAGGGGATGGTGAAGGCAGAGTCCGTGGTCCGAATGAGGTGGGCTTTTTGGTATCAGAGGCTCCTGCGTGCTTCATGTCTGAGGGGAGCCCCGCGTCTCCCTGGAAAGGGGCACCCATGGTGGCATTAGTGTGTTTGCCACGCTCTGGTGTTGCCATGCATTTTCACACAGTCATACGGGCCGGTTGTGTGCTTGCTCCGGGGTCAGCTTCATCACATAGGACTTACCCTCAGAGGAGCCACCTTGTGGGCTACGTCGGGAGAGCGCCGCGTGCAGTACAGCCGTGGACTGGCATGGTGCCCGCTGTGCACACAGGACTCATGTAAAGCGGCTTGGAAACGACTGCTTCTGTGCATGGTAAGGGCTCTGCTCGCCCCCCACCCCCCCACCTCCCGCACTCCAGACTCTGTGCATGGAGAACACTGTCTTAGATGCAATAACTTTCCGTGACACGTCTTCATTCTAATAGTCATAAAAGCACCAAATACCCCGTCTTCTATTCTCCGCAGGGTAGCTAGGGAAACAGATTCATGTGCGCGTCTTCCTTCAGAAAGCAAAACTGCCTGCAGTTCGGGGCTTACCTTATTTCAGCTCTTTGTTGCCATCCCAGTTGGGATTACCCTGCTTTCGCTCTCTCCCTTTTCGCCTTACATCATCTACATAGGAAGCTGGAGACAGCCAGGACTGGACAAATTCAGGGGCATTAAATGCGGGCAGGAAAGGGCTGCAGTCTTTTAAATGTCTCCATGGAGAGGGGTAGCCTGGTTCTCCCTGGAGGGAGGGTTTGGGGAGCCACACAGACTGTAGTCCCATTTCTAACCATTCATGCCGACACGTCGATACCAAACTGAAATCCCCGGAGTCACCTGCCCTTGACCACCCTGAACAGCGCCTCATGGGCCCTCTTGGCCTGGAAGCACATCTTAGTCTTTCCAGTCACAGCTCTTCCACCGTGAGCCGTGTGGCCACACTACTCCCGACGACTTAACCGTGTAACATCCCAGGTATTTCATACCCACATGCCTTTGTGCCCGCCGTTCCTCTGCCTGGGACAGTCTCACCTTAGTCCTGCAGAGCCAGGCCAGGGACCCTGTAAGCGGCGACCACGTGCCTGCAGCGGCCGGGTCTGAACCAGAGCACACACCCGGGAAATGCTTCCTCAGGACTGCCCCGCCCAGCTCACAGCCACCTCTTCTTCCCTAAAGTGTCTCCTTTTAATATTCTTCCTGTGAGTGTCCAGGCGGGGCTGTAGGTAATATATTTTTTAATGTTTGCATATTGGAACATGCCTTTATTTCGCCTTTACATTCAGCAGATGTGAGTTGAGGGTTGCGGCTGCTTTCCCCCCACACTGTGAGGATATGCTGCCCGTTGCCTCCGGCATTGACGGCTGGTGAGGCGTCTGCTGGGGTGTGATGGTCACCCCTCGGGGGTCACCTGCGATCCCTGTGCGAGGCTGTGTCCAGGTGTGCATTCGTTCTCACCTCTACGACCTGGACTTGGTGCCGCAGCCATTAGTTACCTTTTAAATATGTCTGCTCTGCCACTTGCTGTATTGTGTGCGTTTAACACTCCTATTAGGCCTGTTTGAAGCCTATCAGCTTATTCTCCATGTACTGACCACGTTCAGTGAAAAATGTCTTCTCTCTCTGTGCTGCATTCTTGTTGCACCCTCAGTGGCATCTTCCAGTTCGCTAATTCTTGCTAATGACGTCGCTTAGAGATTTTATCATCTACTGATTTAACATTTTTAATGACCGTATTTTTCACTTCCAACGTTTCTAGGAGACACTTTGTAAATACACATTTGTAATGATTTGTGGCACCCCCATAATTTTTTTAAAGTTATTTCTTTATTTTGTTGAAAGATATAAAACATTATCTTATTTATTTATTTAAGTTAGATTTTCACTTTTTCTCCAGCTTTATTGAGATGTGATTAACATAACACTGTGTGAGGTTAAGGTGGACAGCTTGTTGCTTTGATACATGTTGCAAAATGATGACCCCATAGCGTTAGCTGACACATCACGTAGCTCCCATTTCTTTTCTGTGGTGAGAACCTGTGAAATGTCCTGCCTTCACGGCTTTCAATACATAACACAGTATTCTTAACTGTAATCAGTGCGCTGAACTTTATACCCCAGAACTTACTTATCCTCTAGCTGGAACTTGTACTCTTAGACCAACATCTCCCCGTTTTCACCATCTTCTCCCCAGCTGCTGGCCACCACGGCTCTACCCTCTGTGTCTATATGAGTTTGGCTTTTCTCGGTTCCACATGGAAGTGGGCCAGACAGTGTTTCTTTCTCGGTTTGACCCATCTCGCTTAGCGTAATGCGGTCACGGTCCATCAGGCTGCTGCCAAGGGCAGGGTTTCCTCCCTTCACGCGTCTGAGTGCTTCCCAGGGGTGCCCAGCCCGCAGCTGAGAGGAGCCAGTTCCAGGGCCGCTGCATGGAGCACAGCCAGGACAGGCCTGTCTGCCGCTGCCTGGCGTGGCCCACTGCCTGGCATGGCGGTGACTCCCCCAGGTCCCGCCACATGTGGTGCTGGACCCACAGCTCCCTCCAGGCACTTCTGTCTCTGGATGGATGCTGGGTTCCTGCTATTGGGGTGAATGGCAGTGACAGACATCTTATGCCACCATGATGCTGACAGCTCGCTACCATAAAATACTAACCATCATGTAATCCTTTGGTGAGGGTAATCTTTTTGCACGTGGAGGGTCTTGCCTCAGTTTTGATAAAAAAAAATGCATTGTCCGCAAAGCACAGTGAAATAAAGTAAGGCTGCATTTACAGGTGAAAACATCTGATGTGACACATTTTTATGCTCTAGTACTGTCTTTGCACGTGGTTCATAATTTCATTGAGACCAAGTAATTATCAGTGTCAATTAAAGGCAGCGTTTACCTTTAAAGATCCAAGTAAGCAGAATGGGCTGTTATTAGATTGGCATTTCTGATGCCAAAGCAATAACTTCTGGTTGAAATTGACTACTTGACCACAGGAGTTTATTTCTCCTCTCTACCAATACCTCAATAAAAGGGTAGTTTAGAAATGAGAATAATGTCTACATACATAATGATAAGAAGCTGAAGAAAGATTCCATCGAATTTCTGGAAGGTGGATACGATACACAGGATTGGAAATGTTCAGGAGATGTAACTCAGCATGTACAGAAGGAGAAAGACGCGAAGAAGGAGCCGCTGTGTCCTTCCGTGCGTGTAAGGGCCTCCGCCCTGGGACATTGGGCGCAAAAGACAGGAGAGTACAAGGCGGAGCAGAACACAGGTGCTTAATCGAAAGTTCACATATGAAACAGTCAAACCCTTTCCCTCTTGAGGGCGTGATTCTTGTAATTCCTGGAAGTCGGGGTTCTATGCTGAGACTTAGAAAAGGAGGAGTCTCCTCCAGCATCACGGGGAGGCGCCAGGAGACGCCTGTACATTTGATCACACAGGGGCTCACCATGCCGTAACTCACTTGTTCGCGCGAACTGGTCTCACGTAGAGCAAATGGGCGAAATCAGCAAGGCCTGTAGGCACCACGGGACTCGTCTCAGGCTCAACTGGCTTTCCCTTGAGCATGATCTCAGGAACGGCCTTCAAATGGGAGGCCTGCAGCATGGAGAGAGACGTGGAGACGAGCCGGAGCCACAACACTCACCCTGTGCTCAGAGAGGCCCGGCACAGTGAGAACGGAGTAAACACATACCAGGAAGTAGCTCCTCTAGGCAAACCTATGACACGTGTGTCAGAGGTGACACGCGAACTCATTTTTATGGTTGATTTTTCTTTGTTAAATGACATTTAAATATATAAAATAAATATCAAAAATATAAGTCTTTGTTTTACTATGGTTGCAAATATCAAAAAATTTCTATATGTGACACGGCACCAGAGTTAAGTTAGGGTGACACGCTGAGCTCAAAAGGTTCACCATCACTGTCCTAGACCGTTAATGACCTGTTTGTTAGAATAGAAATTAGCCCAATAGAAAAGTTGGGAAATTAGACCTGGGAGATTTTTCAGAAGTAGAGAGAAACACAGCAAGATGGAAAGTGTGAGAAAGCAACACAGAAGGTCAACGCAGGAGCATTCAACAGCTGACCAAGAGGCAAATAGCAGGGGAAGTGTCAAAGACATCATGACATTGTCTGGAACTGAAGGACTGAATGTTCAGACTGAAAACGTGCACGCAGTGTCCAGCACAATGAATTAAAACACCACAAACCTCACGTAACCCATGACCATAACACGTCGGAACAGTAAGGATAAAAGGAAAATCCTAACAGCAAAAAAGAGAAAAACATCCAAAATGAAAACAATAAGTCAACCTCAGTCTGTACTCATCAGCAACCCTAGAAATTAAGAGCTTTTGGCTTTTTGAGGGAAAGTCAATCGATTGAGGCTCAACACATAGCTAAAGTATCAATAAATAGGATGGTAGAATGAAGACGTTAGCAGGCGTGTGAGGCTCAGAAGGGACTCTCCGGGGAAACAGGAGGGCTTGACAGAATACGAAATTTGTAAGAGAAGTTGAACAAAATTAAAAACATGTCAAAAGTAATTAGTTAAAAAAATTGAACTCCAGGCAAAAAGTCATACGAGAAAGAACAGTTCATCAGAAAATGCAAAGGCTGTGCAATGAACCACATTGAAACAGTCAGAATCATGAAATCACTATTGATTTCAGAATCAACCTACTGATAAAGCTCAGATGGCTAATTGCCATTATAGAACGCAGTGTAAGTGTTGTAAATTTGACATCGTGAAAGTAACAATTCAGGACGTAGAAACGGGAGCAGAACGGAAATCGGCACCTGCACTCTCATGTTTGAAAGTAGGAAGTGCCCTGGCCAGTGTGGCTCAGTTGGTTGAGCATTGCCCCATGCACCTAGAAGTCAGTGGTTTGATTCCCAGTCAGGGCACATGCCCAGGATATGGGCACCATCTCCAGTAGGGGGTGTGCAGAAGGCGGCTGACTGATGTTTCTCTATGTCATCAATGTTTCTCTCTTTCTCTCCCTCTTCCTCTCCCTTCCTTTCTGGCTCTAGAATCAAAAAAACATATTAAAAAATTAAAAAGAAAGTAGGAAGTGAAGATTGTTGTGCTAGAAGAAAAAATAAAGATCTTTTAAAATAATTTTTAAAAATTAACCAACAACAAAATCACACATAATTTTGCATCTTCTGGCTCTTGTATCCATTTAGAAGTATGTTGGCAGGAATAAAAGCAAAGATTCCCCTTTAAAGCCGAAAAATATTTTCATGAAAGAGTTTAGCTTTTGATGTTAGGATTAATCCAGGTTTTGATTTGTCATTACGAAAGCAACGACATTGCCACCAGTTGTCGCAGGCTAACGCCAGAATGAGAGAGGGGAGTGTAACAAACAAAGGGTGCCCTTGGGCAAGCGGAGGCCGAGCGCTGCAGGGTGGGCAGGGCAGATGGGTGTAACCGCTGCAATCTCGCATCGCCAAGATGAACAGAAACCTGGCCATCGCCAGTTATATCCTGTTCACGTCATGGGTGCTCATTTACCACAATATTGCACATATTAGATGAATGTGGAAAACGTAATTTTGTTAGCTTTGCGGTTTTGCTTCTATTTGATGTGCATTTTTAAAACAGGGTGTCATTTGTTACTGTGTTGGAAGCATTGTAACTCCACTTGGAGAACTAAGGAGAGACGTATGTGGATGGGCCTCATGTCCAGGCCACTGTGCCCTTTCCTGAAAGAGCAGCTTGTTGGCTCCGCGGGTGTGAGCTAGCTCAGTGGCACACAGGCTGAGCCCAGGCCTACACCTTCCAAGCAGGTCAGCCCTCCCACGACAAGCTCCATTGCTACATGGTTGCCCAGATCCCGGCTACTCCTAAAGTGATGGGACCAGCGGCACTGCCATTCCCTGGGGACGAACCAGTCGGCATCTCTCACTGACCCCCCAGTGACCTGTGTGCACTGAAGTCTGGGAGGCACTGTCCTGCCCTTTCTCTGGGACTTGGCGAGCATGGGAGCAGCATCCCCTCCAGGAACCCTCGCCCGGCCGGGCTTGCGGCTCTGCCCGCGAAGTGCCGCTTCTCCGAGCACCACCAGGGCTTAGGGACGCTGTGAGCTCCCGCTTCCAGCACTTGGCAATGTTTGCAGTTTCCAGGTGCCCAGACTTCGTGTCTGTAAATCACAGCAGCAATAATATTTGTCTCATAGGGTTGCTGTGAGGCTCACAGGTAATAACCCATATGAAGCGCTCAGCACAGAGTAACATCTCAATAAAAGGGGCTGTGATGCTGAGCTACCATCAGAGTCGGGGTGATAACACCCAGCAGGAAAGGCTGATGTGTAATGGTCTCAGCCTCGGCTGTCATCAGGCCCATTTCCCTCATCAGTAGCTCATTACTGGGTTGTCAAGTCACAGACGCTGTAAGCCACACGCCATCACACCAAATAATAGCAATTATTGCAGGCCTCGTGTGAAAGCATTGCAGAGCCGGTACCCTCTGCTCCTGAGAGAGATGTTCACTGGAGGGGTGTGAGGAGCAGGGGCACTGCCCACTGGAGGGGGGTAAGGAGCAGGGGCACTGCCCACTGGAGGGGTGTGAGGAGCAGGGGCACTGCCCGCTGGATGGGGTGTGAGGAGCAGGGGCACTGCCCGCTGGATGGGGTGTGAGGAGCAGGGGCACTGCCCGCTGGAGGGGGGTGTGAAGCATGGGGCACTGCACGTGGAAGGTTGTCTCTCTCGCCCTTACCGTCCAGTCCAGTTTGTCTCATGAGATTGCCAGCGTGCTGCCATGTGTCCCAATACTTAACAAGGCCTGAGGGTTCTCTCCCTTGTGTTCCTGTTACTCACTCCTTGATGTACCGCCTCCTTAGACAGCCGGGCACACAGCACATGCTGTGCTACCAAAAGCCGTTCCCCACGCCCACCTTCCTTGTTAGTTAATTGCCAACATCTACAAATTGGTAGATTTCAGCCACATTCAGATTCAAAAACTTGGCAAACAGGGAGACGTGGCAATTCCCACATGTGCGCTGGCAACAGCTGAGCGGTGGCTGGGCCGGTAGGCAGGACACTGCTCTTGGCTCACAGGCTCCCACCACCTTACAAGGCCCCTGTCGGTCTTCTCTTGCTACATTCTCTGCCTGGACTCTGACGATAAAAAACCAGGACAATTGACGTTTCCTGCTGTCACGTGGCAAGGAGCGCAGCTCAGAGACTGGCTGCTCTTGTGACACTTCTCATGGACTCATGTTCCCTCCGGGCCTGGCTTGAAGTTGCCATATACAGAGTATGAACAGCCAGCCATTAGGATATTTGCTCTCATGCAGAATAATGACTAAGTGGCATGTACAACCTCTTCCAACAGTGAGCCACGCCAGCCACTGAGCAATGAAGTGGGTTCGTTAAACCCTGGATGAAACCAAGACAGGCAAGGACTAGGGCACACGTGCGCTGGCCGGGTGCTCGAGGATTACAGCGTTGGCCCGCAGACTAAAGGGTTGTGGGTCCAATTCCTGGCCCTAGTTGGGCTGTGTGTGGGAGGCAACTGATTATCTCTCTCATGACAATGTTTCTCCCTCTCTCTCTCTCTCTCTCTCCACTCTCCCTTCCACTCTCTCTACAAAATCAATGGAAGAGTTTGAGACACAGTCCTGGTAGATGCTCAGTGAGTATTTGTGAGATGGACCAATGTAGGAACGACAGATGTTTTTACTCATTGACTAGAGTTAAATAGAGAACCTGGAAAACTAGCCTCAAAAGCCCAAAGCCAGTTGGAGAGGAGATAACTTTCCAAAAAAAAATCAGGGTGACATTGCTAAGATCGAGTGAGTGGGTGCTGGGCAGCCAGTGGAGTGGGCACGCAGGAAGACGCCTTTGCGTTCCCAGCAAGGCTTATATAACCACGCGGAAAACATCAGCCCTCTCCCATCTTTCGCACTTCGACATAGCAGCAAGGGAGCCAGGGTCCAAGTGCACCTAAGTCTGCCCTGTTTTCTTGCACACACAATGGCAGCCAGATCTGGGGTGCGACCCTGTTCTGGTTCTGATGGGGAAGGCCGCTTGCTGGTGCCAGCCCTGCCCTGAGTGCTTCCCTGAGCTGCAGGCACGTCTCCTCCAAGAACACGCCACATGCACATGAGGCTGTTCCACGGAGAAGCAAACTTGCACATCCCAACTCAAAGGGGCAAAGGCAAGGATGGGTGCGAGGAGCCCCCAACTTCCTGCTCTTCCTCTAAGGACTCCCTTTAAGGATCCGGGAAAGAATGCCACTGGGATGGGATGGCCAGGAAGGCTCTGACCATGAAGCAGCCTTCGTTCAGTTGGCAATGAAGCCACATCCTTCTTTGCCGGGAGCCGGTCCATCCATGCTGTTTCAAGGGACCTGAAACATATATGGCATACTGTTCTTAATATGTTTGCTCACCTTCTTGGCACTATGTGTTTTAACCAAGGTCACCTCTCTGAGAAAGGTTGTTTCCCCAGGTAGGGATTTTCCCCTGAAGTTAGGGAGGGAATAAAACCCCTTGACTAAGTGCCAGGCGGGTAGTTAATCACTTTAACTATGAAAAATCATGCTTAAGCTACATAATCTTTACTCCCTGGAATGGAGATAAGAAACGCCCTAACCTTTGGAATAGAGATTGATAGGATTGGAATCAACTGGTATAAATACAGATGTAACAAGACAACAGGATACAGAACCTAGACACAGAACCTAGACTCAGAACCTAGACACAGAACCTAGAGACAGAACCTGGCTACAGAACCTGGATAGAACATGGCAAGAGAACCTGACTAGAACCTGGTGACTGAACTTGGCTTGAGAACCTGGACAGAACCTGGCTGGAGAACCTAGCGAGGGAACATGGCTACAGAACCTGGCTGGAGAACCTAGGAAGAGAACATGGACACAGAACCTGGCTGGAGATCTTAACCAGAACTTCGCTGGAGATCCAGACCAGAACTTGGCTGGAGATCCTGGCTAGGCTGCTGATCAACTGAACGCTGTCTCCGTGTCATTCCTTCTTCACCGGCTCCGTCCACACCTTTGGGGACCCCTGGACCTGCTGGGGTTGGACCCCAGCACTTCTTATGCTGAGTGGCCATGGCCCAGCCCACACTGCCAGCTGGTCATACATGATTTAGCCCCTGATTGTAAGTCCTCCTGTGAGGCCCTCAGAGCATGAGCCCCAGCCAGGCCGTCAGAGGACAGACTTGGAGAGGCCTTCCAAGGGGCAGCAAGAGCAGATGGCTCTCCAGCCCCCACCTCAGCTGCAGCTGGAGACTTCCGTGGCATTTCTGTGGTACTTGGGCTGGAAGCGTGGGTGCTGAGTATTGGGGTGAACTTGTTTGGAGAAGAAGGGGGACAATATGCCCTCTGAGAGATCTGAGGGCCCATGCATCTAATCTGACTACATACATTTTTTTTCAGCCTTCATAAGATTAACTTTTTCAAATATTATTTTTGAATTCTATAAAATTAGGAAGCTTTCCATACCAATCTGGATTTCCAACTTGTCTTGAAGCCAGGTACAGTCTCGTGTTCCTAGGCCTGCTTTCCCGCGAGGCAGCGGGCGTGGAGCTGGCCAAGTGGTGGCAGCTCGCTGGGCCAGGGCCTGGGCTGCCCACTTAGCTTTGGTTATAGCACAGTGTGTGTGTGTGTGTGTGTGTGGCCGGAGGGCGGGGGGGCGGTGTGTGTGTGAGGGGCGGGGGTATTACTTGGAGCCGGCTGGAGGATGCTGGGAACCGGAGCCAGGACTCCGTGTGCCCGGGGGAAAGTCCACCATACCTTGGCTTCCTGCTTTCCAGCTTTTAAGCAGTTTGGCTTCTAGATAAGGCCCATGTCACTGCATTACATGATGTGCCAGATTGTAAGAGGCCTAGCATGCCATGCTAAGGGTTTCTATGGGAACAGTAGGTTTGAAAACATCGAAGCACTCTGAGTCCTGAGTCCCGCGGGCATGGAGCGGGTCCCCGTGTGCAGGGCCGCCTGTTCCTCCAGCTCCCATGTTGGAGTCCCCTGCTCCCTGCAGAGCCCCGCACGCCCTCTGAGGGGCCCTCTTGCTTTGGGGGTCGCCATGCACAGAAAGACATTCATTTAAAAAAAACAACCAAAATCTTTGTACTTTCATATCTTTGACCCCTAGTCCTTTCTTTTGGGAATTTATGTCACAGATATTAGAGGATGTGACCATGGCATATGCGTGGCCTGCTTTACTAGCTGGAGACGGACGCCCGCAGGGCCCGTCAGCAGGGAGAGAGGCAGAACTAGCAGAGGCCCAGCCGCAGGTCCAGTCCCGGGTGCGGGGAAGACGCGGCCTATGGCTCACGCGGAGTGCAGCCAGGCAAACGGCAGGTGCTGCGGGCTTCCTATGTGCTTCCTCCATTTAGGAAATGTGCTGGCTCTCACTTACTCTTACGTCAGGTGGATATTTTAGGAGGTGACAGCTTCGGGGAGGGGGCCTGGGCCCGCAGGGGAGGGAGACACACTCTGCATTGCATCGCCCCATAGTGGTTGCTGATGGCATCGCATGTATATGTGCTATTTGTTTCCTATTTATTTATTTATTTTTTAGAGTTGGGGTACAGTATACAATAAGAGAACAGAGCTGGCGGCTGTGTGCGCTTACTTCTGAGCTTTCCTTCTGGAGACTGCTTCATTCCTTTTGAGAAAAGGTACCCCAGTCTAGCCAGTGACGCCCCACAGAGCGGTCTTCTCCAAGGAGTCACCCGTCTGCCCGGCTGGCCGGTCACCTGCGGAGACTGGGACTCTTTCCGTGTCTGCTGCTGGAGGAGGCTCTCAGCTGCGGCTGGTGCCAGGGAGCTGGGGGGAGAGGGCAGAGCCCGCTCTGTGCAGCCCTCCCCGCCTCACTTTGCTGACCCTCCCTCTTCTCCCTTCGGAATGCACGTGACGAATCTGTCCTTTCCACGCGGGGAGCTGTCCACGCACAAACAGTGGGGACAACGCTACCTCAGAGGACTGTGTCCCTCCGCAGCCCCCAAAGGGCAGGGTGACGTACTCCGGCCCCACACTGAGGACCGAGGCAGAGTGGGGTGGGGTGAGTGGCACCACGTGTGAGACCAGGAAGGACTGTAGAGGCTCATAGAAGACATGCAGCCGAAGGGGAAAGGATTCGGGGAGAGGGAAGCTAAGGCACGCGAGCGCCCTGGAGGAGACGCCTCTAAGAGCAGCCGGAGCCCAGCGCGGCTGGCACAGGGAAACAGGAAAGGCAGCAGGGGTGCGACTGGCAAACCCTCTAAGGGATGGAGACTTTATTCTGAAAACGTTTGATTCCTGGAAGGTTTCTAAAATAAGAGAATATGATCTAGTTTTATTTGACAAAGATAACTGGCAGGAGTGTAGGATATAGTTACTAAAACAAATCCTCTTTCGAGCTCAAGATGATAAATCCCGAGGAAGGTGGTGGCAGGGTGAGGGCAGGTGTGAAAGGGTTTTGTGAAGTAAAATCAAATAGCTCAGCAAGGATCAGATGAAGGAGAAGGGGGGATGTCCACAACGGCTGAGTGAAAGGGGACTTGGATCCAGGGGGTAAAACACACAGCGGGAAGAGAGAGCCCACAGCGGGAAGAGAGAGCACACAGCTGGAAGAGAGAGCCCACAGCTGGAAGAGAGAGCACACAGCTGGAAGAGAGAACACACAGCTGGATTGTAGAGCACACAGCTGGAAGAGAGAGCACACAGTGGGAAGAGAGAGCCCACAGCTGGAAGAGAGAGGACACAGCTGGATGAGAGAACACACAGCTGGATTGTAGAGCACACAGCTGGAAGAGAGAGGACACAGCTGGAAGAGAGAGGACACAGCTAGAAGAGAGAACACACAGCTGGATTGTAGAGCACACAGATGGAAGAGAGAGGACACAGCTGGAAGAGAGAGCACACAGCTGGAGGAGAGAACACACATCTGGAGGAGAGAGCACACAGCTGGGAGAGAGAGCACACAACTGGAGGAGAGAACACACAGCTAGAATAGAGAGCACAGCTGGAAGAGAGAGCACACATCTGGAAGGTAGAGTACACAGTTGGAAGAGAGCACATCTGGAAGAGAAAGCACACAGTTGGAAGAGAGCACATCTGGAAGAGAAAGCACACAGCTGGAAGGTAGAGCACACAGCTGGAAGAGAGAGCACACAGCTGGAAGAGAGAGCACACAGCTGGAGGAGAGAACACACAGCTGGATTGTAGAGCACACAGCTGGAAGAGAGAGCACACAGCGGGAAGAGAGAGCCCACAGCTGGAAGAGAGAGGACACAGCTGGAAGAGAGAGGACACAGCTGGAAGAGAGAACACACAGCTGGAAGTGTGGCTTTTGACCTTGAAGTTTTAAATCTTTGTATTTTACTCACCATACGGGTTTGTGTGTGAATGTCCTCTGATTTCATGAGTTTACTTGACCAAACATTTATCAAGTCCTCACACTGGGATCTTGGACAAGAAATTGTGTAAGACATGAAGGTCAAGGCAGTCTTTGGAACTGAGTATTTTACATCTTGCTCCTGCTCCTTCTCCTCCAACAGAACCAGCCAAGTATTCCCTCTCTTCTAAAGAACAATTAAGGTATCCATAGCAATCAACCAGAAATAACACCATTGTCCGTGGAAGGTTAGTTTCCAGCCTTCTCTGTCAGGACTCTCCCTGTGTACCAGCCAGCATGTCTCTGCCTCCATGGCAGTGGCTTGGGGTTACCCAGGAAAGCCTGCAGGGAGACAACGGGGTTATGAGCAGGTCATTCCTCGAAGAGGGTAAGACTAGCAAGCTCACAGCTGCTGAGCGGGGAGTTGCTTCCACCCGAGCCACATGGGGAATCGGGGAGAGAGAAAGGGGGGCTGGCTACCCACAGACAGCCTGGCTTCTCTCTCAGCTGCGGGTCCTGCTCGGTGGCTTCCGGACGAGGCGTCACCGTGGCCCTGCTGGGTTTTGGGGTGTGGGATGTGGGTGCGCTGTCCTGGGGAGGGCAGTTCCTCCTGGTGACAGTTTCCTGGAACCTGCTGGCTTGGAGGCTGCTTTCTTTGCCTCCAGCAGGCTCCAACAAGCTGGGGGGTGGGGGGGAGTCCTTCTGCAGCTTCTTTGCACCTCTCTTCCTGTTTGGGTGCCAGCAGGCCTCATCCTTCTAGGAGTTCAAGCGGTGGGTTCTCCCAAGGTGAACGGGTATAACGGGTCTAAGCCTCAGAACAGGACCAGGCGTGATGCCATCTGCTGTGTGCCCCTCGCTGGGCTCTTTCCTCTCTCGCCAGCCTTTCCACAGCCCGCCGGCACCTTTCCCAGGGGCTTCCTTCCTGCCGTCCCGCCTGCGTGGGCTGCCCCAGGAAGTGGCGTGCTTTCCGACGGTGGGTCTGTATGAAGAGAGGCCAGGGCACTCATGTCGGGCTCAGCTTCTTGTCTGAGTTCTGCTCAGCATTTTGCTTGGGGCAGTGGGCGCACAGTGCAGGGAGCAGATGATGTTTTGTTGAGTCGTACACTTGAATCCCGTTTGGTTTTGTGGACCAATGTCACCCCGATCCTATATAACAAAGAACTAATATGCTAATTAGACTGAACAGCAGAACAACTGTCTGGACGGCCTTCTAAACCAGCGGTTCTCAACCTGTGGGTCGCCACCCCTTTGGCGGTCGAACGACCCTTTCACAGGGGTGGCCTAAGACCATCCTGCATATCAGATATTTACATGACGATTCATAACAGTAGCAACATCACAGGTATGAAGCAGCAACGAAAATAATTTTATGGTTGGGTCACAACATGAGGAACTGCATTTAAAGGGCCAGAAGGTTGAGAACCAGTGTTCTAAACAAAGCCGGGGCTGTGAGGGCCAGCCGATAGAGTTGTGGCTGCGAGGACTGAGCCACTTGCATGAATTTTGTGCATTGGGCCTCTAGTGAATTTCATAAAGGAAGAAAGAAATCACACATCCTTCCAAATCACATTATTGTTATCACTGATCTATCAATGTAGAAATGTTTACGTAGGACACAGCTTTGACGTAACTGTGGTTAATAGACAGGGCTAGATCTTTTATTGAATATGTCAAAGACTCACATGTGTCACCATATTAAGATGTATGCTGATATTTAAGGCAAAGAAAATGCTTGTTGACCCTCTGTGCTCTGCCAGGCCCTGCCCTAAGCGCGGGGCCTGTAACAGGGCGGACGCCGTGGCCCGTGGAGCCCAGCCCGGCCCTTCCAGCTGGCCCAGGTGCTAGGCTCACGCATGCCTCACACCTGTCCCGTCTGGGTTTCTCATCTTGGCTCTTCAGCCTGTCCCTCTGCTGGCAGACTTCTTAAGGGCATCACAGTCTCATTGTCCTCCGTCGAACCGCATCCTTTCCTCACTCCTGCCTCTTAACCTCAGGCAACCTGCTGCCCAGCTGTATTGGTTCTGCCTCCTGATTTCCCTGGTGCACCCCCCCACACACACACCCTTCCCCTCGTCACCCCCAGCCTCAGTTCATGCTCAGCATCCCGCGCCCAGGCAGCTCCTTCCCTGCTGTCAGAGCTTCTTGTTTCCTTCCTCCCCAAAGAATTGGGATGCTTTTCTGTGACGTCACCATCCATCCCCACCCCCCCCATTGGAATAAACCCCGATTGTGGTCTCTTAGCTGCACGACCTGCTTCTGGCCTGCCTTTCAGAACGAGTTTGCTTTCCTGGAAGAAGGAAGAAGAGGAGGCGAGTATAAAAGGAAAAGGGAGACAGGAGGGGTGTTGACAGTGTGCTGTGCACTGAACTGAAGACTAGATCACTGGCCACTTACTTACCCTCCCCAAGGGGCAGATGCTTAAGCTCCCTTTAAAGTAGAAGAAGAGGGACATTCTGAGAGTTTAGATAACGTATCCAAGGCAAGTGAAATAGTAACAATAACAGTGACCCTGTACTGCAGCGGTTCTCAACCTGTGGGTCGCGACCCCTTTTGGGGGTCAAACGACCCTTTCACAGGGGTCACCTAAGACCATCGGAAAACACATATCCTATATAATAAAAGCCTAATATGCTAAGTGTCCAGTCATCTTTTCAACCAATCAAAGCATAATATGCTAATGATATGCTAAGACTGCTCAACCGCTTGCTATGACATGCACTGACCACCAGGGGGCAGACACTCTGACCAGTAGATTAGCTTGCTGCTGGGGACTGAGCGAGACAGGCTGGACATGCCCTGGAGCCCTCCCGCAATCCCTCCCGGCTGACCAACCTTCCATGTCCCTCCCCAGTCCCAATTGTGCACCAGTGGGGTCCCTCAGCCTGGCCTGCACCCTCTCGCAATCTGGGACCCCTCAGGGGATGTTGGAGAGCCAGTTTCGGCCCAGTCCCACAGGCCAGGCCAAGGGACCCCACTGGTGCACGAGTTCGTGCACCAGGCCTCTAGTTGAATATATAATTACATATTGTTTTTGTCATTAATCACTATGCTTTAATTATGTTCAATTTGTAACAATGAAAATACATCCTGCATATCAGATATTTACATTAAGATTCATAACAGCAGCAAAATTACAGTTATGAAGCAGCAACGAAAATAATTTTATGGTTGGGGGTCACCACAACATGAGGAACTGTATGAAAGGGCCGCGGCATCAGGAAGGTGGAGAACCACTGCTCTACTGAGAAGTGGATCGCGTCTGGCCCTGCCAAGTGCTTTACCAACATCATCTCCACAGGCAGGTGCTCTCAGGGTTCATCTCACAGATGAAGAAACTGGTCACAGACCGGGGAGTGACACCAAGTCCAAGGCCACCAGCCCTGTGTGGTGCAGCAAAACAAACTTTCAACCTATGCAAAAAAAAGAAAAGAAAAAAAAGCCATTTAAATAGATGCTGGTCTTCTCGCTACAGGAGTGCAAAGGGCGTTCCACTGCTGGACATGAAGGACAGCCTCTTGCAATCCCTCCCCCTCTCCTTTCGCCCAGGATTTCACACATTATCAGCATGGCCGTTCCTGTGGTTCCCGCGCCCCCCCCCCCCATCTCCCTCCACCCCAGCCTCTTTTCTCCTGGGAGCAGCTCTGTGCCTTTTCTAATGAAAATCCATCAAGCCTCTGGGCTTTATCCGACTCTCCTCTCTGTGCCAAATGCCCCAAACCAATGGCTCACAGGCTGGATGCAGCCATCAGGCGTGTTTTATGTTTGGCCAAGACAATTTTAAAACAATTCTAGACAACAGTGACAAATGGGTGGCTCTCACACCGACTTCCAAATGCGGAAATGCCTTTGCCTTGTTTCTGGGAGATCCAGTGAGAAAGGACCTGCAGCCCAGACGGCCAGTCACACACCCTCTGTCTGCCTTGCCCCTCCACCCACCTTGTCGTCTCCCCACCCCAGGGCTTGGTGCCAACCACTCTGGGCTCCAGGTCGCCTTAAAGATGGCAAATAAAAGCTAGAGAGATGACACTGCCTAGGGCCCCATTTTTACTCTGAGGCAAATGGTGATCCTCATGGAAAAAAGATCAAGGGTCTTTGACAAAGACCCTCACTGGCTTCTCTACATATTCCTGTGGGCACTCGAGTTTATGCCTGAGCAGGTCTTCAGAGCACCCCCTCCCCTTCCCCAGCCCAGGTCAGCACCGCCCCCTTCCCCAGCCCAGGTCAGCACCGCCCCCCTTCCCCAGCCCAGGTCAGCACCCCCTCCCCTTCCCCAGCCCAGGTCAGCACCCCCTCCCCTTCCCCATTCCAGGTCAGCACCCCCTCCGCTTCCCCAGCCCAGGTCAGCACCCCCCCCTTCCCCAGCCCAGGTCAGCACCCCCTCCCCTTCTCCAGCCCAGGTCAGCAACCCCCTCCCCGTCCCCAGCCCAGGTCAGCACCCCCCCCTTCCCCAGCCCAGGTCAGCACCCCCTCCCCTTTCCCAGCCCAGGTCAACACCCCCCCCCCCCTTCCCCAGCCCAGGTCAGCGGCAGAGGCCCAGTTGAGCAGGTGAACCTGGTCAGCAGGAGGAAGGCAGGGAGAGAAGGAAGCTGTGATCACAGGTTCGTGTTACCTGCCACTGTAGTTGCAGCTTTTGACCCCACATAGTAAAAACCTAACCAACAAACAAGCAAACAGCTCCTTCCTAACAGAAACCGCAGGCTGTTAGGGGTTGTAGTCGGTGTTGAATTTAAGTGAACCGGCCCCTTGGGCAGCCACCGGCCAGGCTTCCTGAGGCAAAGGGCTTCTCAAGGAGCTTGTATCCTTTACTACCAAGCTTACGTGCCGAACAGAAACTTAATCAGATTTTCCGCAGAGATTTCAGGAGGCCCCATCACAGGGCTTAACTACAACTACGATCTATTGCTTTTAGTGCATTTTCAATTTGACTTTACGGCCCCCCAAGTTGTGTTCAAGTTAAAAGTTAAAAATCGGTACCGGGAGAGAGCAAAGACTTTGGGCTGCAACTTCCGTTTGAATTCCGCTGTTGCTCACTCTGAGCTTTTGCGCTGCGAGCGAATGGCTTCACTAATGTGTGCCTCCGTTTCCCACGCTCTAAAGCAAGCATGTCAAACTCGAGGCCCGCGGGCGCATGGGGCCCACAACGAGTATTTTTGGAGCCCAGCCAATATAACGGTATGTAAGAAACGTTTTAATAAAAATTTTGTAACTTAATTTTCACAATATCCTGTTATACATAATTATTAATAACGAACTACAACTAATGTTCACTAATGACTGATTACTATATCGTGTTGCATGCATTTCCCTTACACGCCTTACGTGCAGGGGTGCCATTTCTCTCCACTAACACCAGCAGTGAATATTTTAGCAGCCGGTGGCCACGTCATTAGTCTTGGACTGACTTGTTCAGTGTGTGCAACAGGAAATATTTCGTTTTTGGAGAACAAAAAATAATAGGTTTATTTGCGTGATGCTGATTAATTTGTGCAGTTATTCAGTGTCTGGTAAGTTAATGTTCAAGAAAAAAATGTTAATTTTTATTCGAATTTTCTATTATTTTATGTTAACAATTACTCATTTATTTCAGTCCTTTGTATTCAGCATGTCTCTATGAAATAAACCTATGTTTCTATGAAAATTGAAGCTTTTGTTTTTTGTTGTGGCCACATACACGTAAACCTTGTTTATTTGGCCCGTGTGAGCCTTGGAGCTTGACAGGCTTGCTCTCAAGGAAGTGATGCTACTGCAGGACGGCTGACCCGCATGGTGCAGGGCCTGGTGTACAGCAGGATGCCCGAGACGCGTGAGGTTGAATGGGACAGTAACGCCACTCAAACCAGCTTTGCTTACTGACTTGCCTAACTGGGAAGGTCAAGACTATCTTGGCTGGGGGTGGCTGAGTCCAGGGCACGAGCACTGTCATCGGGACTCAGCCCTTCTCCTGGTGGGTTCTGTTTTCTCCCGGGCTTGACTTCATTCTTCACTGTGCCCAGCAGGCTAGCTGGCTGATTTCTGGAGGCAGCAGAGCAGAGCTCTGAAAGATCGTGGGCTGAGGTGTGGGCAGTGTGGGTGGCAGCCTCCTTGGGCAGGTGAAGCCAGTGTGGGCATCACAGTTCACGGGGTGGGGGGTGCCCTAGAAGGGGTGGCACTCAGGGCCAACATAAGAACACAAGACACTGCATCCTCAGCAAAGACACACAGAATAGCAAGGCCAAGCTTATGGTCTCCAGATGGCAAATAAGGAAACGGAGGCTCTGCATTAGCTTCCCGTTGCTGCTGCAACAAATCACCATGAACGGGCTGGCTTTAAACCTCAGGCTTTGTTACCCTGCAGGGTTAGAGGCTGGAAGACCAGAGTGAAAGTCAGTGGGCTAAAGTCCAGGCGTCCACAGGGCTGCCCCCTCCTGGAGGCCCTGGGGGGACCGTTTCCAGCCTGGAGAGGTGCCTGCATTCCTCAGCTAGGGGCCCCTCCATCGTCAAAACCAGCACCCCGCCCCTGCCGCCTCCTCCTTCCCTTTGTAAGGTCCCTGTGACTGCACTGGGTCTGCCCGGATAGTCCAGGAAAACCTCCCCTCTCAGATCCCAAATCTAATCCCACCTGCAGGTCCCTTTGCCATGGCAGGTGGCAGTCACAGGCCTCGGGCATTAGGTCAGGGCCCTCTCTGCAGAGGCTTCTAAAGGGGGAAGCCCATGGTCACCCCTGAAGTTAGTAGCTGAGTCCCAGCTGGGACCAAGGTAAATGGCTCTAAATGAAGATGATGGGCCAGGGTCCTGTCAGCCTCAGTCAGGCTCGGGGAGCCTGAAGTCTGTGGCGCCAGGGTTGGCGGAGACACGGTGACAGTGCCTAGCACAGCTGACATGAGCACACAGTCAGCGATGTTGGCACTCCCGTTACTCAGCTGTGAACAATCAGGCGCCCTGGATGGCTGGCCGAGGGAATGCTGGGGAAGAGCCAGCATTCAGGGGGGACAAGACCTTCGGGGTCTGAGTCAGCCCTGCGCCCATAAAGAGTGTGAACTTGTCTGAGGGCCAGTTCCTCACTTGTAAGTGAAGGCAGTAGGTCCGCCCCTCACAGCAGGAGCAGCAGGCATCTGTCTGCCTGGGGCTTGCACCCTCAATGAATACCACTCTCTCCCAGAGCTCTCCCTGCCCCTCCGCCCTTTCTTCTCTCCCTCTTCCTGCCTTTCCGTCTCCTCTTTTCCCTCCTCCTTCCCATTGGCCTCCGTCCTCCCTCCTTTCTTGCCCGGACGTGAGACCTCTGTTTAAGAGCGATTGATCAGTTTCTGGTTTCTGGTCTGTGCGTGGTCCCCCTCCTCTGTGTCACAGCGCCACTGCCTTGCACTCATCAGCTCCTCAGTGGGCAATCTAAATGCTAATGATCCTGCCACCTGCCCTCACCCGCTCCTGGTGCCACTGAGCCCCGGAATGACCGACAGAGGCAGACAGGACGCCTCTCCCACCCCCCGCTCACCCGGACGTGGGCTCGAATCCTAACCCTCTGAAGGTGCAGAAGGGGGGCCTTCACCAGGAGCCCCGAGCGCCTCCTCCCCAGCAGGCCCCTATCTACGGAGCTGGCCGATGCCCACCCCGATCACCTCATTCCCTTTCATGCACTGGCAGTTCTCACTCTGATACTGAAAGTGCAATATGCTTGCCAGTAATGATGTCTTATTGGAGTGTAAAGATTTTCCCATTTCACCGCTTTATCCTGAATTTAAAGTATTTCAAAATTCACTTAGATCGGAGAGGACCAGCAGCCGAAAATAAACTGGTGCCTTCTAAGGTGTTATCTCTGAAATGGGAGATGGGAAGGGCTGCGGGCGGGGCGGAATCCATCACCGAGCGTTTCCATCACTTGGACCAGGTGGCCTCTTCTCCTCCGCGTCCCGGTCCTGCATCAGGTCCTGCATCCCAATCCTGCATCCTGTCCTGGTCCTGCATCCCAGTCCTGCATCCGGGTCCTGGTCCTGCATCCTGCATCCTGGTCTCCCTCAGGGAACACTTGCCTTTGCTGTTCCTTCTGCTTAGCACGCTGTTCCCCACATGACTGCCTGGCCGCCCCCCATCCCCCTTAGTCAGGACTCCACCGAGTGCCACCTCCTCGGAGAGGCCCGCCCTCAGTATCCTAGCCAGTTCCCTCCCACGTTTTGCTTCTGTCCCCCCTGGTGGCGGGAGAGGTTGGGTGGCCCACCAGTCGGCGTTTCCGCTGTGCGGGGATAAATAAGACAGACCCTCTCTTCCCAGGGCGCTTATATTTTGAAGTGGGGAGGCAAATGACAAACACATAAACATCTAAATACAGTAATTTCTGGTCTAGTGCAAAGCTTTGAAAAAGCAGTCATGTACAGTATTGGTCCTGGAAAATTGTGGACTACCCCATATGGCCTAAAATCCATTTCTAAATCCCTGCTTGAATGCGGAGCTGGAAGGTTTGTCTGGGCTGCTTTTCAAACTGGGGTGGCTGGGTAGCACCCTCCTGCCTTCCCAGAGGGCCTGACGCCACTCGCTCCTGAGGGCCCTGAGCCGAGGCCAGCTCCATCAGATGTTCACACTCAGTGCTCCTGGAGGTGGGAGGAGGGGATGATGGCCTGTCAAGTCTCTCTCCCTGGGTTCAGGCACGAAACACTCCTAAATTAGCCACCAAAAGGCGGTCTGCCTCAGCGGAGGAGAAAGGCAGGAAAGAGAAGAAGGTGTTTGCAGGGAAATAATGCGGTCCCAGAGCCCAGCACCCAGGAAGCTGGCTGGCACCCGGGCAGCCGGGACTCCCCCCAAGCACAGCCTCCTGCCCTGTGAGACGTGTTGCCCGTGCTCTGCCTTCTGCCCGTGTCTGTGCGCTGCTTCCTTGGAGCCTGTGTAATTATACACACAGTTGTAGTGCAGGGACCTGGGGAAGGTGACGCAGGAGTGCGGGTGTGCACAGAGAAAGAGGCGGGTGAGCACAGGGAAAGAGGCTCCGCTTGGTAAGAATCTGCTCATTCCATGTCTCACACGGAGGAGGGATCCCTCTACCCAGGAAGAAGTTTGACAAGCCCTGGCAGAGAGCTCCTCCCCGGGGGACTCCTGGCTCTCCCCGGAACATGAGCCTGCTGTGGGCGGACGCCCATGTGCCCTTTAAGTCTGTGTCCAAGCTCTATCCCCTGGTGCGGTGGTATTTGGAGGTGGGGCTTCGGGAGATAACTGGGTTCAGGGTGGGGCCCTCAGGACAGGATCAGCGCCCTAGAGAGGAGCGCCTGCCCTCTGCTCCCTGTCTGGCGGTACTGCTTGAGGAGGGCTCCCCAGAACCGCCCTGCAGGTGCCTGATGGAAGGCCTCTGCCCTCCAGAACTGTGGACAATAAATGTCCTTTGTGTCCAAGCCCCTCAGTCCGTGGGGCCTGGCGGTAGCAGCGGAGCCGAGACTCAGGGTCACGTCAGATGTCCTCCTGGGCAGCATCCCGTGTGTGCGTGAGCTGCAGTCCAGGCCTCTCCAAAGGGGCCTTTAGTTCGAAGAAATGTTTGGCATTCACAACCACTCAAGATGTCAAAGGGAAGAGAATTGTTTTTACTTGTGTTACTGAAAAAACTAGAAAATTCTTGAAAAGCAGAAAAGAGAAAGAGACCCATGATATTACCATCCATGCAGAGCCAGTATTTCCGCGTTAATGCCTTTCTTTAGGGCCTCTTTATGCACAGTTTCTTTTACGTAATTATATCCATTCTCTATGTGCAATTATTATCTTGGTGTTTTAGTGACTATTCTATCATAAGCATTTCCACATGGCACAGTCTTCGTGAGCACTGCGTTTTATGGCTCCATAATGTGAGGATTACGGCATGGATTATTTAACCAAACATTTAAGTTTAAAAACATTTATCTCATTACTTATTCTGTTGTGATGATAATCCTTTTGCAAACTCACCCCTCCCGCAGCCCAGCCCACCACCAGGATTTCTCGCTTCATTAAGCTATACCCTCCGATATGTAATTACTGGATCAAAGGCATTCAGTAGACATTTACCAATTACCGTGTAAAAATGCTGGGCCCGTTTACACTCAGACCTGCAGAGTAAGGGAACACCCAGGTGGCCGCACTGGTGCTGTGCCCATTATCATTTTAAAGACCAGTAATTGGGATGGCAGAGAGGCTGCTGTTTCTGTTTGCCGGCTTTGGTTAGCAGTGATAGTGAAACGTTTTCCGTGTTTGTTAAACAGTAGCATTTCCTCTTTGGGGAAATGTCTGTGCATGTCTGTTCTCCAGTCGTCTCCTGGTGGTTTGTTTTTCTTAAAGATTGATATTAATTCAAATGTTTAAACACACCGTAGCGAGGGTTACATTTGCTTCACATGCAGTTCCGTTTGTTGTTTCCCTTTTAAGTCTGATTACACTTTTTCTGTACAGAAGATTTAAACATTTTGTAATCACATCTGCCCATCTTTTTCTTTGTGAATTTTTAAATCATTTCTACATCTAAACACTCCTTTTCTCTCCCGAAGCTTGATAAATATTCATTCCTGTTGTCTTATAGTTGGTTTATGCTTTGATTAAAAAGATAACTCTTTGCTCTAACTGGGAATTATTTCAGTGCATAACACTGAAGAGACTTTTCACATGGCTAACCCTGTATCCCAGCAAAATTCATTCATAATCTTATTTTTCCTTCTTTATTATATATTGAAAAGCCGCATGTACTGGGGCAGAATCTAAGCTGTCTGTCGTGTGGAAGTTTAAGGAAAGACAGGGGTCGAATTTAAGAAGGGACAGCTGGGATGGAGCACCTTCATCTTCCTCCTGCCTCAGGGTAGGAAGCCGGTTCAAAGATGAGCAGGGGTGACAGGGATATCGCCCCAAAGACACAGCATGCCAGTCCAGTGGGCCTCGAGTCCTCCCACACTGATCTCTAACTCTTTTAAATCTCTCACATATCAGTTTTATTGAGGTACAGTTGCCATACACAACTATAAAATATGTAAATGAACACCGCCATGATCCGGTATATACACTGAGAAAGGCTCCCCTCCGTCCAGCTAGCCAGCTCATCCGTCACCATACACAATGATTTTGGTGAGAACATTTAAGTTCCACTCTCCCAGCAAATTTCAATTCTACAGCAGTGTCATCCTCTGTAGTCAGCAAGTTTCACATTAGACCCTCAGAACTTACCTTAGATCAAAGTTTGTATCCTTTTACCAGCCTCCCCCTTCCGCTCCCCCCGCCCCGCCCCACCCCGCCAGCTCCTACCATCACTTTCTTACTCTCTGTTTCTATGAGCTTGACTTTTTTTTTTTTTTTAGATTCCACACCATGCATTCTTTGTCTTTCCCTACCTGGCTTATTTCACAGAGTTTAATGTCCTAAAGGTTCATCCAAGATCTAGCAAACGGTAGGAGTCCCTTCTTTCTCATGTGCGCTCTGTGCTGCTGAGTCGCTTCAATTCCTGGCCGCCCATGAATGAGTGATGTCCACCGTGTCCTGTCCACTCCTGCGGCATCTTTTACGGAGTCAATTCACCTCACCTTTGGTCTCCCTCTTTCCTGCTGCCTTCTATTCCCCAGCATTATGGTCTTCCCCAGAGAACCCCGCCTTCTGGCTGTGCCCGAAGTCGAACAGGTTCAATTTTGTCATCGTTGCCTTCAGGCTTAACTTGCTTCAGAACCTACTTGTTCATCTTTCTGGGGTCCAGGGTATGCACAGAGCTGTCCGCCACCATATGGCAAGTGAATCCATCTTCCCCTACCAGCCTTCTTCACGGCCCAGCTTTCATATCTGTGCACAGTCATTGGGACCATGAGCGTGTAGGTGACGCCGGCCTCTTCTCCGGTGACACACCCTTGCTCTTGGTGAGCTCCCACTTCTCCCATGGCTGCCCTCTGCGCCTCAGCCTTCTCTCCATTTATTGGCTGCGGTCTCCACTTGAACTGATGACGGAACCCAGGTCAGCAGAATCTTTAACAATTTCGCCGTCTTCACTGTGTAGGTTAGAGCTGTGTATCTCTCTGTGGCCATGACCTGTGTCTTGATGTTCAAGTGCAGCCCTGCCTCAGCACTTCCTTCTCTCACTTCCATCAGAAGTTGCCTCAAATCATTGCTACTTCCTGCTGGTAAGACGGTGTCACCTGCAGATCTTGTTATTGATATTTCTTCCACCAAATTCACTTCTCCTTCCTCCGCGTCTAGCCGAGGTTTTCAAACGATATGTTCTGTGTATAGATGAAGCAACTTGAGAGATAAAGTGCACCCTTGTCTGACACCTTTGCCTGTTAGACACCATTTTGCCTCCGCATTCTGTCCAGACAGTGGCTTCCTGCCCGCAGTCCAGGTTTCCCATCAGGACAGTCCAGCGCTGAGGCATGCCCATTCCTTTCAGAGCAAATCGTAGCTTCTCATCATCAACACAGTTGAAGGCTTTACTGCATCTGTAAGTAAACTAACCTTCCTCTGAAATTCTGTGGAGCACGCTGGTTCCCAACAGGTGGTCACAACTAAATCTGAGTGCCTCTTCCTCCTCTGAATCCATCTTGAACTTCGGCATTTCTTGCTCCATATGAGGTAGAAGCTCCAAGTCCCTTTGAGCATCACGTTCCTTGCATGGGGAAGGAGAGCAATGGTCCTATAGCAATGGTCCTCTGTTGCGCCCCCTTTCTTAAAGACTGGGATGTATAGTGACGCATCCAGTCTGCAGGCCATCCTCTTGTTTTCCGTATTTGTTGACATAGTCTTGCTAGGATTTTGACAGATCCAGGCTCTGCAACTTGAAATAATTCTGCCACTGTCTTGCCCCTCTCCTCCTGGTGATTTATTTATTCCCAATACTTTCAGGGCAGCGTCCACTTTCCTTTCTAGAATTACATAGGAACCTTCCTATGGAACCTTTTTCAAAGACGACTGGCATCCTTGTCTCTTCCACACAGATTTTCATTATACTTGCCCATCTTTCCTCTCTTTTCTCTGGGTCAGTCATTTGGCATTCCTAGTCTAGGTCTAATTTCCCTTCATTTCTTGAATCTTCTGGTAGTGACCTCATTTTTCCTTTTTTTGTGGTTCCCTCCTGTCTCCGTAGGTGAAGCATCATCAGAGTTCTCTGCATCTCTATGAGATAGTCACTGGAAAACTGAAGGCTTCTAACCCAGCTTTTGTCACCTTTTACTGCTGCCCCTCTGCTGTCTAACAATTGTCAGTGTTTCTTCTGTTATCCATCTTGATTTGTCTTTCCTTTTTACTTCCGGCATTATCTTTTCACTTCTTTTTTCAAATATTTATCCTTACTAGAGGCCTGGTGCATGAAATTTGTGCACTCGGCGGTGGGGGTGGGGTGGGGGGGGAATCCCTCAGCCCAGCCTGCACCCTCTCGCAGTCCAGGAGCCCTCAGGGGATGTCTGACTGATGGCTTAGGCACGGTCCCTGTGGGGAATGGGCCTAAGCTGGCAGTAGGACATCCTTAGTGCTCCTGTGGAGGTGGGAGAGGCTCCCGCCACCGCTGCTGTGCTCACCAGCAGTGAGCCTGAATTCTGGTTGAGTGGCACTCCCCCTGTGGGAGTGCAGTTACCACCAGGGGGCAGCTCCTGCATTGAGCGTCTTCCCCCTGGTGGTCAGTGCGCATCATAGCAACCGGTCGCTCTGCCTTTTTGTCAATTTGCATATTAGCCTTTTATTATATAAGACTAGAGGCCTGGTGCACAAAAATTTGTGCACTGGGGGGGGGGGTCCCCTCAGCCTGGCCTGTGCTCAGTCACAGTCCAGGACCCCTTGGGGGATGTCCACTTGTGGATCCCCACTCCCTGGGGGATCAGGCCTAACCTTGCAGTCAGACATCCTTCTGGCAGCCAGGGAGCCCTCGGGGGATGTCCAAATAAAGGCTTAGGCCCCCAAGGGATCAGGTCTAAACCATTAGTTGGACATTCTTAGTGCTGCCACAGAGGTGGGAGAGGCTCCTGCCATCACCTCTGCGCTGGCCAGCCATGAGCTTCTAGCTGAGTGGCACTCCCTATATGGGTCTTCTGGGTCCCTCCCTGCCTTGCCTTTTTTTTTTTCTAAGACATTTCACTTTATTTAAAAGAAGCCAATATACAGGATATAAAGGGTATGATATTTACAACAGTACAGTAAACAGGTTGGTTTTCCGGTAGGATCAGTAGTCTTTCAGTAAGTATAAACCCCCCTTCCCCTTGATGCTAGACCCAGCTGGCAGACAAACAGCAACAGTGGGGTGGGATGGGACTGCAGGATAGAAAGTCTCCCTGAAGGGATTAAAAATCACATAGATGCTAAAATGTCCATGAAGGGGTCTTAGGGGTGAGGGGTGCCTCTGCCTCATTTCTTTGAGGGCTTGGCAGCAGCAATGCTGAGGGATTTGCCCCAAACTAACACACGGCCCACCCTGAGCCTGTAAATCTTCCACCCATGGAATATTCCCTTCCTGAGAGAATCAGCCCTAATCCCTCAGTCAGGGCCTGGAGGAGCCGCCCAGGCCATGGACACAGCCAGGACTGTGGACATTTCATGGCCTTTCCACTCCCACTCCAGCTGCCTAACAACTCTGTACTGCTCCCCTCTCCCACCTCCCCGTCACCCCGTCAGGACACCGTGTACAGGAGGGGACACTGGTTTTCCCATGCACATTGGGAACTGGCTGTTTCTGTTTTCTGGAGTAAAAAGGTTCCTGTGGGTCGAGTAAGCTCTCTGCTTGGCAAGAAGTTCTGAAACAGAGCCACTGACCACACCCACCTCCTCTGGGCATGGAGCAGCTTGGGCCCTCGGAGCTCATCTCTCCAGCAGAACTGAAGGGAAGACTGTGTATACCCTTCTGTCCCTCACCCTTCACATGCCCAGAACCACCAGTGTCACACTTCCCACTTCCTATCACTGTATTTCAATAGTTCCATACTGTTTTACTAATCCTAAATGTAAACAGATTGGTTCAAAAAGAGATCATTCTATTTTTAAAGTAATTAGTGATGTACCTGTGAGCTTTGCATGGACGAACTAAGCACATGACTCTTGTACATCAGAACCTGCACACACATGTAAAAAGAGGACCCATTTTTGACAGATGTGAAACCACCGTTTATTTGTAATAAATAATTACACAATCTAAAAAAAAAAAAAAAAAAAAAGACCTGGCTTCCACGTGTTCTGGGCCCCTCCCTGCCTCGTCGCCGGGGATGCGATCAGGTCCCCCTGGTGCAGCTGTGCCTGGGACCCCGCCCCTCACTTCCAGATCTCAGATCAGGGGACCACAGGCACCTCAGCACCCGGTGCCCTGGGTGCCGCCATGCCTGTGGCCCCGACCCTCCCTTCGCATCTCAGATCTGATGGCTTCAGGCAGGCTGCACCCTGGACCTGCACCCGGTGCCCAGGATGCTGCCATGCCTGCTGCCCCGCCCCTCCCTTTGCATCACATACCAGAGGGCCCCAGGCATGGCTGCACAAGGTCCCGCCCCTCCCTTCGTGATAGCAGATCCTGGGCCACAGGCACGGCTGCACCTGGTCTTCCAGGTGAGCTGTGCCTGTGGCCCAGCCCCTCCCTTCGAGAGGGCGGCAGGCTCGGCTGCATCCTGGGCCTACACCCAGTGCCCAGGGTGCTGCCATGCCTGCTTCCCCACCCCTCCCTTCAAGATTGCATATCCGGGGGCGCAGGCACTGCTGCACCTGGTGCCCCGGGTGCAGCCGTACCTGCGGCCCCGCCTCTCTCTTCACGATCGCAGATCAGGGGACCGCAGGCACAGCTGCACCTGGTGACCAACTGCCATGCCTGGGGCCCCGCCCCTCCCTTCGCCATGGCAGATCAGGGGGCTGCAGGCCAGCCGGCACCCCTGGCCCTGGGGGTCCTGCACCCCGGCTCTCTCTTCCTCCGATCACCACAGCAATCACTGGCACCCCAGGCCGGGGGTGTTGCCTGGCCTGCTGCCTGGCTTTCCAATGATGATCACTGGCTGGGGGGCGGGTGCAGCCATGCCTGTGGCCCCAGATCTGCTATCACGAAGGGAGGGGCGGGGCCACAGGCACGGCTGCACAGGGAAGGGTGCAGCCTTGCCTGGGGCCCCCTGGTATGCCCGCCTTCCAGCTCTTGCCTGCCACTGTTCTTCCGGCTTTCCCCTTTTGCCTCTCATCATTGCGCCTATGTATGCAAATTAGCCGCCATCTTTGTTGGCAGTTAATTTGCATATCTCCCTGATTAGCCAATGGGAAGGGTAGCAGATGTACGGCTAATTACCATGTTTCTCTTTTATTAGATAGGATTGTTGAAGATGCCACCTTTCTTTCCCCATTCACCCCTCCAACCCAATTCCCCTCCCACCCCAGGCCTTCACCATACTATTATAGTCTGTGTCCTTCGTTATGCATATTAGTTCTTTGGTTAACCTTATAATATTTCTACTTTCAGTATACAGTTCTTGTTCTAGATCAATTAAGCTTAACTGTGTAAATCTGTTTTCCGGTGGACTTTGAATCTATCAGGAATGTTATTTATGCTGTATTTTGGCACCATGATTCTTTTAAGGATCTTCTTTAGCTTTATTCTTGTGTTTGATAATAACAGCTCATGCCCAGTTCTTCATTATGGCTGATTAACACCCCATTGAGTATATACCACGTCTTCTATCCATTCATCCTTTGATGGACACTGGGGTCGTTTTCATATCTTGGCATTGTGAATAATCCTACAAGGAACACAGGAGTGCAGATGTCTCTCAGAGAGGGTGATTTCATTCCTTTGGATACAAACCCAGAAGTGGGATTGCTGGATCAGATGGTAGCCCTATTTGTAATTTTTAAAGAAACCTCCATACTGTTTTGCACAGTGGCCGCACCAATTTGCAATCCCACCAACAGTGCACTGGAGTTCCCTTTTCTCCTCACCTCACCAACACTAGTTATCTCTTGTATTCTTGGTGACAGTCATTCTACGAGGCGGGAGGTGCTATCTCATGTGGGTTTGGTTTGCATTTTCCTGATAATTCGTAATACTGTGCTCATCTTCGTGTACCTGCTGCCCATCTGTCTGTCTGCTCGCTGACCCCTGAGGATGATCTGTGTCAGCTTTTCTCCTGTCGCCCAGCCTGACTTCTACTCTTATTGCTCCGAGTTGGGAGTGGGGCTTAGCAATGAGGATGACCTCCTAGAGGTGAGTTTTCCCCTGGCCAACCAGGGCCAGCCCTTCACTAACTTTTCTCCCATTGACCTCTCCCTGAAGCTCGCCCTCTCCCCCAGGTGGACAGACACCTTGCCTCTGAGGGGACTTACTGATATTTGCTTTCTTTCTCAGATCTCATTTCTTCCTGGTAGGAGACAGATGCCCCTCCCAAGGTCAAAATCTTATACTTAAAACCCCAGAATACATCTACTTCCTTCCAGACCTGATAATTTCCAGATTTTTGTTACTTCTGATTTCCCTCCTGTAATCTCAGGGGGGAATAGGAAGAGCTAAATTAAGGGCGTATACAATCCCTGATAGAAAGGCCCTAGGAGCTGCTCCATAAGAACCACCAGGCCATCTGCAATGACATGTGTCCCGGGAGTAAAGGAGCAATGCTCCGTATTCATGCAGCCACCGCACTGGGCAAACAGACCACAGGAATGAACTCTCCACCACACCTGCAGGCCCTTGGACTTGTCTTCCCCTCATCCAGCTACCAAGCCTGCTCTTCTCCTTTAGCTTTTTGCAAATTTAGCATTTGCAAATTTCAACACCCATCAGAAGGGTCTGAGCAGATCATGTCAGGATGGACCAGGTCTCTGCAAAGGTGTAGTAAACGTGTGGGGCAGGATTCATCAGTCACTTATCTACTCATTCATTCATTCATTCACTCACTCACTCATGTGACAAATACCCATCAGGTTCCTCCTCTGTGGCAAGCTTCATTCTGATCTTAGGAATCTGGGATTCAGTGGTGAAATCAACCCAGTCTAGAGGAGGAGGCATGCTAGCGAACCAAAGGGAGGAGACAGGGAACGGGTACACTATGTCATCGTCTACTCTTTATTTTCAGCCATCTGCATTAATGCTTCTGGGTGAAACATGGACATCAATTCTGGTTTGCGGTGTAGGGGTGATCAGCAGGTACCCTCACGCAGGCTGCATTCTAGAAGCAGTGCAGGAGTGTGTTCTGTGGCTCTTTCATACATGCTCTGCCCGCCACCGCCTCTTGAGAGGGAATGGCCACACCCACCGGGAAGCTGTACGTGAGGTATTTTGCTAATAAACAACCGAACAACAGGTAACTGTCCAGCAGTTCTTCCCACATGGGATCAGAGAAACTGGAGGCCTGCAAGCAGTGGGCAGGATCTATGCTTGCAGACCCACCGAATAGGTCAGCTTGTTTGAAAACAAAGACGTTTCCCCCTTTTCTCCCCAGGGGTTAAAAAAGAGAGAGAAGAAGTGTCTGAGCATTTATACAAGGGGGTTCAAGATTAATTACAAATACTTTATGGGCTTAATGGACAGTTGGAAAATTGTAAACCACAGTCTCTTGACTTCTTAATTTGATGCCATGAATCCGTGCTTAGCCACTGCCCGTCATTGGCCCGCGTGGTGTCGGGCATGGAGTGGGCCCGGAGTGGTTTTTAGCGATGCACTGTGACAGAGTCTGAGACACAAGACACCGCCATTAGGTTTAAGGAGAACACAATTTAGGGTAGAAGACAGTTATGTGAGCAGCGATGCTCATGCAATCATGGCCGATGTTTATTGAGCACCGACTGTATTTCAGGCGCCATGCTAAACACATGCTCATGCCTCCTGCAGCTCTCCAGTAAGCGCTGCAGTGGGCACGAGCGCTTCTGCTGAGGGAGGACACAGGTGCTGGAGAGGCCCATAGAGCTCTGGCCACGCTGTGATCCGAACCCAGGCCTCTGTGGTCCCAGTGGCCCTGCCTGAGCGCCATGCGTGCGCCTCTCCCACGGTCCCTGCTGCCTCCAGGTGTAAATGATCTATCTAGAGACAGAGCAGGGTGGGCGCCGGGCCCTGGAGAACATTCACCAGGGAAGTGTTACACTCGCAGCTTGAGGTTTCCAGAGCGGGTGAGCTGCCATCGGTTGAGATGAAACGGGTGGGAAACTGCACATCACATCACATCATTTTGCAACTAGTGTGGCTTTGGCCTGATGCCTCATCCTGGTAACAGCGAGGTCACCCACTGCGCTGGCTCCTCCGTCTCCGGGTGACAGGAGAGCTTGGCCTCCGTCCAGCTCCACTTCCCTGAGGCTGTCCCAAACCATCAGACCCCTTTCTATCTGGAATATGGGGGGCCCTCTCTTTTGGTCCACCCCATCTCCGTTTCTATGGTTACGTCATGCTGGGCAGTGCTGTCTTCAGGCTGAGCCACTACCTGTGTTACTGACACGCCCATACTGGGAAACAGATGCAGTCGTCTTCCTCTCAGAGTCCACAACCAGCCCTCCCCTGCGATCCCACCGTCCACACGGACCTGGCAAAGGTCAAAGCTCATCCCAGCGCTCTCCCACTCTCTCCTCTCCTCCCCGCACCAGCAACTTTCCACAGAAACTGCAGACACATAGAAGCTCAGCCCCTAGAGGAGGTCGGGGTCTCCCTTCCTTCCCCGTGGGGAGTCGCCCTGTCTGTGGAGTGCGCCGCCTCCTGCTGGTCCCCTTGCCTCGCCTGGAAGGAGCAATTGCAGCTGTGCCCTTATGGCAGCCCCCCCCCGCGCCCCCCCCCCGCCGCCCCCCCCCCTCCCGCCGGCTTCATTAATAAACTCTTCCACTTCAAACTCTGTGCTGATTGGCCTTTGAATTCTTCCTTTTAAGAAGCCAAGAGCCCCACCCCCACCCCATCCCCCTGGCTCAGGGCTGAGCCCCCAGCCTTGCCATCCCGCATAGCCCTCAGCTACCCCACCCCCAGCCTCAGTGGCAGGAAGGCCTCCTCGCCCACAGACATGTGACACATGCCCTCACTGGGGGAGACACTTCGCCTCATTCATATATTTTAATTCATTTAATCCTCACAGCCCACCCTAGGAGGTAAGTATCTATTATCCCCAATTTACAAATTGCAGGACTCACACAACCCTAGGGAGGCTGAGGGTCTAAATGACATCAGACAGCAATTCAGCACGAGGGCCGGCTGCACGCCCAGGTCCCCAGCTCTGCCCCCCGCTGTGCAGAGCCTGGGTTCAGTGCTCAGGGCTCCAGCTGCGCTCAACTCTGGGTTACATACAAGGGCGCGTGGCCTGTACCTGGAAGCACTCCGGGCCGACTGGAGGGTTTCCTCCCCCAGGACGCTCTGGGCACCGGGACAGCAGAAATTATCTCACTGGCTACTATTCCTCACTCTCCGGCACTGCAGACTGAAAAGGCCTCGGGTGAGGGCTCCACTCAGCCCGCTGGGGCCACAGGTGAGGCTGGGTGGGTGGGTCCCAGTCAGCCTGGCGGTGTCTCAGCACCTGCAGCCCAGCCAGCACTGGCGTCTGGGGCTGATTCCTGGGCGGGAGAGGCGGGGTGAGCCCAGCCCTGTGGGCTGTTGAGGAATTACCTCCCTAATGCTTCCCCTGAGAAGTGCTATTGCACCGCGGCCTCCCGGGGCGGCCCCTTCCATGTCCATTCCTCCTATTCTCCGGTCCCTCAATTTAATGAGGTCTTCCCTTTGCTTTGAAGAGCGCTCTGACCCCGTGGAGCCCAGCTGTTAGCTGGAATTCAGCACTGAAGGGAGCAGGGAGAGAGCTGGAGGGAAGGGACCAGGGGGTCAGCCCCGCACACTGAGGAGGCGCTGCTGTGGCTCCGTGGAGGCCAGCCCCTCCTCTGCCTTTCCTGAGATTCCACATTCAGTGTCTGCCTCCGAGACGTCCCACCTGCGGGTGAGCCCGCTCCCGCCCCCGCCCCCCCCCCCCCCCACCCCGCACCTCCCCACTCCAGAGCAGACTTTCTAGGGGCATAGAATTTATTAATAGCCTTGACCCTGGACAAGTGGGGATCAGAAAAAATTCACATTCTCAGAAAACGGAGCCAACACAATGGCTGGGCCTCTGGCTGCCCGTCCGCCCTGCTGCTCCCAGGCTGTTGCTGGCACGTAGACGCCCACCACTGACCCTGTGCCAGGGGACCCTTGGGTGCCACATCGCGCCACAGGCAGCACTTCTGGGATATGGTGCTCCACTCACTGCTTCCTCCCCTGACACCGGCTCAGCTGCCAGCCAGGCACAGTCCTCCGGAGACCCTGCTTAGTGCTGGAGACTCGGCTTTGGCCCAAGCTCAACCCCCGCCTACCTGTCAGGAGCCCGCAGACACACTCAGACCCTCCTAAGCTGGGTCACAAGGGAGGAGAAGGAAACTGAGGCATGACCACTGTGACGACATGACCACTGCGACCGCACTCCACTGTCCATCACGTGAGTGACAGACGCAGGCTCGGGCTAGCCACCTGCTCAGGCTCAGAGTCAGGCAGTGGAGCTACTGGAGAGTGGCTCCTCCGTCGCATCACCTGCCTTCATCTGAGGCTGAACACGGCCCTCACTCTGGCTGCACATTGGAATCACCAAGGGAGATTTTGAGATCTCAGATGCCTCATCTCGCACCCAGGAATTATGACTTAGTTGGTCTGGGGTAAGGTCTGGGCACTAGCACTTTTGAAAAACTCCCCAGGTGATTCTAATGGGAAAGTGCCGACAGTAAAGAGAGCTACTGGCACACACAGAATAGGATTTAGAGCAGCGGTTCTCAACCTGTGGGTCGAGACCCCTTTGGGGGTCGAACGACCCTTTCACAGGGGTCGCCTAAGACCATTGGAAAACACATATATAATTACATATTGTTTTTGTGATTAATCACTATGCTTTAATTATGTCCAATTTGTAACAATGAAAATACATCCTGCATATCAGATATTTACATGACGATTCATAACAGTAGTAAAATTACAGTTATGAAGTAGCAACAAAAATAATTTTATGGTTGGGGGTCACCACAACATGAGGAACTGTATTAAAGGCTCGCAGCATTAGGAAGGTTGAGAACCACTGATTTAGAGCTTGATGGAGGTGTAGTAGGCAGTTAGACAGACATGAGCAGAGTAGGAAAGACCAGGTCGCCGGGGCAAAAAGCCCCAGGAGCCTAGCAATGGGCAAATCTGGGCAGGGACCTCGCCCCCAGGTGACCTTTCCTCCCCTAGCGTATTGCTAGTCATGGGGTTTAGACCCCCCATCTTCCATATCCCTGGTCATGGGGTTCGGACCCTCCCCTGACCTTCCCTCCCCTGGCCTGTCACTAGTCATGGCATTTAGACCCCTTGGAGGAGGAGCAGGGGGCACGGGAATAGCCTCACAGACTCCCGGACACGCTCTTTCTTGCACCACCACTCCCTTGAGCATTAAGCTCTCAGGACAATGAAGTTGGGACCTGCATCAAATTATCTTAGGAAGGAAGCCTCGGGTCTATTGACCACAGAGACAGAGTTTTGGTCAAACTAGAGATGACATCTAGGCTTCGGCTGTGTTTCAGCTCCAGGCCCAGAAAAGCAGCCAGGCCAGGCAAGGCATCAAGGCCCGCTTCAATGACTGATGACTCATTGCTCTGGTGCCAACCGATCAGTGGAGAACAGCTCCCCAAGGGGACACACCTGGAAAGCTGATGCATAATCCATTGAGATCCTCCTGTGGGACCTCCCCTGGGTCCCAGCCTTCAGAACACTGACAAAGGCCCTCAAGACAAAGGACTCAGGGGGCACCGTCTCTCTTGAGTGTGCTGGCACCTCCCCCGCTCCTTCCTGCAGGCCAGTTCTCTTTGCCTTTCGTTCTCCTGAGCTCCGAGAGCCCTTTTTCAGCCTCTGTAACTTGCTTCCCGAGTCCACACAGCGCAGCTCGCTCCCTGCTTTCATGGCTCCTTCTTCTATCTCTGTGACTTTCTAAGTAAACCTTTGCTTGTATTTGAGTCTTGGCTCTGAATTCTTTCTTAGCCAAAACTCCAGGACCAAGGTTTCATATCCTGGTGCTGTTTCACGGCAGCAGAGGCAGCTGGGTTGAGGGCTCTGGCTCTGGCGTGGAACTGGAACACAAGGCAGGAGAAGAGAACACGCCTAATCATAGAGACTAGCCCTAAGCAAGTTAGGTGATTTCTTACAGATTCACCATTTGCGGTCTATTCCAGATCTCTCTCCCCCAGCAACTGGTAAAGCTGAGGTTCCTAGTGAACCCCCGCTGAGTTCTGGTTAAGGGGCCAGGCTGAACTGAGTTGAGGAGTTGAGGACAAAAAAGGAACCACATGCTAGATGTGACAAGCTCAGGGAGGCCTGCATGGTGGCTTATGAACTCAGACCTAAGTAACCACAAAGGATGGTCTGAAATTAAAACTAAAAGCAAGTCATGGTGTTAGTCATGTCCTAGGCCAGTATCTTCCCTGACAAAGATCCATCTGTACCCTACCTGGGCCTGTCTATTGTCTTTTTGCATCCACGATAACATACCTTTGGAATGTCCGAGTAATCCCCTTTCCCAGACCCCTCAGGCCACCATCTCTCACCAGAGCTGAGACACAGAGCCTTTCACTGTTATCGTGTTGCCTCCATACCAGCTCTATGTGTATAAACGTTGACTGTGAGCTATCCTGTGCCCACCAAGGAAAAGAAGTATGTGTCTCTCTGTTTTACTTTTTATCCAATCCCAGAGATTTGCTGCTTTGCTTTCTCCCGCCTCCCTAATCTACCTCCAATGAACTTCACGTATCCCCCTTACATCTTCCCCTTGGATTATAAGGTAAGTGGTAAAACTGCCATTTTCTGGAATATTTTCTCAATCTATTGAGATTTTGCTTCCCAGCAATTGTCCTAAGTTTGGTTCAAATAAACTCATTAAATTCTCCACAGCTTTGAACGTTTCTTGCATCAACAGAGTGAAGGGTCCCACTGACCACACCCGGAGGAGTCAGGGGCTTACATTTTGGCACCACCACTGTTCCCGGTAAAACTACATTTGGACTATTATTCTATAACATAAAACCCTCCTCCAGGAGTCCTTTTAAAAGTTACAATAAGAGGAGGCTATAGACCTGGGATGCAGAGAAGATAAAATGAGCCATTCAAGAGCCTTCCTTTCTGAGCCACGTAAATTCTCTTTATAGAGTTAACCTGGAAAGAAAACCATCTGAAAACAAACCCTGTGGTTGATGTGATGAGCAGAGAGGGGATTGAGCCTGGAACGTGGTGGAGGAGGTGAGCAACGCTAATGGCATGACAATGATCCATGGAGTTGAGCACCTATTGGGTCTGCTACCAACTGGATCCAAGGGAGAGCTCTTCGGGGACACGGTCCCCTGATAAAGCTGTGTAAGGCTGCTGATGCCTTTGGCTGGTTTAGATGAACAAAGGTCGCCTAACATAGCTCAGCCTCATTTCCATACAAGCAGCCCATACCCTGCCCCAGGCAACCTCCCAGCCAGGGCCTTTGTTCCCCCAGGACCTGCAGTGCCCTGGAGCCGTGAGGATGGGAGGGGGCTGCAGGAGGCTTCTGAAACTGAGTTTTGAGTAGGGAATAAATAAACCAACCACCTCATCCGACGCTTTCTCATTGCTAACATGTTGCGCCTCACCGTGCTGCTGTTGCTAGGACAGTATAAAGAATCGTATATTCATTCATGTAAAATATTTATCAAGTGTCTACTTTGGGTAGCAGACTTTTTTAGGTCCTGAGATGGAGCAGTGAGCATAACAGACGAGCTTCTGTCTTCGTATTGAATATATTCCGGTGGGAGACAGGAAATAAGCAGCTATACCAATAAATAAATAAAATATCAGTGAGCTTAAAAGTTATGAGGAAAGCAGCACAGGGTAACCTGAGCTTCAAGAAGAACCCAGCACAAGCAACAATAGAAAAATAGATAAATTGGACTTTATCAAAATTTAAAACTTTTGTGTTGCCATGGAAGTGATGCAGTGGAAAAGATAAATAACCCAATTGTTTTCTTTAAGGGCCAAGGATCAGAATAGATATTTTCCCAAAGAAAATATACAAATGATCAATAAGCACATGAAAAGTTGTTCAACATCGTTAGCCATCAGTCAAATGCAAGTCAAAACTACCATATGATACCACTTCACACATGCTAAGATGGCTGTAATAAAAAAGACAGATGATGACAAGGATGCTGCTGATGAGAATGTAAAACGATGCGGTGACAGTGGAAACAGCCTGACAGTTCCCCAAAACTTAAACACGGAGTTACCGTATGACCCAGCAGATCCATTTGATGTATATAATCAAGAGAAATGAAAACAGATGTCCACACAAAAGCGCGTATATGAACGTTCACAGCAGCATCATTCCTAGCCGCCTAAAGTGGAAACAAACCAGATGTTCACCAACTGGTGACTGGATCAATCAAAGTGGCACATCCACACCAAGGAATATTATGTGGCAATAAAAAGGGACAAAGTGCTGACTCATGCTGTACAATGTGGATGAACCTTGAAACCCCATGCGGGGTGAAAGAAGCCGGATGCCAAAAGGCGCACATTGTACAATTGCATGTACTTAGAATGTTCCGGAGAGGCCAGTCTCCTGAGACAGAAAGCAGATTAGTGGTTGCCAGGGGATACCCGGTGGAGGGGGGAGGGGAGTGACTGCTAATGGGTACAGGGTTTTTTTGGGGGGGTGGGGGTGATAAACATGTTCTAAAATTGGTTGTGGTGAGAGTAGCACAACTTTGTGAATCTACTAAAAATCATCGAGTATACCAAAAATAGGTGAAATGTGTGGTATGTGAATAGATATTTTATTTAAAAAAGGAAGAGGAGGAGAGGATGAGGAAGGGAGGGAAAGTACTGGCCTCTGCCACCAGCCACAGAGGAATTAAGGATTTGGGAGAGGCATTCTGTGTAGAGAGAACAAATAATGTAAGTACCCTACATTATTCTTCAATATTTTATGGTATAATAACAAGACTATGGGTTTGGGGTAGGCACATTAGACTTACCATTTACCACGCTACCTTCATCTAAATCTTTTTACGCTTCCTTTCTAACTTATTATGTACTAGATGTTGTGCTAATAGGCCTAGGGCATTGATGTGACTGGGCCCCTGTAAACATCTCTGAGGGGGTGGTACTCTCTGCCTTTCACAGGAAGTGGAGACCCAGGGGGCCTTTCAGCACCACACTGCACTGAAGGGATGACCCGGGGGACACACCACCTCCTTGGTCTCATGCATCTCATTTACAAAATGGGCATAATATCTCCACGTGATGGTACTGTAGATTGGGAACCCATGTGTACCTAGCAATGACTTTATCATTATTTTAAATTGAATGTATGGGGGTGACATTGGTTAATAAAATTATGTGGGTTTCATCATCTGTACATTGCATTGTGTGCTCACCTCCCCAAGTCAAGTCTCCTTCCATCACCATTTATGCCCCCTTCACCCTCTTCTACCTCTCCCCACCCTTTCCCTCTGGCAATTGCCATATTGTTTCCTGTGTCCAGGAGGCTTTCTTTTTTTAGTTTGCTTAATCCCGTCATGCATCTCACTCAGCCCCCAACCCCTACCCAACAGCTGTCAGTCTGTTCTCTATATCCATGAGTCTGTCTCCACTTTGTTAGTTTATGTTGTTCATTAGATTCCACATATATGTGAAATCATATGGTACTTGTCTTTCTCTGCCTGGCTTATTTCACTTAGCATAATTATTTCCAGGTCCATCCATGCTGTTGCAAAAGGTACAGGTTCCTTCTCTTCTTGTGGCTGGGTAGCATTCCATTGTGCCTACAATTATTTTAGAAGTTTGTTTTTTTTTAGTTTAACTTTGCACCAGACAAAACTATGTTTGGTACGCATAGTGGGCTGAATAATGGACATAATATGTTCAAGTCCCAACATCCAGGCGGTGGGAATGCTAGAAAAAGGTTTTTGCAGATGTAAAGAAGTTAAAGATCTTGAGATGAACTCATTCTGGATTACCCTTGTGGGACCCGTATCCAATGACACGCATCTTTATATGACAGAAGAAGAGGAGAGACAGACACCAGGAGAAGGCATGTGAGAACAAAGCAGGGGCTGGAGCTGTGCATTCCCAAGCTAAAGCAGCAGAAGCTGGAAGAGGCAAGGAAGGATTCTGCCCTGGAGCACTTGGAATGGGGCCCAAGCAACACCCTGACTTAGACTCCGGCCTCCGGAACTCAGAGAGACTTACTGCAACACATTTCTGTGCCATAAGTCTCCCGGTTTGTGATAATCTGTTATGGCAGCCACATATAGTACTTAGCAGATTGTGTGTAAATAAATATTGATTAATTGAGGCTGTTAACCATAAAGGCCACCAGGGCACAGAGGAAGAAAAGGAGGATTGTCATTAGTAACTTTGAACACCCACTATGCACAAGACACTGTCCTAGGTACTTTCACAGCTGTCACCTTCTTACAGATGGAGCAAGTCAGGATGGCTGACTGCATGGACTTTGGAGTCAGAGTCAAGTTCAAGTTCTGGTCCCATCACTTATATGTGACACCAGGCCATCAGTGTAACCTGTGTGTATATCAGTTCCTTCATCTGTAAAATGGGGTTGTGAAGAGCAATGAGAAGTAGAATTAATATTTAAGATAAACCATTTACCTGAATAAATAAGCAGCGGCCCTCGAAGAACTAACAATTCCACAGAAGGTGAGCTCTGCATAGATTTTCAGCAATTGGACGGTGACATGCCTACGCATGGTTTTCTTCATGTTTGTTTTGTTTTCTGGGCTTCTTGACTAACTTTATGTCTTTCACCAAAAGTGGGAACTTTTCAGCTATTATTTATTCAAATAATGTTTTCTATCCATTAAAATTGCTTCAGCAATTATGTATATATTAGATATCTTGATTTTCCCCCACAGATCCCTGTACATTTTTTCTGATATTTTTCTTTCCAGTCTTCATTCTGTATTTCTATTGATCTGCCTTCAAGTTTACTTTTACTGGCTTTCCTATGTCATCTCCATTCTGCTATTAACACTGTCCAAAACACTTTAAATTTCAGAAATATATTTTTTAGTTCTAAAATTTTCAGCTGGTCCTTTTTATATTTTCTATTTCTCTAGAGATATTCTATATTTTTATTCCTTAGGAGCATATTTTCCTTGACCTTGTAGAGCATGGTTATACTGTTTTAGAGTCTTTGTCTGATAATTTTAACATCAAGACATCTCAGGGTTGGCCTCTGTTGATTGTCTTTTTTCTTAAGAATGGGTCATATTTTCTTTATTCTTCACATGTTGGATAGTTTTGGGAGGCATCCTGGACATTGTGAATTCTATGCTGTGAATTCTGTTATATTCCCCTGAGGAGTGTTGATGTTTATAACCTGCATTAACTTGGTGAGGAGGCGGTAACTCAAGCCTCAGTTTCACTTGGGCAGAATCTGGACACAGAATTGAGGGCCCTCCTTCTCAGTTCTCCCCCTTTCTGAGAGTGCCCCCTCACTCTTTCGCAGCCAGAGTTGTTCCAGGTCCTATCCCTCTGCTCCTTAGGTGAGAAAATCAGTGGGTTTTTTATGGTGTTTGATTCCCTAAGTCATCAGGACAAGGACCCCAACCCCCCCAAATGACATGGTGACTTCCAAGTGTTGACTCCCCTCCTCTCTTGCCTTTGTTCACACTACAGACCCCTCGGGTGGTTGCGAGGGGTGTTTTTGCCCAGAGAGCATAGCTGTTACCCGTAGGAGGGTCAGTCTACTGGAGTTTGCATCTTTATCCTGGGAGTAGAACCTGCATTAGGGGTAGGTGGGAAATGTAAGAAAACTTAGATAATGTCTGGCCCTAAGGAATCCTCAACAATAATCACTGTTGATTGTTCTCATCATAAACTGTGTGAGGTAATCACTATTATTCCTACTATTATGAGTTTCAATTTGGAGTTTTGGCTGGATATTTCCAACCCCGTTCCGCCTTGAATTTTGAATGACCGTAAATGACCCTGAAATCTAAGCTTCACTGAATTCCATCTGGAAATGGGGATCCATAATTGTGCTTCTGAGCTCCTGCAGCTGCTTTTCGTGAGGAGGAATTGACTTGAAGTGACTGGAGTGTCAGGCTCCGCTTCTGCTTGAGCAGACACGCAAGCCCCAGGCCTCTAGGCGGCCACCTTGAAGACACTCAGCTCCTCCCTTTACTAACGAGGCATCACTGATCAGTAACCTTCCCTTCGAGCCTCAGTTTCTTCATCTGCAAATTGGATATAATGACGCCAAACCCCTAGACTGGGAGAGAATGCAGTGAGAAAGCTGGCTTTCACAGGCCTGACTTTCTCTTCTGCAAATGGCCGGAAACAGAATGAAATGAGCTGAGTTGGAGCAGTGGGCGCCATACACAGTCCAAAGAGAGAAGAAGCCAAGTCATTGGCACAGAGGGGACCAGGAGTTTCTCTCTGTGTTTGCCCTGATGCAGTTCTTCTTTTCAGAAGGCGGGGAGGGGGGCTCCCACGGCCCGGGGCGGCCAGGCCCAGACAGCGAGCCTTGTACATGGCATCCTCCCGGCCGCGCACCACCGCTCGCTCCCAGAGTGGCCTCTGGCTTCTGCAAACCTTTAGGCAGCTGACAAGGCTGCACACAGTTCCGAAAAGTGGCTTATTATTAGTTGAAGCTTCATTTTTATTTTTAATTTTCTCCTCCTCGTCCTGCCCCAGGGAAGGAAGAATCCTCACATCTGCTACTAGGCTCTCGCCATGCAAAGCAGAGTTTGCGGTCCTTTGGTCTCTCGTGGGACCAGCCTGCATAAACAGAACTATGTGTTTATCACCCTTTGGACTTACATTTGGAAACATTGGTTCATCCCAGGCTTGTCACATAGGTTTGATGATCCCCACGTATCGCAGAAGGAGACTGAGTCAGGGAGGTAGGGCCTGGAGCGAGTCCCCCAGCTCTCAGCGCAGAGCACCCAGGCCATGGGGAGGGAGGTGGCTGCAGCTCGGTGGACATCACTTCTCTAGACCCTGTCTCCATTTTTACCTGTAGTTTCTCAGCTGCCGTCCCAATTAGGGGCTTAATCTTATGTTTTCTCAGAGATTTTCTCCTTGGGACTTTTTAGTCTGGGAGTTGGAGGGCGAGGAGCAGATGTGAGCATCCATTTCAGTGTGGAGATGCCGCCAAATGTCTGGGGGCCGCACGAGACGAGACTGACACTAACCTGCGGGTGTGCTGTCAGGGCTGCGCTCACCATGTCATCGCTGGCAGTGGCGCTCTCTCCTACAGTATCACAGCCGCCTCCTTCCGAGCACAGTTCTCCCCAGTCCCCTATGTGCCCAGGGACCACATAAACAAGGGGACCCGGAACGGCCAGGCAGGCAGCGCTCCTGGGAGCTGGAGTGAACGCCCCCAGGGCTCCGTGGGGGGTTTGTCTGGAGGCCCCGAGCCACGCTGTTTGGGGACAGCTGTCCAGATGAGGGGGTGCTAGGCGTTTGGAGAATGAAGTTGTTTGGCCGCAGTGGTGGTGTGCGACGTGAGTGGCAGATGTCTGGTTTTGCACCAGGCATTCCACCCTCGTGCCTCTCGGTTTCCAAGCAGACACGTGGGGAGAGATGAGAGTGAGGAAACACCACTTCCCTGTGTAGGAGAGATGGCATTATTCTGAGCGGGTGCCATCCTGCCTGGAGGGTCTCAGTGCTTAAAGCTGGTTCCCGCCCCTGCCTCTCTGCAAACCTAACCATTTTCCTCTCTGACCTCGTTGTCCACAGCAGCTCAGAAGCCAGTGGGCACTGAAGCATCCCCCTCGCCGGCCTCATCTCCAGGCTCCCATGCGAGTCTGCGGAATGGAAGCCGCCCTAAGCGCTGCGGCATCAGCCTTGGTCTGGTCCAAAGGACCGGCCGTGTGATGGGCTCTTTGGACAGAGCTGCCTTCACAAAGGACAGTGGCCAATGAGAATCAGGTGCTGTTGCAACCTCTTGTCTGGCACATGCTCCGTACCAGCTCACATCTCCACCTGCCGGCTGCAGTGCAGGGCCAGCCCGGGGCCCACAGTCTCTCCTTGGAGTTTACAGTGTCTGACCAACGAGGGAAAGCTACCCGAACAGGGGCCGTGCGAAGGGAGAGAAGTGCGCTGGAGAAGCTCAGAGACGCGCAGAGGGAACTTGCTGCTTTGGCCTCACAGACACATAGCGAAGGAGAGAGGCCACACACACCTGTGACCGCCATCATGCACGGCCTCTGCTCTTGGAAAACACCACCCAGTCAGTGTCCTTGACTTTGGCCACACATGGTTAGCGCTTCTCCCTTCTGAGGAAGAGTGAGGCGGGGACAGGAGGGAGTGCCCGCCCTCGCTTCCCCCCGGAGCAAGCATTTCCCCCCACGCACTGCCCCCCTCTGTCAGGTCCCCATCTACATCATCAAAAGTCAGGGGGAAAGTCTGCACAAGCCGAGCCAGGAGTGAGAGCTCCGTGGCAAGCCGTGAAGGGGTGTCCCCCAGAGAGAGCACCCAAGGCTGCCAAGTGAAAGGGCGAGGAGGAGGCGCCCACCTCTCCTTCCTCAAGTTACCACAGATGGTAAGCAGCAGGCCCTGCGGGGCAGCCATCACCAGCCACCTGGGCAGGGCCCTGGCTGGAGGGCATCTGAGAGCCGGGACCTCTGATCCCTTCTCATTGCCCTGGGACTTTGGGAGTTGGGAGGCCCCAGGGAGTGAGTGGAGATTCAGCAATAGGAGAGGGGCCAGCTGTTACCATGTCATGTGTGTGGGATGAACTCGGGCCAGAGAAGACCTACGCCTTCCAGTCCAAACACACAGAAGTGATCAATAAAATGCTTTGAAAGTATATAGATACATAGATGTAGGACAGATAAGCAAAAATAAATAAGCAAAATCCCTCCCCCAGCCCCCTTCAGAAGACTTCCATGGACCAAGGCGCAGGGGAAGCCCCAGTGTTCAGTGGAGACCACGCCACAGCCTGGGATGGGACGGGGACACAGCTTCCTGCAGGAAATCCGGTGGACTCACCTCCCCCCGCCCCCCCCCCCCCAACCCCCTGTTCTCCCTGAGCAGAGCCAGGCACCGGGACCCAGTTCTGCCCCAGGCAGAGCAGCATCACAGAGGATGGGCTGGCTTTTGGCGCCAGCCTCCTGGTTCCCAACTATGGGTTGTTCCTCAGTTTCTTAGTCTTTAAAATGGGGATACAGATAGCATCTTCAAGTGTTTATTTTATGGAGATTACGTGAATTGGTATAAGGTATTTGCACCCCATGGGACCATCCTGTGTTTGTAAGTGTGGGCTATTTGTAGGGGGAAAGCTGGGAAAGCTCTCCAGCCTGTTGAGGGTGTGTCAAGAAATGATGTGCCTTCGGCAGAGGGGGAGGTGGAGTGCGGGACCTGGAACTGCACTGCGTGCTGTCGGCGTGCCCACACTGGTTCCTAGTGCTCACCTCCTGAGATTTCAAAGAGTGCAAAGACATTCAGAATGAGCAGCAACCGATCTCCAGGACCCATCGCTGTGCATGCCTTCAACTTCTATCCATTTGACCAACATCTCCCCGTTTAATGTAGAGCAGTGTGACTATTGTTACTACTAAGAGATGTGTGAGGAGAGTAGATCTCAAGTGTTCTCACCACAAAGAGGAAAGGAAATGGTAACTATGTGAGGTGGTGGGTGGCTTGCTTGGAGGGGTTATTTCACAATGCATACGTATAGCAAAATATCAAGCTGTGCCCTGGCTGGTTTGGCTCAGTGGATGGAGCATTGGCCTGCGGACTGAAGGGTCCCGGGTTCAATTATAGTCAAGGGCGCGTACCTTGGTTGTGGGCTCGATCCCTGGCCTGCTCAGGGCAGGTGGGGGGGGGGGGGGTAGCCAATCGATGTGTCTCTCTCACATTGATGTTTCTCTCTTTGTCTTTCCTCCTCTCTTCCACTCTTTCTAAAAGTCAATGGAAAAATATCCTTGGGTGAGGATTAACTAAAATCAAGTTGTGCATCTTAAATTTGTGCAATGACTATGAGTGATTGGCAGAGTTGGGGGCTCAATACATGCCTATCAGTGAAGAATGAGTGCAGGAGTGAATGGAGCTGACCCACCTGGCAAACAAACACGGGGAGTCTTCTTCTGTCCTGCCCACCTTTCCCTACCTGTCCTGCTCCCCTCCACCCCACTCACCAGATGAGCACTCACTGCACTGGTATTTACTGGGCAGCTACTCCATGAAGACACTGTGCTAGGATGTGTGGATGACACCAAGGTGAATGCATAACACATGAACCTGGCCCTCAAAGAGGACAGAGCCTGGGAGGCGACAAGGGGGACCCAGAGAAACCTCACCTGTGCTCAGCACGTGACCATTTTTGATTGAGCGGCCTGTTTTCCCCAAGAGTTCCTATAAAACATAGGAAGCCATCAAGAAGAATTTCAAAGTTGGCAATAACGAAATAGCATCCAGGATGCAGTATCCGAAAAAGAAACCTTCTCACACAGGGCTTGTTCCAACCACCCACTTCGCAAAGGAGTTCGGAAGAAGTAGGTCAGTGTGCAGAGTTAGCTGCCGTAGACTCTGCCGGCAGCTGCCTTCGCTGGAGCCTGTGTTTTCTAGGGAAGATCACAGATGGCACCACTTTAGAATATTCCATAGAGTGATGCCTGCTACTGAATTTTTAAAGGATTGTTTTACTAGATGTTTCCATACTGACTTCTTGAGAAATAGGTCGCTTCTACAGAATCTGATGGCGTCTGATTGCATGTGCAAACTTTCTTTTCCATGTTACCACTGGACTTTCAATAGAACCTACTCCATAGCCGGCTGAAGAATCAGCCACACAAATCCAGGTGCAGGGCTGGTAGGTTATAGAGGACACAGCTTCTCCTCCCATAGTGGTCCGCTGGCTTGTGAAGTGTCTGGTTACAGCAGAACAGAAAATCCTGCCTATTTTCCATTTTCCTGGTGGAGAAGGCCATGATCTAAAATAGGGGCTGGAGCCCTGACCAGTTTGGCTCAGTGGATAGAGCATGGGCCTGCAGACTGAAGGGTCCCAGGTTCAATTCCAGTCAAGGGCATGTACCTTGGTTGTGGGCACATCCCCAGTAGGAGGTGTGCAGGAGGCAGCTGATAGATGTTTCTCTCTCATCAATGTTTCTAACTCTCTATCCCTCTCTCTTCCTCTCTGTAAAAAAATCAATAAACTATATAAAAAAAATAAAAATAAAATAGGGGCTGGAAAGCTATAGTCCGAGACCACAGCCTGTTTTTGTAAATAAAGTTTTATTGGCCACATCCACACTCTTCCATTTCCTTACTGTCCACAGCTGCTCTCAGGCTACACTGGAGAGCTGAGTAGCTGTGACAGAGACTCCAAGGCCTGCAAAGTCTAAAATACTCACATCTGGTTTTTCATAGAGAACCTTTGCTCCCTTGATGGAGAAGGCTCAGCAGTGCAAATGTGTCCTCTGGCTCCTGGGATGGCTGGACTTCCAGAATATGCCTAGGGATGGTGGAAAGAATAGTGTGGGCTGACAACTCACACTTGCTTCTCCCTTTTCATGTCTTTTTTTAAAATATATTTTTATTGACCTCAGGGAGGAAGGGAGAGGGAAAGAGAGAGAGAAACATCAATGATGAGAGAGAATCATTGCTTGGCTGCCTCCTGCGTGCTCCACACTGGGGACTGAGCCCACAACTGGGCATTGACCGGGAATTGAACTGTGACCTCCTGGTTCATAGGTGGATGCTCAAGCACTGAGCCACGCCGGCTGGGCTGCCTCTCCCGCTTCCATCTATAAAGACGCTAGAGGGTATCAAAGTCTGCTCCATCTGAGGACGTATTTTTATCTTGTTGAAGGTACAGGTGAAATAAGACAGGCCCATAAATAACCATCATATAAAGACCAAGGTCGTAAGAGAGAGACAGAGAGGAGTACTGTGGAAGCTCAGTGTGGGAAAACTGCTTAGACTTAGGGGAACAGAGAAAGCGATACAGAAAAAGGTATTCAATCCAGGCTTTGGAACATGGGGAGAATCTGAACTAGAACCTTATGAAAGGGATCAAAATCACAGATCACATGTGGGAAAGCCATCCCGGCGTTGGGCTTCTACATCCATCTCTCTGTGCATTCCATGGAAATTTATGAATTTTCTGCGATGTCGCAGGCATGGCAAATGGAGACCCAAAGCCAGCAGACCAACTCTCCACCCTCTTCTCTCCAATTTCAAGGTCTTACCTAAGATGACCCAAGGAGTATGCAAAGAGACCTGCAGGGAAAGTAGGAGAGATGGAATGCGTGCACCACTCACTTTAAGAGTGTCTCTGAGAGTGAGAGAGAGAGAGAGCTGGGTGGACGAGGGATGCGGCGGCTGGTGAAACATCACTCCGGGGTGTGTGTGTGTCTGTGAAGGTGCTTCTGGGAGGGAGGAGCAGGTGGGTGGGTTGACGGAGTAAAGAGGATTCCTCATCCCCTTGGGGGCATCATCCCATCCACTGAGGCCCCCAGGGAGCAAACAGGCAAAGGAAGGGTGAGCTCGCTCTCTTCTTGAGCTGGACGTCCATCTTTTCTGGCCCCGGTGCCACAGCTCCTGGAACTTGTACTGTTCGCTCCCCTGGTTCTCAGGCCTCAGACTTGGACTGAGTTCCGCCTCCAGCTCTCCTGGGTCTCCAACTTGTGACAGTATATTGTGCAACTTCTCAGCTTTCATAACCATGTGAGCCAATTCTTACATGCATCTTCTTCTGTATATTTACATCTATCCAGGGGCTCTGTTTCTCTGGAGAATCCTTCTACAGGGGGGCAGCAGAGGCCAGAGCAAGAGGCGTGGGAAGTGAGGACAGAAGGTCTGAACTGCTCCTCCAATGTGGAGGGCTGCATGGGAGGCAGAGGAGGCATGGTGCAAACGGGATCACTGCACAGGACTTCATTCATCTGTCAGGAAGGGCTGCTCCCACCATCAAAGATGGTGACACCCAACAGGACACTGGAAAGCAACAGGTCATCTCCGTGACAACACGATTTGCTCTGAGTATGTGGCAGTACCACTTGGAAGGTCAGTAGAGTCAGTGCCCATGGAAGCAGAGGTCAAGTTTCATGCAATCCTATATAATAAAAGGCTAATATGAAAATTGAACCCTAGACCTGGAGTTTGATGAGGAGTTCAATGAAGGGGCGGGGCTGGCCAGCCAACCTCCTGCAGCCCCTCCCCCCAGTAGGCCCCGCCCCCAATTACCCCCCCCCCAATCGGGGCAGGCCAGCCAGACCCCACCCATGCACAAATTCATGCACTGGACCTGTAGTATAAAATAAAGTGGTGCCCAGTTATGTAGCTTTACCAAATACAAAGGAAAAGCCAACCCAGCCAGTGTGGCTCAGTGGTTGAGCGTCAATCTATGAACCAGGAGGTCACGGCTCAATTCCAGTTCAGGGCACATGTCTGGGTTGTGGGCTTGATCCCCAGTGTGGTGTATGCAGGAGGCAGCCGATCAATGACTCTCTCTCATCATTGATGTTTCTCTCTCTCCCTCTCTGAAATCAGTAAAAATATATTTTAAAAACCACACAAAAAAAACAAACAAAGGAAAAACCAGGCAGAGACTTCCTATAGCACCTGGATTCCTATTTAACCCCACCTGGGAACACAGTCTGGAGGATCCGTAACTGATCATGAAAGCACCATCATACTAGGGCGGCACCCGGGCGCACTGTGGAAGCGAGGACACCCCTCGCACTGTCCTGCACAGATATTAGGCAAGGATAGAAATAACTTCAAAGCTTCTAAAAAGCAGGAAACAGAAGCCAACCTGTGTCCCATGTAAAGCTATTTCAACATAAAGGAGGAAAGGAAATGTAGGATTAAAAAGGGTATCTTAGAAAAATAGACATACATTTCAGATAACGTGTTCCCCACTGTCTGTGAAGTGCAAGTGGAAAGATAGCTACCGCAGCCCATGCAGCTGGGATGAGGAGCTTCAGCCTGGGATAAAAGGGAAGTATGAGGAAGCCAGTAATGGCAGTGCGGGATTTTAAAATACATTAGAAAACGAACCAGTGGTGTGTGTTCCTAAACGGGGGAAGCTCTAGAATTCAGAATACCAGGAAAGGCAATGAAGCAACGAGTGAGGATGTTACAGCCTATGTTGAGAGGACAGAGGATGGAGAGTCATGATATGAAGAATTGGTTGTTGCGAGAATGAGAAAGGAATAAAAATTATATGATAATCAAAGGCAAAATTGAGTATAGCCCCCTGAACTGAAGAAAGAACCGAACCTACTGGTGTACAGGGTTCAACTAGTTGTGGGCAAATTTTACAGAAACACTCCAGTATATCCATATTTAATTTAGGGATAAAGAAAATTCTATGAGCATAAAGTTTGTATGAAATGGTTACAGGTCATTAATCTGGCAGTTCTTTATGGGCTCCTCATGTTCCCTTTCCCTTTCCTCATTCTTGAAGAAGAACTCTGTCCAAGCTTAGGAGCTCATAAAAATACAGTATAAACACTTTTCTCCTGTTTAGTCTTATGGCATCTAAATCCCATTTATGCATCTGCAAGTACTTACTGACCACCTACTGTGTGCCACGTGCTGTTCCAGGCCCCGCAGGTATATCAGCAAACAGAAGAGACCAGGTTTCTACTCACATGGACGTATATCCTAGTGGGGGAGGAGAGTGATGCATGAGTCTGATTATGTTGAGCACCGTGAGTGCTGTGGGAGAAAACTCAGTGGACAGAAGGAATGGAGAGCGGCAGGGACTGTTGTCGATGAGTCGGCATTTGCACAGAAACCCAAATGAATCGAGGAAGCCACCCAGGCAGATGTCTCGTGGGGGAAGGAGCTGTAAGTGGGGATGACTTGCACTGGAAACATGTCCGTTTGCAGTGTTTGAGGAGGAGCCAAGGCCTATTTGGCTGAAGCGGAGTGAGGGGTGGGAACTGGGAGTCCTACGTCCTGGGGGTTAGAACATTAGGGCTTTGTGGCTCTGAGTGAGATGATGGGGACCACCTGTGGCATTTTGCACAGAGGAGTGACACGATCTAACTTACATTTTAAAGGTGTCCCCGTGGCTGCTGTGAAAGGGACCAGGGGAAGCAGGCAAGGGAGAAGCAAGGAGCCCGCAAAGAGCTGTTGGGAAGGTCCCCGGGTGAGACAGTGATGGGTTGGAGCTGCTAGCGTCTTCCCAAACCCCCAGCTACAGGCAGGTGCATGGCTCCTCGTGAATCCCCAGTTCCCACTCAGCTCCTTCCTCAGGGATCCCTCTCCTCCGAGGGGACGCCCTCCTCTGTCCCCACTGCAGGTGCCACCATCTCTGAGACGTAGGGCAGCAAATGTGTCAAATGTGGCTACCAGATCCCTTCTGTCTTCACCCCGGGAGCTTTTCTCGTGGAGAGAACACCTCCACAAGTTCATCCACCTCCGTTCTCTCAGGGCTGCCCCTCCGTCCACATGCAGAAATGTCTGGCGAGGTCCCAGAAGGACCGCTGACCAGTTCTCTGATGGTTACAGCCACCCCACCCGGGCTCTGAACCGGGGAAACACTGGCTAACACAAAGTCCTGTTCCCTTTTCTGTGTTCTTGCTTTCAGGAATCAACATAAACAGAAACCCAAGCAGGCTTCATTTTTTCTTTCTTAATCGAGATCCCTTTACCCTATAATTGAATTAAATTCTCCCCAGATTTGGGCATTATAATTGTGTCCCATTTTATTTTTCTGCTGTAAATATTCACAGTTGTTTGAGAAAGGCAAGCAGAGCCTTATATGCCTGAAGCTTTAGCCATCCATCATGTTAAAACAGATGTTACCAAGATTGTGCTTAAAAGTACCAAGCAAGAGAGCAGAGGCTAGCCCACTGCAGCCAGGGGAAGACCAGATGACAGCAGTCACCACTGTCACGAGCATTTCCACACAGAACGCGTCTTCAAAACAAGAACCAGATATGATGACATTACGTAGGAAACACCGTTTGCACCGTGCAGCCCCCTAGAATTATAACAAAACCTAAATTTTCTACAAAGTCACGGGGAACGAAGCTGCTGTGTAGACCAGACATACACACACTTGCTTCGTTTTGGAGGTGGACTGAGCTTTATATGTGGCACTGTTTTGTGTATGTATGAATGTTATACAGCAATCACAACTTCAAATTCAAGGTCATGGATGAGAGAGGAGCCCAAGAAGTACCCGAGTGTGCAGAATGGAAAACAAATGAGGGGGAATTTAAGTCTGTTTTTGTCCATTTTGATTTGGCATTTTTATATCTTATAATAACACAAACACTCTCAAAGCATTATTCTTTAAATTCCTGCAGGACAAATAATGTTGTTGTCCATCTAAAGCCCTTTAACTCCATGAGTATTATTTTCAATGGAATTTATGTTCACAATGCATTTTTGAAACCTTTACAAGGTGTTTAAAACAAAATAATTTAGCAAAATATACTTTACATTGTTCTAGAGTTCTTGCCAACACAATAAAAGAAGAAAAGAGAAATGATCAGTATGCATATTGAAAAAGCAGAGACAAAATTATTATTTATTTATTTTTTTATACATTTTATTGATTTTTTTACAGAGAGGCAAGGGGAGGGATAGAGAGTTAGAAACATCAATGAGAGAGAAACATCGACCAGCTGCCTCCTGCACACCTCCCACTGGGGATGTGCCCGCAACCAAGGTACATGCCCTTGACCGGAATCGAAGCTGGGACCTTTCAGTCTGCAGGCTGATGCTCTATCCACTGAGCCAAACCGGTTTGGCTCAAAAACCCATTTAAAGAAACTTAAAAGCTATTAAGATTAATATGAAAGTTTAATAATTCACTAAACACAAGGGAAATATAAAAAATTAACAATTAAAAAAAACCCAGCCACTTATTCAGCCTGAGCCTGTAGACTGGCAGTGTGGGCTGGGCTTGGCGGTTAGTCCTGGGTCAGCTGGACTCCCTTCTGTGTCTGTAGTCAGCTTCCAGGTCAGTTGGGGATCTATGATCTTTTCTTATTTTTAATTAATTAATTATTTTAAAATGTTCAGTTAGAGTTGACATTCAATATTATTTCATATTTTATAGTTTCAGGGGAACAGCATATTGGTTAGACCTTTGTACAGTTTGAAAAGTGATTCCCCAATAAGTCTAGTACCCGCCTGGCACCATACATAGCTATTACATACAATATTATTGACTAAAATTGCTATCTTGCACTTTCCATCCCTGTGACTGTTCTATAATTACATTTTTCACCCAACAACTTTCTTATATGCCCAGGGGAAAAATTAAGAAAATTGAATGGATTAAAAATGTGCCATTCATATGACGTAAAAATAAAATGTCTGGTAGTAAACTTAACAAATAAGAGTGGACTTCTTTTGAAGAAAAATAAACTTGATGGGAAGACATAAAGGGAAATTTAAACAGACTCAAATAAATACTGACAACACCTATCACATTCTTGGGTAGAAATATAGATTCCCAGAAAGATTTCTATCTAATTTCCTGAAGTTCACCTGAAGTTTAGGGATGTCTCAATATAAATAACAAAAGTAGTTCTTAGCCTTTCTTCTAATTCACTGATCCAATCCTCAGCTTCCCCTAATGTGCTGTGTATTCCTTCCAGTGTGTTCTTTATTTGTGCTATGTCATTCTTTATTTCTGTTTTCATAGTTACTCTATCTTTTCTCATGTAGTTGAGCATCTTTACCATCATTATTCTGAACTCTATATCAAAAATTTCTTATCTCCATTTCATTTATCTCTTCTTCTGGAGAATTATCTTCTTTCATTTGGCAGTTGTTTCTTTGTCTCCTCATTTTGGCTGCCTGTTTGGGTTTGTGGCTATGTATTAGGTAGATCTGCTGCACCTCTCAATCTCTAATGCAGGACAGTGTCAAATGCTATTTCTGACTAATTAGAATAGGCAAAGATTCAAAGTCTCCAGAGACTGCCTCTGCCTGTAGACTGATTGGATTCAGTCTTGAGTAGCCCTCAGGCCATCATCCACAGGTGTGGTGAGAGTTTTCCCAACAAGGTGGGGCAATTGCTTCTGTCTGGAGACTAATTGCTATTCTCAGTCTCTTAATGGGCCTTAGAAACTCCACACCATGGGACAAGGTGTTTTCTAATAGGGTGGGTCAACTGTCTTCCTCCCCCCCCCCCCAGGCAAGGCTGCCTGTATAGTAAATGTCTGTGTGAGAAATATGGGCTCTGCAGTGTGAGGGGATGACTGAGCACAATAAACTGGGGTGTCTACCTTCTGAGCTCTAACCCCAGAGCCCCCACCTCTGGCTTCTGCTCACATAGCTCCTGTCCACTCTGCCCTTCCTCTGCTGGGGCCCAAGGCTGCACAGAGAATTTTGTGTATTGGCCCTTTAAGAGGGTGCCTGCATTTCTAGTCATCTTTCCCTGGCAAACAATACCCCCATTGCTTTTCACAGCCAGATGTTATGTGGGTACCCTTCTCGGTTCCGGTGCTCTCTGCTGGAGGATCTAGCTTGGGAATCAGACCCCAGAGTTCTCAGTGGCAACAACTGAGACATCTCTCCAGAACTTCAGTTGCTGTCTGTGGGTGCCTGGCCAACCCTTCTGCTCCTCTGCCCTCCTACCAGTCTCTACGCTTCAGTCCTTGGTTATCAGGGTTCTCTCCAGCGAGTCTTCCGTTGATTATTCAGGAAGTTTTTCTGTATTTTAATTGTAATTCCAGTTTGGTCCTGGGAGCGTGTCTATGCAGCATCCACTAACTCTGCCACCATTTTTAATCTCCCCAAAAGTAATTTTTAGAAGCTAGGAGAATGACAGAATAACTTAGTAGCTCATTTGTAAGAAGACATAGGGCTATAGCCAATACTCTTTTTAGAAGAACTGCAATGTGAAGCACTGTAGGTACTAAAACATATTATGAAGGCGTACACTGTGGAAGCCACCTGTGACCAACAGCTCGCTGGAACGGAACAGAAAGCATAGAAGTAGATTTAAGCACAAATAAGTATTTATCACCCAAGAATTTAAATAAGTTAAACCAAATTTAAATAAGTTAAACAAAAACAAGATAATTTAAAAAAATGGTTAACATTTTTTTTGTGTGTGGGGGGTAGGGAGGGGGGTGGTGGAAATGACTCCGTAAATTCCTGTTTGATATTATGCACCAAAATAAATTTCAGACAGATGAAGGAGTTAGATGGAAAGTTAAAATGCACAACGATGTGAAGAACGTGCTGGTGAAGTTGGTAAGGGTGCGCTTTCTGCATACTCCGAGCCCGCGCTGGCTCTTTGATGTTCGGCATGTCTCCCCTAATGGAAAGCACATGTGTCTGAGGTGCCGGTGACCTGGGTGGGGTTGTTTCAGACAATTATTTATCACAGACTGAGAGGCTTCCCAGGAAGGACTCAGGCCTTGGGAAAATGATTGGGATAGGACAGACGTGGCCCAGCATCCGGGCACAGTGAGTGCAGGTCAGGATTATGTGGGCTCCCACGGTGACTGTCACAGCTTTGTCTCTAGGTAGCCTGTGGGTTATCTCTGGGGTCTGGGAGAGAGACTTGCACATTGAAACCGGAAGAGTTGTTTCACCCAAACTTAAAAAACAGTGTAGCTCCAGCAGCCAGCCCCTCGGGGACCATTTATAACAGAATAAAAGGCAAACGGACGTGGGCTCATTGATGGGCGTCTCCCAGTCATGCTGGGCTGGAGGCAGCCACACCAGGTAACCCCAGATCTCCATGACTCCCAGCAACACGTGTTTATTTCTTGCTCACATTACGTGAACCCCTGTTCTCAGTCCCAGTGCTGAACACAACACCTTGCCCCAGGAGTCGGGCTAACAGAGCAGGCACTCTGGTGTCACTGCAGCTCTCAGGGCAAAGGGAAAAGGAACTTGGTCCACCCCCACGCTGTCGCGAAGGCTCCCTTTCGGAAGTGACACTGGCCAAAGTCAGTCATATGACAAGGCGGGATGTCAATGCACCAGGAAGTATAACTCTCCCTGGCGGACGGACGTCCCTGGGCGGACCCAGGACGCTCGGTGGGTAGTAATGCTGTGCCTCCCTTACCCATAGTGCTGCTTCCACAGTTTCGGTTATCTGCAGCCAACAGCAATCCAAAAACATTAATTGCAAAATTCCAGAAGCAAACGATCTGTAACTTTAAATTGCATGCCGTTGTGAGTAGCGCGATGCAGTCCTTCAGCGCCCCCTCCTCACCCACTGTCTGGGGTTCCCACACTGCATACACTTCCCCCGTTAGTCCCTTAGCAGCCTTCTTGGGTTATCAGACGTTTTCAGATAGAGAGACCACATGCACCAAACTTTTATTAGAGAATATTGTTATAATTGTTCTATTTTATTATTAGTTCTTTTTGTCAGTCTCTTTTGTGCCTAATTTATAAATTGAATTTTATCATAAAAATGTGTGTATAGGAAAAAACATAGTACAGATAGCACTATCTGAGGTTCCTGGCATCCATGGGTAAGGGGGGAAGGCTGCACAATCTAGCGAACCACGTTTGCAGAGACGACCTTGTTGCTCGGGAACTCACAAGGCCCTAGACTCTCCTGTTTATTTGGGAAATTGCCCGACGGCCTCAGACGCAGCAAGACTGGAGTTTGTCTAGAAGCCAGCTGCTTGCTCTCCCCTCTCCGAGGTGAGCGCTCAGCCGCTGGAGCCGATGCCGGCGGCCGGGAGGGCCAGACCCGCCGTGCTGGGCAGCCCCTCCGTGTAGTTCACTCCTCCAGGCAGGGTGATAAATCCTCCCTCTAATCGGCTGGTGCTCCTCACTCTGCAGGGCCCGGCTAATGAATGATCCACCAAGTTAGCAACTCAGACCCCGAAGCGCGGAGCTGCTCTGCCTTTGTTATGCAGAGTCATGCCCTCACTATCTCCCTTACAGCACAGCCTTGAGTTCGGAGGATGGCTGGATGGCGCGGAGGGATGATGGAGTGTGCACCAGCCTCAGGTAATCTGTTCCCAGTAATTCAGGCCACTATAGACTGTCAGGCCTGCTGCCGAATACATTGGTTTAACTTGCCGAGGGAGAATGGGGGACTCTACAAGCAGTGGAGAGGGACCCCACGCTGCCTGTCCAGGAGACCTCCAGGTGAGCCTGCCCGCACTGCCCGGCAGAGGAAGATCCACATTGGGGGGTCCCAGGAGCAACCCCAAGGAGACCCCGCTCCCTGCCACCACTCACCAAGGCTTGAGAGAAGTTAAATGCATACAGAATGGAGAGATTGTTTTTTTTTTCAATCTGGGCCATGAATTTTTTTCAAAATTCATATTAAAACCAAGACTAGTCAAAAAGAGGTAAGAGAAGAGGATCTTAAACCACAGCACGTCTGCTAGACCTCCGCTTGAAGCTACTGTCCAAGCAGCTGGGGATTAAAAATGGGTCAGGCTTAGAGCAAGATACCCTAGGACCGTGGTCGGCAAACCACGGCTCGCGAGCCACATGCAGCTCTTTGGCCCCTTGAGTGTGGCTCTTCCATAAAATACCACGTGTGGGCGCGCACGTACAGTGCAATTGAAACTTCGTGGCCCATGCGCAGAAGTCGGTATTTTGTGGAAGAGCCATACTCAAGGGGCCAAAGAGCCGCGTGTGGCTCACAAGCCGACCACTGTGAGTCACAGGGGCAGAGACGTGCACCTGGCCAGGCTGCTCTCTGTGGGCAGCAGGTAGCCCATGTGTGGCTATCTAAAGCGTGTGAGGATGCTGTGGAGAAGTGTTGGTCCCATGGAAGGTGGGAGTGCTCAGCAGTAAAGGTCCATATGCCCAGGGGGAAGGTAGAGCTCAAGGTCAACTGGGCAGAGAGTTGTGGTCACACAACGGACTCTAAGAAAACAACCTTCTCTTAACTGCAACCTCTCACCTGAGAGGTAATCAGCCTGTGTCACCTGGTAGGCAGCTGAGTCAGCACGCCCCTCCCAGTGCTCACCTGGAGTCCAGGCGTGGCCTTGAACAGTCGGCAACACGGACGATGACCAGGGAAGACTGGGGTTCTGTGGACAGTGGCTCCCAGCCTGCAAACACGCGCGATGTGTCCGAGGGAGAAACTCCATCAGGGTAAGACTTGGTTCTGGTGATGTGAACACATACACCGTGACTAACCTGTGCCAACCAGGAGCCTGTATTTTCAGAACTTTGCCATAAGCACCAAACGGATGAACCAGCCAGAGGGAGAGCAGTGAGTGCTGATATAGGTGTGCTTGGTTGTGGCCGATTTACTCTCCATGTGAGCCATCTTGGTCAAGGATAGCTTGTCAGGAGCGGAGAGCCACCTGAGTCACCTTAAGTAAAAAAATAGTTACTCTAAGTGCAGTGGGTACAGCTCTGATGCAGGAATATCTCTGCTTCCTCCCATGAAAACAGCATCTTTCCTCAAGTCCCCACTCCCCTAACGACGTCAGAAAAACGTAACCCACACCGGTTCTTCCTGTGACATGCCCTCTCCCATGAAGTTTCCATGTGAGGCTGCAGGGAGGCATGAGTGGCATAGAGTCTATGCCATAGACCTTAGCTTTCAGTTTCTGGTCTTCCTGGGGCGCTGCTGAGACGTCCACGTGTCTCCCCACATGTGGACTCAGGGGCTCTCCACTACTTCATGTTCATGCCCATGCGGAGAGTCGGGGGTCTGGCGAGAGCAGAACCCGCAGGAGGCACAGAGCTAGAGATGCACTGTGAGGGGTCAGCTCATGTGGCTGTGGAAGCTGCGAGGAATCGCAGTGTGTTGCCTGCAAGCTGGATGCCCGGGGGTGTGGTTCCAGCCCCGGCTGAGGGCCCGAGAACCAGGCGCTCCGGGGTTGGGGTCTGGAGATGATGCCCCACTCAGTGGAGTGGGTGATGCCCACTGGTGGGGGGGGTCTTCTCTTCTCAGTCCACCTATTCAAATGCTCTCCCTCCAGACGCGCCCTCGCAGACACACCAAGAACAGTGTGGCTCCAGCCCCTTCGCCCAGTGACGCTGACACACCGATTCACCCTCAGGGAGCCGCCTGGAGACAGACAGTGTTCTTGCGGGTGTGACTGGAAAGGAGGGAGTTAGGGTCTCTCTTTTGGGCCCTAGGTATTCTCTCCCCGCTCCCCAGACCAGGGAAATGTCTTGGGTTAAGTATCTGCCTTTCTTTGCTAAACCTGAGAACACCCGAGACACTGGTTTTTACAAATAAAACCCAGGACAAGAAGAGAGATTTGGTAGCTTTGGTTTCTCCCTTCAGATGCTTGGGCCCATGAGAAAGAACCAACTTCCGTGATTAAAGGGAGGAGAGAGGAAAGTGAGGAGGCTGTCCGTGTGCCATCTCAGAATCAGGGACCAGCCATGGGAGCAGGCTGCTTCGGGGAGCGCAGGAACAAACGCGCCGCCAAGTCCCAGTGAACGGCGGTGTCAGGGCAGGGACGCCGTGCTCCATTCCCTCCTGGTTGGGGCACATGGTTTGTCACCTCTCTCTTCTTGGTGAGTTTGGTTCGCCTTGTACCTTTAAAAGCCTGGTCTCCTGTTTTTTCTTAACATGGGCCCCCCACCCCCCATTGTGAGTTTACATGACCTTCATGTGGAGAAGCCACAGTAAACGACCTACAGTCCCTGGCCTCCAGCTGCACATTCCTGGGAGAAGGATCTCATTATCCCACTGGGGACAAGCCCCAGGAGCTGTAGTGCAAGGACGTGCAGGCGTGGGGCACAGATAGGACCAGTGTTTCAGGGATCATAGTCCTCCTGTCTAGGGAGGCACGTGGACAGGCATTCGGGGGCTTTCACCACGATTTCCCCCAGAATCAACAGCTCACGGGTGCTACGACCACCCATGTTGCTTCCTTAATCTCAAGGCTTCAGGGCTACCTCAGACCTTGTTGAGTGACCTTGTTGCGAACCTAGCTCCTCCCCCCAATAATTGAAGGACCTCCTCTTAACTGTAGCAGAAGTTTCCTAATATGGGAGTGAAATTAACACTCCATCGGGCTGTTAGGAGAAACAACTTATTCAATCCAGAGAGATCTTGAGAGAACACATAATTTAAATCAGAGGACACTGGGTGGAGCCCCGTCTGCCACCTACCAGCTGTGTGACCATAAGATATTTGCTAAGCCTCTCTGGGCCTCGTAGGCAAAATAGGGGATGGTGACGATGACAGCGAAGTCACCATGTAGCACAGAGGGTATGTCTGCTTCTCCCATTCCTTCACTCTGCACCCCTCCTAATTGGCAGTTTTTAAGCTCATCAGGTACCCACTGTGCCGCCAGCTTGGAGAAGCCCTGCTCTAACCTGCTCGAGCTTCCCCTCGCTTAAACCGAGCTGGTCTCACCTATTATCTCCCCTTTCCCAACCGGCTTTCCTGGACCTCTGTCCTAGTCCAGGCCTTCATTGCTTTTTACCTGGGTGGTTCCCACATTTTTAATTGATCTTTTTTATCCCTGGATATTCTGAGAATCCCTTAATCTCACGGATGACTTACAGATCTCAGGATATTCCCTACTTGTTTACAGGCCTCTAATGGTCTCTTCCTACCTCCAGGGCAAAATCAAAACTGCCTCACTGTCAGGCACCTGCCTTCAAATCTGGTCCTTCCATCTTCTCTTTTTCCTTCCTTCCCTCCCTCCCCTCCATCTTTCTTCCTCTCTTCAACTCTTTTTTTCTAGTTGCAGAATAGCTAAATGCATTGTAATAGTCATTACTCATATGCATGTGTGTATATTTAATGCAAATATATACAAATCACAAAGTGAAATTCCCCTTGTCATCCCTCCGCCCCCACTTCACAGTCCACGCAGAGGCAGCCCTAGGATCAGCCTGGTGCACCCTTCCAGTTAGTCCCATGTGTTGTGTGTCGCTCTGCACCTGCATCTATAGCTGTGCCTACCTCTCTGTCTATATCTATACCCGCATCTCTGTAATGAGTGTGTGCTCTTTCAAAATACAGTTCACGTTTGCATTTGTGAGACGTTTCTCTTTTAACAGAAATAGCGTCGTACTATCTAATAGCTGCCTCTTACTGTTTTACTTAACTCTACATGGAAGATAGTGCCAGGCAAACAGAAATCTCTTTCATTTGCTTAGCAGCTGCATGGCCTTCCATCGCACGGGCACGCCATCGTTTCTTTCACTGTCCTGTGTGTGCGCCACTTCGTGCCCATGCGTTTCTCGGGATATCTACCCGATTTCGTGGTAGAGATTCAATTCTTTAAGAAGAAATTAAGACACTGCTGAATTGCTCTCTGGGAAAGCATTTCTGGATTGATCTGCTACCAGCAAGGTCTGAAAAAGCTCATCACCATGCACTGAACAGTCCCCACACTTCACTATTCTGTTGGAAAAACCCACAAAATACCATTGCAGTTTTATTTTACATTCTCTTGGTTCTTAGCAAGATTAAACATCTTTTCATTTGCATTCTTTTCTTTGTTCATTGCCTGTTTATATTGTCTGCCCAATTTTCTATTACACTTTCGTGTTTATATCTTATTGATTTTTGAAAAATCTTGATATATTTGTACATCAATCCTTTGGCTATTTTTTCCAGCTTTATTGAGATACAATTGACATACAGCATCCTGTAAGTTTAAACTGCACATGTTGATTTGATACACATATACACCCATATGGGGCAAAATGATGGCCACGGTGGTGTTAGCTATCACCTCCACCACATGCCTTCTTGCACCTAATCGGCATTCTTCTGTTTCAGTGAGAGCCTTTCACCCGCCAGCATTTCTCATAGGCAGGGCTAGCGGGTGACTTCCCTCAGCTTTTGCATGTCTGGATAAGTCCCTCATCTCCTTTGTTCTGGAGGATAAATTTGCCAGGTATATTTAGCGTTTTCATTCAGCGGTTCTCAACCTGTGGGTTGCGACCCCTGAAAATACATCCTGCATGTCAGATATTTACATTACAATTCATAACAGTAGCAAAATTACAGTTATGAAGTAGCAACGAAAGTAATTTTATGGGTGGGAGTCACCACAACATGAGGAACTGTATTAAAGGGTCGAGGCATTAGGAAGGTTGAGAACCACTGACTAGATTCTGAAAGCTAGGTATCCGTCTCTTTGTCTTCCCAAAGGGTTAAATACTATTTGTTCAGGAACCTCTTCCTCCCGCTTTTTTTATTTTTTATTTTTTTATTTTATTGATTTTTTACAGAGAGGAAGGGAGAGAGATAGAGAGTTAGAAACATCGATGAGAGAGAAACATCGGTCAGCTGCCTCCTGCACATCTCCCACTGGGGATGTGCCCGCAACCCAGGCACGTGCCCTTGACCGGAATCGAACCCGGGACCCTTCAGTCCGCAGGCCGACACTCTATCTGCTGAGCCAAACCGGTTTCGGCTTCCTCCCGCCTTTGAAATGCTGCTTGTGTCACACACTGATTGCCTGCCCATCGGAGCCTCGCCTGGCTCTCTGTTCTCCTCCGTTGATGTATTTGGCTCTTCCCATACCTGCACCACCTTGAGACCACCTGTGTCTTTCAAGAAGGCTTTCCTGGAGTTGCTGCACTCAGAACTGAGAGAGGGCCTCGCTCCCCTCACACACGCTCAGATCCCTTCTGGGGACTCTGGCTCAGCCTGTTTCCCACTGCGGGGGGCGAGGAAGTCTGTGCGCCAAGGAAGAGCTTCAGGCATTTTCAAACCTCCGTGTTTGCCCTAATTTGTTAATAATCACAGAAAGAGGAGAAAACACCACATCATCTCAGCCTGGGCCTGCCCCTCAAATCCTCCCATCCTGTCCTGGGAGCCAGGTGTTCCCAGGACGACGGGCCCCAGGAGGAAGCTTCACGTCTGGGCTGAGGCCACCTTTCATGTGGGGCCGTGTGGCTGTCTGGATGGCCCATCCCACAAGACAACCACACAGCAGCCCAGTGCCAGCTGCTTTACAGTGTCTGGGTCCCTGCCATTAAATCATACCCATGTGATGTCACAGCCCAGCCAGCATGAGAATGTGCCCAGCCAATCTCGTTCCTATTCAATTTCTTATCAAGAGCTGACTCCCCCAACCCCCCCCCCAAAAAAAACCCCACAATCACGAGCCCAGTCTCCCCAGGACCATACCTCTGTCCCTTCACCCCTGGACTGGTGCTGAGCCAGCCTCTAGCGCCCAGCTGTGAGCTCCCGTAAGGCAGGCATGGCATCTACGGCCCTTCAGATTGTCTTGTCCTGCTTTCCTGGTTGGCACTGTGTCTTCATAAAGCAAGTACGTTATTACGAAGCCGTCTGTCTAGGGGCTGAGTAATTAGCGCTGCCACACAGTCCCCAACGTCATCCTCACCGCGGAAAGCCTTCCTCGCCCTGTCACTCATCCCATAATTTCCACTTGCTCCTTCGCCCCCCACGGCGCCATTGTGCAATTTCTTATCTCAATATTTGCTCAGTTGTCTGTGTGGCCCTCGTGTCTGTCTCCATTAGCGTCCTTTACATGCAATCGGATATCTGCACCCGCACAGAGGCTCTGCGGCTTGATCAGCGAGCAGCGTCTCAGGCAGCTGAGAGGGCCTGTAACTGGCATGAAATAACGGAGCATCTGCTCCGTGGCACAGAGCCTCTCAGCGTTGCTCTCTCGTCTGCCCGGAAATGCCTTGGCCACCTGGAAAGACCATGTGTGTCAGATGGCAGGTCATGAAAGATGGCGGCTCTAGGACAGAGCAGGAGTTTGAGGGAAGTGGAAGGATGCTATGTGCTCTGTCCTTCATCCTGTGTTCTCTGTTCTCTTTGCAGCACTGCCCAGTGCCCGCCCGATTTCATGGCCACTTGTCTCCCTCAGTAGAAGCTAAGCACTTTTACTCCCCCTGCTGATGCCAGGCCTAGATCACATGACTCACCTTGATTTGGGCACCGATGAGCTCTGCTCAGTTCCTTGGGTTTAATTCTGCCAGGACTCAGAGGGACATGGGTCCACTGGAGAGGAGGTACGGAGGCCAGCACAGGAAGGAGTCAAGTGCAGCTCGGCAAGTTAGGGCCTGCAGCAAACTTGATTCACGTGTGGGGTGGCCCTGGAGCTCCAAGGTCTATTCTGGAGGGGCAGGGCGGGCTGCACACCATAGGGGCTGCACAGCCGTGGTGGGGTGGCAGCGTGGAGAGGTGGACTTGGCCATGTTAACCTTTCTGAATCTCGGTGCCTTCATCTGTAAAATGGGGACAATGCTTACCACTTCCAATGTATGAAGATTAAATAAGAGAATGTACAGGCAGTCCTTGGGTTATGTCGGATTCGACATATGTCGTTTCATGGGTACGTCGCCATCTCCCATTTATTTATGTAAAAAAAACCTTCCATCATTTTGACATATGTACATATGTGCTTTATGTTTTTTATTATTTATTTACCACAAGTAAAGGTCAGGAATTGTTATCTTTCTTTTAATTTGTTTTTTACTGCTTCACTTCATTACTGCTGTGTATGTGTTCCATGTGAGTGACTTATGTAGGTGCTTATGTAGGTGGGTTCCGACTTAAGGTGAAAATCGCGTTAATCGCACTGTAGGAACGGATCTCCGACGTAACCCGAGGATCTACTGTACATTAAATAATTGCTAGCACATCTAGCACTACATGCAGGTAGCATTTTAAGTGCTTTGTATATCCTGACTCCCTATGGCCTCAGAATTAGGAACCAGTATTCTTCCCAGCTTATTTTGTAATGGGGTGACCCGCAGAAATGACCACCAGGACTCAGATAAAAATTTAGGAGCCTTTATTAAGTTGGCCAGTGACTACAGCTACAGCACCCTGCCGAAGCAGAGGCTGAACTGCAGTGCAGACTACAGGAGTTACAGTGTTTTTATTTGCAAAAACCACAGAGTTACAAAACCTTAGTTCCCCACACAGTATAGGGTCATTACAGTGACTACCTTCCTATCTATGTGTTCTAGGAACAGAGAGTACAGAGTGCCGGGAAGGGGCCATGAGACCATATCTCAAGGCCTGGCCTGATGTCAGCACATTCCTATCTATGTGTTTTAGGAACAGACAGCACAGAGCACCCCGTCTGGCCGAAGCGCCAGATATGCAGCCCAGCACAATTTAGACAGGGAAACTGAGGCACAAAGGTGTGTCCAAGGTCTCCTACTTAGAAAGTGGTAAAGGTAGGACTCAAACCAAGGCCAGTCCCCGAGTCCAGAAGCGGGGCATATAATGGTGAATAATGAGTGCGGCAATGCCTGCGTCCCCGACTTCTTCCCACTTTTCTAGACATTGGCGATCTGGAAGGCGAGACAGGACGTCAAGTAGGTTGCACAACTGAAGACCTGGACCGCGTGTCAGAGAAACTGAGTATGTGGGCACGGAGGTTAAAGTGCACGGAGGCGGCGTTAGGCCAGCTGCCCGGGGCTCTGGGACAGGCTCGGTGCAGTGGGAAATGGAGAGGGAGGCCGGTGAGCCAAGAGCAGGGAGCGCGCGGGGAGACGGCAGTTTGCACACCAGCCTGACAGCCTCCTCGGGGAAGGACCTGGAGACACACAGCAGGCAAGCTGCTGTCGGCACCTCGGCCTGGAAAGCCACGTGTGATAGGCCGACATCATTGGTGGTCAGGCAAGGCTGGGGCCCGCAATCCCCACCCTGTCCCCTGCCTCTCCCTGCCTGAGGCCAACCCTTAGCCCTGTTGGGTGGGCATGGGGCCCAAACCTCCTCTCTAGGGTGAGGCCTCCAACAGCCCGTGGTTTTGAGAGAGAAGGTGTTCTTGGAACAAGCGAAGGTCTCATCTATGGACGACAGGATGTTTGAGGAAGGACAACGGAAAACAGAAAACGTTTTGCTTTTTAAAGAATCATGTATGGAGTACGCCTAGTGTGCCAGGCCCTCTTCTAAGCAAATGGCACAGATTAATTCACTCCATACTCTCAACAGCCCTGCCAGGTAGGCTCTTTCCTCCCCATTTTCATATGGAAACTGCGGCCAGAGAGCACCGTCTGGTGAGTGCAGGCAGACAGTGACGCGGCCAGCACCGGGCCAGCGCGGCGCCCGCAGACCTTTCTCTCCGGCCCCCATGTCTCTGGAAAGTGTTCCAGGCTCGGCTCCCAAGGCCGCTTGGTCTCCAGTTCTAGCCTCCTCCTCCTCCTTCATGTTCAGTGACGACCCTTCCTTCAGACCTAGTCTTGTGTCTGACCACGCCCAGACTCTAAGCTTTATTTGTCCATTCAAGTAGTTAAGGAGCAGATACCATATTGCCACACAGTTTCTGGGCAGACCGGCCCTGCCCTGGGAGCACACATTTGCGTTGGTGTGGGAGACAACGGAACGAACCAGCACATATGCACCCAAGTCATCTTGGGTAACAATGCGCGCTATGAAGCAGATAAAGCAGGTCAACCAGGGAAGGCTTCTCAGAGGAGGTGACATTTGGGCTGAGAGTTGAGTAGTGAGAGAGGGCTGATGATACAGATCCTAGAGAAGAGCATGCTAAGTAAAGGAGACAGAAAGTGCAATGTTCTGAGGTGAAAATGAACTTGCTACGTTCCAGACACGGAGAAGAGGGGCCATCTGGGGGTGTGGGCACTGGCATGAGTTGGGATAGAGACCCAGCTTGTAAACAACCTTTTGGAGTGCACCGAGGAGCAGCCAGTGCCTTGATTCCCACGTTTTCCCTGACAGTGTGGCTGCTAATGTCCTCTAGAACACAGAAGTGTGGTGTTGTCTGCTACCTATACATAACATCCCCGCAGTTGAATGAGCCTGTCGCAAAGTTGTCTTATCTGGTGCAGCTTGAAATAGTGGAGGTAAGTGCCTTTCTCTCGGTGGATGACGCCAAGTCCAGAAACTCCAACAGCTCATCCAGTTTCCCACAGAAACCTCCTTAAAGGCAGCGAGTTAATTATCCTGCTTAGTGATGAGAACGGAGTGTCATCAAGGCTTCCTCCCAGGAGGGCCGCTAAGAAGGCCTCCTGCCTCCGGGCCGGTGGCTGCAAGACCCGGTAGGCAGGCTGACTACCTGATGTTGTGACTGTTGCCAGGATGTGGCTGATGTTCCATTCAGGAAATGTGTAAATGCTGCATGTCGCCACCCTGTGCCTTTCAGCCTCCAGGTGCCAATCACCATCCTTCAGCATTTCCAGATCCTTCCACCCGACCGCGGGGAGTCAGCCTCCTGTGGGAACCCAAGCTGGGGTGGGTGTGGAAGGAGATGCTGGATCCAATGCTCATGTCCTAGTAGAGAACCAGAAGAAAGAGCACGCGGAGGTGAAGCTGCAGGCAGCGGACCATCCTAAGGAACGTGTGTGCAGAGAGCACTCATCGAGGGGGTCCGAGCCGTGTGCATGGTGCTTATACATAAGCAAATGTGGTATTTACCTAAGTGCTATCTGTTCATCTCTAGATAAATGTCTGTCTGTCTCTGCAGAGACCCTCCAGGGACCAGGGACGCAAGGTAACCGTTCCAGGAACCAAGTCTGTACAAAGGGAGCGCGTGAAAGAGATGCCAGGTCCGCTCCCCCCCGTGTATATGCCAGTGCGTAGAGAGTACACTGACCAGCATTTGCTCTCGAGCCACCAGTCCCTTCTCCACACAGTGGACTGGGTGGTCCTCCGACAACACAGGCCGCCTGCAGCTGGCCAGCCTGGAGCTCAGGTGAACCCAGCAGCGTCATGTGATCCGGGCTGCATCTCTGGGTGGAAGACTCAGAGCCCTAGGAGCACTTGGGGATCGGATGCTAACCCCTCTAAAGTGAGCTGTCAGCTGGGGCACTGCTGGGAAGTGGCAGCTTCCTCTACCCGAGAGTCTGGAGAAGCCTGGATCAGGCGAGCATTTGAGTCCAGGTAACACTCCTTTCCCAGAGGTGACTGTGGCATCCCCACTGTCTGAGCACCGGAAGGACTTGTCCAGCCCACTCCTCAGCAAGGCCTGCTGGATCACAGCAGGCCAGGGCCACCCGTTCCCCTTGAAGAAAACGCAGCATGCTTGCATGGTGCTGCGCTTGGCTCAGCTGGCTACTCTCCTTGTTCAGGACGTTGCAGCGGGACTAGCCTCCTTTCCATTTCCTGAAAGCTGCCTGCACCGCCCGGCCCCTGGGCCTTTGCACAGTCAGGGTCTCACTGCAGCTCTGGCTTAATGAGCTCCTATTCTTCCTTCAGATGTCAACTCAAATACTTCTTGGAAACTTTCCCACATCCCTGAGGAAACTTCCTCTATGAAAAGTTTCCCTGTTCGTACCCTGTATTTTCTTCCCAACAGTTCCCTGCATGCATTTGCATCGTTCTTTGTTTCTGATCTGCCTCCACACCAGCATGTACTCTCTGCGACAGAAACAACTGTACAGTATGTTTTCTTTGCTGTCAAAGAAGCAACCAGTGCTCAGCACAGTGCCTGGAATACAGAAGGGGCTCAGCGGATACTGTCACACTGTGCAAATACCCCTAGAACATGCTTGTTCACGTTAAAGCTGTTCATCAATGGAATCAAACAACCTCTGTCCAACTCCAGCCATCTCTTTGCCCTTAGCAGGGGCTCAATAAATATTTGCTGACCAACTGACAGATATGGAAGGAGAAAAAGGGAAAGGCTGCTCAAGCAGGCTTGCTGCCCTCAGCATCTCCTTTCTAGTCTATCAGCTCAGCCACAGGCATCCCATAAACATGGGCATCTGCCTGCACCCCGTGGTCCTCGGGACGCCCTCCAAACTGGGCCTTCAAACCCACTAGCATTGTTCTGCGTCCTCCCTTTGCTGGTTGTCTGCTTCAGTTCCAATCTCTGCCTTGTGCACTTGGCGAGCCTGGCGACTCCTGCTCTGTCTTTGCTGCACACTCTGCACAGTCAATATAGGCTCTTTCCTTCGTGTTCTGAAGCCCTAGGCCTGACCCATTTACTTGCTCAACTGGTTTTTAGAGACCACAGTCCAGATCAGAGTGCGTGGCCGTCACCCCAGAGGGGAAGTCAGGTGGTCACTGTCCACCAAGGGTAACATGGCTGCTTTGGACATTTAACTGGTCATGAAGTAACTCTTTAAACCAGGAAACAGCACGGCCTGCATGTTAAGCACGCAGCCGGCAGAGCACTGAAGCCAGGCTCCGCGCCTGACCAGATGGCCGTTTGTGGATCAGTTACTTTGGCCGTTGGCCATTCCAGGCATTGGCTGGTGGTCATCATCCAAGTGGCCATGTGGCTTCATCGCTGGCAGGGTCTCGGCTGTGGCAGAATCGGGACGTGCTGAGGAACCAATGGCGTTGCTTCCTGGGACCTGGGGTAGAGTCGGGCCTCCCTCCCACAGCATGTCCGCCCAGGCACGCAGGCTGCTGTGTAGGCACAACGGACGTCAGGTATATGCAACCCCATCCCCACCTTTAGCTAAAATCCCCTCTTCTTTTCAAAAAGCACATTCCTATTTCTCCAATGTGGACAAAACGCACAGAAGACTCTATGAACTCACGGGCAGTGGCCCTCAACCTTGACTGCAAAGTAAAACCATCCAGAAGTTTGAGAATCCTGTTGCCCGACTCCCCTCCGGACTCATTCCCACCCTCTCTGGGCATCAGGATTCTGAAAGCTCCCAGCAATTCCAGCCACCAGGGCGGGGCACGGGCAGGCGGCGCTGCTGGAACTCGCTGCTCAGAACCACTCGAGAGGCTGCCAGTCCAGGGCCCCAGGACTCTGGGTTCCGTGCGGCAGGGCTGCGAGGATCCCACGTTAACCAGCCGGTGCTGCTGCGGAGGGTCCAGGAGCCGCACATGAGCAGCCCTGGCCCAGAGCTTTGCGCGTGCGGTCTACCGAGCAGCCGCAGAAAACATCGTCCGACATTGAAGGTCTCAAGCCCACCCAGACCTGTTACATCAGAACCCATGTTTAAAGGGCTCTAGGCAACTCATATGTTCACCACGGAATGAAAAGCGTTCGTCACACAGGGTGCCCACGTGCGTGCCGGGCCAGTTAGCCGGCGGGTGTGTATTTCCTGCCCGCACAGTGTTTTTAGAGATTTGGAATTAATTGACAGAACTTAAAAACTGGGATTTGGGGCTGCTGTTGAAAAACTGGAAGATGTAGCAACATTGGGCCTCCATCCTCACTGACAGCCTGGAAACAGGGTACACGTGCTCCCAGCTGCCAGGGGACGTTCGCTCTCTAATGACCCGGTGTGGCCTCCGCAGGCGTTTAAGCTTCCGGCTCCCAGTTCACACCCTCTCCTCTCCACAGGCAGAGGTGCTGCCCCCAAGCATCGGATCTTGAATCCACCCATTTTCTGTCTTTGCACCTCATGCTGCCCATCTGTGGAGGGGATGGTGTCACCTACTCAGGGTGCTGAGGAAGGTCCGAGGGAGATGGAGACCATGCCTTCAGCTCTCTCCCCTTTGCACAGGAGTTGTTATTAAACCCCGAGTTCCTCAGAGTTTGTCCCTGAACCCGTGGCACTGACACCACCAGGGCACTTGTGAGAAATGAAGACTTTCTGGCCCCACCCCAGACCCAAATGCTGGGAGGATCGCCAGGTGTTTCCAGGGAAAGTGGAACTTTGCGTGGATTTCAGGGGACGGAGAGCCCACTGCAGGCTCCATACTTTATGTGCAGAAAGTTACAGCAGGACTCACGGTGGCTGAGGTTTGCGGGTGAGAGACGTGGAAAGGAAAGGTTAGTATGTGTGGATGGAGCGTCCCCAGGCCTTTCATCCGGAGTCCCTGACTCCGCCGGCCTCAGTTTCCCTGGCAGGCTCTTGAAGTGTGACTCTGAGTCCGCCTGCTGCCCGGGGCCCCTGAGTTCACCACGTCTGCTAGATCGGGCTCCGCAGGTCGCAGGTCACAGGTCACCTCCGGCCAGCCCAACCCTGCTGCCGGTAGACGTGTGTGTTTGGGACTGGGCCAGCTCAGCCCTCGCCCCTGCCTCTCCCCGTCTGCACTGGCTCCTTCCCAGGGTCCCAGGAGGCCTGTGGCCAGAGCTGCCCGAGTAACAGGAGAAGAAAATGGGGGTCATATGACCTTCAGAGAGGAAGCTGTGAGGTCACCAGACATGATTCTTAAGGCAAGAGAAGTGGCTGTTCATCTAAAACCTCTTGCTCTCGACGGGTAATAGCACAGGTGTTGCGGCAGCAGCGAAGGGAAGGCTAAACACGTGTGTTTTCCCGCGTGATGGCAGGTGCGTGGGATGGATTGCAGAGGGCTCCTCGGGAGCTCTGCCCTGGCAGTTTCTAAAGAGGGCGTCCGCAGGAGCAGTCTTGGGGTTGCTTAGGGGTGACACTGCCGCAGCAGGGAATTCTTCCAGCAGAGGTCCGTCAGCCATGGCAGTGATGACAACGAGCCATCCATCGGCAGCAACAACAGCAGCGCCGTTTCTGTGACAGCGCTCTTCTAGGTAGTGTCTGCACACCACCGCAGGGTCAGCAAGCTTCTGCAGTGAGGGCCAAAGAGTGCATGTTTTAAATTCTTTTCTTAAAGATTTTTTAATTTTTAATGTTCTTTAAATTTATCTTTACTGTTGAAAGTATTACAGATGTCCCCTTTTCATCCCCTTCCACCCCCACCCTCCCAGGCCTTCACTGCACTATTGTCTGTGTCCCCAGGTTATGCATATATGCATATAAGTTGTTTGGTTAATCCAGCCGTTCTCAACCTGTGGGTTGTGACCCCTTTGGGGGTCGAACGACCCTTTCACAGGGGTCGTTCGAAAATGCATCCTGCATATCTGATATTTACATTACAATTCATACCAGTAGCAAAAGTACAGTTATGAAGTAGCAACGAAAATAATTTTATGGTTGGGGGTCACCACAACATGAGGAACTGTATTAAAGGGTGGCGGCATTAGGAAGGTTGAGAACCACTGGGTTAATCTCTCTTAATTTTTAGAGAGAGGAAGAAAAAGGGAGAGAGAGAGAGAGACATCAATAGGCTGCCATCTGCACACCCCTGCTGGGGATGGAGCCTGACCTGGAATTGAATGGGCAACCTTTTGTTACACAGAATAACAGCCAATCAGCTGAGCCACACTGGCGAGGGCTAGTAAATATTTTAGGTTTGAGGGCCACATGGTTGCAACAACTCAAGTCTGCCCTTATAGCACAAAAGTAGTCATGGACAGAAAGAAAAAAAATGGCATGCCCGTGTTTCAATAAAACTTTATTTACAAAAGCAAGTGGTGGGCCAGATTTGACCCACAAGGTATATAGTTTGTTGCTAACACCTACATTACCTCAGTGACCCTCAGGACACTGTGAAGTAGGTGCTTTTACTCTTCCCCATTTTACAGATAAAGAAGCTGAATCTTGAAAAGATGAAGCAGCTTTCCAGGACAGTAAGCGATGGATTTCAGGACTTCCTACACCATCCCGCCTGGCAAACACGTCTATTCCCAGAAGTTTCAGCATTCTGGCTCACATGTCCTGGGCCCAGTTTTTGAATTATCTAGCAATTATTTAGCAGCCTCAACATATCTATCGTGCTGCATCATCTCATTTAACTATCGGGGCAGCTGCACGAGGTACAGCTTCAGTAACAGAAGGGAGCCGACACCTAATTAAGCCGCATTAACTAGGAAGGGGCAGCTTCAGGCCCTCCAGGGAACAGCTGCCCCCTCCACCAACAGATGCTAATCCCTGAGTAGGCGGGAAAGGCGGCTCTCCACCCCCCAGGGAAATCCATCATCCCCCAGATTCCGGTGGGAGGGGATAAACACGGAGGGGGAAGGCCTCCGCTGAGGCAAGTGCAGTGAAAACCAGATGGCGAAGCAGAACTACCAGGCATGTGCAGCAGGAGCCAAAATGGCGGCATAAAGGGAGCGTCTACCCTGGGAAACCAGTGGGCAACCGCAGATAGGCAGGAGCCTAGAGGGATGGAGGGAGAGGCCCAGCACAGCCCGGGGAAGACCCAGGAAGGAGGTCGGATAGTTTGGAAGAAAGCCTGCTCTCCTCCAAGCCCAAGGAATACAGTCAAAGTGCAACAAAGGCCAGAGGCCCTGGCCCTCCCTCTGCAGCAGCTGCTCGGCCGAAGCACAGCCCCGATTGCGGGCCAGACAGGGACAGACGGGCAGGGACAGAGGAAGCTCGCCGCCTGGAGCCTGGGTGCTCTGGGTCCTGGCCTCCTGCTGGGCGTGGTGGGCCCTGCGGCCTGCGGCCCGAGGCTCGGCCTCCTCCTCAGAGAGAGGAGCTGAGCCACCTGGTTGTGGATGAGACACAGGCACCAGGGCAGTCCTGCTGGGGGCAGAAGGGACTGGTAGGGACTAGCTATCATGATAAGTAATATTACTGTTAAGAAATATCATCTGTTAACTGTGGTGGTTCTGTTCTGAGAGAAAGCACATTCTCACCTGGCTGAGAGCTGGACGCCCTGGGATGGGAGCAACATTGGAATGCAGCCCGTCCTCCTTCCCCAGCACTGCCTGTCAATCATGGAAAGATGACCATAACTGTTGCTGAAAAGATCTGGTCCCAGAGGCACTCACCCTCTGCGACCACCCCCACCCCCGCCCCACCCGCATTGTCTGGAGCCTGCAACCATTATACCTCGCCCACTTCCCCTGCCTGTAATCCCTACGTCCCCTTTTAATCTTTGTGCTTCTACCCCATGTAAGCAGCTGGCTTATTGGGAGGGGCAGAGCAGATTGTCACGAGGACCTGCTGCCCCGCCATGCTGCTGGCAGGACTGGAATGAATGCTCAGGAATGATTCAACCCCGTCTCTGCTTCACTGGCTCAAGTAGGGACAGGCAGCCCGGACCCATTGGTTGTCCGGGTTCAGTCCTTTGTTGTCCCTCCTGTAAGTCTTGTCACTGCACCTCAAATCCTCCTGTGTGTGTGTCCCTGGGATGCATTCGCTGTGCTACTGCAGAAGAATCCGGCTCCCCACCTCCCCCCAGAGCCTGAGGTTCTCAGAGGACAAGGTTGGATCCACCTTAGTGAGAAGCTGAGCTTGGAGTCAGGCGAGGTCCTCAGGGTCCAAGTGTTAAGCCCAGATTTCAGGATCCCCAAAAGACCACCAGGGAGTGCTGAGTCCAATGCAAAAGCAGAGAGTCTTTATTCAAGCTAGCTTGAGCTCCCCGTCAGCCACACTTGCCGACGCAGCGGCAAGTGGCAGAGAGAGAGCTAGCCCTGTGGGAAGAGGGGTTTTATAGGGGGGTTGGAGTAAGGGGGGGAGAGAGGACTGTGGGCCCTGCCGATTGGCCAGGTGCAAGTTTGGGTCTTGTTACACAGGATGTGGTTGTGTCTATGGCACGCACTTCCCTTGATTGTCATTAGTTAGTTTAAAGAGCAGAGGCTTGGGCTTCTGGGAAGAAGCTCCTTGCCCAGCACATGGCTAATGGCTGCTGCCCAAATATGAAGGATCTGGGGTAAGATGGAGGGCATAGCCCTCGCCCTCTCACCAAGTCCAACGGTCTTTCCTCCAGGCCTGTTGCCTCCAGATTTTAAAAATCCTCCACAATCCTGAGAAGTCCAAGTAGAATGTGTCTATTGTACACGGACTTGTCTACTGTACAATCATAAAGATAAAGACAGGACAAAGGGTCACTCGGGATCCATCCATCTAAAATTAACCTCAGCTCTCCGTCTCACACTTTCCCCATGTGGGCCCACGCCCATTCTCCCACACACTTACACACTAAATGAAACATTTCTGTACTTGTCACATAGATTGTGAGCATTTTATTATGTTATAAAATTTAATGAAAGCACCGTTTTAATGATTGCACACTTTCCCAGCATAGGACATAAATAATTCTTAATGACTTTGATACTTTCTCTCTATCCTGAGCGTTTTGAATACAGATTCTGAAGCACTGGCAATTTTCCTAGGGTAAATGCCTAGAAGGGGGATCATTGCTCCTTAAGGTGTTGGTTATTTTTAAAGCACTTTATACATACTTCCAGATTACATATTTTTTTAGAGATTTGTGCTAATTTTTGTTCCCCTCAGTTGGTCAGATTTACCTAAGCCCAAATCAACAATAGAATCTTAAAATTTGATAATTTTGTGGACTAAAAGGGTCCATTTTTTACTTTGACTTTTATTAAGAAGGGAAGCTTAGAAGTTTTCTTATTGATCTGCTAGACTTTTCTGGAAAATTCTACCTGCAGGTTTTTATTTGCCTTTAACGGGAAAATAAACGCATCTGTACTCACGGATCTTACTCCTGGCAAGGAGCACGCAGGCCATTACCACTCGGCGCATCAGCAGCAAGAGAGTCACCGCGGGAAGCTGCCTGCCCAGGCGGAGGGCCAGATGCTGGGGTCCACGGGCTGAGAGGCCGAGCACAGACCCCAGCTCCTGGCTGCAGACTTGCTGGGCTGTGCGCACACAGGTTACTCCAGGGCAGGAATCCGCCCCGGCAGGAGGCAGCCAGAGGCAGGCGGGAGCTTTCCAGGCTGATTGTCAGCGCCAGGCCAGGGCGGCCTTTGTTCTGTAACAGCCGCAGGCACTGCCGCCATCTCACCATCCTTTCAAATATGTACAAGGAGGTAAAAACAATGTCACGAAAAACTTTATTTATAGACTGTGTGCTTGAAGATCAAACTTTCTTTTCTTTTCTTTTTGGTAAACTTAGAGAAAATAAAAATGCTTTGAGGGCTGACATTTTCTCCCCTCAATCCTCAAGCATCTTTGGTTCTGAAGCAAAATAATCCCTTTGCCATGTGGGGCTCTTCTATTGGAAGCAATCGCATTTCTGTTTATGTATTAGAATGGGCCAGGATGGTGTTTCTCAATCCAGGCACCATCGACAGTTTTATAACAAGTAATTGTTTGTTCTTGGGACTAAGGAATGAATGATCCAATAGTTTCCATTTAAGTATTTGGGGAATTGTGATATGAGAACATCACCTTTCCCACCCTCTGTTGGCCTATGGGGTGGAATGAATGACAGGGAGAAAGATCTAGGGATCAGTGTGAAAGCCGGGCGGGTCTGGCTCTGGGAGAATGAGCTCCATTCGCCAGAGGCGTCTGAGGAAGACCGTGGTCCTAGGGCAGGATGCTGCGCAGACTCCACAAAAGAGGAAGGAATCTCTGTTTCTCGCTGTCTCTTTTTAAGTATTCATATTTGGGTTGTATTGCCTCTTGAGGAACTTATTTTTAAAAACAGAAGCTAAACTTTCTAGAGTACTCAAACATCACCGCACACACTGCAAATACTGGCTTCCCGGGGCCCCGCAGAGAAAGCTTTCTTTAAAGAAGTTAAAATAGAAATTTTCTGCAAGCCGAACTATTTTTACCAGCCTAGAGCCATAGATTGTTCATGGTCTCTCTCAGATGCCATATGGTTGACAATGGGCAGTGGAGTGAAATCAGTAGTGGGAAGGACAAGTGTGTGTGTGTGTGTGTGTGTGTGTGTGTGCGCGCGTGCGTGTGTGTTGCGGGGGGGGGGGGGGGGTGGAGGCAGGTGTTACACTCCTAGGCAGTTTCCATAACTAGTGCTACAGATCTTTGCTGAGATCCCAGGCCTGCCCTGAACTGAGATCTAGTTTTCTGGAACTTGAATCTTCTGAAGGACTGGACCCTTTTTCTCTTCCCGCCAGAAGCCATGGGTGACCAAGAGGCATGGGTCTGCAGGAACTATGTATCAGCAAAGGACACGGGTCAGCAGGGGCCATGGACACTCAAGTAGTTGCCATGGATCACCGGGAACGAGGGGTCAACAGAAGCCAGGAGCTGGGAGAACCGGGGTCTGTTGAAAGCAGGAGTCATTCAGCACGAGCCATGAGTCTGCGAGGCCAACGGGAGACATGGGTCAGGGGGAACATGCATCAGCCAGAAGGAGTAGGCAGAAGGTGGTGGGGCAGAGGCTAGAAGACAATGGGGTAGCTGATGGCCCCCTGAGAAGACAGGGGAAGCCACGCCTAGGCCAAAGCTACAGGCTAACAACAAAGCCCAGTAGAAAGCACTTGTATCAATAAGGTATAGAGATAAGTCAGTCACCATCACAATGTGTTTCCGAGAGGGTGCAGGATAGCCTGGTGTGTGCAGGAGCGAGGAATCCTGGGTGACCTAACCCTGAACAGTCCCGACTTGGAAAGAACTGGCAGTTTGGCAATTGAGATTCATATCTTTCCTAATTTCCCAGGTGTCCTTATCATAAGCCCCCGCTACTAATTATTTTTTGAGGTTGGATGCTTATGAAGGGAAATTCTTGAGATATAGTATCCAAGCCCATTTTTTAAGGTTCTTGATACCTATTGCTAAATTGCTTTTCAAAAAGGGTGTAAAATTTGCTCTTTCCCACCTTCTAATTAAAATACTTATTAAAATGTAGTCTCACAGGCGCAAAGTTTTCGGGGGACGGAAAGCTATGAGCATTGCTATCCGCCAGGAGGAATTTCCAGCCCAAAACTTGCAGGTAGAATCTCGATGCATCGAGCAAAATGGCAAAGGAGGTTGATAGTGCCCATCCTGGCCGGGCCTCCACCACACAACGCAGGACTCCGTGGGATTTAAGAGAAAGAATGCAATTCAAATGTAATTGGCCCAGTTCAATAAAGTAATTGACAAGACCACGTGACTTGAGAATCAGAAAGTAGAGTGGTAGATTTCAGGTGTGGCTGGATGCAGGGGTCGGCAGTGTCCATCAGGATAAATGCATCTGCTCTTAACTCCGCCCGCCTCAGCCCCGGTGCCTGGAAGCTCTGACTGGCCGGCGCCTGCAGCGTGCCCACTCTTGGAGCCGGATGTGGCGGGAGTTACTCACCGACCTCCCCTGCTTCAAGCTACGGGACTCAGGAGAGTGTGGTTTTTAAATGCAGATGGAAGCGAAAACACACGTCCGCAATCCCGTCTAATGGACACGGGGACTTGAGGGAGCCCTTCGGCTGGGTCGCAGCTGCCGCTGGAAGTGTTCGGAATGGCTGGGACATCCCCATCGGTTCTCTCCGTGGCACCCGTCTTCTGGAAGGCAGGCTGTGGTTTTCAGAGCCAGAATGCCACAGGCTGGGAGAAAGAGGACGTGGCTGCCTGTTGCATCCAAGATGCGGAGTCCACGGAGATAAAGTTGTGGCTGGAGCAGGCATAGGAACGATGCATAAAAACTTTTATAAAAAAGATTTTAAATTGCATTTTAAAGAGAGCAAAACATCAATCTGCTGCCTCCTGCCCCGACCGGAATGGACCCTGCAACCTCCTGGCGCACTGGACGGTGCCCAACCAGTGAGCGCACCGGCCGGGTGAGAACTCCTCTCCAGCATCACTTCAACAGCAGCAAACAGAGGGTGTGAAGGCGGGCAAACACGCCTTCCGGTGCAGCGCCCAGGCACTCCGGGGGCACAGCCAGCCCCTGCCCGCCCTGCCCGCCCTCCCCAGTGGCAGACTGCAGGGAGAGGCACCCGTTTTTATTTAATTTGGGTGTTTCTAATATCTCGCTAGGCAAAAGCAACTGTCCCCAGAGGCTCTGGAAATTTCAAGTCATCCGTCCTCCTGACTTGCTCTCCTCCTGCACGGAGACATTTCCAGAATATCACATGCTCCCGGAAATGTACTTCCCGGCATGCGGAGCCTGCTAACAGCTCCCCCGAGGAGCCGCTGAGCGGGTAACGAGAGCCCGGCCCCGGTGTCAGAGCGTGATGGAGCGGCGCCTCTCCCCAAGGCTGCGTTCCCGCCAGCAGCGTCCACCGGGCGACGCTGGGGAGCAGTTGGTGTTAACTCCAGGCTGCTGAGGTGGGGAACCACTTTTCAACACCTCAGCCCCTTTCTCCTCGTGCTCCAGCTCTGGGTGAAAAACGGATTCTCCACAGGCTGCTCATAACCTGCCTCCGTGCCCCTGGAGAGCCCGTCTCTAAGGGGCTTCAAATCCGTCCTCCTGGGCCACGCCACTTGGTGGAGGACACCGAGGTGGAATTAGCCACGATAACACGGTTTTGAAAGTAGCACTCGTCAGAATAATAAAAACGCTAAAGGACCCTAGAGGTGGGAGAAAGAAAATTTGCCCAGGAGATCTAGCAACTCAGCGAAAGAGGAAGCATTCGAATTCAGTGGTGAAAGAACAGGAGTTTGCCAGAGGGAGACAAGAGAGGGTAATAAAAGAGCTAACATCTTCAGGGTAGATAGGCAGCCAGCATTTGGGGCCAAAGCACAGAGTCTGCCAACAACTAGCCAGGGGTGAGGCTTTCGGGATAAATTATAAAGCCCTGCCGCCATCCTGCATGCCATCCAAGGTCACTACTCACCAGAGGAACGCTAACCTCTCTGTCCTTATCCCTCCACCTCCAGCCAGAAAATGCCTCCGCCTGTATAACGCCTTTCCGCACCCGTAGGAGCTTTCATTACCTCATTCCTTGTTGTGCAGCCGTTTGCAGACCCGCTTTCTTCCCAACTGGATGGCAAGCTCCTGGAGGGCTGAGCTCACATTCTATCCTTCCTCCTCGCATACAATCCCTCGGTCACGGCAGGAAACCCATCAAGGTCGGTGGGATGAACGCTGTCCACTGGGAAACCACACAGCTGATGGACCGACTTTCATTCCGTTCCAGCCAACGTGCTGTTTCCTTGTCTTGGGCTTTGAGTCTGATGTCCGTGAGCAGGACAGATTGAGACCCAATAGGCTGACTAGTTTAAAGTCCCGGCAGGTGAGCTGGACACGCTCAGCACAATGGTGTGAAGTGATGCACAGCTATGCGGGCTCAGGGATGATGGGTCAGGGAGACAGGGCGATAAGCCCGGATAGAGACATGCCTGGGGTAAGTAAGGCTGGCCGTCAGGGGAGATGCACATCAATACAAACCATCATTCCTGTGCAACGTTTGAGTGAATTCCTCTTTTCTGCCTTGTTCTCCACTGTGTGCTCAGTTCCTGCCCATAGAATGTCTGATACATATTTGCTGAACTGAAGAAGGCTGATGTAGAGAATAAGTGTATTCATGACACTCAGTTCTCTGGGCTGTTCCTACAGACAAGGAGTTGGGTCTCATTGAAAAGGATGTTTATGGATAAAGGGGGACTCCATCCGGTCACAGGAGATCCAAGGCAGGGACATGGTGGGGACATCCCCACCTGACACGTCCTCCCAGGACACTGGGGAGGGATTCCAGGACATAAAATTCATTGAAGAGGAGAAGCCCAGCCATGTTAGTTAATATAGGAGACATCTTTTTTGTTGTTGTTTTTTCCAAAGCTATCTATTAGTTTCTCCTTCTTTATAACAGTCCCCCGAGTCCCAATGAGAATCTGTGGGGCCTTGGTTGCTATTGATGGGAGAGAAGTTGCCCTTCTTCCAGCAGCACTTGACCTGGAAAGAGCTGGTTTCAGAGATACTGTATCCATTTGCCATCAAGTTGTAGAACTTGAGAATGAAGCCCGCAAGAGTGAAAGAATGCGAAACAGTGCGGATGACACAATTTCCCACAAAGTCTCCGGGCTTTTAGGTTGAATAGGTCAGATTCCCATTTCATTTTAAGATAGCATGACTGTAGTTTTCTGTCACTTGCAATTTTGAGAGTCCTGACCGCAGGGACCACCGCTGGATGCTACACCAGTAGCCAGGGCCACACGGAGGAAAAGATATCAGGCACAAGGCCCAAGAGAGAGTCAATTTCCACTGATTACTAACCTTACTTTTGTAACTTAATAAGAAGATTTGTTTTCCATTATTATGCAGCTATATAGGGCCAGTATTTTCTCTGAAATGATTCAGCAATTATCTCCAAATATTATCTTCACAAAAGTGAAATGTCACCTTTATCATATTCTAAACTTACACACAATTTTCTCTCACCTATTCTATCTTCCCCAGTCTGCTCCATTGATCTGTGTATTTCTGTGTCATCCACTGGTTTTATCATTTAGCTTTATGATACATGTTAATATCTATTGACTACTCATTACCCTCTTTTGCCTTCAAACTTCAATTTTTCTGTTTCTGGCATGACATTCTTATAGATGAGAATTAGAAACTTACAATCAAGGTCTAGAAAAGTCCCATTGGGATTAAGATTAGAGAAAATTGGAGAAAAATGAATTTTCAATTCAGGACTCTGGTGAATATTTTTCATTTATTTAAGTCTGTACACCTCTGAGTAAACTTTTGTAACCTCATCTCATTAGACAGAAAGGATTATCTGAGACGTAGGTGACTCAGCTCCGACCCCGATTCCCTCCATATCCCTTTCATCTAATGGCATTCCGGACCTCGTTCCTTTGTTTCTATTTTTCTAGTTTTACTGCGATGCGACTAACACACAGCACTGCATGCACGGGAGGTGTGCACATACTGCTTCGACTTCCGTACATTCTGAAATGATGGCCACAGTCAGCTGAGCTAGCATGCATTGTCTTATACACATACAAATAAAGGAAACAAGTTTTTTCCTTGGCTGAGAACTCTTAGGATTTATCCTCTTAACTCTCGGAGTTAGCTGCAGTCATCATGCTATACATTACATCCTTGATACTTATTTATCTTATAACCTGAAGTTTGTGCCTTTGACCTCGTTTATTTATTTAATTCTTAGAACACGTCTTCCTTTCCATCTCAGCCTTTGCCAGCCTCTGGGCCTGGTCAGTGGCCATGCAGGTGGTCTCAGGCCTGTGATTTCCTCGTCCCTAACGCCTTGACCTGCATTCCGTCTCAGCCCTCCCTCCGACCAAAGAGTCCCCTCTACATTACTAACCCAGGCATCGACCTCTTCTCCTTATGACTTACTTACTTAAACATTTTCATGACTGTGAATATTAAATATGATATTGCTGTTCTTTCACTCCTTTGGTTCCTCCAGCTCAACGTTTCCCGCGTCCCTCAGGGCCCATTCAGGAAAAAGAAATGACCCAAGTGATTGGAACAGGGAGATTTTAACATCAGCAGTGCTAACTGGTGTTGGAGAGGTGAAAAGTCTCTGATGCTAGGCCCGTGGCAGGGGCACCTGCAGGAGCAGCGAGTGCCTGCGGGAAAGGCGCAGCCAGGGAAGGCCCTGGGGCTGAGAAGGCACGGAGCTTGGAGCGGGTGCCCTGCATGGCGAGCTGCTCAGTGAGGCCGAGGCCACCAGGAGCCGGTTCTGAGGCTGCCCAGAGGCTGCTGCTCAGAGGGCCACCCAACCTGGAGGAGCTCTGCCTGGGTGCCGGGCACGGACATGGTGGGAGGAGTGAGCCAGTCGCTGCCCCACCTCCAGTCTTGCAGCCCCCTCAGGGCTGTCTCTCCCTCTCCAGGCAAAGCGACAGGAAGCCAGCCGGCCCGCAGAAATGCCATTTGCCGTGTACCAACCCCAGCTCCTGTGAAGCCTGGACGAAGCTTGACTCCTGGGTATTCACCTAAGACAACAGAAAACGTCTTCACACAGAAACCTGCCGCGCAGGTTCACTGCAGCTCTCTTCAGACCAGGAACTGTCAGACACGGGGAATGAGGCCTTCGCTGGTGCCCGGATGGAGAAGCGGGGGCCTCCGCACAATGGGGTACTCCTCAGCCCTAAAAGGGGTGAGCTACTCACACACAACAGCAGGGGTGGATCTGAAATGCATTTTGCCAAGTGAAAGAAGACAGATTAACAAGGGGCACGGGTCTGACTTATTTATATGCCCTTTTGGAAAAGGTGAAGCTATCAGGGAAAGGACAGATCAGTGAATGCCATCGAGAACCCCTGTGAAATTGTAATAGACAAGCCTCTTTCATTAAAAAAATCTCACCGAAGGCTCTTTGGGGCGTCACCGTCCCCTGGACACACCGCCAGAGTTACTCTGACTCTCACAGGACATTTCACCAAGCGATGGCGGCCGGAGAAGGCTGTGTGAAAAGCCCGTGCTTTCACTGCCTGCCCTCGATTCGCTTCTCAGCAGCGGCAGCGGCTCTCACACCTGGCAGGTCTCTGTCCTCCTCCTGGGCCTTGTCCCAGCACCAGAGCTGGGGCTCCCTCCCTGTTCAGTGTGGGGGTCTCCCCGCGGAAGCCGTGCAGAGGCAGGGGCTGGCCGGGTCCCCCAGCCGTGGCCCTGGCCTCCGACAGTCACCCGGAGTAGGGAGACCCGCGGCCCTTTCTGGGAAGCAGCTTTGGAACAGGCGGCTGGACAAGGCGGCGCCATCCTGGGGTTTCAGGAAAATTCAGTCTCACCTGCTCTGCACTGAGGACACCTTCTCACCAAGACCTTCCCCGTTTATCCTGCCCCCGGAGGAACGAGACAGAAACCGTCCTCACCGCAAACACTAACACGGCCCTCTCACGTCCTTAATTCTACCCCCTCCACCCCCCACCCCGCCAGTGCAGCTCCCACAGGGACGGGCTCTTTTGTTGAATCCTGAAGGAGAAGCTCCTGCTGCCTGGACCGGGTTCGAGTCAGGTTTATGGCCTGTTGCCTGTATCTTCCGTGATGGATTGTGCTGGACAGGCGGCAGCAGCAGCATGATCATCCCGGGATGGACCGCACAGGTGGCCTCAGGACTCTGAATTTGGAAAGCATCCCCACCAAGCAAAGGACGCCGCTGCTGCCAGCAGGAGGCGCTGTCAGGACTCAACTCCGTCACTTAGGGTCCAGCGGGTCCAGCAACTGCCCTACATCAGGGCTTCCCGGCTCTGCCCAGTGGTTAGCGGGGTCAGCTGAAATGCCAAGTGTCCTCCTATCTGTGCCTGAGAGAGCTTGGTAAGAGAGCTTGGTAGGCTCTTCCTTCTTGTGGGGCATGGGCTGCTACAGGCAAATCGGTGCGATGGGCCTAATCACGAAGCAGAGCTGGTGGGATGTGAGGGACCCACCTCTTCCCCATCAGCCGGTCTCTGAGGCCCAGAGTTCGCTGTTGAATAGAAGCAGGCGCCCTAGGAAATGGAGAAGTTGAGACCTAATTTAAAAAACGAGGTAGGAGGGAAGCTGCGTTGGTCCCAAGGCCGTCCCAGGTGCCATGTCTGCGGCACACACAGCGCTCCGCTCCCCAGAGCCTGGCTGCCATTTCTCTTACTGGGAATTGCTGGGGCGTCGCTAAGCGGGTTTTTGCAGACCATCTACTTGGTGTGAGGACACGGTGCCAGGCGTGAGGCGTACAGGCGTGAATTGCCATCCTCCCTGCCCTCAGTGGCTCATGCACTAAAGCACTTCGATGACTGGAACTCAACAGCCGCAGAGCTCTGGGGCGTGAGGACCGCGTGGGAGCGCGGGAGGGAGCCGGGCTGCGCTCTGCAGGACGGGCACTGAGAAGAGACGTTGAAATGACATTCAGAGCTTCTCCAGGTGAAGAACAAGGGGCAGATGAGCATGTGGAATAGGCAAGGCGGCCTGAAAAGAAACAATTTCAGGGAGAAAAGGATTCGTTTCATGTGTTCAGAGCACAGGCTTCGTGGGGGGTGCGGAGGAAGTGGAATCAGAAAACCTTCCGGAAGGTGGCTCCCCCAGCTGGGTGGTTCTGCTCCCTAAGACACAGGGGCGACCGCAGCCCCCAAGCAGGAGCACAGCAAATGTGCTGCTCGGAGAGATGCCGTCACTGAGTCCGCAAACTGCAGCCTGCAGGCCACGCTCAGTCCCAGGCTTTTTATTTTATGGTCCATGAGGTAAAGATGTCTTCTGCATTTTTAAATGCTCAGAAATCAATCAAAAGAAGAAGATCTGGCCCTAACCGGTTTGGCTCAGTGGATAGAGCGTCGGCCTGCGGACTGAAGGGTCCTTGGTTCAATTCCGGTCAGGGGCATGTGCCTTGGTTGCGGGCATATCCCCAGTAGGGGGTGTGCAGGAGGCAGCTGATCGATGTTTCTCTCTCATCGATGTTTCTAACTTTCTGTCCCTCTCTCTTCCTCTCTGTGAAAATTCAATAAAATATATTTTAAAAAAAAGAAGAAGAAGAAGATCCGATGGCACATGGAAAGTTATGTTTCAGTAGTAAAAGGGTCTAGTGCAGTGGTTCTCAACCTTCTGGCCCTTTAAATACAGCTCCTCATGTTGTGACCCAACCATAAAATTATTTTCGTTGCTACCTCATAACTGTAATGTTGCTACTGTTATGAATTGTAATGTAAATATCTGATATGCAGGATGGTCTTAGGCGACCCCTGTGAAAGGGTTGTTTGACCGCCAAAAGGGTCGCGACCCACAGGTTGAGAACCGCTGGTCTAGTGGAACCCAGCCAGGCCCATCTCTTGATGCCTGGTGTTGGAGAACAGAGACCTTGTAACATATGTACTACGTGCCCTCTGGGAAAGGCTGCTGGCCCCGGTGAGAGGCGCCGATTAAACAGAGAGGAAGGGGCAAGGGAAGCCAGGGAGAAGGTCTAGGGAAAGACGCTGCACATTTCTCACACCTGGAAATGCACAGGCTCCTTTACAAAACTTCTCAGGAGTCCTCCTTCCTTTACATTATTTGCATTCAAATGTAAATTAAATATTTACAGACATGTGGCAAAAATTCCTTATTCTTTTAGCTCTTGTATAATTGTAAAACCAAAACAACCTTTAAAAGGGGATACAAACGAAACTAGGAGACCAGTCCATTTTCCATGAGCACCTCAATTTCACGTGGGAGATGCTGCCTTTCTGTGGCCATGGGACTGGGACTGCTGCTCAGAGGCCCAAGGCTGGTCCCAGGTTCGTCTGAATGTGAGTGCAGGTGATGATTTAATTCTCACACAACCTTCTCTGGGTGCAAACACTTTAGAAAACTTCATTCATATAGAATAGGGTTGGCAAATCTTTCTGTAAAGAGTCAGATAATAAAAATTTTAGGGTTTGCAGATCCCTGCTGCACCTCCTCAATTCTGCCATTATTGCTTGAAAGCACTCACAGACAATACATAAATGAATGGGCATGGATGTGTTCCAATAAAACTTTATTGACAAAACAAGCAATGGGCCAAAATTGGCCTGTGGGCTCTAGTTGTAGATCATGGACGTCCTCCAGGAAAGTGGGAAATTGGTGGATTTTGGATCTGTTGTGGACACATTTGACAGCCAGGAGACCGCTGTGCAATGAGAAGGAATATCTGCTACAAGCAACTCTAAAACGGATTTGCAAACACAGGCATTAGGCTGGATGTGGTCCAGGAGCTATAACCTGTGGGCCCTGGATATGAAACAGGGTCAAGTAATGATTACCTCCAAACCTGCTCACAGCGGGAATGGTCACATCGCCACTCTCCTCGGCCCAGCGCGGGGTTTCCACCCATCACCACTTCCCTTTAAGGGGCTCAGCGATGCCTGTGGGCATTCAGAGGGCTGGCCATCATGGGCTTTGCACATTAGCCACCAGAGACCAGTGCCCACTGGTGTGGTAGTCTGAGCATCATGAGGTCAGAGGCCTCAAGCTCTAAAATGCAGCAAGAACGCAGACTTGGGGAACATCTTTCTCATCTGGTACCCAACTTTTTATCCACACTGCAAAGCATTTGGGGCCAGAGATTGGACTCTCTTTTTGAAGCCCTCCTGTATAGAGAATCACATCCTGCCTTTATCTCTCGGCCTGATATACCAGAGAATTGACTTTATTATTGTTGGGCTTTAATTTTAGACAAAGAATACATTTTAAAAGAAAGAAAAGCCAGGAAATACTATGAGTAGGATGAGAAATGGTCTCCTTTAAAAGTGTTGCAAGGAAAGAAAACTTTGTCATCCTTTCCCTCACCTGGTTACTCTCCCTCCCGAAGATCGTCAGTTATGGGGAAAGTGGCGGTAAAATCCGATTCTGGCTTGTGTGTGTCTAAACCAGGGGTGGGCAAACTTTTTGACTCGAGGGCCACAATGGGTTCTTAAACTGGACCGGAGGGCCGGAACAAAAGCATGGATGGAGTGTTTGTGTGAACTAATATAAATTCAAAATAAACATCATTACATAAAGGGTACGGTCTTTTTTTTTTTTTTTTTTTTTTTTTTTAGTTTTATTCATTTCAAATGGGCCGGATCCGGCCCGCGGGCCGTAGTTTGCCCACGGCTGGTCTAAACTTTCACCTGCTGAGTGGATGGGTGGCTATTTACCAACCAGGTAGGGATGGTGAGTTCTCCAGGGCTGGTTGTGTTGTTCTGGATATCCCTGGACACACTGCACCCCATTACTCACAACCATGTAACCCATGCCGGGCTCTGTGCCAGGCTCTGGTAAAGGTGAACTAGAATGGAGGATGGGAGAGGCCTTGTCCCGCAGCAGACGGCACTGGTGTGGACCACCAGAAAGTGCTAACTTTTATCTGTAAAACATGGAACGCTTCGCGAATTTGCATGCCGTCCCTGCACAGGCCATGCTCGTCTTCTCCGTCCCGTCCAATTCCAGTACATGTGCGGCCGAAGCGAGCACAGCGTGTTTAACTTTAATTAAGTGCTTGCTGTCTGCCCAGCACTGTGCTAAGTGCTCTACATACAATTTCTCTGGCAATACTGATGACAAAACCACTTCATAGATATTATCTCATTATTACGAATAAGGAAATGGAAACTCATTGAGGTTAAATAACTTGCCCAAGGACCATCAGTATAAATGGCACAGGCAGGCTTTGCTTACCCTTGTCCTGAGCTTCTAAACTGCTGCATGTGGATGATGCTCAGCCAGACAGACAGACCATTCCATGATGTTCAGACAGACAGACTATTTTATGATGCTCAGCCAGACAGACAGACCATTCCAAGATGCTCAACCAGACAGACCATTCCATAAAGTTCAGTCAGCCAGCCAGCCAGCCAGACCACGGTGCTCAGACAGACAGACCATTCCACGGTGCTCAGACAGACAGACCATTCCACGGTGCTCAGACAGACAGACCATTCCACGGTGCTCAGACAGACAGACCATTCCACGGTGCTCAGATAGACAGACCAGTCCACGGTGCTCAGACAGACAGACAGACCATTCCATGATGTTCAGACAGACAGACTATTCTATGATGCTCAGCCAGACAGACAGACCATTCCAAGATGCTCAACCAGACAGACCATTCCATAAAGTTCAGTCAGCCAGCCAGCCAGCCAGACCACGGTGCTCAGACAGACAGACCATTCCACGGTGCTCAGACAGACAGACCATTCCACGGTGCTCAGACAGACAGACCATTCCACGGTGCTCAGATAGACAGACCATTCCACGGTGCTCAGACAGACAGACAGGCCATTCCACGATGCTCAGACCAACAGACAGACCATTCCATAATGCTCAGGCAGACCATTCCATGATGCTCAGACACTATATTCCCTTATGCTGCCCCACGGACGAGCTGAAGCAGAGGTGTGGGGAGCATGGACTTGGAGTCCATGGACTTGGACGCGTGGAGGGCTAGTTTAGAGGGTTGTGGAAGGAATTGATTAGGGCACATGCCTCAGGGGTGGGACACAGGCAAAACTGAGCTTCTGAGGCTGATGAATCGCTCTTGCTAAAAATCCCACTTTAGATTGCTCTGGACTGTCTTAGAGGGAAAATAAAGGAAGAATCAACCAGGCTTTCCTCCCAGAGACCCCATGCCAGCTCCTTCATCTCTGCTGAGTCTTCTCTCAAACATCTCTGACATGAGAGCCACTCCACCATCTCATTTAACCTGCAACCAGCCCCCATCCATCACTCCAACCTCTCCACCTGCCCTCCTTTCCCTCGTCATGGAACTGTGTTCACCTCCCAGCACACTGCGCTGCAGCCGTTGTGTCTACTGCTTATCCTCATTGTTCTTTCCTGAATCCCCTCTTCAGAAGATCAAGTCAACGAGGGGAGAGAGCTGTGTCTGTGATGTTCACGAACGTATTCCATGTTCCTGAGGAGTGCCTCGTATACAGTAGGTGCTCAATAAATGCTTGTTACGTTAATAGGTGAGTGAATGAATGCTTGAAAAACAACTGTGGAGGAAAGATTGAGCTGCACGTCCTGGAGGCCCACGCAGCCCTAGCATTCTGGTCGCACACCCTTCCCTTTGGGATTCGGGTATTGAAAGCCAAGTGCTCACCTGTGCGGCTACCTGACGTGGGTCTCCCTGAGGCTGTGCTTTTGAACCTGGACTAAGCCTCCATGCTCAATACACTGCCACCTCCGGCCTGCTGCGCTCATCTTCATTCCAGCCTCTGCACTCCTGACACGGGCGGTTACAGAAGAGAATTTAGTGCATTCGGCAAATATTCCCCACATCCCAGTGGCAGGAGAACAAACCCTGTGATCTGGGTTGGAAATATTTTTTAAAAATTCATGGGAGTGTCTTCAAGTTTGAATTAACATAATTATAGAATTTACAGGCACCCAGAGTGCTTTCTGTAAGACTCCTATAACAGATGTGTCAAATGTCTAGTTTTGAAAGGACTTCATAATTCAGTTACAATTTCCTCTGGGTTAAATATTGGAGTCTGAGAGTTGGGGAGGGGCGAGAGTAATGCATTTATTTCCTGATGTGCTGTCTGAATGCGGAGGAATGCCTCCTGCATTTCTTTTTCTCATTATGCTGAGTCATCCCCTTACGAGGGTGGGGAGCACTCACCTTCTTTACAGGTTGACACTAACCTCCGAACTCTCCAGAGCACGTGTGGGCTTCCGCCAGGCCCTGGCTCTGTTTGAGCCCGTGTGGAAGGCATGGAGGCACCGACCTTTACTCCTGTGGGCGGGCTCAGCACTGATCGGATCTGGAGCTCTGATTCGCAGTTGACGTCCGAGAACAAATCTGTTGTTTGCTTGTGTACTCGTTCCTTTTTTATGCACATCCCTCCAGCTTCCAAAGCCAAAATATCTGCAGTTCATTCTCCATTATTCCTGACCTAACATCTTCCCTGGCTGTCATTTCTCACCAAGTTCCATCAATTTACCTCGAAATGCTTCTGAGTCACCCACTCTTCACCACGGTTGCCTTGACTATGGCCACCGACCACACTGCTCTTCTGCTGAGGCCCAAAGAACTGAATGAGGCCTGGAAACAGGGACCACATCACCGCGGTTTGCCTGGGACTGTCCAGGTTTTAACACGGAACGTCCACATCCAAGGAGCCCTCCCCACTCAGCCCCGGCCACACTGGGACTGTCGGTCACCCTGCCTCTAAGTCTCTGTAACTCTCTGCCTCCCTGGCCCGCTCCAGCCCACCGACCTGTGTCCAGCCCCTGGACCTCGGCCCTGTGCCTTCCCACCTGCAGACCCCACAGGCTGGTTTCCTCTCGGAGTTGCCTTTCGGATCATGATCCACGCCCAGCCCAAGGTATCCGGGACCTGGCTCTAACCGCATTGTCCTCTTCACTTTTCCCTCATGGCCCTCACTTCGGAGTTGTGTTTTATCTGAGTAATCACTTGTTTAAAGAAGCACGTCCTCATTCAAAATTCAGTTCCTCGAAGGTCAAGGACACATCTCTTCGTACGGCCGTTGTGTCCTGGCTCAGTCCGGACCTGGCAGTATTAAGCATCTATAAATACATCTTCAATAAATTTACTTTCTGTGTGCTTTCCTTTCCCCTTCATTAAACTTGCAGTACCTTTGCGCGGCCCCCTCCACCCCCCATTCGCTTGCCCTTTCTTTTGAAGGAACAACTCTAGGACTTGTTTTTAATTCTGCTGTTTCTAGGATTTTTAAAGCAATGGTTTCTGATTTTATCAATATTGTTTCTTTACCTAATTTGGGGTATAGTCTTTGCTTCCCTTTGTGGGCTCTCAGGCGTCTCGCTGCCACTCTCTTTCTCTGCCCCATTAGCTGACGGAGGCCTCTTTTCCCGAGGACACGGGGCTGTCCGAATGTGGTCACTGCTCAGCGTTTTGCCTGTGCGCCAGGCCCGCGGTCCCCAATGTAACAAACCTTTCATGGGTGCCCGCCCGCCTTGCTACTGAACTGCGATCTTTAGGACCACGCGCGGCTGTACGGTGTCCATCATGCTTTCCTGCTCCCAGCCCCAGTGACTTCATCCGTTTCTTTGTGCCACGGCCGCGCCCTGAGCAACACCCATCACGGCACCGGGCCGCAGCAATTCCCTGTCCGTGCGCACCTGCCCCACCGCACTCAGCTCCACGCGGACACTGTGGGACCCTGTGTCCGCTGGGGGAGGTGTAGTTCCACAGGAAGGGAGCAAATATGTAACCAGCATGGCTCCCCTCCCTCTTAAGCCAGGAGAGCCTCTAAGACAGGGAAAGAAGCATTGGGTCATGCACCATGTTTTCAACCTCACTAGATAAGCCAAGGAAATTTCATTATTTGAGGCAAGAAGAATAAAAAGAGAGAGGCAAAGCCAGATATAAATCTGATGTAGATAAGAGAGATTTTGAGGAAACTCACACTGGATGGACTTGGTACCCACACAAGGGCTTAGTGGTAGGGATGGAATATGGACCTTGTTCAGAGTGGAATAGGTTTGAAATCCTTGAAAACATGTTATGAAGTCAACCTGTGTAGGATCAAGGACATTGGAGCCATCAAAAATGTTAGGGTCCAGGAGATGAAGAGAAAATAACTCATGATTTTACTCAGCGAGGCCTGACATTCTAGACACGGGAGGGGGCATCGGGGCACAGCTGAGGGTGTGGGCAGGAGGCGGCCAGCGCCTCAGGGATGCTCCTGAGAACTGTGAGGTGGCTGACCATTCGGGACCAGGCAAGACCAGAGAGGTGAGAGGAGGAAGCTCCTGGGCTGGACAGACAACAGGCTCCGGGGAAACGGATGAAGAGGTGGGAGGAGAAGTTCCTGTGGCCAGTGGGTTAAGGATGCCAGCCAGTACCACGTCATCATGTTATTTGATGGAAATGAAATAAAAACTAGGAGATATTAAAAGACTAAAACTGGCCTTACCTATCCCTTCACTAGCCATCAAACCCAATGCCAAGTTCTACTCCGGGGTCATGACCTGCACTGCTGCTGCCTCTGGCCGCGGGCCAGGCTGCCTGTGGCCTTTTGGTGGCGGAGCAGGTTTCAGAGCCACTGCCCCAGCTCCTGCTGAGCCTTTGTTGGGGACAGCAGGAGAGGGCCCCTCCTTCCATGGTGCCATCGAAGCACGGGCTCCTGTGACTCTGGAGTACGGAGGGGCAGGATCATAGAGGCTGCAGATCTGCAGACGCTCCCCTTCCCGCTGCATATCTCTCTTCTTTGGGAGGAAACACACAGAGCGCGGGGCTGCTTTCTTTAAAACAAGAGGAAAGCGTCCAAACAGGGAACCTCACGTGCCTCACATGGTACAAAAGGCAGCACAGGCTGCTGTGGGAGGCTCTGGAGTAAAGATTCTCCCCGATGCGGCTCTCCCAGGAGAGATTCCAAGTAACAGGAACATCACAGGCCAGGCCCACAGATAACTCAGGCGGCGGAAGTGAGGGTCACGCCGACGAGGAAGTCAAGGACCACAGCCAGGGGACGGGCAGGTGATGGATGGCCCTGAGGATACTGAGTCAAGGGGACAGATGAGAGGGATAAACACAGCCAAGGTCTGAAACTCCAGGAACTGAGATGGCGATGGTGCCATAAACAGAAGAGGGAGGCGCAGAAGGAACTGCAAGAAGGGGGTGGATCAGGGGTGGAGGGGGTGGGGGGATGGGTGGGGCAGCCTGCCTGCAGCTGAGCGGAGAAGGCAGGTGGCAGAAGCTGGAAGTCAGAGGGGACTGCCTTGACCGCCTTCAAGTTCCGCCTGAACAGACATCCAGCTCGTCCACTCCCTCCGGAGAGCTCCCAGGGCCCCGCTTCCCTGGCCGTGCATTTGGGACGGGCAGTTTGAAGGCAGCCCTCACAGTGGCTGATGTGGGTGGACAGCGGAGGGAGAGCTTGAGGCTCCGGTGCTCTCAGATCCACGCTCGCTCCTTTCTCCACCTCGGCACCAGCCCCGGCCCTCCCCCGGACAGCGGGCAGGTGGATTAAAACAACAGGAAAGAGTCCAAACAATGAACCTCACTCACGTGCCTCAAGCCCTGCAAGCCCTCCATGTGCGCTGGTGTGCAGTGCCAGTGAGATGCTGCAGGCGGCCTCCCCCCTCCCCACCTGCCCGCTTAGGCCTTGGAGTGTGAGCCCAGCTCCTGCCCAACCGAACTTCTCAGCCTCACTTCCCAATAATCTGAATTTCCTGCATCGCATGTGTAAGTGACAAGAAGTGGTGTTTAAAAATATTTGCATATGAAGTAATTTCTAAACCCTCCTGTGGGGCTCATACCATTAGTCAGATTCCCCACCGGCCCCGCGAACACGAGCCGTCATGCTTTATTAGTGTCTGCTGCTCCCGTGCTCCCGAGGGGCTACGTGTGGGAGAAGAGCCTTTGTCATGGCTTTGAACCTTACACTTGTCAGTGAGTTAACCCCTGCTTCCCCATCTTTAACCAAAGCCGTTTCTCTTCAGGGAGAGCACAGGTCCGGGACCGACTTGTTGGCACTTAAAATTAACTCGTAGTAACACCTCTATTGAATTTTGGATTTAATGATTGTACTAAAAACTTTAAAAAATAGCCCTTTGTATCGGGCCAGACAAACCACTTTGCTTCCTAGACGCCAGCATTGCCTCCAGGGCGAGTTGCTGTGTCCCCGTGTCTTTCCCGCCTTCACTTCGGAGAGGGGGGAGGGGAGAGGGGAGCCCTCAGGCCCGGCTCCCGTGTGGCCAGCTCAGGGAGCACTATTCGCATCCAAGTCTGACCGGGGAACCTCCATCGCAGCGAGAGGTGCGGGTCAGAGAGCAAAAGCCACTCAGTTGGGTAAACAAGTAGCAAACCTCTCAGAGCTTTCTCGGTGTCACAGGTCTGGTTCCTGCAAGCAGGGCCTGCGGTAGCGACTCTGGGGAAAACGCGTTCGGAGAGGTGCTCCCTGGAGAGGGTGGAGGGAAGCAGGAGGTGGGAGAAGAAAGCTAAGCACAGGTGTGGTCTCTGCCAGAGGCCGCCTTCGGTCTGAATCCCCGGGGGGCGCTGGTCCTGCCCCAGCCAACTACTGGCCACTGATTGACCCCTTTGGCCAAGAGTAACCCCCTGGGAAGGCGGCGCCATTTAGGCAGTGAGTGCTCTCAGCACCTGGGAAACGTGCTGACCGGGGAAGGGGACCTGGACGCAGGCAGCATCCAGGACACGGGAGGAGGGAAAGGACCGTGGGAAAGCAGGGGAAGCCATTGCGCTGTGACCAGAAGGATGAGGAAGGGACTCGGGAGAGAAGTGGGAAGATGGTGTCCCGGGCAAAGGGAACAGCACATGCAATGGCCCTGGGTAGAGAGAGAATGCGGGTCTCCCTGTCTCTTTACTCACATTGCTCGCTCGAGTCTGGTTGTGGATTTGAGGGAAGGGTGCAGTGGGGCTCCCGTAAGGCAGCGGCAGGATGGGCAGAATGTGCTGTACTCGGGGTTCTGCAAAGAAACTAACAGACATGTGGCAGGAAAGAGTGTGAGCGTGGACTGGGCTCTGAAGATGCTAATACCACAGACAAGCACTCTAATCGCTGTACAAAAGCACATTTATCTGCCTTAGGGGAAGGAGTGAAGATTCCTGTGCCTGGGAACTTTACAAATGCCGAACAAAGCAAAGGTTTGTCTGCAAGGTTGAGGGTCTTCTCTTCCCACCGGGGTAACAGGGTACATCCCTCCCATGACATCTGTGTGTGCCACTCAATGGAGAGAAATAGACAGATGAAAGAGAGAGAGAGAGAGAGAGAGAGAGAGAGAGAGAGAGAGAGAGAGAGAGAGAGAGAAGACCAGGAGTTGAAGTAGGTATTTCAGCATATTAGCACTGCAGACAGATCACGAGAATTCTTGCTTCGTATTACACAGTGTTTTATAAAGTATCATACTTTAAAAAGATATTAGCTTGTAAGAACATGTAATAAATAACTGCAAAATGCAATGGGTATTTAATTTTAAAGCGTGCCTTTAACATTTATGTAAAACGTTTTTTGTACTCGTTCAATAGAAATTTATCTGGCCACTGGGTGAAGCTAGCAATAAAACTTCTGGTCCACAAAGTGTTAAGGCACTGGAAGAATTAACCCATTTCTTCAGTGCGACAGCACAAGGTTTTTGATGAGCTATACTCAGCTCAGCTGGAATTGAACAAGGCAGGCAGATGCGAGTACAACCAGTAGGGAAAGGCCTCAATTTTGTTTGCAGATAAAAGGTACACAATAAATATATATTGGATGGTGAGTAAATGCCTATTGAGTTCTCTGCTCTTACCAGGCAGTCTAAAGACAAGTTGTAAAGAAGAAACAAAGAGAAAGAGGACGAAGAAAGGATAATAGAGTGTGATGAGCTTAGAGCTACCACTTTACAAATGAGATAAGAGAATTTCAATTGGAGATGGTGAGTTGGGGACAGTCATGTAACAGTCCTTAAAATGTGAAAAACCATTGATAAGATAATTTATCATAATCCTAGAACACTAGAAAGGTGGTGTGGGAACCCTGTCCAGAATATGCCGGATGTTCAAGGCCAAGTTGAGTGTGGGGGCCGGATAGGCAAAGCCGATCTGAGCATGGGACTCCTAATCAGAGTGCTCAAGGCTAATTTGCTACACGCAGGTACGAAAGCATAGACTGCCCAGGCGTGCCTTCTAGAACCCAAAAGACTGAGGTCATTACTTTGTCAAGAAGCCTCTTTGTCGAAGCCAGTATAAACTATGTCACTGTGTTACTGACCAGCCAGTGTGGGGCTGCTTTACAGGGAAGATGTGTTACTGACCAGCCGAGACTAGGCCGCGTTTATGTAGGGCTGGACTACCGTATTGGCTCCTGTGGCTACTGTATTTGCGGCTACGTAGTCAGGCTACTATATTTGTATAGTTCTTATATTGGAGGCTGCTTTGTAGGAAAGATGTAATATTAACCAGCCAGTGTGGGGCTGCCTGTTTTATGGGACTTTCCTTTGAAGAACTGCTTTGTCTGATGGCTCCTTGTTAGTGATGGCTACTGGGTCTGCAATAAAGCCTCTCTCATACACCTATGACTTCTCATGTCTTCTCTATCTAATAACCAGTGTCCCAGGAAATCCAGTCCCTGGCAGGGAAACTGAGCCCCAACAGTTGGCATGACCGAGGAGTGAGTACTCCCACAATTGGCTCAGCGAGGAGGGTCGAGGAAGAACTTACTCCAACATTTGGCGCAGCGAGCAGGGCTCTGGAGTATGTGTGGACTCAGGAGCGAGAGCTCCTGGCAGGTGACGACTGGATGAGGACATTTTGAAGAAATTCTGAGAGCGAAAGCCGATGGATCCGACTGAGATAACAGATCGTGGAAAGTTGTAGCACAAAATGTTGGCGGGAAGAGGGGTCCTTCCTATGAGTCTCTTAAAAGCATCCCAGTCCACAAACATGGAGGATAGGGAGGAGGCATGGAAGAGCATCAGACAATTCATTACAGTCCAGGTCCTCCCACATGGTCAGTCTCCCCAACTTCCAACCCTTCCTCTCGCTCTTTGCTTCTTTGCTCTTTGCTTCCTACTCCAGCCTCATTGACTTCCTTTATGTCCTTTACTGTGTTCCCACCTCAATGCCTTTGCTCTTGTTTCTTTCGTCTGGAACAATCCATCTCTAGACCTCATGTGCTAGGCTCTTCCTTGTCATCCAGATCTTAACTCAGAGTTCACCTACTCAAAGAATTCTTCTCTGCCCCCAGTATCTAAAACAGATCTCAGCCCCAGCCAGTCGCTCTAGCACAGTGATGGCGAACCTTTTGAGCTCGGCGTGTCAGCATTTTGAAAAACCCTAACTTAACTCTGGTGCCGTGTCACATATAGAAATTTTTTGATATTTGCAACCAGAGTAAAACAAAGACTTATATTTTTGATATTTATTTTATATATTTAAATGCCATTTAACAAAGAAAAATCAACCAAAAAAATGAGTTCGTGTGTCACCTCTGACACGCTTGTCATAGGTTCGCCATCTCTGCTCTAGCATGCCCCCTGACTCTCCCTTCACAGTGCATATGGACCCCTGAAATGTCTTACTTATTTATTTCTTTGTTTATCATCATGTCAGGGCAGAAGCCTTATCTACTTTCCTTAACACAGTATCCACAGCATCTGGAACATTCATGCACTTTGGTGCTTGTATGTGTTAGCTTTTCCTGTGCAACAAACCACCCCAAACTTCGTGCCGAGCAGGGTTCAGTAGCACTTGATTTAGCGGGTGGTTTGGATCAGCTGGGCAGTTCTCTGTGTGGGCTCTTCCAGCCTGGGTGGGCAGTTCTGGGCAGCTGCTGGTTGGACAATCCCAGCCGGTGTTTCACAGGGTTGGCGCCCGCAGGCTGTGGATCACGGCTGAGGCAAATGGGCCCCACGCTCCTTGCTGCCCTGAAGGGCTCCTTCACCAAGCTGTTGTGTGGATGTCTCTGCATTCACTCGCGAGAAACTGTATTTTAACGCTCTCATCTTTTATCTATCTTCTTTGCAAGAGCAGCAAGAGAGAGCCAGCCCCAAGGCCCATGCGATTTCCCAGTTTCTGTCTCAGATCACCTTTCTGTAGTCCACTGAACAAAGCAAGCCACGTGGCCAAGCCCACACTCAAGAGGGTAGAGAAATAAACCTCACCTCCTGAGAGGCAGAGCTCCAGTCACATGGCCAAGAGGCATGGATACAGCGATGGAAGATTTTAGCCATTTGTGCACGCTTTTTATACTGGTCAGTGAATGCATGTGGAATATATTTTATTTAAAGAACTGGATGTAGGATGGCTATGCTAGTTGGACTCCATCTCTTGCCTGTCCTCCCCCAGGTACATGCAGCAGGTAAGAGAGGCTTTGGCCCCCTGTGAAAACCGACACTGCACACGCTGAAGAACGCGGCCGGCTTCCATGCAGATGCCTCCTCATCGGAGTGTAAGACCAGGAACAGGAAGCAAAGCCGAGTTTGAGGGACCTCGGGAGCACAAGCAGGTACTGTAGTAAGGAAGGCAAGGCAGCTTTTCTCAAGAAGGAAGACATCGGAATAGCCTGCTGCTGTGTCATGTCCTCACGCCCTGCCCGCTAGTACGGAGTCATCCAGGGAGAAGTTTCCTGGCAGACAGATCTGCCCAAATCCAGATGGAATCCCAGCTCTTAGGCCTAGGTCTTTATTCATAAACAGGAACTACCCACCAGGGGTCAGCAAGCAAGTGAATTAAAGAAATCACATACTAATAATCAGCATAAAGCTAATGAATTCTATTGAGATCTTCCCTTAAATGCCCAGTCTTTACAACCCCTTAGAACAAAGGTCCAGCGTGTGCTCTCCTGAATAATAAACTTAATTAAGTAAATAAATTTAAAGATCAAAAGTAAGGTACTACAGAATTGGAATTTGGATCTTTTTCACTTTGCTAAAAAGACAAGAATTTTCATCTGGCTTTTCAAATATAAGGATATTTTTTAAAGCAATTTGGTGAAAAAAAAAAAATATATATATATATATATATATTACAGGCCCAGTGCATGAAATTTTTGAACTTGGGGGTGGGGGGCCTCAGCCCAGCCTGCACCCTCTCGTAGTCCGGGAACCCACAGGAGTGGGCCTAAGCCATCAGTAGGACATCTTTAGTAGTCGATTTGCATATTAGTCTTTTATGCCTGTAGGACCAGGCAGAAACTGGCTCTCTGACATCCCCCAAGGGGTCCCGGATTGCGAGATTGTGCAGGCCAGGCTGGAGGATTCCACCAGTGCATGATTGGGGCCAGGGAGGGACTTGGAAGGGCTCCAGGGCATGCCCGGCCCATCTTGATCAGTCCTGATCGGCTGGACCCCAGCAGCAAGCTAGTCTACCGGTCAGAGCGTCTGCCCCCTGGTGTTCAGTGCACGTCATAGTGAGCAGTTGAGCAACCTTAGCATATCATTAGCATATTATGCTTTGATTGGTTGAACGGACAACTGGACACTTAGCACATTAGGCTTTTATAATATAGGATATATATATCCCCTACCTGATCCCTCCAGAATTTGGCAATTCTTTTTTTTTTTTTTTTTTTAAATTATTTCTTTTTTTTTTAATATATTTTTTATTGATTTTTTACAGAGAGGAAGGGAGAGAGATAGAGAGTTAGAAACATCGATGAGAGAGAATCATCGATCAGCTGCCTCCTGCACATCTCCTACTGGGGATATGCCCGCAACCCAGGCACGTGCCCCCGACCGGAATCGAACCTGGGACCTCTCAGTCCGCAGGCCGACGCTCTATCCACTGAGCCAAACCGGTTTCGGCATTAAGAATTTGGCAATTCTTAATGATTGAGTCATGACAGTATGATTGTTTCATGAATTCAATAAGCCCTTCATTAAACTTGCAGTACCTTTGCACGGCCCCCTCCACCCCCTAGTCTCTTGCCCTTTCTTTTGAAGGAACAACTCTAGGACTTGTTAATTCTGCTGTTTCTATGATTTTTAAAGCAATGGTTTCTGATTTTATCAATATTGTTTCTTTACCTAATTTGGGGTATAGTCTTTTGTGGGCTCTCAGGCGCCTCGCTGCCACTTTCTTCCTCCGCCCCATTAGCTGACGGAGACCTCTTTTCCTGAGGATACGGGGCTGTCTGAATGGGCTCACTGCTCAGCGTTTTGCCTGTGCACCACTGTCATGTCTAAGAGACATACCTGGGCTCTGGCTGTCACCAGAAGCCCTAAGAACTGAACACTGACTGCGAAACCAATAAGAGCCCCTTGGGGAAAGTCTGGTGCCTTGCTTGGCCATGTGGTCCATAGCAGTCTTTCCAGGTAAGGAGCAAAGGTTGCTTTCCTGAGGGATGCAAGGAAGGAGCTTCAAGACATTTCGGGAACCTCAAGAATTCAAGGAGTCCCCCAAGGCTGCAGGTGTTGCAGGAAAACCTGATGCAGCTAGGTGGCTCAGCTTCTTTGCCCTGAGGGGCTAATTAAAGCTCAATCATGGGATTCCAGCAAAGCAGATTTTAAAGAGCCTATTATCAGTGGCTCTCAACCTTCCTAATGCTGCGACCCTTTAATACAATTCCTCACGTTGTGGTGACCCCCAACCATAAAATTATTTTCGTTGCTACTTCATAACTATAATTTTGCTACTGTTATGAATCGTCATGTAAATAGCTGATATGCAGGATGTATTTAGGTGACCCCTGTGAAAGGGTCATTTGACCCCCAAGGGGGTCGCGACCCACAGGTTGAGAACCACTGGCCTATATGATCAATTGCTGTTTTTATTGTGTTTATGCAAACAACCAGGTCACACTGAAACTGGACTTAATACAGTCAGTAAATTGTTCTTAATTTGGATTTTTAATAAAAATGAGGGTGATTTGAGGGGAAACTGTGTTTCAAGAGATTCTGTAATACACAGTTAGGAATATTAGACTCTAATGCAATTAATTGTCTTCAAAGTTTTATTTTTCACCTATGAATTGAACTGAATCCTGAACTTATCTGATTTTCTTAAATATTTGGCTACAACCCTTCAAAATAATGTTTCATTTTTCTCCCATCCTTTGACTTGGAATTAGTGGGAACTAAAATGTGTTTTCTATCTACTGGAACACCTGTCATAATACTTGTTCTAGCTTTTGCCCAAATAATACGAACATTTATAAGTTTGTCTCCACCAGGTTACAAGCCCTACTCATACTCAGGAAATTCCACCTCTAGACACCATCACCACCTCCTTCCCTGCCCAGGCCTCATCTCCCCTCTGACAGAGAGTGAGGATCACTTGGCTCTAAGGTAAAACGTCACCCCCTTTCAGCAGGAAGCAGCTACAGAAGAGACCCTGTACCCCTTTTCTCAGAAAGAATTTAGAGGCAAGGTCCTTGAGGGGGAGTGTGGTAGGCAGTCAGACAGACACGGAAGGTCACCAGGTGAAAAGCCACAGGTGCCTAGCGAGGGACAATAAGTTGGAGAGAGGGACCTTGCCCAGGGTGACTGTTCCTCCTCTAGCATATCACTGGTCATGTGATTTGGACCCCCTGACCTTTCCTCCCTAGCGATGACATCTAGGCCTCAGTTGTATTTCAGCTCCAGGTCCAGGTAAGCAACAAAACCAGCCTCAGAACCAGCTGCATTGACTACTGACTCTCTGCCCAGGTGCTGGCCAAACAATCAGTAGAGACCATAACCATAGCTGGAAAGCTGCTGAGGGTTCTATTGAGATCTTCCCCAGGACCTCCCCTAACATCTCCACCCTTGCCTGGCCAACATGGCTCCGTGGTTGAGCATTGACCTATGAACCAGGAGGTCACAGTTTGATTCCCAGTCAGGGTACATGCCCGGGTTGTGGGCTCAATTGCCAGTGTGGGGTATGTAGGAAGCAGCCAATCAATGATTCTCTCTCATCATTGATGTTTCTCTCTCTCTCTCTCTCTCTCTCTCTCTCTCTCTTTCTCTCTCTCTCTTTCTCTCTCTCTCCCTTGCTTTCTCTCTCCATCTCTGAAATCAATAAAAATATATTTTGAAAAATAATAAAATAAAATCTTCACCCTTAAAACCCTTAGGATGGAGGACCCAGGGCATACCTGTGCCTTCCCCCTTCCCCTCCCGCTTCCTGCACCTGGCATGTTACCATTAGCTTCCTCACTAAGGGCCCTCCCTTTACCTCCATGACTTGTTTCCTAAGCCCATTTCTTTTAGGAAGTCTTTCTACCTCTGTGACTTACCAAATAAATGTTCTCTTACAAAATAAAAAAAAGAAATTACATATCAGAGAAACATTAATATTAACAAATAAAATAGTCATGTTTTTAGGAAACAAAGATCACTCAGGAAAGAAAACAATTTTTTGGCCCTGGCTGGGTAGCTCAGTTGGTTAGAGCATTGTCCTGATATGCCAAGGTTGCAGGTTCATTCCCCAGTCAGGGCACATACAAGAATCAACCAATGAATGCATAAATAAGTGGAACAATAAATCAATGTCTCTCTCTCTCTCTCTCTCTCTCTCTCTGATACTCTCCCTTTCTCTCTCTCTCAAATCAATAAAAAAATTAAAAATTTTATTTACAACAGCAAGAACAGACTGCTGCTACACAAAAGGAGCAATCAGAGACCCAAATGAGACCTGGTAACTGAAAACATGTTTGGCACTACAGCAAATTCTGTGGACAACAAAGTTGGGGATAGATCTGGGGATAACCAAGATCTGGGGATAAAGTCAATGCAATGTTGCAGACTGGACCACAGAAAATAATGGAGTGCATGAGATAAATGAGAAGCAGCACAGATGTTTGCCACTTCTTTTTTGGGGATTTTGGAGGCAGAGAACAGAGGCTATAAAAGGGGGGAAAAGTTTAGTGATCTATTAAAAGATAATTTCCTTCAGACAAAAACTAGGGATGTCTCTCAGGCCACTCTTATAAGGGCACTAATCCCACTTATAAGGGCCCAGCCCTCATGACCTAATCACCTCTCAAACATCCCAGCTCCAAATAACACCACGTTAAGCATTAGGACTTAAATTAATTCTGGAGGGACACAGCCAATACAACATTCAGACCATAGCAATGCAGCCACAGAGAATGGTGTAGTTTTGCTTTGGGTACCTGGGAGTAGCACACAGAGGAGATGCTGCTATTTCTGCTCCACCCTGAAGGATAAGTAGGAATTTCTGGCTGTGAGGCAAGGCGTTACAGGCAGGCAAACAGTATCTGAGCAGAAATAGCAAGGTCTGAAATTACCTGGCAGGCTTGGAGAAATAGCTTAACAGCCTAGTGTGGTGAGAGTTTGTGATACATGGCAGATGTGAGTACAGGTGAGATGCTGGTTGGTCCCAGGCTGTACAGAGCTCACAGCTGTTCCGGGGGCTTTCACACCTTGCCCTGTGCACAGTTGGAGAGCCTTGTAGGGAGGGCCGCATGCAGCAGTGACATAATCACAGCCCACTTAGTGCTGAGTCGTGATGATAGGGAGCCAGGGCTCTCTGACTTGCCATTCTGCAAACTCATAAATATAACAACTCAAGAGGGGATGGACAAGGTCAGTAGCACAAGGAGCTAGGAATATCACACAAGGACCAGCTGGAAAACAGGGAGGATTTCCATGAGTCAAACCTTCGAAGCCTACAGGCACGATGGTGGAACCACTAGTGGAAAAATACTTCCAGGATCTCACAAGCTCGGACTTGATTCATCAGAGTGGAGGAGTTCAAATCTCCCTCTGTACAGAAACTACTGACTAGAGCAGGGGTGGGCAAACTTTCTGACTCGAGGGCCACAGTGGGTTCTTAAACTGGACCGGAGGGCCGGAACAAAAGCATGGATGGAGTGTTTGTGTGAACTAATATAAATTCAAAGTAAACATCATTTCATAAAAGGGTACGGTCTTTTTTTTTTTTAGTTTTATTCATTTCAAACCGGCCGGATCCGGCCCGCAGGCCATAGTTTGCCCACGGCTGGACTAGAGTGTTCAAAGTCTGTTAACACCCATTTCCAGCATTAGCTGTGATCTGACATCTGCAATCTAGAAGGAAACCAGGTGTGCGGTGGCTGTTGATTTCAGTCATGAGTGCAGAAATAGCTGATCCAGGAATAAATTCTAAACTTTGTCGACAGACAAGATAGTGGTATGACACTGGCCCTCCTTGAACACCAGAGTACTATTTTTAAGAATAAGTGGCTTTTTGAAGTAGAAAGTTTAATGATAACAGGCGATTGTAAACTAGAAATTTGGCTAAAGGTTGCGCACATCAAATAGTTCTCCAATTTCAGAGCAGGAAGAAGGAACGTATCACATAGCAATCTGATGGCACTTGGGGGAATAAAAGGGAAATTATGTATAACACAGGAAATGGTATAACTTTCTTGTTCCTTGATAAACAAGCAGAAGTGGAAATAAGAATAGCATATATCTCAGCCATGTGTCTTAGTCTTATTTTATTCAAAATCATCTAGCATGAAGACAGAAAGGTGACGCTGAAGAGTCAGAAGGAGAGTCTTTGGATGAGTACTACCGGAGGAAACAGAAGCATACTTCAGAGAGCATCTGCTGCCTTATGTTCTCAATAAAATTCAGGAAATTGCTCAAAACAAGAGATGGAAAACTGTATGATAAGTTGGGATATTGTGATGTAAAGGGAGAGGGTGGCATGATAGAAAATAAAGTTGAAGAAAGGCAGTAAGACAACCAAATGGGTGGAATGGGAGATAGGCAAAGGAGGTCCAACATAAATATAATTAAAGATTCAAAGGGAAGGATAGGGGAAAACAATCGAATAAAACTAGCATTTAAACTATAATCTAAGAAAACTTAATGGAAATGAAAGAAAACTTAAATCTGCATTTTATTTTATTATTTTTTTAAAAAATAAATTTTTATTGGTTTCAGAGAGGAAGGGAGAGAGAGAAAGATAGAAACATCAGTGATGAGACTCATTGATTGGCTACCTCCTCACACCTCCTACTGGGGCTCAAGCCTGCAACCCAGGCAAGTACCCTTGACCGGAATCGAACCCGGGACCCTTGAGTCCGCAGACCAATGCTCTACCCACTGAGCCAAACCAGCCAGGGCTTAAATCTGCATTTTAAAAGAGACTACAATATTCTGGGAAAATTGACCTGGAACAATAAATTCTAAGCCATATCTTATTAAAATGATTAAAATTCAAAGACAAATGAAAAGAATCATTTGGGCTTCCAGGAATAAAATCAAAATCAAAATTATTCACCAGCACAAGAAAATTAGGATGGCATCACACTTTTAAAAAGAGGAAACAATTCAAGGAAACAGGGGACCTCAAGGAAAGAAAGTGTAGCCAAAGGCTTTCCATTTCTGTGTCAACCCTGTAGGAGAGTGAGAGCCTCCCTGCCCTGCCCCTCAGGACACTTGTCAATGTCTGAGGCATTTTCTGTTGTCACCAGTGGGGGATGGAGTGCTACTGGCACCTAGTGGGCAGTAGTCAGGAGAGCTGCTAACCATCCCACCCTGTGCAGACCAGCACTATGTAACAAAGAATTACCCAGCCCCCAATGGTATTAGTGTTGAGGTTGAGCTATTCTGCAGTAGAAGGAGTTCTGAACATGCCAGCATTCAGGAGACATTGTACACTTGTGACCACCCTGAAGAATTTATTGTGGATGAACTTTGGCCAACCAGGAAATAATTTGGAAAATGTTGGCAAAAGGGCTAATAGTGAGCATTTCATGTATTTAATTGTAGAGGTAAGACTAATACAGGGAAGGGACATCTGTGAAAGAATAGTATATAAATGTTATAGATTCTGACAAAAACAGAAAAATGCAACTAAGGTGCTAACATTTTACATATTCAAAAATATGTAACTGAAAAACACACAAAGACATAGAGGCTAAATAAGATGTTACTATACAATGAATGGGTTAACAAGGAAGAGATCAAGGAAGAAATCCAAAGATAACTTGAAACAAATAAAGATGAGATCACAACAGCCCTAAGGGACACAGTGAAAGCAGTCCTAAGAGGGAAATTCATAGCACTATAGGCCTATCTCAAGAAACAAGAAAAAAAATCTCAAATAAACAGTATAACTTAACACTTAAAGGAACTTGAAAAAGAACAACAAACAACAAAGTGAGTAGAAAGAAGGAAATAATAAAGATAAGAGCAGAAATAAACAAGATACAATCTAAAAAAAATACAAAAGATCAATGAAACCAAGAGCTAATTCTTTGAAAAGATAAACAAGATTGACTAACCTGATTCATCAAGAAAAAAAGAGAGGACCCAATAAATAGATTAAGAAATAAAAGTGGAGATGTAACAACTGACACCAAAGAAATACAAAGGATTATAAGAAAATATTACAAACCAAACAACTACATGAATGTTTCACATATAACCTTAATTTCATTGAGGTATGCTCCCTCTAGTCCCACTTTGCTGAGAGTTGTTATCATAAATGAGTGCTGGATTTTGTCAAATGCTGTTTCTGCATCTTTTGATATGATCATGTGATTTCATCCTTCATTTTGCTTATGTGATATATCATGTTTACTGATTTGCAGCTATTGTACCTACCTGCATCCTCAGAATAAATCCCACTTGATCACAATGTATGAATTTTTTAATATATTGCTGGATCTGATTTGCTAATATTTTGTTGAGTAACTAACAATCTTGGGGTTTGATCACCAGGTGCTTCTCATAAATCGTGGAAGGCCACAGCAAAGAAAAAAAGAGGCTTTTTTCCCTGTCCTTACAGATCCATGCAAAAACTGAAACTAGACCACCTCTGACACCACACACACAAATAAACTCAAAATGAATTAAAAATTTAAATGTAAGACTTGAAACCCTAAAAATCCTAGAAGAAAACATAGGCAGTTAAATCTCAGACATTTCTTATAGCAATATCTTTTCTAATATATCTCCTTGGGCAAGGGAAACAAAAGAAAAAATAAACAAATGGGATGACATCTAACTAAAAAGCTTCTGCACAGTAAAAAAACCATCAACAAAATGAAAAGACAACCCACTGCATCGGAGAACATATTTGCTAATGATACATCTGATAAGGGGTTAATATCCAAAAGGCATAAAGAACTTATAACACTGAAAGGCAAAAACAAAACAAAACACAATCCAATTTAAAAAAACAGGCAAAAGACCTGAATAGACACGTCTCCAAAGAGGACACACAGATGGCCAATGGACATATGAAAATTGCCCAATCAATGTCAATAATCATCACAGAAATGCAAATTAAAACTTCAGTGAGGCCCGGTCAGCTGGTGTGGCTCAGTGGTTGAGCTTCGACCTGTGAGCCAGGAGGTCGTGGTTCGATTCCTGATCAGGGCACATGCCTAGGTTGTGGACTCAATCCCCAGTGTGGGGCATGCAGGAGGCAGCCGATCAATGATTCTCTCTTATCATTGATGTTTCTGTCCCTTGCTCCTTCTCCCTTCCTCTCTGAAATCAATAAAAATATATTAAAGACAAACAAACAACAATAACAACAAAAAAAACTTCAGTGAGATATCCCCTCACACCTGCCAGAATGGCTACCATCAATAAATCAACAAACAACAAGTGCTGGCGAGGATGTGGAGAAAATGAAAGCCTCGTGCACTGGAATCTAATGAACAAAATGAACTAACAAACAAAATAGAAACAGACTCATAGATAGAGAATAGACTGATAGCTGTCAGAGGGGAGGGGGGTTCAGGCTGGGTGAAAATGGTGACGGGATTAAGCAAAACAACAATATCAACAACTCATAGACACAGAGGCAACAGCATGGCATTTACCAGAGGGAAAGGGGGTGGAGGTAGAAGAGGGTAAAGAGGGGATAAATGGTGATGGATGGAGACTTGACTTGGGATGGTGAACACACAGTACAATATGCAGATGACGTATTATAGAATTGTACACCTGAAACCTATGATTTCATTAAGCAACTAGAGGCTCAGTGCATGAAAATTGTGCACTCGGTTGGGGGGGGGGCAGTCCTCAGCCTGGCCTGGGCCCTCTCACAGTCCAGAAGCCGGACCTAAGATGGCAGTCAGACATCCTTAGCACTGCTGTGGAGGTGGGAGAGGCTCCCGCCACCACTGCTACACTTGCTCCTCATGAGCCTGGCTTCTGGCTGAGTGGTGCTCCCCCTGTGGGAGTGCACTGATCCCCAGGGGGCAGCTCCTGTGTTAAGTGTCTGCCCCCTGGTGCTCAGTGTGTGTCATAGAAACTGGTCATTACACTGTCAGGCCAAAACCAGCTCTCTGACATCCCCTGAGGGTCCTGGATTGTGAGAGGACACAGGTCAGGCCGAGGGACCCCACTGGTGCACGATCAGGTCTGGGGAAGGGCACAGGAGGTTGGCCAGCCGGGGAGAGACTGCTGGAGGGCTCCAGGGTATGCCTCACCTGTCTTGCCCAGTCCCAGTCAGCCAGACCCCAGCAACAAGCTAACCTTTCTGTTGGAGCATCTGCCCCCTGGTGGTCAGTGCATGTCATAGCAAGCGGTTGAGCGGCCTTAACATATCATTAGCATATTATGCTTTGATTGGTTGAGTGGCCGACTGGATGACCAGACACTTAGCATATTAGGCTTTTATTATACAGGATTTCACCCCAATAAATTCAATAAAAAATGTAATCATTATAAGGGGAAAAAGAGGCTAAATTGAATGCAAACAGAGGCCAATGAACCCATTTGTTTTGTAAATTTAAGCTGCAGAGGAAACTAGTAATGTTAGTAACAACTGAACAAGGTACTTTCAGTGCAGGGGATAATGAACTGCAAATTAATCTTGAGCTTTTCTTAGTAGGTATGTTTGTCATGGTATGTAGTATGTGTGTAGCAACCTGAACAACTTTCTGTGGGATACAGGATTATGCAAATGTGCCTTGTGTTGGGAGCCAGGGTTGCCCCTGGGGATGGGGAAACAGAAGAATCTTGGGGGTTAGACTGGGATTTGAGGGCTATCCGTGTAAATCTATGATTCCTAATATTCAAATACAAACATTTCACAGCCCTGTCCAGGGAGATGATGTAAGGCAGGGAGATCTCAGTGACAGTGAACAAACTCAGACCCGGGTCTTGGTGTCGGTCCCCAGCAAGGAGAGCCAGGACGCCTGGAGCAGGCACTAACTCAGGGCTGGGGCAGCAAAGGTGCCAGCCCTGGACTCACTGTGCCAGAAGGTAAGCATGTACTAAAAACCTTAGGGGACTTAGCAAAAGGACGCACGGGCCTGCTTAAAGGGATCCTGCCAGCCAGATCTGGCAAAAGAAATCAAGTATCAAAATAAAGACAGTAATGTAATATAACCAATTGAATAAAATAGTAAGCCATTGATCTATACTAATGGTAAATAGACAAGTGATTGGGTGGATGGATGGATGGGTAGACTGAGATAGTAAGACAACTAGAGAGCTAGATAAAGAGATGAAAAGAAAATGCTCTTTCCTCAATAAAATGCCAGCTGGTAAATGAGGAGGGGGTGGTGGTGAGCTGGACATTGCCGTTTGGAAGTCATTATAGGAAAGACTTGTCCAGATAGTAACTGTTGATGGGTAGTATGTCTGGGACATGAGAGTCTGATGAGAAACAGGCATTTGCATGATCTGAATCTGTCTCCCTTCGGGGAATTTAATACATACAAGTGGGTGATAGCAATTACACCGAGACACTGAGCTAGATAAGACTTACCCGCTGAGAAAAAATGAAAATGCCGAAACCAGTTTGGCTCAGTGGATAGAGCGTTGGCCTGCAGACTGAAAGGTCCCAGGTTCGATTCCAGTCAAGGGCATGTACCTGGGTTGCAGGCACATCCCCAGTGGGAGATGTGCAGGAGGCAGCGGATTGATGTTTCTCTCTCATCGATGTTTCTAGCTCTCTCCCTTCCTCTCTGTAAAAAATCAATAAAAATATATTTTTTAAAAAAGAAAAAGAAAAAATGAACATGGCCCCTGAGTGGGCCAGTGGCACGTGCCTCTAGGGGTAGCTTTCTGAGAACATAGCACCATTTCCACGGTTCTGGCCGGAATGTTAAACATGACTTCAATCATGAGGAAACCTCAGACCAACCCAAACCGAGGCACATTCTGTGAGATAACCTGCCGTGTTTTACAGAAAGGTCAACGGCATGAAAAACAACGGAAGGCTAAGCAAGGACTGCTTCCAGATTAAAGGAGGCTAAGGAGCCACAACAATTAAATGCAAAACCAGATTCTGGACCCGATCCCGTAATGGCGGGAAAATGCTGGAAAGGCATTGCTGGACAACTGACAAAAGTGGAACAGAACTGTGCAGCGGGGAACAGTGCTGTCAGTGTTCAAACCACCGAACTGGGTGAGGGGAGTGTGGTTACATAAAGGAACAGGTTGTTTTCAGAAAACACAGAGTGAGATGTTAGAGGATAAATTGTATTATATATGAAACTACTCTGAAATCAAAAAGAATGAGAAAAGAGAGAGGAGAGAATGAATGAATGAATGTGGTCAATGTTAACAACCGTGAATCTTGTTAAAGGTATTCTGGAGCTCTAGGTATTAATCTTGTAAATGTTAGATACATATAATATTTTTTTTCAAAATAAGAACATTAAAAATAACTGGGTGAAAATATGAATTGCCACAGAATTTTAGTTCTTCAAATTATGAAATGTATGTACAAGTTGACATAGCAATTCTACTGAATATATATATACACACATATGTATACACACATGTGCACACATATGTAATACATACGTATGTTTACACACTCATATAAATATACACCCACTCCCCAATTGGAAATATCCTAAATGTCCACCAGTGGAATTGTTTAATATTTTATGATATGAATTTCTACACATGACTCTGTGGTCATTAAAAGAAATAGGGTATATCTATATGTTCTGATAAAAAAAAAAAAAAAAAGCCCCCTACACCTTTGTGACAGAAAGCATTAGTAAATAACAATGTATATTTTGTAACCCAATTTTTATTTATAACAACAACAAAAAGATCAGGGCCTACCACACTGTTACTTAGGGCAAGTCTATACTTTGGGTAGATGAGGGTCTGAAGGATATTTGTAAATTCATGGTTTTAAGCCCGAATAACTGAGACAGACATAAACTGGTGGTTCCCCATTGCACGTCTGCCTAACAGGAAAGTGAATCAATGTTCGTGACGCTTATTCGTCTCCTCTGACATGTATATTTTGTAGCAGATTTATTTCCCCCAAATAGACAAACGCTGTCTTCCTTGGAAACCCAAGGCAGGCATTTGTCTCGTCCCGCGGAACCTGCCGGGCCACCCATTATTCTTCAGCCCTCTGAGGGCCACCCGTGCTGCTCTGTGATTCCCACTGATGGTGCTGACTCCCTCGGAGCCAGGGTCAGCAGCTGCCCAGAGAGGGCACTTCGCCCTTCATTCTCCGCACCAGGTCTCCGCCACATTCACACCAGGGCGGCGGATGTCGGGCTTGTTTGCCTCTCTCAGTCCAACAGTTCCTCTCACTTTTCGAGAATGAAGTTGATTTCACAGGCACTTTCTCTTCTCCTGCCCCGTTCACTCTCCCCTCAAAACCACTCAGGCTCTCAAACAGCTCAGGCAGTGCCTCTGCGCCGCCTTCTTCCTTCTCTCATTGCCAGAAGCCTCTTCCCCCTTTAACCGTGTGCCCTTTCTCAGTAACTTTTTCAATATCCTTGCTGCTTCTCTGCTGACTCGATGTGACGGTGCCAATCATATTTGTAAAGATCTGAACACGAGGCACCAGCCAGGTACACCCAGTGCAGCCCGGGCCGCCGAGGGAAGGCCCCACACGTGGTCACTTCACCCCACAGAGCGGACTCTGAGCTCTCACCACATCCGTGGGAATTTGCAGGCTCAATATTTGTTAACAGAGGAGCTTGCAGTTACATCTGTGTTCTTGGAGTTATTTTTTGCTAAATTTACGACTATATTTTTATCTTGTAGGTTGTAATTACAAAAACAGAAGAAGGAAAATGAAGATATGTTATAAGTGTTATGCACTGGCAGGCAGAATTGTATTTCTCCACATTTTGATCCCCTTGTGGAAAATGTTTTTGTTTGTTTGTTTGTTTTGATCGAATCACAGCTTGAGAGTCCTTTGTATCCAGAAAAACAATCGATTTTGACTTTTATGGAAAAGCACACTACATAATTGGGAGCCCTGCCAAGTTCAAAGCTCAGACTTGGAGGAAAGCTGTGTTCCAGAAACCCAAAGGCGAATCAAGACTCAAGTGTAGGGTTGTAAAGGGACTGGAGTGAATCACAAAGGACCTAACGCAGCAGACACTAGAAAAAGTGGTTGTACAAATGCGGGTGGAAATACATGCAACTGTAAAAGAAGATGGACAATTAAAACATGGATTCAGCGGTGACAGTAAGTCTAAAGTTCCAAAGTTTAGTCACAGGATTAGGTGTGGGAAAGGCTGCGAGGCGCTGAGAGTAAAGGTTGGATACTTTATTCCCTATGGGAGTCGTGATGGTTGATTCTATGTCCCAATGTGACTGGGTGACAAGGTGCCCAGGCATTTGGCCAAACATGAGTCTGGGTGTCCCTGCGGGTGTTTCTGGAGGAGAGTACCATTTTGAGTAAAGCAGATTGCCCTTCCCAAGGTGGTGGGCCTCAGCAATCCATGCTAGGCCTGAGCCAAAGGGCTGACAACCTCCAGGGAAGGATGGGGGGGCGGGGCTTTCCCCCACCTTTGGACTTGAACTGAGACCTTGGCTTGCCTGGAGCCAATTCCAGCATGTCAGCAGGGCTAAATCATCTGGAGATGGCTGAGGGCATTTCCCAAAACCTGAAAAGGATGCATTAAATTGATTGTTTGCTGCCAGACAGCTCAGGGCATCTTAATCTACATGTTATTGCCTCCTACTGGCCAAACACCTGAACAGCCGTAGGCTAATTCTTCCAATCTGATAATCGACTGTGTATAGAAACCCTACCCTTTGAAGTGTATATCTCCACCTCGCCTCAGGACAATTTGTGTTAATAAAAAGCATGGGGTCCTGAGACAAGGAGATCTTAGTTTCTTTAACTAGGCTCCCCTGATCCCCAAATGCCTTTCAAAATTATATTTTGTCTCTGGACTCCTATTTAATCTATGCACAACCTTCTCCAGATTGCTGCACCCTTCTTAATGCCAGAACAAGAACCCCGGCATTGGCTCTCATGGTTCTCAGGCCCTCGTACTCAAACTGGAAAGACACCTCCAGCTCTGCTGGGTCTTCAGCTTCCCAATTCCAGAATTGACTGAGCCAATTCCTTAGAATAAATTGATTATCTATCTATCTATACCTATATCTATTTATCTATCATCATCATCATCATCATCATCATCATCATCATCATCTATCAATATCTCTTATTGGTTCTCTGGAGAACCCTGAGTAATACAGGAGCTAATATTCTTCTATTGATGGCATTTAACTGTAGTAATTTGAAGTTCTTGGTTATGACAGTGTGGGTAGGACGATGCGTTGCTTGTCCAAATCCACACTCTCTCCTTGTCCTGGGTGCCCGGCGAGGCAGATCACAGGGGCTTGCAGTCAGAGGCAGCGGGGGACTGGGTTTCAGCTGGTGAGTGGCAGGGGGCGTGATGTGCACCATTTCCAGGCTGACACTAAGCAGGTGTGCCTGCCCCGGGCACCTTCTGCAGGTCAGTGTCAGGCAGTGATACTGCCCTCGGGGTTGGCAGAGACAAGAGACGGGAAGTCCTGTCCTGTGTCCAAGACACACACCCCGTGCGGGGACACCCATCCACCCAAATAGAGTGCCCACACCTCAGCCTGAAAGGTGGTCAAAGGTACATTTTTTATTGTATTTGTGTCACTCTTTTTTGGAATCTTATTATTTTCTTAATATAGAAATATAAGGTGTCCCCAAAATGTATATACACTTTGAATAATTATTAATTCCAATGGGTTAAATCTGTAAAGAAAGAAACATCAATTGAGCTATCAGAAAAAAAAGTGTGCATACATTTTTGGGGGACACTCTATATTTGGAACATACAGAAGAGTATATAATATAATCTATAGTTATGGTCCCAATAAACTATAGAATAAACATGTTACACTTTGCCAGGTTTGCTCCAGATATTGTAGTAGTTTACTAGGCCTGTCATAAGAAAATCCCACAGACTGGGTGGCTTAAACAACAGAAATTTATTTCTTTACAGTTCTGGAAGCTAGAAGCCCTAGATCAGTGGTTCTCAACCTTCTGGCCCTTTAAATACAGTTCCTCATGTTGTGACCCAACCATAAAATTATTTTCGTTGCTACTTCATAACTGTAATGTTGCTACTGTTATGAATCGTAATGTAAAAATCTGCTATGCAGGATGGTCTTAGGCGACCCCTGTGAAAGGGTCGTTCGACCGCCAAAGGGGTCGGGACCCACAGGTTGAGAACCGCTGTCCTAGATCAAGGGCTTGGCAAGTGGAGTTTCTGCTGAGGCCTCTCTCCGTGGCTTGCAGACGGCCACCTTCTTGCTGTGCCCTCACATCCTCTCTGTAGTCTCTGTGCTGTCTGCGTCCTAATCTCCTGTCCTTAAAGGACACGGGTTCTATTGGACTGGGGCTTCTCCATATGACCTCATGTTCCCTTAACTACTTCTTTAAAGGCTCTATCTCCAAATACAGCCATATTCTGGGGTCCTGGAGTTAGGACTTCCACATATGCATTTGAAGGACACGTTTTAGCCCATAACAGTGTTTTTGTTTTTAAGAAACAAAATATTGCAGTTACAGCTAAAATTCCCCTTTTCATCCCATTCCCTCCCTCTCTCATCATAGGTATCAACAGCCTGTGATTAATAATATATGTGAATGTCACCATGAATCATATATTACATTCTTACGCATTTAACTCTTTACACAAACAGCACCACAAAGCACAAATCCGTCTTTGGTTGGCTTTTATCAGTCAGCAATAGCTTTTGAGCTGCACCCATGTTGTTAATACGTGTAGAGGGGGTTGGTTTTCTTTAACTGCAGCACCTTACTCCAGGGCATGAATAAAGCACAGCAATCACCCCCCACTGAGGGGAAGGGAACTTGCTCCCCCTTTACCTGTAGCCGCCGCCAGAGCCACTGCACACGCCCTGTGTGTGCAGACCAGGCAGTGGCTTCTGGTCAGGTGACGCCGTGATAGTGTTCTCTCCAAAGGAGTTGTACCAGCTCACAGCAATTCTGTGGGATGGGCTAGCTTTTCCCCACAGCCTTGCTAAGATTTGGAAGCATACGGCAGTACATTTTGCCGATCTCATGGGCAGGCCATGGAATTTTAACTATTTAATCTTCACGGTCCCGGGTGATAGGGAGGCTGATATAACCTTATGAATACCTGCCATTCAGGTGTTCTCCTTTGAGAATTGCCTCCTTACAGCCGTTTCATCTTTTTCTAGTGATTTTCAAATTACTTGAGGGATTTTCTTATATATATCCCAAATTTTAAGTAATTTTAGCAGGCTTTGTTTTTCATTTCTCTTGACGGGCAAATTTATGAATTTTTCTTTCTGATGTGTGCTCTTTGCCATTTTGTTTATGGCATTCTCCCCTACCTGATGCCATCAAGTTCATAGCCTGTGTTTTCTTATAAAATTTAGTCTTTCTTTTCATACTTAGGTCTCCATCTAAGATGCCTGGACTTCGTTTGGGGTAGGGCGGGTTTTTCCTTTTGCCTATGGACAGCCGATGATTTATTAAGTAGCCCCGTTCTTCCTCCCACTGACTTGTGATGCCTTCTTTGTTAAAATCCAGTTTTCTGTTTCTGGGTTTTCTATTCTCTTTTATCATTTTGTTTACCAACCCCTGGGCCATCGTTCTCATTGTTTTAATTACCATAATTTTATAATATATATACATCGTTTTGCCATCTGATCGTGTGGATACTCATTTTTTATTTGTGTTCTTCAGAATTGTGTTGGGTATTCTCTGCCCTTTTCCCTTGTGTAGAAGAATAAACATGGTCTTCTGTTGTGCTTGTAGAGGCTGTCGGAGGGATTTCCATATTAATTGTTACAGAGGGGAGATGACAGACCACACTGATAGCTAAACACCTAAAGTAAGGCTGAGGCCTTTGTCAGACATGCAGAGCCAATGATTCAGTTTAAGGGAGGAGTGTTGGGGTCCAGCCCCAGTGGGTCCAGGGGTTCCTAAAGGTGTGGACGGAGTCAGCAAAGAAGGAATGACACGGAGGCAGCGTTCAGATGATCAGCATAGCCAGCTTCTCCCTTTATTCTCCTGTTACATCTATATTTATACCATTTGATCCTATAAGCATGCCTCTATAATCACTTCAAGGTCTGTTTTGGGTAACCTTCTACAGTTCCTTTTTCACTTCCATAGTTTATCTGACCTTTGCCAAAAATCCTGTCTCTATCTAGTTCTGTTGATTTTAATCTTGTCTAGGTTAATCTCTGTGTTCCATTATAAGGGCTATTCCAAGGTCACTATTCTACTGCTCTACTGATAAGCTACAAGGAAGTGACTGAAGGAGATTATCCTACCCAGTAAAGGTTATGTCCTCCCAGCTCCGCTGCTTGCCTTCCCTGGGATTGCCCTGTGTCAGTGGGTCTTCAGGGGTATAGGCTTTGGTGCTTTCCCTGGTGGGCAGACCCCTGGGGATGTGGGCCCAACAAGTCCCAAATTTATTGCCAACAGTCTTAGTCCAAGTTCTTCATAAGTAGTACATGGTATTTCTGTAACACTAGGGGGTTTTATTGATTTATTCCCTTCCCTAGTCCTGTTAATCCCTAACTCCAGGGAAAAATCCCCACCTGGGGGAACAACCTTTCTCAGGGAGGTGGTTCTGGTTATAACACATAGCACTAAGAAGGGGAGCAAACATATTAAGAACAGTATGCCGTATACACCAGGTACCTTGAAACATATGCTGTGCAGATGTTTCTTCCCTGCAACGACTGTGTCAAGCAACAAGGGTAAACCGGCTTCCCACAGAGGAGAATCACAAACCATGAGTTACACAGGGATATGGGCTAGCTGATACCATTCTGCATGCTTACTAAGGCTGACAAATCTTATATAAAAAGCTAATATGCAAATTGAACAAATGGCAGAATGACCAGCCTCTATGACAGGCACTGACCATCAGGGGGCAGACGCTCAATGCAGGAGCTGCCCCCTGGTGGTCAGTGTGCTCCCACAGCCAGGCTCATGGCTGGCGAGTGCAGTGGTGGTGGCTGGAGCCTCTCCCACCTCCGCGGCAGTGGGACATCCCCCAAAGGCTCCTGGACTGCGAGAGGGTGCAGGCTGGGCCGAGGGACCCTGCCGAGTGCACACAGTTTGTGCACCGGGCCTCTAGTAAATAAATAAATCATGTACACTGGGAACCAGAGAAAGGGACTGCCAGTAAGGAAGTGTGAAGATGAGAGTGAACGCCTACGCTGACTTAGAGCTGCAGACTTTAGTAGGCACTCATGTTACTTTTATGTAAATATGTAAATGAACTGGTGTTAATAGGCAGGTATGTGAATTCCTATTCCTAGGTCGGTCTTAGGAGGGAGCCTGAGAGCAGTGAGAGTGATGCCCGGTAGCAACGAGAATGCAGCACTTGCTTCTTGATTTCTCTCTTTCCCGGATGAGAGGACCAGGAATCTTTGGAGAAATGCTGGTTTTAGGCTGGACAGGGAAAACACAACATGGGCCTGGGGCATCTTGAAGTGTCTAGAAAGAAGGAAGAACAAATAAGTAAAAAGATGGGAGCCAGTCAAAAGGATACAGGCTCCAACACGCAAGAACTCCCAATGGCCAAATCTGGAACATTGTTGGCAATGACATAAATTATAATAGAATACATTTATACTGCTTGTATGGGCCAAAGAATAAAATAAATATTCACGAACCCATGCAGATGTAAATACGGAATTGAATAAATAAGCAAATGGAGAAAAGGGATACATCTTTCTGACATAAAAATTCCAATTAATAAACATAAAAAAATGAGAGAAATGGAAAATCACCATTAGACCACAGCAGTGAGCATTGCTATGGATAAGACCCCCAGATGATACTAAAACTACTGGGTGGAACTTTAAAGAGAAGCAGGATGCTTGGATAACCTCATATATATCCCCCCAATACTTGTGAATTACTGTACTGTTTTAACATGTGTTCACATAATCTTTGCCAGTCCTCACTCTCACAGGGGTCACCTAAGACCATCGGAAAACACATATATAATTACATTACGATTCATTTAACAGTAACAAAATTACAGTTATGAAGTAGCAATGAAAATAATTTTATGGTTGAGAGTCACCACAACATGAGGAACTGTATTAAAGGGTCGCGGCATTAGGAAGGTTGAGAACCACTGCTCTAGGAGGTAAAACTTAATTGTCCTCCTTTTGAGCATGAGCGGGACTCAGGCAGTCACATCTAAAACATAGATTATGGGGCCCTGGCTGGTGTGGTTCAGCTGGTTGAAGGTTCATCCAATGCACCAAAGGGTTGTGGGTTTGATTCCAGGTCAGAGCACATACCTAGGTTGTGGGTTCAATCCCAGGTCGAGGCAGGTACAGGAGACAACTGATCGATGTTTCTTCCTCTCCCTTCCTTTCTCTAAAAAATCAATTTTGAAAAAGTTTAATAAAACATAGATTATGGAAAGAGAAAGAAATAACGTCACAGTGGAGAAACCTAGCAAACAACCCGTTAATCTTGTTTTTACGGTTAACGGCACCAATCAGTCATGCTGATGTCATGCATCCTGATAGGATGTCACTGGACAGGCACTTCACCTGTGTTGTCTTCTTCTCCCATATGTATAACCTCCAGGAAATCATGAGGAAAACCCCAGACAACCCAAAGCTGAGGGGTATTCTACACCATACCTGTCCGCTGCTCTCCAAAAGTGTCAATGCAGAGAAAGACAATGCCATATAGAGACCTGGTATTAGTTTACAACCAGGGGCAAGGAGAGGCTGAAGGAGGAGGCAGGCCACTCCACATAGGTAGGCGGCTGGTTTGTCAACCACGGGCGCTTACCAAGCTTGTCTTGGGTGACTGCAGGGCAGCGAGATCTCCACCCTGCCCCCTGGAATCTTAAAAGCTTCTAGAGAGGCCGTAACGGGTTCAGTCACATATACAATCCTTTCAGTCACATATTCCATCCAGACGTCTCAACAACACTTCACTCTCTCCAAGCTGTGTCCTTGAAACAGCTCCCACGGTGGGACAGTGGGCAGAACACACATACCACCGACAGGGGAGGAGGCACGGAGCCTCAGTGCCTGGGTGCAGCCTGAGGGCCAAGGGTGGTCCTGCCCTCCAGGTGACCTCCTCCTCCACGCAGACCAGAGGACATTAAGAAGACATGAGGACAGACACAGCACAGTTGGACACTGGTACAAAAAAAAGGGTGTCAGTGGAGACACCAGCGAAACAGGAAGATAAGCGTGTGGGTTAGTTGACAGTACTGTGGCAAGGCTCACTTCTGCGTTTGGACACTGTGCCATCTCATATACGATGCTAGCACCAGGGGAGGTGGGTGAAGAGGGGGAAGGACTCTGCGCTACCCACACACTCATTTGTCAGTACAACTACTTCAAAATAAAAGTGCGTCAATCCCCCAGTGAATTAATTGTAAATGACTGCACTGAGAGGAATGACAATACCAACAATCACTACCTCTTCCTTCATTAGTCATATTTTTTGACTTCTCACAATTATGAAAAATGTATTTTGCACATCAACATTCACGCACATACAAATATTTACATGTCAGATAGGTAAAGACCTACTCTGCTATAAAAATAACTTTAGCCTGACTGGTGTGGCTCAATGGTTGAACATCGCCCTATGAACCAGGAGGTCAGGGTTCGATTCCTGATCAGGGCACATGCCTGGGTTGCAGGCTTGATCCCCAGTTTGGGATGTGTAGGAGGCAGCCGATCAACGATTCTCTCTCATCATTGATGTTTCTATCTCTCTCTCCCTCTCCCTTCCTCTCTGAAATCAATAAAAATACATTAAAAAATAACTTCATAACAAGAGACTTCTTTATACATAGAAGGGTAGGAAAATACACGGGGTCCAACCTGTCATTCCCAGAGATCAGATTACCTGGTTACATTTGCTTCTACTTGCAATATTTTCTACTTGGGAACTTCATCTTAGTTTATATCAACAACCTGAGCTCCTTGATTAGCTCATGAGGTTGTCAATTCAGCTTTCCTATCAGAATATGGAAAGAATTTACCTCATAGCACCTGAATAATCAAAGTACTTTGGGGCTAAGAAATTTCCTTCAATCTTTCCATTTAATTAAAGTCCCTCTCCCTTCTTTACTCTCCCTCCTTCAAGGGAGACTAGTTTTTCTTGTTACACATTTTTGTGCTTTTTTTTTCCCTAAAGGAGGGGTTGATATTAGGTTTCCTCTACACCTCCATGTGAAATTTAAAATTAATACGAAAATATACACATAATCCATAATACTTACTCCACACCTACACATGGCCCTGTTGGGATTCTGTTTGAAATTACATGGAATTTATTGATTAACTAGAGGCCCAGTGCACGAAATTCATGCACTCAGGGGTGGGGGTCTCCCTCAGCCCGGCCTGTGCCCTCTTGCAGTCCGGGAGCCCTCAGGGGATGTCCAACTGCTGGCTTAGGCCTGCTCCCCCAGCGGGAACACATTGTATGCGGGAAACATATTTACACGTTTTACGTATTTATACGTTCTACCAGTGTAGTAGAGCGCAGGACACGTATTAATACATTTTTTATAGACTAGCGGTAGACTGCAGGTAACATATAAATATGTAAACTAAAGTTATCGTAATTTTACTGAACGTTGCCATTTACACAAAAAATTAGCAAAAATGGCCCGCACCACCTGTTAGCACGTGATAAAAACTACCCGCAAACAATGTGTTAAGAGGGTGGAGAAGGCTCCCGCCACCACTGCTGCTGTGCTTGCCAGCTTTGAGCCCAGCTCAGGGCTTCTGGCTGAACGGTGCTCTCCTGTGGGAGCACACTGACCACCAGGGGGAAGCTCCTGTGTTGAGCATCTGCCCCTTGGTGGTCAGTGTGCATCATAGTGACTGGTCATTCCGCCTTTCAGTTGATTTGCATATTAGCCTTTTATTATATAGGATGATGAGAATTTTATCTTTACAGTACTGAGTTTTTCATAATAAATATAATAAATGCATAGGTTTTATTTGTTTATTCATATAGATATTTTAATCCTCATCCAAGGATATGTTTTTATTAATTTTGAGAGACAGAGAGAGAAAGAGAGAGAGAGAGAGAGAGAGAGAGAGAGAGAGAGAGAGACATTGATGTGAGAGAGAGACATTGTTCAGTAGCCTTTCGTATGCACCCTGACCAGAAGTGGAACCTGCAACCTTTTCCGTGTATAGGATGACACTCCAACCGACTGAGCCACAGCAGCCAGGGCTGTTTATTCATATATTTTTATGCCTGTTTGAGTTGAACTGTGTCTCCCAAAAAGGTATGTTGAAGTCCTACCTCCTAGTACCTGTGAATGGAAACTTACTTGGGAATAGGATCTTTGTAGATGTAACCAAGTTAAGACACGGTCGTTAGGGTGGGCCCTGAGCCATCTGACCGGTGTCCTCACCAGAGGGGAAAGTGGCCTGAAAAGACAGAGACACGCAGGGAGGAGGCCATGTGACCACAGAGCGGAGCTGGGTGGAACCGCGCAAGCTGAGGAACTCCGAGGATGCCGCCCCGCCCGTCGGGAGCCGGGCCAGGCAGGAGGGCTCTGCAGCCTCAGAGGCAGCCTGCTGCCCACACCCAGATGCCTGACCCCTGACCTCTGGACTGAAAAGAGGGAATTTCCGGCGTAAGCCACACGGTTTGTGGTACTTTGTTATGACAGCCAGGAAACGTAATTAATACAATGTCCTTCCAAAAAGTTATATAATTTTATCTTTTATAAAGGACTTGCTTGCTTTTCATTAGGTTTATTTCTAAGTATTTAATGGATTTTACTGTAATTCTGAGTAGGATCTTCTTTTAAAATTATATTTTCTAATTGTAGCCTGATTGTCTATAAGAATGTTGTTACTACTTGCATTTTTAATTTATTTTTTTGTTTGTATATTTCCATAGGGTTTTTTTTTTTGTCACCAAACATAGTTTGCAAGTAACAAAACTTTGTTTCTTTCTTCCCAACTCTCACACTTTGTTGTCCTCTCTTGTTTTATCGCATCCACTGAGCCCGGTGTGTGCTGAGTGAGGCCGTGACGGAAGGCCTGCCCGTCTTGTTCTGGTCTTTCCGGTTCTCTTCTCTCACGGCTCCCTTTGCTCAGTGTATTTATAATGCATGAGGTGGGTGAGATGTTGCGCTGCTAAAAATAATCTCGCTTTACCTGGCTTAATCCCATGTTCCTTTTACACATGGACGTAAATGCCACTTCCTCTTGGAGGTTCTCTCTTGCCGGTGAGCTGGCTGCTGTGCCCCCCCCATGGGCTCCCCGCGCTCGGCATTTTCTCTCTCCTGGCGCCTGCCTCACGTTCAGAAACGTGCTTGTGTGATTGTTTCTGCCTGAACGGGCTCTTGCTTTCTGCCTCGCTGCTCCCTCCACGTCCAGTCCAGGGTCCAGAGAATACCAGTTGCTTCAAATGGCAATGGAAAGAATGAATGAAACAAAAGGAGAACAAGAAGCCTTATAAAATTAAGCAAAGTACAATTAGATGTCAGAACATTCATCCAGACAAAGATATTTCAGGGTTTATGTCAATAAAAGTATAGAAGTCCCATAAGAGATAAGAAAGAAGATTGAATGAGTGGAGATTCGTCGTCTGTGTTTCTGGGTGGGAAGCTCCACCATTATACCTTTATTATGTCACATTTGAGTTTCAAACTGTCGGGAAGTAACCAGTGCCAGGAAAATGAAGAACAAAATACAGTTAGATCCGTGTGTAAGACCATATGTCAAAATAAATGTCAGATGCTTTCAACATTTAAGTTTAGAAAAAAATAATAAACCAAAAATGTACTAGAAGAAAATGTACATTGACTTTGGGGACACCATTTTCCACCAAAGGTTAAAAACTACAAAGAAAATGCCTGAGACATGGAATTTGAATCATAAAAATGAAAAGCATATGTAATTAAAAACACTAAAACAATTTCCTGGTAAAGACAAGCTGGTAACTCAGTCATTGGAAGAATACGATAGAGGGGAAAATCTGTATCCTTATTACCTAAGAGGCTTTTACGAATCAGTAAAAGCAGTAATAGCAACTAAGCCATTGGCAACTAATAAAAATAAAAAATGAACTCCTTCCTGAGTGTGTGCTCCCACTTCGTGTGAACATGAGTGGGGCTGAAGGATGTCCCAGGGGTTGTCTTGCTCTGTTTTTTGGTGGATCTGGGAAAGGGGGTGTGGGAACGGTGCTGATGCGACCGCAGTTCTTGCCAATGGAGGACAATAATGACTATACCTTTTCCTCTTCTTCCCGCGTCACCTACATGTTTCCCTCCTTGATGCAGTGATCACAGGACCAGGGCTGCAGCTACAGGGGCTGTGAACAGGGACGGTTCCTGAGCTGGGAGCTGTCACAATTCCCAAGGGCCTGACTGAGCAGGCGGTGCCTTCACCCTGCCGGCAATTGGGATCAGCAGTGAGTGCAGTTGCGCTGCCTGGAGGTGAAGCTGTCCCTCCAGTTCTGCACCTCACCTCACCCCACTCGGACGGAGGGAGGCACTTGCTAGACCAGTACTGCTGCCTGCGGTCCAGGCCAGCAAAAGGGGTGAGAGTTTGGGCCCACGTGGGGAGGAGGGTCAGGGATGAACATATGGCTGGGCTTCGTCATGAGGGAAACCCAACATTACACTCGAAAGAGGCTCAGAGCGAGACAGTATTGTCTCCTGGCTCCTTATAGCAGGTCCTCCTGGAAGAGGGGCATATGCAGCTGAGACCACTCATGCTCTGGGGACCCGAGGAGATCAGATGGCGGCCTGTAAACTTAAGTGGCCTCGCCCTGCGCCATATTTTCATGTGATAAGATGCTGGGCCTGCTGGTTACTCGTGACGGAATGAGGTTCTAGTCATGTGTCACTACCTTTTGACCTCTGTGATTGGTTGCTCTAAGGGACCCTGTGAGAAGACCAGGGGTCAACTGTGAGACTGTGATTTATAATAAGAAATATATGATTGGCCCGGCTGGCGTGGCTCAGTGGTTGGGCATCATACCAGGAGGTGATGGGATTCCCAGTCAGGATACATGCCCGGGTTTTGGGCTGGATCCCCAGTTGGGGGTGTGCAGGAGACAGCTGATCAATGATTCTCTCTCATCATTAATGTTTCTGTCCCTCTCTCCCTCACTCTGAAAAAAAAAAAAAAAAAAGTAATGTATTTTCAGTCTTGGACCCATTCCTGGCACAGAGCTCCTAAAACCTTGGAATCTTCTGTGATAAGAGCAATAGAGGTGTTTTTTGTTATTGAGGTGACTTCTGGAAAGCCTTACAATAATTTGAGGATGGGGACCCAACCATGTAAATGTAATTCGAGGGTTGGAACTTTTAACAATCCCCATCCCCAACCTCCAGGGAGAGGAGGGACTGGAGGTCGAATTTACAGCCGAAGACCAAAGATTTAATCAGCCATGGATAGGTCACAACCCTCCACAGACACAAAACAAACAAGCAAACAAAACCAGAGGAGGCTCTGAGGGCTCCCAGGGGGTGAACACAGGATTTAGGGAGAGGGGCACCTGGAAACGCATGGACGCTCCGAGCAGGTCCCTACTCCTGCTCCCCCATCTCCCACCGCCTGTTCGAGTCACATCCTTTCCTGATAACTGGTGATCTAGAGCAGTGGTCAGCAAACCGCAGCTCGCGAGCCACATGTGGCTCTTTGGCCCCTTGAGTGTGGCTCTTCCACAAAATACCACGTGCGGGAGCGCATGTACAGTGCGATTGAAACTTCGTGGCCCATGCCCAGAAGTCGGTTTTCGGCCTGGGTGAGTCTATTTTGAAGAAGTGGCGTTAGAAGAATTGGGGGTACGTTCGCTGAAGTCGACCCCTCAGATTGAGGACGTTTTTAGCAAAGGCCAGCTTAGGAGTACCCTAATTAAGTTCATAACAATGTACCTACCTATATAGTTTAAGTTTAAAAAATTTGGCTCTCAAAAGAAATTTCAATCGTTGTACTGTTGATATTTGGCTCTGTTGACTAATGAGTTTGCTGACCACTGAGCTAGAGAGTAAAGTGCTGCTCTGAGTTCTGGGAGTCGTTCCAGCGAAGTACTGGAACCCAGGGAGGGAGTCGTGCGAACCTCTGACTTAGAGCCAGTGGGTCACCAGCACAGGTGATGACGGGGCTGGCGCCTGGCAGCTGAGGGGCGGAGACAGTCTTGCAGGATTGAGCACTGCCCCAGCGGGTCTGGCGCTCTCTGTGGGCGCAGCGCCTCAGAATCGTGTCGAATTGTAGGGTGCCCCGTGGGGTCCAGGCATTGCTTGTTGGTGTGGGGGGTCCGCCCTGCCCCTGACACACACATTGGAATTGGTACCAGAAACTATTTACAAACCGTGGAAGACCAAGGTTGTAGCCCAGGCTACCAACAAGAAGCCATAGACGGGGCCAAACAACAGAGACCCCCATCTCACGGTTCTGGGCTGGAAGTCTGAGATGGGGTGCCAGCAGGGGGGCTTCTGTGAGGGCCCTCTTCCTGCGTCACAAGGTCCCCTCCTCTCTGCGTCCTCAGATGGTGGGATGTGGGTACCTGTGTGAGGAGACGTGGAGAGCTGTTCAGCTTCCTCTGAGGCCAGTCCTACCTGGTGAGGGCTCCACCACGGAGACCTCATTTTAACTTCAATACGTCCGAGAGGCCCCGCCTCTGGATATGGTCACCTTGGGGGTTGTTAGCGCTTCAACAAACGGGTTCTGGGGGACACAGTTCAGTCCACAGATAAATAAACAGCAAATAAATATAAACGGAGGTGTGGCATTTATCTTGGTCATTCTCTTTCTTCCGGAATTTACTCTCTTGTTCGTTTTTGGCTTCTTGAGCCAATCATGTAGCTCATTTGTCTCTACTTTTTCTTCTCTTGGGGCGAGTCTGTTGAACATATAACCTTGCTTGTTAGTGTGGCCTCATCCCGCCCGCTAGGCTTTGTCACGGAGTGCTTTCAGCTCTGAGCATTTCTGATTTCCATGTGGGATCTTTCCCACCCAAGGTTCTAGATGTTCTCGGCCATTATTGTTAGTTTCTGCTCCTTTGACAAATATCTACTGTTCCTCTTTGTCACCATGTGGCCTGTCAGGAGCTTTCCCTCCAGACGGACAGGACAAAGACAGACGGGGAAGTGCATGCGCTGGGTGGGAGGCGAGGGTTCTGTCCACACTGCTGGCCTAGCGTAAACTTCTGACCTGTCTCCCTCCCCTGACTCTAACGGGGCCTGCTCACCCTCTTCTCCCCTAACTCTGACGGGGCCTGCTCACCCTCCTCCCCCCTAACTCTGACGGGGCCTGCTCACCCTCCTCCCCCCTAACTCTTACGGGGCCTGCTCACCCTCCTCCCCCCCTAACTCTGACGGGGCCTGCTCACCCTCCTCCCCCCTAACTCTGACGGGGCCTGCTCACCCTCCTCCCCCCTAACTCTGACGGGGCCTGCTCACCCTCCTCCCGGCCCCCCTCCTCCCCCCCTAACTCTAACGGGGCCTGCTCACCCTCCTCCTCCCCTAACTCTAACAGGGCCTGCTGACCCGCCTCCCCCACTAACTCTAACGGGGCCTGCTCACCCTCCTCCCCCCCTAACTCTAACGGGGCCTGCTCACCCTCCTCCCCCCCTAACTCTAACGGGGCCTGCTCACCCTCCTCCCCTAACTCTAACGGGGCCTGCTGACCCTCCTCCCGCCCTAACACTAACAGGGCCTGCTCACCCTCCTCCCCCCCTAACTCTAACGGGGCCTGCTCACCCTCCTCCTCCCCTAACTCTAACAGGGCCTGCTCACCCTCCTCCCCCCTAACTCTAACAGGGCCTGCTCACCCTCCTACCCCCCTAACTCTAACAGGGCCTGCTCACCCTCCTACCCCCCTAACTCTAACAGGGCCTGCTCACCCTCCTCCCCCCTAACTCTAACAGGGCCTGCTCACCCTCCTCCTCCCCTAACTCTAACGGAGCCCGCTGACGTCACTGGTCAACACGAGAGGAAAGGAATATGTGTGTTTTTGTAAGTCACATAGTGTGGGGTGTGTTGCACTCACAACCAACCCCAGGTCTTAGGGGCTGACAACAGCCCAGGGCACGTGCTGCGGCTGCGGCTGCTGCCTGTCATCAGCGCTGGCTCTGCACTGTCCTCTCTCAGCGCGGGGACGGAGCAGGTGGCGGTGAAGACAGGCCACTCCAACTCCTGGCACGATTGTCAGGCGGGAAACACTCCCACTGGCAACTGCCTCGCCTGTGCCCGAGCTCCATCAGCCCGTGTCAGTCACACGGCACTGGAAGAGGCAGGAAGAGGGTCCTGCCTGTGGGCCGCCGGACGCCGGGACTGTGTGGTGAAGGGCAGTACCAACATCTGTACACCATATGCTCTATCAGCAAGCATGTCGAACTCTCGGGCCGCACGCCTCCCGCTGGCCGCGAGTCTGGCATGCTTGCAGGCCTTCCCCAAACCCGTCTTTGCTTCTTATTTGTTGATTTTTTAAAAATCCCCTTCAGTATGGGAGTTATTACACATCCTCCTCATAAATTTCTTTAATTAAAAAACAACAACACACAAATGAAGATAGCCAGAGTTAGTTTCTATTGCTTAAAAATTTAGAAGGCATTTGACTTGGCATGATGATTGTTACTGACAGCTCAGTGCCCACGCCGGCTGGCTGGACAGAAGGGTGCACACACATGTTCTGAGGATAAGGCTTTCCTGGGAGCAGGCATGGCAGGAGCCAGCATTTAGATAAATAATTATTGGTGACCACTGTATGTCAGGCACCAGGCCCGGTAATTTGCTTATGTTATGTAAGCCAATTTCATTTTTTTTCTTTTTTTAAATTTTAATATGTTTTTATTGATTTCAGAAAGAGGAAGGGAGAGGGAGAGAGAGATACAAACATCAATGATTAGAGAGAATCAGTGATCAGCTGCCTCCTGCACGCCCCCTATTGGGGATGGAGCCCACAACCCGGACATGTGCCCTGGACCTGGAATCGAACCCTGACCCCTGGTTCACAGGTCGGCGTTCAACCACTGAGCCACGCTGGCCAATCAATTTCATTCTTGATAAAAACATAATTTACATATGCAGAAAATGCGGCGCAGGGAGGTGAAATGACCAGTCGGGAAGCCACTCAGCTGGCCAAGGACGGCCGTACTCTAATGTTATCATCTAACCGTGTGGAGGAGGACGAGGATACCGCGATGCATGCTCAGGTGGCGGGGCACGCAGGACCGTGAGCGCAAAGGGGAAGCGGTTGTGGCTTCTCAGTCGGGCGGGGCAGGCGGCTCTGGGTCAGAGAGGGCACCTGCAGCTTCTGGGGCCTGTAGCAATGAGGTGTGCTGGAGGCCTGGGCACACCTGGGGGGGCATTGTAAAACTCAGGCGGGTCTGACGGAGCATGGGTGTAGCTGAGGAAACAGAACAATCCTTCTCTCCAGTCTCCAGGCCCGGGGGGTCTTGGAGGCCGAGTTCTCCCTATGAAACGGCCCCTACTTCTCATCACAGGGTCCTGAAGAACCTGCTCCCAGAAAAAGCCTGGATCAAGAGCAGAGAAGAGGAAGAGGCACCAGCTGAGAGACGCTCTTCTCCCCACACCAACTCTCCCCCAGCAGCTGTAGCCTAACATTCCCGGCGGGCTCTGTTCCTGCAAGAGTCTCTTATTCAAGTGTGACCGTTTGGGTTTGGGGACAAGAGGGGGAAAGGGTCCTGGGAGATTTCCTCTTTAGCAGTCTCCAGGCAAGTAAGATACATGCGGGGTAGTTTGCCGGGGTGGGCACCACGAAGACCCTGCAGACGCCCCACCTACATGGCTTTTTAGCTCCAGCAAGGGGCCCAGAGTTGCCGGATCTGCTGTTTCAACAGAAACCTCGTATCCAGATATTTTTGGGGAAAGCCCTCAATTTTAAAATATTGCAACTGTTTTATATTTCTTCCTATCACTGTGCTGGCCACACTCAGCTCTCAGTTTGCCACCTCTGGGCTCAATTTTAATACCATTTTGTCCAAACCTTTCCAAATTTGAAAGCACGTCTTTCGTAAAACTAGACTGTGGCACAGGTTCTTTGCATGGCTGAGAGGGTGGGTAGAGAGTGCGGGTGCTACTTGTGTAGGCGAGCCCTGGGCCACAGGCTTGGCCTCCCGGCGCCTGGCCTTGCAAGGGTGAGGGACCCTGGCAGTGGCCTCCTGGCTGACCTCCCTACGCTGGGCTGGGCTGGAAAGAGGGATGGGTGAGCTGCGTCCCTCAGCTGTTCCCAGCACAGTAATGCAGCTGTGTGAGCCTGAAAAAGCACCCCTGGTTCCCAGGGTGATTTACAGGACACCAGACCCTGCGTTCTGAGCCCCCAGTGCACCATAAAGATGCATTACGAGGGAATAATCTTTATCTGAACTAGAGCTGCGGTGAAGGAGACTCTGTCCAGCTGAGAGCAGCAGTGAGCTTTTGTTCGCTCGGGGAAAAGTCCCTGTTCTTCATCTTATTTGATTAACATTTCTTTTTCCTCTTTGACACTAGGTATCTAGTTAATATTTAGACATTATATACATTTTCTTTCAACTGTTGTATCTATTATGTGATCAAACAAAACTCGAGATGCCAACCACATCAGACCTGCCAGGCACCCAGCTGTGGCTAGCGGATACCTGGGACTCACAGGGCCAGGTCCTGGGAGGGATGGCGCCAGGTGGGGGGTGGGGGGGGTATGGGGGTCCAGGGCCAGCCCTGTCCCCAGGAAGCAGAGTCGCCCAACTTGTTTGTTTATTAGGTGTATAGATCGACGATGGTCTCAGTCTATTTCAGTCCAGGGAAATCTGAATTCTTTTAGTGGCAATGTCCCCAAGGGACGATGGCGTAACTGTGATTAAAAAGGGGGCAGCCTCAAGTTTCTGGGCAGAAAGCAGTCACCTGGTGGCAGGACAGAGGCAAAAGGTTTGGGGCAGGAAAACTGGGGGTTTGTGTCAAAGCTCCACCCACTAGGAGCTCCAAGCTAAGATGGGGAGGCTGGGAAGATGGAAATTGGGGTGGGGAAGCTGCTATGGAGAAGAAATCGCTCCGGGGGCAAGGCAGGAGGCTATCCAGGGAGAGAAGGGCGGGTCAGGGGCCAGCAGAGTTTGCCTGGAGTCCCAGGGCAAAGGGAAGCTGAGCTCGCTCGCCCCTGGCCCCCTGCTTCCTGGTGCCTGGCACCGGAGGCGGGCGGCGGGCGGCAGGCGGCGGGCGGCGGGCTTTACGCCCTGAAAGTACTGGGGAAGGATGGAGAAAGCGGCGTCCCAGGCTCCAGGGAAAGGGATGCCGCGGGGCTGGGCGGGGAACACCTCCAGTGTGTGTGCGTTCAGGCGGGGGGCACACGATCTCCGCTTCCCGGGCTCCCCAGCCCTGCGCTCGCCTCCGCTCCCGCGCCCCCTCCGCAGGCGCGCGCGAGGCGCACACCCCCTCCCTCGGCGGCGCGGGGCGCGCGCCCGGCCTCCGCCTCCCCTCGCGCCGCTCGCTCTCCCGGCAGAAAGTTAGCAGCGGGAAGGAACTCGGGGCCGCAACAGCGCGCGGCGGCGGCGGCAGAGGCTGGAGCAGGAGCCGCGGCCGAGCCTGGAAACGGAGGCGCTGCAGGCGGAGCAGGTGCAGCCGGGCCCGCGCGCCCCCCTCGGTCCCCTTGCCAGAGGCTGAGGGGGGGAGCCGGGGGGCCGCCCGGACTCCGCGGGCAGAGCGGGGAAGGGGGCCATGCGGCCGGGCTTGCCCCGGGCTCAGCGGGACAGCGGCCAGGGCCGGGGGCGCAGCGGCGTCGCTTCATGCAGCCGGGGCGGCTGGGCAGCGGCGGCGGCGGCGGCGGCGGCGGGGGCGGCGGCTGAAACCATGTCCGGGCAGCGCTGGGGGCCGCCGCCGCCGCGAGCCGGGAGCCGCGATGGCCCCGTGGCCCGTACCTCCTCCGCCGCCGCCTCCGCCTCCACCTCTCGCCGCGCCGCCGCCGCCCGGCGCCTCGGCTAAGGGGCCGCCGGCGCGCAAGCTGCTGTTTATGTGCACCTTGTCCCTGTCCGTCACCTACCTGTGCTACAACCTCCTGGGCGGCTCGGGGTCCCTGCAGTTCCCGCTGGCGCTGCAGGAGCCGCCGGGCGCCGCCGCCGAGCCCCCGCCGAGCCCGCCGCCGCCCTCTCTGCCGCCTCCCCCCGTGCGCCTCGGCGCCCCCTCGCAGCCGCCCGCGCCGCCGCCGGACAACGCGAGCCGCGTGGAGCTGACCGAGCCTCCCGAGCAGCCCGCCGCCCCCGGGGCCGACGGCTGGGGGCTGGCGAGCGGCGGCGGCGGCGCCCGGGACGCCTGGCTCCGGACCCCGCCGGACCCCAGCGAGATGACCGCGGTGCGGAGCGCGCTGCTGGAGAGGGACGCGCAGGAGTCCAGCACCACCGACGAGGACCTCGCAGGCCGGAGGGCGGCCAACGCGAGCAGCGAGCGGGGCGGCGCCGCCAGCACCCCGGACTACGGGGAGAAGAAGCTGCCCCAGGCGCTGATCATCGGGGTCAAGAAAGGCGGAACCCGCGCGCTGCTGGAGGCGATCCGCGTGCACCCGGACGTGCGGGCGGTGGGCGTAGAGCCGCACTTCTTCGACAGGAACTACGAGAAGGGCTTGGAGTGGTACAGGTAGGACCCGGGCTCGGCGGTTGGGGGACTCGGAGGGAAGTCCTGGCGCCGTCCTGGGGGCCCCGCGCCCCGCGGAGGCTCTGGAACCCGGGCGGGGCGCCCGGGGCGCGGCGGGGAGCGCTGGGGCCAGCCAGGGCGAGGGAGGAGGTGGCGGCGGGCTCTGCCTCCCGAGCTGCGCGTCCAGCCAGCTGCTTTCTGAATCTGCGCAGCTCCATGCCTGGAGTCCCCAGCCCTGGTGCCCCCAGCGTTCCTCCCGCAGGCTCTTGGGGAGCTCTGCGTTCCTGTTGGGGACGCTGAGGACTGAGTCAGGACAGCTATGTTGACTAAAGGGCGTTGAGATCCCCGGGAATCTCTCAGAATCGCCCTGGAACGCATCTGCGTGGCTGGAATCCAACTTTAAGTATTTTCAGGTTAAAGCAAAATGAACAGGGAACAGTTAAAAAGGTGGTGCTGGCGAGTTCGGGCTTTCTAGTAAAGACCTAGGATGTCCCCCATCTCCAGAACTTTCTGTCCCCCTTGGCTGGATGAACACTGGGTGCAGGTGACAGAGGTGCCCTGGGTGTTGCTGCCTGCACCCAAGCCCTTCCCAGGAAGGTGGACATTCACCCTCCTCCTGTTCCCCCCTCTGCTGGTGGCGGCGGGGGGCGGGGTGGTGGGGGAGGCAGGGGTACGGGGAGAGAAGAGGGGACCAGAAAGTTGAGCGCAGGTGAAATAAATGGATGCCCCAGCTTCCTTGCCAGCCATAACATTTAAAGCAGCACTGGCGCAGATGCCCGCATGCAAGCCTCCGTTGCGTTTCTCCTTCCCTCTCTCCTCCTGTTTTATGTCTCTTCGGAAAACGGATCTGGCTGGCTGGCCCCATCTCTGTTGCATCTCAGTAATTAATTGCAATTGTCAAACGGAAACACAGGCTGTGTCAGCTAAAGTGATGTTATCATCTTAACAGAGCCAATAGGTAAACTAAGGATTGTTTCCTAACAAGCTGTTTTCCTGTTGAAGGGATGGCTGTCTCAGTTTAAATTACAGCCTGGGAAAGTTTTAGAAATGACAACTTCGGAAATATACAATAAATGTGTGATTGATTTCCCCCCTTTTAAAATGTGCCTTGTACTTGGGAAGCTGGAGAGAAGTGCACTTGGGGCATAAACATTCCAGCACATGAAAGAAAATAGCAAATGTGTCTGTTAATGTCCTGTCTGTTTCAAAAGCCAGAACTAATTGCAACATTTTAGGAGGCTTCAAACAGCCCCTTCCTCTCCAGACATGAAACAGCAAGTGCCCCATTTAACTGGAAAATCAGTGCCGCAGACATCACAGCCATGCCTTCCAGGTCGCAGTTATCACTAAGACGGTGTTAGGATGAGGAATGCACCCCTACGGGGGGCGTGATGTCTGGGGAGGGTTCCCTTAACTGATGGTTGCAGAAAGGTTCTAGCTTCTTCTGTGGGGCAGCTTTGGTCTCATGAGGGTAGCTGGCTCCCCCCCACCCCCCTTCTGATTTCAAAGCTGTGTATCTTGTGAGAAGTGTCAAGTGCCCTTTTGGGGAGAGGGTGGCTTAAGGATCAGATCTTTCCGAAATGTGTGTGGGTAGTTTCGCAGCAGCTGGAAACAGAAGGGGGGGCTGAGGAGATGCCGCAAAGGTGGTGCGGGGTGTGTGTGGGATGCGAGTCAGGAAGCCCGCCGGAGGGGCTGGACAATTTTCTGAGGAGGGGATGGAAGATGCCTGTTTTCCCATGTCCTTTTACACCGAGGCTGGAAAAGGAGGCGCATGCACTGCCTGGCCGTGGGGACCTGGCTGTGGCGTCTGGGGCTCCCCTTCCAGCTGGGACAGCAGGGAGATGTGGCGGGAAGTGGAGGACCGCGTGTCGTCCTGTCCTCAGTCCCGCCCCAGGCTGTCCGGGTGGTGGGCCCCTGTATTGCTGAGGTGTCACCGGAAGCGCTGGAGGAGAGTCTGTCGAACACGGAGGGAATTTTAGCCGAGCGGACTCCCAGGACCCCCTGCCACGTGTGCCCGGACGACTTGGTGTCTCTCTAGCCTTACCAGGGCCACGGTGCTCGGAGGCCCGGGGATTTTCCTGGGCTCTGTCCCTGGCTCCCGCCTGTGTGCGTGGAGGAAGCGGGCATGGCATCCTCGCTGGCTGGTAGAGAGGAGGCTGTGGCTCCGAGTCAGACCAGGACAGACACCTTGCTCTGGGGTCGCTGGTGTGGCTCCGCCTTGGCAGTGGCGGCCTCTGGACTGAAGCGCTCCTCTTGCCTGGAGCGCCGAAACCCACCGGAGCCTTCCTTTTCTGTCGCCCGATGACACAGCCCTAGGTGAATTCAAGCCCCCCCCCCCCCATGCACTTCTTTTTCTTTTCAGGGTGCCTCCCATGGCCCACCAATTCTGCAAATGTTTCCCGCGAGGGGGGCAGGAGCAGCGGCTGCTGCCAGCAGGGCTGGCCTGGGCCTTCCGCGGGCCGCCCAGCAGCCAGCAGCTGTGCCTTCTCCGAGCCACTCCAGTGGTGTCTAGATCCGGGTTTTGCTTCCTCCCGTGCTGTTGATCTAATGTGATTTAAAAACACATTTGGGATTAGAACATGTGCCTCAGATTTCCAGGCCCAGATAGCCTCCTGGATTAGGGTGTGTTCCAGCCGCTGCAGAGCCGGCTCCCCTCGTGGACAGCACAGGCCAGCGGTCAGTCAGGGTGTGGGGCAGCTTGCACCCTCCACGCCCCGCCCCAGACAAAAGGGCAGAGTCCCAGGCGCCTCACGTGCTCTGATGTGAGCTGTGAGCTGCACAGGCAGGGCCTTGAAGGGCTGTAAGGACCGGCCCGGTGGCGGGGCTGCCACAGCAGAACTCATCAAAGTGAGGAGGCCAGGAGCGCGGCCTCCCCCCCGCGGTTTAGACTGTGCGGCAGCCGTGGCCGCATAGCCTTTTGGAAACTGCCCAGGGCGATGGGAAGTGACCCTCCAGGGCTTCAGGCTGTCCTCACTGCCAGCAGCTGACACACGGCCCACTGGCTGGGCAGCGCCACTCAGGGGAGGGCTGCTGTAGTCCCGCCAGCTTCCGGAGGACAGTGGTGACAGCGTGGTTCCCACACGGCGTCTGGAGAGAGAAGGGAGGAGGACGGCGCCTGTGATTGCGGTGGTTGGCGCTGTAGAGGCCTGTGATGACGTTTGAGCGTCATGATGAGGCTGTGAGTGTGATCGAGACACCCCTGGCCCACAGGTGGCTCGGAGGGAACACATCCTGCTCAGGGTTTCTGGGAGGGTCCCCGTGAGCTGCCCGCGGTGAGCTGGCTGCGTCTGCCCCATGAAGGCACTGGGACGACCGTCCTCGTTTTTGTGTTCCACAACTTTAACCAGTATCTTCCGTGTCCCAGGACTGTTTCCGGTCCTGGGGAGAACGTGGGCCACAGGAGAGCGGAAGCCAGCCCCGTTCGTTCTGGAACTGGCATTTCACCAGGGGTGGGGGGAATGGCAAACCCACACGTCTTTCTTTGTGCCTCTGTCAGTGTGGCTGCTAGGAAATTTAAAGGTACACTGGCGGCTCACATTTTATACCCGCTGGACAGGGCTCCCGCAGATCAGTTCTTTTAAACTCCAACACGAGTCACCTGGGGATGTTGTTAACATGCAGGCTCTGATTCAGACTGGGAGGGGCGGGGGATGCTGACACTGCAGGTCCCAGGGCCTCGCTGTGAGGGGCAGGGGCTTAGAGCGTAATCGGTGCGCACACAAGTTTTACCTAAAATCAAATGATCAGGGAACTCCTCTCTGTGGAAAGGATGTCAATGAAGCGAAGGAGGAAGGTCCTCCCAGGTGAAGAGCTGGGTGGAGAGGTTTTCAAATCGAGGGGACAGCAAGTGCAAAGGCCCTGGGGTGGAAGTGAGCCTCAAGGATTTCCAAAGTGTTCTTTTATTATCCCCAAAGCACGTCCTTGGTAGCCGGACTAGCCTGGGTTCAATTCCTGGCTTTGCCGCGTTCTAGTTGGATGGTCTTGGTTGGATAACAGCTTCAGTTTACCTGAGAGTAAGTCCTTCCTTGAAGGATTGTTGGGAGGAATAAATGAAATAATACAAGTGAATATATTTTCTAGGCAAAAAGTGGGTTCTAGAGCAGAAATCCAAATAGGCCCGAACTGGGTTTTCCATTTCTCAGTCTTGTTGGTCTCATCCGCTTTACCTGCTATCTCGGCTGTGAGAATGTTCACGAATGTTTCCTTACCCGGGTGTTTTGGGAAAAGCCTAATAATGACTGGCTTTTCAATCTGTCAGCTTAACCTTTTACGCCAGGGGTCGCGAGGGCCGTGGGGAGCCTGCAAATGAGGGAAATGAACCAGGTGGGGAGAAACGGGGTGAATGTATTCTGTTAAAGGGGTGCACTGCTGGCTTCCCAGCTACTCTTCTCCATGCTCAGAGGTGGCGTCAGGGTTACCCGGTCTCCCGTTTGGTAAGAAAGTGGAAATTAGGTTTTGATGTGAAATCTCCTGCTTTTGAATGCTGGCAACAGAGTGAAATTTCTTGGAAGTGCTGTGAGGGCCAGCACCGGGAGGCACGCGGAGCCCATCGCGGGCTGGATGCCGCAGCTGCTCCCGCTCCCAGCTTCTGCTTCCGGCCATGTCGGAGACGGCTGGCGTGCCCAGCCCCTTGCCCCCGCTAGGACCCTGCCTCCCGGGCTACTTCAGTGTCCGTTCCCCGCCCGGTCCCAGGGCATCACAGCGTGGGGCAGAGGCGGTGGCCGCAACGCAAGGGGGCTGGATGGAAACGGACATCGAGGCAGAACAGGGCCGCTCCCAAGCACATTTCCCGCTTCTTCCCAGTGAGCGTTTTCTGGAAGGTGGGAAATGCCCATGTGTTCACTCACTGATCGTGAGTGCCCGGATCTGATCCATGTGGTTAAGTTGCGCTTATAGGCTCTGGTCAGAAAAGTTGGGTTCTAGGCTGTGTTCTGCCACCTACCAGTTCTACTGGACATCAGGTTACTTAAATCAACCAGTCTCTCTCTCTCCTCTCTCTCTCTCTCTCTCTCTCTCTCTCTCTCTCTCTCTCTCTCTCTCTCTCTTGCTCTCGCTCTCATCTTTGTTTCTTAGATGATGATGCCTTAGATGATGATGCTAGATTGTCTCCAAAGGGCCTGCCTATTCATTCACTCAGTGAAATGTTTTGGTTCTAGAACAGATTTCTGTATTGCTCAGAGGAAGAAAAGGGTAGAGTAGACGCAACACTGTTCGCAGCATGAATCCACTCATCCTCATTGCGTGACACTGGACAAGCGACTTAATGTCACCAGGCCTCGATTTCTTCATCTGCATAATGGGCTTCCTGATACTTCCCAGGGGTTATGTGAGGATGAAATAAAATGGTATCCATAGTACACAGAGTTTGTGAGAGCCAGTTTCCCTCTCCCCTTCTTTCCTCTCTCTCCCAGTTTTTCTTTTTCCCTTGCTTTTCTCTTCATTTCCTTCCTTTTATTTTATCAGTCCTGAAGGTCCCAGAGAGAAAGCTGTAATGCATTTTTCCATTTGAATGTAGTCTTTTATTTCCAGATTATGTCTGAATGAGGGACTTCAAACCCTGAAGCAGCTCTTAAGTAGCTCTCCAGAGAATAATCAAAGCCGGTTCCAGAATTTGGTCTCTTGTACCTTGAGCTGAAGGAGGAGAGGAGTCAGCGGGGCTGTCCAGCACGGGTGAGCTGTGGGCGGCAGGCCCAGCGGCAGGCGGGCATTTTCCGGAGCCTGCGGTAGGAGTGCGTGCTGCCCGGGACAGGGCGGCTTGCCCTCTCCGTCTGCGGAGCTGAAGCAACTGCGAACGCAGGGCTGGTCAGAAAGGCCCGGGAACGCCTGTGACGGGGCTGCTCCCACTGCCCCCGGCCATCACAGCACAGCTCACTCTTAGTCTAACTTCCATTCGGTCAGGAGAGAGGTCTAGAGACGGGTGAAGGGCCGATGCTAGGCCGCATGTCAGAAGGCGTCCAAGGCTTTGGTCTCACATGACGGACGGGGACGCTGGCTCCGCACCTGCCGAACCTCCGCCCGTTACGGCAACCGCTCGATTCCATGGGTTTCTGTGGTTTAACCAGCGCCTCTCTCACTGTCTTGGGAATTTCACTCTGAAATTATAACTCGCTGAGGGAACCTTTCAGCCCAGTTTGCCGTTAATTAAAAGCAGGCTGTTGAATTTTTTTTTTTTTTTAACACTTACCAGTTAGGATTACCTTCTTTTAAAATTTTTTTTTCGACCTTTACTTAGATATAAACATCTGTTTACAGGGAAACAAGGCGACACATGAAGGCCGTAAATGCTAGAGATTGAACTGAAACTGTTATAAACAAGAAAAGTAATTTATTGGCTTATGTAATCAGGAAGACTTAGGGGGTACTTGGCATCAGGAAAAGCTGAATCCAGGGGCTCCAATGGCGTCGCCAGGTCTCCCCCTTCCCGGTCTCTGCCATGTTGGTTCCTGCCTTGCTTCATTCTCAGTTAGGCGGTGTCACCACATTTTAGGCAAGATGGTCAGCAGCAACCGTGATAAGCATGTGTATGTTTATCAATTTATGGGAAATGATTTTCCTTAAGAGCTTCTGTAAGAAACTCCTGCAGACCCTGTGGCCCCGCTGGTCATGTGCCCCTCCCCACAGCAGTCCTTGTGCAGCGTCCAGCCAGGCTGGCGAGGTGGCCACCCCTCGGCTTGGGGGGTGGTGGGAGCCGGGAAGCAGGGTGAGTCCCATTGGAACCGTAAGGAATGGTTTCCCTGCAGAGAATGTGGTGTTCAGGGATTCTGTTGCTAGAAGTGGGGGCCAGTACACCACAGGCCTGTTAAGCATATAGACCCACGCTGGGCCAGGCCAGGCCCAGGGTCCCTCTCAGTATTTTAACCCAGGAAGGGAAGCAAAGGGTTATTTTGGGAGGCTCAGTGCCTTTGTCTTAGCCATTCATTTATTCGTTTATTGCGCATGTATTGATCGTTAACTACTTGCGGGGTCAGACGTGCATCAGTCATGGCCAGTGATCTGAAGGAGCTCCTGGGGCAGAGAAATGGACAAGCACCTGATTCCATTTCACTAAAGTTTGGACAAAGTGGGATTCACTCCAGGAATGGAAGGATGGTTGAATCTTAGAAAAATCTAATAATTTGACTTATTCTTAATATGGATAAATGAGAAAATCCTCGGATTTGTTTTATGGATGCTAAAAAGACATCTGATCAAATTAAATATCTATTCCTGATTTTTAGTACAACCCGTGATAAAACAGGGTCATTCCCAAACCCAGCATCATGTTTAGTGGTGTAACACTAGACACCCCCCACAATTCCAGACCCAGAACAGAAGCCCACGGTCATCACTGTTATTTACTGTTGCTCAGGAATTAATAAATGATACAATTAGATATGGAAAAGAGGAAGAAAGTGGGAGGTAGAATTATCACCATTTGCCAGTAAGTTACTCTCTTTTTTTGAAAACTTAAGTAAACAATGACGCTATTAGGAACGATAATAGGATTTATTAAGGCAAGGAAATTAATATGCAAATCTACAATTTTCCTATATGCCTACACCAGCAATTTTGAAAATATAATGAGAGACAATATTCTATTTATAGAATCAACCCAAGAGACAAAATAACTAGGAATAAATTTAGCAAAAATTGCAAGGGACTTGTAAGAACAACATTTTAATACTTTACTGAGGGGCAATAAAAAGAGACGAGTAAATGGAGAGAGACCTCTTTCTCTAGGACAGTATTTCTTTCTTTCCACCCATCTGCCAGCCCCTCTCCCCTGCCCTTTCTACTGGAGTTCTTTGCTGCTAGATTGAGATCAGCCCAGTGTGTCTAACAAAGGTGTGAAAATATTAATTCTGTGAACATGGCCCAAGTGTTGGACTTCATTCTTAGGATTCCCTTACTTCCCACATTTTGTTTGACTGAAGAGAGGATGGTAAGACAACCGTTACGGTTCTGATTCAAAAACAGTGTTATAAATCCTTGGTGGGGGTGTTGCCTGATTTATATCCCAGATTTAGGGGTGGTCGGACTGTGCCCAGGTGTGGATTAACAGCTGAGTTGGTGTAAATTTAGATGCACTCCTGCTGTTACAAAACAAAAAACAAACAAACCAGGGACAAGTGATGGTTATTTTTAATGCACCAGAAAGATGAGGATTTGGATGTGAATGAATAACAGTATCAGCTGTGGCAACAGGATCGGGCTGGCAACAGCAGGAGCAGTGGCAGCCGCAGCAATGGTAACAGTAGTGGCGGCAGCGGTAGCTGTGGTGGTAACAGTGGTGGCAGTGGTAACAATAGTGGCGGCAACAGTAGCTGCAGAAGCAGTGGCAGTGGTGGTCGCGGTTGCCGTGGCGGCAGCAACAGTGGTGACAGTAGCGGCAGGAACCGTAGCGGCGGTGACAACAGAAGCGGCAGGAACCGTAGCGGCGGTGGTAGCGGCGGTGACAACAGAAGCGGCGGTGGACACATATTGTATTTGCGTGTGCCAGGCTGTGTTCCAAATGGCGGATTCGTGCAGTCTTCACAAGCACTTGGTGAGGCAGGTACTGTTTTGCCCGCATTTTACAGACGAGGAAATTAAATGATGGCACAAGGAGGTCTGAATGTGGAGTTGGGATTCACACCCAGGGGTTGGCCCCACACATACACAGGTCCTTTACTTGCCCTGGCTCTTTCCCTCCCCTCCGGCGTGTCTCCAGCCTCCCGGGGAGGGGGCGGGAGCTTGAGGCTGGCCTCGCTTTCCCTCTGCAGCTGTGGGGCCCTGCATCAGACTGGCGGGCAGGCCCACCACCCAGCTCCCTGAGGGCTCTTGTCGCAACACAAGGGCTTCCTTTCTGCCCTTCGAGCAAGTTCATCCCCACATTAGGGCCTTTTTATTCCCTGTGTCCCCTCCTGGGACCCTCTGCCCCATCCTCGGCTGCAGGTCTCCTCACCTCCCCTTCAGGTGGCGGCTCAGATCTGAGCTCAGAGCCCTTCCCAGCCCCTAATGTGCTTGTCCGTGAGCGTTTCTTCCTCGGCTCCTCTTGCCCTCACTAGAGGGCAGGCTGCATGGGACCAGGGGCCTTGTCCATCGTCTTTGTTGCCAGTATTTGGCACCCAGTAGGTACTCAGTAACGGTTAACTAATCACTAACTACGAATGAATGAATGAAAGGAGTGCATTGTGTGTGCTAAGTTGTCTTCCGAAACCGTCTGAAAAGAAATAACACCTCTTTTGGTAACTGGCTGAGAATTGTTCTGATGTCTTTCTCACACTATTTTTGCAAGATTATTTTGGGTGTAAGAAAGAGAAACCCACTCAGACAAGCTGTGGGTTAGATAGTCTCCCCAAAAGTTGCCTTCAGCACACGGCATTGTCCCAGTTATGCCGCACAGCAGCCTGGCGCGGCCCATACCCCCTTATCCCCTTTTAACAAATAAAGAGAACGCCATCTCAGAAGGGCGAGAGGCAGTCCCCGGGTCACCTACAGGCTGTCACAAGCCAGGTGTCTTTTCGCTGCCACACGTGGCTTTTGGTTTCTGGCCTTTTCGTTGCTGTCACTGCCAAAGTGTTAGGAGAGCCTGGGTTATTCCCCATGGGCTGTTGGGCTCCAAGAGCAGTTGGGATTACATGTCTCTAAATGCATGATTAAAATTGCGTAATTGCCACTTAATAATCCAACCATCCCACGGAGGCCCTCTGCTTCATTTGTGACTCCCCGAGGCATACACACACCTTTCCCTGTGCCTCCGGGGGAAGCCTTCTGTGGGGGTCAGAGGTCTGGGTGCCTCAGGAGCTGAGGAAGGAACAAAACATTCACGTCAAACTCCCTGAGCGCGTCTGTCATAGGGCGCTGGGGCTGTTTGGAGCTTTGTGGTATTTTGAACAATAAAGCTGAGCCTGGAACCAGGAATTAAGGGTTGGAGTCCGCGTCCCGGTCTACCTTGCTTTGTGTGCATAGGTGAGTTTGGAGCTTTGTGGTATTTTGAACAATAAAGCTGAGCCTGGAACCAGGAATTAAGGGTTGGAGTCCGCGTCCCGGTCTACCTTGCTTTGTGTGCATAGGTGAGTATGTAGCCTGCTAGCCCTGCTCCCTCATCTCCACGGTGGGAAAACAGCCTCCCGTCACGGCACAGGGACGGCCAGGATAGGCTGACGGGATGCGCTGGCACCTGCTTTGCCTACCCCGGTTGCGTGTTGCTAATCCCTGCACGTTTGCGAGAATCCCCCTGGTAATTGGTTTTCTGGAATGCTGCACTCCAGGGACACCTGAGATGCAGGACGAGCGCTCTCATCATAAAGTCAGATTAAGAAGTTTAATTTACAGAAACATCAGAGACCGTGGGTATCACACCCTGTGAGGCCCACTGCATGAAGATGCCAGGATTCTGAGGCCCCGTCTGTGTACTGTTCTACTTGACACCTGCGCTGCTGCATCTGCTTTTACCCTGAAACACGTGGACGCTCCAGGGCACATTTGCTGTTAGGATTGCCCTGCAGCTGATGAGCTTCGGAGGGGACCAGACACTCTCTCATTTGTTCCCAGTTGGCCCGACACCCCTTCTCACGTGCTCCCGGTCAGTGCTGCCCGGGTCAGCATATTCACGCCCCCCCTCTGGCTGCCTGGCTGCCTACTTTGTGTGCAGCGTGATGGCCCTGAGATAACCCGTCCTGGTCTCCAGAACCTCTGACCTTCCTCCATTATGTGCACCGGGAATTAAGGCTGCAGATGGAATTAGATTGCTAACGGCTGACCCTGAGACTGGGATTATCTGGGATCATCTCATGGGCCCTGTAATCACAGGCTCCTGAAGGGGGAGGCCGGGGAGCTGGAACCAGAGGGATGGCGGCAGGAGAGGGGCTCCGCCCGCTGTCCTGGCTTTGAAGATGGAGAGAGGGGCCAGGAGCCAAGGAATCCAGGCCGCTCTGGAAGCTGGAAAAGGAAAGGAAAGGATTCTTCCTTGGAGCCTCCAAAAGGCAGCCCTGCGGACCTGCCCTCGCCTGTGGGCCTCTGGGCGTGGCTCAGAGCGGGCTGTGGGCCTCCTGCAGGAGCAGCCCCTCCCCCGTCCCTAGCAGGCGCCTGCTCTGTCCTTCCCTCCCTGCTTCTCTCTTCCTGGAGAAGAGCCCCTCCCCGGTGCTGCTGGTCTGCCAAAGGCCACATGCATGTGAATGCCCACCATCTGCAGGTGGTCACCATGCTGGATGGGGTAAAACCCAACTTCTGCCGCCAAGAAACCCAACATACAGCGGCTTCCATAAGATCCATGGCTGCTCTCCTGTGTGGTGACATCCGCATTCACAGCTGAGCACTGCGTGGAGGCGGCCAGGTGGGAGCACCCTGAGCTGGAGCACCCCGAATGCTGCGTGGAGGTGGCCGGGCGGGAGCACCCCAGAGCTGCATGGAGGCGATTGGTTGCCTCCCACATTTGCCTTGGTCGGGGCACAGGGATGGAACCTGCAACTGAAGTGCGTGCCCTTGCCTGGGAATCGAACCTCGACCCTTCCGTGTGCGAGTCTGCGCTCTAACCACTGAGAAAACTGGCCAGGGCTCACATTCCTACTTTAAATTTTCCAATGGCTTCTTGTCCACCTACAAAAAAATTTTTGTCTTGACCATGGTCTACAAGGCCCTACAGCAGCGGTTCTCAACCTGTGGGTCGCGACCCCTTTGGCGGTCGAATGACCCTTTCACAGGGGTCGCCTAAGACCATCCTGCAATATCAGATATTTACATTATGATTCATAACAGTAGCAACGTTACAGTTATGAAGTAGCAACGAAAATAATTTTATGGTTGGGTCACAACATGAGGAACGGTATTTAAAGGGCCAGAAGGTTGAGAACCACTGCCCTACAGGATCTGGCTCTGCCCACCTCTTCACCACACTCACTTGCCTTCTTCTCTTTGCTCCTCTGCTGAGCCCCCTGCTCCTGCTGGACCCAGGAAGCAAGCATGGCCTGCTCGGCGCCTGTGCACTTGCTGCTCCCTCCTCCTGTGCTGCTGTTTCCTTAGACAACTGCACGGCTGGCGCCCTCCCTTCAATTCAAGCCTCTGCTCAGCCATGTCCCCTCCACATGGCCTTCTCTTGCCCGCCCTGGATGGAGCTTGGTCACTCCTACTGGTGAGAGCTCCATTCATTGGAAATTGCTGCAGGGGTGCCATTAATATTTGCCTACATTCATCGTTACTTCAACTTCACCCAAATTAAGAACCGGGTGTCTTCATTTCCTGGTTCTTATTTCTCCCATTCTGCTGGGAGGATCTTGTTTTGATCTGGTGCCACCAAATGACCTTGACGTTGCTGAGGTCAATTTAAAATATGTGTATGAATGCTCAGCTACCCCTGTCATTTAAGGACACGACCACTCGATGTGGTTATGGGACACGTGCTGAGCCCAAAGTAAGGTGTGTCCTGCAATGTAGACGCGGGTGGCTTCTGGCTTCTTCGGGGTGACCCTGCAGGCTGCCCTGTGCAGCATGAGGCTCTGTGAAAGGGCTGCTCGCAGTGAGCAATAAGCAGGCGTCAGGACAGACGTGTCCAGCATGTTCTAAGCAAACAAACAAACTCGGATACAGTCGGGCACCTTTGATCCGTGCCTACTTCGCAGCCAATGTTTTCACTTGTGATTGGATACAGAGAGTATTGCCAGGCGGTATTTTTCTTTCCTCCTTACACGCCTCCGACTACCTGGATGGGGACAAACATGAACATACCACGTTACCATAAGTACCTGCTAAGACATTTAATATCAGGAAATGTTACTACAATACATGCCAGATATGAAACAGGTGCCCTGCCCACCTCACACCTGAACGGTGCCTGGCATTGTCCGCCAGCGAACCCGGGACCTCGCAGCGCCACTGAGTCTGTACTAACTGGTTCTCACCCACTGAGGAGCTGCTGTGTTGGGAGTCCCTCCTTCAACTCTACCTTCAACTCTGGCCGTGGTGCTTCTAGATTTTCTTGGGATTGTGCTGCTTTTTTTAAAAATAAATTGGATGTTTATTTATTTATTTATTTATTTATTTATTTATTTCAGAGAGAAAGGGAGAGGGAGAGAGAGACAGAAACATCAATGATGAGAGAGAATCATTGATCGGCTGCCTCCTGCATGCCCCCTACTGGGGATTGAGCCCACAACCCTGACATGTGCCCTTGGCCGGAATCGAACCTGGGACCCTTCAGTCCACAGGCCAACACTCTATTCACTAAGCCAAACCCACGAGGGTGGGATTGTGCTTCTTATCAGTCTCTTCACCAGGAGGAAGAAATGGCCTAAAGGCAATATAGTAGAGCACATTTGAAGAAAAATCCTCCTGTTGGTTAGAAACTAGCTTCAGCTATGGAACTCTATTGGCCAGGATTCTCCTGGTTAAAACACAAAAACAAGAGGTAAAATTTGAACCAAATAGGAACCAGAAAGGAATGGAGTGGCTTAGGTGCTGAGAAGTCCTGGGTGGGGTGGCCTCAGTGGAGCTGAAGCAGTCACCAGGCCTCTTCTTTTGGGCATCTGCTGCCTCTGAGGCAGTCGGCTACCTTCTTCACCCTGTCCCCTGTGCTTGTCAGTGCTGCCAGCCGATCTCTTGCCCCAATTGCTGTAGGAAAAGTGGTCCACCTTTTCCCAGATGCCTCTGCTGCAGTGTCCTCGCGCTCAGTTTCCTTTGGACCCCAGGCACGTGCACATGGGCCTCCAGGCCTGTTGCCAGAGCCCCCGGGAGCCAGTGGGGTCAGTTCCCCGCAGGCGCAGAGGAGGAAACGCGGGCATCTTCCCAGAGCGAAAGCAGGCTGCGGTTATCAGAGAAGGGAAGCGGATGCTGGTGCCAAAACAACAGATGTCTGTTTCGAGACTCGTCTGTTCAGATGTAATCTTTCCCCGAAGAACAACCGAAGGGAACACACACACCAGGCTCCCGCTGGCTTGTGGGGCGACAGGATCTGGGCTGATCTGTGGCTTCCACCAAGGAGGGCGCCCCGGTGGCCTGGTGGCCTGGCTTGGGATCGCCTCTGCTCACTGCCCAGCGTCTGCGTGTCCCCCGCAGGCAGGAAGGAAGGAGGGAAGAGGAGGGCAGGGGAGGAGAGAGGGAGGGACCGCAGGAAGGACACATCTGTGCACCTAATAGGTGTTAAGGACTGAGAAAGCATTCTAAAGAACCTGCCCTCAGGAACCACTGATTATTTTTTTTAAATTTTTATATAGTGCTGGGGTCCAACCCCAGCAGGTCCAGGGGTCCCCAAAGGTGTGGACGGAGTCGGCGAAGAAGGAATGACACGGAAACAGCGTTCAGTTGATCAGCAGCCTAGCCAGAATCTCTAGCCAGGATCTCCAGCCAAGTTCTATCCAGGATCTCCAGCGAAGTTCTGGTTAGGATCTCCAGCCAGGTTCTGTGTCCATGTTCTCTTGCTAGGTTCTCCAGCCAGGTTCCCCAGCCAGGTTCGGTCACCAGATTCTGTAGCCAGGTTCTTCAGCCAGGTTCTGGCTAGGTTCTCCAACCAAGTTCTGTAGCCAGGCCCTGTCCAGGATCTTTTGCCAGGTTCAGTCACCAGGTTCTAGTCAGGTTCTGTAGCCAGGTTCTGTCTCTAGGTTCTTCAGCCAGGTTCTCTGTCCTGTTGTCTTGTTACATCTGTATTTATACCAGTTGATTCCAATCCTATCAATCTCTATTCCAAAGGTTAGGGCGTTTCTTATCTCCATTCCAGGGAGTAAAGATTATGTAGCTTAAGTGTGATTGTTCGTAGTTAAAGTGATTAACTACCTGCCTGGCACTTAGTTAAGGGGTTTTATTCCCTCCCTAACTTCAGGGAAAAATCCCCACCTGGGGAAACAACCTTTCTCTGAGAGGTGACCTTCGTTAAAACACATAGCACTAAGGGGAGCAAACATATTAAGAACAGTATGCTATATACGCCAGGTCCCTTGAAACATATGCTGTGCAGATGCTTCTTTCCTGCAGCGACTGTGTCAAGCAGCAAGCATGGACTGGCTTCCGGCAATATAGTTTTTATTGTGGATAGTATTACAGATGTCTCCCGTCCCCCCCTTCCCAGCCCCCTAGGTCTTCACCCTATTGTCCATGTCCAGGGGCTGTGCCTATTGGTATGTAAGTTCTTTGGTTTATCTAGTATTTTCTGTTTCGGTCACTCCCTGAGCAACCCCTGGCAGCTGCCTGCGAGTATTTGAAGGGCTCACATCTCTGACTGGAGAGAGTTCTTCGGCCGCGAGGGGAATGGTTTGTCACGTTGTCTTTCTGCGCAGACCTGCTTCTCGGAGGGAGGGCGAAGTGGTTTGGCCTCTCAGTCCGGGTCTAATAGCCCGGTAGCCCGGGATTTCTCATTCTCTGTCATTTTACCTCTTTACTTAGTGGGAGGCCTACGAGAGAGACGTGTATGTGACTTAATATCTGATGCCTTTGGAAGGCGTTTTATGGGAAGAAATCCACATTTGGGAAAAATTTTTTTTTGGTCAAATCTAATGTCCTGACATACAATAGGTACGTTGTGTGTTGTCTGGGGGATTCTCATTGGTGCACATGGGGTTTTGTGTGTGTGTGCACACGCATGTGCACATGTGTGCATATTACATGGTGAAGGTCCCTCAGCAGGGATTCCTTGGGAACTTGCAGGGTTCGGGCTTCTAAAGCCCCAGGGTCCCTATTAGGTCCAGGCCATTTTCCGTGTGACCTTTGAGCTTCTGGAGGCTCCAGCTCCAGCCACCGCTGGCACTGTCCCCTTTGCTGTGGGCCCCTCCCCCGAGCCCTGTGGACTCTACTTCTCATTCCCCACAAAGAACACCGCAGGCCGTTCCCTGAGGGCTGGCCTTGGGGAGCGGGAGGAGGCGGGAATCTCGCAAACACGCTTCTTGTGGTCATGGGTCTCCTTAGCCCCTGTGAGCGCTTGTTTTCAGTTTTCTGGATTTCTCTTGACTTTTTTAAGATTCTCAGGACTTCTTCAAAAGTCTCTCTTATTTCAGAAAAAGGCAAAATTTAATAACCAGGACATTATGCAGGAAGTTAACTTCTGTGGTTTCTACTTCCCAGCACTTGCGCTTGTGCACATTATGAATCTCGGTGACGGTGGCTGACGTCCCTGAGTGCTTATGTGATTAACAGGAACCCCGTGCGTTCCGGTCCGTCCTTGATCTCACTGAGTCCTCACTCGGTAGTCCGCTATGGAGTAGGGTACCGTATGCTTGTGGAAACTGAGGCACAGGGAGCTGAAGGTGGTACCCACAGACCCACAGGTCGTTACTGTGTGGCTGGGATTCGAATAGGGCGTGTAGGGTGCACTGCTCTGGTCACCATCTTGTGCTGCTTCCTGAGGCAGAAGATGCTGAGGTCTTGCCACCCACGGGGACCCGGAGTCCAGCTGTCGCTTGTGCCGCCTGCAGACGGAGACGGATTGTGATGTCTGCGGCGGAGGTCACGTCTGCGTCGGAGGAAGCTCCGTTGCTGCAGGTTCGGGCTGTTTGGGAAATGAACCCGCCTACTTGAATGCCGTGAAAGGCATGGATATGTCCGCCTGCTGGGGTGGGGTGGAGGTCTTGGCACTCGGGGAACTCGGAGAGTCTGTTATTTTCCAAGCCCTGCTGAGAGACCCAGAGGCCCAGCCACCCCTCTCCCCGGGGCAGCTCAGCTGAGAGTGGCTATGGGCTGTGCATTTTATTTTATTTTAATTGATTTCAGGAAGGAAGGGAGAGGGAGAGAGAGAGAAGTTATCAATGATGAGATATAATCATTGATCGGCTGCCTCCTGCACACCCACACTGGGGATCAAGCTCGCAACCCAAGCATGTGCCCTGACTGGGAACCCAACCGTGACCTCCTGGTGCATAGATCGGTGCTCAACCACTGAGCCACGCTGGCCGGGCATGGGCTGTGTGCTTTAAAGAGGGGCCTAGGCTACTTCAGGGCAGTGTACTGTGCGGGACGGGAAGCAGCTCTCTGACCCCCTCGGCTGTGGGCTGGGCACAGACAGTGTTTGCTCTATCGCGGCCACACTCTTGTCCCTCACGAACCCCCCGCCCCCCCCATGAGGTTGACAGCTGCCCTGGGAAATGTGTCTTCATGAACAGGTCTTTGGTTCGGTGTTAGTAACAGCATCACTCCCTCGTTACAAAGCTCCGTGACATGGGCACCCTGGTGTGTGTGAAGCAGGTGCCAGGTACCCGGCAGGGAGCAGATCTTCGGAAACCTGGCTCCTCCGCGTCTGCGCCCTGCGCTGCCTACACCGTGAGCCACACCTGTGCACTGCCCTCCCATCCTGACAGTGGCAGCTGCCCTTCTGTGGCTTTGCCCTTCTCGCTCGTGTGGGACGTTATGGTGCACTGACTGGGTGCTTGGTATGCCCTCTGAGAACTCCACATGCACCGTTCCCCAAAGCGTCCTCCTGGCAGCCCCATGGGAGAGATTGTGCCTTATTTAAAAAATAGTTCCATTCGTTTTTCTTGTCATGAAAAACACAAAATAGATGCTTTCCCATCCTGGCCACTGATGAGCACACTGTTCGGTCGTATGGAGCACATTCCACTGTCGGGAAACAGGTCGCCAGGACTTTTTCTTCCTCTAAATCTGACTCTGTGGCCACTAAACTTTATTTTCCTTAACAGCAAATCACAAGCATCTCTCCATAGCACCAAGAGAGAGTCTATCTGTCTCCGTTCCACACACGAGGAAACTGAGGCAGGGAACAGCAGATGACGTGCCCAGGCCACCCTGACCCGGACACGAGTTCGTCGGAAGCCCAGGGCCTCGCCGTCATCTCTGTATTCTGGTCATAGTTGTGTTCTTGTCTTCCTCACTGCCCAACCCCTGGGATCCAGTAGGATTTCACTTAAGATCGTTACTTAAGTGGTACTTGTTCAGTGAAGACGTTTAGAAAATGCTAAAAGCATACACATTCTGTCACCCAAAGCTCGCTATTCCTAATAATTTAGTGCCAGCGTTTCCGTAAGTTTCCAATAGTTACAAAGTATATATAGTTTTCAAAAATGTGTATTTTTAAAAATAATTACTTTTTTTTCACCTAAAAGTGAACATCTTTCTCTGCCTAAAATAAGCTTCTGTAATATAATTTAAATATTTTCATGAGTGTAAAACTAATAGAATGGGCTTCTGCAAAAAGCTAGGGCATGACCACAAGCAAATCACAGAAATGAGATGCCAGGGAGAAGGAAACAAGAAAGACACCACATTCAGCAACCCCGATAGTGGCCGGAAGAAACAAGGATGGTGTCAGATGGCATCAGCAACCCCGATAGTGACCGGAAGAAACAAGGATGGTGTCAGATGGCATCAGCAACCCCGATAGTGACCGGAAGAAACAAGGATGGTGTCAGAAGGCACTGTGGACACATCTTCGTGATGGTGGGGTGGCAGCATCCTTTCTCATGAGTATTTTAAAAAACGACCCCCCGGAATCCGTAAGGGAGAGACTGATGGGCTTGCCCATAGAAACTGTAAGTCCATGTGAGGGAGGAGTCATCTGCCGTTAGCCTGCTCCTGCCGCCGCGCAGAGCGCCACTCGGGCGTAACCCGGAGAACATTTCTCACCGTTCCGGCCGCTGGAAGGCCAAGTTCAAGATGCGGCCAGGGTCGGTTTCTCTCGGCCTCTGCCTGTGACGGTGGGGGGCCTCTTCTCCTCCCTGTCTCCACATGGCCTCCCCTCTGCATGTCTCTGTCCAAATATCCCTTTTCTCCTAAGGACACTCGTCATCATGGACTGGGGCTCACCTTAGTGACCTCATTGTACCTTAGCTATCTCCTCAAAGGTGCTGCCTCCAGGTCCGTCATGTTCTGAGGTGCTGAGGGTTAGGGCGTGAACACATGCGTTTGGGGGACAAATCTCAGGCTGTGACTCAGAGCGAAAGGCCAACGGGGAGCCTGGAGGCCCCGCTCTCAAAGCAAACACAGGTCCGAGGCCGAGCTGCCCTCCCCTGGGGCTTCTGCAGCTCTGGCCACCTCTGCTGCCTTCTACTTCCTGAGCAGCTCAGACTTGGTGACGTCCCCACCCCCAGCTCTGCATATCTCTCTTCTAATCTCCATTAAGAGATGCAATTAAAGTTTAATTCTTAGAGGCAGATCTTGAAAAAACAACACACCTTTATTGTGAAAGTAACATGAGCTTGTATTAGAAGCAAAAGACACTAACCAATAAGTGGAAATGGAAGCCGTTCCCGGTGTGTGGTTTGCATCCTGCCTCCGGCTCTGCCGCTTCCTTCCCAGAAGGGGCAGCTGACAGTCGCTTTGAGCCGGTGGCACCGGGAGTGAGAGGTGGTCATCCGCGCGCATGGTGACACTGCCCAGGTGTTAGCCACACCCCAGCGCTGTCTCTCGTTAACCCCGTGCTGCTTCGCCATCTCAGGCTGCGTTTGCTTTTTCCAGGACGCCTGGAGGTGGTCCTGCTAGTACCCCATGTGTCAGCTGAGCAAACTCCAGCTCGGAGATGCCCAGGAGCCTGCCCACAGTCACGGAGCTGGAAGCACGGAGGCGGGGCTGCTGGCTGCAGGGCCTGCCTTTGCTGTGGTGACCACCATTAGCTCATGAACACCCCCAGGACACCACATAGAGCTCAAGTTCCTTACCTGTAATCTCGACACCCAGCCTGGCGGGCTGTGTGATGACAGGGCGACCGCCCCCCTCTCCACGGACAGCCTTTGCACTTACAGCCGAGGCGCACAGGGTACCCTGGTGCTCGTGGGTGTCTGTCTGCAGAGAAAACGGACAGATACCCTTTGATATATTTTGATCAGTTGTCAGAAAGCAGTCTTATTTCTAAGTTCTTGGGAGAGACCTCCACGTAGCCACCGAGTAATGCTATAGATGTGGTAAAACTCGGCCCCTCGTCTGCCCCAGGCACCTGCTGCTCCTGATGAAGGCTTTTAATACCGAGGCTGGGTCCCGCGTGCAATTACCACGGGATGGAAGGAAAGGGGCAGCTGGAGTGTGGTTACCACTCCCGGGTGCTCTTTCTTAGAGTTTAGTTTCTATTATCAAAATAATACCCGGCGCTCCTCCTCTCGCCCCTCCCTCCTCTCTCTGAACCGCTGCAGGCATTTTTCTCGCAGGCTTGAGAATTCAGAGAGGCCAGAGATTCCTTTTTCAACTTTCCCAAGCGAACTTAAGGGGAGTGACAGGGTCATTTCAGCTCTACAGCCAGATCGGGTGTCCCAGGTGCTGGTTAGTGATGGCGGGGCAGCCTCGCCGTGTCAGGTACGGCAGAGCCAGAGCCCTGCCTGGGGCCCGCAGCGCCAACTGCCTTCTCTTACTGTGTCCCCTGCTGTGTCCAGCGTGGCACCTGCTGGATTTTGCACATCGCAAGGCGGGCGGACATGAGTGACAGTCGGACGGACCTCTCAGGTTCCTCTCCCTGTGGGACGAGGGAAGAGGTCAGGGACTGGGCAAGACCAGAGCTGAGCCACCTCTCGGGGAACCGTGAGCCCTAGGCCCGTGGACTAAGAAGGCTGGCGTAGGTGTGGTCCTGGGGTTTTGGGTAAAGTGGGGGAGGCGCGTCCCTGTGACCAGCTGAGTGCATTGACGGGCCTCTGCAGCCTCCCTTGCCCGGGCCATCTTCTCCCTGGGGGAGGAGGGGGTGCCCCCGGCATCAAGTGCTCCGTTTCCTGCAAGAATCTTCCTCTCGCCCTTGTTGGGAGAGGCCGCTCTTGGTCTTCAGCTTCTGTTGATCCGTGACAACCTGCAGTAGAGACTGTGTTGCCGGGCTCCCTTCTGCTTGATGTGGCTCATGAGGCTGAGTCCGGGCCGGGGGGATTGAGAGTGGGTGCTGGGGCGACTTCCGAGAACCGTCCTTCCGAGGACACTCTCCCGGCTCGTGACGAGAACGCGCCTGGTGGGGGAAGCTTGAGCAGTCATTCGGCACCATGGTGAGAAAGCCCCATCATGAGAATGACGGAGAACAAGATAGAAGGCGCCCCTGGGAACCTCGGAACAAGACAGAGAGATTTCTGGGTTGCGTCACCGTGTTTTTTTGGGTCTTCAGTTGCTCGTGGCCAAACTTGATTGTAATCGATAACATGTGCCGTCCGTGTCCCAGGCTTCCGGCATTTTAGGTGGACCCTCTCAGGGACTCTTCTTGTTGACCCCATTGTACAGATGAGGAAACTGAGACTTAAGAAGGGAAGGGAAATCGCAAGTGGCTTTTCCCAAGGTGACAACACCTTGCTTTTGGACCGACCAGGATTCTAGCCTGTTTGACTCCAGCACCTGTGCTTTTCCTCGGCACACCTGCTAGAAACGATGCCAGCGTTTACCTCTCAGTTCCTCCTGCTTGCCTGCCAGTGTGCCAGGCGCTGTGCGTGGTGCTGGGGACACAGTAAGAGAAGGCGGTTGACTCTTACTCCTGTGGCACTTGCCTCCAGTGGGGAAGCACTGTGACCCATCAGGGCAAGCAAAGCCAGCGTTCTGAGCCCAAGGCGTCCGAGGGAAGCCGCTACCGCCAAGGGTGGAACCTGAACAGCAAGAGGTTTAACCTTGTGGGGGATCAGAGAGACTGGAAAACTCTCTTCAGAAAGTGGCATGTGAAGGATGAGCAGGGGGTAAAGATGCATGCATGTATGCATGTGTGCATTCGTGCATGCGTGTGTGTATTTGGGGCAGCAATTCAAGCAGAGGGAATGGCATGTGCAGTGACCTCATGACAAGGAAAGCGATGGCGCGCTGGAAGAAATAAAAACCCGCCCTGCGCCCAGCTGGTGTGGCTCAGTGATGAAGCCCCAACCTATGCACCAGGAGGTTGAGGTTCCATTCCCAGTTGGGGCACTGGCCCGGGTTACTGGCTTGATTCCCAGTAGGGGGCGTGCAGGAGGCAGCAGATCCATGATTCTCTCTCATCATTGATGTTTCTCTCTCTCCCTCCCTCTTCCTGCCTCTCTGAAATCAAATTTTATACATATATCCCACAGCGCTGGAGCTCAGGAGGGAGAGGCGTGGTGAGGCTGGAGCTGGAGCTCAGGAGGGGGAGGCGTGGGTGGTGAGGAGGAAGCTGGAGAGGAGAGGAAGGCATGGTGAGGATGAAGCTGGAACTCAGGAGGGGGAGGCGTGGGTGGTGAGGAGGAAGCCGGAGAGGGTCGCTGTGCAGGGCTTGTGAGACGTGTAAAGCTTCGGGGCTTTCTCTTCAGAGAGATGGAGAAGGAGGCTGTTCAATGGTGTTAGCACACAGGTGGCTCAGTCAGCCTCCTGCTGAACCACCAGCCTGGTCGCCATGTAGGGAATGGACAGTAGGGACAAGAGTGTAGGAAGTACTCACAGTAGTGGAGGAAAAGGTACTGGTGGCCCAGGCAGGAGGGTGGCAGGGGAGATGGGAAGGACTGGGGGTGTCTATGGGCTCAGGTAGGAGGGTGGCAGGGAAGATGGGAAGGACAGGGGGGTGTCTGCGGCCCAGGCAGGAGGGTGGCAGGGGAGGTGGGAAGGACTGGGTGCTGTTGAATGGTATCTGGCAGGCAAGATGGAAAGGCTACGATGCTGGCTTACCCCTGGGCCATGAGAGAGAGGGAGGTCAGCAGGGACTGGTAGGCATATGGCTTCGGTAACCCGATGGGAGAATGATGCTTTTAACCCCTGAGACATAACCAGGAGCAGAGGGGGCTTGGGGTAGAGAGAGGACATCTGCTCAGTGAGCCTTCCTGTCTATCCCATGCCCTGGTCCTTTGAAGAGCAGTTCATTCCTCACGTGGTTTTAGTTAGATTTCCCTGGTCGGAGCACGCTGTGCCTCAGGGTGGCAGTGTGCGTGGGGCGAGCACTGGCTTAGTGACCAAGGCTGGTACGATGGAGTGCGCTTTGTGGGGTGTTGAAGATTAAGTGGGAGGGGACTTGCCTGTGGAGTCTTGGAGCAAGAAGGATGGAGTGGGGGAGATGGAGAAAGCTGGTCTAGAGTGGGAGGAACAGGAGTTAGGGGAGGATGAACAGGAGAGAGAGAGAGAGAGAGAGAGAGAGAGAGAGAGAGAGAGAGAGAGAGTGTGAGAGTGAGAGAGAGAGGCAGACACCTTCATCTTCTGGCCCCTGATTAGTCAGGGGAGAAATGTTGAATTTCACATGGTTTTGATGTAGATACTAAACAGCTGGATACATGTGTCTGAGCACAGGGGAGAGGAAAGGCTTGGGGATGCGCGGTTGTGCTACAACATAAAAGTAATAAAGCCACGGCCAAGGTGACTGTGCACAGGGAGTGAGTGCGGTGGGAGGGAGGAAGGCTTAGGGCTGGGCTCTGAAATGGGGGTACATACCGATGGGAGAAATAAAGATGCGGGGCCAGTGGGAACAGGGTGCACTCGATGGCCAACTCAGGGCTCTGCAAGGGAAGGAGGGAGCAGCCGTGTTCAGTGCCACCAAAAGCTCCAGCCTGGAGTCTAAAGAATATGCACTTGACTTCGATAAAGCTCAGGGAAGAGGGATCTTAGCCGTGTCCCGGCATCTGAGAGCCGGGAGCTGGCAGCACCGATGCCTCTGCCGGTGCAGGGAGAGGTGGCTTGGCTCGCGTTTCAGTTCTGGGGAGCTGGGAGAGGTGGAAGTGGGGGCCTGTGTGGGGGACCCTGTTCCTTGCCAGGTGCCGCTGAGGCCAGGCGGATGGGAAATGACAAGGCGTTCTCACCTTGGGGAACTCGGTCCAGGTAGGAAGACAGACCAGCCCGTGCCAGTCACCATTTCGATGAAAAGTGCAGAATGTTTCCTTTTGGATGCTTTTGGCTGTAAGCAAGAGAGACCTATCCAACAGTGATTTAGGGAATTTAGGTTTCACTTAGCAAGAAGCGGGCATCGGGGGTCCAGGGTTGATCCTGCATTTACCCCGCGTGCAGGGCCCGGCTGGCTGCCTCCTCCGTGCTGCACGTGAGCCTGGCGGGTGTGCACGTGGCTTGCTGATCGTGATCTGGAGACGGGGCCGCCGCTCGCGGCTGCCTGTGCTTGCCGAGGGCGTTCGAAGGAGGGAGGGAGAAAAGTGACCAGCCGTGTTCTTCCGGCAGCACTTGTCTTTCATACGGGAGGAAATTCCTTCCCGAAGGCCCTCGTGTGTTTCCTCTGCACCCTACTGGCCACACGCGGGCCCCATCATTTATGACATTATCCATTTATTAGAATCTGCTAAGTCACTGCTTCCTGCCAGGGCTGCTGTGGGTCCGGAGTTCGCACAGTGAACAGAGCAGGGGAGTTCCCGAGGGAAGTGGCCCTGAAGCTGAGACGTGAGGGACCTGTAGGGCTTGTTGTTTAGGCTCAGAGCCGGTGGTGACTGGTGACGGGAGAGTGTCGGGCAGAAGGGAGGAGTAGGCGGAAGGTTGGAGGAGAGGGGGCGTTGGCACGTGAGCATCCCATGGTGAAGTGGCGATTCTTCTCTTTACACGTGTCGTCAGTGCGGGGCGGTGATTTCCAGCTTTTCATCTCATGGCACATAAGCTAATGACTAAGATTCTGCGGCACACCAAAAATAGATATTTTTTGCCAGTCTGACAAAATAGAGGTATAATTGTAATTCACTCACACTGGACAGCTCTTGTGTTGGCTGTTGCCATTTTTCTATTTGACAGTCTGGGGAAAGGAGGTCAGTGGCCCTGACTAACAGCCAGGCATTGCAGGGTTACACACTCCGGCGGCGCATGGTTGAAATTGCTGGCGTGGATTATTGCTAACGGGGCTGGGGCTGCCACTGCAGTGTCACCTGGGGGCACATTCTGGGTTGGGGGTTGCCTTGTGTGCTACTTTACATGGACGAGCTTAGCTTTTTTTTTTTTTTTTTTTTTTTTTTTTTTTTTTGCGACTTTTTCCCTGTGGCTGCTTAGCCATGAGATACACACTTTTCACGCAAAGCAATCTTTCCCAGACCCCACCCGAATGCATGGACATTCCCACCACCTGGCTCCCATGGCGGGACTGTGTTCTGTGCCCACCGTGGCGAGTCTCCACTGCGCAGACAGCCTGGAGAGGCGTGGTCTGACCGCATTTCGCAGGGACATCTGCCGAGTGATGCGTGGCATCCTGTGGGTGGCCTGTCTGCCTGGTGCAGGGTTAGGTGGACGAGAAGGAGGGAGGGCATCGTGAGCTGCTGCGAGGGGCAGAGGCACTGTCTGTTTCTCAGCCAGATGTTTGCCTTCTCTTGACGAGAAGCATCGAGCTGGAGGGAGGACATGGGAGATGGGAGCTTTTATATGCCCCCTTGTGCATTTGTGGCCAGATTCTTCGGTGCACCCGGTTTTCTGTGTTATAAAATAAAAGATTCTGACCCTTGGTTGTCAGTATGATGTGTTGACAGTGTGTGGCCAACTGAGGAAACGCCAGTTTACAAGATAACTGCCTGGGATTTTACTGGGAGTGGTTGACATACGAGACTTCTTTTTGGAGAAGAAAACTAATCAACTCTCTCTACCCTAAAATTAACCTGCTGCAGATTGTTTTTATTAAAATCTGCCCTATCAGATCTCAGAGGATATAAAACCCAGAGCATGGGGCATGTCTATCTTCAGGTGTCTGAGAGTCCATGACAAGGACTATCTGGTCTCCCAAAGGAGCCAGGTAACGGAGGCGTGTGCTCACTTCCCTTCCTCATGGAGACCATTGTGTTTGTGTAGGCCCAGGACACGGAGTGCCCGAAGAACCGCTCACTCTCCTCCTTTTCCTGGTTTCACTTTGCTTTGCGTTTTCGCTAGTGAGAAGGAAGGTGGCATTGCAGGAATTACCTTGGCCTCCCAGACAGTGCCCACATGGGCATGGATATGGAATGACTTGGGGAAGGTCGCTGTATTTTAACAAGCTATTTCCAGGGGCTTCTGGGAGAAGGAATAAGGTGCCATACACTAGACATTTAGACTGCATTGGGCATGGGCACCAGTCGGGTAACAGGAGCCCTGGAGTCAGTTGCTTGGCTAAGAGTATTGGCTGTAAGACCTGTTGGCTGTGTTGCCTTGAATGAGTTACTGAACCGGTCTGTGACTCAGTTTCCTCACCTGTACAGTGGAGGTATTAGTAATACATATTCCATAGGATAATGATAAGGAATAAATGAGATACACATGCAAAGCTCTGGGAAATAAATACTAATAAAGCAACACAATGATGTAGGCATTTTTAAGAATGAGAAGTAAGTTATCTATGGGTACAGACAAGTGGATCCAGGCCTTTGGGAGTTTCTGTATATTTCTTTTCTGAAATCCTTTTGGGATTCCACTAAAAATTCAAGCAACTATATTCATCTAATATTGGATGATTATTTTAACAGTCTGCTATCTCCAGTATGCTGCAAGATGCTAGGAATACACAAGCGAATCACAAGACTTGAGAAAGGGGTATAATTTTGGGCAGTATACTCTTTGACAATGGTATGTGGTCAGTGAAGCCACCTCAGTTTGGCCCCCAGATTTCACAAGGATGGATTGGTCCCTCTGTCCAACAGTGACGTTTAGATGCTTTTCTTCTCCAGCCTGGAAGATTGTCGGTCTCCCTGGGTTAGTGTTCTTCTCCTGTGTTCTCACGTGTTGATACCCACGTCTTGTCTGAGTGGCAACAGAGGGTGGTTTTAACTCTCGCTGCCCATCAGCGAGCATTCTCCCCATCCCAGCGACACTCAGCGTCGCCTGCAGAGAAGTCCTGGAGCGCGTGGCCTCGCCCACAGGACGGCAGCGCGGTGAGGACAGGCCACGCCTGCACCTGCGGAGATTTGGGGAGCGGAGGAGTGGATTCGTGATGGAAAGCAGCCCCATGTCGCACTGGGGTGGGCGCCACGGAGCAGAGCAGAAGGTGAAATAAAGCCACCAACGGCCCTGCTTTCATACTCCAGCTCCCGCCCGCTTTCCCCAAGCGTCTGTGTTGTTAACATGAAGCCATCGGGGCCTGAACCGGCCGGGCTCACAAAGTTCCTCATCTGATGGGAAAGCGGCAGGTCACTGGCCACTTCATTAACCCATTGTGAGTTAAAACACGGCTATTGAGTTCTTGGGCAGTTTAAAGCATAATAAACTCAGAAGGACACTTGGTGGCTGAGACCCGTGGTCATAGGAAAGCTTTGTTAAGCATTTCGCTGCTGTATTTTAAAGACAAGCTTTCCTTTTTTTTTTTAGAATAGCAGATATTTTTGGTACTTTTTCTTTTCAGCCTTTTCCTCCTTTTGCTTCATTTCCTTCCTTTCTGTTTTAATGACACAACAGTCACCTGTGTGTGTTGTCACGCCACGGTACGGAATGCTTTTAGCTCTGAATGCCAGTGCTTTATTCTTCACGGCACCTGCGCCCAGGCACACGCCACTTGCCCCAGGTGTCGGCGCATACCTGTTCCGAAGGATGCTTTTCACTTGCCACAGGCACGCTCCCCAGGACGGGGCGGCGGCCTGGTCGTCTCAGTCATTGCTTCTGTCACATGTCCCCACCCTGAGAGCCATCTTCAGGTTGTACTGTACTAACCACACCACACTTGAGAAATAGCCCTAGCTTTTTTCTGGAAGAAACAATTATTCACATAATAACGGTTCATTACAGGAAATTTAGAAAATACCAGGAAACACTGCATTCTCCCATAATCCTGCTGTCCACGGGGCGCTTCCTTTCTGTGCACACCTGTGCATGTCTCTTTGATTACTGGTATTATCTCAAACCTGGGATTACACTATGTAATTTTTAACCTACATTTTTCCCCTTACACGTAGAATTTTGACATATTACCGTGCTACCAAGTAATTATTCTTCTCACCACAGTGGTCTTTATTTTTTTACTCTATTCTGCAGTAAGAAATACATTCTACTTAATGGCCTGGTGTAAACACACATGCATTTAAAACATTTTTCACGAAGCCCTACTTCCACTCCTCATGTGCGGTGCACTCACATTTTCTCTTCTTCTCTTTGAAAAGCTGGCCGCGGCCCACAAAACTGGCTTCACGACTCATTAGAGCCTGTGACCCGCAGTGTGAACCCTGCTCCTTTACTGCATGCGTTTTATCGGTGTGTGGCGCTCACTGTGTGATATCGCTGTGTCAGAATGCACTTCACTGATGCCAGGCAGTTCCACTGCTCCCGAGGTTTCCCTTGTCCTCCAAGATGGCAGTGAACAAGGGGGTACAAGAAGCCTGCGAACGCGCGCGCGCACACACACACCACACACACACACACACACCACACACACACACACACACACACACTTCCGTACGATAAGTTCCTGGGAGTACATGCCTATACATTTACGGGGTCAGAAGGTGAGTAGTGAGCCTGATTTTAAAGGGAAGCTTGTGCAGATATTTACACTCCAGTCCCCCGTGTCTGGGATGTCCGGCTCTCCCTGCCCTCACACGTAGGGCCTCCGTCACAGGTGAAATCACAGCATCACTCGGCGGTGAGGGAGGGCTGGCCTGTGTTCCCAGTGGTTAGAGCGTTGGCCCGGGCACTGAAAGTTTGTAGGTTCGATTCCTGGTCAAGGGCACATGCCTGGGTGGTGGGTTCGATCCCGGCCTGGTCAGGGAGCTTGAGGGAGGCAACCGATGGATGTGTCTCTTTCAAATGGATCTTTCTCCCTTCCTCCTCCCCTCCCTCCCTCTCAAAAAATCAGTGGAAAAATATCCTTGGTTGAGGATTAACCAAAAAGAGAAAAGAAAAATGTCATCAGAAAACACCTCAATGGTCTAATATTGATGCGGTGTTGCTTCTCGCTGATAACTTTGGGCCGAGTGCTTCCGCGGTGAATATTCTTGGGAACCACACCGACCCTTGGAAGGAGTGGATGCCACATCCCAGATGGCCGTCCCCCTCCACCCGCCTGCACCCAGGAGCCCCCACATGGTCAGTCCCCTTCCGGCTGGGCTGTGCCAGTGGGCACACCTGGTGACTGGAAGTGCGGTCGGCGTCCAGGATTGCTGACCAGCACGTGCTTTATGGAAGGCTGAAACAGGAGGAACCGCGCTCACGCACCCCCATGCACGCTTTCAAGGGGGAAAGTCTGTGTTGAGTTCAGTGTTAGGACCTCATGGGAGCGCAGGGGCGAGCTGGAGGGGGGTGGCTCGGTGTGCACACCCTGGAAATGAGCAATGCTCTCCACACTACCTGCCCCCGGTTTCCGCCGCCTCTTCTCTTCAGCTGGCTGTTCAGTAGGTTTGGGTTCAGGTTTTAGAGTCATCCTGACCTGCGCTCAAAGCTCAGTCTGCCGAATCTTAGCTCTGTGACGGCGGACTAAGGGCTTCGCTTCTCTGAGCTTTATTTTTGATCTTGCAAAGTGGGAAGTGTGATAGCTTTGCTGTAGGCTGTTGGTCGGGTTAAAGGAGAAACGTAACACCTGGCCCCTGGCGGCCCCTGGTGGGGGTCAGACTCCAGTCCCGTGGGAAGCGGCTGTACCACTAAGACCCTAGTGTTGGCTTCTAGTTTCTTCTGTTTCCCAGCAGTGATCATAGTTAAGCCCTGGAAAAGTGTTAGTCCTACAGGTTTGTGCAGGGCCCTCAGGGCAGAGTCTGGAGAGGTGGGCCCCCTCTCCTACCCCCGAGGAGCCGCTGGGAGCCCCACACCGGGGAGCCCAGTGGGAGAAGGACTTTCTTCCTGGGATCCTCTGGAAATAGACATGGGACTCGGCGCTGGGAAAATGGCCCCAGGCATCTGATGTGTGAAAAGCCTGTGGTTTCCCTCATTGGCCACAACTTGTATGTGTGCGTATTGTACTCTCCGGACCCCAGTCTTGCTCGCACTCCATAGCTCACCTGCGCCCTCTGACCCCAGACACAGCAGCCTGGCTGGGACTCAGGTTCCACCTGGCGCCTGGCCCCTCCCTCCTCTTTGACGATGTTAGGATTAGCACCCGGGCAGGCGGCAGAGCTAGAGAGGGAGCTGCTGTCCTGAGGACTGACTTCCAGCTGCCGATCCTGTTGTAAGGGCTCGGGCCCCGGACGCTCGCCCCCTTCCCTGCCCTCTGGTTGTCACGGGACTTCTTTCCCCCGAGTTATTAGATCTTGCATTTCAGCAAACATTTTACTGCTCCAGGACCACTGAGTCTCGCGTGGGACGTTTGTCACTGCACATGGTGTAATGCACGGAGGTGATTTCTTTCAAATGATTTTTGCTGGAAGTGGTTTTCAGTGAATGGGGGAGGGCGAGGGTGTGCCTGGGGGGCTGAGCTTCCGGTGCGGGTCCAGGCACACACCCTGCGGAGCTCCCGATGACTGGCCCCTGGCCCCGCGGCACAGGACTAGGCAGCACTGCGTTCCCTTGTCTTGTTGGACAGAAAGAAAAAGACGGGCATTACTTAATGCTGGGAGCTGGCAGAGTCTCTGCCAGGTCGGTTGTGAAAGTTTTGCTTTGTTTCATGTAGAGTTTTCATCAAAAGGGAACATTTTCTCCCAGGTGGGGCTCGTTACTGCGCTGGGGAAACGGCTGGGGAGACGGTTCTTCGGCCTCAATGATGCCCGTGCGGGGGCGGGGGGGGGGGTGGGGTGGGGCGGGGGGGCTATGCCCTGGGGTCGCACGGGCAGCCGCTGGTTGTTGTCAGTGTTCGGTGTCTCCCAGGCGCGTGTGAACACAGTACACAGTAAGGAGTTCGGCTCTAGAACAATCCTTGGCTCGTTTCTACTGTTTCACTCCTTTCCTTTCTCTCCCTTACCCCTCTCCTGCCTCCCGGCCGGGGTTGGGGGTCCCTCAGACCGCCTCTCAGGTCCCAGGGTTTGCCATGAGGACTTGCCGCACTCAGAGCAGCGGTCGCACTCAGCTATGAGGTGTTGCATCCGAGGGCTGCATGTTGAAATCAGCCAAGGAAGGAACGCCGAGGGGCAGAGTCCAGGAGAGACGGGCCGGCCTCAGCGGGCTCGCTGGTGGAGCTGCAATGAGCGCGAGTCTCCCAGCAACGGTGTGTGACAACACGGCTGAGTGTGCCCCCCAGGGAAGCTCACCGGGCTTGAGGGCCAGGAATTGCCCTGCAGGTCAGTCGTGTGGGCACCGAAAGCTCATGGGCCGGACCTTAGCTCCTCTGGAGGTCGAGCTGGTGGGGCGTGGCCCGGGGCTCCTGCCGGTCTCCACAAATCACAGTGTTAGCCTAGGCCCGTGGTTGGCAAACTCATTAGTCAACAGAGCCAAATACCAACAGTACAACGATTGAAATTTCTTTTGAGAGCCACATTTTTTAAACTTAAACTATATAGGTAGGTACATTGTTATGAACTTAATTAGGGTACTCCTAAGCTGGCCTTTGCTAAAAACGTCCTCATTTTATAATAATAAAGCCACCAACACAAAATAATTACAATTCTTAAATTGATGACAAAAATACCTGTAGGATTTGCAGCTGGTTGGAAAAATACAGGTAACTTTATGCCTCGAGTAGGTACTTTTGTCACCTGCGCGCGATTTGCGGACGCGACTAGCACTAACCACTGCACAATGAAACTGCTGACTGACCGGCTCACTCAACTCGTGCATGAATCGTGTGCACCTCCCCCGCCTGCGCCGTGTCTCCTGTTGCCCGACCGACCGACACCCCCCACTTCTTCTAACGCCACTTCTTCAAAATAGACTCGCCCAGGCCGAAAACCGACTTCTGGGCATGGGCCACGAACGCACTGTACGTGCACGCCCGCACGTGGTATTTTGTGGAAGAGCCACACTCACGGGGCCAAAGAGCTGCATGTGGCTCGCGAGACGCGGTTTGCCGACCACTGGCCTAGGCTATGGGGTCGTCCAGTGTCCCGAGTACACGGAGACCCAGAGACCCTCCGCTAGGCAGGAAGCCCATGGTGATGTCACACTAACCAGCCCTGGAGAGCAGCCAGCAGTCACAGGCCTCCGGGTCCGCCCAGGCCTCCGGGTCCGCCCAGGCCTCCGGGTCAGCGCAGGCCTCCGGGTCCGCCCAGGCCTCCGGGTCAGTCACAGGCCTCCGGGTCCGCCCAGGCCTCCGGGTCAGCGCAGGCCTCCGGGTCCGCCCAGGCCTCCGGGTCAGTCACAGGCCTCCGGGTCCGCCCAGGCCTCCGGGTCAGCCCAGGCCTCCGGGTCAGTCACAGGCCTCCGGGTCCGCCCAGGCCTCCGGGTCAGCCCAGGCCTCCGGGTCCGCCCAGGCCTCCGGGTCCGCCCAGGCCTCCGGGTCCGCCCAGGCCTCCGGGTCAGCCATGATTCTGCCCCTAACGAGGGCCCGGAAAGGGCGAGGGGAAACTCAGCAGTGTGGCTTAATGTCCTCTGCGGACATCATGACGAGGCCCCTCCTTCCAAGGTGGATTCTACCAAAGCTGAGGGACAGAGGGGGACACCAACCTCCTCAGTCGCAGGCAGGTACCAGCCCGCCAGGCTGTCCTGCCTGAGGGTGACGGTCATACCTGCTTCGCGGCACAGGGATGCTGCTGGGAGGACGGAGTGTGGGCCTTGTCCCGTGCCCAGCACACAGGCAACAGCCGCCGAACGGCAGCGTCCCGTTGACAACAGTGTGACAATAAAATGATGCCTGACGGAGCCCAGGACCTCCAGGTGGGAAGTGCCTGCCCAATAAGACAGTCCTGTCCCTGAGATCCCGCCCATGTGAGGGATTTCTAGAACCTTCTGCCTGGGCTGCTCTCCCTCCAGGATTGGGGAGATGAGAACAGCGGGAGAGGAATTTAGATATTACCAAGTCAGAAGCACACGCATTTTATGATTTAAAAGTCCCCATAAATCGGTGCTGTGAGATATGCTTTTGTTCTTTGATTATTACTCACCTGAGTGAACTTGACTCTGCATGGGAGCCTGAGCTGGGATAACTGGCTGCGTTAGGAATTCTCCTCCCAGCCTCTTGGTGCAGGAACCCTGTTCCCAGCAGACCCCGCGCAGGTGCGGGCTCTGGACGTCCGTCCCTCGCGTTCGGGCTCCTTCCCCTGGACCGGGCAGCACGCCTGGCCCTGTGGCATCGCGTTTTACACAGGAGCGAGGGCGAGTCTCTCAGTGACTAGTTCTGGGTTCAGAGAGGCTGTATGAGGACTCGGTCCAGTCCAGGCTCCAGGATTAGCATCACGGTGTAGAAGAAGGAAACGGGCTGGGAGTTGGTTGGCTTGGATTCTGGCCCTGTCCTGTCTCATTTTTTTTGGTATAAAAAGGGGGGTGGGGGGGTGGGGGGGGTAATGTCTTCCCAGCTCTGGGTCTCAGATTCTCTTTCTGAGAAATGGTGGGAAGCAGGGAGGTTCATAGTTGGCAGGTGAGTGCAGCAGTCTGGGTGTGAGGCCGGCTGCTTCCTCCAGCTCAGAAGCACCTTGCAGTAGCGTGTAGCAGGTACATGCAGGCTGCCTGGGCTCCTGGCTGTAGCATGTAGCACCTTGTACATGCAGGCTGCCTGGGCTCCTGGCTGTAGCATGTAGCACCTTGTACATGCAGGCTGCCTGGGCTCGTGGCTGTAGCATGTAGCACCTTGTACATGCAGGCTGCCTGGGCTCGTGGCTGTAGCATGTAGCACCTTGTACATGCAGGCTGCCTGGACTCCTGGCAGTACCGTGTAGCAAGTACATGCAGGCTGCATGGGCTCCTGGCTGTAGCGCGTAGCAGGTACATGCAGGCTGCCTGGGCTCCTGGCTGTAGCACATAGCAGGTACATGCAGGCTGCCTGGACTCCTGGCAGTACCGTGTAGCAAGTACATGCAGGCTGCATGGGCTCCTGGCTGTAGCGCGTAGCAGGTACATGCAGGCTGCCTGGGCTCCTGGCTGTAGCATGTAGCACATTGTACATGCAGGCTGCCTGGGCTCCTGGCAGTAGCGTGTAGCAGGTACATGCAGGCTGCCTGGGCTCCTGGCAGTAGCGTGTAGCAAGTACATGCAGGCTGCATGGGCTCCTGGCTGTAGCATGTAGCACCTTGTACATGCAGGCTGCCTGGGCTCCTGGCAGTAGCGTGTAGCAGGTACATGCAGGCTGCCTGGGCTCCTGGCAGTAGCGTGTAGCAAGTACATGCAGGCTGCATGGGCTCCTGGCTGTAGCATGTAGCACCTTGTACATGCAGGCTGCCTGGGCTCCTGGCAGTAGCGTGTAGCAGGTACATGCAGGCTGCATAGGCTCCTGGCTGTAGTGTGTAGCAAGTACATGCAGGCTGTGTGAACTTGCATGAGTTACTTAACCTTTCTGTGCCTTAGTTTTCTCTTTTTAAAAATATGGATACTCCTAGTGCCTGTCTCCTAGGGTTGCTCTGAAGGTTGAATGGGGCAAATTGATGTGTTTAGAATGGCACTGGCACATGTAATAAATGTGACATGGGTGATTGATTGTATTACTGAGTATTTGGGGTTTAAGTTCACTCCTGTTAAGAAATATGCTCTCTCTCGAAGATGTTAAAACACAACTCTCTTAGAATCTCCATAGATATTTATTTATTCACAAGAAGAAAGGAGATAGGGCCGCGTGACTCTAAATGGCCGCTGACCTTGTGCGGGGACGGCAGTGGGACTATGGAGGGTGGGAGATTTGGTCTCATTCAAAGCGGCAGCCATTATTCTTTCCGGCCCATTGCTGTCCTATACAGGGTGGGCTCCGTGTTGCCAGAAAAGCCAGAGGTCTGAAGTTTTACATGAACTCTCTCAGGTTTGTAGGTTGCTGCAAACATGTAAAATCAAGGGTGGGCCAAACAAACCCAATGGTGCTGGACTCCAGCTCTGATGCCAGGGCTCAGAGGCCACCTCCTCATTGGCTGGAATGAGGCCCCTGGCCCCAGGCCCCAGGGGCATGGCATGAATGGGAGGGTAGACTTGGGGCAGAGCCAAAAGCAGAAACCAGGCCCCTAACTCCTAACCCCAGAACTGTCACTCACAAACCATGTATTCATTACATATCTGTTGTGTGTGTGTGTGTGTGTGTGTGTGTGTGTGTGTGTGTGTGTTCTGGGCACTGCATGGGGTGCTGGGGACAGTGGGCCCAGGAAAGACACTTCCTCCCTCTTAAGGAATTCACAGTGCGGGGGGCCAGCCAGCCGGGAGCAAGCCTGTCTGGTTTCTCTAGGAGGCTGCTCCTCATGTTATGAGCAGACCTGCGTGATCTGGACAGGTGACCCCTCCTGTGTGACACAGATGTATCCCAACAGAAGGCTTTGAGAGAGGGAGGGAGAGAGAGAGAGAGAGAGAGAGAGATCGAGAGAGAGAGCCCACAGGGGAACCTGATGGAGGGGATTTAGACTTTGTGACGGGGTGGTGGGGGGACCGGTGGAGTTTTCTTGTGTCTTACGTCATCCCCTGGGACACCCACACCAGATGGTGGAGGGCTGGCCCCCAGGGGTGCTGTCCACAGTGACGTGTGCTCTGTGGATTCCGACCAGGCTTTGACTAGGAAAGCCCTTGGCCAGGGAGCTCTAGGGGTTGCAGGGAGCACACGTCTGGTGTCTGGTGTTTGTGCACTGCGGAGCTTGGCCGCCCGCCCTGGCACCGTTGCAGAAGAAGTCTCGTGTAAAGCTTGGGTAAGAGGCCAGTGTGGCCCATCTGCCTGGACATTTGGACCATGGGCATGCAGGACGCAGCAGTATGTAGTTAAGTCAGGATTCTGTCTGTTGGAGGTGGCATTGCCCTTCCCCACAAAGGAGTTTATTTGCTCAGCAGACCGAAGCATCGGCCATTGTCCAGAGGCTTCATGCACAGCTGGCCCCGGGACCCAGACCCCCAGGCTGTCTCCAGTCCTAGGCTCTGCACTGGCTTCGCTCCCCAGGCAGTGGCTGCCAGGATTCCAGCTTCCTCTCCAGTGCCCGTCCTTTTCTCAGATACATTCAGCGGAAGTCCCCGGCTGACTGCGACTGGCCCCGATTGGGCTGTGTGCCATCCTGAGCCGATCCCTGTGCACGGATGGCACAGACCTGGGTCTCCTGCGGCCCGGGGGCCGGGGTGGAGGCAGTCTGCCTGAAACAACCCAGCCAGAGGAGGAAGGGGTGCCCCAGAGGGAGTGGGGACTGGTTGCCAGAAGATGGAAGGGTGAAAGCTCGGAGGAGAGGCTCCGATGGGCCCAGTTCTTTGCCGAAGGTCTTACAGCAGTTTGAGTTCTTTAATCACTCAGTCCCGTCTAAGTTTGCAGCGCTTCTCCCCAGTGCGCCTCCATCTGGCCTAGTCCCGGTTTTCATTTCCTTGTGCCTCCCATGGTGTCTGAGCAGAGGTCAAAGGGCATGTTCCCAGGCTGTCGTAATCAGGGTTCTCTAGAGAAATAGAATCAACAGAAAGGGGGGTTGAAGAGAGAGGGAGAGGAGGAGGGGGAGAGGGAGAGAGAGGGAGAGAGTTGGGATTACAGGAATGGGCCCTACGATGAGGAAGACCGAGAAGGCCCACGCTGTGCCACCTGCACGCTGGAGGCTCGGGAGAGCTGGTGGCGTAATTTATTCCGAGTCAGAGGCCCCAGAGGTAGGAGTGATGGTGTTCAGGGCAGGAGAATGTGCTGGTGCCAGCTCAAGCAGGGAGAGACTCGCCCTCCCTCCCCTGTGTGTTCTCCTTAGGCCCTCGGTGGGCTGGGTGATGCCCAGCACGTTGGTGAGGGGGTTTTCCTTTCTCTACTGACTCACATACATGCCCAGAAGTAAGTTTGCATCAGCTGTCTAGCATCCCTCGAATTTCCTGCTCAAGGTTTGACCCTTCTACATCACCCCCGGCGTGCAGCGTCCCTGTCGCCCTTTCCGTATCTTGTTCTCTGTTCCTTCCAGGCCGTTCCTCTTGCAGCGTTTCTCACAGAGCACTCCCTTCTCTCTCGGACGGCCGTCTCTTAGGCTTCTGCTGGTTGTGATGCAGTGACAATCTGTCATGACTTCTACCCGGCCCGTGCTCATTGTGAGACGCTCTGATTTCAGATAGGTTGAAATGTCAGTAAAAGTAAACATTTCAGCCAGGCCCGAGCGTCGGCCCATGAACCAGGAGGTCACAGTTCGATTCCTGGTCAGGGCACATGCCTGGGTTGCAGGCTCGATCCCCAGGAGGGGTCATGCAGGAGGCAGCCGATGGATGATCCTCTCTCATCATTGATGTTCCTCTCTCTCCCTCTTCCTTCCTCTCTCTAAAAACCTATTTTAAAGGTAAACATTTTCAGACTGATGAAATGAGATAGTCGGCTCACTTCTCTGTGCTGCTGGCATCTTGCTAACAGCAGCACCAGGCAGCACCCTTACTTTGATAGCCCATCACATCGTATCCCCTTTCCTGACACTGTGCAGACGCGTGGGACCTGGCTTCCATGCTCTGCTCATCATTTGTCTCCTACGTGAAATGTTACCAGTGGGGAGCTGTCCCTGGGCCCACCTGTTGTGGGGAGGGAGAACTAGGAGGGGGTGGGAGGTGGAGGATGGGGAGGATGTGGGTTTCTTGCGATGTCATGAGAAGAAGAATTTTCTGAGACTTGCACACACGGGGGAATGAATGATACTTATTTGCATGGGATTAGGCTCCGGAATTTCCAAGGTCCCGTTTCCCTTCATCCTGCCGATGACGAAGTCCAGCCTCACCTTCAGCGGAGCCAGGATTACAGCCGTGGCCTAGAGTTTCCATTCCATGTCTGCACAGTCCGACCAGCAGCAGGCTGGCTGAGTTTGTGTTTCCGGCTGTCGTCCATCAGCCCATTGTGTGTGGGTCCGGAGAGCACATGGCTGTGGGGAACAGGAGCAGGAGCAAGCAAAGCCAGAGGAACGAGAGAGCCACATGAGCCAAGAGCGCCAAGAGCCACGGGTGCGCCAAGCAGAGAACTTCTTTGTTTGGGGGATTATGTGTTCCCAAACTTTTGTGGGCTCTACTCCCTGTGGCCAACCCATGGCTCCCAGGCTAGGCTGACAGGCACCTTCCCTATGTCATCCCTACATCACCTGGCATGCGCCACTTCCTCTTTGTCCAGTCCCTTCCCCTGTGACCTGCAGGGAATGGGCGGTGGCTCCCTGGAGCGTGTGAAATGGCAGCTTCCTGGTGAAGTGGCCCAGATGGCCCTACTTACAATGTCTGGCCTCCCCCTTGTCCCTTTCCTGTCATTAGCAACTAGCTAATTACAATGGCATTAAACCCTTCCCAGCTGACGGCGTGCAGTCTCCGCATACCACGGCCAAGCCTGTCTGATGATAAACTCACCCTCCGTCTTTCCCCATCACTCATTCCAGGCCAGACCACCAGCCTTCGCTGCTGTGTGGACAGCCCTTGCTTCTGCCTAACTCAGGCCTTTGCCTTTGTTCGCTCCTTTGTCAGTGGGTATGGAGCGTCATCCCCCTGCTTGTAAGTGAGTGCCAGCACTTTCCACTACCCTAATGATTGCAGAGGGGACCCTACAGCGAGCAGGTCGGTGGGGTCACGGACACTACATGCCCGGCAGTGCTCAGGACAGGCCCACAGTAGGGAGAGAGACCCACTCCGAGCGCCAATGGCACCCCCTTTGAGAAAACCTACACCTACCTCAGTGGCCCTTGTCCGGAGCTCGCCGTGCTGGCTCCCATCACTCATTCATAAAACGTCCAGAGCACAGCCTGGCTGCACAGGCGTCAGCCCTCCTCCCTCCAGCCAGGTCTCTGTCCATCCTGCCGCCCACTTGTCACTGCCTGGGCTCTTGTTTAGCTTCATTATTTTTTGTTTGTGTCTGACTGGCACACACATTCTGTGAGAGCAAGGATTGTGCCTTGTTTGTTTACTGCTCTGCCCTCAGCATCCAGAACAGAACCCCGCACTTAATAAATATGGATTGAATGAATGAATAAATGATTGAATGAACGAATGGAGCCTGAGAATGTTTGCTGATGACCTTAGCCTCCTGTGTGACAGGCAGCTGTCTGTACCTGCCCGCTTCCCCTGGCTCCGCTTGAGCAGATGACGCACTTGAAAGAGAACCACAACTCCAAAGCCGGGCTGGGAGCTGGCGCCACGTGACTGGGCCCTTCGCACTGCCGTGGTGCTCATCAGTGTCAGAGCGAATTGGACGGCGATGTCCTGGCTGATTGTTTCCTGAGAAGAGCTTCCTCCGGCAGGACCCCTGGACGCGGCTGTCTGTTTGGGATGGCAGCGCGTGGGGAGATGATGATGTTGGTTATTGAAAGATGTCCTTTCCACTTAAGCTTTCTTGGAGAGTCCAAGTGCGGCCCACAGACCTTTAGATAGCCGGGCGGCAGTGCTCTCCCGGCCTCAGCATCTTCCTGGGGCTGATGCGATGAAAGCTTCTGGCTCAGGCTCCCCCGGGCAGGGGAGGCGAGACCAGGAGAGAGGGTGCAGCCTGTGCAGGGCTCCTAAGCCTGGGGTGGCTCTGTCTGGCCCCTGGACATGAATAGTTGCCCACCCTGAGTGGGTTCAGGCTCTTAGATGGAGTGAGCCTCCAGGACCTTAGGAGCTGACGGTGACTTAACTTGGCCAAGTGGGCAAGTAGCTGGAAGCAGCCGGTGCTCTGGGGTGGCTGTCTGTATGTGGAGGGTTGTGCTGATTTGTGGTGGCTGGTCTAAGCCAGGTTCGATGAAAGGATGAGTAAACAAATGATGGATTCCTGTGGTAAGCACTTTCCGGGCCGTTTTGTCACTCAACCCCAACAACCTGGGAAAGCATCACTTACCCCGTTTACAGGTAGGAAAACTGAGGTCTGAGAGGTGGGCTGATTTGCTCAAGGTCACACAGGGGCAGCGTCAGGGACGTACATGTCCCCTGTCCTCCCAAGCCCACCTTCTACTTGCTCAGTGGGTGGGCTCTCCTCTTTCCCATCATTTCCCCTTTACTCTCCCTGCTGGCTGAGAACCGGGGAGAGAACCAGGTGGGAGTGAGCATAGTTGGAAGATACGGTGAGAGGTTCTCATCACTTGGCTTATTGTGGGTTTTTAGTTCCCATTTGGAACTGGTCACTGTTACATTTGTGATTATAGTGTACAGTGTGTGTGTGTGTGTGTACTTTACTTTTGCACAAGTTATTTGAATGGAAGGGATTTGTATTTTTGAATCATCTGTCTTTTTCCCTTCCCATGCAGGACTTTAGCAGGCATTGTAAAGTTCATTACCCATAGACATTTTTCTGTCCCATTTTGCATTTGAGCATCAGAGATGGATCATAAATTGTTTTTTTATTGCTTTAAATGATGTACTCCTCCATCTTTTTTGTGTGTGTGTTTTGTTTTTGTATAAAGGAAGCATTTACCTTGCCAAGATTTGATGTTAAGTACCAGCACTGCATTTCCTTAAAGGATGCATTTGAGAAAGAAGAGGAAAAAAGGCAAAGGGCCAGATTGGTAGGACGCCATGCGGCTGAGCAAAACACGCTGAGGGCACCTCTTCTCGGTGAACTCGATGGAGTTTCTGATTCAGCACATTTTAAAAATAAAGAGAGGCTATTACAACACCTCTGTTTGAAATAATAGTAAAAACACTTTACAGTTTATAGCACCCTCTCGCCTGTATTATTTCATTTCATAGACTTGAATGAATTCAGTGACATTTGTTTCTGCAGTGAATGCTCCTGCCCTGGGCGGTACTGCTGGTGGGGGAAGGCCACTCCTTGCTCGTGAGGAACCTGTGATGCAGTAGAGAGGCGTGGTGCAGAAAGCACGTGTTGGGGGCGCGGTCTCCCCAAAGCATAGCGGGACACACTGGCCATCACTGTCAGTAGCAAGTGACAGAAACTGACAAAAAGGAGAATTTATTTGTGTACTTAACAGAAACCCAGGAAGTATCTTATCTAAAAAAAGAGAAATATGTAAATTAACCATCACTTGCAACACCCCAAAGCCAATCAGGAGCAAATATGCAAATTAACCCAACAAAGATGGTGGCAGCCCCGCCCCCCGACCACTCCAGACCTCTGGGCAGCGCGTCTCCTCAGGGCCTCCCTGCCACGCCATGTTCCACACCTGTCAACCATCCTTGCAGCCTCCCTGTGACCCAGCCCCTGGCCTCAGAGGCAACCCTCTGGTACCTGAGGTTGTAGCTCTCTGTGTCTGGCGTCTCCCTCTACCCCACCCTGCCCTGCAGCTCTGGTAAACAAAACCCTAGCATTGGAGCAACCCTGTGGGCTTGGATACGTGGGAGCTCGCTCGGTGCACCGCTAGCATGCCCGGGAGCCCTGTGCCAGCCCAGGGGCGATGGTGGTGGCCATGGCAGCAGCCGCAGGCGGCTCAGCTTTGTTTTGAATAGATGAAAGAGGCCACCTACACAGTAACCCAAATGATCAGACCTCCCTCCTCCCTATCTCGCCAGATCAAGAGGAGAGGGGTGATGGATGTGGAGGGAGGGCGGGCGGGCAGGAGGTGGAGGGCAGAGGAGGAAGAGGATGAGGAAGGGGCCAGTTGCATCCCACTTTCACAATGGGAAAGTGAAACACACTAGCGCACCCGACCTCTCCAGTCCTCCCCGCCTCTGCCGCTGCTGCACAGGCTGCCAGAGCGAGCCCGCCACATGCCAGCAGCCAGGGGAAGGAAGGCCTGTTCTTGCGTGAATCTTTGTGCATCGGGCTTCTAGTATGTAAATAACATACTGGATCTGGATGTGCAAATACCCTCACCCCTTGGCTCTCCTTCCTGTCATGTTTGTTCCTGTATGGACAGCTCTCCCCTAGTGGCAGAGAGGGTCCTAGCAACTCCATGCAGTCGTCATACCCGCACAGGTGCCCTGGCTGGTAAGGAGGAGGATCTTTCCTAATAATTCCACCAATGATTCTCATTGAACCCATATGGGTCCTATGTCCACCTAAACCAACCATGCTGATCTGGGGAATAGGCCACGCTATTGGCCAGGTCTGAACATGGGTGATTGTGGATTCAGGGGTCAGGCACACCTGGGAGCCTGGCAGAGAGGGGGTTCCCAGATAAAATCGGGGTGTTGTTGAAGAACAAAGGGTGGGTTCTGGACACGCCAAGGCAACAGGCCCTCACAGGTCTCAGCACTCAGCCTTGGAGCGGCTCACGTCCCGCCCTCTGCAGGACCAGGCTGTGCCCAGGGCCCGCCTCTGCCCACGCCTGCAGGGTGCGGCTCACGGTTTGAGCCTTAGCCCCTGCCATCCAGGTCTCTGCTTTGCACCTTCTCAAACCCGAATGCCCTGTGGCTTCAGTCCGCACAATGCCAAGGGGTGATTTCAGGCTCTCTGTCTCTTGCCCCGACTTTTCAGACAAACCTATGCCTCTGGTTTCTTTGCTTCTCTTGAACATACAGTTGTGTTACCTTCACATCAAACTGCAGGTCACTAACCCAGCATGTCAACGGTTCCGCAGACCAGCCTCTCTCCGAGCGCCCCTAGGCCCCCGCGGTTGACGGGTCGGAGAGGCCCACAGTCCCCGCTGCTGTCTCAGCGTGGCAGCCTCCCTCGCCGCCTGCCCCGTAGCAGGGTGGCCCTGCCCCGTGGCAAGTGCGCGGGCTCCCAGGCCAGATGCTTGCCTTGGAATCTCGGCTTTGCCTCCATCCTTCTCTCTCTGTGACCTTGGGTGAGGTATTGAACCTTTCTTCTCAGTTTGCTCATCCATAAAAATAGGGATAATAATAGTAGCTGCTTAAGAGTGTCGTGTGAATAAAATGAATTATACATATGAAGCACTCAGACTAGTGTTATCACATAATCACTTTAGAAATGTGAGCTATTTATTTTGGGCACAAGGTGAGGTGTAAATCAATTAATCAATCAGTGTACGAGAGAAGTCAATATTTTGTGAGGCAGCTCGTTTTCGGTCTGGTGGGTCTCGTGCTGATTCCCTCTGGTGCCCATGTGTTTCCTCTTCGGCTGCGCCGATGAGACCTGCTGTTCTAGAACGCGATGGCTTTGCCAGTGTTGGCATCATCTGTCCCTTCCGCCCCAGTGTTCCCTTCTCCAGGTTAGAGTCTAAATTCCGCAGTTGATATTTTCTGACCACTATCTCTAATCCATTCTCGAGTTTTGTTCCTCTCAATTTTATCAGCATTCTTCTTCCAGTGAAGTGTCCAGAAATGAATTTAATATGCCATCTGTTTCCTACAAAGTATATTAAAAGGCTCATCTTTATACGCTACCTCCATTTATATAACCTGACACTGAATTAGCTTTTTGGAATCTTCTGTGTCACAGAGTTGACTAATATTGAGTCCTGTGGTCAACAAAGACCCTAAGAGGTTTTCCTTTGTCCCAGTTTTATTGCTTTACCAGATTTGCCTGACATTTGATTCTGCCACCAAGCACCCTGGAGAGTGAAACCAGCATGGTGAGAAAGGCAGTTAGTAAGCCAAATGGATGCGTTAAGATTAGGTTCAGCTGCACATACCAGAAACATCCCACATAACAGTGACTTAAAATAAGAGGAAAGTTTATATTTCTCTCCAATATAAAAGAAACCCAGTCCTGGCTGGTGTGGCTCAATTGGTTGGGCATCGTACCATGCAACAGGAGGTGGCCAGTTCGATTCCCAGTCAAGGGCTCATGCCTGGGTTGGGCTGGATTCTGGTAGAGGGTGTGCGGGAGGCAGTCAGTCAATATGACACATTGATGTTTCTCTCTCTCCCTCTCCCTTCCTCTCTAAAAAAAAATCAATAACCATTAAAAATAAAGAAGTCCAGAGTTAGACATGGTCTAATATAGTCAATAGTATCTCCATGGCCATCAGGGACTCAGGCTCCTTTTAACAGGTGCTTCTCCACCTTTAACAGGTTGCCTCAGGGTTAAAGATGGATGCTGGGACTCCAGCTGTTGTACTCATATTCTAAGAGGGAGGAATGGAGACAAAAAGGGGCACATTTCCTCTTTTAAAGGAGTTTTCCTGGAAATCTTGAAACCTACTTCTCATTGGTCAGGACTTAATCACATGGCCATATGTAGTTGCAAGAGGGGCTGGGAAATACAGTGTTTCACTGGGGAACTATGTACCCATATAAAACGCATCTATTACTGGAGATGAATGAGAGAATAAATGCTCAGTTAGCAGCTGGAAGTCTCGGCCACACATATGTTGTTGATAGCGTTTGGCACAATTTCAAGCACGATGTCATGTGTCAGACAACTAGAGATCTTCCCAAGTATAACTTGGAGTAGATGATCAATCCATCAGAATTTCTAAAGTGGTTGTTTTCAGACCGTGCACAACAGATTTGCTGGAGATGCTCATTAAAGATTCAGAGTCCTGGATGAGGTCCTGTGTTTTATACATATTAAGTATTTCATTGCTCCCTCTAAAATCAACTTGGTTGAAGTATAATTTACATTCCATAAAATTCACAAAATATCAGTATAAAATTAACGCGTTTTGATGTCCATATACAGTCATGTGTACCTTCAAGGTATAGAATATTTCTGTCACCCAAAAGAGTTCCCTTGCAGTCTCCTCCCACTGTGGCCCCAGTAAATGTGCTTTATGCCAGCTTTTGGCTGTGCCTATAATTTTATATAAAAAGAATCTTATAGCATGTTGTAGTGTTTTGTATACCATTAAAATCTGAGCTTTCCTAATCTACATGTTTTCAATAAAAACAAGCTCTGACGGGTCCTAACCGTTGTTTCATTTGGCTCTGATTTCTTCATCTGGTCCCTATAGTGTCATGGGACAGTTTGTCCGATGTTATGTTTGGCAAATATGGAAACACAAATACCCACTGCAGACAGCCTTTCCCCTTCATTGTCATCTGCCTCAGGCATCCTCCAGATCCCGTGCAGATTCCATGCCCCTTGGAAAGCCGCCTTCATTCCTCTCATCCTGCATCAGCTGCCTGTTCCCCATGGTACATTGCTTCATGGACTTATCTATTGATTCTACTCTAAGTCTGCTCCATTAGACTGTGAGTATCTGGACCTTAAAGGAATTGGTAGGCAAAGAATGGGATTAGAGCATCCTCCATAAAGCAGACAGTGTGTGCAAAAGCACAGAGATACACGTGGATATGCAGTGTTTAAAAGGAAGAAGGAGTGCCAGTGATCGGAGCATGCAGAGTGTAGGGGTTCAAGTCACAAGTGGGTGTTAACCATCACAATTAATCCGAAAGAAGTGGGGGAGTCTTGATGGCCCACGTGGAAAAATATCGTCTGCATTATTCCTCAATACCAGCGTTATTTACTCCTCTTGCCATAGACTGCTGGCCAATTAGAAGCCGTGGACAGGACAGTCAGGTAGCCCTGAGTGCTGTTTCAGAAGGTGGGGATGAGCTCATTTTCAGCACCACAGTTGTGGACAGCACCCATTGCACGGCTGAGCTTTTGCTGCCTCCTATAGGTCAAGATACCTGGTTTGTGTTCACTCAGGACTTGGGGCAGGACTGGACTCCCAACACATGAGCATCAGCACTTAGGAACTGAAAGGCAAGGCACCCTCACTGGCACAGGGATATGCTTAACCCTTGCGTTTCCTCACCTAGTCCTCCCGGCTCTTCTCAGGCAGGTGCCATTTTTGCTTCTCTTTTATGGAAGGCAGGAACTGAGGCACCGATAGAACAGAAGAGGGGCAGGTCCAGGACTCAAGCCTGCGTTTTCCCGACACCAATGTCTGTGCTCTTAGCCACTGGACTTGCCTTCCGTGGGCACCTGCAGACTCTGTGATAGTCTTCAACTTTTGTCAGAGGCCCAAGCGCGGATGTCTTCTCATTGGAGAAGCAGGGCTGTGGGTCATTCACAGGTGGAACCCTGCCGGAGCCAGCGCATTCATCCCGGGAGTGGTGGGAGGAGAGAGCGTTACCTCAGCTGGCTTCCTCCTGTGTTTGAAAGGGCACACTCTCAGCTAACCATGGCAGCTGGCAAGCAGGTGTGTGCATCCGAAATGTTCTAGCAGTTGCACCTGTGAGGGGGAAGGTAGTGGTGTTCAGGAATTAAGTCTCTCCCACACCAATAGGAGTCTTTGATGTCCCCGTGGAAAACCCTTGCCTGCTTCTCCACTAATTTCATTTACAATTATGCTTCCTAATGCTTGCCCGGGACCCGGTCCGTGGGAGGTCCATCTCCTCGTCTGTGGGAGAGATGTGCTGAGCTGTGCTTGGATGGGCATGCTCACATATGGCATACGCAGTGCTTCCTTAATGGTTGCACGCCACTCCTCCTCGCTTCGAAATGAGCCCATACTGTGCCCCATTAGCTGAAATTGACGTGGTGGTTATTTCCAGTGCCATTTCTTTAAAGAACTCCGTACACTGCCTCGGAAGCTCCCCCACTCGCTAAGGGGAAGGAAGGACCCCTGGGAAAGTGTGGTGGCAGCTTTTCCGAACTGCAGAGCCCACTCCTGCCTTTTCACCCTCACACCTACAGCTCAGAGAACATCACGCATTATACAGACATTAAGGATTCCTCCCTCAACGCGAATCCTCTGGAAATCTCAGCATCAAACGGCTCCATGATAAAAATGCATGAAGCGCTACTCTTATTGGTAAACTTATGTATCCAGCTGAGATACCCACATGATAATGCAATTTTCTATGCAAAAAGGCAAATCTCCATCCAGATATTATTCCACGTCATTATTCATTCCGGAGATGTGATTGCTGTCCTAGGTTAACTGATTGAACTTTTAGAATGAAAGCTTCAAGCTTATCTTACTGGCTATTGCCTCACTTCTCATGAATTGCCATTAGATTGGTAGGAACGGGTAAATGTACACTCCATTAGGAAATATAAAAGTTTTTACACTGGTTTAGGATAAAAACATGGTTAAAGGGGGGCATTTCTAAAGTTCAGTACAGCATGAAATTGAAATCTTCGGGGCATAGAGAGTACACACTGCGGATATTCTCCCTGTTGTTTTCTTATGGCTGGGAGGGGTTGCGAGGAGTGGACAGAGCACCCAAAATTCACCTGTAGGTGCCAAACCAGAGAGGGAGGAAAGACCCACTCGGGTGCTTCCTGTCTGTGTCTGCTGATTATCAAATTCTTAACAACAATGCCACTAATAGTAACAGTAACAGTAATGTTGTTCTTCAGCTTAAATATGTCTCAGGCACTGTCCTAAATGCTTGTCTACATGTGAGCAGGTTTTGTGAGTGGTCAAGGAGATGGAGAAGGTTGCTCTGGTTTCAAATTCACCTTCTTCCTCTCACTACGTGTTTCAGAAAGCTACTGTTCTCTCTGGGCCTCGCTTTCTTATTTTAAAGGGGATAATAACAGCTTTCTACATCCTCGGTGGTTAAGAGCATTCATTTATATAATACTAGAGGCCCAGTGCACGAAATTCATGCACGGGTAGGGTCCCTAGCAGCTGCCGGCTGCTGGTTGCTGGCCAGCCCCGCCCCCTGGTCAAACTCCCAGTCGAGGGGACAATTTGCATATTAGACTTCTATTATATAGGATATGCAAGATGAACCCTGAGACATAGCAACTCTAAGTGAATGTCGGTGGTGGTGATTATTATCATAATTTATATTGGTGGCTCTTTTAAAAGCTCTGTGAGCTAGGTAGTATTCGTCTTAGTCCCATTTTCCAGATGCGGAGACTGAGATTAGTCATGCAGAAATGGATGGTTTCCTGAAGAAGCAGAGGAAAGACAGACCTGTTCTGGTTTGCTTTCATGGTGTGACACACTGACGGACTTTTGTGCTGTGAGACGACCATTTTATTAGGCTCTGGTTCTGTGGGGAGGAGCAGAGCGGCGCCTGGCCCACTGGGAGAACCCACATGGCCTGGCGTTGGAATGGCCTGGTCTCCTCAGCGCCATGTGGGCCCCACTGGTGTGCCCGGAGGCTGGGTCCTTGGGGATGGTTGTGATGGTTGAGGAAGTGTCTCCACGGCCTCTCCCGGCATGATGACCTCAGGGCAGCAGCTTAGCACGTGCAGCCCAGGCCTCCCGGAGCCAGTGCTGCAGGGACACAGTAGGCTGTGTTGCCCTCAGGGAGCTGGCCTTGGAGGGCACATGGCATTGCTTCGTCCTCTGGGGTCAAAGGTGGTAAGCCTCTCTGGGCTCCCGTTCTTCATGGAAGATGGGTTGTAGGCATAGTGACCAAGCTGCTGTTGAGACTTGAGGTCACCGTTGTGTCTGGGACAGACCGCGTGCGTACTCACCTAAGCCCGGGAGCTCTGGAGGAGGGTGGACTGCGAGAGGGCCTTTCACAGGCCCTGTGGGCCCCGCCCTGGCCGGCGTTGCCATCTCAGAAGCTGTGCATTCACACCTACGCAGTTTCTCCCCTATGGCTTCCCAGAGCTGGCCCTGCCTGTGTGTGTGTGTGTGTGTGTGTGTGTGTGTGTGTGTGGCACGTGCGCAGGTGTGTCAGCCTCTCCCGCCTCTGTCATTCCATCAGGTTACCTCACCCTCCTTTCTCCTTCTCCCTTCTTCCTTCTCTCCAGTGCATTCAATTAGTTCTCTTTGCTGCCTTAGCAATAAACCAGTTTCCTCCACAGCATCAGAATGAGTCTCTCTCATTATTTCATTTAGATTGTTGTTATGTTTGAAAACTGGAGGGCAGGGCAGGCAGGAGGGAGGAATGCTAATTTGCAAGGAGCTCCTGTTGTGTGGAGGGAGTGCTGCTGGCTGAGCTGGGAGCTCCTGGGACAGGAGGGAGGGCCAGGGAGCTGCCACTGAGCTCCTGGGATAGGAGGGAGGGCCAGGGAGCTTCCCGCTGAGCTCCTGGGACAGGAGGGAGGGCCAGGGAGCTGCCCCCTAAGCTCCTGGGACAGGAGGGAGGGCCAGGGATCTGACTCCTGGGACAGGAGGCACCCATGAGGGAGGCCTCGCACTACCGACATCAGCTCACACCGAGACCGAGCTTCACAGGAGCTGGCACGTGGGGTCCTGGCCGAAGGCCAACTTGAAGTGACTCATTGTCTCGACCCCTTTGTCCACCTCAAAGAAGATATTTCCCATGGAAGTGTAGAGATGTGGGCGATGCCTGTGTGCCTGTGTGTGCACATATGTGTATGTGTACCTGTGTGTGCATGTGTGTGTGCGGCCTCATTCTGCTCTCCATCCTCTCCAGTCAGGGAAAAGCTCTTCATTGTCGCCATCCCTGGGAAAATGAAGTAAGTGGCAGAGACCGAGCTGGGGATCCTTATAATTTCACTCACAGGAGGTCACAGGGCGTTACACAAAGCCAGGAGTTAAGCTGTGTGTGCACGGAATGACGTCGATGATGTAAGCATGACACATACGTGATACGGGCCACTCAGGCCTCTTGGGAACCTGGTAGTCCCCTCAGGAGTGTGCAGTGCCGTCGGGCAGCGAGTCGTGCTAATAGCCGTGTCCTGTTCCGGCTCCACACTGTGCCCGCAGCACTCGCGTTTGTGACGGGACTGAGAGCTTCGCGGGGGAGAGGGCTGGTGGGGCGTGAGCAGGGCTGGACGGAAACCTGAAACCTAATTGCCTCCCGTGGCCCCTGCTGTCTGGCTCACGCACAGGCGGTGTGTGTGGGGAGTGAGGAGTGAGAACAGCCTGCTCCGCTGCTGTCGGGGTCAGGCGTCGGCCCCACGTGGGTGAAAGGAAGTCCCCGCGTCCCTATGCGTGGATTGTTTTAAAACGTGCCTGTCCCGCCGCGTTTCTGTGACTGGCAGGTTTCACATCTGCTCTAGTGCATCCGTTTTCCTTTCCCTTCGGTTTTTATTCCAAGATCCAGTCTGGGGCTGGCTGGGAGCTTGCACACAGGGACCGGTTCGGACCAGCTTTGGACGCGGGGAGGTGGGCGAGGAGGGGCCTCCAGTACCATTTACTCCACGAACCCATTTGTCCCAGAAAGAGGAGTTTCCTGACAGACTCTGAGGGTCACGGTCGCTGATTGTGCCGACATGCCGACGCCTCACCCAGGGGCTGGCTGGGCTCCCCTCCACGCTGCCCCGCTGGCGCTGGGGACAGTCACATCCGCAAACGGCCAGCTTCCCAAATGGGCCGATTGGAACTGTTATTAATAATCTGGGGGCGTGAAATGGAGACGTCTGAGCGGCGCGGGCACGTGCACTTGGACGAGAAAGGCCACTCTGCACATGAAAAATGAGCCCGCGGACGTGTGCAAGAATGAGGGAGAAATTTAGTAATTAATCACCTGGGTCATAACGAGCAGAGGAAGCCCGTGTGATGAAAGGATTTGTCTGAATGGATTACAGGCAGCGTGAAAAAGGAGGAAAGCGCAGCGGCGGGCACTGCTGGCGTGGGAACTGGGCGCTTACGAGATCCTCCGTCGTTCTCACAGGCAGCCCCGCTCTTGCTCTGCAGCCACGTGAGACGCCGCTGCCTCTTCCAGGTGTCAGGTTAGCCCCTGACGCAGACCACACACTTGATGAAGAACCAAGTATGTGTCGTCCCAAAACACACCGAGCGCGCTTGCTTCCCCAGTAGGTGATGCATCAAGGCCTCCAGCTAGCTCCACGCTGTACGTCAGTGTCTGCCCCCAGCCGCCCGCCTCGGGACTCAGCTGTGCAGGGCCCCGCAATTACAGATCGAGTTTTTCTCGTACGCTGTTTGTTTGCTTCTGGAAACAATCAGGCTGACGGCATTATAGAGCGAGTGTTGTATCGCAGCTGGCAATCCTCTTTTTGCCTTTTCTTAACAAAATACCATGTTGACATATGTGGGGCCCATGGAGAAGATTCACATACGGTGGCCTGACCCCCAAGGAAACTGCTCAGAGGAAGTTTCCCCGGAGAACGGCATTGCCAAGAGGAGGCGGTCTGTGAGCGGGTGCTGTCGGCGTCTCGCTGGCCCTGGTGTGGACGCCCTCCCCCCTGCAGGGGCCCAAAGCTGCCTCCCTGTTCAAAGCCCAGTGAAGGCAGCAGAACGTCTGCCCAGTGCTGGAAGCGTTCACAGGCTGGTGGCTTGCAGAGCCGCACGAGGTAAATGCGCAGGGAGGAATCAGGTGTGCCGATGTCTCTGTTGGACAGGCCAGGTCTCAGAACATGGGAGGTCAGAGGGCAGAGAGGCCTCACAGCTTCCCCGTGACGGCCATCACGTGGGTGTTAGTGTGTGAAGAACTTTGTGTCGGGTGCTTTTCATGCAGGACGATCTTACTCCTCTCAGCGCCTTAGGAGTTTGTGTTGTTACTCTTTCTGTTGGACAGATGGGGAAACGGAGGCTTAGAGAGTTCAGTAGTTGGTCTAAGGTCACTTGGTGATGACAGGTGACAAGTCGTAGCCTCAAGCCCAGGTCTATATGGATGTAAGGCCAGGCTCTTAAGAACTGCAGCATGCAGCTGCTTAGAGGGAGTCTCAGTAAGGACTAGAGATTTCTTATTCCCAGTGGGCTTTTTTTATGTCACAAAGGCCAATAAAAGCACCAAAGAACTGGGCTTACTCATTTATTTAGTTGACAAGATGCATGGATTCGTGTACCGGTGGGGTCTCTCGGCCTGACCTGCAGGGATCGGGCTGAAACTGGTTCTCTGACATCCCCCAAGGGGTCCCAGATTGTGAGAGGTCTCAGGTCAGGCTGAGGAACCACACCAGTGCATTATCAGGGCCGGGGAGGGACCCAGGAGGGCTCCAGGGTGTGTCCGGCCCATCTCACCCAGTTCCAATTGGCCGGACCTCAGCAGCAAGCTAACCTACCGGTTGGAGTGTCTGCCCCTTGGTGGTCAGTGCACATCATAGCAACTGGTCAAACAAACGGTCAGACACTTAGCATATTAGGCTTTTATTTTATAGGATTATTTTCTCCGTTAGTAATTCGTTTATCCAACTTTTTCATATTTTACTCAGCATTTGCGTGTGCTGGGCACAATGTGTTCTCATGAAGCTTTCTAGTGGGGTGGATGGGAGGCACAATGTGAACAGGAAAGCAGAAATATACACACACCAATTTCGGATGGTGAAATGATTATGAATAAGCACAGTAATGTAATAATTATTGACTTGGTTGTGGGTCTTCTGATTGGGATGGCTGAGAAGGGCGTTTTAAGGAGGATTTGTCTGAATCATGAGAAGAAACTAGTTTTGGGAAGAGCTGGTGAAAGAACAAGTTCAAAGTCCCTGGTAAAGGATTAAGCTTGGTGTATTTTAGGAGCTTAAATAAAGCGAGAATGTCGGGACTAACCCTTGGCAGCTCTACTGAAGACCCTGGTGAGGAGTCTTCAGTCACACAGTTTATGCAAACAAAGTGTGTCACCCATCCATCCATCCCTCCATCCTTCCATCTATGCACACTCCATCCATCCATCCATCCATCCATCCCTCCATCCTTCCATCTATGCACACTTCATCCATCCATCCATCCATCCATCCATCCACCCTTCCATCCTTCCATACTTTCATCCTTCCATTCCTCCATCCCTCCATCCATCCATCCATCCATTCATCCACCCTTCCATCCCTCCATCCATCCATCCACCCACCCACCCACCCTTCCATCCTTCCATACTTTCATCCTTCCATTCCTCCATTCCTCCAACCATCCATTCATCCACCCTCCCATCCATCCATCGATCTATGCATCAGTCCTACCATACCTCCATTAACCCTTCCATCCTTCCATCCCTCCATCTTTCTATCCATCCATCCTTCCATCCATCCATCCCTGCATCTACCCTTCCACCCCTCCATCAACTCTTCCATCCCTTCATCAACTCTTCCATCCTTCATTCCTCCATCAACCCTTCCATCCTTCCATCCATCCACCCTTCCATCATTCCATCTTTTTATCCTTTAACTAGAGGCCCAATGCATGAAATTTGTGTAAGAGTAGGCCTTCCTTCCCCCGGCTGCCAGCACTGGCTTCCCTCTGGCACCCAGGACCTGGGCTTCCCTCGCAGCCCTGGCTTCATCCGGAAGGATGTCTGGTCTAATTAGCATATTCCGATTTTATTATTATAGATCCTTCCATCCATCCGCCCATTCAACAAACATTCATGCAAGCCTTCTCCGTAACAAGCCCATTGTTGGCGTTAGAGCCACAGCGATGAAAAAGGAGTAACTCTTGCCTTTAAGAAGTTCACATAGAGACAGAAATTAATGCAAATAATGAAGAGTGGCTTCACACTGTGATGTTTAAAGTACTGCGGGAGCCCTATAGAGGCAGCGAGGAACTCCGCCTCTCCCCTGGGGACGAGGGAAAGGCCTCCCTGAGCAGGTGACGCTGGGGGCATGCTTTGGAGGACTTTTCCAGGTGGAAAAGGAGGAAGAGGAAGCAGCATGCCCAGAGGCCCAGGTGTGGGTACACCGTGGCATGCGGGCGGGGCCTGGGGAGAAGGGAGTGACGGCAGTGCTGGAAGGTGAGGATGACCTTTGTGCCCTAGGTCAGAGGTCATAGAGTGGAAGCCACAGGTTACATATGGCTTAGAGCAGTGCTTTGTTTAGACTGGACTGGGGTTTTAAAAATAAAGCAGTTTTCCAGTTTTTAATTAAGAGATCTCACACATAAAAATACAGATTTTCAGCTGTTCTTGGAAAAATCAGAACATTTGGCAACTCTGGGCCTGCCCTCCTACAAGGTGGCAACGGCCGGCTGTCCGGGGAAGGGTGTCCAGCCCTGCCCTCCCAGCTGGCCGAGTATCGGCTTCCTTATCGTCTGACTTGCACTGTTGTCTTGAGTAAAGAGGAAAATAAGGCATTTCCTTTCCTTATGTCGCTACCACAAGAAGGAAAACAAAAACTTCCCTGAGAGGTCTGTCTGTTTCAGGAAAAGTGAGAGGGAACATATTTCTTTGTGGCGGTGAAGACTATTTCTTTGTCTTCAATATGCAAACAAAGTGTGTCAGTGTGGGGGAGACAGCTCTGGGTGCTACTACGCACGCATGCGCACGCACGCTTCGAACTTCACGTGACCTGTCCGGACCGGTAAGACACCTGTGTCTGTGACCCTTCCCACAGGAACGGGGTCTCACGCAGAATCTGAAGCAGAGGAGTGACAGGTGTTTGGTTGGTGATTTAATGAGGCCACGCTGGTCACAGTGGGAAGGGGTGTTGATGATGGTGGTTGGCAGTGGGAGGTGAGGGTGCAGGACAAACCCCCAGAGGCTGTTGCAATTGTCCAATTGAGGGCAGAGGTGAGCCTGAATTAAAATAAGACAGTGGCAGGAGTCTAGAGCAAGGGCAAGCTGGAGATGTTGACCTGACAGGAAGTGACGAATCACATGGCAGCAACTCTCACCCCTCCCCCAGCTCTCATTGCACCCCAAAGAAGAGCCCAGGTCCCCAAATTCAGCATTGACCACAGACCTTCGTGGGGAGGCGGAGGCAGCTGCAGGCTCTTGGAACTACGATATATCCTGTATCGAAACTGCTGTGCTGATAAAAATGACCCCCATGTGAACAGCTGTCCTTGGGGCGGGTGCAGAGGAGGAAAGGTAAAGAATGACAATGGGGTTGAGAAAAGGAGACCTAACAGCATAGCCCAAGGAAGACGCGGGAGGCCCTGGCACCCCGTTTTCCCGCCCTGTTGGGGAAAGGCTGGGGAACTTCTTACCTCATTGAAAGAACTGCAGCAGCAGCTCCGAGCTGGAGGTAGGTCCTGCCTGTGTAATAAGATCAAGAACTACCTGTGGGCAGGCTCCTGGCCCCACCTTTTCTATGCAGTTGATTCTTGAACAACATGGGTCTGAACTGTGTGCTCCACTTATACGTGGATTTTTTCGATAAATGTGTGGTCGGCTTTCTGTGTCCACCGGTGTCGCATCTGTGGTTTGAACCAACTGTGGACCACAGATAGTATTTCCCATCGCGGGTGGGAGTCCGCAGCTGGCGGCCGATGTATGCGTTGTTGTATGCATTTCACGTGAGGGACTTGAGCATCAGCAGATCTTGGTATCTCCGGGGGTCCTGGAGCCAGCCCCCAGGTGTACTGAGGGGTGACTGAGTTTGGGGAGTCCAAGTTGTATGTGGGTTTTTAACTGCATGTGGGGTTGGCACCCCTCACCCCTGCTTTATTTAAGGTCAGCCGTATTATTTTCATGCCCCTCATCTGTGTGTGTAGTTCGGTAAAATCAGTCTCCACGCGTTCAGGGTGCCATGTGGGGTTGAGCAGGTGGGCACTGCACCTCGAGGACAGCGCTGCTCACATAGATCCCGCGTGTGTGGCGCTCTCAGGCCGTAGCCCTGGGCTCCAGCCTGCACAGCTGCGCTCAGCGGCCCTATCAGACGAACCTGACTCCAGTGCCACATTATTTTGGCGACTGCAATTTTGGAATGTGTTTGGAATAAGGGTATGTGAGTCTCCAACTTTATTCTGGTATTACTTTTTGAAAAATATGTGGTCAATATATTGTAATGAGTTTGTATGGTGACAGATGGCTACTAGTATAACTTTTTAAACCTGGGTTCAAATCTGAGCTCTAACACAATAGGCCATGTGACCTTGGGCAAGTTATGTAACTGTCATGAGCCTCATGTTCCTTATCGTTAAACCAGGCACAGCTATGATACCTGCCTTCCTCCTGGGCTCTGCAGCCCGATGCCTGGCTTTGAACCTCCCCTCTGCCACCTCTTGGCTGATGACTTAGAGAAAATTCACTTAAACTCCCTGTGGCTTCATTTTGTCAGCCATAAAATGGGATAATAATGGCGTACACCTCAAGCATGGCTCCGGGAGTAGAGGAGTTAATACATGTGCAGTGTTTGGAACAGAGCACTGTGCATAGTCGGTATTCCCTTCGTTCCAGCTCTTACTACGGTCCGCACTGATGCCCCGCTGGTAGACAGCAGTAGCTCAAAGAAGATTATTGTTTTAACTTGGAGAGCAAAATCTTGCTTGTTTTGTGGGTTTAAGATCTCAGGGCCTGACATGTAGTAGATGGTCAGTTAGCTGTGCGCTACATAGGCCTTGTCAATGGGTCTTGTAAAGACTAGATAGAATGAGGGAATGGCCGTTGAAGCAGTTGAAGGAGATTGTAAGGTTTCTCGTTGCTAGAAGAGGACTAGTGGGATCCTATTGGAAAAAAAAATTATACTTAATAAATTAATTAAAAATTAGACAATTTTTAGAATAATTTTAGATTCACAGCAAAATTGAGAAGGTACAGAAATTTCCCATGTGCTACTTCCCTGAAATATGCACACCCTCCCCACTGTCAGCCTCCCCAGTGTCAGGCTCCCCACTGTCAGCCTCCCCACTGTCAGCCTCCCTGCTGTCAGCTTCCCCCACTGTCAGCCTCCCCAGTGTCAGCCTCCCCAGTGTCAGCCTCCCCACTGTCAGCCTCCCAGTGTCAGCCTCCCACTGTCAGCCTCCCCAGTGTCAGCCTCCCCACTGTCAGCTTCCCCAGTGTCAGCCTCCCCAGTGCCAGCCTCCCCACTGTCAGCCTCCCAGTGTCAGCCTCCCCACTGTCAGCCTCCCCAGTGTCAGCCTCCCCACTGTCAGCTTCCCCAGTGTCAGCCTCCCCAGTGTCAGCCTCCCCACTGTCAGCTTCCCCAGTGTCAGCCTCCCCACTGTCAGCCTCCCAGTGCCAGCCTCCCCCACTGTCAGCTTCCCCAGTGTCAGCCTCCCCACTGTCAGCCTCCCCAGTGTCAGCCTCCCCACTGTCAGCTTCCCCAGTGTCAGCCTCCCCAGTGCCAGCCTCCCCCACTGTCAGCTTCCCCAGTGTCAGCCTCCCCCACTGTTAGCCTCCCAGTGTCAGCCTCCCCACTGTCAGCCTCCCAGTGTCAGCCTCCCCCACTGTCAGCCTCCCAGTGTCAGCCTCCCCACTGTCAGCTTCCCCAGTGTCAGCCTCCCCACTGTCAGCCTCCCAGTGCCAGCCTCCCCCACTGTCAGCTTCCCCAGTGTCAGCCTCCCCACTGTCAGCCTCCCAGTGCCAGCCTCCCCCACTGTCAGCCTCCCAGTGCCAGCCTCCCCCACTGTCAGCTTCCCCAGTGTCAGCCTCCCCACTGTCAGCCTCCCAGTGCCAGCCTCCCCCACTGTCAGCTTCCCCAGTGCCAGCCTCCCCCACTGTCAGCTTCCCCAGTGCCAGCCTCCCCCACTGTCAGCTTCCCCAGTGCCAGCCTTCCCACTGTCAGCCTCCCCACTGTCAGCTTCCCCAGTGTCAGCCTCCCCACTGTCAGCCTCCCAGTGCCAGCCTCCCCCACTGTCAGCTTCCCCAGTGCCAGCCTCCCCCACTGTCAGCTTCCCCAGTGTCAGCCTCCCCACTGTCAGCCTCCCAGTGCCAGCCTCCCCCACTGTCAGCTTCCCCAGTGTCAGCCTCCCCACTGTCAGCCTCCCAGTGCCAGCCTCCCCCACTGTCAGCTTCCCCACTGTCAGCCTCCCCACTGTCAGCCTCCCAGTGCCAGCCTCCCCCACTGTCAGCTTCCCCAGTGCCAGCCTCCCCCACTGTCAGCTTCCCCAGTGCCAGCCTCCCCCACTGTCAGCTTCCCCAGTGCCAGCCTCCCCACTGTCAGCCTCCCCACTGTCAGCTTCCCCAGTGTCAGCCTCCCCACTGTCAGCCTCCCAGTGCCAGCCTCCCCCACTGTCAGCTTCCCCAGTGCCAGCCTCCCCCACTGTCAGCTTCCCCAGTGTCAGCCTCCCCCACTGTCAGCCTCCCAGTGTCAGCCTCCCCACTGTCAGCCTCCCCACTGTCAGCCTCCCAGTGCCAGCCTCCCCCACTGCCAGCTTCCCCAGTGCCAGCCTCCCCCACTGTCAGCCTCCCCACTGTCAGCCTCCCAGTGCCAGCCTCCCCCACTGCCAGCTTCCCCAGTGCCAGCCTCCCCCACTGTCAGCCTCCCCACTGTCAGCTTCCCCAGTGTCAGCCTCCCCCACTGTCAGCCTCCCAGTGCCAGCCTCCCCCACTGCCAGCTTCCCCAGTGTCAGCCTCCCCACTGTCAGCTTCCCCAGTGCCAGCCTCCCCCACTGCCAGCTTCCCCAGTGCCAGCCTCCCCCACCAGATGGTACATTTGTTAACACGGATGAGCCCACGCTGAGCCATCATCACCACCCAGAGTCCATCGTGTACATTAGGGCTCCCTCTAGATGGTGTACATCCTGTGGGGTTGGACTAATTTACAGTGACATGCATCGAACATTGTAGATCATACAGAGTATTTCCACTGCCCTAAACAGCCTCTGAGCATGGCGGAGTCACCCCTCCGTCCTCCCCACCCCGGCAGCCACTGATCCCGTTACTGACTCCACAGCTTCGCCTTTCCCAAATGTCAGATCGTTGGAATCACACAGTGTGCAGCCTTTCAGACTGGCTGCTTTCACTGAGGTGCAGTTAAAGCTCTTTCGAGTCTTTTTATGGCCTGAGAGCTGATTTCCTTTTATGACCGAACAATATTCCACCGTCTGGATGGACCACAGGTTATCCCTCCGTCACCTGCAGAAGGGCATCTCGGTGGCCTCGCAGGTTTGGCAGTTGTGAGGAAAGATGCTGCCGTGTCCGTGAGCAGGCTCCTGTGGGTGTCAGCTTCCGGCTTCTCTGGGTAAACACCAAGGAACACAATGGCACGTCCGAGGGTAGGAGGACAGTTAGTTAAAACCAAGCAGTCCTCAGAAGTGGCTGCACCTCTTCGCATCCCCACCGGCCATGAGTGGAAGTTTTCTCGCTCCATATCCTCTCCAGCGTTCAGTGTCAGTGTTCTGGATTTTGGCTGTTCTAGCTGGTGTGTGGTGGTACCTCATTGTTGCTTTAATTTGCGTTTCCCGGATGACACAGGATGTGGAGCACCCTTTATATTTTAATTTTGTGTTCGCCATGACATTCTGGTCACATGATATGGAATTTCCGTCTTCATTCCTTTTCCCCTCCTCAGGCGCCTCATTCAGGGAAGTTCTCAGACCCTCAGCCTTTCTTCCTAGACACTGAGCTGGAGACTGACTGGGTGCAGGTGCCTGTCAGGTGGGGCTGGTGGAGACTGACTGGGTGCAGGTGCCTGTGCGGGTGGCGCTGGTGGAGACTGACTGGGTGCAGGTGTCTGTGCGGGTGGGGCTGGTGGAGACTGACTGGGTGCAGGTGCCTGTGCGGGTGGGGCTGGTGGAGACTGACTGGGTGCAGGTGTCTGTGCTGGTGGGGCTGGTGGAGACTGACTGGGTGCAGGTGTCTGTGCGGGTGGGGCTGGTGGAGACTGACTGGGTGCAGGTGTCTGTGCGGGTGGGGCTGGTGGAGACTGACTGGGTGCAGGTGACTGTCAGGTGGGGCTGGTGGAGACTGACTGGGTGCAGGTGTCTGTGCGGGTGGGGCTGGTGGAGACTGGGTGCAGGTGCCTGTGCGGGTGGGGCTGGTGGAGACTGACTGGGTGCAGGTGCCTGTCAGGTGGGGCTGGTGGAGACTGACTGGGTGCAGGTGCCTGTGCGGGTGGGGCTGGTGGAGACTGACTGGGTGCAGGTGTCTGTGCGGGTGGGGCTGGTGGAGACTGACTGGGTGCAGGTGTCTGTGCGGGTGGGGCTGGTGGAGACTGACTGGGTGCAGGTGCCTGTCAGGTGGGGCTGGTGGAGACTGACTGGGTGCAGGTGTCTGTGCTGGTGGGGCTGGTGGAGACTGACTGGGTGCAGGTGCCTGTGCGGGTGGGGCTGGTGGGGACTGACTGGGTGCAGGTGCCTGTCAGGTGGGGCTGGTGGAGACTGACTGGGTGCAGGTGTCTGTGCGGGTGGGGCTGGTGGAGACTGACTGGGTGCAGGTGTCTGTGCGGGTGGGGCTGGTGGAGACTGACTGGGTGCAGGTGCCTGTGCGGGTGGGGCTGGTGGAGACTGACTGGGTGCAGGTGTCTGTGCTGGTGGGGCTGGTGGAGACTGACTGGGTGCAGGTGTCTGTGCGGGTGGGGCTGGTGGAGACTGACTGGGTGCAGGTGCCTGTCAGGTGGGGCTGGTGGAGACTGACTGGGTGCAGGTGTCTGTGCGGGTGGGGCTGGTGGAGACTGACTGGGTGCAGGTGCCTGTGCGGGTGGGGCTGGTGGGGACTGACTGGGTGCAGGTGCCTGTCAGGTGGGGCTGGTGGAGACTGACTGGGTGCAGGTGTCTGTGCGGGTGGGGCTGGTGGAGACTGACTGGGTGCAGGTGTCTGTGCGGGTGGGGCTGGTGGAGACTGACTGGGTGCAGGTGCCTGTGCGGGTGGGGCTGGTGGAGACTGACTGGGTGCAGGTGCCCGTGCGGGTGGGGCTGCTGGAGAAGCCTGTCTTGCTCACTGTTGAGGTCCAGCCCCTAGCATGATCTGGAACACTGAAGAATCACAATGACTGTTTAGTATACAAGCTCCCGAGGGGGTGCTTGGATAGAAGGTTAGTGTTTTAGAGGAGAGTTCTCTTCTAGGGACCCACAGGTCCTCACTCTCTTCCTGTGTGTTCCCCGAGCCCCCAGAATGCCTTGCAGTCTCCCAGTGTGTCCCCAGAAATGCTCCTCTGCTCCCAAGATGGCACAGGAGAGGTACGTCCCTCTGTGGGGCCACCCTTTACCCATTTCCTCCCTTTTCCTCAACCCAAAGCTGAGAGAGGGTAGGAAGCTCTGAGTAGAGCAGGGACTTCCTGCCTCTTTCTTACCCGTTTAAACAGTGCCCTTGCTCTGGTCACGGTATCATTCCCATCGGCACCGTGTTGGTTATATCATTGGCCCTCTTCCCGCTGCCTGTAGGTGGTGGGGCAGTTGATCTGACTGTCTCACCGGCTGTGTCTGCTATGATCCCTGCACGCATGCTGCCATTGCCTGTGGGTCTCATTTAGGGCAGTGATGGCGAACCTATGACACGCGTGTCAGAGGTGACATGCGAACTCTTTTTTTGGTTGATTTTTCTTTGTTAAATGGCATTTAAATATATAAAATAAATATCAAAAATATAAGTCTTTGTTTTACTCTGGTTGCAAAGATCAAAAAATTTCTGTATGTGACACGGCACCAGAGTTAAGTTAGGGTTTTTCAAAATGCTGACACGCTGAGCTCAAAAGGTTCGCCATCACTGCTCTAGTGGCTGCACTCGCTGAGTCACCCAGAGTCCTTGTCACTGGGCCCAGCCTGCTTCTCTCAGAGTCCTTCCTCCCAGGTGGCCCAACTGCCACGGTCTTCAAGATGCCGGAACCATCCCTGGGCCGTGCCTGAACCATCCGTGCCTGAACTTGAGTGTGGAGACCTGTTGGCTGGTTCTTTGTTCCCTTTGCGGGTAGAGCAGCCACCCGTGCGTTGGTGCCACAGGAGGCAGGTGGGAAGGTGGGAGACTGGGATGCTAACCATGACCTGCCAGGCTCCAAATAGCTGTTGTCCGGGAGGGAGAGGGGGGCTCGGTGTGAACGAAGGTGCTGAGAGTCAGCCTGGCGCAGAGACGGCCTCTGAGCAACAGGAAACGAGAGGCTAGCGGAAGCCATCCAGGACTTGAATCCATTGGCAGCATCTGTGTTGGTCTGCTCAGCTGCCACAGCAAAGTACCAAACCCTGGGCGCTTCAGCAATGGAAACGTATTTCTTCAAGGTTCTGGAGGCTGGAAGCCCAAGGTCACGGTCCAGCAGGGCAGGTTTTTTGGAGGCCTCTCCTCGCGTGCAGACGGCCGTCTTCTCTGTGTGCCCTCACGGGGTCGTCCCACAGTCTGTGTCTGTGTGTCTGTGACCTAGTCTCTTCCTCTTGTAGGCACACCACTCATCCTGGGTTAGGACCTAGCCTATGGCCCCATTTCAACATAATGACTTCCCTAAAGGCCTCATGACCACAGATCATCATGTTCTAATTACTGGAGGCCAGGGATTCCACATAGACATTTTGGGGAGACACAATTCAGCCACAGAAGTGACCTTCCTATAAAAAGGCTTAGGACCGCCTAAAGGAGCAGTGGGGCTGGTGCCGAGTCAGGGATGAGGTGGAAGAACTTCAGAGGCTCCTGAGGCAGAGCCCCCATGCAGGCGTGTGTGCAAATGGCAAAGCCAAGGGGAAGGGGTTGCGGCTTGCCAAGGAGATGCACGCATGCAGACTGCTCTCCAGGTCAGACCCGGAGTGGGAGAGAGCTGGCTCAGAGCTGGCAGGCCGGCGAGGGTCAGGTCCCGGGGAAGCCTGGGCTTGGTCCGGACCCGCCGGTGGACTTCCTGCAGCCACACTGTGCTCGCAAATACAAGCAGGTAATCCACGTGCGCCATCCCACTCAGATGTTAGCTCCGGGGCACTCGGGTGGCCGTGCGCCGCCCCGCTCAGCAGAGCTGTCTGTGATGACGGAGCGGCCCTCTGTTGTCTGTACGGTCCAGACTGCTGGCCTCCGGTCACCACTGAGATTCACCACCCTGCGCGTGGCTCGTGGCCACCCTGTGGGTAGCATGGTCCTGGCCAGCGCAGCCTGCATCTGAACTGCCTGGAAGGTCAGCAGGAAGGGTCGGGACCTCCGTGAGCCAGGGCACAGGTGAGCCTTCTGAGTTGCAGGTGCTGGATGGAGCAGCCTGGGCACACCTGCCTGACAGGAGGCTGGCCGAGAGGTGGGAAACCAGCGCCTGTGGGCCTGCTCTCTGGTACCCCATGGCACGCAGCCATTCAGGAGCTGTTTGCTAAGTGCGGGCAGGGCCAGCCTCCCTTCTCTGCGGTTTGCTTTTCAAGGTGTCCATTGCCTGCAGTCAACCGCGGACCAAAATAAAGTGGAAAATTACATGGACAAACAGTTACACGTTGTAAATGGCATGCAGTTCTGAGATGAAATCTCACTCTGTCCCGTTCCATCGCCTGGGAGGGAACCATCCCTTTGTCCGGTGTCTCCGCTCTGTGCCCGCCCCCATCCGGTGTCACTCTGTAGCCGTCTGGGTTATCAGAGCGACTGCCCTGCTGCCCCGGTGCCTGGGTTCATGTCGCCTTCTTTTTACTTAATGACGGCTCCGAAGCACAGGAGTGGGGGTGCTGGCAGTTAGGGCATCCAGAGAGAAGCCTGCAGGGCTCCCTCAGGTGAAAAGGTGAAAGTTCTCCACTTACTAAGGAAAGAAGAAATATTGTATGTGACAGTTGCTATGCTCTATGTCAGCAGAAATCTCCTACATGTGAAATTGCATAATTCTCCTATATAATAAAAAGGTAATATGCAAATTGACCCTCACTCTGTCACACCGTCACAAGATGGCTGCGCCCACAGCGGAGGCAGGGTTCCCTTAACGAACCATATGAGTGATCAGCAGGGACCTGAGGCTGCGTGGCGCTGGGCTGGGGTGGGGGACCTGAGGCTGCACCCCCCTGCCTGGTGGGGCTTGACGGGGGTGCGGGGGGGGGGCAGCTGGGTCTGGATCTTGCCCAATGGGCGTGGGGCTGGCTGGGTCTGGGTCTCGCACAATTTCGAGGCGCACGTGGGTGGGCAGGGACTTGACTCTGGTTCCTGTGGCGCGCCCCAGACTCGGACAGGAGGAAGATTTTCATATACATTTTACTAATTTTCTTTCATCTCTGACACTTGTATTATAGAGAAAGGGCAAATAGCAATATTAAAATATTTCCTTTAATTAATTCCCTTTTAATGTGCATGAATTTTGTGCACCAGGTCACTAGTTTATAAATAAAACTTTATCGGAGGTGTGTGCAGGGAAAGCACAGTACATACAGGCTTGGGTGCTCTCCCTGGTTTCAGGCATCTGAGGGATCTTGGAAGGTGTCCCCCGTGGATAAGGAGGGGCCCGGGGCTCGGCCCTGTTCCGGCACCGCCTGTGCCCCACTGGCCCAGCAGTTACCTGAGTGCGCGGAGGAACGGTGGCCTGTGCCAGCTACATGCCTGAGGTGCATTAGTCTCATCCTCAGCGGGATTCTCACCGTACATCATCCCACTCAGATGTTAGCTCCGAAACATGTTCTTTTTTCCTTTTACAACAAAGGCGAGCGGGGAGGCTGGCGGACTCGTGACCCACACTCATGACCACTGAGGTCTCGGGAAGATCCCAGTGGAGTGGGTACCGGTGGGGGGTGGCAGGGGTCCCACGAAACGCAGGGAAAGGGAGCACCTCTTGGTGACTTTAGCGACGCTGTCACTGTGAGACCAGCTCCTGGGGGGCACGCCAGGGACGGGCAAGGCATCCAGAGGCATCTTTGAGGGATTTGCCTCAAGCAAAAGCCAGAGGAGGGGACTGACAACACCAGGCAGAGGGCCAGGCGCCAGGCAGTGGAGCCTGCAGTCTGCGGGGTCCTCATGTGCGCGAGGGTCAGGGCCCGACCTGGCTGCCCAGGAGGAGGGCAGGCGTGCCGGAGGGGAGGAACTGGGTGCACATCTGGGCTCTGGCTCACTTCCGCACCCTGGCCCCGCGCCGGCCACACCAGGCCCATCAGAGCAGCTGCCGGGTTAAGAAGGCTGCTCCCACCTCGACCTCTGGAAGGTCATCCGAGGCCCAGGAGTCCTGGAAGAAACTTCCTGTTCACCGGAGACACTTGCCTTTGGGAAAGTTGCAACAACTGCTGCTTTCCAGCCTGCTCAGCGGTGTCTCCGGATGGAAGGCAGCCCAGGCAGTGGGACCCCTCCTCTGATGGCCGTCCCCCAAGTCCCTGCTCAGCGGGCGGGCGGCAGCCAGGTTGAGAGTGGCCTGGGCAGAGGGAACCCCACCAAGGCCCCAGGGCGTCTGCAGCGGACACTTTCCTGCCATCTCCAGACAACACTTTGAAGGTCAAATTATTTATGCATTTGCCAAATATTGACCTAGCACCAGGCACTGAGCAAGGACAGGACAGACACTGAGTCAGATATCAGCAGGGCAAGCCTTTGGCCAGTGAGGGAGGCAGCGTGGGGGGGGGGGGGGCGGGACGGAGTATTGTGCAGTGGGGAGGAGCGTGCGCAGAGCTCCCAGGGTGCTGGCAGGAGACAGGATCCATGGTGCCTGGCCTGAAAGCAGGGGGCGGGGAGGGCAGGAGTGCCTGCAGAAGGGCTGGGAGCGTGGCAGTGCAGGCTTCCTGAGCGGCCTAAGCAGTTGTCTTTTATGGGAAAGGCAGTGGTGAGCCACCAAAGGCACCTAAGCAAGGGAGTGACCTGCTCAGATTTGAATGTTTAGAAAGATGGCTCTCGCCTGTGATTGGCCAACAGATCAGATGTGGGCAAGAAGGGAAGAGCAGCTGGAAGCAGTGCAGGTAGCAGCCTGGATGGAGTTGGCTGCAGCAGCCGCGGTGGGAAGAGGCAGGGAGTCCAGGCAAGCAGAACGTGAGGACTTGGCGAGGGAGCGCTGCATCCTGCCGACTCCTGGCTTGGGCGGCCGGTGGAGGAGGTCCCTCCCAGCCAGGGGTGCAGGAGCACGCAGGATGAGCAGGTGTGTGGGGGATGGTGGTGGATTCTGTTGGGGACACGTTGGGAAATTGGAGGTGCCCACAAGCAGTGGGACTCGGGTCCTGAGCCCAGCGGAGCTGATGTGCAGAGCTGCAGCGGCAGAGGCGAGAGGGCGTGTTCTGTGCAGATAGGACTTCCCTCCGGGCCTTTTCCTTTAATGCTCACGGTGCAGCCCATTTCACAGATGAGGCACACAAGGCCAAGGGCCATCCACCGCTTCGCATGCAGCCTGGGGTTGGGACCACAGCCTTTGTGTGCATGCACGTGTGTGCATGCATGTTTCCCCAGTAGGCATCCTGTCATCACTCTTCCCTGTGCCAGCCAGTGTTTGAAAATATCACCATTGCCTTTGCCAACTTGGCATATGTCCTTGGCTTAATGCTATGGGACATCCAGTGTTGACTGCCCCAGAATAGGGTTGGCACAGTGACACGAGCTCGGGTGGGCACGTGGAGGAGGCAGTGCCCCGGGAGCTGGCGCCCGGTTAGGAGGTTCTCTTTGCTCCCTGCCATGTGTGGCCACAGACGTGGGTCTCAGTGAGGTCACACTTCCACTCGGCGCTGTGTGTGCCTGGACTGCGGCGTCCTTTGAGGTGAGAGTAACCTGTGAAAGGCCGCCTTCTGCTCATGTCAAGCTGTCGCCTTCACCTGGAGTAAAGCTCAGACAGAAAACAAGAGAAACAGCTCAAGGGGAAGGGAGGGAAGAGAGGGAAGACGTAAGTGGCAGGGACGGTGGCAGCCCCGATTGGAGTGCTGGTGCTGGGCTGCTGGAGTGTGGCAGAGCCGCAGCCACGGGCTTCCTGAGGCCGCAACCTTATTTAAAGTCATGTTTTGATCCTTGGAGCACACCTTTGTTTTGTGAAAAGGAAACGAACCCTGGCATGAAATGCTGTTCCGCTGCATTTATTCTGAGCGACGCTCCTGCTCATTGGGCCAAGGCATTATGAAGATTCAGAGACGCCACTGGGAAGCCGGGTCCACAGGAACTCATGGTCAAGACCAGGATGAGGAGCTGGTTGCCATGGGAGCTGAGCCAGGCTGAAAACTCCGGCTCCCAGCCCTAATCGGTTTGGCTCAGTGGATAGAGCATCAGCCTGTGGACTGAGGGGTCCCGGGTTCGATTCCGGCCAAGGGCATATGCCTGGGTATGAGCTCGATCTCCAGTGGGGTCGTGCAGGAGGCAGCTGATTAATGCTTCTCTCTCATCGATGTTTCTGATTCTCTATCCCTCTCCCTTCCTCTGTGTAAAAAAAAAAAAAAAAATCAATAAATATATATTTTAAAAAATGCTGGCTCCCAGTCCCCCTGAGTCATGGCTGACTCAGAAGGAAGGTCTGTCATTGCTTTGACTAGAGCCATTCCATGGCGGACCCCAGGCTCCTGTGAGTAGGACTCTGGTGGAACACACCTCCTTTTAGGCCCAGCATGGGCTCCTGGCTGCTGTGCATCTCGGTCAATTTGCGGGGATGGTCCGTACCCTCATTGGGTTAGCTGGGTAGCCAATTGGCCAACCTACGGGTGCCCCATTTCTAGTCCAGTCAGTGGTCAACTCAGAGAAAGCGGGTTCCTTTGCTGCACCTGGGGTGCCGGGAGCGGGAGTTGGAAGCGGCTGAGCCCTGCTGACTTGCCCAGTCCCCGTTTCCAGAGTCTCTTTGTGGGAGAAGTCTTGGCTCGAAGCCGAGTTACCGGGTTGGTAACGACTGGTGTGTTTGTTGGTCACTGTGGTGAGAAAGTGGGACCAGGAAGAACACACGCATTGAGTAGCAAGTCAAGAATCCCAGAATAATGCAAGGGCCCCCCACCCCCATGCTCATTTAGTCTATTCGGGCAGGATGTGGGATGAGGTCTCTGGACTTGGGTCAATGGGCAAGGTGAAAAATTAGGCACCACTGCCCTGGCTGGGGGGCTCAGTGGTTAGAGCGTTGGCCCACATACCAAAGGGTCACAGGGTTTGGTTCCTGGTCAAGGACATGTATCTGGTTTGCAGGTTCAATCCCTGGCCCTGTTCTGGCCACATTCAGGAGGCAACTAATCCATGTGTCTCTCTCTCATTGATGTTGACCTCTCTCTCTCCCTCCCTCCTCTCCTTCCACTTTCTCTTAAAAGCAATGGAAAAATATCCTCCAGTGAGGATTAAAAAAAATGGCACCATCATTTAATAGCTGTGTGGTCTTGGGGAGCTCAGTCAGCCAGTCAGAGCCTCAGTCTCTTGGGCTGTGAGCTGGGCCTGCCTCCCGGGCTGTGAGGATGAGGTGAGATGAGGTGCCTGCCCCAGCTCCCGGGACCCTGATGCAGGTGATGACGTGAGACTCTTACAGTGAAATACAGGCGGCCCTTCAGTGTAGAAGGAATTGCAGAAGGAGTGTGTCCTCCAGGGGCCAGTGGGTGGGATATAACCTGTGAATAAATTTTACATATTGACAGTCAAAACAGCTTGGCAGGCTGTGGCCAGACTGTCAGTTAGTGTCCAGAGAGAGGAGATAATAGGTAGTCTTAGCTGGTGATTGTCTGTCTGGCTTTCCCACTCACTCTCTACCACCTTATTATAGTTATCTGTCTATATACCATCTATTGTTTTATCTATCAGTCATCTATGTACATCCATCATTTTTTAAAATAAGCATTTTTATTGATTTCAGAGAGGGAGCGGGAGAGATAGAAACATCATTGATGAGAGAGAATCAATGATTGGCTGCCTCCTGAACGCCCCCTACTGGGAATTGAGCCCACAACCTGGCATGTGCCCTTGACTGAAATCGAACCCAGGACTCTTCAGCCCACAAGCCAATGCTCTAAACACCGAGCAAAACCAGCCAGGGCTGAACATGCATCATTTTTAAATCAAGAACTTTGTTGAATGCCTGTCAGGTGCCAGGCACCGGGAGCACCGAGATGATCAGAGCGAGTACCCTGCCTTCGCCGAGCTACCCTCGGATGGAGGTTTACGACACCGAAAAGCAAGCTTGTTGCAGGTAGTGGCCGTGTAATGAGCTTCATCTGCTTTCCTGTTCCGTCCGCTCAGCGTCTCTGCAGGAAGAGGCCTTCTCCTCCCGCCTTAAAGATGAGCACGTCAGCGCTTGGGAGGTGCCCGTGCCACCAGGTGGGCACAGCCAGCCTGCAGAGCCTGGCTCTGAATCCTGCGCACTGTGAGGGCCCCGTCATGTGACTTCCTGGGGAAGGAAGAAACAGGAACTGATGGATAGAAAGGGAAGGTTTTCAAAATGAGAGTTTGCAAGTCAACGGTAAGAAGTTCCATGAATTGCAAGATGGGAAAACAGCTCATTCAGTTACTTTCTTTTTTCGTTTGGTCCTAAATTCCCACAGCACGCTTTCCTGAGTGGTGCAGGTACTTTAGCATCTGCATTGCCAGGCAAATATTTATCCTGATGGGTAAAGCGATGCCGTAGTCATCTTCACGATTTTATTCACCGAAAGCCCCCCCTCCTCTGCTGCTTCACCCGCCCGCTCTCTCCTTTCTTCTGGGATTGGTCCATGGACTGCAAGGCCAACCCCTGGGTGTCAGAATGAGCGCAGGGCCTGGTGGGGCCATGGGGCGCCCGAGAGTGGATGTGCCACATCCAGGGGCAGCCTGACCCGTCGCCATCCAAGTCCCACGGCGACTCCGGGGTGCTTCAGATGGTCAGTATTCCTCATCTTTAGAAAGAAACACAAATCAGATATTTATATGTGCTGTGTTGAGTTTAAATTTGGGTTCAGCTTTGACCAAAAGAAACAAGCCCACAGTGTGGGCCACGCCGCACGCACCTGAAGGCCAGGCCATTTGGGGCCTGGGCTGAGTGTCTGTCTGTGGATGACACTGTCCAGGTCTGGGCAGCGGGGCTGCTACGCTCTGAGCGCCTGCTCTGTGCCTGGGCCCTGGGCAGTGCCTGGCACATCTCGGGGACGCGGGAGCTCAGAAGGGTTGAGTCACACCCAGGGTTACATAGCCAGTCGGTGACAAACTCAGACTCCTGTTGGCCGAGCTTTGAGCTTCCTGGTTTCTTACGGTGCCCGGCAGACTGGCTCCTTCACGGGGCCGTGTTCCTGGTACCTGAGTGCCAGCAGTGGGTGCGCGGACAAGGAGTCACATCTGCTTCGCTGTGGAGCTCACGGTGGAGATGAGGAGTTGAGAGCGTAAGGCCCAGCCTTCCCATTTTACAGGGAGGAGGCGAGGCGGGAGGCGCAGGGAGCAGCGTGCAGAGCTGGGCTTGGAGGCCGTGCTTCCCTGAGCTGGGCCTTCCTGCCTTCTTTCGCCCACGCGTGTCCCAGTCAGCACGGATGACATCCTACAATAGATGCGCTTTCATGGGTTATACCCTTGCAGTCATTTACTTTCTTTTTAAGTTGTCACAGGCGTGCTGTTTGCTTTCGAGGGGAGACCAGGCAGGTCCAGAGGCCCTGGGCGGGGAGCAGCCATGTTACCTCTCTCCCTTTCTCGTTTCTTGAGCAAACACACTGACCAGAAGCCCAGCGGCTTGGTGGCAGGACCGCAGGGTGGGGTCCCGCCAGGGGGGAGCCGGCTGGGAGCTGAGCAGCCCCGATGTGGCCTGGGGTGCAGTTTGGACGCTTTGCGCTTCACAGTGGCTCCCAGTGGCCTGTGTTGTGAAAGTTGGCCTGCAAGGGCCACCAGGTCCTGCTGTCTCCGTGGAGCACAGGGACAGTGCACACCAGAGGGCAGGTTTGATCTGCTTGGTGCAGTGGGGTTAAGACGATTTCAAACCAGTGGCTGATATTTTTAAGTTTGGAGATTTCACATACACATCTGGGCGTCTGGATTCTTTAAAAAAATCAAAATACGGAACAACACTGGGTCCACATTTTCACCCCGTCACAGCCCCTGGTGCTGAGCGGGGGAGCAGGGGAGACAGCAAGGCGCTCTCCAGTTTGCCGCAGTCCCCACCACTCCTTGGTGTCGAGCTCCGGCCACTTCATGCAGTTGTGAACTCCTGACTCCTGCAGGCATTTGGGTCTGTGACCCCAGGTTCAGATGTGTGTTGGGTCGGAACATGAAAGGGTCATTATTACTCACCTGGTGTCTGACACTTGGGCAGCAGGAATCAGAGTGCCAGCTCTCCCAGGCATGGGCAGCTCCCAGGAGCAAAGCCAGCCCTGACACCTTGCCTGAGTGCCTGTGTGGGTGTGAGTGTGTCTGTGCACACCTGCACGGTCCGGTGCACACACACCTGCATGCATGCTGTGGAGCTGTGGGGCCTCACGTCTCCTTCTGTCCTGCACTCACCAGCCATCTCTGCCGGCTCCCTCTGGCCCCAGGCTTGGAAAGGGGTCCTGGCTCCTGGAGCAGGGAGGACAGGCATCTTCAACAGGGGCTCTTGCGGGGGCTGGCAGCCTTGGCAGGTTACCCTGGATCGCCTCTCACAGCTCCCATTTGCCATGCACTGAACTCGGTAAAGTCGCCTTGAGATACAGCGTTCAGCGCGGGAGCCACTCAAGGCTCATCCCTCCGTTCCGCCACTGCGGCCCTCCCAGCGAAAGGACTTCAGAAGGAAACATTGACTTTAGATTGATTTTTAAATAAGCACCTATTTAGCTACTGGTGCTTTAAGTGCAGGGTGGATTACACTCTTCAAGGAGCAAGCAGTTCTAATTGCTTCCGCTCCTGGAGAGCGAGAGCCCCGCCACGCCAGCCGGGGTTGCGGGGGGGGGGGGGGGGGGGGGGCGGGGAAGACAGCAGGGCAGACGCAGGTGGCGCCTCCCCCTGTCCCAGCTCTCCCCCCGGCGCCTGTCCAGCCCCCACCTCCCCTTCTAAGTGCAGGTGCAGAAGTGTCGCTGGCTCCTGACCGGGTGGAGTTTCCGGGAAAGGTGATGGACAAACCGTGTTTACACTTGGAAAGGGACTTAGAAGTTTCAGGATTTGCACTTGCCTTCCACTCGGTGAACATTTTTCTCCACTTTTATTAGAAACGTCTAGAATCTAAAGTGCTTTTGCCAAGTGAGTACCAGCCCTTGCTCCTCTATCAGGGCTTCCTAGAGTTCGAGGAGAAGACACACACCCTCCTTTCGCTCACGTCAGGTGGCCTTGAAGATGACAAGTTGATGGCCGCCGTTTAGTGATGACTTCCTCCGTGCCAAGCGTGGCCCCGGGCGCTTCTGCAATCATCTCATCTAATTCTCATGACCACCTCAGGGGGTGTCTGGTTCTGTTATCATCCCCGGTTTACAGAGCAGAGACTAAGGCGCAGAGAGGTTAGGTAACCTCTCTCGGGCCACACAGCCAGGAAGGGTGGCGCCTGCATTTGAGCTGTTCTCTGAAGTGGAACACATTCTAACTACAGCCTATAGTGGTACATTTCACCTGCTACTGTTTCCTGACACTTTTCTCTCCAGGTTAAAGCATGGATGGGGGTAGAATGTTGCAGTAGATGAAGGGCAGTTAGCTTGCAGGGCCTTTTGGATCAGCCGGATAAGAGTCTTAACAATACGTGACTGTTCAGTGCTCAGACATATCAGGGCCTGTGCTGAGTGCTGTACATGCATTTTCTGGGCACTTGTCTACATATTCTGTGCTATGTATATAAATCCATGTGGGCCTCATGATGACTGAGAGCTGGGTACAGAAGTCATGGACATGACCCCACAGGCAGGATCTGAACCAGGACTTGTAGGGCCAGGATGGAACTTGTGGAGCTGTCTGCAGAACTGATCTCCAGCCCACGGTACTCCCTCCTCCGGAAGCTGGTGTCCTCAGGCCCTCACAGCCCTCCTCACACCTGCTGCGGTAGTCTCTGTCCCCCAAGGAGTCGTCAGTTCTTTGAAGCAGAGAGATCATAGGGACGTATCTCATCCAAGGGTGGGGACCGTCCGGCCCACAAGCCGTATATGGCCTGAGAAATCATCGGTCTGGCCCTGCCGAAGCATTAGGGATCAGTTAATTAGATGTTTGACCAAACAGAGCAGGCTAATTTTTAAGGTGGTAATTTTGTATGGTCCATGAATGATGTTAATACATATCCAAATGGTCCTCTTGGCAGAAAAAAGTGTCCGTGCACTTGGTGTTGATCACCATCTGCGCACCCCCACTCCATTGCCTGGCACATTGGGGTGCTCGGGCGCTCGGTACCTACTTGTTGAGTGAGTCTCTCGCTGGTGGGCTGTCCCAGCTCCAGCAGAGAGGGAATTGCCTTCCCTCTGCCTTTTGGTCCTGCTTGGGCCGCAGCTGATGGGTGGTGCCTGTCCACTGAGGTGAGATGGTCTTGACGCAGTCCACCGTCCCGTCTCCTCCAGACACGCCCTCACCGACACACCCAGGACAGTGTCACCAGCTCTCCGGGTGTCCCTTGGGCCAATCCGGTTGACTCATGACATTAACCATCGCAGAGCCCAGTGCATTTTCATTGGCAGTTCTCGTCCCCTGCCCCTCCCACCTCGGTCACCCTGGGCTTCACACCGCGCTCATGGGAGGATGGAGATGCACCAGCCGGGGCTGGCGAGCGTTCTCTGTCAAGGGACAGAGGAGGGGTGTTTTAGTTTTGCAAGCCACATGGACCCTGTCACCGCTGCTCACCTATGCCGTCGAAGCGTGAATAAGTCTTGGTTGCAGGTGTGACCACAGGCTGGGTGTGGTGGGCCGGCTGCAGCTTCCCCACCGCTGTTCTAGAGTATTCTTGTCGGGATGGGCACTGGGATGGTACCCAGGCTTCTCTCATCACAGTCAGGATTGGCTCCGTTGTCTCAGCCACAGCCTTCACCTGGGCCTGGAGGAAAGATTATCTGTTTGCGTCAGGCCTGGATCGCTGTGAATGCGTCACCGCCAGCTCACGAGGCGTTGCCTGCCCAGAGGCTGTCCTGGGAGGGCTGTGCTCTGGAGCCAGCCCTGGCAGTGTGGCTTCTGCCTCGGAGCTGTGTGGTCCTGGGCCAGGTGCCGAGCCTCTCTGACCCTCACTTAGATCATCATATGCACCTTGCCCGGATTTAACGGCTGAAAATACTTAGTGTGTTTCAGGCACATGATAGGGATTGAGCAAGTATTGGTTACTTTGTCTTCCTGCAGACGTTTATCCCAAATCTTCACCTTTCAGCGAAAACGTGGAGGTGGGAGTGGAACCGCAGAGAAGGCCAGGGCAGCCGATGTCTTCAGAATTCCGGAGAGAGCCTTTCAGAAGCGAGAGGCGTTTGAGTCTGAGGAAGTCATCCTTCGGTCTCACCATTCTCTTGGAAAGGGAGTGAGAAAAACTCGGCATTTTATTTTCACACCTGGAATGTCACAGTCTAAGGCAAGCCTGGCATGGAAGGGGGCTGTGACGTCGGGCCCGGGCCCGGGGGACGAGGGTAAGCGCGGCATACCTCGGCGGAGGCGCCACGCCCAGCTCTGCCAGGCAGGCGGCTTTGATGCCTGCGGGAATCCCGGGCTCTCAAAGTCCTGGGGCCGGGAGGAGTCCCCGTGAGCCTCTCCACAGGGAAAAGAGGCAATGGGACCGGACACCATACGTGTCTGTACATGCCGCCTGCCCTGAGTGTATCCGTCCCACGCGTGCCGTGCCGTGCAGCCGAGTGTCAGCAGGGCTGCCTGGCCCTCTGCCCACGCGTCCCCAGCTCTGTGCCCGGACAGGGCCACACAGCCTCAAAGACGCCGTGGTCCAGGCGGACCCGGCTCCTCCGCTCTGTCCTCAGGCGCCCCCATTGAGCTTTGCTGGTCTTCCACGCGTGTCCCCTGGATGGGGTCTGCCGGCCTCCCGCCGGCCACACTGTTGGAAATCGCACTGAGCACCTACACGGACTGACCCAGCTGTGAGTTTATCTCCCTCATAGATTACAGTCAGGGCCATGTCTTCCTTCTCTCAGCTCGCATGGTGGTAATAAGAGTTGCTGCATATCACTAAATTTGAAAATAGGGTTGTTTGTTTCTGAATCTGGGCATGGCCCGAGCTGAGCTCTGAAGTGCCTGGAATCCTGGCATCTGGAGAGGAAGGCTGTGTGCTGCCTTGAAAGCGGTGGGGCCTGCCCTTTTCCAGGAGCCCCGCGGAGCCCGGCAGTCGCAGGGCGCCTGGGGACCAGACGAGGTGCCGCAGAGGCCTGCGGCGGGCTTGGTCGCGGTGCACTGTCCTTGCCGTCTGTCCCGCAGGCGTTCCCGGGCCGCCCTGCGACTCGACAGCAGGAAGCGGGGTCCACTGTGAAGGAGGCCCGGGCAGTGGCCACACGAGCACTCGGGGAGTGCCTGGAGTTCAGACCCTGTGAGCCTGCAACAAGAGTGAGCCGCCCCGGCCGGGGCCTCCGACGACTGCTCAGTTGGGGGTTTTGCTGACCCCTGCCCCGGCTAGAGACCCCCGCCAGGCACTGCCGGCATCTGCCTGTCACAGTTGGGAACACCAGGTTCACGTTGAGTGATGGCCCCGCAGACTGGGAGGAGGGGGTGGGCAGAACTACACGGCACACGCACGTCTCCCGCTTTCCAGAAAGTGTCTCCCCTCCGTGGCCGTGGGCGCTCAGACCGTGACCTCCGAAGGCAGCCTACCGGGCTGGGTTTCCTTCCCAGCTCTGTGTGACCTTGGGCAAGTCACTTCACCGCTCCGTGCCGCAGCGGCCTCACCTGGGGATGATGAGAGCTCCCGGCTCGCTGTGAGGCTGAGTGGCCTGTATGTGTGCACCGAGGGCCAGGCTGTGTGAGGGCAGCCAGCCCGCAGGCGGTTACGTGGGAGCCTGTCCCGCACACGGGGCTTCCCCCATGTCCTTGCTCAGAGTTTCCCATTATCTTCTCGTTGGGAGAGTTGGCTGCCAGCAGAGTCTGTGTGCATATCGTGATGCACTCGTCAGCCACTGCCCCTTTCCTAGCAGCACCGAGTTCCCAGGACACGGCGGCGTTTGCTGCGTAACGTCCCAGCTGTAGCTCAAACCCGGTGACTGTTACTTTCCTTTTGCAAGACCGCGCTCCGGGCCGTCTCCTTCAGCGCTGACTGAGCAGGATGCTGTCATGCGGGCCTTCGTGACGCCCGCATACCAACCCGGGTGTGTGGTTTGTGAGCTGGCACCTCGACCCATCGCGGTTCCAGAGCAGAAGCGGGTTTCATTCTGGGACTGGTGAGGACCAGGCCACCCTGCCGGGTTGATGTGCCAGAGGATAGTTTTGCCAGGTGTCCACATGGGGCTCTGGAGAATGGAGCTGGACAATGAGATGCTGGCACATGTTCGTGAGGTGAGCACTGCTCCTGCCATTAGCCATACTGCAGGGGAAGGCAGCACGTGACTGCACAGGTTCTGTGTCTGGAGCACGTGACTGCGTGGGTTCTGTGTCTGGAGCACGTGACTGCGTGGGTTCTGTGGCTGGAGCACGTGACTGCGTGGGTTCTGTGCTGGAGCACGTGACTGCGTGGGTTCTGTGTCTGGAGCACGTGACTGTGGCTGGAGCACATGACTGCGTGGGTTCTGTGGCTGGAGCACGTGACTGCGTGGGTTCTGTGTCTGGAGCACGTGACTGTGTGGGTTCTGTGGCTGGAGCACGTGACTGCGTGGGTTCTGTGGCTGGAGCACGTGACTGTGTGGGTTCTGTGGCTGGAGCACGTGACTGCGTGGGTTCTGTGGCTGGAGCACGTGACTGTGCGGGTTCTGTGGCTGGAGCATGTGACTGTGCGGGTTCTGTGGCTGGAGCATGTGACTGCGCGGGTTCTGTGCCTGGAGCACGTGACTGCGCGGGTTCTGTGCCTGGAGCACGTGACTGCGCGGGTTCTGTGCCTGGAGCACGTGACTGCGCGGGTTCTGTTGCTGGAGCATGTGACTGTGCGGGTTCTGTGGCTGGAGCACGTGACTGTGCGGGTTCTGTGGCTGGAGCATGTGACTGTGCGGGTTCTATGGCTGGAGCCACATGGGCTCTATTATTAGAAACACCAGGGCATGTCACATGGCTTCGTGGGAAAAGCCTTTCCTATGTAATCCAACTGTCTCCCCTGCTGCTTGCAGACCTCCTCTGCAGGAATAGTCGACTTCAGGTCCTCAGTTCTCGGCTAGCACAGCAGGCCCTATAGGAGGACAGTGGGCCCTATAGGAGGACAGTAGGATCAATGGGAGGACAGTGGGCCCTACAGGAGGACAGCAGGCCCTACAGGAGGACAGCGGGCCCTATAAGAGGACAGTGGGCCCTATAGGAGGACAGCGGGCCCTATAGGAGGACAGTAGGATCTACGGGAGGACAGCGGGCCCTACAGGAGGACAGCAGGCCCTACAGGAGGACAGCGGGCCCTATAGGAGGACAGCGGGCCCTATAGGAGGACAGCAGGGTCTACGGGAGGACAGCGGGCCCTACAGGAGGACAGCAGGCCCTACAGGAGGACAGCGGGCCCTATAGGAGAACAGTAGGCCCTATAGGAGGACAGCGGGCCCTATAGGAGGACAGTAGGGTCTATGGGAGGACAGCAGGCCTTACAGGAGGACAGCGGGCCCTATAGGAGGACAGCAGGGTCTATGGGAGGACAGTGGGCCCTACGGGAGGACAGTGGGCCCTACAGGAGGACAACAGTCCCTATAGGAGGACAGCAGGCCTCGCCATCACAGGCACCCATCTCAGCTTCTCCCACTTGGACCCCAGGATCACTTTGCCCTGAGTTTCTAAGATGACCAGCCCCCTGGTGGTTTACGTTTGCGCACAGGTTTGCCTTTGAGTGTGCTCTGCTTTTTGCATGGCTGCCCATCCTCCTCTTCTCCAGGGCAGCCTCCTGCTTAGCCTGTAGACCCTCAGGGAACAGCCCCTGTGGAGAAGCCTTCTGCTGGCTGCGAGCCCAGCCCGCTCTCTCCTGGCCTCATGCCCACTCTCTTCTCCCGTGGTCTCCTGGACCCACTCCTTTTGGTTCTGTCTCTCCACCAGTCCATGCTCCTCGATGGCAGAGACCATATTCTTCTCCGTCTCTGAACTCCTGGGATAGCCCCGGCCGTATTTATTCTAGGAATCACTCATGAGTCCTGGTGTGGAGGAGTCTGCTGTCTGCAGGGCCATGCTCACTGGGAGAGTCTAGCCAGGGCCCAGCGTAGTCCCCTGTCGGAGGAGTAGGCCCTCCTCCCGGGCCACAGGTCCAGCCTTAGCAGTGATGGCCTGTCCCTCGTAGACTCCTGCCCTGGGCTCTTGCTTGGACACCGTGACGGAGGGACATGGGCAGGAGATGCGACCTGAGTCCTCAGATGCCGGGCGCAGTCACCCTGGCCCTGACTCAGAGCCACAGGAGAAAAAAGTCCGCACTCTGCTCAGCATAGTCTCAGCTGCACGCATTCAGCAGAGTCCCCTTTATCTGAAACTCAAACCCGGGACCATGCAGCTTCAGCTCTTTCCTGGTGCCACCTCGCTCATGGTCACAGGAATGTCCCAACTCTAAAACCCATCTTCTGTGTCATTCCAAAGCCTCTCCACGTCGTGGTGACTGAGCCCCATTCTTGCTGGCTAAGTCATGTTGGTCTGGTTCTAGGGAGTCAATGCATTTCACTATTAGCAGCAACACACAACGAAGAATTCCCAAAGAGGCGTGCCCTCCTTACAAGGCGCATTTCTCCACGTGTGTTGCGTAGCCAGTTCTTCCTCCTCCATGTCCTCCGGGCCCTCCGGACCGGTGCTGCCTCCACGCCCCTGTAGGGCGTCCTCTCTGAGGAGCGGTGGGAGTCCTGGAAAAGTGGGGAGGGTCTCCGTTGACGCCAGCACACCAGTCACTGCACATCGGTGAGTGAACCCGTGGTGCACCCACACAGCCTTACAGTTAATACGTTCTGTCTCCACTTTATCTGTTTTGTTTGTTTCTGTAATCTTCTGTTTTGCTCACAACCTGCCAATATCCTTCACACCTCCCCATCTTTGCCAGGACTCAGTAATTATTCCCCCCCGCCCAGAAAATACATATTTGCTTCCTCTGTGCCAGGCACAGCCCTGGGCTTTGGATACAGCAGAAAGCACAACAATGTACAGCTTAGACATGGACTGCGTAACTGAAATCAGTGCTGTGGTAGAAGCTGGGAGTGCTGTGGGGAGAAATGGAGGTGAAGGAATAAGCCTTGTAGGTATTTGGGGGCAGAGCCTTTCAGGGAGGGGGGACAGCAGGTGCAGAGGCCTGAGGTGGAAGCGTGCCCCTGGCTGTGGGGGACACCGCGGGCAGATCGTGTGGGACGTGGGGTCATTGTAAGGACCCTGGCTTTTGTTCCGAGTGAGGCGGGAGACGTTGGAGAGCCTGGAGTGGGCAGACAGGACTGGCTTCATGTCTTAGCAGCATTACTCCAGCTCTCGTGTTGGATTAGACTATGTGAGCAAAACGTGGAAACTGAGGGGAAAATGTGTCCCGTGCTGCAGACCACGTTTCAGATCTTCGGAACAAAATCCGCTTTTCCTGAGCGCCTCAGAGCAAACACCGGTGTAGATGTTGCTGGGAGGTGCTTTAAAGCTGTGGTTTCCTTTCAGATCTGCAGGCTGTGAGTAAAGCAGATGACCCTCTGTGATGTGGCGGGCCTTGTCCAATCAGGCGAATCTCTGTGTCCACACCATTATCTACACCTTCATCTCTATGTCCATTGCATTTAACAGATACTGCATTTGCATGGACATCAGGCAAAACCCTCCACCAGCAAAAAGATTATGAATTGCTGAAGGCTCAGATGATGGTTAACATTATTTAGCAATAAAGTATTTTTAATCAAGGAATGTACTTAAAAAAATATATATGTATATATATGTGTGTGTGTGTGTGTGTGTGTGTGTGTGTGTATACACATATATATATTTGTTACGGCCAAAGGTGATCCTGAGTGGGGGGGTGAAAGGATTAAGGAAAGACAGACAAGAGAATGAAAGCTGGGTCTCGGTGGGACGCTGCTCCCTGATGAGGAGACAACGACGGTGCCCACAAGCCGTGTCTTTATTTTATAGCAGATGCCACGAGGCAAAGTAGGGGCGTGATCAGGTTGTTTACAGCATTCTCTTGAGTTCCAACCTCACTCAACTACATGCACCTGAACTCTATCACAAGGCACGTGGAGCCACGTGTTTGGACCATAGGTTCAAGCTTACAACCACAGCCGTTGGCTATGATTGTGCTGGGAGGGCCCGGCCCTCCAGCTGGGACTTGCACGTGGCAGTGAGAGGACCCTGTCCTTTCATTAGTCCGAGGCTTGAACCTGGCCAAAACACTGCAGCCGCGCCCCACGTATATTGATTTCAGAGAGGAAGGGAAAGGGAGAGAGAGATAGAAACATCAGTGATGGGAGAGAATCATTGATCGACTGCCTCCTGCACACCCCACCCTGGGGATCTACCCTGCAATCCAGGCATGTACGGTATACCCTGACCAGGAACTGAACCATGACCTCCTGGTTCATAGGTCCACATTCAAACTCTGAGCCACACCGGCTGGGCAGAATGTACTTTTTTAAAGGTATAATGCTATTGCACATGTAATAGACTACAGTATAGTATAAACATAACTTTTATATCCACTGGGAAATCAAGAATTATGTGACTCATTTTATTGTGACATTTGCTTTATTTCGGTCCTTGGGAACCGAGCATGCGATGTCCGAGGCATGTTTGTATTTGTATTATCTACATCTGCATCTAGCTACATCATCTGTCTTCATCTATATCTCTCTATACATCTCTATTATCTATGTCTGTGTCTGTCTTTGTATCTATATCTGTCTCTTATTTTTATCTGTCATCTGTGCCTGTGTCTGTTTATATCTCCATCTCTGTATCTATTTTCAACATTTGTATCTGTATCTGCATTCGTATCTGTATTTGTATCTACATTCAAATGGGCTATGGCTTCTGTCTCTCTGGAGAACCCCAACGGACAGGTTGTGATGGGCTGGCCTGACGCATGGTCCTGCCCTGATGCCGTCACCTTCTCCACAGCAGTGCCACACCCTGGCATCAAATCGCATGTGCTCACGCCTGGGGCTGCAGGTGGGGGAGCTGGGCCCACCCAGATGACCACAGTTTTGAGGATGGGAGAGGGGTGGGTCACCAACACAGAACTGGCATTACAGGAAGCGAGAGAAGTGGAGGCTAGAGGGCAACAAGAGAACACCACAGAAGCCCATCATGGTAGTTGTTGCTGTCACCTTTTCCAGATGAGTTAACAGGTCAGAGGTTAAGTGGCCTGGGCAGAGTCCCACAGGGTCAGTGATTGAGCCGGTCCCAGCCCACTGGGCCTGGCCTTGAAGCCTGTATTCTTCCCACTGCCAGTCATTTCATTCATTCATTCACTTACTCATTTTATCAACCAACCAACCAACCAACCAACCAACCGTAAACTGAGAGACTTGGCTGCTCACTGTTGGCCACATGAGCTGTGCCGGACCCTGCAGAATCAAAACCATCTGACCTTAAACGTGTCCCTCTCCCTCTCAGGGAACACGCTTCAGGTATCCTGGCCAAACCCACTCCCCTGCTGTTCCGAGCAGGCACCTCTCAGCACGCTGGTCTCCGGAGACAAGTCCGAATCCTTTCCCACCAAGTGAAGCCATTTTCAGTTCACCCCATGAAGCCGTCAGAGAAGCAGTAGGGTAGAGGCAATGCCAATGACAGCACCCACTCCCGTGCACAGGAGGGAAGCCTTCCTGGTGGGTGTTTTTCCCTCCCTACTTCTCCCTTTCAAATTTCTATCCATTCAGAAAATCAAAAACAAACTCCGCCAGCAAACAGAATCACCCATGTGCTCAGCCTCACGGCGCGTGGCCCCGAGGGCTCAGTGGCCCACGGTGTCCTTCCCGCAAACTGTGTCTCTGCCTCCTGTCTTCCCGTGGCTCACACGGTTCTCCCGGCTCATGCAGAGATCTCCCCATTGTCGGTCGGACCAGGGCAGTTCATGCGAGAAGGACAGCACACTGATTGGGTCCTCCGCCCGCTCTCCCTGGGGACCGGCACCCCCCGTGTTAGAGCGGACGCCGTGAGGAGCCCCAGACAGGGCAGTCACAGGCGCTCTGCAGCTGCCCGGCCGGCCCGTTGTCCTTTAATAAAAACACTGAGAAACCTAATGCAAGCAAATCAGATAGCAGCTTGTTTCCGTGAATGTTCTGACTGCATTGAAAATTAATGAGATTTTATTAAATTAGAAGATTCAAATAGGTTACAATGAAATCAGTTCACATGCTGTTGCAAACATGAGCATATGGAATCAGACTAGCGGTCTTACTGGCTCCATAGTTTAAAAATCCTTCCCCTACGTCTTAGTCCTCCGTGGTTGTGGGCTGGCCGTGTCCCTGGCTGAGGGCTCTCCCCACAGGCTTTCACTGTGAGCGGCGTTTTCTTTCCCCGCTGAACACAAAGGAAACGGAATCCAGCCCTCATTTTGCTGCTTTCTTTGAGAAACAAAATGAAGTGGATTGGGAGTTATTTAGCCAATCTGCCTTGTTCCAGTTTCTCATATCAGAGGAGCACCGCGCGTCTTTTCTTCCTCGTATTTCGTAGATTGCAGATATGTTTGAAGATGTCATTGTCAGTGAACGGATTCTTTCCAATTTTCCACTGTGTTTCTTTTCACCAATCCAATTATCTCTTTAACTCAATGCTGCTTTTATTTATAGCTTGTGACACCTCTTCCAAACCTTCTATCACTTTCCAGAATGGTTCAGTTTTTAAAGCTGCTGCCGACTGCCCATTTCCCCAGCTTTTGTTGTTGAACTGGGGATAGGCTGCCCTGCCCTCTGTTTCAGCACCAGCGCCGATGGCCGCTCTCACCGGAAGTCACGGTTCGCTCCCACCAGCGCTGCTCACACCAGCATTGCCCTCACTAGCGCTCTGGTCGTGGAGCCGATCCATGCCTCCGCCTGTGGCGACTGGCAGGCCCCTGCTTCTCAGACACTCGAGCCATCTAGACGCGGAGCCAGTCTTGGGGGAAATGCATTATATTGGAAGGCAAGGCAAGTGGTGGGGGGAAATCTGATTAAGGAAGAATTTGTGGTGATCAGACGCCGAGCTGCCTTCTTTTACACTCTGAAAGAAGATGTGCGTGAACCTGTTTTTGTTGTAAAATGTAAATAGCACAAAGTTACCATTTTAACGATTTTTAGGGTCCACTTCAGAGGCACAGGTACATTCACAGCATTGAGCTTTTATCACCACCGTCCAGCTCTTGAACTACACACATTTCAGAGATTTTGAACTCCTTGGGGTGACAAAACGTGTTAAACGCTTTTACAGCATTTTTGTACCATGATGTCCAATTTGTTCGTTAAGAAGCATCTTTTCATTGATTTTCAGTCGGTCTGTTGTTTCCACTGCTTCGGGCGTGGTTTCCGCCCAGAGGGCTGCAGTGCCGATGAGGAGGACAGGAGCTCAGAGCTGGGGTATTGCCGGGAGTGAGTCGCAGGCCTTCTGGAGTGGCTCAGCACCACTAGTTACACACGCGTGTGGATATGTTCTTTTCTGAAAAATGAGGCCGCAGTCCCCTGGCGTCAGCTCCACCCCAGCGTCTCAGACCCACCCAGTGCGCATGTGTGACGTGGTCCCCACCCTCGCTCTCCGCAGGCATCTACTGCAGGGCTGGCTCAGGTGCTCAGCACAGGTGGTGCCGTGTTGTGTGATCGCTGAGCCATTGGCTTGACTTTCTCCAGTTGTACTAATGCATTGTTAACATAGAGCATCGTGTACATTTGCGATGTGCAGCATAGGGCCTGGACTTCCAGATATTGTGAAATGATGACCCCAATACGTTTCGTTAATGTCCATTGTCTCATTCAGATACAAAAAAAGAAAAAAAAGAAACGTATTTTCCCTGTGATGGAACTCCCTTAGCAACCTTCAAAGATGCCACCCAGTCGTCATGTTGTACATTACATCCAGTCCTTATTTATCTCATAGTTGGAAGTTTATACTTCTTAAACGCCTGTCATTTGCTTTTTTACTCAATAATATTTCTTGTAAGTCAGTCTGCATTGTTACACGTACGTGTCCAAAAGCGCTAGTTGAATCCTTACCGTGTGGAACGAGCTAGAAGTTAGGCGCCATCGCCTTCTGTCTCATTTAATCTTGACAGAAACCCTGGGAGGGAGGGATGGGTCTGGGCACTATTCTCATTTTATTTATGTAAAAAAGGAGAGTCAGGGAGTCCAGGGTCACACAGGGAGTCCAAGGTCACTGAGCTGGTGAGTAGAGTTAGAATTTGAACTGGAAATGTATGGCTACCATTTCACCAAGTTGCCTCTAACAGTTAAATCAGAAATTTCAGCCATTAAGAAGGATTTGTTTCTAATTAGTCCAAATAAATGGGCCATTAATCATGTGGTCACCCACATAGATGTAACACTGCGGGCGTGGTGAGTGGAGTCTGACCTGCCTGCTCTTCCCTGTCTCAGCTTCCCTGGGGAATGATGGGAGCTGAGCCGGGTGAGGAGGAAGGCAGGGGCTTCTGGGTAGAGGGAAGAGCCTTCCAAACCCAACAGCCAGCGTGGCTTCTGCAGCAGGCAGGAAGGGGGCGCTGGGGCACAGCGGGAGGGGTGGGTCCTGGGCTGGTGGGGAGTGGGGCTCGGTCTGTACTTGGAGAGTCCTGGGAAAGCATTGAATGGTTCTGAGCAGGAAGGGTGGCGCTGCGTTTCTAAAAGACCACTCAGCCACCCTGGACTCAGATGCCAGAGACCAGAGTGGAAGGTGGAGGAATGGTGGCCTGGACACGGCTGCTGGCGGTGGAGACGCGGAGGCGTGAGCTGATGGGATTGCTGTTGAAGAGACAGAGCCAGCAGGTCTTGGAGTCGCCCTGAGTTTGGGGAGGGAGGGGTGAGAGAGGAGGGAGCGGGGGAGGGAGGGAGGATGCGAGCCTGTAATGGCTCCTGGACTTCTGGCTTGAGCAGCTCAGTGGAAGGGGGTGGTATTCACAGAGCTGGGAGGGCAGGAGAGCGGCCCTCTGTGGGGCAAGGTCAGGACCTGGCAGCCCTGTGCAGAGCAGACGGTTGGGGAGCTCGTTTCCAAAGGGCCTCCAACTTAATCAGGGGAACCTATGGGCTGGGGCAGCCTGTGGGGTGGGGCAGCCTGTGGGGTGGGATAGCCTGTGGGGTGGGGCTGCCCGTGGGGTGGGGCAGCCAGTGGGGTGGGGCAGCCCGTGGGGTGGGGCAGCCCGTGGGGTGGGCAGCCAGTGGGGTGGGGCACTCTGTGGGCTGGGGCAGCCTGTGGGGTGGGACAGCCTGTGGGGTGGGATAGCCCGTGGGGTGGGGCTGCCCGTGGGGTGGGGCAGCCCGTGGGGTGGGGCAGCCCGTGGGGTGGGCAGCCAGTGGGGTGGGGCACTCTGTGGGGTGGGGCTGCCCGTGGGGTGGGGCAGCCAGTGGGGTGGGGCAGCCCGTGGGGTGGGGCAGCCCATGGGGTGGGCAGCCAGTGGGGTGGGGCACTCTGTGGGGTGGGGCAGCCCGTGGGGTGGGATAGCCTGTGGGTTGGGGCAGCCAGTGGGTTGGGGCAGCCCGTGGGTTGGGGCAGCCCGTGGGGTGGGGCAGCCCGTGGGTTGGGGCAGCCCGTGGGGTGGGGCAGCTCATGGGATTGGGCAGCTGGCAGTCGCTCCTCTGAGCTCTGGCTCCTCTGGGGTCAGTGCGAGGTCAGAGCACCTGCCCTGCGGGTGGGATGGTTAGGGAAGCAGCAGGCGGGAAGCCCTCCGCCCAGTACTCTTCGACACCAAGTACTCAGTCTGAGGACCCGGATCCTTGTCTGTATCACGGAGGTTGTCATTCCAGAGTGATTTGTAACTAAAATGCCAAAGGTGCCCAGGACGCCGGGCGGATGACTGCTTTTCGGTGTGTATCGATTAGACCTCACCCCTGACTTCGCATGGACTCCCTGGACAGTGGGGTCTTGCTCCCGAAAGGATATTTTATTGCACGTGCATCGGGCAGGCGCTGCCTTGGAATGGATGTTGTACAAGCGCCACGATACATAACTGTAAAGGTCACCGGTGTCCGTTTGTAAATTAATTTTCCCTTTCTTTAATGGTTCAGATCAAATTCTCCATTATATGAAGTTATTAAAACACACCCAGCTGCCCTGTGATTTCAGAGGCTGGGTCTGCCTGATACACGTGCTCTCAGCAGCAGGGATGGGCGATCCCCTGGGAACACCAGCCCCCCGGGAGGACCTGCCTCTGACACGTGCAGAGGGAGCCGCCAGCTCTTTCCGTCTGGAGACTTGCTAAATTAAAAGCAATTCAAACACTGCCGATTGGGGTTGAAACTCTGAGGGTGTTAAAAATGTCACATAAAATGTGAGCGTACCTATCGGAAAAGGGTAGTTTTCCTTCTAGAGATCGCTTAGGCAAAGCCATCTGATTTTCAGAAAGTGCAGTATCGTTCCACTAAGTAAATAGATGCCAGGGCTTCAATGCCTCATCTCTATTTGAAAGAAATATCTTTCGGAAGAAGAAAAATACTGGGTATTTGGAGAACAGATGTTAACAACAGTGCCAGCATTGCCCACGTCTTAGATGGAAGGGAGAAGGATGTGTGTTTGAAGCCAGAGTTGATTCACCTTGCAGATGGGTTCGGCCTGCATGGAGATTACAAAGACTCTCCCGGTGGCCACGCTGCTGGGGCTGAGTTGCAGCCGGCCACACTGAGCATCCTTTGTGGACCCTTTTGTCTCACCGGCCTCACCCCCTGTAGGAATTTGAGGCTATAACCCCTTCCCTAAGCCTGTCCTCATCCTCAAACCACGGAGATGTGGCCCCAGGAGGCCACAGTGCTGGGCGGGGCACGGGCATCTTCAGGATAACACGTGTTCCTGGCGTGTCAGCTTCACATGACAGCCTGGGGGAACAATATATTCATATTAAGACAACAGAGTAGGTAGGAAAATGTGCATGATTTTCTTTCTTTTTCTTTTTTTAAGATAATATGAGACTTCCCAGCTCCTAGTGGGGGAGCTGGTGTCTGCGTGTGCGGCCCATTCTCCTTAGTCCATGGCAGGTGCGGTTGGGAACGTTTGGGAAGGCACTGCCTAGTCCTGGGCTTAAGCCGGAAGTGGCCTTTGACATTTGAAGTCAGGGCTCTTGGCTGCAGGTGACAGGAACCCAATTACTGCCTCAAGCCAAAGCGGGAAGTGATTGGCTCTCAAGACTGAAAAGTCAGAGATTGGATGTGACTCCGCTCAGGTTCTCAAATACATATTAGCACAAGTCAGCCTCCATGAATAATCGATGTATCTTCTCTCTCTCTGCCCGTCTATTATTTATGTATTGTCTATCTGTGGCTCCACATACCATCTCTTGTCTGTCTGTCTGTCAGCGTTGTCCTCATCTCGTCGTCATCATCATCATCGTCATTTCTGCTTTTCTCTATTTTTTCTTTATTCTCAGGCAGAATCTCACAGTGCGATAGCAATGCCAGAATTATCTTCTCTAGGTTGTTGTCAATCTTGGTGGCCAAGTGTGCAGTTCTTGTCAGGTAATTCCATTAAGTTTGTCCTAAAGTCCTTGGCCCTATTTGGGCTACTTACTCACTTCTTAATGCGTTCATGACGTGGCCAGGAGATGGTGTATGCTGATTGGCCAGGCTGGGTCATGTGGGGTTGAGGGTCAGTTCTACCTGAAATTCCTGGTCTGGAAGTGGGCACGTGAGTGTTTCCTTCTGGAAGAAGTTGAAATGACAACTACAAAAGATCTTATTTAGTGCCGATTTCTCACTTTACTAATAAAAGAACACAGGGCCAAAGAGATTTATTGTATTTTATTGTCTCATGAAAAGTAAATGTGGGTAGGACTGGATTTTTAAAAGAAATTTTAAAATAGAAATAGAACACATATAGGAATGTGCACAAATGTTAAGTGTACAGCATGATGAACTGTCGCAAAATGAATCACCATGTACCCACCACCCAGATCAGGAGACAGAGCCCCGCCACGGAGTCCCCCACCAAGCCCCTCGCCATCGCCACCCTGGGTCCCCAGGACCATCTGACGTGCATTACTCAGCTCACTTTGCCTGTGCGAGGTTTCCGTGTGTGGGCCGTACAGGGAATGGCTTTTGAGTCTGTTCTCATCGGCCCCACACTGTGCGTCCTTTTCCCTTCCACGCAGTGTTCCCCGTGTGAGCTCCTGGAAAATAGCGCGTCCACCCACCGCTGGTGCTTGTGTGTGTGTGTGGGGGGGGTGGCGGGGGGGCTCTGGGGTTTAGGTATTACAAAGAGTAATACCCAATTCTTGAATGTTCCTTTGGGGGCGCATGTACTCATTCCTGTTGAGAATATTCCAAATAGTGGAGTCTTTTGGTCATCACGTAGACAAATCTTCCCAGTTAGGTCATATTATAAAATTTTCTAACAGTTTGAAATCCCCCGCAGTGCTGAGTTCAGGCTGCTCCCTGTCTTTGCCAGCACTGGGTGACATTGTAATTCTGAGCGTTTCTGGTGGGTATGGTGTATCCTGTTGGAGCTCTGATTTGCATTTCTCCTGATGATGAACAAGATTGAGCACTTTTTCATGTGCTTCACTGAGCACGTGGTTACACTTTTCTGCGAGGTGCACCTTTGGTCATTGCTTTTAATGGTTTTATATTTCAATAAATATGTAAATATATGTATGTACATGTAGATATAGGTGTATATATAGGCACGTAGATATATAGATGTATATATATGCATATATGTATATATAGATATAGGTATATATAAATATAGGTATATATAAATATATACACTGAGTGGCCAGCTTATTATGACCACCTGACATTTGTAGGCAAATTAGCTATAATTTCACGCTGAAGTTGCTAGAAGGCCAGACCATTATAAACGTCTGAATAGCACAACATACCTAAGTATCGTTGCTGATCAGGTTCATCCTATCATGTTGATGGCGTATCCCAATGGAGATGGCTTCTTCCAACAAGACAATGCGCCATGCCACGGTGCTCGTATTGTGCAGGAGTGCTTTCAAGAACACGAGGGAGACTTTACCTTGCTTAGGTGGCCCCCACAATCACCAGATCTCAATCCAATGGAGCATTTGTGGGACGAAGTTAAAAGAGCCATCAGGCAGCGGTTCCACAACCATCAAATCTCACAGACCTGGACAGTGCTATTCATCAGGCATGGTGTCAGATTCCTCACATCACCTTTCAACAACTCATGGAGTGAATGCCAAGAAGAATTGCTGCAGTATTGAAGGCAAAAGGGGGCCCAACGAAGAACTGATGGGTGGTCATAATAATCTGGCCACTCTGTGTGTGTGTGTGTGTGTGTGTGTGTGTGTATTACACACACATATATATATACACATATATATGTACATATATACATACATATGTATAATCTCACAGTCTGTGACATGCCTTTTTAGTCTCTTCAAGTTACCTTTGTGAACAGCTCTTGTTTTTAGATAGCCTAGTTTATCAATATCTTCTTTTTTATAGCGAGTGCTTTTTCTTCCGCTTAAAAATTAAGACTTGAGCTCAAATTTGTGAAGACGTTTTCTCTGTCTTTTTCCTAAATGTTTGTGGCTATATTTTCAAACTTAAATCCAAAATCCATATGTGATTGATTTTTTTGAGTAAGGTGTGACGTAGAAGCAAAGATCTGTTCTTTCTTTTCTTTTTCCCTGATGATATATCCAAATGACACCCAACCACACTTTCCCTCCTCTGCAACATAATGTCACCTTTGTCACAACGGAAGTGATTGTGTATCTGTGGGTCCCTTCCTTTACTCTGTATTCGGACTTGCTGGACTATTGGTCTATCCTTGAGCCACTTTCACACCATTTTAGTTCTTGTAGCTTCATAATAATTCTTGGTATCTGAAGGTCTAAGCCCTTTGAGCTTGCTCTTTTTCTTCATGATTGTCCTGTCTACTCTCAGCCCTCTGAGATTCCATGTATATTTTAGAATCATCATGTCAATTTCTATAAAAGTAACTTACTGGATTTTGATTGGAATTACATCAGATCTGTAGCTTGATTTGTAGGACAATTGGCATATTTATTTAATTGATCTTTTAACCTATGAATTTAGTATATCCTTACATTTATCAAGGTGACTTTTAATTTATCTTAATAATGCTTTCTAGTTTCTTGTGTAGAGATCTTGTCAGATTTAGTCCTAAGTAGTTGGTGATATTGAAAATGGTATATTTAAGAAATTCTCATTTCCTAATTATTTGTTGCTAGCATATAGAAACACAATAGATTGTTTTTTTTGGAAAAATTTCCAAATCCACTTTCATTTCTAATAATTTGACTGTCTATTCTTTAGAGTATCTGTATATATAATCCAGTGAACTGTGGATAATAACAGTTTTATTTCCTTCTTACTAATCCTCTTATTTTATTTTGTTGTCTTATGGCACTTTATCTCTGATGGATAACAGTGGGGAAAGCAAGCATCCTTGTTCTGTTTCTTACTTCAGAGGGGAAACTTTCAACATTTCAAGTTTAATTATGATAATTGCTTTAGTGTTTTAAAGTTGCTCCTTAGCAGATCAAGAACATTTTATTTTACCAATAATTTGCTTATAAATTCTCATGAATGGGTATTATATGTTATCAAGTGATTTTTATACAGCTATTGGTATGAATTTTCCCTTGTTTGTTCTGTTAATGTGGTGAGTTACATTGATTGAGTTTCAAAAATTATTGAGATGTATTATTACATTCTTTTTCTGATTGCATTTTGTAATTTTTACTTAGAATGTTTACATCTATGTATATTAGAGAGATAGCTCTGTAATTTTCTTTTCTTGTACCAATGTCAGGTTTTGTTTGATGTTTGAGGTAATGCTGGTTTTAAAGAACAAGGTGGGGAACATTCCTGTTTTTTTTTCTGAGAAGTTTGTGAAAGACTGGAGTTAATTATAACCTAAGTGTTTAGGAGAACTCACTGATGAAGCTCTCAGGGACTGCAGGTTTCTGTGTTTCAAAGTTTTAATTTATATTTAAGTTCCCTAATTGACGTAGGACTGTTCAGGCTTACCATGTCTCCTGTACCGGTTCTGTAAGTTGTGTTGTTCTAGGAATTTTCCTAGTAATCTGAATTTCCAAATGTGTTGGCATAAAGTCGTTTTTAATAGCCTTACACTGTCTTTTAAACACCCGTAGGATTTGTAATGCTGTTTTTTTTCATTCTTATTTGCAATTTAATGCAGTTTCTCCTTTTTTGTGACCATCATGCTAGGTGTTTATCAATTTTGCATATTTTTTCAAAGAACGGACTTCTACTTCTTTGATTTTTTTCTGTTTTCATATTAAATTTGCCCTTGTATTTGTTGTTTCTTTTCTTCTCATTTTTAAAGTTTATTTGGCTCCTTTATTAATGTTTTTAGCTATATTGGTAGAATTGTTTTCAGCCTTCCTTATTTTCTAGTAGGTGCATTTATGGCTATAAATTTCCCTCTATTTATGACTTTAGATCCTTTCAACCAATTGCATTTTCATTAATATTTGGAGGAGAATATTTTATAATTTCCATGTTAATATGTCCTTTCCCCATGGTTATTAACACTTGTATTGCTTGGTTTCCAAACATTTTGGATTTTCTAGTTTTTCTTTTATTATTGATTTGTTGCTGAATTCTAATCTATTCAAATAATATTCTTGGAACGACATTTGCTTGGACTTACTTTATGATCCAGGATATGGTAAATTTTAATAAACATCTAGAAAAACTTGAAAATTTTGTGTGTTTATGTCTTTGTGTGTTATGCCAAGTGCAGTGTTATATATATGGTTCAATTAGGTACATACAGTTAATCATGTTAAGATTTTTAAAAAATTCTGGATTTTGCTCTGCTTATTCGACCAGTTACAGTGAGTTACTGAAAGTGTGTTAAAGTTATTACGCTTGTGCATTTGCTTATTTTTTTCTTTCAGTTATATCAGTTTTGCTGGATACATGTACTGTTGTGCTGTTAGTTGCAGACATTTAGAATGTTTAGGTCCTCCAGGCAGTGTGACCATTCTATTAGGATGAAATGTTCTTTATCTTCAGTTACCTGTCTTGTCTTAACGTCTCCCTATCTTATAATAGTATGGCTCCATCAGCTTTCTTTTCTTTAGTTTTTTTTTGGTAGGTATAACTTTTCCAGCCCCTACTGTCAACTTTTATTTGTTCTTATATTTAAGGTGTGTCTCATAAGATCAGCATATAGTTTTTAATGTTAATTCATCTGGACTATATTTAGTTTGGTGCATCTAGACCAGCCATGGGCAAACTATGGCCCGCGGGCCGGATCCGGCCCGTTTGAAATGAATAAAACTAAAAAAAAAAAAAGACTGTGCCCTTTTATGTAATGATGTTTACTTTGAATTTATATTAGTTCACACAAACACTCCATCCATGCTTTTGTTCCGGCCCTCCGGTCCAGTTTAAGAACCCATTGTGGCCCTCGAGTCAAAAAGTTTGCCCACCCCTGATGTAGACTATATTTTAATACTGATACGTTGAAATTTTTATGTAACAATTTAAACTATTTTTTATTTTCCCACTGTTTTATATGACTTTTCTCCCTTACCTCTGCGTTTGCTTTCTTTTTGATTAGTTCAACATTGTAAAATTATTGCATTTACCCCGCTCTATTAGTATGTAGATTTTTTAAGTAGTTCCTTGGGGAATACAATGTTAATCTTTGGAATACCTAATATTAACAAATTCACAGATAATGCTAGGAATGTGGGACATTTTGAATTCTACCCTCCATAGCCTTTTATATTGTTATTGCCATACATTATAATTCTACAAATGGTTCATAAGTGTATTCTTTTGTACAGTCAGAGTTTCACTAAACACATCTCATACTTAGACTTTCTTTAATCCTTTCTGCATTTCTCCTGTCTGCCTGGGACCATTTCCTCCATCCCAAATAACCCTCATATTCTTCCCCTGGCCCAGGTCAGCTCCCAACGAGTTCTTTCAATTTTTTTCCATTTCAGATGTTTTGCTTCACCTTTATTAGTAAAGAATGTTTTCTCTGGGGATAGAATTGTAGGTTGGTGGGTGTTTCTCTGCTCCAAAGATGTAAGTGCATTTTTTCTGGCCCCACTTATGCTATTGAAAAGTTAGCTGCTCGTCTAATTTTGTGCCTTTGAAGACGTGCCTTTTTCTCCCTCAATGCTTTGAAAGTTTTTGTCTCCTTATTGTAGCAGCTTATATATGAGATGCTTTGCATGTATCCTTCTTGGGTGTGGTATCACTTCTTGAGGTCACACTTTGCTGTCATTACCAGTTTTGGGAAATTCTGAGCTATTATCTGTTTATATGTTGGTCTAGTCCCGTTCTCCCTGTTTTCTTCTGTGGGACTCAAATTCTCTATATGATAACCTTTCCCCAGGGTTTCATCGAGCTCTTTCCTACTCTTTCCTGTATTTCAGCTTTTTTTAAAATGACATTTTGTGCATCGCTATGGGTATTTCTAGCCGTGCATCTACAAGCTCTCGTTACCCCGGTCCAATCTGCTGCTTACCTAGCTACCGAGTTCTTAATTTGAGTTTATTATAGATTTCAGCTCTAGAATTTCAGCTCAGTTCTTTTTTACACAGTTCGGTTGTTTGCTCAGATTCTGTAACTTCTCACCATTTTTTAGTGAGCATTTTAACCCATGTTCAGAGTCTGAGTCTGACACCTCCAGGAACCGGGTCCCTGGTGGCTTCCCTTTTCCCCTCGATGCTACTCTTTGCTCTGCCTGGCGACTGCAGCTGGGTGTGGGGCATTGTAGATGTCAAGGTGTTGCCGCGCTGGTGGTGCGGCTGCTCTCGGTGAGGATTCCCTCTGCCCGGGCAGGCAGGCAGTGGACAGATGGCTCCGAGCGCCGTGGAGAGAGCAGACTCGCGGCTGCCTTGCGCTCCTCAAGTTCTGGCTGACGTGGCAGTGCGGATCCCCGATATGTAACGCTTGCCCGCGCTCTTGCCTGAACCCCTGCTGGCTGCCAGGAAGCTCTGGGATGCTTTCACACGGAGGGACTTCGATATGTTACTGGCTGTTGTCGTTGCTGTTGCTGAGAATGCGGGTCCACTGAGAGCTACTCCACATCTGAAGAAAGTGGGTGCTTAGAATTTGGTGTTACACTTAGGTTTCCCGTCTGGGGACGAACTGGGCCTGTCAGTATCATCAGTTCATTGTTGTCACTGAGCAACCAGTGATGACATCACAAAAATGAATCACTGTCAGTGCCACTTACTTAGCATTTTGGGGTTGAAAGTTGCCAACCCCATTTATTCTCACGTTCTGTCTTCTCTGCAGCCATGTAAAGTGAGCATCATTGTCCTCATTCCATAAATGCAGTAGCATCTTCCAGCAGCTCATGGGTAGGTTAACATCACACAGGCAAAAAGTGCCCTGATTTGGACTCAAACAAAACTGTCTAGACCAGCGGTTCTCAATCTGTGGGTCGCGACCCCTTTGCCGGTCAAACGACCCTTTCACAGGGGTCGCCTAAGACCATCCTGCATATCAGATATTTACATTATAATTCATAACAGTAGCAACATGACAGTTATGAAGTAGCAACGAAAATAATTTTATGGTTGGGACACAACATGAGGAACAGTATTTAAAGGGCCAGAAGGTTGAGAACCACTGGTCTACACAGTGAGTTTTTTGTTTGTTTTACTTCTTCCATACTAGTCTTCTTGAAAGAGGATTATAGATATGGGAAGATTCCCAAATGTTACTATTTATTTGTATCATTAATCTCAAGTCATATAATATATTAGAGGCCCAGTGCACTAATTCGTGCACAGGTGGAGTCCAGCTGGCCACCCTTATTGGGGCCGATTGGGGGCAGGACTGGGGTGGGAGGGACTGAGGGAGGTTGGCAGTCCAATCAGGTTGATTGGACCCTGATTGGGCTGGTTGGCTGCTGCAGTGTGTGTCATAGCAACTGGTCATTCTGGTCGTTTCGTCTTTTTGGTTGCTATATGTAGATGATTAGGAGCTCGGACTGTGATGCCCAGAGACCTGCATTCAAATTCAGAACCTCCCCTTGATTGTGGTATGATCCTTTGTAAACCACCTTTATAATCTTCTGTCTTTTCATCTTTAAAGTGTGATAATAGGTTGTACCTCCTCTCAGCTAAGTTGGGAATGGCAAAACAAGTCCTCACGAGGGCTTAGCCACCTTGCTGCCATCAGCAAGAGCTCCTGTTAGCCGCCATATTAATAATGATGACCATGTTGATGTTGTTTCGGACGCCTCTTGCCCATTCCCAGCATGCCCCGCGATTTTATGTCCTTCAAGCCTTCCCTGTAACATTCATGTTGCAGGTTCGCAGCGGCCTGTGATGCTGCTCATGGTGTTCAGAAAGCAGATGCCCGCGTGGCATTGCCAGGGACAACCGTGCTCTGTCGTAGTGCACAGAACTATGAATAACAGCCGGGATTCTGGATTCTTGGAAAACAGTGTTACTCAGGCAGCCTTCCTTTATGCAAAGCTTGAGACACCACAGGCCCTCGAGGATGCTGACTGAAATGAGGGATTTCCTGTCTTGCCATCTTTCGGCTGTCATCTGAAGGCCACGTCATTCTTGCTGGAGCAGCATCCATGGCTCCTCATATCCTGTTAATATCCCAGAAGTGTGGAGGCTGTGCCCATGCTAGATAGAAGGCCAAGTTTTGTGTGGGTTTTTAAAAAATATATATATATTTTAATTTCAGAGAGGAAGGGAGAGGGAGAGAGAATCATTGATTGGCTGCCTCCTGCATGCCAGCTACTGGGGCTTGAGCATGCAACCTGGGCATGTGCCCTGACCGGGAATCTAACCATGACCTCCTGGTTCATAGGTTGTCCCTCAAACACTGAGCCACGCCGGCTGGGCAAGGCCAGATTTTTGATGTAAGATCGCAGTGAACTTGGGGTGGAGGGATGGAGTGCACAGATCAGCCTGCTTTCCACTCCACAGAGGAACCAGTGATTCAATCATCAAGACCAAAGGAGAGAAAAAAGCCCTCATCCCAGGAAGGAAGAGACACCCCAGCCACGTCTGAGAATGCCGGAGGGTCACGGAGCTTCGAGGATGAAGTGGACATGGCGTTGAGCGGGTCTTCACATATGAAAGCAGAGATGCAATAGCGTGTCGGTCAGTTTATACTAAGTTATGCCCCAATGACATATCGCCCCAAAGTGTCTGACTTACGCTCACAGAGGTTTATTGTCCACTTTTCATATCCGCTTTGGGTCAGCTGTAATTATGCTACACAACGGGGGTCCTGGAGGGTCCAGGCCATGGAGCTGCACCTGTCTGGCACATCAGTGGTTTTAAGGCCGAGAGAAGAGGGAGATAGCCAAGTGCTGTGAGCTTACAGCGACTCCAATGACGTCACAAGCAAACTGTGTTTACAAGAAGCTTTCATTTTTATTTCACTGTCCAAAACAGTCACATGGACACCTCGATGTCAGTGGGTGGAGAAAAATAATCCTGCCAAGGGAGTGGCAGTGAATATTTTGAACAATAATATAATCTACCCCAAGGCCAAGTTCATCCATAGAGGGATTGGAAGCCCTAGGACAGCGCAGTTGGAGAAATCTGTGTATTGAGTGCCTGCAGTTGGGGTGTACTAAGCCGTGTAAGCCTTTGCAGCACCCTGATCCTTTAGGGGGGTCTCTAGCGCTTGGAGGGAGCCTGCAGTCCCGTCCTCACCTGAGGTGCCTACCTGCCTCCGTTGGCAGCCCTCCCTGGACCCTGAGGTGAGACTGTTGACAGCACAACACAGAGGTGACACGTGATCCCTCCAATGAGCAGACGGGCTCTCTTGAAGCCCCCACTGCACACGTGGAGGTGGTGTGTGTGAAGCAGGGGCCCGGGCAGCTTGCAGACCCCAGCTATTGGGGTCTCTGCATGAGGAAAGCCCTCACGTCCTATTCATGGGGTGGACTGGAGGGAATTTCCCGGACTTTGCTGTGTTTCCGTAGCTGCCGCCTCGCAGTGTGATGCTGGGTGTTGGAAGTGGTCTCCATGCCACCCACGCTCACGTTCTCATTGTGGCCCGGAAGTACCATTTCTTTCAGGGCACCTGCCTCTCGACTCGCTCTCTGTGGGGTGGATTTGGGAGAGCTGGCCCTCACAGGAGCTCTCATGTGCCCTTTTCCGTTAATACACGAAAATATGTCCCCAATTAAGTGTTTATCACTTACATAGCTCCGGCCCTCTACTTAGGACCAAAAGATGAACCAATAGAAAACAAAGTTTAAATTACTTTGAATTTCATGGCCCAGCGATAGCTAGCCGTCATTCATGCCTTAGTGTCTGATCTTCCAGTGTTTGCTCTGTGAGCCGCCACCACCAGCTGAAATGCCACCATGTGAACAGCGATCACTGGGTGGACATGGGAGACAGCGCTGGGACCCGCCGCAGCCTGCACCCCTGCTCAGAGCTTGGGCTTGGGATCCTGGGCTAGGTACTTACTCTCCAAAAGTGTTTCTTTGTATGTAGAATGGTGGTTTTACTTCTTCATATGGTTGTTAGGAGTAACATTCTTAGAATACTGCCTAATGCATATTAAGTGCTTAATATCCACAGCTACATTTTTAATAGTATCTCTCTCTATATAAAAGCCTAAGTGACTGTTAGGACCGAATGACTGGAACGACCGGAACAACCTGTCGCTATGATGCACACTGACCACCAGGAGGCAGACGCTCAATGCAGTGGCTTCCCCTGGTGGTCAGTGCGCTCCCACAGCCAACTTCTCCCAGCTGGCCAACCTCCTGTAGTCCCTCCCCCCGGTTAGCAGGCCCCGATTGCCCAATTGGGCCCCGGGATGGGATGGGGAAATGAGGGTAGGTGGTGGCAGACGAGGCCCCTTTCCCAGGGGGCCTGAGGGCCAGCTCCCTCCTCAGAGCTGGCGGCCAACCTCCTGGGCCCTGTCCCTCCCCCTGGCTGGCAGTTCCTGATTGGGACCCGCCCACCATGGTGGGGGCATGGTGGTGAGGGAAGGAGGAGGGGAGGAGGTGGGGCACCATGATGGCAGCATTGGTGTTTAGCGTCCAATGTTCAGCATCCGTTCCTTCCACACCTGGCCCAGCGACCGTCGCCTCCTCTCTCAACCCCACCAGGGCCTTCAGGCCCCAGGCTGGGATGGGGAACTGGGGGTGGGTGGCAGCAGACATGGCCTCTTTCCCAGGGGGGCTGAGGGCCGGCTCCCTCCTGGGGCCAGTGGCCAACCTCCCTCAGTCCCTCCTCCCCATCCTGTCCCCTGACCACTAGGTCCCGATTGGCTCGGCCCCACTTGGCCTGGACCTGATTGGCCCTGATCACTGGCCAGACCCAGGGACCCCATCCATGCAAGAAATTCGTGCACCTGTACTCTAGTATTAATATATTACTATATTGCTATATCTACATTCATGCCATCCTTTTAAATGAAATAATTATATCACAATAGCAGTGTGTAACATAATTCTTTTGATCCATTTTATATTATAAAATATTTAGAATGCTTTTATTTTTTGTTATTGAAAAACACATTCCCTCAAATATCTATCTAGGAGAAACCCCTGGAATTTGAGTTTCTGGGTCAAATATATGCCCAGTTTTACACCCTCAGCTATGACTTCCGGTCTGTCTCTGTGGTATCTGCCAAAGGCCTCTGAGAGCCCACTGTGCCCTTCACTCTCTTAATGCTGTTTGATAACTGAAAGAGTTGTCATATTTTAATACATATGTCTTTGAATTCTCATCAAAATGCCTGTTTATTGGGAATTTACTTGGCCCTCCCTCCCTCGCACTACCTCCTTCTTTCTCTGATGGACATACCTTCCCTTTTCGGTGTCAAATGCAGTCATGTCAGCTGCAGTGTAGACGAGGCATCAGAGGAGAAAATGACGTTCCCCCGAAACTGTCCCCGAGACTTGTATTTACAGCGTGGAGTCTGTCTTTCAGGATTTGCCAGTGGTTCTCGAACTTTTGTGGCATCAGTATGTGGTGAAGGCTTGTTGAAGCACAGGTTCTGAGCGCCGTGCCTGCAGTTTATGCTTCAGTAGGGGTGAGGCTGAGAGCTTGCCTCTTGGACAAGTTCCCAGGTGGCACTGACTCTGCTGGACTGGGACGCGGTGTAGAACTGCTGCTACGTATGCACACGGACGCAAGACATCCACGCTGCTCGTAACGGGCTGTTCTGCCCACTCTGTCCCCGACATTGCTCCTGTGGCCCTGACCCACACTGCGGTGCCTCGAGGTGCATCTTACTCCGTCGTGTTGGTGCACCCTCATTTATTTGCTATCAGAGGCACTTGAGTGGTGACATCTTTTTATTGTTATGATAGCAATGCATCAGGAATCCTTGCTTCTCTCTGAGTACTGTTCTGTGCAGAGCTTTTTGTAAGACAGTTGCTAGAAGCAGATTGTTGGTAAGTGGGCATGCACACGAAAAACTGGACGTATTTCATTGCTCCCCAGAAAGATCGTATAGAGTTTACCTCTGCTTAGAGGGGGAGAAGTCTGTTCTTTATGCTCTGGCCGGAGACAGCGTGTGATCCCACTTTGCCAGTCAGTGTGTCTCTCATTTTAATATAATTTTTTATTTGCGATGTTACTTTACATGTTTATTGACCATTAATGTATTTTTCTTTTGGTCATCATCTTTGCCCACTTTTCAATCTAATTGCTTATAAAAGCTAATTATTTAACCATAGTCTTTATAATACAGGTTGCAAATATTTTTCCAATCTCTCTATATTTTTATTTGCCTTTTTTGATGCAGAGAAAAAATTAATTCACCTTGTAATTTGTATAAGGCATATTCTACAACTTTTCTTTCATGTTACCTTCCTCTTTGATTTTATGTTTAGACCGACTTTTTCTAGTTTGATATCGTTTGTTTATTTATTCATTCAACACATGCTTTTGCTTCGCTCCTATGTAACAGGAGTCCCCCAGGGCAGTGGTATAAACAGTTTAAAATCCTGTTCTCACAGAGCTTGCATTTTAGTGTGAAGAGACAGACAGCGAGCAAAACAATACAGAACTGATATCCGATCTTAGAAGCTGACCAGTGCTATGGGGATAAGTGAAGGGGAGAAGGATGATATGAATATTTACTTAGTTTTTCTTCCGTTTATTTTTTATAATTTCATTTTTAAATTTTTATTTTTTTATTCACTTACAAATTGTCCTGTTGTAAGGCTTGAGATGTGGTTTAAACCTTTATATTACCTAAATTTATTTATTGAATATGTGGTTCCTTTCCTACTTATCTGAAACATCAACTTTAGGGACCATTAAATACTTATATGTTTGTGTCTGTTTTCTTTTTATTCTGGCCCATGGATATACCTCAGTTATGGTCTCAGGAACAATTTTTTTATTGTTCTTTTATTTTGTATTTTATTGTCGAATACTTATTCCTCCTTCCCCTCCTCCTCCTCTTTCTCTTACTTCTTCAATATTTTGAAGGCTTTTCTGACCTACTTTACTTCCTGGTAAGTTTTAGAATCATGGTGTCAGATTTCAAATACAATCACGCTGCGATTTTAGTTAAATTGAGTAAGTGACGTCAAACCTGTGGATCAGTGTTAGGATTTACATCGAGGCAGTGTTGTCCCGCGTGAGAACGTGCCATACAGCAGTGTGCTCTGTGCTCTATCAGGGTGCGTGCACGCCCTGTCAAGTTGGTCTGCGTCATGGTTATTGTGACCGTCACGATCACATCTTAGGCATTTAAACTGGGTATGACTGCCGCCTGGGGAAGCTGGTCGTTGGAATTGTGTGTATAATGATTGAATTACAGAGTCTGGCCTGGCCGCCGACTGAACCACGGTAGTCAGTTTGCAGGGAGCCTCCTGGTTACAGGAAGTAGAGTGGGACCCACAATAGCGATACAGGGGCCTCTTCCTGTCCGGTGTGTATATAATGTTGCTCCACTTACATGTGCACATCACCCATGCTGTCCAGAACGAGGGTAGCCAAAAAGCGGGACGACTTCCTTGTCTGATTTTGACTTTCAGGAGGGTCCCTATGTCCGTCGTGCTTCGCGGGCTGCCAGCGAGCACCGCCGTCCCAGGCTATGCGCCCCCGGGCTCCGAGAGGGTGGATGTTCTCAGCATCTGACTCCTGTCCTTTGCTGCCTTTATGACACACTTTCCCCACAAATGAGGTTTTCATTTTTATTTATTTTCTTGTGTGGCGAGAGGACTCCTGGTGGGACTCTGTCACTGGTGTGTCCCATCGTCTCGTGTCTTCCTCAGGGTCCAGGGGCTTTTCCTTCAGGCCAGCAACAGCGTGCAAACCGCTGTGGAGTCATCGCTACGTGGTTCATTCCTTTCCTTTCCTTCTTTCATTCAGAAAGAGCTCCTTCAGTTCGTTTTGCTTAACACAGTGTTGAAATGTCCTGTCTTATCGGGGCAGATCGTCAGTGCTTTAATTCTGTGCGTTACTATTTCTTTCCTCGAATTAATTCCTTCCCTCTCTCCGCGTTCTCCTTATTTTCCCTCAGCAAGTTGCTTTACGATTTCCTCTTATTTTACAGGCTCTGTTTTCTATGATTTCCTTGAGAGTGAAAAGCAGATGGTCTCTAAAATTTCCCAAGCAATTTTTTTTTTTTTTTTTGGAAAATCTGATCCTTCTCTCTGATTGTATGTTCTGTTTAAATCCTGCGCCAACGTTACACGTTCTATTCAAAGCCTGCTGTGGAGGTGGAGGTGGCGTTTGTGGTTCCTGTTAAGTTCTTCCCCGAACGTGGACAGCCATGCTCCGGCTGGTTATCTGCCTCGGAGCTCCCTGGCATTTTCCTGGAGTTCTGTTCTGGGCACCCTTGTGCCCTGGGGATCCTTGTCTCCAGTCTTGTAAGGTTGTTGCTGGATGAAGTGAGATAATGTACTTAGTGTCACTCATTGGCTAACACTTGATATTAGCACTTCATAGTTCAGTGGTCGGCAAACTGCGGCTTGCGAGCCACATGCGGCCCTTTGGCCCCTTGAGTGTGGCCACGAAGTTTCAATCGCACTGTACGTGCATGCCCGCACGTGGTATTTTGTGGAAGAGCCACACTCAAGGGGCCACAGTTTGCTGACCACTATCATAGTTCATGGTTATCACAGTACTAGAGGCCCGGTGCACAGATTTGTGCACCAGTGGGGTCCCTCAGCTTGGCCTGAACCCTCTCGAAATCCAGAACCCCCGGGGGATGTCAGACAGCTGGTTTCTGCCCAATCCCGTCAGGCCCGATCCAGACAGGAGGGAGCCCAATCCTGTGCGTTGAACATCTGTCCCCTGGTGGTCAGTGCGCGTCATAGTGACTGTTCCCTTAGGCTTTTATATATATAGATCTTCTCAAGCTGGAGAGGAGGGTGACTTTCGTTGGCATCAAAAGATGAAGGCGACCACAGTCCGAGGAGGGGTGAATGGGGCTCTTGGGGCCCAAGCAGTCCTGTCAGCTCTGGGATCATGATTATCTTGGCGGATGCTCCATGAGCTTCAAGATGTGTGTTGTGGGCAGGGGATTTTGTGTTTATCACCTGGGGCCTGTTGGCTGATTGTGTTCAGATCTTCGGTGTCTTGGCCGATCTTTCTGATCAGGGGTTCTGTTATTTGCTGAGACTGGGTGTTAATAATGTTCCGAGTCTCACTGTGGACTTGTCTGTTTCTCTCCTTAGCACTTGGTGTTTGCTTCAGTTTTCCAGGCTCTGTTGTCTGGTGCGGACACATTTAGGATCTTTGGCCCACTCGTTCTCATATTTCTAATATAGTACCAGCGCATAATGCCGGCTCTCAGTAAATATCCCTAAATGACTCAGCAAGTTAAAATGAAGTAAAAAAGTAAGCGGTAGGAAATACTTCACTTTTTCAAGTTGTGATTTCCCCCTGGCTGTGTAAGTTATGCATCCTATAGTTTTCAATTAAATCTTACTATAGTTCCTCATTTATGTTTTTAGTGTTGATTCAAAATTGTTAAATTTGGGAAGGAGCAAAACTTTGCAGGAGAAGTATGGACTTTCGAGTGAGACGGTCTGATTTTAAATGCCCTCTGCGTGACACACAGGTAATTTCTCCTCTTTAATTTTCAGCTTCTCAGCTGGAAAATGAACCTGATGGCAGCCTGTCAGCTAGGAAACTGGGTGACAAGGGAAACCACGATGAAATCGGTTTCTTTAACACCAAATTTCAGAAGCAGCTCATTGCAGGTGTGGCCTGGTACCCAGTGCAGAGCGGCTTGGCCGCCTGGGCATGGGGCTGCCTGTTAGCTGAGCTCAGTCTCCCGCAGTGCCAGCTCCCTCCTCAGAGTGGCCTCCCTCGCAGAGGCCACGTGGCGCCCGTTGTTCCGGACATCACGGTGCTCATCCCTCTGCACAGTTTTCACGGAAAGAACGGGTACCTCTCTGGGCAGCTCCTGCAGGAGCTTGCTCCCCAGACGAACCCCCACTTTCTCTTGCTTCTCATTGGCCTTCACTGGACCATGTGACCTTCCCGAGCCCATCACCAGGACTAGGAAAGTGGAGCTCAGGGTGGTCTCAGCGTGGAGCCACTCGGCGGAGAAAGGGTCTGTGGGTCTAAGTTGCAGAGGATGCAGGAGGCAGACAGCGCGTCTGCCATAGTTGCCAGGATCTCAGAGTCGCTATGAGAATTAGGGGTAATATTCAAGGGCACCTCTCATGGTGCCTGGTGTTATTCCTCACAGGTCTAATAACTTCTGATATCAGAATGATGCTGATTATTTGCAGAGTTTGGTCATACGGTATCAGCAAATGTCTCTAGAAAGTTCCTGGAAAGACAATAAGTTGAGCCTTAAATGTGTTTTATCAAAAGTGACACTAACTTCTGAGGTCCAGGGGGACTCACAACGATGATCTCTCTGTCCGTCGGCCGGCCCCCCTCACCGTCCTCTGCGTGGTCTCCGGGGTGAGGTCCTGCATCTGTTCATCTGGTCCAGCTCCCCCGCCCCCCCCCCCCCCCCCCCCACACACACACACTCCCAACAGCTTCAGAGGCTGCGCAGCAGCCAGGAAGCCGTCACATGCGATGGAGTGACACACGCTTGTTCTTGGGGCCACTCTGACAGCCTCCCGGTGCTGCTGCTGCTGTGAGGATGGGCTTTGAGAAGCTGGGTCTGCAGGACAGGAACAAACTGCAGGTGGCAAAGACCCTCGGTAATCTATACCTGCACCCCTTGTCTCACCTCCCCGTCACCACACGCTGCCCTTGCCGATGGCACAGGCATTGGCATTCACTGACCCCCTTATGTGCTCTTCCTGCTCTCTGCCCTCTCCTGCAAGTCTCCGGCCGCCCAGCCGGCCCCAGGCCTCTGCTGAGGCTGGCGAAGCTGGCGAGGCTGGGGCTTCAGGGAGCCCCTCCGTGCTTGCAGCCCGTTCAGGGTGCGAGAGGCCTGCAGTGTGTTCTTGGGGTCATCTCTAAAGCTTGAAATACATTTTTATTTCCATTTGCCCGCAAGCGTGTGAGAGGCTAACGGAAGCCTCAGCCCCATGAGCTGCCTCCATGCCCAGTGCCTTCACGTGGTCAGCAGGCTTCCTCCTACCTACTCAGCCGGCCCCTGACAAGCAGCCCCACCTCCAGCCTCCGCCCGCTTCAGCCCCCGGTGCCCACTGCTCCCTGAATTACTAGGCTAGTGTTTTCAACAGCCATTCCCCAATGTCCCCTTTTTATAAAAAAATACTTGTAGGACGTCCTGGAAGGAAATTCATAGATAATACGACCCATTCACATGCCTGATTAAAATAATCAGTGTGAACTAATTGTAATATGAAGGAGAAATGAAAATGAAAGGAATCGCTCTAAAATAATGCACATACCAGTATGTAAAAGCTCCATCATGACAACAGCAAAAGGCTGGGACTTACTGCCCTGGGACTTACTGCCCTGCCCCCACCCTCTGTGCCTTCAGGGCTGGGAACCATTCTCAAGACCAAGGTTGTCTCAGACTCTTCCGGTTTCAGCACCTTCCGAGGGCCTCCTCCCTGCAGCGCCTTTCCCGCTGTCCTGCCTTCCACAGTCCTCGGAGCGGCCCGACGGTGGCCCTCAGCCCACCCTCCGCAGCACCCGCTGACAGCTGACTGCCCCACAGGCGGCCCCTCCCTTTGTCATCTGTGCCTCTGACATTCGTCCCGACTTGTGGTCTGCCCTGGCTGCACCACATCGCTCCTGCTGATGTCCGATCTGATTAGTATTATTAATCATTTATGTCCAAGTTAGAGACTGGCAGAATCCCAGGGCTCCGGGCCGAGATAAGGCTGACGTGTCCCTGTGATGCGGAGGCTGGAACAGGAAGGGAGGGAAGTGGAGGCAGGGGCCAGTGCAGGGAGCCCACGGTGCCCACAAAGCTGCCTCGTCCACAGCTGCGTCACTCCCTGACCTCGGTTTCCGCATCTGTAAAGCCGGGCGAGTAGCATCACCTTCCACCCACCTGCCTGGTGAGAGAATGAAAAGGAGATGCTTGTGAAGCACCTGCGAGGGGATTAGCACCCGGAAGTGCTCGCTGAGGGGGCTGTGGTTTCAGAACAGCCGCACCCCAGCCTCCTGGGCTGCGTGTACAGCCCTTGGCAGGCTTTCCATCAAGGCGAGGCAGTAAACATTTGGGGCTTTGCTGTCGTACAGTGTCTGTTGCAGTTACTCAGCTCAGTACTGTAGCAGGAAAGAAGACATAGACAATAATGCAAATGAATGGGTGTGTCTATGTTCTAATAAAACTTTATTGACAAATCAGGCCTCAGGCTGGACTTCGCCCAGGGCGTAGTTGGCCACTCCTGTTCCAGAGGATGGGCTAACAGGATGGTCTGTACCCCGGAGAGGGCTGGACCACGTAGCCGACGAAGCCTGGGCTACGTCCATATGTCTTTACATTTCCTTTCAGAAAAATAAGATCATATTTTGCAATCTGTTCTGTGCCCTGTTTTCTCTTTATCCACACAGAGAGGGCGTATGTTGGGTAAATAAATGTATTTATGCAAGCTCATTTTTGTTGCCTACGCTAGTAATTTATTATACATGGATGCACCATCACTCATTTGGCCATTCCTCTGTTGCTGGAGATATGGATGCGCTTTTGCTTATTGTGGTTTGTAATTATATATTTTCGATGTTATTTACTTAATATATTTCTCCCATCAGACCGCACGGGGTATGAAGGTGGGAGTGGTGTGCGCTGCTCAGTCCGTGCTGGAGGTGTGGAGCCATAAGCCCGCACCCGCCACTCCTCGCCCACTGTGCAGCCAGCCGACTTCTCCCCGCCAGCGTCCTCTCCAGCAAAATGTGGGTCCAGGCGGTGCGGGGAGGGACACGCTCTGGGTGCCCGTGAGAGGCTGGACGCTGCAGAGCTGTGTACACGGGGCAGTGTCCCAGGGTGGCAGCCTCTTCCTCGGCTCCTGTGTTACTTACTTTCTAGTCGCCAAGGGGAGAACGCGCCGTGCCCCGAGAGGTGGCAGCTCCAAGCCAAGAGCTCGGAGTACGCAGAGCTGCTCTGAAGATCAGAAGCCATGAGGAAGTGGGACAGTTACAGCAGGAGGGAGGGGACACCACCAGGGGGTCAGCGACACACAGAGGCCCCAATCCCGTGTGCGATGGCTCGATTGCGTCTTGATTTCTTCCTACTTCCATTCGCTTTCTGTTTTCATCTGCCTCACCCAGAGGTGCTCTCCGAGTGCTGGTCCCTGAGGACAGGCTGTGCTGACACCGGGTGCGTGAAGAGGGGCAGATCTAGAGAAAGGGGCAGAGGGTGGAGTCCAAACTCACTGTGAACGGTGCCTTCACAGACCTGTGCAGGGAGTGAGCTTCACAGACCACGCAGGCTCCATGCAGAGGGCCTGCGTGAGAGGCCGGGAACCGAGGCGGCGGGTACGAGGTCAGAGAGGACTTTTGCTTGCAACCCTGGGGGAGCTGCTGCTTTGTGGGGGCCTCGGAGTCTGCAGCCCTCCCAGGCCGGGAGGAGGCAGGACAGGACAGACGCCCATGCGTGCACACACGCTGAGTTTTCTCACGGAGTCTCCTCTCAGCAGCCCCCCTTCACTCTGCAGGCAGGTTCCCCAGCGATGTCCCAGCCACAGAGGGTCATGCACCGCAGCCCCGGGGGTGTCCCTTGACCCTGTCTGATCTGCAGAGGGCAGCTTTCCCAAGATGAAATGCCCTGAAGCCGCAGACCCTGCCCCCAGAGTCATGTGTCCGCTCCTCCCTAACTCCAGCGGCATCACAGGACTGGCGTCTCCCGCAGGACTGCGTGGCCCACTGATTTGTGCTGGGGATTCCGCTGTCGTTACTCCACAGAGCTGTGGTCCCCGGTGGAATTCAGCTCCACTGACATGTGCCCCGGGGCGCTCTGGAGGGAAGCGATTTGTCATTCTGAGCACAGACTCTTACCCCTGGGGGAGATGTCTGGTTCACACAGTGGGTTGGCTGTTGGTGGGATATGTGACAGGCCAAGGGGCCCAGTGTCCATCGGAATGGCTGGTCCTGGCCCGGAGTCCTGAAGAAATGCCATTGAGCAAGAAGTGTCTAAAGCAGCCGTGGGCAAACTGTGGCCCACGGGCTCGATCCGGCCCATTTGAAATGAATAAAACTAAAAAAAAAAAAAAGACTGTACCCTTTTATGTAATGATGTTTACTTTGAATTTATATTAGTTCACACAAACACTCCATCCATGCTTTTATTCCAGCCCTCCGGTCCAGTTTAAGAACCCATTGTGGCCCTCGAGTCAAAAAGTTTGCCCACCCCTGGAAGTCTCTCCTTCCTCCGCCTGAACGCTCGCTCCCCAGAAATGCCGCGTGCTCCCATTTCACGGTGCGCGAGGGGCCTGGCACCTGCAGAGAGCGTGGCCAGGGCCGAGTCTGGCCCATGGACAGTGCTCCCTGTGCACCTGCGCGTCTCCCCTGCCTGTGGGGCTGTGCTTGCCAGAGAAGGCAGGGGGGGTCCGACACCTGTTCTGCCCCTTGGCCGCTGAAGGGATGGGGGTAGGTTAGGGAACCCCTTCCTACGGAGCCGATGTTCTACGCACCCACTCGCCCGATTCCCTCCGCACAGGGCGGGCGGTGGGATTGCTGAACAAAGAGCCTTTTCGTCGGAGGTTTGATACAGAACATCTTTTTGCTCCAGAGAGTGCCTCCCGATGTCTAGACTTACCCGAAGGAAGGTCCAACTTCTTTTCCGTCTTCAAGACCACGGGTTATAGTTATTTCTGTGCCCTTTTCAGAGATGACAAGTGGAAAGTGTTTCTTAATCATTAAAATTCATACATTTACACTTTTTAGTGATGCTAACTCTGCTATTACATGTTGATTATGACATTTGCAGTTTGGGGAAGGTTGATGGCCCTTTTTTGTTGTAACGTGTTTTCTTCTTGTTGCTTTATAAGAACTCTTTACATAGTGATACTCTTAGCCCTTCCTCTGTCTGCTGTGTGGCAAATGGCTTGTCCTCCACCTTCACTTGTTTAAAGCTATTTATTACTTTGTAGATGTTGGTTTATTATTTTTTTATTTTAAAATATTTTTTTATTTTTAGCCGAAACCGGTTTGGCTCAGTGGATAGAGCGTTGGCCTGCGGACTGAAAGGTCCCGGGTTCGATTCTGGTCAAGGGCATGTACCTGGGTTGTGGGCATTTCCCCAGTGGGGGATGTGCCAGAGGCAGCTGATTGATGTTTCTCTCTCATCGATGTTTCTAACTATCTCTCTCTCTTCCTCTCTGTAAAAAAATCAATAAAATATATTTTAAAAAAATATTTTTTATTTTTAAAACATATTTTATTGATTTTTTACAGAGAGGAAGGGAGAGGGATAGAGAGTTAGAAATATCCATGAGAGAGAAACGGCGATGTTGGTTTATTTTTATGTTATCAGTCGGCCAGTCCTTTCAGGATGCTCTCCTTCTTTGTAGTTCCCTTTACACTGGCCCTCACTTCTTTTTTTTTTTTTTTTTTAAATATATTTTATTGATTTTTTACAGAGAGGAAGGGAGAGAGATAGAGAGTTAGAAACATTGATGAGAGAGAAACATCGATCAGCTGCCTCCTGCACATCTCCCACTGGGGATATTCCCGCAACCCAGGTACATGCCCTTGACCGGAATCGAACCTGGGACCCTTCAGTCCGCAAGCCAATGCTCCATCCACTGAGCCAAACCGGTTTCGGCACACAGGCCCTCACTTCTTGGTGCTCATGAAGGAGGCGCTCTGCACACCTGAGGTTTTCTTCCTAATTTGGTGAACCGGATGCCGCACAGCCTGGCTTCCTAGGTCTGCTCGTCCAGAGTCCTGTCCCTGTAGTCCTGGCCCATGGTAGGTCAGTCCACTCCCCTCAGGAGCTTCTGCAGGTCAGAAGGGGACTGTCCCAGGGAAGGCAGGACAGACCTCCCTTTTCAGGGTCCTCCTGGCCCATTGATGGCAGTGGCTTCCAGCCAGGGTCTCTCGGGGCGGAGCTGGCCAGGTGAGTGAGCCGCTCCGGCCCCTCTGCTGGGTGTATGCTCTGCCCTCGCCACTTGGCCGTTTGAACCTGTGCACCTGCAGTTTCATTTCGCTCTGGGCCCTGCACGTTGTGTAGCTGGTCCTGGTCAGCAGTCCCCACTGACGTCTGGGTTCATGTCGTTCTTTGTTGGGGGGGCGGGGGGGCTGTCCTCAGCGTTGGTCTGGTGATTGGCAGCACCTGTTGCTTCTATGGACTAGCTGTCGGCATCCACACCCTTCCCAGTGGTGACACTGCCTGGTGCCCCTGGGGCAAGGCCACCCTGCGGAGCCCTGGGCCAGGCCCCTGCCCCCACAGCTTGCCTGTGTCTCCAGGGCTTGCTCCTCCATCTGTGGGCAGGGAATGTGGGCGGGGAGTGCGGGCAGCGTTCCCCCAGTTCTCACTGTCTCCTTGGATAACAATAACAATAAGAAACTTTCTTAGGAAGGGACTACAAGGCAGACCCCAGCTTTCCCTCTATATGTAGTCTCATCGCCATGTTTAGAAGGATTCCTAGACATGCATCCAGCTGGCTGTGTTTGCACCTTCCACTCCTGTAGTTCGGGGATTCTTTGTTCTGAGGTTCTTACATGTTACATTTCTGCTTCCTGATTCCCCGAGGGCTTAGGTTTATGAAATTCCAAGGTCTGAACTCTTCTCTGACAAAAGCCAGAGGCAGACCCGTGTTTCCGTCCGGGTAGCCGGCCCAGGAGAGTGGCTGTATTTCCCGCGTGGAGGAGGGCCCAGGAAAGAAGAGGCAGGGACGTGGTCTCTCTCGTCACATAGCTCCTCCCCGTCTCAGTCTTCCTTTAGCCATTTGATCTATGATTTACTGGCTCTACGAGACTTCCAACAAGTCTTCTCCAAGGCCACTACTCTTTACATATTTACTTATTCTTTTGTCTCTTCAGTTGTTATTTAAATAAAAAAGAATTGATTTTATACACACAAAACACAAAAACCTAAGTGAAGGGACTGCAGCCCAAGGCATGGGCCGGAGTGGGCGGAGCAGCATGGTCCCGGTGACGGGGGCAGGGGCAGTGTGGCGTTGTCCGGGAGAAACAGCCACGTGCAGAGTGGCTGGGAGGCCGGGCTGAGCTGTGTGCCCCCTCAGGGCAGATGCAGAAGTGGAGGCCGCTGAGGAGGCCTGGCGGGGACCGGCTCAGGACCCTGCAGAGAGAAGTCCAGTCTTCCCAGATCCGGTCCATGGCCCGGAGGGAGCCGCAGGTCTGCGCGCAGGCCATGCTGGGAGCGCGGCCTGCTCTGGCCCAGAGGTGGCTGCAGTCAGGCCTGGTCCCCACGTGGCCGTGAGCTCCGCATCTGCTGCTCCTGTCCAATGTGTCACACCCGGATGAGCGCGAGGGAGTGCGGTGGGTTGAATTGTGCCCCCAAAAGATATGCTGAAGCGCCAACTCCCAGAACCTGTGGATTTTTGGAGGGGACACAATACAGCCCCTAACACATAAGGGGAAGGGTATGTATGATTCATGCCGGCTGGGGCTGGTGTAGGAAATGAGAAAGGCGTAGGGCGGTGGTGATAATATCAAGAACATGGCAGAAGTAAGGACTATAGACAGAGTGTACCTACAGAGAGAAATGAAGGGATCGGGAGGAAAGGAAGATGTTGTGGGAGCCAGTGAGCTCAGAGAGGGTCATGGGGCGTGGCGAGCAGGCGAGTGGAGGGATGGAGGCTGTGGTTGAGGAGGGTCATTGTAGTGGTTTCGGAGGGGATTGTAACACCTCCAGTGGGCTACGGTTTCTACAGCAGTTTCTCTCTTTATGAAATGCAGACGTGCTTGCCCTCCCCAAGCCTCTAGAACAGCCGTAGGCAAACTACGGCCCGTTTGAAATGAATAAAACTAAAAAAAAAAAGACCGTACCCTTTTATGTAATGATGTTTACTTTGAATTTATATTAGTTCACACAAACACTCCATCCATGCTTTTGTTCCGGCCCTCCGGTCCAGTTTAAGAACCCATTGTGGCCCTCGAGTCAAAAAGTTTGCCCACCCCTGCTCTAGAATGTTCACTCTACTAGACGGTGGAGATCCACGGCGCTACCGCCGACCTCAGTGATAGCAAGGTCACTCCAGGCGCCTTTATTTGCAAGTCAGAGGAGCTCTCATTCAAACCTGCCGGGGAACAATGAAAGAGAGATTTATTGTGTGGATTCAAAGATATGAACTGGGACTTAATAAGAAATAGAGCCAGACCTCTCAAGAGGTTAGGATCCGAAATTGGAAAGAGAGTCAGCTGGAACACGGTACTAGAACCAAGAACCCGAAATCCGCCGGGATCAGGGCAGCTGCTCTCAGCGTCTTGCCGGGAGCCACCCAGGCAGCCATGGAGTCCTGCACGCTGGCCTTTTCCTGTCCAGCGCGTGCCGAGCTGCCCTGCGACAGTCTCAGAGCTCATGTGCCCTGTTCAAACCAAAGCAGAGTGTTCCTGGCACCTGTCCCTGAGCAGCCACAGGGTCCCAGGACGGGTGCAGCACTATCCAGGCGGTGTCGGGCGGCCGGACATTGGCTGACAGGTGGAACAAGTCCCTTGGAAGATTTTTCTGTTTCTTACTTTTTAATTAATTGTCGCATAAAAGAAGCAGGCTTTTGGTTTCATGTTGCTGGTCCTCAGTTGTTTACTGCAGGAATCAGTTTAGAAGAAGACCCTGAAGATGCTACACTTGGCGTGTTCTGATGCTCCCACATACACATGCTCCTCGGCTGGGGATGGGGCTGCGTCCCAGTTAACCCACCCTGAGGTGAAAATACTGTGAGCTGAAAATGCACTTAATACACCTGTTCTACCGACTGTCATAGCCGAGCCCTGCCGGCCTGAAGGGTGCTCAGAGCACCACCTGAGCCCACAGGTGGTCGTGCGGGGTGCCCCCTGGCAGGATCAGGAGGCGGAGATGGGAGTTTTGTGACATGGCAGGACGTGAAAGCACAGAATACAATTCTGAACGGCACTGCTAACATAGTGCACCGCCCAGCACCAGCGGGTGACTTGCGGAATCCTGTGGCCGGCTGCCACCGTGGCCGGCTGTGCCGCCAGGAGAGGGAGAGAGAGAAGAGAGAGCGAGAGAGAGAGAGAGCGCGCGCGCGCGAGAGAGAGAGAGAGAATATTAAACTGTGTATTATATCACTAGCCTGAGAAAAGATCAAATTTCAAAATATGATTCCTACTGAATGTGTATCGCTTTTGCACCATGTTCAAGTAAAAAAAAAAAAAGTTTAAGTCAGGGACCATCTGTATAAAATAATGTTAAGCACTTTAATCTGTAGGGATCTCTTTCCAGAGTAAACCTGCCCTACTGTGTGCCAGGCTCTCCACAGTCTCGCCATCAGCAGGACTGGGTTTTGAGCTCACGGGCTTGTCGCCGGTTGGCTCTGTGAAGGTGGACGGGTGTTTACCTCCTTGGACTAGTGTCCTCATCTGTAAGGTGGGCGGTAGGAGTAGAGTCCAGCTTGACGTGGGAACTCCGCACGTGACTGACGTGCCTGCTGGGACTTGGTAGGCAGCATCTCCCTTCCGCCTGACTCTGGGGAGACCAAGGGGAGGCAGAGGAGGCAGTCCTGGCACCTTCGTGCCGAAAGGCAGATGGGCGCTTGGCTTCGTGGGTACAGTGAGTCTGGTTGAATCCAGCACTGGATGGAGGTGCCCATCCGTTCCAGGCAGCACGGGGCTGGGACGCGCTCCCTTCAGGGACGTGCCTAGTAGGACTTCCCCGCAGAAGGTGACGGAAGGCCTGCCTCCTGCCAGCTGCTGGCTTCCTCCAGGGGAAAGGCGATTCCCCAAATGGGATGATCTGAAGGTCACTCCAGGTCCCCGAGGCAGAGAGGGCGGAGCGAGGCCCCCGGAGTGGGAGTGTTTCACCCGGGCCTCCTCCTGCGGAAGGTGGAGGGGAGCTCCTGTGGACAGCAGGCGGCCAGTGTGGGCAGAGCAGAAGGGCAGTCTGCAAGGCAGAGCAGCACGTGTTCCGTGCGTGGTACCAGCTTTCTCCCTTTCTCCTCCTCGGTCACCTTGGCTTGTGCAGACTGTGGACTAGATGAAGACCCCTTGATTGAGGCATCGCACGGTGGCAGGAGCACAGGCCACGGTCTCTGTTCACAGCTCTCTCCTCGGGGCGGGACATCGGTTCTTGTTTATTAACCCCCCTTGCATCTCTGGCCGCCTGCCCCCGGCTCTGAGTTCAGACTTGAACAGTGAGTGGCTAACCTGACTTTACACTCAGAGATCTCCCGACACCACGACACGGATGTCCTGACTTCCCCCAAATCTGTGTCTTTCTCACTTGGAGAGTGGCCCCCCCCCCACCCCCCCGCCCAGCGGCCTGCTGGCGTCCACACACAATGACTTAGTCTGACTGCTTCTTTCCCTCTCCCTCCCACCTTCAGTCCACCAGCGAGTTCTGTCTTTTAACTCTCAATGTAGCCCACCTTGGCCCCCAGGCCTGGCCGCTGCTGAGGCCCTGGTCAGTCGCCTCCATCTCTCGTCCCGTGGGCAGCGATGGCCTGACAGCTGGCTCCTCCTGCCTCTCACGCCACTTGTGATGCTCTGAGGTTTCGGGACGCATCCCTGGCGGTGAGCACCCAGCGCCCCTGCACGAGGACCCGCTCCAGCTCTGCACTGCGGCTCCAGGACTCACCCGCCCGCCCTGCTGGCTTCTCCAGCCCGTGTTCTCGGCTCCCCCACCTGGTCCCCTCGCCTTTCCCGGCACCGCTCCTACTTGAGGACCGTGTGTTGTGCCCTGAGCACCTTCCCCATCATCACATGTTAGTCTGCATCACACCATTCGGATTGGATTGCCCCTCATATGCCACTTCTTCGGAGGAGTATCCCCCCTTCCCCCCGCCGTCTCTCCAGAGGCCCCTTGGTAGGAGCGCTCACTCCTCTCTGCCTGAAATAATCCTGGTTACTTATCTGGGCCTGAGACTATGAATTCCAGACTACATGGCCCTTCCTGGCCTGCTCATTGCTCCGTCTCCAATGACAGAATCATATCTGGCGCATAGTAGGTGCTCAGTACCTGTTTGTTGAATGAAGAGATGATGGAAACGTGAGTGAGGACACCGTAGGGTTGGTGTTAGTGACCCTCTCTGGTCGCCTGCGTACCTTTCTCTTAGGTCTTGCTCGTGGGACTGTAGAACAGACTCCGTCAGGCTGCTCCTGCCCCATCGGCTCCTCAGTCATCACGGTTGATTCTCACATCCTCAAAAATTATCTCAGCTAAAGGTCCTTATTATTAATCCACAACAAAGAAATACCTCAGGCAGCAGAGGCGAGACCTGGTGTCATGGACGGAGAGAGCCCTGGCTGACAGGGAGGCCAGGCCCGGCGGGTGCGGGGAGCGGTGTGCTGGGGAGGGCGTCAGCTCCCTTTCTCGTAATTGAGCGGCACATAATGGTGGGGACTTCACATTTCCCTGTGATTTCGCTGACTTTGCCATTTTAGCAAAAAATAATTTATTCCAACGTAATTTGCATTACATAAAATTATAATGAATGTTTTTAAGAACAAGGTGCTGTATATTTATGAGATCGTTGTGTTTCTATGAGGAAGAGGTTTAAATGTATTGGCATGTATTTCCCACAAACACTTATATGCAAAGCTATATGCTCCGCAGCCTTGGCATTAACATACATTATTTGCATAAACCATAAACACTGGGCAATTTCTTTGTCAAACAAAAAGTACTGATTGCCTCAGAAAGGATATTAATACTTTTCTTCATCCATATTTTTAAATTTGCTGACTGCGTTTTGATGATCATTCATCTTGTCTGGGAGCGCGGTCTGCACAAAGCCTCTCCTGTTTCCCAAAACAAAGACGCTCCGGAGGCCACGGCCTGAATGCCAATGGCCCGAGCCGGCCGCCGCCGCCGGAGCCTCTCTCCAGCGAGGTCACGGCTGCCAGGCCTGGGCGTGCGCCAGGTGGACATCTGATTGACAGAGGGGCGTCAGTAAATCTATTTTCCAATTAAATTTTATGTTTATTTTCAGCTCTCCTTCACAGCTTTCCAGTTGGAGTTTTGGTCCACTGAGCCTAGCTAGTTTCCCTGGAAAAAAAATAGGCTGTTCAAATAATTCTCTGTGCCTCTCCCCTTCGTGGCTTGGGATCCTCGGGACTAATTTCAGCTGAATTCATAGACACAATGCGGAGGTCACCCCCGCCCCCAAAGTTGGGGTTCTATTTCCTTTGCAAAGAAGAAGTGAAGTGACTGACACTGACCAGTTGCAGAATAGTCAGAAGGCTGATCTTGGAGTCAGCCAGATCTGAGTCCACCGGCGGTGACGGGGCTGGACCCGATGATGGAACTGCTCCTCCCATTACCTCCTCCATGAGATGGCGAGAAAGGCGGTCCCTCTGCCATGGACTGCAGTGCGGAGCGGATGAACTGAGCCGCACGGGGAGCATGGGCCAGGGCCTCGTACACAGTCAGCACAGCACTCACTAACTTTAACTGGTGTGTTGCTATTATTATTATTGCTGTGTGAACTGGAGATAGTGATGCTGCAGCACAGGCTGCTGTGAAAATTAAACAAGATCAGGTGCCTGGCGTGCAGTGGAAACCTGGGGTTGGGGGGGGGGGGTTCACAGCGGCAGGCCCAGTGCTCCTGTGGTCTTAACACCAAAGGGCAGGCACAGGCAGCCAGCAGGCGCCCCTTTGCTCGTGCCCAGAGGATTGTTGGATGAAAAGGCAGAATTTGAAATCCAAATAAATGGATAAGTAGAGTCAGCAAGCGTGTCCTTTTCACAGAAGGTGTTTGGTTTGAGCCTCGCAGACGGGAATCCTTTCCATCCCAGGGCCCGGATGCTGCGGGGGAACGAGGGACCTGGCTGGCCTCGCCCGTTGGCAGCAGCTTTGCCGCGTGCTGTGTGCTGTGTGTCTCATGACACTAGTGGGACATGACAAGCCTACTGCACCCCACCCTCCCCCTCTAAACCAAAGCCTGGAGCGGTGGTTCTCAAAGTGTGGCCCCTGGGCCCGCAAAGCCAGCAGCAGCATCCGGGAACGTGTTAAAAGGGTAGATCGCATCGCAGCTCCAACTGTCTGAGTTAGAAACTGGGGGGGGGGGGGGGGGGGGGTGTGTCTTTGTTCTGAGAAGCTGTCCAGCTGCTGCTGATGGCTCTGAGGGTTGAGAACCCCTGGCCCGGAGGCCCTCTGGCATCGAGGTCCGAAGGGGACGGACGCGAGTGTTGGGATCAGACGTGACCTCGCTGTCCATCACCATTGGGTCGCTGTGAGAGATTCCTACAGAGTCAGACCGTCCAGCACGGAGCAGGGCTATACAACCCGGTGCCTCTGCGACATGATGTTGCATGAATACCTGCCCCGTGGCACCTTTTGTTTATAATTTTGAAATCAACAAAATAAATGATATATATAATATTGTGTAGAGATGTACCCACTTGTAGAGAAGCTGGGGGAGAGGAGGAGAGAGGTGTAGACTAGATTTTATTTCTTAAGCCGATAAATATTTTTTTATATTATTTTTTATATTTGTTTGAATGTCTGAAATATATAATCATCAATTCACTTTTATTTTATTTATTTATTTATTTAATATATTTTATTGATTTTTTACAGAGAAGAAGGGAGAGGGATAGAGAGTTAGAAACATCAATGAGAGAGAAACATCGATCAGCTGCCTCCTGCACACCCCCCACTGGGGATGTGCCCGCAACCAAGGTACATGCCCTTGACCGGAATCAAACCTGGGACCCTTCAGTCCCCAGGCCAACGCTCTATCCACTGAGCCAAACCGGTTCGGCTCATCAATTTACTTTTAAAAAGAGAGATTTTTCTAAAACCCCCAGGGCAGCTTCCTACCTGCCTTTGTCTCAACGTGAGAACTCCCGCTGAGGGCTGAGGTCCAGACAGAGGGGCCCGGGGACGGAGCTAGCTAGGTGCTGTGCGCGAGCGGAGGGCAGCGCATCTATTCTTCTGGCTTCGTGTTCGTAGACTCCTTGTGTATTTCAGAGAATTGTCCCCACATTTCATCCTGAAAATGGATCTGGGTGATGAGGACTTTGTTTCCCAGTCGGCGGATGATGAAAGCATCCGTGTTCGCTAACACGTACGGAGCGGCACCATGTGCCGCCCAGAGGGAAGGCTGTGGCCGTGTCTGCTCATGGAGTCATCATAGGGACCCAGGTGACAGGTGAGGAGCCCGAGGCGAGAGGGGTTATAGGAGCTCCCGACATCCAGTAGCTGCAGAACTGGAGTCTAAGCCCCATGGGCACCAAGGCCCAGACTCCTCACTGTCTCGGAGAAAGGCGCGGCCCCCTCAGCGGCCCCGGGCTGGCTGGGCTTGGCTTTAGCTCCTGACAGATATTCTCCCTTCCCCCACGGGCAGCCCACACTGCTCTTGGAATTGCTTTGGCTCTCTCTGTAAGTCAGGCTTCCTGATGGCAAGGAACAAATCGATGCTCATTTAAGCGGAAGAGAACTTAGGGGGAGAATATCAAGGGCCCAAGGGAAGGCAAGGAAGGCTGGACAGAAGGACATGTAGCTGACCGCAGCCATGTCCAGGCCTGGACGAGGGAAGAGAGGCCCCTCTCTCTCCGCTGGGAGAAGCTGTCCGGAATCGCTTCCTCCCAAGTCTACAACACAGAGAGCAACCTTCTCCCTCCATCCCCTCCCACTCTGCGAAGTCAGGGGTGATGCGGGATGGGGGAGGGGGGCTGGTGAGGCAGGGTGGAGACAGGAAGTCCACACCCTACCAGGCAGTCCCCTTCAACAGGGAGGAAAGAGGGAAGTAGACTGTGTCCCTGGCGGCCCCAATGGGTAATTAAAACGATGTCATGGCTGTTTTTACTACATTCAAACGTGTTTTAATTTGTATTTAGCCAGAGGCTTTCCAGCAAGAGGAACATTTTACACATCTAACAAATAATTATAAATAAATAACGTCTCCATTTCTGCTATTTAGGGGAACGTTTCCTTCAGGTAACACAGTTATAAATTCACCTGTTTGACAACATGCAGCTAAAATAACAGTAGGGCTTGAACTGGCGGCGTAAGTGACGGTTGAAATGGCGTATTAATCAGTACAGAAATGAAGAACAGGACCGTGCAGGGCGGCAGTCTTGTCCCAAAGGCACCATGGACTATAAATGCTAAATTACAATAGACCTGGAATACAACCCGCATAATTCCCGACGAAAGATCGCGGAGAGCAGAAAGCCCGAGGCAGCAAGCGTTCCGGTTAGCAGAGGTCCACACAGAAGGCGCAGAGGTGGGTGCGGCGCCTTTCCGGCCACCGAGTGTCTCCTGTGCGCCTGGCGCTCCTCGCACCCTGGGTGCACGTGCGGGGGAGGGGCAGCGTGGGCAGCTGTGCATGGTCAGGGCTCACACCCCCTCCTTGGGACCTCACGTCTCCCCAGGTCAGTATGGTTTGATGTCAACCACTTGAGTTTCCCAGTTTTAGTTCCTGGGTGATTTCAAATCGAGTTTACGTGATACCAGCCTTCCTTCCGAGTGTGAGAGCTGATCTTGGGGACCAGGCCAGTGGCTTCGCTGCGGAACACTGCCGGTCAGAAACTCACTAGGTGCCACAGCTAGTTCATGCCCAGGAGACGTGTGTGTGCGTGTGCGTGTGTGTGTGTGTGTATGTGTGTGTGTGTGGACATGAGCCCTCGTCCTGCTCTCTTTCCTTCTCCATGACACGGGTCCAGGGCGGAAACCGGGTTCCCTGTGGCCCCAGCAGGAAACCGTGGAAACAATGATGAGGCTCCCTTTCCGAAGCCTAAGAAAGGGTAGACTCCTGTCCTTAACGTGCCTGGTATAGGGACAGCGGGGGAGGGAGATGCCAAAGTCAGCAAACACCAACGACTGTGCGTAAGGGGGAGGGCTCAGTCCCTGCCTCCACTGTCAGATGGGCATGTGACCTCCCACCAGGGCACCCGAGGCATGTGAGTGTGAGGGTAGGGTTCCTCCCAGGCACAGACCCACTGGGGGTCTGTGTAAACCATATTTTCAATGCAGTGGTAGGACACACTCTCAAAAGAGGCCCTGCTGTGAGTTAAATGCCCTTTGGGAAGGACACCCCACTTTGGTTGAAGAGAGGCCGTGCCGCCTGGCAGTGAGAGCAGGCTGCTGGCATCAGGCGTCTGGGTTCGAGTCCGGCTCACCTGGCAGCTCCCCAGCCCGAGAGCTGTGCTGGTTCCCAGGGGCCCGGTGGGAATCCTGATAGAGGACACGTTTGCATGGTATGCTGTGCGGATTCGATGGGTACCAGCCACTCCAGGAACGCTGGGCTCCGTGAAGCTGCTGAATGCTGGCGTGGCGTTCTGGGAAGTGCGCTGGGCTCCTCATCACGTGCAGTCTTCCCAGAAGTGCTCCTCCTCCCCGACTCATCCTCTTTATTGCTCGCTCTCCCTCTTCCATTCAGCCGTACGGTGTACCTGCCATGCGTCAGACATACGGAGCTTGTGTCAACAAAAGGGGAAGATAATGGTTTCAGCTCTCAGGGAACTCTCGGTCGAACAGCAGAAAACCAGAGTGGATGGTTTAGGCTTCCGTCTCCTCCTTCGCTGGTAAAATCCGCCCCCGCACGTCACTCACTCACTCCAGGGTCATTGGTAACCATCCGTGCCCTCGGTGGGTGAGCTGGGGGCCCCCTTTGCTCAGGCTCCTTCAGAACTCCAGAACCTTCTGTCCTTGCATAGACGCTTCCATTCCTGGGTCCTTTAGTGGGGGGAGGGGTATCTTTCCAGAGCAGCTGGAATAGGTCCGGCCCCGTGAGGTGGCCCTTGGTTATAAATCACGGGATAGCTTTTAGAATAATTCAGCCAAGAAGATCATGAAGCCTGTTGGGGCCGCCTTTCCCGCTAACCCCAATGAAAACTTAAGGGTCCCTTGAGGGGTGGGAGGTACCACCAGAGAATTCCCTTTTGTGCTTTGCCTTCCCTGCCACTGGGTGTCACTGTTCTACATAAATAAAAGGGGACCACTTCGGCCTGGGCACTGTGCAGCCTGGCCTTGGGTTCAGGGCCCAGGCAGGTTGAGGTGGCTCCTCATTCTGAAGGTGCCAGGTGACCGTGACTGCCACATCCCGGCTGGCCTCGGCACAGGAGCCGGCTGCGGGGAGGAGCCTGGGGGTGAGAGCACCTGGCACGTGCCAGTGCCGTACTCTGAAGATACCCTCTTTGGTATTGATCCTTTAAAACAGACTGAGAGGTGAGCCTCTGGGGCAAGGGTAATGTGTTCATGGCATGCATTATTTATGCACCTGGTTGCATCAGGACGGCATAGGGGAGACAAGGAAACCTCACAGAGAAGCTGTTTGCCCTCTATCCGTGACCTTCCTCTTTGAGAGACAAAGGGGATCATGAACTCACAGTCAGAGATAAAATAGGACATTGTCCACTGGGCCCTCCCTCCTGCCATTTCCAAAGATATCTTCCAGAATTTTCTCCCTTTAGGACAGTCGGTGGTGGTTCTCAGCAGGTACGAGGGGTTATCAGCAAAATAAAACACCGCCCGCTCACCCACTCCCTGCTCCACAGCGGCACCCAGTTACTGAATCGATGGCCTCTGACCCCTCCTTGAGTTATCTGCGTGCTTTTTTCTGACAAGAGGCTCTTGTGTTACCTTGTGGTGTTTACTAACATGCGGGGGCCTGGACAACTGTGGCGGTCAGCCAGCTGCCGCGCCTCACTTTTGTCCGTGACGGGGTGGCGAGTGAGGCTCCGGAATGTCAAACGCAGGACGGGACGGGGAGCTGGAGGGGAAGCCCACGCAGCATGCTCTTCTCACGGAGCTTTCGCCTTGGGAGCCAGGGGTCAGTCCAGCATGTGGTGCAGGGCCACCCCCACGGCGTGCTGCCCAGCGCCGCCAGCCTGCGCCTCTTGCTTGATCTCTCACCACGACCAGCGGCATCGTGGTCATGGTCACCCCGCTTTCCTCCTGCGACTCCCGGGCCTGGCGGGGGTGATGGAGAAGGTTCCGGTCCAGAATCCCTTCACCGCCTTTCCCGAAAATGCCCTAAAAATAGTTCTGGAGGCCTTTGCTGCAGAAAGGGGACAGGGAGCGTGGGTGTTGCAGGAGGAATCTGAGATTGGTTTAGGGTTCCCTGGAGCCATTTTGAGAAGCAATAAGCCACATTCCAGAAGTTTCCCCCCGTACTGTGGATCTGCGAGGTCAGCATGGCATCTTGACTGTTCCACTAGAGAGCATTTTGATAGGTTAGATCACATAATTTCCATATTTTATTTTGCTTCCAATATCAGACAAATTGTTGGTCATCATGGAACTTCCAGGCTCGCCAGGCCTCCATGTAAAGAGTCTTTATGTGCTATCACATTATGATGATGAAGGTAATGGAATGTCAGCTTCCTGGAATAGAAAAGTGATTTTTTCCATAAAGGGCATTTTTAAATGGCTCATTAAGTCATTTTATGAGCACCTTAATGCTTTGAGCACTGTGAAGAAATAATGTACCAACCTATTGGGGCCAAAATGGATTCAGAAAAGGACTCCATCGCCTATGGAATATTCTCTTATAAGGCATTACACGTCCTAACAGCCTGGATCGAATAAACATCGCCGAGCGTTTGTTTCCGCAGGCAGCACCCATGTAAACATCACACTTGGACGAGCCTGCAGTGCACACCCAGCCCACAGGCCGCCGTGGGCAAGCAGGCTTCTTGTCTCAGACAGAAGAGTCTCCAGGATGGCCACACGAAGCCCAGCATTTAATTCTCCCGACATTTTATTCCTTCACATTTAACTCACAGCCAGGGCCACCCGTGGAGCATTTTGTATCGCTAGAGTAGCCTTCAGGGTGGTCTCAGTGTCCCCCGGCCTGAGTTCCCAGGGAAGGTGGTGTCACGTGGACGAGGACCTTCCTCGGTGGCTCATTCAGTGGGTGTCTCCCACATCACACCCTAGAGCTGTGATGAAGGGGCAGGACCATCCACAGACAGGAGTCCTCACCGCGTTCCCATAGAGGCTCGTCAGCGGTGCGCGCTGTGAGGGCCGTGGGAGGAGGTGCTCGCAGATGGCTGGGTGCTTGGGTACCGGGACCATCCGGCGCCTTGGGGCCGAGCCCAGCTCACCACTGCAGGAACCGTGTTTGCGACGTATTGGCACCGGCACGGGAGTCAGTGGCTCCTTGACATTTGGACTCGTCATCATCTGGCAAGTCCAGCCGCAGAGCCTGCCCTTTCCCCGTGGCAGGGAGGCGGGCGGAGCAGGGTGCTTTTGTTGCAGGAAAGGTCAGCTCACGGAGTCGAAGCTTTGGCTTAAGTGTGGGGATTACATGTGGCACCACGAGCCTCTCCTGTTAGGCTCAATGAAATGCTGGCGGCATTGAGGTAGAAATCTACTGAAAGATCTGAGTTTTTGCTGAAATAAACTTGGATAATTGACACGCTGGAACGGTGTGTGCTCTGCCCTCGCTGCCTTTAAACGCTTCACACAGACTCCAGTTATTGGGCACCGCAGGGCAGCATGGAGCTTCTCCATCCCCCCCTTCCCCCCCACCCCCGCCCGCCTCAGGCAGGAACGCGTCTCCTTCACCTTTTTATCCCCAGAATCGAGGGCCTGAACTAGCACATCTTCAGATACCCAGGAAACGAACCGAATTAGCCCCGACAACTTCCTCCGCGTGTGCGCTGTATTAATCCATTATTAGGAAGTCACCAAATACCGCTCTGCCTCCAGCATCCTAGCAGTCAGGACCTGCAGGATGAACAGCTGTTCTGAACTTGGGGGATTGGGGGGCGGGGGGGCTGAGTGCCTCTCACAGGCCTGCCCCGCGGGGCTGTCAGTGTTTCCCCAGAGTTCGCGGCGGGTGGATGTGCTGGCCCCTCTGCTTAGAGCCCTGCGATGCTGAACAAATCATGTGGACTCCAAAGCCTTAGCTTCTTCATCCACAAAATGGAGCTAATGATAGCACCTACCTCCGAAGTACGGATTTAAGGAAATTGAGCGTAGAAGGAGGTGAGCAACGGGAGTGGGGGCTAGAAGCAGTGCCTCCCTGCGCGTCCACACGTAACCTCCATTCATCCCTCCTGCAGGGCCCTGTCCTCTTGGAAAGTGAATGCTTGTTCGGCTCATCTGTTGCTCCCTGTGGGCTGCCCCCACATGGGGTGGTTTCAAGCAACAACTTGTTACTATTTCTCAGTCTGGGGGTCACCGTGGCTCCGCTGGGCGGCTCTCCTTTGTGGCCTCCAGAGCAGTTCGAGGGGAGGCTTGCCGGGGCCCCTCCCTCTGCAGGGGTGACGCTGTGGCCATGGGCGCGGGCGCTCCTGCCTGGCCTCTCCGTATCCTTGGGGTTTTCAGGGTCTCCAGGAAGTTGTGCTTGGAAGGGCAGCTACTTTCCCCCGGGAGCAGTCCTACCAGTGCGCATCCAGAAAGACCAGAGGAAGCGCCAGGCTGCTGTGACCCGCCTCTGGCCCCAGCCCCTTCACAGCATCCCACTGGTCAAAAGGGAGTCCCAGGGCCGGTCTGGGTGTGGAGGGGGGAGCTGTGTTAGGGCTGAACCCTGGGAGGCAGGCTCACTGGGGAGGGAGGGGCACAGGCTGTCTTCACAGAGAGGCGGCCAAAGTGAGCCCAGCAACCCTGGAAGAATCTGGAAATAAAATGGTGAGGGGTCTGTCTGCCGACCATCCGCACGGAGCAGCTGTAATCAACGCCCGTCTTTCCGCCATGGCTGCCGTGAGTCCTGGCACAGATGTGGCCGCAGCCTGGTTGTCGGGCATGTCCGGTGCATTAGCAGCTGCAGAATCAGAACCAGGGCTGCCTGGTCCAGGGCCACCTGCTGTGCCGAGGCTTGCACTTCATTCTGCTGGGCTTTGATTGTCTTCTCCCCTCACGCTGGTCCAGCTGCCTGAAGTTTGTGTCCTGGATTCTTGAAACGGACCATATTTTGCTCCACTTTAAGCTTCGTGCTGTGTTCCCGAGCTGCCCTGCAGATGAATTAAATAGGAATTACCCGCTGTGAACAGGCCACATCCCCGCGGGCCGCGCCGTTCTCCTGGGTGTATGGGTTTTTAGCACTCCGGGTTCCCTCCTATAAGACGGTTCTCTAAGCTTTTGCAAAGATATATTTATAGTCTCATTGGTTGTTAAATACAGTTGGGACCATGCTTTCATTCAATTACAAATTCATGTGTATTCATTCAGAAATTATTTACTGAGTGCCCCTGAGTCTGAAGTTTTATTTTATTTGACACACATGTTGGCCTTTCTTCTGGATGCGCTCATGTAGTTGCCTCATTCTTCCAATTCACTACGTGAGGTGATCTAACCACTCCTTTGGTGGTGCTCACGGAGCATTTTTTTTTTAAATATATTTTTATTGATTTCAGACAAGAAAGGAGAGAGAGAGAGAGAAAGAGAGAGAGAGAGAGAAGCATCAATGATGAGAGAGAATCATTGATCGGCTGCCTCCTGCACACCCCACACTGGGGATCAAGCCTGTAACTTGGGCATGTGCCCTGACTGGGAATCGAACTGTGACCTTCTGGTTCAAAGGTCCATGCTCAACCACTGAGCCACACCGGCTGGGCGTTCATGGAGCAATCTTAATTTGTGACGTCACAAAGCCCCAGCAGGGGCCCTCCATGTATCTGAGGGCCCCCATGCGTTTGTTTCTCTTCTGTGAGATGGAGTCTGAGAAGTGGAAACGCTGGGTCAAAGAGAAGGCCGAGTGTCCGGGTGCACACGCTTCCCGCACATTAGTCCCTTAGTGCCGGCTCAGTTGTCAGGTCCGCTGTGCTTGTGTTCAAGGGATCCTGTTTCCTTAATGATGACCCAGAGCCATCCACATCACTTTTACTGCAGTGCGTTGCTATAATTGCTCTGTTTGATCAGTTATTAAACTTTATCAGTTAAACAGTAATTAAACTTTAAAGTAAATTAAACTTTATCAATGGTATGCATATATAGGAAAAAACCAGTATGTTAGGGCTCAGTACTATCTGAGATTTCAGGCATCTACCGGGGGTTTTGGAATGTATCCCCCACGGATAAGGGTGCCCCTGTATAGTGGGTGCCCCGATGTTGGGTGCTATTATTTATAATTGATATATCTTCCTGGTGAATTGAACCTTTTGTAATTACATAATGATTTCTTTGTCTCTCCAGTTTTAGACTTAAAATGTATTTTGCCTGATAGAAGTATAGTCACTCCTGCTTTCTTTTGGTGACTATTTGCATGGTAGCTCCTTTTTCATCCGTCACTTTCAACATATGCATGTCCTATGCCTGAAGAGAATCTCTGACAGATAGCGCATTACTGGATCATGGTTCTTCATACATTCATCCCTCTGTGTCTTTTGACTGGGAGTTTAATCCATTTACTCTTAAGGGAATCATGGAAAGGAAATGACTTGTCATTTTATTATTTCTGTCTGTTTTGCAGTTACTTTGTTCTCTCCAATTATTGCTATCTTCCTTTGTTGCTTGATTTCTTTTTCAGTGTTTTGCTTTGATTCTTTTCTCTCTCTCTCTTTTTTTTTTTTTTGTATCCACTACAGGTTTTTTTTTTCTTTCTTTATGGTTAATGCAAGGATTGCATAAAATATATTGTATAAATGCAATAAATAAAACACCTGTTTTAAGTTGGTTATACATTAACGTCAGTTGCACACAAAAATGCTGCACTTTTACTCTCCCTGTGTGTTCTTGTCAGCGGAGTTTGCTTCTTTTTATGTTGTGTGTTTTTTTTAATCTTTTAATTTTTATATTAAGGTTAACTATAATTTATGCACCATTTACATTGTAAATTTATTGTGCATTTGTCTTCATTTTACCAGTACAGTTGAAATTATGCTTTCATATACTTTCACATTACTGTTTAGCGTATTTCCACTTAAGAACTCCCTGAAGCATTTCTTGAAAGGCAAATCTATTGGTGACACCATTCCTAATTTGTTTTTTTGTTTTTTTGAGAAGGACTTTATCTCTCCGTTTTTAAAGGTTAGAATTGCCGAGTGTGGTATTCTTGGTTGGCAATATTGTTCTTACTTTTAGGTCATCTCTTTCCTGGTCAAATATTTCCGCTAAGAAACCCTCTGATAATTTGATGGGGGTTCCCTTACAGGTGATGAGTCATTTTTCTCCTTCTGCTTTCAAAATCCTCTCTGTCCGTGGCTTTTGGCAATTTGACTGTCCTGTGTCTCAGTGCAGTCTTCTTTATCTCGTCCTCTTTGGGGTCTTTTGAGCTCCACGAGTCTGGCTCATTTCTCTCCCAAGATCTGGGAATTCTCTCTCATTCCCTTCCCCTCAGGAAGCCTGCATGGCTCTGCCGTGGTGGGGAGGCTGCTGGGACCCCCAGTAGTGAAGCTTGTTGGCTTCCAACTTTCCCCCTCGGGGGCACGTTGTGTCCAAGCGGCTCCCTCTTGACACAGAGCTGTGCCAGCCTGAGCGGATGCAAGTAAAGTGCTTCCTACACTTTCCTGTGTGGCCGTCCCGGTGTTTGTGTCCTCAGGGTGTCTGCAGTTTCCTCACTGTACTCCGGAGCCCTCCCAGAGCTACTTCACTGCTGGGTAGTTGTTAAATTACTGTCTTTTGGGGGGAACCTCCTAGCTCACCATCTTGCTATGGTTGCTTTCTGGGTAGTGAGATTTCTCAATATCATAATTAAACTTTTCATTTGTTTCCGTGTTGTCTGTTCTGTTTCACTCATTCATCTCTCTACCAGAACCATATTGTTTTTATTTATAATTTTAAAATTACCTTTACTGTTGAAAGTATTGCAGATGTCCCCCCGACCCCCATTGATCTCCTCCACCCAGCACACCTCCAGGCCTTCACCACATGATTGTCTGTGTCCATGGGTTATGCATATATGTATATACATTACTCAGTTAATCTCCCCCGCCCCCTTCCCTCTGAGATGTGTCCGCCTGTTTCATGCTGTTGTGTCTCTGGATCGAATTACTGCAGCTTCTTGTGTATGGCAGTGCTGTTTTTTGGGGGTGGCACATCCCCCTGACTGTTCCTGCCTCCAACACCAGATATTTTTGTTTTGGCATATTCTCCCTTGTTCATTTTCCAGATAAATTTTACAAGCAGTTTATTAATTTTATTAAATGCCATCACATTGAGATTTTTCATGGGATTGCATTGAAATAATAGATTGATCAATAAAAGAAATAAAATAAAACATTAATACTTAATCTTTTAAGTATTTTTAAATGTACTTCAGTTAACTATAATTTTTCTTACATCTTATGAATTTTAGTTATGCTTCTAACTGGGCCTTTTTTACTAATGTTGTAATATATCATTATAATTGGGATTCTTATTGGTGTAAATTGTAAATTCTTATTGGTGTTTAGGAGAGCTATTAATTTTTGTTTGCAATTGACCACCTTTATAATGTCCTCCTTAAAAAATTAATAACATTCTTATTAAGAAAATTAACTTGATTTTAGCAGAGTTATTTTTTTTAGGTCAGGAATTACAATACATGCAAGTAACGATAATTTGTGGAATTCTTTATAATTTTGACTCTTGACAGTTTTTTTTCCTTTTAGACTCAATGCGATGTCTAGAATATTCAGAGCAGTTCTGAATAATAACAATGATAATAAACTGTTATATTTAATCCTTTGTTATAATTGGAAAACCTATAATGTTTCACTCCTAAATTTCTGGTGAATACCCTTTATCAGTTGAAATAAAATCTCCTCCTATTTCTTGCTTCCTGTTAGTTTTTCTGGAAATTCAGTTAGATATTTATCAAAGTTATTAGCATGTATTCAGACGATTATGCAGGGTCTCTCCTTTTTTTTATGAAGGTGGCTACTTCCAGAAATTCTAATGATGAACCATCATAGCATTCTTGATGGACCATCATCATAAATTCTTGAATTTATTTACAATCTTCCTTGTCTTTTCATACAAGTCTTTAGTTATAAATTTTCTTCATTCCATAGTTTAGATATGTAGTGATCTAGTTATTGTTCATTTCTAAACAGGTCATAATTTCAGTTTTGAATTTCTGACTATCTTTTAGAAAACAGTTTAAAATCTAAAAATGGATAGTTTTGTGATGATGTCATTTACTTTTTTTTTTTTTTGCCACCTATTAATACTTTGAAATTTATCACGTTAATTGTTCTATACAACTATAATATTTTTGGCTTCTTTTAAAAACTGTTTTTACTGATAGAGAAGAAGGGAGATAGAAACATCACTGAGATAGAAGCATCATCTATCGGCTGCCTCCTCCACACTCCCTACTGGGGATCGAGCCCACAACCTAAAGCCTATGCCCTGACCAGGCATTGAGCCATGACCTCCTGGTTTATAGGTCAAAGCTCAACCACTGAGCCATTCTGGCCAGGCTTTTTTACTTCTTTTGAATTTGAGAATTATATGGCCTGATAAAACATTAAAATTTTTGATAAATTTCTTTTGAAAGAATTTGTATCCTCCTGGTACAGACTATATATGTGAGTACAGACCTGCATATTTATATACATACTAGAGGCCTGGTGCACAAGATTCAGGCACTGGAGGGGGGGGGGTGTCCCTCAGCCTAGCTTGTGCCCTCTTGCAGTCCAGGACCCCTCGGGGATGTCCACCTGCTGACTTAGGCCCAATCCCTCTGGCAGTCAGACATCCCTCTTGCAGTCCGGGGCTCTCGCAGTCCAGGACCCCTTGCTCTTTACCGCTCACCTGCAGCGGAGGCTGGAGAGGCTCCTGCCACCACCTCTGGCTTCTGGCTGAGTGGAGCTCCCCCTGTGGGAGTGCACTGACCACCAGGGGGCAGCTCCTGCATTGAGCATCTGCCTCCTGGTGGTCAGTGCATGTCATAGCGACCGGTCATTCCACCGTCCAGTCGATTTGCATATTACACTTATTATCTAGGGTAACCACATATATGAACATATCTGTTTACTCAGACTTGTTAGTCGTAATCATTGAAATCCTTTCTGTATTTTACCTTGATCTGTGAACATCTGAGCAGGAAGTATGTCACTCCCTCGGCATTCTGAATATCTTTGATGCATTTATTTTGAAGTTCTGTTGTTTGGTATATAACTTTTTATGATATAGCTTCTTAATTGATCATCTTTTATCAGTAAATTATTCTCCAGTGTCCCTTATGATGTCTCTCGCCTTTAATTCTGTTTTTTCTGATGTTTAAATTACTAATTCCATTTCCCCCCACACTTGACTGGCATTTTGTCCTTTTGTTTAATTTTCAATTTTTAAAATTCACTTTGTTCCAGAAGCATGTCCTGTAATGAGCATTACAGATAATTATTTTTTAACTCTCGCTTGTGGCATCAGGTATTTGAAATTTCTGCATGGGCTGAGAATCCTCCACGTCTTGACTGTCTTGACCTTGACAAATTCTCCCCAACCTTTGAGAGGATATCCAAATAGCAGCTTCCAGGTGATACCTTCCCAGAAATTTCTAGCCTTGAAAATAAATGGATCTCTCCTATTTCGAAGGCACTCTGTTACTTTTAATTTCTAGCTCTTAGCACATTTTATGTGTCTACTCAACTATTTTTCTTCAGGATCCATGAAAAACAAAATTCTCATTCTTTGCCACTTTAACCACCCTGCTCCCCACACTTGCAAACAATGCAAAAAACACGACTTCTGTTGTTCTTGGTTCTGCACCTCCTGCAGAGACACAGGGTCCCCTGCAGAGACCCGGGGTCCCCTGCAGAGACCTGCACACAGAAGGATTTCAAAGTGAAGACAGAGATAGTGTGTCACATAGAGGGGCAAAGGCAGGAAGGCAGTGGCCTGTTTGGGACTTTACTAGGAGGTCGTTGTGGCTAAAAACTACTTCGCATCAAGAAGGGGAGCAGACAGTGGTGGTAGGTGCGGATGCAAAGCAACTGATTTTCACGTGGAAATAGTCCTCATTATACAGATGAGGAAATGGAGACACAGGGAGGCTCAGACGTTTTCCCAGGGTCACAGAGACGGTCAGTGATGGAGCAGAGATTCAGGCCCAGGCGGTGGGAGTCCACAGGCTGTTCTTCGCCGTTAGGTTTTGAGGGCAGCCTCCTTCTCATGGCACCTCCCACAGGACCCCACTTGAGATGTTCAGACTTGAAGAAAAAGAGTAGGGGGACTAAGCTATTTTGATGTAATTAACACAGCTCAGCTGTGGAATCTGTGGCTACATCCACTTTTTTTTGGCCAAGGTGATGGGCAGACCTGAGAGAGGAGACATGGGACGAAGCCCCCAACCAGCCAGCCCAGAGTGGGCCCAGAGTGGGAGCAAGAAATAAGCGAGCTCTTTGAGATGTTATTATTATTATTGTTGTTGTTTCCATGCTAATGTACTGGCAAATTGTTGGGGCCCGATGAATTTTGGTGAATGAAGGACAAAATGGCTCAGATTCCACGTGACAGCCTAAGAGTAGGCCAACCAACACACCAGCCATAAAAATTACATATTGCTTTGGACAGAAATATCTACCAATCATCAGGGACTTAATCACGAGGAAATACAATTTACCTGCTATGTGCTAGATGCTTGTAAGGGAAGCAGGATAACGTTATCATCCGGCAGCACCGAAGATGAAAATAATGATGGGGATGGGCGGGGCCCATCCTTACAAATGAGTGTGTAGCAACAGATTCCACATCTGAGCTGCATGAATTACACCAAAATATAATTAATACTTAGTCCCACGATTCCTTTCTTTTTAAAGACATTTTTTGAATTCCCAGCATTGACTCCCTACTCCAGTTTGTGAGGCGTGTGGTGAGTAAGCAGTATAGCGTCACAGTTCTCAGTGGGGAAACGACCAGCTCAGGGGCGTGCACGTCGTTCCGGGGCTATGCCACTTCCTGCGGTTCTGCTGGGCCTGATTTGTTGAGCAGAACTCACAGGCCGCGGTGCTGGTCTGAATATCTGGGTGGCCCTCAGAACATCAGCCTTCACTCCATGATAGTCGGGGGTTCCAGATACACTCTCTTTTTTTTTTTTTAAATATATTTTATTAATTTTTTACAGAGAGGAAGGGAGAGGGATAGAGAGTCAGAAACATCAATGAGCGAGAAACATCGATCAGCTGCCTCCTGCACATCCCCCAGTGGGGAAGTGCCCGCAACCCAGGTACATGCCCTTGACCGGAATCGAACCCGGGACCCTTCAGTCCGCAGGCCGACGCTCTATCCACTGAGCCAAACCGGTTTCGGCTCCAGATACACTCTCATGTGAAGCTTCTTTTCCTTTTATTTCTTAAGTGATCATAGCGTGAAAATCACTGTTTTTAGCACACAGTTCTAAATGTTAACACTTGTAAAGACTCAGGTAACCTCCACCACCATCAGGATTCGGGACAGTTGACCCCACGCCCATGATGCTCTCCTGTCTGCTCGCTTAGCCACAGCCTCGCCCGACCCTCTCCCTCGGCAGCCACTGAGCTGCCTCCATCTGTGCGGTCCAGTCTTTCTAAAAACGTCATATAAATGGAGTCCTGCCAATGATAGCCTTTGGGACAGGCTTCTTTCACTCAGTGTAATGTCATTGAGGCCAAACCAAGTCTTTGCGCACAGTGGTAGAGCACTCTGTGTTATTGCATAATTATTTAATAAATTATTGTTGAATATTATTATGGGGTGAATTGTGTCACCCAGAATATTGGTTGAAGACCTGTCCCCCAGGACTTCCGCATGTGACCTTACTGGGAAACAGGATCATTGCAGACCCATTGGCTACGATGAGGTCATGGTGGAGTGGAGTGGGTCCTCAATCCCATGGGGCTGGTGTCCTCGCAGAAGGGCAGAGACTCAGAGAGGAGAATGCCGTGTGGAGACTCAGGCAGGGAGAGGCAGTTAGGAGGAGACAGAGGCAGGGATTCCAGAGGCTCTCCAAGCCTAGGAACCCTGGGGCCACCAGAAGCGAGGCCGAGGCAGAGAAGGCCCTGTGCACCTTGATGTGGGCTCCTGGCCTCAGATCTGGGAGATGACAGCTTCTGTTGTTTTAAGCCATTCAATTTGTGGTGCTTTGTTACGGCAGCCCCCGGGAAGGAATGCAAGTCGAACTGCTAAAAATTCGTCACCATTCCTATCCACAGAAGATAGCTGAGAAGACATAGGGCAAATACAGTGGGAAGGGAGAGGGTAGCTCACGGGATTAAAGGTCACACTGGAAAAAAGTGTCGCAGAGGGCAGGGAACCCAGGTCTTGGGGCCCGGGTACAGAAACGAATTGCGGGCTCTTCTTGGTGCTGCTAAAACGACGCACCTCAGCTGCTGAGTTCACACCCATTTCTCTGATTACTAGGAAACTTAAACATTTCTACAAATAGTTCCACCTATTTGTACTTTTTAAAAGAATTTAAATTCTTTATTGTTGAAAGTCCCCCCCGCCCCTTGACCTCTCCACGGCAGCTCCCCAACTTACAACATACACACAAATAAACTCAATATGGATAAAAGACTTAAATGTAAGATGAAAAAACCTTAGAAGAATCCATAGGCAGCAAAATATTTATACTTTTTCTGAGTAATCTTTTTTTCTTTAAAAATCTATTGCAGGAGTTTTAGAAATAGTCTAGATTTCAAGTCTATTTCTGTTATGTATGATACAGATAATTTCTCCTAAAATGTTACTTGTCTTGTACTAATTTTGTAACTTTTTTCAGAGTGTTTTGTCAAATGAATGTCAAACAAGGTAAAACCATTGCATTTTTTTCTTTATTGATTCTTTTGTTTATTGCTTAACATTTTCTCATTAAGATTATGAAAGTATTATCCTATATTGTCTTCTAACCTAACTTTTAATGTCCAAGTGTTTAATTATTCTGCAATGTAATTTTGTGTATGTAGTGTGAAGGATGAAGAACTTTAAAATTTTCCAAATGTATAGTCATGTCAGCCACCAGTTTCTGAAGTCAGTTCCGCAAGCGTCCTCTGATTGGCAGTGCCACTGTCAGGGTGTACACATTTCTCTTCCACCCACAGCCCACCTCTGGGCATTCTACGTTAACAGTGCACTTGTTAGATTTCTGTAGCTTCCTAACATTTTTTGATAGAAAATAGAGCACGTGTTCCTCAAAAATTTTTAGAGAACTTTTTTGATTTTAATAAAATATTTACTTTAAAAATAGCTTGCCAATTTGATAAGAATACATTTGAGGATTTACTCTGTAGAACACTAAATTTATAGATGCTTTGAGCAGGGAGATTTTAAATATTTGACTTTTTAAGTTATTCAGGTATTTTTAAAGATACTTCCATAAATTTATAGGAACCTATTAATAAAAGTGTAGTATGCAAATCGTCCCCTCCGCCGGGAGTTCTTCTGGGAATTCGACCAGGGGGCAGGGCCAGCCAGGGGAAGGGAGGGAGGAAGTACCTGGCCGGCTGCCGCCAGCTGCTAGGGACCCTACAGGTGTACACATTTCGTGCACTGAGCCTCTAGTTTTCTTTATATTCTTCTTAACCATTTATTTCTGTTTATCTCATTTGTTTGGAGAAGGGAGAGCTTTTCATTAATGTTATTAATTCACTGTTGTTCAGTTACAGGACAGGAAACAACTTCTGTGTATTTATAAATTATCTGGCCATCTAACTGGATTGTATTATAAATTAATAGTTTTTCAGTTGCTTTTCTTCATTTTTCTAGTTAGTCTTACCTTCCATGAATATTGACTGTTCAGCATTTCTTTTCCAGTATTTCCTCTCCTTTACATGTCACATTGCATTCACTCAAACTCCAGAATAACGATACGTGGTAAATGTGATGCTAGGAGTTTTGTCTTTTCCCGACTTTACTGAGAAGGTTTTTTTATGTTGGCACTTATGTTAGCGTTTTGGTAGATACAGTTTCTGGAGTTGGGAAGTAGTTTTTCCAAGAGTTTTTATTTTTTAAAAAAATGGCTGAAATTTATAAAATACATTTCCAGTGTCCACTGGAATAACAAAATACATTTGCTATTATTCTGTAATGTAGTGGATTATTTGACTAGAAACCCTAAAGTTCATCAGTTCTTTAATTCTGTGCCGTTACCAGGCCTTGTCATTTTTGGTTGAATGTTGGACCTGATGCGTTGGGTAATAGGAACCCGAGGCAAACAGACCATCAATGTGAGGTTTCATATTAGCCGGCTTTGGCTGGGTGGTGTTTGTATTTGCTGCCAGAGACGTTCCCTTCCTACAGGCAGGGAATGAACCCTCCCCCCAGGTGGGGTAAAGCTCAGATGAGGTCTCATCCTCTGAAGATTGGCCCTCTGTGGTGGAGGACGCTCTGACTTCCTCTGCAGCGGTAGCTCTGGCCTCCCCTCTCCTCTACCAGAGCCACGGCCCCCCTTTGCTCTTCCCTGTGAGAACCTGGTGGGAACACACGTGTACGTGCTTCCCTGGACCTTGCCTTTTCACCTCCAGTACGTCCCGCAGATTGCTCCAGGCCACCTGATACAAACCTAGCCGGTTTTTTATGAGCACAGAATTTTTCATGTGAGGGCATTCGCTTGGTTTTCTGCATTTTGGCTTCTGCGGGTAATTCTGCGTTACTGAACCTCACACATGTTCTGTGTGCTGGGGCTTCTGTTACCCCTGGGGAGACTCCCAGCATGGAAGTTCTGAGTGGGAAGGTCTGTGTGTTTTTAATTTGAAAGCTGTTTCCCATTTGCATTCACCGGCAGGTCGTGTTGAGTCGTTTTTGAAAGCATTTGCAATTTCCTCCATGGTTACGGATTTACTCCAGTTTTCCACCTCTTCTTGCGTCAGTTTCATAATTCATGTTTTCCCAAGAAGTCATTCATTTTGCATGGGGTTTCAGGATTGGTGACATAACTTTCACACGTGCAGCCTTAAACATGCTCCCCCACCCGTCGAGCTCTGAGCTGTGTGCCTTCGCTCTTGGTCTAGCTGCCCTCCACGTGACACCCTACTCAACCTAAGGACGCCCAGGGCTTGCCACTTTTTGCGTTTATTTCAGGTTCAGAATGAGTTGCCACTCCTCCCTCCGCGACAGTCATCCTCTGCCATATGGGGGTCACCCATCCCCCCCATAGGCCTGGCTTCGACCTTGGCTACTATGAACTTATTCTTTGAAAAGGTTGTTTGTCATTTCTTGGGGTTGTGGAGAGAGAAAGCAGGTATTTGTTCTAAAACCACATATGGGTCAGTCTTCTCACCTGTACTTCTGAGGAGCCAGCACCTTTAACAAAGTGACTAGGAGAGACGGGACTATGGATACAGCAGAATCCTTGGCAGATCCCTAGGGGCATGGTGACACACAGACGTGAGGCGAAGGCATGAGCTACTGAGCTACATCATGTGTGTTATCTCACTTAATTTCCACAGCTGGACTGTAAGGTAACCCCGTTATCGCATTCATTAGATAACAGAGGAAATCAAGGCTCAGAGAGGTACACCAGCCGCTCTCAGCTAAGAAGTTCAGGGCCGGGGCTCGAAAGCAGTTTTCCTGGTGTGCCCGCGGCTGCTTTCCCGTGAGCAGCTAATTTCTCTGTTCTCATCCCACCGACCTGCAGAATCACCAGGCCCAGCTGTCCGGTTGCGCCCGTGAAAATCTGCCCTCACGTCGGGTACTTCCTGAGCTCTGTGTTTTGATGGTGCCTTGAGCGGGGAAAATGATAGAAATGAAATAGCCACAAGCCTGCGTCCTTCCTGCCCAGCAAACTGGCGGGTGCTGCTGATGGGATGCGGCTGTGTGCGGCAGGGGCTTGAGCTGCGTGGGGAGCATCTGTTTTCCTGGTGTCAGACGTCGGGCGTCTATAGCTGCAGCGGAGGTTCTCGACCCAGGAGTTCCCTGCCCGCAGCAGCTCAGTCGGGGCGCAGGTCTGCCCTGCTGAGCCCAGCTTCGTCGGTTCCTGGTGTGAGGCGAACCGGAGTGAAGTCGCTCCGGTGGCAGGAACCAGCGTGGGTCCTGTTACTCACACGGGAAGGCTGGCCCCTGGCCCAGGCCTGTTCGCGTTGTCGTGGTTATGACTTAAGTCGGCATGCTTGGGCAGGTTTTGTTTGTTTGCTCTTAACATTTTTATTGTAAAATAAAACAAATCAAAAAGTGCACCAAAAAGTATAGTAGATGATAGCAGCGCCCCTGCCCGGGTCAGGAGACGCTGCCCCTCCGACAGCCTGACGCGTTCCTCTTAGGGAAGGAAAACCACACCCTGGCCAGTGGTAATAGTTGGCGCTGCGCCTTTCTTTTGAATTTTACCGCCTGTCATTCTTAAACAATACAGCTTTGCCAGTCTTTGAAATGTACATGAGTGAAATGACACTAGACATGTTACTTCACTGGGCGTTTTGTCTGCAAGAGCCACTTCCTGTGCGGAGCTGTGGTTCGTTCATGTTCGGTTCTGCGTGGTGTTCCGTGGCGTGGCGCTGAGTGTCAGACCCGGTGTTGCTTCCAGTTCATGCCGGTGAAGGTGACGCAGCTGGAGAGAAACGCTCCGTGTCTCCCCTCCAGGACTCACGCGGACACTCCCGTGGCAGGCGCGTGCGGGTTCTCCCCTCGCCAAGAACTCTCGATTTTCTGTGGAACCAAATGGATGTTCCACAATCAGGTCTGTTCTGCACTGTTTGCCTGAAGTTAACATCAGACCCAGGTGCAGGGCTCGGCCCCACCAGATGACTCTTGTCAGACACCAGTCTGCGCCCCAGGCCGTCACCTGTGCTCCCCTGGTCTGCGTACGTCAGGGTGCCCACAGCCTCCTCCGTGGACTTGCTCATTTAGTGGAACAGCTCGCAGAACTCAGGGAAGCACTTACATCACTGGTTTATAATATAATAAAACTAATATAAGGAGTAAGGGGAGCAGTGAGATGAAGAAGGCACAGGGGGAGCAGTGAGATGAAGAAGGCACAGGGCGGGGCGTGGATGCTGAGTGCAGGCGCCCCTGCCCCGTGGAGCTGGGTGCACCCGCTCCCAGCACGTGATGTGTCCACCAGCCCTGAGGTCCCTGAGCCCAAAGTTGTGCGATTTCTGTGGTGGTTTCGCCACGTAGGCACGGCTGATTAACTCGGTGTCCAGTCCCTCTCCCTCCTGGGCAGTGGGGCTGCAGGCTCCACGCTTATACCCAGCACCGTTCTTTCTGGTAACCAGCCTGGTGAAGATATGGAACCAATTCTGACATGTATGAGGGCTTTTTCCCTTTTCTTTTTGTTTTCAAGGTCAAAATTATGCGTAGAGACTGTTTTTTTCTCTGCCAGAGATTTATTTAATACAGGTTCGCTGTGGGAACTTCACCATTCCGTAGCATATGGACTATGTCTCTTAATAAGCCAATAAATATCATACTCCAACGCAATAGTGGGTTAATTATACTGTTGTTCTAGGCAAAGGAAGATGAAAGGAATAAAGTCGCAATTTCATGCAGGTGGACCTTTGGGGAGAGCAGGTCCCGGGAGAGCCGGTTGACCCCAGGAGCTGGACCCCGCTGGCGGCACACAGGGCAAGCCCCTGCCGCTGGAAACATGCTGGGGGGACAGTACCGTGTGGCGGGCTGGTCCTCGGCGCCTCCCCAGGGCCTCCTCACAGCCTTCCCAGGGCAGGAGCTAAAGCCGCCGAGGGCTCCCCAGAGCTGTTTAGGTCAGCCAAGTGTCGCCTGGCCCAAGCTGAAACTCGTGCTTGTCCTCATACACTCTGGGATTGGAAGCTGAATGTCCCCTTCCCATCGATGCTTCTCCACGTGTGTATGGATCCGCGCCCAGCGATGGGCGTCACCCACAGGCCACCGCGTGCTTGCCAGTCACAGCAAATGTGGCGTGATGACATCCCAGCACAGCTTATATGCACATGAAAACAGCTTCACTTCTAAAAACAACGATTTTGGGAGTCTTTATCTTAAACAAATGGATTAAAACAATTTCATTTAAGTGATAGACAAGTGGACTCGAAATCATATCAAACAATACACAGCGTTCCCACACCAACCAGCAATGCGCTGGCATCGGCTGGTGTTCTACATTCAACCCAGTCCTGACCCCTGCGCCTGGCATAGCTCCCACAGGGCCCGGGCTGCGTCCCACGAGACCGCCCCTGCCACTGCAGGTGCCAGTCGCCAGCCCAGTTGGCCCTGTGCTTCTGACCCACGGGGGGCAGATAGGAGGTCCCCACCACGCCCTCCACACACCCCTTGGGTTTGGTTACTTTGCTGTAGCAGCTGCCACAACTCAGGAAACCTGTTTACTCACTAGATTACGGGTTTATCACAAAGGGTATTAAAGGCCAGGGATCTGCAGCCGTATGAAGAGACACATGGGACAAGGTGCTGAGAAGGGGCGTCCCAGGGCTCCGTGCCACTGTCCCTGGTCTCCATGTGCCCACCAACCTCGAAGCTCCTCCAAGCCTGTCCTTTTGAAGTTTTATGGTGGCTTCATGCCCTAGCATCTTGGTTAAATCATGGCCATTGGCAGTTAATTCAACTCCATCTCCTCCTTTCACCTGAAGGCTTAAGGTACAGGGAGGGGTGGGACTAAAAGTTTCAACCCTCGAATCCAGCGGTTCTCAACCTGTGGGTCGCGACCCCTTTGGCGGTCCAATGACCCTTTCACAGGGGTCGCCTAAGACCATCCTGCATATCAGATAGTTACATTATGATTCATAACAGTAGCAACATTACAGTTATGAAGTAGCAATGAAAATAATTGTATGGTTGGGTCACAACATGAGGAACTGTATTTAAAGGGCCAGAAGGTTGAGAACCACTGCTCTAATCAAATGATTGGTTCTCCAAGCAACCAGCCAGCCCCACCCTTAGGTGAAATCCCAAAGTCACCTCATTAACATAGCAAAGAACACCTGGCTTGCTCTCAGGGCTTAAGGAATCCCAAGGGTTTCCGAGCTCCCTGCCCCACATCATCAGAGGCCAAATATTTATTTCTTACTATAAGTCACAGTATCACGAGCCCCACCCGGGCCCACCAGTCACCTTAGAAAGATGCCCCTGTCACCCAGGAAATGACAAGCGATGGAGGAGCAAGGTACCAGGATCTGGGGTCAGATGCCAGGTAGAAGCAAAGATGCTTCTAGTATCTTTATTGCTTAGGAAATTACAAAGGTCTTAGATGCTCAGGCCAGGAGCCAGGGTGAAGGCCGCAGTCTGCATCTCTTATGCTCACTCAGTAGCCAGGCATTTTCTGGTACCTGCATTTGGTGCCTGTGTGCATGCGTTTCTGCAGAGGACTTACCCGGATCATTGGGTATTTGTGCCTCCAACCTCGCTCAATAATGCAAACTGCTTCACCACGTCATCCCGCTGGTTCTGTGCCCCCAGCAGGCGTGCCGGCTCCCGTGGCCTCCTGCTTTTGCTTATTCTTGGCGTTGTGTGAGTTTTCACCTCTGCTGACTGTGTAGCGGCAGCTTCCTGCAGCTTCGATTGTTGTTTCCCTAATTCTGATGGAATTGGGCACTTTTCTGTCTTTCTGGCTGTTTGGATTTCTTTTGTGTTGTGTGATCTGGTATTTTACTCATTTTCTTATCGATTTATACCTTCCAGACATGAATCCTTTGCTAGTTGTATGTGTTAGAAGTATATTTTCCACTGTGAGGCTTGATTGTTCTCTCAGGGATGGTTATGATAAATAGGACTTCTTAACTTTAATGGGATGACATTTATTATTCTGTGTCTTTAGGAATCGAGTTGTTAGGTCTTATCTGAGGTTTCTCTGTCCAGTCTGATGGCATGGAGGTATTCTCCTGGATAATCCTCGAAGAGTCCTATGGGATTGACCAATGGGATTTTAAAAACAAACAAACAACTCAATCTTGTTTTAAAAGATCAAATCGCCCACTGGAATTAAGCATTGTTTTGATCTTATAGAGAGGTGTTATATAGTTATTTTTCTGGACAAATATTGAATCAGGATAGAGGTTTCAAATCTCTGTCCTGTAAGGTCATCTGAACATAGAAACATCATACATAAATTTTTCTGTGATGCTCCCTCATTTTACCCACGATGCCCAGTGTTTGGACACATGTTAGTCTACTCAGGCTACCTTAACAACATATACAGAATATGTGCTCAGTTCTGGCGGCTGGAAGGCCAAAATCAAGGTGTCAGCAGGCTTGGTTTTATCCTGAGGCCTCTCTCCTTGGCTTGCAGACGGTTGCCTTCTAGCTGCCTCTTCATGTGGCTGTTCCTCTGTGCAGGATGCCCCCGTGTCTCCCCCAGTCCCCTAACTTCTTATATGGACACCGGTCAGATTGGATAGGGCCCACCTGATGGCCGCATTTTAGTGTAATCATCTATTGAAAGGCCCTGCCTCCAACGCAGTCACGTTCTGCGGTATTGGGGGAACGGGACCCCCGATCCTGTGTGGGTGGGAGGTCCCTTGGGCCTCTAGGAAATGCACACGTCGCTGGGGAGGACCAGAGACTTGCCTGGGACGCCTTGTGCCGGGGGGCGTGCATTTTCTATATTAAAGGGCGCTTGTTGCTCGGGAGGCAGCAGGTTTCGTCCGTGCGCTGGAATCTCACGAGGAACTGAGTGGTCAGGACACCCATTTCGTCGGCCTCTCCGGTCTGACGTTCGCTCCTTATGTGCATGTGGGGAAGCCTGGTCTCCTGGAAGGCTCCCCCACGCATGCACATAGGAGAGGGGCCACGGAGCCCCAGAACACATGTCCAACCCAGGCTGTCATGTCTTTGATAGAGTTAAAACAACATTGCAATAAAATCCAACCTTAAAACCCTGCCACCCACCAGGAGTAACGAAGATGGAGGAGGATGCAGTCACACAGCAGGGTGTGCTGTCGGGCAGACCCCAGGGCGAAGGAGGCGTCAGAGATGCTGTGGGCGAGAGGCTGGAGGAGGGCAGTGGGGACGAACACCCCACCGATAGGGGCAGGAGTGCTGCCTGTTGTCTGTGCTGTGGATTTGGCAGGGCTGCAAGGGGAGAAATGAGGTCTCCCCCTCGACTTGAAACTCTTGCTAAGAGGGGTCTGCTTTCCTCCGTGCCCCACATGGCTTCCGGTCCTATGCTGATAAAGCTTCCTTCTGCCAGCCGGATACACTGCGGAGTGCATCCCTCTGCTGTCAGTCGGCACGTCCAGTGTCTTCTCCCTCAGTAAGCAACACACACACACACTCACACACACACACTCACACACACTAACACTCCCTCTCACGCACACTCACACACACACACACACACTAACACTCCCTCTCACACGCACACTCACACTCACACACACACACTCACACTCACACATACTAACACTCCCTCTCACATGCACACTCACACACATACACACATACACACACACTCACACTCTCACACACACTCACACACAAACACTCACACGCACACTCATACACACTCACACTCACTCACACTCACACTCACACACACACTCACACATACACTCACACTCTAACACACAAATGCACTCCCTCTCACACTCACACTCACAGACACAGTCACATACATACTTACACTCACACACACTCTCACACACACTCACACACACACTGACTCACACACTAACACACACTCACACAATTGCTCATGCATAAGGGTTGCTAAGGCATTTTTCTTTGGGGGTTTTAATCCCAGACACTCAGCCCTCCTCTCTCAATAGCCTCAGGCCCTGGCACCTGTTCGGTCCTCAGAGAAGCAGGCTGAGTGAGAGATGACTCCTTTAAGTCAAGAGTAAGCACCACTCCGTCAGAGGGATGTGGAGTAAGAGCAGTGGGCGTGAAGTGGAAAGTCCTGGGTCCGTCTCCACTCGCCCACGTGTAGCAAGTTGCTCAACCTCATGGGCCTGACCTGTAACAGGAGCCTGGGAAGTGCTTTTTGGGCCTCAGTTTACCCAGCTGTGAAGTGCACATACAGTGGGTAGGCAGGTGGCTAGAACATGCACAATAGGTCGGGAGGCTGAGAGGTCGGCTTGCAGAGTTAGGTAGTAGGTGTCTCCTTCAGAGTGACCTTTGGTGAGACAGGAAGTTGAGGCAGTGAAGACCCCGGGGCCGCTGATGTCAGATCACTCGGGTGAGCTGAGCCCGACTGTGTCCCCTCCCTGTCCTGTCTCCTGCGGCTCCTCCCCTGTGGCCTCCTCAGATGCAGACGGTGCTGCCAGGGGGAGAAGGCATAGCCTACCGCTCGCTCTGGAACCTGTGCGAGGAGTGGGGCAGTCTCTGACCTTTGGCGGCCACAGTGACTTCTGTGCCAAGAAGATGATTTAAAAAAAATTGAAGATTCAGTGTAAAATGCTAACCCTGGAGGCAACAGCAGGCATCACACCTTCTCTCTCTTCCCAGCCTCCGGGCCTCCCCAGGAGCCGGTGGCCTGACAGCAGTGTCCCTGCCAGCCCCCAGCCCGCGCAGCCGCCGGAGCCCCTGCACAGGGCAGCAGCCTGCTGGCCCCGGCCTCTGAGCACAGAAAGCAATGCCAGCACCTCTAGGTTGGGAAGAAAGTGTGTCCTATACCGAGGCCGTTTGGTGACCTTCACTTTGAAAGGCTCAGAACCCAAACGAACAGGAGAGAACCTCGCACCTCCTCCTCGGGCTACACTCCTGCAGGGGCAGAGGGTGTCACTCAGGTTGTCAGCGTGAAACGCTGGCTAGGAGTCAAGACAAACAGAGGTGGCCCCTGCCAGCCTCAGCATCGCCTGCCTGCCCGTCTCCCACTGGGAAGCTGGGTGGGTGGCACCTGCTGCTCCTGCTGGAGGAACCCGGGGAGGCTCGGGGGCCGGGCCGCTGGCAGGGCGGCTCCTGGAGCTCCTTTGCCTGTGTCACAGCCCCTGCCACGCCCTGTGGCATCCGAGGGCTTGTGTGTGTGTGTGTGTGTGTGTATGTGTGTGTGTGTTTACTTTTCCACTGTACATGTGTTAAATTCTTTGAACACTTCCATTATCTTAACAGAAACATATTATCTAGCTTAGGGGTGAAGAGAATAAGGCCCAGAGAGGTTCAGGAACTTGGTGAGGACTGCACAGCACCAGGACTCGGATCTGTCTCCCCTCTGAGCTCCAGGTCTCCCCGGAGTGTCCATCTCCATCCACCTTTGCGATAGTAACAGGTGGGAGCCACAGGCCATCCAAGCTTAGGTTGCCCCACACAACTCAGGGCCTGGATGGGTGAGTTAATAGAAAGGGAGACCAGGGTGTTTTCAGGATGAAGGCATGGATCCCACGCCCATGGGCATCGATTATGTCCTTGCTGGGGCAGTTTGCTGCTCTCTGAGGGGCCTTGTGCTTTTCCAGCACCTGCTGGCTCTTTCCTACCTTTACCTCCCTCCCTCCCTCCCTCCCTCCCTCCCTCCCTCCCTCCCTCCTTCCCTCTTTCCCTCCCTCCCTCATTTGCCTGATACCATACTTGTTATCATGGATGCAACAGTGAGCAAAACAGACAAAATGACCTGTGACTGTGGAACTTATGTTCTGTTAGGGAGAAATGGACAATCCCCAGCATAAAACAAATGAACATACCATGTTCCATAGTGACGAGTGACATGAAAAAAAAACAACACAAACAAAATAGTGAAGGGAGCAGGGAGGGGGCGTTTGGAAGGTCAGGCAGAGTGGCCAGGGAGGGTCTCCCTGAGAAGGTGGCGATTGAGTACAGTGAGGGAACGAATGACATGGTTGTCTGAAGGAAAGCCTTACGGATGGAGGAGCAGCCAATGCTGAACCCTGAGGTGGAAGCATAAGAGAAAGAAGAGGTGGGCATTGACACCGTGGAAGGAGAGCATGGCTGCACAGAGCCGATTGGGAGGGCTTTGCAGGCCTTTGCGAGGACACTGGCTTTTTTCTGAGTGGGATGGGGCTCTGAGAAGGGCTAGCTACATCATTTGATGAGCTGTAACAGGGCCATAGGGGCCAGCAAGGGTGCCACGCAGGGGGCAGGCAGAGGTGGTAGAGGTGCTGGTCAGGGTCCAGCTGTGTTCAGGTGAAGGAGATAAGGTGAGATGTGGGTGGGAGACACAGTGGGTGCCTCTTGCTGTTCCCGTCCCACCTGGTAGGCGGGGAAGGGAGACACTCCAGGTCTGGAATCCAGTTGTTGGATGTTGGCTGTGGCCCCGGTGGGCAGAGGGAATCAGAGAGCAGACGGGGGATATAGTGTCAAAGAGTGGATTCGTTTGGGTCCGCCAAGAAACGGAAGCAGATGCCAAGACAGAAGACATGCCAGAGGTTTGGGGAGGATGTGAAGGGAAAGGGGAGGCAGATGGAGAGGCAGGGAGGGTTTCCGACTGCACCAGGTCTGACGCCTGCAGGGGAGGAGCAATGGAGGAGGGGGAGGCATTGTCGCTCACGCGATTCTAGCAGAATTAGGTTTGTCCAGGCCAGTGCAGAGTCCTCAAACCAGAACCACCCACCGTGGTGCTCCCCACAGCAGCAGAGTGAGAGGTGCATGTTCACAGTGGCCTCGAGGAGGGAGCCCAGGTCTGAGTCGGGGAAGGCAGATCCACGTGGGTGTAACGGAGCCAGAGCCACATGTCAGAGCCGTGAGCATGAGGAGTGAGAACAGGACGCCAGCAGCAGGAAGGGTGATAAAAGTAACACTTACCAGGAGGCGCTTCCTACGGTGAGCAGGTACTTCCGCCTACAGAGGAGAGGACAATATCAGTCCTGTTTTCTAAATAAGGAGACTGAGTGCAGAGAGACTGATCGACCTAAAGAGTGAGTCCTGGATGCAGACTCAGGCAGCAGAACTGGCCCTTCATGGCGCCGGGCAGAGCGGGCACAGCTGCAGTCCATCCCGGGCGCTATGGGCAGCCTGTGGGCGGGTTTCCTGGCTAAAGGCTCAGATTCAGGAGAGAGATTTGTCCTAGTGCCACTTCCTGCTCAAAACTCTCTTCCTGCCTGGAATCCAGTTCCAGCCTCGATCAGATCCTCAGCCAGTGAGCAGCACCGCCCAGGTCTGTGTGAACACTCAGCCATGGAGGGAGGGGCATACCTGTGTCTGTGTGAACACTCAGCCATGGAGGGAGGGGCACACCTGTGTGTGTCTGTGTGAACACTCAGCCATGGAGGGAGGGGCACACCTGTGTGTGTCTGTGTGAACACTCAGCCATGGAGGGAGGGGCACACCCGTGTGTGTCTGTGTGAACACTCAGCCATGGAGGGAGGGGCACACCCGTGTGTGTCTGTGTGAACACTCAGCCATGGAGGGAGGGGCACACTGTGTCTGTGTGAACACTCAGCCATGGAGGGAGGGGCACAGCTGTGTCTGTGTGAACACTCAGCCATGGAGGGAGGGGCACACTGTGTCTGTGTGAACACTCAGCCATGGAGGGAGGGGCACACCTGTGTGTGTCTGTGTGAACACTCAGCCATGGAGGGAGGGGCACACCTGTGTGTGTCTGTGTGAACACTCAGCCATGGAGGGAGGGGCACACCTGTGTGTGTCTGTGTGAACACTCAGCCATGGAGGGAGGGACACACTGTGTCAGTTTGAACACTCAGCCATGGAGGGAGGGACACACTGTGTCTGTGTGAACACTCAGCCATGGAGGGAGGAACACACTTGTGTCTGTGTGAACACTCAGCCATGGATGGAGGGGCACACCCATGTCTACATGAACACTCAGCCATGGAAGCTGTAGGAACACTCAATCCTGGGGGGACGGCCACCACCGTGACTGACTTGCCTTCCTCTCTATTTGCAGGGCTTACGCCATTGGTGCTCAATCAATTAAAAAGTGCTGAGTAAATACACTCATGCCAAGTGCCTCCCCGATGCCAGAGCGTGCTCAGCTCAGGTGCTGGCACCGCTGGGAAGCTTCTCTGAGGTGTGCCCTCTGCCCCGGGGACTGGCCAGCAGAAAGGAGTGGCCACCTCCACACCAGCCTGTTCCCTCCCTCTGGTGTGGCTACTTATGATTTCGTTTTCAGGGAGATTTCAGAGCTCACCACAACACCAGGCTCAGTGGCTCGGCGTGGTGACCAGGTCCCTGTTCCTCAGGGCTCTGTGGCTGGTTCTTCTGGTTGTGGCCTCCTCAGCTGCTCTCTGCGGTCTCCTGGCACTGAGCGGGGCTGCCCTGTCTACGATGGCCTTGCATGTCTGACAGTTGGCTCTGTGCCAGCCGGGGCGCTAGGGGTGACTCGGCCATGTGTCTCTCATTATGGAGCAGGATGTCACCCTGCCATTTAGGTAACAGTGGCCGCAGGGCACCCAGAGCAGCAGGAGAGCAGACTTCAACATGCAGGCATGGTCAGCCCTGCTCTGTCACATCCTCTCAGGTCCCATGGACCAAAGTGAGCCCCTCGGCAAGGCCAGATTCATGTAGAAACATCAGTCCCACCTCTGGACAGAAGATCGCAAAGTCACAGTGGAAAGGGAGCATCCATGAGATTGGGCCTTGGTGGGCATTTCTGTTACACACCTCACCTGTCTCTCTGGGCCTAGCTAAAGGTGGTCTTCCTTTTTGCCTGTGTTACCTCCTATAGTCTGGCCCTGGTTTTCATCTCCCTCATGTCATCTCAGTTAAAGTTTCTGTCTTTGCCCCAGATCTGCCTGTTATTCCTGTTCCATCCAGCTTTTAAATATGTGGACATCGGCTCAGAGTGGACGGGTTTTTGCCCCTGGATGTAGGTTTTGTGAAATCCTGACTCTTCCCATCTGGACCATTGCTTTAGCTACGTTCTATCCATCTTCCCTCCTTTCCTTCCTTCCTTCCTTCCTTCCTTCCTTCCTTCCTTCCTTCCTTCCTTCCTTCCTTCCCTCCTTCTTCCCCTCCCTCCCTCCCTCCCTCACTTCCTTTCTTCTCTTCTTCCCTCCTTCCTCCCTTCTTTTCCATCCACACATCTATCCATTTTTAATCCATTAGGCAGAATGGGCTCCTCCTTCAGTGCTCTGTGGGCATCTCTCTAAGGCCAGGTGTGGTAGGGGAGACACATATGCAGTGCCGGCTAGCCCAGGTGAAGCACATGGGAGGACCATCACGGAGAGGCTGATCTACCCCAGACATGCCCCCTGAGAATCCTACCCTTCCCTCTTCTCAACCCTCATCTGACATGTTTGTTTTCCCCGTCTTTTCTGCTAAACAGAAATTTCTGAGTACAAGGACCACACTCGCCTGGCTTGCTGTGGTGTCCTTCCCCCAGCACAGTGTCTCCTAACATTTGTTGAACTGACTTGAATTGAAAGCTACAGAAAAGAGATGACACTTGAACTGGGCTCCAAACACTAGCAAATAACATTTAATCCACAGCCACTATGTGAGGAGCTGGGTTATTCTCATTTTATAAGTGAGGAAGCAGGGCCAGCGGGTTAAATGATTTGCTCCAGGTCACAAAATGGGAAAGGGAGGGGCCAGGCTGCTGGTCCCAGAGCCTGTGTGCAGTTCACTGACAAATTACTGTCAAAAGCAGAAAAACCCCGAGGAAGAGAGAGCCACAGCCTCGCTTATTGATGACTCACTGGTGATAGTCTGTTCTCTTTCCACAGCCCTGAATCCCACCTTGTTGTTCATCCATCCTTCTGTCCCTCCATTCTTACATCCATCCTACATCCATTCACCCATCCAACCAGCAGATGCTCAGCGAGCCCCTGACTTCTTCGTCATAGCTGCGCCCCTGCACCTAGAGATGTACCTGGTGTGTGCTCAGTGCTCACTGACCTGCATCCCAGGCAGCTGGAGGCGGCATCCAAGTGGTAGCAGTTAGAGATCATAGGCACTGGGGCCAATTTGCCATAGGTTCGCATCCTGGCTCCACTGGATGCCTGCTGTGACCTCGTGCAAGTTATTCAACCTCCGCCTCAGCTCACTCATCTGTAGGTGGGGTAGTGATGGTGCCAGGGATTATTAAAGGGTCGAACATTGACACACACACACTCTTCGAATATTGCCTGACCTGTTGGAGTCCCATTTTAAAATTACTAGTCTGTTATCTTAGCTATTAAGGAGGGAGTATGCAAATTGACTGTCATGCCATAACGGTCAAGATGGCTGCGCCCACAGCGGAGGCCAAGTTCCTGTAACAAGTCTTAACGAGCAATCAGCAGGGACTTGAGGCTGCATGGTGCTGGGTCGAGGCACCTCAGGCTGCACCCCCCCCCCACCCTGGCATCAGGCTGGGGGACTTCAGGCTGCGCTCCCCACCTAGCAGGGCTTGATAGGACCTCAGACCATGCCCCCCACCCCGGCGCTGGGCTCGGGAACCTCAGGCTATGCCCCCCGCCTGGTGGGTATTTATGGGGACCTCAAGGCATGCCCCCTGCCCCAGCCTGGGCTGGGAGACCTCAGGCTGCATACTCTGGCACCAGGCCAGGGGATCTGAAGCTGCACCCCTGCCTGGCCGGGTTTGACAGGGGACCTCAGGCCGCAGGCCCCCCCACCCCCCCAGCACAGACTGGGGCACCTGAGGGTGTGCCGGGGGCCCTGAGGCTGTGCCGCTACCTGATGGGGCTTGATGGGGGACCTGAGGCTCCGTCCCCTGCCCAGCAGGGCTTGACAGGGGTGGGGGCAGCCAGGTCTGGATCTTGCCCAATGGGGGTGGGGCCTCATGCAATTTTGAGGTGCCATGAGTGTGCGGGAACTTGACTCTGGGTCCCGCAGTGTGCCCCAGACTCTGACAGGAGGAAGATTTTCATATACATTTTACTATTTTTTTTTTTCATCTCTGACACTTCTATTATAGAGAAAGGGCAAATAGCAATATTAAAATATTTCCTCTAATTAATCCCCTTTTAATGTGCATGAATTTCGTGCACTGGGCCACTAGTCATTAAATAAATGGATAATGTCAATCAAGAAAGACAAGGTCACTACTGTCATAAAGCCTACATTTTAGAGCAAGCATGTTAAACTCATGGCCGGCAGGCCACATGCTTTGTTTAAATAAAGAGGATCAGACAGACGATTATCAGGCAAACAACCTGGAAACCAAGACAAGTCCAGACAAGCACAGTCTTCTGTAGCTTCTCCTCTATGTGGAATTGTCCCCTTGTCCCTGTCATTGCTTCTTGGAAAGCCAGCGTATGGGAGCCTTGCTGCTCTCTCACTGGGCCCATTGAAAAAGGAGGGGACACTGCCCCTCTGAGTGTTGTTCATTCATGGCACTAACAAGAATGCCAGGTGGACGTGGCATCTGTATGCCCAGTCTAGCCTGCATGCCCACGCTGGCTGCTGACTGCAGACCATACCTCCTCCCAGACTCACACAGATGCGCCTGTGTGCCCTGTGTACAAACATTGAGACACATACATACACAGGTGTGCCCCATGTATAAACATTGAGACACATACACAGGTGTGCCCCATGTACAACAATTGAGACACATACACACACAGGTGTGCCCCGTGTACAAACATTGAGACACATACACACACAGGTGTGCCCCGTGTACAAACATTGAGACACATACACACACAGGTGTGCCCCGTGTACAAACATTGAGACACATACACACACAGGTGTGCCCCATGTATAAACACAGACACATACACACACAGGCATTCCCTGTGTACAAACACTGAGACACATACACAGGTGTGCCCCGTGTACAAACATTGAGACATATACACACAGGTGTGCCCCGTGTACAAACATTGAGACATATATACACAGGTGTGCCCCGTGTACAAACATTGAGACACATAGACACACAGGTGTGCCCTGTGTACAAACATTGAGACATATACACACAGGTGTGCCCCGTGTACAAACATTGAGACATAGACACACAGGTGTGCCCCGTGTACAAACATTGAGGCATATGCACATAGGTGTGCCCCGTGTATGAACATTGAGACACACATACACAGGTGTGTCTGGTGTACAAACATTGAGACACATACACACACAGGTGTGCCCCATGTACAAACACTGAGACACATACACACACAGGTGTGCTGAGCGCAGTGTTCAGAATGAGTTTCTGGTGATCCTGGGCAGCTGGCTTCTCTGTGTCACTGCTGCTGAGCCCAGTCTGCAGCCTGGGACTCTGCACATAAGATGTGACCGTAGTCTCCAGCTCTGTTTCCTGCTTTTACAAGCTCCCTGGAGCCCAGAAGGGCCATTTCCAGCACCTGAAGTGGACTGGATTGGGAGCAGTTGAGGATGGGGAGGCATGGCCACGGGAGGCGTAGCCATGGGAGGCTCATGCTGGCTGTGAGGCTTCTGCAGGTGTGTGATCAGCCTGCCCAGGGGTCATGGGCTGGAAGTTCTTCCCCGACGGCAGACGGCATACTTTGCTGCAGCGCCTAGACAATGCCATCAGCACCAGCTGTGGCCGTGTGCCTGCTGGATGGCTCCACGCCAGAACCTGCTGTCTTCTTTGGCAGCTTCAAGACTCTCCCGTTGGGGTTGCAAGGTGGTGCCAGCAGCTGCAAGCCTCACGTTCTTACAGCTGAGCAGTGGCGTGCGGGCCTCTGCCCTCCACCTGCCATGGTCCCCTTGGCGCTCATTGGCTCTAGTTAGACAAGGACCCGGCAGGATACGCTGACCGGCCCGAAACGCCTGGAGCTGAGGGTGAGGTCATCCTCCTCAGGGGACAGAGCTCAGAGGGAGAAGTGGTTTCCCACGGATGCTTGGTGTGGTCACTAGATGGAGGAGGGTGGTTTGGGCCAGAGACAGCAGACTTTGCCATGATTTTCCTGCGTGGAGAGCTCCCCTCCTCATTGGCGCTTGATGCCCTTCCATCTCCTTTCTGTGCCTCCACAGCCTGTGGAGTGAGCTTTCTCATGCATCGCTGGTTGTTTGCGAGGCCGCCCTTCCGTTAGGCTCTGAGGAAGGGAGCTCTGTGTCATGACTTCATGCTGGAAACGCGGTCGGGGTGAGTGTCACTGAATGAAAGGATGGTACCCTAATGCCCTGGGCTGACCATGATGTCCTTGCCCACATCCTCACGTTTGGGTCCAGCCCTCTGCCTGATCATGCCTGGCGTGGGCCCAGCCCCATCTTCAAACACCCTCCTCCGCGGTGGCACTGGGCTGAGCAGGGTCCCCCGGAATTCACGTCCACCCCAATGTGTTCCCTGGCAGCCTATTGAAGTAGGGTCTTTGCAGATGCATGAGTGAAGAGGGTCACACTGGGTTAGGGTGCCCCTATTAGGAGAGGTGCAGAGACAGGTGGTGCCCCCAGAAGGCAGGCTGCCTTGTGAGTTGGAGGCGGAAATGGGGATGATGCGGCTACGCCAGCCTGCAAGGTGCTCGGGTACCGCCAGAGTGAGGAGAGACACAGAGGGCTGCTCCCCCAGAGCCTGCAGAGGAGCGTGGCCTGCCCGACACGGGGATCCACATTCCAGCCGACAGGGCTGTCTGTGCAAGAGTAACTTTCCGTGCGTCGCCCACCCGCCGTGTGGTGCGGTGTCACAGAGCCCTAGGGATCGAGCACCGTGCAGCCGTGCTTGTTCATAATCCACTCAGTAGTCAGCAGGTCCCTGTTAGAGATGCGCTGAGCGCTAGGCCTGGAGATGTGAGGTGAGCAGGACAGGCCACACATCCGGTCTGATGGTCCTGCCCAGGGCTGGCGTGACAGGCAGCAGCCTCCCCCACCCTCATCCCACGGATGCCTCTGGGAGGAGCCCCCCACGTAGCAGAGTGGGCTTGGTGAGCGGCTGAATCTGGGTTCAGGCTTAATCTCATCCCGGGTCCACCCTCCCTGATGTGCTGCCTCGGCCCGCGGCCCCTGGCAGCCTGTGTCCTTCTCATTGTGGGTGGCGTGGGGTCGTGGTGAGGGCCGGAGGAGCGGCTGTAGGCCAAACGTTCAGCCCCCCGCCTGGCCCACATCAGCGGCTGTTTTCTTCACCTGCTGCCTCCATAGACTTAAGAATGTGGACATATCAGTCTTGAACCACAAGGTGGGACGTGAAGTCCCCATCCCTTCCTGGTTGTGCTTACTCAGTGGCGCTCACGCGTGCTCACATCAGAGCAGAGCAGGAGTCTCACCTCCCTTGTCCTAGAATTCTGCTCCGGGTAATGCACCCAGAATGATCGGACGGTCTTAGCCGCGTCACACGGACCGGCACTGAGCTCGTAGGCAGCGCAGACGGGCCAGGTGCCCTCACACCTGCTTCCCCATCAAGGGCTCGTCCAGATGGCCGCTGGCCCAGAGGGCAGGACCCGTGTTTCCATCTGTACGTGTCATGCTGAGTGATCAGCCTGCTCACCAGCTGCCGGAGGTCTTCTGGGAGCCTGACTCCATTATGTAGCATATTGCCGACAAGATACATCCCACTCGGTACCGCACACAGGGTTTTATCAGCTTTTATCCGAGCCTTTGGAAGAAATGCTGAATATTGGGCCCCAGGCTGAGACTGCCCTCCCTCCCTCCCGGCTGAAGCCGCGGCGATGACGACGCTGCTCTGGCCATGTGTCCGCCCCGGTGTGGCTCTGGGAGGTCTGCGTCAGGAGGAAGTGGCTGTGGCGCCTCTCCCAGCCCAGACTCCCCGAAAACCCCAGGCAGCTGCGGAGCCAGTGAGAGCGTCTAAGACAAGCTCCTGGGGTTCCCTCGCTCACCGACCCTCACAGCCCTCGCCGGTCCACTGACTTCTGAGGGACCCGAGCCCTGGCGCTGGGAGTGTCCTTGGAGAACAGGGGTCTGGACTGGCCACATCCTGCAGTGCCCACTGGCTTGGGGCGGGCGTGGTGCCCAGCTCACTCAGTCCATCAAAGGATGTTTGAGGCGGCCCCCTGCTGGATGAGGAGACCGAATCTGAGGAAGCACCTGCCTTTCCCGGAGGTGTCTGAGGCCAGGACACTGAGCTTCTCAGCCCCAGGCCTGTGTCCGGGCTCCAGGCTCGCTGGCCTCCTCTCTCAGCACCTCGCAGGGTGTGCCTGTGGCCCAGCAGCGTGTGTGCCACAGCAATGCAAGAACTGCATTTGCCTAGTGGCTGCCTCATTCGTGGGACCAGTGTCACTGGTCAGGGACCATGTCTGCTTCCTCATCTGTGTTCCTCGCAGCCCAGCACAGTGCCTGGCACGTGGCAGACATGTGACAATTACCTGTTGAATAAGCTCAGGGCTCCAGCTGCAAATGTGCCGGAACCCACTTCTCTGAGTGTGAGGCGGACTTGACGTAAGGCGGCTTTTGTTTTGAAGTAAGGCCTCCCCTGTGCAGAGGGGCTAGCTAGCCTCTCATCCCAGAGCATCCAGAACTCATTCAGGTTGGTGACACCCTTTAAAACCCCTTGTAATGTGCAGCCGCCTCAGCGGCCTTAGCCAGGCGCAGCGCTGGCCATTACCAGGCCTGGTGCTAATGGGCATTTGTCACACCTCCCGCTGCCAGGTTGTGAGGTCTGCATGCCCCCGTGATTGCTGAATAACTCCTGGAGTGCTGGGGTTGCTAAATTTAATAGGTAAAATAATAGAACGCATGGGTGTGTGGAATGGACAGAGACGGCCCAACACAGAGGACCCCCTGCTGGCTGCCTCTTAGGGAACTAGGGCGACTCGAGTTCGGGCAGCAAGAGAGGGCTTATAGTTTGGGCAAGTTCCCTGGTTCCGTGGAGGGCGTGGTGCTGTGCTGGAGGGCGTCTGCTCCCACGCATCCTGTGGGAGGAGGAAGTCAGCCGCTTACACTGTGATCAGAGTGTTTGGCTGGCCTGTCCAGGAGGTGAGAAGCAGCAGCCGGGGTCTTGAGCGGAGCACAGTTGTGACTGGGAAACGCCTGGTCTCCAACGACTAGAACAGGCAGGCAGCCCACAGGGGCTGGTCCGGGGCTGAGCGCTAAGTAGGAAGAGCGGAGCCGGGACAGGCGAGGGCCAGCTCATCCCGTCAGGACCAAGGCATTCCCCATGGGGCGCGCTTTCACCTCCTCTCGTCCAATCAAAGTAAAGTGTGAAGTGAAGAACTGAACCCAAACTGGACTCTAAGATTCCGAGTAAAAAATAAAGATGTAACCAGAGGAAGTCGTGCCTAAGAACGCAGGCCTTTCCCGGAACGTACAGGATTCACTCAGTGTTCATTACATGTGCATGATGAAGGTGAATGGTCCTTAGACAAGTTAGATTTTTAAAAAATCCTTAGATGTCGGATACTGACAGTTGGGAATGCCTGGATGACTGAGACACTCAGAAGGGGCTGAATTTGGGGGTGAGCTGGGCCAGGTGAGGGGTTACCTGGGTGCGGCGGACAGGGTGACCAGTGCCTGACAGAAGGCTCCTGGGGCCTGGGCCGGCGTGGGGCTCTTTCCAGAAGGACTTGATCTGGGAGATGGCACTTCATCAGTGGCCACAGGTGGTCATCCTGGGTTGATGGGGGACAGGCCAGAGTAGGGGGCAGGGCTCTGAGAATGGTGGTCCCAGGGGCGAAGCTGCTCCTGCAGCCGGAGGCCAGGGCACCGGAGCGGGCAGCTCTGAGTTCCAGTCTAAGCTCTGTCTCTTCTCAGCAGCGAGATGTTGGATAAAGAGCTTCACGTCTTTGTTCCCCAATGGACTCATCTGCAAGATGGGACAGAAATGGCACCGACTCTAGAATCTCTTTAATGACAGTGAGCTGTGACCGGATATGTTCAGTGTCCAGCTCAGGACCTGGAACACGGTCAGTGACCAGTGAGTGGCCGCAATGGTTGCTGGTGTAACCGCATGATTAAAATAAGGGCAAGATAACGAAACTGCAGCGGTCAGAGCAGCCTGAGGGTCCAGGGCGCACCCGGGAAAGGCAGCGGCCACTGGGCCGTGCTGGGTGGCATAGCTGGGGCAGGAGTGTCTAGGATCCGGTTTCAGACACACTGGTTTGCGAGAATACTTCTTCACGGAATTGCTTTTGGCAGCTGTTATCATTTATCACAGGGTGCAGCAAGGAGTTTCATCTTGCCTGGGAAGCCCGGCTTTTGTCCTTGAGGGCTGGGACGTGGTCCAATGTCAGACCTGCAGGGATGTCTTTGTTCGCTTGGACCTTGGGTCACGCTGGATGGTCTGACGGTATGATTTAGGGTGGGGGTGGCCAACCCACTAGGTATTTGGGGTGGGGCTTTGGGGCACACCCCAATAAAGCCCTAAGCACGGAGGCTCAGTGAGTGTCCTCGGTTTGCGGACTCGCTGTACATGGTCACACACTGGTGTCACGAAAGCTGTGCGTCCTCACGGCACGGGGAGCAGACATCCGGAGCTCCCCGGTCCTCTCCCTGCACTCTGCCCGGCTTCCACGGCTGACCTCAGTCTCCATCCCTCTCATCAGCATAGCTGTCCGAGCTCCCGTTTCTGGAGTGTACAGTCCAGAAGGCAACAGGGATGAGCCTGGAGACCCTGGGGCATCGCTCCTCCTGTCTAACTCAGGAGGTTGTGTTCCTGCAACTTCCTCTCGGTTCTGCAAGAGAAGTGAAGGAGCGGGTAGAGCAAGGGCTGGGCCAGCTCTGAGTCGGGCACGTCTTGGCTGCTCTTTCTCTAGACCAGTGGTTCTTAACCTTCCTAATGCCGCGACCCTTTAATACAGTTCCTCATGTTGTGGTGACGCTCAATTTCATTGTTACAAATTGAACATAATTAAAGCATAGTGATTAATCACAAAAGCAATATGTAATTATAGATGTGTTTTCCGATGGTCTTAGGCGACCCCTGTGGAAGGGTCATTCGACTCCCAAAGGGGTCGCGACCCACAGGTTGAGAACCGCTGCTCTAGACCATAGTTTATCCATGGCGGGTTGTGTCTCCAGCAAATCTCTCCTGATTGCGCGTGTACAGTTGTGAGTGTATAAAGGTGTGTCTGAGTGTCCTTCCAGCTCCGGGAGCTCAGTGGTTCCTCCTGTTCCTCTGGGCGTCCATGCTGAGATGATGCACTTGGATTTTAGGGCCGCCTTTCCACCTGGAGCGCCATGGCCACTCGGCGCCTTCATGAGGGGGATCTGTCCACCTGGGTAATTCCAAGGATACCAAGCAAGTTATTGGGGCGCAGGCGGGTTTCTCTTGGCTGAGGAGGTTGGCTGCTGCCTTCCCAGGTGCCAGGAGGACAGCAGTTCACGTGCTGATGTGACTGCTCACCTGCATGGCTTCTGCCTCCATCCACAGAGTCCTCCCAACCCAGGGACCCTGGCCTCGGCCCTCATCAGCACCAGGCTGCCGCCCCACCCCTGTACTGTGTGACCCTCAGCGCGGCGCTGTAGGGCGCGCAGATCCTGGTCACTTTCCTGGCCCCTCGTGGGAAGTGAGAAGACATTCCCTATATGCTCATATCTGTCATTTCATTCATAACTCCTGTTGCGCTGGCCTTGCCTCACCAGGTTCCCCGAGCAGAGCCTAACCTCATGTTGCTCTTCGCCTCCTCCCCAGCCCGTGGGGTTTCTTGTAGCGGAGAAAACCTCGTTCTCACAGACCAGTAAGTGTGTTCCCCAATGCGTGTTGTTTCGCTTGGGATTTTGGTCTTTTGAAACTCACAGGATGCAGGCGCTGAAACTCAAGAAGCCTTTTTGCTCAAGTCTGTCGTCTTTGCCTGGAGCTTCAATGGCCTGTTTTGAATCTCAAAGGCCAAGCACTGACTTTCTCTTTCCAGATCCCTGCGAGAAAGTCCTACACTGAAGACCCTGGGCATGGAGTGCTCTAGCTATTGAAGGGGTAACAGAACATATCTAGAAACCCCAAAATATCAATCAGTAAATAAAATTGACATCAGCTCCTAGGTCACAGTAATCAGCTCTGACTCAGTCAGACAAGGGGGGACTGGGAACTCAGGTTCAGGCCACGCCGCTGGGACCCGTCCCCGGGCTGGTGTGAACCCAGGCCTCTGCGGAGTGTGTCCGGGAACGCAGGAACATTGGGGTGACGTGCAGGCGTTGTTGTCACCCAGGTAGCAAGGCGAGCATTTCAGCTACACCAGCGCATTTTCCCAGGCAGCTGTGTGATCCCTGTCCCCCTTTCACAGATGGGAACACTGAGGCTCGGAGATTTGTTCCTTGGTTAGCTGGTGATGGAACCAGGAGTGAAAGTCAGCCCAGAGCCTCGTGGCTAAGCCTTGAGAAGAGAAGTGTGGGATGCAGAGCCACGCAGTACTTGAGGGAGGGGATCAAAGACGAGGTGAATCGAAGGAGTGTGGTTGCGGCTGTGGTACCCCGTCTCCCTTTACCAGGAAGGCCCTTCCTTCTGCTGTCCGCGGCTGGCTCCTTCCATTGTTCAAATCTCAGATCAAAATATCATAGAAACCTTGGCCACTGGGCTGATCCCCGCGGCCTGCACAGCCCCCGGGGTGCCTTCCCATGGCCCCTGCTCTATGTTTAAGCAGCCTGGCGCCCCCGCTCTGTCCTTCCATCTGTGAGGACCACCCGTGTTTGCTGCCTGTCTCTCTCCGACTCTCTGGAGCACAGGCTACTGAGGTGAAGTGTTTGTGGTTCTGGCCTCTGGTCTATCCCCGACGTTTTAAAAGTTCCTGCTCATCCAAGTCTGCTCGATTAATATATGTGAGACAGTGTGGCTGAGCGAGAAGGTGCCGTCGGAGGAGAAATGGCCCATCTCGCAGGCCTCTGGGCACATTTGGGAAGGACAGTGACAAGCCTGACCACTCACTGCTTTCAGCTGGTGCCTATGCTGCTTGGGAAGGACCTGCTGGTTGGTGGTGGGGCTGAGTGAGGTCAGAGGCACCTGCAGGGGGAGCTTGGATTGTTTGCTGAAGGCCGGCCCGGCCCTGCATCGCACAGGGGTTCTGTGGATGGGACTCGCTGGAGCCCCTGGAGCTGAAACAGCAGCGGTTCAGGTCTGAGATGATCCTGGGATGTGGAAATTCAGCCCAGACACCCTGAGAGGAGGGGCCGGGGAAGTTCAAGTTCTGACCTGGTTTCTGTAGTCCTTTGTGGGCGGGGAACGCTGGCCCCAGCCAGTTCCTCAAGCTGTGCTTCTTCAGCTCTGGCCACCAAACACTTCCTGGGCATCACCGGGGCATCACCTGGGTTTCAGGAAGGGACGGTGTCCAAAGGCAGCTGCTTCGGCCCGTTATTCTAGGTATCCTCCCCTTAAACTTGACTGGTTTGATATCAAATGTTTGCCATGTCCAAGCACCACCTGTGGTTAATATATGTAGTTATATGTGCAATAAATACTTATTACATGTCATACACATTATATTACATATGCCACAAATATGTGTGTATATATATATGTGTGTGTGTGTGTGTGTGTGTAAACCTTTACTTAATGTCTTTATTCTGATTCAGCATTTAAATGGAAACTTTACATCATTAATAAAAATGGAAAAGAAACAAAAGGTATCAGCTAACTCAAGTAGAAGGGGATTACAAACTAATACAATGAGAAGGAAACAATATGGATTTTATGCCTTTAAAACAAGAGCTTAGCAAGTTCCGTGTGAGATACAAACAAGAGCAATTGGACTGCTGCGAAGTGGCCGGAGAGACAGGAGGAGGACTGAGGGTCCGGTTCCTCTGTGTCTGCTGGCTTTACCTGCTGCCGTGTTGATGCCCCACCTCCAGGCGTCTGAGCCCTGACCAGCGCTGCACCTGCAGGGGCCTCGGGCCCTCCCCCTGCCCGTCTGTAGCCTCTGCTCCGTGACCATCTGCGCTGCCGGCGGCTCCGTCTCCTGACGCTCCCCCCAGGTGCTCTCTCCTTCAGGTGAGAGGTCAGGAGCACGGGAGGCTGAGCGGGTGGGAAGGAAACAGGCCTTAAGATCCTCCGAGAAGCCAAGACATTCAGGCAGATGGCACGGCACTTAGGCAGGCAGCAGGAAAGAGTCAGCGTGGCCTGTTTCAGGGGAACTGCAAGCCTCTCATGCCAGTGGGGCTGGATCCATGCAACCTGCAGGGAAGGAAGGGGGGAGGGAGGAGGGGGAGGCCCGTGGGCGGGGCACCCAGGACAGCAGCCCCCTCCTGAGGGTCCCTGCATGTCCTGCTGCCGTCCTGGCTAGTGTCTATAGTTACAGTCCTACTTGGGTGGCACGGCACTGCCTTCCGGAAGAAAGCTGCATGGATACTTGGGTAAGTTTTGAGGGTCGGTGGGAGAAGCGTGTGAGCGTCCAGGGTTTTGTTTTGGTTCGTGAGATGCAGGCTGAGGGGAGAGATGACTTTCTAAGGATCATGAAGGGGAGTTTGTAAAAGGTTGGGGGGTTCCCTTAGGGGAGGAATGCAGGTGTCAGATGGGGAACGTGCTGACAGGTTGCTCCCTGGGCAGAATCGGGTGCTGAGACAGTGCCCGAGCAGGCGTGGTTTACTGAGGAGGCGCATGTGGGCGGTGCTATGGGGAGTGACGGGGGCATTAATGTGCCAGCTGTCACAGGGGCTGCCTAACACTGTGGAACTCTGGGAAATGGGGTAAAAGATGTCTCAGAATCATCCTTACTGAAGGCAAGTCCATGATGAAGGGTTGCCCTAGGGGGGCACTGCTGGGAGCCGGTCCATCCTTGCTGTTTCAAGGGACCTGGCATATATGGCATACTGTTCTTAATATGTTTGCTCACCTTCTTGGCACTATGTGTTTTAACCAAGGTCACCTCTCTGAGAAAGGTTGTTTCCCCAGGTAGGGATTTTCCCCTGAAGTTAGGGAGGGAATAAAACCTCTTAACTAAGTGCCAGGCGGGTAATTCATCTCTTTGACTATGAACAATCATGCTTAAGCTACATAATCTTTACTCCCTGGAATGGAGATAAGAAATGCCCTAACCTTTGTAATAGAGATTGATAGGATTGGAATCAACTGGTATAAATACAGATGTAACAACAGGACACAGAACCTAGACACAGAACCTACACAGAACCTAGAGACAGAAGAACTTTGCTGGAGAGAACATGGCAAAAGATCCTGGACAGAACCTAGACTCAGAAACTGGCCACAGAACCTAGAGAGAGAACATGGCAAAAGATCCTGGACAGAAACTGGCCACAGAACCTAGAGACAGAACCTAGCGAGAGAACCTGGCTGAAGAACCTAGAGACAGAACCTGGCTACAGAACCTGGATAGAACATGGCAAGAGAACCTGACTAGAACCTAGTGACTGAACCTGTCTGGAGAACCTGGACAGAACCTGGCTGGAGAACCTAGCGAGGGAACATGGCTACAGAACCTGGCTAGAGAACCTGGCGAACCTGGCTGGAGAAACTAGCAAGAGAACATGGACACAGAACTTGGCTGGAGATCCTAACCAGAACTTGGCTAGAGATCCTGGCTAGGCTGCTAATCAACTGAACGCTGTCTCCGTGTCATTCCTTCTTCGCCGACTACGTCCACACCTTTGGGGACCTCTGGACCTGCTGGGGTTGGACCTCAGCAGGGCACTAACTCCCAGGCCCAGTGACGGGTGATGGATGCAGGTGAGGCAGGCTTCTGGCTCAGGCTGTTGGAGTGAGATGGGTGTGTGGGGGGGTGCTGGCGTCTGAGTGGTATGTGGAGGTCCCCAGCATCTGCTGGCCGGGAGGTTGCATCTGCTCCCCAGGAACCAGGTGAAGTCTGCAGCCAGCTGCCCGTGTTGCCCGCGCGGTGCCAAACTGCATGATGGGCAAGGTGGCCCTCACCTGGCTGCTCAGACCTGGCGCTGTCCCAGCCTCCCGCGGGCACAGCTGCCCTGTCTCACCAGTGCTTTCTTAGCTGTAGTGACAAAAACCCAACTTAGGGGGCTTAAGACCCAGGAAAACAGAACCTACGGGTTTGGAATAGAGACGCCCTGAAGGCCTTCAGGTGCAGCTTGATCCCAGGCGCTCACATGGTCTAATCAGGTTTCCTCTGTCTGCCTCTGCTGGTTCCATGCGACTCTGCTGGTTCCATGCTCCTCGTGCTGCGATGAGATGGCGCCCGGAAGCTTCGGGCCTGCAGCCTCTCCCCCGCCCTCCTAGACAGGTGGCTTCTTTCTGCTGCGATTGCAAGGAACCCCAAGACCGGGTCCCACTGGCACTGCCACGCCTGGCACTGCCACGCCTTCCCAGCGTGTTCACTGAGGCCCAGGCTGCTTGGCTCCTTAGGGCTGGAGTGGGCTGAATTCCACGGAAATCTCGGACTGAGAAGAAGTGGGTGCTATTGGTGAGGAAAAGAAGGGTGCATGGGTGCTGGGCAAGCCAAAACCAAGAGATACCTCCACAACCAAGACAAGCCAGCAAGATGCTCACAGATGGAAGCTCAGACCCGTCGTAAGGACCTCGTGCAAAACCAGCCTCTCAGGCAACTGTGGCCCCAAATACCCATCCTGATGACCATCCGCTCCCAGCCAGGCTGGCTTCCTCTCAGAGCTGCGGGCTGTGGCTGAGGGGTTGGGGGGGGAGGGGGCGGTGTCTCAGGGTGTCTGACTGCTCTGACCTTGAACTGCGGGCCTTGTGGCCTTACTGGCAGTATTTAACACAGATCTGTTCTCCATCCTTGTCAAATCCCAGATCCCACTTTAGTATGTGTGGCGGGGGGCCGGGGTGGTGGTGGGGGGAGGCGGATGCTCCACTGATTGCTCTGAAGGGGAGGGCTCCGGAGCAGACACAGCCCTCCTGGGGGTGCCTTGGGGACGTGGTGGGGGTTACAGGGGCATCTTCCTTATTAGCTTTCACAGACGCTTCTCTGTGGGGAGGATGGGACTCCGGTCATCATTTGCCCAATATTCTTTTCTTAGGCTGGAGGCCGAGGGGCCAAGCTTCCAGTCACCAGCCTTTCCAGAGAAGATTGGCACTCAGCATCGTCAGGCGGCTGATCAGTGGCAATGGTTAGGGTCAGATGCTTCCTATCAGCTTGGCTCAGGGAGTGGCTGGAACAGAGCGAATGGACACATCCTTGGACTTGGGATGCGGGGAGGAGGAGGGAGGGAGGGAGGGCGTTCTGGCCTCTTTGTGGGGTGTTAGGCACTGTTTATACCACCGTTTGAGATAATGGGGTATTCCGTTCTAGAATCCAGTGACATTCTGCTTGCTTCTCTTTGGTAAGGGTCCAGGCCATTTCTGTTCATAGTGACATTGATAATAGTCTTTTCTCCCTTTCTTATGTGCCAGGGAGACTGTCTTCATCATCTTACTCCGTCCTCACTGCACCCCCCCCCTGCTACCCCAATGAGGGCATGGGGACTTGCCAGGTCACAGCTTGTGCCAGGTCACACAATGGATGTTAGCGGGACCTGCATTTTGACCTTTGACACCAAAGATTGTTCCTTTAGCCACCACTACCCATTCCCTTTCATGAGATGGCTGTGTACACCCGTCAGTGACGGATCTGGCCCCATCTCTGAGGGCAAGGATCCAGACAGGCCCATTACACCCTGGAATGTTAAGATATGGAAACTGGAGGCACCTGGCCAGTGCAGACCTCCTTGGCCATGGCCACCGGGCCCACTGGTGAGGAAGGACTGTCCCTGTTCCCCAGATGTTTCCCAGATGCGTCGCTGTGAGGTATATCTTCAAGGTAGAGGAAATCTGCGAGGGCTGCTGTCTTGTTGGGACGTCAGGCAGACTCGATGCTCTGCCTGGGGGCACACCCAGTGGCTCTCCGTCTGGGAATCTGCCATCTATCTTGCTGTCCCTCTTCCAAGGTTGGCTTCTCAGGGGCCACTGAGGCACAAACACAAGCAGAACTGCGGGCCCAGAGCTGACTTGCTCTCTGAGCTCGGGTCCTTCGTCCGCAGAAAGGGCCGGAATAGCACTGACCACACGGGATGATTGTGAGGCTCACGTTCCGCCCTGCGCGCTAGGGACTCAGGAGATGCCAGCGGCTGCTGTTCTGTCTTATTTTGCCTCCCGGGTCCCATTCCTCAGGGGAGGAAGAAGGCAGGCGCCGCTCCGTCCTGACCCGGGACTGAGTCCCTGGAAGGGATGGGGCTGGTGGGAAGGGAAGGGGGCAGGAGCCTGAGGCCTATGGGCAGGCGCGAGGGGTCAGCAGCCACTTCAGGAAGGGACAGCAAGTTCAGTCTCACTGGTGACACTGGGTGTCACAGGCTCCAGCGACAGACAAGAAGCGGTAATTGAGGTTGGCTGTGGGCACTCCCGAAGTTCAGCAGGAAATGATGGGGTGACACGGGCGGCAGAAGATGGCGGGCCTGTCACTGCGCATTAGGGACTGCAGCAGATGCTGTTGGCGGCAGAGCCTGTGGCCGGGGTGGACACACGGTTCTGGACGGGCTGGTGTTCCAGCTGCTGTGCTGGTGACAGACCACTGCAACCCCAGCCCCATCAGGGGGTCAGGAGCTCAGGGCCTTGTCTGGGCTCCCTGATGTCTGGGCCTCGGGGGGGAAGACTTACGGGCTGGCAGTGACTGGACTCAGAGCAGGGGCCATCGGGAGGTCTCCACTCACGCAGCTGTGTGATGCTGGTTCCCACTGGACCGCAGCTGGGCTCGCAGGTGGAACCCACTGACGTGGTGCCAGGTACTGAGACTGAGTCCCCTGAGAGCAGGCAAAGTCCATGGCATTTCATTATCCAGCCTCCCAGTCTCACAGTGAGATGCAAGCCAGGTTCAGAGGGAGGGCACAGTGGCATTGTGGGGAAGCCTGGGGGAGGGGGCAGGAGCCCCGCCCTGTGGTGGGAGGGATGTCACAGTAGCATTATGGGGAAGCCTGGGGGAGGGCACAGAAGCCCCGCCCCATGAGGGAAGGAGGGTCACAGTGGCATTGTGGGGAAGCCTGGGGGAGGGCACAGAAGCCCCCCATGGGGGGAAGAGGGTCACAGTGGCATTGTGGGGAAGCCTGTGGGAGGGGATGTGCTTGCATCCATCTGTAGGAAATCTAACCTGCCACCATGGACTAGCTGTGTGATGTTGGCAAGTCACTTAACCTCTCTGTGCCCCAGCTTCCTCCCTTGTGAACTGGGACTACTTACGGTACCTTTCTCATTGGCTCCTTGTGTAGATTAAATGAAGCCAGAACATGAAAAGGACTCAGGACACAGCCAGGCCCACCACAAACACCAACTACAGTTCACTGTTGTGGTCGTCACTAAGAAGGTTTCCAAGGCAGAGCCTGGGGGTAGGAAGCAGCCCGGCACAATTCTGAGACCCAAGCCAAGGAGCCAGGCCCAGGCCAACCTCCTAGAAACAGGGCCTGATGCTGCCCCGCGTGTGAGACTAGAGTGAGTGTGCTTCCCTTTTGGGCCAGCGTGGGTCCTTGAGGTGGTGCCTCCGTTTTAGGGGCAGGAGACAGGAGACGGGGCCAGTGGCCCCTGCGGGTGGGCCCAGCACAGGAGGAGTGTAGGGCCGGGCTCAGTCCCTCTAGCACATCTGACCCTGCCGCACTTCCTCTCCCTCTCTTGGGAAAGCCCCTCCTCCTGGCCAGGTGAAAGGCCTGGAAGTGAGTCGTGTTAAATCACCAGTGAGTGACAGAGGACAGTGGCCGGACCTGCCGTGACCAAGCCTTGTTTAATCCGCTTGGGGATGTGGAGTTAAGTGGAGAAAAGGGGCACGGTCAGGCTCCACCACTCACCCCTCGCTCTGTGCACCCCCACCCCCGTGGAGTACGTCGGAGTGTTGTGGTCCCAGGTGACGGGGACACAAACCAGCTTAAGCTAAGAAGGAAAATTATTTGCTCCCTTAATGGAAAAGTCCAGGAGGAGACAGCCTCAGTTGGGCCATGGGCTCAAATGCTGCTGCTAGGAATCCCGTCTCTGCCTTTCAGAGCCACTTTCTTGTTCATTTTGGGTCTATTCTCAGGTGGGATGGATCCATTCACTCACTAATGCACCCATCTAGTACTTATTAGGGCGTATGGTGCACCAGGTGTGCTACAGGCACTGGGGACGCAGCAGGGAACAAGGCAGCGATGTCCTTGATCTTGTGGAATTTATTTCCAGAGGGGAAGAGAGAATAAATGTGTAGACAAATGGCAGTGCATGTGTAACTTCGGATAATGCTGTAATGAAGGCAATAAAGCTCTGCACAGGGACATAGAGTGAGAGTAGAGGGAATGACCATAGAACACCTCTGTGAGCTGGCGACGTGTGAGAAGGGACACACATGGTGAGCCAAGGACACGTGTACTGAGAGGGAGCCAGGGTGTGCTGATGAGGGGAAGCGTTTCCAGGCAGCAGGAACAGCACCTGCAAAGGCTTTGAGGCAGGCGTGATATTGCTGTGCTCCGGTAGCTAAAGGAGGCCAATATGGCTGGGGCTCAGTGACCAGAGGAAAGTCATGTCAGAGCAAGTCAGAGAGGCAGATGGTAGGGGGATTGTGTCCATGAGAAGGCGCTTGTTATTTTAAGTGTAATGAGAAGCCACTGATGATTTATAAGTAGGGGAGCAATATGATCTTATTTGCTTATTTAAAAGATCACTCAGCTTGGTGGGGAATGTGGTGGCAAAGAGAGACATTTTTGAATCAAGTCTTAAAACCTTCCTGATTAGCAACCCTTCCAGACAAAGTCCCAGGGAAGGATCTCATTGGTCAGACTTGAGTCACATGCCAATTCTTGGACCAATCACTGTGGCCATGGTGATATATTTTGAATGTCCCAGCTGAGGCCACATACCCACTCTGGAGTTGGGGGATAGGGTCAGATCCACCCCATCCACTGAGACTGAAAGAGTAATTCCTTATATGAAAATTGTGGGTACACTCAACAAATGAGGTGATGGGTGCTGGCCAGGCAAAAGTTACAGGAGTCCTCTGTGCCCCTCAGTGTAATTCCGGAAACGGGTACACACTCCCTGCTTTGAATATTCAGTGATGTCCAGAGAGCTGCTTCCTCCTGTCCCTCTTCCCACTTCCCCCTCCCCCTCCCATAGAGAGTGGCTTCAAAGGTGAGGCATTTCTTCCAGGTTTTAACCGGGGTAATCTCACCTCTGTGATCCTCACTCTCCCTCCTGAAGCTGCCAGGGGAGCCGCAGACCTTTGTGTGGAGCCCTTGTGATGGGAGTAGTTCCTGTCCCTGGGCACTGGTTTTTCTGCCTGCAGAGCCTGAGCTCATTCCCTTCTCTTCCAGGTCACAGTGTCGCCGTTCTGCTCGCTTTCCTAGTCGCGCTGAGGACTTCCTCAGATTTTCAAGTGCTGGGTTCTGCTAACGGGGATAACTGCGAGTTCAACGGGAGCAATTTCTTATTTTAAGCTTGATTTAAGCTGAAATAAAACAGTACAGTATGCAAATGAGGTTGTTCCCCACTCTAGACAGAGATGTCACACTAGCCAATAAATCATCGCTACTGGGGGAGACAAGGTGAGGACAAAGCAGCTCAAAAGCAGGAAGGGGGGTTTCAGGGAAGTCGCCTGTCCCTCTGGCTTCTGTGACACGGTGCTAGGCTGCAGTTCGCAGGCCTCTGCCCATGTGCAGAAGGAGAGCCAGTAGGAATGTTTCTCCCACACCACCCGGTTGTGCCTCCATTTGTGGGACCCATCATGTTTACTGATCATGCATTTACTTCACAAGCATCGATTAAGCATCTGCTGCGTACCAACTACTGGGAAGTCGGGATGTAGACATGAGACAGCAAACCTCCTGGACTCTGAGTGGTGTGGGGGATGGACGGTGGTGTGGGGGATGGACGGTGGTGTGGGGGATGGACGGTGGTGTGGGGGATGGAAGGTGGTGTAAGGGATGGACGGTGGTGTGGGGGATGGACGGTGGTGTGAGGGATGGACGGTGGTGTGAGGGATGGACGGTGGTGTGGGGGATGGACGGTGGTGTGGGGGATGGAAGGTGGTGTAAGGGATGGACGGTGGTGTGGGGGATGGACGGTGGTGTGGGGGATGGACGGTGGTGTGAGGGATGGACGGTGGTGTGGGGGATGGACGGTGGTGTGGAGGAACAGGGTGTAATGGGGGAGGGACGATGTTATGGGGGACAGACGAGGTGGTGTGGGGGACAGATCAGAACATCATTGTGGCAGGGAAGTGGGTTCAGGCCTGTAATAAGAGTATATCCCAAGGGGTTCCTTCTAGAAAGGGCCTGAGACTGGGAGGGCAGAATACACGGGTGAGGCACAGTGTGCTTGTGCGTGTGCGTGTGCCTGTGAGTGTGTATGCATGTGTGTGTATGTGTATCTGTGTGCATCTCTGTGTGTGCATGTGTGTGTCTGCATGTGCACATGTGCTCGTATGCATGCATGTGAGCGCGTGCGCGCACACGTGTGAGAGTGTGTGTGTGTGTTCTGGACAGTGGAAGCAGTGTATATAAGGAAAGGCACCAGGCTGGAGAGAACAGGTAATGTGGCTCACAACCTGCCGGGGAGGAGAGGTCAGTGGGATCTGCCGGATATTAAGCCTGGTCAGTTGACAAGGATCAGCAGTGTGGGTCCGGGGATGTCACATGAGGGTGGTGGGAAGATGGAGAGTTTCAATCCCAGGCAGTGACGTGACCAGAGCTTGTTTGAGAAAGATGACGCCGGTAGATTTGCAGAGGGTGGACGGAGACGGGTGGCTAGGGGACAGGCGGCGAGAGCGTGAGCAGGCAGCGGGCAGGGAGGCCGGGACAGAGCCGAAGCGGTGGCTGTCCTCACAGTCCTGCTGCTGTCACAGCACATGCACCGGCGGCATGGAGGGCCTTTCCCTGGCCTCCTCTGCCAAGCGCTCCAATCCCGCTCATGATCCTGTCCCGCCTGCCCTGCCCCCTGCCAGAGCCCCACCTCCAGGTGCTATCACACCGGGGATAGGCTTCACCCTAGGAACTTGGGGGGCACAGACTTCTATCCACAGCAGAGGCCAAGGGGCAGTGGGGCGGGGGGAAGAGGGAGGGGGTGGGTGATAGCAACATGCTCGGCGACCGACTTCCTTTCAGGCCTGAGCAGTGGCAGCCGGGCTCTGCACCTCGTCCTTGGGCCTCACGGAACGGGGCCTCAGTCTCTTCCCGGAGCCCCTCTGGCGCTGAGCACAGGGTGTGGGCGCTGCCTGTCTGATGGACGACCCCCCCCCCCCCCCGCCCGCCCCGGCCCTGTGACAGCACTGGTGGTCGTGATCGTACAGGGAGAGGTGAGGTGCGTCTGGGAGATTCCACATAGGAAGTCAGACGGCACAGCTGGGGTCTCCAAGCCCACGTCCTCGCCTCACCCAGACGGCGGGTTTCCTGAATTGCTGGCCACAGGTGCACTCGGTCCTGCGACCTGGGCAGCTACCTAATCCCTGGGGGCTCTGGGTTCTTGCAGGACTGAACCCGGTGGGCAGTGGGGAGCAGATGGACGGGGCCTGTCTGGACTGGGAGAACCCCTGAGTCGGGCTTCTTCCTTCCCTCCCCTCCTGGGTGAGGTCACAGGGGCTCGTGGGGGGCTGTAGGGAGGATATGTCCTTGGCTCAGGGTTTTGGTCTTCCCTCTAGTTTGTGTTCAGTGTTTTCCTTTCTCACTTCAGCCGATGAGAACACCCCTGTGAGTGACAGCTGGCATTCTGGAAGTGACAAGCGCCTCCATAGGGACGGGCTGTGCTGGGGATGGTGTCTGTGCACAGTGTTCAGGGAGTGAGTCTGTGCGGGCTCCTGGCGGTGTGTCAGCCGCTGAGAGCCTAGCCCAGGGACAGGAGGCCGCTGCCACGCGAGACCTGAGATCCTGCCTCCCCAGCGTGTCCCGCCAGCCCCCTGGCCCTCCTGGCTGAGCTCATAGGAGACTAACAGCCTCCTGGCTCCTCCCCTGAGCGCAGCCTCCCCCCATAACTCACACTGATGATGATGATGGTGTACTGAGGGCGCTGGGGGTGAAGGTCACTTTATGCGCCAGGCAGGATCCCAGGGCTTTGAATGCGTTGACTCCTGTCCTCCTCGAGCGAGTCTGTGCAAAACAGACCTCACCGGCCTCTCTGCGCACATGGGACGGGGCTTCCCCAGCGGCCCCTGCACTCCACCCTCAGGCGTGCGGACGCGAGGGCAGCGCTGTGCGTGGTCTCCCAGGTTCTGTCATTGTCTCCCACCTGTAAATTAACTCATTTCGAAAAATTTCACGTGGATTAAAATGAGAGAAATGCTCTCTTTCCAGTCAGCGCCATGGGTAAAGGGCAACCATAGCACAAATAAAATGCAAACGCAACAGAACAGTTACGCCTGATGGGGCGGGCCGGCCAGGCTGTGCCGGAGGTGGGCATGCTCTGTGCTAAAGGGACATGGATGAGAGAGGGATGTGAACGGGACAGCATCAACCCGGACTTCCTCCTCCATGCAACGTGGAGCCGCGCACAGGCGGCTGTTTCTCATTCGACTCGGCGCTCCTCACGCGTGGCCCTCCGTCTCCCGGAGGCGCCCGCACTCCCGCAGGCAGCCCTGTACGTGGGAAAGCACTGCTTGAGGAGCTAAAGCACAGTGGGACCCCGATCTGTTTGATGTCTCCATCTCTCCCCACTCCCTGGCGGGGTCGCTGTCCCCATTCCAGTCTCACCATTCTGTGCACTGCCTCTCTCCCGCCTGCCTGCCTTCCTGGCTGTCCCCGCGCCTGGAGCCTGGAGGCTGTCCGGACTCCGCCCCAGCCTCCCCTGCCACGGGAGCCTGTGACCCAGTTCCGCCCATTGCGATGCTGGGGGCTACCTGCTGAGTGACTCTACGAGTTTGGGTTCCTGTGGGTGAGGGCAGAGCCCACTAAAGCTGCCCCTCCCACTTCTGCCATGGTAAAGGCAAACTGGTCACAGGGCAGCCTGTGTGGGGAGTGTGGTCACAGGGCAGCCTGTGTGTGGGGGGTGTGGTCACAGGGCAGCCTGTGTGTGGGGGGTGTGGTCACAGGGCAGCCTGTGTGGGGAGTGTGGTCACAGGGCAGCCTGTGTGGGGAGTGTGGTCACAGGGCACCCTGTGTGGGGAGTGTGGTCACAGGGCAGCCTGTGTGTGGGGAGTGTGGTCACAGGGCAGCCTGTGTGTGGGGGGTGTGGTCACAGGGCAGCCTGTGTGGGGAGTGTGGTCACAGGGCAGCCTGTGTGGGGTGAGGTCACAGGGCAGCCTGTGTGTGGGGGTGTGGTCACAGGGCAGCCTGTGTGGGGAGTGTGGTCACAGGGCAGCCTGTGTGGGGGTGAGGTCACAGGGCAGCCTGTGTGTGGGGTGTGGTCACAGGGCAGCCTGTGTGGGGGGTGTGGTCACAGGGCAGCCTGTGTGGGGGGTGTGGTCACAGGGCAGCCTGTGTGGGGAGTGTGGTCACAGGGCACCCTGTGTGGGGAGTGTGGTCACAGGGCAGCCTGTGTGTGGGGGATGTGGTCACAGGGCAGCCTGTGTGGGGGTGCGGTCACAGGGCAGCCTGTGTGGGGGGTGTGGTCACAGGGCAGCCTGTGGGGGGTAATGCCTCAACATCGTAAGGAAGGAGGATGCCAGCCCAACCCCAGCCGCCTCCTGTCGCACTTGCTGCATCTGTTGTACGTGTCGACCTGGGTTGGCCGCTGTTAACTGCAGTTGAGTACATTCCTCATAGACTGGTTCTACCAGTCTCCAGCCCTCGATGGACTTGGAGCCTTTCCCAGACAGGAGCACAGCGTCCCCACAATCCCCTCACCCCCACCGGCTTGGGGCATGGTTGTATTTCTCATTGTCATCACCCAAAACCGCAGGGTGATTCCAGCTCCGTGTCTGGCTGGCTCGAGCCGGGGTTCCTCACCGCTCTGCTGTGGTTCTGCCACTGATCAGTGGAATGAATGAAAGAGTGAATGAATAACGTATCAGCAGGAGAATTTGCAGAAATTGGCTTCTATGCCATTTTACTTCACAACTTTATTAGCACTTGTCGTACAATGTTTGAAACGAGGCTGTCTTTTGTGTTTGTTTTTTCTAACTTCCTTTATTCTAACCCATGAAAATTTACATTCTTGAGCTTTTAGCCAGCATTGAAGGGTGGCAGTTAGGATGGATGGGGTCCCCTGACCTGCCAGATGAGTCAGGTGTGTGGATGAATGTAACACAGCCACCTGGGGTGTAGCTGTGACAGAGGAATGATAGAGGGTGACTATTTTAACACGGTCCTGCTAGACTCTGGGTTCTGTGTTCTTCCTCTCTGCGACCTGGGTGACCCCTGCTTCAGGGTGGCTGGGAGGCCCTGCCATTGACATCCGGTCTGCTGTTCGGGGAGCCAGGGTGGGCACCCCGCGGGGCAGCTCCGCAGTGAGGCTGGGGGTGTGACCCTGCAGGGCCAGGCAGGGTCTCTGGCTTCCCTGAGCTCATGTGCATTGAACCCTCCCTGCTCCCTGCAGGTGAAGACGCCTGGGACAGGACCCACCCTGGCCCCGCACACCTGTCTCTGTCTCTGCCCCGGGAACCTCACGTAGTAACCCTGACTCTGTGCAGCCCGGGTCCTTGTAAAACCGTCTGGGAGCAGCTCTCAGCGCCTGTGGAAACGTAACCAACCCCCCCGGGAGCCAGGGAGTAAGGGACATTCATCAGCCCATCGATCTCAAAGTGCTCTTTCCCTCTGCCCTTCGCCCTTAGTTCCCTGCTCCCGCACTCACGCAGGAGAGCTGCTCCATCCTTCTCTCCTCCAACGCTTTCTCCCCTCCCTCAACATCTTCCACACGTTCTGCAACTTTACATGAAGCCACATGCAACACAGTCCGTGTTACCACAAGCTGATGGACAGAAACAGCTAAGTTCCTAGCGTGTCACTGACGCTGAGCAGAACGATGCTGAGCAGGACAGTGCCGAAGGAGAGGGGGCTCTCGGAGGGCCTGCGCCTTGTGCTCGCGCCTCAGCCCTGTGCTCCTCACCCTGCCTTGCTCTGCCTTTCCTCATCCTCTGCCCGCGCTCATCTTATTACAAACCCCCCAGAAACCTGTGTGGCCAGACAGGGCCTTCCTCAGAGTTTTGGTGAGTGGGAGAAAATGGGTTTAGCGTGCAAGGATTAGGGGGAGTTTAGAAATACAGATGCAGCAATATCGTTTGATCTTATCCTCTGCATATGTGTGCTGTGATCTGTCTATGTCTCTCACTGTGCCCTTCTCTATACCCACCTCCACACCGCGTCTCTATGATAATATGGGTATTAATCTGTGGTTTGTTTCTGTGTGTCGTCCCCTACCCCCTTTCCCTCCTCTCTCCCGGTCCTGTCCAACCAGAGAGACAGCCTGCTCCATGCTGAGTGCCTCCGGGGGGGATCTTGCAGGGAGAAGGTGCATGTTGCCTGCCCCACACTTTTTTCCGGGCTTTGTGCCCAAAAGCTGAAGCCCCAGACGGGGTGAGGGTTTTGGCTGGAGGGTGTCTTCATGGGGAGAGTGTGGGCCTCCTCACCACCCTAAAGAGGGAGGCATCCTTCAGCCAACTCAGTTGGCGGGTGAGTGAGGAGGGGTGAGGGGAGCTCTCTGAGTGCAGAAGAGAGGTGACAAGGCTCACCTGTTGGATGCATGCAGGGGACCAGGAGACGCCACAGGAAGGTGTGGGTGTGGTGCTGCTAGGCAACGGGCCCAGGCAGCTTCCACACATGGCCAGATGCCCAGCGCCTTGGCGGCAGCAGCGTCATACTGGGTAGGTCACCAGAGTCGCCAGCATCTTGCCCTCCAACTTCCACATGGGGACATTAAGCCCCAAGGTCAGGGGAAGACTCCAGAAGAACTAGGAATGTTGTCCCGTTCCCCCCTCCCCCCCCCTGCCCTGCTCAGACTTAGGGTCAGAACCGGAGTTGCTTGACAAAGATGAAGATGGTAGGTCGGCAGAAAGACATAAATATAAACTTGTATGAATGTTTGTATGTGTGTATCTGCACCCCCATATTTGAGTGGTATAATTCATACCCAATTCCTCATTTCATCGATAACCTATAAGGATATGGGTATAACTGAATATGGTTATATTAAGTCCCCTCAACTTGGCACAGCTCTTCCTCAGGGCATCGCTTGTAGACCCGCAGAGCTGCTGACATCCCTAATTATGAGAAGCAAAGGGGGCCGAGCATCCTCGCCCACATCCCTCATCGTTCTCCCTCACTGCTGGCGCTCCTCCTCTAGTCTCTGTTCACCATCCTGGACCTCCTCAGTGCCAGCTCTCTCACAGCTCGCACATGTTACCTGTGTCTCAAAGCTCACACACTTTACCTGTGTGTCTCTCACAGCTCGCACACGTACCTGTGTCTCTTTCACAGCTCACACACGTTACCTGTCTGTCTCACAGCTCACACACATACCTGTGTCTCTTTCACAGCTTGCACACGTTACCTTCACCCACCCCTCCCATTCACTACATCAGACACTCTGATCCACACACCTTTCTGCCTGAATAATTCTTATATATCTTTCAGGGATCAGTTGGGAGGTAATTTTTATTTTTAAGGAAAATTCTTTGACTACTCTCTTCCAACTTTGCCATATTTGCAGCACTTAAATAGTTCCACAACCAAACTAAGGCTTAATAAGTGTTTGGTGAATGAAAGAATGAATATCAGGATGGATCAAAGAATGGAGAAGAATAAACAAATGAAAAATTGGGTAGATGAGTGAGAGCAAAGATGGGTGGACGGGTGGATTGGTAGGTGAGTGGGTGGGTGAGTGGTGTTTGGGGCCTCAGGCCTCTCACACCCTATTATCGCTGGAGGAACAACATGTTCTTCAGCTTCCTGGAGCTCAGCGTGCCAGTCAAGCATCTTTGCATCCTTCATCTCGGTCCCAAGGAGCTGAGATAACAGATGGAGGCATTTGCTTTTTAAAATCAAATTTTATTTTGAGCTGCTAGAGGTCCGGGCAGTAAACCAAAGGCGTAAATCACCCCTTTTGTCCTTACATGTTAGCATGTGGCCATCGGAGCAGGGACCCTGCATAAACTCGTGGGGTGAGGTTGCCTGGCTCCCCAGATCCCCAGGGCAACAGAAGTCATCCATTCGTTTATTCATTCATGTCTTTATTCCCCTCTTTCTCAGTCTTTTAATAAAGCTTGGCATTGAGAGAAAGACTTTTGGAATTTTAATACAATTGCGACCTGGTTCGGTTTTGCTACTTGTGCATCTTTGGGGTGTTATATTGCTTCTCGGAGCCTCAACTGGCTCTTGTGTAAAGTGGGGCTCCCTTATGTAACTCTCAGGGTTGTTCGGGGCATTGAACGAGTTAATAAGCGCACAGCGTGTTGCACATGCCCGGTACGGAGGCAGTGCTCAGTAGATGTCACCTCTTAGGATAACCCCCTAACAGTTAGGGCCTAACTTAATCCTGCCTGTCGCCCAACACTCCTTGAGCTTCTGCTCACTAGCAGACACTCACGTATGGCATTGCGTCAGCTGAGGTCGACAGGTACGCGGGTCACCGAGTAGAAGCTGACAGATACCAAGGCGCAGCGTGTGGGCAGTGGCAGGACCGGGCAGGGGTGGCTCTCGCTCTCTGCGCGGAGACGGTAATCTGGCTGGAGTGGCCAAGAATTCTGGCTTAATCGTGCATGGAAGGCTGTGTTTAGATTATAGTGTCTTAAGCTGGGAAGTGATGGGATTGGCCCTTTCCCCTAAGACAGGGATGGCGAACCTATGACACGCGTGTCAGAGGTGACACACGAACTCATTTTTTGGTTGATTTTTCTTTGTTAAATGGCATTTAAATATATAAAGTAAATATCACGAATATTAGTCTTTGTTTTACTCTGGTTGCAAATATCAAAAAATTTCTATATGTGACACGGCACCAGAGTTAAGTTAGGGTTTTTCAAAATGCTGACACGCCGAGCTCAAAAGGTTCGCCATCACTGCCCTAAGACATCCTTGGCACATAGTGAAGGAAGAGCTAAAGGCACATGGGACTCAGAGAAGGAGACGGAGGGGCAGACGCTAAAGGGGCCGCTGTGCAATGGGAAGGGTCTGCGTTAAGGGAGAGAGGGAGGCGGGGGAGGGGATGTGTTGGGGCTCTCTAATATTTCCCTTCTCAGAGAGGGTTCCTTGGAGCAGCAAGGTCAGCCTGACCTGGGAACTTGTCAGCAATGCAGACTCCCAGGTGCTTGGCGGGTGCGCCGAGCTTGAGGAGGACTGCAGGGGGACGGTGAGGATGTGGTCACCGCCTGGAGGTGGGAGTGAGGGCGTCCACAGGGCCCAGGGCGGATGCTGCTGCTTCAGAACTGGAGAGGGCTCTGTTCTTCAGGAGGGCCGTTCTCCCGGGAAATGACTGGATCAGAGCTGTACCAGGGAACGCGGCTGCTCCCCGAGCCACTGGGACAGCCCCGCGTGCTCTTACATACACGCACGTCGGGGCGGTTTCATTTCTTCATCACCGAAGCGGAGTGTTTATGGCCGAGTGATAAATCCCAGAGCCACGGCCTCTCCCTGCAAGTGCTGACTCAGCCCCACCCCCGCACACGCTGCCGGGATGAAGGGCGTATATCAAAGTTGTGGGGCTGCGAGGCCTTTTACGGCGGAGTTGACACTGCGGTATGTTTCCTCGAGATAAGGTGAGGATTTACGTCCATAAACAGAACTGTGAAGCCTGACACGCATAATTGCCAATTTGGGGTGTTGAGATGCGGGATCTTTTGTCCTTGATCCTCACAGAAGACTCGCTTCTCTTTCCGTGGGAGGCAGCCTTGCTTTCTAGCTTTGAATCTGGCTTTGTCCCCAGAGACCAGGAAGAGGAGGCAATTTGGGGGCGGCCCGGGGTCACCTCCCCTGCAGATGCTTTCAAGCCAACCCAGTTCCACAAAACGGCGTGTGGAGCCCTACCCTGTGCTGGGCACGCACTGAGCGCCGGGATGCAAACCGAACACGAGACTTCTTTTCAGCGAACACACCATCCACCCTGCGCAGTAGACTCATTTTTTTTTTCATTTTTTCAGCAGATCTATGTTGAGTGCTAATTCTATGCCAGGCAGCAATGCTAGGGGCCGGGGTCCCAGCATAAACATGACAGAGTCCCTGTCCTCAAGGGATGCATATTCCAGAGAGGAAGACAGTAAAACGTGTAGACGGATAAGTAGGAGCTACAGTATAATCCCAGGGAACAGGTAATGGACTAGAGCAGGGGTGGGCAACCCCTGGCACGTGTGCCAAACATGGCAAGCCAGTAACTTTTGCTGGCACGCAAAACCCTCTCTTATAATCTTCTACTTACAATGTGAATCTTTGTTCTCAGTGATGAATTTTGTTAAGTCTCGTAATAGGAGTAACCTGACAGATGAAAGTAGTAGCTCGTGCATATCTCTGAAGGTCATGAAATATAAACCTGATATAAAATCTCTCTGTCATCAGTGATGCAGTAGCAAAAGTCCCACTGATAATATCAAACGGAGTCATAAAATTTTCTGTTGGACTATCAGTGTACATGTATACATTAAAAAATAAATGCATCTTTCATCATCATATACTGTGTTTTTGTTGCTCGAATGAATTTTATTATTTCTTCAAGGTTCTTCACATACGTACGCCTTAAGAGATATCAAGTAGGCGTAACACATCCTCAAAAAATTAGGGTTGGCACGCAGAAGAATTTTGAGTCCGAGATTTTGCTGGTTTTGGCACGCACTCACAGCAAGGTTGCCCACCCCTGGACTAGAGGGACGTGTGGGGCCACAGAAAAAACCCCTTATCTGCCCCTGAAAATCTGGACTTGAGAGAAGCCCTAGGAGGCAAGCAGATAGATGCCTGGCATGTGAAGGAACCAGGCACATTGGGTGCCTGCGTGCTTGGTGCCCGGGACGTGTGTGTGGGCGTAACTCCTGAGAGAGGTCACAGGGGGCAGATTCCTAGTGAACTGCCCGCAGTGGCAGAGGGCAAGCAAAGAGAACCTAGTAGGTGGCCATCCTCATGAGGGTTCCATTGAGGCCAGCAGCTGCGTGAGGAGGGCAGACGAGGGCGTACTGGAGGGAGAGTCGTGGCCACGGACATGCGGGGGCCGGTTCTGGTTCTGGCAGGCCTCCAGAGGGACAGGGGAGTGACCGGTGCCGGGGACCCAGGGTGGGGGGGGGCCTTCTCCCAGGTTGGAGGTAAGGATCTGACGTTCTGGCTAGGTCTTTGGGGTGTGTCGTTCTCTCTCTGACTGTCTCTGAAGGGTGTCATCACATGTGGGCGTAAAGAAAGCTGAAGGTCCCTCAGTGCCCCGGGCCCAGCCCCTGTGTCCTGGGCACACAGGCCCGCGTCACACTCATCCCAACAGTCAATATTGACGCTCCTCCGAGCGCCTGATTAGGGTTGTTCGCCGCCCCGGCCCCTTGAAACACGCGCCGCGCACATGTTCTGCATTGCAAAGTGCGTATTTTTAATATCGATCTCTCAAAACCCTACCGGCCTCATTGATTTTCCCAAGCCCGGGAGGCCGCCTGTGATAAACCAGAGACACTTACAGCTTCATCAGCCGAAGGACATGACTTATTTTCCTCTTTCTTGAACTTTGCTTGGCTTCCTGGGAGTATAACTTATTTTTATTCCTCTCTTTATTTCTTTATTTTGTATCAGCCTGTGTTAAAGTCCTATAAATAACCTTGGAGACACACGAAGCAGATTCATTTAATTTTCCTTTAGTTATCCTAAGTCGGAGCAGATGTGTCCTGGTGATCGGCTCGGGGAGGGCGGTGAATCATAGGTGCGGGGGAGACAGGCCTCCTGGCGTCTGTGCTGCAGCAGCTGAGGGATTTCGGGGCTCGGCCAGCAGCGCAGCGAGGCCTGGCTGGGCCTGTTTGTTTGGACAGAGTGACAAAGCGACAGCTGAGCCCCCAGCGGCCACAATGCCAAACAGTGGGGGAGGGGTGGCGATCACAGAGCTGAGGGCTTTCTGTCCTCACTGCCTGCACTGCATCCAGGGCTCAGCCCGTTGACGACTCCCCTGCTGCCTTTCCGTGTGCTCAGAGGGGAAGGTGCGGGAGCCTGAGGTGAGAGGTGCAGCCTGGGAGTTAGAGGCTGGAGACCAGTTGGTCAGTCCACAAGCCAGGCTGAGCGTTGGTGGTGTGCCAGGCTGCCCTGGAGGCTGGGCTGTGGGGGGTGCTCAGAGCCTCATGGACAGGGACCCTGAGTGAGGGCAGGTGCCCTTGGTGGTGCCCTTGGAAGTCCCTGAGTGTCCCTCAGGGCCGAGGAGGCTGGGCTCCTGGAATATGAGCCGGTGAGGACAAGCCGTCAGGATCCCGGTGGCAGGGCAGCGCCAGCTTGTCTCTGCAGGCGTCCGGGGCACATGGTGCCCGGGTGTGACACAGTGTGGTGTTCAGTGCCCAGAGTGCATGTCACGTCCGTGTCTGACCTACTGTGCAGACGGGGCAGTGGAAATGGGAGGCGTGAAGGGCAGGCCCGTGGGGGAGGAGGTGTCGGGGTCCAGCCACCTTGTCCTGGGAGATGGGCGGACAGGCCTGCCTTTGTTGAGTGGTCTCAAAAGAGGAACACGGGACAGAGGTGCCCTGGGCCAGGGTGGCAGGTAGGCTGTGGATGGAGGTGCCCTGGGTCAGTGTGGCAGGTAGGCTGTGGATGGAGGTGCCCTGGGCCAGGGTGGCAGGTAGGCTGTGATGGAGGTGCCCTGGGCCAGGGTGGCAGGTAGGCTGTGGACGGAGGTGCCCTGGGCCAGTGTGGCAGGTAGGCTGTGGAATGTCCCCCCCCCCATAGCACTGACTCCCCCCCCCCCACCCCCCATAGCACTGACTGAGGCTGCTGGCATCACAGTCTCCACTTCATCAGGGTGGGGATGGAGCAGGGGCCTGACCCCTAACCACGGGCACCACTCACCTGGGGGATGTTGTGAGCATGCTCCGTAGGGGCAGGCTTGGGCCGAGGTTCTGCATTTCTAACCAGCTCCCCTGTGGTCTGCTCACACACGCTGAGAAGCAAGAGGGTCGAGGAGCCCATCAGAGTGGATGGTTGGGAGGCGTTTGAGGACAGGACGTGCCATCTGCAGATGGACATGCCACCTACCAGAGAGTGTCGCTCTGAGACGCAGTATGTTTTTACCTGCCAGCCCTCATCTAACTCCAGACAGCACTAACGTGACGGCCTCATCTGACAGGTCCCTTCCCGGTGAGGGCCCTTGCAGCTCAGGCTCAGGTGTGGAGGCCGCAATCAGATCTCTTTTCCCAGCTCAGGGCCCTGGCCCTGACGTGGGTCGAAGGACACAGACCATGCAGAGGCTTCTGCGCAGGACACACCACAGAACACCAGTCAGTAGGCGGGTCGGCAGTCGGTCTGCAAAGGCCTGAGAGTAAACATTCCAGAATCTGAGGGTCTAAGGTCCTGTTGCAACTACTCAGCCCTCCCGTTCCAGCGAGAGCAGCACAGACAGTAAGTCACGGTGCCGTTACTTCCATGCACAGGGACCTTGGGGCCAGGGCTGCCCAGGTGCTCGGCTGCTGGCCCTGAAAGCCTTCTTCAATGGCATCTGACTGAGAAGGCCCAGCGAGGGCGGGGAGAAGCCGGGGAAGAGAGCGCACAGAGCTTTGTTTAACTCACCTACGAATCACAGATGCCCTGCCCTACCCTTTCCTCATGGCTTATCTCACCGAAATGGCGAATAAAACAAAATAACTGTGGGTAACGCAACGCCCAGTAATATGGAACTGTGTCCTAATGGAGCTGTTAGGACAGTGACTGGTGGCGTCGCCGCAGACTCTTGTACTGAGGAGTCAGACATTCCCTCCGCGGCCGGAATTACAGAATGACTCTCCCGGCAGAGTCGCCAGGACCAGGTTTTCAGTCAGGGTGAGCTGCTCCGTCCTGGGTGATTTCCGCTCCCGATAGCGCCTTAGAGACTCATGAAATCAGGGCCTTCTGTCATGCCCGCCCCCTCATTTATGTGGGGGTGTACGGAACTGGGGTCCCTGGGAGGGACGCAGGCGGCGGTGGGAAGGTCCAGGGCGAGCACCAGGCTGTGCTCTGTGGGCAGGTGGCTCACCGTGTGGCTGGCTCAGGTGCGGAGTCCAGGCGGCCTGCGGGGCTGCTCCTGGGAGCTCTCCCTCCCTGGCCCTGCTCCCAGCCCCTGGCCCTCCGGAGAGGGGCAGGCTTTGGTTTTGTTTTGTTGTCCTTATGCCTGTGCCTGTTTTATTCCCCCCTGTGTCCCCAGGACTGGCATGTAGGAAGACGCAGTAAATATGCTGAATGAGTACCCCAGGGAGTGTGGAGGGGCGAGTGTGAAGAATACCGACCGCCTGCCTAAAGCAGCAGGAAGCAGGGAGGGATGCGCCGGAGGAGCAGGAGGCAGCTTTCGGAGCGTGGGAAGGGCGTGGCCGCCATGGCTAGGAGGCTGTGACGCCGAAGGTCTCACATGCAGCTGGGAGAGGGGGCCCTGGTCCAGTCAGAGGTGAGGCCCGCAGAGGGACAGCCAGAATGTGGGCCGCGACGGGATTACCCGCCCCACCTGCAGCTGTGAGCTCCTCACTCTCACCGGATCTCAGCTGCTGTGTCCTCTCCCCGGAGAGCCCGCCCCTGCTCCACTGACTCCTGTTCGCCCTTGGCCGCTCGTCCTGAGCTGCTCAGCTGAACTCCCCCTCCTTCCGGGAGCAAGACTAAGGCAGTGGGCGCACCCCCACACCCCCGACAGCGTTCACCACCTGGGTTACTTGTGCATTTCTGACTCCCTCCCCAGAATGTCAGCCCCAGCCGGAGGAGGGACCAGTGTGGTTTCTTCCTCCTGTGTCCCCACTGGCCAGCACAGGGCTTGGCAGGCGGGGAGCTGCAGGGGGTGTCACAGGATGGGTCCTGGGCACCGCTGGGTGGGTGCTGAGGGTGTCACCACACCCTGTGGCTGGCCCGGGCCCGCACCACACGCAGCTGCCTGGAGAAGGGCCGTCTCCCCTGGCCGGGGCTGGGAAGCGTGGACTGATAGCTGGCTCATTCCTTTAGGCGTCATATATTGGGTGTCTGTTCTGTTTTGATGCCAGTGATATGAAGATGATGCCCATCATGGAAAGAGGAATAAAACACCTCCCTTCTCCAGCTCAGGGTCGGGAAGTGGAGAGAGACACGCACACAGACAGTCGCTGCACTGGGCGCAGCCTGTGAGCAGGGGCTGCCTCGAGGCTCTGGCCCGCAGAGGAGGCACGCTTACCACAGGCCTCTTGTACCGTAAGGGGATCTCGTTGGAAGGCTATGCTGCCTCCCTGGGTCTCGGGGGGCCTGGGACCCTGCTTTTCTCATCCTCTCAGGTGACGCTGGTACCGCTGGTCCCCGAGCCCCACTGTGAGTAGTAGGTTTTCACAAAGGTGTCCAAGGTGACGTGATGGAGCCTCGAGGGACCATGGAGCTTGCAAGGTGGGGGAGGGAGGCCAGGATGACCAGGTGGAAAGTAGTGCAGGCCCAGGGCTTGTCGGGTGATGGTAGGAAGCCTGGCACGGCTGCTCCTGGGGGATGAGACCCGCACGGAGAAGGCCATGGGGATCCTAGCGCTGCGCTGAGGGTCCCAATGCCGCTGTGAGGACAGGGAGACCTGGAGGCTCAATCAGAAAGATATAAAGGAGTGTGTTTTAGAAAAGCCATGTCAGTGACAGGCTGATAGCAATTTGCTAAAAATTTCTTTTTTAAAATTCAAAAACAGATACCCCTTTAAACCAGTGTTTCTCAATTTTGGCACCATGTTCTGCTGGGCACCACCTCCCGGCAGGTCCATCCAGGAGGGGGCTCTGTGGGCACCACCTCCCACAGATCCACCCACGCTCTCTCTGGAGCGGCAGCAGGAGAGGAGCCTGGAGTGATCAAACAAATGCACCTGCTTATGGATTCTGTTTCAGAAATAATACAATTACTTGCCTTTCCTTCCATTTCTCGGCCTTTCTCTCTTCTTGATACATAAGGAGCTATTGAGGAAAATACAGTCATAATGAAAACTCCGTGTCCTTAACCTCCGTGGATGTGTTTGGGGTTCTAACAATACTCTTCAGGTAAAAGGATACCAAAAGTAGATTCGCACAGATACTGACGCCTAGTAATTTCCTGTCCATCATAATATTGGCTCAGGCTGGCTGATTTCCGCACACACCCCAGCCGATCTGTCCGGACCTTGCTACCTTTGCATTCTCCTGGTGGCTGTGCACAATCATAGAATGCCAGGTGAGGGGCTGTTGTTGTGAAAACCTCGAATGAACACAAAAGGCCTGTGCCTTTTCCGTGTTGAGAGTCCTGGTGTGCAGTGAAGGAGTCCGCACGTGCCTTGGCTACGTAGTTGCTTCAGCTTCCAGTGGCTGAGAGTCGAGTCCTGGCCCGTTAGCTGTTGAATCTCTCCAAGACTCAGCCCCAAGACCCGGAAGAAGAAGCATAAATGAAAATACATAGACTTTTCTGGCATGTAAGGCAAAGGGGAGCTGGCGGGTTGCAGGGGAAGCATCACAGGCAGGTGCCCTGCTTGGAGCAGGGAGAGGAAAGGCGAGGCCGCCCTCACTGTGCGTGTGTGGCAGGCCAGGCCACCACGGGGCAGAGAGCCCAGCAGGGCCCGCACATCCGCTCGGAGCTGTGTTTGACTCCAGCGCTCACACCCCTTCTGCAGAGCTGCGCCCGGCGCTGAGCGTGGCTGCGCTGGTCCAGGAAGCTCCTTGGAGATTTGCGTCTGCGGGCAGGTCAGCACCGAAACTTCCAGGTGCTGCTGCTGCTTCCTCTGCTGCTGGTCTGTTCTTTGAATTCTTTCTTCAGTGCCTGTGCCGCTGTCCTCGGCCCTTTGCCAATGTTGTGACCTCAGGCAAGTTATTTAACCTATTGAACCTCGGTTTCCACGTCTCTAAAAAGAGATGATGGTCCCTCTCGAGTGGGGGTCAAATGAGGATGCGTCGCCCAGCTCTGGCACATAGTAGGGGCTCATAAACCTTTCCTGTTATCCCTCTTCCCAAACATGCGTGAGCTGGACAGGTCACAGGTAGACGGTGTAGACCAGTCCGTGTGGGCTGCTGTCACACACTCACTGGGGGGTCACGGAGATGATGTCCGGAGCCTCACAGACGAATGTGAGTCCTACGCTGACCACAGCTGACCTCACCCCCACCAGCTTTGGGCCTCCCCTCCCCGTCATGTCCGACTTGGCTTCACCCTGCGCTGTATGCGTGAGGAAGGTTTTTGACTTTGGGTGAAGACAGACTTTCTATAGTTCTTTTGCTGGTCAGACCTTCAAGCCATAAGCCTCATGTTTATTGACAGACTTCAGGTGCCTTGAAAAATAAGACAGCTAAGAAACAGAAACTCGGTCAGGGAAACAAAGCTTTGCCCTAGGCCTCAGCGTATTGATTCACCGCAAACATGCTTACGGTAAGATCTCCATGCCTCATGGTTGGGTCGGAGCATCTTTTTGAGAAAGAGGATAGGAATGATAGCTGTGGGCCAGGGGACTGACATCGGCTGTCGTTCTTACCGTCCGCAGACAAATAATAATAGCAATTCCGTTCAGCACACATTGGTTGGGCAGTAACTTTATACCAGGAGCTGACGATACAGACACGGGTAGAATAGCCTTTCTCGCCTGCAGAATAAAAATGTAATGAAGTGGCAGGTTGTCTCGTGGCTTTATGTGGTCTATCAAGTTATCCGAGCACAAAGAAGGTCAGTACCACTGCTGTCACGTTACAGGTGAGGAAATGGACCGTCCGGATGTTGTAATGGAGATGGAATTCACTCACCCACCCACCTGGCCGAGGCTTGCTGTGCCAGGCACTGGACATCGGTGGTGACCACCGCAGAGCGTGTGTTTCCAGCCTGCGCGAGGAGAGATGGCACAGAGCTGCCACGCACACACATGGGCAGAATGAGAAATTGCAGGAAGGGCTGTGAAGGAGCACAAGGCAAGGGCAGTTTAGATGGGGTCAGCGATGAGGCCCACGGACGTGACATTGACTGACATCTGCAGGATGGTAGGGGCGAAGTGGTAGGAATGAGGGCTGTTTTTCTGGCAGAGGGAAGGAACTGAGGCAGAAAAGAACCTGGATCTTTTAAGGAATGAAAAAGTGCCAGTGTGGATGGGTCCTAGAATTCTCAGCAGGGAGAAAAGTACAACAGGAGGCTGGTGAGTGGCTGCCCCCACCCCCCGATACCTGCTGGGGTGCCCTGAGCATCAGGGACCTGAAGACTGGGCCATGCATGGGCTTCCTACAGCAGACCTTCACCCTGTGGGAACCCGTGCCAACAGATCTTTCCATTTTTTCTAAGACCGTCTATGATCTTGGATGTTCACATCACATTTTATTTATTTATGTATTTATTGATTGATTGATTGATTTTTTTATAGAGAGGAAGGGAGAGGGATAGAGAGTTAGAAACATCGATGGGAGAGAAACATCGATCAGCTGCCTCTTGCACACCTCCCACTGGGGACGTGCCCGCAACCAAGGTACATGCCCTTGGCCAGAATCAAACCTGGGACCTTTAAATCCTCAGGCTGACACTCTATCCACTGAGCCAAACCGGTTAGGTCAGCGGTTCTCAACCTGTGGGTCGCGACCCCTTTGGGGGTCGGACGACCCTTTCACAGGGGTCGCCTAAGACCATCGGAAAACACATATATAATCACATATTGTTTTTGTAATTAATCACTGTGCTTTAATTATGTTCATTTGTAACAATGAAATTGGGGGTCACCACAACATGAGGAACTGTATTAAAGGGTCGCAGCATTAGGAAGGTTGAGAACTACTGGGTTAGGGCCACATCACATTTTAAGCGTTATCCTTATAGGACCTGACTAGAGAAGATGGGCATATTTGGGGGTGGGGTGGGGAGAGAGCAAGAATGTTGTTTGGATGTGTGAGTCTGACAGCCTTTGGACGTGCACATAGCTTAGGGGGAAGCAGTGTATGTATCAGCCTGAGGTCGGCCATGAGTTAAATTGGGAGGCGCTGGAAATAGCTGGGTTTGTAAGAAACAGGACTATGACATCACTTAGGGAGATAGTGTGGAGGGACCTCCAGCCTGAGGCTCAGCTGGATCTACCACAGCAGCCGTGGGAGGCCCCCGTGAGGAGGCTGAGAAAGAGGAACAGGTGACTTGGAGGGAAATTGGGAACGCTGGTGCCACCAGAGCCAAGAGAAGCTTGCGTTCAGAAAAGCAGCATGGTCGCGCTGAAACACTGTCGCGGTGTGACGCGGTGAGGCCTTAAGTGTGCCCCGTGGCTTTGTGATCATTTTAGAAGAGTGAGAAGGAGAGAATTCGGATTTGAGATGGTTAAAGGATGAAAGGAGGGAGAGAAATTCAATTACTTCAAAAAGCGTGGCTATACGGGGACCAGAGCAAAAGGCCCGCTCCTTCTCACTGAGCGCTCGGTGAGGATGGGCTAAGCATCTGCCCAGCAAAGGGTGCGGGTCTGAGCCCCCTTCGTGTCATCTCTGGGACCTGAGCCTCTTTCCGCTCTTGCCTTGGAGCTTCCGCAGTAGCCGGTGTACTAATGTCAGTGTTGATGAGGCGACTCTCCTCTCCACTGTGCCCCCTAAGTCTAAACCGCCATCACATCTTGCCTGTGGTTTACATAGACCGGCCAGATGCATCTCGTACAGACAAGTTCTACGGGGCCACATCTTCCTCCAAACTGACCTTCGGCTCCCCATGGGCTCAGGAGCAGCCACGCCCTTTCTGATGATGGGCGATGGGGCTCCGTGGTGAGCAGCCCTTCCTCGAAGCCAAGCCCTCTGACTCCGCCTCCTCACTTGCTTCAGTCATTCTCCGGCAGAGACGCCGGTCCCTTGCTTTTCCACAAACACTCCGCGTCCACCCCGCGGCCTTCTGCAGCTGGAGACCTCTGCACCTGGGGCGTTTGCTCTTCAGATCACCACAAGACTTGCCCGTCACCTGCTTCAGGTGTTCATTTACGCAGTCATGCCTTCCCGCTCCCAGATCTAAAATGGTCATCCCCGCCCCTCTTGACACTCTATCCAAGGCACTTAACGCTACCTGATGATACTGCACATGTCCCTCCTTCCACATGCCTTGCTCTCTCCATAACGCATGCTCCGCGGTCTTTGTCTCTCTTGTTTACTGACGTATCCCTGGTACCTAGAACGGGTCTGGCGTGGAGTAGGCCAGGGATGGCGAACCTTTTGAGCTCGGCGTGTCAGCATTGTGAAAAACCCTAACTTAACTCTGGTGCCGTGTCACATATAGAAATTTTTTGATATTTGCAACCAGAGTAAAACAAAGACTTATATTTTTGATATTTATTTTATATATTTAAATGCCATTTAACAAAGAAAAATCAACTAAAAAAATGAGTTTGCGTGTCATAGGTTCGCCATCACTGGAGCAGGCTCTCAAACAATTGTGCAGTGAATGAATACATGAATGAGCCATCTGCAATCTATTCTCAAATTCTCGGAGTTGCCCAAAGTTCAGGAAAGAGATTCAGAATCTACACACATGTTCTTTTTTCTTATCATGGACCACTCGTTACAGCTTGCAGTTTTATGTCCATTATTCTTGTGAAGGGACAGGCCTGTCTCTGTGCCACAGAGGAGTAAACGAACATGAAAGGATTTAAATGAGTTTTCCTTGGTGGCCAAGACGTAAGTCACAAAGTCAGGTTTGACGTCCAGGTCTCGGGCTAAGTCGGGTTGGCCTTTGGCCCTTTCCGGCTGTGGCCAGCAGTCCCCTCAGTCCTTGGGGACAGGATGGTGAGGACACATGGAAAAAGAAGGAAGGCAGGGAATGGTTTATCTTCCCAATGGAGACTGAAGAATTTTTAAAAACTAGAGCCTCACGCAGTCTGGTGTTCTCGTCGCTTCATCGGCAGGAGAGGTTTAGGTGCGTCCCTAGCTCTCTGGAATGTGGCAGCTCGGTGAGCCTTCGCCTTTGCTCCCACGGCCCCGTGTACCACTGACCAGCTTCCCTTCTCTCTAGGTTTTGACTCCACGTGGCCCTGCCAGCTTAGCCTTTTGGTGGCCTTGTGGCTTGTGCTGTCTCGTGGCTTCCTCTGACTTCCTTTTCTGTGTCTTCAGGGTTTCTCTTATCCACTAATGCTGCCTCTAAATGTTGCCCCTCCTTGAGAGAGGGTCATTTATTCAGTACAGTGGCCAGCACTGCTCTGGGCACAGTGGCATTGCCTGGGTGTCCCTGTCATCACAGATGAAATCTGGCAGGCAGAATGCTTGTGCCCATCCTGGGCCCAGTGAGGCCAGCACCACCACCAGGGAGCCCGTTAGAAATGCAGGTTCATGGGCTGCACGCCGACCTACGGAGGTCCTGTCTCAGAGCATGGGCCCCAGAAAACAGCCTTTTAAACGAGCTTTCTGGGTGATTCTTTTGCAGATTAAAATGTAAGAGCCGCTGCCGCATCAGCAGCTCCCCTGGGGCTGCCCCACCATGGCCAGTCAGCTGTGGCAGAGGGACAGGGGCTGGTCACTTTTCCTCTGAAGGGCCTGTTGGCACGGCGCCCTCTGGAACATCATATAAACTTTCCCGATAAAAGGCAGTTGCTTAATGACCATCGCAGCCACCCTTAAAAATTAGGTTTTCTGACTTCACTGCGTAAAGTTCACCAACTTGTTTTTATTGCTCTTGCTTCTTGCACTTTTCTGCCACTGCTGCACAAATCCATCCGCCGAGAGAATTTCCGACAGGCGTCTTTGCTGACTCTTCAAACTCTGGTGTCTGCTCTGCCGGACTTCTGAGGATTGGCCACGTTCTGTGAGAGCTTTTTGGAAGCAAGAGCTGCTGCTAACTGGAAGATACCCCTGATACTCAAGGCTGGACCCCCCCTTCGTGTTGAACAGAGCTAGTAAATGTCTGTTCTCTGCCAGGCTCACCCTGTTCTTTTCTGCTTCCCCGTGTTCAAGCTGGAAAGCTCCGGGCTCAGCTTGCCTGTCTGTCAGGGACTTGCGGCTGAGGTCTGGTGCCTGCAACTCAGGGCATCCATCAAGGGGGCCGACGTTCGGTAGAACAGAATAGTAATGAACAGACTTCTGTAACAGAATCAAGTTGGGGTTTGGTGGGTTTTTTTAATGAAGTTTCAGACATGTTTTATTTGCCTGTCCTTTTGCCTCTGTGTTAATTCTTGAAAATTAAGAAAAATATGGGAGGCAGCCAAAGGGAGTGTAGAATTCAGGAAGTCAGCTGGCTCCGGCAACGGCTTCCTCTCGCTGCCTCTGCTTGAGAATCTGATCTGCAGCCCCAGCTCCAGTCCTGTGCATGCCCCAATTGATTGGTTTGCTTATTCAATGGGTAAATATTTATTTACAGGGGTTGGCGGCATTGGGGGGGGGGGGGAGTTCGAGGTGGCTACAGCATCTGTCAAGCTTGATGGATGCCATCGGCTTTCTCTGGGAATGTGACCCTGGACACTCGGAGCATCTGCTGCATCCCATGGCTTCAACTGCGCAACACCGATGACCCGAAACGTCCCCTTTTCGGGTTCCTCCCCTGAGCTTCAGACATCCATACCCAGATCTCAGCTGACATCTTCACTCACACATTCGATTGCGCCCACATGTAGCATGCACAAGACTAACCTCAGTGCCTTCCCCACACAGCTTGCTTCCCTCCTAGTTCATGGCCTCTGGTAAGTGACATGACCAGCCGTCCAGTTGCTTTCCCCAAACTCCGAACGTCGCCTCTGAGCTGCTTGCTCCTCTGTCCCGCATAGTCTGTCACCAAGCCCTGTCAGGTCCCCCTAGATGTCTCGCTAACATATCGGCTTCTGTTCTATCCACTGACATCCTGCTAGTTAAAGGTACTGTCCTCCGTTGGTGTGAGGATGGCACTAGACTTCTGTCTGCCTCCTGTCCCGTCTGAGGGCTTGACCTAACCATTGTCCACCCTACATCCAGGAGTTGCTTCAAAACTCAAAGTTCATCAATTGCTTCTCCTTATTCTAAGGATAACTATTGTTTAGTAATAGTAACTAGTACTTGATTTGTACCAAGTACATAGTTGAGCCTATCTCCATATATTAATTACCCCGTTTAAACAGAATTGAAATCATTGCAAAGGCCGTCAAGTCCTGCGGCTCTGGCCCCAGCTGCCCCTCCTGAATTGTCTTTATTTGTGGTTTCCACACGCCTTCCTTCTTATATAAAATGCAGCCCTTCTCTGGTTGACCTTGAAGCGGACCTGCATCTGGAAACCATTGGTGCCCGTGTGCAGGGGCCAAGGCTGGCCAGCAGCTGCCCTGCCGCCTGGGTGTGGACCGTGAAGATCCTGTCGGGCAGAAGAGCGGGGTTCTGGGCTCCTGCCTGCACTGTGACTCGGACAAGCCACCCTCTGTCTCAATTAGGACACTGATTACAAAGACTTCATTTCCAACTTGTTTAAGCAGAAGACAGGAATTTACCGGAAGCACACAGAGCACCTGACTATCCCAGGGCCTAGGCAGGTGAACCAGGCTCACAGAGGACCAGGCCCAGGACCCGCACAGCAGTCAGGATGGAGGGGGAGTCAACTCCGTCACTGTCCCCAACCAGATGTCCATGCTCGGCGACAGGCCTCCCGCCTCTCCTCGGGCAAGGCCCACTGACTGGCCCAGAGCAGCGTGCACTTCTCAGCTCAGGCCAGACCCTGCAGCCAGACCATCGCAGCTGCCCTCCAGGACCGGGACCTCAGCCGCCCGCTGGGACCAGGGATCCGATCTCCTAGGTCAGGAACATGGGGTAGACGAATGTAACTCTCTGCCAATGTACAAGGGGGGGCAGTCAGGAGGGACACGTGGCCTGGCCAGAAGCCCTGAGGTGCTGCCGTGGCCTCACCTTGGTCAGCTTTAAACCTGGGCTTCCCCCAGCCCCTCCCTGCATGGAGCTCGGAGCTCACTGCCACAGAGGCGCCTCATGCTCTGGAAACGCACACCATACACCGCCTACATCTGAACTGGAGGGTCTGGGATTAAGCAGGAAAACCTCTTGTGCTGTTTCTGCGAAGAGGCTACAAATCCCCTAAGTGCCAGCGGAGGGAAAGCTTTGCCGGCAGAACATGAGCAAAGTCAAACACTCCTCCTGCTCCCATGTCCTAGGAGGGGATTTCTGGTTGCAAACAGTGAGCTCATGTCTCTTTGCAAAGCCAAAGCCGACATTAGTGCTGGAGAGAGACTGAAGCAGTGGAGACTGCGTGTTGCTGAGGGTGGGGCAAGGGCCTCTGTCCCTGTCCAGGGGCCCACCGCCAAGGTTAGCTTCCCAGCAGTGCCTCAGCCAGCCCTTCACCCATCTCTGCTCCCACCTGGGTGCTGCTGCTCCCTGCGCAGGCGAGCCCCACACTTTCTGCCTTTGCTCTTCACCAGCACCTGTCTGCAGGGCGCTGGAGGCCCTCCTCTCTGTGCAGTGAATCCTGCCCACCCTGTGGGCTTAGCTTACAGGGCACCTCCACTGTGAGCTCTTTTTAAGAACGCTTTCATGAGGTCTGATTTGCATATTTTAAAATTCACTCACATGAATATATAACTCAATGGTTTTCACAATACTTACAGAGTTGTGCAGTTTTGAGCATTTCCTTCTTCCCCTGAAGATCATTCATGCCTTTCTGTAATCAGTCCCATTCCCACCCAGAACCCCAGGCCACCACTAATCTACTCTCTGCCTCCCTGGGAACTCCACACACACACATGCACACACCTACTCCAGCTGAGTAATTCTGTCCTCTGGGCTCAGAGCAGCCTTTGTGTGTACCTGTGAAATGATGAGTAATTGTAGTCTGTGTCCAGTCATCCCCCCCCTTATCTGGGGTTTTGCTTTCTGTGGTTTCAGTTACCCATGGTCAACCCTGGTCTTAAAATATTAAATGGAAAATTCTAGAAATAAGTAATTCATAATTTTAAGTTGCGAGCCATTCTGGGTAGTGTGATGAAATCTCACGGCCTCCTGCCCTGTCCTGCCTGGGACATGAACCAGCCCTTTGTTCTCACATCCATGCTGTGTATGCTCCCTGCCCATTAATCACATAGTAGCCATCTCAGGTATCAGATCACTAACGAGGTTCCACAGTGCTTGTGTTGTGGCCACCTTAATTTTATTTATCAACTAGAGGCCTGGTGCACGAAATTTGTGCATGGCTAGGGTCCCTAGGCCTGGCTGGAGATCAGGGCCAATCTGGGCCTTCCGGCTGCTGGCCGGGGCCTTCCTTCATTCCGTGCCACCCTCTGGTGGTTAGCGAATGTCATAGTGAACGATCGAACTCCTGGTCTCCCGGTTGAACTCCAAAGGGGACACTTTGCATATTAGCCTTTTATATATATATATATATATATATATATATATATATATAGATGCTTCATTCACAGAACTTTTATTACAGTATATTGTTGCAGTTGTTCTTTTATTATTGTTGTTCATCTCTTACTGTGCCTCCTTTATAAGTTAAACTGTATCATAGGTACATATGTATAGTAAAAAGCATACATGTACAGGGCTCAGTACTAGCTGTGGTTTCAGGCATCCACTTCAGGTCTTGGGACGCATTCCCTGTAGGTGAGGGGGGAGTCAACTATATGTTCCTCCAACTAGAGTGTAAATGCCAAGACCACTCTCTTACCCTGGGGGCTCGGCAAAGCGCCTGCTATGGCAGGTGGACTACAACAGTCTGTGTGTGGCTGAGACAGGCAGGAACTAAGTCTATCGCTTGATGGAGGGCAAGTGTCCATGCTGTTTTTCTTTACAAGTAGCATTTACTGACCATCTACTATGTGCTGAATGCTGCACCAAGTGTTTATATTAATGTTGAAACCTCCCAATCCTTATCTAACCTTCACTTCAATTGAAGAAGAACTTACTATTTTTATTAGCATTTGCAGATATGGAGGTTGAGGTTAAGAGAGACTAAGTACCTCAGCACTGGAAAGGGACAAAGCCAGAACTCAAACCTGGTCCTGTTTCCCTAGAAATCTGTTCTCTTAGCCACAAAGCCACTGTGCCTTCCATCTGCTGATGCGGTATCCACAGAACCACGCCCAGGTAGGTTCCTGGGATCTCAGATCTACTCAGTGAGTGCCCCCGCTGCATTCACACTGGGGCCCCCTGAGAGGAGCAGGGCCATTCAGAATACTTTGAGGTCTCTAACTTAATGTGAAGCCATTTGGTTTTCCTGATCAGATAAATCAACTACATTCTTTCCTTCCCATTGCTCCTTTCCTAGCAATGGCCAGTGGAATATGAGGTAATAAAAACAAACAGCGTTTGTAAAGTATTTTAGGAAAAAACAACAACAACTGTCTAAGGAACTGGATTCTTTTGCATTTTGAAGGAATCGCGTTTCACATTTTGGAAATGTTAGAAGCAAAGGAAGAGCGAGGTATGGGATGGTTTGCGACTTTGGCCTCCCGCCGCCACAGACACTAGCAGAAGTGAGGACTGCTCGGGAGGGATGCTTACAGGGCTGGCTATGTCGGTGGTGACCTGCTCTCTCTGCTGTGCCCTCTTCAGGGATGAGAGGGGACTTAACAGGGAAAACTCTTACAATGGCTTAGGCCATAGTCAAGAACGTGAAGGCCTACACATTGGCATGTGAAGGGTAAAATGAAGCGAACCCAGTGTGAGACAATAGGGAGTGGTGAGGACTGTGGTAAAAGGGAAAGAACAGCTCCTGTCTTCAGGGAACAGCTGCTACTTGACCCTAACTCCCTGTTTTCCTAATTTTTCTGTCTCCCCAATTTTTCTGACTTTTTTGTCAAAAGAAACTAGAAATCTGGATGTTCATTAAAAATCAATCACTTCTACCCTAGCTGGTTTGGTTCAGTGGTTAGAGTGTCGGCCCATGGACTGAAGGGTAATAGGTTTAATTCCAGTCAAGGGCACCTAACTCTGTTGCAGGTTCTATCCCTGGCGTCAGTAAGGGCACATGCAGGAGGCAACCAATCAATGTGTCTCTCTTACATTCATGTTTCTTTCTCTCTGTCTCTTTCCCTCCCTTCCACTCTCTAAAAATAAATGGGAAAAAAGGAAAGCAACCACTTCCATCATGTGTTCATCCATCAGCTCAGTAAATATTTACTGAGCCTTTACTCTGTGCCAAATCATGCTCTAGGTGCTGAGAACTTAATGAATAAGACAGACAAAGCTGAGTTTTGACTTCCAGTCAAGATGGCAGAGTACTCATTTCCTCCCACAATTACAGCAAAATTGCAACTAAACTACAAAACCATCATTCAGAACCATCTGAAATCTAGCTGAACAGAAGTCCTATAACTAAGGATATTAAAAAGAAGCCACATCTAGACTTGTAGGAGGGATGAGATGTGAAATAGACTAGTCCCACACCCATGTGTGGTGGTCGAGAACCCATAAGATATCTTAGCTTCAGAGGTCCTTCCTGAGGAGCGAGGGGTCCCAACCGCACACTATGCCCCCTAGTCCAGGGTTCCAGTGCTGGGAAGAGAAATCCCCATAATTTCTGGCTATAAAAATCAATGGGGATTAAGGCTGAGTAAGATTAGAGTCCCAGGCAGTTCTTCTTAAAGGGCTGGCACTCAGGCTTACTCAGACTCACTACCTCTGAGCTCCAGTTCTGGGTCAGCAGCTTGAAAGGCACCAGAGACATATGGGAGGAACTGAATTGTCCAGCATCAGGGCGAGAGCTAGAGGTGCAGCTTTCTCCCAGACACAAGTGCTGGCAGAGGCCATTGTTCCTTTGATGAGCCCTTCTCCCAGAGAGCCAGCAGGTTGCACCATATCTGAGTCTCCATCAACTTGGCTCACACTGTTTGCCCACCCTGGTGATTCCCTGAGACCCTGCCCCACCCCAACTTGTGGGCCCACCCAAGCCATTTCCAGTGTTTTTTGTTTTTTTTCTATACAAATGGCTTGTCTTGGCGCATGCTTCACACTTCCCTAAAATCTCTCAAACAAGCAGCATCTGGCCTTGGTGGCCCTGTACCTCTTACTAAGTGGCCCCAGGCCCAGCACTAGTGGCAGCCGGCCTTGGTTCATAGCTTGGCCTCACATGGGCACATTCAAGCTCAGCACAGATAGCAGCTGTCTGCAGATCACTCTGTATGCATGCAAGGTGACTCTGGGCAGGGCACAGGTGGTGGCTGATTTGGGCCTGCACTCCCTCCCCAGAGGCCCCAGAGCCACTGGACTGCTGTACACCATGCTGAAGCACCACCAACCATCTGCACAAGCAACACACTCAGAGGGCAGACTCATCAGGCACTAGATGCAAGCCTTGCTCTGTGGGGTCAGCCCTTGCACAGTAGCTCCTCTTCGGAGGTCATGGCTTGACCTTGCAGCCAATCAGCCTGGGGGTAGATCCCTCCCAGTGATGTGCCAACAGCAATCAAAGCTCAACTACAACAGGAGGGTGCACACAGCCCACAATGGGGGCACGCCTGGAGCATCCAGCTTAGGTGACTGGGGAGGCTGTGCCACTGGGTCCTATGGGACACTTACTACAAAGGCCACTCTACCAAGACTGGGAGAAATAGCAGCTCTACCTAGTGCATAACACAAACCCAGGAGACAACCAAAATGAGGAGACAATGAAACATATTCCAAATGAAAGAACAACAACAACAAAACAGAAAAAGAACTAAACAAAATGGAGACAAGCAATCTACCAGATGCCACGCTTGAAACTCTGGTTATAAGGATGCTCAATGAACTTAGTGAGAACTTCAACAAAAATACAGGAAACATAAAAATGGGGGCAGTAATTGGCCTCCCTCCTGTTTGGGGGCGGATCCTCTCTCAGTGTCCCAGGCCCAAACATTATTCCCCAGACCCTCTCCTCTAGCTTTGCCACACGGCCAGGAGGAATGCGCCCAGTTGAGGTCCCTCGTGCTCACCATAGGGCATGAGCTTTTCTGAGTGACTATCCTCTTCTACTGGAGCCACAAAGGCACCTGAGAAGGCCAGGTTCAAAGGTGATGATGCTGTCTGTGGTGGGCGTGGGGAGGCGGGATGTTTTGTGTGGGGTCTGAGCCTGGTAAAACGCAGAGAAGTGGTGAACTAAGAAGCGAGTGGAGAAAGACTAGAACTGGAGCAGCTGGCAGATGACAGGTGAGGAGACTGTCTCAGGAAGGTGAAGGTCATCTTCAAGGCACAAGGAAGGAGTCGGGTCTATCCTTCAGGCTTCCTGACTTCTTATCTCATACCCCCACTCACACTGTGAGATCACCCTGCCGGGACCCACCTGAAGACCAGTCAAGTGGGCATGCCTGTCTCTCAGGCCTCAGCTCTCAGGTGATGTGGGCTGGATTCCAGGGAGGCACTGGGAAACTCAGTTTTCAGCACCAAAGTCTCACAGGCTCGGCCAGGTTGATTGCCTAGAAAGCTGGCACCAGGGAAGGAGACACGAGTGTTCGGCTTGTCAAGAAAGAGAAGAAAAGACCTGTTTGCCTTTATTTGAAAAGTCAGGTGGCAGTGGTCTGGGCCAGTCCGTCAGGTGGCAGTGGTCTGGGCCAGTCCGTCAGGTGGCAGTGGTCTGGGCCAGTCCATCAGGTGGCAGTGGTCTGGGCCAGTCCGTCAGGTGGCAGTGGTCTGGGCCAGTCTCTCAGGTGGCTGTGGTCTGGGCCAGTCTCTCAGGTGACTGTGGTCCGGGCCAGTCTGTCAGGTGGCAGTGGTCCGGGTCAGTTTGTCAGGTGGCAGTGGTCTGGGTCAGTCCGTCAGGTGGCAGTGGTCTGGGCCAGTCCGTCAGGTGGCTGTGGTCTGGGTCAGTCTCTCAGGTGGCTGTGGTCTGGGCCAGTCCATCAGGTGGCAGTGGTCTGGGCCAGTCCGTCAGGTGGCTGTGGTCTGGGTCAGTCTCTCAGGTGGCTGTGGTCTGGGCCAGTCTCTCAGGTGGCTGTGGTCTGGGCCAGTCTCTCAGGTGACTGTGGTCCGGGCCAGTCTGTCAGGTGGCTGTGGTCCGGGTCAGTTTGTCAGGTGGCAGTGGTCTGGGTCAGTCTGTCAGGTGGCAGTGGTCTGGGTCAGTCTGTCAGGTGGCTGTGGTCCGGGCCAGTCTGCCTAAACACCAGCCACTCCCATCCCAACCCTTTTCCTACAGAAATAATGGAGTGAAATTCAGTTCCCAGCCTGCTATGAGATTTTCTAGGTCCCGGTCTGAGAAATGCTGGTCTGTCTTCATAGGTCTTTCTGCTTCCTCTTTCTTGGCCTAGTGCATTAGAATTCTTTAAATTGCAAGTGACAGAAATCTACTCAAACTGGCTTAAGAGAAAAAAATGTACTCAATTAACTGGAAAAGTTCAAGGTATAATGTCTTCAGCTGTGGCTGGAACCAGTCTAATTCAGCATGACTGTGGCTAAGAAGTTGTCACTAGAAATCTTTCTTCATCTCTTGCCTCTCTTTTTTCCTTCTGTTGTTTCACCCTCAGCCGTTCCTCCCTAAATATTGATGAAGACACATTGGTCCCTCTGAGTTTCTATTCTACCAATGTAGGAACCCCAGCAACGTAGGATGACCTCCTTTTCAGTAACTCCAGCCAACGTCCAGGTACCCACTCTCAATGGACACCTTGGATCCTGTGCCCACTCCTGAACCAAAATCCCACTGGTCAAGCCCATCCTCGGATTATAAACGCATCCCTGGATTCAGAAGTAGAGTCAGCTGGGCCCATGCCCTATAGACTGGGCGTAGGGAACACATAGGGAGAGCGGGTACTGGAGCGAATCCTAGATCCTAAACTCCATGTGAGCAGTGCCTGGCTTTTCCATCTCTCTATTTCCAAGGGGAGCAAAATGTCAGACCAGAAGAGGTGCTCGGCAAATATTTGTGGGATAAAGCAGTGCGGCCCCGGATACCTTGCACATCCTCTACCCCGAGTGCTGATCGGAGTGCTTAAGACCCTCTTTCCTGGCCTGCCTCCCTCGCTACCCTGAATCCTTGAGGGCTGTGTCTGAGTCGCCATTTATATTCCGACCACTGAGCACGATGCCTGGCACCTGGCGAGCACTCAGTAAATTTAAAGAAAATAGAATAAAAAGGAATGAAAGTTCTTAGAGACCTGAAAGTGATGATAACAGTATAAAGACAAAAGGTTATAGCTTGTGAGGTTGAATGAGCAATGCGGGATATAGTTTGGGGAAACTTGGCCTAAGGCCAGAAGCCACCTGCGGTTATACCACCAGAGTTCATCCTGTAAGCAGATGCCCACTCCTGCACTTGGCAAGGTTGAGGGGCAGGCTTGCTATCATCTCAGCAGTCCAGGCCAGAGGACACAATGGCAGCACTGACAATGCCCAAAGAAAGCTGGCATACTCTATGAGTATTAGAGTATTGCTGGATGGAGGAGGCATGCTCTGTGAGCGCTTGAGTATTGTTGCATGAAGGGGGCATACTCTGTGAGTACCGGAGTATTGTTGGATGAAGGGGGCATACTCTGTGAGTACCGGAGTATTGTTGCATGAAGGGGGCATACTCTGTGAGTACCGGAGTATTGTTGGATGAAGGAGAGTCATGGTGAGCACACATTGAGAGCTTCATGTGTGCCATGACTTGTGTTGAGCACTTTTGTACATGTCACAACAACCCCATGGGGATATGCTGCCTTTTTTAATGATGAGGAGACTACGGCTCAGAAAGTGCTCGAAGTCACTTTCCCACCAGGAAGGCCAGCTCCACAGCCTGTGCTGCTGATCGCTGGGCCATAGGCTTCCCTGTGTGGTGTGGAGCAGGGAGGAAGAGGGGAGGAGCCCTCATATAAAGCAGACATCATGAGGCCACTTATCAACATTCAGCCAAATGACCTCTTCAACACTTAATTGCCCGTTCTATAAAATAGGAACACAAGATTGAGAATTCCTAATGGAAGAAGGAGGGCCAAAGAAAAATTGTGAACTTGGATTTGGGAGACCTGAGAGGCAGGATGAGCTAGGTTATGCTGCGGTAACAAACAGTGCCCAGTCCCGTGGCATGAGATGCAAAGTGTGATTCCTCACTTTTGCTACCTGTCCATCGTGGTCTGACTGGAGCTCTGCTTCCCATCTCCTCACTCCAGGACCCTGGCTGCGGGGCCCACTGTTTGGGGTGTCGATTTTGTAACAGCTGAGAGAAAGTCAGGAATTGCGCTCTGGCTCTCAAAGCTTCTACTGAAGGCTTTGCTCACACTCTGTGCTCTAAAATGAGTCACAGATCACACCTCACTCCTAAGGGCAGGGTGGCGTGATTTTCTGTGAGTCTAAAGGAGAGAGAACTGGAAACATGGTTTCTATCTAAGGTCTAGAATCCCTGTGTGACCTTGAAAAACACCCCCTCCCACCCCTAGCCCTCAGTTTCCCCTTGTGTACAATGAGGTTAATCTCTTGAAACTCTTGGAGGACTGAATATCACCCATGGAACAAAGGCCTTGTAACTGCAAAGTTGGTGCTGGAGTAAGTGATTTCTTCTTTTTATTGCTCCTCCTCCTGAAATCCCAGCCGCATTTGTTCCCACCAGTGGTGAATGCCTCGCTCCCCCTCCCCCACCTACAGAAAACAGTCCATGCGTGTCCCAGCTCTCCCCCTGGCTGTGGCGTTACCACACTCAGGTAGCACGTTCTCACTTCCTTGCAGGAACAAAGCCTAAAAATAGATAAAGTTGGGGGCACAAACCAGAACCATACCACAATGTATTGACCCAGTCGCCAGTTTATGTTGATGAAATTCAAATTTGCTCTTTATTCCTGAATGCAAAAGCACTTTCTATGGGCAGTTGCAGGAGCATTACCAGGGCCATTTGGCAATAAAATGTGACCGACTTCATTATGGAGGAGGAGACAGGAGAGGCCGGTCTGAAGTCCGGGGCGGCTGACCAGGAGGCAGGGGCACAACTCAGGCCTCTGTGGACCCATCCTGGTGGGTGGCAGCGGAGTTGCAGGAGGGGAAGGGGGCTGTTATTAAAATGCAGGATTGTCTTAGGTTCCTTTGTTTAGCTCAGAGCCAAAGGTAATTTATGTGGAACGTGTAGCAAGCCATATGGTCGTGTCTGCTGTCGCTTTGCCTTCCAGGCGTTCCATCTCTGGGAAGCATCATGACGGGGCCACCTCATGCTTCCCACAGGCGGGTTTGGGGAAACAATTCCATTGGAAGGGCCTTGCTCTCTTCTCCGAAGACGAGGCTTCCCTGAGGGGGCGCTGTCCCTGTGGCCCTTTCTCCAGCCGCCTGCCCCCCGGCCCCACTGCACACTGCAGATCAGTTTCCACCTGCGCACTCCGCTACAGCCCGTCTTCAGCCCAGAGAAAGCGCAGGAGCTGCCGCTGTTGTGCCTCTTCCTGCTGGGCACAGGCAAGACTGGCACAGGGCATCTCAGTGTCCTCAGGTGGGATGCTATTGCTCCCACACCTGGGTGAGGGGCCTGAGCCCAAGGGACGGCCAGCTGATAACTGCCCGACAGGCAGCACTCGCCCGGAGCCAGGCAGGTGCCGGCCCTTCCACCCACCGCGACCCCACCGAGGCCTCCACCTGAACCCACTGTGATCGGCCCATCTCACAGGAGGGGCCTGAGCAGGTGGAGGGAATGGTTTAGGGTAGAACAGCTTCCCAGCAGGAACTGGCCTTAAACGCAGGGCAGCCTGGTTTCTGCCATTCTGCAAGGGAGGGGCCATTACGCAGCTGTTTTCCCCGGAGATGGGGGGGGGCCGGGGCAGATCTCAGGCCAGGGGCATCCTTTCCTCTTCCCCTCCCCTCGCAGTGGGCTCCGGGGGTGGCACCCAGGCCTCCTTGATGGGGGCTGGCTCCCAGATGTCCTTGTCCCGCGTGTAGTCAGAGAGGTGGAGGGTGACTCACACCCGTGCGGGCTCCCCACGCCCGTCTGCTTCTGCACGCAGACATTGTTCTCGGGCTCTCATTAAACCGCCTTTAATTACTGCTGTGAAGGCTCGGAGAGAGACTTCTGTGCTCCTCCCCCATGTGCTGTATTGATCGCTGCCCAGAGGTTTCTGTCACAGGGATTAGAAAAGGTTAGTTCCCCTCATTCTCTACCGCTCTTCCTGGTGATAATTGGTTCCCAGGTGCAGCATCATTCTACGCGGACGCGTGGCCTCCTGGTCTACCCGCAGTTCCAGCTGCAGGGAGAGTTAGCAAGGCTGGCAAACCTTCTAGATGCACAGGACCCTGCGTGAGGCTCTTGTCCTGGTCACTGTCAGTCTGTCTGCTGCCCCTCATGCCCACCTCAGGGATGGGTGAATCACACCTGGTTTCCCCAACCCCTCTCTCCTCCCCGAGAGCTTCCTGTTTACCTTAAGGAAGGTCGGGATTCCTGGGATTCCTGCCCACCCTGAGGCTCCTCACGCCTCCTGGCGGGACTTCTTCCTGCTCTCACGTGGGTAACATTTTACTTGTTCCCGTGTGTCTGCTCCCTGCTTGGCTCTTGATGCCACGCTGCCCTCTGGGCTCAGAGCAGGTGGCCAGGCAGACAGGTGGGGCCTAGAAACCGCTGGGCATGAATGTGGTGGACGGACCTGCGAGAAGAAAAGGCTCACTGTTTCCGGGAGGCAGGGACAGAGCCCTCAGAGTGCCTGCGGGAAGGGCGGCGCCTTGCAGCGACTGTGGTCGCCGGACAGCGCCCGGCCCAGTGGGGGAAGCAGGGAGGCTGAGGGATGGTGGTGCCCATGCCCAGGAGAACGAGCATGATGCTCAGCTCTGCCAGGAGGGCCGGGTCCTGCTGTGGCACCTCGGGCTTCTGGACCAGGACGTTCAGGCTGAGGAGGTTTGCTTTCCTGTCCGAGCCTCAGCTGGGATCCGTGTGAGCATCTGGGTGGGGCAATCCTAAGCCCGCGGCAGTTGCTTAAGCACCTGAGAGGAATGCCGAACAGCAGGCTCATGTGGGACAGGGCTGATGTGGGCAGGCAGGGAGGGGAAGGGGCCAGGCGACGTGGACTGTGGCCCACTGGACGGCATGCTCCCTCCATCCTGAGCTTCGGCGGCTGGCGCACTTTGTGGGCATGGGCGCCATGTTGCTAGGTTTGGGGGCTTTTATAAAAGCCAGACATTGAGACCTTTATCTGAAAGCTCCCACATTAAAAGAAGAGTCAACTTAAAAACACTTATGGGACCAACAAATCGCGCAGGTTTACCCAGACTCAGCTTTTGCTGAATACCCAGGGGCCCCTCCACCGGGCCGTCGATCAGATGGCAATGCATTTAGTGGAGGATGACCCCTGCTGGCCCAGCCCTGGCCCGTGATGGACAGTTCCTTTTGCCCCTGGAGAGAGACGTCCCTTTATGATCCTTGGTCCTCTAATGACCCTCTGTGTTTCCTTCTGTCCAGCCTGACATTTTTTATTTGGGGAAATGATTTGATGAGGATCTAAAAGACCTAATAAATTAAGCCTAGGCTCATAGTTAATAAGAAGCACAAACAAACCAGGACTCCAAACTACGGGATCAAGGTGGAGAGCTGGAGAGACCCAAGTTAAAATTCATTGTGGACTAAGGCAACGTCTCGTGTTTAGGTCTAAAATGTGAATTGCATTTTCTCCCAATGAGGAGAAAAACCAACTTGGAATGTGTTCATGTAAAAAGGGGATAAATATAAAATCCGGGAGGATTTATTTGAGCCCAATTTGAATATAACCAGCAGTTTGATAAAGATAATATAAAAACCTGAGGCCAAAAATATATAGTCACCCACTAATGATCTCTGGCTACCATGTTCTCTGTGCCAGAAAAGGCGCTACTCACGGGGGCAGAGGGGCGAGCAGGGTGGGGCCTACTGCTGAGGCACCTCCAGCAGCAGATCTGGGCGCAGCACAGCCCGGGGTCAGCTCTCAGGTGCGATGCCCAGCGCACGGCCCCAGCTTTCCTAGTGTTGCACAATTGCACATCACAGGCAAAGTGAGCTTCTGAGGGCAGAGTCCGTCACAGGCCTTCATGCTTTTGGTCACCGAGTGCTTGGCACTTGACATTGTGGGGCCCGGGGCCTCATAGGGCCTGCACTTTGCATGACGTGGATACAGCTCCTGGGCCTGGGTAGAATGCATGACTGACTAAGGCATTGTGTCTTCTGTCCAACAAGTTGGACCAGCTAGGGACAAGGCACTACCTTTCCGGGACAGTGTTTTAGTTAATAGGAGAATTGAACGTCTGTCTAGCTCAGTGATGGCGAACCTTTTGAGCTCGGCATGCAGCATTTTGAAAAACCCTAACTTAACTCTGGTGCCGTGTCACATATAGAAATTTTTTGATATTTGCAACCATAGTAAAACAAAGACTTATATTTTTGATATTTATTTTATATATTTAAATGCCATTTAACAAAAAAAAATCAACCAAAAAATGAGTTTGCGTGTCATCTCTGACACGCGTGTCATAGGTTCACCATCACTGGTCTAGCTGGTTGCCAACTAGAAAGAAAGTAGGAACTACAGCCACTGGGTGGTGAATTTGTCAGGGGTAAGAATGGAATCCATTTCAAAGTAACACACAAGAAACAAAGAGAAAGTACATCCTATCATTTGAATTCCAGACCAAGTAATGCTTGAAATATTGCCCATGGATAGTCTAGTTACACATACCTGTCAATATCCTGCCCGCCCCTCCCCTTCCTTTCCCCCTCAGCCCCTCCCCTATCCTGCCCTCCTCTCTATTCACCCTCCTCTTCTCTCTCCTCCACTCCCCCCCCTCCTCCTTTTTCTCTTTCCTCCCTTCCCTTTCCTTCTCTATAAGTTGAATTACCTCCCGTTTCAAATAATGGGCATCCTGTGTGGTTTTGGGCGCCCTGTGTGATCTTGCTTACCCATCGGCCATGGAAAGGACATTCCAGGCAGGGAAGCAGCACCTGTGGAACACGGAGGCTCAGAGAGGCACAGCATGTGCCCATGACCCCCCGCGTGGACTGGGTGTGTGAGTGGACTGCGGGAGGTGCAGCTGGGGAGAGGCTAGATTGTGATGGGCCTTGAGGACCCGTGGCCGGCACTATCCATGTTGTTGGTCGGCCCTGAGCTGATGACACAGCGTTCTTGGGCAGAGCGCTAACCCGCTGTGAGAGGCGTATAGGATACTGTCAGGGTGTGCGGGTGCTTCTTCCTTCCCTTACTGCTCTATCCTCCCCGGGGTCATGGCACCGTGGCTGAGTGTATCCACTTCATAAATATACAAATAGGACCAGAGAGATGCAGCAATTAGCTCCAGATGACCTGGTGAAGCATCCAGCTCTGCTGTACCCAGGGTCCCTGGTGGCAGCCAGCGGCCTCCTGGCCACAAGGAGGCAGGAGGGGAAGAGGCGGATGGAGACGTCACATCGCAGGGCCTTTGGGGCAGCAGCATGGGGGACAGCACCGGCCATGCTGTCCAGCTTCAGAGGCGCTTCTGAGCGCAGGCTGCAGGGCAAGTGCTGGACCTCCCAGGACTGCCCTTTGGACCTGAACAGCAGCCGCCTGTGCCCAGAGCCAGGTGCTCAGGGCAGGAGTCACCAGCAAGGACAGCTGGGCCCAGCAAGACAGGCTCAGAGCGGGCAGAAACCACAGCACCGCGGTGGACACGGGGCCGCAAGCTCTCGGAAGCAGCTGGAGGACAGCTGCAGGACCTCCGGCCACAAACGTGCGCGTAGGAACGAAGGGCACCATCTCGCCTTGCAGTCACGGGCTGACGAGGTTGGGGACTTGTGAGTTACATATATTTCACTGCCTTTTTAGGGAGCAAAAAAGGAGCGTGCATCTTCGGCTGGGGATTCTTGCATCTGTGTGTGAAAGCCCAGATAGAACCCTCGCGGCGTCTCTTGCTCAACAATACCGAGTATATTGGAAAGATCACCGTGGCGATAGGGACAAAAGAGTAATGAAACTCTGCCAGGGTTTTATCTAAGGCATTAAAAATAAAAATAAGAGAAAAAAGCCATCTTTTAACTCCCAAGTTGTGCCAGCCTCGTTCCTGCCTGCAGGCCTGTGCACCTGCCGTTCGTCATCGAGACTCCCCCTCCGCCGTGTCCCACGTCCCCTGCCACTCCCCTGTCCTTGAGGTCTCAGCTGAAATGTCACTGTATCAGAGAAAGCGTCCCTGGTCCCCTGGAGAAGGCAGATTTTTCTTTTCTTTGTTTTCCGGTGCACTCTGCTTTTCCTTGGAAATACATCTTACCTTGCCGTTCGTCGGTGAGGCTGATGTTTATAGCCTTTCTCCTCTGCTAAGCGAGAGCTTCTGCCACAGAAGCTGTGTCGCCTGCTGGCACCTGTTCCCAAGGACGAGAGAGTAATGAGATTCTGCTAAGCTTCTGTCTAAGGCATTAAAGGTATCCAGTGAGATATCTCACTCCCAGCCAGTGATCCATGATGGCTTTTTGGCCGAATGGATGGCGTTGGCCCTCTGACTCCAGAGCCGATGTTTGCCCCTGTTGGTTGTTTGCCTGGGGAAGCTGTCCAGCAGAGATCAGAAACGCATGCGCCCCGTTGGACTGGGTGGCGAGGGCGGCACAGGCGAGCTTACCGCAAAGGGAGCAGGTGCCACAGGGCACCGGCTGCGTGCTGCCTCAGAGGCCGGGTGGACCCGGTGTGTGCAGGTGCTGCAGTTGTGTTAAGAAAGCTCTGAGACCTTGCTTTTATGGGTTCCCTGACAGTGTTTTAATGTTGGCAGTTAAAAGTAAACACTCTATCGATCCAAGCGGTCGCATGTGGGAGCAGGACCTGGCCTGTGGGCAGTGGTGGCCTCGGCTCAGACGGACCGGAGAGGAGAGTGCCGGCCTAAGAGAGCTCCACTTAGATCTTGCTCATTTGTGGACCACAGGCCAAACAGGGCAGCCGGCGTGGGGAAGGTCTGGAAACCCTGCCAGGGAAAGAGCTGTTGCCCAAAATGTGAATGTTTCATGTTGATGTTTCAGCTTTGCTGCCCTGGCTCTCCCAGTTGGGTTCCTAATTTACCAGATAAGATCTGGACCTCACTGTGCTGCAAGGGTTATGACCACAGCACATGCCGGGTGGGAGGTAAGAAGCCAATTAGTAACAAATACGTTGGTGCCCGTGCACCCACACGGATGTCGTCCGACTTCCAAGTAGATCCCTGAGGAGGTCAGAGCTTTATTCCAATTACTTGGCAATTTCCCAGCTATTCTGGGAACTGATCTTTGGAAATTGCCATCAGAGCTTGAACATGATTTTTAAATGTCCTCAATTGTGACAAATCTCCAGATTTGATTTTTTTGAAGCAGCCCAGAGTTATTTGGAGCTAAGTCGAGTGAGTCAGGTCTGACGATTAAGCCGTGCACCACTGTTTGGGGCCACTGTGATGTGCCTCAGAGGCTCGGAGAGCATGGCCAGGAAGTTGTGCTGGGGTTAGACACAGGGCCAAGGGGAGGGAAGGACATAGGACCGCATAGATGCCCACCATGTAAGGGCAGGCTGTGGACCTAGGGTGTGCCTACTTGGTTCCAACATGCCCAAAGGTGTTAAGTCCAAAAGGAAAATTAAGCAGAATTAGATTTGGTTCCACAGGCCTGGTGCGAGCACAGGTTTACAGAAGGAACCAGACAGTTGGAGTCAGGTCCAGCTGTGGGAGAATCTCCTTTTGAGGCAAGTCTGCTAGTCCTGGTCAGGATTTTAAGAGCTACACACAAGTCACATAATAGGGATTTAGAAGAAAACTTCTGTTTTGTTGAGAGAATGAAGCATGAGGTAGGTTGACCAGGTGGCCTGAAGTGCTGATGAAAGTAGAAGCTGTATTTCGGTGAACACTGGCCCCTCCTAGTCCTTCGCTGCCCAAGGCATCTGCTTTCTGGCCTCTCACCATCCTCATCGCCTTCCACCTCCTCCTTGCTCTCAGCTTCAACCAGAAAAGCTAACCGACGGCTTTCCTTCTGCTCTTTGAATGCAGCCACTGTATTTCTGCTCAGGGCCTTGGCTCTGCAGTCCTCCTGCCTGGAACACACTTTCTCTAGGTTTTCACTCGGCTGGCTCTTTCTCCCGCAGGTTTCATCTCAGATATCAGCTTCTCAGGAGGCCTTCCCCGACCACCCAGACCAAAGCTGCTTTCTCCCACCCAGTTACTCCCAACCCAATACCCAGCCGTGTCCTTCAGCATTTCCACACCCATGCTGTCTCTGTGTTCCCTTCTTTAGAATCCCTCTCCCAGCACGAGAAAGGAATGAGGTGGGGGTGAGAGCTGGAGTGTGCTCTCCTCTGTCCTCAGAGCTCTGACTACGCATAGCTTTCAGCAGTTACTGAAAGACTCCACAAGTGAATGGCGACTGAGTCCTTAGGGCAGAATCAGCCATTTGGTACAGGGGTTGAAGGAATTCCGGGGAAGGAATTCCCTGTGTCACTTGGTCCCAGACCACTGGGCAGCAGGTCGGAGGTCCTGGGGCTGCTCCAGTGGGTGGTCTCTGGAGTATCATAGTATCATAGGACCTGGGCCCCACACTTGGGGAGCAGGGAAGAGAGACAGGAGCTGATGCAGGGTTTGGGGAGCAGGGAGGAGAGACAGGAGCTGGTGCAGGGTTTGGGGAGCAGGGAGGAGAGACAGGAGCTGGTGCAGGGTTTGGGGAGCAGGGAGGAGAGACAGGAGCTGATGCAGGGTTTGGGGAGCAGGGAGGAGAGATAGGAGCTGATGCAGGGTTTGGGGAGCAGGGAGGAGAGACAGGAGCTGGTGCAGGGTTTGGGGAGCAGGGAGGAGAGACAGGAGCTGGTGCAGGGTTTGGGGAGCAGGGAGGACAGACAGGAGCTGGTGCAGGGTTTGGGGAGCCGGGAGGAGATACAGGAGCTGGTGCAGGGTTTGGGGAGCAGGGAGGAGAGACAGGAGCTGATGCAGGGTTTGGGGAGCAGGGAGGAGAGACAGGAGGTGATGCAGGGTTTGGGGAGCCGGGAGGAGAGACAGGAGCTGATGCAGGTTTATCGCAGAATGAGCAACACAGAGCGGATCCCAAAAAGCTGGCCACTGGCAGAATTCTGGGAAGAAGTGAGTCAACAAGAAGTGAACGCATTCCGAATGCGTGTTGAATTACTCCAGGTTGTAGTCACAGGTTCTGTGCGCCGTTCTGTGTAGTCACAGGTTCAGGCCGGCCTCCGGAGGAAGGTCATCGCTCTCTACACCCCTTCTCAGAGGACGAGAGGAGAGGTCCTCGTCACTGCAGGCGACTTGCTCTTTGAAGCAGTTGCTCTCTCCATAGAAGTCTTTTTGTGGAGACTGTTTTACATTGGAGTTTACGTGTGTTCTCTGCCCTGTCTTGTTTTAAAAAACTCTGTGGTACCTGCAGGGTGATTTTCGTCTTTATCTTAAAAATTAAGGAAGTAAACCAAGCAGTTCATTAAACAGCCCACTTCAGTAACACGAAATAATGATGACAACCATAGCGCTGATAATCAAGGCTGTCAGATGAGCCCTGCCCACCGCCAGCATCACCCATATCCTCAGCACTGCGGCCTTCTTAGGCACCAGGGACAGGCCACAGAATGGGAGACTTTGTACAAAGAGATGCCTGTGGGAAGGGGCATGAGGGTGTGACAATCATTCCCACAGGAAGGATGGATTAAGTGCCTCACGGGAGTGTGGGGAACGCTGCACACCTTTGGGGTATGTGGAGGGCGCAAGGTGTTTGCTCCATCAGTGACATGCAGGTCCCCACTCCCCTAAAGCCCCCACACCCCCGCACTCAGCACCTGCAAACACGCTGAAGCAAAATCCCAATGGATTGAGAAAATGCTCTGGAAAATGGCAGTTTACCACTTATTTTATACACCAGAATCAAAGGGGAAGACATCAGGCGCTTACATGAAATTCATTGGTGACAGAATTGGGAGGCAGGAGAAAGCAAAGGGGATGGGGAACCTCTGGAATCGGATAAAAGGTAAAATGCGTAGACATGTCTTTTACATGGTCGGTACAGAGAGGTAACAGTTAACAAGGACCATGACAGCAGTGCCGATGAGGGCTCTGTGGTCTCTGCTCTGGTGGGAGGTTGTGCCCTGAGGGGGTCTAGAAAAAAGGAAATGACCCTGACATTCCGAAGGTATGTTATTGTAGATTCGAGTCTATAGACAGGCTCAGTTGAGGCAAAGATTGCCCTTTGCCAGGGAAGATGCCCGCCTGGGATGTGACCACACCATGACTCGCTTCTGGTTGGGAAGCTTTCATTTCAGACCGCTTCATTGTTGTATCGTAATTAGCAAATGAGATACATGATGCCTTAATGAACCAATTAATTATGAGTCATTTATTGCATGCGGCCCAGAGGGAGGTGTCTCTTCCAAATCTCTGAGCAACACATATAGGAAGTTTCCCCTATTTATACTTTTTGAGCTTCTTTGTTTGCAGATATTACAAAGAGCTCGCTGTGAGTTACTGTTATAAACAGTTTGTAATCTTGGATACATAAAAAACAAACATTTGGCATAAGAATATGGGAATTATTATCAGTATTAGTCCATTATGTTAGATGGCTAGCTTGCAAGGTCAGACAGTTGTTTTTATCTTTTTCTATTATTCAAACTAAAACAGTTATTTTATAGAATAAGAGACTGTCTAAAAATGACAGAGTTTGCAGAACAAGGGACTATCTAACAATAGCAGAGAATTCAAACAGCAGTTTTATACAAGATGGAGGTTACTGTGCTTCACCATGTGTGACTCAGGGCTGCGTTTGCAAGGCCGCCACACAGGCCTCCCCTGGGCTTGTCAGGGTCAGGCTGTGGCCCTGTCGTCCACGCTGGGAAGGGAGATCCAGGCAGGCCTTCTTCACACCTCGGGGGGACTTGGAGTCAGTAGCTGCCACGCTGCTCTGCTGGCTGAGACACCTTCCTTGCTTGTGCATTGGTTTCGAAGATGATGGCTTGGCCGACCCCTGGGGAGCATTGTGCATCCAGGTTTTATCTGCCTCCCATTGCGGGCGTCCTCTGTGCATAGCATCGTGGTGGGGATGCCCGGGACCAGGAGGGACGCCTGTTGTGTGGATGGGCCATGTGGACTTGGGGAGGTCACATGTCCTGGCTAGTGAGAGCAGGCCGGAGCACCCCCACCTTGTGAGGGATGGCCTTGGCAAGGTCTCAGAGAAAACCTGCCAGAGCTGAAGGGCCCATGGAAGAAGGAAGGATTGCTTCTGCTCTTGTGTGCTTTAGGCAGCCAAAGCAGCCAGCGTCCTCCGTGCTGTTGAAGCTACCAGCTCACAGCACTCTACCATTCACCAGAGTACTGAGCATCAGCCAGGGCAGGGACGTCCTGATGCCGGGGTTACAGAGGTAAGGGGCCAAGACCCTGTAGAGGCTTTCAGGAAGTAGACAGTTTATTGGCAGAGATGGACACTGATCAAATGTTATGAACAAACATGAAATCCTATATAATAAAGAGGGAATATGGTAATTGACCATCATGCCCTCACAAGATGACGGCACCCACAGCCACAAAATGGCGGCACCCAGTCCCCTCAGCCCTGCTGGCAGTGAATTTTCATGCAACCATTATCTCTTTAAAAAATCCTTATCCTGCCCTAGCTGGTTTGGCTCAGTGGATAGAGTGTCGGCCTGCAGACTGAAGGGTCCCAGGTTTGATTCCGGTCAAGGTCATGTACCTTGGTTGTGGGCACATCCCCAGTGGGGGGGGTGCAGGAGGCAGCTGATGGATGTTTCTCACTCTCCCTTCTTCTCTGGAAAAAAATCAATAAAATATATATTTTTTAAAATCCTTATCTAAGGATATGATTATTTCTTTTAGATCACCTGTTCTCAGGGAGCAGGCCTAAGTCAACAGGTGGGCATCCCCCAAGGGTCCCAGACTGTGAGAGGGCACAGGCTGGGCTGAGGGACCCCCCCGTATGCACGAATTTTTATGAACCGGGCCTCTAGTCACAACTCTAATAAGTAAAATGAAAGAGAAACACATGGTGCTCTGAGCACATATCACATAAATGGACTTACCAAAGGGCTCAGGAAGGTTGCTAGAAGGAGATGACACACTGAGAGGTAAGTAGGCGAAGAGTTAGTGAAAGAGCATTTCCACCAACAAGAAAAGCATGTGCAAAGGCCCTGTGGCAAAGGAGTGTGCACATTCAAGGAACTGAAAAGCAGCCGTGTGGTTGGGGACACCTTGAAAGGGGAAGCTCAGTACAAGATGCAGTGGAGTCACCGAGCTGAGCAGGGTCCAGAATGGAGGACCTTGGGTTATGCTAAGGATTTGGGGTTTTATCCTAAGAACAAAGGAAGGCCATTGATGGTTGTTAGGTGAGTGCATGTGTGGTGATGGGGAGGAAGTAGTGACTCAATGTTTAACAGTTTTTGGACACTTCCCAACATGGCTAACATCAACTTTAAATGCCTATCGCAGAAAAGGCTCCCTTAGCCACCTCAAGCTCATTAATTCCAATGAGTCAGCTGTCGCTGTGATAATGCTGTGTAAGAAACGACCCAATATCTCAGTGGCGTACAAGAAGCATTCTTTCTTTTTTCTCCGTGATGAGTCTGCGAGCTGGTGGGGGAAGCTCAGGCTCTGGACTGGGTTCTGGTCTGGTCCAGTTGTCTCTCATTCTAAGAGTCATGCAGCTGCCTGGACCTTGCTTTATCCCTAATAAACTACAAGGCCATTTAGTTTCTGCTAATGTCGCTTCTATGAGCATCTCACTGGTAAACGCAAGCCCACATGCTGGGGGAAGAGTAGTCTTTTTTCAAGGAAAAGGCATGGAAAGGAAGGAGAAGGAAGGGAGGGAAGGGTTGTGAGTAAATAATACAGCCAACCACAGTTGCTCTTAATTACAGCAATACAGGTGGTCGAGTGTACTGTTTAAGGATTCAGGCTTCGTGGCTCTGAGTCCTGGCTTAGAAACTTCCCAGCTGTGTGAGTCTGGGCAGGTTAGTAACCTCCTTAAAAGTCCACTTTATCATCTGTGCTAAAGAGATAATAGCAGTACCAGCCTACACCAGAAGGGTTAACTCAGGTGCTTAGAGAAGTACCTGAATATAACAAGTGCCCAGTAAATATTAGCTATCATTCATGTCTCCTTACCCAAAACCAGGCGTGTTTGGAATTTAGATGAACTGCTGTTTTAGAAAGGCAGCGTGGTACATGCGCCACGTGACACGTACCATCCCGAGGGTCTGGGCAGTGACGCATCGCCAAACTCGCGGACAATCTCTCCTGACACACGATCATTCACACAAAACGGGGAAATGACAATTATACGTGCTTCTGTGTCAGATCAGCTCAGGTTTTGTCACAAACATTCATGAAAGCATTTTGGTTTTCAGAGCCTTCTGGATTTGGGGTTTTAGTTTTGTGGGGAAAGGCTGGTGGCCGGGGTTTGCTTTGACACATGTGCCTGTGGGTCCTAGGGCACCCGGGCTGCCCTCTCCTCCTGAACGCCCGCAGAGCCCTCTTCGTGCACGAATCGAGTCATGCCGTGGTCGCAAACATCACCTTTCCTCGAAGACCCGTGTCCCTGCTGGAAATACTTCCTCCCGCTGCTGGGCCCTCCCCGCATCGGTCCCTGTGTAGCCTGTGTTCTAATGATGCGTATTGACGCCTGCGTTTAGTGGTGTGTGAAACCATAGCTGCCCTTTGCTCCATGCTGTAAGCCACACCACCAAGTCCCTTCCTCCACCTAATGCTCATGATCACTACCGAGCTTGCCACCACGTGCAGTGTGCCCACCCCTGTGCCAACCTAGTCCCTTCCTGCCTGAGCTGACCCTCGCATCTCCCTGCAGCGATGCTGTTATTCGGCCTGTTTACAAACAAGGAAACTAAAGCGAAGTGTAGTTCTCTGGGAGCAGACTTACTACCTGCCGGTTGTAGATGCTGGAGCCTGAGAGTGTTGACCTGGCAGATCCTGGCTTGTCAGATGGATTTGTTCCTCCCCTGACTCAGAGCCAGGGGCTACACCACTGTTCAGAGCAGGTGCACCGAGGGAGTCGCTTTTGAATGAACAAAGGACTCTTCTTTTCCGTGTGCCCTCCTCCCGCGGCATCCACCTATCGGAGGAAAGCAGAGCCGGGGAAGTTAGAGTGGTGGGAGCACACATTACCCAGGATCCATGGCGGTGGGGGAACTGAGGCTCATGTAGAACTAGTTGCGGTTCCAAGTACAACAGGATTTATACAACAGGATTTATTGAGGGGATTTATAGCCAAGCGTCAAGGCGGGGGCCAGGGGGTGGAAATGACTGAGAGGAGACATCAGGGGTGAGGGGGATCCTGGCTAAACTGATTCTGCAAGAGTGAATTGGGCTTGCTGAAGGCAAGGCCAGGGAGGAGGACACGGAGTGGGGAGGAATCGGGTGTATATCCAAGGTGAGGGTTTCTCTAAGCCAACGCTGCATGATTCTTGCTAAAGCTGGACTAAATGGGCCAAAGATGGAGCTCAAAAGAAAGACCCAGTCAAACATGGAGCTCAGAGGAGCTGACCAACCACGTCTGCTGAGGAGCAAGTCTTGTCACCTGGGATGGTCCCCAGGTGTCCTGCACCCCCAGGGATCCCAGGCATCCTGGGGCGCTCCCTCTGCAGGACAGCTCAGATGAGGAAATCTCCTGCACAACTTCACAAATGGCTTGTGTTTTATCAACTTACTAGAGGCCCGGTGCACTGGAGGGGGGGTGGTCCCTCAGGCCGGCCTGTGCCCTATTGCAGTCTGGGATCCCTTGGGGAATGTCCACTTACCTGCTTAAGCCCACTCCCTGGAGGCGGGAGAGGCTCCAGCCACTGCTGCTGCCCTCATCAGCCATGAGCCTAGCCCAGGGTGGGCAAACTTTTTGACTCGAGGGCCACAATGGGTTCTTAAACTGGACCAGAGGGCCAGAACAAAAGCATGGATGGAATGTTTGTGTGAACTAATATAAATTCAAAGTAAACATCATTACATAAAAGGGTACGGTCTTTTTTTTTTTTAGTTTTATTCATTTCAAACGGTCCAGATCTGGCCCGCGGCCGTAGCTTGCCCACGGCTGGCCTAGCCTCTGGCTGAGTGGCGCTCCCCCTGTGGGAGTGCACTGACCACCAGAGGGAAGCTCCTGCATTGAGCATCTGCCCCCTGGTGGTCAGTTCTCATCATGGCGACCAGTCATTCTGCCATTCGGTCAATTTGCATATTAGGGTTTTATTATATAGGATATCTCTTCACTGACCCAGATCCTGATCTCTGGGAACGGTAGCTGTGGTGCCCATTAAGGCAGTGGGCTGCAGAGGCACAAGATGGAGCCATCAAAGAGCACACACTGATCAGCGTCCAGGCAGATGGCCCATCTGACTCCCAGGCCGTGAGTGGCTCCTTTGCGAGGGTCTTCACCTGCCTCTTTCCCACCACTCACTCCCACGGACACACTCAGAAGCATGGCCTCTGTAAAAGGTTAACCCTGTGGGTGGCAGACACTGCGTCTTATTCATCTTTGTGCTTTCCCTCTCCAAGGCTAGCAGGGCCTGACACCCAGGCAATATGGTAACATGTTTTCATGGATGATTGGGTAATTGGATGATTGGGTAATTGGGTGTTTGGATGGATGGATGACCAGATAAATGAGTGAGTGAATGAATGAATGATGGCTGTCAAATTTCTTGTTTGATGCCCTATAGATATGACTACTCTTTAGCTGAAATGGTTATTTTTAAATCAGTTCCGTTGGGTTCATTTTGGGCATATCTAGGTCAGGGGCTGTTGAGCAGCGGTTCTCAACCTGTGGGTCGCGACCCCTTTGGGGGTCGAACGATCCTTTCACAGGGGTCGCCTAAGAAAACACATATATAATTACATATTGTTTACAGTAGCAAAATTACAGTTATGAAGTAGCAACAAAAATAATTTTATGATTGGGGGTCACCACAACATGAGGAACTGTATGAAAGGGTCCGGCATTAGGTGCAGTTTGACACCTGGGAGCTGTTGCTGGCCTTGGAGGTGAAGAGCCTCTGGAATCCAGCACAGGTGCTCAGCGTGAGGCACTGGTCAGCTTCGCTTCGCTCCAGCAGCAGGTACGTGCAGGAAGCCCACCTGCCGGACTTGCCCTGAGGGTTAAGTGACTGAGCCATGTGATGCCTGCTGACCAAGCCCAGCGTGAGGACAGTCCTCCGCGATGCCAGGTTGATCATTGTGCCATTATCATTGGAAACGCGGCCTGTGGCCCGACTCCTCTGTGCTGTTCTATAAGAGGCAGGGACTGTTGCAGGGGCATCCCCCGGGTCTTCAGTGAATTTCTTCCTTGTGAGGCTGACCCCCACCTGCTGGCGGGGCATCCATCCATCCCAGGTGTGGGTAGAGCTGGGCCTGACAGGGACTTTGCTTAGTGTTGGCCGCTCCTGGGTCAGGCTGAGGTTATGAATGTGCAGCGGGCCAGCATGGAGCCGCTGCCAGTTTTCTCAGGGGGCGCACGTGCCTGCGCTCTGCTCCTGTCCCAGCTCCTCCAGGACCCTGGCATGGACACTGGTGTCGGGCCACCCGGAGGTGAATTCCTGCCATGCGCTGGGTGATCAGGCAGGTCACTTCACCCCTGAGTTTTGTTTCCCTTCCCTATAAAGCGGGGATAATAGTACAGTCCTAACTGCGTCACGAAGGAGATACAAGGCAATAAACCACCGGCACGCATACCCAGGAACTGCACATGGTGCTCCCCGCCCCAAGTGGCAACTTAAAGAAGGTTCGGCCTCCTAGGCGAGGCAGTGCGCCCTGCTGTAGGGCCTCACTCTCCATTCCAGTCCTGGTCTGCAGGCATCGGACGCTAACCCTTGAGGTTGGGGTGGGCCAGTCCAACACTATACTTCAATTCTCTAACCATTTGCCATTTTATTAAAATAAAAGCACAATGTATGGCCGTGTCTTTCAGCGCCTTTGTAAGCGGGAAGGAAGATCGGGGCTGTGTCCACATACCTTTGTTCATGCTAGGCCAGGGCACAGTATGGCCAAGCCAACGCGTCAGCTCTACCACCTGATGTGTGGCCCACGGGCCAAGAATGGTTTTCACATTTCCAAGTGCTGGGAAAGAAGTCAAGAGGCATCAGTGTGGTGATACATGAGAATAGCATGACATCCCCAGTTCAGTGTCCATTCCGGAAGTGACCTAGAGCACGGTGTGCCCACTCATCCAGGCGCAGCCTGCGGAGGGTGTGAGCTGCAGCGTGGGAGCCGGGCAGTGGACAGAGACCATGTGGACATAGGAGCTGAAAATATCTACTTTCTCATCCTTTCCAGAAGTTCGCTGAGCTCTGTCCTAGGGCAAACTTGTGTGTGGGCTACTCAGTATGTTTATATATATTTTTTTAAAAGGCCCTTTCCCTGGTGAAGGACATCAGACCTGACCATGGAACTGGCTCCTCCAGGAGAGCAGTGGGTGGGGCTAGGAGGCTGGGCTTCCCCTGATGTTGGGCCTTTCCAGGCGATGTCCTCGTGGTCACAGACAGATAGACAAACAGACAGACAGTTCCATCAAGGGATTCAAGCACCTGATTGGCAGTTGGCCAAGGTGGTCTCTTGCATCCAGCTGTCACTCTTTTCTGACTTGTAGTGTCTCTCAGCCTCAGTGTCCTTATTTGTAAATGGAAATAATAACCGCACTTATCTCAGTGACTGTGTGAAGCGGAACTTAAATGAGCACGATTCTCAGTCCAGCGCCTGGCACCTGAAGAAGAATTTGAATATGCGTCATTATGATTCATATTTTCGTTATTATTCTTAGTCTGGCTCTTGCTGCCTGTGTGACCAGGGCAACTTATTCCATCCACCACAGCCTTAACTTCTTTATCTTTAAAGGTGCCCATCAGGCAACCTACCTGAGTGGCAGGAACTTTAAATGTCTTTGTAGGTAGCGCGATGCTGCGTCCACAGCATTCAGTGGGCGCGTTCTCACGCCCCCATTTCCCTGCAACACTAAGATCCTAGGAGTGTGCGGCGTCCTTAGAGCTTCCCTTTCACCTCTGGACCACTCCCTGCCACCAGCCCCGCCATCCTACATCCGTTTAACGCCTCTCTTGCCTCTGAATGAACCCCCTGAGCCCTTTGAGGCTGGGGTCTCCTGTGGCACTTCTTTATCTAAAATGAAGCTGCCGGAACAGCCAGCTTGAAGGAGCTTGATATACAAACCATCCTGGCCTGGTTTGATGTTAGGAAGTCGAGCTTTTCTCCCAGGCCTGGGGAGATTGGGCTATGCCGAGCCTGGGCCAGGGTGCAGGCGGGGAGGGAGGCACCGAGGTGTGAGGGAGCATGGGGCTGCCAGGGAGGAGCTCGTGAAAGGCTGTTTGTGCTTCATCGGGACCCAAACACCTGCTCCCCAAGCTCGGCCCTGCCCCTCCCCAGACACTGCGAGCTGCGCAGGAGCCCCTCTCGTCTCCCTACAGATGCCTGACCTCGGGGGCACACGGCCCCATACAGATGCCTGACCTCGGGGGCACACGGCCCCATACAGATGCCTGACCTCGGGGGCACACGGCCACAAGTTGAGAACTACACTTCCCAGCTTCCTTTGCTACCCTCTGAGGCCATGTAGGTGTCCTCCCAAGAAATGTTCTTTAGAGGAGGGGACTCACCTTTTTCTGCCCCCTCCTTGCTGGCTGGAATGTGGATGAGACGGCTGGAGCTCCAGTGGCCGTCTCAGGCCATACCTTAGGTCGCATTCCCCAGAAGGGCAGACCCTGAGCCAGGTTGGAGAGCGACTGGTTCATTAGTCGGGTGACCTCAGGAAGCACAGGCGGGGGAGGCGAGGAGGTAGGAAGGGGAGGAAGCCGCATGGGCTGCACTAAGAGCCAGTTATGCCTGGCTGCCTGCTGGGAGCTCTGGGCAGTGGTGTGGCACCCGCTGCAGAGGTGTCCTACGTGAAGGACGGGAGCTGGGGTATGTATACACCATCGCGTGTCCGCTATTGGCTGAGGGCTCCTCCTGCAGCATGACTTCCCCCGCCCCTCCCGCTGCCGCCTGTGGACCGACCCCTCTGCTGGGGCCACCGACAGGGCCAGTGTCAGGTGCCTGCAGCCAGGAGCGCCCAGGCCTGGAGCCGAGAGTCCTCACAGCCACTGCGGACCTAGGGGCCAAGCGTGGCACAGCTGACCGAGGCACTGGTCCCTGCAGCTGCGGTCGCCACTCCCGGCGGGAGGCTTCCCTCTGGATTCATGCCAAAGGGAAAATATGTCTTCTTTAAGCCATTGTTGGGTTTTCTGTGAGAGCCAAACCTAATCAGATAAATAGTAATAATGGTCATCATAATAGTCATCATCACTAGCACTCATCAAACATGTGACATGTGAATCCACCTCCGTGTTTATCCCCCCTCCCCCACACGTGAAGTGAACAAGACGGTATGAGCTTTACGTCCCTTCTGGCCATTCTCTGCAGGGACATGTGAGCTCCCAGAATGGTTATTGAAATGCTAAATAAATGAGAAAAACAGTGAAGGGAAAGCCAGCACTGAGGCCCTGATCTGCCAGCTCCCAGCTGCCAGCTCTAACCCTGGCCGCGGTGGGAAGTGGAGACCCTGGCCTGTAACCACGGGAAGGAGCCCAGTGTGCGCCAGGGAACCCGTCCTGGGAACCCGGCCTGGGAAAGAGCCGGGGATGCGCTGAAGTCGGGGGTGTGCTTGAGGAGCAGGCGGTTTCCTAGTCAGCGTGGGCACTGAGGCAGAGGCTGGCGGCACAGACGCTGTGGAGCAGGGCTGGGCCGGGCCCGGTGGCCCATGAGGGTGAGCCTGGGCGCGAGGCGGTGCTGAGGGCCCACGGCGCCCCTCCCTTGCCACCAAGCTGCTCTGTTCACCTGCTGAGCCTGTGGCCACAGAGCCTTTAGGTACCCCTGGCCCCCAGCACAGCGGCATTGACGCTAAAATTGTTCAAAGGAGCCGACTGGCAGATGGTCAGGGACGCGTGAGGGGATGGATGGCCCTGGGCTGGGAGACGGGATGAGGGGCTTTGCAGCATGTCCTGCAGGTGCCATGCCCTCACCCGTCCCTTTGTAGCCTTCAGCACCGGGTTCCAGTCCACACGCGCAGGCCCGGGCCTCAGTGCGGGCTCCCACGCCCCGTCCTCTTCTCCGGGAAGCCCAGGCAAGTGTTACACAGCTGCCTTCACTATCAGCACCTCGGAATCGGCACAGGGCGCTGTGAAGAGGTGAGTGTGCGAACTGTGTTATTCTCCTCCCGGGCATCCCTGCAGCTCCCGCGCCCGAAGACGGGCCACGGTCACCGGGGCAGCTGTGCTTCTGACGTGATCATCTGATTCGTGAAGTTATCCAAGGAGCCCCTGCTGGAGTGTTAGTCTGTTGTCCGCACTGGATGCTGGGGAGGACCCCAGCGTGAGCAAGACGTGGTGCTGCAGTTTGCAGCATTTGGGGGGATAGACTCCGTGGTATTACAGCGTGGCGTGTATCTGATTAAGGTGTGTCCGGGGAAGGAGTGGGGGCACAGGAGGAGCTGGAGAATCACCCCTCTCCTGAGCCGGCACTCACCTGCCCACCGCTCTGCCCATGTCGGTCCCTCTGCCCGACAGCGTCTCTTCTCCGCTGTTCTCGGCAGAATCTTACTCGTAAGTTAAAGTGACGACAGACGTATTGGTGAGGCCCCAAAGTCGCTCTCCTTCCCTCCATGTTGACAGCCTTTCTGGGGGAGAAACGGCAACGCTTCTGGGAGGGCAGGCCCTGGCGGTCAGGCTGGGTTGACCTAAACCAGACGCGGTGTCCAAGGCCTTTGGCTGATCCCTCCTGTCACTCATCAGTCTCCTCCGGGCCCATCCCTGCAGCACCCGTGTTAGCGGAGTGAATGTTTCACCGAAACAATGTAGTTGGAGTTGCGGCGAGTCTGGGGTGGAGCTGTTCCAGTGTGTCCCTGGGCTGGGAAACCTCATCAATCACTAGGTCTCCTCCCCGTTTCCCCTCTGCCCCCCACTACGATGTCTGCTTCTCCCCTCCACCCTCCCCTCCCCTACGATGTCCGTGTTTCCCCCCCGCCCTCTCCTGCATTGGTGGCTGCTACCTGGTGGCCACCTGAATGCTGCCTGCAGTCCGGGCGCTCTGTCTGGCACAGCTGTGCTTGTGACATGAGCCTCGCCGTCTCCCTGTTTCTCTGTTCTTCCTGGAGGAAACCCTTGCTGGAACCCAGCTCTCAGCTCCGAAGCGAGGCCCAGGTCAGCTGCTCACCCTTAGCCAGGGGTGGGGGGTGACCAAAGAGGAACAGGCCGGGGGTGAAATACTCGGTGTCCTTGGCAGCCTTCCAGAAGCAAGACGAAGGTGAGGTGAGGTTTGTGCACTCACAAAGGACGAGTGGGGCATCTGACTTAAGCCTGAGCTTGGGGTTGGATGTGGGTGACACTGGAGACAGGAGGCGAGGCAGGATTCCAGGGGGAGACCTGAGCCCAGGGGTGGTGAGGCCGGGAGGAGGCGGAGAGGCCTGGGGAGGAGCACGCTGCTCAGAGCTGAAGGCCCGCAATGCCCCCTTTGGGAGAGCCCTCCTGGGCCTCAGTCACAGGGCACGTTACTGGCTGGATCCCCTTCCCCTCTTCTCCAGTGAAGGCCGGGCAAGGGAAATAATTGCACTCGACTCGGAGCAGTGGGCACATCACAGCAGGGATCTATTTAATTAAATTTTATCTGCAGCTCCGTAGTCATGAAAAATCAGGAACCTTACACGGCCCTCTTAACATGTGCACTTTAAATCACAGAAGAGCCGTGTGCGAGAGGCGCTCATCACTGGCAGCTCAGCATTTCCCGGAGCTGCCGGGAGTCTGAGCTCGGGGGAGACGGAGCAGCGGCAGCACGGCTGCAGGTGCGCTGCCTGCCAGGCCGCGGAGGCTGGCTTCCAGGCACGGCACGCTTCCTCTTGCCTCTGTGCACCTACTGTGTGCCAGGCATTGTCCTGGACTGTGGCTGCTCCGCAGGGAACAAGCCCCAGGGAGTCCCAGCGAGGGAGGGAGGCAGCGAGACAGAACCAAATGTTTAGAATCACTGCTCTGATGGGGCAAACGCCACGGAAGCCTTTGGCTGTCTCTGCCGCATCACATCCACTGTGAAACGCAACGATAACAATTATGTCTTTGTTTACGACTCTGCAGTTGGAGCAGAATGCAATCAGGGAGACTTTTCTTTGATTGTGTGGCTTCGCTGAGCCTGCGCCTCGGGGCTGGAGGAGGTGCTCTGAGCCGGTTGCACGCGCAGGCTGGCAGAGGCACGCTGCTGCCCCTCTCCACGCGGCTTGTTCTCGTGGCTCCTCTTGGCTTCTCGGGGCACTGAGGCCTCAGGGGAGTCAAGCTTCTTACACACTGGCTGACGCTCTGCAAAGCACCCAAGTGGACGGTGCCGGGCCTTCATGTCCGAGCTCAGACGCCCCCGAATGTCACTTCTACCACATTCCGGTGGTCAAGGCGGTCGGGCCTGCCCTGAGTCAACGGGCAGGTAAATCGACTCTATTGATAGGGCAGTGACACAGCCACACTGCAGAGTAGCCTAGCGACCAGGACCCACGGCTGCTGCCCTCTGCCCTGCCAGAGCCAGAGGAAGGGCGCCCATCGGGGGGGAGGGGTGCGACCTAGAGACAGGCACCAGGAAGGCGAGTGGGAGATGCTTCATACTGGGGTTCAACCCGCTCCTGCAGTGACCCTGTGGGACTCTCAGTCACGTTGCTTCTCAAGGGCAACTTTTCTTCTAAGTAGAATAAATGAGGCGGGGGCTCATTAAGCTGGTCCAGAGGCTTAGAATAAGCCTGTGTCTCTCTCCCCTGGGAGAACTGCGTGTGCTTTGTTGGTGGGTTTGCAATCTGAAGGTCTGAGTTGCGTGCCCACCATGGCTGCAGACACGATCTTTGCGCAGGGACATGGCATATCAGAGCTGGGCCTCCAGGCCTTGGGGTGGGACCATTTCAGTGGTATTAGCACCGCACAGAGCTGCGGGAAGGTGAAGATGGCACCGCCTCGGAGCTCCCGCTTACAGGTGCGCACTTGCTCTGTGACCATGAAGAACAGGTGTGCAAGGTGTGGTGTGTGGTTGATTTTTAGAAAATAAAATTCGGACATAAAATTGAGACCATCTGCAAGGCTATTGGTCACTCGTTCTCCCTTTGCCCAGGTGTGATTGGAGTGCGATTGGGAAAAGAAGGGACTCGCAGGCAAGTAGTGCTTGAACACACTTGGTGGTGTCTCCAGTAGAATTTCTGGGGCAGGCGGCCTCGTAGACACCCCTGCAAGGACACAAAGTACAAAGTCACGGGTCTCTCCTACGTATCCAGGAAAATGGTGCCCCCACCCCACGCCGGCTCACTTCCACCATTGCAACTGGAACACCATGACATTCTTCCTGGGAATGTGGAGAGAGGCAGGAACCAGGTGGGAAGAAAGGGAGAACACGGATTCTAGAGGCCACAGGCCTGGGCCAGCTCAGCTCCGCCACTCACTGCTTTATGACCGTGGGTGCGTTGCTGACCCTCTGTGGCCTCAGTGTGCTCATCTGTAAACTGGGCATGATGGCATGTTTTAGTCAGAGCAGTTAATTCACGTGAGCTCCCATGACGAACAAACCCAAACGCCAGAGCCTGGCCACAGTGAGCACGTCCAGCTCTACGAACTGTTGGGGCTTCACATCTTCCCTGGATGGCTCTCCTCCAGGCAGCAACTCGGGGGCCAGCTGTGTCCATCATGACTTTGGAATCCTTAGCCTTGGAGTCCAGCTTTGAACACATGGGCCAGCACAGTGGACCCTTAGCCACCTCCACCTGCAGTGACACACATTGTTCTGCTCCATGGGGAATGGGATATGTGGCCGACGACGCCCAGGCAGGAGTGCAGGGGGCTAGCGGCCGACCACGCCCAGGCAGGAGTGCAGGGGGGTAGTGGCCGACCACGCCCAGGCAGGCGTGTGGAGGTGTCCCTCTGAGCACTAAGGACATCTCCCATCCTGAGTCATGTGTTGCTGTGATTAAACAAAATGACACGAATGCCATCACATAGAACAGGCCCAGCATGTAGTAAGTGCTCAATAACTTTTGTGACTGGAGCTACGCCCCTGACCGCATCCAAGGTGCAGAGGGTTGTCTAGTCATGTCACAACAGAAGATTGCCAGGCACACATTCTGGGCAACAGGAATAACACTCAAGTCCAGTCTAGAAAGCAAAGGCGGACTTCTGAGCAAATGCGGCCACTTGGTTGATGTCACGTGGGCCTCGCCTCTGTACCCACGTTGTGAGCAGAGAGCTGCAGCAGCCTGAATCTTGAACGTCACATTCCGCTCCTGGACTGGTCCCTTCCCAGGCAAGTGTCTGTGGCCTCTCTCCCAGCGCCAGCTCTTCGTGCTCCTGATGCCTGGACGCCCGGCTGTGCCAATTTCCCTTGTCCCTGGCCTCCAGCCTTCGACCCCTCCTCCATTCATGTCTTAGGTCGCCTCCCTAAAGCTTTGCCCTGTGGCACATATGTTCCTGAAATGCTGGGACTACTGCACGCTCTCCTGAAACAGTGAAACCTCCGGGAGCTGTCAGTGCAGCTCTGCCTCCAGCGCCCTCTGACTTCCCACCAGAGCCGCTCTGTGTCTGCCTGGCTACAGGTTCCCCATCCCAGACAGAGCGAATGCCTGCGGTAGCTTAACACACAGCATGTACTCCCATAGGGGTTTCATCAACATCTTATTCTCGGAATCATCAAAGAATTTAGTGGGCAGCGCTGGAGGCCAGCGTCCTCCGTCCCAGCTCCGCGTCCTTGTCCGTGAGACTGGCAGCCGTCTGGCCAGGTCGGGGCAGCCTCGCTAGCCTTACGGTGGGAGCGAGGAGCCGGCCAGGCAGCCGGGTGTTCTTCGTGGGCAGGATTTAACGAGTGCCCTTGAAAATGAACCGTTTCACATAAAAATTTTTAAAGTTCCCCAACTTCTCATCATGAAAATGTGTACAGTCATGTGACAGACACTGTTTTAAGTGCTTGACATGTTTCAACTTACGCTCACAGCAACCCTACGAGTTCCCATTTGCAGAGAAGGAAACAGGCATACATATTACATACCCGCCCCAAGTCCCACAGTGAGGGCCCTGTGGAGCGGAGGCGGGACCCCAGGCAAGCCGCCCAGAGCCCGGGAGTCCTGCCGCTCCCGACGGGGAAGGGATCAGCACAGCGCTTCTCGCACAGGCTATCCCAGTGTCGGCCCAGAAGGAGCCACTTCCCAGTTAATCCTACATGTAACCAGCAGCTACCACATGCCAGGCCGTAGGCTAAGCATGCAGACCAAGCAGACCAAGCAGGCGGTTTCGCGGTCTCTGTCTGCATTCACGGTCCCTGGGAGGCGTGTGCAGCTCAGCGGTAGGGAGTGTAGCTGCAGGGGTGTGCACGCGTGTCCGGCTGGGGGCCTGGGGGTGTAGGGTTCCCACCCCGCACATCTGGGAGGCTGGGTCCCTGTCGGGGGCGTGGGGGGCGGTGCAGCCCAGGTAGTGGGACTTGGCTTCTGCGTCCTGGACCCTTGGCGAGGCAGGTCCATCAGGAAGCCATGAGCAGAGGGCCTGCTGTCTCCCGGACAGAAGTCCAGCCCCCCAGTGACGTCATCAGTCAGGACAGGTGAGGCCGGTGAATCCGACTTGGAGTATTTCACGCCCAGGAAGTTCCTGAGTCCGCAGGCTCATGCGGGGCCTCCTGGGGGTGTCTCTGACCCTCCAGCCACTGCTGTGTTCCCAGTCGCCTGCCTGCGGTCCCTTCCTTCTTCCCGCGCCGGTAGCCTCAAAGACCTGGTTAAAGGAAATGTTCCCTTCACTTCGCCTCGAGCTGCCCTCTCTGTGCTGGCTTGAAGCGCTGTGTTCTCTCCCCAGATCACAACGAAAGGGTATTCACAAGGGGACTCTGTCCAGCGTCGTCTTTTTGCAGACGAGCCCCACACAAGTACTTCCCGGACACATATTTCATTGAAGGTGGTGTTGCTTCTGAGAAATGGTGGCTGAGGTTTCCTCTTGCAGGGACCCTGCACGCGATGGCAGGGTCGTCACCTGCTGTACAGGTGAAGGCACCGAGGCCCAGGCGGGTGGAGGGACAGGCTCAGGGCCACGTGGCTGGGACATGAAGGAGCTGAGCCTTCTCGCTCACAGCTCTGACTGGGCCTGCGCATCTGACTGCCGCGCCCGCACCGCCTCCCTGGCCTGTGGGTTTCCAGGATGTTGGAGCGAGATTCCAGTCCTGAGCATTGCCTGGGGACCTGTGGGCAGCGCACCTTCCAGGCCTCCCGGGCCCACAGATTCAGCAACTACTGGGGGCCCAGAGTCCGAGTTGTGGCAGCCGCGGGCGATGCTGGGGCCAGCTCCGTGGGAGCGCCATCCAGGGCCAGGAATCAGGTTAGAGCCCTTATTTTAAAAGCAGAAGTTCGAAATGTTTTACTTTTATTGTACAAACGATACAGTGCTCCTCTAGAAAAATTAGGAGTTGAAAAGAGAAAAGTTGGTAAAATTGCCCACAGTCCTGTCTCAGCAGGAAGTGGCCATGGTCGGGTTTGGGTGTTTCTCTGCAGAGTTCCCTGTCCGCTTCGCTTTGGATGAGCTGGTATGAGGGCCGCCTCCTGGACTCAGGAGAGGGGGGAGATGTGCAGAGGCAGCGACCTGGTGGGGGGCTGGGCGGGTGGGGGGGAGTGGGAAGCTCAGGGTGCAGTGCCTGGGGGGGGGGGCAGGCTGCTGGCACAGTGGCCCTCCAGGCAGTGACCGCCGCTCTGATCTGCTGTGAACACGCGACCCCTTTATCACTCTCGTTAGATGGGACCAGATTTACGTCAGCTCAGAAATCATTTCCGTGATCAAAATATGTGGAGGGCTGTCAGAGGGCGTGGGATTAATCTCTCGGTGATTACAGAAGTGGAGGCTCCCAGGGGAGGCAGGAGGAGGGGGCAGGCTGGCTGCGCCCGATCCTGACCAGGGTGGGGAAGAGCCCTCGCAACCAGAGGCAAGGATGCTGGCAGGATGGCGGGCGAAGTGAGGGCCGTGGTTGCTGGCCCTGAGGACGAGTTGAAACGGGCAATGTGCGAGCAGATGTGGCCGGCGCATGGCCAGCCCCGTGCCCACACCTAACATCTGGGCTTTTCACGGCAAATCTGGAAAACCAGGACCCTGGGAACCCAGCAGCTGTCTTCCTGTGAGCCGGCTCCGTGGCTGCTGCTGGAGGAGACTCGAGTGCTCCAGCTTGCCCTTCCTCTGCCCCCTCCTTCGCTGGGGGGAGTGACAGGTGCCAGTCATCTCATTTGAGCCTTGTTTCCTACCTGCATCCTTCGTTCTGCATGCTGTTGATGATCGGCAGCATTGGGTGCCATTTGAGATGCAGGTTGTCGGGTTCCCATCCCGCCTCTCCCTACCAGCTCTGGGACTGGGCTGCTTACCGAACTGGGCTGTGCGGAGTGTTTCCGATGTCAGCCTTCCCAGGACAGACGGCTGAGGGGAATGGCTGGGTGAACAGTGTCTGTCCCTATCCAGCCGACGCTCTGATGACTGTGAGGGGCGGTCGCTGTCACGGCTGCTGGTCATCACCTACCTGCCCCCGGTGCCCGAGTTTCTGGCCACAGGGTGTCCCCTGGCTCCGTGCTGCTCATGCCCTCGGAGTGTTGGGAAGACAAAGCTTTGGGCAGCTTCCTGGTGGGATAGGAACTTTATTCTCTGAGGCAGGGAGTTCTCTGGGATCCTGGCTGAATTCATTCGAAAATACTGCTACCCTGTTGGCTGGCGGGCGCCGCGTCACCAACCTGTGCAGAGCTGGCAGGTGGCAGGTGGTCTGACGCGCGTGCGTGTGTGTGTGTGTGTGTGTGTGTGTGTGTGTGTGTAGAAGTGCTTTGCAGAGCGGCCCGTGTGCATCTCAGCGTGTGGGTAAGGGGCTGGGCTCCAGAGCAGGGTGTGCTTATTTCCTCCCGCTCCTCGCCTTCCTGGCTGTGACCTCGGCTCTCTGAGCATCGGCCTTTGGCAGCGGTAACTCGCCGTCATGCCAGTGATGAAGGGTGCCGTGTGTGTGGGGGAGGCTGGCACGCTGCAGGGGGCAGTTTTGTGCCCTTTCCCCTCTTTCCTGAGATGAAGGGAAGGGCTTGCCATAGCATGAACTTGAACTTGAGCTTGGCAGGCATGGGTAAGGAGCAGATGGTCCCCATCCACGCTGTCGAGGAGCCTAGGTGAACGAGCTATTATTCCGTGTGTGTGCATTATGGTCACGTGAGCACATTATGGTCACATGCCCTGGTTCGGGCACCTGTGCTGAGCTTTACACCCCAAGCCTGACCCCACACACTGCGCTGCCCCCGGAGCATGGCACAGTGCCCTGCCCAGAGCCATGGATTGAAGGGGTCAGCGGGCAGTGTTCTCACTGTCAGCGCGGGACTGAGATGAGGCTCTCACTCGGAGTGTACACGCACCTCCCTGCCCCATCCCCCATTCATCCTGTGGAGTCGGAAGTGAAGGCTCAGGAGTCTGACACGGTGTCATTCTGAGCGGACCACAAGACCAGCCTGAGCCTCAGTTTCCCCTTTGCAAAATGGAAATGGGATCATCAAACTTCGGGACAAGGCCTGGAACGTAGTAGGTATTCAATAAATGCCAGTCTCCTTTCCCCTGCCTCTGGTTGCTTTAACTTTTTAAACAGGGGGCCAGTTCACTGTCCCTCAGACTGTTGGAGGGCCGGACTATAGTTTAAAAAAAAACTATGAACAAATTCCTATGCACACTGCACATATTTTATTTTGAAGTAAAAAAACAAAATGGGAACAAAATGGGGGTTGTATTTGCATGTGGCCCGCGGGCCGTAGTTTGAGGACCCCTGCTTTGAAGGAAGGGAGTGTTTTGGCCTTTGGATAATCACTTTATCTAAGAATTAGATGTTACATGTGTCCATGTGATAGTTGCCATAAGCTCATTTCCTCCGTCCACCCCAAGGCTGCAGTCAGGTGGTAGCCATGAAGCTATTAAGGCTTGAGGTAGGTCAGCTTCCGTGCTCAGCAGGGTGCCATCAGGATTCAGTTCCTTGAGGATTGTTGGGTCGAGCATCTCAGTTACTCCCGAGCTGTTGGCTAAGGGCTTGCCTCGGTCTCTTGACACATGAACCTCTGCATAAAGCAGCTCACAGCATGTCAGCTAGATTCAGCGGAGGGGGATGGAAAGTGGGGGGAGAGAAAGAGAGAGAGGAGTCCTAGTCTTCTGTACCGAATTTCAGAAGTGACATCCCACACGTTGGCGCATGCTGTTCATCAGAAGTAAGTCACCAGGCCCAGCTTTCACTCCGGGAGGGGATCGTTCAGGGCGTGAGTGCGAGGAGGGGATCCCGGGAGCCCTGTTGGAAGCTGCCCATCACAGTGGTTGTGAGGATTAAATGAGTTTCCGTGAAAAGCATTTAGAAGCTTATGAGGGACATCATTCACACTTAATAACTCTGCATTATTATTATTACTAATATTATGTCATTTTTTTTAGCAAATATTCATTAAGTTTCCTACTACATCAAAGTCGCCATCTCTGTTGCTATTGGGAATGATTAGAGGGGAGCTGGGATCATTCATTGTAGATGAATTACAGGCCGGTCCTTCCACAAGGAACTCCCAGCACACAGGGGACGATGTTCAGTAAAAGGACCACAGGGTAGAAGATGTACTGTCAGGGAGGGCGGTGTGCGGAGCTGGGGGCCTGCGGGGCACAGGACGCCAGGAATAGGACGCCGCACCAGGGAAAGCCAGCTCAGCGCTGGGTCAGACCAGAGTCTGGAGTCTGCCTCCTTCCAGGTGTGAGGCCTGGGGGATTGTTAAGCTGAGGAATGTCACAGGCACAGCTGGACGGCTCCACAGGGAGGGGGCAGGCTGGGAGGGGAAGCCACCTGCTGAAGTCCAGAAGAGAGGTTCTCCTCTCGGTCAGGGTGGTGCAACAGAAGGAAATCCAGTGCGAGAAACCCAATGCTTCTCCCCCAAGACCTCTAAGCTGCGTGGAGGGGCGGAGGAGCGCTTGTCTCTCTCTGCCTGAGGCCACGGGAGGTAATCCAAGAACCCACTGGTGGTGGGGAGTCTGACCCAGTCCACCATCTGTGACCTCGCGTACATCATTCGACCTCCTGCACTTCAGGTTCCTCATCTGAAATGGGAGGGTTTGCTGACCTCGAATGCTTTGATGATCACACACACACACACACACACACACGCACACACACACACACAAGCACACGCACATGCACTGCATGCATGCACACACACATGCACACACACGCACACATGCAGATGCTAGCGTTTATCAAGTGCCTTTTTGGAACTCGGCAGTTCCGTGGGCTGTTTGTTATGGCCATTTTACCAGTGAGAAGACTGAGTCACAGGAGTTGCTTAAGTGACTTGCCAAACCCTGGCGGAGCTCAGTGCTGGAGTCTGTCCACCTGAAGATGACACCTACGAGGCTTTGTCCCAGGGCACGGCCAGGTCAGCCGACCCAGCTCCTCGCCCAGCTCTGACCAGAGGTGAGGCCCTTATATGTGTGCATGCTGCACTACACCACTGGAGGGATTTAAAATGTGCATTCTCCGCGTTTCTCCATAATCTGTCACTGTATCTCTCTGAGAACTCACCTTTAAATCCTTTGAGCTGAGTTTATCCAAATACTTGTTTTTTGTTTTTTTATCAGTCATCAAGCCATTAGTCATTACTGTTCTATCTGATACTAGATTTGGGGAGACATCAGAGGACCCTGAGTGGCCTCTAAATCTATTCCCCTGCCCCCCGATGTCTTGGTCAGCACGCAGACACCCCGGGCACGGAGGTGCTGAACTGCCCTGGAAGGGCCTCTCTCCTAACACAAACTTGTGCTGAAACTGAAGTTCGGAATTAAATGGTGCAGGTTTCTCCAGAGGGCACCTCAGTGTGGACCTGAGGATGGAAATCGGGTCCTGGGAGAAGCCAGCAAAAGGAGACGCCAGATCCTGAAAGCGCGGGCCTCAGACTCTGCCCTGGGCCTGGGGAGACCGAGGGCTGCGCTCTGAGAGCGTAGCCTGGAGTTTGCTCTCTCAGCCGAGGGAGCACAGTGCTGTCTACGAGGCCAGGCATTGTAACTCATTTTACTTTTCCTTGTGTTGTTTACCTTCCAGATTTTCTATAATAAATTTATTTTATAATTTTTACAAAGGATTGTAATTAGAAAAATATGTCGTTTAAAAATAATACACTCTGGTCCTTAAATAACCTGTAGCGGGCAATCATCGACATATTCAGAATTACAGACCCACATGAAATACCAGGATAATACTTTGGACGGAAGGTATCCAAACCAAACAAACTTCCTGGCTGATTGCTCTCTGGAACCTCCTCCAATGCTCCATCCAGTAGCTCCGGCCGAAGCTCTGGACTCATCCTTGACCTCAGCTTCACCACCCCGTCATCTCTACTCCCGAGACATGCCCACGCGAGTTCCCGCATTGGCGCACTGGTCCGAGCCGGCACCTTCCTCGCCTGGAATCCGCAGTGGCCTCCCCTCGTCGCCTTGCCCTCCTGCCGTTCACGTGTCACGTGGTGGGGAAGGCGTCATGAATGTGAAGTCCAAGCAGGCTCTTCTCTTCTGATTTCTCTGTAGCCTCTGCTGACACGCAGAATGAAATGTACACACTAAACGTTCATCGGAAACAGGGCTTCTAAAAGCGGCTGCAATGGCCATGTGGTGTGATGTGCGGAGCCTGCTTGTTGCCGAGGGGTGGGTTCCCCCGTTCAGATGGGGGGCTGGGGCATGTACACAGTGGTCTCTCTTCATCCCAGCGGATCTACGGAGGGTGGACCTTAGCCGTTGACTCAAAAACCACAGGGAGCTCCCCTGGTTCCTAGGGGAGGAGAGAAGCTGAATAATGCTGCCAGCTTAGTTTCTGGAAAGATCCTCCAGCTTCCCTTTCCGCCGATCGATCCTGCTGGAGAGTATCTGGAAAAACACGCCCTCGACAGCAGTGACTTTTACAAACCTGTCCCGTACCCCAGCTTCCTCATTCACACGTTATCTCTACTTTCATGGCACTTACTTCATCACGAGTGGCTCCTGTGCCTGTGTGAAACCACGACTGCTCCTGTGTGACTTGCCAGTTGGTTGGTGTGCTCCGCCCTCATTGCCCAGGCGCGTCCATTTGTTCTGCCTCCTGGCCACTGATGGTCCAGGGGAGCGCGGTGCCCCCAGCGCAGGCGTCTGGGAGGGAGCGGGGTGGGAGGCCACCACGGCGTCCACTACTGCTCCCTGCGTGCTGAGCGGCTGTGCGCGCTTGGCAGGGGGGACTCGTCCACGTCCTGTTCCTCCGGGGAAGCGGGCGGGAGAGTGCCAGCTGTCTCCCGGGGCCAGGCCAACGGGCCCTTCTGTGAAGGACCAGAGAGGGCGCTGGGCGGCTCCGCGGGCCAGGCTGTCTCCTTGCAGCGCTGCATCTCTCCAGCTCTGCCCCCGTGGTGCCCGGAGAATGAGCGAGCACGACTGTGTGGCATGCATTTCATTTGTTGACATTGAAATTTGAATTCCATTTAACTTGTACGTGTCACAAAATCTCCCTCTTTTAAAAATTGTTTCAACTACTTGAAAATGTAAAAACCATCCTTAGCTCATGGCGAGCGGGGCTTGGCCCTTGGCGGCAGCTTGCAGACCCCTCTCGAGGGCCTTGCGTCAAGGAAAAGCTTGGCACAGACCAGGTGCTTAGCATACGCCATTACTGTCTTGTGATGCTGGTAGAACTGTGGTGTGTTGTCAGAATTTCTCAGTGAGAGCTGGTCCTTGCCTTACAGACTCACCGAAGCATGGCAAGGCGACCTGACTGTGGCCTCTCCCGTGGGTCATGACGGGCATCTCCTGTTTCCCTGCCCTGTGTAAATGCAAGTGATCTGTGTCCGCCCCCTGGGTCACTGCGCCCACCTGCAGCCTGTAGTCCCAATGACGGAAACCCTGCTAATCTCTGAACGCCCCAGTCCCCTCCACCTGTCGCCTGTCCCCTAGCTCTTTAACCACGGCCCAGCAGGGTGTCTCCATCCTGAGACAGTGAGCACACTAGCAGACCCTGGAATGCAAGGTCCTTCCATATGCCTCGCTGTGTCCTGTCCACAGTCTTTCTTGTTAAAGTCCCCCCCCATCGAATCACAGTTACGTTCTCTGAACCTGCCCCTGGGTGTCAGCACCCTATCTAGTCGCCTTCTACCTGGAATTCAGGTTCCCTGCCCGTGGCGCTCTGCCCCTGGAAGAGAAGGGAAGGGCATTGCTTATCCTTCCATTAGGGCGTAGCACTGCAGCTGCTGGCAGTCTGACACTCCTCCCTGGACCAGCGGTGGGACACAGGCAGCTCTGGTGGGCCCCCCGCTGTGGCCAGTGATGGGGGACACAGATTGCAGTGTGGGGGAGAGTGAGGCTCCCTCCCGCGGAGTCCGGACACACGTAGGCACTCACGCCCCGTCGCTGCTGAGGATGCTGCCAGCCAGCGCGGCTGTGCATGAAGGTGGGGACTGCTTGTGGTAACGTGCGCTAGGCTCGGGCAGGGGCATGTGGTCCTCCCGGCTCGGGAATTCTGTCTCAGAAGGAAGAGCAGAGGTGCTTTCCAGAGCAGGGCCAGCAAGCGTTTCTGTAAAGGCCCAAGAGTAAGGAGTTAGCTTTGCAGGCCATGCAGTCCCTGTTGGAACTGCAGTCACACACACCCCGCCCCCATTCATGGTTATGCTTTCCACAGTTCCATTACCCACAGTCAACTGCAGTAAAAAAATTATATATATATATATATATATATATATATATATATTTCCAGAAACAAACACTTCATAAGTTGTGAAGTGCACACTGTTCTGAGCGGCGCGATGACACCTCACTTCATCCCAGTCTGTCTGGACCGGGATGTGAATCCTCTGTCCAGCATCCCACGCTGCGGACACCCCGCCTGGAGTCACAGAGTGGCCGTCTCGTTATGGGGGTGGGGGGACAGGGCTGGCGTGTCAGTCACCTTCATTGTACTTAGTAATGCCACACGCTCATGACTTTCATTACAGTATGTTGTTCTAATTGTTCTATTTTTATTATTAGTTGCTAATCTCTTACTGTGCCTAACTCACAAATTAAAACCTATCATAGATGCGGTGTATAGGAAAAAGAGTATATACCGGGCTCTGTACTCTGCAGTTTCAGGCGTCCACTGGGGGTCTTGGCACGTACCCCTGTGGGTAAGGCGGCTCCTGTGCAGGAGGTTGTTCGTGGGTGTGCACGGTATGTGTGCATATTTGCACGTACACACACAGCTCCTCCGAGTACCTGGGGCCCTGCTTCGCCGGCACAGCCCTCCTGGAAAGTTCTCCAGAGAGTGACACGCTCCCACCTGCCCAGAGCTGGGGCGATGCCTGGCAGCCGTGCAGGGTCATCCTGACTGCCCGTTGCCTCTGCCTCCGGCCCCTTGTCACAATCAGGTTGCAGCTTTGCCTCCAGGGCCCAGTGTCTCCCCGGCCACTGCTCTCTTACTAAATAAGCCTGGTCACAGTGCCCGGTTAATCTCCGTTCAGAAACCTGTGTCTATGGAAGGGAAGCTGGCCACTCGCATCGCCAGGTGCTATGTGAGGACGGACATAAACCCGGGTTGCGAGCAGGGCCTCTTACTTCAAGTTCATCTCCTCCCAGTTTCCATCACAGCACACTGGCGTCTTCCTTCCCGTAGAAGCACACTTGGAATCCCCCTTGAACAAGGCAGAAGTTAGCACTTTCCTCCTTCTGCAGGGTTTGTCTATTCAAGACCCGGGTGTTGCAGGCAAGTCCAGGAAACGATCTTTCTCTGATCTCAGATTTATCCAGGAATGGGGCCAGTCTGGGTCTGAGGCCCATACTGTTTGGGGCAAGGGTGGCATGAAGACTGGAACTGAGACCCGGCTCCAGGGCAGTCCTGGCCGCGCACTTATGAGCTTGTGCTCCAAGGCAGGTTCCGTCCTGCTCCGACCTCCCCTCTCATCCAGCACTACTGAGTGCCGGCTGCGCAGGCCGGTTGGGGAGCAGGGGAAAGGACACCCCAAACACAATACTGAAAATGTTCAACAAAACCAGGTGCCCATGGTTTCTACCTCATGGAGGTCAGGGTCCTAGGGGGGTGATGGACATTAATCAAAGAGTCAGCAAAGGAAGAAAATCTGTGCTGGGAAAGAAGCTAAGAGATGTCAGTGGCTTCTGAGTATATCAGGCCAGAGAGGCCTGGGCAGGGAGCTGGGCTGAGCATCTCCAGGCAGCCAGGGTCGGGGGGTGGGGCGGGGGGGTTGGACTAAAGAAGCCAGAGTGGCGGACACAGAGGGTGGAAGAAAACTTGGAACACTTCAGGGATTTTGTCGTTTGTCTTGAGAGATTGGGAAAATTAATTCAATGTTTTAGTCAAGGGAGAGGTGGGGTGGGGGATCAGGTTTGCACCTTGAAAAAAGCAACTGCAAGGTTTACATCCTATATAATAAAAAGCTAATATGTTAATTAGACCAGACAGTGGAACGACCTTCCAGAACCACCAGTGGGCAGGGCCACCAGGCAGCAAGGCAGCCAGGGCTGTGAGGGCCCAGCCCCTTGCACGAATTTCGTGCATCGGGCTTCTAGAATGATAATATAGGTAAAGAGCTCCTTATCCCTGGCACACTGAACCTACTTCACAGTAGCAGGTGTTGATGATGATGATGATGATACTATGGTCTGAATATATGTGTCTCCCCAAAATTCATATGTTGAAATCCTAACCCCCATGGTGACGCTGCCAAGAAGTGTGGTCTTTGGGAGGCGATTAGGTCACCAGGGTGGCGCCCTCATGAATGGGATTAGTGCCCCGATAGAGAGGCTTAAAGATCTCCTCACCCCTTCGGCCCTGTGAGGACCTAAGAAGGAGTCCCCTACCCAGAGGAGGGCCTGCCCTCAGCCTGCAGCCCCAGCTCCGTGAGACCTACGCTTCTGTTGTGTCTAAGCCACACGCCGGTGGCATTTGGTTCCAGCAGCCCAAACGGACTGACAGTTCAAATCCGGCATTCGTTGAGCCCTCAGTCTCCCCGGTGTTTCATCTTGTGGAGGGAGACGGGCCGCACTGGCCACATGGAGTCGGCGAGAACCCAGGAGAGGTCCCCTCCTGGAGCTGCCCCTGGCCCCGTGTGCGTCCAGTTACGCGACCCGGCGGGAAGCTCAGTGTCCACTCGGGCGGGCTGGGGGAGGCTCCTGTGACCTTGAGCCTCAGTTCCCTCGTCTGTAAAGCAGGCATGATGCCTTAGCTTGGGTTGTCCCAAAAGCCGAGCCTAAGACAACAACTCATGTGCAAATAGTACATTTGGAATCTGATTCCAGGAGACAGGGATGGGGTGCAGGGAAGGGAGAGAAACACAAAGGCCTCCTTCAATGGGTGAGTCAGCCTGTGGGTGCTGAATCCCCCTGGGACTCTGGAGCCAAAGTAGACCTTGATCCTCAAGGGAATCCAACCCAAGAGGCCAGGGCGCTGGGTATTGCACACCAACTTCCATCAGCCACTGGTTCTGGCTGTATGTCCCAGGAGTGTGGGCAAGGACTGGCAGTGTCTGCCTCAGGGGGCTCCATTCAGCGTCTGTCCTACCCTTTCTCCTCCTTCCCAGGCTGAGCTTCTTGGGGCCATGCTGCCAGCCTCCTGCCCCAGTAAGGAGCCTGTAGCTGGGACTCAGTCCATGACCGTGGATGAATGGTGATGAGCAGAGATTTGTATGAAATGTCTAGTGTGGTGTCCGACACCGAGGAAGCGCACCCTGAATGTCTGTGCATGTTGCCGCAGTTTCTTGGCCCGGGAGGAAGTGCACTCGGACTTGTTGGGATTTTGAGAGGATTGATCACTGCTCGCCGACCCGAGGAATGCTCTTCCCTGAGGTCCCCGATCTCCCGAGTCACACCCTTTGTCATGTGCAGTGTGCAGGCGGCTTCCCCAGCATCCTTCCATTTCCACAGGGCGCCCTGGAGGTGCCCACACTCCCCCTGCCCAGCAGCAACCAGTCCTGCAGGCCTCCCAAGCTGGTACGTCCATCTGGACCACTTAATTTCCACTCGTTCACTTCACTGGAACAGAAGCTACATGTGCCTGTGTGGATAGAGACGGGGGTAGGGCCAAGGAAGAGGGAAGGGAGTGGGAGAAACTGCTTGCCTTTCTCAGGAGGTGGGTTGTACCACTGCTCTTCCACACACCAAGTCCTAGACAGCATTGTTGTGTCCGGCTGATGTGAGGACACTGGGACGTGGACAGGTGAAAGGACGAGGCCAAGGCCATTAGTAGGTAGCCACAGCTCCTGACCCAGAACCCGGCTTCATACCTCGATCTCTGCCCCTAACACCAAAGACTAAGCACAAAGACCCATGGCTACCAAACAGGTTCTCAGTAATGTGGTCAGACACCCAGTACCCTGGGAAGGAATCTGTGGCTGTCCTCAGGAGTCTGTTTGTAACAAAGCTACAAAAGGGTTAGGCTGCAGGGCTGACATCTTACAGGATGGGTGTCCTTTAAGAGCCTTTTCACTGCAAGTGACAAAAGCCCAACTCAAAATGGCTTCAGGAAAAAAACGTATTGGAGCATTTAACCGATTCAGGTACGGCTGCATCAAGGAGTTCACACAGTGCTATTGGATACATGAATCCTTTTGTTTTCCTCTTGATTCTCATCCAGGCTCTCTCTCCTCCTAAGGGGAAACCTGGTCACAGGCAACTCCAGGGATCACCCTGCCGCTAGCCCACCCCAGCATAAACATTGGGTGTTTCCTGATATAAGTTTAGCAAACATTTTGAGGTGCATTTGTTGGCCCAGGTTGGATGCTATCTCGTTCCTGGAGCTTGGGGTTGCAGTTTAGCTTCAGATTAACCACCTGGACTGATACTTGGGTGTGATGGTTCCCGCCAAAGAAAATTGGAGGTTGTTTCCCAAAGAAGAGATGAGGGATATTGTCAGGCAATAAAACAGCAGATAAGGAAATCAAAAAAGTACTTCCTTGCAAGTCAGGTGAATATTTGGAGTTCAAGAGCAGCCCAGTCACCCCATTACTGTTACTGTTGGCTTCCCTTCAGCCTTGATGAACGTGGAGGGAACTATGTTGAGATGCAGGGAAGGCGCTTGAGGCAGGGAGCCCAGACGTGGGGGCAGGAGCAGCGAGTACAGGCACTGAGGAAAGGGGTTGGCCCTACACAACATCAGGGCTCCTGTCTCCTAAAATACCTACTGTGTGCCCAAAAGCCAGCTGGTTCCTTTAAGGGGTATGGATAGTGGACGCTCCCGACACGGGACCTGGAGTCAGACTGCTTGTGTGTTATCAGAATTTTCCAGCTGTGATGTTGGCCAAAACCTTCCCTCTCTGGGTCAGCCCCCTGCTCGCAGAGTGGGGCGATGATGCCACCCTGCTGTCGGAAGAAAGCCGGCGATGCCCGGAAGAGCTCAGCACCCTGTCCATGGCATGTTAATGCCCAACAGACGTGTGATGCCACTTTTGGTCCCCTCAGCGAAGCGAGGGCAGTAGGATCTCCTGTTACAGGTGGAGGTAATGGCCGGTGGGACACTCCTCTCCCTGAATCCAGCCAGGCCTCCTGCTGTCAGGAAGCTTCCTATGGAGGAAGCGCCCGCGGACAGCTCAGGCAGCGGAGGGTGTGCGGCGGCGGCTGTGTTCTCTCACGTACCCGGTGCTTCCATCAGAGCGGTGCTCTCTCCACCCCGGGTCCACGTGAGCGCGGATTTTAAGTCAGACTTGCACGTACGTCGCACTTCTACCCGTGCTGGTTCTGTGACTCATAAGCGACTCTTACAATCCACACTTCTGGCTAAGTGACATTTCCCCACATCACAGTTAGTCAGAAAGCGTCAAGTGCGAGGAAGCCCAGATTTTAACTCTGGTCTCCAGAGTCTAGAAAGAGGAGATCAGAATCTAGGATTTTCAACTCTTTAGGAATCTCTAGAAAGTCAAGTGCTAAGTGACAGGCAGACTTTTGAGACTCCGTGTGGTGATTGGAAAACCAGGGCTTCTCCTTGCCCCCCCATCCCGGCTTCGTTGAGTCCTAGGCAAGTGTCTGTCCAACGCACACTGGACACTCGAGGCCGAGGGACCTGCTGTGGAACACATGGGCCAGGACGCTCTGGGCTGCCTGGGTCACATGCTGCACCTCCTGCCCGCTCCGCTCATCTCAGAGCCTTCTGGATTGCAGGACGGTGTCAGCGTCTGCGCAGAGGCCTCCGTGAGCCCCTGGCTTGGGGTGCGTGGCTGTGAGTGCGCAGCTCTCTCCCAGGCGCATTTCCACACCTTTCTCCCCGTGGCAACAGCAGCCCAATAACGGTGACAGCGCCGTACAGGGTTGCTCCCTGTGTGCGCCTGGCTCTCGCTGATGCCCTGCTCTATACAGACCCTCCTCCTCCGGGATCATTGAAAGGTCACCTCAGCATGGCCTTTTGACCACTCTATTAAAACTGCCTGCACAGCCCTGGCTGGTGTGGCTCAATTGGTTGGGCGTCCTTCCCTGCACGGAACGGTTGCCGGTTCGATTCCCAGTCAGGGCACATGCCCAGGGCTGTGGGCTCAATCCTCAGTAGGGGGTGTGCAGGAGGTGGCTAGTGAATGTTTCTCTCTCTAAAAAGATCAAAAACATTTAAAATAAATGAAATAAGGTTTCCTGCATTCCCCAGTCCCATTGCTGTTCTGAGCCTTCCCCTTCTGATTACTGTTTCTCAGTTACCTCCTCTGTGTAGCATTTCCATTGTCCGTCTTCTCCCGCGAGCCGAGTGTAGTCCCGCGGGGCAGGCTGTTTCTGTCTGGATCGCCGCTGTGTCCCCAGAACCGAGAGCAGAAAGCTCCCCGGATGGACGAAGGGAAAGGCAGAAGAGCTCAATATTTGCAACATCTGTCTGAGGCTGGGCTCATTATTATCCCCTCTTTATCGACGATGTGACCGAAGGTTGGGGGTGTTTTATTTTCATTTTCTATTTTAGTTAACTTGCCCCCAATGTCACAAAACAGAAGAGGCCCGAGGCGCGAGCAGCCCAGCTCTCTGCTCTCAGGCCCTGCGTCGGGGCGGCTGCTCGGAGGGAGACGGGCAGTCCCGGGCAGTCCTGGTGGACTCAGCCGGCTGTTTATGCTCAGTGTCCATAAACGTGTTATTTTAGTTCTGACGCTGATGCTTGTGAGTGCAATTTAGTCCTCGTTCAAAAGCACATTAGCCGAAGCCATTTGGCGTCGTGCTAGGGCGTTAATTTTTATGGAGCAGCATACACGGGCGCGAGGCCCTGCCACCTCCGGGCAGAGCAGGCCCCGCGAAGGCAGGCCGGGTGCGCTCGCCGCTCTGCATGGACACCCTGGCGGGCGGCTGCAGCTTTGCTCGTGGGACCCGGGATATGATTTTCAGATGGCGGTTTGTTTTGCCGCCGCGCTACGTCTCGGGCTTGGCAATTACCTTTCATTAACAGGGAAACATAAGCCATAAATCATTGATCAGAAACAGGTTGTTAATCGGTCTGCTTAAAGCATCTGCCGGCTGGCAGGGCGCGGACTGCAAATTGATGGATGCCCGGGCCCAGGACCTGCCCGGCTAGCCCATTAAAGCAACACCGCTAATCATCCTCACTGTTTATTGAGCTAGTTTCCTGTATGCCTCTGACTCTACCCTCACAGCAACCCTAAAAGGACTATTCCCATGCGACCGGCGAGGAGGCTGAATCCCAAATGGGTAAATGGCTGGCCGTGACCACGCAGCTTGAACGTGGCGGAGGTTCAAGGACGTGGGCTCCATGACCACCTGCTCTCCTCCTTCCTGAATGCCAGCACCAGGGGGAAGGAGTAGTGTTTGAAGCCCCCAGCCATAGGTCTGACTAGTAGGCCCTAACCCCCCGCCCCTGTGGCAACTCCTTTCTGTGCAACAGACCTCGCCCACCCGGGGGAGGCCGTGGGAGACACTTAGAATCTGCAAGATTGAATTTGAAGCCGCGTCTCCAGCAGCTGGAGCTGACCGGCGCGGCCAGGCTGCCGCTAATCCATCTGACTGCGCTCCACGCCTGTCCTGGGAGAGCAGCGTGGTGGCAGCTGGGCCCGTTCGCATCCTATTAACCTTGTCTGTTGGAATGACACCTGGCTGTGCTGAAGCCTCGGATCCTGTAATTAGGAATGTAAACAACACCAGCTTCCTCCCGTCAGCGCTGGCTCTGTGCCTGCCGAGCAGACACCCTCCTGCGCGCGGGGCCACCAGGGCGGGGACGCCGCCTGGTCTTGGTGTAACTCTCGGCGATCGCCCGCCGATCCTGAGCGGAGGCCGTTAGTGCTCGGCCTCGTTTAAACTCAAGCTGACCTCACCCGGGGTTCCGTCCCATCCCGTGGACAGGACACGGGCTTCTGCAGAGGCCGAGCGCCGTTCTCAGGGACACAGCGGCTCGTCTCTGGGACAGGTTGTTTTTTATCGAAAGTCCATAGTATTCATCCACCCCCGGTGTTGTGCATTCCATGCGAAACATACATGTGTTTGGACAAGTTTAGACAGACATATGCCAACCATGGTAGCATCAGACAGAGGGACTTCATGCCCTAGAGATCCCGTGTGCCCCTGCTGTTTATCCCACCCCCTGCCCCCTGGCGAACACTGGCCTTCTTTCCTTTTCCAGAATGTCAGGTGGTTGGGATCACATGATGTGTAGCCTTGTCAGGTTGGCTCCTGCCCCTTAGTCAGAGGTGTTTACGGGTCCTCCATGTCTTCGCATGGCCTGATGGCTCATTTCTTTTGGGCACTGCGTCACACTCCACGGTCTGGGTGTGCCACAGTGTGTCACCCATCACCTTCCGAGGGCCTTCGTGGGTGCTGGAAGTCTCGGCGATGGTGAATAAAGCTGCTGTTCACATCCATGTGCTGGGTTTCGTGTGGACATAAGTTTTTAATTCCTTTGGTCAAACGCCAAGGAGCGCAAATGCTGGGCCCCATGGTGAAAGCGTGTCTAGTTCTGTAGGGAAGTGCCCGCCTGTCAGGCACAGAGGCTGTGCGTTCCGCACCCCCACCGCAGTGAGCTCCAGGCGCTCCGCTCCTCGCCAGCACCTGGTGTTGGCAGTGCTCTGGCTTTGGGCCATTCTAAACCACTTCGGACCCCAAATATGTTGTCTCTAAATCCAGTGAGCCTTCTGGTGGGATAATAATGCAAACCCGGCAGGACCCGTGTGGATTGTAACAAGAATAGCACCTAACATTTGGCGCTGTGCCAGGCACTGTGCCAAGTGGATGAAGTGGATTTAATCCTCACAGTGACCTCATGAGCCAGGTGCTGTCAGCTCCTTTTTGCAAATAAAGAAACAGCAGATCAGAGGCCCAAGGGTACGTAGGGAGCCGCAGAGCCCTTTCACACCTAACCCTGCCTGACTGCAGGGCCCGCGCCCTTCGCCATGTGCTCTGCGTTGCCTCGGACAGAAGAGGTGTGCAGTAGCAGGTTGTGCTTCTGCCTCAGGCACACCCAGCACCAGCCTCCATCCATGTCAGCCCTGAGATGCCAGGTCCCCATCAAGTAGCTTTCAGTGTAAGGCCCTGCAGTCAGCTCGCCGCACATGCCGGCAGACCCTGTGCCCACAACCCTGTGGAGAACACAGTCCCTGGGGCATCACCCTTGTCATTACGGCCCAGCATGCTCTCTGAATCCTGGAGTCATCAATAACATTGATGCCGACTAATTGAAACCACTGCGCGACTGAGCTCGGGCTGCACACGTCGATGAGTGGGATGCTAAGCAGGTATTCTAACTAAGTGAGCTCTTCTTGCTTCAATTAATGCAAAAGGCGGCAGCTCAAAGGAAATATTCGGAGCATTAAGCTTCGCATTGGCGCCATTTATTATATCTGATAGTTAACACTTTTAATCACTTTATTTCTGTGTTGACAGCTACTGAGAGAAAAAGAGCTCTCATGGTGACTGTGACCCAGGAATTACTGTCAAGCCGAGATAGATGGTCACTAACCCCTGAGTTGTCCTTGTCTCCTGAGGTTACAGGGAGGATACTATTAGCTTTATTAATGGTAATCAGGGAGATCGAGTTAGTGATTAGCAAAAAAGTGACTCCATAAGAAACAAATCTCTCCGAAAGGCTAACATGACAGAGAAGGGAATTAACATTTATTGAGTACCCGCTGTGTGCCAGGTATATGCTGGGCTACCTACCTGCTGAGTTACCTCTCCAAGCAATCCTGCGAGGCTGGCTACAGTTACGTCCATTACACAGTGAATGGAAAGGCTGAGCTACTGGTTCATTCACAGAAACTTTGGCACTGTGCTGATCACGAATACTAATTATACTCTCCCTCCCCTTGTGGGGTTTCTATTCTGGTGGAGGAAGTAGACATTTATGATTATAATAGTGAGACAAGTGCTGAGACAAGGGAAAAAATGGAACTGGAAAAGGTGAGCCTCATTTAGACTTTAGGGTGAGAAGTCAGGGAGGACTTCCTGGAGGAAGTGAAGTCTACTGGGTAAGCTGAGATCTGGATGATGGGCAGTGTTCAGCCAGGGTAACAGGGAGGTGGATGTGTACTCCAGATAGGGGAAATCGTGTGTATCAAGACACAGAGGTATGGGAAAGCCGCTAACTTGCCAAGCATTGTGCTTCTAGGTGACAAAGCTAATATTTGAATCCAGGTTAATCTGACTCTTTCTGCTGAAACCCAATACAATAAGGAATTTGTGATCTTAGGCGTATAATCACCATGATCAGTCTTCAAAGGAAACGTCCAAGGAGTTTGCAGAGGCTGGGGGTTCCAGGTGAGGGCCACAGTAGTCTGGTGCTGACACCTGTGGACCAGGTGAGAGCCACATCGTGGTGGGGCTTTGGGGGGAGGAGAGGGGGGCGAAGCTTTCTCGGCCTCTCATGGCCTCTCACGACAGGGGTACGGGATGTGAGTTGATGTCTCTGGCAGTTAGCTTCTGGCTACAGCCCTGGTGAGATGCGGGGCCCATTCTGCTGCAGGTTTGGCCGGATGGAGGGTAAAGAACTGAGATGCCCCTTCTTCCTCACTCAGGGCTGTCTTGCACACTGAGTTTTAAGACAAAGCTGGGTGGACACGGGATGCTGTGGGGTGGGGTGAGAATCTTGGGTCACCTGCCTTCTCTGGAACCAGTCGCTGTTGTGAAGGGAAAGCAATGAGCTGACTGGCTGAGGCCTGGGCCCGAACGCTCCTGGGCTGAGCACATAGTAGGGATGGGTTCCGGGGGAAATGGGGCTGTTGCCAAAGTAATGGGGGTGGAGCCTGGGCTCCATCCTTTCCCTGACATTCCAAGGATATCAGCCCATCTTGGAATTCCAATGACATCCGAGACAGGAACCAGCTTTGGGGGGCGCTGAATGGGAGGCCAGCTGTTTTCTGAGGTGGTGTGGGGGAACCTGGGAGACTGGGTTCCCTTCCAAGTGCCAGGCACCCCTGCAGGTCCTCCAGGCCTCCTAGCAAACTATCTTATTTAGCTCTCTTCGCTTTATAATACATTTCCCTTGCCCTGGTATTATCTTATCACATTTTAATTTTCATTCTAAGTAGTCTTGTTTGGTATTTTTAATCCTTTACATTTAGTTTTTTTCAGTCTTATTGTAACTTATTTATTCTCTTTATTGCCCATTTTATCTTATTTATATTATCTACCTGTCTTGCTATTTCATACAATATTTTAAAGAGACCATAATGTATAGCCCTTATTTACAAGTCACCATTTTTATCTTTCCAATACTGCCTTTGAGCTAATTTATTCTATTGGTAAATGGAATTAACTTGGTCCAACTTATTTATTTTTTAACCAATATTCATGTCTTCAAATGTTGGTTTTAATGCTGAGTCTAAAGACTCGCTATTATATGTTGCGTTAATAGCACTGGAAATCTAAACTGTGCTTAAATACCCCAGCAACACTGAATACTATTACATTATAGCCCTTGGCAATTAAGAAAAATAAAAGCACTTTAACAGCCAAGATCTTATTTTCATCCCACAGAGCTCTGCTGAGGAAGGGAAAAAAACAAGGCTCTGAGCACTACCCCCTCTTACCTAAAATCGCGCAGCTGAACAGCCCGTTTTTCCTTCCAGCTCCTTCTTTAGCCTGAGCACCATGTGCCGATTGAATCAACCCGAACCCGGGAACTGGTCTTCGTCAATGCAGTTTACACTCATTCTCTTCCGCTTTCCCAGAATGCTCTCCCCTAGTCCCGCTCATGAAAGATGGCGCAGTGCTCACAGCCGGCCAAGGAGGCGGCGGGCATCACAGCAATTTCCTTTGTGAATTGCACTGTTTTCCTCCAGGGAATACACAGTGCTTTTCCAGGAAGCATGGCCTTGTGGGAAGATCATGACCTTCGGAGGCAGAAAGGCATTTATTTATCTGTTGGCCCTATCACTTCTGGGCTCCAGGGTGACTCAGATTTCTGTGCAGGGAACAGCGGTCCAGTGTAAGGTGATTTCAGTGCCTCCAAGAATTTATCGGAGTATGCATCTGCTAAGTCCAAAGGCAGCCTGTGCTTCAGGTATGGCTGGATCCAGGGGCTCAAGCTCGCCAATCAACAAGCTGTGTCTTGGCCCCCTCTTGATTATGATTCCATCTGTTCAGCTCAGTTCTCAGGACGGTCTGTCCATTGGGCAGCTTCTGACAGATCGAGGCGGACAGTTGACCACCTCAGCTACCCGAATTAAAAGAACTTTTGTTTTTCAGCAATCCCAATAACATTGTTAAATGGGCTCTAATAGAACAGCCTAGAGTTCCAGGCCTGTCCCTGATCCCCTCACTGTGGCGAGGGGATGAAGCAAAGTGGTCGTCGATGCCTCAGCGTGTGCCTGCCCGTCCAGAGGCACAAGGGCGGCTGGACGGTTTCTCCAGGACAGATCTGAGTGCAGACAGGAGAAAACAGGCAGGGGGATACATCGGGAAACCTACCCCAGTGGCCTTGAGCAAAATATTTAACCTTGGTGAGCCTTAGTCTCCTCGTTTACAAGACAGGAATAATGAAACACACTTTTTTGGCTGAGATACTGAAAATAGTTTGCAAGTAGTAGGGGAACAGTAAATGTGAGTTTTCCTTTCTCTCTCCTTCTGCTGCCTCCACTTCCGTTTTGCTCAGACTACGGGGACTGTGTGTTGGAACAGTGGCCCCGTGTCACCTTGCTAAGAAGCACATTCGCTTCAGTTGATTTGTTCTTCCTTCTTATGAAAAATGGCATATTTGTAGATAAGATGGGCCAGCAGATACTCAGTATAAATAATGAAACAGGAAACCCTTCCCTTGGCTGGTAACAAGTGAGGAAATATGATCAGAAACCAGATAAGATCCGGGACCAAATGGCTTCTCATTGTTGGTTAAAGCAATTCTCTGCAGGCATTGGTGGAGACCACACTACACCGATACCTTCCTGAATTCTAAGAAGAATTCTCCTTTAGTTATGTGACTGCTTGCATCCATCCTGCACCAGAGGGCTGGCATAAGACTGAGACAGGACAGAGTCTTACAGCGTCTAGCATTTCGTGTGGTTTAAATATCTAGAGATATGCATATCATTTTAAATTATAACCTAGGATTTTTAGCTATGTTATTTCTTTTTACATTTAGTTTTTAATCTATCTCAAATTTAATATACAGTATAAGGTAATTGTTTCTATTTTTTTCCAGATAATAGGCAGTTTTGTCAGCACCATTAATTAAAAAACAAAACAAAAAAACTATGCTTTACTTACTGGCATTTTTATTGTGTACAATTGTCACATATAATGCAATTTATCACAAGGTTTATTCCCTGCCTCCCAATCTATTTATGGATTTATATTAATTCCACATTGTTTTGATTATGGTAATTTCATAGTATGTTTTAATACCTTGCAAGGCAAGTAAACCTTCACTATTCTTCTTGACTCATTTTTTTAGTTATTCTAGGAAATTTATTCTTCCATGTGAAAGTTAACATCATTTTATAAAATTAACAAAAATTTGGTACCCAAATTAAAATTACATTAATATGGTAATTTTCAGATAATTGATATTTTAATGCATTCAGTCATTTCATTCCTGGACATAATATATTTTTTCACTTATTGATATCTAGATTAATATTCTCAAGTACAGTTTTATAGATTTCTTCCTCTAAGTTCCATATCTTTTTGTTTTAATACATTTCTAAGTATTTTTACCATGATTATAAATATGATTTTTTTCAGTTTTCATTTCTAGCTAGTCACTGCTTAATTTAGAAAACATGTTGATGTTTTATATTTATCTTACATCCAGCCACTTTATCAAATTAAATTTTTTTTTAATCTGTAGCTTCTTAGACTTTCTAGATTTATAATCTATATATATAAAAGCCTAACATGCAAATTGTCCCCTCAGGAGTTTGACCAGGAGACTGGAAGTTTGATTGCTCACTGTAACGTCCGTGACCACCAGGGGGTGGCATGGAATGAAGGAAGGCCCCAGCCGGCAGCCAGAGGCCCTGATTAGCCCTGATTGTCGGGTAGGCCTAGGGACCCTACATGTGCACGGATTTCATGCACCGGGCCTCTAGTTAATTATAACTGCAAAAAGAAAAAATGTTAAACTTCCAGAAAAATGCAAATATTACTAGTGATGCAGATCTTTCTTACCTCATTCTTGATTTCCATGAACTGGTTTTTGAGAGGAATGATCTCCATGTGCCATTTAAATTTAAAAATTAATAGTTCCTTAATCATTTCTCATATGGTATATTTGTAAGATTGAATTGGCTAAAGATCTCTTGATGGTGAGTAGCAGACACTGAATTCAAACTAGTTAAAGAGCATTTGTGGAGACACATAAAGGGAACATTCACAGTGACTTTGAGAAAGACTGGACTGAGGTTCTCATCAGTGGCACCAGGACCCTGTCTCTCTCCATCTCTTGTCTATGATATTTTCTCCACTGACCTCATGGTCATAGTATCCCCTAGTAACTCAGACTTAATGTCCCTTCAGTTCAGCAACCCCAGCAGAAAGTCAACATTTTCCTTCAGTTTCCAACTGAAGTCCTGACTTGATTTGGTGATCATGAGCCTAAAGACTAAAAACTAGAGCCAGTTTTATACAGAAAGGTAAAACTGTGCGTGGACATGCCTGGACCATGTACCCACTGCTCTGGCTGATTATAAGACCCAACATGAGCTAAGAATGGTGTAGGAGTAGATGCTTCCCTACGGAGAGATGAATACTGTTCCCCAAAGAATGGTAGTAAGTCGAACAACAGATTCTACCAGGTTGGCACCTCATTCTCCTAATCTTCCTCTAGATATTCTCTCTCTCTCTCTCCCTCTCTCTCTCTCTCTCTCTCTCTCTCTCTCCCTCCCTCCCTCCCTCCCTCCCTCCCTCCTCCTCTCCCTCTCTCTCTCAGATATGACATTCCACCTGTGCAGTAACTATATCAAAGTGTACTGGCCACATGTTCCTGAGTTACACCGAGTAGGTGTTGAACAACTGATCTCATAGATCTGACGACTTTCCTGGCCGTATCTACCAGCGTAAGTACCATATGCAGGTAACTTTAGAAGTATCTCCATCACTCCATATTGTCAGAGTATTTTCCATTCCTGGTCTTAACACTTAGTCCTTTTTTCACCTTTTCCACGCTTGTGCCATTGGATGGGTGTTTATTTCCTCCATCTATTCATACAGGGCAAGCCTCTCCCACCCCCAAATTCCCATTGCTGGGGAGATAGTCCCTGCCATGTCCATTTGATGAATTCGCTGTCAGACTTTGAGAACCAGCAAACGCTCCCGCTGAAGTGCTCTGACAGGTTCCCAAGGGCTCCCTCTGAGCATTTGCCGCAGCGCACCCCGCAGGAACACTCGGCAGCAGTCCGACCTAAGACTGCCCTCCGAAGGTTTAGCAGAATTTACTCCTGAAGTTTCTGGGCATGCATTTTTTCTTGCAAAATGGAATTGCCTCTGCATCTGAGACTACTTCTCTATTCTTACTTCAGTATTGTGAATTTGGATTTTGAATTCGGATTCTTCTCTTCATTAGCCAGGCAGATTTTTTCCCCAGAAAACTATGTTTGGGATTATATTCATCATTTCTACTATTTTTTTCTATTTCATAATCTGGTAATCTCTGCTTTTCTCTTTGTAAATTGATGTCATCTGTTTTCTTTGCATGTGTCTTGTTATTTCTCTAGATCCTTGAGTTCAAGTATAATTTACCTTCATTTGTATAATTTAACTTTTTTTAACATTTAGAACTATGAGATTCCCTCTGAGAACTACTTTAGACATATCCTATGAGTTTTCAAAAATTCTTATGGAGCTTTCTGTTTAAAATATAATATTAAGTAGTTATGTACTTGTCTATTCTACCAGACTCCTCATGAGCAAGCTTGAACAATCTGTACAGCAATATGTGAACACAGAATCTAAGACATGGTGACTGATTCTGTGGATAAATGTGCACAATGTTGAAAAGTAAGTGTATGTGTTATTGCCCCATCTGTAGTCATGCTGGGATTTGGCAACACAGACGAGTGTGAAAAAGATGATAGAGTTATTTCCTTTTGGTTTGCAAGATATAGACACCCGCTTTCAGCTTAAGCAACACAGGAATTTACCAGCTCAAGCAGCTGAAAATCCCAGGTAAGGAAGGCTTCAGGCAGGGCAGGAATCGGGTGCTTAAATGATGCCATCACCTATCTCTTTCTCACTCACACATACTTCCACTTCCAGCTACATTTTTGTCTCATTCTCAGGAATGATGTGATAAGATGTCCTTCCTTCACAGATTCAAACATATGCTCCTCGTCATTCACAAAACTCAAAGAAAAGATGTAAGTCCTGAGAGGTGCAGAAAAGCCGAAGATGGCCTAACCTGGCCTGCGTGCTCATCCTTGGTTGCCTTTCTGTGGCTAAGGAGAGGACAGACTTTGATTGACAGTTCCCGGTTCCTGATGATATCTATGGAACCAGAGAAGTGGGATCTACCCTATGGAAACCATGAGGGTTGAGCAGCGTCAGTAAGGAATTGGGGGAGGGCAACCTGTGGGTCGAGACCCCTTTGGCGGTCGAACGACCCTTTCACAGGGGTCGCCTAAGACCATCCTGCATATCAGATATTTACATGACGATTCATAACAGTAGCAACATTACAGTTATGAAGTAGCAACGGATATAATTTTATGGTTGGGTCAAAACATGAGGAACTGTATTTAAAGGGCCAGAAGATTGAGAACCACTGCCCCAAAGGAATGAAGGTTGGCAGCCAAGCAGATGCCCAGTGGTTGGTCCCTGGGAGGTCAGCCAGACAGGGTTCAGTTGTCAATATTAAAAAGAGGAGTGTGTGGACTCTAGGGAGGGTCAAAATGTAAAGACCTTGCATGCTGCATTAAGAACAGCTTACATGTGCCCCTTAAGGAGGAAGGGATATCACTTATGTAGTATTTGATCAGGGAACTGTTAATTTGAATCCAATCATGAGGAACATCAGGCAACTCCCAAAGAGGAAAATTCTATTAAAAAGAAAAACAAGAACCCAGCCAGAGTGGATCAGTTGGTTGAGTGTCATGTGCACCGGGTTTGATTCCTGGTCAGCATACTAGTATATCCCCATTCGGGGCACGATGTTTCTTTCTTTCTCACATCGATGTTTCTCTCTCTCTCTCTCTCTTTCTCTAAGCATGCTTTCAGGTGAGGATTTTTAAAAAAGAACTGTATTTCTCAAAAAAAAATTCAGTGTCACAAAAGATAAAGGTGGTGGAGATGTCCCAGATTAAAGGGACTAAGGAGACATAGCAACAAAACACAGTCTCTGATCCTTGACCAGATCCTGTGCTAGAGGGAGAAGCAAGCAATAAAGAACTGCATTGGGTCAATCGACAATATCGGGATTCCGACAGCGGATTAGATAAAAGTATTGAGTCGGTGTTCAATTTGGTGAAGAGGATAACTGTGCTGTGGTTACATAAAAATACCTCTTATTCTTAGAAATACACACTGAACTACTTGAAGGTGAAAGGCCCTGCTATATACAATGTGTTCTGAAATGGTTCTGAAAAATACTTGTGTGTGTGTGAGCATTACATATAGAGCAGATAGGAAAGCAAGAGTAGTTGAATCTGGGTGAAATGTATGTCGATATTTCTTGTACTGTTTTTATTCTTGAACCTTCTCTGAAGGTTTGATGATATTTCCAAATAAAATAGTTTAAAAACGATTAAGATTTATCTTTCTTTAGGCAATAACAAAGTAATTGAGGTTTTTCAACAAGCTGGCAACATAAGAAGGTATGTTTTTAGATCTATTTTGAAGGACACTGCAATTAATATAAACTTGTCCCTGATTCCAAGTGTGATTGCTTTTATCCTGTCAGGGGAGATAACAGGCCTTCCTCTTATTGGCTGTTTGTGGGCATTTTAAAGGGAATTGAAGAGCGGGTTTCCTTACTGCTTGCACCTACCTACTGGGCCGTTTCCTCCAAGGCTCCAGAATGGCCTTTGAAGAGGGATCACGCTGGGAAAGGCAGGTTAGGATGGAAATGACCCAGAGGTGGGGGGATGTTTAGGGAGCTCTTGGCAGTAGTTCACCGAGATGGAAGGAGGGAAGGGGAGAGGCTGTGCTGGGGAGATGTTTAAGGGAGCATTGTCAGGACTTGGTAACTGACTGAACTGGAGGGACTCAGGAAAAGCAGAGTCATAAAAGCACAAGGGGCCTCACCTAGGCCCTGAGAACATCTTCTTACCAGATCCCTCCAGAGCCCAGGGGCAAGGAATATTCACCTCAACTGCAGTAGATCTCATGAGGCCACGTGGGCCGAGTTGGGCAAAGTTCTGGTCTGTTTACTTAGAGGAAGGGAACCAGAAATAGTGCAAGAGGTTAAGACCTGAATTCCTTGTGAGCAAAATCCTGCGTAGCTGCCAGGCCAGGTGAAGGGCGGGCGGTAGACCTCGGCCTGGGGATCCAGGAATTAGAGCTGTGGAGCCTTCGGACTTCCGAGAGAGCAGAGCTGTGCGCTGCTCTGTTTCCAGAAAAGGCTGCGGCTCCCTACGTGCGTGCTTCGAGTCCCTTCCTTCAACACGCTCCCCCGGGGAAAGGTCTGCAAGGCTGTAACTCCAGTGTGTGCGCCACACGGCCCATCAGGACGGACTTCTCTCTAGACAAGACAGTCAGTCGCTTGGTTGAGTCTCTCAGGCAGAAGGGGCAGAAATCCAGCCCCAGGGACCTAAGTGGATGTCCTGGACCCACGGAGGGCGCATGTGTGGGAACCCGCAGGCTGTGGAGCCAGTTGGAATTCCCCAGTTGGAATCTTCACTTTCCTACTTACCTAACTTGGTGACTTCTCTCATCGGTATGCGGGGTCAATGCTAGCACCCACCACAGAGGGCTGAGGGTGGGTTCGTTGGTTTAACATGACAAGTCTCCTAGGACAGGGCTGATGCAGGCTAACAGCTCAGTGAGTGCGGGCTGGTTTGATGAAGGGGCTGCAGGCCTGGCCCCCAAGCGCGGCCCCTCATCTCTGGGACCAGCTTTGTCCTTGACTTCATGCTCAGGCACCCTCTTCCCTGGGGCAGGAGGACGCAGACACAGCACCTGAGCCACAGTGTCGCACTCTTGGCAGGGGTGCCTCTGTGCTTAGGATCTCCAGCCTGAGTCCCAGGGCCCACGGAGCAGGCGATAGGCCTTCCCTGCGCTGCTCACTGGGGCAGCGAGTGAGCTGATGGATCTGTCCCCCTCCGGAGCCACAGACGCTGTGTTTCTGTGGCCTTCGAGTTGGAGGTGCTTTCAGGGTGGTATTAGGGGGCCGGGGGGGGGGGGCTGCCTATGCTTCCCAGGGAGGAGAAGTCCTTCAGCCCCACAGCCCCCCTTCACTCGGTGTGGGCGCCCACCGACCCTTCGCTGGAACCTCGGGGGCTGCGCCTTCCGTGCTTCCTTGGAATAAACTCGCTTCTTTTCGGGGTGGGCCAAAGTGGGGCTCAGTTCCAGCTTTCCCACACGCCAGCCCAGTGTGCACCCGACGCTGGTGCCCCCTCCAGTTCTCGCCGTGCACCTGTGATTATGCTGTTTAACTGGGACCTGCTGCCACATTAGTGGTCCCTGGAGGGAGAGGAGACAGGAGCGCTCGCTCCCTCTGCCCGCTAACCGGAGTCCCTACCGAAGGTGCTCAGTGCTTCTTGCCATCCTGACAAATGATGCAGGGACAGATTTCCCTCAGTGTGTGTGTAGGGGGGAGAGGGGTGCAGCCCGGGGATCTGGGGATCTGTGGGCCCTGAGCAGTGGTCCACATCTTTCTCTACCATTGAGCTGTACAGGCCAGGGCCACGCGGGAAGAGTGGCTGGTAGGGAAACCGTTACTGCGCAAAGACACTGCGGAGGACAATGCTGTGAGAGGACAGCGTGCATAGAGACTAAGAGACCGAGGTCATGTGCCCCGTCCTCAACCTGAGATAAAGGTAGAGCCCCCGGGTGAGATCTGTGGAGAAGCGTGAGGAGCAGGCATCCACCGCTTGGGTACTTCCTGGGCGTGCGCGTCAGGAGGCCCTGGCAGTGTCTGTGTGGCACGCGCTGCGTCCTGTGCCCGCCCCCGGAACCAGCGCGTGGGCCCGCACTCAGTGAGACCGCCTTCGCTCCGGCTTGGCTTCCACGGGGAGACGGGAGTCCGTCTGGTGGGAGGCGAGGGCAGAATGCGCCGTGTGGGCTCCGGCACAGCGCCGTGTGCAGAATCCACGGAAACACCTATTCAGAGATTCCATGGCTGCGCCTTCACGCGCCGCCGTCGGTTCCCACCGGAACCGGGAAGATGCTTCCGTGTCTTGCCCTAAGCGTCGGGCCAGCGCCTGTGGCCCATGTGCAGAGTTAACCCACTTTATTGCCACGCCTGTGGGTTTGTGGTTTTGTTCTTTTTTAATATCGCAGTTGATCTTACATTCAATAGCCTTCCTTCAGCCATTAAGTTCCCTGGCCGTTGCTGAAATAGCATCGTGTTAGAAGGGATTCCATGTGAGTGTCTGTTTCCAGGAAGAGAGCAAAGACCGTGTGAAGGTGGAGACAACACTCGCTCCCCAGGCTGTCCGGGAGGAAGGCCGGGACGGTTGGGGGTCACGGGGGCACCGGAGGAGTTTCTTAGCAATGGGCCCACCCTGACAACTCAGGTGACTGTTTACTCCGTAATACAATGAGCCTTGTTTTGAGTGATGCTGGAGCTAATGGCTTAATCAATCTGTGTGTGTAGCAGTGGCTTTATTTCCGCAGGAAGTAAGAGGAGATAAGCCACCTCCGAGTGAGTTAATTGGGTTGTGTTTAGCGTTTCTGCTGCTCAGCAGCACAGAGGCGCCCTGGGCCACCCCTGCCCGCCCAGTGAGGGGTTATCTAGCCCAGGCTCTGTTTACACTATTGACTGCAGTTCACTCGCTCCTGTGCCTCAGACACTGGAACAGGAAGCTGGATTTGCAAGTCTAACTCCAGTCCTTCTGCGTGAGTAAGAAGTAGCCCACATTCGGCACAAGGCAAGCAAAGTGAATAGCAAGGAAATATGTCTCATCCCTGGCACAGGAGAGCTGTGAGGGGCGATGAGACCAGGAGACATCAGAGCTTGAGGGACACCGGGTTAAACCAGGGTTTCTCAACTTCAGCACTTTTGCCATTGGGACTGGATAATTCTTTGTGGAGGCTGGTCTGTGCGGCATATGTGTAGGATGTTTAGAAGCCTCTATCCTTGACCTCTGTCCACCAAATTAAAGGAGCACTCCCTGTCCAAAGTTGTGATAATCAAAAATGTCTCCAGACATTGTCACACGTCTCCTGGGGACCAAAGTAACATCCAGGTGAAATTAGGCTTAACTACAGTGTTGGTCTGTGCAGAGGTGTGGTTGGATGGATGGATGATGGATGGATGGGATGGATGGATGGATAGATGGATGATGGATAGATGGATGGATGGATGGATGGATGATGGATGGATGGATGGATGATGGATGGATGGATGGATGATGGGTGGATGATAGATGGATGATGGATGGATGGATGGATGATGGATGGATGGATGGATGATGGGTGGATGGATGATGGATGGATGGATGGATGGATGATGGGTAGATGGATGGATGATGGATGGATGGATGGATGGATGGATGGATGAATGGATGATGGATGGATGATGGATGGATGGATGGATGATGGATGGATGGATGGATGATGGGTGGATGGATGAATGGATGGATGATGGATGGATGGATGGATGGATGGATGATGGGTAGATGGATGGATGATGGATGGATGGATGGATGAATGGATGATGGATGGATGATGGATGGATGGATGGATGAATAGATGGATGGATGGATGGGTGGATGGATGGGTGGATGGATGGTGGATGGATGATGGATGGATGGATGGATGGATGGATGATGGATGATGGATGGATGGATGGATGATGGATGGATGGTTGGTTGGATGGGTGGATGGATAGGAGGATGGATGGATGATGGATGGATGGATGGATGGATGATGGATGGATGGTTGGTGGATGGATGGGTGGATGGATGATGGATGGATGGATGGTGGATGGATATATTTGTTTGTTTATATCAGATGCTAGCATTTTAGTAGCTTGGAGATTTCACATAATTATCTGAATTTTAGGATTTTCTTGAAATATGGGCAGACCTGTCTTCCTGACCCCGTGGCAGTTGTCAATAGGAGCTGGTTAATGGGGGCCCCTTTGCAAAAGGACATGCCATTTGATCCGCTCTCTGCTGTGTTTCTCCCAGGCCGTGGAGGTGTTTGCTTTTAAAACTCCTGCTTTAATTTTTGCACCAGCGGAAGCTTATCCCTTGCCCCAGGAGGACTCGGGATCAGATAGAACTGGATTCAGGTCTTAACTTTACCCATTACCCGCTTTTAGGCATCTCTCTGCCTCAGTTTCCTTATCTATGGCATTGTTTAGCCTCTGAAAGCATCTGCAAAGTGGGGGTGTTAACATATACAGTTCAGGGAAGTTTGGGGGGTTAAAGAGGCACTATCTGAAAGTACCGTAGAACTTAATAAATGCTGCTACCCTGCCCCATGGTTTCCAAATCCTGCAGGCTCCTGTTCAGAGGCGTGAGTCATAAACCAGCCCTTTCCCCCTTCCCAGTGCTCCCCTTCAGGCCGTGGGGACCCAGCCTCTGCCCACCCCACGACACTGTCCTGCAGGGATGTCACACTTCGCTCCCATGAACCCTGAGTGGGAACGGGGATTATGAGGCCATATGAAGGGAAGCCGCCTCACCACGGTGCTCTCGCTCTTCTTAGGTATAAACTTCTGAGGCCCGTGGCAGGTAGAGTCGGGGTCCCTGTTACAAAACAAGCGAGCAAGCAGGGGTCAAGAGCTTGGTGCACCAGCCGGTCCAGACCCGCTGGTGCCCAGGAGGTGCCTGTGAGAGTCCCTCATCTCCAGGTCCTGCATCACTGCCTGTGCACCGACTCCCTCCGCAGCGCCAGGGGTGGTGGCCAGTGCTGGGCCGGAGCAGGCGTGCAACTCCCCGCTGGTCTTCCTGGCACTTCATTCAGCAACTTAGACCCGGGGTCTTGTCCTGGGGTCCTGGCCCATGCTTCCCCCCCGCCCCCGTCTCACTGCCTCTTCTCCCTGTCCCAAACCTTGAGCTGGGCTTTCTCTTCCTGCAGCTCTGCTCCTCTGTGCATCCCTGGGACGTCTCTGCTCACCTGATCTGTCAGCTTGCCCCATGGCGTCATGCTTCTTGTCTCAGAGCATCTGCCACGTCGTACATTTAAATATCTTTCTTTATAACTGTTTGTCTTCCCCAGTAGACAGTGACTTCTGTGAGGTCACAGGCCGGTCTGACTCTGTGCACTATTACATCCTTAGCCCCGGCCTTGTGCCTGGAACATATAAGGTGCTCAGTAGATCTTGGTCGCGAGGATGAATAAGTAGGTTTTGCTGCAGGAATGCTCTCCGGATACCAGTTGCTTACATAGCAAAGGGGTGTCTTCTACTCGGTGAGCTTCGCATCCCAGCAGTGGGCTCAGGCCTCTGCTTTCAAGACGTGGGGAAGCAGCCTCGGCCAGCTGCCGGGCACATGGTCGGTGTGGCCAAGCGAAAGAAGACAGCACACTGTGCACCAGTTTTGCAGACTTCCTCCCAGGCACATGGCTCGAGTCCATGCACACGGTGTTGGCACAGCAGGTCACTGCTCTCGCCTCCCACCCATGGGGTGGGAAGCGAGGCTCTGGGCTGCAGACGTGTGAAAACTAGCTCACCTCTCAGCTGTGGGACCCTGAGCTGCAGCCGCTGCCTCTGGGGAGTCAGCTCTGCTAAGTCGCCTTTCACTTTGACTTAACTTTCCCTCCCAATGTGGCCACATCGCCATTCTCAGGAAGCCTGTGATGTCATTCATTCATTCATTCGTTCATTCATTCTTTCCGGGCCAGAAGCTGCCAAGGCTGAACAAGGAAGACCAGGAGATGAGAGAAGCACGCCGCCTGCCTGCAGATGGGAGGGTGGGAGTTTTCAGTGTTCCCACCGTCTAACTGGCGTGGCAGCGTGCGAGGGTGATTGTTAAGTCCGCTTTTGTTTGCTAAGGTGGGGCTTTTCCATTGGGGCTCCAGAAAATCCGGAAGATCTGGATATGTTCTCAGACATCTCTCATTGTCAGGCCTGAGAGAGCTGGTCTAGAGGGACACTTACCTGGAACCCAGTCAGTGCAGCGAAGGTGGATAACATCACAGACCTGTTGTGTGGAATGCGGGGGGTCCTCAGAGGGAATAGGACTCCACCATGGGAGCTCACAGAGGCTCCCCAGGGGAGAGACCGTCTGAACAGGGTCTTGAAGAAAAGGCTACTTGCTGGGATAGTTGCTGGTATGTTTTGGGGCTGATGGCCCTTTTCCAATCTGAGATCTGCCATTTATTTGCTACCAGATATTAAACAACTGCCTTACCCTCTCTAAGCGCATGTTTCCTCTCATGTAAGACGGGACCCGGACATTCCCTCTTGTGGGGATGCCAGCACAGTGCCCGCGTGGATGGCAGGACCTCGAGGTGCTTCTGTGGGACTGGAGATGGAGACTGCAAGTGGAAGTGCCTCCAGGGCCAGACGCATCAGTGAAGCCACAGAGCGCGGGCTGGTGAGGACGTGGTGAGTGGAGGGCCTTGAAAGCACTCGGAGGGAACTGTTTAAGGGGACAGGCAGGCACAGCAAGGCCTGGGCTGGCGGGTGGGCCGCTGGTGACACACTGATAGCAGGGGTGCGTGACCGCGAGTGTGTTTGTGTGGAGGTGAGCATGTGTGTGTTCACATACCGGAAACAGGGTTGAGATGGAGACAACGTGGGGGTGAAAGGAAAGGCATGTGAAACCCATTTTTACTAATTCATTGACCACATTGTAAGGCTGAGGGGCGAGTCACAGAAACGAGGAAATGGAGTCTCAGACTCCAGCTTCTCCTCTCGTGAACCCCTTGGGCCAAGATTAACGAAGGACAGGCCAGGGCCACGCAGCCCCTGCTGTTTCTGGAATAAATCAAGAGGGCTGTAAAGTTGAAGAGCAGAATAGATTCTACACCCGAATAATCAATTAATGCCTCTTTAATGGTTGTGAGAGAGTGAGGTACACATTCCAAATCAATCTCAAGGATTAATCAACCGAGGCCGCAGGGCCTGGTGGCCCAGAGGTACACCGGCAGGCGTGGCTCGCAGGCAGTCCTGGTTCACATAGGGCGAGGACACAGGTTCCCGGCTCACTCCTTGCCTGGTGCGTGGGGAAGGACTTCCTGTGGAAGTGTCTGAGCGTGAGGACCAGAGAGAAGCGATGACGTGCAACAAAACCGAAATGGAAGAGGAAGTGTGTCCCTCGCTCAGTGAGCCAGACGGGCTCTGTAAGAGGACAGGTCAAAGGAGAAAGATCAAGGTCGGGGCAGCTGAGAAAACCTGCTTAGCAGAGTTGCTTCCAAGCACAACTGAAGGTTTCCTGGAACCTGCGATTCTGCTTCTGTCGCTCTTTGTTTCTCAGAAGCCACTGATGTTTGTCCCACTGTTCATGAAAAAGTCCAGATTCACCAGCGATGCGTTTTATACGCCACCACCTCTGCTGACATATCCCTGCTGGGAAGACAAGCTGAAGACACATGAGACAATTAAGTAGCGTTTCGGGGCTTGAAATAGCACATTACAATGTGCACTTGCCCCTGCCCACTCTCTCCAGGACGCATAGAGGCCGGCCGCATCCTTTATATTCTCGGAGTCTGTTCAAGGGCTGGGAAGTTGGCAGGTGTTTGATAAATGCTCACTGAATAAATAAATTTATTAAGTAAGAAATTCACAGTGAAAGTCCAAGTGTGTTCTGAGAGGTCAGAGAAAGGAGAGCAGATCTTGGATTAGGGACGTTGTTAAAGGGGCAGTGCTGGGCGCGGTGGGGAAGGGTGCGCAAGGGCCGCCGCCCAGCGCTGAGTCCTGGTTTTACCGCTGAAAGGCTAGTGAGTGTGGGCAGTTCACTTCAGTCTTTCGCCTCTATGGCCCCATCTGTAAAAGTGAGGAAGGCGACGTTATCTACTTAGGAGGTTGTGAGGCTCAAATGAGTGAATTCATATAAAATACATGGTAAGCACACAACAGGATCAGCCATTACTGTTCCTGGGGCGTTTGCAGTAACAGTCAGCACACATGTATGCAGGTTCACCTAACAGGCGCTCACATGGTCATCTCAGTGCCAGGTACTCAGCACATAAATGTCCTAGGCTTCCTTTCATTTCATCCCCAATGATCATACCAGACTTTAGATATGCCAGACGTGCCTACCTCAGGGCCTTTGCACCAATGATATCTGCTCATAAACATGTTCTTAAAGGGCTCGGTGGAGAAAAACATCCACTCTTATATCACTTTCTCTTACCTTATTCTGCTTTATTTTCCCTGTCACCCTTTCCATCATTGGAAGCTATTTGTTTGTTGCCCATCTCTCCTACTAAAATATGACTTCGTGAGGGGTAGGGGCCAAGTTCACTACTATATCCCTGGGGCCTAAATCAGTGCACACTCCATGGACACTGAATGAATGAACGAATGAATGAATGAATGAATGAATGAATGAATAAATGAATGAAAGGTCTATCATCACCATTTTGCACAGGAGGACAGAGTCTCAAAAAGGCGAAGTGACTTTGTTCACCTGAACAGCACCAGATGTTACCCTCAGATATAGAATTCAGAGCCAAGAACTCCAATTAAAAGAGAAAGTTTATTGGGAGAGTCACGGAGGTGGAAGTGAGCCAGCTGGGCTGTGTGGACTCAGGAAACAGGCTAAGGAAGGGCCCTGGGAGCTTAGGAGAAGGGATACAGGCACATGCTGAGGAGAGGAGACGGGAAGGTGCGGACCTGCTCCAGAGGGGGGTGTGGAGAGCTGGGGCACCGGGCCTTCCTCCTAGGGGTTTTTATGTTTCCTAAAGGCGGGACTTTCAGGCAGTCTCAGGGGAGCAATTTAACAGACTATTCATCAGCTTTCCAGGCATGTCCTTCCAGGGTCCTGGTCTCTCCTGATTGGTCAGTGCTCGGGGAGGGGTCATTAGTCATTGCAGCTGGTCCTGATGTCACTTCATCTGGTTTGGCAGCTTTTCTGGGCCTGGAGCTGAAACCCAGTCGAAGCCTAGATGTCAGCTCTAGTTTGACCAAACCTCTGTCTCCGTGGTCAACGACCCCAGGCTTTGTTCCTAAGATAATTTGATGCAGGTCAGAACCTCACTGTCCTGAGGGCCCAATGCTTAAGGGAGTGGTCATGCACGGGCTTGCACGGGAGTCTTTGGGGCTATTTTCCTGCCCCCTGTTCCTCCTCTAAGGGGGTCTAAACCGCACGACTAGTGACAGGCCAGGGGAGGAAGGTCCGAACCCCATGACCATCAATGTGAAAGATCAGGGAGTCTAAACCCATGGCCAGTGATATTCTAGGGAGGAAAGATTGCCCTGGGGGCAAGGCCCACCCTACAATACATGTTTGACCAGTTTAGCCCATTGCTGGGCACCCGGGTTTTCCCTGGGTCCCTTCTGTACTGGGCCTCTCATTCCTGCTCTGCTCTTGTCTAACCGCCTACTCTACACACTTAGCTACCACAGACAAGCAGAAGGGCTGGGCTTGGGATCTGTACCCATGACTCAGAGGCCCGGGCTATTTCCACCTTCCTGGCTTCCTGTGTTGGGAACTCCTGGCTATCATAATGAGTTAAAGCCATTGAACACCGCCCTTTCCCCAAGAGAGTGATGGTAAACTGCTAGAGAAAACATTTTTAAGACAAAATTAATGAAAGTGATGGTTAAAAATACATGACACTGTTACACCTGCACTTGGAGTTGGCAAAGTGGAGGTTAAAGATACCACCTTCTACATGTCAGGCAGCCTGAGATGTTGACCCTCATCACACGTTTGGGGCCCTTAAGGCCACTTCCACTCAGACCTATAGGGGTTTCCACAACAGCCCTTGGGTGTGAAAGTTAACGGAATGACTCACAGAACTCAGGAGAAGGCTATACTTACAATTATGTTTTATTAAAGCAAAAACATGCACATCAAAACCAGCCAGCAGGAGGGAGACAGAGCAGAATCAGGTGTGTGCAGGGGAGGGGGAGGGAGAGGGGAGTAGGTGTTGATGTAAGAAATGAGTTTTTTTTTAGCCCAACTGACAACAATTGCTGGGAAGCAAAATCTCAAATGCCCCAGAAAATTAGTTTTGCACTTTTGTGCCGGGTTGGATTACAGGATCGTTAACAAGGTCATGTGCTCTCGTGAGGGTGGTCACGACTTCTTTCAAAGGTGTGTTAACCTGGTGCACAGACACGATGGACAGGGCTTGCTTCAAGCAACGATAAGCCTTTTCCTAAAAAATTATGTTTGCAGCGTTTATGCCCGGGTTGTGACTACCCACCATGACGTACCCAGTTGGGAATTTAAGATTCATCCCAGCACCCCTGTTTCACCCACACAGGGCTCCAAACACGAAGCTTCATCATCCTTAGAGATGCCCCATCCTCCGGACATTGGCGTGGCCATTAGGGGATGTTCACCCAGGCATCGGGGTCCAGAGATTTTCCCGGGGCCCCATTCATTGAGTTGTTGCCCACGTGGTTGACTCAACCCCCAGCCCTGTTCCCCTGCCTGGTGGTCCGGCTGCTCTCACCAGGTGACTGGTCCATGAGGAGGCGTGGCCAGCCCCTCCAGAGGCATCTGGTTAACAAACCACCTGGGCCCACACGAGTCACCTTGTTAGTGCAAACTGAGTAACAGGTGTTCCTATCACCTGGGAAGTTCAAGGACAAAATCAGACCTCTTTCTGGAGGGCACATTCTTTAAATCACATTTATGCAAAACCAGTGCTTCTCAACCAGGGGTGACTGCACCCTCACCTGGAGACATGGAGCAGGTGTGGACCCCTGTGTGGTTGTCACAGCTGGTGTGCGGGTGGTGTGACTGGGGACTCATGTGGGAGGCCAGGATGCTGCTATATGTTGCACAGTGCACACCTCAGCCCCTCTCTCCACAAGGAAGGGTGTTCTGGCCCCAAATTCAGTTGCGATGAGATTGAGAAGCCTTGGAATAAAGTAAACCTGGAAGTGAGCCTAGGTAGGGGTGGGCAAACTTTTTGACTCGAGGGCCACAATGGGTTCTTAAACTGGACTCAGAAGAAGGAGCTGCGGCCGTGTTTCCTGACGTTGCCATGTTAACACTGCTGCTGGTGAAGGAGCGGAGGGGAGAGCAAGAGAACCCTCCGCTCTTTCGGCTCCGCGGGCCGGATAGAACAGCCCAACGGGCTGGATCCGGCCCACGGGCCGTAGTTTGCCCATGGCTGGCCTAGAGCTACGTGGTTGCTCAGAACGGAATACGGGCGATGGGCTTGCCCTTGCCCTCTCTCATCTTGCCCCTGCAAACACAGGGACACTTGTTGTGGGTAAAGTTTCTGGGACTCTGCCCACAGATGTGGTGTCAGCCCGCCCCCAGGGCCCGAGTCCGCAGGGTATCTCACGAGGTGACACCGCTGGTGTTACTGGGCCATCTTCCGAGCGACCTGGGCAGCGTTAGATAACCTTGACTCACACGGCCAGGATGTCCCTCACATGTTCTTCCCTTTGTCTCCTTACACCCAGGGGAGGGGCTCAGTGTGGCGCCAGCAGCTTTAACACCTGTCTGTCACCAGCTCACACCCCTCTTTTCTTGCAACCTGATCAACAATATCTTCATCAAGTTCTGAAGTGTGTTTTCTCTCTGTTTCTGATATGTTCCTGTTTACCATCTATTTTTGGCAAGTGACGCCGGCTATCTTTTCATGGAGGACGTATCGACTTCCCTTATACATATAATTTCTCTCAGAAGCGTGGCCAGAGCTGAGTAGCAAGAAGTTGCTTATCTCCACCCAGTCCCACCATCCCCACGACCTTTCGCCTGGCCCGGTTCGCCTGCGTCACCTCTCTGGCTCCTCCGGTCACGTGACTTTGCAAGCCCAGCTCCGCAGCCTCTTACCTCCTCTGGAGGCGAAGGGCCCTTCAGGCAGCAAAGGGCAGAGGCACCGTCCCTGCGCTGCGCCCTGCAGGCGGAGGCCGCCACCACTCAACACCTCTCTCATCCGCTCCCCACCCCGCCCCTCGCCCCCGGATTTCCACATGTCCAGGCGGGAGTGGCCCAGGCTGTGTGGTGCTCACACACCGTGCACCCAGACTCCAAGTAGCAGCATTGGCTCGTGAGAAAGGCCACCAGCATTTAGTATTTTTATAATATTTCCTAGTTAATCTGGTCTCTAGGTTCACTCATTATGTATGCAAAAATGAGAATATGCTGATATGTTAATGCTCTTAAGCACACAATGTTCTTAATACAATATTCTTATTAATCAGTTGCCTTTCTCATCCACACTGAAGGCGTGTTTGTGGCAAAGACTCTGCATTTCCATTTCCTTCAGGTGCCTCGTTCTAACAGGAGGGCGCTCAGAGTAAGAGGGCTGGCTGGGCGCTGGCCGCCTTCATTGTCAGAGCAGCTAGGATTCTGGCAGCCGAGCGACCTGGGGCCGCAGGGGAGCCGCGGGGAGGGCGCAGGGCTCCTCTGGGACCCGGGGTGCAGCATGCCACTTCTCCAGACAGATCCCCATCGGCACCCTGTAACCCACTCCCTCAGTGACGACAGCGTGAGCCTGAGCGTGGCCCTAGGGCTATTTATAGCAGTTTGTACATTTAATCGGTTTTCGAGGAGATGTGAACTCTACCCCTGTGTGAGACGTTGGGTTCAAATCGGCCGAGACAGGGAATAATCAAGATTTATGATTCTCTGCCGAAGCCGGTTTGGCTCAGTGGATGGAGCATCGGCCTGCGGACTGAAGGGTCCCGGGTTCGATTCCGGTCGGGGGCATGTACCTGGGTTGTGGGCACATCCCCAGTGGGAGATGTGCAGGAGGCAGCTGGTCGATGTTTCTCTCTCATCGATGTTTCTGGCTCTCTATCTCTCTCCCTTCCTCTCTGTAAAAAATCAATAAAATATATTAAAAAAAAAAAAAGATTTATAATTCTCATTCCGACTCCCATCACAGGCACTTCGACGGCTGCTCACCACTGTGCCAGCCTGGCCTGGCCCGGCCCAGGACACCACTTCACTGGCTCTCCTTCAGGGACTGAGTGTCCCTCTCGACGCTGGCCGCTGCTCCCGCTGCTGCGTATAACAGCTGTGCCGTCTCCGCTCCCCAGACACCCCCTTACACCCGCTCCCTGCAAGGCGCCTTCCAGAGGCTGTGAGTGACCGAAGCCCAGGACGAGGGCAGCTTCTGAGCAGGGTGCCCGTCCAGAGCACACATGCCACCACCTTGACAGGCAGCTGTGGTCACAGGGGTGACTGAGTGGAAGTGGGATAACTTTATCTCACTTGATCTTGGCCTGCGTGGAGGGTACACGTGCAAACGGAAGCAGCCTAAGGTCCCTTGTAACTATTGAAGGAAGGGCTGTGCTTTCGGGTGCAGCAGGAATTACAGCTTCCGAGCCCTGACACCAAGCAGAGGGTCCTTCCCTAGAAATCCAGGGCCTGGTCAGAAAGGATGGGCTGTGGGAGCTCCTCGACTGAGGCTTTGGGTTTCTAAGAACGTGAACTTACATCAGAATCATCTGGCAGACAGATTGCTGGGCCTGATGAGCTGCATTACTAGGGAGCTCCCAGGGCGCGGGCCCTGCTGCGGGGGCAGTGGGACTTTGCGACCCGGGGCCGGCGGTCAGCTGTGCTCCCCAGTGTGCTCCTGGGCCCGCAGCAGCAGCACCTGGGAGTGTGTGAGAAGGGAATCGCGGCCCCACCCCATTCCTGCTGGACATGCATCTGCGTGAGCTAGATGGTCAGGGTGGGGGGTTCTGGCTCAGAACCCGAGGTCTGGGGCCCATGTTGCCCAGGTTCAAACCCAATCTCGACACTTACTAGTGTTGTCGTCTTTAGTGAATGAGTTAACTGTCTGTGCCTCAGTTTCCATATCTGTAACGTGGCATTGGTGCAGCTGGCCCTTGCCCCATGAGGAATAGCTGTGTTAATATACGGAAAGCACTCGCAGTAGAGCCTAGCGTATCACAGGTGCTCACTGTTGATATTTATTTGAGTGCCTGGATATTTAAAACTTCCAAGTAGACCTTGTGCAAGGACTTGAATACCCATAAGTTGTTCAGTCATGCCCGTCAGGTGCACCCTGAGCCCACCTGGGAGGGACCCGCATGCTTGTGAAGTGAGTTTTAGCCGAGTTGACAACTGTCTGCCTAAGGACCAACTGTGTCTAGAAATGTCTACTGTTCTATGTGGTATTTTTTTTAAGTTGCCAACTTTCAAATATGGGGAGTTTTTTTCCTTTGTTTGTTTTTGTTTTATACCTTAGAAAAGTTATTAATCTGTCCACAAGGGTCCGCATTCCTGGGGTGACCAGCCTGGGGTGGGAGCCGCCTGCACCGCTGGATGGATGGGGGCTTCCTGCTCACCTCTGTCCCCATCACTCTCTGTCATCTTGCAGCCCCCGACTCTCTTGCATCCCCTGTCTCGCCCCTGAGGGCACCTGAGTTAGCAAGTCCTGACTTCCCTATGGGAGCCTCACAGGACATGGTGGAAAGAGGCATCCTGGGTCGCTGTCTCTGCACCGGAGACCGGAGGGCGGTCAGGCGGCGGAGATGCACGCAGTGCTGGCGGCTGTGAGTCACCCATGAGGCCCTCTTCTCAGTAAAACCGCCAGCACGCACCTCCCTGTGAATCATGGTTGAAATCAGGGAAGCGAAATCTAGACAGGCTGGTGGTAGACACTTCCCAGTGGCTGGCTGTGTCTACTATTCCTGAGGCCAGAGTCTGAGCCTTGGTGCGGGAGAAGGTCATATCCCAGCACTAAGGCCGGGAGGGGACACACGGATAGGGAGCATTGTCAGGCTTGGGGACCAGGAGGCCCGCCGCTCTGCCCGGGTGGCGTGAGCCCAGACACAGCGATGCGTGAGTGAGGCCCATGGCTGCATGGCAGGCTGTGTGTACCAAGCAGGTGGCAGGCAGACCTGGTCCATCACTCTTCCATCGGTCACTCCTGCTCTGGATCAAGGAGAAGGTCCCTGTGGGGAAAGGAATGCTTTTTAATTTGTGAAAATGCCTTTTAAATCATTATGGTCACCTTTCCTTTTCCTTATCCCATGTTATTTCTCACACATTTTCCCATGTGTTGGGAACCTCGATGATTGTCATTATTCATGGCTCCAGCTTATGTGCTATTGACGTGCCGCCTACGTCTGTGGGAGACTGTTTATATCCAGGGCCACACACGGGGACTCTGCAGACATGCTGGTGGCTCTCCCCTTCTCCAGACGTTGGCACAGCCAGCTGGAAATCATGTGCCCGCATTGAAAGTCCCGCCGGGATGAAGGCGCTGTCCTAAGCGGTTCCTATCTCAGACGTGCTAGTGTGCCTGGCACTGGGGGTAGTGAGCACGAGTATGCCGCTGGGCGTGTAAAAGCCTGCACCCTGGCACTGTCACTTGCAAGTGTGTGACCCCAGCAAGTTGAGCAGCCTGAGTCTCGTGTCCTCATCTAAAAATGCTTTTCCTGCGAGGTGGTTGGCAGCACTAGAGGCAACGTGCGGGGGGCACCCGGATCAGCGCGTGGTACCCGGTGGTGTCCATAGAGGAGGTAGCTATCAGATTTCTACAAAGACCATTTGTTGTGTTAGCTCCCTCGTCCCTTTAGACCTATGACGTAAGTCACAGGTAGGTAAAGCACCTAGAACAGTGGTCGGCAAACTGGCCCCTTGAGTGTGGCTCTTCTACAAAATACTGCATGTGGGCACGCACGTACAGTGTGATTGAAACTTCGTGGCCCATGCCACGGGGCCAGAGAGCTGCATGTGGCTCGAGAGCCGTGGTTTGCCGACCACTGACCTAGAACTATCTTGTGTGTTTTGGGTTTTGCTTTTTTTTATCATTTAAACAAGTCTTGTTTTGAAAACAAGTACTTGATGATTTACAAAACACTCTCAATATCTCCTTAATTAATCTTCATATAATTCCAGCCTCAGACAAAGTGGCAAAACATAGTCTGCCACAGGCTGAGCCCAGTGCGGCAGCCCCGTGCTGGTGGGCAGCCGAATGAAGGCCCGGTGATGGACTCGGCCACTCAGGCTCCATGGCCACTGGAGCTCGCTTGTGGGACTCGACTCATCCTATACTATGGACCCTCCCATTCCATTAATAGTAAAGTCACTACTGGGTAAGGTTTGGATTTGTGTGTTTTTTTACTCAATTCTACCCTGTTCCCTCGCGAGCCACATGCAGCTCTTTGGCCCTTTGAGTGTGGCTCTTCCTAAGCCTTAGGAGTACCCTAATTAAGTTAATAACAATGTACCTACCTATATAGTTTAAGTTTAAAAAATTTGGCTCTCAAAAGAAATTTCAGTCGTTGTACTATTGATATTAGGCTCTGTTGACTGATGAGTTTGCCGACCACTGCTCTAGACCATGGGGTACTTGCTGCTTTTTTATGAATTTGCAGAGCATGAAAGTGACACTCTCTCAAGTTATCTCTGATAGAACAGACGTGCTGCTCTTTAACAGAAGGTCACAATTTTCCAACAGGAAAGTACAGAGCATCGCTGATGTTGGAGAGATCCCAGCTGTAGGTCTGGGTGATGGTGAGTTGGGGTTTCTGTGAGCATCCCGCTATCTGCTCCCACTGTATTCTCACCATGGGTCCCACCTCTGATTGTCACAATGTTCCCCGGAACGCAAGGTGGTGTGATTGGCTGCTGACGTGCCCTTGGTTCTGAAATTGCTAGTAGCAAAGGCGGTGGTGAAGCCAACGATTTGGCAAGATGTAAAGGCTGCCTTTGTCGCATGGATTGATGTCACCCGGGAGGATGGGCAATAACGGAATGAAGTTTCCCAAGGAGCAGAAGGCTTAGCGACGTCTGCTGAGGAACTTCCCTCATGTCTCCTTATGCAGATAACCTGGACCAATTCTTGGGTTTAAAAAGCCAATGGACTGTAGCTCGTCATAAAGCTGCTGTCAGCCCCAAATAACAAAGAGCTCTGACTCCATTGATCAGCAGAGTGGTTTATGATTGCACTTAATTCGATGTTTGGCAAGTAGGGTGGTGCCTGGGCAGATAATTCAGCAGCTCGGTGACGTCACCAGGGATCCGGTTCCTGCCTCCCTCTGTTGTTGTGCGAGGTGGTTTCCCGTACAGGTAAAAGGGCAAAGAGTGAGGTCAGGGAGGGGCTATATTTTAACCCCCCTTAAAAGTTGTGCTAATTAGTGGAAAGCTCTACTGGGCATGTTTGGTGATCCAGGAGAGCAGCTTGTGGGCCTGTGTGTGGAGGGCCGCGTGCTGACTGGGCCCCGTGTCGGCTGAGGAGGAGCTGGGCTTGGCAGCCACAACAGTTGCTTACGAAGTTCCAGCCGCCCAGTGGCTCCATTTGGGCTTCCTCTTGGGGCTCTGGTACTCGTGGCACCAGATAGATGCTGCCGTGTGTATTCATTCCTCCTCTGGGCAAAGCTTGACTGGCCCAGGCCACGTTGACCATCCAGGCCGGAACTGCCCAAGCTCTGGATTGGGCACAGAAGTGCGAGCCCTGTCCAGGCTGGAGGTGGGCAGCAGAGGGCTGGGCAGTCACTCTGAGACCTGTGCCAAGTCCTTTGCCTCAGAGACTGTTTCCTGGACTGAAACATGGAAACAGCTCCCCTGAAGTGCCCTGAGGACTGAAGGAGATGAGGTGTGATGCCGTTACAGCGGGGCACCAGGCAGGGCTGGTTTCATGGGTATGTGCCCGAGTGGGTGCCCGGAGCCCACACTGGGTTTAAGGATCTGCGGTTGAATCTTGAAATTACGTTTGCACAGGGGTCCCCCACTTTCATGTTGCACTGGCCTTGCCGGGGGAGGCCGGGCCTGCTGCATTGCCGTTCCAGGGGTGAGGGTGTGGCCCAAAGAACTGGCTGTGGGTGCACTTCCTGGTGAACAGGGCAAGGCGCTGGCTACCCAGAGTCCGGCAGCTCCTCAGGCCCCACCCCTCAGCCCAGACCAGGCTCCTATCACCCTCATTTCTGTCCACACAAGCCTGGAGTCAGATATGCTTGGCTTGCCCAGGGACGGGGTGTGTCCCAGCAGCGAGAGGCTGGGAGGCCTGCCTACTAACCGCACAGCTCTGCACCGAGGCAAGCTCTCATTATCCTGGTATCTGTTTGGACTAAACCAGTGTCAGATCCTAATCAGGCAGCAAGGAGCAAATTGGTCCCAAATTAAAAGTCTCAAAGGGAAGGCTGGACATTTAGGAAGCGTGTCTCCAGGGGCTGGGGCGGGGTTCTGGAGCAGCGCCGCCCACAGGAAGGGGTCCTGGCTTTCACCCTGGCTCAGATTCTGGCCCAAAGTACCTCCCGGGGAATGACGTGTCTGGAGCTCAGGTGCTCTCTGCACCCCGGAGGGTGTGGGGGAGTGAGACCCGCTCCTCAGGCCTAGAAGAGGCTGGAAGTTGAGTGAAAGGAGCGCAGGCTGGGAACTGGGTGGGCCGGGGTTCGATGCACACCCCACTGTGTGCAGCGGGGCAGCCCAGCCTCTGAGCTCAGCCCCTCATCCCCAACAAAGCCAGGATCATGTGGACCGAGAGAGGTGAAAGGGACAGTGCTAGCCGCGTCCTGTTTAACAAACGTTCTCCCTCCCACACCCCACGATCTGGAACCAGGTTCCACAATCCAACTGCAGCTCTGGGTGGCCCTCAGGACGGAACAGGAGAGCCTCACCCAATTCCTGTCCCCGGGTCCTACGAGTCCCGGCTCTCTGTCTCCCCCATGTCCTCCTGGAGCCCAGGTCTCTGGCTCTGACTTCCCAGGTTCCTGGGCAGAGGGCAGAACAAGGGAGGGAGGGGCTGGCTGGAGCAGGCTGGGGCACCACAAAGTCAGGGGTGGGTTCTAAATGCAGAGATGACCCCTAGTACCCTCACCCAAGCCTGGCCACTGCTCCCTGCATTGGGCATCTGACCTCACTCAGCGCACATGTACAGAGCCTGCTCTCTAGCAGCCTGTGCTGGCTCAGAACATACGAGGTGTAAGTCGTGGATCCTGCTCTACAGCCACACGGAATAAATAAGTCGTCTCTTCTTCTTGCCAGGTCTCTCCATAACACCCCCAAGTTCCCTCGCTCCCCACCCCTCACGGCCTGTGGGCTATTGTCCGTCCTGGACCCTGGTCCACAGTTCATGTATTTCTGCCCTGAGACTGGAGATGCTCCATGAAGTGGGGTGGGAGGTCTCAGCACGTAAAGGCCGAGGTTTCAGAGCCCGGATGCGGAGTCCCCATTAGGAGAACCAATGCAGACGCACAGAATCAGCTTCCTCATTCAGCTCTCTGACCATCTCTGTGGAGACACGGGCATAATCGCGCTGTGTAACATGCTTCCCAGTCAAAACACCACCGCAGGGACCAGCTGTGGTGACATGGGTTTAGTGGGAGCCAGCCATGGGGGGTGCCCTTCGACGGGAAGGAGAATGCTGTAAGCATGAGATGGAAAGAGAGGGGCATCCAAGTGGGCATACAGGGGCAGTTAGTGGTTGGTCTCGGCTCTGCCTTCTCTCGCGGGCACCGTGCACATCCGTGGCTTCATACAGGGGCTGGCATGTCAACATGCCCAACCCACCAGCCTCAGTGTTCCACATGCGTGTGTCCCGCTGCCTCGCTGCCTCGGAGTCCGAGCCGAAGCATCTCTCCACGAGCCCCGCCCCCAGGCTGCTTATCTGTGGGACGTCCCTCCTTCATGGAGTCGCCATTGCCCATCCCTGCACTAAGCTCCCACTTAGGGGTCATGTGTGGCCTCTTTTCTCCCTCACTCCCCGGATCCAGGTCGTCACCAGGCTGCTTCCCTCAGTCCTGCCTGTATTCTAGTCCCCCTGCCGCCTCCCACCCTCAGGCCCTCTCAGTCTCCCTGCGGCTCTGCTCCTGGGAAGTCTCCTCCCACTGCAGCCCGAGGTCTCCCCAAAGCACATCGCACCCCTGGTCCATCCCCGACCCTTTCCTCATTGGCGCCCTAAGACCCCTCAGTGCTGTCCTCTTCCATGACAAAGACAAAGCCACTTAGGGAAACGGGACAATGGAGTCGGGGGCGGGGGGCAGGGCACGTGTACCCTGGGCACAAGCTTATGGCGCCCATTTGGATGGCGCCAGCTGGCGAGGCCTCGGCACCCGGTGCACCTGCTGCTGAAGCTCTCGGTTCATGTGGGGAGAGGGCTGCAGGGCGGCTCGGGCGCCTCCACGCTTCTCCCCGCGCAGAAGCCATCTGCTCCGTGTCCTCCAGAACGGAACAGGGCTTGATGCTACTGCCCAGCCTGCAATTCCGGGAGCAGCCCTGCATCCCCCGTCTTCCCTGAAAATGCAGGCGTTTGCCATGTCCGATCCCTGGTGTCGCTTTCAGCCACCTGCGCGGGAACTTCTGCTTTCCTCCTAGAAGTCCAACGTGTAGGTCAGGATGGACGCCTCGGGTAAGCCACCGTCTGAGGTGCTGGAGGGGCTGCTCTTCCCTTCGGCCCATCTTCCACTTCTCCAGGGACATTAAGAACCCACTTCTCTGTTTAAAGCTAATTTTCTACAGAGTGAAGGTCAACTGCCAATGTGGCACACGGAATTCTTTGTAACACGCCTGCGTCTTGTGCGGTTTCTTGGTTACGGGCACAGTAGCTGTCTCTGAACAGCACAAGCCTAGAAAGAATGCAGGCAAAGCTCCTGGGATGCAGGGAGCTGAGCAGGGAGGCCTGGGGAGGGGGTGAGCCAGAGAGCAGGAGTCCAGACCATCTCCTCAACACCCTGCGGCCAGTACAGACCAGCTCCAACTCTTCCTCCAGCCCTCCCGTCAGGATTCAAAGTCCTAGGAGCGCCCCGCGACAGTTTCCTGGCAGGAGTACCAGTCAGGGGATGCCAGGCCCCTTGGGGGAAGCCAGCTGAGTGAGAAAGAAGGGCAGGACCACTCTTAAGCCCATTCAAGAAGCGTCCTTGCCCGGGTCACACACCCTAGAGGTCTCCCTCTGGCCCTTCTCCAACTGCATGTCTCCCCGTGGGATAAGGAGGCCACAGGCTCAGGGCACCTGCCCACCACACTTGCCCCCTCCCTTCTGGACCCTTCTCTAGGTACTGAGACCCTGGACTCCCTACCCAGCTGCCTTTCCCTGGATCTGTCCTCCCAAGGGCAGATTGCATACCAAACCCAGAGGGGGCGAAGGTTGTCCACTGATGTTCAACTGCACTGACTCACACATGTATAGAAAGCCACCGCCATGGTGGGCAGAGCTGGGGGGAGGAGAATGAGGAGGTGGCGTAGGGCACGGGCTGAGGGCAAGGATGCAGGGCCATCGCAGGAGCCAGCCCTCCCCACGCTGCCGAAGTTTGGCAAGGAAATCTGAGTAGTCACAGGATTCCAGATCTGAACTTGGCCTTCCAGGTCACAGGAAGCTGGGAGGACCATGCGTGTTTTATACACGGCTTTAATAGATTGCTTTGCAACTAGCACACAGGCTGTGCTATGGGCATGTGGTGCGGGCCCAGCAGTGGTACCCTGGCCTGGTTTCTGCAAGGAACAGGCAGGTCTGCCTAAGAGAATTGGGGTGTTGCTTCCTCAGGGAGAGGCACCAGTGATGTCCAGGGCTGCTAAGGCTGCGCCCCAATGCCGTACCTAGGGCCCCCAATACCCAGGCGCCTGGGCCCTGGGCAGGTTCTGCAGGTGCTGGAGACTCCCAGCTGGTCTCCCCAAGCAGCCAAACAGGCCTCGGAAAACACTGGCAGGTAAAGCCACTTCTCCTCCAGAGGCCTCCGGGGACCCCGGCTCCCTCCGAGGAGAAACCAACGTCCTTCCGTGTTTCACAAACCTTCAGGTGTCAGGCCCTGCCCCCACCCCTCACCGACGCACTGCCCTCTTGCTGCCCCTTCCAGGGGCGTCTTCCTGTTGTCCCTGGGACACGTCCAGCTCAGCCCTGACCAGGTCCCCTGCGCCTGCTGCTCTGGTGCCTGGAATGTTTGTCCCCGATGGTCCCCGTGGCTGGTTCTCTTGGCACCTTCAGCTCCGCTGCTGATAGCTACTAGCACGGCCTGCTCAGGCGACCCTGACCAAGTCAGGGAGCCCACTCCCACTGCAGAACACGCCACCACCCGTCCCTGCATGACCCCCGATTGCCACCGCCATCACAGGGCGATTACTCGCTTGTTCCTGCATCGTCTGTCAGGATAAACTAAATGGGAGCATTGGGAGGGGCGGGGCCTTCGTCTGTCCCTCAGTGTCTCCAGCACCCGGCACATTCCTGAGCTCAGAGGAGATGCTCTGCAGATGTGTGTTGAGTGAAGAATGCAAGAACGTGTGACAGCATTCCTGCCCCTGCGCCTTGCGACTGCACATGGCCCTCCCCAGTGGTTCCTCTGTCACAGCCCAGTTTGCTCTGCCTTAACCCGTGGCTGCTCCTGTCCATCCACCCAGCAGAATTCTCCTTGGTACCACCATCACACTATACAACGCGTCTATAATAATGCTCACCGTATTAAATTATTGTCCTTTTCCCTATAAAAATGTCTCTAAGAAGTACATGAATATATTCATATCATTAAATATTCAAACAATATAGGTAGTGGTCTCCCCACCCACTCTAAGCCTATCTTTGCTTCTCGGGAGTAATGTGGTCTAGGAATTTGCCTCCACTTATGGGGATGAAAGCGTAGGGTTTTCGGTTGGGTATGTGTGCTCTTTGATGCATGCTTCTCACACTGCTCTTACCTGCAATGTCGCCCAAAATACTCTGGGCTCCTGTCCGTTTTATACCTGTATGGACTCATCATTTAAAAATAGAGCTTCAGCAGTAACTCTCCAAGAATGGAGGGATGTCGATTTAGTTAGCCCTTCCGTTCCTCAAATTGGGGGTACTTAGGTGGTGGTTTCCGCCGCTGCCACAATCGTAGCGAGCGTTCGCGCACAGTCTCCCAGCGCCTGCACCTCTCTACAGACCAGACACCGAGGGAGAAGAAGGGTGTGGAAGTGCACAGATTTTACCACTTCTGGCAAAGCAGAAAGTTTTCAATGTTAATAGTACGTTTCCTGGGAGAAAATGTCCCTCGGGTTTTATTTCTCATTTCTCCGATTATCACTGAAGTTAAACATTTTTTGGATTTGTCTGTCCGCGTTCTTTCTCCCCTACTGCTGTCATGGTTAACGTGCTGTCTGTCGTACTTGGCCATGAGCTCCTTCAGGTGATCCTCATGTCATGTTTATCCTGGTTTCCCTCCAGAGCACACGGCGGGCTTCACGCATGTGGCCTCAGTGCGCTGTGGAAGCCACGGGCAGCGGCCTCCGTCCCACGTCTCACCGTTATCTCCATCCTCCGGCAAACACTATTTATTCGGACTTACTGCTGAGTCCTGTCTTGGGAGGGAAACAAACATTGTCTCTAATCTTCATCGTAACTTGCCCAACAAAGCGACAGTCCTTTATCAACAATTACTTTATTTTAATTTTTTTTTATTTTTAATTACAGTTGACATACAATATTATATTAGTTTCAGGCATACATAATAGTCTCTAGACTATTATATAACTTACGAAGGGATCCCTCGGTAACTCTAGTACCCACCCGGCACCTTACACAGTTATTACAGTATTATTGACTGTATTCCCTATATTGTACTTTACATCCTGTGACTATTTCGTAATGACCAATTTGTACTTCATAATCCCGTCACTATTTTTACTGAGCCCCTAATCCCACTCCCCTCTGACAATAGTTTGTTCTCTGTATCTATGAGTCTGTTTCTGTTTTGTTTGTTCGCTCATTTTGTTTTATAGATTCCACATGTAAGTGAAACCATATGGCATCTGTCTTTCTCTGTCTCTCTCACTCAGCACAATGCCCTCGAGGCCCATCCTGTTGTTGCCTATGGCAAAGTTTCATCTTTCTTTAATATTCCATAGTACATGCATACCCCTTCTTTCTCCACTCGTCTACTGACGGCCACGTAGGCTGCTTCCACATCTTGGCTGTTGTAAATAATGCTGCAGTGAACACGGGCTGCACGTGTCTTTTCAAATTAATGTTTTGGGTTTCTTCAGATAAACACCCAGAAGTGCATTGCTGGGTCCCTCTTTATCTCCTGCTGTAGACCTTGTTTTGCAGTCTGTTTTGTCTGGTGTAAGTGTTACTACCCAGCTTTTTCAGCCGTTCACATTTGCATGAAATACCCTTTTCATCCCTTTCCTTTCAGCCTGTGTGTGAATTTGATCTGAGGTGGGTCTCTTGCAGACAGCATACGTGCAGGTCTTGTTTTCCTACCTATTCAGCTACCCTGTGTCTTTTGATTGGAGCATTTAATCCATGCACATAGACATCCTGGTTTTACAGATAAGACAGCCGAGACTGACAGAGCTGCCCGGGACACTCAGCTGTGGGAGGTGCGGTAGGAGGCAAGTTCTTCTCAGCCTGGTTCTGAGCCACGAGCAAGCAGCGTACTCACCCTGGCTGCGCATTAGCACCACCTTTTAAAGGAGACCTGTGTTCCAGTCCACTCCAGGCTGCTGATTCAGAATATCTGAGAAAGGTCTGGGAAAGTGAGAGTAAACAAAACAATCCCTAGACGATTCTGATGGACAGAAGTGGTTGAAACCACTGGTCGGTGTTGGAAGTGAGCAGCCTTTCCTGTGAAGGGCCAACAGTAAATATTGTAGACTTCACAGGCGATACGGTCTCTGTAGAAACCACTCAACTTTGCCATCGTAGTTCAAAACACCCGAAGACAAAAATGAATGAACGTGGCTATGTGTCAATAAAACTTTATTTACAAAAGCAAGTGGCAGCCAAATTCAGTGGATGGGCTGTAGTTTGCTGACCTCAAGCCTATATCATAATATTTATTACAGCCTGGAGTTTAAGACTGTCCCTGTGAAACCACGGCATCTGGTCACATTCATTACCATGGTAACTCTCAAGTATAGTGGCATGAGAACCCTTGACCCCCACCCCCACAAGGAGGTTTTGCTTTCGTGGGTTGAGGCCCGGGCCCGGGAGTCTGCATTCCCACCAGCACCACAGAGGATGCTGATGTAGGTGGATATGGGGTCCATACGGCAGCATCCCTGGTCTACTGACGCAGTGTTCCTGGCACGCAGCGAGGGCTTGGCTGGAGAAGCAGAACTGGCGTTGATCCCAGCTTCTCTGAGATCAGGGTAGACATTCTGTGTCCCTGCCTGCCTTATGTTCCAGCAGCCTGCCTGCGAGGTTCTGGAACCTCGGTGCCTCGCCATCCCACCCGCTTCTGCATGCGGGCAGAAGAGGAAGCCCCTTCGCCGTCCACTGTGCAGCTAGTAAAAGGCAGGAGTCCTCTTAAATGTTAACACATTGAGGGAGAAAGTGACTGTTTAACCATCTACATAATGAAAGAGATGCTGGCATTTATGTGTGTGTGTGTGTGTGTGCGCGCTTGTACCTGTGTGTGCCCATGTGTACATGTGTGCATGCATGTGTGTCTGTGCATTTGTTCCTTGTGTGCCTCTGTGTGGGTGTCTGTGCATGTGTGCCCGTGTGTGTGTCTGTGCATGTGTGTGTGTGTGCCTGTGTTCCTGTGTGTGTGTGCCTGTGTTCCTGTGTGTGTGTGTGTGCCTGTGTTCCTCTGTGTCTGTGTGTGTTCCTGTGTGTGTGTGTGCCTCTGTTTCCTGTGTGTGTGTGTGTGCCTGTGTTCCTGTGTGTGTGTGTGCCTGTGTTCCTGTGTGTGTGTGTGTGTGCCTGTGTTCCTCTGTGTCTGTGTGTGTTCCTGTGTGTGTGTGTGCCCGTGTTTCCTGTGTGTGTGTGTGTGCCTGTGTTCCTGTGTGTGTGTGTGCCTGTGTTTCCTGTGTGTGTGTGTGTTTGTGTGCCTGTGTTCCTGTGTGTGTGTGTGTGTGTGTGTGTGTGTGTGTGTGTGTGTGTTGATAGTTCAGGACTTACTATAGAAGATGGAGCCCCCATCCTCCCGTCGTGTCGTGGCTTTCACGCGTTGTGGTGGGTGAATGCCGCCACTCGTTTCCCAGCCTCTCTGGCATCCACACTTCTCTGCTGTGTTTGCCGGACAGGCTCAGCCCTTGTGGTCGTGGATGGTGTGGGACAGCCCGGCGCCCACTGCGAGTGCCATCGCGCATCCGGACAGTTGCACTGGCTGCCCCTCCCTCAGCCCGGCCCAGCTGGGGTGGTTTTGCTGGGAGGACCATCACTTGCAGCTCCATTTTTGGGAGTGAAAATAAATTTCCCCAAAGATGAAGGGGAGTCTGCTCAGTGTAGATCTGCCACATTACTTTCCCTTCTCTCACTTTTTTACATTCCATTTCCACAATTTTCCTCAGGAATAACTCCTCCGGGGAAATAGGAGTGTTCTAAATTGCACAATTGAGTCAAATCAATATTTAGAGTGCTTTGGACTTTTAAGCCCTTTGCTGGGTTGGCAGTATCATTTTAATCCGTAAAGCCCCTTTTTCCCAGGTAACCTGTGATGTTAATATTGAACATTATTCACAGCTTTCTAACACCCCCGATTTCACTTAGCGATCAGCTAAGCAAATAGTGCCCACGAGTTAAAAATATGCTATTCTTCTAAAGCACATGCACTTTTATGTGCAAATGCTATTGCCATGTCCCTAATCTCCATGTACACATCTATCTGTGCATGTAATAGCGTTCAGCACTGTAATTAGACACAGAAACCTCGCCGTGCAGGCAGAATGCGCACACAGGTTTGTAAAGCAGCTGTGACAAATGCACGCTCTGGTAAAACACCGCTCCCCCAGCGGGGCTGAGCCTAGCGTCGCCCGCACCTGAGCTGCGTTGTGCGGGAAGACCGCCAGCTGATGCGTGGGATGCCCTCTGCAGAGTGCATCGAGGGGCAGTGCGCAGAACTGGAGGCCATAGCTCAAGAGGTCCATCCTCTTGAGTGTAAACCAGCCAAGACGCTGTGTGATCTTGGCCAAGTTACTTCACCTCTCTGAGGCTCAGGGACTGCTTTCCATGACGGAGATAACAGAACATTGACCTCATGGGGCTACTGTGAGGATTAAATAAGGTAGCAGAGGCCAAGCAGCGGAGACAGTTCCCTCATCTGAGGGTTGTCACCAGCGTGGCGATGACAACGAAAGTACTAAGTAATTATTATGAGAGACTCCTCTGTAATGCTGCCCTCGCTGTCACGCTCACAGCAAAGATGAGCATCTCTGCTGATGTGCTGTGGTCAACAGCATCCTTGTTTGCTCAGCTACCCTAAAATTTAAAAAATTTGGAGCTGCACTTGAATGGTTTCGCTCTCATATTACCCCTCCCCTGGCGCCCAGGTGGGTTAGTCACCAAATGGTGCTATTTGACGTCCTAAGTAACTTCCCGATTCTGCCTCCTTATCTTCACCCTCCCTATCATGGGCTCAGGCCAGGTCCTTGTTATCTTTTGTCTGGATTAATGCAAGAGCCTCTTAGCCAGTTTCACTGTCAGCTTGGTTCCTCCCTATCCCTTATCAGCCCCAATCTACAGGTTACGAAAATGAGGCACAGAGAGATCCAATAAGTTGCCCCAAATCACACAGCCAATAAGTGGCGTGATGAGTATTCCCACCAGGGAGCCTGGCTCAGGATCTCTGCTCCTTCCTGCCGTGGGGTTCCAGGTGCAGCACAGTATTGGGATGGGGAAACCCGGCAGCACCTCCGACACCTGGAATTGCACCTCAGTTTCTCTCTCGCCAGATGTTCCATTCCAGCTGTGCTAATTGTTACAGTGACTCCTAGGAGTTCTGTGAGCAGCCAAGCAATTCCGCAGGGCAGGGGGGTGGGGGAGGGAGAGTGGGCAGGCAGAAATCCACAAATGAGTCCTGGTGGGAGGCTGTCAGTGCCTTGACCTTGACCTGGGCCAGGTACAAAAGGGAGGATCTGGACTGGGGATGGGAAAGTGGGGATTCAGCTGCATTTCAGCATTCCAGGACCCCGCCCAGTGGTGGTGGGGCAGGGGGCGGGGGGGGGGGCGGAGCGGGGGCCTGGCACAGGGAATTTCCAGGTCTGGATGATGTTCCGAGTCCAGTGGTAGCAGAGGCTGCTGGTTTGGAGCAAGATCCCAGGTAGATGTGACATCAGAGGTACCATGGGGACAGGTCATCCATGTCCCACTGAAGCCACACCCAGTGGAAGCAGGGCCAGGGCTGTCCGTGCCCCATGGCCACTGGCACTAGAGTGGCAAAAAGAGTAAACTGAGGCGCTTCAGGCCTGGGAGAGGATGGGTGCCCTCCTGCGAGGCTGGCAGTGGTCTGCCACCCAGGATTTTGCAGAGGCACCCACAGCCTCTGTGAGTATTGATCTATCAGGCTGCTCTGCGGGGGGTGGCGCCGCGGGCACTGCCGAGGGCCTGCCACACGTGGTCCTGGCATTTTCGGGCTGAGGCCACCTGGGCATTTCTCGGCCTTGTCTGAGAGATGTCAGTAGCTGATACAAGGGATGAAAAAGACGAGGCTTGGCATCGTGGTGAAAAGTATCAGGAAAAATGACCTCCACCCTTTCTGAATCTGAAAATGCAGCCTAATATCTCTCTCTCTTTAACATTCAGAGTGCGTCTTAGCATTGCAGTTCTGCAGCGAAGAATTCATTTTGAGTTTAACATACTCCTGCCCAAACTTCTCTGAACAGAGACCTGCTTAACCAGGAAGAGCCAGACACATGGCAGACAGTGGCCCCCGATTCAGTCTTAACAGCACTGGTGTGGTGGAGCCGGCCCTGGGACTCAGGGCCTGGGAGGAGGAGAGCAGGGGCACCGGGGCTGGCAGTCCTCGTGGGTGGCCCTGCCTGATCGCGGCCTCCCACCCCCCCCACCCCCCTTGGCTGGGCCCATGCAGGCGTCCTGCCCAACTTCCCCTGCTGCCTCTCCCCAGCCTCCGAGTGCGGATTTTCTTGTTCTGGCCTTTTCTGTAGGAACGACTGTCATTCGTGAACTTTTTCTCTCTCGACAGGTTTGTCCTTTTTTGCTGTCTCTCTGCACTTGGCTAACATCCCAGGTCTCCTCCGACACTAATGGCTGCACGTCCGTGTTGGAGACTGTGTCCTCCATCGCGCCGAATGCATGTTTTGCTCCTTTTGTTTTTCATGCAATTTAGCTTACCTCACGCAAGCCTTCTCATTTCAGTTTGTTTTCTCATTTCAGCTTTTTTTTCTTATTTCATGGAGTGTATGTTTTTGAAACTGTATAGAGACCTTACAGCATTTTGCCTTCAAAAAAGTCGCTTTTGTTGCCCATGGTGCACCTTGTCCCGGGCCTGCCCTCCGGTGCGCCCTGAGTGCGGGTCTCTGCACGGGCCCGGGCCACACCTGCACAACCGCCTCGCGTGGGCACAGGTGAGCCGGGCAGCCTGCTGCCTGCCGCCGGCGGGTCTCACTGGGTTCCGCATGCACTGCTGGTGGTGTCAGATCTATAGTGACGTCCACGCTGAACCACGTCTCTGGCCTCTCGGAAGACGGTTAGCCAGTGTGGTTCTTTAAGACACAGGAGAATGTCCTATCTCTGCTTTACGTGTGTGTGTGTGTGTGTGTGTGTATGCACATATATGTACACATAAGTTGTAGGTTGTTTAACAAACGTTACACAGGGCTTACTGGGGCACTCGGCACTATTCTAAAGCCCTTCACTGAACCTGCACAGTAACCTAGGAGGGGAGGCTCCCCATTTAACAGGTGAGAAAACTTAGTGTAATTTACCCAACGCCCCACAGCTGGTGTCGGAGCGAGACTTCAAACCCGGGCAGGCCAGCGCCGCGATCTGTGCTTGGAGCTGCTCCTTCCTTTTTGTTCCTGTCTTGCCAAAAAGAAAAAAGGGTGGCCCTAACTGGTTTGGCTCAGTGGATAGAGCGTCGGCCTGTGGACTGAAAGGTCCCAGGTTCGATTCCGGTCAAGGGCATGTACCTGGGTTGCGGGCACATCCCCAGTAGGAGGTGTGCAGGAGGCAGCTGATCGATGTTTCTCTCTCATTGATGTTTCTAACTCTCTATCCCTCCCCTTGCATCTCTGTAAAAAAATCAATAAAATATATTTTTTTTAAAAAGAAAAAAGGCTGTGGACAACTTCAAGCCACCTTGGTTTTCATCTCTGTCCTCTTCCTCTTTTTCCCGCCTACGTGACAAGGCACTGTGCTCTGAGTGTGCAGACGGGGGGCGCTGGCTGGAGCGGAGCAGTGGGGGGATGAAGCCTGGGGCCCCTGGGAGCCCCGCCCAGTGGGAGCGCCCCCTCTGCTGGCACCAGACCCCGGCTCCAGGCCTGTGGCTGAGTGGTTAGCGGTCAGGCTGGCTTATTTTCTGCATCAGGAACCCGAACCTCTGATTCATGGAAATTGCTCCAGGGCCCCAAGGATTGTCCTCGATATTTCTTGTGCCCAGGGCTGCAGGAACTTGGCATTTATGGCTGTATCTAGTTTCATGAATATTTTAGTGGGAAGTTAGTGGAGAGTGAGTCCGGTCATTTGCCAGCTGGTCTCTGGTGCTGGAAGTCCCTTTATCTTAAGACAACCTCGCTGGGTGCTGTTATTAACCTGCTTTACAGGTGAGAAAATGCAAGTTCTGGGTGTCTCACACGTCACTGAGGGCCGCTCCACTCGCAATGGCAGGCGCAGTGCCCATGCCCCGCCTGGTCTCGGAGCCCTGTGTCCCACTCTCCAGTCTTTTTATATCATTTTACTTAATCCAGTCTCATTGATTCGTGTTGACTGGGCTCCTAGTACATGAGAAAGGCCTGGGCCGTGCGCTCAGCAGCTCATGGCAAGGAGGGGAGGGTGGAAAGTGGGTTCTGTGAGGGATGGCAGGGAGAGTGAAGGAAGAATGGTTTTGGCAAAAGCTGAAAATGCATTTGTGTGGATGGGAAATACCTCATGAAGAAGGAGGCTGGAGGTGGTGCTGGAAGAGGGACGTGGCTTCTCGCCCAGCCAGGTGTCCCCATGGCACCAGGGCTGGGCGTTGGGAGAATGCATACCTGTGGGAAGTGGCGCAGCTCTGGTCTGAAGGTGTTAGTCTGCAGGGGCTGTGGGAACAGTGACACACGGGGGTTAAAGAAAGAAGTGTGTGTGCTTTCTCAAGGCCTGGAGGCGGAGTCTGAGGCCAGGTGTGGGCAGGGCAGGCCCCTCCCCTGGGCCTGTGGGTGGCCATCTCCTCTCTGTGTCTTCCCTCTGTGCCTGTGTCTTAATCCCTCTTCTTAGAACACCAGTCAGCTTGGATTGGCCCACCTTAATGACTTCATTTTAATTTAATCACCTCTTTAATGGCTCTGTCTGCAAATAGAGTCACTTCTGAGGTAGCGGGATTAGGACTTCAACATAGGAATCTGGGGGGACACAGTTCAACCCATAAGAGGCTGGAACCAAGGGTGTGTCCGGGTGGCCACACGGAATAGGCTGCGGACAAAGACCCGTCAGGCGGCCCAACACTTGGGAGGCCACGGGGGGCTTCCTCCTCCCTGTAGACCAGTTTCCCTGTGTGGAACACATGTGCACACATCTGTGTGTACGCGTGTATTGTGTGGCACGGGTTTGTAAGTGGCACTGGGGGGCAACATTAAATCACACCGAACCCCGCGGCGAGTCATTCCCTTTGCATTTTTCTTCGCATTTTTCAAGGAGAATGTCTCAGCTGGCCCTGGTGTGTCGTTCACACCTCCCTGGCATTTGCTAATAGCTTTGGAGGATAATGGCATCCAGCTAGGATTTGATAATACTCTGTTGTTCTCATCTTAGTTAATTTTTATGTCTGCCTTTCATTTCTGACAGGTGACTCTGGGCTCCCACTTGCAATGATAATTTAAAGCTTTCCTTTAGTACCTAAAGGTAGCCACATTTTTTTAAAAGTGGGTTAATTTAAAAAAAATATTGGAACATTAATAGAATAATTCTTATAAGCCATGACCAAAATGATGACGGGGGTTGGGAATGCCAGAACCCTGGGAAATACTGGCGAGGGCTTAGGCCGGGGAGGGAGGCGAGAAATTGGTGACACTTATTAGGGAAATGCCTGGAGAATGATGGAGGTGTGAGAGAGAGAGAGAGAGAGAGTGTGTGTGTGTGTGTGTGTGTGTGTGTGTGTAGGGCCATGTGTGCCTGTGGATGGGTGGGTGGGCATGTGTATGTGTATATACGTGTGTTTGTGTGTCTATGTGTTTGTGGGTGTGTTTGCATCTGTGTGTATGTGTTTATGTGAATATTTGTGTATCTCTGTGTATGTATGTGTCTGTATGTACATATCTGTGTGTGCATGTGTGCATGTCTGTGGGTGTGTGTGTTTACATGCATTTGTGTATATATCTGTATGTGTGTATGTGTATTTGTGTGCATCTGTGTTTGTGTGTATGTATATCTGTGTGTATGCCTGTGTGTGGATGTGTGTATTGTGTGTTTGTATCTGTGTATAGGTTTGTTTGTGTATATGTGTGTATCTGCATCTGTGTATGTTTGTGCGTACCTGTGTGTAGGTGTGTTTGTGTGTATCTGTGTGTGTGTATCTGTATTCCTGTGCATGTGTGTGAGTGCTTGTGTGTATCTGTGTGTATCTGTTACTGTGTGTGTGCTTGTACACGCATGTGTGCTCTCACACCTGTAATCATCCCATTCCCCGACATGAACGAGTGGTTTGCCTTTGCTCCCTCTCTAATGCACAAGCAGAAATGAATGCATTCGCACACTCTCAAGTACCTAATGATATGAAGTCGGCTGTTTCTCTGGAAACAAGCGGTTCTCCACGGAGAGTTATGGAGTGCTTTCCACACTCCAGCCCCGTGCGCGGCTGTGACTACTGCCGGGATTACATCCCATGGGTCCCGGCTGAGAGGCCAGAGCTTTGCCTGGACTCACTCGGGACTCCCATCGCACCTCTCCCTGCCCATGGCCAAGGGACTGGGACTCTGAGCACCCCCACCGGGACACCCCTCGTGTCAGCCGTGGTGATGGCAGTGCACACATGTGGAGGCATGCGGCCCGTTATCACTGGGAGCCTCATGTTCCGTGTTCAGAATGTCATTCAGAGACTCCCTGCCTTCTCAGCCCGCGGAGCCAGCAAAAGACATGGCTACTCAGGAGACCTCACTGTGTAACATGGGCAGTTTCACTGGAAATGTAAGAACTGCCGCTGGCACGCGTGGAGGTGCCGCATCTGGGGGCATTTGTCTGGGAGGTGCGCTGGGTTGATGCAAGGCGCCTCTGTGTTTTAGTAACAAGCCCGACAGCCCGGCCGGCATGGCTCAGTGGTTGGGCATGGACCTGTGAACCGGGTCACAGTTTGATTCCCGGTCAGGGCACAGGCCCGGGTTGTGGGCTCATCCCCAGAGTGGCACATGCAGGAGGCAGCTGATCACTGATTCTCTCTCATCATTGATGTTTCCATCTCTCTCTCCCTCTTCCTCTGTGAAATCAATAAACATATTAAAAATAACAATAACGACAAACCCGGCACATGTGCAGAGCCCCAGGCAGAAACCCAGAAGGGAACCATCTGAAGGCAGGCCCGGCTCATCAGAAGCAGTGGCAGTCTCTCTTCCAGGGGCCACGGGGCGGGAGAAACGTCCGGTTAACAAGCCAGGGACACCTGCCTCTGTGCCTCTAATTACCGGAGACAGCCAGCCGCAGGGCTGCTGCGGATTTCCCGAGCTCTCTGCACAGGGAGCTCACAGCCCTCTACCCCGCGTCCCATCCCCACAGGGTGAGCGCCATTCCGCACCCCCTGCCCGGGCCGGGGAAGCCAATCACATCTCCCCAGGCGTCTCCTCCAGTCTTCAGAACAAGCCTGAGGTCAGCATCCGTGTGTTTATGTACCCAGGAGGACACCGAGGCCTCAAGATACGGGAGCCATAGGTCGGCATCACCCGGATGGGAGTAGGACAGGTGTAGGTAGAACTCAGGTCTGTCTGACCGAACCGTCGCTCACTCCGGATTCTGTACAGCCGCGGGGTGCCCACCAAACCCCTCCCTGCATCCCCCCACCCATCCTTTCTTTCTGTCCTTCCTTCTTTGCACCTTCTCTTCCTCTTTTCCACACATATAGACGGACCAAACCCCGCATCCCGGCTGGTCTCAGCACTGCAGACACAGGATGGAAAAGGTCTCTGCCTCCAAGCCTGACATCGTACGTGGGGGAGATGGGAGAAATAAACCAAATAACAGCAAGTAAGCAGGCAGGCCGAACACGTTCAGGGGAGGGTAAAGGGGCCGGAGTGGAGACCCACGAAGGAGGCAGTGATCTGGGATCTGAGTGGGGTAATGGGGCGGCTCCATGGGTCTGCAGGGTGAGAAGTGCAGGCTGGGATTTAAATGGGGTAACGGGGCAGCTCTGTGGGTCTGCAGGGTGAGAGGGGCAGGCTGGGATCTGAATGGGGTAACCGGGCAGCTCTGTGGGTCTGCAGGGTGAGAAGTGCAGGCTGGGATTTAAATGGGGTAACAGGGCAGCTCTGTGGGTCTGCAGGTGAGAGGGCAGTGGAGGAAGCAGTGGCTGCCAAGGCGCCCATCAGCCAGTGCGGGCTGGGATCACAGTGTGGCAGACAGGCGGCTTTGGCAGCAGGCAGCAGGCATGCATTTCTTGCCGGCTGCAGGCTGCAAGCCCAGGAAGGAGGTGCAGGCAGTGTCATGCCTGGTGAGGGCCCATCCCGTGGCCTACCTACGGCCGCCTTCTCACAGAGCAAAGCAGCTCTGCCCTCCCTCCCTCTTCCGTGAGGGCCCGGATCCCATCTCGATGCTCCATCCCAGGACCTCCCTGACCCTTGTTACCTCTCAAAGACGCCACCTCCAGGCACCACCACATGAGGGGTTAGGGCCTCAACACGTGAATTTGGGGCCCAAACATTGAGGCTGTCGCAGTGCTGTGAGTTCACGATGGTGTGTTTGAGAAACAGCCGGAAGGTCCACGTGGCTGGGCCCGGCGGGGAGACAGATGGGAGGAGATGAATGAAGAGAGGAGACAGCGGGGTCATTCACTTCTAGCCTCCTGGGCCAAGGAGAGACGGCCTGGGGGCAGGGAGCTGTCAGCAGGCAGGACCTGGCACTGACACCCTGTCCTCCCCTCTCAACCCTCCCCTCCTCTTGCACCGGCCCACCAGCCCCTGCTTTCCAGATGTTAAAACATTTTATTTGTCTCACACAATGTGTGTTTTTTATAAGTCAGGGGACTGCATATTTTATTTTAAAAATGTAAGATCCAGAATCCTGGCCTATTCTGAAAAGCTCAGCAGGCCTGGCGATGTGGGCAGTGTCCCTCCGTGGCCATGTCACCTGGAGCAGGTGGCTCAGGCCCCTCCCCCGGGCAGTGCCTCACCTCCGTCCTGCTGCCCGATGCGTCTCGGACCGGAGGCCAGCGTGCTTGCTGGGTCGCTGCGCTCTGCCCGCTCTGCCCACATGGGGCCTTACCTCTGGGGGCAGTTCCTGGTCACAGTGTCCGGTTTGAGATGAGGACTTCTGAGCAACTGAAAACATATTTTGTTTAGCTTCTTTAATTCTTTCCATTTTACATAACATATGTTGTTAGCTGCCTCCATATGATTCCATGACATTTGTTGGAAAAAGTAGAGCAGACCACAAGACTGGATGCCTGTTGAGTCCGGGGCCGCTGGTTTGCTGTGCTGCCTTAGGCAAGCCCCCTCCCCTCTCTGGGCTTCAGCTCCCATCTGTAAAAGATGTTCTCTAGGCAGCACCCTTACAGCTTCGCATCTACATGTACATTCTGGCAACATAAGACACTCCCCTCACAACACCACTTCCCCACGTAAATTGACAGCCACGTTGTCAACTGTATAATGGCCTGTGAGAGCAGGTGGGGCTTTGGGGTCTGTCCTGTACACAGATTGGGATAAATCATTGTAAATGCTTATCACGGCACTTAGAGCAACTAATTAATGTTAGTATCTGTTGCTCTTATTACCCAACATGAACCTCCAAAGACATAGAAATAGAATATAGAGAAAAAGGAACATGTCTGTCTCCAGAGGACCTAAACACAGGCTCCCAGGAAAGGAGCAGATAGCATGGCCTTCTCTCGCAGGAAGATGAACACTGGGGCTTTAGGAATGTGGTTCTAGCCAGCCCGGGGCAAGGAGCTCTTTGTCCTGGGTTTGGGGCTACCACGTGTGTCTCTGCCTGATCTGGGTCAAGCATTTATCTCCCTGGATCCAATTTAATTGCCTAGAGACTCAGAAATCAGCATGTAACATCCTTCCCCTGGGAGCTCAGCTGGCCGCCTCCCTGCTGGGAGCCCTGCGGGTCTCCTTAATGATTCCTATTGAAGAGCAATTGGATGATCCAGAAAGATCAGTGCACCCCATTTAAGAAAGGATAATGGGGGGTGGGGCAGGGGTAAGCCACTATAGTCATCTATAGTTGCCTTTCTTAGCAATATAGTCATCTGTCTGTCTCTTTATTTTCCCATGTGTTATTATTACTATGGATGCTCAGGCACGCGTACTATGGTTAGGCCAGGCTATGTTGCAGTGATAATCACAACAAAGTCTCAATGGTTTAAAATGTCTATTCCAGCGGTTCTCAACCTGTGGGTCGCGACCCCTTTGGGGGTCGAAAGACCCTTTCACAGGAGTCTCCTAAATACATCCTGCATATCAGATATTTACATTATGATTCATAACAGTAGCAAAATTATAGTTATGAAGTAGCAACGAAAATAATTTTGTGGTTGGGCATCACCACAATATGAACTGTATTAAAGGGTCACGGCATTAGGAAGGTTGAGAACCACTGGTTCCTCATTCAGAAAACACGTCTGTCATGCATCATCAGGGGCATGGCCAGCACTGGGTGCAGGTTCAGGCATGCAGGCTGACGCAGGCTTCACGGACTTCTGCTACCACAAGACACCTGAAGGAAATGCCTGGGGATCTGCACACCACACACATCCCTTCATCCCACGTGTCGTTGGTCCAAACCAGTCACACACCCAGCCCGAGTTTAGGAGGAGGTGGAGACGTGTGGTCCTACCATGTGCCCAGGCCAGAGAAGGAAATAATGTGTGAAGGCCCTACTGTGGACCACAGAGAAGTGTTTGTCGTCTCGTTCAGCAGAGATGACGACTCCCTGATATCTCATGGCTGTTCCCCCGAAGTCACATGCATTTCCAACCCCTGGACTAGAGATTCTCTGAGACCTGACAAAGGTTAGATCTGATTGTTCTGTTTGCTCCTATGAGGCTGACTCAGAGTTGCTTATCCCTGCCCCCCCCCCCCTTATCCTTTCTTAAATGTGATGCATTGATCTTTCTAGATCATCCAATTGCTCTTTAATGGGAATCATTAAGGGGAGGGGCGGGGCCCCCAGCAGGAGGCAGCCGCTGAGGTCCCAGAGGAAGACACAGGCCATGAAGTTGGGCTGGCATAGCCCCAAACCTCAGCTCTGGCCTTGAGAAGAGGTGTGGCTTTGGCTCACTGCTCAGTGGCAGGGTGAAGGGGTGGTATTTGCAAAGCACTGCACTCTGCCTGGCTCCCAGCAGACATTCGGTCAGTGAGGAGGAGGATTTAGGGGAGCCAGGCACTCGCTATAGGGAGCACAGGACTTGGTGGGTACAGGGCTGGAGGGAGGCCCCAGGTACAACTGCTTTGGGTCAGGGGCAGCAGCCTAGTCCTAGGTGTTACCCACCGAGAGCACTAAGGCTGTAGACACACACCAGAGCTTGTGGAGTTGAAGGAAAGTTTCCCATAGAAGAACCCCCAAACATCCTGCTTTAAATCCTCAAAGCTGGTCCCTGTCCTGTGCTAAGTATCTCCCCCTCTGTTGTGTGAGGGTGCACACGAGTCTCCTCCCTTCTCCTTCTCCTTCTCCTTCTCCTTCTCCTTCTCCTTCTCCTTCTCCTTCTCCTTCTCCTTCTCCTTCTCCTTCTCCTCCTCCTCCTCCTCCTTCTCCTCCTCCTCCTCCTCCTCCTCCTCCTCCTCCTCCTCCTCCTCCTCCTCCTCCTCCTCCCTTTCTCCTTCTCCTTCTCCTTCTCCTTCTCCTTCTCCTTCTCCTTCTCCTTCTCCTTCTCCTTCTCCTTCTCCTTCTCCTTCTCCTTCTCCTTCTCCTTCTGCTTCTCCTTCTCCTTCTCCTCCTTCTCCTTCTCCTTCTCCTTCTCCTTCTCCTTCTCCTTCTCCTTCTCCTTCTCCTTCTCCTTCTCCTTCTCCTTCTCCTTCTCCTTCTCCTTCTCCTTCTCCTTCTCCTTCTCCTTCTCCTTCTCCTTCTCCTTCTCCTTCTCCTTCTCCTTCTCCTTCTCCTTCTCCTTCACCTTCTCCTCCTCCTCCTCCTCCTCCTCCTCCTCCTCCTCCTCCTCCTCCTCTTCCTCCTCCCTTTCTCCTTCTCCTTCACCTTCTCCTTCTCCTCTTTCTCCCTTTCTCCTCCCTTCTCCTCCTTCTCCTTCTCCTTCTCCTTCTCCTCCTCCTCCTCCTCCTCCTCCTCCTCCTCCTGCTCTTCCTCCTCCTCCTCCCTTTCTCCTCCTCCTCCTCCTCCTGCTCTTCCTCCTCCTCCTCCCTTTCTCCTCCTCCTCCTCCTGCTCTTCCTCCTCCTCCTCCCTTCTCCTTCTCCTCTTCCTCCTCCTCCTCCTCCTCCTCCTCCTCCTCCTCCTTCTCCTTCTCCTTCTCTTCCTTCTCCTCTCTCCTCTCTCCTCCTCCTTCTCCTCCTCTCCTCCCTCTCCTCTAGGCGTTCTGGGAATGGATACCATCCTAATACATTGTCATTCGTAATGGTTGAATATACGTTGACCAGGAAGAAGTGACGTGCTAACCTGATTGGTTTGATTCATGCAGACAGTGAGGTTTTGCAGTTTGGGCCAAGAGTTCTCTATGACCTGGCTTGTCCACCTTGCTCAGGTTCACTGCACATTTGAAAAAGATGCCCTCAGAGCATAAACACAGGTTAGATTTACGGTGCAACCTGCTGAATCCTGACCTGAGGGGGGGAGGGTAAAGAGAGAGAGAATATGCATCACTCTAATTTCTCACAAGGAAGTAACTCTTGTCCATTCAAATTAGCTTCTGCTCTCAACCCTTCCCAATGGACTCAGTTTACCTATCAGTGCAATGTCTCTCTCCCATGAGTCTTGGTCAATTTCTGTCAAGGGGCCAGGCAAGCTGGGCAGCTGAGTCATCAGAACTGTGACCAATGGCCAGGCGAGGCTTTGAGAGCTGGTGGTCAGGAGAGGGTTGTGCAGGAATGGCTCCCTTCCCAGAGTAGAAAGGTGAGGTCTGGGAGGTGGGTGGGTCAGCACCAGGTCGTTGTGAGGCAAAGGCCCCAGCAGAGGGCAGAGGCTCAGGAGAGCACTTGGGCAGAGCAGCAGGGAGTGTTGGCACGGCATCCATGAAGGCCTGGCGAGGACCCGGGGCCAGGGGGCTGCAGGGCCATCTCAGGCGCATCACCACTGAAGCTCGGCCTCTCTCCTCTGACTCCCAGGTGGTGCTCCCCCCACCCCCCACGCCTGTCACCCCACGTCCTAAAAACCACAGAGGGTCCTTCTGTTTCCCCCAAGAGGAGCCATAACACAGACTCATTTACGTATTGCTTTTTCCTGGTGGTAACGCAGGTCAGCTTGCACTTGGTATTCTTTGTTACGTAAATACCGAGAGAGGACAAGTTCACATGTGTGTCGCTGTGAGTATTATAGGATGTACTCATATGGATCATGAGCACCGGGTGTACTGTGCTGAGGTTCTCATTGTACTGTCCCGGGAGGTTGGTATTATGCCCATTTGATTGTGCCACATGGCCAGAGTGATCCGAACCGCGTCTGTCCGCGTGAGGAGGGCGGACGCCTGGGACCCAGTGAGGTCTCCGTCTAGCGGTGGGGCGCATGTGGGAGCTGGTGGCGACCTCTCACTGGGGTCTGAGAAAGGACAGCACAGTCCTGTCCAGAAAGTGTGGAGAGAATGGGAATCTGCTTTGATGAGACGTCCTCGCTGAGAGAGGAGGTGCTGGTGGGGGCGGGGGCTTTACCGATGAAGCAGGAACAGCACCATCCTCACAGGAAAACGCCCTTTACCTTCGAGTTGGAGCTGCTCTGAGCTGTGTGCTGTGGCTGGGAGATTTCTAGAGGTCACCGTCCCTCCTCAAGCCCAGTCTCCCATCCGCAGGGAAGGGCTGAGCTGCCCACGGCCCCGTACGTGAGCATTATCTGGCCATCAGCTCAGAACGACCCCTGGGGATTTTCCATTTGTCAAAGAAGAAAAGGAAATCAGGTCCCAGTGAAGGTAATATTTTTAGATTGCATGGCTTCATGCAGGCATTTGCGTCGGACATGGCAGTGAGAGGAATGAGCCAGCGTGGGGGGCTCCTGGGCCTGCGAAGAGGGGAGTGACCGGGATCACGGACGCAGCAGGGGGTGGACAGCTCCATGGCGGCTCTGACTAAAAGGTCTTAATGGATTGTGCTCTCTCCTGCCTCATGATTACAGGCTTCTCTCCTGTCTGTCAGTTCTGGGCCTCAGAGCAGCGCCGAAGAACTGCGTGCCTGCTCGCCCCTCACTTCCTGTGCAGGGTCAGGACTGCTTGGGTGGGACACAGCTTCCCCTCTATCATGGCCTCTGCTTCCTTCCACACCAGCAGATGATTCTGGAATTTTGACTTTGGAAGGACCCACCTGGAACATCTTACCAGCCCCTTTCTGTACAGATGGGGAAACTGAGGCCCAGAGAAGGATGAGGAGTGAGTGAGGTCATAGCACCAAACTGCACAGCGGGACCCTGGTGTCCCGAGGAGCAGCTTCAATGGACAGGTGTCCCGGGAGCGTCCCCACTCCCTGTGCAGGTGCAGACCGCCGGCGGGGCGCCGGGTGCGAGGCTCTGGCTCTGACAAGGTGGGCTGAGGTCAGAGCCTGTGGGTCAGCCTTCCTGGGGGAGGAGAGTGTGTGACCCAAAGGATGGGTTCAAGTGGAGATCCAGCAGGGAAGCCAGAGGAGCAAGCGGAGCCTCCATTGGGAAGAGTGAGGCATAGCCTGAAACTAGGAGCTGGGACAGTGGCAGGCCCATGACTCTCTCTCTCTCTCTCTTTCTCTCTCTCCCGCTCTCCTTTCTCTCTCTTCCTCTCCCCCTCTCTCCTTCTCTCTCTCTTCCTCTCTCCTCTCTCTCTCTCTTTCTCTCTTTTTTTAAGGGTAATTAGTTATTTCCACAGACTTCTTTAGCCAGATGCCTGTTTGCCATCTGAAAAAGCACTGATAAGTGAGTGAGCACGTCCCTTCTCACTTGTGCCGACCCCGTGTCCAGCCTAAAGTCAGTGTCCGGCCGTGGTAGGGGAAATCTGTCCGACCTGGTTCCAAGTCCCCATACCTCTCCTCTTTCTTCAAGCTCTCCTGGCCTCCCCTCCCGCTCCTGGCTGCAAGCCAGCATCTGGGAACAATTATGACCAGAAAGAGGGTGGATTTAAGAAATCCCAACAGCTCATTGGGAACCTGACATACTTTTAGCTCTACTTCTTGCCCAGAATTGGAGTAGGACTCTCATGGAAAGTGACAGAAAACCTGCCCACATGGTCTCAGCAGCCAGGAGTTCGTGGGCTCGGGAATTTGAAGAATAGGAGAGTCATTCTAGCTTCAATGGCAGTTGACTCGGGCTCCAATGCGACCCGTTTCTCAGTTTCTCTTTCTTCTTCCATCTCAGAGCTCAGGTCTGTGTTGACCTCATCCTCTGATCAATGCTGATCATGTGGTGACTAGATGGAAAGATCTCCCAAGTTCAGGTCCCATGGGGAAAAGGAATTCTTTTATTTCCCTCCCAGGACCTCCTACAAAATTCCTGAGACTCATCTTGGTTAGATTGGCTCAGGCCACCTGCTCAGCCTTGAACAAATCATCATGTGGCCAAGACAATGAACTCTTCTATTTGACTAGACTGGGTCCTGTTCTTCCTTCTGGAGTTGGTGATGAAGTTCGCTGTGAAGTACATGGGCTAAAAATGGGAGAAAGAGCTTAATAAACATTGAATGACTAAAAGATCATGTGCCCACTATTCCTTAAGTTTCTGTTTCAGAGCCAGGTTCCCCAGTCCAGCTAAATTTTCTCAGATCAGATTTAGAGAACTTAGAGCATTGGTTCTCAACCTGTGGGTCGCGACCCCTTTGGAGGTAGAACAACCCTTTCACAGGGGTCGCCTAAGACCATCGGAAAACACATATATAATTACATATTGTTTTTGTGATTAATCACTATGCTTTAATTATGTTCAACTTATAACAATGAAAATACATTCTGCATATCAGATATTTACATTACGATTCATAACAGTAGCAAAATTACAGTTATGAAGTAGCACCGAAAATAATTTTATGGTTGGGGGTCACCACAGCATGAGGAACTGTATTAAAGGGTCGCAGCATTAGGGAGGTTGAGAACCACTGACTTAGAGAAAGGAACGTTGTCAGAAGATAGATTTGGTTCAGTTCCTGAATCCAATACTGAGTTGCTGCTTCAGCCCCTGGGCCTTAGTCTCCTCATCTGTAAAGTGGGAATAGTGACAGCTCTCTCACAGTGCTTAGCACAGTGACTGTGCCTACTACACTTTTATAAATGAGGGTCTGGCTTTTCTTCCCTCTTAGAGATCCGCCATGATAGCCTCCGTGGTGCCGCCAGTCAGTGAAGATGCGCTTTCCTCTTCCCTATCTCTTTTTGCCTCCAGGGATGAGACAGTATCACCTGAATGGTGGCTAGCTGCCTGCAGCCCTGCTAGCCGACTTCTTTGATACCTGCCTGCCCACTGCCTGCCGCAGCTCTGAGCCATCTTCATCGCCTTGCATCACACAGGCCGGGACCCCTGGGCCCTGTGCTGAGCTGAGCCATCAGTATGTCTACACTTTCCAGAGTTCCTGGCTAGCTTGACTCTCTCTTGTAGCTCAGAGCTGGATCTAACAACCATCTCCACCATTCCCCACATCTTCCCAGCACATTTGGTTCATTAAATAGCCCCTAGCTATCGCCTGTCTGTCCCATCCATTTTCAGACGGTGCTCAGCCTTGTCTTGAGATGTGACCGGGAGCGTGAGTGGGTGAGATGCTCACAGAACCAAGTTGAGTTGAGTTGAGTTGGAAAAGATGTTAGAGGCCATCTGATAACACTTCACTCCGGTGGGAAAGCCTGGCTGTGTGAATGCGGCTGGAGACGGAGAGGGTTGTTGGAAGCCAATTATGAAACTCTAGGATTCCAGCAAAACCGTGGCGAACTCCACTAAATTAGAACATTTCAGTTGGCAGTTAACATCGCATACTTCCTCAGGGAAACAATTAGAACACAACTAAAATATGCTTTATGGAGCAAATGGCCTTAAATTAGGTCTGGGCTTCACCTGGATTCATTAATGGAACATGTAAAAGGCCCGGTGGGCCATGTGCAGGGTGAATGGGGCTGGTGTGTGCGCGCGTGTTCTGAGGGTGAGGACGATGTGAGCGGATGCGACCGCCCTCTTCCAGACGCCACGGGTATCAGCTCTTTCCAACAGTCTTCGCGCAGGGAGGAGAGTCCAGTGCAGCCAAGTCTTCTACTATTTTAGGAGATGATGGAAATCTGGGCTTTTAAGCTAATCTCAATTTTTAAATGTTGGTTATTTTTAATCACTAGCAAAAAAAATCATTTGCACGGTGTGTGCTGAGGGTGTGGAGGGACTGTGGGAGGCGACCCAGGTGTGGGGAGACCGTGAGCAGAAGCCCCGAAGCAGCTCGGCACCACATGTAGGAGATGCAGGGCGCCCTGGAGGCCAGGCCTGGCAGGGAGGGCGCTGGGCACATGGAGTAGGAGGAAGGGAGCTGTGGAGTCAGCCAGAACAGTTTTGCTGTCATTGCTGGGCTGTGGAATCCAGAAGGTTCTTAGGCATCAGGGTTTAGGGAATGAAGCTGGCAGAGGGTGTCGATCTGGACAGAGCAGGGAAGCGGGGGACAGGAGGCAGCTGGGCGTATGTCTTTATGTCTCTGGCTGCGTACTCCATGCGGCTGGTGGGGGAATTGGGTGAGTTAAAGATGCAGGGCGTAAGTCGGACGTTCAGCACAGACTGAACCACAAAACCAGAGGTGACAAAGGAAGGAGGGGAGACTATCCCCAGGGGTTTTAGTACTCACCGAAGACCTAGCCCCGAAGCTCTGTCCAGCGGCCTCGTTCCAGGAGGCCAGACACAGCAGGAAGCAGAGCCCTCTGTGAGCCACGCACCCAGGAGGCTGCCTACAGGGAAGAAAGAGACCAAGGGCCAGAAGTTGGCACTAACTCCTTAGCTCTGAGAGAAAAGTGCCAAATAAGACAGTAAGACAAGGCAATCTACAGCTCATCTCATTAATCACATACATGCCGCCCACTTTTATGTTACTACATCGTTCAACAGAGCCGGACGGGTTTTCACCAAGTGGGGAGGGCATGTTTGCGAAGACCTTCCTGAACATGTTCCATGACAGCCGGGACTGCGTGTGACATGACATGTTACGATCTCATAAAGAAGACGGGGTGTCTCCACTGTCAGCCCTGAAATGCAAGGCACCCACATAGCAGAGCCGGGTGGGAAGTGGCTGCTCACGACTCAGACACGTGCGCAATGCGGCATCAGCAGAGCTGGTAAAGGTCCTGGCGAGCAAGGTGAGGTGGGTAATTGTTAGACAAAGGGCGTCTGCATGCGCATCACATAGAACTGGCTTTGTCCTTATCCTGAACTTCACAGAGAATCACTAAGGGAGGAGGAGGGAAGGGTATTCCTCTGCGAGAGACAGTGACCATTCTAGCGGATGGTCCCCGCTATCACTGCATGTTTGAGACCCCCAGGATTCCCATGGTGAAACTCTAATCCTATGAGTGGCATTAGGAGGCGGGGCTTGGGGGTGATTAGGCCACGAGGGTGGGGCTCATGAGGGGGCTAGAACCCTTATGAGAAGGGGCCAGGGGCAGCCGCTCTCTCCCTGCAGCTGTCACCAGAAAGGGCCGCTCAGCAGAACCTGACTCTGCTGGCACCTGGATCTCAGCCTTCCAGTCCCCAGAGCTGTGGGAAATAAAAGTGTTATTATTAGCCACCCCGTCTGGTACCTCTGCGAGCAGCCCCTGCTGAAGCTGACGGAGACAGTTGCCTGGAGCTCTAGCTGGGGCGGACCTGTTTGATCAGCGTCGATTACCTCAGCCCCTGGGGGAGGCACAGGGGGACTTACTGACTCCAAGAAGCCATCAATGGGATGCACACACTCATGCTTGACTTTCAAGTGGCATCGATCGTGTGGCACACCCCAATTTCAGAGATGTTAAAAAATGAACTTGTAGAGTGATAATCATATGAAAACATATTCATGATGTAGAGAGTTAAAAAGAAGTTATTAAACATATTGTAGTATGATCATATGTGTTCATATATGTATGCAAATGATTAACAAGATAAAAGAATATACAAACAAGTGAAAAGCGTATCTTAGAATTAATAAAATACAGGGTAGACTAAAGAAGGTTTACAGTGTAAACAAATAAATAATACAATAATTAATAGATAATACTACAAGAATAAACTGTGTTTCCTATACTCACAACTGTAAACCTACTTTTGCCCACCCCTGAATTATACCCTCATGTTTCTGCTGAGGATACTGGAGATCATTGAGGTCAGGCGTCTTATCCAGATTCATGTAACCAGAGTTTGGGGAAAAATTTGGACCCAGACATTCTGACTTTACTGGGCCGCTGTATCCACCAGCTGATAAGGGAACATTCCAGGTGACCTCAGCTCCAGCCTGTTATACGGCCTCGGGTGCAAGTGACCAGTGGCTCTGCTCAGTTTTGGAGGAAGCAAATAAAATAAAGAGCAAGTACTAAACCCTGGAAACACATCATCAAAAATTGTGTCTAACACCTGTGCTAAAATTTGGCATTTTACGATATTGTTTTGCTCTCTGGAAGCCAAATGCCTTTTAATATGTGAGTGGGTTGTTTGACTTTTTAATTTTTTTTAATCCTCACTCAAGGGATGTTTTTATTGATTTTGGAGAGGGGAAGGGGGTGAGAGAGAAAACCATCAATGTGAGAGAGAAACATCAATCAGTTTCCTCCTGTATGTGCCCCAACCAGGAATCGAACATGCAACCTTTTGGTGCACAGACAACGCTCCAACCAACTGAGCCACTGGCTAGGCCTGGATGGTTTGACTTTTGCATGTTCAACTCTTGTGTGTGAGTTCAAGGGTTGCCATATATAAAAGTTGGCATCTTGGTTGATTGTTTGTAAGAATGACTTTAATTCTCTATGCCTGCCTCTATCTGCACCCTTTGCAATGGGACGTTGTACCTTCTGTCACCAGGAAGTGGAGTCTGTTCAGTTATTCGGTTTTTCAGATTCCACATATAAGTGAAAACATATTGTATGTGTCTTTCTCTGTCTGATTTACTTCACTTAGCATAATGTCCTCTAGGCCCATCCATGCTGTCACAAGTGACAAGATTGCGTTATATTTTATGGTTGGGTCATAGACAATTACATATATGGACCACATCTGTATCCATTCATCTATGGATGAGCATGTAGGGTCGATTCCATATCTTGGCCATTGCAAATAATGCTGCAGTAAACATAGGGTGCATCTGTCTTTTCAAACGAGTGTTTTGGATTTCGTCATATAAATACCCAAGGTGGGATCACTAGGTCATATTGGGGTGATCACTTCATTAGTGATATAAATGCTTAATCACTGTGTTGTACACCTGAAGCTAAAATAATATTGTAGGTCAACTGTAATTGAAAAATTAAAAGAAACGGCGTCTGTTTCTAGACCTTTTGGGTCTGTGCTGGCCTTGTGCCTCGCCTTAGCTCAGGGGTGGGGAACGTCTGGCCTGAGGGCTATATAACGCCCACAAAATCATTTGGTCTGGCCCTGGCAAGGCATTAGCGGTGAGCTGATTAAATGTTTGACCAAATATAGCAGACTAATTTTCAAGTTGATAATTTTGTATGGCCTGTAATCCTATATAATAAAAGCCTAATATGCAAATCAACCGAACAGTAGAATGCCGGCAGAAGGACCAGTAGCTATCACATGCACTGACCACCAGGGGCAGACACTCGATGCAGGAGCTGCCCCCTGGTGGTCAGTGTGCTCCCACAGGAGGAGGGCCGCGCAGCCAGAAGCCAGGGTCATGGCTGGCAGGTGCAGCAGCGGTGGTGGGAACCTCTCCTGCCTCCACAGCAGCGCTAAGGAGCAACGAGCCAAGCCATAAGGAGCAGCAAGCATACAGGTGGTAAGGAGAGAGAGGTCCCAGACTGCTAGAGGGATGTCTAGCAGGCAGACATCCCCCGAGGGCTCCCTGACTGTGAGAGGGCGCAGGCTGGGCTGAGGGACTCCCCCAAGCCCAGTGCATGAATTTCGTGCACCGGGCCTCCAGTCTATAGTAATAAAAGTGTAATATGCTAATTAGACTGGATGTCCTTCCAGACAACCTTCCAGATGAAACTGGGGCTGCGAGGGCCAAGGCAGCTGCAGCAGCTGCGAGGGCCAAGCCCCTTGCATGAATTTCGTGCATCGGGCCTCTAGTGATATTATAAATATCCAAATGGCCCTTGGCAGAAAATGGCCCCCACCCCTGCCTTAGCTGATAGAATGAGGGAGAAATAATAGCCTTCCAGTTCTGACCTGAGGCTTCCAGAGGTCTTCTGAGACATGACTTTCTCTGGTTCCAAAGTCTGGAGCATCCTGATAGGGGGTGAGGCACTAAATGAAACAAAACCAAGTCATGTCAGCTGCTGCCTTCCTAGACCAGCCAGTTCCTAGTGGCCCTGTTAGCAGACTACAGACTCTTGAGCAAGACTGAAATCAGATGAGCCTGGCACAGATGACCTTGAGCCCAGGCCAGATACACCGAGTTTCCCCACCAACCCAAAGACTCACAAGAAAAATAAATTATTATTGTTTAACATGTTAAGCACCCAGCCTGTTTTGTCTTCCTGACTGGGTGCTTAACGTGTTAAAGTCACTACATTTTTTTTTTGATTTGTTACACAGCAGTAGCTAACTGATACAGCTCTGTCTTAGAGCTTTGTCAACCAAAGTGATGGGACAAGTCTTGGTTAATGTAAAAATGTCCTGGGTGTTCATTCACCCTCAAATATGCTGGCACTGAAAACTTCCCTATTGAAACAACTCTCTTTTCTGTACATCCAGTTGCTATAGAAACCAGATACTTTTGTTCTCTGCTCTGGTCTTCCTGATCATATCACATTGCAGTTAGTCAACATGATGTTGGAACCTTGGTTGTTATGGTAACCTGGGACCATTTTTAAAAAATGTATTCCATTGACATTGTTTTTGAGGAGACTTGCGATTGCGTCTTGTACTCATCTGGGGGACCTTGTGGTACAGAGCAAAAAGCCTTTCAGGAAATGCTCCTCTGGGGAGAAATTCTTCATTAAAGCTGCCTTCCAGAAGCCTCAGACATTCTGTGCTTTTATAGATTTTTTCCTATTTAAATGCCTCTCAGAATTTGGTGAATTGCAAAGTATGTTTTAAAAAGTCCTAAAAGAGCCTGAATTGCTAATAGAAAACATGTGTAGCTGAATTGTCATTAATTATGCATGAAGTCCCATAGGCGCCCCTACACAGAGCTCCACACACCCTGGAGATGAATTTCTTTGTGATCCGAGGAGGAGGCACATGAAACAGACAAGGGAATGCCAGTGGGAGCAGATGAGGAGTGAGGGAGAGGGGCCGGGCCTGGGCAGCCATGGACGGGGCTGCTTTCAGCATGAAGAGGGCGGGCAGGGGCAGGCGATGGAGGGATCTAAGTCCAAAGAAGACTCTAGAGGGAAAGGAAAGTGTTTCTGTGCTAGAGACGTCTCCATTTCTGGGAAGAACAGGCACTTGCATTTTTTTGAAGATTTTGCTATATTAACAAAAATCATGAAATGCCAAAACGGTTATAAAAGACTAGAGGCCCGGTGCACAAAAATTTGTGCACTCAGGGGGAAAGGGGGGTCCCTCAGCCCGGCCTGTGCCCTCTCCCAGTCTGGGACCCCTCGGGAGATAACGCCCTGCTGGCTTAGGCCCGCTCCCGGGTGGCAGTGGGCAGGCCCAATCCCTAGGTGCAGCCCCTGGTCGGGCTCAGAGCAGGGCCGGTTGGGGAGTTGGGGCACCGCCCCCTGTCATGCACAGAGCAGGGCAGATTGGGAGGTTGCGATGCCACCCTCAGTCATGCTCGGGGTAGGGCCGATTGGGGAGTTGGGGCACTGCACCCTGTCACACTCAAGGCAGGGTTGATGGGGAGGTTGCGGTGCCACACCCTGTCACGCACAGAGCAGGGCCCATCAGGGGGGTTGGGGCTCCGTACCCTGTCATGCACAGAGCAGGGTCAATCAGGGGGTTGGGGAGCTCCCCCCTGTCATGCACAGAGCAGGGCCGATCAGTGGGTTGAGGAGCTCCCCCCTGTCACTCACAGAGTAGGGCCGATAGGGGAGTTGGGGCACCACCCCCTGTCACACTCAGGGCAGGGCGGATCAGAGGGTTGGGGCACCGCCCTCTATCACCCACAGAGCAGGGCCGATCAGGGGGTTGGGGTGCCACCACTGTCACACTCAGGGCAGGGCCGATGGGGAGGTTATGGCTCTACCCCATCACACACAGAGCAGGGTCCGTGGGGGGGGGGGGTGTGCCGCACCCTGTCACACACAGAGCAGGGCCGATCCGGGGGTTGGGGCGCCGCCACTGTCACACTCAGGGCAGGGCCGATGGGGAGATTATGGCTCTACCCCGTCACACACAGAGCAGGGCCCGTGTGGGGGGGGAGCAGGTTGGGGCACCGCACCCTGTCACACACAGAGCAGGGCCGATCAGGGGGTTGAGGCGCCGCACCCTGTCACACACAGAGCTGCAGGGCGATCAGGGGGTTGGGGAGCTCCCCCCTATCAGGCACAGAGCAGGGCTGATCAGGGGGTTGGGGCGCCTTCCCCTGTCATGAACAGAGCAGGGCGGATAGGGAGGTTGTGGCCCCGCCCCCTGTCACACACAGAGCCGCAGGGTGATCAGGGGGTTTGGGCGCTGCCCCCTGTCACGCTGATCCCGGTGCCGGGAGGCCTCTCGGCTCCGCTGATCTCAGTGCCAGGAGGCCTCGCGGCTCCGCTGATCCCGGTGCTGGGAGGCATATTACCCTTTTACTATATAGGATAGAGGCCTGGTGCATGGGTGGGGCTGGCTGGTTTGCCCTGAAGGGTGTCCTGGATCAGGGTGGGGGTCCCCACTGGGGTGCCTGGCCAGCCTGGGTGAGGGGATGATGGCTGTTTGCAGCTGGTCACACACCCTTCAGGGTAGGAGTCCCCACTGGGGTGCCTGGCCAGTCTGGGTGAGGGGCTGAGGGCTGTTTTCAGGCTGACTGAAGCTCCCAACTGCTCCTTTTTTTCTTTTTTTTTTATTCTGGGCCAGCTTTAGCTCTGGCTCCAACTCTGAGGCCTCTGCTGCTGAAAGAAGGTATCTGGTTTGTTTCGGTTCTATAATTGAAACAATGTCTAACTCTAGCTCTGAGATCCCAGGCTCGCTGAAAGCAGGTTTCTGGGGTTTTGTTTAGCTTCTATATTTGTTACAATGTTTCTTAAACTGCAAGCTCAGGGGCGGGCAAGGCAGGCGGGGAACGTTGGTTTCCTCTGTCACTGAAGCAAGCAAGCCTCATGTTAGTTTCAAGCTGCCTGGCTGCCGGCCGTCATCTTGGCTGGCAGTTAATTTGCATATCTCGCTGATTAGCCAATGGGAAGGGTAGCAGTCATATGCCAATTACCATGTTTCTCTTTTATTAGATATGATGGTATATATCTAGTGTTTAAATTTAATGTTTTTATTAAAAAATACAGTGCGATATAGTCATGCTCTTCACAAGGTAACTAGAAGATTTATTGTAAAATGCATTCGTTAGGAGCACCCCAGAGGCCAGTCAGAGGACGCAGGCACCCCGCTGCAGGCTGAGTCGGGGCCCAGACTCGGGGGAGCAAGTGAGGCACGGAGGCTGCGAGACTTAGGAGGCACACACTCAGAATGAAGCCGGCCTTCAGCGCTGTGCCCTGGACATGCCCTTCCTCCCTCCAGTCCTGGAGGCCCTTTCCTCCGGCAGTGGTGTCAGCACGTCACCGTTGCTGATTGCATAGTGCCCTTCGCACAGTTACCAGAAGTCTCCGGTGGAGGCCAATTGGAAAGGTGGACTGGAGCTAAGGCCGCTCCCTCCTTCTCCTCCTCTGCTGTCCTTGGGTTGGATGTTAGCAAAGGAAGGACCATCAAACCCGGAGGAGAAACAGTCTGAGGAAGTCAGCAGCTGGTGTGGAATCTCGGTGCCAGAGGCCTGGCTTCTGGGCCCAGACGGGCCTCTCGCTCACCGTGTGGCCTTGGGCAAGTGCCTGCCTCCCTGAACCTCTGTGCCCCCGGCTCAGCAAGTATTTTCCCGCCGCCCTTGCTCCAGCTGAGGGCTGGTGGCTCTCGGGGGGGTAAGGCAGCCTGGAGGGGGGTGCTCCATTTCTCCGGCCTCCTGGCGCCCTGTACCCCGCCGGTGAGCTGGCGGGCCTCCTGGCGTCCTGTACTCCGCCGGTGAGCTGGCGGGCCTCCTGGCGCCCTGTACCCCGCCGGTGAGCTGGCGGTCCTCCTGGCGTCCTGTACTCCGCCGGTGAGCTGGCGGTCCTCCTGGCGCCCTGTACCCCGCCGGTGAGCTGGCGGTCCTCCTGGCGCCCTGTACCCCGCCGGTGAGCTGGCGGTCCTCCTGGCGCCCTGTACTCCGCCGGTGAGCTGGCGGTCCTCCTGGCGTCCTGTACTCCGCCGGTGAGCTGGTGGTCCTCCTGATTTGCATGATGGGCTTCAGAATTGATACCTGGCATCAGACCAGTGTTCTCTAAAGTGTGTCGGTGGCCTCCGTCTTAGAAATGTAAGATGGCACTGAAGCGCTGGTAACTCTCCTTGTACATGGGGGGCAGCGTATAGACGGGTGAGGAGCCCGTGTATGCCGTGGGCTGAAACTGCCACTTCTCTCACAGGCTTAAGTGAGTGAGTACCTGCAAAGACGCGGACAGTGCCCAGCACGTCAGCACACAGTAAACACACAAGGCCTTACTCTTTCGTCCACGTAATCTTTCAGCGAACACTCATCGGCCGCTCATTCCACAGCTGGCATGTGCCCAGCACTTCGGGGCACTGTTTTATTTCACCGTCATGTGGCCTTTAGGCACAGCCCCGTCTCACAGGGACCTGGGTTCTAATGTCGATGCCGAGGGTGGAGGTGGGGGGAAGTTGAGTTGCGTGGAGTGACGATTACTCTTGACAAGTCTTTAGAATGATGCAAATTTGGGGAGCCACTGTGCTTTCTGACTCTCAACATCAACATGCCCATTAAAGCATCATAGGTATCATTAAATCCCCTTGATTTAATTTACTTTAAAGAGCTAATGTTGCCTGGGGATGTGGTGACAGAGTCCTGTCACCTGGTCACCTCTGGTGGACACTTGATGGCTCCCGATCTTTGATTCCTCCTTAGTTTCTCTACCTCAGGGTTGTCATAGGACCGAACCAGATAAAGCATATCTATGTCGTCAGCTCTAAGGCTGGAGATTATGAAAATGAGAGACATTGAAGACAAGCTCGTGTTTGTACCATCAATAACTTGCATTATTTGTCCAATTTTGAATATCTGCACTGAATATTTCAGTCAAGCCCTCTGAGCCTTCCAGTTTCCAAATGAAGCGCCTTCCCTGGTGGGAAGTAGCCGCACCTTGCAGCCCCCTCACACCCACCCGTTTCTCAGACCCGCTGAGGGCAGGGAACTGTGGCTTCCCCACACCTCACAGAAGCGCTTCCCCTGCAAAGTGAGACTTTAGCTTAATATCTCCCGTCAATCACAGTTGTTTAACTATCTCAAAAGGTTCGTTTTCTACTTGTGTGGCTGGAAATGCCATAAATGCATTGCCTCCTACATTCCCAAAGGGCGACCCAGTGCTGTCGCCCCCTCCCCCCGGTTTTTCACCTGTGCCAGCTGGGGTTTTCTCCACTAAAAAGAGCGCATGATCTTCTGCAATATTGGACATTTCCTTTTCTGAAGTAAGTTTCAATATCTTAGACTTACTTAGTCCCAACACTCCTCTCTGGGAGGTATACGATGCTTATCTGCTATCATCTAGAAATTTAATTTCCCCCTTGCCTTTATTTCTAAGTTTAATTCATTTCTCCATCCATAACCAAAACTGTGCTTCCACCTTCAGCACTAGTCAGGCCGGTGTGAAGGAGCTACTTTAAATGATTCCTTTTACAAGTCTGGGCTGACTGGAGGCCGTGCTGGAGCCTGCAAGCTTGCCAAGTGCAGGAGCGTTCGCAGGCCCAGGCCCAGGGCAGAGACCAGGGGCATGAGAGTTTGCAGCAGTGTGGACTTGGGGGGCAGTGGGCAAGCACCCCAGGAGTCCAGCAGGAGGTCAATATTTTGGTTCAGCTGGTTAGCACAGTGACTCTGGGTATATCCACCCGTCCTGCTGGTGGAGCTGACCTCGCTACACCTGAAGGCTCATGTCTACAGCGGCAGGAGGTGCTGGGTTGATGCAAGTGCTGGTGGGCCAGGAGCGTCTCAGCCTCCATCCTGAGCGAGGGCTGCAGGGAAGGCGGGGCTGGAAGGGTGGGGCTTTGCAGCAAGAATAGGTTTTGGTTTTTCCACTGAGTAGGTGGGTATAAAACGTCTCTTCAAGCAAAGTTTCCTCTTCTCTAAACTGGGAACAACGTCGTGTTCCAGATAGGACGCTAGGAGGACTGTATACAGGTGACAAGAAAGTACCCCAGTCACTGGAAGCTATTGTTCCTGAGTTATGAGGAGGGCGGAGGACAGGGGAGGCCGCTGCTTTTATAGGCTTTAGAATTGGAACTCTGCATTCCTTAGAGATTATTCAGAGCTACAGGCCAGTGCATGAATTCGTGCACTGGTGACGTCCAGGGGCCATGGGCGGGGCTGGCCAGGGCAAGGGGCCGCGGGCGTTCTGGTCGTTTCACAGTTTGGTCTATTTGCATATTACTCCTTTATTATATAGGATTGTTAAGAATTCTTGCACATTTTATTCCAGCTACACTGGCCATTTTGTGATTCCCTGAACCACCCTCTTCTCTACCTACACCCCCCGCACCTCACTACTACACAGCGTCTGCCTCAGTGCCTTTGAACTGCTCTTCCCTTCCCTGGCAATACTCTCTCCCTGGTGCTGAGACAGCTATTGCTACATAACAAACAACCCCTAACGTAATGCCTCACAATAACACTGATGTCTCTGTGGAGAAGCCCTGAGCGTCTCTTCTGCCCCTCTCTCCTGGGACCCCTCATGTGGCTGCAGTGCTCTGATGGTCTAAGGGACCTCACCAGCTTGTCCAGGCACTGTGGGCTGTCCACTGGGCACCTTAGCCTCCAGGAGGCTTGATTGGGCATCTGCATGGGGGGTATCTCAGGGCTCCCAGGGGGTGAATGAAGGCAGGGCCGCAGGAGGACTTGCTTTGACCTGTGCCAAGCCCAGGTGCCAGGAGGTGGGGAAATGGACTCCCCTCTGGTTGGGAAGGGCAGTGACATCTGTGTTGCAAGAGGTTGTGGTCATTGTGAGGTCAGAGGTCATGGTGAGGACCTCCTACATCCTCAGGTACCGGCGAGGCTCTCGCCCACTCCACTGCCATCCTCGCCCCTGTGTCGCTGTACTTATGTTTGAGCACCAGTGCTGCCGGACACGGTGCATGTTTACTTGTGTGTGTTTGCATGTCCTCCTAGCACTGGATTGCCAGCTCTGGGAGGGGTGGGTTCCTGCTGTGTGTCCAACACAGGCCGGTGCCTGGCACAGGCCAGGGGCTCGGGGAGTATTGAGTGCACGCCTAAAATGAGTTCATTCAGTGACGTTGTGTGAATATGATTGAAGGAATGTTCTTTCCAAGCACTTTCAGTAACCCCCATGGCGAGCAGTGTTCCTCGGGGTGGGGGCGGGGTGCGCAGGAATGACACGCGCCCGCCTTTCCCTGCGAAGCTGCTCGCACTTTCATTTGTAAACAGACCCGTGCCCATATCCCCGACCTGGAAACGTGTGCTTATGGTCGGCAGCAGCAGGCTCCACGCGTCTCATTAGCAAGGACGGCTGCCCTGGCCTTGCAGCCTGCACAAGGGCTTACGCAGTGATTCTCAACCTTCGGGCCCTTTAAATACAGTTCCTCATGTTGTGACCCAACCATAAAATTATTTCTTTGCTACTGTTATGAACCGTAATGTAAATATCTGATATGCAGGATGGTCTTAGGCGACCCCTGTGAAAGGGTCGTTCGATCGCCAAAGGGGTCGCGACCCACAGGTTGAGAACCGATGGGCCTTAGAGGATTAAAACTACGTTCAGCATGAAGTGCGATCCAGCCGAGCCGATGCACCCAGTCCTGAATGTAGACGCCCAGACCAGCATGATTACAAGACGTTGCATCTATGTAAATCCAACTCTTAATTGGTGTTTGAACAAACTCAACAAGAGATTTGACTTGGGGGCTTACAGACAACTGGCTTTGGTTGAGAAAATGCATGTTGCGGTCTTTAACCAGGATGCTGTGTTCCCCTTGAAAACTCCCCGCGGAGTGAAGCGCTAACAGGTCATAGCTGAGAGCCCACCCAATTAGGCCAAACCGTGTCAATAATAAAACAGGGAAACAACCGTGTCTGTCTCGTGGAAGGACGAAAGCAGCTGTTGGTACTGAATAGGAAAAAACGCTAGTGAAACGGGCGGTTCTGATGACTTGGGGTGCCTGGCAGCCCCTGAGGAAGGGGGTCCTCCCAGGAACTGTCAGCCTCAGGCGGTGACCAGGCTGGGGTGCTGCCCCCCCTGCCCCTCCGACCCCGCGTTTCACTGGGTGGCAGTGGCCGGCAGATAGAGTTTATGAAGGCTGCCCCAGGTGGCGCCGGGAGGCCCGGACTTCATACATGACCTGCCTCCGCACGATGAATGCAGCTGTGATAAGGAAATAAGCAGAATGAGCGGGACTCGCAGGAGCCCAGGGGCCTGAGCCGTGACCTCTCTCTTCTCGCCCTGAGAAGCTCTTGTCCGACCATCAGGACCATTTTATCCATCTTGGTTAAGGGAACAAGGGCAGAGCAGATGGACTAGGCTTGGCAGCCAGACTCCATTCTTCCTAATGGTGTGAACGAGGGCGTGTTGCCCGACCTTCCTGGCTGGTGGTTGCACTGTTTGTAAGCAACACCAGCAGCCAACACTCAGCCTTACTTCTAGCTTCTCCTTCTGGCACACTGCGAGCCCCTCCCTCCTGGTTTGCCCGCTCCATTGCACATGTATGTGAGCCATAAAATAAACCTTGGTTGTTTTAAGACCCTGAGATGTGGGGACTGGTTGTGCTTCGGCGTAACCCAGCCTATTCTAATACAAGCAAGCATCCACCTTAGGGGTTAACTGTAAGGACTGAGTGTGACAAGCTTCCACACAGGTCCTGGGGCAAAGAAAATGCCCAATAAATGAAGCCAGGGTCAGTGATATTCGAGGATGAGGGGAGATGGCATGGATTCAACGAGCTCTTCCTCATCTCCTGTTCCCTTTACACGTCTCCCCGTGACCCCCTCCCCCCCGCCACCCCCCCATCCCACAGCACAGTCTACACTCCTCTGCAACACACAGACCTACAGCAATGCGTTTCTCAGTCTGTCCCCTACACCAGCTCTTAGGACCCCAACGCCGGAACAGTGCCCTTTATTTATATCCATTCTTGCCCCTCTCTAGGCACAGTGCATGGCACCACAGTGTACGGCACCACAGTGTACGGCACCACAGCGCACAGCACCACAGTGTACGGCACCACAGCGTACGGCACCACAGTGCACGGCACCACAGTGCACGGCACCACAGTGTACGGCACCACAGTGTAGGGCACCACTGTGCACGGCACCACAGTGTACGGCACCACAGTGCACGGCACCACAGTGTACGGCACCACAGTGTACGGCACCACAGTGTAGGGCACCACAGTGTAGGGCACCACAGTGTACGGCACCACAGTGCACGGCACCACAGTGTACGGCACCACAGTGTACGGCACCACAGTGCACGGCACCACAGTGTACGGCACCACAGTGTACGGCACCACAGTGTAGGGCACCACAGTGTACGGCACCACAGTGTACGGCACCACAGTGCACGGCACCACAGTGTACGGCACCACAGTGTAGGGCACCACTGTGCACGGCACCACAGTGTACGGCACCACAGTGTAGGGCACCACAGTGTAGGGCACCACAGCGTACGGCACCACAGCGTACGGCACCACAGTGTAGGGCACCACAGTGTACGGCACCACAGTGCACGGCACCACAGTGTACGGCACCACAGTGTAGGGCACCACTGTGCACGGCACCACAGTGTACGGCACCACAGTGCACGGCACCACAGTGCACGGCACCACAGTGTAGGGCACCACAGTGTAGGGCACCACAGTGTACGGCACCACAGCGTACGGCACCACAGTGTAGGGCACCACAGTGTAGGGCACCACAGTGCACGGCACCACAGTGTACGGCACCACAGTGTACGGCACCACAGTGTAGGGCACCACAGTGCACGGCACCACAGTGTAGGGCACCACAGTGTAGGGCACCACAGTGCACGGCACCACAGTGCACGGCACCACAGTGTACGGCACCACAGTGTAGGGCACCACAGTGCACGGCACCACAGTGTATGGCACCACAGAGTACGGCACCACAGTGTAGGGCACCACAGAGTACGGCACCACAGTGCACGGCACCACAGTGTATGGCACCACAGTGCACGGCACCACAGTGTATGGCACCACAGAGTACGGCACCACAGTGTACGGCACCACAGTGTACGGCACCACAGAGTACGGCACCACAGTGTAGGGCACCACAGTGTATGGCACCACAGAGTACGGCACCACAGTGTACGGCACCACAGTGTAGGGCACCACAGTGCACGGCACCACAGTGTACGGCACCACAGTGTACGGCACCACAGTGTATGGCACCACAGAGGAAGTTTTGGAAAATGTATTAAATTGAGCAAACTGCATTAATTTGAATATTTTGGTGGCGTTTGCAGCTAGCCTCAGCATTGCTGATCTTTTACTTCCCTTCAAACCTTTATTTCATTCTATTCATTAACTCCGTGGAATGTATCGCAAGCATTTTAGCATTCAGCGCTGTCTGGAACCAGGGTCAGCAACCTGCTTCTATAAAGGGCCAGATAGTAAGCATGCTAGACTCTGCAGGCTGCAAGAGTTCATGGCTCAGCTGTGCTTTTGCTGAGTGAAGCTGGCGGTGGGGACGCGCAGGTGCACGGATGGTGTCATGCGCGGTGCAGCTGCATTTATAAAAGCAGATGACGGGCCAGACCCGGCTGATCTCTGATGTAGACAGACGGGGGCTTACCCTCGAGTGCAGGGAAGATTAAAATAACCCAGTAAAGGGTGAAAAGCAATAATTTCACATGTGGCAAGTGCCCTGAATAAGAAAAAAAACAATAATTTGGTGGCTAATGGGGCAGGTCACAGGGCTGCTTTATTACGGCTGTGATGTCAGTGCAGCCGCTCTGAGGGAGAGAACATATGAAATGAGCTTGAAGCAGCCTTGTGGGTGTTGGGGGACGAGAATTACATAATCACCGAGAACAGCTCGTGCAAAGGCCCTGTGACAGGAGCAGGCATAGAATGGTGGGGAGCAGAAAGAGGGCCAGTCGCTCCTGGTGGGATGGCTCCCCTGCCAAACGTGGACTCTGCCCTGATCTACGCTCCCTGGGGCTTAGCTTTATTTGTCTGTTCTGGGCCAGATCCCAGCTCCCCGCAGCTCCTCCCTCCTTCCGGTGTCTGTGAGTAGTTATCCTTCCCCTGGAGCCCTGCTTATCGAAGCTAAACAGACTTAATTTGCTGAATCCCTCCGTGACATTCCAGTGCCTCGGCCATGGCTTTCTGTGGATACTTTAGGAGATTTGTGTTTTTCGAATCACCAGGGCCCTTCAGAAACAGCTTCTCCGCTGGAACTCACCCCCCTCACTCCTTTGCTTTCTGAAGCCAAGTCTCAAAGCTGGCACCCCAGCTAATCCCCCTTTCTTCCGTGAGATTGCAGCGATTGAAGTGTTAAATGCTCCCCTTCTCAGCAGTGATCATGTTTCCCTCATCCCCTTTGCCTCCTCAGACCCTTAGTCCGCCAGCCAAAGGGCTGGAGTTTGTGAGGTTCCTTTGTCCTTTATACGTCCCCCGAGTCTCTGGTTGCTAATGGCTTCTGAGCTCTGCTGCATCCAGGCGGTGGCTCGCCCGGTAGGACCCAGCGCGTGGCTTCCAGGTCTGGCTCTCCGATGGAAACTCGTGTTTCTGCTGGCTTCTCTCTCATCCAACATCCTAGACTTTCTGGAGAGAGTTTAGTGAGGTGAAGTGATAGTGGGGCTTAGATCTAGGAAAATTAATTAAAATCCAGACTTCCTCAGCAACGATAATTTGGGGCAAGTTTGAGTCCCCCCCCCCCACTTTCCAGAGTCCTCAGTTATCTCATCTGTTGCTGGGGGGAGAGGCCGTCCTTCCCACTGTTGCTCATGGGGGTGGGGTTCTTGCGATTTCCTGAGAAAAAGAATGTTCTGAGCTTTGCATGGGAGAGGGGGTGGTTATTATTTGTGTAGAATCAAATCCCCGACTTTCCAAGGTCTCGTTTCTATAGCCGGGGCTTCGGCAGAGTTAAAATCAGAGCCAGAGTGCAGAGTTCCATTTCATGTCTGCACAGCCCAGCGCAGCATCGGGCGAGCTGCAGTCCATCAGCCCATTGCGTGTGGGGTCCTCATGGCTGTGGGCCGCGTGGGCGAATGCAAGAGAGCCCAGAGAGCTCCTTGGTTCGGGGGATTATGTAACCCAAAATGATCACGGGCTTGCAGTGGCCCTGCCCATTCCCGTCACTGGTATCTGTTTCCAGGTGTGACTGACAGACAAGTACCTTCCCTGGGTCACTCCAGCCTCACTGTACATGTGTCCGTCTCCCCTTGTTAGACCCTCCTCCTCCCTCCCTCCCCCGGTGATCTACCCGGAATGGGCCTGTGGTTCCCTGGGGAGTGAAACTGCAGCTTCCTGGTGAAGCCTTCCCTTTGCTTCCTTTATATACATATATATGCCTAATGTGCTAAGTATCCAACCAATCGTTGGTTGACTGCTCAACCAGTTGCTATGACGTGCACTGACCACCAGGGGGTAGATGCTCCAACTGGTAGATTAGCTTGCTGCTGGGTTCCAGCTGATCGGGACTGGGTGAGATGGGCCAGACATGCCCTGGATCCCTCCCACGGTCCCTTCCCGGCCAGCCAACCCCCGTCTCCCTGATCGGGACTGGGTGAGATGGCCCCAATCAGCCCCAATCACCAGCCAGGCTGAGGGACCCCACCCGTGCATGAATTCGTGCATTGGGCCTCTAGTTATTAATAATTGGCTAATTACAACAGTATTGATATCAATCCTGCTTATGTGGTGGGATTATTTGGAGACTAAATTTAATTTACTCCTTCAACAAGTATTCCTGGAGTGTCCAGGGCACATGGGCCCAGAGTAGGGATGCAGAGATGGGGTGGTTCTGAGGTTACAGTGAACGATACAGGAACAGTGCTGCCCATGAGGCCTACACTCTCGGCCGAAAGAGGAATAACATCCTGCCCTTCTTGAATGTTGCTTTAATCACACGAGTGTTCATACATGAATGATCCCCGTCCTTATGAAAATGTAGCTCCTAGACCTCGTTTATACATCAGGAAATGGTGGTTACTAGAGGCTATGGGACTTGCCCGAGGTATCAGGGCCTAGGAGCGCACATGGGGTCTGAGTCTAGGTGGGCCTGTTTCTACAAGCAGGGCCCTTCACCAATAGACGCGCTGCTTACTGGAGGAGAACCCGGGAAGTCCCGGATGCTGTAATTAATAGCTTTGCACAGGCGATTCCCATTGCAACCTTGCGAGACAGTTTGGATATTTCACATGAGGTCTCTACTCGCTGGGCCTTGCTTTTATGCAGCAGGGACAGACTCTTTTTCAGTAATTCCTGTAATGATGGTTTAGAGCTTTTAGCTCAAGTCCCAGACACTGCTTTTCCCTGAAATTCACGTATACCATATACTAAAGGGCCCGTAGGACATCTTAGATTACATACCACATATTAACCATAATAACATTTATTAAAATTCTACAGGGTATCGCAGAGGCCTCTACAGCCACATAAAAATCCTTACTCTCATCCTCCAAAAAGCACACTTACGGGTCCATTTAAAGACAAACAAATGCTTTAATGGTGGTTTGTAAAACAAGAAGAGGTGAATTCTGCCTGGAGGGACCCAGAGAATAGCAGTAGGGGTGACAGTTGGCGTAGGCCTCAGAGAAGAAGTGGGAGATGGCAGGCATTGTGATAGCGTCTTCCATGGGACACAGTCCACAGCTGTGATCGCCCCGCGCTCTTCCTGACCACTCGGTGGGCGCATTTTGCAGCTGGAGGCCGCGAATCTCATGTGTGAATTGCGTTAGGAGTAGGGACACACGCTCCTCTCCTCGGCGGCCTGGGTCTGGCCTTTTCCATGTTCTCTCTTTCCCCTGCGTTGAGGCCTGGTTCTCTAAGCAAGCTGGTCTGAACTCCTGCATAGACTGGTGGAAACTTAAATAAAATGTAAGAACAGACACGTAGTTCCGTGTAGTTGAGAGAACAGCTGATAGAAAGGCAGGCCAGTCCAGGTTCAACCCTCAGCTTTGCCAGCCATAGCTTCCCAACTCCAGACATATCGGCTCATCTCTGACCTCAGTGTTCTCATCTGGAGAGTGGGTTCATAGAACCTGTTGTGTGTGAAATGGAATTAGTCCGGATGTGCCTGGAGTGCTCGCCCCTCAGTTAACCTCAGCCCTGGCTTCCTCACATCACGCAGGCCCGCACCCACTCCTTGCTGTCGATGTAGCGCTCTCCTCTCCATCCCTAGCTTTTACCTTTCTTTCTAGTCTTTATAATCACAGGACATGTAGCACATATTTATTTGCCTGGCACTTAGTAGGTGCACAGAAATACTTGCTGAGTGCGTGAGGTGCAGAAAGCCCTTGGACTGGCTTACTATCCGTTTCTTCCTCACTTCTCCCAGCGCCCACTGAGCTCCGACTGTGCCTCTCATCCAGGCGACAGTTTCTTCTCCGTGTTGCTGATAACCCGACGTGAGTCAGGTTCCCAAGCACCTGCCTTGCTCCCCAGGTGCCGAGCCCGCACTGCCCCTCCCCCACCTCCCTGAGTCACTGCTAAGTTCCTTCCTCCCACCTCAGCTGTGCAGGTTTCCGTTTGGTTTTCTCCAGGCCTTCCATGTGGAACACGCTGAGTAATGGTTCTCCGATCACTTTGGGGGCCAGTTTCCGTGGCTGTTTTGTGGCACCTGGACGAGCCTGGTAATTAAGAGTGTGCTGGCATCTCCTTCATGGCCCTGCGTGGGGCCGAGTTTATGTCATCTGCCCATTAATGCAGGTGGCAGGCACGTTGCTGGCCACGCAGTGGGCACGTCCAGGCGGCTCAGATGTGTTTAATTACAGTGCATAGGGCGTCAGTCCCGCTGACCTGGTTAGAGCGAGCCTGGCGGCCCCGCGGAGTGGACAGCCATCGCCTGCGCCCCATGCTTTCCTTCCCCCTGAGGGACAAGTGGTGCTGGAGTTGGGATTCCACTGAACCCAGGCTCCTAACAGAGCAAGTGCAGCTTTTTTCTGCAGAGCCAACCCAGCCAGTACCTCTAACTCTGGCACCCGCAGTCCCCTAACATTAGGCCATCAGCAGGGCCTCCGGTTTAACCTCATAGCTCTCAAGTCTCCATTCCTCACATCTCCACCCCCAGCAGGCTGACCTTCGGCCGAAAGAGGAATAACATCCTGCCCTTCTTGAATGTTGCTTTAATCACACGAGTGTTCATACATGAATGATCCCCGTCCTTATGAAAATGTAGCTCCTAGACCTCGCCTCCCTGAGTCACTGCTAAGTTCCTTCCTCCCACCTCAGCTGTGACCCCAGCCACCTCACCCCCTGCCCTTCAATCCATCCCACTCTAGCCCTGCCTCCGTCTGAAACGCTCTCCCCTAAAATGATTGGATTACCTCCTCACACCCCCAGTGCCCCCACCCTGCGGGGCTTTCCCTTTCCCTGCAGATAAGGGCGCAGTCCGTCCTGAGGGAGGAAGACTCGCTCGAGCCCCACAGCCGCACAGCCCAGCCACGGGGCCTCCAGCCGTCTCCCTGCTGCTCCCTGTGGTCGCAGCTGGGGGGCACCTGCACCTCCTCCAGTTAACACACTGGATCTCAGCCCAACCCCGGCCCCTGTCCCCCATCCACCGCTGTGCCCCGGCAGCTCACATTCCTGAGTTGTAGGCGCTGTGGTTCACGGGCGTCGTCTCTGCTGCACTGAACTATTGTAAGGGAACATTTATGTAATCACTGGTTTTATTTCTGTCTCTCATGTGAGCTTCAGATCCGTGAGGCAGGGCCACACCCGCTTTTGGTCGGCTGTCATGATTGGTGGCTGTAATGTGTGTGGTTAGTTGTGGTGGCGGATGTCCATTGTGTTGCTTCTGGTTGTGGTAGTGGGTGTTGGTTGTGGTAGTGGGTGTTGGTTGTGGTAGTGGGTGGTTGGTTGTGGTAGTGGGTGTTGGTTGTGGTAGTGGGTGTTGGTTGTGGTAGTGGGTGTTGGTTGTGGTAGTGGGTGTTGGTTGTGGTAGTGGGTGGTTGGTTGTGGTAGTGGGTGTTGGTTGTGGTAGTGGGTGGTTGGTTATGGTAGTGGGTGGTTGGTTGTGGTAGTGGGTGTTGGTTGTGGTTCTGGGTGTTGGTTGTGGTAGTGGGTTTTGGTTGTGGTAGTGGATGTTGGTTATGGTAGTGGGTGGTTGGTTGTGGTACTGGGTGTTGATTGTAGTACTAGGTGTTGGTTGTGATAGTGGGTGGTTGGTCATGGTAGTGGGTGTTTGGTTGTCACAGTGGCTGGCTGGCTGTGGAGTGAAGGGGAGGCTGATGAGCTCACACAACTCTAGTGTGACATTTCTCCAAATAAGCATGTGTCAGTTATGCTCATTGGTTAAACAGGGAGAAGCTTGCACTGTGTGGGTCGCTGGTGAGAGCCCACACCTGTGATTAGGACCATCTGCTCAGATGGTAAACGGCAGCTGGTTCTATCCACCTGGGCAGCCGAGCGAGTTCTATGCTGTGTCCCCTCCAATCAGCAACCTCACGCTCTCTGTGTCAGCTGCTCAGAGAAACACCACATTCCACTTGGGGTCTCCACAGGGATCTCCAACATTAACTTTTTCTTGGGCCACGTGGGCTATACTTTAAGTCAGACCATCAAAAATATGCCCTGTGAATTCTTCAAATCCACCCCATTTCCTTCTGCTATGGCCCAGACAGGCAGGCAGACAGGCAGGCAACAGAGGCGTCACTGCCTCGAGTGAACAGCTCTCAGAGGCCATGTCTCCTACTGTTTGCTGTCTGCTGGGGAGTTGCTGAAGGGTCCCTGTAAGGGCTTCACGTGTTGTGTGTGTGTGTGTGTGCGTGTGCGTGTGTGTGTGTGTGGTGTGCTAGCAGCAGGAGCTTTTCTGAGCAGGTGTAACCTGGTGGTCACAGCCCCGCTGTTCTCCTAAAAGGCCTGTGGCCAGAGCCCCTCAGCCCCTTCCAGAGTAGGTACATATGAGGAAGCAACCTAGGGACCTGGGGACCCTGGGGATCAGAGGGGAAGGTCTGACCTGGGGATCAGAGGGGAAGGTCTGACCTGGGGGTCAGAGGGGAAGGTCTGACCTGGGGGTCAGAGGGGAAGGTCTGACCTGGGGATCAGAGGGGAAGGTCTGACCTGGGGATCAGAGGGGAAGGTCTGACCTGGGGGTCAGAAGGGAAGGTCTGACCTGGGGGTCAGAGGGGAAGGTCTGACCTGGGGATCAGAGGGGAAGGTCTGACCTGGGGATCAGAGGGGAAGGTCTGACCTGGGGGTCAGAGGGGAAGGTCTAACCTGGGCATCAGAGGGGAAGGTCTAACCTGGGCATCAGAGGGGAAGGTCTAACCTGGGACCCAGGGAATCAGAAAGGAACTTCTTCAGCTGGAGGTGGAAGGGTGTGCCCAGCCCGAGCAGCTGAGGGCAGAGCAGGTGTGAGGACAGCTCTGAGGGCAGGTGTGCCCAGTTCCCACAGGTGTTGTCACCTGCTGGAGCAGGAGAGCTTGATGCAGGAGCCAGAGAGGTTAGGGTAGGTTTATGGAAAGACGTGTGCAAAGTGTCACTGCAGAGAGAGTCTGAAAGCAGATAACAAGACAGAGACATGTAATTGACCAATCCCTAACAAAGAAGAGGATCAATAGAGAGTTGTTACCAGGCATTTTTCCTACTTGTCATGGTTGCCTTGATCTATGGGAATATTAAGCCTCTGTAACTAATACACATGTGCAATCAGATGTGTTGTTGGATGGATTGGTAACAGATATATTGAAAGCATCCAGCGTAGGATGTGCACATAGTAGATACTCAGTGAGTGCTATTGGATATGGACCCTGCCTGAGCAGATTCACAGGCACACACTGTTTCTGAGCAGCGGAGAAGAGCTGGGCCAGCAGCTTTCTGCCTTTCCGGCGTGGTATTTGTCATCGTGGCCCATCTTTCATGCCCTGGGGCATCAGGACACCCTATACACTGTGACGCCCGGCCCTCCTCCACCTCTGTTGCAGGGACCCCTGTACAAAGGGCAAACTGACGTGGGGCGCTACTGAGCCCAGATAAAGATACGAGAGAAGGCACCATATCCTAGAGAGATGCCAAGAGTGAAGTTAGAAAGGGACTGTTCAGGTCTCCGTTTCCGAAGCTAGGAATCTCCGACACGGACCCGCAGAACCACGAACATGCAGGGAGGAACGGGAGAAGATTTGGGCATTTATCTAGTGCCCACTGTGTGCCAAGAACATCACCCATGGAGAATTCAAAGCCAAGGACTCCAAATACAAGTGGGATCCAGGAGGCAATCATTTCAGAAATGCATTTTTTTGAAAAATATTTATTGAGCACCTGCCATGTGGCAAGTACTGCTCTGGGTATGGGACAAACATAAACAGAGATGAAAACCCCTGTGCCCCGGGGGCGGCGACCCTAAAGGAGGACCACACTGTGGAGGGAATCGTGATGGGGCAGCAGGCGATGGAGGCTTGGCGTGAAAGCTGAAAGTGCTGAGCTGAGCAGCATGACTTCTGTGCTCTGGGCACCACGGTGTGGGCAGCCTGCGTCCTCGCCGAGGGCCGGGGGGAGGGCACAGGAGAGAATATTTGGGGCTCCCAGGGCTCTCTTCCTGAGCTGTTAATCAAGGGTCTGTCTCTGTCACATCCCGACCCCGTCATGGCTGCATTTCCCTCGGCGGAATAAAGTGGGCAGAGAGCAGGCCATAGCCAGTTTCTTCACAGGACAGCCCAGCTCTGTGGCTCACATTAAGAGGCGTGTGGCCTGGCCAGCCGGGACTCAGGAGGATGCCAGCAGGAGACCTGCCCCAGCTAAGCAGTGTGGCTCCCACTGCTTCATGTCCAGTCTCAACTGCCCCAAAGCATCATATCTGATGATTCATCAGACCTGGTCGAGGCTCCAGGCCCTGGCTCTAGGTCCTGTGGTGGATACATCGTCTTATTGCACGAGTCTGGGTTTCCTAGAGAAAAAGAGTCAGTAGGAGATTGTCTGTCTATCTTTCTGTCTATTGAGATTAAGGGAGAAGGAAGGAGGGAGAGAGAGATTAATATAAGCAATTGGCTCATGTCATCATAGAAGCTGAGAAGCCCCAAGATTCGTAGTCAGCCAGCTGGAGACCCCGAAGAGCCGGCGATGGAAGTTCCGATCTGACTCCTGAGGTCCGCGAAGCAGGAGAACGAATGCTGAGTCCAAGTCCGAAGGCGGAGGAAGATCAGTGTCCCAGCCTGAAGACAGTCAGGCAGAGATAGTCCTTTCTTGTCTGCCTTTTCGCTCTATTCGTGCCTTCACCGAGCTGGAGGCTTCACACACAGGAGAGGCAACCTGCCTTACTCAGCCTTGCCATTCGCATGGGATCTCACCCAGAACCCTCACAGACACACCCGGAAACGAGGTTTGATCCAGTGCCCGGCACTCCGTGGCCTAGTCAAGTTAGCTTTTATGTACCTCGGGACCTCTGGAGTGTAGCATGGGCTTTAGCACATAGGAGGTGCTCAGTAAGTGTTTACTGAATGAAGGAACACATGGGTGAATGGTCAGAACAGACATGGCAGTTCGGGTGTGTGGATGGTGATGGATGGCTGTACAGACACACAGGTGGGTGGACTGATGGGTGGGTGGAGGAGAGAGGGAAGGTGTTGACAGGGAGAGATCGAATAGTTTGTCCCAAGTCAGACATCTTTATGTAATCGAGCTCGGATTTCAACTCAGGCAGCCGGACTCCCTCGTTGTGCTCAGACCTTGAGACGAAGGACAGATCTGGGATGAACTGCAGCAAACATCGCTCTAATAGTCAATAGGGGGAGGGGGAAAGAAAGGAAAGCCAACACAGACTCCACATCTGTCATCTTCAGACACCGTCAGAAGTTTATTCACATTCATTTATTCATCCATTCATCAGTGTTCACTGAGGGTCAGTTATGAGCCAGGTTCTGGAAAAAGAGACGTGAGGAGGACAGACAAAAACGCTTGCCCTAATGGAGCTGCATTCGAGTGGGGGGGGGGGCAGACAGTAGGTAAGTAAACCTGTACAGGGGTCAGGGGTCACAGGGTTGGGAGGGAAGGAAGAGAGAAGGGTGTAGGGGTGGCCTGAGGAGAGAGTGCAGAAGCGCTCGAGGGGCCGGTGGGCACCTGGGCAGACTCTGCCTGTCCCTTCCACCATCCCATCCTCACCACTGCGGTACCTGGAAGGCATACTATTCCTGTGTTATGTATGAAAAGGCATGATTGCTAAATGTTGGAACAAGCTGTGGGGACCCTCTCATATCCTCTAAGCCCACAGGTCCACACAGGTCCTGTGGGGGAGTGGACTGCTCCCGAGAAGGTATCTTCTCAGGTCCCTGAGGCTTCTGAGGGTGACTTACGTAGTGGCCCCCAATTTCCAGGACGACGGGGCTCATTAGGGGATGTGTGAGTTACTCACTTGCACCCTCCCTTCCTCCTGCTCCCAATCCATGGTGCAATGATACAACAATGAGAAAACTTTTTCACTGTGATTTATGAAAATGACTTCCATTGCATCATGTTCAAGCCTCGTCAATCGCCCCAAACTGAAGCAGAGACATTAGAACAGGCCTGAAAGAAATCCACTCAACCCGCCACCTGCATCCCAGGGCGGCTGCTCTCCCACAGCTGCACCGTCAGCGTCTTCATTAGCACCACGCTATCTCCTGTGTCCTTTAATAGTCTTAATGGTCCCATGTAGCAGTTCAGGAAGCTGTTATTGTCCCCATTTTGCAGATGGGGCGATGGCAGCCCCATAGCTGAGCCAGGGGAGGCAGGAGAAGAGGGGCCAAGCCTCGCAATTTTCCAGTTCTGTAACGGCGCCACCATCTGCCCTGTGGCTGAGCCTGGAACCTGGGAGTCCTCACTGTCACCATGTCCCCCACGGCTGTCAGCAGGCCCTGTTATTCCAGTATGTTCTCCAGCTCCCTACCCCCCATCTCCTCTACCCCCCAGCCCAAGTGGCCGTCTTTCTTCTTAAATTAGTCACCTTGCCTCCATTCTCACCTCTGCATTCCCCGTCCATTTCCCGCAAGGACCTGCGTGGACCCACCCCAAGCCATCCCTTTACTTAAAGAGCATCTAATAAAACCCAAAGTCGTGTGTCCTGCCTGGACCCACCTCCTCTCCAGCCTCCTGTCGTAGCCCTCTGCTTGCCAGTTGTGTGGTGTCCAGTTGGCTACTTTTCATTTCTTTGCTCAGGGCCCAAATAGAGGATCCTCCTTCTGCCTGACACACCATTGCCCCTGGCTTTTCTTGGTGTTTGCTTTCCCTTCCTTCGGATCTCGGCTTAAATGTCAGTCACCCCAGCAGGCAGGTTTCCTGAAACCTACCACTCCTCTCTTTTTCAGTACGTTGCCAGGTGTTCATGGTCTCCACCACCATGACCCCTGTCACCACTGGAATGTAGGTTCCGTGAGGACAGAGACTCGTCTGTCGCCCCAGTGCCCAAGACCCAAGAGCACTCATTGAACACTTGCAGGAAAATGAATGAACTTAAATGAGTGAAACGAAACAGTATGCTGGTTGCATATATTAATAATCAGTATATCCCTCTTTCCTTTTCCATAGGATCCTTGATGAATTTTCCTAGTACTTTTTGCATTTATATACAGAGTATCTATGTATAGAAGGTTCTCATCAGTGTATTTGGATGCTTGGATGAATGGATGGATGGATGGATACATGGATGGAAGGAAGGAAAGAAAGGGAAGGAAGGATAAATGGATGGATGGATGGTGGATGGATGGATACATGGGTGGAAGGAAGGAAGGAAGGAAGGAAGGAAGGAAGGAAGGAAGGAAGGAAGGAAGGGAGGGAAGGAGGGAGGGAGGAAGGAAGAGAAAGGAAGGGAGGAAGGGGAAGGAAGGAGAGATGGATGGATGCATGCATGCATGGATAGATGCATGGATGGGTGAGTGGGTGATGGATAGATGATGCCGAATGGGTGGATGGAAGCATAGATGGATGCTTTTTACTTTGTGATCTCACAGATTTTTTTTTCCTTTTTTTATAACCAAATAACCAAGCTTATATTATTTTTATGATTGCCTCCCACCCTTTCCTTTCGCAATATCCTCTCTATCTTCCTTCCGAACCAGATTCTGGGTTGTGGTCTCTCACAGGCAGAGGTTCTTAGGTGACCCCAGCAGCAGGGTGGACCACGGTACCGTGCGTTATTGTCTTCATGCGGTACCTTCTCTTTGGCATTAGTTCCCTAATTCCAAGGATATGTGAAGAAGAAAGTGTGTGATAACCAAAGCATATCCGGCTGCAAGCACTCTGGACTTATTGACGCAGAAAGTGTTTCTGTTGAGGGTGGACAGGTCAGTATAACAATTCTGAGCCTGGCTGGTGCACTGGAAGCCTGACATGCAGAAACACAGCTCCCTGGAAGGGCAGTCCCCAGCGTTTGCCTCACCAGGAAAGCCACCGAGGCCTTTCTGTCCCCAGGACCCCTGTTCTGATTTTCCCTCTTGCTGGGCATCTGTCATCACTCCTCCGGGCTCTCAGAGGTGGTCCTTGGATCCCCAGGTTGCTGCAGGGAAGGCCTCTGGGTTACTTGTCAGTGGCACGCCATTACTTATTCTTTCTTTCTCCCCTGGTGGTACCGTTCCTCACACGGTAACAAATCAAGCAAAGTAAAATACCATTCCTCGAAACAGCTGTCCCTTGGGCAGCATGAGGCCCATTATCCCATTCGAGAGCTGGTACGTATGAGGCAAGCACATTCTTCCTCCAGCCCCCAATCGCCATGCATTATGTCTACCTGCCACCTCCCGTGTGTAATGGCAGGTGATTTACTCTGTCTGGGTTGTAGCTCATTTGCTCATGTTCTTTCTTCAGGGTAAGGGTGAGAGAAAGTAAACATTTATTTAGCACTTACTAGGCATCGGATTCTGTCTGTACAAGTTAGAGCAGGCGAACACAGTAAGAGTTTACTTTTCACTCATGTAAATAGTCAAGAGGTCATCAGGCAAAGGGAGGGAGGGTGCTTCGGGAGCACGGGGTGATAGTGTTGCTGACATTGTAAACATTTAGCTTACAAGACAGCTTTGGGTGTAAACATCGCCGATAGGGAAGTAGAAAGAGAAGTGGGAAGCTCGTGAGCGGGAGCTTTCTAATGGGCAGAACTGGAAGTTAACATATCACTTTAGCTCCTATTCTATTGGCTAGAATTCAGCCCACATGGCCACATCCTACTGCAAGAGAGGCTAGGTAATGTAGTTATCTGTCCTGAAGGAGAAATGGGCTTTGGGAGAGGAGCTAGCCTAATGCTGCACACAGAGGTGGGTGTTTTTATATAATTGCCTGATTTACTTTTCACAACAATGGACATTATTATTACTATCCTATATAATAAAAGTCCAATATGCAAATCAACTGAGTAGCAGAACGACCGGTCGCTATGATGTGCACTGACCACCAGGGAGCAGAAGCTCAATGCAGGAGCTGCCCCCTGGTGGTCAGTGCACTCCCACAGGGGGAGCACTACTCAGCCAGAAGCTGGGCTCATGGCTGGCGAGTGCAACAGTGGTGGCAGGAGCCTCTCCCACCTCTGTGGCAGCACTAAGGACCCCTCGGGGGATGTCTGACTGCTGGCTTAGGCCCATTCCCCTAAGCCAGCAGTCAGACATCCCCCAAGGAGTCCTGGACTGCAAGAGGGTGCAGGCTGGGCTGAGGGACCCCCGACTCCATTCCACGAATGTCGTGCACCAGGCCTCTAGTTGTCAATAAGGAAACAGAGGCCCAAGACATGAGTTTCAAAAGAATACACCACCGTTACAGCAAATAAATTGTATGTTCATATTCGAACTCCAGTCCATATGATTCCAGTTTAGTTTTCTTTTCAGGGAATCACAATTCTTCTTTGAGAAGAAAAGATGTGCTCTGGAGCTCACAGAACAGCTAGGAAAACTGCTGGTGGCTGTCAGCTGTGTGTGGGGCAAACTCCCCACTGTCTCAGAGCTGGGCAGGAGTTGCCCTGCCATCTTGGTCAGTTACCCACACCGCCACCTCCATCCCCAGGTGTCTTCTCTATAAGTACATTGTTATTCCTTCAAATTCGTGTCTGGATACTTTATTTGATTTCCATGAATGAGACTTTTGGTACATGGCTAATAAAACCTCCCCAGCTTAATTAATCCAACACCATTTTTCCCAGCAATAAATTCGCTTAAAGACCATATCATTTAAAATTCAATGCCCTCGAGTATTCCACATCTACTTGTGTTTCCTGTTCTTTTTATCCTCAGAAACTGAATTTTAAAGAGTGGGTTTTTATTTGCCACTGAAAACTACTTTTTAGTAGTGTTTGAAAGTGGATAAAATATGAGGCAACGCCCACACCACTACAGAGGGAGCCTATCTTCCCTACAATGTGCAGATTTGATGGCCACACACTCACACACAAGAAACACAAAGTTAAGCTGGAATGCCTTTGAGCATGTTGTTTAGATTTTTTAGTGCCATAAGGTGGTTTAAAAAAGGAAGCGCAGTCCATGGACTGGATGCAGACCCTCTAGGGAAGTGTTCTGTGACACGCTCACTAGTGGGGCTGCTCACGGAGAGAATCGGGTCAGCTTCCACTGAGCCATTCCTGGGCCTCGGCATCACCTTGTGTGAAGGCGTCCCTTCCTCTGGTGCGACTAACCAATCACCCTATCGAAGTCTGTCGGGACCAGACTGCCCTCCTGGCAACTCGAACCCAGCCCCTCCTCGCCCACCAGCCCACCCTTCTTTGTGGTTTGCACGGTGCTGCCTCTAGGCCTGATGCTGGAAGCCTGGGGTGGCCCACCTGCTGTTTGTGATTGATATGGTTGACAAAGGATAATAGACTTGTAGGTTGGAGCCACATTAGTGACTCAAGTAACTGGAAAGAAAGAAAGAAAGAAAGAAAGAAAGAAAGAAAGAAAGAAAGAAAGAAAGAAAGAAAGAAAGAGAGAGAGAGAGAGAGAGAGAGAGAGAGAGAGAGAGAGAGAGGAAGGGAGGAGGAAGGAAGGAAGGAAGGAAAGAAGGGGAGGGAGGGAGGGAGGGAGGAAAAGTGATGGTTCTGCTTGTTGAAGGGTCAGCAGATCTCTTTTTGGAAAGCTCTGTGGTCAAGGCTCTCTGGGAGCCTGGGGAGCATCCTCAGCATTTCCTCTGCTTCCACCCGGCCCTCTAGGAGCTCAGCCAGTGTCAAGGCTGTAAATACCTCCTATTGGCTGCTTTCCAGTTTATGGGTCTCAATCCAGACCCATGAACTCTCGCTCGTAATTCCAGCTGCCTCCTCAGCATTCCCACCGGGCTATCTAGGAAGCCCCCAAACATTAGCATGTGCAACCCCAGCGCTTCCACATGCGGCTCCTCCGGGGGCTTCCTCTTCTCGGAACATGTGGGCTCCAGCCTTCCCTTCACTCAGGGCCCTCGGAGCCATCCCCGGGCCTGTCCTTCTCTCACGCCTTGAATCCAGGCTGCAAGCAAATTCTGCTGGAGCTACAGCTCCTCACACGTCCACCACCTTTCCCTTTGTCCAAGTCACCTCACCCTCCCTGATGATTCCTGTAGCCCCCTCATTGGTCTTCCTGCCTCGGTACCCAGTCTTACAGGGGCCTCAAGCTCTGCATTGTCTGGCCCCTCTACTCTCATGCTCTCATCTCCTCCCACCGATACCGTGTAATTAGCCAGTTATTAATAACAGGAAAGGAGCTAAAGAGAGGCCTGACATTATAAACATGGCCATCTGGGCAGCCTCACCAGGAAGCTGCAACTTTGTATCCCCAAGGAATCACCGGTCCATTCCCTGCAGGTCACTGGGGGAAGGGACTGGACAAAGGGGAGATGGACGCATGCCCAGTGAAGTTGGGGTGATGTACAGAAGGCAACTGTCAGTCAAACCTGGGAACAGAGATCATTGGCCAGAGGGGACAGGGCCGATGCAAGCCCATGAATATTGGGAAAACATAACCCCGTCCTCAACAAAGGAGTTTGCGCTCTTGCCTCTCTGGTTCCTTGGGCTTTGCTCCTGCCCCGAGGACCCCCACCTGCAATGGACTGATGGACTGTAACTGGGAACACACACTAAGCCGGCCTGATGCTGGGCTGGACTGTGACCCAGCAAGACGCTGGGCACTGGCTTTGACCCCAGCCCTGTGGAAGCCACAATCTGTGTCAGGACAGAGGGAAGTGGGGCCTTGGCAACTCAGAGGTGTAACCCACAGAAATAAAGCTTCCCACTATGTCTCTTCCTCTCATGGGGACCTCCAGAAATTCTATTCCCTCCGCACCCCAGGACGCCCACTCCCACCAGCAGCTGGCGGGGAAGTGTTCTCCCCATGGATACCACCCCATCCCCATCACTTCCCCCCACTAGCGCCATCCTCCCTGCCCGAGCCCTGGGCCTGCAGACACGTTTTCCCCCAGGCGCTCTCTAGCCCTGCCCCGCCTGGCTTGCTCCATGTTCTGTGCCCTGTGCAGGTGCCCCTCTGACCTGGGCGTCCGGTTAGAAGCTCCCCTACCTGCACCCAGGGAGTGGCCCCTGCCTCGCTGTGTGTGGCTTAGGATCATCTCTCCCTTGGATAATGAGCTCGAGCAGTCAGAAGTCTTCTATCAGGACTCTGGGTTGTTAGTGGAGTGAAATAGAAAAGATAAGAAGAAGGAGAACAAGAGATAAATAAATAAAGAGAACATGAGGGGTAGAGGAGGCGCAGACTCTGACCCACTCCTGCGGCCTGTGCCCCCAGCTTCCCCGCTTCCTACCTCTCCCATCCTGCTCAGGAGCTCAGTCACCTCACACAGCCTTTCAGTCGATTCCCTCCTACAACCGTATCCGGAAAGATCCCTTGTTGCTGGTTGGAGACCAGTATTCCAACTGATGGGCCACCAGCATGTGCAGGAGTGGGGGGAAGAGCCAGGAGCTGGACGTCCACAGGCACAGTGGAGCGGGAGGGTCATGTGACCCAGAGGGGCCACATCCACTGTGGAGCCAAAACCAACCCTCTGATTAGAGGGGGGCATGGACTAGCCTGGTCAGCCCTGCCTGGGGGACATTTAACAATGGGGCAAATGAAGGCCCAAACCAAGACCTGCTCAGAAACTCAGCCAAGAGTGAGCAGGAGGAGTGAGGCCAGACACCTTTCCTCACGTGCTCATCCCCAGCACAGAATTGGGGGGGGGGGGTAGGAGGGCGAGCAAGATGTCACGGGAACTAACCCAGGCCCTCTCCTCAGCCTTCCCATGCCACCTGCCTGCCACATCCGCCCCCTCTGCCCAGTGCACAGGGATAGCCATGCCCTGCGAGCAAGGGCTCAGGCTGACCCATCACATCTGCTTGGCTGGCCCACCTCATACGCACTGACACCTAAAGGCCCTTTCCTTCAGTTCGGACTGGCTGCCCCTTCACCTCCCCACCCTCTCAGGGTCAGCCCTTCCCTCTGCTGGCCTCTCAGTGCCCTGGACAGACCTTCGTCTACATCAGCTCAGGTCACACTGCGGCCGGAACACAGTTTGATCCTCAGAGGAACCAGACACAGATCTCAGCTGGGGACACGGTATCTGGGTGTCCTTGGGTGGGTCACTCTCAGAGCCTAACTGTCTTTGGTAAAGTGGGTGAAAGCATCCAGCTAATTTTCCAGAATGAGCGATGAAAGGATGCGTTGTCATGGAAATCACCTACCGCAGACCTGCCTCAGGAAGCCTGTGGGAGAGATGCTCCGTCATCCCCCTGGCCTGTTGCACACCCAGAGGCGGCCTCAGGGACTGGTTACGAGAGCTGCCTATTGGAATTCTGCCAGGGGTGTGACCTTGAACAAGTCATGGAACTGCCCCGTGCCTCAGTTTCCTTATCTGTGAAATAGGGATAAAGGACTTTTCAGCCCAGAGGATTGCCGTAAGGGTGCCATGACTAATTGTGCGAAGCACAGGGAGCAGCCTGACATCGGTGGGCGCGCGGAAAATGGTAGTGACCATCTCCTGGGATGAGGAAGTTGTAGGTGTGTCAGGGGTCTCCCAACGAGGCTCCTGATGACAGGGACATGTAGCATAGGACTCAGCAGGGTGGTACTGCACCCGGTCAGTCAGAAGCGGGTCAGACAATGAATGAGCTGCTGCAGTGAGTGCTGGTGCCCTGACTGCAGTGTGACCCGAGCTGATGTAGACGAAGTGCGTCAATCGTGGAGCACGAAGAGGACCTGCCCCTGTTCCCACCACCCCGCCAGGCCCGCGCCCAGCAGGCACAGCGCAGCTTGGACTACGAGGGACCACTTTAAGTGCAGGATGAAACCAGGGAGGCGGCATCACAAATAACCCTCGGAAGGAAAAGGAACTCGCTCTCCTTCAGCTCACTCTCTGGCACCTGGAACTGTGCTTTACTCCTGCAACTACCAACTGTGACATATTCACAGCTGACTCCCCGGCCTTCCCGGTGGCATGGCTAGGAGGCAGGTTGTGCGGTGGTAAATGCGGCTGCACTCACTGCAGTGGCCCCGTATCCTGCAGCAGCCTCGGCAACCGAGTCATGTATATCTTCCGCGCGCACCCTCCTTCAGCCTGGGCCTGAGCCCCGATGGCAGGCAGTTGAGGTTTGTGTGGTGGGCATTATGCATTGATGAGCCAGAGCAAACATTTACTAGCGCTAATCATTCATCTGGGGGTGGAGGAGGAGAAGGGCTGCGGCACCAGGCACAGCCCTGGCTCCTGTCAGGGTGTCCCAGGCCTGGGGTGCAGACTTGGCACAGAGCCAGGAGGAAATGGCCTGTCGGTCTGGAGACACCCGCTCTCCCAAGCTCACCTCCTGTCACGTGCCTCTCCCCACACCTCCCACCCGTGGGATCAAGATAGAGGTGCCCAAGGCTCAGCCCGTGGACCTTTTCTCGTCTCCGTCTACACTTGAGTGGATGCCATCTGTATACGCTGCCAACGCCCACATATTTCTCCACCCAGATCTCTGCCAGCCTCCCGTACTCACTGCTTCCGGACCTTTCCACGTGGGTGGCTACGAGGCATCTCAGGCACAATAGTCAGAGCAGAGCCTGTGACTTCCACCTCCACACCCATCTTCCTGTGTCTTCCTCCAGCTCGGGAAACAGTTCCTTTGTCTTTCAGTTGCTCAGGCCTATGACTTGGAGTCATCCTGACAGCTCACTTCCTCCCACACCCCACATGCCATCCATCAGCAGGCACTGTCTCTCCTCCGGGGCTGCCCAGAACCTGCCCACCGCCGGCTGGCGGCGCTCACCTGGACCGCTCCGATGCCTCCTCCTGGGTGTTCCCGCTGCCGCATCCCTGTGCACTCCGTCCCAGGCAGGTGGAAAAGGGCCCTGTACACTGGAAACCCTTAGTCCTCTGCTCGAAACCTCCAAAGAATTCCCAGAATAGAGTTTCATCATCGGCCTCCTGCTGCCTCTCTGATCTCATCTCCTGCCGAGGAATCCATCCCTCATCGTCTCCACCCACCGGCCTCGTGTGCGCACTAAGAACACTCCTACCTCACGCCCTTTGCACAAACTCTTCCCCAGAGAACCAGGTAATCTGCTCCTTCACTCTCCTTATACGTATATTCTCAGGTAGAGAAGTATTTCTAAAACAAGAAACAAAAGTGCTAGTCACAAAAGGCAGATTGAAAAATTAACGTTAACATTGAAACTTCTGACCATCCAAAGACCCGTAAAAAAGGTGGTAAGTTAAGCCACAAACTGGGAGAAGATATTTGCAATCCATATAACAGAGACAGTACTACCCAGAATATACAAAAAACTCAATAATAAAAACAAAACAAAACAAAACAAAACACAATCCAGTAGAAAAATGAGCAAAAGATATAAACATTTCACCCAAGAGAAAACACAAATGATCAATAGACAAAAAAGATCTCTCAAACCCAGCGAAATTCCAGTGACGACAGTAGCACAAATTAAGGCTTAAGGAGGAGGATGTGAACTCTGACGCATAGGTGGAGGCAGTGTAACATAAGTGGCACCGTCTTATAAGGTAACGTCACAGGGCACCAGACAGCATGCCCATTGTTTGGGAAGTACCCTGAGGCATGCACAGGAATTCACACAGCAGCAGTTCTATGAAGCAAAGGTCTAGAAACAACCCCATGTCCATCATCAGAAAACTGAATAAGTAATGCAAGTCACACAATGGAATATTATACAGCAGTGAAAATGGGTTGATTGACACAATGCAATGGCATGAATTTCAAAAAGATATTGTTTAATTTTTTTAAAAAATAACAGAAGACTAAATAGAGTAATATGCCATTTTTCAAAACAGCAAAATTAACAGTGTATTGTTTAGACATGCAATATATTACACACATGCAAGAATGATAAACAGAAAATTCAGGAGAATGGTGTTTTAGTCTTTAGGCCAATTCTCCAGCAGCCCTCAGCTATCTGTTCCCCTGTGGGTGAGTGAGGGTCCTATGACTAGTTTTGATCAATCAGTTAGTAGAAATGATGAGAATCATTTCTAGGGTTAGCATTCAATTACCAATGTGACATTTCTCAGAATGTCACATAATCTCTCTCTCTCGCCCTCCTCCTTCTCCCTCTTTCTTCCTTTCATCTGTCCCCCTGGTGCAGCATCTGGGAATGTTTGAGATAGTGGGGGGCATCCCCCAATAGATATAATGATGTCAGGAATTACTGGATGGGTGCATACATATGTCCCTCAGAAGCTCAGAGGGGGAGGCTTGGAGCTGACACGCCGTGAACAAGGGTTGGCCCAGGTAGAGGGCCGGAAGGAAAGGGCCTTTCAGGAAGTTGGGGCCTCTATCAGATGCAAATCCAAGATATGACAACCTCTGTGTCTCCAGAATAGGACAAGAAGGTCCAAGCAGCTTCGATGCAGAATGCTGGGGGCACGTGGCAGGTCTGTGGCCAGAACCCTGCGCTCCACATGGGGGTCCATGGGCCTGGCTAATATTTATTCTTTCCATCAGAACTTGGCTTTGAGGTTTGTCTATGTCCTATTTCTTCTCAGTTGCACCACATTAATTTCCACAGATAATTATTTTCACATAAATATTTATCAATGCTGAAAGTTCACAGGGAACTCCACCTGTTCCCGGTGCTGCCAGGGCACAAGAATTCCTGGCAAAGACCTGATACAGCATCTGGAAAAAGCAGGGGGTTAATCTGGTCCAACTGAGCAAACTTTTCCTAGGAGCCTCATTTGGCCTTTGTCCCAGAGAGCTCACAGTCTAGGAGAGATGACAGGGGAACACAAACATGCCATATGGTGTGATGTGTCAGCAGTGGAAATCGGTGGGTAGCCACAGGCAGCAGAGCCCAGCTCGGGGGTGCCCACAGCCTGGGACACAGGACTCATGAGCTGAGTCCTGGGGGGTAGCCATGGGTGACCTGATTGACAGAAATGAAGAGGTTTAGTACCATTAAGTGCTGAGGGACATGAGTACCCTCACACATTGCTAGTGGGGGCAGAGTTTGGCTTAACCACCACAAAGGGCGGTTTGCCGGTATCAGATAAAGCCTTTGCACACACGCTCCCATGAAACAGGTGAGCTTACCTAAGTCTCTATAGGGAAGTAGTTAAACAAGTGCCTACAGAGTCATGAGCAAAGGCCCCTCACTTCAGCCTTGTCTTAAAAACTTGGTTAAAACTAAAGGACCCTCCATGGGGGAATGACTAAGTAAATGGTGGCTTGCAAATAGAATGTGACATTCATTTAAAAATGATATGTGCACTGATATGGGAAGATCTTGAGAAGTATTTTTAAGTAGAAAATCCAAATTTTAGAGTTCTCCCAGGGTATGACACTGTGTCAACACTCCCACACTCGCACACACACTGGCCCAGAAGCCGTAACTCAGCCAGGCTGCAGGCGGAGAGGCACAGGTGGTGGGGGGCCCTGGGAGGGGAGGCATCTGTCTCCCCCTTTGTGTTTCTCTGCAGCCATTTGAATCTGGAAAGGGAAACATTTATCCGCCTGGAATCAGAGGAGCACCTATCCCAACTCAAGGTGCACAGGTTTGAGGTTCATTGAGAACATATCCCCAGAGGCTGGCAAAGAAAGAAGAAGCCTGCCCCTAAGGCAGCGTGTCAGATGTGTGTTGAGCTCTGGAAGGGAGGAGGGAGAGGGGAAGGGGGGCGGGGGATTCTGTAGACCAGGCAGAGTGAGTCCAGGCAGAAGGTGAGGTCCCTGAGCAGCTGGGCCATGTCCTGCTCCCCTGGAATCTTTCAGCAAAAGCAGAATTTCACTTTGCCCGGCTACTGAGAAAGGGTCCAGATAGGAGCATAAAAAGAGCAGCAAGGGGATCCTTAGCCTGAAAACAGCTCCAAAAGTTGATCTAGTGATTGCAGGGTGAGTGTGGACAGACGAGATGGAAGAAGTGTGTAGACAGTATGACCGGACATGTAGCAAAGGCTGTGACATTGTCTGTGCTCCAACCCCTGGACCTGGAGCTTCCTGGAGTTCCCTTCCCCAGGGGCCAGAACCTGCTAGGACTCTCAGTCAGCTCCCGAGAAGTCTGGCAAAGTTTGTAGAGCCTCAGGGAAGAGGGCGGGGTTGGTATATGCTTCTACAGTAGTGGAGAGCTGGGACATTTTGTAGGAGAATGGGCAGATAATCTCAGTCCTATAGATAGAACCAAAAGAGTGGACATAGAGGAAAGACAGGACCTCCAGGTGCAGGAACTCTGTAGGTGGAACAGGTTACTCAGGTCAAGGCCATCTATTATCTCTGGGTTCCATGTGCTGACATATCCCTGACCTGAATGAGATGTTAATTCCCAACTAGAGGTTAGAGGTCAATGGGTAAGTGTGATTGGCTACAGGAATTAACGGACACTAGAACCATGCAATTAGGCATAGACAGGGAAGAGAACATAATTCCCTTGCAATCTTTTTGAGAAGATCTCATTTAAATCAAAGGAGAAGATCTCACCTTGGTACTGGGAGGTCTTTAACAGCTAACTGCTCATCTCCCTTATCAGAAAGGAAATACCAGGCTCAGAGTCTAGGGCAGGCTCATCAGCCCTTTCTTGTATTGTTACCTTTTATTTATGGCAATTGTGTGAGTTATCTATCGATACATAACAAATTAGCACAGACAGGGCTTAAAATCACACACACTTATGGTCTCACAGCTTTGATGTTTCTGTGCTTGATGGTCTTTCCCAAGGTTCCAATCAAGGTGTTGGCTAGGACTTAGGTTTCACCTGGAGCTCAACTGGGGAAGAATCTGCTTCCAAAATTGTGTGGTTGTTGGCAGGATTCAGTTCCTTGTGGGGGTATTGACTGAAGGCCTCAGCTTTTTACTGGCTGTTGTTCTTTGACAAATTGACTTTTCCATATTGTGACTTCCTTCATCAAGTGAGTGAGAGAGAGAGGCAATAGAGTCTGATAGCAAGATAGAAGTTACAACCTTATGTAACAAATCATGGAGGCAATATCTCATCCCCACTGCCATTAGATTAGATTAGAAGCAAGTCCTGGGTCCTGCTGACTCTCAAACTTTGGAGATGATACCAGGGCTTAAATGCCAGGTGGGGAGGGGTAATTGGGAGCCACCTTAGAGTCTGTCTGCCACAGCAATTGTAATTGTTTTTCTATTCAAGGTAGTGATATACAATTTCTGTTGTAAGTAGACTTACTTAATCAAATAAGAAAGAACCTGATATAAAAACAATGAGTCCACAATAGCATGAGTTATAGGTGGATGTCCAGAATTAGAGATACTCAAGGTTATCAGGATGTACTAATTATAGGGCTTTTTCACTCACTCATCTGTTCATCTGTTCATCTGTCTGTATCAGTCACGGTTCTCCAGAGAAACAGAACCTCCTATCTAATAAAAGACAAAAAGGGTAATTAACCATACCTCCGATACGCTTCCCATTGGCTAATCAGCGAGATATGCAAATTAACTGCCAACTAAGATGGTGGCTAATTTGCATACTGCAGGCAGGGTAGGACAGCACAAGCCGCCATCCAGGTCCCCATGTACGACCTGGGGGTGGGGGCTCAGGAAATCGCTGATCGCCTCACTGGAGCCCTCGCCCACCCACGGGAGACACAGGGCCCACTACTGTGTGTGACCCGGGGGCAGGCAGAGGCTGGGGTGAAGGCAAGCAGTGCGGATCACCTCCAAGCCCTCGCTGCCCACCAGAGACAGGTCCCAATGTGACCCAGGGGCCTGTGGGGGCTGGGGCGAAGGCAAGCGGTGTCCATCCCCTCCCCTTGCCCTTGCCCTCACCCTAGCCCTTGCCCACCCACCGGAGACAGGGGGCACACTCCTGGGCACCCCTTCCTGCTCACAGCAGAGCCCGAGGAGTCTGCGAGTGTCCAACCAGCCTTCCAAAGTGTAATAAAGTATATTTCCGGTGAGGAGAAGCCCGGGCTGGGGGTGCACGGGCTCACAAGAAGCCCAAGGGCTGATGGCTTCAGGCCCAGGCTGCCTGGCCAGGCCACTCGGAGTGCTCAGAACTGGTGAGAGCCAATGCGCCTAAGGCCAGAGGTTCGTGCTCTCCCAGCCAGTGTGGAGCTGCAGGCAGGCACGGCCCGCCCCCATGTCCTCCTTGCCCGGGGGTCACACTCATACCGCGCGGCTACGGGCCTCCAGCCTGGCTCCCGGCTGGGGTTGGGGTAGGCGCCAAGCACACGCTGAGGCCAGAGGAAGAACCCCAAACCCATAGCCGGATGGACCTCGGGCCCTGGAGGGAAGGAGGCCGTAGGGGCCAGGAGAGCCTGAGAAGAGGGAAATCCCAGGAGGAGGCACCTGGAAAGTGCAGTGAATCACAGGAGAGGGTGGAACAGCCACACACTGGCAAACCCTGCCAGCCCCGGGTCAGTGACGCGGGCCCCAAGTGCTCCTGGGCTTTGCCTTTCATCGCGGGGGTTATGCTGCCTGTGGGCTGGGAAAGCAAGGGCCACCCCAACCTGTGAAGCTTTGCACAAAGGTGGGGAGACCACATTCGGGTGGGTTTGTCAGGCCCAGGGAAGGTGCCTTCACTCTCTGCACCAAGACGGTGGCCAAGGGGCCCTCCGGAGACATGTGGTGACTGAACCCAAGCCAGGTCGGAGTCCTGCTTGCACTGAGAGGCAAGTAACTGGGCACCGCACCCCAAATGCATGGGGAGCACCAGCGGCCTCCTCTCTCCTGCCCTGGAAGGTGGGAGGCCTGGCGGGATTCACAGGTAAAACGCAGACACTGATGGGTCCCAGACCCCTTTTCTTTGCACACACACACCACCTGCCCTGCCCCCTCCCCATCATTCTGTGAGACTAAGGTTCCTGAGCCCAGATCCAAGGACTGCAAAGGGAACAATTCTCCCGGTGAGAACATGCAGGCAAGCGCTTCCTGTCAAGGCGGCCAAGTTTGACAAACAGAGCCTCCTGGGGTGGGGAAAGCAGTGTCCTGGAGCAGCGCTGGCTCCCAGCTACCCCGGGGGCAGGTGGCCACCTCGGCTCCCTGCTGGCCCCAACAGCTGGGCGGCGGCCCCTGCATGTCTGGTGCACCTAGGCCTCGCTGACCTCCTGACCCCCAGAGCATGCACCCGCCTCCTGGTCCTAATTGCCTCTCCCCACTACACACACACACACACACACACACACACACACACACACACATGCATCTGCAAAGGTGGGAACAGGGCCCAGGCAGCTGCGTCCACACCCTTGCTGGCGAAAGTCACACTCCAAGTGGCCGGCTGTGTGAGGGGCAGTGGACACTCACTCGCTCACTCTCTCCCTGGAAAATCCAGGGCGCACCTTGGCTCCTGCAATGTGCAGAATTAGAAATCGAACCGTTTATTGTCTCCTAACTTTTCTCTGGTTTCTTCGGTCACTCACTGTGGCTGCCCCCACTGTTCTGAGTGGGCCCTGGGGGCTCCTCAGCCAAACCACAAATCCCCAAATCAAACTCTCGCTTTCAGAAAGCCAGGCTTCTCTCAACACACCCCGCAACCTAAAAGGTTGCCCCTCCGTGAAAAGCGCGGAGGAGCACCGAGCTGGGAAAGGACAGCTGGTGCGTGGCGGGGTCCCTGGGACCCGAAAAGGTGCAGAAAAAAAATTTTTTTTTTAACACATTTCAATTTCAAGAAGCAAAAACAAAACCAAGAAAGAAAACCTACGCTTTCGGAGCCTGAACATCCACAGGGACCTCAGTGCGATCCCGAGCCACTGCCCGCCCAAGCCTGGGATCCGGGCCTGCCATCTGTGACTGGGGGAGATGGGGCAGACACCGCGGGATGGGGCATGCCATCTGCCACCAGGGGAGCGGGCCTAAGCCAGCAGGTGGTTATCTCCCGAGGCGTCCCAGACTGTGAGAGGGCACAGGTTGGGCTGAGGCCCCGCCCCGCCAGTGCACAAATTTTTGTGCAAAGGGCTTCTAGTCTAATCTAATAAAAGACAAACATGCAAATTGACTGTACCTTCGCTATGCAACTATATGCAAATTAACCTAACCAAGATGGCGGCAGACAGCTACAGAGTTGGAGCGAGCAGGAGGCTTGGTTGCTCCAGTGATGGAGGAAGCCAAGCTTCCCGCCTGCCACGGCCGGCTCTGAGCTCCACTGAAGGCAACAAAGTTTCAATTATAGAAGGTAAATAAATCCCAGAATAAACAAAGAAAAAAAGGAGAGGCTGGGAGCTTCCATTGCCAGAGGGATTGGCTAGCCTGAAAATGGCCCTCAGCCCCTCACCCAGACTGACCAGGCACCCCAGTGGGGACCCCCCACCCTAAAGGGGGTGTGGCCAGCCTGAAAACAGCCATCAGCCCCTCAACCAGGCTGGCCAAACCTCCATGGGGGGAGGGTCCCCACTGGGGAGGGGGGCTTGACCAGCCTGCAAACAGCCATCATCCCCTCACCCAGGCTTGCCAGGCACCCCAGTGGGGACCCCCACCCTGAAGGGGGTGTGACCAGCTGCAAACAGCCAACATCCCCTCACCCAGACTGGCCAGGCACCCCAGTGGGGACCCCCCACCCTAAAGGGGGTGTGGCCAGCCTGAAAACACCCATCAGCCCCTCACCCAGGCTGGCCAGGCACCCCAGTGGGACCCCCACCCTGATCTGGGACACCCTTCAGGGCAAACCAGCCGGCCCCCACCCATGCACCAGGCCTCTATCCTATATAATAAAAGGGTAATATGCAAACTGACCCTAACAGCAGAATGACTGGGAATGATTGGTCACTATGACACTCACTGACCACCAGGGGGCAGACGCTCAATGCAGGAACTGCCCCCAGGTGGTCAGTGCGCTCCCACAAGAGGAGCTCTGCTCAGCCACAAGCAAGGCTGATGGCTGCCAGTACAGCAGTGGTGGTGGGAGCCTCTCCTACCTCCTCAGCAGCACTAAGGATGTCAGACTGCAGCTTAGGCCGGCTCCCCGCTGGCAAGTGGACATCCCCCGAGGGGTGTCAGGCTGCCAGAGGGATGTCTGATTGCCAGCTTAGGCCCAATCCCCTGGGAAGTGGGCCTAAGCCAGCAGGTGGTCATCCCCTGAGGGTTCCCAGACTGCGAGAGGGCACAGGCTGGGCTGAGGGACACCCAACCCTGAGTGCACAAATTTTTGTGCACTGGGCCTCTAATATATATATATATATATATATATATATATATGTATTTGTGTGTGTGTTTATTTAGATATTATCCTATATAATAAAAGCCTAATATGCTAAGTGTCCAGTTGTCCGGTCATCCGTTCAACCATCAAAGCATAATATGCTAATGATATTAATGATATGCTAAGGCTGCTCAACCTCTCGCTATGACATGCACTGACCACCAGAGGGCAGACAGTTGACCAGTTGACCAGTTGCTATGACGTGCACTGACCACCAGGAGGCAGACACTCCAACTGGTAGGTTAGCTTGACTGGTAGGTTAGCTTGCTGCTGGGGTCTGGCCAATCAGGATTGAGCAAGAAAGGCTGGACATGCCCTGGAACCCTCCCGCGGTCCCTCCCTGGCTGGCCAACCTCCCACGTCCCTCCTCGGCCCTGATCGTGCACTGGTGGTGTCCCTTGGCCTGGCCTGAGCCCTCTCGCTATCCGGGACCCCTTGGGGGATGTCAGAGAGCCGGTTTTGGCCCGATCCCACAGGCCAGGCCGAGGGACCCCACTGGTGCACGAATCCACGCACCAGGCCTCTAGTAATTATATAAACAGTGAGGGAGTATGATTAGTTGACTATAGGAACTGGATTATGGGATTGTGAAGACCAAGAGGTCCTATGATCTGCCATGTGCAAGCTGGAGACCCAGGAAAGCTGGTGGTATATTTCAGTCCAAGTCTAAAGAACTAAGAGCCAGGGGATCCAATGTTGTGAATCTCAATTCAAGTTCAAATGCCTGATAACTAGGGTTGCTTATAGTGTAAGCCACAGCCTCCTGCTCTTGGTCACTAGATGGCCCAAGTTCCAGTGACCAAAGTCAGGAGAAGATGATGTCCCAGATCAAGCAGAGAGCCAATTCGCCCTTCCTCCAGCGTTTTGTTCTATTCAGGCCCTCAATGGATTGGGTGATACGCACCCACACTGGTGAGGGGATCTTCTTTACTCAGTCTACAGACTCAAATACTCATCTCTTCCAGAAACACCCTCACAGATTCACCTAGAAGTACTGTTTTATCAGCTATATGGTAAGTGGACATATAAAATTAACCATCACAGCTGTCCATCTGTCTATCCATCTACTTATCATGGAATAACATCAGTCTAATTTCTAGCTTTTCCCTGTCCTCCAGAGTCATGGAGATGGAAAGACGTGTTGTCTTTTAAGGAATTTGGTTCAGCAATGAGTTTCTAAATCCTGGCTGCACACTTGAATCCCTTGGGGAGCTTTTAGGAAGTGCCAATGACCAGACACCATCACAGACCAGTTGAATCAGAATGTCCCATTATAGGTCCTAAGGAATTCTAATGGGCCCCAGAATTGTGGTCACTGGTGTGGTGACTCCAGGGTGTCAATCCATTTGCAGCAGAGTTGGCAGATGGAGAAATTGTTGGAGATAAGGCAGCAAGCCCCACAACCACAAACAAACCAGCAAATTCTACTTCTTTCTTCTCCAGAGAGGGGGTTGACTTTGAGAGAACAGGCTGAACCCTGCTCTGAAATACAGTCCCTGTCTTTTGTAAAAAATAAATAAATAAATAAATATATATATATATATATATATATATATATATATATAGTCTTTTTAGAGAGAGAAGAAGGAAGAGAGAGACAGAGAGAGAGAGAGAAACATTGATGTGAAAGCAAAAAATCCATCAGCTGCCTCCTGCATGTCTCCTTCCAGAGATCTAGCTCTCAATCTTTTGGTGCACAAAAAGATGCCCAACCAACTGAGTTCCTGTTCTTAATCTTGAAGTTTATCCCCGACCTGTGACATGACCTCCACCATGAACTCTAGAACTGACCTTCAGATCAACCTCCAGCCCCACCTCTTCCTCTCCTTTGCTTTTCCAGAGGCTGGAGATGCATGATCCGATATCACACATGCACTTCATGGTGGAGGTTTCGCCACTTCTAACTGCTTCTACTTGCCCTGCTTCTCTGGCCAGGGGCAGAAATAAGCCTCAGCACCTTCAGCAGTTCAGCCTCAACCTTTCCTACCTTCTCACCACCTAAACGTAGAGATGGAGGCCCAGCTACCACCAGTGTAGGCCCTACTTCACCTCCTTTGTCCTGCTTCTGGCCTTTTGGGGTATAGGGAATGAGTGTGTAGAAATGGGGATGTGCATATCCAGGGGGTCATTCATTTATTCATTGTTCATTTATTAAGCGCCTATTCTGCACCATGCTCTAGTATAGATAGATATAAAACCTAGTGAGTAAGACAAAATCCTGTCATTGTAGAGCTTAATTCCAGGTAGAGAGGAGCCAGAAATCATGTGAACCAGTAAGTCCATGATATAGTTACAGATCGTCACCAATGCCACAGAATGGGACAAAGAAGGGAAAGCAAAACAATGGGGTGGAGTGCCTTGGGGAAGGCATTTTTAGTAGAAAGATCAGGGAAACTCTTTCTGAGAGATGAATAAGTGGTATGTAGATGTCATACAAATCATAGCTGTGGTCCAGACCAGCATTACTGCTGATCATTCTGGAATACGCTGTATTTGCATGCTGACAGTAGCCATTGGCCCTTTGTAGCCACTGAGCACTTTAAGTGTGGCTACTGTCACTAAGGAACTGAATCTTTCATTTTATTTAATTTTAATTAATTTACATTTAAGTAGCTACATGTGGCTAGTGGCTTCCATGTTGGACCTTTAATGATGAGAAGAAGCCACCGGGGGAGATCTGGGGAGAGAGCATTTCAGAGTGAGGGATGGGCAAACACAAGAAGGGGAGGAACTGGAGTGTGGAGACCAGATGAAGAGAAGGCAGCATTGTGGGACTTTGAGGAAATGGGATTGCATGTAGAGGACAGATACTATAGAGCTGTGGTTCTCAACCTTCCTAATGCCACGACCCTTTAATACAGTTCCTCATGTTGTGGTGACCCCAAACCATAAAATTATTTTTGTTGCTACTTCATAACTGTAATTTTGCTACTGTTATGAATCGTAATGTAAATATCTGATATGCAGGATGTATTTAGGCGACCCCTGTGAAAGGGTCGTTTGACCCACAAAGGAGTCACGACCCACAGGTTGAGAACCACTGCTGTAGACCATGAAAAGGGAGTGCATTTAAGAACATACATAATGATAGATTACTGGAAGGATTCCGGCAAAAGAATAATGCAATGATGATAATGATAATAAAGTTTAGGTAGATTTATTAAGTGGGATTTATGTACATACTAGAGGCCTGGTGCATGAATTCATGCACATTGAAAGGAAATTAATTAGAAGAAATATTTTAATATTGCTATTTGCCCTTTCTCTATAATAGAAGTGTTAACCAATTCACCATCGACAATGACAGATGGAAACACATGGGGGTGATTGGTGCTAGTGAGAGCATTATTTATATAGATAAACTTGCTTAATTACACCTGCTTTCTGATTTAGCTAAACTTTTTCCAGTCCAGTGAAGCACCCCAACTTCTCTTTCAGGTAATTGTCAGCAACACAGCAGTAAATATCAACATGAAGCAGATTATTATTGTAGATAACGCAGGGAGAACAAAGGGTGAAATATTTAACTGCAGCAGTGTTTGACTATATTCTGCGCAGTGAGAAAACCTGAAGTCATTTTCAAGGTCCACCATTTCTTCTTTTCAGTTGGGTCAAGTTTCTAAGCTTTCTAAATCTCCGTTTTCTGACAAATGAAAAGAAAATAGGATTCCACCGAGTCTCCTATCTACCTACTCCAGGACTTCTGTGAGGATCAAACGAGATGAGGCACATGAAAATGCTTCACAGGCATTTGGTTAAAGTGTAAAATGTTTCCACCTGGCTATAAAGCAAGTTGTGTTCCTGGATTGAAGAAACTCCAAGGAGGCTAATCACTAGGGAGAGTAAGCTGGGTGTTGCTATGTGACATCATTACCCAGCACCCACAGCGACCGTTTCCAGGCTGGGCTGGGCTGTGGGCCACATTTTGCACCATGGGGTCTTGGCAGCATTGGCTGCAATTTGGTGGGGTGTTGCTCTGGGGTGGTGGCAAGGCTGTGTCCCACTTGGGGGAAGCCAAGTGTTGCTTTGTCGGCACCAGGTCCGTGGTGCCATTTCTTTGTAATGGTCAGTGCATGTCACAGCAGCTCCTGCATTGAGTGTCTGCCCCCTGATGGTCAGTGCACATCATAGCAACCGGTGAGATGGTTGGACACTTAGCATATTAGCCTTTTATATATATATATATATGTAGATAATTTAATCCTCGTTCCCCAATCTTCAATAATATCAATGAAATATTTTTGTTATCATTGAAATCTCCCTTTTCAGATGGGAAACTGAGGCACAGAGGTTCATTACCATCGGGGCTGCCCTGCCTCCCTCTCGGCTACAGCAAGCTGTGGAAAGCTCACTCTTGCTCAGTGCATAGTAACATGGGGGCCAAGACTCGGGGAGGCTGAAGATGGCAGGGCTGTGGCCCAGCAATGCCAGGGGAAGGATAGGAAGGAGAGGTTACACTTAAGGTGTATGTTAGAAATAGCAGCAGCAGACAGGGCTTCCTGGGATTGGATTGCTGAGGGTGAGTGAGGCCGAGAAGAAGCAGTGACGGCTCCCAGGTTTGGGCCAGGCAGCATGGGGGACAGTGGTGCACTTCCCTGTGGTCGATCGGGAAGACTAGGAGTGGGCAGGACCCGGGCTGTAGGGAGGGGTGGGTGCTGCAGTGTGGGGTTGGGTATAATTCTGTGCCTCAATTTGGGCACAGTTTCCTCTTACCTTCCTTTATTCTTCTTTGCCGTCTTTCCTTTACGTCTTCCATCATTCCGCAAATATTTATTGAGACCTACTTGATGCTAGGCCCTGTGTGAGGGGCTGGGGTACAGCAGGTTACGAAGGTGCCAATCTCTTCCCTCCTTGGAGTTGACGTTCTTTAGGAGGACAGACAGACTATGCATGAGAAAATGAGCACAGAAGCAGGCCAACTGCAGGTAACGATGCGCCCTCTGAAGTGAACGAAAGGAGGACGGAGACGGATTTCAGATGCTGCCTGGGCGAGGGGATCGTGCTCTGAGAGGGTGATGTTTGAGTCAAGAACTGAATAATGAGAAAGCCAATTATGAAAAGAGCAGAAAGGAGAGAGGAGGAGAGAGAGAGAGAGAGAGGACTCTGCAGGGGATCGGTGGGCATGAATATCTGACACCCCAAGAACCTTCCATTTTCGCATCACAGTGTGTGTCCGTGTCTGTGTCTGTCTCTCTGGCGTGTGAGGAGCCTCTTCCATCATCAGTCATTTCTTCCTCTGTTGCAGGAGCAGATTGATTGGTTTGAAAATCTGTTTAGTATTTCATGAGCCCAAGCTGTGAGAGTCAGGGCTAAATACAGACACGGTAGGACCCAGTAATTAATTGATGAGTGTGGTTACAGCATGGAAGCTGGAGATCGAGGTTTGGGGAGGCAGCTTTTCAAAGGAACTGTCTCAGGGACAACATGGAGGGCTCTGGCCTGGGTGTTTGTAGAAGCCGCTGTCCTGACATTCTCACCAAACACAGGGAAGGGGCAGCTGGGCCGAATTCCCTCAGCATAGACTGCCGGTTTCCCCAACACAGCGTCACTGCTGCCACACCTGGGAGCCAGGGGCCGCAGTGCGACCCCACCTGTGCTCACAGCTGGCACAGCTCACACCTGTGTTCATCGGATGGATGCTTCCATCTGGACTGACTTATTTCACAAGTTTCCATGGCGAAGCATGAATTGACCCAAGCAACCCTTTGGCCAGTAAAATGGCATGTGCTTTGTGTGCGCTGGCCAGGCTCCTCGGATCACCAGGGAGAAGCTTTACAAATTACTTACAAAACCGAAGTTTGTTTGAAGGATGCACTGGGGTCAAAGTTCAACGAGCTCACGAGCACAGGTCCTGAGACGGTGCGCTCTGTGAGAGCGCGGTGGGCAGAAGGCTGCATGTCCAATATCAGCACGCATGCCGAGCAGTTCATTCCTCCCGGCACCGCACTCTCAGTCTGTCCGGGCTGCTGTCACGGAAACACCACTGACTGATGGCTTAAACAACAAATACTTATTTCTCACATTTCTGGAGGCTGCAAGTCCAAGACCAGCTGCTCACTGACTCGGTGTCTGGTGAGGACTCCCTGGTTCATAGAGGGTGCCTTTTCTTCTTCTCCCCGTGTCCTCACATGGCTGCCGAGGGAGGGAGCTTTCTGGGGTTTCTTTTATAAGGTCACTGATCCTATTCATGAGACTCCACCCTGGTGACCTCATCCCTTCCCTCAGACCCCACTTCCCAGTACTGGGATTGGGACCTACCAGGAATGTTGGAGGGACACAAGCATTCAGTGCGTAGCAGAACCATAAGCACCAGCCTTTTAACCTTCATAAACCATCTCGAGATGGGTCTGGCTTGGGATTCCCTGCTGTTTACAAGAGGGAAATGAACCTCAGGTTTCCCAAAGTCATTGAGAAAGGCAGAGCCAGGTCCCAGGGGCAGACAGCACGTGTATCCTCTGCAGCAGCTGGAGGACGTTCGCCCAAGTGGGCAGAACCCCAGGCCCAGGAGGCATGACCATGGACGGCCAACACGCGACGCTCTGGACAAGCAATGGTGAAGGGCCTCCATGAAGAGCACGTGCTGGAGTCTTGAGAACTCAAGAAGCAGGTGGCACAAAGCAAAGGGGGTTCAAGCAAAGGCAAGACCTGAGTGAAAAGCTGATCTATCAGCAGCCGCCTTCATCACTCTGAGGTCAGGGCTGAAGTGGCCCCACAGTTAGAGGCAGGAGGCCTAGACACCCCTGGGGGGACAGAGGCTGACTCAGCAGAGAAGCAGGGCGGGGCCAGCAGCTGGGTGCAAGTGAGAGGGAGGGGGATGCAAGTGAGAGGGAGGGGGATGCAAGTGAGAGGGAGGGGGATGCAAGTGAGAGGGAGGGGAAGGCAAGTGAGAGGGAGGGGGATGCAAGTGAGAGGGAGGGGGATGCAAGTGAGAGGGAGGGGGATGCAAGTGAGAGGGAGGGGGATGCAGGTGAGAGGAAGGCAAGGAGGCTGGCAGCATCCCCAAGACAGAGAGGAGCTGCTGCACTGCACAGCGGGGAGTGAGAGGTGAGGTGGGGAGCCCTGGAGTGCAGCCTTCCGAGGGGAGCCCTCCTGTCCTGCTGTTAAGCTGTGAGCATGAGGTGCCCGTGCGGGCATGCTGACACCTCTGTAATCTTCATTAAATTGTGGCACCTGTCCCTTGAAATGCTGAACCCAAGGAAAGAAAATACAATAAAACCACTAATGGAAGTTGGTGTGAGGGTCTCCAGGGGTCAGTCTTTGAGTGAGTATGAATGTGTTTCAGAGAAATGCCCTCTGGGTGGACTCGCCTCTGGTCACGCCTGGGGAAGGGTGTTCTGAAATTGCCTTCATCCTAAGTCAGTAAGTGTCTTGTCTTAGAACCTCTGGGGTGCAATGGCCCAATCAAAAAAGAGGATGTATGAGGGGGCATTGGGGTGAGGGCATGGATGGGAGCTGATGTTGAGGGTAGGCAATGGCTTAGATTTTCGAACCCTGCTTCCCAGCCTCTGGGCTTGAGCATTATTGCAAGGGACGGCCACGTCCCTGTAGATGCCAAGCATTGTACAAACTGAATCAATAAAAACTCATATAAACACACACAGGGCGACCTTTCAGAAACATGGCTTCAGTGCCAATGACTCAATCACAAGTTCATTGTAAAGGATCGTGGAATTCACGGCTGCTTTCTACCCATAGGTGCTTCCTAAATCAAAACATACAGGTGGTGATGGCACTGGGAGAAGTCAGTCTACAGGGAAATAGAAGCAATGCCTGGGACTTGAGCAGTTGGAGTCATGAGCCCCATAGAGTGGCCAAGATCTGCCCAGCAACAATGCGTCCCAAATGTTCAGGCACCTTGGGGTGGCAAGGAGAAGGAGATTTCTAGTAATCCATGCAATGTATGCCCAGCTCGAGCTGTTTGGTGTTCTGAGAGTTGGGCACCCATCACTTAACAGAGGGACGCATGCATTAGGCCACCAGGAAGAGTCATTTAGATTCAGAATTTGAACAGAGCTGTCTCCTTCACGCATTTATCATACAGGTGTGCTTGCACCCACGGTGGGCACCAGCAGTACTGAGATGGGACATTTACCAGTACCTGCTCTGTGCGAGGAAGTCTGGTATCTTTCCTTGGGAATGAGTAAATGTTATCCTCATTCGATGGGTGAGGGAAATGAGTTGTTCAAAGCAAGTATGGCTCAGAGATGGGACCCTGAGGTCTCATGCCCTTGCTCCAACCCCCATGCTCTTGGGTTACAGTTCATCAGGAGAGCTCAGAATGTATTGCTAATTTATGCACCATTTGTTCTACTGGATAACGCATTAGGGAAAATGTGAGGTGTCCGAGTACCTCTAATGTGAGCAATGCAGAGGCAGCTGACCCTTCGCAGAGAATGGGCACTTACAGCTAACACGGGTGATTGCTCTCTCCCCGGGCATTCATGACGGTCCATTTGCTTCCACTGAGGGGGCCCTGGAGAGAGATCTCACAAATTGAATGCTGCTGCTTGATCTGGAGGAATTTCTGGGGATTCCAGCAGGGGTTTCTGTAACCCCCAGGGGAAGTCAGTGACAGCCCGCATTGACAACATGCAGAATGAGCCTCATTTTAAGGTGCAGCTCTGCCACCTACCACAGAGTGACCTTGGGCCAGCCGTGTCACCTTGCGGAGCCTCGGGGTTTAGTTCAACATTGCCAAGCAGTGACTAAGAGCTTGGGCTATGCCGCAACACAGGCCCGGGACTATATTTCAACTCCACTTCTTGTGCCTTTGGGAAAACTAATCCATTTCAGTTTCCTGATGTCCAAAGCTGGGGTGTAGTAGTACCTTCTTAAGACAGTTGTTTGAAAGTTACAGCAGTACATCGAGAACCTACAGAACGTGAGGCACCCTTTCCACTGCTAATTCACTGAGACCTTCATCCAGTCCCGTGTGATGGGATTACGAGATAATGAGTGCTTTCCAGGTGATGAAACAGACACACATGACTTGGGTTCAGTAATTGCCCAAGGTCCCACAGCTAATAAGTGGGTCTGATTCAGTAAGTCCAGAGGCGATGTTCTTATCACGAGGCTGTAGAGTCCAAGATGCTTAGAGACCTGGGTCTGCAGCCAAGATTTGAAATCTCAACCGCAGAAGACAGCATAGAGTGCTCAGTGCACGGTGTGTGACAGCTAGTGCATGACTACCATTAGCATCGTTCCCCTGTGAGGCCCCAGACGCGGACCTGCACTCAGACTGGGCTGGGACTCAGCAGAGCGCCACCAGCAGCAGAGCACGGGGGGGGGGGGGGGGGGGGGGGGCGGGGGGCGGCGAGCGACATGGAGAGTGTCTCATAAACATTTGGGGCAGTGAGAGCAGCTGCATGGTCGCGGGGAGAGATTTTCGCTTCAGGACTGTGTGTTGACGCTGGTGTCACGGCTGCACTGAGCACCCCAGATACTGTGAACGAGCTGTTCCAAGCCCAGAAGCAGTGTTTTCTCACCATATGCTCCACACGGAGTGCGTGGTCTTGCAGACAGGGATGGCGTGCAACTCAGAAGCCTGAGCGCCCAGGCAGGGAAAACCAGCTCAGAGGAGCCATGCCTCCCCAGCTGCCCCAGGTCTCCTGACTCCCAGGGGTCATTTCATGTGTGTGTCATCCGTGTAGTCATCCAACAACCATAGGTGGTGATGGGGCAGCTACTACACGGGAGGTACTGTGTCAGGCACTGGGGATACAAAGGTGATTGAAGCATTGCCTGCACTCTAGGGGCTGGGACCCGCCATGCCGGGCCTCGGGACAGGGCGTTGTTCTAAGCTCTGTAAAAGAGAGATATCAAGGACTTTGGGAACAGAAAGGAGTTAGTGAAAATCTTTGTAATGGAATTGAAAAAAAATTTTTTTGCACACCCAGCACCTAAACTCCTTTCCTATTCAAGCGAACTCCCCAAATAGGTGAAGGTAGGTCCCTCCTCTGCTGGCAGGTGGACTGCACACCTGACACAAATGTCCACCTCCGGAATGGGTGTCAGGCTCTTGGATTAAGGTGATCACTCAACACCTGCACCTGGGTGTGCAGCAGATCCCTCAGATGACTAAGCAAGACCTGGAACCTTCCCCCGAAACCGGCCTCTTTCCCCGTGTTCTCTAACCCCTTGGCTCGGACCAACCATCTTGGAGTCGCTATGATGCCTTTCTGTCTTGCACACACATCACAGCCATCATAAAGGCCTGTCGTCCCTACTTTTAGAATGCACCCGACTCTAAACACATCTTACCACTCAGCACTCTGCACCGGAGTTGGCGCCACCACCATCTCCAACCCGCTGTCCTGAAATGCCCTCCTAGCAGGTCGCCTTCGTCTGTTCTTGCCACACTCCTGTCTGTCCTCAGCAAAGCAGTTACAGAGCATCTCTTCAAATGGAAATCATATCACAGTCTCCTGCTCAGTGTTCCTCAGTGGCTTCTCACGACACAGAGTAAGCGCCAGCATCTCCCCGGGGTCAAGGAGGCCCTCCACGATCAGTGTCCTGCCCATGCCAGGAACGTGTTTTCTCACTTCCTTACTTTTCCTCATTCGCTCTTGCTGTGACTGGTCTTCTTTCTGTTTCTCGGGCACGCCAGGATGTGAGAACACCGGCATGTCAAAACATCAGATCTAGTCAAGAAGGACTTCCTTAAAACCAGGAGAGAAAAGGAGAATTGGGGGTGAGAAGTCCTGAGCAGGTAGCTGGAGATAAGGTCCAAAGGTGATTTGGGAAGAAGTTGGTCTGTCAGAGTAGGGTAGCGGCTCCTCTACTTTTCCAGGAAGAGGGAGACTAGGAGAGGTACAGAAATAGTTGCCAGATCGAGGGCCTGGGTGAGAATTCATTCAGTGGGTATTTATTGAGCACCTGCTGCTTGCCAGGAGCTGGTGTTAGCACTGGTACTGAATTACTTCTGCTTGGCCAGTGAGCTGAGAAACCAACATGCACACTTGGGGAGACCTTGAAAACCATCTTTAGGGTCTGAGTCTGTTTCCTTCTCTGTAGAACTGGGATAGTAACGCTATCTGCTCTGTTGACTAAAATAGTTATTCATGTGATACTATAAAGACCTCTCGGTTTATCAGATGTGGAAGTTAGACTGGTAGCTCTGTGGAGGAATGGGCTCTGTTTTGTTGACTGGTATATTGCCGATTATGGAAGTGAGCATTTATGGAATGAATGAATGATTGTAACTGAGTCGAAATCACTTTTGGAATGGAGAACTGCTACTTCACAGATTTCGAGCAGCTTCTGGATATCTTCTTACTGGGGAAAAATCCCCGTCAACTCATGCCACAATAGTTATATCTTGGCCCAATGAGATGACCTTGTCATGTTTGCCCCAAATGCATAACTCTCTTAAATCACATGGTTTAATTCATCTGTAACGTGATGATCAAAGCCGTTTAGGTTCCTCGGCTCCCCTCTACCTTCTCCAGCACCTCCTCTCATTCCCTCTGTGCAGAGCGCTGAGCGAGGCACACCTGTCCTCTCCTCCACGCACTGGCTTATAGGCTGGGTACCATTTCATCCCAGATGCTGCAGATCAAAGACTTGAGATCCACAAAGATCTTGACAGACCACAGACAGCACTCAGCCAAAGTGAAGGACATGAGAAGGAAGGGGGCGTAATGTGAAGACAAACACTGAGGTCTAGAAGTGACCGCGGAGGACAGATGAAAAGAGAAACCTAGCAGCTGCACTTGCATGACAGAAAAGTGCGACAGAGTCAAAAGGCAAAAACACAGCTGGACTAAATTCTGCGAAGGGCCGTGTAAGAATCTACCTTCAGGTGTTTACTGACTCAACATGTATTTGATATTTTCATAATAGGACATGAGTTTCATGCTAAGAGAGTATATCTCTCCAACTGAAATAGAAATGGGAAGTCGGGCCATTCCCTAATGCTGGCTGAGCTCCTAGTAGAAGCTCCTCGCTGGCCACAGCCCTCTGGTCAGGCAGTGGGTCTGGTGGCATTGGCTTGAGTCAGAATATCCTTTTTGCCTAGATGGGTTCGTTAGTTCTTATGCTGTTCAACTTTTTCATTGGGTGAAATGTATTTTTTTTCCTTGTTCTTCTCTAAGAATTGCTGTGCCAATGACCTTGTGCACCTGGCTTAGGTTTTTAAAATTCTGGCATTACTGGGCACTATTCTAAGTGATTTGCCTGTGTTATCCCATTAATCTTCATTACAATTCTATGAAGGAGGGACTCCTATTAACCCTGATTTTTAGATGAGAAAATCGAGACTGAAAGTGGGTTACGCAACTTCATCGAGATGACGTGGGTAGTCAGAACTCTTAAATTATGCACATACAACTCCCAAAGGCTGTGCTCCTTAGCCCTGTCCCTTCAAATGAGACAATTAAGTCTAGTGCAAGCCAGACAGACACATAAACATGAAGACGTTCAGAACACTTTGAAGAATACGTTGTTCCAAGATAAGCATGATTATGGCCAAGGCTATTGCTTTGATCAGAAAACTCCGTGCTGCCCAACCATTATGCCTAACTACACCAGCTCTGTGAATTTCTCTACCAGGCCATTCCTCTTGCTCAATAACGGTGCCTGCTGATGAAGCTCAAAACCCAGTAGCAATTAATTATTGACAGAGCTTGTGAATTAGAGATAAAAGAAAAGTCATTCTTTCTCTACACCCGCGATAGTAAATAAATTTAATTATGGTAGGGGAAGCTAAGGGATCTTCATCTGTATTAAGGTTTATTAGCTGAGACATTTAAAAGCATGTCATTATAACAAAGAGGTCTTGTGTAATCCTGAATGTACCACTTGGGTGCAGACTTGGAAGTGAATAGACTTAATGGAGTACGTGGTGGCAGATGGCCTGCTGTACTGACAGGTATTGAACAGGTTTATTGTCAGTTAACTTTGGTCTACAGATGCCTATAGCAAATTGGGGTATAATAGGGTCCTGCACCTCCCCTTTTCACTGGTTAGCTTGCTACATTGGGGCTGGGGGACAAATAGCATCCAAGTCCTTTAGTATCTTAAAGCTGTCAATGAGGCGAGGCCATCCTGAAGGTGAACATGGATGGAGCGGTGAATTTAGGATAGAAGCAACCTTGGGAAGGACAGCAAGAGCATGGCCCTGGTGTGGGGTCAGTCAGTGGCCCACTGGCAACTCTGGAACAAAGAAAGAAGGAATCCCATTCATAGAACCAAACTATGCTGGATGCTTTCATGCTCTATGCCCCTTTATTCTCAGGTGAACTCGCGGTAAGTTTTAGGAAAAGATTCAATTTGTGATTCAACTTGTTGAGGTCACAAAGTCTGTCCATTCTCCTTCTCTGAGCTCCAGTTTCCTTCTTTGCACAGTGAGGCCTTTGATGAGGTCAGGAGACAGCAGACTTTTTAAAGGGCCCCAGAGTAAACATGTTTGGGTTTGTGTGTCACGTGGTCTCGTCGCAACTGCTGAAGCCTGCTGTGTGCCACATCAGCCAGGGACAGCACGTAAAGGAAAGAGCGTGGCTGTGTTCCAACGCAAGTTTATTTATGAGCATTGAAATGTGAATTTCATGTAATATTCATGCATCACAAAATGTTATTATTATTATTATTCTGGTTTTTCCCCGACCATTTAAAGATTTGAAAATCATTCTTAGCTGCAGGCATTACAAAAACAGAAGGCTGGCAGTAGTTTGCCAACCCCTGGACTAGATAATCTTTGAGGTTTTGTTGAGCGCAAACATTTTCTGAAAGCTGCTACAACAATAATAATAACTTTGATGTATTAAGCTCCTACATGTGCCGGAGTCTATGCTAAATGCTCTACAGACATTATCTCCCTTAATCCTCATACTGCAGTGGGAAGTAGGTGCCATTATTATCTCCATTTCTGAGATTATAAAACTAATACATAGAGAAATTAACAGTATATTTAGCTTAAATATAACTGGTAAGAAATAGAGCAGCAGTTTAAGCCCAGGTGTACAAGGCTCCCAGCCATGAACCCATGAGCCTTAGGCTGCCTTTTCTGAGGTTTCTACAATCAGAGCTCTAGAGGGGAGGATAGTTAAAAAGAACTGCAAGTGTTTATCCACGAATTTTATGTGGTAGCTCCCCATGAGCTATTTACATCACACGTTTTGTGCAAAATTAAGATATTTCTGGATAGGCATGACCACTCTTTCTACTTTTCTCCCTCTTCCAGGAATGTGATGCCTAAGACCGTGGACGGGCAGATAACCATGGAGAAGACGCCGAGTTACTTTGTGACAAATGAGGCCCCCAAGCGCATCCACTCCATGGCCAAGGACATCAAGCTGATCGTGGTGGTGAGAAACCCTGTGACCAGGGCCATCTCTGACTACACCCAGACCCTGTCCAAGAAGCCCGAGATCCCCACCTTCGAGGTGTTGGCCTTCAAAAACCGGACCCTGGGGCTGATCGATGCCTCCTGGAGTGCCATTCGCATAGGGCTGTACGCCCTGCACCTGGAGAACTGGCTGCAGTTCTTCCCCCTCTCCCAGATCCTCTTCGTCAGCGGGGAGCGGCTCATCGTGGACCCCGCCGGGGAAATGGCCAAAGTACAGGATTTTCTAGGCCTCACGCGTGTTGTGACTGAGAAGCATTTCTATTTCAATAAGACCAAGGGGTTCCCTTGCCTCAAGAAGCCAGAAGACAGCGGCGCCCCCAGGTGCTTAGGCAAGAGCAAAGGTCGGACTCATCCTCGTATTGACCCGGATGTGATCCACAGACTGCGGAAATTCTACAAGCCCTTCAACGTGATGTTTTACCAAATGACTGGTCAAGATTTCCAGTGGGAGCAGGAAGAGGTTGACAAATAAGGCTAGAGATGTGAGGGAAGGCTAGGGAGCAGCTGAGGAGACCCCTTACCTGAGTCCCGAATCCCCAGGGTCACAGCCTCAGCCTTGCTGGAGTGTCACCTAGGTCTCCCCCATCTTCCAGCTGGGATTGCTTCCCTACAGAGCAGCCAGGCCTGCCTGGGCAGCAGCATCTGGTTGACCAGATGGCCACCAGGATCTACTGCTAGTTCTTGTCTCCTATGGGTGAATAGAGTCTGAAGACAGGATTGACTAGCTGTCTAGGTCAGAGACAGTGCCATGAATATTTGTTTAAGTGAAACAAAGAAAGGCAGGTCTATTTTGGGGGGCTCTCACTTTGCTTTGGGAAGCCTGAGTTCTAGCCCTGTGTCTGGCCCAGGCCTTGCTGTATGAACCCTGCTCTGGCATCTCTCTGAAATGCTGATTGTGGCTGAGTGCTCCAGGACTCCTAGGGGAGGGGCCTCAGCCAAGGTGTCTCTGGCCTTCCTGAAAGATCTCATTCCACAACCTGTGACTTCCTCCCTCCACACCTTATAAAGGGAGGGGCATGCACATTCCTCACCCCAAAACGCTGACTCCCCTGGAAACCTTCCTTCTAAGAGCCCTCCAAGGCGGGCTGGGTCTCTCTCTTCATGAGCACCCAGGGCGCTGGAGCTCAGCTCCTGTCCTCATGTTAGATTCAGCCCCTGGACTGCTCTTCCAGCAGCGAAGCTCAGAGCCCTGAGCTTGGTAGAGGTGAATGCCATCTCTGGGAGCGAAAAAGACAGCCAGTCCTCTGGGGGGAGGTCTCCACACCTACAGACCCTCTCCCCAAGCACCCTGGTTCTGAAACATGCTTTTGGGGTGGGCTCTGTCCCTCAGGGTCCCCAGAAGGGCAAGGACCAGAAAGTTGGCATGTCTTATGTTCTGCATAACCCTTAGCCACACAGTGAACAGGGTACCAGTCACCATCGTCTATTTGCCTCACCATCTGCCCTCATGGTCATCTCCTGCTTCATCTGCTCTGTTCACAGACAGCACATTTTGGGGAGTGACAAGAGGGCTGACTCCACTTGCCACATCGGTTTATGGGGTGGGGGGAGCAAGGGCTGTCTGGGACACCCCCCTTCGAGGGCTACTGATTAAAGTATCCCTTCCCATTAGTCATGTTTGATTAAAACGCAGCATTTGACATAAAGCCTTGTTCACAGGTCTCCCAGTCCAGGAACTGTTCTAGTAAAATTGGAAATGTGTGCGTGGGGGGGCTAACTCTGTTCAGCTGTTACTAAACTGTCATTTCTCCGGCTAAATGAAAACTGTGTTGTTATAAAGCTTAATGCAACCTAATCAATGGGTTTTGATGGCGTGTTTCTGTTGGTCACCTCCAACCCCACCCCTACTCTCGAATTCTGGGGGTTTCCCTTCTCTGGAATGACCAGAAGGACCCGGATTAGATCTCCCCGGGGTTCTGTCCTGTAAGAAGCACGATTTTCTCATTCTCATCTGGTCCTGGTGAGGAATGGACTAGTGTGCTCGATTGAGGAACAACCTTACAAATCACTGTTTTTCCAGATAAGAGAGTGGTTATTGAGCTGAAGGCACCATATTATGCCTTTACTACCAAAATAAAAGAATACCTAGCCCTAGCTAGTTGGCTCAGTTGGTTGGAGCATTGTCCATACACCAAAATATTGCAGGTTCGATTCCCAATCAGGGTACATACCCAGTTTGTGGGTTTAATCCCCAGTCAGGGTGTGTACAGGAGGCAACCAAACAATGTTTCTCTCTCACATATTTCTCTCTCTCTCTCTCTCTTCCCCCCTCCCCCCTTCCACTCTCTCTAAAAAACAACAACAATAATTAAAACATCCCTGGGTGAGCATTAAAAAATAGATGGACAGATAGATAGAAACACAACTATTTCAAGAAAGAAAATGCATAAATGCATGCTTGCTCAGAAGAGTGTATGGTCAGCTGCTGATTTGGGGCCTGTTTTATAGGAAGAGCAAGGACCAATTCCAGTTACACATCAGAGCCAGCTGTGGGGTTTTTTAAGCTACAGCTTCCTGAGTCCCATTTCACATTTCTTGAGTCAGAATCTCCAGGTGGGGCCCAAGCATCTGTCCTTTCAAATATATTCTTACAGTCCTGGCCAGTGTGGCTCAGTTCACTGGCACATCCTCCCATACAGGAAAGGGTCAAGGGCTTGGTTCCTGGTCAGGGCACAAACCTAGATTGCAGGTTTGAGCTCCTGGTTGGGGCATGTATAAGAAGCAACCAATCAATGTTTGTCTTACACATCAATGTTTCTCTCTCTCCCTTCCTCTTTCTCTAAAAACATATAAATAAACATGTCCTTGGGTGATGATTAAAAATTATATATATATATATATATATATATATATATATATATATATATATATACTAGAGGCCCGGTGCACAAAAATTTGTGCACTTGGGGGGGAAGGGGGGGGTCCCTCAGCCCGGCCTGTGCCCTCTCCCAGTCTGGGACCCCTCAGGAGATAACGCCCTGCTGGCTTAGTCCTGCTCCCGGGTGGCAGAGGGCAGGCCCAATCTCTAGGTGCAGCCCCTGGTCGGGCTCAGAGCAGGGCCGATTGGGGAGTTGGGGCACCGCCCCCTGTCACACTCAAGGCAGGGTCGATGGGGAGATTGCAGCACCACCCCCGTCACGCACAGAGCAGGGCCCATCAGGGGGTTGGGGAGCTCCCCCCTGTCACTCACAGAGTAGGGCTGATAGGGGAGTTGGGGCACCGCCCCCTGTCACACACAGAGCAGGGCGGATCAGGGGGTTGGGGGGCAGCCACTGTCACACTCAGGGCAGGGCCAATGGGGAGGTTATGGTTCTACCCTGTCACACACAGAGCAGGGCCCGTCGGGGGGGGGGGGGGGTGTTTGGGGCACCGCACCCTGTCACACACAGAGCAGGGCCAATCGGGGTTGGGGCGCCGCAGCCTGTCACACACAGAGCTGCAGGGTGATCATGGGGTTGGGGAGCTCCCCCCATCAGGCACAGAGCAGGGCTGATCAGGGGGTTGGGGCACCTTCCCCTGTCACGAACAGAGCAGGGTGGATAGGGAGGTTGTGGTCCCACCCCCTGTCACACACAGAGCTGCTGGGCGATCAGGGGATTTGGGCGCTGCCCCCTGTTGCGCTGATCCCAGTGCTGGGAGGCATATTACCCTTTTACTATATAGGATAGAGGCCTGGTGCATGGGTGGGGCTGGCTGGTTTGCCCTGAAGGGTGTCCTGGATCAGGGTGGAGGTCCCCACTGGGGTGCCTGGCCAGCCTAGGTGAGGGGATGATGGCTGTTTGCAGCTGGTCATACACCGTTCAGGGTGGGGGTCCCCACTGGGGTGCCTGGCCAGTCTGGGTGAGGGGCTGAGGGCTGTTTTCAGGCTGGTGGGTGACGGAAGCTCCCAACCGCTCCTTTTTATCTTTTTCTTTTTTTTATTCTGGGACAGCTTTAGCTCTGAGGCTCCAGCTCTTAGGCCTCCGCTGCTGAAAACAGGTATCTGGTTTGTTTGGGTTCTATAATCGAAACAATGTATAACTCCAGCTCTGAGATCCAAGCTCGCTGAAAGCAGGTTTCTGGGGTTTTGTTTGGCTTCTATATTTGTTACAATGTTTCAAACTGCAGGCTCAGAGGCTGGCAAGGCAGGCGGGGAACATTGGTTTCCTCTGTCACTGAAGCAAGCAAGCCTCATGTTAGTTTCAAGCTGCCTGGCTGCCCGCCGCCATCTTGGCTGGCAGTTAATTTGCATATCTCCCTGATTTAGCCAATGGGGAGGGTAGCGGTCGTACGCTAATTACCATGTTTATCTTTTATTAGATAGGATATTATGGAAGCTAGAATTGAGAACAAAGGAGGGAAGTCTTAGGTATGTATGTCTTTGCCCTCTGTGCTCCTTCCCACCCTCCCTGTACGCTTTTGTGAGGGTACTTCCAAGAGAAGTGGTCCCCAAGGGCTTACTTTGGGGAATATGGTCCCTTCTCGGGGGAAGTCTAATGAGGACCAGGTAAGGAATGAATGTATGACTTAGAAGGTCAAAGGAGCACCTGCTTGTAGGGAAGCTTTACTGTGACTTTCTATCAGCTAAGAGTGACCATTTCTCTAACCTCCCCCATCTCTTCTGTCCTGACTCAGCCCCTCTATCACACCTCCTCTTCACTTCCAGTCAACCTGGCTGTCTGCGTGGCCCCCTGAACTCAGAATGTCCAGACCTTCTGTGCTGCTTAAAAATGAACCAAGTTCCATGTCCTCACATACATGACAAGCTAATCCATTGTTAGACTGGCTAGTTGATGGTTACAGTCATTCTCACCTGGGAGATAACAGAAGGGAACCTCTTAGAGCCTTTACACCCTCTGGCATTGAACAGGAGGCTAATATTCTCTGGAGAAACAGGGCGGAGGCCCAAGCCTCACAGCTAGGGTCATTGATGACATGGTTGGAAGCTGTGGTTCTTGAAAGAAGTGCGAACTTGAGATGTTTCAGTTCCATTTCTGCAGTGTCTGCCCCAGCTCCATCCCCAGACACTGGGAGTGAGCCACACAGCCACCCCTTTCCGCAGTGGGGAAACTTGACAAAGGAATTACTTCCTATCCAGAAAAGCTAAGTCAACCTGCTCAGATGGAGGCAGGTTAATAACACTTCCACCCTATTTAAACGCGAGCAATGCGACTCGAGGGAGATTGAATTTTGTATTTGATTTCAATTAGCAAAGCATAAATTATATTTAATTTTCTATTGCCCTCCCTTCCCTAGAATGATAACTCAGAGCTCGGGAAAGCCGGCTGCTGAGACGAGAAAAGGAGAGCCATGCTTCCGGTGGTGCTGCCTCCTTTGCCCCACACTCCTCTCCTTCGCCCTGTCCTTCTGTACCTGAAAGGTATGGAAGCCTTGGCCTTGGCACTAGCCCTACCAGCTCTAAACACAGAACAATGACAACAGAACCATTCAGCAGCCCCTTTTACCTTTGGACTTGAGAGCTAGGCGTGGCCATTCCCTAGAACTCTGAGCAGCCTTTGGGAGCCTCGCAGATTGAATTTCAGGTTGAGGAGCATGGTCTGCCCCATTCCATGGCACTAGGGCAGTGGTCGGCAAACTCATTAGTCAACAGAACCAAATATCAACAGTACAACGATTGAAATTTCTTTTGAGAGCCAAAATTTTTAAACTTAAACTATATAGGTAGGTACATTGTTATTAACTTAATTAGGGTACTCCTAAGGCTTAGGAAGAGCCACACTCAAGGGGCCAAAGAGCTGCATGTGGCTCGCGAGCTGCAGTTTGCCGACCACGGTACTAGGGCTCCTGATCTGAGCCGCACTTCTTTAAGACCTCAGCTCCTCAGCTCTTCCAGTTGTGTGTCTTTTCTGCTCCTCCCATTTGCCCACCTGCAACCTCCTTATTCCCCAAAGAAGGCGTCTGCCTTGCGGCAGTCAGAAGAACGGTAGCTGGTTTGAGCCTGGCCTTATCTATGTCATGGACCAGCAGCATTTTCGCCCTGAACCTTAGTTTCCATATCTCTAACATGGGCTTATTTAGTCCCTACTGGCCAATCACCAGAGTTGCTGTGATGACCAAAATGATGGGAAAGTATTTTTAAAACTGAAGCGCTTCATTGACACAGTGGAGCATAATACTGACGATGGTCATGAAGAAGACGAAGGAGGAGGAGAAGGGAGGTGGATCCTCATACTTCTTCCAGAACAACATGCCTCTGTAGCATTTCAAGGGTATACCTTTACTCAGACTGGACAATATGATGATGTTAAGAGAAAATGATTTTGCTCAAATGATTTTACCCAAAGCTAAGGTCAGAAAACAGCTCTCTATGAACAGCACAGAGCTGGCTGGATTTCAGGCATTCAAATACAATACCTTTTCCCCCACCGGGTCCGGGCGCCTCTCCACACGCCCCCAACACACACGCTCTCATCACGGCGGCCTTTCCCTGCCCCATACTCAAGGTTCTTTTGGATACAACCAGACACCATGGCTTGTTCACACAGAGCCAGACAGGTCTTCGTGAGATGGAAATGGGTGACGTTTTCAAGCTTTTGGGCTTTGAATGCTAAGCCTGGGGCCATGACTCCTCAACTTTTCCATGATGACACAGAGGGTGAAGAGCCAGGGCAGGTGCTGGGAGCGGGGCTCACGTGTTTCTGGAAATCAAGTGGGGCAGGCAATTCCTCAGAGTCTTCAGCACATTGGGGTGGCAGAGAGGAGTTCTTACGAGTTCTGGCTTCTCATGGGTATGAGGACGTGTCTTTTCCAGGTGTAGGAGATACATGGAACCACTCTGACATTGTGAGACTCTATGGCAAGGTAATGAGTCCATTGTGTCATTGAGGAGAAAACGCAGGCCAAGAACAGGCGTGGAGCGTGTGTCCATGGATGACGGTGGCAAGAGTGTCCCTGGGCACAGGCCAATCCTGTTACTCTAGGGTCAGTCACGTTTCACTGAGACTTTCCTTCCACAAATATGTGCAGAGGGACCAAGTGGCCATTGGAAGAGGTATAGGAGTGGGCAAAGCTGATTTGCCGGACTGGGCTCCCAGTCCAATGGGGAAGATGGATATGAGAAAAGTGCATGCAGTAAAGGCTGACACTGTTGTGAGAGAGATGCACAGGGTGCTATGGAAGCATGAACCTGGCGGGCGAGGGCGGGGATCAGGGTAAAAGGACACCAAGAACTTGCGTCATTAAAGACCACAGTCATCAGAATTTGCCTCATCCCAACTCATAAGACTGCCCTTATGCTCCAGGGGGAGACTAAAGCAAGGATAAATACTATCAAAATGAAAGATAAATACCATCAAAGATAAATACTAAAACGGATAAATACTATCAAAATAAAAGACAGCCTGGCTGGAATGGCTCAGAGGTTGAGTGTCGGCATAGGAACCAGAAGGTCATGGTTCGATTTCTGGTCCAGGCATATGCCCGGGTTGCGGGCTCAATCCCCAGTGTGGGGCGTGCAGGAGGCAGCAGATATGAGATTCTCTTTCATCATTGATGTTTCTGTCTCCATCTCCCTCTCCCTTTCTCTCTGAAATCAATAAAATTATATCAGATAGATAGATAGATAGATAGATAGATAGATAGATAGACAAGATTGGTCATTAAGAAGGCAGGATGTTAGGAGGAGACCTGGGGGAGAGAAAGAGAAGTGTGTGTGGGGAACATTGGCATCAAGGGTAACCTTCTCCCTAAAGGGAAGCTGTGTCTGCTTTCTGTAAGTGACCATGGCCAAGCCACTGACAGGGGCCACAAGTCCTCCCAAGGCCGTCCCTACCACAGTCTGTAGCTTCCTTGTAACTGTCTGAGGCCAAATCACAGGATGACCCTCCTCCCGTAGCTCTCAGCTACTTGTTGGCTCATATATCAAGAAGGGAAGCAGACCAGTAACATCCAACTTCTCTAAAATGTGCTAAGCTCACTGATAGGGAAAATGAAAATGTCTGGGCACACTTACATGTCTTAAGTTAGGTTACAGGGTAATACAGAGGTGTCCTCTAGGTCCGGGGCGAGCCACAAGTCTTACCCCGTGTTCACAGGCGGGACTGATGTTTGGGAATTTAGGGATGTTCCAAAGCTCCGCAGCAGCGCTCTGGCTGAAGTAAAAGGCAGCACAGGGGGGCATGCACGCCAGCCTGCCCTGAGGAGCAGCAGCCAATGGCTCACAGGGACTCTCATGATCTCCTCTGAGCCCAGGGGAGGTCCGCTTGAATAGCTCTGATTCCATCTCATGGTCTAGACCACTTGGAACGTGTGTTTCTGACGTAGAATAATGACCAAAGTCCAGGAGTAACTGGAGCTAGGATGGCCCATCATGTCTGGGGGTCAGAAGGAGCCGCTCCCAGCTTCTGGCTCCAGGGCCAGCACACCGGTCACTGTGACAGCTGTGGGGCATCGGCTGAATGGAGATGCAGAGCTCACTGGGGTGGACTCCTCACTGGCCAGTCCCCGGGCCCTGCATCTGAGATAACCATTTACATTCACGCTGAGGCCAGAGCAGGGGACACCTCTCTCCTTAGCCACCTGGAGCCTGAAAGGTCTGCCCAGCAGGTTTCCTGCACAGGTTACTTGCCAGCACCTGTATCTCCAGGTGTCCAGTGAGCGAGGCCTCCCCTTAAAGAGATGCATGTTCCATAAGCCTGGGGTCCTGTCTCATTTTTCTAGGACAGGCTGTTCAAAATCAATCAATCAATCAATAAATAAACAAATAAATCATTACAGGCAACGGAAAGTCGTGGGGTACCGTCTGGGGTGCTCTGAGAACTAGAAAAAGCCAACGCAGGGATCCAGGTGCAGGCCAGCAGACTGAGAAATGCTGTGTGAGGGACCCTCAGGGCTCAGGTCTTAGGAATCTTCATCTTACTGACAAACGTGGGAAGCATCTGGTCTCGCTCTGGGTGAGAAGAGCCAGCCTTCCGACCCGGATCTGCGGCCTCCAGCCCAGTGCACTGCCCACGGCCCTCACAGCGGAGACTGAGGACACAAACCAAAAGTATTTAGAAGTAGCTCTGCCTGGCAGCTTGGTCTCAGGAAGCAAGGGTAGCGTTTTGCCTGATTCTGAAAGCGCCCGGGCCTGCAGCGCCTGCGTGCAGTCAGAGGCCTCCCCTTGGGAGATGCCAACGGTGTCGGGCGAGCGCCTCCTGAGTTGTGCAAGGAGCACACCTTTGGGTGGACCTAGACTTTGTACTTGGCCTGTGCACAGAACGGGGCCCCTGTGCTCTGCCCACCCAGCATTCGGTCTGTGGGCCGGGGGAGGGGCGCTGGATGGGGAGCACGCGGATGCTCCCAGGAGGCCATGGGGAATCATCTCTGTACAGAATCAACTACATTAAACCCAAGAAGGACATTTGGGCAGTAACGCCTGTTACAGAAACCCAAGCGGCTGTGAAATCCCATTTTCCATCCCACCACTTGCTTGGTGAGTGTTTACCTGGTGCAGCTGCTCCCGGTGCAGAGGAAGGGTGGTGTCAGGGAGGTGCGGCTGCTTCAGAGGAGAAGGCACCCGTCTGGCTGGAAAGGTCCAAGAGCCCCAGCCCATAGGCAGACTGGGTGGGACTGTGGGGCTTGATTACTAGAGGGACCGAGGCTGGGGAAGATGCTGCATATCCCCAACTTGAGAGAAGGGTGCAGATTAAGCTTTCTGAAAATTGCTAACTAACTTGGTTTGTTTTTTCCTTTTGTAATCTCTCCCTATGTGGAAGAGACACAAAATATTCAGGGGCGGTGGGGGGGAGGGGTGGGCGCGGTTTGAAGTGAGCTGGAATTGCAGGATCGGGCTGGAGGCAGGTTGGGAACATGACCAGTGTGGTCCTTGAAGGCTGAGAGCCTGTCACCTGCCTCCACGTGGCCCTGAGAACGGAGGTGGGGCTGTGTGTGGGACAAGCAGCCCTCTCACAGCTCTGTGCTGGACGGAAGGGGTTAGCCTCTTTTCCTAAAAGAATGTCAAGAAGCCCAATCCCCTCTGTCGCATCTTTATTTGCAACTGGGTGGCGACAGTGTCTCTGTAACAAAGATTATTTCCCCTTAAAGGTGCGTGTCTTTAGGGGCTGAGATCTTGTCACTGGCGTATTTCTAAGATTATGGGAACAGCCTTGGGATGATCAAAAATCTACCAAAAAAAAAAAAAAAAGCATAAAGAAAAGAAAGTGGCTCGTTCTCCCTGAGAAGCCATGGGAAAGCATCTGAAGCAGCCCCTTTGGTCGCCTCTCTCCCGAGAGGGAAGGCAGGCGCATTGGAGGCGAAGGCTGCAGATTCCATGTGGCTTTGACGATCAAAGGCAAGACTTTCTGATGGATCTTTAGGGAGCCTCTTTTCCATCATTTAAGGAAGAAAGATTTCTTGGTTTTGATCCCAGGAGAAGTGCCTACAGAGGGTCCCAAGGGAGAGGATCTGCTTGGGAATGCTTGTGCAAAGTGCTTCGGAGAGAAGGGCTTTCATTACTCTGCGCGCTGCCGAGAGGGAGACATGACAAGACATAAAACAGGCGCTGTTTACGCCCCTGGCCGCGCATCCTGGGCCAGGTCTAAATCACGGGCTGCAGCCAGCCCCCAGCAGGACAGGACATGCCATCACCCACGCTCTGCTGCATGCTCCAGGCAGAGTGCAGGCTGGGATCTCTATCCATCCCGCTCCTACCTCAGCTGCACTCCCAGGCTGCTCCTTATGCCACTCCTGCTTCCCTAGGCCCCTCCCCTTCTTCTCCTGTTCAGGCTGTTGGCTGAATGGAGAAAGTTGAGGTTCTCTCTCTACCTCTGGAATGACCGTTCCTCGTCCATCAGACAGAGACAGTGACAGGGCCCCCTTCCCAGGACAGTGTGGGAGCTACATCAGAGGATCCATGCAGGGAGCTCACAAGAGGGACTGGCCCTAAGGAAGAGCCTGGCAGGCTTGCTGTTATTGTCATGACTACAGGCCTGTTGCACAAAATTCATGCAAGAGTAGGCCTTCCTTCCCCTGGCTGCCGGCACTTGCTTCCTTCTGGCACCCAAGACCGGGGGACCTGGGCTTCCCTCGCAGCCCTGACTTTTCCTGGAAGGTCGCCTGGTCTAATTAGCATATTACACTTTTATTATTATAGATGAGAGGCCCAGTGCATAAAATTAGTGCAGGGGGAGGTGTGTATCCTTCAACCCAGCCTGCACCCTCTCCAACCTGGGACCCCTTGAGGGATGTCCAACTGCCCATGTAGGCCTGGTGGGATCGGGCCTAAACAGGTAGTCAGACATCCCTCTCACAATCCAGGACTGCTGGCTCCCAACCGCACGCCTGCCTGCTGGCCTGATCACCCCCTAACCACTCCCCTGCCAGCCTGATTGATGCCTAACTGCTCCCCTGCTGGCCTGGTTGCCCCTAACTGCCCTCCCTTATAGGCCTGATAGCTCCCGACTGCCCTCCCTTGCAAAGCTGGTCCCTCCAAACTGCCCTCCCCTGCAGGCCTGATCACCCACAACTGCCCTCCCCTGCCAGCCATCTTGCGGTGGCTATATTTGATTACATGGGGACGGCCATCTTGTGTGTTGGAGTGATGGTCAATTTGCATATTTCCTCTTTATTATATAGGATTATAGATTTAAAACTTACCAGCTGAATTCCTCCACCCAAGTCTCCTCGTTTCGTCCTTTCGCCTTGGGTCCCTAGCTCTTAACCTTGTGCTTAATGTCACTTAAAGTGACAGACAGCACAATTCAAACAAGAGTAAAGACTAAAGGAAATTTCCTGGTCACGTAACTGAGATTTCCGAAAGGTGAATGGCTTAAGGTATGGCTGCATCCAGGAGATATTTGCCAGTCCCCTCTCTTTCACCCCCTCTGTCTTCCAAACTTTTGCTACCCTCTTACCTTTCCACATGGCCAGCCATCATTCCGAGTTTTTTCACATGATATCACTGTGGCTGCTTACAGTCCAGCCTACTCCACTCTTAATTCCACAGAAAACATATTTTCCTAAGAGCGCCATCAAAAGTGGGTCATATGACCACGCAGGAACCAATCACTGTGGCCGAGGCTCGCAGCCTGGCTTAGCACACGCTCGGGGACCAGGCAGAGCCAGCCCTGCTCTCAGGACTTGAGAGAGATAATTACTGAGTGGGGAGAATGGCTCCAAAGGAGATGCCAGGAAAATCAATAAAATGTTCTCCATGATTCCCTGCTGCCTGCATGATAGATTCCAGATTCCTCAGCTTAGCACATAAGTACTTTTACAGTCTGTCTCCAAACCACCCTCCTGCCTCCTCCTGGCAACTCCTGCATCCCCAGGGTCCCTTCCACACTGATTTGTCATTATCCCTACACAGTTTATTTGTACTTGTGATACCTTCCCTGCACCAACCATTCCTTTTCCTGCAAAATAGTTCTCCTGCTTAAAGACCAGACTGGAACTTCTTGCCAGTTGCTCCACTTGCTGGGGCGAGGCCCCTCCCACTCGCAGGGTTCCTCCTCCTCTAAAGCAGCCATGCTTTTCCACTGAAACATGGGCAGCCAGCATGACCTTGAAAAGAGGCCTCCGAAGACATCCTTCCAGCAAACCACTCTCTAGTTCTGGTGCTTTGTCACCAGAGAGAGCGAGCAGAGCCTTTTTCCCAGAGGGAAGTGATAACATTGTGGAAATGAACTAAGAAAACCTCATGTGAAATGGAGTCAGAAGCTATGGAGACAGCACTCTCACACAATCAACCATCGCGGCAGCTTTCATGGACCAGAGGGAAGAAGAAAGGCTTCCTCTCTGCCCAGCAACAGCAAGCTGTCCCGCGCTGCAGCCAATGAGAGGCTGCCACCACTCCCAACTCTCACTTTCCTCCAATGAACTTTTGTTAAAACAACTCCTCCCACTTCCTGTCCTCTATAAAGGAAAGCTCTTCTCCCTTTTTCTCTGGACTTGCCGATGGCTCCTCATAGTTTGTTTGTCACAAATTGCAGTTCCTCTGTTATTCCCAAATGTACTCATTTGCTGCTCAATAACCTTTGTTGTTTAACTTTTAAGGATGCCAACCTTGAAAACTAAGAGATGGCTTTACTAGACTGTGGGGAAGTGGCCCAAATAGTTTGTCACTCAGAAAAATTACTGGACTCCACTAGACTCTCAAACAATTAATTCCTATAATACCAAAAATCGAAGAAAAGTAATAAAAAGGATATTGAGAACACATTTTTGTTGAGCAGTCAAAACATTTGTATGGTGCATAATATTGATCCTCAAACCAAATTCAGCTTGCAGAAGTATTTTTATCCAGCCTGCACAATTTCATTGTTTTTAAACAGAATTGCTGTGGCTCACGACTCACCCCAATCCTTGAAAATCCTTGGAGTCTTCCATCAGCCTGATGTGTGTGTGTCTGCCTCTAAAAGTTTCAAGATTTAGCAACACAGATAAGGAGTTTTGGGAAAGCTTCAGGTTGAGTTTTCCAGGCCTGTACAGCATACTATTTTTTTTATTTATAACATTCACACTTAATAATACACAGGGAAACAATGATACCAGAATTTTGATAGCATCTTCCAATTTTTTTTCCAGAGCACATTCTCGAATGTTTGCTCACAGCATCCCTAGAAGGCATTGGTTCTTAAACTCAAGCACACATAACTAGGACCTGAAAACTGAAGAAAACACAAGTATCTGGTTCACACCCCTAGAGATCCCCTTCCGGTAGTTTTGAGGAAGAGCCTGAAATTCTTCATTTCTCACAAGCTCCCAGGGCTGCTGCTGCTGGGCCATGGGTCATGCTTTTAGTAGCAAGCAGGGGAAAGAGGCAGAAACTGTTCTCGTCTACAGAAGGTTTACAGGACAAAGAGACATCTATCTAATTCTCTGGTAAGATATTTGGTAACTTAATGTCTGTTTCTTCATTTCTCCTGGTAGCTCTGGGCTAGCTGGGTGGAGAGAGGGAGAGTTGAGTTGTAATGAATATTTCTTCAAGCTCATTAAGTTGTAGATGTATCTGGCCTAATAGGAAACAATTTTCTTCTATACTCTCACTGCTAAGGTTAAGAACTCCCAAGGTCAAAGCTAGGCCAAAGCCAAACTGCCTTCCTACTACTTTCCCCTGATGTTGATTAAGGATAATTTATTGCAGATGCAAATGGGAGATGGGAAGGTAGCGGGGGAGGGGGGTGGAGGGGGTGGAGTGGGGGGATAGTGGAGGGAAAGATGGCCCTGTCTTCCCATTGATGAAAAGCTAATGAAACAAATTGTAAATGTATTGATCTCTTTCGGGGACCCATGCTTACCTCCATTTGGGCAAGTAGTTTCATAGCCCATTGTATTGTGGTGCCCAATAAAACCACTGGAAAAAAATGTATCCACAAAATGAGGAAGTGGTGAACTATAAAACTGCTAATTATTTTCTAGTAAATTTAATTTAAATAACTTCAGACATCAATTACAGGCACCGTTAGACACCATTAAGCACTGGTGTGTTTCCCAAACAAGGCGGCACGTTGCTGATTCCTGTCCCATCCCGAGCCCTCAGCACCCGCCATCGGCCTCCCCGCTACCCCTCCCAAGCCCTCCTCACAGTCACGGCTTTAGTGTCAAGAGCTGAAATTAACTCCATAAATAATGGCAGATTGTTTCCATTGCCAGTGTCATTGCCCAGCCAAGCCCCAGGTGTCTTAGAGGAAGGTGAGTTTAGGGGAAGATCTTAATTCCAATTGTCAGTTTGAGTGCATTTTCTGGCCCAGGGTTCCTCTGACATTGTGACACACTACAATCGCCTGTGGAACTAAAAAACAAACAAACAAAAACCCATTGTGTCTGGGTTGCATGTCAGGCCAATTGCATTGAAACCTTAACTTAAAAAAAAAACCAACACATTTATCCCAGTGTTTCTAACGTGCAGCCAGGGATGCCAACCACAGCCTCAGCCATCCCCAGGGGCACCCCGAGACCTCTGCCTTCCTCGTGTCTCCTGTGCTCTGTTCAGCTGGAGTTCGGCATAAATAGCAAACCAGACATAACATGCACTGGCTGGACCTCAGACGTGGGGCCTCCTCAGGTGAGTCTCTACCGCCCATCACATACAAGGCTTGGGGGTCTTACGGCCACTTCTTTGTAGCCCTCTTTCCATGATGCAATTGAGTGCACTGTGGGTTCAGGCAGCCTGCATTCTTGCTTTGGAATCACGAGCAAACCTCAGGTTCCTCGGCTGGCAAACAGGGGCGAGGGCTGGGGGGGCTGTGTGCATCACCCCTGGCTCAGAGGGCCTGCTTTGGTGCGGTGCCTTCGGGTTGTTAGCCTGACTGCCACTCACTAGCCGTAGCATTTGTCAACTCACCTCAGTTCCCTCATAAGACTGTTGGGAGGGCTAAATGAGTGAATATAGGAAAAGATGCCTCGAGCACCAGAAAGGGCTCCCTCCGGGGTAGCCCTCAGAAAAAGCGCAGTGTCTAATCCACGCTCGTTTTCCCGCGTGTTCCCACAGAAAAGGAAACTGTGTCCATGCTTCTGACCTTCAGCAAAGGGTGGAAGGGAGCTTCCGCCCATCTTTCTTGTTCTCCCCCAGGAGCCAGAGCAGCTGAGGTAACTGGTGCAAACAGGGCATGTGTGGAGCACTCTCTGCTCATTAGCACCAGGGTCTCCTGCTCTTGGTCCTGCCTGTGCTTAGAGAGAAGGCCTGGAGGAGGAAGGGCTCTGTTTGCCAGCTTCTATCCATTCAATTATGGTTTACTTTGCGTCTGCTACACAGAAGAACATCAGTCCGAAAGCATGGGGAGTAGAATGGGCATAAATAGCAAACCAGACATAACATGCATTGGCTGGACCACAATGGTAGGGTCCAGGTGAGTCTCTATCGGCCCATCACATACAAGGGTGGGGTTCAAATCATGCTCTCCACATGACCTCCTGTTGTGGAGGGAAGGGGTCAAGGGGGGGCTCGGATATTAATAGCGCTGATGGTTGAGTTCTAACTTGGCTAATGTTTCTTCATTTTCTATAGTCAGACCCTGGAGCAGGGTTGTGGTGGCTCTGAAGTACCAGCATGCATCATGTCGCGGTGATTCCATTTTCCTCTCTGCTGGCTCTGTCCATGGCTCTGTCCATGGCTCTGTCCATGGCTCTTGTACAGAATCCCCTGCCTAACTCCTCTGCTCTCACATCAGGATCCACATGGGCTCTCGTGCACAGGGCTTTTTCCTACGAAGGCCCCACTTCCTCATTCTCCCAATGGCTGGGAGTACGTGGAGAAGCAGACTAGGGAGGAAGCAGCGATGCTTCCTAGGGACCTGGCCCCACTGTTGGATTCTCACTTGGCTTCCACTGTGCCACGCCTCGGCTGCTGACGAGGACTTCCCACACCACTCAAGAATGAGGATGTGGCTGTTTCCTCTTAAACATGGTGCTGGGACCACCCACCATCATCTGTGAGGCCAACATGCCATCTCTTTGGTCCCTTCACCGAGACCCTACCTCTCTCTGTGTTGATCCACACTGCAGAAATCCCACCGCTTCCTAAACAGAACCTTTTTCAGAAAGAGCCTGGAAATGGTGGTGGGAATTGTCTGCACGGGGCTGGATTGGCTCTTTGGCGTAGAGAAGATGCAAGGTTTTAATAATACAATGGAATCATATAATTCCCATATGTAACTACAATATCAAATTATAATTGCTTTGGTTGTGAGCTCAGTGGTGTGAGTTTGGGCCAGCGAGTAGGATGCTGTGGTGAATTCTCCCCAGCAGGGTCTGTATCCCAAGGCAAGCAGCTACGAAAGGAAAGCCCTTGAAAACAAATTGATATTTTTATTGTAACATCTTCTCTCATTAGCAACTACAAAATTCATGTAATAACAGTTTGGAGAGTTTGGAAAACAGAGGAAAATAACTTACTTAAGTACCAACCTTTAACACAACCCAAAATTTATTTTGTGCCTTTTCCCCCTCCACCCACAATCCATGTGCAAACTATTTGTACACACTCACCATAATTGCTTTATTCGGTAACCAATTACTGGTTCCCTATTATGTGCTGTAGCTTTCTTCTAGGGGCCGAAAGCCAAGGAAGGCTCCGTCGCTGGCCTTGACCAGCTCACAACTTGACAGAGAAACGGGCACATAGGTCCTTGCACACAAAGAGGTAACTGCACAGATAGAAGTTAAATCTCATGTCTGAATAGAAGTAATGAAGATAATGGCTTGATTCTTCCCAACGCCTTCAAATCCATCAGACAGGCCGGTGATGTTAGAATCACATCACGGTATAATTCAGAGGCCTCAAACTGGGTCAATTTCTTGCAATTCTATAATTGGATGCTTTGGGGGCAGGGGAGATAGTGCTTTGACAAAATGGAATTCATTGCTGATATTGAAATAAATCACGAGTCTTCATGTAAAAATCCAGGTTTCTGGCCTCTTATTGAAAAGGAGAAAATCAGCCAACATCAGGCTTGCCTTTTCCTTTGGGGCACTTGCAATTTAGGTGAGCAGGTTCCATCCCATTAAAATGGGGCAGGCAGACCTGTTTGCCATGGTCCCACCTAAGCCAGACTGCTCATGGCATTACCTGCCTGGCCCATAGGTTCGACTTACTCTGTGTTTACAGCTTTCTCATTCTTCTCATATTAGAAATTTATCATCATAACCTTTTTAAGTATCCAGATCAATGGTATTAAATATATTCATAATTTGTACAACCATCACTACCATCATCTCTATATCTCTTCTATCTTGTAAGAATGAAATTCTGTTCCCATTAGACAACTTCCCCTCCCCCAGCCCTGGCACCCACCATTCCACAGAAAGTCCATGAATCTGACTACTCTACCGCATCTGAGTGGAATCACACAGTATTTGTCCTTTTGCGACTGGCTTACTCTCTTAGCATAATGTCCTCAAAGTTCATCCATGTTGTAGCATGTGTTAGAACTCCCTTTCTTTTTTTTCTTTTTTTTTGAATTGATTTTTAGAGAGAGAGGAAGGGAGAGGGAGAGAGAAACGTCTATATGAGAGTGAAACATTGATTGGCTGCCCCTTACATTCCCCCTACCAGGGATCCAGCCCAAAACACAGGTGTGTGCCCTGACTGGGAATCAAACCAGCAACCCCTCCATGCACAGGACGACACTCCAACCAATGAGCCACACCAGCCAGGGAAGAACTCCCTTCCTTTTTAAAGCTGGATAATATTCCATTGTATGTGTAGACCAGATTTTCATTATCCATTCATTCGTCAATGGGCAGGGGTTCATTTCATGTTTTAGGTCAATTTATTTATGTTGAATAGATAAATGACCCTCCATTGAACTGTTGGACTTAGGAGACTAGTTTTGGATTTCATTTCCATCTCAGGGGCTCACTGACCTTGACCAGTCACCAAACCACGCTGAGTCTCAGTTTCCTTATTGGTAAAATTAGTTGGAGGCTTAAGAATCACACATGGCGCCCTAGACAGTTTTGCTCAGTGGATAGAGCATTGGCCTGAGGACTGAAGAGTCCCAGATTTGATTCTGGTCAAGGGCACATGCCAGGGTTGTAGGCTCGATCCCCAATTGGGGGCGTGCAGGAGGCCGCTGATCCATGATTCTCTCTCATCATTGTTGTTTCTATCTCTGTCTTCCTCTCTGAAATCAATAAAAATATATTTAAAAAAAAAGAATCACACATGGAAAGATGAAGTCAGTCTGGCTGGGCTTTGCCCCTCCATGACTAGGTGACCTAGGCAAGTTACTGAACTTCTTTATGCCTCAGTTTCCTCATCTACAAATTGGAGCCTTCCAGACTGCCTCCTCCTAGACTAGTTAGAAGGAGTAAAGAATGCAGTGTGTGGAGGGTGCATCAGCCTAATGACAGGTGTCCCTCCTCTTCCTCTCAATATGGGAGATTCCTTGGGGCACTTGGAGCAGATTTATGGGGTGAAACTGCAGGTCTAACCTTTTAAGCCCAAGATTCCTTGTGCCATAGGAATCGGAAGGGGCGTTCTGGGTGGGCAGTGGGCGAGGAAGTGTGTTCTTCAGATGAGAAGAAACTGAATGTGGCTCACCCTTTCCGGGGATGTGAATGCAGGGAGCAGCAGTGTGGTGTGTGAGGCGAGGGGCAGGGCAGTGGCTGAGGTTGGCGATTAGTTCTATTTAGATGGTCCATTCGAGTGAGCTAATAGAGCTTGAGCTTCTGCAAGGTCTTCTGGGCCTCCCCCAGCTTTAGGGGCAGTGAGACCACCTACCTCAACGTTGAAGTTAATAATGATGCTTCCTTCCCAGGGCAGCTGATGTGTGTGAAAACATCCCCAGGCCCCCATCCCGATGTTGACCAAGGTGCCCACAAGTAGATGGGAAAACCGCCAATTTGATAGCCTCCTTTTTTGCACTGAAAGTTTTCAAGGCTTAAAAATAACCATCATGATGAGCAAAGCCATCACTGCTGAGAGCATTTGCCAGGGCTGAGCATTCTGCTGAGCTCTCTGCTAGATGAGCTTATGCCACAGGGGCCTAAGAGCTTTGTCCCATTAGTATCACAGCTTTGACTGGACAATTCTGTGAAATTGGTCCTGGCTGGCAGCTGCAAATGGCTGGAAAAGAGGCTGGGTAGGTGCCCCGGGGCTACACTGTGAAAAAAAAGCACATCCCAGGGCTCTTCCCTTCCCTCCTGGGAGGATGGGCTTACTCTCCAGGCCTCTGTTTATTCGCCTTTGGCAGGGAGACCACCTGCTTTACCTCCCAGCACTTTATAAGGACTGAATGCACCCAGGACTGCGTTTTGTCCGAAGTATAGGAGGCAGAGAAGCCTGAGCTCTTCTCTCTCTCTCTCTTCTCTTTTCTAAGGTCTCTGATTGGCTAACTCATGTCTCCCTCTCCCTGGCCAAGGCCAGCTGCGGGAGTCCCAGCTCCAGCGCCTCAGGGTGCGATGGCATTTGGAGATGAGGTCTCTGAAGAGGTGGTTCAGTGAATGAGGTCACATGGGCCCTGATCCACTATGACTCGTATACGTCATAAGGAGAGGAGATTAGGCACAGGCCCGTATTTTGTCCCAGCAGCCCCGGCAAAGTACCGCAGCCTGGGAGCCTGGGAGCTTCAACAGGAAGATGGATTTCCCCCAGTCCCCCGCCCCTGGGTGCAGACGGCTGCCCTCCTGCTGCCTCTTTACAGCGTCATTTTCTGTACATCCCGGTGCCCCTTCCTCTTCTTGTAGACACAGGTCCTATCGGTTGTTAACTTAATCCCCTCTTTTAAGGCCCCGTCTCCAAATACAGTCACAGTCTGAGGTTTATGGGGGTTAGAACTTCAATGTATGAGATTTGGGAGAACACATTTCAGCTCATAACTCAACCCTAGTAAACTATTACAGTCTCTGAGCAACAGGGATGATTGAATCGAGGCCTGGCTTGGCTCTGAACAAGATCAGCTTTGGGTAGAGACAGCAGGCCGCTCAGTGGTCAGCCCCCATGGCGAGGTGCCAGGAACCTCCACATGCTCCCACAGCTGCGTTAGCCATGCCTGGGCTTCAGCCTCAGCTGTCTGCAATGGATGCTGCAGGATGCAGGCAAGTCATGCCCTGGATAATCAGCCGGAGGACCTGGGTCTCCCGAACAATCACCTGGACGGTGCTATAGAAGTAATTCATTCAGGTAAAGGAAATGTCTGACTATAGACAGGCTTCTTGAAAATTCCATGAAGTTCTTATTAAAAACTAGAGGCCCGGTGCATGAATTTGTGCACAGGTGGGGTCCGGCCAGCCCACCATGATCAGGGCCTTTCAGGCCGGGGCCAGCCTGGAGGATGGGCTGTGGGTGGTTGGCCAGCTGGCCTCGCCCCCGATTGGAGTGAGGGGGGCCAATCAGAGACAGGGCCAGTCAGGGGGAGGGGCTGCAGGTAGTTGGCTGGCTGGCCCTGCCCCCTGGTTGAACTCCTGGTCAGGGGGACATTTTGCATATTAGCCTTTTCTTATATAGGATAAGGGTCATTGGCCCTGCTCTGCTATTTTCATTCTCTGACTTTAGAATGAAACCCAAGGAACTCTCTCTTTCTCTCCCCCAACTCTCTTAACAAGGGGATTCTGCTATGCAGCCTAGGTTCGGGTGGGAACCAATGAATTTTAGACACCAAACCTATAATAAGAGCACAGGGCCACCTCATACGTCTGCACAGCTTGTGCACTGACCCACGAGCCCTTCACAGGGCCGAGCGGCAGCCTTGAGCATGCCGCATTCTCCGCAGGATGGCCTCAGGTGGTCACCACTTTGCAGTTTGTGCCTTTATCCTTTCATAGCTCAGCGAGGGTGAGAAGAAGCAAGCCGAGGCCTGAGTGGGTGTTGTTAGGGTGGGGCAGACTCAGCTCCAGAGGCTGCCTTGCAGGAGAGCGGGGTTTATGTGTCAAAAGGTAATTCTGCCTGGAAGTGGTTCCAAACACCAGGAAACACCGCAAACCAGACACTGCGAGAGAGGAAGGCAAAGGGAAAAATCATATCTTGATTTCCTGGGGAAAGACAGGTAAACAGTTCTGAAACCAGAGAAAGCTGGGCTCCTATCTCAGTCCTGGTGCATCATGAGATGATGACATTAAGTGAGCTCGCCATGCACTGGCCTGTTTTCTCACGGTGACGCCTCCCTTGTATATGTGAGGAGCAGATTAAGCGGGTTATGTCTGTAATGCTCTCATCACAGAGCATGGTACAGGGCAGGGCTTACTAAATGTCGGTTATATAGCAGTGGTCAGTGTCAAGCAGACCAGGAGGGAGCTTTGGCCATTGGGCAAGTAAACTGCAGGCAGAGAGAAAGGCCTAGAAGTCAAGTTAGAGTCAGTGGCTGATCTCCAGCACAGAGCTTGCAAGACACAGTGGGCTGGTCACACAGCACCTGCGCAGGAGAGATGGCCCACAACCTCAGGTGGGTTGGGAGATGCTGTGCCTTGAAGGCCATCCCTATGCATCCATGACAATGACTCAAAGTCCCAGTTGCAGTGATAAACTTCTCTGCTGGCCACGGTCGCCTGAGATGGCCCTGGGCTTGAGAGGGAGGAGAGGTTGCATACAGCTGGGAGGGACCTTGGAAACCTAGGTCTCAGAAATCGTCTGGCCCCTTTCACCTAGAACTCCAAGGAGGAAGTAGAGTTGAGCCCTTGAACCCTATCTTCATGCATGGGGTGGTGAAATCTACATGCACTGTAGCTAACGCAAGGTTGGATTTTAGGGGCCGGATCCTGCTGCTGGGCCTTTGTTATCAAAGCTCGGAAATCACCTTCCAGGATGTTTGCTTGACTCACTTTCACTTCATTCAGATCTCTGCCTAAATGTCAATTCAAGATATAAGACAGCATTCCCCGTACACACCTCCTACAGGAAATAGAACTCCACATACACACCTCCCACAGGAAATAGCACTCCCCTTACACCTCCTACAGAAAATAGCACTCCCCGTACACCCTCCCCAACAGGAAATAGTAGTCCCCATACACACACCCCAATGGGAAATAGCACTCCGCATACACACCTCCCACAGGAAATAGCACCCCCCACTCACACCTCCCTACAGGAAATAACACTCTCCATGCACACCACGTACAGGAAATAACAATATCCATACAAACTTCCCCACAGGAAATAACACTCCCCATACACACCTCACCACAGGAAATAGCACTTCCCATACACACCTCACCACAGGAAATAGCACTCCCATACACACCTCCCACAGGAAACAGCACTTCCCATACACACCTCCTACAGGAAATAGCACTCCCCATACACACCTCCCACAGGAAATAGCACTCCCCATACACACCTCCCACAGGAAATAGCACTCCCCATACACACCTCCCACAGGAAATAGCACTCCCCATACACACCTCCCACAGGAAATAGCACTCCCCATACACACCTCCCACAGGAAATAGCACTCCCCATACACACCTCCCACAGGAAATAGCACTCCCCATACACACCTCCCACAGGAAATAGCACTGTCCCTTCACTTGATATTCCCTTTCTCTAGTGGCAGGCGCATCACTTCCCCCTGGTGGATTGGCCTCCCTGGAGGCTCCTGAGGATGGGACCTTCCACAGTGGCCGTTGCAGGGGGGGAATGATGAGACTGCTCTGATGTCCAAGTCTTCCCAAAAGCAATAATGAAGAAAGTTTTGCGTATACTTTCATATATTCTTACTTATATGGATTTATTTAATTTATAAAATAGTACCATTTTATATAAACTACTTGGTAGCCTGCTTTTTATCTTACCACCTGGCTTAAACTTTTTCCTGTAGTGATGCATAATATTTTCAATACAGTCACAGTTTACCATTATCCGAATCCTTCATAGGGTACTTGATCTGTTCTTAATGAACATTTTTATTGTTTCCAATTTTACATTCTTATAAATAAAGCTGTGTATTAGTTATCTGTTGTTGTGCAACTAATTGCCCTGAAGTGTAGAGGCTTAAAACAACGTTCATTATCTCATATGAACTCAGTGTCTGAGTGGGGAATCTGGGCTCAGCCTAGCTGTGTCCTCTGGCTCTGAGTCTCCGGGGCTGCGGTCAGTGTTGGCTGGGCCTGTGGTCTTCTCTCAGGCTCCACTGGGAAGGACCCACTTCCTAGGTCCTGTCTTTGGGTGCTGGCAGGCTTCAGGTCTGTGGGTTCTGAGCGCCTCAGTTCCTCACTGACTGTTGGCTGGAGGCCTTCCTTGGCCCCTTTCTCCATGGACCTCTGCATGGGCAGCTCACAGCCTGGTAGCTGACTTCATCAAAACAAGCAAGGGAGGAGAGAGAGAGAGAGAGAGAGAGAGAGAGAGAGAGAGAGAGAGAGAGAAAGAGAGAGAATATAAGTTAGCTTTTTGTAACCTAATCACAGAAAAGACAGCCATCATTTTGCCATATTCTACTTGTAATAGGAACAAGTCACTCAGGGCAGCCCAAACCCAGTGGGGCAACCCAAGGGTATGGCCACCAGCAAGAAGAGTAGCTGAGATTCAAGGAAGAATCTGCCACCACGGGCTGATATGAATATCTATATCTTAGCCAGAGACATGTACACCCACATACATATTTGAGTATATCTCTGATTGCTGCATTGGAATACATTTCCTAGAAGGAGAATCATGGGTTGAATTATGCATATGCTTACTGCTGGGTCAAGCGCTATGCATGCTTTGTAAGGCTTTTGATATGTAAAGATATAATACCTTTGAAAAAAAAGTAATAGCAGTTTATCCCTTTGCTCCTTTCGGTATTGTGTGAGCATGCCTTTTACCCCTCATACATCAACAATGGTTCTTTTATTCACTCCCAAGTTAACGGGAGACACATATTTCACAATAAATTCTTTCAACGCATTTCATATTTGTATCGAGCATTTGGATTTTTTATCGCGTGAACAGCTAGTGCATACCCTTTACCCAGTTTGCTATCAGAGCATTTATAAATTTTATTTGTGTGTAAGAACTCTGCATATTTTATTTTTAATGTTTATCCCCATTTTTCTAACGCCCTTCCCTTGGCAAACATCAGCTTACATATGTGTGTCTGTTCTTGCTTTGCTTTGTTTACCCATTTGTTTTGTTTTGTTTTTAGATTCCCCATGTAATTGAAATCATACAGTATTTGTCTTCCTCTGTCTGACTTATTTCCCTTGGCATAATGCCCTCCGGGTTCATTCACGCTACCGTAAATGGTAAGATTTCATTCTTTTTTGTGGCTGGAAAGCATTCCATTCTTTATATCCATTTGTCTATCGGTGGGCACCAGGTTTCTTCCATATCTTGGCTGCTGTAAATGATGCTACAATGATCACAGGGGTGCACGTGTCTTTTCAAATTACTGTATTTGCTTCTGTCAGGTAATTGCCAGGAAGTGGAATTGCTAGAGCTTCATGAAAGCCCTCTGGTGATTTTTAAAGGACTCTTCATACGGTTTTCCACAGCGGCTGCAATCCCACCAGCAGTGGATGAGGGTCCCCTTTCCTCAACATCCCAGCCAACACTTGCTCTTTGTTGTTTTATTGATGATAATCATTCTGACAGGTGTGAGATGATATCTCATTGTCATTTTAAGTGGCATTTCCTTGATGAGTAGTGATGTTGAGCATCTTTTCATGTGTTTGTTGGCCATCTTTGGAGAAATAGCTATTAAGGTCTTCTGCCCATTTTTAAATCAAATTATTGGGGGTTCTGTTTTGGTGTTAAGTTTTATGAGTTCCTTGTGTATTTTGGATATTAACCCCTTATCAGGTATATCATTGGTGAATGTCTTCTCCCCTTCAGTAGGTTTTCTTTTTGTTTTGTTGATGGTTCCTTCACTGAACAAAACTTTCAGTTTCCTGTGGTCCCATTTGTTTAATTGTTGTTCTTCTGTTGCCCTTGTCTGAGGAGACATAACCAAAAAGATATTGCTAAGAGTGATGGCAAGTTTACTGTCTATGTTTTCTTCTAGAAATTTTATGGTTTCAGGTCTTACATTTAAGCCTTTAATCCATTTTAAATTTATATTTGTATACAGCAAGCAGGTCAAACTGCGGTCTGGGCCTATGGGCCACATGCCTAGTTTATTTGGCTTCTGTTAGCCTTTGAGTTTGACATGCTTGGTATACAGTGTAAGAAAGTGGTCTAATTTCATTTTTAGTGTATCTGTCCAGGTTTCCCAGTATCACTTATTGAAGACACTGTATTTATTCCACCGTTACTCTTTGCCTCATTTGTTCTAGGTTAATTAATAGGTAAGAATTTACTTCTGGGCTTTCTACTGATCTATATATCTGGGTGTTGTTGTTTTTTTTCTACCAGTACCATACTGTTTTGATTATTATAGCTTCATAGTATATCTTGCTATCAGGTAGTATGATACCTCAAGGTTGTTCTTTCTCAAGACTTTCTTGGCTATTCAGGTTTTTTGTGGTTCCAAATAAATTTTAGGATTAGTTGTTCTCATTTTGAGAAAAATGCCATTGGTATTTTGATACATATTACATTGAATTTGTATACTGCTTTAGGTAGTAAGAACATTTAAACAATAGTAGTCCTTCCAATATATGTGCACTCATTTGTATCTTATTCAATTTATTTCTTCAATGTTTTATAGTTGTCAGAGTACAAGTCTGTTACCTCTCTGATTAATTTTATTCCTTGGTATTGTATATTTTTGATACAATTATAAATGGGATTGTTTTATTAAATAATAATAATTATTATTGGGGTATAGAAACAACAGATTTCTGTATATTGGTTCTGTGTTCTACAACTTCACTTAAGTCATTTATTAGCTCTAATAGTTTTAGATTCTTTAGGGATTTTTATATATAGTGGCATGTCATCTTTAAATAATGACAGTTTTACTTATTTCTTTCCAATTTGGGTGCTTTTTACTTTTTCTTTCTTGTCTCATAGACTTTTCTTGTCTGTGACTAGGACTTCCAATACTATGTTGAATAAAAGTGGTGAAAATGAATATCCTTGTTTGCTTCTTAATCTTAAAGAAAAAGCTTACAGCTTTCCCTACTGAATATGACACTAGCTTTGGGTTTGTTATATATGGCTTTTATTACACTAAAGTATTTCCACTTTGCTGATATTTTTTAAAGATCATAAATGAATATTGGATTTTGTCAAATGCTTTGTCTGCATTTATTGAGATAGCCATATGGTTTTTATCCTTTATTTTGTTAATGTGATGTATCATGTTGATTGATTTACAGATGTTGAATGAACTTCGCATCCCAGGAATGAATCCCACTATGTGATGGTGTGTAATCCTTTTAATGTATTGTTGAATCTAGTTTGTTAATATTTTGTTGAGAACTTTTGCATCTATACTCATCAAGGATATTGGCCTGTATTTTCCTCTTCCTCCTCCTTCTCCTTCTTCTTCCTTTTTAAATTTTTAAAAAATTTTATTTATTTATTTATTTATTTATTTATTTATTTATTTATTTATTTATTTATTTTGTAGTGTCTATCTGGTTTGATGTTAGGGGAGTGCTGGCTTCATAAAATGAATTTGGAAGTGTTCTTTCAACTTCATTTTTTTTTTTTAATTGATTTTAGAGAGGAAGGTAGAAAGAGAGAGAGAAACATCAGTGATGAGAATCATTGATCGGCTGCCTCCAGCACGCCCCCTCCTGGGGATTAAGCCCACAACCCCGGCATGTGCCCTGACCAAGAATTGAACCGTGACCTCCAGGTTCATAGGTCAATGCTCAACCACTGAGCCACACTGACCAGGCAACTTCAATTTTTTGAAGTAGTTTAAGAAAGATAGGTATTAATTCTTCTTTGAATGATTGATAGAATTTACTTGTGAAGTCATTTGGTCCTAGACTTTATTATTTTTTAAACTTCACCTGAGGATATGTTTACTGATTTTAGAAAGACAGAAAGGGGGGCGGGGGAGAGAGAGAGAAAGAGAGAGAGAGAGAGAGAGAGAGAGAGAGAGAGAGAGAGAGAGAGAGAGAGAGAGACATTGATGTGAAGGAGAAACATCGGTTGGCTGTTTCTGCCTTGACCAGGAATCAAACCCACAACTTTCTGGCACACTGGATAACTCTCCAATCAACTGAGCTACCAGGCCTAGACTTTTATTTATTAGGACTTTTATTACTGTTTCAGTTTCATTGCTAGTGATCAGTCTGTTTAGATTTTGTATTTCTTCCTGATTCAGTGAGTTCTGCATATTTTAAATATTCTATTTCTATTACATAAATAGCAACAGAATAAACATAAATGTTAAGTATAAATTTAAGTATCCTATTTCTGTTCATATATTCTACAAAAACACTTTTACAATTTGTAATTGATTTTTCAGCTTTGTTTATGATGATTTTGATACAAATTTTTAAAATAAAAATATTTAAAATAATCAAATCTTTCATATGCATATTAGTTTTTCTTTGTTATGCTAAAAAGTCTTTCTACCTATACCAAGTTTGGTTACCTAGAGTATCTTATATTGTTTTTTAGTTTCCTTTCTTCATTCCTTCTTTTCTTTGTTTATAACATATTAATGCTTTAATCTACCATATCTCATTTGTTTTGTTTTATATGTTCAAATAATCACTCAATAAATCCATTTTCTTCTTTCTGCTTCACCTTTTCTTCTTCTTTTTACTATTATTTTTATAAATGTATAATGGTTTAACTATATATTAAATGACACCCAAGACCATTTATTGAATGATTCTTCTTTTTTCTACTGATGGAAAATGCCATATTTATCAGATTGTACATTTTTATATGTGTTACTCCCTCCCTTGGCTTAGCACCACTTTTTCTTTGATAAAACCATCCATTCTTGAACCAGTTTCCATTGTTTTTTAAACAAGTATGGTAATTGTATTATATTATAATGTATTTGCATATTATAATTTATTCATGCACATTGAAAGGAAATTAATTAGAAGGTGGCCGGCAGGGCAGGACTGGGGGAGACAGGTGGGGCATGCCCTGGAGCCAACCTCCCATGGTACCTCCCTGGCTGGTAAGCACCTGGGTCAGGACCAGGGCTCAAAGGTCATCTGCAGTGAGTGGGGTCCTTCTGGCAGGTGGGGTCTCTCAGCCTGGCCTTCGGGGATGCGGCCAAAACCAGCTCTTCGATATCCCCTGATTGTGAGGGTCCCGGATTGCGAGAGGGCAGGTCTTGGGTGATGCATCCTGGAATCGGGCTCCCTCTTCTCTGGTTCTGGGTGCATCATCCAAGAACCACCACTGCCAAGTCACTGCAGCTAGGCAGTTCCTGCATTGAGCATCTGCCCCCTGGTGGTCATAGCTACTGGTTGGATGATTGCTTAGCCTTTTATATATATAGATTAGCAATCATCACCTTATCTTAGAAAATTAATCTATTAGTACATTTATATACCTTCTTCTCCTGCCTATTAATATTTCTCTATTCTGGGATATTTATTTCTAAAATTTAAGAATCATTTGTTAATATGTAAATTTGGATTTTTATTGAAATTGTTTATACCTATATGTTAGGAGAATTAATGTTCTAAAAATATTATTCTTCCAAATAAAAGCATAGTAAATCTCTGTTTTTTCTAGTCTGCCTTATAAATGCTCGGGAAAATTTTATAGCAATTTTTAAATCAGTCTTAAACATTGTGTGTCCTCCTTTACAACAGTTACATTCCATGGCATTGCCCTGTCAGGGAAATTGCTTCACCTCTGAATGTCTTATGCTGTATTTAACCTGCACGTGTTCACTCCTGCCTCTCACAGATGCTGTGGGGATTAAAAGGTGATAATCCTTACCTGAGGGTATTTTTTTCCCAATGATCTCTAGACAGAGTGGAAGGGAGGCAGGAGGGGAGAGAAAGAGAGAGAGAAATGTCCACATGATAGAGACACGTCCATTGATTGGTTACTGGGGCTGGGGAACCTGCAACCCAGGTATGTGCTCTTGACCTGGAATCGAACCTGTGATCCTTCGGTCCACGGGCTGCTGCTCTAGCCCCTGAGAAAAACTGGCCCTGGCTGGGGTGATAAATCTGAAGCTCCCAGAGCGCCACCAGGTGTTCCACAGGTGGGGGCAAGAGCTTCTGCTGATGCGAAAGAAGCCATAGAGCAGTAGTGGACAATTGTGATCCTGCTACACAGGAGAATTTCTCTCCTCTGTGCACCCGGGCCACGAGCCTGGAGCTCCTCCGAAGTGAGGCTCTTGGGCAGCAGGGTGGCAAACAGGAGCCCAAGAGGGAGCATTGTGGCTTTAACTGGTTTTTGCTCATCCTGCTCCATACTCCCTACCAGAACATGGAGCTGCTTATCAGACGACAGCTATTTGGCTTCTGGTTGAAGTGGGAATTCCCCCACCTTCGGCCATTAAGTATGATTCCGTGGTCAAGAGCGGCTCATTGGTGTATGAATCAGGGGTGCGCCGATGCTGCTTAGAGAGACCCCCGAGATCTTCATCCCAGTCATTCTAACTCTGAGATTAGGCGATGGTTCTATGCGATGATTTTATAGGACAGTTCCCTGGGAGCTACTTTTTAGTTTCTGATCTTCCCTTTTCCCTCCCTCCTTCCTTCCCTCCCTTTCGTTCTTCCTTCCCTTCCTTCTCTCCCTTCCTTCCTTCTCTTATTATATTGCAGTGCTTTAATCCACCATCTCCCATTTAGTTTTATGTATTCAAGTCACCATTCAACATCTTCCTTCCGCTTTTCTCTTTTCTTACTTTTTCTTCTTCTTGTTGTTATTATTTTTATAAATTTTCAATTGAGCACATATTGAATGACTCCCAAGACCAGCTCTTGGGAGCTGATTCGCGGCTCTCCACGTGGTCTCTGCGTGGCTCTGGAGGGTGGCTGTGCCGGCTCCACGTGATGGCTCTGCGGTGGCCTGTGGGCTCTCCCCAGGGCCACGCTGGGACTGGAGTGGGCCCGCGAGTCCTCCAGCCTCCGCTGAAGACGGCCACTCAGATGGAGAATAAGAGCGAAGATGGAGGGTTGACAGAGGGGTTTGGAGAATGAGAAAGGGGTAAGAGTGGCAAAAGGGTGAGGAGCAGAAGGAACAGAATTTGATGAGAAGAAATGGACTGGCAGCGAGTGGAGGTGGAAGAAGCGCGGAAGGGCCAGCAGAGGGCAGAGGAAGTAGTTAGAGGGAAGGTAGAACCAGAAGTCTAGATTATTCAATTTCTGCAAAAATCGTAGTGGAAATGTCCCCAAATGCTGCCAACAATACATCCTGCGACTAAGTTATTATGCAGAGGCGAGCAGGGGCTGAAGGACAGAATTAATACAGTAAATAATTCTACCTCTTCGCAATGTCTTCCTGCATGAAATAACGATTTTATGTCTCACTTCTCCCCGGCCCGCTCATCCCTCACAACAAGCCGTTCCACAGCGAGTGGCTATTTATGTTTCAAGGCCACAGCATCGGCATAACGGACCACGCTCCGAATCCTGCCTGTGGAGGGGAGGAAGGCAGCGCCGCGAGCTTGCGGCTGGGAACCCTGCTGCCACTGCGGGAGTTGGATTTAGAAGCTGGAATCTGGCAGATCTGGTCCCAGCCCTTCCAGCACCAGGGACGGACTTCCCTTCCCCGCCTCTCACTTTGTCTTCTCTGGGAAATCGGGCCGTGCAGGTCCAGCTGGCACATGTGAATCAGAGAGGAGAAACGAGGGCCTCTCCACCCCTCACAGCTCCCTGCGACAGCGCACTCCATCCATTCAACTATCTCTAATGCCTCCTTCGTTCCAGCACCGTGTTCAGGGAGGAGAAGAGGAATGGACATAAAACCTGCCTTTGATTATCATTTTCATCTGATTATCTTTGTACACTTTTCACGTGCCATATGCTAAGCCAAGCCCTATGGCAAGAAGCACGTGAGTGGCTTGCTATTGTGCCCATTTTACAGATTGATACTATCTCAAGCACAGAGAGTTAAATGAGTCCCCAGGGTCATATAGTGATTGAACCATGATTTAAATGTCGAACTTTGTGTCACTGTAGCCTGAATTCCCAACCTCTGAGTTCTATTGCCCTGCACCTCCCCAAGCTTCCCACAGTATGGCAGGGAGACAGACACGCAGACAAACACAACAGACACAAAAGCTCTGAGCTCATTGCATAGGCCCAGTGGGAGCACAGATGGTTGTCTATCAGCTGACACAACTGAATATCCTAGGCTTGGGAGGTGGCTTGATAAGGGATCCATGTCTGCATTGAGTCCTGCAGAATCAGCAGGACTTTGCCTCACAGACCTGGCTTTCCAGGTGGAGGAAAGGACCTCTGTGGGGCGCGGCAATGCAGGTATTTTACGGCTCAAGTGAAAATGCTCATCGGAGAAACGACGGGACCTGGAGAGGGAGGGTCTGGTGGCTTAGGCCGTATGGGGCTTTCTCGCCTGTCCAGTCTGACTTTCCCCTGCGGCAATGGCGAGCAGGTGTTTTATGAGAGGAGGGGCCTGAGCAGATAGGGGTTCTAGAAAGAGCATGCCTGCGGAGTGGATGGATGGCTGTCACCTGGTGGTAGATGACACCCATGGCAGTCCAGCTGAAAGCCCAGGTAGGAACAGTGGGAGCCTGAATTGAGGCAATGGGCCTGGAGGAGAGAAGGTGGGTTCGCAGGAGATTTATGAGGAAGAATCCGTAACTGAGCTTGTGCATATATCATAGAGAGAGGAAGGGAGGCAGAGGGAGGGGAGGGGGCCAGGGAGCGTTCAGAATGGCTAAGGAGCTAACTGAGACACCCTGGTCATGTGTCCTGCCCGCTCCCCACCCCACGAGAGACAGGCCTGATTTGAAATCTATACATCGCCGGCCAAATAGACCCAGGTCTCCCATTCTAGAGGCACAGCGCGGCCTCCTGATTATTCCAGTTCAATGGCCTTTTGATCTGAAGGCAAGTTCATCAGCCAGGAGCCCACAGCAGGGGGTTAAATCACAGCACAGCCATTCGGCCCTTTGATTCACCAAGACGGTCTCTAACCTCAGTGCCTGAGCCCCTGCTTTCTGTTCCCATGAGGTCTGCTTCCCAGGGAACTCGGGTCCTGCAGGTCCAGGCAGTTTAGGGCGTCCAGAATGAGCCAGAGCCCCGCCCCGGGTCACATGCTGAGGATGCACCAGTTGCATAATGGGGGTGGGGATGGTTGGTGTTACTTAAAACAATATGCAATGGAGACTGTAGGTGCTGAGAAGGGGGAGGTACCGAGCTACAGGCTCCCCACTAATAAGGAAAACCCCTACTTGGTGAGGTCAGGGAGGAGCTCGGAGACCATGACAATCACTGCAATTGTGAGAACAGACCATAGTTTTAGGGAGAGGTGAAAGAAGAAGGTAAGCCGCTCTCCCCAGCTACCCAGCAGACTTGCCACGCCGCTCTTCGAAGATCCAGCTCTCACGCCAGGATGCAAAGCAGCCCCTGCTGCTTACCGTTGAGGTTGGCACTTCTGATTGAAACTCTGGGCCTCTCCGGTGACCCCTCAGGTGATGTACCCACCTGAGAAACGGCAGTGACGAGCCCTGAGCTGGTGCCAGGAGAGCATGTTGAACCCAGGCTCCACACCTTGCTAGCTGTGTGACCTTAGGCCAGTTCATACCCTTTCTGTGCTTCAGTCTCCTGGCTGGTAAATGGAGACCAAAACCCCTCTGAGCAGTTTGTGGGGCGTTAAGGAGGGAACACAGGCAGTGGGCGGGGTGCCTGGCATAGCAAATGCTCAGCAGTTGATGGGTTTTATTCACATGGACTTTTGAATTTGACTCTAGGTCAGTTTACTGAAAATCGGTTTATAACTAAACTGTAAAAAAGGAAAAAGAAAAAAGAATTCACTGAGTGACCGGTTTGCCACTGTTACTCGGTGCAGAAAAGCATCATGACTGGCAGGGAATGGAAGCATAAGACAAACACTGTCACTCCCAGCTCTCCCAGCGCTCCCTTCACCACAGCAGCTCAGAGGAAAAATCCCGGTAAACGCACTGGCTCCGCCTCGTCGCCCTGCCCCTCCCCCAGGAGGTTTTCCTGAGGCACCAATTACAGTCGTGCCCCTTATCTGCCAGGGTACCTTCCAAGATCCCCAGTGGATGCTTGAAACCACGGATTATACCCTGCATATGGAACCGCGGATAATACCTAACCCTGCATATGCTGTTTATTTCTATACAGACATACCAATGACAAAGTCTAGTGTATAGATTAGGCCCAGTAAGAGGTTAACAACAATAACTAATAACACGGTAGAACAATTATGACAAAATACTATAATGAAAGTCATGTGAATATGGCCCTCTCTCTCTCCCTGTCTCTCTCCCTCAAAATATCTGGAATTTTCCATATGCTGGTTTCTGATCATGGCTGACCCCCTGTAATGAAAGCACAGGGAGTGAAAGTGGGGGGAGGGGGGCACTGTGCTCTCTTCAGCTGGGTCCTAGGAGCTCCTTCCCCTGGACTTCCCTTACTGTTTATGGCCTCAGAGATCTGCATCATTGACCACTCTCTCTTCCTGGAAAAATGTCCCTTGTTTGGCTTCTTTCTCCGCATCCTCCCCCCTACATCTCTCTTACCCCCCTGGCTCTCATGCTAGGTTATGTCACTGTCATTTCTTGGGACGGGGTCACTGGCCTACTGCTCCCTGCCGCCCTGCCCCCACGTGGTAGCGCTCACACCCACAGCCTTTATCTGTTTGCTGAGAACTCCAAGCCTGATCCTTCTAGCCCAGATGTCTCTTCTGCAGTGTGTCCATATGCCTGCCTGGCCACTGACGTCAGCACTGAGCTAGCTCAGGGTCCCCCAGTGCAGCCAACACTGCGCTCAGGGCCCCAGGCCTCCACACCTGCGTCTCCCAAACTGATCTCCCGCCCTCCCCGGCTCTGAGCCCTGCAGAGACCCCCGCCCACCAGGGAGTCGTGTCTAACCCCCGGGACGCTCCCTCGACCTTACCCTGCCTCTCACCACCTGCCTCCTGACCACGTCCTGCAGTCTCCTGCTAAGGTCCCGGTTTCCCCTCTGTCGACAGAGAGCTTTAAAAAATGCAAATCTGATCATGCCCCTCTCCTGCTCAGAAGCCTTCATTCTCTCAGGATTAAGGCCCAAATCCCTCTCAGGGCTCCTAAGGCCCCTGAAACCACACCAGGGCTGTTCTCCCAGCCGCTCGCCCCGCCCCATCCCTGTGCTGCTGATCTCACCTGCGGCCACACTGCGCCTGTGGCTGCCCGGTAGGAGGTGCTCTGGAGCCCGGAGCCTCTCCCTCACCTCCACCCCGTGTCACCCCCTCGTTTCCAGGGTGCCTGCCACTTTCTCAGCTGTGAGGCTCACTCCTGCATCTTCAGCATGTTGGATCATGATTGGTACCGCGTGGCACTCGGAGAACATTCTCTGAGTATATAGATAACTGAATAAAGAAACCTATGTTTCTTGCAATATTGTTTGGGAAATGAAACGGGGAAGTGTGCAAACCGCAAAGGATTGCCTAGTCCCCACTTGTTTCCATTCGCAGAGTCCTGAGCAGACAGCTGTGAGGCTGGGCAGCTGGCTCTGAAGGCTGAGCTGGCAGGAGCAGGGCTCGCGAAGTGACCAAAGATGACAGACGGAACCGACAGCTCTTTAGCGGTGCGCACACCTGGAGTTCAGTGTGGATCACACCCCGCTGCCGAAGTTCCCGCGCTCCCTCAACGGCGGGGGAGGCTCGTGGATTCCTCCCTCCCACGCCCCTACGTCCACACTCCAGGATTCGAAAGGAATGGCAAGATTCTCCCCTGACCACCCCCTTCCAGTCCGGGCCTTAGGGCCTTCTTCATTCTCCGGGAGCACCCTGCACATCCCTCCATCGGCAAACCTATCACACTGCATCTCTGTTGTATATTTACACTTGTGCCTGCTCCCACCAACAATGAAATCATAGCTCCATTACAGAGCATGAACATGTGCCAGGCACGACGGTTTACTTCCTTATCAACTACCCATCACGCCAATCCTGTGAGGCCTAGGTCTGCTGTTTGCAGGTGGGGAAACTGGGGCTTAGAGACCTTAAGTGCCCTGCTCAAGGGTTTGTCTTAACAGACTCAGGGAAACTAGAATGGGAACACAATTAGGGTGTCTGATTCGGGAGCACATTGGTACGTGTTAACAGGGAGCTCTCGAGGAAATAAAAATAAGTCCAAATTTGTAGAGTTTGCCATTGTTTCTGGTGTCAATGTTCCCATCATGGCTGATTTCAAGCTACCAATGGGCTCTGGCAGACCAGTAGAAGCTGGCCCAGCACACCACTGACCTGACCAGACATCTCTGCTCTCGTCCTTACCTTGCCCTAAGGGTCCCAGACTAGTACCAGCACCTAGGAACATGGGGATTGCAGCTGCTTGGGACCCACCCACGAGTTCCTGTAGGAAGAAGTCCGAAGAGGGCCCAGCAATCCCACTTTAACCACCCCTCCCGGTGGTTCTGGTGCTGGTTGGCCTCTGTTTGGCAGGGCACCTGCACTACACGGGCATACGTATTTGAACTGAGCTGCATGGATAATTGTGAAGAAACCATCAACTCCAGAGCCAAGCTTAACCCAAGAGAGTCTTAGCTCTCCCTTCGGGGAACAAGATGAAGGTGGCTCGGACTTTTGGGTGGGGCTGACCTTCTCTCTGAAGCCCTCTGCAGACTATGCCCATTATTGCTCAGCCCTCCCTGCTTGTCTGCCTTCTGGGAACCCAGTTGGAAAGTGCCGTCTTTGAACGGATTGAGACAGAGCAGTTCCTTCACATCAGGGCTGATAGAGGTCAGATTTCGAGTTCCTGTGCTTTATCGAAGTCATCTTGGTCTAACCAGAGATCACAAAGACCTTTTCCTCTTTTGTTCTAGAAGTTTCATAATTTTATCTTTTACATTTTTATTTTTATGATCCATCTCAAGGTATTTGTTGTGTATGGCGTTAAATAAAGATACAGCCAGTTGGTCTGTCACCAACATGTAAAAAAACCCCAATCATTTCCCCACTGAATCACACTGGTATCTTTGTCAAAAATGGGATAACCATGTATGTGTGGAACTATTTCTGAATTTTCAGCCCGTTTCTACTGATTTATATGTCTATGATTTGCCAATACCACACTGTCTTGATTATCATAATTTTATAAGTCTTGAGATCAGGTAGTATAAGTCCTGCAGTTTTGAGTTTTTGTAAAAAACAAACTTGTATTCGCTATTCTAGTTCCTTCACTTTTCCATATAAATTTTAGAATCGGCTTGATTTTTTCAAAATGGCTACTGGTATTTTGATTAGGATTTCATTAACTCTGTAGATATATTTGGGGAGAACTGAGATTTTAGCAATATTTAGTCTTTGCATCTATGAACATGGTATATCTGTTTATTTATTTAGAATGTTTTCAATTTTTCTTAGCAACATCCTATAGTTTTCAGAGAAGAGTCTTGCATGCTTTTTACTAAATTTATTTTTAAGTATTTAAAATTTTTGGCACTAATATAAGTGGAAATGTTGTTCTAATTTTATTGTCTAATTTCCACGAGGATGCAAAAATACATTTGAATTTTGTATATTAACTTTTATCCTACAAACTCATGAAATTTAATTTTTAGTTCTAGTAATTTTTTGGTCAATTCCTTAGGATTTCCTACATCTGATAAATGAGATACCTCTACTTTTTTCTTTCCAACTTGAATACCTCATATTTATGTTTCTTACCTTATTACATTTACTCCAGGACATTGTTTCTTTACTTAAGGGTAAGCACTCAGTATTTCTAAATTAAATATGATGTTGGCCTCTATTGGTTAGGTTGAGGAAGTCCCCATTTATTTGCAGCTTGCTGAGTGTTTGCTTTTATCTAAATCTCCCCAAAATTCTGGATGGTGCCAAATTATTTTTCTTTATGTTCTAAAACTATTGTATCTTTTCCTTTATTCTGTGAATATGATGAATTATATTAATTTATTTTAGCATCTTAAACCAATCTTGTATTCCTGGAACAAGTCCTATTTAGATATAATGCATTATCCTTTTTTATACATTGTTGGATTTAGTTTGTTAATATTATTTATGGATTTTTGTGCCTATGTTCATGAGCCTTATTGGTCTGTAATTGTGCTTATTGTGATGTCTTTGTCAGGTCTTCAGATAATGCATTCGAAAGTATTCACTCCTCTATTTTTTGAAAGAATTTGTGTAAGATGATTATTTCTTTTTTTAACCTGTATTTTAAGATGATAATTGTGTATTCTCTGATCAGAATAGTCTCTAAAGGTCAATGATCCAAGCAGGAAGATCTCTTAGAAATCTACTAGTAATCTAGCAAAGAGATTATGGTTGCTTATTCTAGAATGGTAGTCATATTCTGGTTACATACAGAAGGTAAAACAAATAGGATTTCCTGGCAGATGTTTGGGGACATAAATAAAAAGGATGACTTCAACAGTTTTGGTCTTTGAAACTGAAAGGTAGAGTTGCCTCCACATGAGACAGGGGAGGTTGTGGTTGAGCAGGATTTGGGCAAGTCAAGAGTTTAACTTTGGACATGGAGTGCTTGAGATGTCTTTCAGACAGCCTGGCAGAAATGCTGACTAAGCAGCCCAATTTATGAGTCTGAAGGTTAGGGGAATGTTCTGGGTTGGAAATACAAAATTGGGAGTCACTAGGAATAGTCAGAGATTGATTGGAACACCAAGGGAATCTATAATAATAAAAATGTAATATGCTAATTAGGCTGGACGTTTTTTCAATGACCTTCCAGATGAAGCTGCAGCAGTGGGGGCTGAGGCAGAGACCCCCGGCTGCCACTGTGTTGAGGCAGAGGCAAGCATCATGGCAGCAGCGGAGGCCAAGCCCCTTGCACGAATTTTGTGCTTCGGGCCTCTAATGTGTATAAATAAAAAAGAGAAGAGATCCAGGGACTGAGTGCTTGGGCCTCCAACATCGAGATATTAAGAGACGATGAGGATCTACAAAATAACCTGAGAAAGAGTAGCCGATGGGATAGGAGACATGCCAGGAAGGTCCTGTGAAGGAAGGGTAAAGGAGGGGAAGTGAACGGTGATGTGAGGTGCTCTGAGAGTTCAGGTATAATAAGACGGGGAATTCATCACAGGATTTGGCAATGTGGAGGTTGCTAGTGGTCTGAAAAGGTGCAGTTTTTCTGGGGTAAGTTTAAGAGCAAAAGGGAAGAGAAGAATTAGAGACAGAAAATGCAGAAAAGTAAATATTTTACTTTTGAAGGAACCAAAGAGCTGGCAGGAGAAGGGGCATCCATTTCTTTTTTAACAGAAGAAATAGCATACTCCACAATCGAGAGCATTTCACTGCCCCTTTCTTGATGGCACATGTGCTGTATTTCATGCCATTTCCCATGGCAGCCCCTTCCTCCTCTAATATTTTTGGTTCCTGAGTCTTTCTGTGGCTTGAACTCAGTATCATCTGGCTGCAGGCTCCTTTTCTGTGTGCCGAGACCTCACCTTACAATAAGGGCAATGTTAAGCCTAATGACTGTCCCTTTGCTCCCTCCTTGCAAGTGAGTACACGCTGCTCCTTTTGACTCATTAGCACCTGCTTTTGACACAGGCATCGTTTCCTTAAGAAAGACCCTCTCTGACTTCCCTGGCCGTCCCTACCCTTCCCTCCAGCCCAACTCAGGCCCCTTGGTCTGCTCTTTCCAGCCTGTGCACCAACTGCTCAGAGCAGATTCACCAGGTGATGATTTAACTAAGTCTAAATGCAAGGGTCCAGTTGGTTTTACTTCCTTTTCCTACGCCCAGTTCTTCCAGGGATTCATTCAACAACCTTTCTGTGTGTGCACACTATGTGCTGCACCCACTAGGGCTACCAAGGTAACAAAGATATAAAACCTGCGGAGGAGGCACTCCCAGTTTTATGAAAGAGTTAAATATAAAAACATAATTCCTAACGATGGGCTTTAGTACCTGCCAAAACCAGAGACACCCAGGAATGTCTACCCAGTGGCAAGAAAGAAATGATTTTATTGAATTTATTATATCAAAACAATACATGAATGTGGATTTAAAAAGCGTAAGATAATAGAATAGACCATAATAAAAACAATAATCATTTGTTGAAGCTTTCCCCCACTTTTGCCTCTACTTTTAAGCAGTGTCATTCTTAGCTCTCTTGGTCATTACCTGCACATCTATAATAATAAAGGTAATATGTTAATTAGAACAGATGTCATTCCGGACGTTCTTCCAGATGAAGCCAGGGCTACAAGGGAAGCCCAGGCCCCAGGTGCCAGAGAGAAGCCGGTGCCAACAGCCGGGGGAAGGAAGGCCTACTCTTGCACAAATTTCGTGCATTGGGCCTCTAGTTTAAAATAATACTCTCCTTCTGTTATTTTGTTGATGTATCAACTTCACACATTGCTATTGACTTTCTGTTGTACAGATGGTGAGCTAGGGCTCCTGGGAATCCCCGACACTAACTTCTCTTCTTCCCCTGTCTCCAGCTGAGGTCTGTCCCTCTCCCGGGTAATTCTGCTGGTCTCTCTGCTCATTCGGACAGGGTACCTGCAATGCCTTTCCTGGTTGGACAGACCCAGAGAGACCGTTGTTGTGTAGAACTGGGTAGGAGATTTAAAGGACAGAGATAAGTAGAGTGGCCCTAAGGGTGGCCATGCCGGGTGCCTGGTAAGTTAAGTAAATGGTGTGGATGTGGACAGCAGCCTGGCAGATCCTCAGTACACATGGTGTCCATACCACATGGAACCCAAATAGAACTGCAAGCTGTCGGGTGGATTATCCAGGGCACTGTGTGTGGGCAGAGCAAACCCACGAAATAAAAAGGAAAAGGTTAGGGAAGCCAGCGCCGGACCTGTCACAAAAGCAAATCCTGTCACCCAACCAGTCTCATTAGTGAAAACAAGGAGACCGAAGTATTTTTCATTGAAAATGATCTTCCCAGTCAGATGTGAAATATTGTAAAATGTCACAGCCTTTTTAGCTACTTTAGTAATTTGGAAACCAAATAGAAAGAGGTATTTTTCAATTAAGTCCTGTCTGCTATAAATTTGTAAATGGAAAGCAGCATGAAAAAAAAATTATTTTGCCAATCTTTGGTCTGAGAATTTAATTAAAAGAACATATTACTAAAACTTACACTTTCCTCTTGTATAAGCTGCTGCCTATCAGATGAACTTTTAACCAACATATCAGCCTTTTCTTAGGCCTTGTCAGTATCTAGGAACCCAGTAGTCGTAGCGTGTGAAGCCCCAACGAAACCCGTGAAATGAGTATAATCACATTCAGTGTCGCGTGAATACTGCGAGGCTCAAAGAGCCTAAGCCACTTGCTTAGTGTCGTTGATATAAGCACAGCGGAGATGTGTGTATTTAGCACTTACTATGTGCTGTGGTCCTCGCCAATTCTTTTACCAATGTTGTACCATGAATCCTTACAAGGCCCCTGATGGGCAGGCTTTATTTGGCCATTTGGCAGGTGGGGAGGTAGGGCTCACTGAGTTGAAGTGTTATAACGTTCCCACACCTCTGGGATGGTGAAGCTAGGATTCTCATCTCAGCGCTGCCCTACATCGTGGGGTCTACAGGACAACCTCACTTGCCAGCCACTAGTCCAGCCACCCTTCCTCTTGAACCACCCTGATTCCTGGGGCGAAAGATTGTTAGTGATCAGATCCCTCCTCCATGTTAAAAGACATGTAATTATGTCTTCTCGTGTTGAAAGGACTAAATTGCTACAACTGAATTCTGCGCGAGTATGTTTGCTAACGCCTCCCAACTGATGGAAACCTCAGTGGGAAAATCTGCATCTAAATTGTCATGAAAAAAGGTTAGAAATCTACCCACATACGGGGCTCCGAGATATGCTAGAAGGGTCTCTGCCAAGCATGTTTTCTAGAATACCGGAATTCCATGTCCTTGGGACAGGAGAGGCCTTAGCGGTCAGAGGGTCCATCCTTTCCCCCGAGCAAGGTTCCCCGTGATGTCGCCTGCAGAAGGTCAGACACACCTGTTGAAATACTTTCCCACGTTCCTGTTGCATCCTGCAGAATCTGCCACTAACCTGTAATTGCTACTCACGTGTCCATATACCTGTCCTCTGAACCCACATAGAAATATGCGTCCTTTTTCACATTTTTTATTCATTGAGTCAACCATATTTGTTTTATGCCTACTTTGTGTCTGCTAGGCTTAATGGGAGGAGAATTGTGTAGGTAGCTGGACAAACATACCCTAAAGCCCTAAGGCAGAAGGAAGAAGTTGTAGAACTTAAAGAATGGGGGAAAGCCCAGCATGGCTGAGTAGGAGATTGTCCTAGAGAGAAGTTGAAGATTGGCGAACATTTCATGCCTTAAAGCAATTACTTGCTTAGACTTACAGGGGCATATTAAAAGGACAAGGGGCCATGTCAACATTAGGGACAATTTGATCATCAAAGTAAATTATTATAGAAATGAGTACTAATCCATCAAATGAAATAAAGATGAGTAAGTCAGTTCTGTAATAAACGGACGAATAGATAAGAAAATATTGCTCCTCCTAATAGAAGGACGGCACTATAAATACAGAAGGGATGGTGGAGTGAGAAGATTATAAGTGGACTATGCAATTAGTGGGGAAAGTTTAATGGGGAGCAAACTATTTGTATACCTTCTCACGAGACACTTATTAATGACAAGAGGGAGTCAGGAAACCTGGGAATGGGGGAATTAGGAACACCAGTGTAGCCGACTGATCAGTCACAAAGCAGATATGGGCCCCCGCCCTCCTGGGCCCTTGCTGCTGGGTGCACTGAGAACAGGCAGTCTTGGAGTTCCTGCCCAAATTCTTAACCCAAATCTAGTCAATGCGAAACATTAGGCAACTCAAATTGAGGGACATTTTACAAGATAAGCGGCTGCACTCTTTAAAAATGTCAAGGTCAAAAGGACAAAGGAAGGCATGGAGCTGTTCCGGATGAAAGGAGACTACAGGAAGAGACGTGGTAGCGGAGCTCCACACGTGACTCCGGATTGGGCCCTGGACTGGAAAATTGATATTGTTAGGATATTGTTAGGACAACTGACAATTGTGAATGCAGTCTGTGGAGTAGATAATAGTATCAAATCAGTGCTAACATTTCTGATGTTGATACTTGGCTATGTAAGAGAATGTTCGTATTCTTAGAAACATAGATTAAACATGCATGGCATATCTCAGGAACATACCTCCATCTACCTTTCTCTCTCTCTCTCTCTCTCTCTCTCTCTCTCTCTCTCTCTCTCTCTCTCTCTCTCTCCTCTCCATCTACCTAGAGAAAGTGATAAGGCAAATGGGGCAAAATGGAAGGGATTGGTCTCCCTGAGTGAGGAGAATATGGGAATTCCATGTATTATTTTTACAAGTTTTCTGTAACTCTGAAACGATAGCAAAATTCACAAAAACAAGATTAGCTGGAGAGCGAGACAAAGTCAAATGCAGAACTAGTGCAGGTCCTTGAACATCGTCTGATGGACTTGGGGTGAGAACACTTGGAAACTCTTGAAAGGTATTCATCTGCAGAGCATCAGGCGAGGACGTGGGACTCTCTGGACGGGAGGTGACAGCGCTGTCAGCGCAGGAGAACGGGGAGTTTCAGCAGTGGCGGATGGGCTGGCTGCTGTGACTAATTGAGTGTGGGAGGCAGGAAGGGGGAGAAGTAGCCTGGAGCAAGTGGGTGGATGGTGCCTCCCACTGAGTAGAAATAACGATCCTGGCAGACTCCTCTGCACCTGTGACAGTTCCCTCCGCCGCTCACGGAGAGAGGCGAGCAGAATGTACCGGCACGCCGTGTGCTCAGCCTGATTCTCTGAGGCTGGGCTGCTTCATTTTTCCCTCTTAAGAGCCCACTGCCCTGCCTACCCAGCTGGTTACTGAATCCTCTGAGGACTCTGAACCTCGTCCCCCCGACCACAGGGGTCATGACCTCCTCTGCGTCCAGTACCACTGTTCAGGGCAGCGCCCTCGTAAACTCCCTCAGGGCCTTGATCACTTCATTTTATCTTAGCTTTCTCATCCCTCACACTGGAGCGTGCCGACTAACATGACAATCTGGTCATGTTTTCCTTTGCTTAGAAAGACCCCCCAGTTCTGGATCAGATACCACGCAGCCCCCCCAACTTCTCACTGTTAACTCCTGACTCGGCCAGTGAAGCACAGTGCCTAGGGCTGGGTCCCACCCCTGACACGAACCAGCAGGTTAGCACAGATGGAACAAGGTTGGTCTTATAGGCGCTGGGGCCTGAATTTCCAACTCTGACCGTCAGGGGGTCTCTCTCTGTTCCCCGGGCACCTTTCACAGGACGAAGTTATTTCCTCCATTCCAGGAGATAGAGGGTCAGCCTGTCCTTCTTTTACCAGCGGCTTGTTAAGTAGCTTTAATTCGAAACAACCAGCATGTATTGCGGGGAATCTGAGGGGCCTGCCAGTGGAGAAGGCAGTCAGGGAAGATGCTCTTGACCCTGTCAGTCAGCTGAGGCCTGAATAAAGAGCGGAAACTAGGAGACTAGCAAGAGGAGGAGTCTTGCTGGAAGATGCACAGCACTTGACATTGAGCGGAGCTTGTGTGGACCCAGGAACGGAGTGTGACTGGAGACGCTGAGCGAGGGGTGGAGAGGAACTGGAGGGCCGTAGGCTCCTTTGTAACCTAGTCGGGGAGCAGGTCCTGCAGGCATGGCTCAGCGCAGGCGCGCTCGCTACATGGCCGTGTGTCCCAGCCTGTGATCGGAAGCCTCTAATGGGGAAAGCAGAGTGATTTGGGCCTGAGATGGGGACACTGATGAGGGTTATTTTCTACATATCTTGTTGTTATGTTTGATATCAGTAATGGGAGTGTGCCTGATGGGAGAAAGTTTCAGTGGCAGTGCACTGAGGGATGCATCTTTTGGAGTGTTAAGGGCTCTGCCATTTGCTTCACTTGCAATTGGAAATATGTATTTTATCTCAAAATACTGCAATATTGAAAGTTACAGTGGAACCAACCTTATTTTGCAGTTAAGTATCTGAGAGTCACAGACTCAGTCAAGAAAAGATAAATACATTTTCAAAAATTGCTTCCCAGATTTAGCTTTAAAAATGAAACTATTCCATCGCATGTGGATATCATTTGTTCATCTACCCGTTCACTGGTGGGCACGTGGGCTGTTTCCACCTTTTGGCTGCACCACTGTAAACATTCCTATGCAGTGCCCGTGTGGACACGTGTGTTTGCTCCTCTGGGTACATGGACAAGCTAGGTGGGTGGACAAGCTGGGGCCATGTTAGCGCTAGTGAAGTTTCTGGAGTGGCTGCTCCGTTTGTATACCAGCAGCCACACACAGAGGATCCTTTCTCCACACCCTCAGAAACACTTGCTATTTTTCATTTAAAAACTAAAGCCATCCTAGTGGGCATGAAGTGGCATTTCACTGTGGTTTTCATTTGTGTTTCTTTAATGACCGATGACAATGGACATGCTTTTATGTGTTGCTTGGCCATTTGTCTGTCTTTGGAGAAATGTCTATCTATTGAAGCTCGTTGCCCATTTAAAGAAGGGGGTTGTTTGTCTTTTTGTTCTAAGTTCCTTATCCATTCTGGGTACCAACCCTTAGGTGAATCCATGCAAAGAGACAGCAGCTTACACGTCAGCAGTGGAGTGGGGGTGGGGGTGGGGTGGGGAGCGATCGCTGACTGAGGGCGGGGCGTGGTGTGCAAGAAGAAGCCCTGAGACTAGAGAGAGCTGGTGGCTGTACAGTGTGACGATGCTAAATGCCACTGACTCGCAGGCTGTAGGAAGGTTAATTGTATGTTATATGAATGTTACCTCAATAAAAATGTTCATGTTAAAATGGAAAAAAAATGTTTTCAAAGACAGAGGAAGGTTAAATAAATGATGAGGGAGATTCGCACACATTGAATTTATTTATATGATGAAATGATTTCTTTTGATAAATTTATATTTTTGATTAATTAAACCTCCTGCAGAAAACTGTACTTACCTCTTATGGAGCCCATGGGCCGCATTCCAGGGACTGCAGACTAGAGCTTCACTCCTTTCCTACACACCACATTCCATCCACCCTTCCTCACCCAGTCCAGACTATTCCGTCCACACGCCCACACCCAGCCTTACCCATCCTGTCCACACTCCCACACCCAGCCTCACCCATCCCGTCCACACTCCCACACCCAGCCTCACCCATCCCGTCCACACTCCCACACCCAGCCTCACCCATCCCGTCCACACTCCCACGCCCAGCCTCACCCATCCCGTCCACACTCCCACTCCCAGCCTCACCCATCCCGTCCACACTCCCACACCCAGCCTCACCCATCCCGTCCACACTCCCACGCCCAGCCTCACCCATCCCGTCCACACTCCCACACCCAGCCCAAGCCAGCGGCAGAGCAGCTGCAGAGCAGCTTAGGCAGCTTTGGTGCCTAACTCTTCGGAATGAGGTAAGTTGACTTGAGGTGGGAGTCATGTTTAGTAGTCAGAATAGTTGACATTGACAGAAGCAACAATAGCAACAAAAAACTTTGAAGTGTTTATACCGTCAGATGTTCCTGTCCAGATCTGTACAGCTCATCACCTAGACTGCGCTCCTTCATAACCAGCTGAGCTCTGCTACCTGATAACATATGTCTCTGCCTTGTTGGAGCCGGGACCTCGGTCTTTGTGGGAATAGTGGGCCAGGCTCAGGCTGGAACTTACATGAGAACTTACACCTGCTCCTCAGGTACTGGGACTCAGACCTCACACTTTCATGATCATATGAGCCAATCCTTTATAACAAATAAAAATCAATTCAGTCTGTACCTGTCTACTTTGTATATATGTATATATCTTCTATGTATTATATATGTATATATATGCATACTATCTATGTCTGTAGATATATCTATTGATTCTGTTTCTTTGGAAAATCTTAATGCAATTTCTGTGAATTTTTTTTTAAATATATTTTATTGATTTTTTACAGAGAGGAAGGGAGAGGGATAGAGAGTCAGAAACATCAATGAGAGAGAAACATCGATCAGCTGCTTCCCGCATATCTCCCACTGGGGATGTGCCCGCAACCCAGGTACATGCCCTTGACTGGAATCGAACCTGGGACCCTTCAGTCCACAAGCCGACGCTCTATCCACTGAGCCAAACCAGTTTCGGCAATTTCTGTGAATTTTTGTTTGAGGATTGAAGTTTTACATAGACATTCCTACTATCCCATATCCAGATTTTTTCACATAAAAAATATTGCTAAGCCCTGGTCAGATGGCTCAGTTGGTTGGAGCTTCATTCTGTAATCCTAAAGGTGTGGGTTGGATTCCAGTCAGTGCGCAGGCCTAGGCTGCTGGCTTGATCCCCAGTCAGGGCAAGTGTGGGAGGCAACACATCAATGTTTCCCTCCCTCTCTCCCTTCCTTTATTCCTAAAAATCAATAAAACATATCCTGAGATTAAGATTTTAAAGACAGAGTGTCAAGGGTGGATGTTTGGAAAGTTATAAAAGGACACGTTTTGTGTCCCAGGTGGAGGAAGGTGATTTCATTCATTCTCAATGGAGAAGGCAAGCGCTGAGGCTGCCTATGTTCTCTGTGCCTCAGGGAGGAAGGGTGGGGTTCATGGTGGAGGCGGTGAAGCTCCTACTGGGATAAACTGGGGCTGGCAAGGTCATGGGGGCCCAAGCCCAGCAGGGGCAGGGAGCTGGGAGGGAGCTGGCGCCTGGCCCGGAAGAGGGCTCCACATACTGGAACAGGTGCACCCACAACAGCAGTCCTTTCTCATCTCAGGTCCTCAGACTCCCATCACCAGACACCGCTCCCTCCAAAAACTCTTTGTCAGCCCGGTAATGCCCCGAGCCTGTGTCTTGGACACGGGCGACGGTTTTGCTGTGGACACAGGGAAGCCCCACGCCCAGTCCTGGCTTTCACGCCCAGCCCTGTGGCCTCCGCTCCTGCTGGGGGTGGAGCTCATTTTAGCCCTAAATTCCCTTCCGCAGCTGCATCCAGTCACTCATTTACTCATCAGCTACTTACCCAGGGTGCATGTAGGCACTTTATTACTGGCCGGGTATGTGGTGGGGAACCATATGCGTATCCTGTCTCTGGGACGTGTAATCTGGTTGACAGGGTGTCAGGGGCCAGGGGCCAGGTTTCAAAGCGAAGGCAGTGCTAGGCAGTAGAGGCCGCATGGGGTACACAGTGTGTCCCATGGATAAGCATGTAGATGTAGAACAGTCTCCTTGGGGGGCTGGGCTGGGCCAGGCACGGCGTCGGAGCTGAGTGGAGTGGGTTTGGGCAGTCACGGGGGAAAGGCATTTCCATGCTCCCTGCACGGGCTGAGCCAGGCTTAGAGTTAGGGGACAGGATGGTGCCTTGAAGGCAGTAAAGGATTTCCGTGCAGGTGGGCAGGGACAGTGATGGGACATGAGGACGAAGAGGCAGCATCTGCACTCACTGTACCCCCCTCCTCCCTGCCTGCTGAGGACTGTTATGCCCAGGGCATCAGAGACGTAAGCCTGTGCCACACTAAACCCCGTGCCCTTCACACCCGCTGTCTCCCCGCAAATGTCTCCGGCAATCGCCATCTGGGCTCCGTCCAGCTCCTGGAAGACGGGAGCACACGCCTTCCGTCACAGAGAGCTGCTGCAGAGACATCTAATTTTACAGATCATGGTTTTGGAGAAAAATGTCACCCCAGAAGTGAGTGGGAAATTACTCACTTCTGGAGAGATGGAAATGTCAAGACAGAGGGGTCAGGCCCACACTGGGCTCCTGGGCGGCTCAGCAGCCTGCTGCACGCCGGCGCCCCCTCCCGGCTGCGGTGGGTGGTGCAGGCTTGGGGCCTGCAGACCAGGGTCCTTCTCACCTCACCTGCTGCACGGTTTCCCCTGCTGCTCCCTGCCTGGCGGGCCCGTCTCGCTCCCCCCAAGACGCCCACATCCTCAGCTTAAATGTTGCCTCCCGGATGCCTTCCCTGAACCCTAGGTTGGCTCAGTGACCCCACTCTGTGTTTGCAGAGCAAACTGTAATGTAACTTTATCAAAGTATAATAGCTGCTTTGTTTGTTCTGTGTGCTTTTCCTAGCAGACCTTGGATATTCATGCGTGCACATACACACAGTGCTCATGTAAACTAGAGCGCATTTTCATAATATACAAATGGCAGTGGTAGTTACTACTCTCCTTTTCAAAAGTAAAGTGTATATATACACACACACAGGCACGCACACACACATTCATGTGCCCTCACATATTTTTCTAGATGTAATTCAAGAAAAGAAAAACATCTCCATGTATGAAGGTTTTCACTATAATCTTGTCTGTAATAGTCCTTTCCCTCCCCTCCCGCCCTGAAATGCCTGAGGCCCAGCTGATGAAATTTCTCTTTAAATCACTGTGCGAAAAAGCCTCGTAAGAAACATTAGATACATCGTCTGATTTTTCCTTGGGGTCTCATTTTTCTATGTATTAAATGGAGAGAGACAAGATCTGTGTTGGAGCTCTCTGACGTCATCATGGCCGTGAGACTGTCACCACAGTGCCTGGGAGCACGGTTCCTCGAGGGCCTGGGAGGAGGAACTCGGTGCAGGCAGAGCCCATGCTGGGTTCCTCACTCTGAATGGCCCTGTGACCACGCTCCTCTTTCTGCAGCTGAGGCACATGCCACGAGCTAAGGTAAGGCACTGGCAGTGACTGAGAACATCTGGAAAGAACAGAATAGAGGTAAAGCTAAGCTGCTCTGATAGACTCCAAAGTAAAGTGTCTTAATTGAAATGGAGTTTGTTTCTGTCCCCAGGGGTGGCAGACAGGTTGAGCAGGCAGTTCTGCCACCCTCCACATTAGCTTCCTGTAATGGTTCCATCAGCTGCCACCCTTCTCCCAGGTGGTAAGGAGGAGATAAGAGATCAGGGGAGCCCCTGCCCCACCAGGTTAGTGGTGAATAGTTTATACCTGCAAGGGAGTCTGGGGAATGCATCTAGCTGGCATTTATGCATGTGCTCAGGGTCCATATCAAGTGGCCAGAAGTGAGAGCCAGGTCATTCAGACAGCACTGAAAGCTGATGCAGGATCTTACTTGATGAGGGCAGAGATGACATTTAAGCATCTCACCTCCTCCTGGCACTTTTAGTGGCAGACCCTACCCGGGAAACTTGACTTCTGATCCCAGTGCTAGCATGTATGATCATTAAATCTGGGCTCAGGGGGGTGACTACACTATTCTTGTTATTTTGTTGACCTGGGTTGTATCCCCTCTTTCCTCTGAAAGCATTTGTGGTATTTTTAAGGCCTATGCCACCAATCTTTGAGTGCAGAGTTGGGCTGGTGGTTTAAGGCTGGCGAACCAGAGCATTTCTCTGCCACAGTGACTGGTTCCTGGAGGGGCATATGGCATGAGACGGGCAGAGCACAGAGACCTAATCCCAATCATTTCGATGGAGTTATAGAGGAGATGCTCTCATCTTGCCAGGGTTTCTAAAGAGACAAAATGCAAACTCAGAGTCATGCGTGGCTATTTTTGCCCCTAAAGGGAAGAAGCTACTTGAGTATGAAGCTGAACTGAGAGATGAAGAAAGCTTGCAGGTGACATTATTCAGAGCCGCTGGATCCAGCCATGCCTGAAGGTGTTGTCCTGGAATGGGCTGCAGGAGCACGGATGCCTGTCTTGGCTTAACTAGTTGAACTAAGAACTTGGAAAGAGAACAATTCTGATACGTCACCTGTCCAGTCCCTTGTTTTTCATCACAGGTCGTGGCTCTCAGACATGGCTGCACAGAAGAATGTCTAAGGAGCCTTATAAAAAATAGATATTTACTAAAAAATGTTAGTTCCACCAGGTGAGGGGAGGCTAACAATCTATGTTTAAAAGTAGCTTCCCCCCAGTTTCTGAAAGGCAGCTCCATGTGGGAACAGCCTCCATGCTGCTTCCCAGTGTGATTACGGCTGTGTGACTTCTCTGGGTCACTTCAATTTTTTTATTTTATTTTTTTACTTATAACAGAAAGCGGGAAGACCGGATGATGTATCTTAAGTGGCCTTCAGCCCTAAGAGATTACCCTGATGACAGTCCCTGGGAACGCCTGCCTCATCTCCTGCTCCAAATTCCTCGTGCACACACATGCACCCCCCCCCCCCACACACACACACTGTGAGCAGACATGGCAGGAAATACACCTCAGGGGGGCTTGGGGGTCCCTTTTCACAGCCCCCTCTCGCCTCTCCGCAGGCGCTGACAGGTGCGAGCTGGGACAGACAGGCCCGTGAAGCTCCGTGATAAGAGAAGCTGGGAGAAGAAACAGAAATATTGATCTCAGGAGCTGACAGGTTTCCCGCAGGAGCCAGCGGCAGGCGAGGCGAGCCCGCCTGAGCAGTGTATACCTTCCCCGCAACATTTCACCGCCGCAGTCTCCGTGAAAGCACCCTCCCCGCGGCCCACAGTCCTCGCCTCCACATCCTGTTGCTGACGCTGCAGCCCTCCACGTCCAAGGGCCTGCTGTGCCCGGAGCAGGCCATGCCCCCTTCTGTCTGTGCCGGGACCTGGAGGCATGGCTGCGGCCCGGCCTCCTCCTGAGGCCCTTGCAAACGCTGGTCCAGCAGAGGGTTCTCTGGGAGCCTGGCTGGTGCTGCAGGCCGGGGTGTCAGCCCCGCCCCCTGCAGGACATCCAAGGCGTGGCCCAGGGCTGGGCCTTCCATGGGCAGGCCTGTTACAGTACTTGTTCACGTCTGCCCTACCACTGCCCTACCAGGAGGGGGCCTGTTACAGTACTTGTTCACGCCTGCCCTACCACTGCCCTACCAGGAGGGGGCCTGTTACAGTACTTGTTCACGTCTGCCCTACCACTGCCCTACCAGGAGGGGGCCTGGTACAGTACTTGTTCACGTCTGCCCTACCACTGCCCTACCAGGAGGGGGCCTGTTACAGTACTTGTTCACGTCTGCCCTACCACTGCCCTACCAGGAGGGGGCCTGTTACAGTACTTGTTCACTTCTGCCCTACCACTGCCCTACCAGGAGAGGGCCTGCTACAGTACTTGTTCACATCTGCCCTACCAGGAGGGGGCCTGCTACAGTACTTGTTCACATCTGCCCTACCAGGAGGGGGCCTGCTACAGTACTTGTTCACATCTGCCCTACCAGGAGGGGGCCTGCTACAGTACTTGTTCACATCTGCCCTACCAGGAGGGGGCCTGCTACAGTACTTGTTCACGTCTGCCCTACCAGGAGGGGGCAGGCGCCCTGTGCCCAGGACAGAAATCTCAGCCGTTTCCACAGAATGCACAGAAGAACAGAGTGTAGGTAAATAGGAGAGACTCTTTATGAAAGTCACCAGATAGTGGACTTACTATAAGATGTGCTGGCGGGAATCTGTTTAAAATGCAGTTCACATGCATAGGCTTCCAATGCATAATTTAACCTTTCGCGTAGCTATCATTTTGGACACCCGCTACCATGCAGTTCTGAGTCTTGGGTTTGTGTTAGAGTCACTGAGACTGGGTAAAGCACGGATCCCTGCACCTCACTCCCCACCCAGGATGTCCACTTGGTAGGTCAGGGGTGGGGGTGGGGCACAAGGTTCTGCTTTTCCAACATGTTCCTGGAGATGCAGCTGATGCGGATCCTTGGGCCACACTTCAAGGACCACTGCGCCAGATGGCGTCACTCTGCTTTGGGGTCTTAGAAACAGGTAGGGTGGAAGTTCTAAGAGGAGGCAGGTGTTCCCAGGGACTGTCATCAGGGTAATCTCAGTTGCATGGAAGTTCTCTATGGCACTGAGGCTTCTGAAGCCCCTATGGCTCCTTGTCATGTTGTTGCCTTCTTCCTCAGGACAGTCCCTCACTCTGTGACCCTCCCCATGAGGCCTCAGTGCCTGGGGCAGGAAAATGAGGAGTGTGGGTGTTACTGAGAGAGAAGAGGCGAGGACTGGCACTGCTGGGTGTGAGGGAACACTCTCATCAGGGATATAAGACCAACAACAGGGAAATTAAGGAAAAGGTGTGGCCCAGCCAACTTGGCTCAGTGGTTGCGCATCAGCCTATGAGCCAGGAGGTCATGGTTCGATTCCCGGTCAGGGCACATGCCTGGGTTGTAGGCCCAATCCCTGGTATGTGAACCCCGGTATGGGGCGTGCAGGAGGCAGCCAATCAATGATCCTCTCTCATCATTGATGTTTCTCTCTCTCTCCCTCTCCCTTCCTCTCTGAAATCAATAAATATATTTTTAAAAAGGAAAAAGGTGTGGGAGGTGAGCTGAGAGGAAGAGAGATGAAACCTTTTGGGTGTCATAATGCAGTGACTAGCTCATGACTTCCTGGTAGAATCCCCAGGGGTTTTCACAGCAGGCCAGTACCTGGCCCCACTCTGGACCAATGGCAGTGAGGTTTCCTCTCCTGCTGCCCTTCAAACCACAGGACCACATGCAAGAAGCTCAAGCTAGCCTGCCAGAATCACACCTGGGAGTGAGGCCACCAGAGATAAGCCAGGGACCTGCCAGGTACTCAAAGATGCAGGGGAGAGTCTAGCAGAGAGGGGTCCTGCTGGCCCAGACCATAGGAAACACTCGGTTAACCCACAGAGTCATACGCTAAATGAGGATTTGTTTTAAGGCTTGTTACACAGCAAAAGCTGACTGATACATCATGGTAGACCTAGGACCTCCGTGTGATGGATAACTGACTGTGAGGACTAGCCTGCTGGTATTCGTTTTCCACTCCAGCATTGCACATTATCAAAACATTAGTGGCTGAAAGCAGCATACATTCATTACCTCGCATTCAGTGACCCGGGCAGGGCGTGGCTGGGCTCTGCTCAGGGGCTTATAAGGCTCAGGCAAGGGCTGGTTGGGATGCAGTCAGCAAAGGGCTTGCCTTTGTTGGAATATTTTAATTTCTTATGATTATAAGACTGAGGGGCTGGCTGTTAGCTGGAGGCTGTCCCAGCTCCCACAGGCCACCTGCGGTTCCTGGACATGCGGGCCTCCTAGCCCAGGTCGCCCACAACCAGGGAACTTGCTTATTCCAGTGGGGGTGGCAGGGTGGGTGTCCTCTGGGCCTGAGAAAGCTGCCAACAGGGAAAGAGACGGACTCCAGCAGATGAACACCACAGTCTTAGTGCACAGGCTCATAATCACATCTATCCCTTTACCCCCAACATATCCCAGGTGACACCCCGCCCGCCCCCCACACACACACTCAAGGAGAGGAGACTATATAAAGGTATGACGCCTCATCGAGCAACCTGCACTGGGTGTTCATGGCAGACACAGGCCAGGACAGGAAACCCCTCACAGACAGGGAGTTGATGCTGAGATGAGACAGACGCCACGTATGTGTTAACATAAAAACATTCAAACCTGTAAAGAATTTTTGTGATTTTATTTGAGCCAAACTGTCGACAATTGCTGGGAAGCAGAATCTCAAAGGATTGGGATAATGCTCCGGAGAATGGCGGTTTTTCATCTATTTTTATACATTGCAATCAAAGGAGGAGGGAGACGTAGGTGGGTGACATGAAATCCATTGGTGATAGATTGGGGAGGCGAGAGAAAGCAAAGCGGAGGGGGGGCGGGCAGGGGGGAAACCTCTGGGGCTGGATAAAAAGTAAAATGATAGACACATGCTTCTACTCAGGTGGTGCAGGATAGTTAACAGTCAGCAATTAACATGATAACAGTAACAATGAAGGAATTTGTGGGATCTGTCCTGGCACCCAGGGCATTAGGTTGTGCCCTGAGGGGTGTGGAAAAAGGGGAAGTTACAAGTTATCCTGACATTTTAATTATATGTTATTGTAGATGCAAAAAGACAGATAGGCTCAGTGAAGGTAAAGGTTGACCTTGTCAGGGAAGATACCAGCCTAGGAGGTGACTGCCCACCATAACTGCTTTAGTAAAAGCTTAAATTCAGACCATCCTTGTAGTTACTTTAGGTCTGAGTTTGCAAGACCGCCACACAGGCCTCCCCTGAGCTGTCAGGTTAGCATGTGGCCCCTTTCGTCCACATATGTCACTGCCAGGACTTGGGCTTTTATTCTAAGGGCAGGGCAAAGGGAAGTCATTGGAGGGTTTGGAATAAGGGAGAGGCAGGTTCTCACTAATGCTTAAAACCACTGCGCTGGCTGCCACTTTGATTCTAGATTTCGTGGACAGTAGTCAGAGGCGGCTACAATGTCTAGTGACCCCGAGGGAGGGTGGACAGGAGGCAGCAGGAGAGGCGGAGTGAGGAGCTGAGGAGGGACTGACTTTCCAACCAGGGACATCAGGCCTTCCTGCGTCTCCATCGGCAGGTGGAGGGTGGACGCCCTGTGTAACTTCTTGCCACTCGGGACTGGGCCCTGTGGCAGGTTCTGCTCTGCATGCCTGGGCTCCTGCAGGGTCTCCGCCACCAGCCCTAGGCCCGCTGCCGCCTGTTGCTGGGACTCTGGCTGCAAGCAGTTCAGCAAAATCTTTGGTTTAAAGATCTGGGATGGGATCTACTCATCACTGCCTGCCTGGGCCTGATTGACCTGTCTGCAAAATGAGGGTGACAATGGGAAACCCGGGTTTGCTTTTGGACCTACTAACACATTTCAATCAAGCACCTGCTAGAATGAAGCTGGCCAGTCCTGCTTGCCCCTTGAGCAAGTTTGCCCTGTGCTGACAGCCCCCGACATGGCTGTGATGGGAGCTTGTGTTCACGGGAGGAGACCTGGACTGTGGCTGCTTGTGAGAGGTGTTGGCAACTTTTTCAGGCCCAGAGGACCATGCCCACCCCCCCTGCTTCTTCCCCAAGGGCACGGAATGCTAATCGGGAGGCAGCTCCTCAGAGCCATAGGATTGCAATGACTCGGAGGGCCAGAGGGGACAGAAAAATTACATCAAGTGACAGAATGGCAGGAAGGCTGCTCCTGTCTTGGCTTTGGCTGCCGCCACAGGCACCAGTGGGAGTGCCCACAAGTGGGTGTGTTCCAGACCCAAAGCCAAGTCAGGGAAACCTCCGCAGATGAGACTGTGAGCTGACAACGAATCGCTTGAACCACACTTTCCTACACCCACCTGGTGCTTGGTGTCTCTCTGACTTTTGAAAAGATACAGCTCAGGCCTGTTTAGCTCAGTTGTTTGGAGTGTCTTCCATGCACCAAAGGGTTGTGGGTTCGGGCAACCAATCAATGTTTCTCTCTCACATTGATGTTTCTCTCTCTCTTCCTCTCCCTTCCTGTCTCTCTAAAATCAGTAAAAACCCATCCTCAGCTGAGGATTAAATCTTTTGAAGATATAAACGGTATAGAAAAAGCTGAGAACAGTTGTCAAGGAGAAGCATTTATTAGGGAGCGTCTCGGGTCTGCTACTGGGCCAGCGATCTCCTATAGGAAGGCAAAGTTGTGACAGCGCTGTCACCAGGTTCTGAGGGAAAGGACAGCAGGACGGCCACATCCAGTGTCAAGGGCAATTATTACAAAGCCGAGGGGGCTCATCAATTAAACTGTCGGCTTTCTGAGCTGTCGATGAATGCCAAAGGAGGTCAAGTGTCAGGCAGGAAGGGGTTAATTGGAGAAGGTTTTAGCCCCAGCCTACTTGCTGCCAGAGATAGTCTATATTTTCACTCCTTCTAATGATGTTAATTAAGCTCATTGCAGTGGCAAAGAAAGGAGATTTGTGGAGACAGGAGCTCATTGCAAAGATCCAGGAAATCTCTAGTAACAATACCCCTGGGTTGGGCCAGCTGTGCTCACAGCTGAGGGCAGGGGAAGGCCCATATGCAAATCTTTCTACCTCTAAGCCCTCCTCAGCTTTCTCCCTGGCCTCCCTACAGAGTTCAAGTTCAGAGGGTGCTTCAAACACTTGGAGATAAACAGGCTTACGTCCCTGTGTTCTGTCACCTGTCACCGCCATTTCGTTGACATCTTCTATGGCCAACAGCATGGATACAACATGCAATTTTTCCAGGACCTGTTTCCTAATCTTTCCCCAAAGGGCCATCCTCTGGCTCTCAGCGCTCGGCTGGGCTCCCTGGCAGCTCAGAAAGAATTCTGCCCCCAGTTCTCTGCTCAACTCCCGTTGCCTCGGCCAGAAGGGCAGTGCTCCAGGTGCCCGGGCCTCACAGACCCTTCAGCGTGGGCACACTTCTCTTCACCCTCGATGGAGGCCACATCAGCTCTTTATTGTGCCCAGTGCTGTCGGTGGAAATTGTGTTCTTCGCAGAGTCCCCAGGAAGCAGTCTGAGAGACTGACTGACGCATGGGGGTTGTGGCGTGGTCATGTGAGAAGGCTGCCCTGGGTTCCCAGTGTCCCACCTCCATGGGCCCCTCCATGGAAAAAGCCAGTCTTGTCTTCATTAGGCCCAGAGGTTGGGCCAGTGTGCAGACATTTGCATCCTGCCAAGGGTGTCCCAGTCCCGCCTTATCGCCTCCGGCTAGCTGAGCTGGTTTGCATGGCTGCCCCTCGGCTGAGGCCAGAGTTCAGAGTCTGTGTGGAGTCTGCTGGGCTGCCTGCCAGGCTGTAGGCTAGACTCCTCACAGGGCTGCTGTGGAGAAAATGCGCAAACAAATGGGGGGAGTGCATGTTACTGGATGAGATAGAGAGAGGGATAGAGGGAGAGAGAGAGAGAGAGAGAGAGAGAGAGAGAGAGAGAGGCTTTGTTAGCTGGCATTATATTATGTTGGGCTTGGGAAGGGCCATTCATTCCCACTCTTTTGTGGGATTGTGCTGTGTCCACCTTCTAACCGATCCATTCTTTCCCCAGGCTGGCCACACAGGCCTCTGTGGTGCCATGTTGGCCTTACTACGCATGTGCTCACCTCCCCTTTATTATTCTACCCCTTCCCCAGTGATCTGTGGGGAGTGGACCTGGTTCCCTGGGGAGTGCGAAGCTGGAACTTTCCTGATTAAGCAGACGTATGCTCCCTAGTTGATTAAGTTTAATAATGTCTGATTCCCTCTGCTCCCTTTCCTCATTAATATTTAGCTACCTGCTCTGACACCTCCACACAGAACCCATGGTCCCCCTGCACAAGAACGCTCTTGGGCACACCAGCTCATGCGAATGAATCCTGAGCTCGAGTACTGCGGGTGGCAGGAGGGTACTGCTTAAAGGCACCATCAAAGGCATCTGAGCTGTAGTTCCAGCCAGGCAGGGTCTCCTGCAACTACAGGAAATTATTTCAGCAGCGGGCCTTCCACAATGAGCAGAATCACCATTCAGAGCTCTGGGGTCTCATGGATCTCCGTAGTGACATTTCTTCATCACCAATTGTGCCGTGTGGGCTGGGACTCTGTTTCATTCCACTGTAGTACCCATTGTCCCTCAGCTTCTTTTCATGGCTTCCCTCTGGGGATGTCTAGAGTTCTGTGCTATCTTCTGTGTCTCTGTCTCTTATGTGAACTTCTCAAGAGAAACAGTCAGGTTTAATCATTTAATTACGCTCCAATATTACTCAATTAGCCACTATGCAATAAAGCATGTCTATATTAGGCAAGATTCCCTCAGCAGGCCACTTCATGGGCTGTCGGTCTGAGATTGGACAAATCCTGACGCTGTCAGGTACAACCATAGTTCAATCCATTGACAGCTAAGCATAAAAAGTTGCTGATGGTCTGGCCGCTCAGAAGGAGCCCTTGAATGTAAGAGCCATCCTGGAATTCATAAACACTTCTCTCATTTAGCCAAGCTCTGGGCTCAGGTGTCTAACTCTCTCCTTGCCTAGTCACTTGAGGATCTCCAACTTACCACATTCTAAAATAAACTTTCATCTTCTCTGCGCAAAAACTCATTAGTTTAATGTAATCCCATTTGGTTTTTTTTTTTTTTATTGTTTTTTTTCCCTGCCCGAGGAGATGTATCAAAAAAAAAAAAAAAAAAAATTGTTTTTTTCTAAGAGCAATGTCAAAGAGTTTACTGCCTATGTTTTCTTCTGGGAATTTTATAGTTTCAGGCCTTACATGTTAAGTCTGTAATTGATTTTGAGGGTTTTTGTTTCTGTTGTTGTTGTTAATCCTCACCTGAGGATATTTTTTCCATTGCTTTTCAGAGAGTGGAAAGGAGGGAGGTTGAGAAAGAGAGGGGAGGAGAGAGAGAGAGAGAGACAGAGAGAGAGAGAGAAAGAGAGAGAAACATTGATGTGAGAGAAACATTGACTGGTTGCAGGAGGCAGGCAGTGAACTGTAACCCAGGTATGTGCCCTTGACCAGGAATTAAACCTGCAACCCTTTAGTGTGCAGGCCAACCCTCTAACCACTGGACACACTGGCCAGGGCAATCAAGCACGTCAAACTCACGGCCAGCAGGCTGCATGCCATAAATGAGGTATGTGGCCCACTGGCTGTGAGTTTGACATGCTTGTAATGTACATGGTATAAGAAAGTGGTCCAATTTCAGTTTTTTTGCATGTATCTGTCCAGTTTTTCATCACCATTTATTGAAGAGACTTCTTTACCCCACTGTTTAGCCATGCCTTGTTTGTCATAGATTAATTGACCTATAAGTGAGGATTTATTTCTGAGCTCTCTATTCTCTCCCATTGATCTATATAGCTGTTTTTATGCCAGTACCATGTTGTTTTGATTATTGTAGCTTTGTAGTATAGTTTGACTTCAGAGAGCATGATATCTCCCACTTAGTCCTTTCTCAAGATTTCTGTGGCTATTTGGGGTCTTTTTGTGGGCCCAGAGACATTTTATAATTAGTTGTTCTAATTCTGAGGAAAATGCCATTGGCATTTATTAGGGATTGCATTGAAACTGTAAATGACTTTAGGTAGCAAGAACATTATAACTTTTTTTTTGGTAAGTATGCACTTCTGCCATTTTTTAAATGATTTTTAGGTTGTTTTTATAGTTGTCTCCTGTTCCTTTCTCTCTCAATCTCTTCCCTTGTGGTTTGCTATTTTTCTTCGCTGCTTTGTTTAAGTTCCTTTCTCTTTTTTCTTTTTATATCTTTTGCAGGTTTTTTATTTGTGGTTACCATGAGGTTTATGCACATCATTCTTTATCGACAGCAGACTCTATTAAACTGATAGGTGTTTAAGTTTGAATATATTCTTTCAGGAGTACATGCTTACTTTCCCCCCATGTGTTATGTCATTGATGTCTTATCTTAGCTCTTTTTGTGTTGTGTATTTCCTAGCTACCTATTGCCATTTGAGCTGAATTTGATAATTTTTTCTTTTAACCTTTGTAATAGTTTTGAAAATGTCTGATTTTCTGTATTTATTAAATATCTGGCTTTACCCATGAGGTATTTTACTTATTTATTTCTTGTTGTGGTCTTTTTTTTCTACTTAAAGAAGACCCTTTAACATCTCTTGTAAAGCTGGTTTAGTGGTGATGAACTCCTTTAATTAATGCCTGTCCCGGAAACTCTTTATCTCTCCTTCAATTCTGAATGATGACCTTGCTGGGTAAATTACTCTAGATTGTAGGTTCCTTTTTTCAGCTCTTTAAGTATGTCTTGTCATTCCCTTCTGGCCTATAAAATTGCTGCTGAGAAATTGTTGGCCTTTGTGTTCAACTCATTTTTTCTTTTGCTCCCTTTAAGATTGTCTCTTCATCTTTAACTCTTGCCAACATGTCCCGATGTGGGTCTCTTTGGATTCATCTTGTTTGGAACTCTGTGGTTCCTGGACCTGGATGTCTGTTTCTTCTCCCAGGTTAGGAAAGTTTTTAGTCATTATTTATTTGAATAAAGTTCTTGTTCCTTTCTCACATATCCTTCTTGAATCCCTATAATACAAATATTTGAGTGTTTGATCTTATCCCAGAGGTCCCTTAAACTATCCTCATTTTTTAAAATTTCCTTTTTCTGCCTGATGTTCTGATTGGTTGAATTCAACTAGTCTCTCTTCTAGGTCTCTGATCCATTCTTGGATCAGCTAATCTGTGTCAACTAATCTGTTATGAACCCTTCTAATGTACGTGCCATTTCAGTTATTGTAGACTTCATGTCTGCTTGGTTCTTTCTTATCCTTTCTAACTCTCTGTTGAAGTACTCCCTAAGTTCCTCTATTCCACTCTCAAGTTTGGTGAGGATCATTATGAATGTTTCCTTGAATTCTTTATCAGGAAATTACATATTTCCATTTTCTTAGGGTTTTTTTTTGTGGGGTGGGGATTTTTCTTATTCTTTCCTTTGAGAGATATTCTTCTATCTTTTCATTTTGTTTTACTTTCTATGTTTGTTTCTATAAATTAGACAAAACAGTTGTCTCTTCCAGTCTTGGAAAAGTGTCTTTATGCAGAAGTGGACTCTGATTAGACCATGTGTCCTGGGTGCTCTTGGCAGGTCCAGTAGGAGCCGAGCGGGCGCCTAAGGCATTGGGCTGCTGACTCACCTTCCTGGAGCAGCCAGCGGGGAGGCCCGGTGCATGTAGTAATGCTCTGTTGATCCTGCTTTCTCCCTTGGTTTGGGCCAAAATGGGCTCTGGCAATGTGTCTGGAAAAGCACTGCACTGACTTGCAGGTATGCCAGAGCTCCTGGACAGAGCCCCACCCCTCTAAGAAGGTGGGGGGACAGAGCCTCACCAATTCTTTGGCTGTAGTGACACCCTGTGCTCCTGCCCCCTTTGTTGGGAGGCAGGAGGCTCTGGGTGATGTAGCAGCCATCCTGCAGGTAGTCCAGACCGCATGCGCTCCTGCCCCTATAAACACAGAAGGGAGCTCCCTGACGCTGGAGAGCGCATGCAGCTCCCAGAGGGCTCCCGTGGCTTCCCAACCTCTCCATTGGCCTCCACTTGTTTGCTGTCAGAAGCAGTTCACTCAGTGCTCCGCTGTCCTGCAGGAGTGATTGCTACCCACTTATGTGTGTGTTTCATTTTGCTTATGGGAGGGAAGAGGTGAGTGTTCTCCTATTCCACCGCCATTGGGGCCTCTAATTAGTGTTTGATCTTAGGGGTGATCATTGCACCAAGGTTATATTGCTTTTGTAAATTAGTTATTATTTTTCATAAATATATATAAATACACTATATACATAATAATGCCTGTGATTTTATACATGTATATGGAAGTGAGAGTATACGTGAAACCAGACTGAGTTCCTAATTGTTGAAGCAAAGTGATGGGTACATGGAGTTTCATTATATTACCTTCTTTGCTTTTGATTGTGTCTGAATTTTTTTTTAGGTGAGGCAGGAAGGAAAGTATAAGATGCTTGCTCCTTTTTCTGTTCCTTTAGTTCATTTCTTTAAATTTGAGCTCCACTGCTACTTCCTTGGAGTAACTAGAATGGGCATTTCTCATTCTTTTCTGGCTTCTGAGAAAGCAGATACTTTTGTTTCCAGAACTTCCTGTTAGAAAGGAGACCCCACTCCGCCAAACAAATGCACGTGCCTAGATTTTAAATGGAAAGAATGTGGAATGGGGACTCAAGATCATGAGTGCATTGAGTCCAGTGTAGACTGAGCTACCCAATATCCTCTGATTACATTCCTTATCTACTTAATTCAGCCAGAGAAGGATCCTGTTGCTTGTGATCAAAAGCATTACTTGAAGAGAATCTTTTCCTGGTTCCCAGCTTAGATCACACTTGTGTTACAGATTTTTACATAACAATGTGCTTTATATAAAATGTAAACAAAAATTTTTAAAATAAAATAAAAAAATAAAATAAAATAAAATAAAAAATAAAATAAAATAAAATAAAAAAAAATTTTTACATAACAATGTAAAAATACCTTTATATAGAACTCGATGCAGTTCTGGCTTGCTTGCACACTTATTGGATGAGGATGTGTGTCCCTGATCTTAAAGGAGCTTTTTGGGTGCGGGAATCTTGTGTGTTTGCTCTACGTCTGTATTCCCAATGCCAGGCACTGTGCCCTGTGTATTGTATAAGCTCAGTAAGTGTCTGCTGAATGAGTGAATAAGAACAAGAGGAGGGGGCGTTGTATAGCGCTCAGCAATAAAAAGTTATTATATTATTTGTAATAATAACTCTGGATTGCCTGCAAGTTAATGCAGCCAGCTCCTCTAGGTCCATCCATGTTGTTGAAAATGATAAGGTTCCATTCATTTTATGGCCTAGTAATATTCCATTGTATTCTTGTGACACATCATTATTCAATTATTTATTGATGGACAGTTAGGATGTTTCCATATCTTGACTGTTGTAAAAAAGTAGAAACAGACTCATAGCTACAGAGAACAAACTTATGGCTGCCAGATAGGAGGGGGTTTGGGGGACTGGGTGAGAAAGATGAAGGGACTCAGAAGTACAAATTGACAGTTACAAAATGGTCATGGATGTAAAGTAGAGCATTGGGAATATAGTCAATGATATTGCAATAACTGCATGTAGTGTCAGATGGGTACTAGACTTATAGGGGGATCACTTCATAAATTATATGTGTCTAACCACTATGATGTACACTTTCAACCAGCATATTATTGACTGTCAACTGTAATTGAAAAATAAAATAAATAAAACTGTTATATCCTTTAGGGCGCATGAAAGAGTAGACTTTAGAATCCTGTAGGTAGGGGGACTGCAAGACTAGTTACGCTGAATGGCTTGAGGCACATCTCTCCATTGAAGGCACTTAATTGCCAGTGCCAACCTTCTGACTCTGTCGTGTCCCCAGCTTCAGTGACCAAATGACGCCCTCGCTCAAGGAGGGCAGAGTCGGCCAGCCTAGGTGCCCAAGTGACTATGTGGAGACAAGTGACTAAATGGGAGTACTTTCACTTCAGCCTGACCTACCCTATCCTGACACTTACAAGCAGAAGAGAAAGAAAAATGAACAATATGGGTGGACCTAGAAGATGTCATGCTAAGGGGATAAGTCAGTCACTGTGTGATTCCTCTTATCTAAGACATGGAGAATAGTCTAACTTATAGAAGCAGCTAGAGGAATGAGGTTACCAGGGGACAGAGCAGGGGAAAAGGAGAGTTGTTCAAAGGAGATGAAGTTACAGATGAGTTCCAGCGATCTGCCAGACATCCTGGTACCTGCAGTTAACAACAGATACTGTGCACCTAAAATGTGTTAAGAGGTTAGGTCCCATATTAGGTGTTCTTACCACTGAAAACAAACACAGAAAAAACAACAACAATAAAGAGACACTAAGAAACTTTCGGAAGTGATGGATTTTTTTTTTATAACCTTGGTTGTGGTGGTGGTAACACAAATATATACCTATGCCCAAGCTCATCGAAATGTATACATTAATTATGTGCAGGTTTTTTGTTTTTTTTCGTATACCAGTTACACTTCTAGGGTGAAATGGAAATTTTAAAAAAAGCACAAAAAAAGGAAGTGGAAAGAGGTGTCCGTGGACAAAGGAGAAGATATACGACAACAGAGAATCTAGTCCCCAGTAGACAGATCCCTGGGCTTGTCTGTGGATATTTTGGGGCTTGAATCTCAGCTCTGCCACTTATTAGCTGTGCGATACTGGGTATTTCTTAATCTCTCAATCTCAGTTTCCTCTCTTGAAAAACAAGAGAAAAAATAAGCAAGTTTCTGGGGCGTTGCATCGGTTAAGCTTAAATGAGATAATTTCTGGCTAAGCTCCTGCCTGGCGTAGTGTGCTGGGTGCTCAGCGAATATTGAGTGAGTGAGTGAGTGGATGGAGAGAAGTCTCGGGGTACAGGGAGGGGCAGACGGAGGCAGCTGTGTAGTCAGAGGAGGCCTGATTGCTAAGCAGGCCGGTGCCCCGACTCTCCCAAGCCTGTCACTGTGCATTGTAATTTAGTAAATCATTTCGAGCAGTGGGGTGTTTGCTTACTCAATCAAGAAGTGGATTTATGCCTAATTCTAGTGGCTCCTCTGCAAAGAGCTGTGAGCTCAGGAGGCGCCCGGCTCGGGAGCCAGATTGCGCGTGGTGATTTATGTGTTCTGGGAGGCTGGCCCCACAGCCACGCGCATAAACCTGAGTCCTGCAGGGAGCCCTGACTGGGCCTGGCACACCTTGGCACGGCCCCAGCCCCCTGTCACTTGATGTTGCAGAGTGAGGGCCAGGGCCCAGCTCAGAGGCTGCTGGGTCTCATTTCTCACTCATTTACGTAACCAATAAGCACTGGGCACCTGCTCTGCGCCGGTTCTGGGCTTGGTACGTGAGACGTCAGCGGAGAACTTGAAAGACAGTCCTGACTATCTGATACTCATACTGCGCTGGGACCATCAAGTGTGAGAAGTGGTGAAAAGGAAGTGCAGGTGCCCTGGGGGCAAGCAGGGCAGCATCTTGGCTCCTCTGAGGCCTGAGATGCTGACTTTCGAGGGGGGCCCTTTCCGCTTACAAGGAGGAGTCTAAGAAGAGGAAAGGAGGGAGGGAATAAGAGAGAAAGGAGGTAGAAAATTCCGGAGGGTAAGTAGGCGGTGTGTCTGGAAAGCAGAATAAGTTTGGGGAGGGTGAGCGGTGGGCGAGGTGCTGGCCGGTGTCCGGGTGCAGGGCCTTTGCAAGCCCAGCGGAGTGTGGCCTCTGCGGAAGGGAGTGAGGAGCAGGGGGCGCGTGATTGCGCTGCACTGAGTTCCCAGGGCTCTTCGCGCAGCACCGACAGGTGACAGGCGGAGGCTGGAGGCCAAGCAGGAGGCAGAGGGCTCCAGGTGAGAACTGACGGCTCCTGGGGCCAGACGGGACAGAGTTTACAGGTAGGACATAAAGCAGACAATAGCTGTCCAAAGTGCAGCTTCCCTGACTTAGTTTCCATGACTCTACTATAGGTTCCACTATTGTGCCCAGGTACCTATTTATTTTTGTTTCAACCCTCACCTGAGAACATGTTTTTATTGATTTTAGGGAGAGAGGAAGGGAGGAGAGAGAGAGAGAGAGAGAGAGAAACATTGACCACTTGTCTCCCTTATGCACCCTGACTGGAGACTTAACCTGAAACCTAGGTATGTGCCCTGACGGGGAACTGAATCCACAACATTTTGGTGTAAGAGATGGTGCTCCAACCAATGCAGCCCTCCAGCTCTTTAAAGACAGGAAAAATAAGGCGCAGAGAAGTTCTGTATTTTGCTAAGGTCACACAGTTTGTAAGTGACAGACCTGGGATTCAAACCCAGGTAGTTTAATCCCAAATCTAGGCGTTAAACCCCTAAGCTTGGCTGTCTCAGACCACGAGCTTTCTGGAAAGTCAGTGTCCCAGCTCTGTAGCATCCTGCCACCCGGCCCAGCACCTGGCACCTAGTAGGCACTTCACTGATGTCTGTGGAATGAATGACTGATTGATGGGTAGAGCCTGCTCAGCTGCCTGGAGTTTTCCAGGGACCATAACAGCCGTCCCTGTCCCTGCATCTCGCCAGCCTGGTCCTCTGCCCTCTAACCAAGGCTTAATTAGAAAACGAGGCGGAGACCTCATGGGGCTCCTTGGCACATGCAGACCCATAATGCACTTGCAAGCCTTTCATGATGACACGGCGCTCTGCCCGTGGTGGCGATGACAACTGTCACCGTCCTGGCTGAACCCCACGTTGATCTGGGCAGCGTTCTTCTCTCTGTTGGACCCCACAAGCGTCCTTTCCCTGGAATCCGCAGCGCAGGTCAGTTACCGCTATCCGTGCCCGGGGCTGTGGCTGCCAGGCCATCCTTCTCCCGGCAGCCGGCTCCTGGGGCTCGGCAGCGGGAACCTCTCCCTCCTGGTGGCGGCTCCTTCCCCGTATTTACTTCTCCTTAATCTGCATATCATCACCAGCACAAAGCCCTCGGAATAACATCTGACAAATGATGCCTATTAAAAACAACCGGCGAGCACTTCTCTTTCACCGCCTTCTAATTTGGACAAGCATCACAGCCACGCGCCGCCAGACAGGCGGCTTTATGCGGGGAGCATGATGGAACGCCGCGGCGCCGGAATGGCAGCGACCAAATGGTAATTTCTGCTTCAGAAATTGGTCATTTATTTTGCTGGTCTGTTCTTACGTTCAAATTAGATGAAGTTTAATATACTGTAAAATTGAATGTATTCTGTCCTTTTCAACAAATATGGCATGTGTGAAAATGATTTATGGCTTGTGGGAACCTCGAAAATGTTAAATAACTCTCTTTCTGTGTTTCTTAAGTAAGTTATGGCCCCAGTTTAAACGCAGGAAAAGAAAATCTTTATGAAGCCCCAGGCCCTGTTTCTGCTCTCGACGCAGCGATAACGAGCCAGCCGGTCACAGGTGTCAGGTTGGACTGTAGGGCAGCCACACTCATCCCCACCTCAACCCCCTTCTATTAGTCGTAACGGGAGGAAAGCAAGTCCCCCTCCCGCCCACTCCCATCAGTGTTAGAATTTGTGACTTAATTTCTAAGGGAGCTGCATGGAGACCGGGGTGCCCAGCGCGGCCGTTCCTCCCAGTGGGTGTCTGGCATCCTGCTGCCAGTGGACTGGGAACAGCTGCTTGAAATGGGTGCGTGGGGGCAGGAGGCAGAGCAGGAAGGAGGACGGGTACAGCTCTCCAGGGACAGGGATGAAGGCTTGACTATGCCGCCCACCCTCCACAGCACTTCTCCACGCCTAACAGAAAACTGGAGAAGCCCAGGTAAATGCCAGAGGGCATGGCTAGATGTCCCAGACAGTGGCCAGGCCACAGCCCCTCTGTGGCTGCAGACAAGTCTCTTGAACACTCCGAGCCTTAGCTTTCTCATCTGTAAGATGAAGAGGTCACATGACAATAACTGCCTCTTTCATCACGTGTACCATGTGCCAGGCCCTGTTCTACGTACTTGACAGATATTAATTGATGACACTCTTATGACAAGGCTACGATGTTGGTATGTTTTCATCCCCATTTTACAGATGAGGGAACTGAGACACAGAAACATGAGGCAACTTGCTCCAGGTCACACAGATGGAGGCAGGGTTTAAGCCCAAGTGGTCTGACTCTACACTCCATTCTTTAAACCTAAGGCTAAGCAATCCACACCAGGAGGAGACTAATAATGAGACAGTGGCTGTGGCCAGGCTGGGAATTTCTTCACTGGAAAGTCTTCAGTACCCAATCCCCCCTGATGTGACAGCCACAGGGCACCACGGCGAGTGGACATACAGATTGACGAGGAGTTATGGTCTTTAATGCACTTCACATGTACCTGAAAGCATCTGTAAGCGTGAGTCTTCTTGCACCCACTGACTCTTCCACCAGCTGATTCCTGGTGACAACAGAACCTTCTGTCACTCCGATTAGGGGGCAGTCCAGCTCCTGCAGTGGGAGAAAGGGAGGGAATTAAAATGTGTCCCAGCCCTGCCAGACATGCCCCAGTTTCTCTGTTTATGTTATTGTTTCGTTCTCACAACAAGGTAGACGTCAACATCCCTATTGACAGAGGAAATAACCAAGGGCTGGTCTGCGGGTCCTACGATCCTACAGCTTCCTCAGTCACCCTCCAACTTCTACCGTTGGGCCAGCTTCATCCCAAAGCAGAGCTCCCTGGCTGGTCAGCAGAAGCCAGAGGTCACAAAGGCCTGGGGGAAGGAAAGGTCCTGGGAGGGGAGATTTGCCGACACAATGGAAGCCCAGGCAAGTGGGAGGCCATGAGCAGATAAACAGCAACGTGGCTTATAAGGGACCATCGGCATTAAGGATGGAGAGTCCGGCTAGTCAGACCTGGGTCGAAATGCTCACCTCTCTTAGCCTTAGCCAGGGGACCTCGGGCAAGTTTCATCTACTTTTGGAGCCTCAGTTTCCCCATTTCTAACACTCTAATGTGGGTGTTGAAGTCCTAGCATTGTGGTTAGAATGTAATTAGATGCTGTGTGGATGGATGGTCTTAGCCCAGTGCCCTGCAGAGAGAAAGGTTCCTCATTAATGATGACTGTAATTATGTTAGGAATTTTTGCTCCGGCTCACTGCAAAGAAGGAAAACATAACTAGGCCGTCCTTGGTGCAATTGGGAAATACCTCACTCAATCTGTCGCTGGCTCTCTGCGTACCCTTTCCCTGTAGGAAGGGACAGTGAGCGGATACCCAGCAAACCCAGCTGACCAGTAAAGGGGGGCACACACAGTGACCCACTGCTGCTCTGCCCCCAAATATCCAAATCCTCTCGGTCTGGGCTGGGATCGCAGGCAACTTGGGAAACCCTGCCCTGAATGGTGGGCCTCACCTTCAACGTGCATTGGAGTCATCTGGAGAAGTTGACACTGCAGAGTCTGACCCCCGCCCAATGAAATTGAAATTCGGGGTCTGGGACCCCAGGTCCTGTATCTTCGTTTGGTTTTCTCCTGATTTATTTATGGATTTATGTATGTATGTATGTATTTATTTACTAGAGGCCCGGTGCACGACATTCATGCACTGGGTAGGGGGTCTCTCAGCCTGGCCTGAACCTTCTCGCAGCCCAGGACCCCCTGGGGAGCTGGCCTAAGCCAGCAGGTGGACATCCCCCAAGGGGTCCTTAGCACTGCTGCAGAGGCAAGAGGGGCTCCCACCACTGCCACTGTGCTCAACAGCCATGAGCCTGGCTTGAGCGTTTGCCTCCTGGTGGTCAGTGCACATCATAGCGATGGACTGATCGTTCCTCCATTTGGTCGATTTGCATTTTAGCCTTTTATTATATAGGATTATTACAACCTCATTCTCATCAAACCATCTTATAATCGCTTACTGTCAGAGCCAGTAAGAACCCTGCTCAGCACTGCTGCTCTGAGTTGCTCTGAGTCCATGTATTCTTCTAAATTCTTCCTGACTACGCCAGAGTAGGTTCCTTCTCGAACCCTACTCGCTACACTATCTGTTGGGTCCGAGCCCCTTTGCCTAGGGACTGAACCTTCTTGGATGCTGGGCCTTAGACAGTGAAACTGTGAGAGGTTGTGTGTGTGTATAAGAAGGAGTCTTTATTGCAGAAGCCAGTGGCCATATAGCCGTCCGGCAAAACAGTCCTTCACAGCAATTCTATACAGGCAGGCAGCTGGACACCAGCTGATAAATGCATATCTTTCTCACACAGTGGTAGCAGTCTCTGTACCCACAGCTATTATCTGAGCAGCTGCATGCTGCCCCCTACACTTACCAGCTCACATTGTATCTGCACCTGAGCTCTCCGCCTCAGCAGCTTCTCTTGTCTCCCCTGCCTGACACACTGGCTGGTTAACGTGGTAGCTTTATCTGAGCTGTCTCTGAGCTCTTAGCCTTACATCATAGCAGTCCCAGCTCTCGGCTCCATCTGAGCTCTCCAGCCTTTGCTCTCCTCTCTCTAGCTCACTCCTCTGCCCTGCACACTGGCTGGTCTCTGTAGTCTATGTCTCTCTGCAGCACATGCCAGCACCCTTCTTCCTACTCCAGCAGACTAGCCAGTCATTAACTTGTATATTATTCCAGAGACAAAGGCTTCATGCCCATAGTTACATCAACCATATTTTGGCTACAGAAGGGCACGTGTGCGCAGTATATGATGGCATTGTTGTGCCTGTGTCCTCGCACCTGCTTATGGTATCTTAGCTTAGGCACAGAGTGGCCTTGGACATGCCAGCATACTAACAACAAGGCCTTCACACTCTGAGTAGCCTTGGCTGTCTGGAGATGCTGATGTGGTTCCCACACTTACCTGGCTAGTCATCTCTGTATCTGCAGAGTTCAGCACATGCTCAACAAACACTGGGGGTCCATCCACCATCCATCCATCCCTCCATTCATCCATCCACCATCCATCCATCCATCCATCCACCCACCCATCCATCCATCCATCCATCCATCCACCATCCATCCATCCATCTTTCCATCCATCCATCCATCCATCCATCCATCCATCCATCCATCCATCCACCCATTCACTTATTTATTCAACAAATGTGGTTGGAATGATAACAATGTTCTGAATATTATTGTTGGTATTGAATTATAGAACAAAAGGATTTCCAGAAATCAAAGTTCTTCCCTCATAATCGTAAAATCTTTTTGATGTTTATTTGGGAGAGAAATTGACCTTATTCGGCACATAACAAGACTTTCAGGTGGAAAGTGCAGTCATACTCTGGGGAACTTAGGAAAGGAAGCTACGTAACCTCTCAGGCCCTGGGCTTTCCCATGGAGCTCTGTTCTGAGGGTGAGCACTGGCCCTTGTAGGGCATCCGGTACATGGCAGGGATTTGAGGACGGGAGATATTGTTGATCCTCCTAATACATAGAAACGACTGGGCAACGGACAGGGCAACTGAGCAGATGTTCTCTGCTGCCATTTCCTAGGTGAATGGCCAGGTAATAACTCTTGACACAATTATTACAGAATCCAGGAAGCTCATCTCACACACCCTGTGAGTTCCTTTCTCTGATTTCAGGGAATTATTTTTTTTCTCATATATTCCACTTCTCCCTTATATTTGGATTAATGGTTTCCATTTTGGCTTTTCCATGTTTATCTCTATTATTTCCTCTCCTTTTTTCCTTATTGCTCTTCTCTGCTTCTTTTCTTACTTTCCCCTCTTTGTCTCCTAGCTTTCTTATTCTTCATTACATCCTATCAGACATCACTTTTCTCTGATTTTATGTCTTCTTTTTGGTTTTTCTGCCTCGCTCAGTTCTTAAATGCTTGCTCAGGGGAAGAGTTTCTTCTTATTATTTTTTGCTTCGTATTTCTCTTCAAACCAACATCAAAAAAAGACAAGTTATCCTTTATCCTTTTACAAGTAAATCCAGCCATTGTTTTCCTTTGTGCGTGTGAGCCTCAGTGGGGTGTAGCCACTCGCAGGCTCGGGCGCCCATAGCAGCGGTATCTTCTCTACAGAACGAGAGAACAAGGACATTGCCAACAGGACCTGGTGCCGGCACTTCTCTTCCACTAAAGCAGCTTTAAGAGTTTGAGGATGTCCTTCAGCTTCTCTGGGCTTCACTTGCACGTTTGTAAAGTAAGTGGGTTGTACCGAACCTCTCCAAGGCACTTCTTAGCACTAAAATTTCCATGAGTCTAATCTCTGATTCATTTCCTATAGAAATGCTATCAAGTGCCAAATTTCATTAGCCTGTCAAGCCTCACTAGGCAATAGCAGAAGTGTGCAGTTGCAGATAGGAGACAATTGACATTACAGTTTTCAGTGTTCCCTGGGCCTGATGCACAGTGTTAGATTCATATTTTTTAAAAATATATATATATATATTTCTGTAAAGTCCCAGCGGGCATGAGCAGGGGGAGTGGTCTCAGGAGCCTCTTTTCCTGCAGGCAGAACACTTCTTTTTCTACCCCTTGAAAACATTTTAAACGATTTTTAAGATAACTTTTCTAGCTTTATTGAAGCCTAGCTGACAACATTCTCCTGTATTTCAAGTGTACAGCGTTGTGAGTTGATACTCATCTACATGTAACAGTGTGTCACTTGATCCTTCAGCAGCTGCCGTAGGGTCTGCTTTGTAGAGCTAAGCAAACTCTTTGCTTCCTTGATACTTCCTGACATTTCCTGTCTCTGAGTGTTCAGTCCTGCCAAGGGAAGGCCTGCGCACACCGAGACGCTTTAATTACTCACGTGACACTAAGAAGCAGATGGGTATAATAGCCTGGCACCTGGCGTCACTCGCAGGCACCTCATCATCATGGTCTTCTTTTCGTATCCACTTGAAGTGTGACTCTGAGGACGTCCTTAATACGGTATCACACTGGTTCTGCAGTCTCCATATTTCTACAATGTTCTGGACATATGCCCAATTATGAACACCTTTGCTTATGGAGACAGGCCCTACTCAGATTGCCCATTGACCTTCTCCATTCCCCTCACCGACAGTCCTCTTCTGTGTCCAGTGTCAGGTAACTCCGCCTCGATCTACTCAGTTACTTAACTTAGAAATATCCTGAGCTGAACTCTCCATTCCTCCCTTCCCATAAAGGTAGTTAAAGCCCACCGATAACCTCAAAGTTATTTCTTGACTCGGAATTCTCCTCTGTCTTCGTTGCCATCATTTCAGTTCATCATCTAATGTCCCACTTACCTTGCCCATCATCATTAATCTCAATGCTTTTAATCTTGAGACCCTTCTACTCTTTCTTTCCTGGGGAGAGAATTGTATTTCCAACTTGAAAACCTTCAGTGGTTCCCCATGGCCCTCATGATGAAGTCAGAACTCCTTGGTAACCACACAAAGCCCTCATCATCTACTTCTCTGCTACTTTAGCTTTCAGACACAGCCGGAAAAGGAACATTCTCACTGATAGATAGCTAAGCTGAAAGGATAGGGAGAATCTATTTAATGGAAAAGCCAAAACACGTGAGGCCAGAGCTATGACCAGAGAGAGAAATGAATACTAGTATATCAAAAATGGCATCATGGTGACGTGCAGACTAAAGATGCGGAGTCAGCCATGCCTGCGGCTTCTGCACCTTCTCAGTTATGTAGCCAATTGCTTTTTGGAGGTGTGCGCTCAAGTTAGTGTTCATTGGGGTTTTCTTCATTTGTGACCCTCCCCCCAAAACAAAACTAATTTGAACTTGAGGTGTCTTATCAGTAAGGGCAATAAAAAAAATTTAGGATCCCCCAATCAGAATTTACTGGGGTTCTTCTCATTATCCCAAACTTCTGTTTTATTAAGACACAGATGTTGCAGGGTTGGACATCTATTATATATCAGAATCTTTAGACACATTCTATCTAAATATTGTCACAACCCATGTGATATACAATTAATCCTATTTTGTATCTTTACAAATGAGGACCTAAGAAGTATGGTTAAAATCTATTCCCGGTGGATGAGGTAACTGAGATTCAGACCCAAAGTCATGCCTTCCTTCAAAATAAATATTTATCGTGTCATACCACACTATTCAAACTGTACACTGGAGCTATGGTCCCCATATGAAAGAATAAAGTCATATTGATTGAGTATCTACTATGCGTCAGACACTGGTATTTTAATAGACATCAACTAAACTCCTATGAATTAGGTTTTATCAACCCAAATTTACAAGTAATTGAAGTGAGCAAGGACTAGAAAGTTCCAAGGTGAAAATTTAGCTAGTATTGGGATCCAAATTCATTAATATCTGAAGTTAAAGCTCATGCTTTATTTTTCTAATTAGTCTTATTAATGCAAAATCAAACTACCTGAATAATCATAGAAATAAGGGTACCATGAATGTTATGCAATTGGATTAAAATGTCAGGGTATTTAACATAATAGGGAACAAGATAATTATTGCTTCATCTTTAAAAGCACACTCCTGTCTTTGAAACTCAAGGTTCCCATTTCTAAACTGTGGGCATGGGGCTTAATGACCTCAAAGCTTCCTTCCCACTGTAAAATTTTACATTTCTATTCTATGTCAATTGGGACATCAAATAAAGTAGATCACTTTTATGATTAGATTTGGCAGCAAGTGAGAGAATCTAAAAGTATCAGCTTCAAAAACAGGAGTTTATCTCTCTCTTCTCGTATTGAGAGGGAGGCCCTCCAAGGCTGGTCCCACAACATCTTCAGGGACCAAAGCTCCCAGCATCATAAAAGCTGAATCTGCATCATAGTCCAAGACGATGGCTAGATCTCCACCCAACAGGCTCATGCTTCTGCTGAGGGATAAGTGAACCGAGATAGAAAGAGCAAAGGGTAAATTCTGATCGTCCAAGAAACCTGTCACATGGCACTTTCACTCCACATTTTGTTGATTAGAACTTAGTCACGTGGCCACACCTAACCACAAAGGAAGCTGGGAAATACAGTCTTCCTCCCACATGTCATGTCCCTGTTACCAGTGAGAAGGGAGAATAGATAGTGGGGCCATTAATGGTTTTTACCACACACACTTGTTGGTAAAGAATGAATCATTGAAAATAACCAACTTATTTCTTAAAACTAAATGCTATATAAATGTTAGATCACAAACCAAGTTAAAAAGTGAGATATGAAAACTAAATCTTAGTTTTATAAACAAGTCTCATTGAAAACAGACAATCAAACAATTGTCGCACTGACTGTTAGGGTTTGGCTGGTGACTCAGGCTGTGAAAGAATTCACATCTAAAAGAAGAGATGCAGAGAAGAAATTTATTTTTACTTTCCAAGAGAAGAAAGGACTGGTGCATTGCTAATCAATACAGGGCAAGAAACAAAGGGTGGCTTCCACTTTTAAACAGTAATGGCTTCTGTTGCTAGGTGACAGGAAGGGAGGGGTTTGTGTTGGGTTGAAGTTGAGCAAATACCAGGGAGCGTCTTAAAAAGTTACAGTTTGTTTGCAGGAGACAGTCCTGCAAATGTCCTAGGGCAGTGGTCAGCAAACTCATTAGCCAACAGAGCCAAATATCAACAGTAAAACGATTGAAATTTCTTTTGAGAGCCAAATTTTTTATTTTTTTTAAAATATATTTTATTGATTTTTTACAGAGAGGAAGGGAGAGAGATAGAGAGTTAGAAACATCGATGAGAGAGAATCATCAATCAGCTGCCTTCTGCACATCTCCTACTGGGGATATGCCCGAAACCCAGGTACATGCCCTTAACCGGAATCGAACCTGGGACCTTTCAGTCCTCAGGCCGACACTCTATCCACTGAGCCAAACCAGTTTCGGCAAGAGAGCCAAATTTTTTAAACTTAAACTATATAGGTAAGTACATTGTTATGAACTTAATTAGGATACTCCTAAGCTGGCCTTTACTAAAAAGTCCTCATTTTATAATAATAAAGCCACCAACACAAAATAATTACAATTCTTAAATTGATGACAAAAATACCTGTAGGATTTGCAGCTGGTTGGAAAAATACAGGTAACTTTATGCTTCGAGTAGGTACTTTTGTCACCCGCATGCGATTTGCGGAGGCGACTAGCACTAACCACTGCACAATGAGACTGCTGACTGACTGGCTCACTCAACTCATGCATGAATCACGGGCGCCACCCCGACCAATCTACCGACACCCCCCACTTCTTCTAACACCACTTCTTCAAAATAGACTTGCCCAGGCCGAAAACCGACTTCTGCACATGGGCCATGAAGTTTCAATCGCACTGTATGTGTGTACCCGCACATGGTATTTTGTGGAAGAGCCACACTCAAGGGGCCAAAGAGCCGCATGTGGCTTGTGGGCCATGGTTTGCCAACCACTGTCCTAGGGAGTTGTCTTATCAGTATTTCCGCAAGCCTGTAAAATATGTTTAGAGCAAAAGTTATGAAGAGTTTAAAAGAGGCTTGTTTGAAGGGGAGGGTGGAAGGGAACTTTCTACTAACCAGAGACCCCTTAGTGTGAATTATTCCTGAGTTCTGAAAACAGCAGGGAGGAGATGGATGCAAGAATGTCACCTTGAGAGTAGCTTATCTTGTCTTGCAGTTTGAACAGAGAACTGTTTGAATCAGAGGAGCTAACACTCATGGCGTTTAATTACCAGGTGCTTCTCCTAAATTGTGGAAGTCCACAGCAAAGAAAAGGAAAGGGCTTTTTCTGTCCTTACACTGACCATTTTTTATTCTTCCCAAAGTAAGACAAATGAATTGATTCTGAGCAAATTATTTCATTCCACCTCATATTCCCTGTCCTTAAAATGAAGATGAAAATATCTACTGTCCAAGGTTTTTGTGAGAATGAGGATGAGATTAGTGATTCCCTACACAGGTAGATTAGTTATTATAGATTTGGTTGTTAGGATAAAAAATTTGTTATTTTACTCTATATAGCGATGAAGAGATGATACAAGCTAGGGACCTTTTGGTTTCCAGTAGTGGTAACTGTGTCAGCCAGGGCTCTCCAAAGGCATAGAACCAATATGGTGTGTGTGTGTGTGTGTGTGTGTGTGTGTGTGTGTGTGTGTGTGTGTATTATAGTCGCTGGCTCACATGGGTGTGAGGTTGAAAGTCCCATTATTTGCTGTTTTCAAGGTGGAGCATCACCCTGGAATGGGAAGGAAGGGGGGTGGGGTTTGGAGACTGATGATGTAACTGCCCCTCTGATTCTGAAAATCTGAGAACCGGGAGCCCTGCTGTCCCAGGGCAGAGCAAAGGGATGTCTCTCCCTTTCTTCCCCTTTTATTCTGTTTGGGCTGTCAGTCAATTGGATATTGCCCACAGGCCTTTGGGAGGCCCATCTGCTTTGCTCAGTTCACCCATTCAAATGCTAATCTCTTCTAGAAACATCCTCACTGACACATCCAGAAATTATGTTTCACCAGCCATCTGGGCATCCCTTAACCCACTCAAGTTGGCACATAAGATTAACCATCAGGACAACCCAATTTAAACAGTATTAAGCTTTCTAAAAGGGAAGCTAATTGATTTGCTATCATAATGATTTCAGGAATGTCTGGGTTCAGTTGCTCAAATGATATTACCAGGGTTTTCTCTTTCTTCTCATCTTTGATCCACTCCCCTCTCTGTTGGTATAATTTTTATCTAGCTTCTCCTCTTCTGGTGGCAAAGATGGGCCCAAGGGCAACATCTTGCCATTCTGTCAGCTCTAGCAGAAAGGACGTGACTCCTTCCCTGTCCATCTTGGAAACGTCTTTGGTTTTGATCTCATTGGTTCTGTTTGGTGCACACACTGATGTCTGAACTAACCACGGGCCTCCCATTAGATAGAATAAGCTTATTGGGTGACTTGTCAACCACTTACGGTTTGAGATTGCATTCACATTTCAACACCAGGTGTGGTGACCAGAAGAGATGCCAGGCAGATACTGCGACCGGCTGAACATGGAAATTCGGCTCCATGCCCTTTTCTCTTTTATAAAATGAGGACTCTTAGGCTCCAGAGAAATTACACAGATAGTCTAGTCCTGCCTCTCATTTTATATATGAGCAGAACTAAAAGGTCAATTGATTTGCCCCATGATGTGGAGCTGGTTAGTGACAGATCCAGGGTGAACCATATTTCCTTTAACTCCAGTTCAGTGATTTTCCCACTATTCAACTCTAACTCTTTTTATTTATTTACTATTTTTTAAAGTATATTTTATTGATTTTTTTTACAGAGAGGAAGGGAGAGGGATAGAGAGTTAGAAACCTCGATGAGAGAGAAACATCCATCAGCTGTCGCCTGCACATCCCCCGCTGGAGATGTGCTCGCAACCAAGGTACATGCCCTTGACCGGAATCGAACCTGGGACCCTTCAGTCTGCAGGCCGACGCTCCATCCACTGAGCCAAACCAGTTAGGGCTCTAATTCTTTTTAAAAGATAACTAGTCAAGTCATAACCTGACTTGTGATAAAGCTGACCAGTCGGTTTTTTTCCCTTCTTCCAGCCATTGATACTTTCCCAAGAAATTTTTATTGTTTTTGGTTTGGGTCATCACTTAGGCTGCAAAATATCATGGAACAGGAATCTGGTCCCATGAAAATCTGTGATGCTTTATTGGAACTCTCGCCAACCATACTCATGGAATTCTCACTTTTGTTTCCTAGATCTGTGACTTAAAAATTCCTCTGGAAAAATTCATTATTTGTTCAAGTGACCATAAATTAAAAGAATGCGTTTACCTCTTAAGAAATGCAAATTCATTGAAGAAACAATGAAGCCATATAACCTTCATAACCCCACTTCCCAGAAATATATTGGTGTATGATATTATACAATGGATCATATTTATACACATGTTGCTCTGCAACTTGCTTTTCTCACTTAACAATATGTTGCAGACATTTTGCAAGTCAATAATTATAAATCTATATCACCAATTCAAGTGGTTGTAGAATACTTTGTTATTTGAATAAACCCTTACTTATGCAAACTATTGCCATGTTTTAAGGAATTTCCTCGCAACCTTTTGGTTCACAGAATGATGCTCCAACCAACTGAGTCACTCAGCCAAAGCAGGAATTTTCTCTTTCTTCACTTTTAGGAACAATATGATGGTGAGTGTCTTATATTTTTTGGATAATATTTCAATTGGGGTCCTTTAATTTTAAGTAACAGAAGTGAATCATGATTGGCTTTCAGGGAGAAAGAATGTGTGGGAATTACTGATAATTCACAATTTTGAATCACAGACTGAATAACCAGCGATCAGAAAGCAGAAGGACCTGGGTATCCAAGTGGCAGAAACGCATGGGAATTCCATTGAGACCATTACCCAGGACAGGAATCCACGTCGAGCAGTTCCTAATCCTGATCCACCTTCACTGAAGTCCAAGGAGGAGGCCCCTAGGGCTTACCTGTGTCCGTGCCCACCATCTGGCCAAGAGAACATGCGGCATATTTACTTATCCTCTTACCAAAATGACAAAGAAATAGTCATTTCCTGCAGGAAAACCCAAGGGCTTCGGTCAGAGAAAAAGGAAATGTGTGACTCTGGACAATTGAAAATGACACCAAAATACATGTGTCTGGCTATTCCTTAGATTAAATTTCTAGAAATAAAAGTGATCAGGTGGGAGGATATAAACTCATCTTTAAATCTTCTCAACACTGTAAAATTCTTTTGGCAGCCGGAAAGCTATTAAAGAAAAAGTTATTCTTCTTCTAACAGAGTCATTAATAGGTTGTTAGAAGAAACCCCAGGAGGCTTGTCTCAGCCTGTCCTTCATAGTGTATTTTAGGGTTACAGCCAAGGACCAAAGACGGAGCGGCTGAGTCTCACGCCCAGCCCACCGCTCTGTGCTCTGTGACATGGGGCTTGTTTACAGTAGAGCCCGGAAGAGGAGAGGGTGAATGCGTTCATTCCATGATTTAAAAAAAAAAAAAGAGAGAGAGAGAGAGAAATGGCATCTTGGAACTCAGGTTCTTATATTTAAGTACAATTACATGAAAGTCAAAGAGAAAGGTTAGCATCTGGTTTAGAACAAAGGCTGGGGGCGGGGGGGCAAAAGGATCTAGTCTGAGTTCAGGCTGCCTCACTTCCTAGCTTCTTCACTGGAAACATCTCAGCATCAGTTTCCTCGTTGGTAAATTATGTCTAATACTCGTATCGGCCTTGCTGAGTGTTGTGCTGAGTGTTGTAAAGATTAAATGAAATGAATGTATACACCACTTAGCTGGATTGTAGTAAGTGCCCAATGAAAATGAGCTCTCAAATACCGGGTTTGGAAAATTGCTCCAGAGGCCTTACAGCTGTGAAGGAGTTGCTGGGTGTCCGCATGACACCCAGGGATAAGTAAACCTCACCTGTTCTTCCTTTCCTGGCGGAAGCTGTGAGGGCACTTTATTTTTGGTTCGTCAGAAACTTTTTCTCTTCTTTTTTATTTAAGTAGAGTTGGTTGAAACAATACATACACCCCTATGCTCCCCTATGTTTATTACAGTAGCATTATTTACAGTAGCCATGATATGGAAGGAGCCTGGGTGTCCATCAGCAGATGAGTGGATAAAGAAGAAGTGGTGCCCATATACAATGGAATATTATGCAGCAATAAAAAATCTTGTCATTTGACCCAGAGGGTGTTACGCTAAGTGGAGTAAGTCAGGCAGAAAAAGACAAATACCGTGTGGTTTCACTTATACATGAGGGACATTTTCTTCAAGCTGATCTTTTTCCTAGGCAGGGGCTATACAGTAGCCATCCTGATGACGGTTTGGAAATATCTTCAGATATTTTGTGCTCTTTATTTCTTGTTTTACTTTATAGAGATTTCCCCCAGAGGTATGCATCCCCAAACACTATTTTTGCCTTTTTAGAAAATCTACAGAGAATCATATAGAATGTGTTTTTATAAGTTGCTCTTTGTGGTTAAAATTATCATTTGGGGTCCACACAACCTGCGTTGTCTTTTGTTCATTCCCGTTGCTGCACAGCATTCCCTGTACAAATGCACCACAATTTACATGCGCATTCTCTTGAAGATGGGCACTTGGAATGCTATTTTTGTTATAAATGCTGTTGCTGTGAAAAGTAAGTGGACATGTCTCGTGGCGCACATGCAAGCGTTTCTCCAGAATATACACCTGCGAGCGGAATTGCTGGGCAGCGGCCATCTGCGTGTTTAACTCTGTCGCCTGAGGGCAGACCAGGCCCAACACAGTGGGTGTGACAGCCCGTGTGTCACTAGCTGTGAGTGACAGTTCCTCCCGCGCCACATCCTCACCATGCCTCAGGTTGGCATTTTTTTCCATATTGCCAGTCTGATGAGGTAGAATGATATCTCAATGAATTTTTGTGATTAATAATGATGTTAAAACATTTTCATATATTTATGGTCTGTCCATACTTCCTTTTCTTTCCTTTGAAAGTTCATTTTTATGGTGTTCAGTGTTTTTCTTTTTCTTGTTGATCTGTAGAAGCTCATTAAATAGGATGGCTATGGGTTCTTCCTTGCTGATTCCATGGTAACTTTGTTCTCAGTATTTGGTTTATTTGTTCACTGTCTTTATGGTGTAGAACTGGTGTTTGCAGAGATGGAGAGGAAGCTGGGCATCCACAAGCTTCTATGACATTGTCCCCCATGAGGTCCCTGTGTGGTCTGCTTCCCCCCCTGGGCTCTCTCACCATTCTTGTCTAAGAGTCTCTCTCTCTCTCTCTCTCTCTCTCTCTCTCTCTCTCTCTCTCTCTCTCTCTCTCTCATTACAATCCTAAATCTAAGACAACTGACCTGGAGCCTTTGACCTTGTAGTTAGGTTCTTCTTTCTGCTTCAGCTTTTGGCATGGACCCCTTCTGATTGCATTGACAGCCCAGAGCTGGGCTCTTTGCTTGCCTGGTTCCTGGGATGACAGTCCCAAGGCCTTGCTTACTGAAATAGACATGAAGATTTCCATGGTCCAAACACACATGTGTAGGCAATTTGGAGCCTTTAAGGTGACCATGAAAAACCCACAGCTTGGACCCATGGCCATCTAGACTCTCTGGACTTATTTGAAAGATAAGTTATTGACTTCTCATCCCCCGTGTTGTCTAAGCCTCATCCAACTGCTTCCAAAACATGGTTGGGTCTTCACAGAATATGGCTAAAAGTTCAGGTTGTTTCTTAACCTTATGATGAATATATATACACTAGAGGCCAAGTGCATGACATTCGGGACTCCTCAGGGGGTCCTTAGCACTGCAGTGGAGGCCTGAGAGGCTCCTGCTCCTGCCACCGTGGCTGCGCTTGCCAGCTGTGAGTCTGGCTCTGGCTGAGCAGCTCTCCCCCTGTGGGAGTGCACTGACTACCCAGAGGGCAGCTCCTTATTGAGCGTCTGCCCCCTGGTGGTCAGTGTGTGTCATAGTTACCAGTTGTTCCCGCTGCATCTTAGGGTTTCATTATATATATATATATATATATATATATATATATATATATATATATATATATATATATATATATATATATTTTTTATGTGATCTCTGATCATGTCCCAGAATCCATTGTGGAATCTCTGATCATGTCCCAGAATCCATTGCAATGTGGTAGGAATTACAGGTGATGGCGCTGCTGATTAGCACCTTGCTGTTTCAGGATAGAGGACTGGCCTGCAAACAACACTTTAGTGTCCAGATGTTGCTTCGGATATTAAGAAAGGCTTCCTGGAAGAGGTGGCATGTGCAATGGGTTTGATAAATTGTATTGGCACAAGTGCTAAACGATGCCTATGCCCTGGCTGGTTTTTCTCAGTGGTTAGAGTACTGGTCCCAGGACTAAATAGTCATGGGTTTGATTCCCAGTCAAGGGCATGTACCTCGGTTGTAGGTTCTATCATCTATCTATCTATCATCTATCTATCTATCTCCTTCCCCCTCCTCCCTCCCTTCCACTCTGTCTAGAAATCCATGTAAAAAATTCTCAGCAGAGGATTATAAAAAAAATGTCTATGAAAGCCACCTGTGAACTCTTAATATGACACCTCATTTAATCCCCAGGAAAGTTTAGTTTTCAGATGAGGTAGCTTGGATCCAGATGTCAAATGACTTGCTTAAGGTCACCCAACCAGTATAGGGAGGAACATAGCCCAGAGCCCACATCCCTACAGCATCAAAGCCCAGGCCTGCACCCCTGGGAATCTCGTCTCTGGCCCCGCCCAGAGTCTCTGGGAACACCACGTGGCAGTACTTTGTGGACCATCTCTCATGATCCTGTTGGCTGAAAGGGGCCTAATTTGCTACTCTCTACCTGAATTCAAACCTCACAGCGAGGCAACACGATAAAAGCATCCTCCCAATGTGTTCTGCTCGAGGCAAATGGATTGCTCAGATGGGGAGCAGGGGACGCACTGGCTGTAACATCAATTCAATCACGCCTACACCTCCAGCGTGTGGATGTGCCATTACACCCCGCCACTAAACTCTTACTTTTATTTCTCTTGTTAAATGTGAGCTTTGTCGTGCACCATTGATCTCTGCAAATATTCTGCTGTTTACAGCTTTGATCACCTTTGGGGGATCTGCAGGAGGAACTGGAGTCCCAGCAACAGGCGCATCTTCGGTATCAGCCAGGTGGGAGGAAACGGGCCTCTGACGCTATGAACCCACCCACCCCAGATGTAGAAACCACTTTTGTTCTCCAGTTACAGCTGGCCCTTCTCTGAGGATTGAAAGGTTATATGTCCTAACTAGTGTGGGCAGTGTAACAGGAAGGATGCAGTTCTGGAAAGGACGCCAGCTGTAAGTCCAGCTCCTCACCCCTCGATTCCATCACTGCGGTGGCTGGTGACCATCTCCTTCGGGAGAGCAAAGATGAAGGGGTTCTCGTCTGCTAAAATCCTGCTCTTTTGGGAAAGCACACATGCACACCTCAGACTCCTCAGTGTGTGCTACTTTGTGCAATAGTTGTGCTTTTTCAGAAACAAAGCACATGGCAGGACAAGGTTACCTTGCTACCCTCTGGCTGTGTAACTGGGCAGAGTAGCCTGTCCCAGCCATAGTCCATCTTGAGATGGGTGTAGTAATGAGACTTACATGAGAGGGCAGCCATGAGGACTAATTAGTACATTGTAAGACCCTTGGAACACTAAACACTCCTGTCTGTTAACTAAACTCAGTGAAAGGACAGAATGACGAACAGATACCATCTCGTCAGAGAACAGCGGGGGTTGGGATGTGTAGATTATTCTCAGACAACTAGTATCTGGGAAAGAAGGCAGCCACGTGGGGAGTGGAGGGTGACCTCTGGGCCTGAGTGCATAAGGTCTCCTGCTGCACCCTCCCTCCCTCGGCTCCACGGTGAGACCCCAGGGTCCATGGCAAAGCCCACCGTGAATGGATCTGGCTTATAATTTACTCTTATATTAACATCTACACTAATAAAAGAGAAAGGTGCAAATTGACCATACCTCCGTGACACCCACCAGCCAATCAGGAGTGAGTATATAAATTAACCCAAACAAAGATGATGGGTTAATTTGCATACACAGGTGCCAAGCAGCTGGGGTGAGGTGGGATACTTGCATCATCATCATGGCGATTATGCAGGTGCATCGCCCCAGCTGCTCGGGCCTCTGGGCAGCCTGGCAAGGTGGAAAGGTGGCTCTGGGCCTGAGCGAAGGCGGTGCCAGCAGCCAGGGAAAGGAAGGCCCATTCTTGCATGAATCCTCTAGTTTTTCATATAAAAAGCATTGTAACGCTTTAACAATAAGAAATTATTGAAAATAATTAAATCCATTTAATAGAATTATTAAAATGATATAACTCTTCAATCATTGCCATGGAAAGATGTTAATAATATATTGTTAGAGTGTTTTAAAAAAACAAGAACATGTTTAGGAAAAGGTATAGAGGGATACATGACAAGTCATGGCATGGTTTTATTTGGTAAGATTGTGGGTGATTGCCCGGCTGGTGTGGCTCAGTGATTGAGAGTCAACGTATGCACCAGGAGGTCAGGGTTCGATTCCCAGTCAGGGCACATGCCTGGGGTGCAGGCTTGATCCAGTAGGGTGTGTGCAGGAGGCAGCTGATCAATGATTCTCTCTCATCATTGATGTTTCTGTCTCCCTCTTCCTCTCCCTTCCTCTCTGAAGTCAATAAAATATATTTTTATAAAATAAAGATTATGGGTGATTATTTTTCTTCATTTTTTTCCTTTTTAAAATATACATATATGCCTTGTTTTCCCTACCACTCCCAATCTTCATGTAAAAGCTCCTGTTCCATTGAAGCTGATGCCAACAGATATGTCACCCTCTCCACCCCACCCCCATCACTGCCTGACCATTATGCGTTCCCTGGGTTGAGTCTGCCCCTTGGGCATGGTCTCCAGCTCCACCTAGTCCTCCATCCTTCTGCCTCTCCATGTGCCAAGGAGCCAGGTCCCAGCCCCACTGTGGCCTTACGAGGTCTTGTTCCCCAGAATCATCCATTCGGACACCTTCTGACCCCTGCACCTCTTCCGGCTGCTCCCGACCTGGTATTGTCTCTACTAGAACTGACAGCAGGGATTTCAGCTCCCCAGCCGACCACCACCTGTGGGCCCTCGGATGGCCCTCGGTACCTGTTTGGCTGCCTCACAGACACCTCAGCTCCAAATGACTAAACTGAGAGCAATTGGAAGCACACCCGCAGATTTAAACTTGAACTGCATTCCTGCACACAGGACACCGGGGATCTGGGTTTAGTACCGCATGAGGCTGTGAGCACTCACGCCAGGGATGGGGCCCAAGTGTCCACAGCTCTTCCTTGCTCAGGGCACCTCAGTAACCTGCGGGAGGCTGGCATTTCTGAGTGGGTGCCTGGGTTCGGGGTGGTTGAACATGGCCCATGCTCATGTCCATTTCAGGGTTCCAGGCATAACTGTCAGGGACTCGAGAATGACAGCGGGGAGGCCAGGAGGGGATGAGGGCAGGTGCTGAGAGCAGTGCCCTCCCCCAGAAGGGGGTCCCTGTGGCTCACAGGGCCATGGCTCAGCTGGTGCGGAGCGAGAGCCCATCTGCCCCTGGGCCTGCAGCAGCTTGGATGCCTCCCGTCCCAGACATGGTGCTTGTGGGTCTTGATCTGAGTGGGCCCAGCTCAGCTCTCCAGCTGGCCTGGAACTACTGACACCATTCCCAGTCCCACCCAGTGTCTTCTCCTGCCCCAGTCCCTACTGGCCAGCACCCCTTTGTGGCCCCCAGACTGCTTGTGGATGCCCACGTGGCTGTGATCAAACCCTGGGCCTAGAAATGTCAGTGGGAGGAACTCCAGAGCACAAGCCTCTGTTTGAAGGGACCTGGACTTTCTATTTGGCTTTCACATTGTACAGACGCGTACCTGTCTCCCTGGAAGAGTGTGCCGCCTGGAGCACACCAAGCGGCCTGAGGACGGGAACGCCTGTGTGTGTGCTGTCGCGCTGCCTTCTAGCACTCACAAGCAGAGGGCTGCTCTCACCCTCAGTCCCCTCCTGCAAATCCTTCCCACTCCTGAGAGCACTGCCTCATCCATTAGCAATGCCAGCTCAGAGAGCCAGCAGAACACAGAACCCGAGGATGTGCTACATGCAAAGAGATGACTTCATTTTATCTTCCAGAATCTAGATTTAAAAAACCCAACTGCCTATTTTTACACCAGTAATAAAATCACCCAGGGAGTCACTTCACAGAGCTTGGCATAGCCACGTATTTGGAAGAGCACTGGTTTTCTTCTGCAAGTTCTAGGAACTTCATATCTTACTTGGGAAGTTAACGTAACTGCCAACTCAGTGGACACAGGAGAGAGAATAGAGCCTGCAATGTGGCCACATAGAAGATGAACTGGTGTTGTGATACCTTTGCCTGTCTCTACAGAATTTAATACATAATAAATATATTGGTTGTGGAAAATAAAAGTATACAGAATCTTAAAATTACCTATAATCTTGCCCCACAGATAGAAACTTTGTTAAAATTTAGTATCATTTCTTGTAGGGTCTTCTTCCTCTCTCTCTCTCTCTCTCTCTCTCTCTCTCTCTCTCTCTATCTCTATATATATATATATATATATATATATATATATATATATATATATACATATATATATACTGTAGAGATAAGTATTTCTATCTCTAGCTCTGTCTCTATTTCTATTTGTACAGATGAAGATTCAGCTGGAGAGTTTGAGTACTGGCAAGTGGAAACACACTCTTTTTGTGTTGTTTTTATTTTTACAAAATTAAGATTATAGACTATACAGTAGACCCTGGCTTACATTCAAATTATTTTGCTTAATGACTAATTATTGTGGTGCATCCCACACACATGATCTCGTGTCATTAAATATTCTTGGCATCATGATTAATGGCATCAGAGCATTTCACTGTAATGCCATGCCATAATTTTTCCCCCACAAATCTCCTATTGTGAATATTTTTTTAAAAACACCATTTTATTGTTATTGTAAATACTGTTGTGATAATGATGTCACATGTGCATTTCTGAGTATTTCCTGTGGATAAATTCCTGGAAGCAGAATTACTAGGGGAGAAGATGTAAATGCTTTTTAAAGCCTTTTAAGCTATCTTGCCAAATTACACTCAACAAAGGCTAAAACAATTTACTGTCCTGCCACCAGTGACTGTTATCACTGAGCTCCTGACAACAGGAGGCATCCCATATATAATTATATTCTTTGTCAGTTTAATAGATGAATAATGGCACTTCATTGTTACGTTAATTTGCATGAGTTTGATTACAAATTAGGCTTATTCTTTTAGCCTCCACTAATCTCAAGTATTTCTTCATTTGTAAACTGTCCATTTATGTTGATGGCTACTTTTCCACTGGATGTTCCTCTTTTTCCTTTATTGATGCACTAACATTATTTAAATATTAAGTATTAAATGCATTAGCTTTGGGAAGTAAGCAGTGATAAGACTGTGCATAGAAAACATTCTGGTAGAATAAACCCCAGACCATTCATAATCCTTATTCTGATTCCAAGGATTCGAGCAGGTGGTGAACGGGAAGAGCAGTCATTCTGGGTTACCTCACTGACCCTTTCTCCATCCTTCCCTTCCTGCTCTGTGCCTCAGGAGGCTCGCCTCTGTGGGCTGCGTTCCGAGGACTCTCTTGCCCTGTGTTTTCCAGCAGGTTTGACTAGTGGCCTACAGTGAAGGTAGATCAGATGGCCAGAGGAGAGAGGGGTGGGGATTTATGTCTTTAACCCACTCCCTGCCCATCTTGCCCTGGTTCTGGTAGAGCTTGCATTTCCTCTGTGGCCACAGCTTCCACCAGGTGGCCCTGCTTCTATAGGTCCAGCCATTGATCTGAAAACATTAACTCCTCCCCAGGCCCCTTTCAACCTGGGGCAGCAAGAGCCTCCTGCTGCTGCCTGTCCCTTCACTGCCCACACCAGTGCCTAATGCCCCTTCCCTTAACTCTCTTCATTTAAAGCCCTGAGTGGGTCATTTGCATCCTGCCAGGACTCTGTCTCCTACAGGAGGTGATGAACTTTTCCCTCCAAATACTTCTGCAGGGTTGTTCATTTCATTGTCTCCAACAGCCAGGCATTCCTTTGTGACTAGCGAGAGTCCTTCACACTGTTTGCCTGGTCAGGTGGATGTGCTCCTCTGGGGTTGGATAGGCATTGTCCGCTTTCTATTGAGGCATTGGCCTCTATTGTCTATCGTCTACTACAGAATTGTAGGCATTGTATACCATTTCTATTATAAATGTCCCCAAATCTGTCACTTCCTTCTGAGTTTTAAAGAAATAAGTTTTGACATGGAAACATCATAACGCTATATTTAGTCAAATTGCCTGTATAATTTTCTGTAGTCTCTGTGTATCCTTCCCAATTATTAGGCTTTATTATCCTGAGAATTTGCAGGTATAGTATGTTCAATTGTTTTCTAACATTGTAATTTAGGTTTTATTTTAAGCCTGTCTGCTCTCCAGGTAATGAATACTTTTTGGCTATCTTGAATAATGCTGCTAAAAATATTTATATAAAAATCTTTGTATGGATATGGAGTTTATATTTTACATAATGTGAGATAAGGGTTCAGACTCATTCGTACTCAGAAAATTAAAATCAATATTACAACAAAATATCACTTTACTCTCAAGAGTTTGGGGAAAATAATTAAAAACCATAACACTATTCCTGGTGGGCAAGAGGGGAAAATTGTTGTCTCAAAAGTTACTGGAGTCTGTTCCCATGTCTTGGCTACTGTGAATAATGCTGCACTGAACATAGGGGTGCATATATCTTTGCGTATAAATGATTTCGGGTTTTTCGGATATATACCCAGGAGTGGGGTTGTTGGGTCATAGGTAGCTCTATTTTTAAGTTTTTGAGGAATCGCCAGACTGCTTTCCTCAGTGATTGTACCAGTCTACATTCCCACCAGCAGTGAATGAGGGCTCCCTTTTTTCCACAATCTTCCAACGCTTATTGTTGCTTGTCTTGTTGATTACGGCCACTCTAACAGGTGTAACAAACAGCAGTGTGGTGGTTGCCAGAGGCTGGGGGAGAAGGGGACCCTAATATGAGGTGACAGGAGAAGATTTGACTTTGGGTTGTGGGCACATGGTGCTATCTACAGATTTTGTAACTTAGAAATCCAGACATGAAACCTATATGTTCATGTTGACTGATGTCACCCCAATATAATTTAATTAAAAAAAGTTACTGAAGCAAATATAATTTTTTATAGTCCTTTTGGAAAGTAAAGTGGGAGTACCTCTCAGAATTGAAAGAACACCTACTGCCCAACCCAGCAATTCCGCTCTGGGAACCCACCCACAGTAGTAAAAACACCAGCACTTGGGGAAATGTGTGCTAGAATGTTTATAGCAGCATTGCCTGTAGTAGCGAAAATAAATGCTGATGACAAAGGAAAAGTAGTATATGCCATATAATAGAATATTTTGCAGTCACTTAAAAGAATAAATTGTAGTTTAAACAAAAGGGTTTCTATGAGGTATTGTTGAAAATAAAGAAATGTGTTCCATACTATTTTTATTATTATAAAAATGACAAAAAAGGTGTGTGTGTGTGTGTGTAAATTTGCGAATGGGTACATGAGAAAGGCAGGGAAGACTTACAGCTGTTTTGTTAGCACAGGTTACATGGTTACGGGATTTGGGTAGGGCAAGAAAAACACCATAATAGAAAAAAAAATTTCCCACTTATGATATGATCCCTTCGGAGTTTGTTACAGAAATCTGCATATATTTGCATAAGTAAATTAGAAAAAGAGAATATACGTATATCTATTGACTTGTAAAGATGTCCATGACAGATTGTCAAGCAGGAAGGCCAGTTGAATAGTAATGTGTAAAAAATCAGTGGCGAAAACCTCTGTATATGTGGTACATGTGTGCATCCACATTTGCTAATGAGTAATTGTGTGACTGAGAACAAAGTGAAATGCATTCTGAACTGTTCATATGGTGGGGGAGGAGGTGGAGAAGAGGAGAGGGGTTACAGGAAAGGGTAAATTTGCACACATACAATTTCATGTTGCATTGTTTCAATCACAATGTTTGTGTAATCTGAAAAACACAACATAATTCTTCAAGTAGGAAAAGCAGTAAGGGGGAGACGCACTAAGATGGGACTATGTCCAAGGGGGTGGAAGGTGGATGCTGACATTCCCGGGGCAGCTGGGAAGATCGCAGAGAGGAGGCTATGGGCTTCCCTGTGCACTGTAAGATGCTTAGCAGCATCCCAGGTCCCTCCTCATTAGATGGCAGTAGCAACCCCAAGCTCCAAGTGTGAAAACAAAGATACCTACAGATATTGTTAAATGTCACAGTGAGGACAGAACATCCCCTCCACCCTTGAGCTCCGCCCTGGTGGCTGGTAGGGCATAGCAGGCGAGTAAACTTGGCCTGTGCTGATTCATAGGAGGAAACTTCTGGTAGAATCAGCACGGGCCCAGGGGGACAGAGATAAGTAAGGGGCTGCTGCTTGGGCCCAGGTACCACAGCCCGAACTCGGCAGCTGCTCCACACTGGCAGGGTCCTCTCCCCCAACATTCACCTCAGATCTGCTGCCTCCTCTCCATCCTCCTGCTATTGCCAGAGCCCTCCTGTTATTTCCACCTCGTCTCCCCACCTCCACTCTCTCCCTGTCTTCAAATCCATTGTACCTGTTGCTGCCAGAGGGAACTTTCTTGAAAGCAAACCAAAGCATGTTCCTCCTCAGCTTAGACCTCACACACGCCCCTTGTTATCACGGCAGGATGGAGAACAGTCCTCATGTAGGGAACGAGTCCCTTCCTGAGCAGGGCCTTGGCTCCTGTCTGTCTGTTCCTACTCATATCTCGTGATGAGCTATTCGCAATCTGTTGAACTTATGGAATCTTCCCAAATGAACTCTTCTCAGCCTTTGTTTTTCTCCTGCCTCCAACCTGTCCAGACTCCCCTGAAATGCCACCTCTTCTGAGAAGCCTCCTGCCTAGCCTGGGGTGGAGGCACAGGGAGAAAGATTTGTTCTCTGGGCCCCAGTCCTCTGGCGCCGCGCGCGCTGGATGGCAGTGCCCTAATAGTCTATCTACTCCACTCGTCAGAGTCCTTCAAGTCACAGCTGTGTTCTGGCTCATCTTTCAAACTCAATGTCTGGGACACAGTTGTCACTGATACATTGTTTTGGAAAAGGGGGAGAAGGAAGAGAAGGGGCTCTAGAATAGACTGACACAGCAGCACCATGGCTCTGCGAACAGCCGTGCAGGCAGCTCTCAGACAGGCCTGGGAAGGGGGAACCTCAGCAATAAAACCAACCAGCAGGCTCCAGAAGTGCTGCTTCAAGACCAGAGAGCAGCCTGTGTTAGAAGGGAAAGGACTCTTGACTGTAGAAGCCTTATCTCAGAGGCCACGAAATCTGATTGAATCTGATTGTTTCCTTTGGCCCCAAATCATTGCTGTGTTTTCTTAAAGAGTCAGTAATTATTGTAAACAGTTATTAATTATAAAGTAGACTTTATAATAACAATGTAAAAAGGGAAAATAAATGATACAATAATATTGATTTCTGCCTTCTCTTCACCTGTGTTGCTGAATAAGAAACCAAAGGTTAACCAAGTCAAGTAGACTGGGTTACCATCGAGGCCATGAGACTTCAGCCCAGGGGCTTAGGGTTAGGGTTAGGGTTAGGGTTAGGATTAGGGTTAGGGTTAGGTTTAGGGTTAGGGTTAGGGTTAGGGTTAGGGGCAGACACTTACCTCCGGAGAGCAGCGCAGGGTTCATGCAGACAAAGAAGCAGTGGACACCACCTGCAGGTGGAGGTAGGAGTCCTGTTACCTTTATGGCCTGGGTGGGTGGTAACATGCAGTGAATTGGGACTGGGGACAGCAAGGGCTGATGCTCAGAGACCCCCAGGAAGCAGGGGTCTGAGAGTTTCGGAACCTGGCACATGTCCTGAACTCTGGCTCACCCAGGCAGCCACTGGGACCATAGCACCAGTGAGCCCGGGGGCACGGAGCACTGGCTGCTGAGTGGAAACTGTGCTTAAGATGGCAAACGAGTTTACTAAGGTGTCCGCAGTGTTTTATGAATTAAAGAAAAGAGCAATAACGGCACTTTACTCTCTATTCCCTGAGAAAAGCTAATCAGCAACCAAACCTGGAATTGATTTTCTTTTTTTCTCTAGTTCAATACTTAATGTTACATGTTAAGCAACAGGATTTTACAATTCACTGGCCCTTCGCTTGCAGGGAATTAAGCAATAAAAATCTATTCTCCTCCCAAATGCCAATGGCCAGGGCTGCGCGCGGAGTGGGTGAGCCATCAAGCGGTTCGGTCAGCACATCGATTTCTTGTTTTCCAAATGTCTATTTCGTCGTGCATGCGGGGACGCCTTAATAGACTCCACGAGCTCTTTCTCCCCACCTTCCGTCACTCTTGCCCTTTGCCGTGTGTCCCCCCGCCCGAGATGCAGGCGCCTGCCAGTGTCCACGTTACTGAGCTGTGGGCTCTGAGTGCAAGGCCACGGAGACCTGCACCTGGACGTCCCTGCGCAGTTGACAAACATCATGTGTGTAGGTGCCATGGGAGCCTCCCTGGTCTTCACTGACCTTGTGAAGCGTGTACTCTGTTCTCTGGTGACCAGGGGGCCCGTGTTTCTAGACCACGGAGGTGTCGCCATGCTGAGGTCTCCCCGGCAGCGAGTGGCCGAGCTTGAATTTGACCCAAATTCTCTGGTCCTCAAGCTGAACCTGTACACTGCGCTTCCTCGTGGCTATTTACACATTTAAGTGGTTTTCTCTGGAGAGATTTGCTGCCTTTGGTGAATGCCCACACGTCGCTACTTACCTATTAAGAAAATGGGACGTGGTAACTGCAAACGCAGAGTAATTAGGCCACGCGTGAGTTCATTCTGAGCAGTTCGCTGCTGCCCACTGTGGCCCCGCCTCGGCAGCCAGCTGGGCAGACAGAACGGAGCAGATGTGAAGAGCAACCATCCACAGCCTCTGAGACCACAGTTTGTCCAGCTGCTGGTGTTTTATAGGGTCTGAAGGCTTATGCATCCTCCAGGACTGGACGGGAAAGGCTGCCTTGTGCTGAAGGCTCCGTGAAGACAGGTCAAGCATCATCCGCACGTTCTGCCCAAACCCTAGGTCAGTGATGGCGAACCTATGACACGCATGTCAGAGGTGACACGTGAACTCATTTTTTTTTTGGTTGATTTTTCTTTGTTAAATGGCATTTAAATATATAAAATAAATATCAAAAATATAAATCTTTGTTTTACTGTGGTTGCAAATATCAAAAAATTTCTATATCTGACACGGCACCAGAGTTAAGTTAGGGTTTTTTCAAAATGCTGACACGCCGAGCCCAAAAAGTTCGCCATCACTGCCCTAGGTGCTCCTGGTTCATGACCCAGGACAGGGGCTGGAGCGGAAGGACAGGGACCTCCTAAGGAAGTCCCCTCACGAAGCTCTTGGTCAAGCGAATAAGATGAGTAGGTTAGTTGAGTCCCTCTCATCCCAAGAGGAGAAGCGAGAGGGAGGGACTAGGTTGAGAGACTTCAGGTCCTGTGTCAATCACGAGGCCCTCATTTGTCTGTGTTATTGGTTTTAGCTGGGTCAGTGGAGTCCTAGGCTACCTGACGAGGTACCTTAGGGAGCCAGATGAAGGGGCCACGGAGGAACACAAGTACTGGTGTTTTTATACCTGTTAATGAACTTGTATTACATTTATTACTTTGATAATAACAAACCAAACAAAAATACCCAGTTCTCCCAGGCCCCTTATGGGAAGCACTGTTTTACTTGTACCACATTTCACTATATTGACTATCTGTCTATATGTCACCAAAGAATTGCCCAAGTTCACACAGCCAGTAGGTGGCAGAGCCAGGATCTGAACCCACGTGTTTGGTTCCCAAACCTGGAAGTCAGCCCCCAGGCACCAGTGCCACTCCCAGAGCTCAGCCTGCTGCCGCCTGCTGCATCTTACCTCTCACCCAGCTCCTCCCTGCACCGAGAACGGACTCCAAATGGAGTTTGTTTCCGCTGGTACCCGGGCTGTTGGTCAGTGAGTGCAGCCTTGCTGTGCGCTGCGTGGCAGCTGCTGACCCGCGGGCCTGGCACAGGTTCTCTCCCCCACAGCAGAGCTGAAGCTGGAGAGTTTTCTTAATGAAAGACTACCTTTGGCTGCCTGGAGTATCTTTTTATTCTGTGCTCCTCACATGGACATTGATTGGTTAACTTCTAGTTGCTATTAAATAGTACCCCTCCTCTAGAAAGGAGTGTAATTCCTACACACACAGGCACACACACAGGCACACAGGCACATGCACACACACAGGCACACACGCAGGCACACACACAGGCACACACACAGGCACACACACAGGCACACACACAGGCACACACACAGGCACACAGGCACACACACAGGCACACAGGCACACACACAGGCACACACACAGGCACACACACAGGCACAGGCACACGCACACGCACATCTGGCACAAGTGTGACTCATTAAGTAGCTGCTGGGTGAGTGAACGAATGAATGAGTGGATGTAGTGAACATACAGATAATTCTCATTCTTCTATTAACTACCAATGCTTAGGCATTTAACAAGGGTAATTTATAATAAATAAAGTTTGAACTAGCTTGTAAGAAAATTCATGAGCCTGGGAAGAAAAATGTTGACAGAGTAACCTTTATACAGGCTTTCTCTAGAAAACACAAGAAGAACAAAAACAGGCCTGCATGTGGAGTGGTTGAATGACTGGCTTACCCTGGGGGCTGGCAGGAGGGCGTGCAGCAGCTCCCATCTTCAGTTTCATGAGACTAAAGGGCAGACTTTCAAGCATTGCTCTCAGAATTTCTGACTTGGGGTTAGACTCGGGATTTTTTAAAACTTAGCAACATTACATATTCCACGTACCCTGTCAAGTGCTAACACAAATGAACTCCTCGATCCTTCATCATGCCCAGAGCGGGGTGCTTCTAGTGCCTTCATGTAAGGTGCTCAGGGCCACATGGACTGTGAGTCGGGGAGCCGAGGCTGCACACAGACCGTTGCACTGCAGCTCTGCTGTGTCACTGACGGTGTCTGGGCAGTTGTACTAGAATACTTCCAGAGGTCCTTCAACTCAGGTTCAAATCGGTCTACAAGCAGAGGAACAAGGTGGTGTTGGGCAAAGTTGAATTCTCTTTTCCCATAAAAAGACCCTTGGCAGCCTCCACTACGCTGTGAATGCTGATAATCCTTGCCTGGTGTGACTGTTGGCCGGGGCACAATGCCCCCTTACTGTGGGCATCCTGAGAGCAGCGACAGCTTTTGATTTATGTTTAAATAGACTCACCCTGTCAACTTCCCACACTTAGGACTATGCCTAGCACATAGTAGGTCCTCAATAACTGTTGAGTAAATGAATGAATGAATGAATGCATTTATTTTTCATCATAATCCTGTTAATGAGCTTGCCTACTAGATGTCAGTGATGTGCACTGTATTAGTTTCCTATTGCTGCTGTAACAAATTTCCTCAAACTTGGGGGCTGAAAACCACACACAGGTATTATTTTACACTTCTAGAGGTCAGAAATGCAAATGGGTCTCACTGGGCTAGTGTCCAGGTGCTGGCAGAGCTGAGTCTCCTGGAGACCCTGGAGAGAATCTGTTTCCTTCCCTGGCAGCTTAGAGAGGCTGCTGGATCCCTTGGCTGACAGACCCCTCCCATCTTCCATCTGCAGGTCCAGCAACCACATCACTCTAACCTCTGCTTTCATCCTCACATAACATTCTTTGATTCAACTCTGCTGCCTCCCTCTGTCACTTATAAGGACTCTGTGATTACCTTGGGTGCACCCAGATAATCCAGGTTAATCTCCCTACCTTGGAATCCTTGACTTTTAATCACATCTGCAAAGTCCCTTTTGCCATGACTGGTGACATCGTTACAGGTCCCAGGGACTAGGGTGAGTTATTATTCTATCTAACACAGGAACATGGGACTTAATAGATAGCCCCTTTTGTTCCATTTAATGAATTAATAATTCTCTCACTCAGTATGAGTCTTTGTAATGAGCTAGAAGTGTGTGCCTGTGGGGCTGAATCTAGTGTAGTCCTCACCTTAAAGAAATCCCATAAAAATATTGGAGGAGAAGATAGAAAATCTTCCATGAATTTCACAGGAGGGCAGAACTGGTTGTTCTGAGAGAACACAGGAAGGCTTCATGGAAGAGGTGCCACTGGAACAGGAATGTAGAGATGGTGTCAAGTTTGGGAATGGGAGGAAGTTGGGGCAGGAGGAGCAAGGTGATGGAGGAAGGAAAGCTTGGATAATAAGAAGAGCTAGTGTACACTGAACGTTATCAGATGCCAGACACTGCTAATTACTGTATAAGAATTACTACCCTTTTTCTTCACAACCACAGCCCTAAGATATATACACTATTATTTCCCCACATTACAGATGAGGAAACTTAGACAAAGAGGCTGAGCAACTTATCCAAGGGATGGGATAGAATGAATTGAAACCGGCTTCTTACCCACAAGTAAGTAGTTTTGTTTGAGTGGAGGATGGAGCAGGTGTGTAAAGGGGAAGGATAGTAAGATTGAAGATGTAGTGGACATTAGATTATTTAAGAATTTGACAGCCAGGCCTGAAGTTAACACTTTATTTATGAGGTTATGGGGACTTCCACTTTAGGACCTGCATGAGGTCCCAGTTTTTGTTATTGTTTCTTATCATGCAAATATCCCAATCTGGAGCTGAGGAACCCAGCGACCTGAAAGCATCAAGGGGTGCAAAAAAGAAAAGCCCCCAAGAAAGCCTTCTCTCTAGTCCAAGACCATGAAAGGGGCAACCAAGAAAAACAGACAACTTGTAGACAATAGCTGCTCTACTTTAGCCAAACTCCACAGGAAACCCATGGTCCAGTGCCCATCTAAGCTAGCACAGCCTGAATGGGAGCCCATGCTCTGCCCTGGCCAGGCTGGCACGAAGGCCTCTCCACTCTGTGCAGCCAGAGGAGCCCACATTGGGAGCCTGGGATCCCACACCTGCCCCGCCCGGTATAATGAAGCGCTGCTCACCCTCCCCATAGGTGGGGTCAGGACTGTCCCCGGTTTCCAGTAGTTGAGGCACATCCTATGCTGTCAGTGGAGGCCACTTGGGAGGCAACCACAAGGCACACCTGCCCCTCCCATCCAGGAGGCAGCAGCAGAGTCTAGTCCACCCCCCATTTGGGTACCCACAGAGACTCACAGGAGCCTGGACTTCTGTCCCACCAGCTGTGACGAGGTGGTGAGCCCCTTCCCTGTCAGCCAGCTGATGCAGAAAGTCAAAATAGGATTCAGAGTCTCATAACATAATCCCTGAAATATCCAGGTTTCAATTAATATCACTCATGGTTCAAAGGACAGAGGAAATTTCAACTCGAATGAAAACCCACAGTCAATGCCAGTATGAAAATGACAGAGAGCTAGAATTGCGAGACAGAGATTTTAAGAAGCCGCCATAAAAAGAAATACTTCAATGAGCAATAATAAACATGCTGAAAACACGCGAGACAAAAAGAGAAACTCAGCAAAGAAACGGAATCTGTAAAGCAGAACTAAATGGGACTGAATAACACTGTAATTGAAATAAAGCCTCAATGAATGGGCTCAGCAGCAGAATGGAGGGCAGAAGAAAGACTCGGTGAACTGGAAGACAGAACAAGATTAATTTCAGGCAAGGTGGTCAGGGAAGTTCTATTTGATAAGGTGACAGGCATTTGAACAATGATATAACTACTCCTAGGGCCAGTCTCTGCTGAAAATGTGGAACATGAATTTAACTTTTAGGTTGTAATGAGGATCAACTGAGGTGCTAAATTGGAATGAACCTGACCAGGTATCTGGAACAAAGAAAACATTTAGAAAATAAAGGCTAGTGTGGCTGTTGTTGCTATGGTTACAGGTTGTCACCAGTTGTTACGATGACCTGTGAAAACTGAGGCAGGATCAAGGTTCCTCCCAGTAGAGTCTCAAGGATGTTTCTACATGAAGACAAGGAAGAGTTCTAGGGAGAAAAGAAATTGGAGGGGTTTTGTTTTTTTTGTTTTTTTTACAGTCACAGTAGCATTGGCTGGGGTTGACATCTTAATTAACTCAGGCAGGGGAATGCCCCAATTTCTAGGCTTTTCCACTGGTGGTGTCTGTGGAGCCAGCAGGACTGCTGGCAGAGTGCACTATGGTGGCTGAGCGAAGGAGCCAGCACCTCCTCCCAGGGTGGGCACCGAGCTGCGGGTGGGGCAGGCCCCCTGTGCTGGTCTGGGCATGTGCTGCCTGTTTGGTTCTCCCCAAGGGACACTATGTGGAGGCTGCCTGCACCTTGCTTAGGCTCTGCACTCATTCTCCACAGCCTGGATCCAGCCCTACTTATTTCGTAATTGGCTCAGCAGCCCAGAGAAACCACATGATCAGAAGCCAGTGTGAAGGGAATGCAGATATATGTCACTAAGACTAATGATAAAAATTAGCCCGGTTGTGGGGAGAGGCTCAAGCACAATAGCGCCCCGAGTGCTCGCCACTCTGAGCACCTTTGCTTTGCAGCTGGGACACAGTGCTATCTATTGCTTTGGCCAAGACCACACAGTGAATTCATGACACATTAGCAGTCAGAAGTCAGATGCATACTTTTCAAACAGAGGACCACAGAAAACTCAGGGATGGTGATTGTATCAGTCTGCATCTAAGCAGGAAGATGGAAATGACTTCCAAGTATTTAAAACGGTAGGAAGCCCAGCCAGTATGGCTCAGTGGTTGAGTGTTGACCTATGAACCAGAAGGTAGAGTTTGATTCCTAGTCAGGGCACATGCCCAGGTTGCAGGCTCGATCTCCAGTGTGGGTTGTGATTCTCTCTCATCATTGATGTTTCTATCTCTCTCTCCCTCTCCTTCTCTGAAGTCAATAAAAATATACCTATAATAATAAAAGCATAATATGCTAATTAGAGCAGACATCCTTTCGGACAACCTTCCAGATGAAGTTGGGGCTGCAAGGGAAGCCTGGGTCCTGGGTACCAGAGTGAAGCTGGTGCCAGCAGCTGGGGGGAAGGAAGGCCTATTCTTGCACAAATTTTGTGCATTGGGCCTCTAGTTAAAAAATAAGCCAGAAGGAATGTAGTAGAAGGAGTTATCTCCCTGTGGGAGAGCCCTCCTGAGACCAAGCCTCAGGCACCATGGTGCCCAGACTTTAGATAGGCAGGAAGCTGCTGCCAACTCCTTCCAGAGAGGAAGAGGAAGAGGAGTGTGACCAGAGCTCATGGTACCAGCCTCCCTTGGCCCACGATGTATCTGCCTGGGAAGAGCCCCAGAAGCCATGTGCGTGGAGAAGAAGGGGAAATGTCTGTGTTCCCTTCCCCCTGCTCTCCAGAGGTACCCTGCCATGTCTGCCTTTGGCCAAACCTAAGAGGAAGCCAGCTGCCTTAGAAGCTGAGGAAATCTGGCTGCACAGGGGAAGCCCCCCTGGCCATATAGCAGAGCAGAGAAAGGGCATGAAAACCACCTGAGTGTAAACAAGTCAGAACCAGCAACACGATGACAATTGCTACTTTTTATGGCTCACTAGTTGCCCGCTGCATAAAATTTGTGCACAGGTAGGGTTCCTAGGCCTAGATGATGACCTGTCATGGCGAGTGATTGAACTCCTGGTCTCCCAGTTAAACTCCTGTGGGGACAATTTTCATATTAGGCTTTTATATATATAGATAGGCTGCCTGTGAACATTGTAGAAAGGACAGTTGGTACCAAGACCAATAATAGAACTCATCAGGCTACTTTCCTGGTTAGATAAGCACTAGGCCCCCACTTTGCAGCTAGAATACTGAGGCTGAACAAGGCCAGGTGACTCTCACAGACAGCACTCTTAGGTGGCTGGACAGCATCAACCTAAGGTTATTTGGATGCCCAAGCTGATGGCTTTAGTACCATGTGGGAAGAGAATTGGAAGCCACACCTATTTTTCCAATGGGGCTCATTATGTAACCAGCAAGATGACAAGACCTTGGTTCTTGTCTTTTTGAAGGAAAGAGTTCAATCAAAAGACAATGTGTAGGCAGCAAAGTAACAAAAACACACTTAGGTCAGTGACACAAGGAAGGGCATAGAAGCAATGGGACAGCCCAGGCTGGGCTGCTTTGGCTCACTGGGAAGTCAGAGAAAAGGGGGCCTTGGAGACAGGTTCAGGGCTTAGCCTGGGACTAGCTGCTGCTGCCCATTGCTCCCCTGGTTGCAAGACTTGCGGGATCCCTGAGAGGGAAGAAGGGGGAAGGGAATGGTGTGGGCATGCTCCCCTGGGAGAGATCAGGCACTGGGTCCTTCATCCTGTGCATGTTTATCTCCCTCTCCCAGGTGGAAATCATAGGGGTGGGTCTCAATAGAATATTCATCAGCTTCCCAGCTGTGCTCTTTCGGGGTCCTGGTCTCCACTGATTGGTTGGTGCCAGGACAGGGGGTCATTAGTCAATGCAACTGGTGCCCTGACAGCCTGGCCTCACTTGTCTGGTTTTTCTGCTTTCCTGGGCATGGAGCTGAAATATAACCGAGGCCTGGGTGTTCTCAGGGAGTAAAAAGTCAGGGGGTCTAGCCCACATGACCAGTGATAAGTTTGGGAAGGACATGTTAACCTGGGAGTGAGGTTCTTGTTTTCCCAGTTTTGCCCCTTGCTAGGCATTGGGGCTTTCCACCCTGGTGACCTTCGGTACCTGGCCCATCATCCTTGCTCTGCTCATGTCTGTCTAGCCACCTGTAACAATTATATCTGTTGGTAAATACATTAAAAGAGTGGTTTTCTAGTAAAGTAAATATTAATGTACTTATTAGAGGAAAACTATCAGTCCCTAAGGCTTATTCTTTCGCTTTTTTAATGAAGGTGTAATTTATTAAATTCAACATCTTAGTGGATAGTTCTGCGAGTTCTGACAAATACCTACCACTGGGTAATTAGCATCACTGCAGGGGTTCCTCCACACCCTTTGTAACCACCTCTTCCTCTCCCTTAGCTCCCTGGCGAATGATTGCTAACCTATATTCTGTCTCCATAGTGTTGCTACCTTCCAAATATCATATAAATGGAGCCATTTATTTTTATGTTTTCACTTAGCATAATTCATAGTTTCACTATATCCTATATAAGAAAAGGGCAATATGCAAAGCAACTGAATGGCAGAACTACCAGTCTCTGTGATTCACACTGACCACCAGGGGGCAGACGCTAAATGCAAGAGCTGCCCCTTGGAGATCAGTGTGCTCCCACAGGGGGAGTGCCACTCAGCCAGAAGCCCTGAGCCAGGGTCATAGCTGGTGAGCACAGCAGCAGTGGTGGGAAGCTCTCCTGCAGGCTGGGCGATAAGGAGTGAAGGGTCCCAGACTGCGAAAGCCCTGGACTGTAAGAGCAATGTCCGACTGACAGCTTAGGCCTGATCTGCAGGGAATTTGGCCTAAGTCAGCAGGCGGACATCCCCCAAGGGGTCCCAGACTGTGAGGGGGCACAGGCTGTGCTGAGGGACGCTCCCCAAGTGCACGAATCTTGTGTACTGGGCCTCTAATATATATATATATATATATATATCTCCAGGAGAAGTTAGGGAAATTCAGTGCCTACTGGGCAGGTGTGTGAGTTCACCCCTCCCTGGGCAGGTGTGTGAGTTCACCCCTCCCTGGGCAGGTGTGTGAGTTCACCCCTCCCTGGGCAGGTGTGTGAGTTCACCCCTCCCTGGGCAGGTGTGTGAGTTCACCCCTCCCTGGGCAGGTGTGTGAGTTCACTCTTCCCTGGGCAGGTGTGTGAGCTCAGTCTCCCCTGGGCAGGTGTGTGAGCTCAGTCTTCCTTGGCCTTAGCAGCATTTCGAGGACAAGTTTTAAAAATTGTCTGTGACTCAGGTTCCTCATCTGAGGAGAATGGGGATAATAATAGAGGGAACAGTAATTATCAAGCCACCTAATAGGCTTGGTTTGAAAATTAAATAAGTTTATATAAGTTGTTAGAAAGAAACAACAGACCCAAAATGGAGTCACTGTGCTAAGCCCCACCAGGACTTCATACTGGAGCCAATTGCAGTTTTAGCCTCTCCCGGGAGTGGAATTGAAAGCCAGTCAGTCTGGAATTGTCAGTACTCGTGAGGTCACCTGCTAAGGGGAGGGGACCCCACTGACACACGCCACGTTTAGACTCTTGTCCCGCCTGCTCGCTCCTCAGAGCACCTGGCTGTTCCCTGGCTGGGATGCTGCCTGTTCCATGAGCAGGTCAGGAAAGCCAATTAGGTCTTTAAATGGACTCAGTTGAACTTAGAACAGTGCAGGCATAAAGTCATTACATTGATGTTGCCACAATGACTACGATTGCTGTTATTTCTATTGCTGCTGTTGCTCCCGGGGTGCTTGTTGAATAAACTATCAGGACATCAGCAAGGTCGGCAGGAAATGGCACTGAGGGTGTGATATTGTGATTTATGATAAATACGTAGTTGATCTTTGTTTCATTTCTGATAGAGCTCTTTGGAATTTCCCAAGTTATAAGAGATATTAAGGTATCTTGATATTCATAACCACCCCTGAGTTTATGTTAATGAGATGACTTGGGAAATCATTTAAGGATGGGGTCTGGTTTCCAGGGAAACCAATCACATGATTAGAGTGTTGGAAGATTCAGCGTCACCCTCATCCCCTGTGGAGGGGATAGGGGCTGGAGATGGAGTTCAATCACTAATGGCCAATTATTTCATCAATCCCACATATGTAATGAAACCTCTATAGAACCCCAAAAGGTGGTGTGTGGGGTATGGGATGGGGTTCTCAGGAAGCTTCCAGGTTGGTAGCTTTTATAATCATTCAAGTAAACTGTTGTCTTGAGTTCTGTGAGACACTCTAGCAAATTAATAAAACCTAAGGAGGGAGTGGTGGGAAGCTGACATCTACAGCTGCTTGGTCAGAAAGACAGGTGACAACCGGACTTGTGCATAGTGTCTGAAGTGGGGCAGTCTTGTGGGACCCAGCCCTTCAACTGTAGGATCTGCCACTGTCTTCAGTTTGGTAGTGTCAGAAGTGAGTTAAATTGTAGGACACCCAGGTGGTGTCCACTGTGAACTGGAGAATTGCCCGATGTGGAAAAAGTTACTACCTATTCAGAGAACACAAGTGTTCAGAGTATTGCGTGCCGTGTAAAGGGAGCAGTGAGTGTTCCCTTCATAGAGGGCTCATGTGCAAGTCCAGTTTGGAGCTCTGGACCTTGCACTCAGGCCTTGGGCCATCATAGCAAAACCACTTTATGATATGAACATTCCTTTTCTTGTTTACTGCTGTGGATATCTGTTTTCTCTCTGCCCAGTGCCTTGCCTTCTTATTCTGGCACCTGATTTTGAACCATTCCCCATGTGTTTCTGAAGGACTGTCCTGTCCTTCCTGCAGTGTCAGTCATATGATTCAGCCATGGCCAATCAAAGGCCGACATCCCTTTGACCACAGAGATTGGTTCAGAAAGGGACATGTGACTCAGGCCAGGCCAGGCCAGTCCAGTGAGGATCCTTCCAGGAAATTTTTTGGCACTACCAGAAATATGGAGCTTTGCTGTAACCGGTTTGGCTCAGTGGATAGAGTGTCAACCTGAGGACTGAAAGGTCCCAGGTTCGATTCCAGTCAAGGGCATGTACCTTGGTTGAGGGCACATCTCCAGTAGGAGGTGTGCAGGAGGCAGCTGATAGATGTTTCTCTCTCATCGATGTTTCTAACTCTCTATCTCTTTCCCTTCCCCTCTGTAAAAAATCAATAAAATATATTTAAAAAAAAAGAAATATGGAGCTTTATTCTACAGGTTTCCCTAACCTGTAAGATTATAAACCAGGAGCTTGTGGTGACTTTTTAACACTCTAGAGAAGGTCCACCTGTGAATAACAACAATTCAGAGGAAGGCAGACGTGCAATGAAGGGGTGGGGATTTTTTTACAGCATTGGGGCACCGCTGAAGCCAGCCAGCTGGCCTGTGTGTGCTCCAAGAACCACATTCTTCTGTTGTTGTTTCTCTTAAGCCAGTTTGAGTTAGGTTGCTGTCACTGGCAACCACAAGTGTCCTGACTGTAGATGATAGTCCCTAATTGTGGAGATGAAATGGAATGACATCTGTGTACATTGATTTGCAAAGCCTAAAACATTCTACAACTCTTAATAAATGGTAATTATTTAAAATGATGGAGAAAATTCTTGAGGATATTTATAACAGGGATTGAAGGTCACTTAGCAGGTGAGGCACTAGAGCATCACACCTCAGCCTGCCCCACCCTCCAGTGAACAGATAAGGTACTCTTAGGCTCTTAGGTATGAAGGGCCTTCTATGTTTCCTCACATGGCATTAACTCCCTGCACCTGGGCAGTTGGATGTAGCCAAAGGGTGATGACTCAGGAGATAATGGTACAACAGTCAAAGCTGCAACACACCACATGGTTTAGGGGTCTCTACATCTCAGCCTCCTGGGATAAAGCAGAACATGGCACTAACTCCCACCCTAGTGCAGGATTGCTTTTTGATTAAAGGAGAAAAGAGCTGTGAGAGGACTTTGAAAAGAGTGAAACATCATCATATGTGGCATTCATTGTATGTGTTGATAAATACATTAAAACACAGGTTTTCTAGTAAAATAAATATTACCGTATTTTTCCATGTATAAGATGCTTTTTTTTTTCCTCTAAAATTGCTAGACTGAAAATCGAGGGGCTTCTTATACACAGAAGTCAGCCGAGGAGGGAGCTGGGTGGGGGTGTAGCTGCCCATACCTTGTCAAACAGGCTTCTTCCAATCAGGAGCCTTATTGTTACTGATGGCAGCTGATACCATAATTGGAGGTGGAGGTGGAAAGTGCACAGATGCAACAGGGACCTGAGCGTTCTGAGCCCATAAAGATGTCAAAAAATAAAAAGATAAATACCAGTAAGTGATAGTCTTACTCTGAAAAATTCAAACTGAATGTAATCAGCTGTGCAAAAGAACATGGAAATAGAGCTGCAGAGAGACAATGTGGACCTCCTCCCACTGAGTGTATGATCAGACAGTGGAGAAAACAGGAAGAACAGCTCCTTAAGATGCCAAAAAAGAAGGCCTTAAGAGGAAAACCAGCAAAATGGGCAAACTTGGAGCAGAGTCTTAAGACTTGGGTTATAGAGCAGCGCCAGAGTGACTTATGTGTGTCAACCAAGCTTATTCAATGTGAGGCAAGAATGTTTGCCAGTGAAATGAACATTGTTGATTTTATAAGAAAGGCAAAATGGTGCTTCAATTTCATGAGGATATAAGGGTTGGCCATGAGAACACAAACAAAGTTAGCTCAGAAAATGCCACCAGTTTATGAGAATGATCTCACATATATAGACAGTGACTCAGAAGACAGCAGTGATACAAGTTGAAGAAATTGATATGTTTGGAACTAATAGTGATGAAGAAGAGAGCAGTAATACAACAGAAGCAGAATAAAGTGATATGCTGCATAATATCATAGTACTGGTATGTAAACATGACCTGCATTAATATCCTATATAATAAAAGGGTAATATGCAAACTGACCCTAACAGCAGAAAGACTGGGAATGACTGGTCACTATGACACACACTGACCACCAGGGGGAAGACACTCAATGCAGGAGTGTGCTCCCACAGGGGGCGCACCCACAGGGGGAACTCTGCTCAGCCACAAGCCAGGCTGATAGCTGCCAGTACAGTGGTGGTAGTGGGAGCCTCTCCCGCCTCCTCAGTAGCTCTAAGGATGTCCTACTGCAGCTTAGGCCTGCTCCCCGCTGGCAATAGACATCCCCCAAGGGCTGCCAGGCTGCCAGAGGGATGTCTGACTGCCAGCTTGGGCCCTATCCCCCAGGGAGTGGGCCTAAGCCAGCAGGTGGACATCCTCCGAGGAGTCCCAGACTGTGAGAGGGCATAAGCCAGGCTGAGGGACCCCCCCCTGAGTGCACAAATTTTTGGGCCTCTAATATATATATATATATATATATATATGCGCCTAAGAAACCATTAGACCATTCGACTATTCAACCAGTAGCTATGATGCACACTGACCATTAGGGGGCAGATGCTCAATGCACAGGTATGGAAACATGGAACAGACTGATGAATTTCAGAGGGAAGCGGGGAGGAGGGAGGTTGAGAAGAGATTAACTAAAGATCTTATGTGCAGACTAGAGGCCCAGTGCATGGATTCTTGCACCAGTGGGGTCTCTCAGCCTGGTCTTCAAGGATTGGGCTGACACTGGCAGTCCAACATCCCCCAAGGGTTCCCAGATTGCAAGAGGGCACAGGCCAGGCTGAGGGACCCCACTGGTGCACAAATCTGTGCACCAGGCCTCTAGTTACTAAATAAAAATGTGTTCCGTTTTATGTTTAAAATACTGATTTCCTAATTTGGGGTTGGAAAAGTGGGGGGCATCTTATACATGGGGGCACCTTATACACGAAAAAATATGGTAACATGTTTACAAGGGACAATGATCAGTCTCTAAGGTTTATTTTTTTCATTTTTTTATTAAGGTATAATTTACGTACATTAAATTCAGCCTCTCTTTGTGAGTGATTTTCATATATTTATACTTTAAAAAGGAAACTAATCTTAGGAATATAAATGTCCCGAGTGTTACAGTTATGTCCGTTAAAAATTAAATGTTTTTCTGTAACATCCTGCAGTAGATTTTTAAAGGCCACCAAAGCACCCTCCCCTGTTTCTACAGCCCTTCTGCGGAGTATTTGCTGCTCCTTCCATCCAGAGGTGGAGTTTTTATCCCTTCCCTTGAATCTGGGCTGATCCTGTGACTTGCTTTGGCCAAAAGACTGGCAGAAGAAATGTTACTCTAGTTCTAAGCCTAGGCCACAAGAGGCTTTGCAACTTCCTTCTCATCTCAGGACACTACCGGTCACCAGGGAAAGCCTAGGTAGCCTGCAGGAGGATGAGAGACACTAGAGAGAAACCATCTCAGCTGAGCCATCCTAGGCCTGCAGCTCTCAGCTGACCCAGGAGTTGACCAAGGGAGCCCAGGGGAGACCTGAAGAGCCACCCCATGAGTGCAGCCTAATTTCCAGTCCACGGTGACTAAAAGGCTGCTGTTTGAAGCCACTAAGCTTGAGAAGGTTTGTGCACAGCAAAAGCTAATGAATATGTACCAGGTAGAGTCAGCATGTTGCCGTGTCTACCATCATGTCACTTTACAAGGACAATGGCTTGAGTGTCAGCTCTGTCTTTGGCTGGGACTGACTGGCAGACCCTGAACGATGGATGAATGACTCCTCTGACACATGTCTCTGTGAAAGAGAAGGTAAGGGACTACTTGGCTATAGCCACCAAGCAGTCCTGTTTGCCTGCCTCCTTAGGCTTTTATTGTAGCAACAGCTTGAACTAAAATTAACCTCTAGATACAATCAGCAGGGTAAGCATCCTTGAGAAAACACCTGCATCTGTAGTGTCTTTCAAACGAGGACATTTTGAAGTCTAAACATAAAGATTCTAGTAAAACACCCGGGAACTCAGACTTGCTTGGAAAAGTCAAGGCAGGGTCTGCTGCCTTCAGCAAGGTCCCCCAGAGGTCTCTGAGCTTTCAGAGACTCCTCCTTACAGACTTTCCAACCAAGTCCCATGCTTCCCCACAGCCTTTGATTCTGGAGTGACCTTGGGTAAGCCTTCTTGCTGCCTCCCTCCATCTTTAAAGGAGGACCAATGGCCAGCTTCCCTGGTGAGACTGTAAGAACTGAATAAGATGAAGTCAGTGCTGGAGGTGGTAGGCTTGGTCATGTTAGAGTTGGTGACCTTCAAGCTTCCTTGCAAACTTGAGGGTTTACATGGATTGTAGAAATGTATGTTATTAGTACTATCATTATGTATAGAGTAGACACATAATCAATATTGATGACACTATTGGAATAAAATGGCTCAGACCTGAAAAAGACAGGAGGTCATCTTCCCAAGGCCATTGGCATTGAGCTGACCTGCATTCTGAAGACATTTAGGAGAGCTGTGGTAAGGTGACGATGTGGACCCTCCCACACAGGACACAAAAACTCGCATGGTCCTTGAGTTCTGCTGTGTTCAGAGAAAACCAAGGAGGCAGTTTCTTAGTCTCTGTTTCCACGCTTCTCACAGGGTAAGCAGCAAGGACTGTGAGTTTCTGGGGAGCTCTGAGTTGGGGATGTGGGAAATTCATCAGCACTTTGTAAATAGTCAGGCCCCAGTGGACCACCTGCAGTCACTAATAATGCAACAACAGAGCATGAATTATAATCCTCCCATCACCAGGCTTTGATTTGGCCCCAATGAGCAGCTTCCTGTGGAGGGTGTGCCATCCTAGAAAAGTAGGAAGACTCTTTGGGACCACTTGGTGCCTGAGCCTACCCAGACCAGTTCTTTTCAATAAAAGTGTCCAGCCCAAGGAAATGTGGCTGGGAATTCAGGAAAGACCATCTGGGTCTGAGGACACACCCTCTTTACTGGATAATCATTCATTCGTTGCCAATATCCAGATGATTGTGGGTACAAAAGAGATCAGTGGACAAGGGCTTGAATTCTAGAACCAAACTTCTTGCAGCAGAATCCCAGCCCTTCCCCTCAGCAGCAGCACGATTTGGGGCACGGTGACTTCTCCAAGCCCACTACCTCAGCTATGCAATGTGTAAAATGACAACAAACTGCTCCTCAGACTCTGGTGAGGATTCAATTATTCAATATGTGAAAACCACTTAGAACAGTGGTTCTCAACCTTCTGGCCCTTTAAATACAGTTCCTCATGTGACCCCCAACCATAAAATTATTTTCGTTGCTACTTTATAACTGTAATGTTGCTACTGTTATGAATCGTAATGTAAATATCTGATATACAGGATGGTCTTAGGCGACCCCTGTGAAAGGGTCGTTCGACCACCAAAGGGGTCGCTACCCACAGGTTGAGAACCGCTGACTTAGAACCATGCAAGTGTGCAAGGACTGGATTCACGTTCCTATCCTTATTTTACTACATATTAAGATTTCACTGCATGCTACATTCCTTGGTAGGAGGTGGACAAACTATGAGAAACTAATGTCAAATGACCTTGCCCTCATCAAGTTCGCATTTTATAGGAAAAAGGTATTTAGTGGCCAAGTGACTAATGCAATGAAGCACTTAGAGGTTCCCAGGAGTGCAGGAAGGGCAGTAAATGGGGAGGCGTGGCCCAGCAGGGATGGGAGGGCAGGTGCCCAGGGCGGGCTCTGGCTGAGACCTGAGTGATGGGCAGGAGCCGCAGGGAGACCTGGAGAAAGAGGATTCCAGACAAAGGGAAGCACAAAGGCAAAGGCCCTGGAGCAGGAGGAGCTGGACGGTTCCCAAGGAAAAAGTGAATGGAGACAAGCGGAGTAGCAGGGGCGCCAGGAAGCAGGCGGGGGGGGGGGGGGGGGGGGCTCGTGCCCACATGGATGGGTCTGCAGGACGTCATGCGAAATAAAATACGCCAGACACAGAGAGACAAATGCTGCGTGATCTCACTTATATGTGGAACCTTAAAGAGCAGAGAGGAGAAAGGCGGTTGCCAGGGGTTGGGGGAGGGGGCTGGTGAGGGGATGGTCAAAGGCACACAGTTTCAGTCGTGCAAGGTAACTTCTGGAGTACTGGACTGTGTTCTTAAAATTTGCTAAGCAGGTAGATCTTATGCTAAGTGTTACCACTAAAGAAAGTAGTAATAATAATAATAATAATAATAATAACAATATAATGATAATAAAGAAGGCTGGAAGAAACTTTTGGAGGAGATGGATATGTTTATAGCTTTGATGGTAGTGATGGTTTCATGGGTGTACTAGTATATTGATCCCCTTACTCCCAAACTCACCAAGTTGTATACATTAAATATGCACTGCTTTTTCCCTGCCAATCAGACCTTGATAAAATGGTTCAAAACAAAGAAAAAAGTAGGCATGGGACTATTCATGTAAGCTATGCCAAAAATAAAAGCCTAAAAGTAAGTAAAATGGGAATCGATGTTTTACTCCACAGGTTGGACATATCCCCTCTGACTTACATGTGCTTATATTTCACTGATTGACATTTTATTGGGTTGGAGAGAATTTAAATAACATTTTCAATGTCACACAGTCTCCACTCTTTACCCTGCACTCTGCAGGTTGCCTGGCCCCTGCTGAGCCTGAATCTCATCTCCCTCCATTCCCATAGGTCTACCTGGCTTTGTGGCACATTTCAGATCTGCACTCCCCATCCTCTCTCATTTCCTCTATGAAGTTTCATATGTGAGGACTGGAAACCGCACACCACTGGGAAGAGCTGATCTTAGAAACGCCCACTCCCCAGGTCCGCTCTCCTGCAGTGGGTTCCGAGCTACGTCCACCTGCTGGTGCTTCTGGGTCAAAGAAAGACATTCAGCAGGTGAGCGAATGCCTATCAGGTGAGAAGAGGACGTTCCCGGATTCAGAGTGTGTATCATGAGGGCATAGATGACCCAGGGACAACAGTGACACCACTCATTCTAGCAAAGGATTAATAAAAATGACAGTGTCACAGGCGATGAGAAACCCCAGCAAACATTGGCCACACTGCACCTCAGCTACTCACCTGTGAAAGGTCTGCACAAGCATGCAGGTTCCCGGGGAGCCAGTGGCTTGCTTTGTGCAGAGACATATTTGAAATTTCCAAAATCATGCACTGAATCTTTTAGGCAACCTTCTGTGTAGGAGTTTTCTTAATTGGTGTTCTGCTATTGAGTTGAGTTCAAGAGTATATTCTGTGGCAATTCAAAGAATAGATTAGCCTCTTTTGTTACCTGTTGAAATTATATGAGTTAACAGATGAATGTCTGGGGTGGGTGGCCGTTAGAGTCCCTTACGAATGCAGGGGTGACAGGCACCTAACCAGGGCACATTGCTGTCTATACGGGCACCCGCTTCTTCCTGTAATCGAAGGGATCACCTAGGGGACAGGCCGCTATTCACTTCAGAGATGAGAAATGAGTGAGCAAGCCCCAAATTGCACTCTGCACACCGAGGATGAAATCGTGCTGAACTTTAGCATCATTAAGGCAGATGTAATCTAGACAGCAGCCTCAGTCCAAGGAATTCAAAGCCTTTAAAGATAAACTGCTCCTAAACGTCTCAATCAAAGTAATTAAATCAGGCCACTAGTTTGTTATTCATTACTGATAACACTGCAAAGACGTGGTTGGATACAGAGATAAGTTGAAATCATGAAGAGAATGACATGAACGAAGATTTTAAGCTGCAGAGTTGAGGAGGCACAGGGAGCGATGTGAAGGTCTCCTTTGTCTTTGCTTTGAAGTGGGGCGGGGGGTGAGGTTCTCCACGGAGCTGCCTGCCTGCGATGCTAGGGCCTGGGTGCTGGGAAGGTGATTTGAAAAGTAAAAGGCGTTCCCTAAGGAGATTAAATAAAGGAAGTTGAATCACGTGGGCACTCTCTTCAAAATGTTGTGATGTGCATAATCAGAAAAATTGAATGTTCCAAGGGATCCAAGTTTAAGGGCGGTTGAGATGGAAAGGGTTATCGAATGAACGGCTGCCCTCCAGGGCCGTAAAGGGCAGCCAGGGAGTGTCTGGCCACGTGATTGAACCAGGAAAGACGGCACATGAGGATAAAGGAGCTAAAAAGCATAAGGAATGGAGAGATATCTAGGGGCTGAACATCCAGTGACCGTGAATGGAGTGGCGGGAAAAAAGGTTTCAAATAACAAAGTCGTAGTTAGAGATTGGGAACTCAAAATATACGAGCCAGCTTGAGAAATTCAAATGAGCTGATACTGATGAAAATTCACTTTTAAACAAAAAGTATTGTGCATCACAAAATATTCGCCATTGTGATGATGACATTCAGAATGCAGATGATGATGGTAGTGATACTGATGATGGTGACACTGGTGGTGCTGGTGCTGGTGATGATGATGGTGGTGGTGATGGTGGTGGTGGGGGTGGTGGCTGTGACGTCTCTGGTGTGATTATGCTCTTCTTGGTGACTAGGGAGAAGATAAATTTCCTCAACTGTGTCTTGCCTCCATATTTCTTCCACATTTTCTCACTTGCTGGCTTCTTCTTGCTCATCCCGCCTTATTATGTCTGGAGAATGCCTTTCTGCCCATCGCTTCTCCCCATCTTTACTGCCATTTCCAAGTCTAATGCACCTAATTTCTCACCTAAACTGCCCAACAGCTTCCCAACTGATCTCTCTGCTCCAAATCTTGAATTTCCTTCTACCCTCAATCACCTCACCCAGATCCATTCTTCGCAACTGGAGCCGGAATAATCATGCAAAAGTATGAATCATGTGTTGTTACTTTCTGGCCTGTAACCATTCATCTAGGGAAGGAAAGGTAAAGCTGACCGCTTGGCGTATCTGACAAAGCCCTTCACGGCGTGCCCAGCTCTGCAGCCTCATTTTATGCCACCTGCCCTTTGACCACTGAGCTCCGGCCACACGGTTATCCCTTCAGATCTCTGAAAATCCACATTCTTATCAGCTCAGAGAGCTTTCAAAGCAGCAACTTCGACTGTGCTTTCACTGCTGAGGCCAGAGCCTGTCCAGCGCTCGGCGCTTGGTAACATGTACACGATGAGTGAATGAACTCGGTGCAGAGCGGGCGCTCTCTCTGCGCCACCGGCAGCTCAGAGGCAGCTCCATTACCAACTTCTGATAGTGGATTATAATCTCATGTTTTATATCTGTTTCTCCACCAGAATATGAGCTTCTTCAGGGAAACATGTCTGATTTATTTCTACTTCCTCAGAACTGAGGGCAGTGTCGGGCGAATAGTATGAACTCTATAAATACATGAAAAAATGAATAAAAGTCACCAGAGTTGTGGGATCAACGGCCTGTGAAATGAGGGTGTCACTCGGAGGATCGGGGGTGCCATTGTTAAGGATGATAACAAGCAATGGGCAGCGTGGAGCGGAGGTGGAGTCACGTGGAAATGAACTTTTATCACTGAGCTGAGGAATGCATTTCTTTTACCCTGAGATGGTCTTCCTCTAGTCTCTGTTTCCCTTGAAAATATCTGTGTACTCCCTTCAGTCTGTTTGAAACTCTCCTTTCCGTAGTTTCTCTCTGCGACAGAGGGACAGGCAGAGAAATGGCATTCTCTTGGCCAAGATCGGTTGGAAGTCCTCAGCAGGAGCGCGCATTAACCACCTCTTGGAGGCTCTCCCTTTCTGCTGCTCAGAAAGACGATTGTCAAAGGCAAAGGGCCAGGAATCTCACTGATTCCCTCCCACAGTGTATGAACAGGCCTCCTCCTCTCGCTAAGAGGCATATTGTCAAACCCCTGTAACAACCCCTCGTACTTTGAACTGCATGTGGCTCCTTTGACCCAGGACAACAACAGAAGCTCATGGAGATAAAGCCAAGGTCAGGCATTCATTCCCCCAGAGGGCCAATCAGCTTCCCTCCATGTAATGAGCCAAAGGAGTCCCCATGACTCAGTATCTACCACGGGGAAAGGCTTGTGATAATCGCAGGGAGTGAGGAGATGAAGGGCTTGATCTTTGTTCTTTGAAAATGTAACAATATATTGGGGGTGGCAGAGAAATGAACAAACCACCATAGTAAATAAAAGCCAATAAGGGCTCTGGTAGAAGGAAGATACACAAAGACATTTGGATGAAGGAAGAGAGAGATTAGTGGTGCCGGAGAAGTTTTCTCAAGGAGGATGAGTGAGGGTTTTCCAAGACTATGTTATTCCATGTTGTAAGTGGGAAAAGGAGTTGACCATTCTAGAAGGTATATTTCCCTGGGATGGGATTGGTTATATTGATGTTGTCCACGGGCCCCTGGCTGAAAGGAAGGCAAAGAACTCTGAAGGTAAGCCTTGTCCATCTACCAACCTGCCCTTCAGGGATGGCAATGGTGCCAACACCAGAAGAGAAAACAGGAATAAAATTTTATTTTTCAGAACTTGGCTCAATTACCTATTCCCAGCACAGCTGGTTACTAACGAGAACAGAAGTGGGAAGAATGGCCAAGTGTCAAGTGAATGACTTTGCTGAGGGTCAGCCTGGAGCAGCTTACGATCTGCTCCCTGCACCCTGCCCTCTGCCCCTTGTACACGAGTGCACCAGACAGCGCCAGGGGGACAATCTGCAGGATTGGGGCATCCCCTGGGGGAAGGGGAAGCTGGGCATTGGTCTGAGCGTGTGATGTCAGCCTGCTATGCACATGGTTAGAGGCCGCCATAGAATAACTTCTAATGTACCGTCTGTAGCTATGCAGTCTGATTGCCACCACTCCAAATTAAGCTATGCTGTGTGTGCACAATGAATTTTGAAAATTTAGTAAAAAATGTAAATTATCTCAATAATTGCTAGGATATTTATTTCATGTTGAAATAGTAAAATTTTGGATATATCAGGTTAAACAAAATATACTATCAAAATTTGCTTTACTTGTTTCTTTTTACTTCCATAAACGTGGCTACTAGAAACATTTGAAAGGTCCGTGTGGCTTGCATTATAGTTCCACTGGACAACACTGTCAATGGGATTAGAGATGCACGGCCTTCAGCCACTAAGTTTGTGGTGATCTGTTAGCAGCAATAGAAAAGTCGCATACAATCCCGTATGGTCTTCTTACAATATGACCCTCACAAGTCAAAATATGGGGTCTGTGGGCCCTTCGCTTGAACATGGGCAGGCTTTCGTAACTGCCGTGACCAACAGACTGACACTGTGTGACTTGCTGCGTCCCTTCAGGAGATGTGGGACCGCACGTGCTGTGAGGAAGCCCCAGCGATAGTGTCAGCCTGCAGTCCCGCAGGTAAACGAGCCAACGGAAGATCCCAGGCCCCGGCCCTAGGCTTCCAGGCGAGGCACCGGGTACATGTGCGAGGACAAGCCAAGCCCACATCCCCTGTCTGAATTCCTCCATCCGGTCATCATTCTCATTAGTGCATGAATGATGGTTGCTTCATCTCTTGGGACCATTGGTAAACAATCATTACAGCATTTAAAGATGAATCTGGATTAGATTGTCCACGATTTAAATGTCTTGCAAACTGAAGTATTAACTCCTTGTCTGAGTCATGGATCCTACGTGATTCTAACACTGTATGTTCTTCGGGAAGCAATCATGCCTGCCATTGGGTGTTCTCCGGGTTCTACTGATTGCTTGATGGGTTCGGTGTATGTGCTTCCTCCCATGTTCCACTCGTCGCCTTTGAATAATGCTCCTCTGCTTCTACATTCAGACAAGCATTGCCTTGGTCAGCCTCTCAGCACAGCCCGCTTAGTCTGTTCTGTGCCCCTAGCATCCCACCCAGGTGCCCCAAGGCCCTGGGAGGTAGGGCCGACCCTTTCATGCAGGCCATTTAGTGCCTGAAAGTAAATGGAGAGTGAGCGGGGGAGGGAGAGAGACCCGTGGGGGAGGCCACCAGTGCCGCCCATGGGCCGGGTCCAGCTGGGAGCTTCTGAGGAGGTGTTTAGAGCGCAGCAAGCACTGCCCATCCAGGGGATGAACGAGGAAGCATTCCTCCTTTGGCTCCAACCTCCCCTGGGATGCTCGCCCCATGCACTTGCAGGGTGGGTCTGCTTGAGTGCCAGGCTGGAGGCTGCGCCTTCCCAGCTTCGCTACATAAAGACGTAGGACAGAAAGTGAGCGCTGAGTGGAGCCGAGCTGGGGGGCTGCCGGTCACACCTGCGCAGAGGGGGCTGCGCAGCAAAGCCTCGAGGTCGGGATGGGCTGGGAGACGTACAGTGCGGCCCCCAAAGTACATGCCTCTGAATGGGTGTCCACATTGATCTTAAAGCCATAATTATATGAGCCTTCTGATTACAAACTTTTGCCAACTCTATTGCCGGGCGGCACACTAGCACAGGCTGCTATTTTGCCTGACCATCCATCACACTTTCCCTCCTTTTACAGTATTTGATAGCTTTACTCAAGTACAAATGACATACAATAAACTACATATGTTTAAAGTATATAAGTTGACAAATTTTGACATACAAATATACTGAAGAAACATTCAAAATTGTGAGTATATCCATTGCCTGAAACACTTCTTTTGCCTTTTGATAATTCCTTTTTTCCACTTCTCCTCCCGCCCCCAGAAACCACTGAGCTTGCCTTCACTAGAGATTAGTTTGCATTTAGTGGAATATTATCTAAGTGGCATCAAACAGCATGCTACAATTATTTATTTATTTTTGGTGTGGTTGCTTTTCTACTCGACCCAGTATTCCTTTTAGAATTTCTACTTCTCCCAAATTCAGTCCATGCATTTGGGTAGGACTGCTTACATGTCCAGGGTTCAGGGAGATGGACATGGTCCAGGAAGGCCAATGAGAATATCATATTCGCTGGGCAACACCGATTGGTTAGAGAATAAACACGTGACCTAGCCTGGGCTACAGATCAGAGCTAACAAGCGTCAGACCCCGGTGTTTGGTTCAGACCATGAGCGTCTGTTTCCAGTGGGGCTCCTCAACTAGGAGCATGTAAGCTGGGGCTGCCGATGCCACCTTTCACCTCTAGGAGAGAGCTTGTATGAAAATAGAAACAAATGGGAAGGACTGAACTAAGATATACATGATGACAAATTCCTGATGCTATCACTTGAACACCTGGATCCAGCCATGCCTGAATCCAGCTGTCCTGTATACATGCCCCAATATAATTTTAGTTACATGCGCCAATATAATTTCCTTTATGCTTAACCCAATTGAATTGTATTTTACAACTTGCAACTGACAGGGTCTGATATATACACATTATAATCCAGCCCCTTCCTCCTTTCATACTTGCCTCTCACTGTTCCAACCATGGAATTCATTGTTTTATTAGTATCAAAATCTTGGTCTGTTTTGAAACACAACAGGCAATTTTGTGCCTCTGTCCCTTTGCACATACAGTTTTATTTCCTTACACAATTATATTAGAAATCCCACTCTGATAGGGAAAATTATGTCTTTCTGGTATAATTTGTTTCATAATGCAGCTGAACACTTCCTATGGGGCAGGCTCTGTGAAATGAACTTAAAATCCACTGGTTAACTGAAATTAAGTAAAATATTTTAGAAATGAACCCTCTTTATTTAAAAACAGTTTTACCAGAGAGGTTGATTTCTGACTCATGTAGACATGTGGCTTGAACCCTGAGCCCCTACCCATGTCATGACTCAAGGTCCCTTGCCGGGCTAAGCCACGCTTGTCTCTGTGAAATGTGGTGGGAAATGACAAGTCGTGGTAGGATCCTGTGACATCAGTCGCTACGGCTTTAAGTATGCTGAGGTTTTTGTATTCATTTTATTTATTTGTATGGCAATCACTGTGGTCAATATATGAGAACTGGATCAACCATGAAAGATTAATCAAATCCCCCTAATGACAAAAATATAACTATTTCTTGCTACAGCTAAAATCCCGATGGAATCAGCTATTGATTATCTGGCATCTAACTTGGGACATTTGGTCCAATCGTAGACATTTTTCAAAAGGCTCAGCGATTCTCTCAGGCCAGCTGCCTCCCAAACCCTGCGGTCTTTAAAACCCACACGAAGAGGACCGACTGGAAGCCTTTGGCAGAAAGACGAACATGATACTTAAAAAGTAAAAGACTTTGGTCTCCTTTGTCCAACAAAGTTAAAATTTCCCCTACAGCAATAAACACCTTATCGGAGACATATGCGGTATGGGCTAAAGTCTTCAACCATGAAATTGTCTGACCCTGCCTTGACCTCTGGTTCCTCCAGTGAATCTTGCTCTTGGAATACAAACAGCAGCTCGGGGCTGTGCTCTGATCCAGCCTCGAGTGGTGTAAGCCTTGAGGAGGGAAGACTTCTGCACAAAGACACCTGGGGCCACCCCCCCCCCCCCCCCGCCCTCACCTACCCTGCAGCCCCGGGCTCTTGCTGCGTGGTGTACGCATCTGACCAGCTTTCTGTCCACGCCCCCAGCAGGCCCGGAGGAGACGGGCTTCCTGTGCGCATGGGAGCCCAGGGCTCACTGAAGGGCTGGTGACAAGGCAGAGCTTTCATTGCCCCTGGCCCTTCTTTCCCAACGGTATATTGGCTTGGTGCTCCAAGTGTGGTCCCTCAAAGCAGTATCAGAATTACCCGGAGTTTATCAGAGAGACAGAATTCCACATCCCATCACAGAACTAATGAATCAGATCCTTCATTCTAACCAATCCCCCCATGATGCTTGTGCACACTGATGTTTGAGAGTCACCAGTGCCATGGATCTGCTATTCCTGTCCCAAACCCTCCCGCCCTTGTTCTGATAGTAAGCCCCTGAATTCACTCCCTGTGGGGAGCCAACCCTCTCTACTCCCAGGCCTCTGGCTGAGAGGAGCAGTGAGTCCATTCTCTGACCTCAGTGATTGATTAGTTTAGGGATGAGCATGTGATTATTGGATCCAGAGACATCAGGCCCAGCACAGTTAGCTGAACTGTTGGGGAGTGAGATACCGTCTTCACTTTTGTACTTGCACTTAGAAGGATGCAAGCTGCCAAGGGCCACCTTGTAGAGGCTGCGGACGAATTTACAATCAGAAATCAGAGCCAAGAAATTGGTAAAAATAAATTTTCATGCTATCCTTTGAGCCCCTGGATCAAGTATTACCTGAAGCCCACCTCCATAATATTAGTAGCACAAAACAATAAGTTCCTCTATGGTTTGTGTTACTGCTTTATATATATATACTAGAGGCCTGGTGCACAAAAATTTGTGCACTCGGGGGGGGAGGGGGTTCCCTCAGCCCGGCCTGTGCCCTCTCGCAGTCTGGGACCCCTGGGGAGATAATGACCTGCTGGCTTAGGCCTGCTCCCGGGTGGCAGAGGGCAGGCCCAATCCCTAGGTGCAGCCCCTGGTCAGGCTCAGAGCAGGGCCGATTGGAGAGTTGGGGCGCTGCCCCGTCATGCACAGAGCAGGGCAGATTGGGAGGTTGTGATGCCACCCTCAGTCACGCTCAGGGTAGGGCCGATTGGGGAGTTGGGGAACCGTCCCCTGTCACACTCAAGGCAGGGTCAATGGGGAGGTTGTGGCGCCACCCCCCGTCACACACAGAGCAGGGCCCATCAGGGTTGGGGCACCGCCCTCTATCACTCACAGAGCAGGGCCGATCAGGGGGTTGGGGCGCCGCCACTCTCACACTCAGGGCAGGGTCAATGGGGAAGGTTATGGCTCTACCCTATCACACACAGAGCAGGGCCCATGGAGGGGGGGGGGGTTGGGAAGCTTCCCCCTATCAGGCACAGAGCAGGGCTGCTCAGGGGGTTGGGGCCCCGCCCCCTGTCACACACAGAGCCGCAGGGCGATCAGGGGGTTTGGGCGCTGCCCCCTGTCACGCTGATCCCGGTGCCGGGAGGCATATTACCCTTTTACTATATAGGGTAGAGGCCTGGTACATGGGTGGGGCTGGCTGGTTTGCCCTGAAGGGTGTCCTGGATCAGGGTGGGGGTCCCCACTGGGGTGCCTGGCCAGTCTGGGTGAGGGGCTGAGGGCTGTTTTCAGGCTGGGAGTGACTGAAGTTCCCAACCGCTACTTTTTTTCTTTTTTTTTTTAATTCTGGGCCAGCTTTACCTTGAGGCTTGGCTCCAGCTCTTAGGCCTCCATGGCTGAAAGTAGGTTTCTGGCCTTTGCTTACAATGTTGCAAATCTGTTGGCTGAAGTCCGGCGGTATTTGTTACAATGTTTCTTAAACTGCCCGCTCAGAGGCCTGCAGCCACAGGTGGGGAACGTTGGTTTCCTCCAACGATCCTCCGTCACTGAGGCAAGCAAGCCTCATGTTAGTTTCAAGCTGCCTGGCTGCTGGCCGCCATCTTGGCTGACAGTTAATTTGCATATCTCGCTGATTAGCCAATGAAAAGGGTAGCGGTCATACGCCAATTACCATGTTTCTCTTTTATTAGTGTAGATACACACACAGGGAGAGAAATTATAGATATAAGGTATATAGATAGATATAGATGTTCTTTTTATCTACTTATTAAGAAAGAGAGAGAAACTTACTTTGAGGAGTTACTCACGTGACTGTGGGGCTGGCAAGCATGAGACTGCAAGGTAGGCTAGTCTCCCAGGTCAAGTTGGTGTTGAGTCTTGAGTCCTGGAGTAGGAACCGAGGCAGCACTTCTATGTTGTAGTCTAGAGGCAGAATTTCTGCTTTTGTCGAAAAACCTAAGTCTTGCTCATAAGGCCTTCAATTGATTGGCGAAGACCCACCCTTATTTTAGAGGCCAATCTGTGTTACTTAAAGTCACTGATTGTAAATGTCAATCACATCTGAAAGTCACCTTCACAGCAACACCCTGGCTGGTGTTGGACCCAACACCTGGTTACATAGAACATTCACCGACCCTTGGGTTTTCTGAACCTGGAACTAAACAAGATAGCAAAGAGTGGGGCCCAAATCCTTAGCGAGGACCCTTCCATTCAACCAAATATGCATAACTGGTCCGGGCTTGCTGCTTTCCTGGAAAGGGTTGACTTTGCTCTGAAAATCAGCACAGCAATTTAAACCCGATTTCATCCCACAGAGTCTGCAGAGCTCCAGACTGGGGAAGACTTTATGGTCTAACCAGGGCTTTTGGAAGGCACTTATGTTCTTAGCGCTGTAGTGACTTTTCCCCATAGTCACAGCCCACAGCATACAGCATCCATGCCTGTATGCATGTTTTTCTTTAAATCAAAATGATTCTTTAATAAAGTACTTTATTATAAAAGTACTATTTAAATTACTGCCATAAATATAAATTCCACATCATTTACCTTAAATATAGACATCCACATATAAATAAATACAATGAGAGCAAAATAGTTTTTAAAAGTCTTGCAAGAAAGAATCTTTGCCTAAGGATTTATCTCCTTTTGTAAAAGGGGATACGAAGCAAATGTTAGCTACTAAGGACACATGAGATGTTCTCCTTGACAAAACTGGAATAATAGAAAGGAATTGCTTTTAAAAATATGATTTTATTTACTTTTAGAGAGAGAGGAAGAGAGAGAGAAACATTGATCACCTGCCTTCTGCATGCTTCCTACTAGGGACTGAGCCTCGACCAGGAATCGAACCTGCAACTTCTTGGTGCGTGGGATGATGCTCAAATAACTGAGCAACACCAGCCAGGGCACTTCTTGTTTTAATTTATTAATTTAGAGAGAGAAGGAGCAGGGAAAAGAGAGAGAGAGAGAGAGAGAGAGAGAGAGAGAGAGAGAGAAACATTAATTTGTTTTTCCACCCTATTCATGCGTTCATTGGTTGATTTTTGCATGTGTCCTCACCAGACATTGAACACACAACCTTGTTGTATGGGGATGAAAGCCAACAGGGTGAAAAGAATGGCCATGTTACAGCTGGATTCAGTGTTATTTAATGGCATGTCTACCACTCCCACCTGTGGCACGTGCCCAGCTGTGTGATGTCCAGCTACTGTAGCCTCAGGCAGGACCCACACTTCACTCAGATGTTTCCTGCCCCGAGAAACTCACTACCTATCTGGACAGAGTCTGTCACCGGATGTGGGGATAGAAAACTCTGTCTTTTGCTGTGCTGAACAAGCCCCTATAGTTTCCGCCAATCAAAATGACAGCATCACCTTTTGGGGACACACAGACTCTGACCCCAAACTCCACACGCCGGCCTCCAATAGCTGAGGATGGCTCCAGGAACGAGGGCGTTCTGGGCTGCTCCTCAGGCCCCTTTCCTTATACCTTCTATGCACAAGCATCATTATCGGTCAAACCCCAAACCTGACTTCAAGACCCCAAACATGACAGGGACAGCAATACTTTGAGGACAGTGGAACGGCATTTGAATTCAGGATGGATGCCCCCCCCCCCCAACCCCTGCCCACCAATTTCTCTTAGGTCATACCACTCTCCCTGTCTCATGAGGCTATTGTCACGCTGGCTTCTTGCTGGCTTCTTCTCTATTGTTTTCAAACATGCCAACTTGTCCCAGGTGGGGAATATTTCCACTTTGTGCTTCCATGAACTAGAAAGATGCTCCCCAATTCTTTTTTTTCAAATATGTTTTATCGATTTTAGAGAAGAAGGGAGAGAGAGAGAGAAAGAGAGAGAGAGAGAGAGAGAGAGAGAGAGAAAGAGAGAGAGAGAGAGAGAGAGAGAGAGAGAGAGAGAGAGAGAGAAACATCAATGATGAGAGAGATCTGCTGTCTCCCTCGCATCCCGCACCAGGGATGGAGCCCACAATCCCTTACCAGGAATCAAACTGTGACCTATTGGTTCATAGGTCGATGCTCAACCCTGAGCCATGCTGGCTGGGCTGCTTCCCAATTCTTTTACATAACTTTCTTCTCATGAGTTAAATCTCATTTACGATTCCATTTTGTGGACAGATTTTCTCTGAATCAGCAATATAAAGACTCGCAGTCCCACCAACCCTTTTGTCTCCAGCTTATTCATTTGCTTTATCACTCCTACCTCTCCAAGATTACCTTGTTGGCTGTTGGCTCATGTGGTTTTATATAAAACTAGAGGCCCGGTGCACAAAATTTGTGCACTTGGAGGGTGGAGGTGAGTTCCTCAGCCCAGATTGCTAGAGGGTGCAGGCCAGGCCAAGGGACCCCACTAGTGCACGATCGGGGCCGGAGAGAGAGATGGGAGGTTGGCCAGCCAGGGAGGAACTGCAGGAGGGCTCCAGGGCATGTCCAGCCCATCACACTCAGTCCTGATTGGCCAGACCCCAGCAGCAAGCTAACCTACTAGTCAGAGAGTCTGTCCCCTGGTGGTCAGTGCATGTCATAGCAAGTGGTTGAGCTTAGCATATTATTAGCATATTATGCTTTGATTGGTTGAACGGGTGACCAGACACTTAGCATATTAGGCTTTTATTATATAGGATACAAGCTACAAGATGGCGGGGAACCGACTGCTCTGTCTCTAACACTGGTTTGTCACTCTCCCCAGAATTGACTCCATTTTTTTTCCATTTCAGTTTTCAAGTGCTTTGGGAAAACATGGGCCTTCTATGTGTGGTCTGACCCAGTAGATTAAATATATAGCCTTCCTTATTCTTGGTGCTCTGCTTCTGTTAATACAGTCCACAACCACATAAGCTTTTTTGGCAGCCTCATCACTCCCTCGATAATTATAAACTTCATGCATGCAAAAACAAAAACAAAAAAGGCTGAGTTCATTTTTTAATATTTTTATTGATTTCAAAGAGAAAGGGAGCAGGAGAGATGGAAACATCAATGATAAGAAAGAATCATTGATCAGCTCCCTCCTGCATGGCCTGTACTGGGAATTGAGCCTGCAACCCAGGTGTGTGCCCTTGACCTGAATCAAACCTGGGACCCTTAAGTCCACAGGCTGAAGCTCTAGCCCAGCCGTGGGCAAACTACGGCCCGCGGGCCGGATTCGGCCCGTTTGAAATGAATAAAACTAAAAAAAAAAAGACCATACCCTTTTATGTAATGATGTTTACTTTGAATTTATATTAGTTCACACAAACACTCCATCCATGCTTTTGTTCCGGCCCTCTGGTCCAGTTTAAGAACCATTGTGGCCCTCGAGTCAAAAAGTTTGCCCACCCCTGCTCTAGCCACTGAGCCAAACCAGCTAGGGCAAGGCTGAGTTTTTAAGTGTGTGTTTCTGCTAAGCCACATGCCTGTGGCAGCTGGCTTTTTAATACTATTTCAAGGCTACATTCATCCTTGTTAAGCTTCATCATGTTATCCGACAGGTATTTGTGTCATCTTGCGTCTCCCAATCTCTGACTCTATTTGGGCTCTGGCAGGCTGTGAATAAGTGATGTGCATAATTGTTTCACCACACGCAAAGGCCGAGTGACATCTGAACATACTGAGGACCCTTTCTTCACTGAATCCAAGGTTGGCCAGAGCCAAAGCAAGGAAAATCAAACACCACAGAAATATATATGTTTTAAAATCACAGTAAAAACTAACATTCCTTGTTTTGGTTATCTGTTTCTGTACAACAAAGCACACCACAACATGTTGCATAAAACAAGTTATTATTTCTCACAATTCTGTGACCCAAATATATATATATATTAGAGGCCCAGGGCACAAATTCATGAATGGGTGGGGTCCCTTTGGGTGGCCTGTGGCCTGAAGGGATCAGGCCAAAACCTGCAGTCTAACACCACCTGCAGCTTCTACTTGCCACTCCCACTCATCCTGGCCCCACTGCATCTGCTTCGGGCTCGTGCCCAATCAGTCCCGATTGGAGGAGGCTCTCACTACTGCAGCAACACTCACCAGCTGTGAGCCCTATGTCTGGCACCCTCCCAAAAGGAATGGCCTGTGGGATGGACCTGAAACCAGCTCTCCGACATCCCCTGAGGGGTCTTGAATTGTGAGAAGGTGCCGGCAAGGCCAAGGGACCCCACTGGTGCACGATCAGGCTGGGGAGGGACCAAAGGAGGGCTCCAGTGCATGTCCGGCTCATCTCAATCAGTCCGATCGGCCAGATCCCAGCAGCTAGCTAACCTATCAGTCGAAGGGTTTGCCCCCTGGTGGTCAGTGCATGTCATAGTGAGCAGTTGAGCAGCCTTAGCATATCTTTACCATATTATACTTTGATTGGTTGAACAGTCCTGTCACCGACAACCAGACACTTAGCATATTAGGCTTTTATTATATAGGAGATATATATATATATATATATATATATATATATATATATATATATCATACCTGACATACCTTTTATACCTTGTTATATTTTTCTGGAGCCTTAACAAAGAGTGTTACAGCTACTACCCTGCCCTCAGGCTATGCTGTCTCCCAACCCAAAGCTACTACCACATTATTGAGGATTTTTGTTACACAAGACATAACTTCTGGTACTCATTCTGTTTGAATTATCTCTTGCTGTGTAAATTGTATGCCTCAGAGCAATTATTATTTACTAGTGATCCAGTGCATGGATTTGCACACATTGAAAGGAAATTAATTAGAAGATGCCCGCGGGGTGGGACTGGGCGAGACAGGCTGGACACTCCCTGGAGCCAACCTCCTGCAATCCCTCCCTGGCTGGCCACACCTGGGGTGGCGCTGTGGCTTGAAGGGAGTCTGCAGAGTGAGCGGGATCCCTCCAGCAGGTGGGGTCCCTGGGCCTGGCTTGTGGGGATCAGGCTGAAACCAGCTCTCTGACATCCCCTGAGGGGTCCCGGAGTGCAAGAGGGCACTCTGCAAAATTGCTGTCATACAGGGTGTGAAACGTAAAAACAAGTGGGCAGTAAACCAGATTTGGGGCCGACAGTGCCCCAGCAACAACATACCCACAGCCAAAGGTGGAATCATGTGGCACTGAGAGGAATCAGGCTCCCTCCTCCCTGGTTTTGGGGTGCATCACCCAAGGACTGCCACTACCAAGTCACTGCAACTGGGCAGCTCCTGTGTTGAGGCCTGCCCCCTGGTGGTCAGTGTGCATCATAGCTACTGGTTGGACGGACACTTAGCATATTAACCTTTTATATATATAGATTATTTTCATGATATTGTGGGTGTTCAGGTGGGATTCCTGCTTCACGTTGTATCAGCTGTGGTTCTGGGAAAGTGGGGGGGTCTAAGTCAATCTCCCTCACGTGGCTGACAATGTCGCTGGATGTCTTCTGGAAGCTCATTTGGGAATGTCGGCTGGGGCCTGCTCTTTCTCCTTCCAGGCCTCTTTGTGGCTAATTTAGCTTCCTCACAGGTGAAGGTTTCAAAAATCTGTGTTCCAAGAGCTGAAGATGGAAGTTGGTCTTTGAAGTCTGGTCTTAAATACACAGCTCTCTTCTACCACATCCCATTGGCCAAAGCAGGTTGCAGGGAAAACCCAGATTTTAGGAAAGGGAACATGGACTCCACCTCTCCAGGAAGAAGTGGTGAGATTCATGGCCAAAGGGCACATGGGTGAGACCTTGCTGTGGCCATCTGGGGAAACACAGCCTGCCCCACGCATACAGCACATGCCATGCCCCGCTCTGTTCTAAGCACTTTCCATGTAAGAATAAGCCATTTCCTCGCCTACGTCCTGTGAGATGGACTAGAATTATCTTCACCATATAGATGTGCACATGGAGGCACAGAGAGGATAATTAATGTGCTGAAACGTAAAAAGTTCGTAAATTGAGGAGATGGGGGTTGAACTCAGTCAAATCTTGCTTCCAAGGCTGTGCAGGTAACCTCTACAGCCTTTGATTGATCCTCTTGGGCTGTCACAACAACGCAACACACACGGGGCGGCTTAAAGAACCGAGATGTGTTTTCTTACAGTTCTGAAGTCTGGGGAGTCCACGAACAAGGTGCCGGCCGGTTTGATTTCTGTTGAGATCCCCTTTCCTCCCTTGGGGACAGCTGCCTTCTCAGTGTTCTCACATGGTGCAGGCAGAGTGAGCTCTCTGGTCTCTCTTTTTATAAGGAAACCAGACCTACGGAAGCAGAGTGCCATCCTATGACCTCACTCACCCTTAATGGCCTCTCCACAGACCCTGTCTCCAAACACAGTCCCACTGGGGATTAGAGCTGCAACATACGCATGCTGGGGGCACACGGTTGAGTCCGTATTACTTTCTTCCTATTCCCATAGGATCACATTCCATCCTCAAATGGTTAGCCTTCCCAGGGGGTGTAAGAAACGTCTAAGGAAAACATACCACTGATAACACTTATTAATTTATTCATTTGCTTGTTCATCAAGCATTGATTGACAAGTCTGCTGAGTGCCAGGCACTTTTTTTAGTCATTGATAAATAAATCAGAAATTATTCTTGCTTACAAGAAACATATAATGCATATATTAAAAATAGCTACTATGAATATGAAATGATGGTTATTACCATGTTATTGTGTGCTTTGAAGAAACAATAACATGCACAACTATGTCAGCTTTAAATAATAGAGTGATTTGGGATTTTGTCCAGGGTCCAAGAAACTTAAACATTTAACATTTAAAATAATGATTTAAAAGCTTGTACAAATGCCATGCCCTTTTCCCTCAGCAAATGCCTTCCTCAGAAACATCCAACTCTTCGACTTCCCCAGACAGGAGCCATCAGGGGCCCGTCAGGATGAGTCTCGCTGACAGCTGGCGGAGGCTGCTGGGCCCTCCCTCCTGCCAAGGACAGGCTGTCCACCGGCTCCTGGCAGCCGCAGGAGGCACCTGCCTTTCCCGACTTCTTCTCATGACCTAAGTCTCCGTTGTCTCAAGTTGTGGGTGTGTGACAGGTGGATTGAATTAAGTTTGAGGATCTACAGCACTCTTCCTCGGGGAATTGACATTTAAGAAAGAGATGAGAAAATTTGTGGATTTGCAGAGCATCCAGGTGACCGTGCCATGTCCCTGGTCTCTGTTGGTGCCCATTTTGGTAAATGCGAGGGAAGTGGGGGTGACAGCGTTGGCTCTGTTGTTAGAGGCTTGGCTTCAATCCTCGCCCCAGACACAGCGGCAGGATGATGTTAAACAAATTACTCAATTTCCCCGGCTTGGTTTCATCTTCTGCAAAACAGGAAAGGAGTGACACCACTGAGAATTATTGGGAAAATCAAGTGGGATGTCACTGAAGCTGCGCTCAGCACAGAGGCTGCGTGCAGGTCTAGGAGCTTATTGTTGGCTTATTCGTAATCTTGCTGGAGTGGAGACTTGGGAGACAGACACAAAGCTTTATTTACATTCCAAAGGTCTTCAGGCCTGGCCCGTGGCCAGCTGCTGGGAGGGCCTGTGAGTATCTGCGATATCCTGCCTGCTAAGAGTGTCGCTGTGTATCTGCGACTCTGAGCCATGCCCGCTGATGTATGCGAACACTGTGATTCACGGCAAATAATTACTGTGGCATCCCCAGGCTTGGGGCACGCGCCAGCACTTTGACAGTCAGGTGGTTGAGGCGCTCCATGCTTTGTGTCTGACCCCTCAACATTCCCAGACGCCAAGGCGTGGTGGCCCTCCTGGTTGGAGATGGTGCACACAGGGTCGCGTGGCATTGCCAGGGGAATTGAGTGCTCTCTGCGTGATGCCGCTGGGATGGGACAGCGGGCAGGGCTCTGCCTATGCGTCTATTTCTTTGGCTGATTTGAAGATGTATCTTTTTACTATAATTAAACATAACAGCTTTTTTGAGTTTTTCTTGAGAATCCTGAAACCTGAGGGCGGTCTCGGGGAGCTCCAACACAGGCACTGGGCTAGGTACACGCGTCTCTCTTAATTAAATCTTCCACAGCACGAAGTAAGGAGGCTGCTGAACTCAGAGGCTACCATCCCAGAGGAAGCAGCAGGGCAGGCCCACACATGCCGTAGGTGTTCAGCCAGAGTTTGAACCAGGACTGCCTGGTTTCAGAGAAATGAGTGCTAGCTGGGCAGGTGATTTCTCATGGACATGTGTGGGGGGAACGCCCTGTTCCCAGGCATCGCTACGCCACTTCCGGCCTGACTTTCTCTGTTAGAGGAGGTCTGGATGGAGGAGGCGGGCAGAGAGAAGTGGACGCAGCAGCAGAACCACCCAGTGAACTGTCTATAAATTTCCTCAGGGAACCGGAGAAGGGGCCGATCTGGGAAACCCGTGGTGCCGGAAACAAGAAGCCACAGCACACCGAGTCTCGAGGAATTCCTTGCTGAGATTTTTCATATTTTTAATTAAAATATGTATTTTGAGGAACAAAGCCTATCTATGGGCACTGATATTAAAGGTCTCTGAGATATACCATTAGAAGAAAACAGGAAGGTGAAGAAAGATGTACAGTATTGTTATTTGTGTGAAACATAGAAACTATACATAAATACCTATGCACATATGCTTAGTATCTATGATGGCTTACAGTAGATGTCAGATGACATGTATGTCATCTCTATTACCTCTGTATCTTCATATCCACTTCTCTGCATCTATGTATCTATGAATTTATCACATACATGCTTATATCTATCTCTATATCTATTGTCAACCAATGGTCATTGGCATCAATTCAATACCAACAGGAATCCCCAGTTTGGGGTACAGTTAAGAAGAAACTTTATTAAGTGCAAGCAGGTCGACGGTAATATGGCATGGCTGTGAAGACGTCGTCAGCTCCCACCTGGCAAGCGCAGTCTTCAGTTTTCTGTGGAAAATGCACTACTCCAGGCAGAGAGGAGCTGGCTTATATAAGCAGAAGTTCCTGCCGCTGGCCCCTGATTGGTCAGAATAGAGCTGCTCTGATTGGACAGAGCTGTGCAGCTCTGACTGGATGGGGAGAGCCTCCATCCTATTGATTGAAATAGGATCCCAGGAACCTTTATAATGCAGGCAGGCAGGTCAGTGCAGAGGCAGGCAGGGCAGACTAGAGGCTTCTCCAAGGAGTACAGTTTTCTGAGAGTCCCTGAGCAGAAATGCCTGTGAGGTTTCTTTTTGAAAAATTAAAATCTCCTTTAAAAAATATTTTTAGTTCTGTTAGCCAACAGGAGCCCTACTTGGTAGGTGTCTTTTTGTTTTTCAGGGTTCACTCCATCATCTACCTACCTATCTATCACCTATCTATCACCTATGTATGTGTATCTACCTACCTATCTATTATCTATCTATCTATCTATCTATCTATCTATCTATCTATCTATCTATCTATCTATCTGTCTGTCTGTCTATCTGTCTGTCTATCTATCATTATCTATCTATCTATCTTCCTGAACTGTTTCTGAAGGAGAGAAAAGAACAGGGAGGAGTAATTGCCTCCGGAAGGGGAATGAGAAGTCAGAGTTGTAGTAGTTTCCTAATACAAATCCCCACTCACTCAGTGGTTTAAAATGGCGCCCCCTATCGAACCGTGCTGGGTCCACAGGTCCTTGTTCCTTCTGGAGGCTCCAGGAGATTCTCACTTCCTTGCCTTTTCCAGCCTGAGCCCGCTCACAGCCCCGCTCACAGCCCAGCTCTCAGCCCAGCTCTCAGCTCACAGCCCCCCATCACTCAAACTAGTTTTTTTCTCTGACCTCCCTCCTGCCTCCCTCCTAGCAGGACCCTGTGATTACACTGGACCCATCCGGATAGGCCAGGGTAATCTTCCCATTTCAGAATCCTGAGCTGAATCACGTCAGCGGAGTTCCTTTCGCCACACAGATCGCAGGGGTGGGACACGGGCACCTTTGGGGACCACTATTTGCTGACCAGGAGGGCAAACGAGAAACTTCATTGTCGCTGGATATAGTTGTCCATTTAAAATAATTCACCATTGCTGTGTTATATTAACTATCAAAACTTAAAGTTATATCTACATTTGATAGGATAATTTCTATGTATGATTTTTAAAAAATCCAAGATTATTTTAATACAGGTTAAATTGCCTCCTTTCCTCCCTGATGTGTCCCAGTTGTGCCTTGAAAGCAGCCCTATCTCTATTTCTTAGGTATAAATCTGCTTTACCCCAAGAAGAAAGCTGGGGGGCGGGGGAGATGCAGCCCGGGTCAGAGGGCTGGGTGGGCTGCACAGAGCCTTCTGCCTGGTTTGAGATCTCCTTCTGCTTCTCAGACTCAGCAAATAGATACTTTTCCTGGCTGTGTGTCAAGCATCAGGTTAGGTCCCAGTGTACAAGCCAGGCTGGGCTTTCATGTGGCCAGGGACCTAGGGGAAGCAGGCAGTCACAGTGCGGGGCTGGTGGCCAGGTCGCTGTCCCCTCTGAGTCCCAGCCAGGCAGCCGCGCCCCTCCCTGTGCAGCAGGGGAGGGTGGGGAAGGAGAGGGGCTTGAGGCAGCCGCAGGAACACACTGTGCATCTTCCAGGAGGCACCGCCTCTCTGCCGTGTGTTTACACTGGGGCTAGTGCTCAAGTCAATCCTGTGATCAAACAAAGCCCCATTGTCCCGGGAGCCCGAGAGGCCAGGCCAGCGGCTGGTCTGACATCTGGGGTCCCTGGGCTGTTCTCTAGGCAGCCTACAGGCGAGGGCTTGAGGCAGGAAAGCAGGTGATGCCCAGCTCTCCGGCTGCCTCCTCCCTCGGGGACCAGGGTGGCTGATTCCTTTCAGCGGCCCCATCAGACCCAGCCAGGGCCTCTGAGGACGGCCCCAGGCGGTGAGCGCTGGCTGTCCAGGGCGGCTCCATGGGCGGTCCCGGCACTGGGGTTTCTGGGCTGACTTTCCCCTTTGTCTGGCGGTGCATTTTGAATCTTTAAAAGCCCAAATGCTCTCAGACACCCACACAAGCCTCGAAGGGCAGTACATTTGGGACCAAAAGGAAATGTTCAGGCGAGAGAGAAGGAAAGGCAGAGACAGCCCGAGAGCATAACCTCAGACACAGGCCTGCGAGGGAGGGCGCCAGAGCATCCAGGGCGAAATGCGGGTCACAGGGGAGCGGAGAGGACCGCAGTGTCAGCAGCAGCGGAGGAGGGACCCCATCCACAGGGGCACGGCCACCGCTGTCCGCAGGTCTCTCAGCACAGGCCCCAGATCCTCGGGGTCCACTCCCACCACCAATTTCCAGTTTGCAGACTCGCCTCTTCCTCATAGCAGGAAAGACCTTTCCAGGATTTGAGACTCTGCCCCACTAATGAGAGGTTTCCGCTTGCAGGCCCAGCGGGAGGCGCTTTACGGGACTGCAGGGTGTCAGGCGGGGTCCGTGCCCACCTGCAAGGCTGTGCGTTCACAGAGCCAGCTCTCAGGGGCGGTCCTCCTTCTCCCAGTCACGTGGCAAAGGCAAGGGGCTCTAGAACCATAACCACCGAGCCTAACTGGTGATGCAAAGTCCTCACATTGTCCAGTCCCTTTGCTTTGCAGCTGATCTAGACCAGAACAGCAGGCGGCTCACCAGCTTCGCCACGGCACCTGGGCCGGCTGCAGGGCCTCCGACAGTGGAACAGTGTCTTGCTCTGTTGTGGGGGGAGGGAAGCTGGCTCCCAACTTTACCAAGAACGGGGGACTCTCCATGGCCCTGCCAGGGCGACCGCAGTTACTTCCCTCTCTGCTGGAGCACAGAGGGGCTCCCCATCTTACACCCCCACACCATCCGGGCACAAAAGGCTACGCTGAGCACAGCTCTGGCTCCGCGCTGGTGTTGAAAAGCCCTCGTCTGGGAGCAGGATTATTAAATATTGTAATCAGCTCAATGTCGCCTGTTGAAGCGTTTCCCTTAATGGGCATGTTAAATTTAGATTATGTTGAAAAGAAAGAGCGAGGAAGACATTTCGCTGTCTGAACTCTCGCGCCACCACAGCGTGAATGGGTCTGTGCGAAGGAGAAGCTCCAGCCGCGATAATTACGCTGAGCGTGGGCGGAAGACGCGACATTTCCAGAGGATTCAAGAGGACATCCTGTTTGGTAAACACTCTCCTGATGGAAGCCAGCCCTTGCTGTGGAGGCAGCAATGTAAACGCTTCTTCTTTCCTCTTTCCTTCTTCCCTTCTCTCATTTCTTGGATGCTGGTTTCAATTAATTTGAATTCTTTCAGGAACACATGATATTAATAGCTACCATTAAGCATTTTATCTGCATTGATCTTCTTAATGTCTGTGAGACAGATATTGTCATCCCTTGTCACAGATGACAAGAATGAGGCACAGAGATGGTAAGCAACGTGCCCAAGGCCACACAGCTAGTCAGTGGCAAAGTCAGAATTCAAATTCAGGTCTGACACTAAAGATTATGCTCCTACTGAACTGCTATGCTCCATTGCACATGTAAACCTTCTCCCACAAAATTAAAGTGTCTTCACACAAAACTAATACCTCCTTTGATCACCCACCCAATTCCTGTCTCTTCTCCCCGAACCCAGTCAGTGGTTGCCATCAGCTTGGGCAATACCACGTGTGTAAAAACTAAATAGAATCTCCCAGGTGTCTTAAATCAAGTTTATCATTCTGCATCATTCTTGAAACAACTTTTTCGTTCAGACATATTCTATATCATAGGTCAGCACTATCTGTTCTACTTAATTGAGCTTTTCTTCTGAGTTGTTTCGTTGTTCCTAACTTTTCATTAAAGCAAGTCCCGCTGCAGTACATATGCAAGTGTGTGTCCGGGGCAGTGAGCAGTCATAGGACCACTGGGGTTTAACACATCTTGACAGCTTACACTTAACGGAAGGGCCCGGCCGTTTCCTCATATTGCCACTATTCATAACTAACCTTTCTACAGTGACAACCTGAGGGCGAAGGTGTGGGTGCTTTTCTCTACTTTGCTCCGCAGTCAGCCACCTCGATCACGCTGCCTTTGCGTCTGTCTTCTGTTCCCTGCTGAGCAGGCTCAGGCCTACTTAAAAAGAATAAAGAGTTTTTCCTTGGTTCCCGGGAAAGTTTAGCAAGATTGGATGTGATTTCCCCCCTCTACTTGGGGGCCTGAGAATCAGGAGACAATGTGTAGCTGTTGAGATTTCTGGGATATGGGACCCCTCCAACATTAAAACTGTGTGCTCATTTAAAATGAAAACCTTCCCACCTTCCCGCCAAACCCAGTGGCGCAGTTGGTTGAGCATCGTCCTGTGCACTGAAAGGTTGCTGGTTCAATTCCTGGTCAGGGCATGTATGGAAGGCAACCGAGTGATCTCTCTCTCTCTCTCTCTCTCTCTCTCTCTCTCTCTCTCTCTCTCTCTCTCTCCTTGTCCTCAGGTGAGGATTGAAACAAAAAGAAATCAAAACCTTCCTTTCTTTGGTTTTTCATCCATTCCAATATCCAATCCTCAATTCAGTGATTAATCAGTGAGAGGTTTGCACAAGCAGTGCTGGGTGCTGGCACAGGACCAGCCCGATAAATGCTGGCCCCACCCTCACAGAGGTTCAGGTGTCTGTGATGGCCCCCTTCATAGACTCAGACATCCACTCTGGTCTTCTCTACTTATATGTAGTAGCTGTTTCCTACCTACACCCCGAGAACTTCACCTTGAACCCTAGGTGAAATGTTTGGGGCCCTGCCACTTTACAAAGTGCCCAGTTCCCATATCCGAGGGTTGGATACTGCCTCCAACCTCCATACCTCCTGTGGGGATTCCATAGGACAAAGAAAGATACTTGAAAAATATTTATGGTCTTGATTGACTGCTATTGTGCCAGGTCTGTCTACATAAGCGGTTCTCAACATGTGGGTTGAGACCCCTCTGGGGGTCGAACCACCCTTTCACAGGGGTCGCCTAAGACCATCGGAAAACACATATATAATTACATATTGTTTTTGTGATTAATCACTATGCTTTAATTATGTTCAATTTGTAACAATGAAAATACATCCTGCATATCAGATATTTACATTACGATTCAAAACAGTAGCAAAATTACAGTTATGAAGTAGCAACGAAAATAATTTTATGGTTGGGGGTCACCACAACATGAGGAACTGTATTAAAGGGTCGCGGCATTAGGAAGGTTGAGAACCACTGGTCTACATAGTTCAGGATAGATGGGCCCTAAACCTTGAGACAAAATGCCCACCCATTCTGTAAGAGACCATTCTGGTTGTAAAACTACTTTATTGAGGAAATTCTGCCATCGGAACAACATAGGCGAAGGGGAGAATGGCTAAGTGAAGGCAGCCGGACACAGAACAAGGGCCACTTGACACGCTATGTGAGGAATCTGAACTCCTAGATTAGCGCCTGGGCTGGAGGTACTTGTCAAAGGAGACAGGTCTTCATGGTTACATCTCTGCGGGTCTTGAGAGCAAAGGGACTGATTGAGGTTGCTCTGAGCATCTTTCAAGGACGTTTGCATGGAGACCAGCCTCCGAAGACAGAAGGTGTCTTCCTCTGGCGTAGAGCGTAGGTGCTCTGGGCAGGCATGCTGACTGCTTAGTCTAAAGATTCCGATGCCCTGAGCTCAGGGCTCCCTTCCCCTCACCCACCACACGGTGCTGTGGACACGGGGCCCGGGAATCGTGACACGTGCAGGCACCCTGGCTGCTGCTCTCTCCCCACCATTCATTCTATGGACACGGGGCCCAGGAGTCCTGTCTCCTACCTGCATCTGTAGAGCCCCGGCAGGCTAACATGTCAGCTTGCAAGTAGGGGAATGCCTCAGATGTTTCAGTCATTGAACATTTGTTTATCCATTCAAATAAGTACTTATTAACCTACTCTGGGTCGGATACCAGGAACAGAGGTGAGCCTGACCACCAGGTGCCTGCTCTCAGGGGCATCACTCTAGCAAAGGAGGCCTGGGGGACAGAAAAGTCACAGCCCTGGGAACCTGCAGGGGATACACACTGGGCACCAACAGGTGTGCGAGGTGAGCACCGAGGCCTGTCTGCAGAGGTGACCACAGAGATGGGAACTGCGAGCTGAGATGGTGCCAGTTGCCCAATAGGAAGCCCAGAGCAAAGGCACTGAGGTGGCGCAGAGCCCAGCGCCTCCCTCAAACTGACCGGTGACCTAAGTGGAAGGAGCAAGGCAAGCGAGACAGTGGCCTGGTGTGAGGGCACAGAAGCAGCAGGAAATGCAGGTCCTGGAGGCCGCAGTGTGGACACCCTGTGTCATTCCAAGTGAAACTGAAATCATGCACATGTTGACTAGCAGGGAGCCGGGGGCAGGATCTGGCTTATATCTTATACAAATGCCCTCTGGCAGCCCGGGCAAGGGCCTGCCCCCCACTGCCCTCCCGGGCAGTCCTATCCCAATCCCACCTCCTGTCCTGTAGAGGGTTTCCGACTGGTCTTCACTCCCTCTCGCATTCTCGCGTTCTCCATCCTCACTGCCCCTGTTGCCCAGCAACCCCGGTTGCCGCCGCCTGAGTGCACCGGGGACAATGTGCGCAGCTCGGTTCCGGAGGGTGAAGCGTGAATCCCAACACCAGCAGCGTGAGTGGGGCCGCCGCTCAGAATGTGCCCTTGTTCGTGTGGAAACCGAGGGGGGATCTGCAGCCGATGGTGGGAGGAGAGGCACCTTAGTTAGCCAGGGCTTACCACCATCCAGGAAAGCACCAGCCACGCACTGAAAGCCACACTGCTGACAGGTTTGACGGGGCGAGGCAGTGAGACAGACTGAAAACAGGGTGACAAAGTGAGCATCTGTCAGGAAAAGGGTGGCGGCAGAGTGGTGGCACGTGCGCTTTACTGCGGGATATCCTGCAGCTGAAGGAGAACAAGTCGCCATGTCGTGTGTTTATAGGATCCATTAGAGCAAGTATGTCAAACTCACGGCCCACCGGCCTTGAGTTTGACATGGTTGCTGATGTTTTTAAAAGAATGGGTTTGTGTGTATATTTGCAAGGAGACCACTGTAGAAGATTACCTCCTTTTTTCAAATTGATGAGAGAGAGAGAGAGAGAGAGAGAGAGAGAGAGAGAGAGAGAGAGAGAGAAACATCAATTGGTGGCCCATACAAGCTCCAACCAGTATTGAACCCATGATCTAGGTTTGTGCCCTGACCAGGAATCAAACCCTTGACCTTCCCGTGCACAGGACGGCTCTCCAACCAACTGAGCCACATAGGCCAGGGTGAAGATTACCTGCTTCAACGTTGTTGGGAAGGTGGTTCTCAACCCTGGCTGATATTAGGATTAACTGGGGCATTCCCCTACTTGCAAGCTGACATGTTAGCCTGCCGGGGCTACCTACATTTATTCCAAATAAACTTTTCATAAACATTTTGTTTTGGAATAAAATTAGATTTTACAGAAAGATTTCTGCAAAGATAGCACAGATGACTGTATACCCATCACTGCCTTTGTCGTTGTTAATGTCCTGCCCAACTGTGGCACCTGAGCAGAAACTAGGGTGCCCACAGCAGCACCTTGCGATTAACTACTCGACTGTGCTCTTATTTCATGTTTTCTTCATGAGTGTTCCTTCTTCTGTTCCAGGATCCAGCTCGGAACACCAGCTGTTCTTGTCCTCACGTCTCCTCATCACCTCTGCTGTGTTCCTCAGTCTTTATTTTTCTGTGGTAACAGTAAATATTTTATTTATTTTGATCATTTAGCATATGTCATGGTAAAGTAATTTTTAATTATAAACACACACCAAACTTTGAGAAACACTGATAGAGTCTCCCTACCTAAAGTGTGATCCCCGAAGGGCAGCATCAATGTCACCTGGGAGCCTCTTAGAGACACAGCACTGGCCCCACCCAGACCTACAGAATCAGGGTCTGCCTTTCAACAGTATCCTCCAGTGAGCTGTGTGCATCTGGAAATGTGCACATCTCTGACATAGCTCCTTCTTCCTCTGCAACTTAAGCCAGTCAGAGAGAGCCTATCAAATATTGATGTCCAAGTACTGCTCCAGAACACACTGGTGAGCTGGATTGGGGTCCAGCACTGGTCCAGGACACTCTGATGAACTGGGTTGAGGCCCAGCGCTGCTCTAGGACACTCTGATGAGCTGAGCAGGACCTTGAGTAGGATCCCTTTATCAGTGCTTTTAGAAAAGTTTCCCAGGGGGTTCCAGGTCAGCCAGGGTTGAGAACCACTGTTACAGGAGAAAGAGAGCTGTCAGATGGTTGCATTCCAGAGCAGCACTTACTAGCTCTATGACGTTAGATGTGATGTCACTCCACAGCTTTAACTTCCGAATCTGTAAAATGGACATATATCTTTTCTTTTTAATTTTATTGATTTTTTTTACAGAGAGGAGGGGAGAAGGATAGAGAGTTAGAAACATATATGAGAGAGAAGCATCGATGAGCTGTCTCCTGCACACCCCCCACTGGGGATATGCCCGCAACCAAGGTACATGCCCTTGACCGGAATCGAACCTGGGACCCTTCAGTCCGCAGGCCGGCCGATGCTCTATCCACTGAGCCAAACAGGCTAGGGCTGGACATATATCTAAAGTACTGTTTCTAGGCAGATGGTGCTAATGGAGCTCCTGGCGTCTTCCTTACCTTATGCCTCAGTTTCTGGGACGGACTGTTCTGCGTGTTGGAGTGAAAAGCACATGCAGTCAAACAGAGCGGCGGAATGGGAGCTGGAGCCTCTTTTAGTGTGAAGTGAACTAAGGAAAAGAGGACCGTGCTGTCTACCCAGGTCTGCTTGTTCCTCAGCCTAACAAGCCCAGGTGTCCAGGGAGGCCTCGTTAGGCTACTTCCTCCCCTGGCCCCTGCCGCCGCTTGAACACCAGTTCTCTGTAGGTAAATCAGCGGTGCCTCCTGCAGCAGGAGCCTGGTCGCCGGCTTAGAGGGAGGCTGTCCTCCGTGGAGTCTTTGAGTCTTTCTCCTCATTAGGTGCACAGGGCCACGACGAGGCCAACTCGGGCAGTCTAATAGGCGAAGGACGTGCTTGGCTTTTGGGGGCATCGTCAATAGGCATGTCTGCATTTCTGACCTAATCAGCTGCCGGGGGTCTCTCTCCACCGAGTTCCCTCGGGGCAGAAGCTGTTACAGCTAAACAGCTTAAATCAGCTCCAAGCTCCAGGAGCAGAGACTGAAAAAAAATAATGGTAATGTTGGCGGAAGCTTGTGTACACAAAGAACCTTTTTGATGATGGCAAGTGAGTTTGCATAGCATCTGCTCTTTGCCTGAAATCAGACCAGAGCCTCCATGGGCCGTGCCAAGGCCATGTTCCCGAGAGCAGGTGCACACACATTCAAGTGAAACTGTCTGGTCACGTAGCGGTCAGTTCTTTCACGGGAGGACTGTGGCCAGAGCTCAGCAGGAAACAGCACATTCCCTTATGGTGTGCCGGGGTCAGTCTTCAGCCGCGGTTAATATCACCACCCATCTGGTAGGCTCTGGCGCCGGCTATGTTCTAGTTGGACACAGACAGAGGCAACTTGCAGCAACCTGCATGGCTGGGTTCAGCATCTGAAGGCGGGGCGGACACACAAATGAAAATGCTACACAAGAAATATGAATTTAGAAGGGATTGGGGGCCGAGGGTGTCTCTTTCATGAAGAGCACACCTACTTTTGGCCTTTTATTTACTTGAATACACATTTGCCCTTTAGCAATGCATACAGGCATATCAAAGGTAAAGTTTGGCGAACAGTAAAAGGATTATCAGGTTAGGGAATTGCCTTGGGCCACCACTATCTCAACACTCGGTGCTTAGCATCAGCCCTGCTAATGCCCAAGGTCCATCGGCTTTCCGTGTTCCTTGGTGCCCTGACAGTATTGGCAAGTGGCAGCTTCCCACAGCAACTGAAATATTTTCATATTAGTACCAATGCTTTCAGGTACCATTTATCGAAAACCTAAACAAACTGGATTAAATATGGCTGCAGTTTATGGGTTCATAAAACACACACACACACACACACACACACACACACACACACACACACCAGATTCACTAGGTTTCAGACATTGATGAATCAGAATTCTTCAAACTCTGTCATCCTCCAGGCTTGTTCCTGACTCAGTCCTCGGGGCAGCCAAATATCCAAAGCACATCCAGACATCCCTTCCCGTGCCAGCCTGTGGGAGTTTCTCACTCCCCAGCCTTGAAGGGTCCTGAGCTCCATGCTGATGGGTATAACTCCGTTTGCCTGCCTAACACTCGGGCAGGCATGTCGAAGGGAAATGACACTGTGGAGAGTGGACTCAATTCCACCCAAACCTCAAAGCCGCTTCTCAATAAGGTAAATTAATATCGGGACAATAGCTCCTATAGAGACACTCTCACAAGGCCTTCATAAATGTTTTTAATTAGAGAGAACTTGAGCAGATGTAAGCTAGATTCAGAATGTAGTTTAATATCGACATAGGATCTCTTCTCAGTGAGGGGCATGGAAATCCAGATGAGCTCCCTAGTACCATCTCATGCTGGTGCAAAGCTATTTTGAAGGGTTTGATCTTACAGCCTTTGGATGCCTTCTGACACTGTGTGTGTGTGTGTGTGTGTGTGTAAAAGTGGAGGCAGGGGCCTTGAGATTTATTTATTGACTAAACATGTTAGCTCCAGGCTCATAGTCTTTCTTCCTACCCCAACTCTTCACATCATTTCTGGTGGCCAACATATTGCTGTGGCTATAATTTGGTCTTTCACCTACTCTCCTCTCACCACCTGTATCCTGCCCCACTTCCATTCCCCACACCAGTGTTCATACCCTGAACTTTGCACCAGGAATTTTACCCCTTTTCCACAAAAAAATACATTTCAAACAGTTCAGTCTTAGATGTAAAAATGTCATTTTACATTTCTGCTCACTTCTTCCAGAACGCTCAAAGCCACAATTCTTACATACCTGCAATCCTTGGTCCCTTGGCCACACCCCCTCCCCAGGATTCATCAGTTTTCTGCTATTTTTGCTTGTCTCCTTATCTAGCTTAGATTCATGGCCCATTTTTATCATTATTACCTTGAAAACACTAACTCCTCTCTCTCTTCTTTCATCTTATTCAGATGGTTAAATGCCCTAACCAGCTAAACATTACTGAAGAACATCAAAGAGTTAGGACAGCCAGTTTCACTTAAAAGTCATGACCTCAGACCTCAAGTGGATGCTCCATGGACCCCAGCATCCTTGTGCTTCTCTGGTACGACTCCTTCCTGTTCTCTTGATGACTGTGCACAAGTTCTCTCCTTTCTTCAGACATTCCATTCCCACTCTGCATGTCTCTTATTCTCACATGACGATGTGACTTCATGTGTTTTTGGAAAATAGAAATCAATGGAGGAGCTTTTGCATCCCCTCACCACAAATCTACTCATGCCTGGTTTCTCTTCTTAGACTTTTCTCCCGTGACGATGGAGGAAATAGGGGAGGAAGGGGGATGGGGAGTTCATGTTTAATGGTACAGAGTTTCAGTTTGAGATGATGAAGAATCTCTGGTGATGGATGGTGGTGGTGGTTGCACAACAATGTGAGTGTACTTAAAACACCAAACTGTATACTTTTAAAATAGTTAAAATGGTAAGTTTTAAGCTATTAAATTTTACCACAATAAAAATATTTGTTACTGATAAACGGACAAGAGGTCAAGAATCAGAGCAGAAAATAACAGTTAAACAGACTTTCTGCAGTCTTTTGAGGCTAGAAAAAAAAAAAGATGTTTTAAGTTTTTAAAGCAGCCAGAAATTGGAGGGCTAAGATGTCAATGAGAAGTAAATCTAAGATGCTATGCCACTTTTCCCCCCAAAGCATTTGCCAATTCATATTCATCACAGGAGAAAATTAAGGACCTGGGAATAAATTTCTATTAAAAGGCTTATAATTTACACAGAGTTTTTATTTTCTGGACCCTGAAAGCACAGAGGATCCTACTGGGGACTCCTGAAGGGCTATGCCATGGTATTTTTTTTAAATATTTTATTGATTTCTTACAGAGAGGAAGGGAGAGAGATAGTTAGAAGCATCGATGAGAGAGAAACATCGATCAGCTGCCTCCTGCACACCCCCTGGGGATGTGCCCGCAACCCAGGTAGATGCCCTTGACCGGAATCAAACCTGGGACCTTTCAGTCTGCAGGCCGACGCTCTATCCACTGAGCCAAACCGGTTTCGGCTATGCCGTGGTATTAAAGGTAAACTAGATACAGTACCTTACAAAGTCTGAAACCAACCTAAATTACCTCCATGTCTTATTGTATTGAGGTGATCCTATCTCAATCCTCCCAGTTGCTAAAATAAATACTCAAGGAAAATATCATCACTTATACACTGACAATTTGTCATGTACAATGTCCAGCATTTAATGAAAAATTACTAGGCATATGAAGAAATGGAACCAAGATTAACAACAATAGAAACATATCTGCAGATGTTTCAGATATTGGATTTATGGGGCATAAACTTTAAAATAACTCTGATTAATATGTTCAACTGAATAGATGGAAAGGTGAAAAATTTTACCAGAAAACTGGAATATGTACTTTAAAAGCATCAAGCTAAAAATTAATAAAAAATAGATCAAGTTTAAGAAGTCAATGGATGGATTCAATAACAGATTAAAATCAACCGAAGAGAAAATCATTAGAATGGAAAATAAGACTTTATAAAAAAAAATAATATAGACTTTACCAGAAAGAGAGAAAAAGACTCAAAATAGAGAAAAGAGCTTAAGAGACATATTGGGCAAAATAAAATAATTTAACATTTGTGTAACTGAAGTCTCATAAGACGAGGAAAGAGAGAGAGGGAGAGAAAGAGAGACAGGGAGAATGGAGTAAAAAATAGATTTTTCCAAAATAGTTAGAACGCATAGATTTAAGAATTATTACAAACTCCAAGCACAATAAAAAAAAATTCCAAACACATATGAGAACACTGTAGAAAACTGTAAAAACCAAATACAAAGATAAAATTGTGAAAGCAGCTGGAATGAGGTATGGGTGGTAGGATACATTAAAAGAAGGAACAGTAAGCCCTGGCCGGTGTTCTAAGTGGTTAGAGTATTGACTCTTGCACCAAAGGGTTTCAAGTCCTGGTCAAGGGCAAGTATCTGGGTTGCAGGTCTCATCCTTAGCCTTGCTCGGGCACATTTGGGAGGTAATCAATCAATGTGTCTCTTTCACATCGATGTTTCTCTCTCTCTCTCTCTCTCTCCTCCCTCCCTCCCTCCCTCCCTCCCTCCCTCCCTCCCACTCTTTCTAAAAATCAATGGAAAAAATATCCTCAGGTGAGCATTAATACACACACACACACACACACACACACACACACACACACACACCATGAAGGAACAATAAAATTGATGGTTCAATTCCCAACTAAAATTATGGAATTCAGAAGTAATTGCTACACTTTAATCTAAGTAGTGAAAGAAAAGAATGACAATCCTTGTGAAAATATCCTTCAAAAGTGAAGGTGAAATAAAGGTATTGTCAAGCAACTGAAAACTGGAAGTTCATCTCCAGCGCAGATCAGACTGTGGGGTGTGCAAGGGTGGCCTCCTGTTCTGCTCTGGCTGCCATGACAAAACACGACAGGCTCAAGTCAAGGTTTAAACCACAGAAGTCCATTTCTCACAGCCCTGGGCATGGACAGCCTGCGTCAGGTGCCCGCGTGCTTGCATTCCGGGAGGGCGCTCCTCCTAGCTTGCAGATGGGCCTCTCCCTGTTGTTTTCTCACAGGGCAGAGAGAAAAGCAAGCCCTCGCCTCCCTCTTTTTATAAGGGCACTAATCTCATCACGAGGACGCCAACCTCCTGACCCGATTACCTTATGACCAAAGGCCCTCTTTCCAAGCACCGTCAACATTGTGGGTTAGGGAGTCAGCATATCAATATTAGAGAGGCACACACGTGTAGTCTATACCCAAAGGTTTCTGAGATGCTGGTAATATTTTGTTTTATAATCTGAGTAGCGGTTACACAGGTATGTTCACTTTGTGAAAAATGTTTGATCTGCACACCTGTGATTCATGCTCTCTTCTCTGTGTGTTATAGTTTCACAAAAATATTTAGTTATAAATTCATGTCCCCCTTCCTGTGACTTGGAAAACATTGTTTATTCTTGATGTATTAACTGCTCTATATCTCATTTTCTTTTTGTTTTACTTTAATCTAGTTTATTCGTCACAACTTCACTGACATGATTTAAAATCATCAGTGCCACCCGTCCATCCATCATGATGCCAAATCCAGGGGCACACGGGTTCTCATCTTCCTTTGCATTTTAGGAGAGTTGGCGTAGCTTACCTCCATGGGACTTTTCCTCTCGAAGCTGTTGCGATGCCACATTCCTCTGGGGGTCCCCCCACCTCCTTGGCGCCTCCCACTGCCCTCTCCCTGCCGCTCGCAGCCTCTTCGGCTCCACCTCTAATGCAAGAGCACTCAGAACCCTGTCCTGGCCCTCATGTTTCATGCTGTTCCCAATCCACACTCTCTTCTACACTCACGTCTCCAGCTCACACTCGAAAACTGCCTTCCAGACGCGGATATCTCATTGTCTGCATCAGGAGTCAGCACACTTCTCCTGTGAAGGGCCAGCTAGAAAATATTTTTGATCTTGCAGGCCATATTGTTTCTGTCACGTTCACTCAACTCTGTTTTTGTAGCATGGAAAGCTGCCATAGACAATGCACAGACAATACACACATGGATGGACGTTCCAAATGGTTATTTACCAAAACAGGTGTCATGGCAAGATTTGGCCCAAGGATTATAGTTCCCTGCTTTCTGGCCCATGTGACACTCACTCTTGAAACTCTAACAGGCATGTTGATATTAAGAAAGTTAAATATTTTACCCTGAGTTGGTAAATTTTAAGTCAAGATACTTAGATATTTGGTCAAACATTGTTTTAAATGTTTTCGAGGAGGTATTGTTTAGATAAAATTAACATTTTAAAAAGTGGACTTGGAGTAAACAAATAAGCCTCTGTAATGTGGGTGGGCCTCGTTCAATCAGCTGAGGACTTAATAGAAAAAAGACTGTCCTTTCTGGCGGAGAAGGAAACTCTCCCAGCTTATCACCTTTGTATTTAAAGTGTAACTCTCCCCTGTGTCTTTAGCCTACTGGTCTACCCTGTAGATTTTGGATTTGCCAGTCTCTACAATTATATTATGTGAGTGAGATAATTCCTTAAACTCTCTCTCTCTCTCTCTCTCTCTCTCTCTCTCTCTCTCTCTCTCTCTTCTCTCTCTCTCATATAATTTTCTCCATCTCCACCATCATTGTGATTCAAGCCATTATTTTCCAACTATATAATGTTGATATCCAGCTAGCGGGTCTCCCTTCAATCCCTCATCCTTAGAGAAATCAGAGTAATGTTTGTAAAGGCAAGATCATATTGCTCCCCTGCTTAAGATAAATACTCTAAACAAAAGTCAACTGTCCTGCCAAGCCCTGCCGGAGTGTGGAGAGGAAGGAGTGGGAGGCGGAGTGCTCCAGATCACACAGCACGGCCCAGGGTGGCCGTGGCTTCCCTTCTGTAAAGAAGAGCAGCCGTCCATCCAGTCTTCCTTGGTCTTTGTAATGTACTGGACTCATTGTCAGGGTTGTTAAAGCTCTTTTAGGTTCTTTCTTCCCAAATGCCTGTCTCCCTTGCCCCCATCCGCCTTCCCCCTGCCGCCCAGGTAATCTAACGCTGATTTTTAGCACACACCGGCTGCTCCCACCTTCGTGTCTCTTTATCTGCTGCTCCTTCTGCTCAGGCTTCCCTCCACCCCCCACCCTTTCCCCCCTGGCTGAGATGGCAGCATACCCCTTGCTCCGTGAGGCCTTCTTCAGGCTACCCCTGAAGCTGAGTGACTTGCCCCTCCCTGGGCTGCGTGCCCCCCGGGCCAGCTGGTGCCTGCCAGCTGCATCTCAGTCGTGTTCCAGGAGGCTGTGGGCTGACGGCTCATGTGCATGGACATCATCTTTGACTCCTTTATGCTCAGCACAGGAATGGCCATGAGCGTGATTGAACCCTGCTCCTAGGTTTTGCCTGGCTCACTCACAGGTTTCTCCAGGGGCTCTCGCTGTCCGAGGTGCTGGCCACCTCATCCTGCCTGCTTCCAGCCTGCCTTCCTCAGCCTTGATCCTCTGCTCCCATGCCCTATGCCCAGACCACTCACATCGCTCTGCTACTAGGGCCTGGGGCCATCTCAGGCAGTTGCGATTGAGCTGATGCTTTCACACCAGGCCTCCATGGCTTTCCTGCAGCTCTGGGTCAGTGACCTTCTCAGCACCTGCCCTGACCTGGAGGGTAAGTCTTCAGCAGCTCCCAGCCAGTGCGCTATCTCCTGCTTCCTGCGCATGCCTGTGTCCACCTCAGACTTTCCCCCTCTCGTCTTGACATGTGATCCTTGTCCTCACCCTTGAGTCTGTATGAGAAGTAGCCCCTCACTCAATCATTTTCCTGTTAGGAGAGCTGAACAGAGGAAGTTCTGCTTAAAGGCACACACTGTGTTACCTCAGACCTACATGTAAACCTTAGGTTCACCAGTGACTAGATATGCCAAGCTGGGCAAGCTACGGACACCTCTGACTCTTAGTTTTCTCATCTATAAAGTAGGAATAAAAATACCTGTCCCATAGGGCTCTTTAAAAATTGAAGCTAATGTGTTTAAAAGCACTTAGTACCTAAGTTATTTATTATTATTATTATTATTATTACTATTACTATTTAAATATTGTTAAATACCAGGATGGCTATGGCCTCACTCACTGTGCCCGTTGAGCTCCGCCTCTCCCTGTGCAGCATCCCCCAGCCTCTCCCACTCTCTCCCCCGACAGATGCTGTTGCTGCTAATGGCCCTGCCTGGGCTGTCGCCGTTGCCTGCAGCAGCTGGCTGGGCACTGAGACAGCAGCACATGAGTCAGACAGGATGCGAGGAGGAGGAGGCTGAAGACAGAGGCTCCAACTACCTTGGTGACAAGGCACAGAGAGAAAGAACAGATTATAATAAGATTTGGGGGTTGTTTTTCTGCCCGTGGGGTGGGTTTAAGCTTCTCCCACATTCACCGCCCACTCGGGGTTTGGCACATTACTTCTAGGAGTGGCAACCCGCCGGGAATTTGGCAACCAAAAGGGACAAGTTTGCAAATGCCACCTGCCACCTGATGGCCCGGCTGGGGGAGGAAGGACTAGAGTGGGGGGAGGGAAGGAAGGCCCGTTAGCCTTTCTGATATGCTTGTCTCGGACATATTGCTAACGCCGTGCAAAGAGGCTTCCCAAGACCTGGAATTAGTTCCATAAAATTTGATGCTGTTAAGAATAAGTTTTCAATTTCATTGAAGGTCATTGGAAACACAGCCCTTGCTGACCTCTCTCATCTCCTGCCACCTCTCCCACATGTAAGGAGAGAGAGAAAAACAGGGCAGTTTATTTTCTAAATACCAGCTTCTCGCCTCGCTCGCATTTAGCTTCCTTAACAGCCTTCCCGGGTAGGTCTTGTCGTTACTCTTATTTTCTAGACAATAAAACTGAGGCTCAGCTTTATTAAATTATTTCCTCGGGTCACAGATTTAGAACAGAGGTGAGCCGGGCAGCCTGGTAACAGAACCATGACGAGGAGGATTCAATGGCCTTTTGGAAAGGATGAGCAGTTGCCTGTGTGCAGGTGTTGCCAGCGTGCGTCAGGCGCTCCTGTACACACCCTGGGTACCGTGGGGAACAGCACACAGCACAGGCTAAGCGATGTCTTACAGCTCCCCGGGGTCAACCGGGCAGCAGGCGGCAGAATGAGGATCCTCTCACATTTATTTCCCTATTACACTCAGCTGCTTCCCAATCCACGTGTCTCCGTATTCAAAGAGGCCATGACCCGGCCACATCGCCACCTGGGCCTGCAGGGCACGGCGGACGGAGTGCGCATCTTTGTAAGCAAGGACACCTGGGCCGGAACTCAGGGTCCCTGTCGCTCTGAGAGGACAGTGCGGGGCCCTCCTGCGGGAGCGGGAGCTGAGGGTGGGACGGCAGAGGGGCCGCCAGCTCCCTGTGCCCCTGGGGAGATGACGCCGTCCCCAGGTCCTCACCTGTGAATTGAGGGGAGTGGGTGGTGCCCGGCTCCTTGGCCTTCTGGGGAGGAATTTATGGCCCTTTCCCCCAAATAGACTTCACGATTCTTGGAGACGGCGAGCTCAGTGAAAAGGCTTTAGGGAGAGAAGATGTCACTAGCTGAAGCACAATGAAAACACTCCCCTGACTCTGCAATCTGTGAGGTGTTGGAGCTCACCCTCACTCCCATTGGCTGCAAGGGTTCCCCAGAGACTTTAAAGTCCAGAAACCCAGCTTTATCGGGAGAGGATGCTCATGGGCAGCGCTGCTGGCACACTCCTGGCTCCATAAGAGAGACTCCCCCACACCCCCCCGCCCCAGAACAGTCCTTCTCAGCTGTCTCTTCTCCGTCATCCAGGTACGGGGAGGAGCTGGAAGCTTGCACTCAGAAGCCAGACAGCAAATGTCTGGGTTTAACCACCATCCCGTAGCTCTTTGTAGCCTGTTTCTTCCTCTGCAAAGTGGGGTGATCAGGACTTTCCTCCTGGGGTTTGATCCATGGAGTTCCCATAAAGCTTGGCCCCGCCCTGGGAGGGCAGCGAGATGGCCAACTGGCCAGGACTAGAGCCCACAAATGTTGTCCTATTGGCTTAGGCCGTGGAAGCACAGGGACCCTGTTACTCATTGCTGCTGCCATTTGCCCATTTGCCACTCTGCACCGGACACTTTGCAACTGGAGAGAGAGAGAGAGAGAGAGAGAGAGAGAGAGAGAGAGAGAGAGAGAGAGAGCTTTTAGAAAGTATGTTTGGTTGGAGAACCAGCCAGGCTGGCTTGCACTGAGTAAGCCACTGGTTTTCACAAGAATTATTGGTGCGGATGGAAGATGGCGGCGGTATAGGCAGACGCGTCCCAGGTCGTGTCCCTGAGCAAATGGAGTGAGCAGCTGAAACTAGTAACATCCACCCCGAATTGGCGAAATTCCTCAGCTGGCGAGACGGTTTGCAGCCGGGAAGAGCAGAACTCCCCTGGAAAGGTAAAAAAAACCCAGGGATTTGGGCAGGAAAGTTTGCCAGACCTCTGAGCCCAGAGAGTCGGAGGGAGACCGCGTGGCAGATAGCCGCGTCCCTTGGAACAGGCACAGCCCCTAACAGGGGAAAGGAGAACCGCGGGATTCCTGGCGCTGCCGGGGGAATTGAGAGCTCGGTCTGTGATCACAGAGGACTGAGCCTAAAGGGGGCAGCCTGAAGAGCTGACCAGACCATGCAGTCCCGGTAAGAGAAGAAGCTTACAGAAACCAAGCCTTCCCCGTTTCCGCGGCCGGCGTTTGTTTGTTTGTTTTCACTGAACCCTGTTCATGGGACATTTCGGATACAGACACTCACCTGTGCTGAAGAGAGGAAGAGGGTGCGGAGGAGTGGAATCTGGGGAGAGACTGAGGAGAGAAGGGGGGCCGGGAGAGGTGGCAGTGAATTGAGTGCTGAGACACCCCTGAGCCCAGGACTGAGGCAGCCATTCTCTCCGGAGAGTGAGACTCCTCCCCCCAGCCCCCAGGCAAGGAGCACAGCCACACCCAGATTCCACCCTGTAGGAGATCAAGGATTAAAATAACCTGATCAGTCCCTGGGAGTTAACAGGGTCTGGCCTATAGAGGGATTTTCAATCCCAGCAACAACACAGCACTGGTAACTCTTACGCAGCCAGCTCTGGGCAGTGAACTTCCACTGGACAGAGAGGCCCTATAGCCTCAGAGGCCAACCCCAGAACACTGCCACCCAGAGGCTGACCCACAAACTGACTCTTTGCTAAACACAAAATAAGGCAGTCTGGGAAACAAATGCGGCTTGCTTTAAAATAAGGACTGTGGTTTACAACACAGAGGACCAGTGTATCGCAGGGAAACTCAACACTCTCCTGAATACCTGGCAGGTCTAAGGCGAGCCACACTGAAGAATAGAAGAACCGAAGGACCTTCACTACTGCAATATTTTTTTTTCTCTTTTTTCACCTTTTAACTAAGAAACCAATTTTTTTTCTTTTTTTTTTCTTTTCCTCTTCTTCTTTTTTTTTCCCTTCTTTTTTCCATCACCTGATTTTACCCTTTTAATTACTACCTTCTTATTTTTAACCAGTATTATTACTGCTACCATTTTACCATTTTTTTTTAAAGTGCAATTTTATTTTCTCTTTATTTTATTTTGGGATTAGTGTTCTCCATTCTATTTTCATCGTTATATTATTGGTTGTTTCTAGTTTGCATTCATCTCCAGGGAGCTGTTGCTGGAATTTGTTGGGATTAATGGCTGTTCTATAGGAGTATTCTCCTCATATAAAAAAGTCTCTTCCCCTCTTCCACTTCATTCTCTCTTTTCGCTCTTTTTTTTTCCTTTCCTTTCTTTTCTCGCTTTTACTTTCCCCCCTCCTTTTTCCCAATTTCATTTTTGCACTCCTTTTTTTGGTCCCTAATTTTCTTTTCTTTTTTCTCTTTTCTCTTTTTCTCTTCCTTCTTCCTTATCCCCTAATTCTCTTAATTCAGGTGGTCACCTTTATTTGGGGTTATTAATATCGTGAATATATTTGTGTATAGTGCCTGGTACGTGGTGCCTTGTTGTGTTGTATTTTGTGCCTTTAAATCAACGCAGCAGATCCAAGCAACAGCAACCTCCTGAGCACCACACCCTCTGCTGAGGAACAGCAGCTGTACGTGAAACCTCGCCCCACCAGCCAGAAGAGCCACCACAGCTGTGAACAGCACCCACCAGAGGAGTTGCTGCCAAATGAAGAGCAGCTGCTACCGCAACCGCCCGAAGAGCAACCGCAGACCAAGGAGTCACTGCCACCAAGGGAGCAGCCACTGAACGACTCAACGTCTAGATATGTCAGTGAGATCAAACATGGGTAGACAAAGAAACCCCCAAAGGAAAGAGAAGGAGGACTCTCCAGAAAAGCAGCTAAGTAATACAGAGGCATGCAACATGACAGAAAAAGAATTCAGAATAAGGGTCCTAGAGTGCATAAACCGGATGGAGGAAAAAATCGACAACCTCAGCAAGAAGCAAGAAGAAACAGATGAAAAAATTGATAACATATGGAAGAAGCTAGAAGAAACAGATGAAAAAATCAACAACTTAAGTAAGACACAAGAAGAAATGAAGAGTGATATAGCTGCAATGAAAAACTCCATTGAAAGTATCAACAGTAGACTAGGAGAAGCGGAGGACCGAATTAGTGATTTAGAATACAAGGAAGCAAAACACACCCAAAACGTACTGCAATTGGAGAAAAAAATGAAAAGACAGGAGGAGAGCCTAAGGGAGCTTTGGGACAACAGGAAACGAAACAACATACGAATAATAGGGGTACCAGAACAACAGAAGGATGAACAAGGATTAGAAAACCTATTAGAAGAAATAATATCAGAAAACTTCCCTGAGGTGGGGAAGAAAAAAGTCACACAAGCCCAGAGAGTCCCAAACAAGGTGAACCCAAAAAGACCCACACCAAGACACATCATAATTACCATGGCAAATGTTCAGGACAAAGAGAGAATCTTACAGGCTGCAAGAGAGAGACGGAAAGTTACATACAAGGGATCTCCCATTAGATTGTCAAATGATTTCTCAACAGAAACACATCAGGCCAGAAAAGAATGGACGGAAATTTACAAAGTGATGCAAAGCAAAGGACTGAATCCAAGAATACTCTATCCAGCAAGGCTATCATTCAAACTTGAAGGGGAAATAAGAAGCTTCACAGACAAAAAAAGGCTAAGGGAGTTTATCACCACCAAGCCAGCAATGCAAGGAATGCTAAAGGGACTGGTATAAAAATAAGAAATAAAAAGCTCAGAAAGAAAACAGCCACACAAAAACAGAAATGGCTACAAACAAGTACCTTTCAATAATAACTTTAAACGTAAACGGACTAAATGCTCCAAACAAAAGACATCGAGTGGCTGAATGGATAAAAAAAAACATGACCCATACATCTGCTGTCTACAAGAAACCCACCTCATTAGAAGGGACTCACACAGACTGAAAGTGAAAGGATGGAAAAATATCTTTCAGGCAAATGGAAAGGAAAAGAAAGCTGGGGTAGCAATACTTATATCGGACAAAATAGACCTCAAAGTGAAGGCCATAACAAGAGATAAGGAAGGCCATTTCATAATACTAAAGGGATCAATACAACAAGAAGATATAATCCTGGTAAACATATATGCACCCAATGCAGGAGCACCCAAATTCATAAAAAAACTCCTGGAAGATATCAAAGGAGACATCGACAACAATACAATCATAGTAGGGGACTTTAATACACCACTGACAGCACTGGATAAGTCCTCTAGACAAATAATCAGCAAAGATACAGCAATCCTAAATGACTCACTACATCAGATGGACTTAATAGACATCTTCAGAACACTTCACCCGAAAGCCAGGGAATATACATTCTACTCAAATGCTCATAGGACATATTCAAAAATAGACCATATATTGGGTCACAAGCAAAGTATCCCCAAATTCAAGAAAATTGAAATCATAAAAAGCGTCTTCGCAGACCACGATGGCATAATATTAGAAATAAACTACAATAAAAACAACCCAAAATACTCAAACACCTGGAAGCTGAATAGCATGCTATTAAATATTGATTGGGTTACCAATGAAATCAAAGAAGAAATTCGAAACATCCTGGAAACTAATGACAATGAAAACACAACAATCCAAAACCTATGGGACACAATGAAAGCAGTCCTGAGAGGGAAGTTTATAGCTCTACAGGCCTATCTCAACAAACAAGAAAAAATGGTAGTAAATCATCTAACTCTACAACTCAAAGAATTAGAAAGAGAGCAACAAGAAAACCCCAGAGTGAGCAGAAGGAAGGAGATAATAAAGATTAGAGCAGAAATAAATGACATAGAGACCAAAAAAACAATACAGAAAATCAATGAAACCAAGAGCTGGTTCTTTGAAAGGATAAACAAGATTGACAAACCTCTAGCCAGACTCACCAAGAAGCAAAGAGAGAGGACCCAAATAAACAAAATCAGAAACGATAGAGGCGAAATAACAACAGACCCCACAGAAATACAAATGATTGTTAAAAAATACTATGGACAGCTCTACTCCAACAAACTAGACAACCTGAAGGAAATGGACAAATTCCTAGAAAAATACAACATTCCAAAACTCAATCAGGAAGAATCTAAAAATCTCAACAGGCCAATAACTATGGAAGAAATTGAAGCAGTCATCAAAAAGCTTCCAGCAAACAAAAGCCCAGGACCAGACGGCTTCACAGGGGAGTTTTACCAAACATTCAAGGAAGAACTAAAACCTATCCTCCTCAGACTACTACAAAAAATTCAAGAGGAAGGAACACTTCCAAGCTCATTCTATGAAGCCAGCATCACCCTAATACCAAAACCAGGTAAAGACAACACAATGAAAGAGAATTACAGGACAATATCCCTCATGAACATAGATGCCAAAATCCTCAACAAAATCTTAGCAAATCGGATCCAACAGTACATCAGAAAGATCATACACCATGACCAAGTAGGATTTATCCCAGGGATGCAAGGATGGTACAATATCCGCAAATCAATAAACGTGATACATCACATAAACAAATTGAAAGAAAAAAACCACATGGTCATATCAATTGATGCAGAAAAAGCATTTGACAAAATTCAACACCCATTTTTGATAAAAGCTCTCAGCAAGGTGGGAGTAGAAGGATCATACCTCAACATAATAAAAGCCATATATGACAGGCCCACAGCCAACATCATACTCAATGGACAAAAACTAACACCATTTCCCCTAAGAACAGGAACAAGACAGGGATGCCCCCTCTCACCACTCCTGTTCAACATAGTACTGGAAGTGTTAGCCATTGCAATTCGGCAAGAAGAAGAAATAAAAGGCATCCAAATTGGAAAAGAGGAAGTAAAACTGTCCTTATTTGCAGACGACATGATATTATACATACAAAACCCTAGAGACTCCATCAAAAAGCTACTGGACTTAATACATGAATTTGGCAATGTAGCAGGATACAAAATTAACCCCAAGAAATCCGAGGCATTTCTATACACCAATAGTGAACTTTCAGAAAGAGAGATTATAAAAACAATCCCGTTTACCATCGCACCAAAAAAATTAAGCTACCTAGGAATAAACTTAACTAAAGAGGTAAAAGACCTCTACTCAGAAAACTACAGGACGTTGAAAAAAGATATAGAGGAAGACATAAACAGATGGAAGAACATACCGTGTTCATGGATTGGTAGAATCAACATCATTAAAATGTCCATGCTACCCAAAGCAATCTATAAATTCAACGCACTTCCCATTAAAATACCAACGGCATACTTCAGAGATCTAGAAAGAACTCTCCAAAAATTCATCTGGAATAAAAAAAGACCTCGAATAGCTGCAGCAATCCTGAAAAAGACCAAAGTAGGTGGGATCTCAATACCAGATATCAAGATGTATTACAAAGCCACTGTTCTCAAAACTGCCTGGTACTGGCACAAGAATAGGCATATAGATCAATGGAATAGAATAGAGAGCCCAGAAATCGGCCCGAACCAATATGCTCAATTAATATTTGACAAAGTAGGCAAGAACATACAATGGAGCCAAGATAGTCTCTTCAATAAATGGTGCTGGGAAAATTGGACAGATATATGCAAGAAAATGAAACTAGACCACCAACTTACACCATACACAAAAATAAACTCAAAATGGATAAAGGACTTAAATGTACGACAGGAAACCATAAAAATTCTAGAAGAATCCAAAGGCAACAAAATCTCAGACATATGCCGAAGCAATTTCTTCACTGATACAGCTCCTAGGGCACTTGAAACTAAAGAGAAAATGAACAAATGGGACTACATCAAAATAAAAAGCTTCTGCACAGCAAAAGAAACCATCAACAAAACAACGAGAAAACCCACTGTGTGGGAAAACATATTTGCCAATGTCATATCTGATAAGGGCCTAATCTCCAAAATTTATAGGGAACTCATACAACTTAACAAAAGGAAGATAAACAATCCAATCAAAAAATGGGCAAAGGACCTAAATAGACACCTTTCAAAAGAGGACATTCAGAAAGCCAAGAGACATATGAAAACATGCTCAAAGTCACTAATCATCCGAGAGATGCAAATCAAAACAACAATGAGGTACCATCTCACACCTGTCAGACTGGCTATCATCAACAAATCAACAAACGACAAGTGCTGGAGAGGATGTGGAGAAAAAGGAACACTTGTGCACTGCTGGTGGGAATGCAGACTGGTGCAGCCACTATGGAAGACAGTATGGAGTTTCCTTAAAAAACTGAAAATGGAACTCCCATTTGACCCTGTTATCCCACTTCTAGGAATATATCCCAAGAAACCAGAAACACCAATCAGAAAGGATATATGCACCCCTATGTTCATAGCAGCACAATTCACCATAGCTAAGATCTGGAAACAGCCTAAGTGCCCATCAGTAGATGAATGGATTAGAAAACTGTGGTACATCTACACGATGGAATACTATGCTGCTCTAAAAAGGAAGGAACTCTTACCATTTGCAACGTCATGGATGGAACTGGAGAGCATTATGCTAAGTGAAATAAGCCAGTCAATGAAGGAAAAATACCACATGATCTCACTCATTCATGAATAATAGAGACCATTATAAACTTTTGAACAATAATAGATACAGAGGCAGAGCTGCCTCAAACAGATTGTCAAACTGCAGCAGGAAGGCCGGGGAGGGTTGCGGGGCAGGAGGTAGGGGGGTAAGAGATCAACTAAAGGACTTGTATGCATGCATAGAAGCATAACCAGTGGACATAAGACATTGGGGGATAGGGGAGGCTAGGGGACTGTCTAGGGCGGGGGGATAAAATGGACACATATGTAATACCCTTTGTAATACTTTAAGCAATAAAAAAAAAAAAGAAAAAAAAAAGAATTATTGGTAATGGCCTCCTCCTTCTCTTCTTTCTGCCCACCCTCCCCCTCTTTGGAGAGGGCTGGGTTGCCCATATAGAGAAATGTCGGCCTGTGTTAGGGCTGTTAGAAGGCACGCTCGCTCTTGACGGGGCGGCACAGAGCGCTGGAGGCTCAGGAATGCGGGGCCCAGTGCTCTCCGGCCACACCAGCTCCAGCTCCTTGTTCACAAGCTCCGAGCTGCAGCAGCGACTGCACCTGTAGGGGATGCATAGGATTCTGACAACCTGCCCTATCACTTAGTTATGCCCCAAGCCTGGAAGAGGACGTAGAGAGCCTATTTCCTGCAGGCCGTGCTCTCCGTAGGAAGCCCCACCAGTGATTTAATTAAGCTACATAAATGCTAAATGGAATCCAAGCAGAATGGGATTTGCTGATCTGTGTGTGTTGAAAGAAATTCCTTGTTCCGTTCTAATTGAATAGATTGAACACAGACTGGATTTGTTCTTATCCTGCAGCCACTTTGGTGGGAGAGATAAATTGGAAATGTTATCTGGCTCGATATGCCAGTGTTTCCGAGATCACTCTGCCAGGTGTGAGGGGAGGGAGGAGCTGAAAACAGCATTGTTTTCAAAGTCCTATGTCACACACCAAGGAGACTTCAACAGAAAAGCGTGGCCAGTGCCGGCAAGGATATGGTGATGCTGGTGCCTCGTGTCGGCCAGTAATGCTGAGAGTTAACACAACCCATTGGAAAGCAGGTGCACACAGTACAGAGAACCTAAAGGTTACCCAATGCTTCATGCTCCCACCAGGGATCTCAGGGAGTCAAACCCAAGGAAATAATGAGGGCCTGGGGAGGAGCCCCACACATGGCGCTGTTCATCATGTGCCGCTAAGAAGCACGCCAAGCAGAATTGCCAAGACATCTTCCAGAAAACTCCAAATAAGAAATAACTAAGTCCGTCATGACACTTTCTTAATAGGCATCACTCAATGTGATGACCCCTTGAAATTCAATAGTGAGTTAAAAATAAAGGTATATGCTACACCCTGTACATACACTTAGCTTTAAAAATATGCCTCTCAGTATGAAATGGCCAGAATAAACAAGTTCGTGAAGACAGAAACATGGGAATAATGGTTGTCAGAGGCTAGAGGGAGGGAAGAATGGCGGGTGACGGCTAACGGGTTTGTGGGTTTCCTTTTGGGGTGATGATTTGTTCTGGTACAAGATAGTGGTGATGCTTACACCCCATTGTGAATATAAAATGCCACTGAATCGTACACCTTGAGAAGGGTTACAATGGTAAATTTGATGGTTTGTGTATTTTCCACAATATTTTTAAAAAGATACGATGAAGAATGAAAAATAAAAGAAGTATCAAAAAATCTGAACAGCAGTTATTTTAGGAGCATGTGTAATGGCTGAAGTCTTATATGTGTTTTGAGACTTTCTGTAATGTTAGTATTACTTAGAGGCAGAAGCAGGCAGTATCAGAATCCAGCCAAGAATGCAGGGGTCAGGGTCAGGGTCAGGGTTCCCCTCCTCCTGATCCTGTCCCAGCCAGCGGAGAGGATAAAATGGATTCCAGGAAAGAATGCGTAGCCTAGGAAAGAAAGAAAAAATCAACAGTCAGCTGTGTAAGCGTTCATCTTGTAGAACTAGATAGAGAAGAGCAATAAACACTAAAGCAAGTAGAAAGAACGAAATAACAATAATTTGAGAAGAAATTAATAAAACTTGAAAACAGGATATCAAGAGAGAAAAGCAACGAAACCAAAAGCTGCTTTTATTTTCATTATTTTATTTGGTGGTACAGAAGTTTTATTTATAAAATACATCTTTTTAAATTTTATTGTTGACACTATTACAGATGCCACCCACTCCCTGCTTTTGTCCCCTGCACCCCTACCCCTCCCTCTGGCCCTAACACACTGTGGCCTGTGTGCATGGACTGTGAATGTATGTTCTCCGGCTGTTCTCTTCACCTTCTTCCATCCTGTCTGCTCCCCCCACACGCTTCCCCTCTGACATCAGTCAATCTTTTTGAAAAGGTCAATGAAATTGATAAGCCTCTAGTCAGAATAACAACAACAACAAAAAAAAAAAAAAATAGAGAAGACACAAATTTTTAACATCAGAAATGAGAGCGGAGATGTCATATGATCATTAAAAGGATTGTAAGTGAATATTATGAATATTCCTATCCTCCTAAATTTGATTAGATAAATTAATTTATTGAAAAAGGACATAAACTACCAAAGCGTATGCAAGTAAAAATAGATAATCTATATAGGCCTATATCTATTATAATTTAAATTTATTGTTAATAACCTCCATAAATATAAAAAAAAAATCAGGCCCAAATGCTTTCACTGGTGAGTTCTATGAAACATTTAAAGGAAGAAGTGATACCGATTCTCTACAATGTATTTCAGAAGATAGAAGCAGAGAGAACACCTCCTAACACATTCTATGAGGCCAGCTTTATCTAAATACCAAAGCCAGATGGAGACCCTCTAAGAAAGGAAAACCACACACCAATATTACTCAGGAGCACAGATGCAAAAACCCTCAGCAACACACTAGAAAATAGAACCAAGCAATGTATGAAATGAATTTGATGCCACGACAAAGCGGATTTACTCCAGGCTTACAATGGTGGTCCAACACCCCAAACCACATAATATAATTCATCATGCTAACCAGGAAAAAAAGCAAAGGCATATGGCATATCAATAAACGGAAAAAAAGAATTTTAACAAAATCCAACACCCATTCATAATAAAAAATCCTAGAAAACTTCAACTTGCTGACAATCATCTAAAAGACCTACAGCTAACAGCAGAGTTACTTGGGAGAAGACTAATGTCATTGCCCTCAGCCCAGTGATACCCATTCTCACCACTTTCACCCAACATTGTCCTGGGAGTTTTTGCTAATGCAACGACACCAGAAAGGGAAATCTATACTAATAATAGAGGGATATGAAAATTATCCGGGATGCCATCACAGTAACAGTAATGAACAAACAGCAGGCTGCGTGGGGCGACAAGGCCAGCAGGGGGGTTAGTGAGGGGCCACCAAATGACTGAACAGCAGGCTGCATGGGGCTACCGGTCCAGCAGGGGGGGGGGGCAGTTGGGGACAACCAGGCAAGCAAAGGGGCAGTTGGGGGCAACCAGGTCAGCGGGGGGGGGCAGTTGGGGGTGACCAGGAAGGCAGGCAGGTGAGCAGTTAGGAACCAGTGGTCCCAGATTGTGAGAGGGATGTCCGACTGCCGGTTTAGGCCCGATCCCCGGGATCGGGCCTAAACTGGCAGTTGGACATCCCCCAAGGGGTCCAGGATTGGAGAGGGTGCAGGCTGGGCTGAGGAGACCCCCCGCATGCATGAATTTCATGCACCTGGCCTCTAGTGAAGTATATAATGAATGAGGAGGAAGGAAATAATACATCTCTGCTAGCAGATGACATATGAATGTCTACAAAGAACAACCCAAGGAATCACTAAAATATTCTGGAACTAATAAGCAGTTATAGGAAGGCCACAGAATATAAAGGTAATATACAAAAGTCAATTTTACCCATAGACCAGCAGTTTTACCTATATACCAGCAAAGGGCAGCTGGAGTTTGAAATTTAAAATAAACAACAATGTTACATTAGCCCGCAAAATAATAGGCATAACTCTAGCCAAATATGTGTAGGATCTATAAGTGAAAACCATAAAACTATGATGAAAGAAATTGAGCTCTAAATAGAGATATTCCTTATTCATAGATAAGAAGCCTCAATATTGTTAAGATATAAATTTCTCCCAACCTAATCTATAGCTTCGATGGAAAACCTGAAACAGAAACAAATCTCACCCGCTTATTTTGTAGATATTGACAAAATGATTTTAAAGTTTTATGTGGAGAAGCAGAAGACACACACACTAAGCAGCACCCAGTGAAGAACAACAAAGTCAGAGTCTGACCAACGCTGTCTGCCTTGAAGACTTACTGCAAAGCTAAATAACCAAGACAACGTGGTATGGGGAAGCATAGGCAAATTGATGAGTAGAATAGAATAGAATGGAATAAAATAGAACCTATAGAATAGAATAGAATAGAATAGAATAGAATAGAATAGAATAGAATAGAATAGAATAGGATAGAGAGCCCAAAAATTGACCCACACAAATATGGTCAACTGATCTTGGACAAAGGAGCAAAGGCAATTCATTGTAGACAGAATAGTCTTTTCAACAAATGCTGTTGAAACATTTGGATATCTGGATGTAAAAAAATAAAGATTACTTTGAAATAGGGCTTAAATGTAAATTGGAAAATTACAAGACTTCTAGATAACATAGGGGGAAACCTGGTGACCCTGGGTTTGTTGATGAATATTTGATCAATACCAAAAGCACACTCATTTAAAGAAAACAGTTTGATAAGTTAGACTTTACTAAAGTAAAAACCGCTCTCTGGGAGCAACACTCTGGAGAGCATGGAGAGACAGGCCACAGGCACGAAGAACATATTTGAAAAACACATATCTGGTAAAGGACCTTTATCCAAAATATACAAAGAGCTCTTAGAACCCAACATTAAGAAAACTAACAATCCAATAAGAAATGGGCATATGGTCTTCCACACACCTCCCCATTGAAAGATGTACATACAGTTGTAAATAAGCATGAGAAAAGGTTTCCAGTGTCCTGGGGGAATTGCAGCTGTTACACACCTCCTAGAATGACTAAAACCCAAGCAAAGCTGACAGCGCCCAATGATGGCAAGGGTGCCCAACAACGGGCATGCCGACGCATTGCCATTCATTACTGGTGGAGATGCTACATGGTGCACCCACTTGGTAAGACAGAGTGTGGTTTCTTTCTTTCTTTTCTAAAAATTGATTTTAGAGAGAATAAAGGAGTGTGGAAGAGAGAGAAGGAGAAACATAGATGTGAAACATGGATTGGTTGTCTCCTGCACACTTTCTGACCAGAGATTGAACCTGAAACCTAGGTATATGAGAGAATCAAGCCCTCCACCTTTTGGTGTTCATGAGAATGCTCTATCCAATTGAGCCACACAGGCCAGGGCCAGAGGGGCAGTTTTTACAAAGCTAAATATAACCATACTAGAGGCCTGGTATACGAAATTTGTGCACAAGTAGGGTCCCTAGGCCTGACCAGTGATCAGGGCCGATTGGGGCCTTCCTTCCCCCCAGCTGCCAGCCAGGGCCTTCTTTTATTCTGTGCCACCCCCTGGTGGTCAGTGCATGTCATAGCGAGCGGTCGAACTCCCCATCGGTCAAACTCCTGAGGGGACACTTTGCACATTAGGCTTTTATATATATAGATGAGTCAGCACTTAGGCTCCTAGGTGTTTACCCAAAATAACTGAAAGCTATGTACACACAAAATCCTGCACACAGATATTAATAGCAGCTTCATTTATAATAGCCCAAATCTCAAAGTAACTAGGTCATTCTTCAGTAAGTGAATGAATAATCTGTGATAGATCTGTACCATAGGATATTATTCGGCAATAAAAAAAACTAAACTATAAAGCCATAAAGGACATGGAGAAACCTTAAGGGCCAGTCTGAGAAACCTACACACTAATAGATGACATTTTGGAAAAGACAAAACCGTAGAGACAGTGGAAAGCTCAGCAGTTGCCAGGGGCTTGGGGCAGGAGGGACGCGCGGGGAAGACAGGGCATTTTCTGGGCTATGAAAGTACTCTATGATGCCATAATGGTGGTAAGTTTGTCAAACTCATAGAGCTGTGAGACACACAGAAAGGACCTTAGTGTAAACTAAGGACCGAATAACAATGTGTAGCAGTGGAAACCAATGTGGATGTGATAACAGGCATGAAGATGCTGTAATGGGAACAGTGTGCTGAGATGGGAAGTGGGGTGAGATATGTGCATGGAACTTTCTCTACTAACTGCTCAATTTTTCTGTAAAACTGTACTAACAGTGAAACCTACCATTTTTTAAATTACAGTTGACATCCAATATCATATTATCTTCAGGTGTACAACATAGTGGCTAGACTTTTTGTTGTTGTTAACCAGGTCTGGATTCTCTTTCATTTTTTAAATTTTTATAATTGTTTTTACACTTATTCTTTTTAAATTTAAATTCTTTATTGTTTAAAGTATTACATATGTCTCCTTTTCCCCCATTGACCTCTCCCCGACAGCTCCCACCCTCCAGTACATACACTCACCGCCCCCCCCCCCCCGTCTGTGTCCATGGGTTATGCTTATATGCATGCATACTAGTCCTTTGGTTGATCTCTTACCCCTCGCCCCTTTCCCCTGCCTTTTCTCTGAGGTTGGACGGTTTGTTCAATGCTTCTATGTCTCTGGATCTATTTTTGTTCATCAGTTTATGTTGTTCATTGTATTCCACAAATGAGTGAGATCATATGCTGTTTATCTTTCTCTGACTGGCTTATTTCGCTTAGCATAATGCTCTTCAGGCCCATCCATGTTGTTGCAAATGGTAAGAGTTCCTTCTTTTTTGCAGCAGAGTAATATTCCATTGTGTAGATGTACCACGGTTTTGTAATCCACTCATCTGCTAATGGGCACTTAGGGTGTTTCCAGATCTTAGCTATGGTAAATTGTGCTGCTATGAACATATGGGTGCATATATCCTTCCTGATTCGTGTTTCTGATTTGTTGGGATATATTCCTAGAAGTGGGATGACTGGGTCAAATGGAAGTTCCATTTTTAATTCTTCAAGAAAACACCCTACTGTTTTCCACAGTGGCTGCACCAGTCTGCATTCCCAACAGCAGTGCAAGAAGGTTCCTTTTTCTCCACATCCTCACCAGCATTTGTCATTTGTTGATTTGTTGATGATAGCCATTCTGACAGGTGTGAGATGGTACCTCATTGTCATTTTGATTTGCATCTCCCATATGATTAGTGACTTTGAGCATGTTTTCATATGTCTCTTGGCTTTCTGTATGTCCTCTATCAAAAAGTGTCTATTTAGGTCCTTTGCCCATTTTTCAATTGGATTGTTTATCTTCCTTTTAAGTTGTAAGAGTTCTCTGTTGGAAATTAAACCCTTATCAGATATAACATTGTCAAATATGTTCTCCCATGCAGTGGGCTCTCTTGTTTTGTTGATGGTTTCTTTTGTTGCACAGAAGTTTTTTATTTTGATTTAGTCCCATTTGTTTATTTTCTCCTTAGTTTCCATTGTACTAGGAGCTGTATAAGTAAAGATATTGCTATGACATATGTCTGATATTTTTCTGCCTATAGATTCTTCTAAGATTTCTATGGTTTCCCATCTTATGTTTAAGTCCTTTATCCATTTTGAGTTTGTTTTTGTGTATGGCGTAAGTTGGTGGTCTAGTTTCAATTTTTTGCATGTCTCTGTCCAGTTTTCCCGACACCATTTATTGAAAAAACTGTCTTGACTCCATTGTATGCTATTGCCTACTTTGTCAAATATTCATTGAGCATAATGGCTTGGGTCAATTTCTGGGTTGTCTGTTCTGTTCCATTGGTCTATATGTCTGTTCTTGTGCCAGTACCAGGTCTTTTTGAGAACAGTGGCTTTGTAATATAGCTTAATATCTGGTATTGTGATCCCTCCAACTTTGTTCTTCTTTCTTAGGATTGCTGTGGTTATTCAGAGTCTTTTTTTTAAATCCCATATGAATTTTTGGAGAGTTTGTTCTAGGTCTGTGAAATATGCCGTTAGTACTTTAGTGGGGATTGCATTAAATCTGTAGATTGCTTTGGGTAGTATGGGCATTTTAATGATGTTTATTCTACCAATCCATGAACATGGTATATTTTCCCATTTGTTTATGTCTTCTTCCATCTCTTTTCTTAATGTCCTGTAGTTTTCCTAGTGTAGGGCTTTTACCTCCTTAGTTAAGTTTATTCCTAGTATCTTAATTTTTGTTGTTGCAATGGTAAATTGCAAAATGGGATGCCAAAGAGACAAAGAAAAAATAAAAAGCATCCTGGAAACAAATGACAATGAAACCACAACAATCTAAAATCTATGGGATGCAGTGAAAGGATCCTGAGAGGGAAGTTCATAACTCTATAGGCCTACCTCAAAAAAAAAAAAAAAAAAAAAAAAAAAAAAAAACCCAAGAAAAAATGGTAATAAATTATCTAACCCTACAACTTAAAGAATTTGAAAGAGAGTAACAAGAAAAGCCCAGAGTAAGCAGAAGGAAGGAAATAATAAAGATCAGAGCAGAAATAAATGACATAGGGACCAAAAAAACCCCAAAAACAACAACAACAAATAAACAAAAACAATACAAAAGATCAATAAAACCAAGAGCTGGTTCTTTGAAAGGATAAACAAGATTGATGAACCTATAGCCAGGCTCACCAAGAAACAAGGAGAGAGGATCCAAATAAACAAAATCAGAAATGAAAGAAGTGAAGTAACAACAGAACCCACAAACATACAAAGGATTGTAAAAAAGTACTACGAATAATTCTACTCCAACAAAATGGACAATCTAGATGAAATGGACATATTCCTAGAAAACTACAATCTTACAAAACTCAATCAGGAAGAATCAAGAAACTTGAATCGGCCAATAAGTACAGATGAAATTGAAGCAGTAATCAAAAAACTTCCAGCAAACAAAAGCCCTGGTCTGGATGGCTTCACAGAAGAGGTTTACCAAACATTCAAAGAAGAACTAAAACCTTTCCTCCTCAGACTATTTTAAAAAATGCAAGAGAAAGGCACACTTCCAAGCTCTTTCTATTAAGCCAGCATTACCCTGATTCCAAAATCAGATAAATGCACTACAAAGAATGAGAATTATGGGCCAATATCTCTGATGAACATAGATGCTGAAATCCTCAATAAAATTCTAACAAATCAGATTCAGCATTACATTAGAAAGATCATACACCATGACCAAGTGGGATTTATTCCAGGGATGCAAGGATGGTAGAATATCCACAAATCATTAAACATGGTTCATCACATAAACAAATTGAGAGACAAAAATCACATAATCATGTCAATTAATGCAGAAAAATTATTTGACAAAATCCAATACCCTTTCTTGACAAAAACTCTCAGCAAAGTGGGAATAGAGGGATCATGCCTCAATATAATAAAAGCCTTACTGTTACATGACAAACCTACAGCCAACATCATACTCAATGGGCAAAATCTAAAATCATTTCCCCTAAGAACAGGAGCAAGACAGGGATGCCCACTTTCACCGTTTCTGTTTGACATAGTACTGGAAGTGCTCGCCATAGCGATCAGACAAGAAGAAGAAGAAATAAAAGGCATCCAAATTTGAAAGGAAGTACAACTGTCATTATTCACAGATGAAATGGTATTTTACATAGAAAACCCTAAAGACTCCATCAAAAAACTACTAGACTTGATAAGTGAATTTGGCAATGTAGCAGGATACAAAATTATGAAATCTATGAAATCCAGAAATCTATGACTTTTTTATATACCAATAATGAACTCACAGAAAGAGAAACTAAAAAAAAAAAAAAATCCCATTTACCATGGCTAGATATTAATATACCTTAGGAAGTGATCCCCTAGGTAAGTCTAATACCCACCCTGCACCATACATCGTTATCACAATATTATTGACTATATTCCCTATGCTGTACTTTATATTCCTGAGACTGTTCCTATAACTGGCAATTTGTACTTCTTCATCAAAATCTACTATTTTTATTTTTATTTTAGTTTGTCATGGCTGCTGGGGTCATCCATACCTCCCAGGGATGATGTGGTAGGTAGGGGCAAAGCTACTTTGGAAATGCAACCTTCCTTAAAATGTGTTAGTATTCTTCTCAGAGGTTTTGTTTAGTGTTGGAAATCATCTTCTCATGACCTTGTCACCTGCTGACAAAAGAGTTGCAGGTGTCAATCGACCTGGCAGTCTGTGGACGTCAGGATGGGCCCCTGTGGGAGCGATGGCCAGGCCTGCCTTCTGGGGTCAATCTGCCTGTGCTCACTCTCGGCTCTGCCACCTGCTAAGCACCTAAGTCTAACCAATATGGGGAAATGTTGGTATTTTCCTCCAGGATTGTTGTGAGGATTAAATAAACTAATCCCTGGTCACCAGCAAGTGCTCAGTGAATGTGAGCTGCTATTTTTATTGTGTATATGTGTTACCCAACACTCACACCAAATAGGGAAAGATGAAAGATTCCAGCCCAAGTTATTCTAGGGGTCAAAGTGCATGAACGAGCAGCTAAGATGGGCTCGGAAGCTGTGGAAACACTGTCCAGAGGGAGAAAAGAAAAAGAGACACGATCAACATAGTTTAAAATATCCTCTGCCCTTTATCTGGGCGCCCAATATAGCTCACCCCAAATCCCTTTAATAATCCTCTGCTGTGAACTTGACCCTAACTCCGTGCTTTCCTAAGCAGAGAGTGTGCTGAGGCCTGAGACCTTGCTTCAGGCTTCTCAGCAACCACCCCCCTGCCCAAACACACACACACCTGCCCTCTCCCTGAGCCCCCAGCTCTCAGACTGGGATCAGATCGAACACATTGGCACTTGTGTTTTCTTTGCTCTTCCTGCTTTGCTCCCGGTGCCTGGGCCCCTGGCCGGGAAGAGAGCTCTCTTAGAAAACCACATCACTACCTTAGGCTTTGCTTGGTAGACAGTGAAGAGATCCTTGTTTCTTCTCTTGGGGAGCTTACAGCACAGACATTGCTGATGCCCAGTCTCTATCCCACAGGACTCGAAAGGGACCCAGAGGACCACACCCTCACCTGGTAGCAGGGGCCCCCCAGAGGCGTTGCCAGGCAGCTTCCTGTCCTTCAGGCTTGGACTTGCTTCTGCTGTCGAGATCCCAGGAGTGTCGTTAGCCACATGATTCGCTGTTAACTCCGGCTGATTCTCACACGCACGGTGGCTGCTTCGTCCTCCGCCCTGTCCTTGCTCAGCTGCCTTTGAAACAGGGCCCTGGCCCTTTTGTTGCTTCTTCCCTGAATGAAGGAGGGCGGGTCTGCCAGTTCCTGTTATTCCTTTACATGTATAGCTCAATAGACTGTAAAAATCCTTTTGTCTCCCCCTTCTCGCCCCTCTTCCACTGTGAATTTAAAACGCATGCGTTAGGCATGCACTTTCTGATGTTTGCGCCGCCTCCCTAAATTGGGGTGCAAAAGTAGAAAAAAGGCATCTGCTCCAATCAACATTGCATCCCAGCTCACTCATTCCAGAGTGACAGGCTACCATTTGCCAACAGGTTCCATCCAAAGGCATAGGTGAGTGCTGACATCGTGTGATTAACCTACCATTGCCACCTCCGGCCCTTGCGTGCTACCCAGCAGACCACGCTTAGTGAAAAACAAGAAAAAAAGAGAAAAAAGCTCTTAACTTTCCTAAGCTTCTTAATGTACCAAACAAATGGTGTACTTAGGTCTTCTCTGCGGAGCAGGTGGGTGGGTCAGCCATGAATTGTAATGCCTCATGGGGTGAGGGAAGCTGGCTTTCCATGTCTACCCACTCACTTTGGTGCAAGCATACTTCATCTCTGATGCTCTGAGTAAACAGACTTGGTCTCCAGGGAAACCAGAGCAGCCTGTGGCTCCCAGGACAGAGAGCAGCCAGCTGCCCAAGGCCAGAGAGGAAATGTGGCTGGACCATGGGCCCTGCTGCTTCTCGTCTCACTCCCTGTCTGTTTGGGAGCGTCCCCTCCCAGGCCTGTGTTTCCTTGCTGACTCATCCACAGCCAAGAAGGGACCGTGTTCGATGTGCTCTCTCCTTCCCTTCACTTCTGGTTTGTGCTCTGTAATTCTCCCTGGCAGCCTCCTTCCACCCGGCCTCCGTTTCTTCCCGCCGGGCTCTGCTCAGAGGTTCTTTGTGTGATGTCCCTTTGGTAGTAAATTAGTTCTTGCGTAGTTTTTAACGTGGTTTATGGTACTATTTGCTGTGAGCTCCTCTCGGCAGAGCTGTCATCTGCAGGAGTTGTGCGCATGCTTAGATTTGGGAGGGACGCCACCGCCTGGTTACGAGGTGGCCTTGGCCGAAGAGTCCCCAGTTCCTGGCAGCTTCTGCATTAATCTCATGGCCTGGCGTGTGAGGAGTTAGAAGTCAGGGTTATTGTCTGCACCCCACACACAGCCAGGGTGCTCATGCTTTGTGAGCAACTACCTTCTATCTAAGCCTGGTCAGACGCTCCCTCTGGGCTCTGACTTGGGGCTGGAAGGCCATTTCTCCTCCTTCCAGCACATCCTCCCTGGCGCCCTCATCTACTCGGGAGTCCCAGTGTGCGCCCTGCAGGCCACAGAGGCCACGGCCCCACTGAGTTTCTGAGAGCGCTACAGCCTCAGGGGCTCAGAGCCTGCCCTCCACTGAGCCGGACGGTGCCTCGTTGCCTCTGCATGGCCTGGCCCTTAGCCTTCCTCGCGCTGACATCAGAGCGCGTGCTACTTATTTGAAATGAGTTTGTCCAGTAGCGTTACGGCTTAGAGCATGGGAAGGAGTTTTGCACAAGATGTTTGCTTCGCACTGTTTCCCAAGAGCCCGCACTGACTCAGCAGCTTTCAGTTGTCACTGTGAAGCCTGTGTCATCATCCAGGTTTGCGTCTCCAGCCATTTATGGACACGCGTACCAGTCAGGACACCAGCCAACCATGGGCTTCAAACCCACACCGCGTGGACGGCGTGAAACGAGAGGCCCAGAGATACTCGGCGTGACTCGTGCTTGGGGAACCAAGATCTGCATGTGGCTGAGAAGCACATGTTGAGGTCTGAGCTCGGCCAGGCCCCAGGCCTAGTTCTGGTCGTGTGGGCAGCACTCAGCAGTGAGGGAGCGGCGTGTGGGGCTGCACGTGCAGTGGGATGCCCAGCACCCGGGGTGACCGTGGTCCCTCTGGGGTGACCGTGGCCAGCACGCCTGCATTACTGTTCTGGTTTGCCGTTTCCTGCTAGACCAGCACCTGTTTTTCTTGAAAGATAAGACATTTCGTTTTGTCATTGTTTCTGGCACCGAAAGAATGATCAGTCCTCCTATCAGGAGTGGGAGGAAACAACGTCAGACGTCAGAGTCGGGAGCACTACCTCAGCAGCCAGAGGAGGGCATGCCCGTTTGAGTGGAAAAGCCTTCAGCGGGCAGCAGGCAGCGGGCAGGAGGTGACCCCTTTGCCCTGCCTAACGGGCGGATGCCCTTGGGTGTTAATGGGTGAAGACCGCTCAGGTTCGGGTGACATTTTAAGATGAGCACCCACACCCGATGGACAAGCAGAGGCTTCTGCAGAGAGGAGGGAGCGGACAGCAGAACCAGCTCACTCCTCTGCACGGTCTCCTGTCGGGATAAGACGATTGAGCAACATCGTCTCCAGTCCTTTCCCACAGCATCCACGACGCTGGGAGGGGGAAGGACTTCACGTGGCACTTACTCCGCTAAGCAGTAGCTTCCCTGCCTTTCCCCAGGCGCCTCCCCTCACAAGGGCGGCTGTGTGTTTGCGGAGCGCCTAGGCCCTGCCAGGCGGGGGTTTGATCCATTCTTGACACACCTGACAGAGTGACCACTTAAAAGTAAAATTAGATCATCCTATTCTCCTTTAAAGATGATTCCATGAACATTTCCTTTGTTTTCAGAAAAACCCAGCTTCTTGCGCTGGCCTACTTGAGCCGACCAGCATTTTCTCACCTGTTTTCTAACTCACCACAGTTCCCCTTTCTCACTATGGTACTGCCTCTTTTTTTTTCCTTACAATTTTATTTTTTAGTATATTTTACTGGGATAAGAAGACTTATTAGAGCTCTACCTGTCAGGGAGTTTTTAAGTGTATAGCAGTATTCCCGCTGCAGGCACGCTTGCTGTCCAGTACCCCTGCTGCAGGCGCACGCTGTCCTGCAGATCTCCAGAATTCACTCAAGTGGCCTGAGACTCTGCCCATGGAGCAGCAGCTCCTCATCCCCCGCCCCCACCTCAGCCCCCGGCAACCACAGTTCTGCTTCTGGGAATTGGGTGTTTTGGAGTTCGCATAGAGTGGAGTCATGCAGGCTTGTCTTCCTGCAATGGCTTATTTCACTTAGCACAATGTCCTCCAGGTTCCCTCCTTTTTTAAGGCTGGCTATTCCAATGCATATATATAACACCTTTTCTTTATCCATGCATCCACCGATGGACACTTAGGTAGTGTCCACACCGTGGCTCTCTGGGGAATAGTGCTGCTGTGGACATGGGGTGCTAACATCTCTTCGAATTCCCGATTTCACTGCCTTTGGATATACACCTAGAAGTGGGACTGCTGGATCAGATGGTGTTCTATTTTTAATCTTTTGAGAAGACTTCATACTGTTTTTCATAGTGACTGAACCAATTTCCATTTCCACCAACAGTGTACGAGGCTTTCAATTTCTCCACATCCTCACCGATAGGAACTGAATAGACATTTTTTCAAAGGAGACGTACAAACAGCCAACAGGTTCGTCAGAAGATGCTCAATGTCACTATCGCCAAGGAAATGCAAATGAGCACCACAGCGATGCCACCTCCCATCTGCCAGGACGGCCTTATTCTTCCTGTGTCTTGCCGTTTCCCAGCTTGCTCCTACCTCAGGGCCTGGGTGCACATGTCTTCCCTTTGTCTGGGACACTTTTCCCCCAGGTCATCGTCTGGTTGGCTCCTTCTGGTCACTGCAATCTCAACTCAACTCAAATTTCATTTCCTTGTAGAATCTGCCCCTGACTGCCGCCTGAGAAGCAGCTCTTTTGTTTTCGTGTTGGCTCTCACCACTGTCTGCAGCTCCCTCCCCCACTCTGATGCAAGCACCCTAAGAACAGTGTAGGGACTGTCTTATTCACCGCGGTTCCTCCTGGGCTCAGAGCTGCGCTCGCCCTCAGTGAGCCTGGGGACTAAGAGCATGCCCTCCACAGCCAGCTGTCCCAGTGCAGATACTAGGTCTACAGTCCACTCGCTGGGTGGCCTTTCTCCTGTGACTGACCTCTCCATGCCTCCCTTTCTCACCTATGGAATGGTGATAATAATAGTAATTCTTACTTCCTAGAGTTATTCTAAAGCTCGAAAGAGTTAATATGTATAAAGTGCTGTAAGCAGCCCTGGGGCACAGTGGGTACCTACATGACAAAGGCTAGCTATCAGCATTGATCACGGGAGTGTTGACTGAATGACTAGGGCGTTTCCATAGATTTCATTTACTTCTCATACCTGGGTGTTCACAGCAGCAAGAATGACATGGAGTGCGATTTCATCCCAGGTTCCCCAACGTTGACTGTCACACGAAGCCTCGAGAGCTGGTGTCAGCCAGGCCTGATCTTAAACCTGACCTGCTTCCATGCGTGTGTGTGTGTGTGTGTGTGTGTGTGTGTGTGTGTGACAGAGAATCCCCCTCTCGGGTCTGTTCATCCGGCAACCCGGTGACCTTTGCAAGACTAACCAGAGGGAACTGAGAAGGGAACACCTCCTGGTAGATCCCAGCCCTACCTCTTGGGTTGTAAACTGAGAAAGGGACTGTGGGCCCTGGTCTCCCCTTCCTGACTGCCTCCATCTGTGGGTGGCAGAGTGGCCTTTCTGTTTGGTAACACTGTCCTGTAACTCCACTTACTGTTGACATCCACGTTCAAGATAAAGTGGGGGAAATAAAAGTAAACGTGTCTCCAGGAAGAAAAAGACCTAAGACTTCCTATCAGCTTGGCAACTGTGGTGACGTTTTAGCCTAACCTGGGCTCCACGTTCCAGCCCCTGTTCCATGTGTTGTGGAAGAATACTTTCAGTTCACACTTCCCAGAAGTTCTTGCGATAAACCTTGCCAATGCTCTACCACCTCCCCTGGACAGCCTTGATGTGCTCCAGAGGCTGGTGAACCGGCCCAGTTCAGCACCTTGGGCCTGGCAGGGCCTAGATCCTGAAGAAATGAGCCCTGGCGTGGACCAAGGCTGACCATCTCAGCTAAGGGCCGGCCGTTTGCAGGTTTAGAGGAAGCATCTGTGACACTGAACTCTCCGAATGCTCCGGCAGGCGATGGATTATGGATCAGAGCATTCATCATTTGTTCAGCTCATTATTCACTCAACAAACAGGAAGTGAGAGCCTCTGCACGCCAGCCCCTGTGCTGGACAATAAGATACAGCAGTGAACAGGACACACTCCCACAGGGAAATCAGGGTCCAGTAAAGAAACCAACTGGTCAACAGGCAATTAACACAGACGCCATATCCTAGGGGTGAGCCCTGTGCACGCAGTGGTGGCAAGGAGAGGGGCTCCCAGATCTTCTGAACCACTGTCTGGGGTCATGATCCATCCTTGGTCCTCAGCAATTTCTGGGGGAGAGGACAACAAACTCCAGGCTTCCTCAGCTTCCCTTTTTGGCTGACATGTTTTTCAGACTCTTCTCAGTGGCACCTGCCTCCTGGACCATGTCCTCCTGTCTGTTTCAGCTCCCAGCTTCTCCGGGTCCTCAGACAGCGTCTTTCACCAGTGCAGCTGGGACGTCCAGGCTGCTGGGCGCTGGTGCTGTCCGTTCAGTTACTGAAGCTTGTTTACCTGCTTTCTCTGGGCAGGGAGGTGGGGAAGCAGTGCCCCATGCCAGCTCCTGGAGTCCCTGATGAGCAGTCAAGACGTGGCTTCCCTGAGGGCTCCTGCTTCCAGCGAGAGGAAAGCGAGGCACCCTCAGTTTCTATAGATGCTGAGGTGTAAGCTCTGGAAAGGGTGGGCGGAGGGAGCAGCACCTCAGTGGGGAGGAGCAGAGGGACGTGAGGCTGGGAGAGCTGGCGCAGGGTCCCTCTGGGAAAGGCACCTGGGACCCCAGGTGGGAGGTGAGTGAAAGGAGCCCCTGGAACAAGGGTGCTCGGAGACCCCAGCGAAGGGCGCAGGCCTGGAGCGCACAGGGGCGTTGGGTAAGAACCCCGACACGCTCTGAGGTGGCAGGCAGACAGCTGGAGGCAGATCTTGAAATAGAAGTAGCAGGAACAAGAAGTGGAAATAAGTCATGCTCCAAAAAGAAGGAGAAGGCAGCAGCTGTGGGAAGAGATCCTGGACCATGTTCGTGACTCTCATCTTCCCATCCGGCGCCCGCAGCCCTGGAGACGGCAGCTGTGAGTGAGTCGGCCTGAGCGCTGTGTTGCTCACAGAGCCAGCAGGGCCACCTCACCTCATGTCAGAGTCCCGCTCAGGACCGCCAGTTCGGCCAACCAGCCGGGCGCCTCACCCTGGGCCTGCTGCCTCCTTGCACCCTTGTCACCTCACCTCGTCATCTCTGCCTTGCCTGCAATGAGGCTGCAGGTCCTGCTTCCCATCCCCTCTCCACTCCCTGCTCCTCCTTCCTGCAAGGTGATCAGCCAGCCAGCTACTATCCACCCATCAGGGGTCTCCCAGCAGCCCCAGCTCAGAGCCGTCTGCGTCTCGGTTGAAGTGTGAATGCGGCCCCTCTGCAGGGAAGAGGGGGAGATTATGTGAGATTTGTGAGATTATGGAAGAGTTGCAAGGCCCCCTTCCCTGTAAAGCATCCCTCACTGCCTCGGCCTCATCCCCAACTCCTCTCCTTCAAGGACATACGTCCCTGACCTTCATCAGGGACGTCCCCTCCTCACACCCATCTGCCCCACCACTGAAGTCGACGCCTCTGAGGGCCTGACCACAGCCTTGGTCCCACAGCAGTCTCACCTCTTCATGCTGATTCTGCTTCACCAGCTGGTGGGAAGCTACTAAGCCTTTCCCCCCCCGCTCCTGGCCTTTCCTCAGGTGGACGGCCTGCCATGCGCCGTCTGACTCCCGGGTCAGTGACTTACCCGCCTCCCACTGGCATCTGCAGTTCCCTAGGGTCCTGGTCTCTTCTATGGACCTAAAAACACATCAGAGAATGCAATTCATAAGGTGAAATCTCACCAGGACACTCAGTAATCCTACTGCTGACCTTGACAATCTCTCCTCATTTATCTTGGAAAATCCCCCAAGATTTAGCCACCTGTCTTCCAATACCTTTACATGATCCCCCAGCCAGCCCTCTCTCACGGAACAGCCTGGCCTCCTACAAGAAAAGGGAGCCTGTTGGATTGACGTTCTCGCCCTCCTGCTTGTTATGCCGACTGTGCCTTCCTTTGACAGGTGAGAAACTGAGGATCAGAGAAGGAATGTGTCCCCCGACACCTCTATCTAGCTCATGGCTGTGCCGGAGAACCTCCTACTTTTTCATTCTGTCCAGAAATGCTTCGTTTTATCTGTTCAGTATAATTATTGCTATTAGTAGGAGTAGTGGTAGGCAGTCTTTATTATTCATTAAAACAACAAGTATTTCTCGAGTAACTCCCATGACCCATGCCTTACAGCATGGACACATGCCTGACAAGAAAGCGGGCCCACAGGTCCTGGGGCAGCTGTGCAGGTGTGCATATCTGCAAGCAATAAGTGCTCACACGCCTACATGTGCTGGGCCATGCTCACACACATGCACGCACAGGTGTGTGTGTCTGCAGAGGCACATGCCAGCTGCAGATGTGGGTTCCTGTACAGATGTGCACACATGCAGACACCATGGCTTCCATCCGGTTCTACTTGCCACCCGTCTGCCCAGTGTGCGCATGTGAATGGAGATGCACAATGAAGTTTGCATCATAGGCTCATTGATTCCTCAGGCCTCGCTTAGGACCGGTGCCCGCATGATAGCAATGGCTCCGGGGGCTCTGGCGGCTGCGGGGGCTCGGAGGCTGTGCTTATTCGCTGAGAACTGTCATTAGCCTCTGCAGGGAGGGTGCTGAGGCCGTGTTAGTGGCCTTTGGTCACGCTCTGCCCCGGGCAGTCGCTGCATCAGGGTTGGCCTTACTGATGGGCCAGTTACCCTTCCACAGGTCCCACTTGGCCCTTGGGATAATGAGATGGGTCTTTAGGGACCATCCGTCTCCCCACTGCTGAAGGCGGCTCTGAGGAGCCTGGCCTCTTAAGTGGCTGGTGATGGAGTGGAGACGGGGCGGCTGTAGCACAGCGTTCATTTCCCCGGGAGCCGAGTGCTCAGCAGCCGCCCCTTCTCCCCGGGGGGCCCTCCTGGCCGACATATCCACAGATGAGTGGGGCTCTGTCTGAGCCGATGAAGGTGTGTCCCAGCTCTGCTGGGCCCCTGAGGCAGGCGGCCTAGCCTTCCTGAGGCCCCATTTTCTCTCTTGTGAAGTGAAGACGTACATTTGATGCAACTTCACTTCAGCGGAGGACCCGCTCTGTGCTCAGCGCTGTGCTGGCTTCCCCCTGCAGGGGCAGAACTGGGTGAAGCCCCCTTTCCCAGGAACAGGATAGAGACTCAATGAGCCCATCTACTGAGCACAGAATGTGAACTTGGAAGGCAGGAGGCAGGACTGACAAGGGGCCCTGTCCTCGCTGGGACCTCTGAGAGGGACAGTGAGTGGAGATGTGCAGATGAGTCACTGAGGGGGTGGGGGTGGGCACAGGGGGGAGTGCACCAGGGGAGGGAGCAGCTGGGAAAGGGAGGGGCGTGGTGTGCATGGACCTGGAGGACAGCCAGCAGCCCTGGCAGGAGAAAAGGGCTGGAAAGGGAGGCGGAGGTGGGCCCTCCAGGAATTTGCACCAGGGAGCCTTGTTCAGGATTTGGCCTTTTTCTTGGGAAACATAGAAAGACGCCTCGTATTTGCCTTTTGGAGAGATCCTTCGGCTTCAGCGTGGGTTCTAGGTGGCTGGGGCCAGAGAAGATGCTGGGAGGCTGGCTTGAATGCAGACATGGGGGCAGGCCCTGGGCAGGGCAGAGGCCAGGGGGACAGGTGGTGCTGTGTGGTGGGTGAACAGAAGGGGGCAGTGAGGAGATGGAGCTGTGATAACTGGGCCTCTACTTCCCGCTCAGACCTCCCTCGGCCACTCACCATTATCTGAAAGCACACAGGACAGCCTGGACACCTAGGTGCTCCATAAAGGCCAGTTCTTGCCTCCTGCTCCCATTCATTTCCCACTGGCTCACTCAGTTGGGACTCTGGTCCTTTGCTTTCCTCTAGAATGTTCTAACCTGTCTTCTTCTTGGAGCTGCCCGGGCCCGGGAACACGCTGTGGGAGCCTGCTGCGGGCCTCCTTGGTGGCTGCCCCCTCCTCCTCCTAGTTTCTCGGGTTCTTCTATCAAATAAGGGTTTGTCTGGAATCACAGTGTGCCACTCCCCAGGGCGCCTCCCACTCCTCCACCTGGCCTGGAAGTGGGGCTTTTCCATCGCGTCCCGCAGGTTCTGTCTGCAGTCCTGTGCTTCTTCCCGGAGCCCCAGCCAAGCTTCTCTGGCAGGTCGGCCTGAAGACCGTCAGGAGAGAATGAAAAACACAGACCAACACTCGCTCACATGCACTTGTCTCGTCAACAGTCTGCGTTCCTGTCCCACAGGCCCCCTTCGATTAATGAGTTTTCTAAGGGCTTTTATTCCAAGATCCTAACGGGAATGATTCTTAAAGAGGCACCATGCTCTCATGGTCTATCAGGCTGAAAACCCGCAAGGCTGCTTGTAGGGCCCTGAGTGGGCTAGCGTGGGACTCCCTGAGCTGACCCAGTGTCATGTCTTAGGAGAGTCGTGATGCTGCCGTGGGCCGGGCTGCCCTGGCATCTGTTCTGTTCTCATTACCATAAAGGAACCAGGAGGTACTAGAATTTCACTGCCTGCAATGCCTGGTGAATTCAGGGAGGTCCAATAGGATTTCCTGCACTATATTCTGTTTAGACTGGCAGTTTCTCTGGGCGTTTTTCAGTAGAATATTAAGGCACCCGGCAGGAGGCTAGCTAAGAAAGGAGGTGGGGGTGTCCTGGAAACTAGGGAAGGAGGTGAGGTGTCCTGGAAACTAAGGAAGAAGGCGAGGGTGTCCTGGGAGTGAAGGAAGGAGGCGAGGGTGTCCTGGGAGTGAAGGAAGGAGGCGGGGTGTCCTGGGAGTGAAGGAAGGAGGCGGGGTGTCCTGGTAGTGAAGGAAGGAGGCGAGGGTGTCCTGGGAGTGAAGGAAGGAGGCGAGGGTGTCCTGGGAGTGAAGGAAGGAGTGGGGGGTGTCCTGGGAGTGAAGGAAGGAGGCAGGTGTATCCTGGGAGTGAAGGACAGAGGAGGGGTGTCCTGAGAGTGAAGGAAAGAGGTGAGGGGTGTCCTGGGAGTGAAGGAAGGAGGGGGGGTGTCCTGGGAGTGAAGGAAGGAGGAGGGGTCCTGGGAGTGAAGGAAGGAGGCGAGGGGTGTCCTGGGAGTGAAGGAAGAGGGGGTGTCCTGGGAGTGAAGGAAGGAGGTAGGGGTGTCCTGGGAGTGAAGGAAGGGGGGGTGTCCTGGGAGTGAAGGAAGGCCGGGGGTTCCTGGGAGTGAAGGAAGGAGGTGGGGGTGTCCTGGGAGTGAAAGAAGGAGGGGGTGTTGCAGCTGGTGGGGTGGATGCTGAGGGAAGAGCCGGGAGGGAATGACCCTTTCACAGCTCACAGATGCCCAGGACTCGGGAGCAGGTAGGGTCTGGCCCTCCCTGTGCAGTCACTGCCCCTAGGGACCCAGAGCAGCACCAGTCCTGCGAGACGAATGGGCCTCCTCTTGGACGACATCTTGGGGAGGAATAAGTCACCCATGTCTCTCTCCAGGATCAGCCTCCTGCTGGAGAAAGCCTTCAGGTGCGGGGTGGCCTCGCACGGGCGGGGCTGCTCGAAGCCCTCTCCATCCTTACCCCCAGCCTGTCAGAGGAGCCTTGTCGCCATCCCACCTCTACTCGCATCGTTTTACATAAGGTTTCCTGGAAACAAACGCTGACATGGAGAACACATGCTGAAGCCGTTCCTCTCTGGAAAGAAACCCATAAGGAAGCTGGGAGGCAGGAGAAAGAAGCTGACCCTCCATGTGGCTGCGCTAAGGACTCAGAAGCTCCCACAGGAACGCAGGAGGGGGGCCTTCGGAGTTTTCCCAAACTGGCCGCGGGGGCTGCTCTCTGTGTCCACACGCCAGCCGCTCACTGGCTGGGGCCACCCCCAAGAAGGCATAACCTTGGGCGAGGCAGAGCCTTCAGCAGCCAGTATTCCCAGCAGCTGGTGACAAGTGTGTTAACCTGGGAGAGATGGCGGGCATATGTGTCTGAAGGGCAGGGAGCACCTCCTGTCTTGAGACACAGGATGTAAGCAGAGTTGGAAGTGGTGGCTGATTAGGCACCGAGACTTAGGTCTCCGCCCAGGTTTCCTGCCCGGCCTGGCCCTCCCTCATGAGAGCTTTCCTTGTGCAGACAGCATGGCCCTTGGTGGTCCCAGAGTCACTCTCACATTTCTGTACTGGATTTCCTTCATCAAATAAAATATAAAATTACTTGCACGTATTTGTGGAAAAGAAACTTCCATCCATGCCTCTTTTATTTTTCTCATGTTTCAGAAAAAGACTTATTGTCTTTGGATATATTTCTGATATCGGATTCCATGAAAGAAGGATATGGAGTACACATACTACAAGCCCAACTTCTGAAAACCGGAGAGAAACAAACTGGTGTGAACAATTTGGACTTGGGGATGAGGGGCGACTCTTGCTTTCTCACTTGTATAACCGCTTTCCAGCTCTGTGCCGTGGGAAGACGATGCGCAGAGGACTGCCTGAGTCCCACCCTCACCTGGCTGAGCTGAGTCAGCTCTCTGGGCCTCTTTGTCTTGCATGTGGTCCTCTCACAGCCTGCTTTTCCACCCTGCGGGCACACCCCGCTGGGCTGCCGTGCACATTCCCAGGCTCCACAGAACACCCACTCCCGAGTAAAGCCTGCCTGACAACGGGGCACAAGATTCCACGAATCCTGGTCTCAGAAGGTGGAAGGGAAGGCAGAGACCTGGAGGTGACAAGTCTCCCGAGGAAGGGCCCTGCACCGCCCCTGTCCAGCACAGGGGAGGGGCGGGCAGATGGCTCAGCCCGGGGTGGCCTTCAGAGGCACGTCCCGGAGTTTACTGGCTGCCTGTGGACACGTCCACCTGCTCCAGACGCTGGACTAACCCTCAGTAATCCTGAATACTCCGCATGTAGCTGCTGGAGTCAGCTCGGCTGCCATAACAACACCACAGACTGAGGAGCTTAACCAGCAGAAATTCATTTTCTCACTGTTCTGGAGGCTGGAAATCCCACATCAAGATGCCAATCCTTTTAGTTCCTGCTGAGAGCTCTCTTCCTGGATTATAGATGCTGCCTTCTTGCTGTGTTTCTACCTGGGAGAGAGAGGGAGAGAGAGAGAGAGATCGATCACTCTATGGCAATAACCCTATCAGATCAGTGACCCCACACTTATGAACACATTTCATCTAATTCCCACCATAAAAGCTTTTTTTAAAAAAATACATTTTTATTGAATTTTATGGAGAGAGGAAGGGAGAGGGATAGAGAGATAGAAACATCCATGAGAGAAGAACATCATCAATTGGCTGCCTCCTTCTTGCCCCCCTTACTGGGGATTGAGCCTGAAACCTGGGCATGTGCCCTGTTCGGGAATCGAACCAGTGACCTCTGGTTTATAAGTGGACCCTCAACCGCTGAGCCACACGGACCAGGCTACCACCCTAAAGGCTTAATCTCAGAATACGTCCAGTCACATTGGGCATTAGGGCTTCAACATATGGATTTTCAGTGGCGCACAGTTTAATCCCCCGCAGTAGCACTAGAATGTGCAGGTCTTATTTTTCTACAAAGAGGAAGCTCTCAAGAGATGTTCTCATCCAGCCCAGCATCCGCGCTCCTGTGCTTTCAGCCCTGTAGCTGAAGTGCGTGTTCACAGCATTCTGTCACCCATGTCATTGCCCGGAGGTCCCAGAGGGTGCCCACTGCTCCTTGGCCAGCACATCCATGCAGAGCCCTCTAGGTATCAGCCACAAATCTGAAATTCCACAACAGGGACCAGCCCCTGCAGGGCACTGCTGCTGACTTTAGGTCAGAAAATACAGAACTCCTTTCTTCGTGTTTCAAAGGCAGGGAGTTGTCACGTGGCCAGGTCATGAGCCAGTGCAAGGATTTATCATCATAACTCTTAAACTTCACCACCAGTGGGCTTCTTGGAGTCCACTCTTATTTCATGGCCAGACAGGAGACTCCTCAAGACCCTTATTACAGCTTCAAGAAGTCGGAAGGCTGATTCTGTGTGAGATGAAGTTGCCTGGCTCACCAGCATCGCCATTTCCTGGACGCAGATCAACGTCCCACTGGTGCCAGTGTGCCCAGTGCATCAGCAGGCGTCAGAGAGGAGTTTCCTAGGATATCACTGAGGCTCAGCTTGAACCTCAACTGTCCGGCCTTCTACCCATAGCAGTGGGTTGAGCTCATCATCTATAGCAGCGGTTCTCAACCTGTGGGTCGCGACCCCTTTGGCGGTCAAACAACCCTTTCACAGGGGTCGCCTAAGACCACCCTGCATATCAGATATTTACATTACGATTCATAATAGTAGCAACATTACAGTTATGACGTAGCAACGAAAATAATTTTATGGTTGGGTCACAACATGAGGAATTGTATTTAAAGGGCCAGAAGGTTGAGAACCACTAATCTATAGGCTCAGATGCTGCAGCTTTGAGAGCAGCTGACCTCTCTCCCTCTCTGTTGGCTTGGGAGCCCCAAGGTAGGCAGCGGGTGGAAATCAAGGTGAGGGGAGGGGGTTGCTGGTGAAGCTTATGTTGGGTCCCAGCCAGAAGTGAGCCACAATGTCTATGGAGACTGAGGCTAATGAGCACCAGTTCCAGGATAAAGGACCACTGACACATGGGTGCTCAGCTCTATGGCATCATTTTAAAGAAAGGGGCCTCCCCTCACTGACCATCATATCCTCAAACTACTGTAAAACCCTGCTCACGTCCTCTTTAATAAACTCCCTTGGCAGGTGCCAGCAACTGGTCTATAGTTCCTCAAGGCCAAACTCCCAGGCCAATTGGCCAGGCCCACACCTGGCCCCTGCCTTGCCTCTGGAACAAGGCTTGGGATCAGGAAGGATTATTAGCTCACAAAACAGGAAGTCTGGAGCTCCTCAGAGAATTTATCACACCACACGTTCCTTCTACCTTCCACTCTGTCATTACCAACCAATTAGATTTATCTACAACTTGGTATCAAAATGATTACAGTGGTTCGCTATTAGTTACAGTAATGTAGTTTCCATAACAAAAAATTCTGGTGCAATATTTTGTATTCTTAAAAAGGAAGTATTTCTCCATTGTCCACCATAGTCCAATGAGGGTTGGTGGAAGAAAGTTTTTTCCCTCTCTGTCACTCAAGAGCCCAGGCTCCTTCCACCTGTGGCTCTGCCCCCCTCCAAATCCTCAGGGCTCTCTTCACCTCTGGTACACACATCATGTAGAGAAACTCTGGGGTTGTGTTTGTTGAGGACTGAGCTCAGGCTCTCGTGTTAGAGTCTGCTCTTGTATCTGAAGTGAGCGTGAGGGCAGGAACTGCAGTAGCGAGGAGCGAGGCTCTGGACCACGGTCCGCGCTCCAGTTCTGCCCTCACTATCATCGGTTCATCGCTCCTCATCTCTCACATCTTTCCCCATCTCTCCACGTCTCTGGTGCTCAGTCTTCTTATGGAAAATAAATGATAATAACAGAACTTACCTCCTGAGGTGTTCGTGACGCATAAACCAGGCAACACCTGAGAAATGCTCACGCAGCACCTGCTGAGAACAATGAATATGAGCGACTCTCGTCAGTATTCTGAGCGTTGGAAGAGCAATGCCACGGTTCCACCGCGAGGTGATGCTTACAGCAGAGGTGGATCCGGGCACTCACCTCAACACCGGTCAGCCGGCTAGCGTTCAAATCGCCTGGAGGTGGGCAAAGGGGGAAAATGGGGGCATCTGCAATAATGTCAACATGAAAATTTTAAAATTAATAAAGAAATAAATCTGCCTGCCACCTACGGCTGTGGCTTTGAGCCCTTTCTTAGCCTCTCTGAGCCTCAGCTTTCTCATCTATAAAAGGGGAATAATAGCAGCACTTGCCTCAGGAGGGCTGTGAGCATTAGATAAAGTAACACAAGGGAAGCACTAGGGCAGACACATGGTAAGAACAAAATTATCATTAAGTGCTTTCTGCTCAGTCAAGCTTGGGGGACAAACATTACCAACTTATCTATATTTTTTTTCTTTTTAAACCACCACCCCAAACGTACCGATTACCTGATGCTCCCTCCCCTTTAGGTGGCTACACCTCCAGATGTTTGCAGCTGGTGGGATCGTGCCCCGCACACGCAAGGAGCTGCATTGCTCCAAGGGCCACAGCGGGCCCAGAGGTCTTCGGGTCTGAGCGGGGCAGGAGGGAGGAGAGAACTGGAGTGGGGGTGCCTAGTGCTTCTCCCCAGGAGTTATGAATTAGCGCCCTTTGCTTGTGCCCACTGCTCCTCGGGAACTAAATTCACAGCCTCTACTTAGACCCTATATATTGCTTGGCTAAGCTGGGGCTTCTTCACTCGGTAAAGAGGGCATTTTAATGGCATTCACAGCACAACAGGCGTTGGGAGCAGATCCACAGGCTCTGCAGGTGTCGGGTTCTGGGCTGCTGAGATGGGAGCTGGTCACACCCTGGGCTCCAGGGGGTGACAAAGGCTCCAAGGCTCCCATAGGAAGGAGTCCTGTGCTCCTCTAGAATCTGAGAGCGCAGGTGGGGGGCGGTGAGGGGGGTTGTGTGAGGAGGAGCGCTCAGGGGGAGGGATGAGGGCCAGGAGGCACAGAGCAGTGGGAGGGACAGTGGCTTCTCCTAAGTGCTCTCAGCGCTCCCAGCCCCCAGGGGATGGCCGCCCTGCTCTGCTGTCCATCCTGCCAGAGCTGTGTCCTCACTGCCGGAGATAACAGGGCGACAAGATGTTCCCAATCCACCCAGGCCCGCACACCCTGGCAAGGGGCTGCCTGCTTCCCGGTTTTACCCTCCGATGTCTGCAGAGGTCTTTGCCACTTGCCATTAACATGCATGGGCTGCTTCCTGCTCTGAGTCGGGTTGGGTGGATGGATGAATAAGACACAGCCACTGCCCTTGGGGAACTCTCGAGTCAGCAGGAAGAAGGTGCGCTTCGGCAAGAAGAGTCCAGCAACTGTGGCTGTGGCGCTGTGTGCCCACCTGGAGCCGCCCCGTGAGGAGCCTCACATTCATTTAGCAGTCACTGCTCAAGTGCGACTACATGCCAAGGACTCAGCGAATCCAGGGTCTGGGATAAAACAGTGAATCACACCATGGTCCCTGCTCCATGGAGCTTGTACACCCTGTGGTGGTTATGGAGGGAGATGACCTGGAAGTCAGTCCATGGGCTGTGGAATAGCTGGGGGTAGTACCATGCCCCGCGGAGAGGACAGGCCGCCATTGCAGGGCAAGCGCCTGAGAGCACCTCTGAGTGAGGGAGGGAAGGGAGAGCAAAGCACAGAGGCCCTGAGAGGACACAAAAGTGAGAGGCCCCGAGGCGCGTTTGTCCAAGGACCAGCCAGAGGCCAGGGGGGCAGCAGAGCGAGAGGAGTGGTGGGGAATGAGATCTGGGGCCAGAGGGGAGTTGGGTTTAATTCTGAGCACAGTGGGAAATCCGGGAGGATTTCAAAGGGGAGGAGTAGCATGTTTTCAAGGAATGGCTGTGGCCGCAGCGTGAGGGCTGGTCTTGGGAATAAGAGGACATGGGGCCACTGGGAGGCACCAGGCGGCGCTGTTACCGCTGCTATGTGATGGGAGGAGCTGAGGCTTGACGCGGAGACTCACCCATGATCTCTGCCCAGTAAGTGGAACGATGAGAGGTCAAAGCCACAATGTTGGGATCTCTGCCTTCAGCCCTGTGATCCCCGCCTCCCTGATACCCAGAGGAAAGGCAGAATGTCATCTGCATGGTCACAGTGCCAACGTCGCACCTGGTGGCTCGGAGGAGGGACTGACCTGGCACCTGGCGGTTCGGAGGAGGGACTGACCTCTGCGATGGGCAAATCAGCAAATACTGGAAGTGACTGCGTGTTGGACCTTCAAGGCAGGGGTACGTTGCCATAAACGCAGCAAAGGCTTGGAGATGGGAGAGTACGCTGCGCTGGGGAAGGCCAGGATGTGGGACCCTCGCAAAGAGGTGTGGGCGGGAGGCTGAACCGGTAACCATAACCTGTGTAAATGCTGGTTGGAGTGTCATCGATAAAGAGTCATTGAATGTGTTCGGCCTGCTGGACTGGCTGACTACAGAGAGCACTGGGAGTCCTGCAGGGCCCCTGAGAGCCAGGCTTCCACACCCTTGCCCCATCAAACCCTGCCAGGACAGCACTGGGTTCCAGGACAGGGCTCGGCACCAGGACAGGGCTGGGCACCAGGACAGGGCTGGGTGGAGCTTGGCACCAGAATAAGGCTGAGCACCAGGACAGGGCTGGGCACCAGGATAGCGCTGGGCACCAGGATAAGGCTGGGCACCAGGACAGCGCTGGGCACCAGGACAAGGCTAGGCAACACTCGGTGTGGGCTCTATGTGAACCAGGAGACCAGGACAAAGGTGATGTAACTCGCAGAAGCAGGGAAGACGGAACACAGAGATCGTTACTTATAAAGACACGATCCACTTGGATTTGGACCTTCTGAAATAAGATGCGGAGGAACTTACTTCACTGGCGCTCTCACAGCATTTACAATCGACCAGGCCTAATTCCACGCGCTTAACAAATATCGACACGTTAAATACTCATAATCCTGGGAGGGAGGTCAGCTGCTACCACCCTTGTTGTGCAGGCAGGAGAACTGAGAAACACAGAGGCCAAGCAACCTGCCAGCGTCCCGTGGCGAGGGAGCAGCGGAGCCTGGGCTCGAACCTGGAATTCTGGCCCCTGAACTCCCTTTAAACAACCAGGCGATGGCATCATCCTTGTGCATGTCCACGCCAAGCCAATCATCTGCAAATGACTGAGTTTGACAAAAAACAGTAAAGACTCCTGTTGCCCCCAGGCCTCGGAGTGTAGGTCTGTATTAAGGCCTCTGGGTTTCCTTGGCTCTGGGTACTGCTGAGAGCCAGCAAACCCACGGTACCTACTAGGTTCTCCGGTGGCCTGTCCATCACTATGACCAGAGCCTGGTTCACTGTGGCCACATCCGGTTCACACTGCACTGCTCGCACCTGTAGAAGCGCCTGGACCCTCGTTCTGCTCCATAAGCACTGTGGTCGCGTGCGGTCTGTCACAGCGGGCGGATGTGCCCCATGCCTGGACCCTGTCCTCTCACCCTGCAGCCAGGTGGTCCGGAGCAGAGTCTGGAGTCAGACTGCCGGGGTTTGATGCCGGCTCCGCCACGCGCTAGCTACGGGACCACCAGCAAGTGCTTACCCTCTCTAGGTTTCCGTCTCCCGTACACAAAATGTGGATGATGATGGTAATGACTACAGAGCATTGCTGTGTGGATCAACGACGAGACATAGGTAAAGCGCCGAGAACTGGACTGGCACGTGGCAGAGACCAGTGTTAGCTGTCACATCAGGAGACTCGCTGAGCACCACCACCCCCACGGCTGGGATGTGCAGATGGGCTGCCTTTCCCCAGCCAGCCCCCACCTCTCCCTGGGCCTTCTCAGTGGGCCCTACCCGAGGCCACCCAGTCCTCTCCTTGCAGCACCAGGGTGACTAAGTGCTCTCTTGATGGAACCCACACCACCCTGCTCCCTTGCGTCATTCTCTCTCCAATCGTGAGCACCAGACATCTGGCCTTCCCACCGGCCTGGGGGAGTATCAGCAGGGAGAGAGTCTACGAAGAAAGGCCCCTGTAGCAGCCCTGCGTGCTGGCCGGGTGTACTCTGTCCGCGGCCACCTGTGCTCCCGGGGATGCCGGCAGAGTCATCCCCGTGCTGCTGTCCTGAGGTGGACCTGCAGTGCTGCAGCCGCAGCCACTGCCCCCTTCCCCCTACTCCCTGCCCCCCTGCCCTGGAGAGGGGGACTCAGCCAGGGGAACCTACAGAATTCTGGCTTACAGGCATGGGGGTCTTAAATGCCACTGGTAGCTGGATGCTGTGGGTGTCAACTTGGCGAGCCTATAGCACCCAGTTATGCAATCAAATACAGGTCCCGGGTTCTGAGAGGTGCCTTTACAAACATGCTCGGCGCCTCCAGCCAGCTGGCTGAGCAAGGAGGTTGCCCAGGTAACAGTGGGCTCTGCTCATCAGGTGAGTGCCTGGAGAGCAGAAACGGGGAGGCTTCCAGGGAAGGAGAATTCTGCCTCAGGACTTAAAGCTCAATCCCTGCCTGACTGTCTGGGTTGCCAGCCCCATCACAGTCACAGGAGCAATCAGTTCCTTAACATAAGTCTCTTAATTCTCTCTCTCTCTCTCTCTCTCTCTCTCTCTCTCTCTCCTTCTCCCCAGCACATAGTGATAGTCTCTAACCTCCCACTGACACTGAGGTGGCTCAGGCATCTAGGCACCAGGAGAAAACTGAGGCAGGCTCTTCGCTATCAAATAACAGGAAGAGAAAATGAGGAAGGAGGGACGAGAGCAAGGGAGGGAAGGAGAGAAGGAGCTAGAGAGAAAACTTTTTTTAAAAAGGAAGGGAAAGGAGAGAGGACACAAAGAAGGAGGAAGGGAGGGCAGACATAAATTAGTTTTTATTTTATGTATTTTTTATCCTAATACCCTGCGGATGGGCTTTCAGAGGCCAGCGCTGCCCTCTGAGTTCTATATATTGGACTAGTTGGCAGCCTATTGGACTCGTCCTGCCTCTGGGTCGGGCAGTGGACAGCCGTAGCCTAGAGAACGGGATCCCCATTGCAGTCGAAGACTCAGAACTACCCGCCCAACTGGCTTGGCTGACATCACCCAGGAAGGGAGGGGCCAGGCTCAGGCAAGACCCAGGTGTCCTCTCCTCTTTTCCACAAGATGGAGAGGACTTCCCCTCGGCCTCCCTCCAGCCACCTCTGACCTTCCTGTTTGCTCACACCCACAGTCAGAGAGCAAGTAGCCCTCAGCCTCAGCGAGACCTCAGCCGTCAAACCCGGGCGAGGGAAGCCCTGGGCTGAGGCGAGAGCAGTGGAGGCTGGGTGGATACGGCTGCCCGCCGCTCAGAAATTGACATCAGCTTAGCCGCTTGCATGCTACACTACACCCAACGTGCAGGGACTGAAAATCACCCAGCTGCTTTGCAGGAGCCGCCGCTTAATAAGATTAGGAGGAGTTGAGAACACTTGTTACATCCAGGCAATGATACGAGAAGCTCACCATGGGGCTGAGGATTTGCCATGGATTTGCAATCGGCAAGTGGGGGGATGGGTTCTGAGGACACAGAGGCCAGCCCCCGCCATTAGCCAGGTCAAGGCCAGATCTACTACTCTCAGGAGAAAAGCCAGCTGCCCTTTGTATACGAGGCCCCGCTGGCACTAGTCACAGACCACAGTATTTACACTAGGAAATTCTTCCTCCAGGTAGATCTGGTCTATCGAGCCCTTGAGCCCAAAAAGTATTTAGTGTTTGAATCAACAGGGTGATAATCTGAATAAATCATATCAGATGGAAGTTCATTAACTTGGGTCAGAAAGAGGAGAGAACAGTGAGAATTTGTGCACAATCACAGCTGAGGATGATACCAGCTGTGACGTGGCCCACCAGGGCATCCCGGGGACTGTGAGCCACGCTGGCTTAATTGGGCATTAGCATTCATAGATGTCCAACAGACCGTGCTGCCTGTGGGGAGCAGAACTCTAAGTGACAATGAAAACACTCGGGCGAGTAGTCTTGGTGTGCTAAGAAACGAAAAGAATGCTCAGACAGCCAAAGCACAGAGGGATTATGGGAAAAGGAGAATCAGATAAGGAGGGAGGGGACAGGGTCCGCAGAACCTTGCGTTAAATATGGGGTTTTGGAGTATATTAAACGAACAGGGGATGTCATTAGAGGGCTTTAGGCAGGGAGTGGCATGAATTGGTTTATATTTTTAAGAGATCACTCTGGCTGTGAGGTGGAGAATAGACTGCAGGAGGAGTGGGCAGGAATGAAAGCAGGGCCCCCGCTGGAAGGACGTTGCAGCAGTTCAGGATGGAGATGATGTTGGCTTTGACGAGGAGAATCAAAGTGGAGATGGAAAGAGGTAGATGGATGGATGAATATTTGGATGGATGGGTGATGAATGGATGGGTGGGTGAGTGATAATTGCATAGATGGATGGATGGATGAGCAGATGATGGATGGAAGGATGGATGATTCAATGACAGGGCAGGAACAGTTTGACCCCTGTCCTTGATTTCTTGCTGCTTGAACCCAGAGAGATATTGATTTTTTGTAAGAAGCTCATTGGCTGTTTGAGACTTTCTGAGTCAATAGAGAGTGAGTGAAGAATGATAAGCAGTAGGCCGCTGGCGTTTATGAAGAATGCATCCTGTGCCACCCTCAGCTTCAATGAAGAGCCTCAAGTCTGTGGAGGAAAGCAAAGGCCTGTGGACATACAGCGGGGGAGCCTGGGGTGGGACTCGAGGCCCCACTTGCTGACCCCGCCCTGGTCAGGGTCCTCGCTCCACTGCATGTGCCTGTGGCTATGCTGCTGTGTGCCCTTTCCCCCTAAGGAGAGAAGCCGGGGCCATTTGGTACTGCCATCAATCATGGTGACACCGAGCAAAGAAGCTGATGAAGTGACCACTGTGCATCGCCCACCCTGGGAGCAGCTGCACTGAGGAAAGAATGCCACGTGGGGTAGAAGGCAGGGCTGAGAGCAGGTTCATGTGCATGTATGCATGTCTCCACCTAGAGGCAGGGAGGAGCCAGCGCATTCAGAGAGGGGCTCCCAGTTTGGTCATTTCAGAGCTGAGTCCCCATCAATGAGGAGAAACAGGGACAGACAGGGGATGAATGAATGAGGGAGCCAGAGCTGCTCCGTGTGGGCAGAGGGGGGTATGGGTCAGGTGATGTGTGTGGGTGTGTCTCCCTCTGTGTGTGTGAGTGTGCACCAGTGGGGGTGTGTATTTGTGCTTATTTGTTTGTGAGAGAGAGACATTTTGAGAGCTAACTCTGAGGATTCCCAGTCTACGGTGCCTGCGCACTTAAGGGAGGGAGGGGGAAACGTTGCCTCGGACTTTTTGGAGTTTAGGTCCATGTGGGTTTGTGGTGGGAGGAATCAGGAGATGGGAGAGAGACAGAGAAAGAGAAACCAAGTCAGAGAGACAGAGAAGAGAGTGAGAGAGTCGGTGGCACTGCCCAGCCCAGAGGCCCCTGCTGGCCCGGGTCCCCCTGACCCCACGCGTGCACGAGGGTCCTGCCTGGGTGTGGCGCGTCAGTCCTCTACGTGACTAGAAACTGCTCAGAGAGCAACTCGTCTTTTTCGTACCGTAAAATCAGCTCTTCTCCGTTCTGCCTTCTCTCCCACACAGTCTGCAAGAGGTGGTGGGTCCCGCAGCCCATCTCTGCTCTGTGAGGGGTGGGAGGCCTCTAGGTGCTCCAGGAAGGAGCGGGCAGGGAGCGGAGCTTCCGTTAGATCAGCCCCAGGTTGTCCAAGAGAAAAATGGAGAAAATAACAACAACAGCTCCCTGGCCCCTCGCAGGTGACTCTGGAAGGGGCAGTAAATCTCAGCTCTCCAGAAGGGCCCTGAGGCAGGCTTTATGGAGGGGTGGCGGGCGGCATGTTCAGATGGAGGCCCGGGTTAAAAGCCCTGCTGAGGAGGGAGGGAGGCTGGCCAGCCGGCCGCGCTGTGGGCTTGGTCAGAATCGAGGTGTGGACTTGAATTTCCATCAGACCAGCATGGCTGGACATCGGGGCATCCGGGCCTTAGGCTTCTCACTCTCACTTACCGCAGTTTGGGGTCTGTGTGAGAAATGCAATGATTTAGTGACAACATGAGCAGCAAGAACAGGCCCGGGGCCTCACAAATCCCATCTCCAGAGACGCCAGGTGCTCATAGCAGACACTGAGGAAGGTATTCCACATGCGGGACTGGCGGGTGCGGGGCACAGGGGAGCGCTGGCAGGGCACTTCCCCGTGAGTGGGAGCAGCTCAGAACGAGCCAGTGGGGTAGGTGATGCGGACAGTGATGGGAGGGGGGCGTTATCTAATCAGTGAATGAAGAAAGGCCCGCCCACCGAGGAGGCATTTGGACTCAGATCTGAAGGAAGGAGGGAGACGTGGAGGCCTGAAGGTCACTGGAAGAGCACAGATTTCTTTCTGAGTGGGACCCAGGCCAGCAAAGCATTTCAGAGGGAAGTGACAGTATCCGGGTGCTGTGAGACGATGCGCTTGGGGTCTGGCAGGAGCAGAAAGCTAAGGGTGCAATGGGGAGCCCAGTGCAGCTTCCAGGGAACAGTGGCGATGTCTTGGGGAGGGTGGCAGGACCGGACCTATGGCACACGGTCGTCCCTGCCACCAGAATGGCCAAGGTTGAAAAGACTAATGATTCCAAATGGTGGCAAGGAAGTGGAGGCCTGAAACACCTGAATCGCTGCTGGGAGCGGGGCTGGTATAAATAGTTTAAAGCTGCTTGTCAATATCTTCTGAGACTCAACATACAGCAACCCTATGACCCAGGAAGTTGACTCCAATCGATATGCACGCCCGTGTTCACCAGAGAAACTCAAAGCTTTGTGACAGCCTGTTCCTGGGAACCCCAACTGGAAAGCCCAGTGTCCCCCCGCAGGAAAAAGATCAGTCAGCTGCTGAGCCGCCAACAGCATGTGCAGCTCACATAGGTCATGCTGAGCGGGACTCAGGGCGAAGAGTACACACTGCGGTTCCCTTCTCGGGTGAGTGAAGAGCAGAGGCCAGTGCAGTGGTTCCCATTAGGAGGACAGTCACCAGAAGGTTAAGTCTCTGGCTTCAGGAATCAAAGTGCTGCATATCCAGGTGGGCATGTCCTGTCACTAAGGGTCTTGGCCATCACTTGTCATTCACTGAGGTCTGGGGTGAAGGAAACACCCAGGGCTCCTAACAGGTGGGCAGCCCAGCAAAAGGAAGCCAGGCCCTTGGGGGGCAACACCTTGGCCAATAGTCTGACCCTCAGAGGACAGAGCTCCAGTCCCAGCACAGCAGAGCCTCCGCCTTACGAAGGGCTGGGAGACGCTGGCCACTGGGGCCGGGAGCTGGGCTCTGTCCTGTGCAGCAGGGCCTGGGATGAAACACAGAGGAAGCTGTGACAGAGCGGGGTGCCCGCAGGCCCACTGTCGTTGACCTAGGGACAGAGACCTTGCTCCCCAGTCTCCCTTGCTGTTACACTGAAGGCACTGCTGGTTCTGCCAGCGGACCGTGGCTGAGTGAGATGTGCACCACCAGCCTGGCCCTTAATCTCTCAGGAGATCCTTCATGCTCCTTGTTCAGAGCATAGGGACCCCTTGGGACTGCAGAACCCCATGGGGAAGACGGGGCCTCGAAATGGAAGAAAATGGATTGCTAAGTTATGGCATGTAAGACTGCTGGCTCCATAGCTGATAGAGTTGTGACAAGAGTAAGAAATACACCGTGGTGCTGAACCTGTGAGATTGAGGAGTTGTTGCAGCAAATGGAGTGGATCATCCTGACCATCACACCTGAGTCCAGACAGGTCAACAGTCTGACCCTCAGAGGACAGACAGGTCAGACAGGGTCAGACAGGGCTGCCAGAGGAGATGACCTGGGACCCTAAGGTCTGAATAGCTCTGAGGAGCCCAGGGCCAGCCAGCCAATGGGCAGATACAGATGGAGCCCAGTCCTCATGATGGCAAGACCAAGAAATGACGGGGATGTAAAACCTCTGCCTTTGGGAGAGGAGTTTGGGAACTAGGCTGCATTTGTCTGTGGACAATAGGGAACACAGCTGCAGGGGTGCTGCAACTAGGAGATGTAGGAAACTCAGTGATTCATCCATCCGTCCATCCATCCATCTATTTATTCATCTGTCCATCTGTTCATCCAATACTTTCAATATCTGCGATGTGCTGAGCATTGTACATGCAGAAGACAAATGGCCAGACGTGGTTCCTGACCTCTTAGAGCTCAAAGGTTAGCGAAAGGACGGGGTAGCTACCACCTTACTCTCAGGTCGACTCCCCAGAGAGAGGAATAGATACTTCGCTGCCTCCCCTACCCTGAAGCCCCACCTTGGCTACTCTTTAGTGCGGCCCAAGTTGCCCTGAGCAACTAGGGAAAGAGGCATGCTTACGGTCAGCGGGCAGGAGGAGATGCTGGAAAGGCTCAGCCAGAGGGCAAGGTCAGGCCCTAACCACAGCCCTGGGGCAGGTAACATTGCACAGCATGTGAGCTTGCTCTGCTCCAGTGGAGCCGCCTCCTGAGCCCGGTCGAGGAACGGACAGTCGTTCTCAGTGGAATCAATTGTCAGCTCATGTGGAAGCTGCTTTGGGGGCAGTGGGCAGATGGAATGACCAAACCCTCTGAGCCAGGCCGGTTTTCTCTTAAGCACTTCCTCCCCAGCTGCCGGGACAGTCTCAGCAGTGCTGGGAGCGCTGTGGGTGAGAGCCATGGGCCGTCCCACCCAAATTTATCAGTGTTAGTATCGCTCCATTATAAATAGTAATAGTAATGATAAATGGTATTAATAATAATTTTAAAAAAGCCATTTATTGATCCTCCTACCACCAGTCACTGTATATTATTTCCTTTAACTTCATGCTCAGCAATGGCCCATTCCCAGCTGCTGGCACCGTAAAACACCAGGAACAAGGCCACCTGAGCAGCGATTACTTAGGTGCCATCAGTATCTCCATTGTGCAAAGAAGCTGAGGTCCAGAAAGGCCGACTCACCTGCCAAAGGTCACACAGCCAAGGACATGGCGGAGCAGGCACTGAGCCCAGCGCTGGCTTCAGGGTCCACGCCGCTGTATGCTGACAGGAGCACGCTAGCCTAGAACTCTCTCCAGCAGGGTTGACTGGCCAACCCCCTGGTGCCAAAGGCAGCGCCGTGGCAAGGCCAGGAATCCCACGGAGACGGGAAGTCCATGCTGTGTAGGTGGGAGGGTCTCCTGGGTGTCTGAACGCCTGGGCTCTGCTCTCTGCTTCTGCAAGACTCGCCCACATGAGCACGTACACAATGAGCTTGGTTGGCAGCTGGAACAGTGTGACCCCTGGCTAGCTGGTCAGTGCCAGGAGGGCTGCGCTGGCCATGTGAGCCTGGGGCACCCCCTGAGGCAGCAGGAGAAGTCCTGGCAGGCAAGAAAAGCAGACCTATCATCCCCTGGTCTGGTGGGAGTGTTGTTTTCATGCTATGGATGAAGACCAGTGGGCTTTTGAAGGCCGGGTCCTTTGTGAGCTCAAGGTCACAGGCTACACAGAGGTGCACCCAACAGTCTCTGTGGTCCAAAATCTGAACTGTTAACTGGCAGGCGCTGGCTCCCAGCAGCAAATGCCTTCCCATTGTGGGCCCATCCCCAGCGCCATCCCACTGCATCCTCAGGGCTGTCACCACGCCAGGCACATAGTAGGTCCCCAGTCAGTGTTCACTGAATGAATGGGTGGGTGGCTGTGCAGATGTGACACCAGTGTGGCAGGGCCACTTCTGCACTCTAATTAGGCACCAGGCAAAACCCTGGATTTTGTGTGTGTGGCTGGAAGGGTGAGGACACGTGGACTTTCCTGCAGTAGCTCTAGAATCCTCTCTCCTTCGTTAACATACCCTTTTTACTGAGAATCAGCTGTGCTTACCCAACACACATGGCCTACCTGAATTCCCTTTACAGCCATGGAGGCGCATCTTAGCCCCGTTTTGCAAATGAGAAACCACAGCCCAGCGGGGTTAAGTACCTTGCCCCAGTTCATGCGGTGACTTAGCAGCAGAGCTGGGATTCTGACTATAACCTGCGGGCTGCTGGTTTCCGGCAACGGTGGTCCTCTCAGGCTGTCCAGATGAGTGCGGGAGCCTGCAGCTTCAGGGAGCCTGACCAGACACCACTCCCCTCCCTTCTCCTGCGTGAACCCTGAGACTTCCAGCGAATTCCACCTTCCCCACCCCCAGTGGAAGGAGAAGCCGGCAGAGAGATCTCGCTTTGCTCATCGCGAAGCTTCAGATAGAAAGCTAGTTAACAATTCATCTAAAAGAAGCAGCGTATTCCAAGCATATCCAAATTAATATTTATAGAGGGAATGCTTGCTCAGACCCAATTATTCTCAGGGCCTGGAAGCCGGCACAAGTGATGCGTGGAGGAAGGGAGGGAGCGGGTCGCCAGGAGCCGGGGAGCAGGGGCCAGGGTACAGCCTGGTGTCTGTGGGGTGAGGACATTCGACAGCACACAGGGAACTCCACCCAGCCCCTGGTACTTGCAGGTGGGCACTGAGCAGTTTCCATGTCTCTTCAGCACAGAACCGGGCAGGGCACGTCTTGGCAGAGGTCACCATCCCAAAGGCCTGCAGGGTGGGAAGTAGGGAAAACTCATTGATGGCCAGCCAGGACCCGGACACACCGGATCAGGCACCACCCTTTCCCGCCTGCAATTCATTACTGCCAGTGCAGACGGTGCCCACGCCTGGGCAGCCAGAGTTTTTGTATAGAAAACTCAGATTTTAATATGAAATCTCCATGGCAACTAATTCACATGTTCAAGTAGTGAGAGGGTCGACAGAGCGGGTCTGTATTCTTTTTGGCCCTCGTGTTACCTTGTTATAACCCCTGGCCTGGAGGCTAGAACCTGAGATTATTTCCAGTGGCTTTGATTAAATCCTGTCGGTTTTGCCTTATAGATTTCTCCAAGCGCTGCCTTAAAACCACTCCATCTGTGATGGTATTTCTCCGGGTTCTAGCAGACACAGCCCATTGCAACCCTGGGACCTGAAGTCCCATTAGAAGTCCCAATCCACCACTGAAAGGAGCAAGAATAGTCTCAGTCATTATTCCCGAGGCCTCACTGTCTCCACCAGAACCGTGTCCCCAGCCCCTGCCCATGGATCCCCACTGCTGGTCTCTGGTCTCTAAGTCTCTCCCCTCCTCTTTGTCATCTGCATCGCACCAGTGGGAGATGTGGGAAATGCAAATCTGATGTTATCCTTCTTCTTCCCCTCAAAAGCTCCCCGTTGCCTTCCCCAAAGGTCAGCCTCCTTAGAATCGCATTCAAGGCCCCATGTGATCAGACTGTGCCCCTGTCTGGCCCGCCTCATCTCCCACCAGGTGCAGCCTCAAATCCTTTAATGGCGCTGGGTCTCTTCGGGGAGCAGCAGGAAGCAGCTCTGAGTGACTAAAGCAGAGTGGGAACCGCAGGTGCTGCCCCGGCTCTGTCACTCGGGGACACTTGCCTGGGTCGCGGCTGGTCCACAGGCCCAGCAGAGCGAGGTTTCATCCCGAGTCAGTCTGTGTCCCTCCACTGCTGGGGGTCCTCCAGGACTGCCCCCTGCATTGAGAAGAAAGACGAAATTGTCATCACGGTTTCAGCAATAACTAATATTTATCATGCAGTAGGTACCAGGAACTTCTTTGCTTTTTAATCCTCACCTGAGGGTATGTTTTTAGGAAGGGAGAGAGGGGAGGGAGAGAGAAAAATATGATATGAGGGAGAAACATGCATCAGTTGTCTCCCGAACACACCTTGACTGTGGATCGAGCCTGCAACCCAGGTAGTGGCCTGACCAGGAATCGAACTCACAACCTTTAGGTGTATGGGACGGCCCTCCACCCAACTGAGCTACCCAGCCATGCATGTGCCAGACACCTTTCTAACCCTTGACATACATTAACATGTCACAAGAACCTGTGGGGTGGGTTTTATTATTGGCCCCATTTAACCGATGGGGATACTGAGGACTAGAGGTCAAGTAGCTTGACCGACGGCACACACTGGAGGGGACAGACTGACATTAGAGTCCCTGCTCTCAGCCACGGCTGCGCCCATGTTGGCTGTGGTCTCCTCCTCGTCTGCCGTGCTCCGTCTCACTGCTCTTACCGCTGCTCTTCCCACCTGCCCCATGCGCTCCCTCCTCGGCCTCCGCTCCTGCTACCCCCCCTGCCTGGAGCACCTTCGTCAGATCTGCATGGCTCCTTATGTCACCCACCAAGAGGCTGCCCTGGCCATCCTATCAAAACCAGGACCTCCCCTCCTGGCCACGTGATTCCCTAGACTGCAACGGTTTTCTCCAAAGCTCTGCATCGATGGAGGCAGGTGGAACCTTTGAAAAGTGCCGGGACCAGGGAGCTTGGGGAGGTCCTTGCAGCAGGTGCCGATGGGGTCGCTTCAGTCCCTGGGTGATCACCTCCCGCCATTTTCCATCCTTGTTAGAAACGCCACGGAGAGTGGTCCCTGTTGGTTATGTGCCCAATTCCTGGCTAAAGGAGAGCTGGGCACGTAACCACAACCAGGTGGCTGCCGGCCCACATGGCACCGTGGTCCAAGTTGGGGGGATGCCCCTTCCTTACAACACAGGCCACCACCATTGTGGTTGGTGAACAGAACCAGGGCTTGATTTTAACCAGCCTTGACCAGGTACCCGCCACGGCCACAGGTGGCTGCCTAGTGAGGCTTGCTCACTGGGAGATGGGGACGGGGAGGAGGTGGCCGGGGAGCAACTCCTCAAATATAACTGAGGACCGTCACTGAAGAAGCGAGGGCGCATGCTCACTGGCTAGAAACAAACCCACTGGCGCCCCAGGACTCTCAGGAGCAGCTCTCCTCTCAGACGGCTCCTCACAGCCACCGAGAGGCTTTGCACACGTTCTAATTCGGGTAGATTCCGGAGTCCCGCCCAAACCAATTCCATTAGCACCCAGCATGGACCTGAGCGTCGCGTTTTCACAGGCCTTCTCCGTGATTCTCGGTTTCGGTTTGCAAACCACTCTTCCTCCCCGACTCCTTAACGTCCACTGTTTCCATGCCCTTGTTCCAACTGCCGCCTTTTCCTGGAATGCGTGTAAACACCACACACACACACACACACACACGCACGCACACACACACACACACACACACACGCACGCACACACACACGCACG